>NC_080433.1:72430546-74830546 GCF_028018845.1 Melospiza georgiana
AGTGGGGAGAAGTGCAAATGCAGAGCTGGTGTTGCAGTGTTGAGGTGCAGAGCCCGTGGTAGGAGGTCCATGGTGTTTTGTCAGGGGCAAGCAGCTGGCTTGCAAAGGAGGCAAGCTCACTGTGTGGAATCCATGTAAACAGAATTCACTGAGGGGAAGGTGGGTTTCCCAATTGCTTGGGAAAGTAAGAGGAGAAGCTTTGGTTTTTTGGTGTTTTGCTGGTTATTTTTTGGGGTTTTTTTTTGGTTTTTTTTTTTGGTCTGTGTGTATTATCTTCCTTTAATGCCAAAAATATTTACACCTATTTAAAACTACAGTGAAGCTAATCCCAGCTCAAATACTTGTTCATGCTGCAGCCTCTATCAAGATTAATAATGATCATCATAGCAAAGTGTGGGGAGGTGTCTGGAGGGGAGCTGCCTGCAGCCACCTTGACACAGGTACAGAGGTGAGGGGTGTAACACCCCAAAACAATCTGCACAACCTCAGTTAGCCTGAAAAAAACCCCTGTAGCTACCTCTGAAAAAGGGTTCCTCCCCATAGAAGCTATGAGTATTCTGTGTTAGTGGCTTCAGGGAACTGGTATCCCAGTGCAGTCAAACCCCAAAGCAAGGACTGGGCATCGGTGGGAGTGGTGTTAGCCCTGGAAATGTGCATTACTGCCTTTTCTTGGCATCTTGGGCACAGCCAGCTTCCCCATTTTCCTGAGTATGGGGTTTGTGGTCAGGAAAGCAGAGAGGTGCTGCTGCAGCCCTGGCAGGGAGGGGGACAGAGCAGAGCACAGCAGGTCCTGTACTCACACGGATTTACACAAATTTGCACATCAGTGTGCAAACGGAGCAGCTGGGAAAGAGGAAGAGACTCCAGAATTTTGTGTTTTATAATATTACTGCCCCTCAAGCACTTCCTTGTTGAACCCACCTCTCCTTCCTCCAATTTGCTCCCTTTGCTGAGGAATTAGGGATGACCTTGCTCAGTGCAACTGAGCTAATACGAAGTGCTGATATTTGGATCATGTTCCCCACTGGTTGTGACCCTTCCTTCTTGTAAATAATTGCAAATTTTTTTGGTGGTTGTTTGCTGGCTTTGGGATTTTTTTTTTTTGCCTTTATGACTTTGTAAAGGAGAAACTTGCTTTATTTTAGGACAGCCCTTTACAAACTTATGAATGCCAGCTTTGGAGCAGTGAAATGTATGGATGCTTCAAAGAAACCGCTGGAATTTATTTTTTTTCTTTTCTCTAAATACCATGTTAAAGACTAGTTTTTCTTGATGCTCTCAGGAACAGATTAAGTTAATTACTGATCCCCTCCTCCTTTAAACCAGCTTGAGGCATTGTTTTTGGCAAAGTTATAAATGACTGAAAATAAGAAGTTCTAATGAGAATGTTAGGCAGCCATAGCTTTAGTTTTCATTATTAGCACTCTCTGCAATACCTCACAGTACTTTTTGACATAAAGTTTAGACCAAGGCCATGAAAAGAGAGCGGCAAAGAGGGCTTGTATTTATCATTTTGATATTGTTCTTATTTAAGCATTACTTAACTAGCAGAACATCAGGCAGGTTTTGTTGCTGACTACAGCTTGCAATTCACAACTGCCCAAAAGAAATGATGACCTGGTACATGTGCCCACATCCTTACATAAAAAACAGTATTTCTTAATCACAGGGTAAAATTATATGGCCCCAAATATTCTTGGCAGACAGGGAGGTCTGTCAATCATCTAGATTCTCTGAGACTCTCCAGCTAATAGAGGTGGTGAGAATCATGAGAGTGGGGGGGTAATGAAAAAATGGTGGTCATGTATGTTTTTCTTCAAGAGCCAGATGCTGGAGGCAACTGATTCCACTCTAATTTTCTTTCTCTTGCCCTATTGTTTTTTTTTTTCTTTTTAATGTATATTTGTGGTCCTCGTTGCTGTGGAGGAAAGCTGGAAAATGTGATCCCAAAATACTCCAGAGGCTCCAAATCTATGGCCTTCTTTAAAGGAGTTCCTTGATTCAGCAGGCTGTTGTGTCTGATTTGTGATTTAAAAAGAGAAAAAGAAACCAAACCCTCATAATGGTGTATTGGGAAGGGACACAAGGCTTGGCAGCAGGAGAACAGAAGCAATGTTGTAGAGAAGTTAATGTGTACAACTGTGGCTAAATTAGAATTGGATGCTCAGAGTTGCACTGCAATGTCCTCAGCACAAAGTCAGATTAGATACCAAGAACATCTAAATCATTGTGATTTAGATCACTTATGCTGAGCTGCTGCTTAGGCACAAATCACCCACACTCTGCTGCCCCTGGGTTTGTCTGTTGGGATGAATATTTTTGGCCTGCCCTGGTGTGATGTGGTTAGTTGCATTAATCTCTTCCTTTCTGCTCTGTCCTTTTGGACATTATGGGCATCTAATCCCCAACATGCATTCTAAGTCTCTTACATGGATGCCTGGAAAGAATGCAGGAGAAGGGCCAAGGCTTCCACCAGGACAGCAGAGCTGTGGCTGGGCTGCTTGGCAGAGGCTGAGTCAGTGCTGGCATCTCACTGCAGGGAGCACTGAGGAAAGCACGCTCAGAACAGGGGGGAATGCTGGCAGGGCGTTTCTGAAAGAGGAAAACTGATTGCATTGTTTGCAGCACGCCTTTGTGGTCAGCCAAGAAAAGCTAAAGTGTTTAGAGGGAGTCCAGAGATTCATCCCATGAAGTGGTGAGCGTGGGGTTGGTTCTGCCTGACATGTCAAGAATTGTGTGTCTAAATTAAGGGAATTGTCTGAATTTCTTTGGTTTCCAAAGAGATGAGCTGGTGCACAGTAGATATGAGTACATAGATGCATCTTGGAGTCTTAGATTTGTCTAGATTTTAAATAACTTTGTCTAGGTGAGATTAAACAGGGCCTAAGCATCTGGTTGCAGGGGTCTTAGAGATAAGCTTTCTGTTAGTCAGTTGAGAGGAGATGGTTTCTTCTGAGAATAATTGGGATCTTTTCAGGTAGGCTTCAATTCTTAATCATTCACTGAAGAAGATATCCATATCTTTACCTGTATAGGATGCCTGCACTCCTAACCAGCTGCTTAAGCTAAAACCTGGTTACCCACTGACAGAGCATCTTACCATGGCATGCATATTCCTACAGCTCCTGAAGATATGCCTAAAAAGGCAGGATTTTTGTTGCAATATCCATTTCTGATCTTCTGTTGAAGGAATGTCTTGTGTCAATCTCCAGAATGTAATAGTATTTGTATTGTTAGAAAAAAAGGCTCAGTGAAGGTTGTATGTGTTTTTACCATTAGTTATTATCAACAAACAAATACTTTGGGGTCTTTCACAGTTCCTGCAAAAACCAAAATAATATATTTTATGTATTGAGCTCTTGCAAGTACCTAATTTCATTCATAGTGCATGGAACTAAATAAACCAGGAATAAAATTAGGGCAATATCAGTGTTTTCCTATCAGCCCCTCTTGGGCTGCTACAGGGCAAAGGGCCTTTTCTGCATTTATTATGTCCAGTGTGCTGGAAGGTTTGGCTGGAGTCTCAGCCCCACACAGCTTGGCAAGGGTCTGACATGGCTGGCCAAGCCTTTCTCCCCACTGACTTGACTACCAGGGCTGACTGCTGCCAGGTCCTGTTGTCCTCAAATGGAATTTTTCAGAGGTTCCTTCTCAAACTGTTGCCACAGACAGTCGTGGGGGGAAGCTCTGCTTTCTAGGTCAGTGATTTTGTGTATCCTGCCTGGATTTGCCAGCCCACCCTTGTAAACTGTGGGCCTAAAAAGACTGCTTTTAATCAAGGCACTCAATAATTCACACGTAAGTGGGTACAGCACTTAGAGCCCTCCTTTTGTCCCAGCCAAGCTGATTCTTCAGACTTGGGCTGCAGCAAGAAGCTGATCTGTGGCAGGATGATGTGTGATGCCCTTCCTTGTAGGGGGATAGAATATAAGAAAATAAAGTTGGTATAGAAAGTAATCTTACCCTTAAAGAGTTGCAGCTGAGCTAATTAGTAAAGATTAGGAACAGGCCTGACTCTAACAAGCCACAGCTGTAGCCAATAAGAAGAGTGCTATAAAAGAGTGGGCTGGCTGGTTAAAAAGGGAACTGGAGTCAGTTGGCTGCTGTGAGAAGAAGGAAGAGTCAGTGCTGTGAGGAGATGCCTATGAGAAACATCAAGGAGGTATGAAACTTTTGCATTAAGGAGACAACAATATGGAACCTTTGCAATATAATGACAAGAATTCCTATTTAAGAGTGACCAAATATGTTGTATATATCAGTGACCATCACCTGTGTGTCTGGGATAGTGTTTTTTTTGGATAATATAACCTCCTGTGTCACCGAGTGCTGAGAAAATACTTGTGTTGCTAATCCTGAACCCTGTGTAGTGTGTTTGCTCTGCTGGTGCCTTTATCCATTGTGGGCTGCCAAACTCATGCTGTCCTTATCTCATCCAGAATTCTGGCTTTCATTATTAATTAGAGGTCAGCTTTATGCCACCAACACCTGTTTAAAATATCAATATAGGCCAAATTTGAAACTTCAGTAATGAATATGCCCTGAGTTATGGCATGAAGATGAAAGTCAAAATCAGACCTTCACCTATGCAGGAATTGTGCTGGTAATAGGGCAAAGAAATTGTTGGGCACAAACATCTGGATTCTGTCTTTTAAAGTCTAATTGATGAAAGATTGCAAAAATGCAGGGTGGGTGTCATGGTGTGTAGTAGGAAAGGTGAGGTGGGTGAAGATTTGATTAAACTAAAAAGAGGATGAAAACTAGGAACTGTTCTGAGACAGGAATTGCTGTCCTGTATAAGTGGAAAGTGTATGTAATGGCATGGTTATTAATTGGAAGATTCAAACTCAGTATTTAGCTAATTACATGAAAAGAGGGATGCAGAGGACATTGCTTGGGAAGACTTGGTTGATTACCTAACAGGAAGCATTTTAGCCATAGTGCTATAGAGTAATCTATTTTAAAAGGTATTAGCTTAAGTAGTGATATATCCTTTTGTTATCAAACTTGGTCTATCACTTGTTAGATCAAAATATTAATAGTTGTGTTGCTGAAGTGTGTCTTTCAGTCTGATTCAAGCTCTGGCATCTTCTGCTCTCTTCTCTTGGTGCAAAGGGTAAAATGCTGCCCTGGGGCTGTTTGCATAGTGATTTGTTCAGAGCTGGAGATGAACAGAGCCACTGAGGGGGAAGAGCTCTCTGCTTTAGTCTGTGGGTGAGCAGAAATGAGCTGAGCTACAGGGAGGGTTTCGTTTGCATAACCTGTGGGTTTCATTTGCAAAAGCTGTGTAACCACAGTTACCCTGTTGGGAATCTCTGAAACAATTACAGTACTAACTAGTTGGAGGCTCTGCACCCACCCTGGCTAGTTAGAGCCATGCTCTTAGGCTGGTATAATGATGCTCTTTTTTGCCCATGAAAATTGCATATGGCTTAAAAAAATCTTGGAGAAGCAGGAAATTTGGGGAGAGCCTTGTGTGAGGAAATTACAGAGCAGGGCTAAAGTTTAACTGCAATGTGCTACTGCTGGCATCCAGAGTAGTTGTAATTTTGCTACCTGTTATCAAGAGTTAAGACTGAGGAGTGCTTTCTCAGGGTCTGCAGACAGATTTGAGTAAATTCTTTGTCTTCAGTGTGTAAAACAGCGTCTTGTGTTTTATCTGTTCATTGCTTGATACAGTGGCTGGGGAGATGAAAACAATGCTGTAAGGATCACTTGTGCAAAGGACCCAGTTACTAAACCTCTGCTACAAATTTCTAGCTACAGGTGCAAGCATGGATATGAAGGATGTGCTATCCTTCTCCTGATAGTGTTTTTCTTTCACAGTTCATTAATTTTTCTACCTTTTATCCAGAAGTGGGTTATTTGCAAGTATGAAGGTGTTGGATGTTAATGGCATTCAAGAAACATTTCAGCGATCCTAGGGATTTCTTGGGGGGTTCTCTGAGGTGTTTGTGCAGATGATACTTTGTTTTAGAGAGAAATCATGTTTTTTGAATTTCATTACTGTGGCTTTTGACTTTTTTGATCATGGATTAGACTTTGAATGCAAAGCAGTGTCATTTAGATAAGACAAGTTGAAAAATACTACAGAACTGATGGTTTTGTGTTTAAAGTGGTTACTCTTTCAAAATACCCACTAGCAAATATGCTCAACAGCAAACTTCTGAGAGAATTGTTCCTAATGGAATCAATTTTAAGGAAGGGAATTGCAGGATATCCTGGTGTGATCTAGTGAGAGATAGGGCAAGCATCAGTAGGGTGGCTAAGGCTTGGTTTCATTTCAGAAAATTGTGGTGAATAGCAAAAGTAGGATGAAGGGGAGGAGTTGGAAGATAAAAAGACAAAACAATAGAAAGAAAAGCAGGGGAACATGAGATAAATTATCTTAGAAAGTGCTTTATATCTTACTTTCACAAGAAATGCTTTTTGTTGAAGAATAGTCAGGAATCTCGGGACAAGGCAATAGAGAAGAGAGAACAATCCCCCCTCTGAGAAAAGCGTGAAGATTTTATGTTGTTTTTTCTATTAACAAAAAATTTCTAGTATTTTAGGATTTCTAGGGGTTTCCTCCCCTGCCTAAGCCCTGCTCTAGTAATGCCCTGGTTTGTGTAGTGCCCACATTGAACTGCTGGGAACCAGAGGCTTCTGGTTCTGTTTGTAGCAGTCAAGAGGAGCAGCGTCACCGTGGCATGTTTGAACATGTATTGTTCTGCCTCATTGAGGGACACTTGTCCCTGGGGACAGCAGTTCATTTATCTTCATGTCTGCTCCAGAGGGAAATTGTCAGCAGAGAGCTCAGTTAGTTGTGGTAAGCTGTGTATGTGTGTGCTGTGTTCTGATGTAGTTCAGTGACAGCTGGTAATCAGACCTAATCTGTCAAACTCATTTCACCTGAGACCTAAAGTGCAACTCCCGTTCTGATCTTTAAGGTAAAAGCATCACAAAGCTCCTTGGTTTCTAACCTTTTGGCTTTTAGTATGTAATAACTTTTTTATTTCCAAATTTTCTTTTTCTTACTTCCTCTTAAGACACTCTGCTTCTTTCAGCCGCTGATGTTTTGGTTGTCAGCACCTCTTTGCAAAAAAACCCAAACCAAAAAAAAACAGGAACCAACAAAGCCCTTGACTCCAAACAGCAAAAAATAAAAATAAAAAATAAACCAAGAGGCAGTTGTTAGTAATATAGAAACTGTTTGAGCAGAACATTTTATCATGCAGTGACTGCATTAGCATGTTTGATGTAGATGAGCCCCTATCCTTACCTGTTAGGTTGCTCCTAATTGGGTGTTTCTACATTTCTTACCAGTTTGCTACCTTAGGTTACGTCTTTCAGATTAATTAGAAAACTGGAATCAATTAAAGATTCCTAGAGAACAAGAATCTTGATTGTAAAAATTTTGTTACCTAGGTAATAGTTATTAGTGAACAGGATTCCCAACTACATGTTCACCTTGGCTGCTTCTCTTTCTTCTGATGGACTCACAAAGCAGGAGAGAAATTGCTCCACACCTCAAATTCTGCCTTTAAATTTAAAAAAAGATCTTTTTCACATTGCTGAAACAGTTCTTGTTTGTCTAGTCTGTTTTCTCCTATTCTTTTTCCTTTTAGACTGTTGCAGGGTTGGCAATGTCCTCCTTTCATTCTGAAAGCTGCTAAAAATATTCTGGGTAGAAGCTGAAAATGCAAGACAACAGTCTCTTGATGCTGAAATGCTTTGTGGCCAAATGTTTGATGACTTCTTGTATTATTTTTGTTTCTGGTGGCTCTATAGCGCACACAGATTTGCACTAGAAAAGAGGGAGAGCAGCTGACAAGGATTGTTCTTTGTAAGCTGGGCCTAAAAGGACCAACAGAAGATGTTCTTTCTTATCTCTTCATCTGGTGCTTTCTTCTAAAGGGAAAATAAGGCTACTATATATCTTCTATGAATATTAATAACAGGGTTGGGCTAGTGGGATGATAAAATAGTGGTCAAAAGGCCATGCTGTGCTTCTGAAGTGTCCTCTTTCCAAATCTGTGACAAATCTGTGAAGTGTTTCAAGCTATGTTGCACTTTTTTCATTTGGCTGAACCAAAGATTTTCATTTTGAGATCTTAGCCCATGTAAGTGCTATTTGACTTCAATTGGACAAGTATTTTATGGCTTGTTTGGTTGGTTTTGTTTATTTTTATTTATTAGGCTATCTGTTAGACATAGATGAATAGCTGAAATCTATAGGTAAGGAGTAAAGTATATGGTGTTACTTTGTTACTTTCAAAGGTGAAATCTTCCTGAAATTTTCTGTTCTGCTGGTTGTGTTATTCTTCACATCCCTTAGCAAGCAGATGTGTGTGATGCATGATCCAGGAAATGATAGTTTTCTTACATGAAATTATTAAAGGGTATTGGACTGGCTTTGTGTTACTGCGCAGGTACTGTCCCATAAGAAATCTTAGCATAAAGCCCCCAGAAGTAATTTCTCTTAGCAACAGTTTCTTTATTATTGCCTACCAGGCTCTCTCTCAGAACTGAGATTTTAAGGAAGAAGTTGGAGGTACACCAGAGTTGCCAACACCAAGATTGCCATTAACATTACATTTTGGGTTTGGCAAAAGCATTGGCTGTATAAAAACAAGGGAACAAAGGATGACTTTTGAAATTATTTTGCCCTGGGCAGGGCTGAAGAACTAATGCTAAAACGTATTAGACGTGGGTTGATGACATGAAATGTGGTTGCAGAGAGAACTGAAGGGAAAAACAAGCAGTGTTTCACTGAATGTGTGAGGCTTGACAATGCCATCAACACACAGAACACTTCCAGCACTGTGAGCAGTGCCAGTGCTCTTCTGGGCTCAGGAAGTGCTTGTTGCAGCCTTGAGATTGCTCTCATGCAGAAGAACTTGGTGAAAAGTGCTTTGGGTACTTCTTTGGAGAAGGCAAACCACAGTTTATTTCTCTGAAGTTGCATAGCTGTGGGGTGTTTTATTGACAGGCTGGTATGAGTCAAGGCTTTTCTCCTGGAATTCAATTTTTTTTAGTTCAAGATTGTGATAAGTTGTTGTATTTACAGTAATTGCAGTGATTGATTTTTGTTATTATATGTAATGGAAGCACTAGAATTGAAGATGCCAGTGGAATCTTAATTTGGTCCTCTCTTTCTTATACACTATATTATAGTCTTTAATTATGGAAATATGCACTATTTTATTAATACAGCTGTATGTCTAGATGTATCCAGAATATTCTAAGTACATTAGTTACCTGTAGGTCCTTATAGGGAAAAAAGTTGGATATAAACCTCATAAAATCTCACAGTAGTTTTCAAACTCTTGTTCCTCTTTGCTCTAAATTGCTACATCTCTGCATACATTAAAATAATATCACAATGCTGCTTGGATAGTTGTAAGAACTAGGCTGACAGTACTAGAAAACCCTTTTTTTCCCCCCTTTATTCTCTTGTTCCCTACAATGAGCACCATCTACCTCTGGTTTTGGGAATCCTGAGGCAGTGGCTGGGTATTTAATTTATTCAAACATATGTTCTCTTCCGACATGATACTGGTGCACATGCAGACTATGCCAGATTAAAAATGAACACTTATCACATCTGTGTTGCTTGAGAATCATGGTGTGACCAGAAGAGCTCATTGTTATCATATACATGCTGCATTTTAATCAAACCAACAATTAATTTGGATTGTCTGTGCAAGTTTGTTATCAGTAAGGCTTTTCTTTCATCAGTGTAAATCTGAATGGTGATTTTTATCATTGCAAATGCATTTTTAAGAAATGACTTGAAGTAATAGATAGGAAACACATTGCACAAAGCTATTAACACCATTAACTCCCAATATGCTTCAGATTCATTGTAAACCTGAATTAAAAATACAACCAATTTTTAGCTTGTCTGCACAAGATCTAAAATTTTAAAGTACATCTGTGATATAGATATTACTCTAAATTTGCAAAATGGAGAAGCCTTCTCTGAAGCTCTCAAAACTGTGCCTGTCCTCTTCCAACTGCTCATGAAATTTTAACAGCTTGGCCAAACTCCTCAGCCTTTTGGCCTGACTGGTCATAGAAAAGAAAACTCTGTGGCCAGAAATGACAGTTGGCTGCTGGTTATTTCATCACTTTTTTTAAAGCAGTCTAAGCCAAGCTGCCTTCTTCCTTTCAATTCAAGCCTTTCTCTTTGCATAGCACATCTACTTATAAAAATTGGTCAATTCTAGAATTTTTAAAATTTCTACTCTTAAGGCAGTGGTACAATTTAAAGAAACCTTTCTCTGGCTCGTTATGTAGAAGGAACCTGGGCAAGTTCTGCCACAAATTTAAGCCACATCAAGAAGCAGAAACTGCTGTAGAAAGGAAATGCCCAAAGTAAGCATTGTTCTTTCCTCAAAGGATATGTGCAGGGCTTCCCATAGGAATTTAATTTAGATGTGGTGTATTCATAGAGGCTTTTAAGCTGCCTCTACCTAATATGGGTTATGCCTATTAATCTGGTAGATTCTGAGCCAAAACCAGTAGGCAATTGTGACTTAGCACAAGCTAGATATTTTTAAGTGTTTTTAAAGTTTATTTTATAAATGAACTATGTCTAGATGGTCATCATGCTGTACACTGTAGGAATTCTTTCTCCCTCTGTTAAACTGCAAGACAGGCAAATAAACTTGGGGAAAAATGCCAGTTATCACTTTCTCCCAGGGAATGGCAAGACCTGGAAAACCCAGATGACAGTGAGCTGTGGGAGGGGAGGTTGCATCTCCACTCGAGCAGTCCAGCCATTGAGATCTGCAATTAGATAGCCAGAGCTGTGGATTTCTCACAGTTCTCGTGCTGGTGCCCCGTTGTTACAGTTCAGGACTAAGCTACAGACTTTCCTCGACATCAAAGGAAATATTTACATCAGGCTGAAGTTCTGCAGCTGTTTCCAGGCATAATATCTCTGCAATTCCATTCTCCAGTGCCAGCTGGTTCTTATTTCATGAGCTCAGACATAGCTTTGTGGGCAAAGGCTGTTCCAGAAAGCTGTTGCTCTGGAAGTCAATGTCCACTCCATGTCTTGCAGTCACCATGAGAGATTTGGAAATGCAGAGACAAGCTGTGGTTGTTACCATGGCTGCTCTCATGAACCATTCAGCCAGGAATGATTTCATGGTGTCACAGGAGCTGGCCTGAGAGCTGCCTCTGCTTGGCAATACCATGTCAGGTTTTTATTTGGCATGTGGCTTGTGCTGAGAGTCTGAAAATCATGTCACATGCCTTGAAGCTGTTGAGGATCTGGGATGTTCATCCCTGCATGCAAACAGCAGTCACTTCTCCCTGACTTCTGTTGCTAGGCTTGTGATGCCTTGTCAAGGCTGACCTAGAACAGAGACCAGACACAGCTAAAGTAGGGATTTATTAAGAGGATCTCCTCAATGGATCCACCTTGGGCAGCGCAACCCAAAATCACAAAATTCACGACTGCTCATGAGATCTCTCACTTTTATAAGTTCTGCTCCATTTGCATATTGTAGTTAGTTGTCCAATTACAGCTTTAGGTTATGAAGTCCCATCCTCCTTGTTTTTCTCTCTTCATCCCAGCATTCTTTATGCTGTTGGGCCTGAGATTTGGATCATTGTCCTTGGTGCCCAGCTGGAGCAGGAATTGTTTTGTCTCCCTGCTCTGTGCACAGAGCTCACCATCCCCTCATGTGAAACCCAGACCCACACACTAAAGCAGCATAGAGTCTGAAAAATATAAAAGCTAAACCTGAGGCATCATCTGTGTGCCACCAATCCCAGAAAGTCCTGAGGCAGAATGTAAGGCAGATGGGGATGGGTGAGCTGGTTTTATGGCTGTGCTCATACATGGGAGAGCATCCTCCTTCCTGCCCCTCCTTTGTGTCCCCTCCTCACCTGACTCAGTAAATGCAGCTGTTAGTTTGGTAAAGGCAGGTACTACAAAGCAGTTACAGCAAAGGCAGGTCTTACATCTTATACAGGCAAGCCTTTGGATGAATAAATCAACCTCTGGTGACTTTTTCAACCCATGGTTTTCACAATGACATTTGAGGCTTTATTCATGGGTCCAAAGGATCTCATCCTCTAGACTTAGCCCTCTGAAGTGAGCATTTACATGCACTGCCTTGTTTCTGTGTGTTTTGAGTTCTGCTCTGACACGGATTCTTGCCATTTCCTTAGGCAATAACATAGGTTTCCCTGTAAATTACTTAGGACCTGAAAAACTGATGGTGACTGTGTGATAGCAAATAAAATGTTCACTGTCACTGATTTTTTTCCTATATACTGGAAATTTGCTGTTCTTGAAACACTAAAAATTATTTAAGCTCTTGTCCCTCTGTGTTAACCTGATGTATGGCAACACTCCCCAAAGCTGTGTGTCCAAGAACATGATCATAATGATTCTGTGGTTTTTTTCTTAATAAGTTTTTCTCTATGCCAAATATCAGACTTAAAAATTTTGTTAAAGAGCTTTCTTACCCTCTACTCAACACTTATTTTTATATGGTAGTAAATAAAACTTTAAGTAGATAATCATCAGAAAATGTTTGCAGTGTTGTAATCAAAAGAGGACAAAGTCATCCTACAGTAATAACTAGTTCAGAAGGTTAATTCCCTTAAAATAAGGATATTTTTCCCAGCCATAACAATAGTATGTCTTGTATCTTGCTAGTTGTAATCGAGACTGGAAGGATAACTTAAGTCCAGGTCAACAAAGTTTTGCCTAATAGTTATGTTCCAAGTTAATTTCTCACTCATTTGGGTAACTTAACCTGAACATCATACTCTTTTATTTTTGCATGAAAGTTTGCTTTTTTTTCACCAATATTCCATTAATAGAGAATGTACTCTTTTAACAGATGCAAAGAAGCCCCTTTTTCCCACCTCCCTGTACAGAAAAATAACATATCTGTACTCAAAGCAATAAAGAATACACTGTAGATAAATTCATACCACAGCAATGCAGTGTAAGGATTCCATTAATGCTTTAGTGATATTATCAAGCAAGAAAAAGGCAAAATGGATCCACAACTCTTACTCTGCTGGGTCTGTAATGAAGCAATGTTGTAGCAGCTGCTGTGGTTTTTTTTCCTGTAGTCATCAATTGGTGTATTGTGGAAGTTAAAAAACAAAAATTCCTGACTTTTTTCTCTCTCTGTTTTTTATTATTTTAAGTAAGTCGGCTTCCTTTTGTTACTCCTGTGATGTACTTCTCCCTACTAACTCCAAGAGCAATATGGAAATTGCTAATATGACAGAGAAATATGAGCTTTATACTGTGGAAAAAGTGGCTGTAGCAATATATCAGAAATTATTGAATGTTATCGGTCACAGCACAATTTATTATTTTACCAGTGTGCTGTGAAAAGTTGCTCAGCCAACTCAGACCTTTCCTACTGCATTAGTGCTGTCTGAGAGTTTAACCGGTGGCGCTTTGCTAAATGCAAGCACAGTAATTATTTGCACATCAGGCCCTCGATTCCCCCCTCCCCACCCCAACCCATCATCCTAACACACCGTGTGCACGAGAATTTGATTTACCTTTTTTATTCTGGACTCTGTACGGTGAAGGCTTTCACAGGGAAAAGATGGCTGGGAGATATAAGGGAGGGCTGAGAATTTGGAAAGTGTCTGCTCTGCACTTTGTGTGCGCTCCCCGCCAAACTCACGTGTAGCTCTCATTAATGCTAATGGGATTTAATACATGCTGCAAGAGGAAAATATCCTCATTTATTTTGCACTGAATCGAGTGGGTGGCAAAAGTGCTGTATTGACAACTCTGGAGCCCTCTATTTATCCAAAGAACAGGCAGTGTCAGAATAAGTTCCTCTTACAACTTTGGTGTCTCAATCCTCTGGTGGAAGAAGTTCTGTGGCACACATGCAATGCATAAACTTTTTCTTCAGTATGATTGAATGATAATGATAACTTTTAAGATGTCTCCTGCTATGCATGTGTGTATAATAGTCAGAAAAAAAACCCTCTCCACTGAAATTTCTCACAGTAGTTTTATTAAGCTAAAAAAATTGGGGGGAAAATGGAGGAGGAAGTTCTTTATTAGGATCAAGAAAATATTGTGCTCTTTTGGCTGAGGTAAAGTTAGGCATAATTATATGCAGTTTAACATGCAGAAAGTCACATTTATTGGAAAATTGAGTTCTTTCAGAGAGAAAGATTGGAACTGACTTGCCCTTTTATGGAGAAGTGTCTTATTGCCTGTTTATTTTTACTATTGTCCTGACTCATCTAAGCTTGATTGATTGATGTTATTTCCATTGAACAGACAAGCTCACTTAAGCTTTCAAAATCACACCCAATCCAGGACTTTACCCTATTATTTTGTTCTTTTACATCCCTCCCTGTCATCAGAAGTCTGGACGGAGTCTCTACCTGGCTGGCTTCACATCTTCCTGTGTGATGATCTATGTAAAATATATTTCAGAACAAGCAGCTATCAATTGCTTTACAGCAATTTCCTGTGCACTGGTTGGAATGAAGAGCTCAGGATTGAGCATTGTTGCTTTTTCCTCTCTCTGGGCTAGAGGAGAAGGCTTTTGAGAGGGTAAAACTTGGTGAGGAAGGAGTCCGCATGCAAAATACCACCAGGCATGTTGAAAATCAAGGGTGGTGTACATTGACTTGACTCATGTTCTAAAATGTTGTGGACTTCAGAATTTAATTTGAGTCCCTCTACCAGGGATTCCTTGTTGAAAGTGTGTCTAGGACACCTTAAGGGTTTGCCTATCCTATTTTTCCTTTATCCTTTGTTTCAGTTTTTGGAAACTGAAATAACAAAGAAATATTTCTGAAACATTTTTCTCATTGTTTCTCATTTAAACCCACCTACCACTGGACTGTGACTTTTATAGATATATAGGTCTTTTTTAAATGTTGTGCTGGTGTCTAAAGAAAAATCTGACTTCTAGAATCTCATTCTAACAGATGTGTACTCTTTTCACCTTCAGGTGCTTAGTGTAAAATGGGGCCTGTGGAACAAAAAAACTTGAGTTTTCATTTTGTCCAAGCTGGTGTCTCAAAAGTGGATTCATGTAAACAAAAAAAATTGAATCAGTTTGAAGTTAACACCATCCTTGGGAGTTTATCTTGTAAAACCTAAACCAGATATTAAATAATGTTTTTGTCAGTTTCTCTTATTTTGTGTCACACCAAAGAAAGGGTTGATGCTTAGGTAGTAGGAAAAAGATATCGGAAAAGGGAAATGATAATGTAAACCTAAGGTGTGCTTTGAAAGTTGGACACAAGCCTTTCCTTTACTTTTTTTTCTGTAATATTGCAGTTGCTTGTTTTTTGGGTCATTAAATCAACCTGCAGGTTTCGGAAGGGAGACCTCATTCTAAAACTTAGGTTTTGGTTGGTTTTGGTTTTCTTTTGAGGGCAATCTTGCTTTGTCATTGAACTGGATCTCTGCTGATACTAAAGTTTAATCCTGCTGAGCTCCATTTCCAATATATAATTCAACAATAAAAAAAAATAAATCATGCTTTTATTTGAGAAAAATGTGTGGTTGAACGGAATTCAGACTTGTAGTGCAAGGCTTGTTTGCAAGGCTTTTTAACTCAGCTAAACAGTTCACTTCTATTCTACAATTTATTTAATTAATGTTCATCTCATTAGTAGGGATCTATCTTAGCCATCTACCATTATACAGTAAATTGCTTTAATGAATTCTGTGATTCTCTCAAAATTCCCAATCAGATGAGACGTCCTGCTAATGTAATAAGTCAAGAAAGTACAGCTTTGGAGATTCATTAGATTTTATTTCATATAAATTGTCTCTGGAAAAGCTCTGAGAGCAGTGCAATGGTCAAAAGGGGCCATTAGGAGACCTGCTTGTTAGAGAGGTCCAGAAAGAACAAAGTTTAGTTTGGTTTTGAAATTCATTAGTACACTGCTGATCTTTGTTTTGTTATGGGGTGTTTTTATTTGCTGGTTTTGTTAGTTTCTGAGTTTTTTAAAAATTTTATTATGTTTGAATTCCCTTTAAAATAGGCTGTTGTTTTTAGCTTAAATAAGAGAGGAAAAAGGTTTGGACAGTGTTGCAAGGCAGGTCTACAAAAGGTGTTTACCAAATTTGTCATATTTTCCAGTTCCTTCCAGTACACCCTGCAAGTGCAGTTCTGTCTGTCCTGCTCTCTCCCTGCCAACTGTCCCTTTCTTTAAGCTCTTTGATGCTCCTCATCCATAGGACAGCAGAATGATGCTACAATCATTTCCCTTCAGCAGCAGGAGACACACTGCTGTATATTATGCCCTTTAGCTAAAAGAAAAATTGATTCTGTCATGTATGCATTTATATCTCATCTATTTTTTTTTTTTTTGAGGAAATTTTTAACTTTCTTTATGAGGCTGAGGTAGAAAATAATAAACTATTGAGATATATGGCATGGTTCTCTCGTCTTGGGAAGACTGTCCACCTTGAGCAAAGCTAAATGGTGATTAGAGCTCTAGGCAGGTTTTCTTTGCTACAAAAAAAGTCCAGTTGCATTTGTGGGGAATGCATTCAGTTGCCTTTTATTTTTTTTTTTTTAAAGAAAAACCATGTACCAAGTATTTGGAGTATTTTCCTATCTTAATCCTAAATTTGGGAGAAAAACATCTTCACAAACAGCCAAATTTAAATCCATGTGCTGCTAAAAGGTTTATTTTAATTTTTTTCATTTTTATTATTTACCTTGAAGTAGGGCTACCTTCTCTCAAACAGCAGAAGTGCCTTTTGCTCAATTCACTGAGCTAATCAAGCACCTGCTTTCCATTCCTGGCCTGTCCTGTGTGATCTTTGCTATCTCAAAGTCTGTTTCCTCAGTTTTCAGTTAGAAAAACTGTGATAATAGTCACTTTGCCTCACCAAAATGGAAGAAAAAATATAGACTGATGGCAAACAGCGTTTGTGGCATGGAGCACCCCGTAAATTCTGAAGAGTATGAAATGTAGGCTGCATTAGTGTCCTCATCCAAAAGGTGCTCCGAAGACTTGTATTAAAGTTTTGTCTTATTGAAGTCTTTCAAATAAGAGTATTTAGTTTTCATGGGGTGTTGAACATTGACCAGCTTCCTTCATAAATAGGGACCAAAAGTGAATTAAATGCTCAGAAGTAATTTTCTTGAGTTACATTATGAAATACACAAAAATCAAATATTTTAGTCCAGGTTTTGGTTGGTTGGGGTTTTGTTTTCATTTTGGGGGTAGTTTTAGTGTGGAATTTTTTGTTTTTTTTTAATGAAATGGACTACTTTTCTTGGTGTGATGACTTTTAGTCCAGATTTAGCTTCAGATAAATCTCTTTTGTGGAGGTAAAAATGATGGCCTGTGGTTAAACACCCTGCTCCTAATTGAAAAAATGTTAAGTTCCTACTACTAGCTCTATAATTTTGATATTTCTGTTTAATCATTTTTCTTTTCAAGTGTAGATATTAATGTTCCAACTTCTTGTGTCATGAAGGTGATGGGCTCAGTGTGTCAAACTTGGTTTTTTCCAAGTTAAAGTCTTTATTTCTAAATCTTTTGCAGTTAATTCCAAATTCATGATCTTCAGTTGGAACTGAGGCAAATATGTGGGGGTTTTTTCCCATGTTTGTATTGCATTGATTGTAAAGAGTATTTACAGTAATTTTGCAAATTAGAGAAAAAAGGTACTGCAGACTGAGGTTGAAAAAATTAATTTGGTAACTCTGAAGCAAAATTTATCAGAATAGGGCAATTGTAGCATCTGTTTTAGAAAAAATCTTTGGGTGGGAAAATCTAACCAAACTCAGAAGATTTGTTGCCAGCACTCTTAGGATTCACTTGTAATTCCTGAGGTTGATGTCTCACATTCCATTCCCCTTGGTAGTCAAGATAAATTGCATTTCCTGGGATTCCACACAGCTTCTTGTCATGTGGAAGAGAAATCTGAAATAGTGAGAGCTCCAGACCACTGCCCATGATGGGAATTTGCAGTCTGGATAATATCCTGAATATCCAGTCCAGGCTGTCTGATCCATGTCAAGCAGGGACACCTCTTGCAAAATCAAGATGCACTTGCAGGAAAAAAAAAAATCCCTCACCCCAAAAACTTTCTAAAAGTATTTCCATTAACCATTGTTCAATACTAAATTTTCATCCTCTATAATGAAGGATAAATGGGCAAACAGGTAGACAGAAAGGCCTGAGAATATTTGTATGCATGAACAAGTGGACAAATACTTATTTTCCAACGGTGGAACTCTTTTTGTTACAACAAAAGAGGAACAGGGTTTCTGTGAAAGGAGATTTCTCTGATCTAGAGGCAAATCCTCTTTCTTGGATAGGTTCTATCCTTTTAACTTATGTCAATGTGTGTCCCTCTGACTGAGAATCCCCAGTTATCTTTCCCTTTTTTAATTTTTCATTTTTAATAGTAGCACTTCATATTACCTATAAAGAAAAGTGAGCTGAGTTTTTTTTCAAGAACATATGTTTATTTTATCTTAGTATGTTAAACTTTAAAAAGTGGTTTAGAATTAATTCATTGTGGAACCCTGGGGCTATGAACCACATGTCACAGGTAACCAAATTAGAAGTCCATGGGTTATGAGATCACAAGCCCCTGGAGAAATATTTAGTGGTATGTTTACTTAATATCAAACAGCATGTGAAGTTTATTTATTAATATGCCTGCAGGTTTCTCTCTAATCCCACTTCTCAAAGATGCTCACACATAGATAGGAAAGCCAGGAGGGGGTGAATTGCCCTGGTACTATTTCCATCTAATAGAATAATATATCTGTTAAAGGAAAAAGTTAGGGTACAGTACATACCTTCCTGACCTTGACCAAATCTCCAGTCCTGGTTTACACAGGAGCCTGTTGTGTGCTGTTTACAGAGAGCAGAAAAGCATATGAACAGCAACTTCTTAGGGTTATGAATCTTTAAGTAAGAAGAAAATTCATTTTTTAACATAGTCAGAAGAGCAATTGCTCTCAGCTAGGCAATGAGAAAACAGTTCACCCATCCTTCCTCACACCATGCTGCAGTGATGGAGCCTGGTGGGAGGAATTCTGCAGGAAGGAAATCATTTCCCTTCCCCTTGATGGTGGTGGTGGAGCTCTGGTCAACGATCCTATCCCAGCCAGAGCCAGCAAACCAAGGACCTGGCTTGGTTCCACCTGCGCTGGGGTGTCAGGTACTGCTGCTGTCCCCTCCTCATCTGCTGGGTGTCACCCACAGCCCCTGCAGATGTGGGAGGTGTGTTCTGCACAGGGCTGGGTCCTATCCATCAATATTGGGCTTGTCTCTGCTGTCCAGAACCCCCTGTGTGTTCCTCAGGCAGCTTTGCCAAGGACAGAATGCTGCTCTGCAGCTCTTGGTTGTGCTCCCAGACCTGCCACTAACCCACTGATTTTTATGGGTGTCTCTGTATCTAACATTTACCACCTTAATGAAGCATTTGTAGTTTTACTGACAAAAATTTTTTACAGAACCACAAGAGGTACTAGTGATTTTTATCACACTGCTGAAGAGCTGGGAAGGATTGCTTGTGTTTGCCAGAGTCACTTTAGCCTTCTTGATCATTTAGCATCCTATTTATGCACTAGATAAAGCATTAGGTCTAGGCACTGTTGAGGAAAAAAAAAAAAGCATCCATGCTATCCTTCACTTGTTCAATGTTTGCAGCACATCACTACCTTAAATGTTAATAGGCAACTGCCTGGATTTCCTCTGAGTTTATAATTATTAAGCTCATAATAAACCTGAAAATTAAAGGTGAGAGAGATATTTTTATGCTCTTGTTAAAATTTCAAAGCTTGAGAAAGTTTTACAAAATGCTGAGCTCTTTGTCTTCTGTGTCAAGGGCTATTACCAGAGTAGATGCAGAGACAATCTGGACACCTGCAATCTTCAGACAGATTCCATCAAGCTGCTATCTGTTAGAAGCTGCAGTGCTTGCATTTGGATTCGATATCTAACAATAATGTGGTATTTTATAAACATTAGTGGGCCTGATTTTGCACTGGTCAGCACAGGTAAAAAATAGGTACTTTTGGAAAACAAATAAAAAAGGAATTGGAACTGTCTCGATAAATAGTGCAAATTGTAAATTTCCCAAAGATGCAGTTTTTTTGCTCAGGCATAAGAAAATAAAGCTGGCAATTACAATATTGAGGAATTGCACAAGCTGCTTCTGCACTCAAGGCCTAATATTTACTTGACAATACCTTTATATTATTATATATAGCATTACATCCTTTTAATACATAGAATTGCAATTTCTCCTTTCTGTTGGATTAGAAAAAAATAATCTATCTCTGTAAATGGAGTAAACCCATACATTTTCTGAGTCTTTGTCAGTGAGCTTCTATTGATAATGCTTTAAGGACATAAGTGGAATATTCATGTTAGGAGAAGTAGAGAAACTTGGTTCAAGTCTGGAAACTGATCTTCACAAGCCAGTGTCACAACCTTTTTTTTTTGTATGACCTTGACTGAAGAATATGCTCCCTCTTTTTCCGAAGACCAGTGCCCTAAAACCACAGATATAGGAAATATAAGAGTTCTGAAATGTGATTTTGAGGAATACAGAAACTCGTGCCTCTGAAACCCCATTTTGATGAAAGACATCATTGTTCTATTGTTAAACACCTGTTTCAGGGTGTCATTTTTGGCAAGGAAGCTCAGTGAATATTGATGTTTAACACTTTCCACGTTTTACCTCAACTAAAGGACTTGGTTCCAAACAATATTGTATTTCATCCAAAAATATTTCTTAAGTGACAAATACATATTTTTGAGATGAATAGTGAAAGCCAGACAGACATAACCACGTTTAGCTATTGGAAGAGGTGAGCTGCTTTTCACAAAATAGAAAATACTTTTTTTTTTTTTTTTCAATCTGTGGCTGCTGAGAGCATTTTGAATATTTAAACTTGGTGCCAACGCACACAAATTTGAAGTAGGATTTGTTCACGTGTAATTGTAGAGTAAAATGTGGCTGAATTGCCAGGTATAACTAAGATATTATAGAGTAAAAAGTTGAAGGGGTGCAATTGTAAAGAGTTTCTTCTCTTCCACAATTTATCTTCTCACAAAAATCTGGTTTTATTTTTGTGTTTGCTGTTGTCTTTGTAGTGTGCCACCTCACTCTGTGAAGTATATACTTTTTCTACGTGTTTTCTTTTCCCATAATTTGTGGTTCTTTGAGTTTCTGAGTTTTGATGAGCTTGCAGGCGTTTGCAAATCTGCCTTGTAATAGTTATTGATTATTGTGCACCTCGCAGCTTTCGTTATTAGGTAAAGGCTGGCTTCAATAAAAGGAAGCACTTGTGAAGTAAGGGAAAAGGCATCTCCACAGATCCGATTCATAAGTGACTTAAATGCTTCCAAACTTTTCCTCTTCCTCCACTAAAGAGAGCCCAGTTGGTGCCATGGCTTACCAACATTTCCTTCTTATTTTTGTGAATATTCTGTTAAAGGAGATGAGACTATGTACTTGCTTTTACCCAGATCATATCCACCCCAACAAGAAAAATGGGTTTCTTGCCAGCCACTGTCCCTGCTGTGCTATCAGAAGTGGTGCTACAGGCAGTTTTGGGGCTGGAAATATGGACTGAGGTGATTTCATGTTGGCTGGATCCTGATCACACAGGTCACAGACAGAATTGTCTGTTGGTCTCCAGAATTGTGCTTTGCCTTTCAGTTGCTGATGTGGCTGCATACTTCATCTTTTGGCTGTTTTGAATTTGCACAGAAAGTGGAATTAGGAGCTGCTCTTCAGACTGGGATAGCTGCATTGCATCAGCATCTAAAGAGATAGAATGAAAACCTATTATTCACAATAAATTAAATTTCTAATGAAAGCAAAAAGAACAGTCTTAAGAAAAAACAATTTAGATTTTTTTTTCTGAAGGGGATAGGAGAGCTCCTTTTATCTTTTGTTTATACATTAGCTAGACCATCTAGAGCATGTCATGTGTGATCTGGGATAGATGCTTTAGAAAAATACGTTAAAGATCTCAAAACTCTATTTGAGCTTGTATGTGCAGACAGACTTAGCTTGCAAATAGAATCTGTCTCAAGGAACTCTCAGCATAATTTCTATCTGTCAAGCACCAGTATTAAGGCCCCTTAGATGTTCTGGAATTTCCATTTCTGTGGGAAATTTCAGCATTTCTATGATAATACAAGAATTTTACTTTTTTTTTTTTTTTTTAATTCTTTAGACTAGAAATACCAAAATAGATACTGATCTGGTACTTTTCCATTATGGCATACACTCACAAAGAGATGTGGAGTTCAGTCTAATCCATTTTTTTAATCCGGATGAATTTGTTCTCCTGAAATACATCTGAGCCATACAATTCCTCTGACAAACCAATACAGCTCTTCCTTGCTGGGCAATCTAAGCTGCACAAAAACACAGATGAAGATGGAGAGCAGCAGGAAGGTCAGACTCCTGCAATACTCCAACATTGGTCCAAACACAGATCTCTTCTCTCGGATTATTTAGTTAGCAACAAATGGGCATCAGTTCCCTCCCCAGGCACAAGTTGTAGGGTTTACCTCAAATGCATTGTAATTCAGAGTTCAGGCCTCAGCAGAGCAATGCACAAATGGTACAGAAACTACAAGTTAAGGTTTTTTTGCTGGCTTTTGCAGCAGCTATTACAGACCACATTGTAATGCACTGATTCAGTAGTAAAAGATCTTTACTAGCCCAAGAACACCACACTGACTTCACAGTGACTGTGTGCAGGGTGTAGCATCGCAGGCTGAAAATGGCGCTCTGGATGAGGTGTTATGGTGAATTAATCATTTGAAGCAGCAGCAATATATGGCATGATAGAGAGGCACTACCCTCAAAATGAGAGAGATAGAAAGTGTCATCATTAGTGTGAAATGCACAAAATATCATCCTGTAACTACTAGTGTATGGAAGCTTTACTCATCAGGTGTTCTTATGTCTGATTTTTTTCTTTTTTCAGTCTCTGCAAGCAATGCTAAGATATTTTCTTAAATTGAGTGACAAAGTTGGGAAACTTATACTGAAACAGAGAAAATATTTTTCTCAAAACTCTGTTGACAAATTGATTAATTCTTCCTACAAAACTCGAGATGACAGAACTACGACTCTTTCCAGCTGTATCAGTCTAAAACCTGCCCTGAAAAATGCATTGTCAGATTCCAAATATTTGATATTTGGTTAAAGAAAAGTCTTTTAATTCAAGTTGTTTCCATGTGAGAGAGCTTTACCAATGATTTGTTACATTTCAGAATCTTTTATCCTTCGTAGTATGAAAACCCCACGTTGTTCTACAAAACCTGTTAAGGAGGGCATGACAAGTTGCTGGGGGTTTTGAAATTATCTGGTGAATAAGCAAAAATTTCAAAAGAAGATCTTTTAGCAAATAATATGGCTTTTAGCTTTATAGCAAATGCTTTGTGAGTTTATTTGCCAAGTGTAGTTAAGCTGTAATTATTTATGATAAAATGTTATGCAAGACTTAACTGAACATTCCTCAGAGTAGTTTGCACAATTCAGAAGTGCAATAGTGGAATTGCCTCCTACTGTTCTCAGCTGTAGTTGTACACATTTATTCTATGCCTGCTTTTGTTTTTAAGATCTTGGTGACTGTAGCCCTCTGCTATTAAATTGAGATATTCCAATGTCAGAGTCTGAGCTCCAAACTGAGTCTGTTGTGTTTGGAACCAGACAAGGTTTGCAAATGTTATTGTATGCAAAGTAGTTATTCTTTATGATGGTAATTGTTAATGGGTGTGACATGGGAAATACATATTAGTGCATCATGTATAATTCTGGGTAATTTAGCTGAAGTGCAGTAATTGCAACTTTGGGGTGAATTTTTTTGTGATTTTAGCTTATTTATAAGAACTGATAAGAAGCTTTCCTGACTCTATTTTCCAAACTTTTCTGTTGGGAAAATAAAGATGGGAGACTCAGGTATCTAAACCCAATTGTCTAGTGCTATTTTAGGGGCTACAGGTCATAAAGGATGCCTATATATAGACTGCATGTGCCTTAGCAGGAAATGGAGTGCTGTGTCCTTTTGGATTGGGGGATTGTAGACTACAAATACCTCAGATTACTCATTTGAGTGACTAAAATGATGCTAAACCCAGGCATCTCTTGAATGAAATATTTTCCAAGTGTTTGGAAAATAGGTTCAACTTAGTTACTAAATGCTTGTATAGATGACTGATTTTATATCGTCTCTCTAAATTTTCCAATACTTGCTGTTACATTAGTTTTGCTATATGAATTTACAATTTCATTTTATTAATAATTTTTCATCTGAGTAATTTTTAAATTTTTTTATTCACCTTTGGTACCCAAAGATAAATTATCCCTAGGAGGCTGTCCTTGCAGGAAGCACAGCATCCATTTTGTGCCTCAGTTACCCTTGCCTAATCCAGTGGAAAAGCGATCTTATTTGGCCTTGTTTAAAATGTAGTTAAGGCAAGAAAAGTAATATGGCTTTCCACAGTCTGTGTTTAATGGATTGTAACCAAGGTCCCCCGACAGCAAGTTTGTGGCTTAACCACAAGACCATTGTCTTCTATTAAAGAAATGTTAACCTCAGAGAAGTGAGGGAGTCTGTAAGCTTTCTTATCTTTCAAAGTCTGGCTTAATGAGCTGTGGTGTCTGATTCTTTTTTTTAGTAAAGAGGAAGGCACCATGGAGGAGCCTGCAAAGCAGTGAGAGACATGGGTTAAACAAGGGTTTTTTTCATTTTGTATTAGTGGGTGAAGATGGTGAGATGAGGTGTTCATTTCAGGGAAAGTATTTCCTCACACATTTCTCACATCTCGCTCTCCATCCTGTGTCTGTCTTGCTGACCACTGCACAATCAATATTCTTACAATAAATAGTAAGAGTCTAGGGTATTGAAATTAAAAAAAAAAAAGTAATTTGTAAAGATATGGGAAAAATCCTTAAGATTGCAGCTTATTGTTATCCATCACTAATATCAGAACCTTCCCTGTGGGGCCCGAGAGTTTTATTTAAGATGTAGGGTTTCACTGCTCTCTTTAGCCCTCTTAGTTCCATCAGCTTGAGCAGAGTTGCTCAACCTCAGAAGCCAGAGAAATCCATGAGGAGGTACAAGTGACTGAGAGTTGGCACAGTTTACTTGCTTTTAGGGAAGCATATTTTAAGATTCTTCATCCAGCGTAGCGTTACCTAAAATGGGCTTGCCCTCTAGTGTCAGGAAAACTGAAAGGTGATCTCACTTTTATTGGTTTTGTATCTCAAGTATTCTTTCCTATTTCAAGTGGTGGAGCTGCTGCTTTGCAATCTGAGACTTGTCAGGTCAAACCAAAGCAGGAGCCAACATCTCAAGGAGCTCCTCAGAGGTTACCAAGTCCTATCTCTCTGCAAGTGAAATTTGAGGAGCTTGCTATTTTACCCCCTTGGTGTTTACTGTTGTTTTCAAAAATCTCTTAAAAATATTTAAGTGAGGAAAGCCACCAGAACTTGAGCTTGTTTTGTTTGTGTGATTGGAAGACAGTTGATACCAGGTTTGAATCTTCTGTATGGAGAAGGTGCCATCCTAAAACTGGCAATAAAGGAGGTGGAGGGCCTCTATGCACAGCGGGCATGTTGTAAAAACTTAGGACTATAATCACACTGCAGTGTTTGATTCAATATGCTATAAAGAGACTCTCTGTCTTCAACCCCCTGTCTCCTCCTCTGGAAAAAGCCCAAGTCCAAAACTGTCAGAAGTAATGAGAGAAGGAACCAAACCAGAAAGAGGAGGTCTAGTCCAGTGGAAGGGACAAAATATTGTTGGCTGATTTTGTGGCACAGAATGAGTGAGGTCACGTCTGAAAGCGGGGCTGAAGACCTTGTGAAAAAAGCTTTGGTCCCATCCTTGCCTGGTGTGAATTTTTCTTTGCAGACCAAGCATTGCTGCCCATGAGGGCACTGGCTGAACTGAGATTTGGCTCTGTGCAAACACTTCTGCACAGAGGAAAAAGCATTGCATGAAGTGATAGAAGAAGAAGGTAGCCAAATAAAGAGGGTTTGCAATGAGGCAATTAATGAAAAAACAGTTTTCTTCAGACTTCCCCCAAAAGAAATGAGAGAGGAGGTGCAGGAGATCAATTCCAGTGAAGGATCATATCTACTCTTTGTGCCATCATTGTCAGTCTGGCTCCATCATAGAGGAAGAAATGTATGGTGTGCATCTATTGGCAAAGTTGAATTGAATCTGCCAAACTGAGGCATGAAATCTGGGAAACGAGACAGCAAGATCTGGAAACATTTTAATTCTTTTGATGCAGAATTTCTTTTCAGAAAGAAACTTCTTTTACTGAGAATTTTTTTTTAATTAAATAAAAGAAACTCCTTATTTCAGATTGTTGACTTAAAAGTTATCTGTAAGTGAAAGACACAAAAATTTTACAAACCAAACAAAAAATTATTGCAATTTTATTGTAAGCGACAACTAAATGTTTAAGGTAACTGAAGTGATGCAAAAGACAAATTTTTTGTAGGGGTTATAGGAATAAGGGAGCTGAGTTTGCATCTTGCTGTGTTTTATTCTGCTTTGATATAATGCATTATTGGACTAGTGCTGATCTGTAGGAACAGCAAGGCTCACAGTAGGGAAGGTCACCAGAAATTGTTTTATTGTTTGAAAGCTACAGAAAGTTCTGACCCAAACCTCTGAATTCCAGTTCTTCCCTTTTTATCCTCTTTTCCTCTTCCTCATTTGTCTTCCTTCTGCAAATTCCCCTTTTTCTTTAAGTCTCAATATCCATTTCTTGTTTAGTTTATTTTAGTTGTGAAATTGAAAGTTATTTGAGAATGAGGAAAAACATAGTTATGGTTGGTTAGAAAAAGGATTCATGTTTGAGAATACTTGTTTCAGATTTTTAGCAAAGAAAAAAAAAAAAAAGAAAAATGAGTCTTCTGAAATAAGATTTTTAAAAATGTGAAATTGTAGTCCAGAATTTTTTGGTTAATTTCTGATCAGTTCATTTTGCTCATAGTGAAATGTTGCCCCACATGTATTTCTCTCTTAGAATTTCATTAAATATCTGTTAAAATGACATAGTGTGAAATCATCAAATAATCAATATTATTATATATAGACAAAATGTTTCTAGATCTCTGAAAACAATAACCACAGATTTGAACTGACCAGTATGGACTTCTCTAGGTTTGAAAACAAATGATTTTTTAAGTAGCATTTTCCTGCAAAATTTAAGAAAATTACTTTTTTTTTTTTTTTTTTGGTTGGAAAATGGTTCTGCCAAAAAAAAATTTGTTAGGCTGGTTCTGGTTATCTAGACTTATCCTTGACTAGAAAGAGGCCTGGGAAGGGGAAGAACAGCAGGAGGTTTGGTTCATTTTCTTGTTTTGCAAGACGTCCATGATGCCTGTTTGCCTAAGCTAGGAATGCTGTTCCTCACCTCTACTCTCAGCCTCTGAAATATCCAGTCCAATAAATTTAAACAATGAGTTGAATCTGAACTAAGTTTTCTCCATCCATATTATTTGCTCTCACCACACAGTAGTAGTAATGAGCTCTATTACCATGTAAATTTTCTATTAAATTAAGAGATTTGTTTGAAAATCTTTATTTTCTTTTGCACCTATAAGAAAATCATCACCTTCCCTGCTGTAAGTGGCTCAGTATTCAGTGCAGGGACATTTTCCCTGTCAAGTCATTGTTTTAAAAATATCTCTCTCTAATTCCTTGTCCTTTTATTTATGATCTCGCTACATTTTTTTATCTGTCTGTGTTTGTTTATTTTTTATGTGACATTCAATGAATTTGCTCTACCTCTGTCTTTTTAGTACTGGCTGATGTTTTATAACATATTGATTCCCAATATTTTAAACTGGCCCACTGTTGATATGAGGATCACTCTGGGAAGTAAGATGTTTACATCTCGCTATGAATAGCAGATAAACGAAATAATAAAGGTTGTCAAAAGCTGGGAAATAAAGTACACTGGGTTCTTGTTTGCTCTCAAGGATATATGGCTGTGCAACTCTGAACTAGCAAAGTTCAGAATTCAAGGCAAGTAGTTATGGACTCCAGTTTTCTATTTAATTTTTTTAATTTTTTTTTTATAGAAGAAGAACAATACCAGTCTCCAGGACTATAATTTCCCCAAAATGTTGCATGACAGTAGTGGCTTCACCAGTGCTTTTCTCCTATAGTTTTACAGGTAGTTCCTTTATAAATAATCTATGTTCTAATGAGCACATAAATGAAGCAAACAACTTTCTTTCCTCATTGTATTTGATCCTGTTGACTAATTAGGGAAGGAATATGCAGAGATATTGACACACATTTTACTGGTTTCACTTAAAACTTTCTCCCATATAAAGGTTTTTTTTTTGTTGTTTTTACAATCATTTTAAATTGCAACTCTTTCCAATTGAGTTTAATTCCTTCTGGTGTTTACTGCAGTAACATTAATCATGATGAACTCATCCTGTATTTAATTTTGATGCAATTTCAGTATATACTATTTGTGAATTAAAATACTTATTTTGTAGACAGTGAAAAATTATTTACTGATTATAGCACAACAGTGTGTGTGTGTAGATATAGATATATTGTATACATTAAGGGTGACATGTAATTTAAATCTGCACGTTTTGCATTATTCAGGAGTTGCATGCCAGCTGCTTTTCTTTTGTACTTTGTGATTAATTTCATTGTTGGTAGATTTTATGTTTTCTGAAGAGTCTTTCACAGAACCTACACAGGATTCAATGAAGAGAATTTGAATACACAGTTGTCAGTGGTGTTTTAGCTTGATCTACAGCACCAAAGTTCAATGGTCAGAGTTACAGGATAACGGGGGAGGGAGAAAAATGAACTGTGGCATTATTTTCAAAGAACTTGATAGACTTTTATCACATAACCAATAATAATTAATCCTTCCCCTCACTCTTTTTTTAATCTCAACAGCAATAGTTTGTCTGCTTCATAGAAACAAATGCCAGGTAGGGGAGTGCTTTGTCTGAATTTGTGTGTGTTTTTCCATGCAGCCTTCAACTCTGAAAAACACAAAGCTGCTCTGTAGGGCTGAAGAGTTCCAAAGCTGGACTTATCCAGCCTGTTTTGTATATTGCATTTTTGCTTGCTTTGTCAGGACAGCTTGACATAAGAGCGTGTGGAAAGAAAAAAAGCAAGTAGTAGTAAACATGAAAAAAAATCACAGCTCTCAAGCACCAGTAGCAATTATAACTTGTAAAGTTCTGTCTTTTGTGTTGGTTTTCAAAAGCAATTTAATAAACTACAAAATTTTGGAGTACTCTAGTCAGGGACGTTGCAGGTAGAATTTATACTCCATTTCTCAAAAGGCATATATTCCCCTTTTTTGTAAAGCATTAAGTCCCTCCCTTAATTAAGCCTTCTGGGGTTTAAATGTGTTGATCTCATTTTAAACTGAGCTCAGCACAATTAGACACACTGAGAAGATAGCGGATAATCAGCACATACAAAAACATTTCAGACATAAATGCTTCATCCTGCCAGGCCCAAAATTACTATTTCAGTTTTTAGATTTTTTTTTTTTCCTTTTTGGGCGTTGGGGTGGGGGGAGCAGGGAGGGGAGAAAGAGAAAGGAAAAAAATTGATTATTTTCAGCTCGTCATACATCTCATTTGTAGTGGGTCAGACCTTCCCCATTCACAATTACCACTAGTTAATCTTATCAGAGAAAAATTCAATTACATTTATCAAGGTTATTCCATACACTCAAGTTATTGCCTCGGAAAAATCGGGTTTCAGTGTTAAGAATGTCAGCATTGTGTATGTGTATGGGGTTTGGTTTTCCTCCCCCCATCTTTAAAAAATAAATAATTAAATCCTGCTTTTACACTGACGTTACTAATATATAGTTATAATAAAGTAATATTTGACAGCTTTGTAAAAGGGATCATTAATACATAGATTATGGAAGTTTAGGAGGGAGGCTCATAACTGTTAATAGACTTCAATTCTCAGCCTACACTGACATTTTAAAAAATCTAGTTTCAAATTTGATAACAGATTACCAGCTAGGCTGGGAGCCAGCCACCTGATTAAGGCAATTTAAATGCTTGCAAAGTGGTGAGATTAAAATCAAATAAGTGCCGATTTTTTCCCTGCTTCACTTATCTTTCCCTGGATTCGTTCCTTAACTACCAGGTGGCAGAGGACTCTGGGTAATTTTCCTCTGCGCCAATTACCCCAGGATGGTTTTTAGGGTGAAGCAGAATAATTACTGCACTATCAATCCAAAATGGGCTGCTTAATGTGTTTAAGAGAGATTTTGAGCCTTAGCAGGGAGGCAGCCTGAAGCGTGCTACGCTCGCGGTGCCAAGGCGCGCTCGGCCTGCTCGCGCAGCTAACTGCTCACGGAGAAGGCAGCACACACCCAAGGTGAAAGAAAACAAGGAAAACTCCTGGGAAGCTGCGGGAAAGTTAATGAGCTGCTTCCAAAGCGTGGCAGGCTGCAGTTGCAGGTGGCTGACAAAGCTAGGGAGGTTAAGAAAATAATATTTATCACCCGGCTGCCAGGATCGTCTTTATCAAAAGTCGTTCTGAAATCCGTACGAGGCGCAGAAAAATGGGTTTGAAACAATGACAAACAACAAAAAAGGTGCATGGGGGATAAGATGAGGAGGAAAATGCCACCAATGAAGCAGCGCATATCCTTAGTGGGTCATTTGCAAAGCTGGTTTGATATGAGGACACATGGATTTTAATTTTTTTTTTTTTGTTGCCCCCCCTAAGTAAGAGGAAGGATGGGTTTGTGATCAGAGTGCACAAGGGGAGAGCTGGGCTGTGCCACAGGCTGGCTGGGCACACACCAGAGCCCCAAGCTGCTGAGGGAGGGGGTGCCTGGCTGAAGCCTGGCTTCTGCCACATCCCTGCTTTGGTTTTAATTGGTGCTGTGCTGGAAAATGAGGTGCTCTCCAGATGCTCCCCCATTGATGCTCTCTAGATGGGAGCCAGCTACCCTCCCCCTAATCCTGGGGCTGCTAGAGAGAAATTTGGCAGCAATTCCCCACTTTGCAGCACGGGGAAAGGAACACTTGGTGCAGCCACGGCACGAGAAATAACTCGTTAATTATTGGTTCATTAAAGCATTTGAAGATCAGGGGTGTAAGGGCAATACAGGAAAGCTCAAGTGCAAGGTAAAGAAGTGGTAATGTTCTGCCATCAAACTGGTGTGTGGTGGGGGAGGGATGGAAGAGGAGAGCAGGGCTTAAGCTCAGCTGAGACTCTGAAATGACATTTCTGAATAGTATACTGTAGCAGCCACAAATTAAGTATTATCTTCCATCTGGTGACTCTGCACTTGATTTCTTTAATTATTATTATCTGAATATAAATTGTGAGTTTTAGCCAAGGATTCTGGAAGGTTGTCGTTAGAAACAGAGAGATAATTAAAAAAAAAATCATTATATTTGCGAAGGGGTTGCTGCTGTTTCTTGCCTTTCAGAGATTTGCTTACACAGTTTTCCATACAATCTATACCTACTTGATGTACCAAGCTTTTTTTTATTATTTAATGAAAAATTGATCTGTGATCTTGATTAGCAGATAGCTTGGATAATGTGAGTTAAAATGTTCGATTTTAAACAGAAAGTCTCTATTCTAACATTGTTTCAAGGTGCTCAGTGACCTCAAGTGGACTTCAAATACCTCTAAAAATCACCAGATATTCCATCAAGATGTTGATTGAATATCACCCTCCCAGGAGCACAGGGTGTGGGTGTGCATTTGTGACTACCCATGTAGTTTGTGGGTTTATATTCCAGTCCAATTTCCTATGCAAAACTGTTTAACTCATGCACCCACTCCCTGCTGCCTTCCTCCAGCAGAACAGTGCCCTCCCAGTAAGAGGGGAGGAAGACCAGCTCTGAGATTTAAATGCCAGTTTTGAAGCTGACCCTGTTTTAAATCACAGGAGCCTCACCTGCCACTGCAAACCTGTTTGTGTCCATCCCGCCAGATGTGGCAGCTTATGCAGAAGTGTGTCTTGTAAGACACAGGCAATCCATTTAAAGATTATCACATGAAACCATATTTACTTCAGAGGCCTGTAATAATTACACCTTCACTTGAAAAATCCCTGGGACTTTAGCTGCTGTGCCACAGATTTATACTCAAACATTTTCATTTGATGCGCAAAGTGTGAAGTACTCTTTAGTGGCAAGACAATTATCTGATTCTACTAATAAATGAATGCACTAGTAGTCATTTTTAATTGAACAATTATAGGATATTGCACTGTCAGTTGATTATAGAAGTCATTTCATAAATGTCAAAAATCTCTTTAAACGAATTATGGAGCTCCAAAATAACTCCGGCAATCAGCCAGCAATAACACAATAATCTGTTTACCCTGTTGTCAGGCAAACTACCACCAGGTTTTTTTCTCCTTTTTGAGGGGGGACTGAATCTTAAGGATTATACTCCTGCTCAGGCTGTAGCAGCTACTGAGGCTTTGATTAGCACAGATCATGAGTGTTGTCAAGTGCTGTGACATGTATTAAATAGCAAGAGAAACTAAAGTTGTTTTAGAGAGGCGTTGGTACCAAACAGGAGGACAGATGTCTTCTCTGAGCAAAGAATTCTGATGGAAGTCTGAAAGGTGCTTCTGGCACGGTCCAGTTTTCTGATGCATCAGTTGACTTCAATTTTTGTTTTGATGTTGGACACAAATACCAATTCTTTTCTGTAGTTATGGGATAATCTGTTTCCTTTGTTTTCCTTGTTGTATGTACAGATAAGAAAGAGGCCAGGTTTGCTTCACTGTGGGAACACCTGTGTCCATGAACATCGGCTACTCTGATATCTGCCTACTCATACAAGTGACAATCAGAATTTGGCTCCCAATTTTTATGGATATAGCAGGTCCTTACCTAGTGGATTGGATCCCTATCTTTCCCGGGTCAGGAAAATGCTCTAATAATCCCAAGAGCATAGACATACCTGCAAGGATGGTTCTAGTCATACAAAGACTTACTCTGGCCAGGGAAAGGTAAATAGAGAACACCAAAAAAGGAGTTTGTGGTCCATTGTTGTGGAAGGAAACTTTTGCTTGCTGAGAGACAAAGAAAGGGGAAAGTATTTCAGACCTTTTGCTTTTTACCTAAATAAATTCAGAATGACTCATAAGCTTACTACTAATAAAAGACTTTGAAATAATATGCAGGCAAAATGGAATCAGAGGTAGAATGTTAAGAAATAGTTTTTGGAGATTTCTCTTTTGGAGATCTCACTTTCTGGAGATTTTGGGTATGTAGTCAGATTGGGGGCTGTTTGAGTTTACTATCTTAAGTGCTCAATTCTAAATAACTTTGGTCTGAATAAATTTAACAGGATTCCACCTCTTGAAACCATTTTTGGAAATCTAACACCTGGTTCTAAAGCTGGTCATCCCTAAATGTGTGATCTCTAAAGAGTAGATCGTATTTGGGGGGCTGATGGTAATAGAATAGATTTACTGCTAGTAAATGACAAAACCTTTAATCTCTTTTAATCCTTAGCAATACATGGAAGATACCTGCAGCTTTGGGTCTGTTTCTTGACATATTCATATTTTCAAATGTTGAAAACTGAAATCCTCTGAAATGAAGCTCAGAGTGGGGCTGACAAGAATAAGAGAAGTTTATTCATAGATGGTCTAGAGGCTGCATGTGATGTTTTAAGGCAGGTTTCACCATTGGAGCAGGAGAGCAGTGGCCTTCTCTACTGTCTGTGCCTCTTGGAGGCATGAGCTGACACAGAGGGGAGTTTTGGCAATGGAGCCAGAGGCATCGTGCAGATTCATTGTGATGATCACCCCATGCAAGCTAGGTGTGCCTGTGGCCATCCTTCCAGCTCTGGACTCAGCAGGGGTGGAACTGGAGGATGTTTGACCTGTTATTCTCATTTGCCACATGAGAACTGCTTTTTGGGATCAGATAGATCAGACACAGAGAAGCTGATGGGAAATCTAATACGTTGTCTGGGTGTGGAGCTTGCTTGCTGAACTCTGAGCTAAATAATGAATACTCATGGTCAAGAGCAGTAGTTTAAGTCAGCAGCAATGCAATAGCTTGATATACTGGAAGCACCAGCGTGGCCACACCTGGCTCTTTAAATTAAATAATAAACCCCAATTTTTTTTTCTGTCCCTATTAGCAAGTGAGGTGTGTACAGGAGAGATTGCATCCCTATTTGCTGTGTATTTCCTGAGATGAATGCTCCTGTGTTATTGAGAGTTACTATGCTAGTTATAAAGGATAGACTGGTCAAAAGAGTTTGGTTAGACAAACAGAAAAATGAAAAGGAAATAAATAATCAGATATTAATAGGGAAGTAGCAGACAGTCAGGATTAATATTTATTTCACTTCTATTGTGAGATTTTTTTTATTTATGGTTTAGGTAATTTAAGGCAAGAAGGATGATATTTTGCTTGATGAGACTGTGGCCCAGAAATCTGAGGATCTGCTTCTTCCCTGACTTACACCTGTGTCACCATTTTTGACTGTGCCAAACATGGACAGTTTGGCAGCTTCCTCACACACACTATGCTCTGAATTTAACTGACTGCACAAAGTGCAAGGCAGTCAAGAAGCAGCCTCTGACATTTTTAATTGGCATTGAATTTAAGTCATCGTTAATTATTCTGCTTTAAAGGAAGCTTTATTCCTTTAAACTGCCATGCATGTTATTCAAGACTCTTGCAGGGATCCATCCCTGGTATCTGTCTTGGCTAGTAGGATTAAGCCCTTATGGCTAGTAGGTGGCTGAGACCTTACCATATGTTGCTGGTAGACAGCAGCAAAGCTTTACCCTGTGATAAGCATACTAAAAGCAATCTGTTGGGTTTTTCTATTTTTTTCCTTTTTATATAAATAAATAAATACATATATATATATAAATACACTAGTACATTAATCAGCATTGGTATTATTAAACTAACTTGTAAATAATGTGATTCTCCCAGGAATCACATCAGTTGTGCTGTGAGTAAGTTTAGATTTCCAAGGTGCCACGGTGCCTCGTTCTGCATTGACAGAATTGAACAGCATTAACCTTTTCACTTACACTAACAGAGACAAGTTAAGACAAGATGTGCTATGACTACTGCACATCTATGTTTTGTTTTTGCCCAGGGCCCTGTACAATTACCCAGCACTTCAGAGCTAATATTGGTTGGATGTTTGCCTTCCCTTCCCCACCCCTTTCGCTATTTCTACAAAACGACAAAACAGCATTTTTCAACCAAAAAATAGCCAGTAATATAATAAATATGTTCTCTTTAAGAAGGAAAAAAAGGCTAAAAATATATCCCAGGCACTTTTAAGAGGTCTAGCAATGAGAAAAAGAGAATCTGCAGTACACTTCAGCTAGCACTTTCTCAATGCAAACCATTCTGCTGTCATTCTAAATTCCACAGTGCATACAATCTGGTATTGATAGCCAGGAAACACCATGCTGTGCATATATTCCAGAAAACAAGGGAAAAAACAGGTCCTCAACATCTTCCAGGCAAAGAAACCTATTTTTTTGTGTGTTAAGGTGCAGGTTCTTCACACCTGTGTAACTAACTAGTTCAGATGTTATCAGTATAACTTGATGTTAGCCTGTAGTTATGGTGAAGGACCAGGTGTATCTGCCAAATCTGGCTGAGAGACTGGTGGCCCCTAAATTGCAGCAGATCTTGTGTCTTTCTTGGAGGAACTGAAATATTTGCGTGGTGGACAGCAAGCAGGAACACTGTTTTGGCTCACAGTAATGCTGAAATTACTGTCTCTAAAAGTAATTTCAGAGTCTCTGTCTCTACCTGTGGAAAGTCCAAAGAGCTCCCTCTGACATAAATATCTGTATTGTAAATATATCCCACCCCTTTTTGCAACATTCTTCAGAGACGAAGTTTAGAAGAGTGAATAAAATCTTGATAATTGGTGAATTAGCACAGTAAACCAATACATTATTCATTAGGTAGTTATCAAAATATCACAGTCTTGCAGGGAAGACAGCATTTGCATATTCTAGGATTGACCACTGAATGCCTTTCATAAACATTAGAGAATCTGCCAAAATCTGGGGAGATTTAACATAGTGCTTACATGAAAAGCACCTAGATCTCACCAATTTCCCCTGTAAGGCTAAGAATAAAAAATGTTCTTTCATCAGAAACATGGATCAACCTGTATGAATTTGTAGCACAGACTGTAGTTATGATGTATCATGTCTGTCATCTTAAAATTGGTTTAAATTTTAGTAGATCTACAACAGTTGAAGTGATAAAAAGATAGATTGGCAATGTTGAAGGGTAGAAAAATTCAAGACATAGCCTTAGCTGCCTAAATGGGTATTTTTGAGGAACCAATTTGTTCATTTGGTAATCAGTTTTATGTGTAAACTTTAAACATTAGCAAATCCTGTTGTGATGTGCTGCTCTTTAAACCATAATTATTGGGGTTCTTTCTGTGATTTTTCTCTTTACCATCCCGTAATATCTTTGATGTATTGAAAAATCTTTACTGAACTGAAGTTTTGGCATCTTGTTTATTGTTTGGGTTTTTTATTATTACCCATGAACTACCTGCTGACAAAGGTAGTTCATAGTTACAAACACGTAATTTACAACACCTACATAATTATGTTTGCTACATAATTACAAACACTTTTTGAAAATAAAATGCATTTTACATTGCAGGGAATGTAGTAAAGCCTTTTTTGAATGTTTGCACATCTTGGACCAGTGGCAACTGAATGATGGGCTGAGGTTTGAAATCTAGCTCTGGGGCAGATTTTGCTTTTTGTTCACTGCTGTTGGTCTTACAAGACAACACTAAATTCAGGGGACCAGTTTTGGCTTCACAGTGATATAACCTCACTAAAGTAATTTTTGCAATGAGTAGAGTATGTGACTGATGTGATGCTGCAACTCTGTTTTATTCCATCCAAACACTGAATTATTTTAAAAGACAAATATAGGTTGAATTCTGAAAGATGTTGGGTATGACCAATATATCTGCAAGCAGATATTGCTGGTGGCAGTAGGCATTAGGGACAGGAAGATGATCTTCAAGTGAAAGAGGAAATAAGTCCTTAAATAAGAGAAATAATGTTCTGTGTTCTTTACTTTTTCTGCCCTAAATCTCTGGGCTATCCAGATCCCATTGTTGATTTCTGGACAACGGGTGTTTTGCAGTGAGCTGAGGCTTTCTTTCTTTTGAGGTTTTCACCATGCTTCCTACCAGCATGGTCATTGAGATGGAAATAAATCCAGAAACCTCCTGCTATATTTTGTTTGTGGCTGTGGGCTAGAACAAAAGTTAAATAAAACAGAAGCAGTGCTAAAATTGTTGTTTTGAGATTGGGTTTTTTGTTTTGTTTGGAATTTTTTTGTGTGTGTTTGGTTTTTTGTGCCTCTTTGTAATTGATACCAAACTGCATTTCTTAGTAGAAAATGAAGACATTTTTGAGGGTATAAGGCATATTAAAGTGACAGACACTTGTCACTCCTCTTCCTAAGTCTTTCAGTTTGAAAAAGAATTTTACTCTAATAATTTGGTATTTCTTTATGATTCCCATTGAACACTAGAACCTCTTTAACAAGGCATAGAAGAATATGCAGTTCTAGCTTTGCTAACCCCTCTGTTTCTGGATTGATTGAATTAAACATTGTTGATTCCAGCAGGCTGTTTGATAGTCTAACGCATTTAAATAAGCGCCTTCTCAGTTCAGGTATGGATGTAGAATTGGACAGCATTCAGGAGACCGACTGCTTTTTGTAGTGGATGGTGAAAATAATTCTGTGTGACTCAGGAAATGGTGGCAGAATAGTCAGAAGAAGGACAAGTGACTTGCAGAGAACACTGGAAAGGAGAAGCAAGGACTCAGTCCTTGCATGAGGAAAATGGCCTTGAAGGACAGGAACTGGCAGCTTAGCTGGTCAGAGAAGCAGCAAACACCACTGAGAGGAGCAGGTTAAAGATGCACATAAAGCCAGATTACATCACAAAAAGATAAAAATTATTTAAAAGATCTTTACACAATGTCAACTCCTTTACTGAATAAAAATAGGGAAGTTGAATGCAAAGGATCACGACTTAAGAAATTTTAGTCTAACACCTCTGTATTGTTTTCATTCTTGCTAAAAGACATGAGGTGCTGACAACTCTGAGATCTTGATTCAGTCTGACTTCGTTTTAAAGGAACATCTGGCTTAAGTCTACTGGGTTCTGTTTATAACGAGGGTAGAGGCACCTCCCAAAGAGGTTAATCTCTCATATTCCAATTTCCCCATCCCACTAATGATGTAATTAATTGTGTTCTTGAGTTGCCCCTTTCCTTTAACTTCAGAAAAAGTATAGAAAAGTAATTTTAAATATCTAAAAGTAAGACATGTAAAGCCAGGTGAGTTGAATCTTGTCTTCAAAACGTGGCTTATGGGTTGGATGTCCAACTCTGTTACCTAGGGAAGGATGTTTTTCTGCCTGTAACAAAAATATATGCAGGTCACATCTTTTGTTCCTGAATGTGTGATAACTTTGATTAAACTACCAGATTAAATTCTCTTGGTTTAGATTTTAAACTTGTTTCAAACAAGGTTAGATGGCATTTAAGTTCCATATCACTGTGTCTCCAGTAATGAAAATTAGTCTAATGGGCTCAGGTACCCATTATTCAGGCTAAATTAGCTTCCTGGGAGAGATCCCTCTAAAGTAGCCATCATGATGAAGAATGTACCAATTAAAAAAAGTAAACCAACCTGATTATTGACACATTCTGAATTTCTTTTAAAACTTTTTCCTCTTTTGCAAGCTTCTGCCTTTTGTAGAATACTGGGCATTATCAAATAGAGAGTAGCATAATAGAAGAGAATCTAGGGAATTGCTCCATGTCTTGTTGTTGCCACTGTTTTGCCTATAAATTGAATTATTCTTGAAAGAATACTGTCCTTTCTAGATCTTCCTGGAGATCATTCAGGCCTTCCTCTTTCCCACTGTCTGTCATTGGATGATAAATACCGAGTACCATGGTTGCTTATATGGAAAAGTAATCAAGAGTGCTTAATATATGTATATTTTAGCTGCCTATTAATGGCATTTAATATCTGGAACAGAGAAAATCAAAAGTCACTTGGCAAGTCAGCTTTTCAGGACAGTTATAGAAACATTGTGGTGTTCTGTTGCTGCTGTTGATGCAGTGATTGCTGAGATTACATGGATGATCTCAGAGGCTTTCTTTTGATAGAATTTCTTATGATTAAATGAGGAAATGGGATTTTGGAAGACCTGGATTGTATAAGCAATCAAAGTTTCAAAGGATGAAATCAGAAGCACACCCTGGATTCAGTTTTAAGGAATATCTGTCCTGTTTTCAGAAGTCATTTGAGCTGAGAGCAGCTTTTGTTGCAGAGATGCAAAGCATCACTCTGGTAATAGCAGAATAAAAATTTTCCAAGTGACTTTGCTACTCCAGCTCAAAGTCTACCACCTCAGTTCTGATGCATCTTCTCTGGCAATTTTAATCCTGGTCCTTGAGTTGGGATGGCTGTAGGATGGGTTTGTGTTTGCATCTCTGAGAGGTGAGGTTAGAAGCAAGAAATTCCATTGGCACATACACGTGCATCCACATTTTTCAGGCATGTTTTAAGTCTGCCAAAGTGACATGTCACATAAAGGTGAATTAGTCGTGACTTGCAGAAAAACAAAATTGCTATTTTGAAGAGTGGTCCTCAGTGATGTAGGTGGTCCTGACACATCCTGTATCTCCTTTTCACATCTGTGAAATGGGAAAATAACACTTACCTACTTCTAAGAGATGTTTCACTGACTAGATTTTATGAAGCACAAGCCTCCTGTGGAATGAGTGCAAAGTATTACTCTATTTATTTTTATGAACTTTCTGTTTTACTGCAGTAGGAAAGCTTAAATTATCCATAGAGTTCTTGAGCGCATTGGGGAAGCCAAAGATCCTGATTTTGCCCACTGTGCTCCTGGCAAAGAAAAGACCCAAGGGAGACTCCTAAATGAAAAATATAAACAAAACCCTGAAGCTACTCAGATCCTTAGAAGATTAGATTTTTGAAAATATGTTCTTTATAAGATAAGTTAAATGCATTCTTTCCCTTATTTTTTTCCTCTGGTTTGGTCACAGGTTGCTCCAGGCACCCAAATGGGGGTATTCAATCCCTTGCTTTATTGATCCTGGCAGGGACTCATGCTATGGTGGCCTGTCCTCCCTGAGGCCACCACTAACTGTGGATTTAACAGGTCCAGCAAGGAGAAGTTCCAAAGCTGTCATTCAGCCTGGGATCCATTCTTCACCCTTTCCTTCTCATCCACCCCTCCATATATTTCATTATTGTCATGACAAGCAATACTTGAATTTCCAGTTATGCTGCAGAGCTCTTTCAGGGACGGTAGGTGTTTAGTGACCATCTCACAAGTGGGAAAATTACCTGTGAGACCAAAGAGTGCTCTTTGTGTCACTCACATGGAGGAGAGGCAGGAGAAAGTGGAAGTGTATTTTTATGTGAATTCTTCTTCCCAAGGTACTTTGGGAGTTGGTCACATAAAAGATAAAAGTAGGTGGTCTAGGCATCGCTTTTAGGTTTTGACTGCAGAGACCTTTTCCTTTTCCATTTACTGATGCCAGTGATTCAGAATTCTGCTGTAACTCCTCATGTTTAGATTTCAGTAAGTGTTAGATTTCAGTAAGTGGTAAACTCATTCTCTCACATTTGGCTTTACAGTGAGATTTATTTTGGCTTTTTTTTTTTTTTTTTGGAGCATGTTGAGGGGATTAGATTGTGGAACAACATGAGGAGCATTTGGCAGGGAGCACTGTAGGGATGAGGGGAACACTGCAGGTTGGGTGTGCAGGGTGGGAGATTGCCTACCCTTTGACCACAGCACAAGTAACTGAAGTGTCTAAGTGGAATGCAAAGGAAAATGCCTTTAATTTGATCCCAAATACCTATGTTCAACATATGCCTGCTTCTCAGATTGGTACAGACTGATACAGCTGGGAAATTTGTTTCATTCTTCCCACTGGCAAGGAATACTTCCTATTGCTACTGCTTTCCCACTATCCCTGGACTATATATGCTTTTCAGAAGACTTGTATTCAAGTGCCACTTTGATTAATTCAGTGGCTAGTTCACCAGGAAAAAAATTCCCAGAATTTTAAATGCAACTGGGATGAACAACAAAATTAGCAGTTTTGTGCTTACCTGCAGTGATGCAATGAACAATCCAGGTGGATCACAGCTCTGGCCAAAGCTCTGAGCACCACTTTTTGTTTTTCTGGTTTTTTTTTTTTGGCCCTGCCACAATTTTCTTATGACCTGTGATGTTAAATCTTTGGTTCTGTATTCATTAATAGTCATTAATGGCATGCAGTGATCTACTGCAAGATATTGTACTTAGAGAACAGACTAAATGCATGTCTTTCATGGGTATCAGCAGAATGGGACAGTTTACCAAGTGTTTATATTGCCTTCAAGATTTTATTTTGTGCCTGTGTTGTGTTGATGTCAGAGGACAGTTGTTACCAAGTCCAATGTGAAGTGAGATAAGAACAGATGATGCACAGCCTACTGTAATGCCTATGACTAAAAATTTTGCCGTTATACATTTCACATTATGTTTGATAGGGCAGCATGAACTTATACAAGGCCAGTGGTTTTTGTTGTGTGGCATTTTTGTGGGGAATTTGACCTGGTACGGACAAGGCCTAGAAGTAGGCGCAAGATGTTGCCACACTGTGGCATTTAAAACACTTTTAGTCTTCTCTGTAGTCCTGGGAAGCAATGTGCTCAGCACTCCTCAGGATGAGCTCCCATGTCCACCTGGGAATAATGCTTACCTGCTCCAAGGGGATCTGTGAAAGTAAACCAATTATTCCTTTAGCTGTGCTTGTGCAGCACTTTAAAGATAAAAAAAAATGCGCTGTGATTGTAAGTGGTGTTCTCTACATTACATTTCCTATGTAGCTACATATTTTTTCCAGAGATTCTAAGATATATTTTAATTTTTCTTACATATACTAGAACATTATTCTATCTCTAGCTAAACAGGGTACCTTGGAAGTGTAGGGAAAGAAATTGATCCATCTCCTGTGTTATCCACTCTGCTTTTATGATATTTTTGTGAACTGCTTTCATCAAGTTTGTAAGGATTTGTCAAGGTGTTTACCTGTTGGGAATCTCAACATGATTTCTTGAGGGTGCAATCTGGGGCTGAGTTATGTGTTCTCCTCTTCTGCTCTTCTACCTGTTCGTACATCAAAGTCTCCACCAGTGTAATTCTTTCAGGCCTGCTCTTTATTCAGCAGTTGCTGTACAAAACAAATGTATGTTGTGCTTAGAGGATGCTTTATTTCATATCCATTTATCCACCTGATGAAATGAATACATTAAGGGCACATAAGCAGAGATGTCTTGCCTGGAAAGGCAGTGGTGGCTTGTGCCTCACACCACAGACTGCACTGTAAAGAGGGGTGTGTTGGTGGTGTTAGCCAAAATTAGCAATGAAAATTTTAAATAAGTATCAGGAAACATTTCTTATACTGAGTTCAGGCAGTGGAACAGCCTCCCAAGGAGCATGATGGAAAGCCCATTGCCAGTGTCAATTAAAACTGGAACTAGTTTTTGAACTGGGGAATATACTGTGGGGAACAATCCTGCACAAGTCTAGATGACCTAATAATTCTTTTCCATCTGCAATGCTTATTCCTGAGACTCAGAGTTATGTATTGCAATATGATTTCTTCCTGACTGAGAAAGACTGAAGCATTTTTCTCTCATGCAGGATTATTTTCACACTATCCAAAAAGATTTCATAGACACTAAAAACTAGTTGGGGAAAAGAAAGCAGAACTAGGTCTAAGAGATTACCCCACTCAATTTGCACCTGCTGTCACAGTGGTTGTAAAAAGTAACCCCAGACATCATTCCTGTGTATGACAACTTGAAAGGGATCAGGCTTGACAGAGACCATGGGCAGGGAAATCCTTTGTAGACAAAGGTGCTCTTTAAGGATAAATTAAATATTTTTTTCTTTCTGTTGACCCTTACTGAGTCCTGTCTCATCTGTAGCTGCAGTCCTTGTTGGGGAGCCATGGCTGATAAGAAGGGACATAACACAAAGTGTCCACCTATGTGCAGTTTTGGGGGGAGAAAATGTTTCTACCATAATTTAGATTTAGGCACTGAGAATAATCAGTGATGCATCACAGAAAGACCCATTTTTTCCCATTTAACAGGGAAAAGGTTAGAGTAGTACATCATCTTGCTGCTTCCATTCTGTGCATATAAGAAACCGTCTGTCCAGCCACTAATTGAGAAGTGAACTTGTATGGGAAGAAACCAGTTTAGCAGTGTCAGTAAAAGAATTGGTAGGTTTTCTGCTAGCAAGGTGCAACACTGGTAAAATAAAACCCTTTCAAACTGAGACATACTGTCTACCTGTTCCTTAGGTATTTTTTGACTGAAATTTGATAACCTGGGTTTTCCTTGCTTCTCTTCACTCCCATTGGATCTTTTTTCTTGGCAGCATTCTAAAGCTGAGGCAAGACTTGTGGTAGCACCTGCCCTTCTTTCCTGACTAAAACATGGCATAAAATAGCTTTTAGTCCGTAAAGACCTCCTTAAACTCCTAGCAAAGTCAACAGGACCTTTGCCATAAACTTTGGGGGCAGCATGTTGAGTACCAAGGCTGAAATGCTCCCAGTGTGGGCAGGAGGCCAGATGGGCCAGGATTCTAATGCCTGGAAACCTGCACCCAAACTTTTTGTAGCCTTTCAAACCTCTGCAAACAATCTGTCTGTAAAACAACCCTCTACCCAAGCCACTTACGAGTCTCACTCAGTTTGCTCCTTCCTGATGTCTTGTTTAAAACCTGCTGCTTCAATATTAGCTTGAATCAGCCCTTTTGAACATTTACTTACGCTTATTTGGCTTTCTCTCTTTGCCTTTTCTCTTGTCCCTGATCTCTTCTTTTTTTTTATCCATATGACTCCATTTCTATTTGCATATATGCTGCTATGAAAAAGATAAACTAATGGTGCCAGCCCTCCAGCAAGGACTTTGAGGGACTTTCTTGTCTCTCTGACTAATTCCTTTTGTGGCCTTGGGAAAGTCACTTATCTTGTCTTAGTTTTTCCCTACAAAAAATGGAGTTAGCAAGGTTACACTGACATCCAAGAGATCCTGTTTCTGTTGCACTAGGAAGTCAGCCATCTCCAAATACAGGTTTATTCTATGTGAGATAATTAAAAGCTAAGGTGGTGTAATATTGTGGATTAATTTTAGTCTCCCTGGTCAGCACTGACCACATCACTGAGTGGAAAAATTCTGAATTAAAATGTAGAGCTAAAAAAGTACTAAGTACTTGTTGTTATTAATCATTGTGTTATTTATTGCTGTTTATCTTGTAATTATTGCTTGGGAAATAAAAAAAATCTATCACTGCTCTGTGCCAGCTCTAGCTGCAGCTGTGGATTTAGAGACGAAATTCAGTCTTCAGCCTTTCCCTGGGGCTGATGGACTTCTCCTTTCAAAGTAGGACACTTCTATCTGATGGCATTAACCATAAAATCCCCCATTTCAAGTCTATGATATCCTGAAGGACAACGGCTCATTTCATTTCTTATCAAGAAATCGGGCAGATCAGTCATATTTCCCGAATCAAATGACATTTTCAGAAAATTCATTTGAACCAAAAATGAGGTTTCCTCTCCACAGACTCCAATTAGTTTAAAAGTGGTTTTCTGATGAAAATTCTTGAAATAACTGAGCTGTAGAAAGAAAAATCTATATCTATATATGTATGTATATAGATATATGTACACATGCACTGTGAAAGCCATAGCCAGAGTACCCTATCAAGCAGTATAAATCTTTAATTTTGGCAATCAGCAGTAATGGTGAAATACCTTAAGCTTTTTTCCTTTGCTTCCTCCTCGTTTTCCCTCCTCTCCTCCCATCACTTTGGCTATTCCCATGGGAGTGAACGCACTCATTTTCTCCCTAAGTACACAAAATTAGCTGCTTATCTGTTGATCTTCTTACATGATCCTTTAAAAATCCTTTCTCTCTCTGTGTGTCCAAGGCTGCTTTTGCCTTCAGAGGAAGCCCAGACAAGCCAATCCTCAGCCTTTCCCTTACCCGCTCACAGGGGGCCTGGGCCTAATTAAATTGCTCTCAAAGACAAGAAGGGATGAATTTCCTTCTTTCCATCTCCCTTGTCACCCATTTAACTCAGCTGAGATCTGTTAGTTCCTTTTTAGTTATGTTAAAATGGGAAAAGGGGGGAGCCTGCTTTGAGGGGGACAGGCAGGGAAGGGAGAGAGGAAAGCAGAGGAGCAGGAGGTGTGTGGGCAGAGCTGCCAAGGTGCAGCATCCCAGGCTGCACAAACAAAGCAGCCAGACCAGAGGAAATGGGAAGTGACTAGAAAAGGGCAAGCAGCAGGACAATTGCTGGGTTTCTCTAGCTGGGACCTCCTCTGTGCTCTTTATTGTCTGTTTCTGTACTCAACCTGAAGAAAAATGTGACATTAAAGAAAAAAGACAAGGAAATATCTATGCACATCTCTGTGTATTTATGCCCTCTTTCAGAGGAATGCTTGCTTCTTGCCCCACTCCTCCCAATACCTTTTATTCAATGATGAGGCCTAGAAAATTAGGATGATCCTTGTTCTGCCCGTGTGGCATCACCCAGGAGGGCAGAAGTGGCCGATTTGGCTCATCCCTGCTTGGTTGACAGGGAGAGGGTGAAGGGGACTGCCAGGGCTCAGGACTGTGCCTGTGCCCAGGGAAGGACAGCCCTGGTCCTGTCAATGCCAGGATCTCTGTGCAATACAAAGCCCAGGCCTAGGAAGAGCCAAGCAATTAGCCTTTGAAGGTCACCCAAAGTTGTTGCTTTTTTTTTTCTTTTCCATCTCTCTCCCCCCCACACTTCTCTCTTCTCAGTGCCGCATCCTCCTCCTCCATCACCCAAACCCCAAACACATCTGAGGGAAGCCATTCAATTAAATCTCTCCTGACTCCAGCTGGCTCCTGAGTGAAAGGTCAGCAGTGTCCGGGAGGGAGAGGCGTGTGTGAGGAGGAGCTGGAGCTGCTGCTGCAGCCTCCCTCCCTCCCCTCACCTCCCCTCTCTAATGATACCCAATGGTCAATCACTCCCCAGCAGGGCTGGAGATGCCCTGAAGCATCATTGTGGTCGGGAGCGATCGATCAGGTTTTCTTTTTTTTAAAAAAAAGATGATAATGATAACCCGTGGCCATAATGTCAGCGTGTTTGCGGTGCCTCTCGCAGGCCGCGTGCGCTCCGCCTGCCAGCACTGAGGAGAGGCTTGGAGGAGCTCAGGAAAGCCTCTTCCCCCCACTGAGCCCACTTAGCCCTGCCTTAAAGACAGCTAATTAGACCAAGGGCTGTTATGTGTGCTTGCAGCAGAGCTGGAGCAAGGAGGGCCTGGTGCCAATGGCGAGCAGGACTAGAGCAAGCTTTGTTTTAGAGAGGCTTCCAGTTAACTGGAGGTGATCACACAGAGGCATGGCCATAAATAATACATACCTGGATGCAAGAGGGTTGTGGTGATCCACTGCTCCCCACCCTGCTGTTGGGGGCCTCTATTTTGAGACAGATTAGTGCTCTGTATTGCCAGGCAGGCAGAGGTAATCACGGGTCCATGCTGGAGTTGGAGATCTGAAAATCGCTGGGAGGTGCTTATCAACATGCAATCTGAGCACCACTGGATGTGTACAGACCTTTTAAAATTCTATTAGTACGTGTCTGAGTAGATTGTGGGGAAAATACAAACAGTTTTCTAAAGAAAAACTGTCAGTGCCTCTGCCTAAATCTCTTACCCTGCAGCCGAATCGTGGACTTCTGTTTTTATGGATAAACGTGATTTGTCTTTTAACTGTTGAGATTACACACTCACTGGAAGGACTGCAGACCCTACTTGGAAGAGGAAATCTTCCCCTTATCCCAGTGTACACTTTATCAGAAAAGTAATAATCAAACCTGGGGGCGCTCTGTCCCTTTCCCCTGTCGAGGAGATATAGGACAAATAACTCCATAGCAATAATTTTCTATCCCAACATAGTTGGTTTTTTTTTAGTTGTTGTCACATTATTTTCTGCATCATTTGATGTACAAAACTACATTTTCCTCTGCACCTATTAAACTATTTGATGATGCCTTTTATTTTGCACTATAATTGGGAAAGCAATCATCTGATAAAATCTAAGTTTGTTGTGAAATAAAATAAGCGATGTTGAAAACATCCAAATTATATTGTCCAAGAAAGTTTCTCAGAGATTCTGTTCATCTAGTGAAATTATACTATTATTGTTTTTTACACTTTTGAGAAGAAATCTTTGAGCATTGGAAGATACTTCTAACAGACATAGCAGTAGTGCCTCATGATTCTGCCACTACCTCTCTTGCAGTAAGAGTGCTAAAATACCTGTGGTCTCAAACAGGATATTTCTCTCCTTTCTTGTGCAGCTCATTTGTGTATGTGAAATTTGCATCTCTTTGTATGGTTGAGCCAGTAAAGAAAAGCTGCCAGGAGTATGTATTAACATGCACTAGAAGGACTGGAAGCTCTGTGCGGGCTTTGAGAAACACACAAGACAACATTTGATGCCTTTTGGTAAAGAATCACAAAAAACCCATGTGACTTTTCCTTATGAAACTTCAACTAAAAACAGAGGCATAATTTTAGAGGACCAGTTGGGAGCCAGCAGACAATATGCAGAAGCTTTTATCATGTGTTCAACCTCATTAGAAGGATGCAGGTTTCCCCTAGAACAATTGTCACAACAATTAATTGTATTTTATTTTTCCTAAGATAGTAAATTGAACTAAAAACATACAACTTTATAATCCTATAAGTTGAGGGTGTGTATGGGAAGAATATATGGGAGTCATTAATTCTTTAACCTGTTGAAATCAAGGGCTGTATTAACCATGATGAGGCATCAATAGACAGGGTGTAATTTCTGGATAAAATGTTATAATCTCATTTGTCTATTGAGACGAAAGAATTTTTAATACCCAGGGATCAGTTGGCTGTCAATAATGATGTTGTACGTAAGGTCAGTGATGACATAGCTTTTAACCATCAGTGATAGGCTGTCTGTTCTAGGGAGATTCCTTAGAGAAAGAGCCCAAATTAAAAGATGGGGAATGTAGTGTTTGAGAAAGTCTAGATAACCTGTTAAAGAGCAGCACTTTTTTGCTTAATGAGGTTTGCAAAACTACTGTGAGGTGCAAAGCATTCCTGCCTTCTCCTGCCCACCCCTCATTCCCCGGTTTTGCTGTCAAGAGTTGTTAGAGAGACAGGCACAAAGGGTGGAAGTGTTCTGGTTTCCAGTCCAGCCCTGGGGTCCAGGCTTAGTTTTTGCTCCTGAATCTTCTTGTATAAAAGTGAGGGGGAAAGAGGATGACTTTAACAGTTCTCAGTTCCTTCTACTATCCTACAGCTCAATTTTGCTGTTAATGAATTTCAAAATCAGCAAATGGTAAAAACTTACTGTCTCATCCAAAGGACACTGAACAACTTCCATTGAGCTCTGCTGCAGTGTATTCTAATTAATATTTTTTTGATCTAGCATAAATGTAGAAGTGTAAGCACACTTTGCTGCCACAGTCATCCAGACTAATCCCATTTGCTACAGCTGAACTATGAGACCAAATAGCAAAGGGACCACACACACACAAGCAGCCACTGAATCCCTGTTAAGATTTTGAATGCCAAGTGCTGCTAGATGCTAGTGAGTTATTTCATGGTGTGCTTATCTCCCTTTAGCAAGCCAAAGTACCAGGTTAGTTACTGTGGTACCAGGCCATTACAAACATCAGAGAGTTCTGTAACTAGAAGTGAGAAAGCTTCAGGTGTGCATTGGTCTTTAAAAGAAACAGCAGCAAATACATGAAGCCATATGCTGCAGATTAAATACCTGAGGATGAAAGGTGTTTCTTTCTGTTTTAAAGACTTTTGAAATCTTCCTATCCAACACCGTGTGTAGGATACTGCACTCTTCTCTTTGTGAAACCGGATTACGAGCTGCTGTTGTAATAAGGAATAAATCCAAACAGTGGTGGATTTTTTTATCGTTTCTTTGTTGATTCTTTACTTTGTTTCTGCTGTACTGAGCTGAACATAGCATCTTGTAGACTAACATCTAAAGCACTTTTCTTTTTCCTGCTTTATTCATGCCTTCTGTTTCATCCCATGTTATCTTTAGACACTTCAGTACTGTCCCACACTGTTTAGTTTCTCAGAGAAGTAGGTGGGTGTGAAGTAATGTGTGAGGACATTTTGATTCCATTTGGCTACAAAACATCCCAGGAAAAATGAATTAACCTTAGCACAGGTACCAAATTTTCTATGCATTGAATTTGCAAATTATTCACCCAAATACTGACTTGACTACTCACTGTCTGAATAGATAACAGATGTTCAACCCTAAAATATAGGGGCTTTGGTCATTAAAAATCATTTGAATAGTGCATTGCTTACCTAGTATATCACAACTGATGCAGAGATGTGGCATACTTAATTCAGAAAGAGCTTAAAAAAGTAATTGTAAACATGACCTCATAATACTTTATTTCCTCTGGGTGATTCTGTGTCAGATTTACTCAGAGTTAAAATCAGAGCCTCTCTGTTAAATGCCAGCACTATATAAAAAAAAAATCAAGCAAACAACAACACACTCCCAACCACCTGAAAAAGCAAATGGTATTAGGATTTTTTTGTCATTTAAGTCATTGTCAGATTTCAAAATTGTTTGCCACTGGTGTCTCGAAACACTTTTAATCTTCTAAATTTAACAAGTAATTTTGATTGCATTAATATCTGAAGTGTGAGTTTTTGTGTGGTTTCTGTAGGACTGCCTGTGGAGTTGAGGCTGTGGATAAGGATGCCTGAATCTGAGTTATTCCAATGTGTTTGATGGTACTCAAGTTCTCAGAAAGCAGTGATATTTTAGGAAAAAAATGGGTGTTACCTTAATCATGCTAAGCAATGTGTGCATGCCACCTCTGTGAAACCATTTTTCCTTGCAAGACGAGTATTGCGGGATAGCGCCATTGCTCGAAAAGTTCCAAAAGTTACCCAAAATTACCCAGTGCTAAAGCCAAACCAAACAAACCCCCAAACACATTCAGCACTGAGCTGCAGATGAGCATTTCTAGAACTCAGGCCCCTGCTGAAGCCTGAGAATGTGCCCATTGCAGCCCTGCCAGTGCTGGCTGCCTGCCCTGGTGGGATGTGTTGCCAGCGGCTCCTTAGGCTGCCGAGAGGGTCAATTGCAGCAGCAATCTTCAAACTGTGCAGGTATCCAGCCTGAAAAATGTCACAATGTCAGGCTCTTACCTCTTTTTGAGAGTTTAAAGCTGTTGTAACCACTCTTATGGTCTCCACTGCCTAATTCACTGCCAAGTAAAGTATGTTTGTACGTTTACGCTGCCATATATAAATGATCACTGCGTTAAGCATTTATAGCAAGTTTTGCTCTTTAAGGTTCCCAAACCACTTTAAGAATTTAAGACCAATGTAAATGATAAAAAGGGATAGGTCTGGTTGAACTACTTAAAATGAATAATTAATTTGACAAATCTATTTCTTTTTTCCTTATTTGCAAATTATTCAAGTGCAGAGTTAAGTTCTTTTGTTCAACAGTTGAAGTTGTTTGATTAATAGTTTAGGCAAAGTATTTCAGTCTACTAATTGCCTGCAAGCTGTTTCACATGGCAATTATGATGTACTTTATTTATTTATAATTGATCATTCTACCTGCTAAACAATGACCTGCCATAAATTACATGGTTTTATTCCTCCATGTTGCTTGGCTAACTTTATTCAGTTAACTTTTAACATTCAGGAAGAGGGCTGAATATGGTTCAGAATTTTTCCAGAATCTGGAAAAAGCCCATGGAAGCATCCTTTGCAGGACAATTTTGTGCAGTCTTTCTTGACAGCACGTTGGAAAGATCCTGTGAAATATTTCAGGGGCTTAGAAAGATAACCAATATTTTTCTGGTATTCTAGATAAAAGTGGAAAATTTTGAAATCAAGCCTAGGTGAGATTCAAGATAGCAGGATGTGGGCTCTTTCTAGTACCTGACAGGCTGTTGATGATTTTTGAAAAATCTGATCCTGTTGACCATCTCAGCAAAAGCCATCCCACTCAATGAAAAACTGCCAGAAGGGCCTGAAACTAAGTGTGGGTTTGAGTAATAATATAAAAAATTCCAGCAAATATGTACTCTCTGAGTGTGAATTGCAACCAGCCCACCAGACATGCATGCAACAAAGCCAAGTGATAAGGGACATATTAGATTGTAAAAGAATTGCTAAACAAACTTTCAAGCACCTTGTTAATAGGTGAGCAGAGGCAGTATTTAATGTAAGTGAAGAAATGTCACACAGTTAATATTTCTGAAACTTGGTAAGGTGTCATAGTGCTGGAGTCACAAATATTGATTAAATTTTTTAGCCCTCCTAATAAGGAAGAGATGCTGGAGATGGAATACTGCATCAAATAAACACTGCATGTTGAAGAGTCAAAAATAATCTAGTAACATGAACTTTGTATTTCTGAGTCAAAATATAATTGCACAATCCTGTGTACGTTACAGAGGAAAAAAAAATCCACAGAGAAAGTGAGAAGAGCTGCTCTGTCACCATTTTCCTTCTTTGTGGGGAGGGGAAAAAAAAATCTGTCATAGTAGTGTTTAAACTGAGGAATATTTTCTAAGGTTTTGTTTTGCCAGCACTAGAATTCCCTAGAGCTTCCAAAAATAGTAGCAGATAATCTCAGTGTGTCAGAGTGTGGAGATTTGTCTTGCACAAGGAAGTTCAGAACTGAACATAATTTTGATGGAAAAAGAGATAAATTTTGCCTGCCAGTGACCATCAAACAGGAAGAACTGTTAAAGAACATGATTATATTTACTTTATAAGTATGAACTGTATGTGACACCTAGTTATACTTAGATGTTTTAGGGGGGCAGTTTTTCCAAGCTTGAATCAGTTAGCATAACTGAACAGGAATGGAAATTTTAATTAGTTAGTATTAATGAATACTGGGAATTGTTCAAGGACATAAACTCGCACGCAAAAATGTACAGTAATCAAAATGTCCTGATTAAACCACAAAAAAGTACTGAAAACCCAGAAAAAGTGATGTGTCAAGAATGGAAAAAAGCAGGCATAAGTTATACATTTAGACTTATAAGTAACTGATAAAATAAATTAACGACTCTGTTAAACATCAATGGCCAATATGGTTAGAAACAACAAGAAGGCAATTTGAAAACATTTTAGCGTCAAAAAGAATCTTAGGTCAGATATAGTTCCACTGAATATGCAGATGGTGGAACTCATAAATAATGACGCAGATAAGGCAGAAATGTTTAATAAATATTTCTGTTCTGCACTTGGAATGAAACAGGAGGATGTATCCATCCCATATGATGTTGTGGATGGAAATGAAAGTTTGCCATCTGTAACAAAGAAAGAGGTAAGGCAGCAACTGCTGAAATTGAACATATTCATATCAACAGCCTTAGATTATTTCAGACCCAGAAGTCTGAAAGAAGCTAACAACAATGCTAAATTTAGCCAGTTTACCAAAATGTAGGAAATGGAGATATCAACCCTGCTTTGTTGTCTCGTAGGCATTTAATTTTCCTGCTTTGGAAGACTAGTGGAAAAACCTCTCCTCACCATGTGATACAAAAAAAATCTCTCTGAACAAACATAAACACTTTTATTTATACCTTAGAGCATTCCTTAGGCTGATACAAACATGGTGATGTTGATGGTCTTTGTTATGAGAAGGATGATCTAATTTTACAAACTGATTTGAATTGCCTGGTTAACAGCCAAGAACCAGCAAAGTATCTTTAAATGCAGCCAAAAGCAAAGTAGAACATTTAGGAAGAAGAATTAGGGAGACTGTCTCTGAGAACAGTGAGTCAGAAAGAGCTTGGAAGAGTTCTCATATATTATTACCACAAAATACATTTGAAATGAGATCAGATTTCTCTCTGAGTCCTTATGGAAAAAAATAACCTATTCTCTGTGCATGCCAATGGTCAAGCTATGACAGTCACTTTTTTCCTCGTCTGGGCATTTATGAAAAGAAAAAAAAAGTAGAGAAAAGATTTCTGAAAATTATTTATGAAAATAAAAGTATAGCAAAAGCATTTGGGTTTCAATTGAGCAAATCCCTGGAAGAATATTTTTTGCAATGCTTTCAAAGGGACCTGATTTAACTACTAAAATGCAGCAGTTCTGTGGTAGAATTCAGTTTCCTAGCATGGATGGTACTTCATGTAGGCAGGTGATCCTGATAGCAGAAGACTCATAAAACCTTATAGCAAATACAGCATCCTCTACAAAAATTTTGTAACATCTGTATGTACAGCAAGGGTTCAGATACTATCAAGAGCAAATGCTCAAAACCTGTGGCAGTGGACAGAGCTGAGACATGCGCTTTCTGTTTAACCAAGCCTACCTGAGTCACACAAATATAAAACAGAAGTTGGACCAGTTTTCAGACTAGCCAGACCAATTTTTGTGTTTAACAGCAGATCACTTTTTCTGGAGTTATCAAGGAGTTATCTGTCTTTAAGACAAGTGTTCCTGACTTCCATATTCTTCAGCCAAGCTGGCAGCTGTGAGGAAAAGGGCAGCAATAGACCTGAGTTCGTAAATGTTCATCACATTGAAAACAGTGTAGCTACCTTGGTGTCATCCTTACCATAGTTTCTATTTGGCTTGAATTTTGAACCAAAATTGTTCCCATCTTATTGAGAAATAACACACAGCTGCACCAGCAGCAGTACACCTCAAAGCATCCAGTTACAAATGATGAACTAGCACACAACCCAAATGAGTTGCATCTATTTCTCCAAAATATTTTACTCTGTAGCCATCAGGAAATCATAACATTCTTTTGTGCGTCAGTATTTCGATGTCAGTGGGATTTGGCGGGGTTTCCCAGACTGGCATCTCTGATCCACAGCGGGTGGCTGCAGAAGTTACCCTTCAAAAGCACATTTGTGGGATTGTTTTGCAGAGCATGGATGCTAGTTAGTTGGAAAAATTAAGTTAGACTCTTAAACAGTGCTTTTAACTTTAAAAAAAAAAAAAAAAAAACAAAAAAACAAAACAGCTCTGGGTGCACGTTCAAAAGAAATTTTTGAGGGAATTCTGCAAAGCACCTACATTCTTGCAGAGCAAAATGGAAGCAAGGTAGAAAGGCCTCTGAAGAGAATGAAGGGTGTGTAGGAGTCAGTGTAGGACACTGGTTATTCAGCAGCAATTGATGTTCTAGAATAATATCTTGTCTGAGTCATAGCAGCATAATCATTGCCTAGGTGTGGAGATTTACAGTAACAACTGGGCTCTTCAAATGATTCACTGCGTGGCCCTCAGCAAACTACTTAATTTTGCCTTTCAATTTCCTTGGCTATGAAATGGGGATAATTATATTTCTGGAGCTTTATAAACACTTTGGGATCTATAGCTGGAGAATACATAAATGTGCTAAACAACAACACCAGATTTTTTTTTTTTTTCCGTCTAGTTAAGACCCTTAAAGATCAGCCTCACCTACTTGTCATTGTGGAGGTGGTCAACCTGAAGTTGATAGAGCACAAAATTGCTCTGGAGCAAAGTTATAGCAAAACTAACTTCTTTGTCATCTGTATTCTTGTGTTAAGACTCTTCATTTTTTGTGTCTGATTTTTTTAAAGGCTCTTATCGAGTCTCTGCTTTTCAATAGAAGTAAATATCTCTGTGATGATGCCAGACCCATCTTTCAGACTTGTAGTGGCTGCTGCGGTGCAAGATGTCTTTGGGAGAGGAGCAAGCCCAATGGAAATCATACCACAGTCACAAATTTGGCTCTAATTTGGGAATATACAGCAACTATTTGCCACCATCTTGAGGCAGCCATTTCTGCTCTAAAACATTAACAGGAAAAAGTGATTTTGAATTTAATAATGAAACAACACTTTGATGGAATATAAAGATCTTTAGAGAATTATGGGGACAGTAAGTTAATTTCTCAGAGTTATAATTTATATGACACCTTAATGACAATACCTAATTTTTTCCCAATGCAACACTCTACTATGTGTGTGACAGCAGAAGCACTGCTATGCCAGAACTTCTGCTGCCCAGCTCTGACTCTCACACACCCCTCAGTCATTGTCACCTCTGTTTCTCCCACTCAAAGGTCTAAAACCCAGTGCTAGTGAGAAAAGAAAGTTTGTGTTAATCAAAGTCTAGTGCTTTTATGTTCCCAGCACTCCTGTCCCTTGTTGGTTGTATTTTATTTGCTATAATGTCAATATTTTATCTGAAGATCAACTGCTATCAAATAGGATATTTTTGGTTCTACTGATAATGTTGTTGATTTGATGCAGCTTCTTACACAATATAAGGAACTCAGGAAAAAAAAACCACTTCTCTTTCCCAGAAAGGAGAGGAAAATTGAATGTGTTTTGATCTAATGTGATTTTGATGAAGATGATGTAATATTGCTCTGGCTGATTTTGCAATTCATTTAGGTTTTTACATAGAAGGTTCAAAGCAAAGTTGTACTTCCCAGATTTACTGATAAATAGTTTTTTCTGCAGTTCTTTCTCTGTTTTATCTCTGTCACAGGCAGATACAAAGAGGTAAAAAGAAAATAACTGACTAGATAAAAGTAGAACTCCCCCTTTTAAAAGCTGGAAATAGTAAGGAGAGAGTGTCTGCAAACTACAGCTTTCTTTGGTCTAGGGAATCAATTTGTTTCCTATTACCTTCTGGTAATTTGTTCTGTTTCCTAAGTTGAGCCATGAGCTGGGGGTTAACAAGCAGGAAGACAGGGTCTCTTCTAGGCAGGAAAATTTCCAATAACAACTTGAGAATATCACTGTTTTATCCTGTTGCTTTCATAATGATGACAGAAAATACTGATTTGCATGAAAATTTTGTCTTAATTAAATTGAGACATCTCTGCTGATATATAAGTTTTGCTGCAACTTAAACCCACTCACTAGAAATGCAAATTCACTAGAAAAGTAAAAGCTTTCTGGATGTACCCCTTGGTGATTTTCTGTCTTGTTTCTTTGTCTTTTTTCTTGTTCCAGCAAGACTGGATCGTGCCAGTTCTGCACTTCTTTGAAATGAGTCTGTGTTTTACCTTGAATCTGAAACACCAGAGAATTAGTGTTAATTGCACTCATTTGGACAGCGCTTATGGTGCCTTGGTGTTGATGGCAGCTGGCTCCTGAGTGTTTAAACCTGTGTTGCACTGAAGGAATTAGGTGCATAGCAAAAATTTTTGCTCCAATTTTATGGCACTAATGGAACTGAAAAATGGAAAGATACTTTTTGTTTATCCCTGAGTGCCTTGGCTTCCAATAGAATTTCATTTATAAGCCTACAGAAAGGGAAAAATACTAACTAATAATTCAGTCACCCCTCTGATTTAGTTTCCTCAGCATCCCAGCATGCTGGGCTAAACAAGGGTCTTGTGCTGCCAAGCTCTAGTTAAAATCCATATGTTCACCAAAATACCATCGCTTATGTCATGCAGGTTCTGAATCATTAGGTATGATGTTCACATTATTACTCACTAAACAGGTTTTTATGCTGTTGAGGCCAATGCATATCAAAATTCATGAATTCCAATAGTTACAAAGAGTTCTTAATGATACCTTCAGAAGATGAAATATATAGGTTTCAAAAGGTATGAGAAGATATGGATATTAGGCATAATAGTTAGAGGTAGGAGGAGCACACAAGTTCAACAAGCCAGACAAGTTCAGAAACCTTTAGTGATTGTACAGTGATCTGTAATGAAAATTCAAGTACCTTCTCTTTAATGATCCATTTATCTCTTTGACATGATTTTCTATCATTCTAACTGGCATGGCTCCTGTTTTCTGAGTGTTTATTGCAAATTTGTTTTGTCAAACAAGTCTTTAATACCAGACAGAGCAGGCTGCTTCCTCAACATTTCCTCTGAACGAATTCTTTGTTGTAAGGAAAACACAGACGAATTATTTTATGTCTGAAGGAGCAGCACTGATATGATTCTTGTGGTAAAGCAGGAGGAGAATTTTAAAGTCTCTAAAGCATGGTGAATTGTTTCTGTATCAAGCTGGTTCTGCCACAGAGCAGAGTGCCCTGTGACAAGGCAGCAATACATGGTTCTGTTGGTTGCTGCCTCTTCAGGACAACACTGTGGCTCTTTGAAATTTTGCTGTGGTTTGGTCTGTGGGATGGATCCACTGTGCAATTGCAGCTTCATTTAGAAAATTTACTCTTTACTTACTTTACTCTTTATTTCAGGAACCATGGTCAAGTTGAAGTATCATTAATATTAATAAACATTAATGCTAAAATAAATGTTATTCCTACTCAGAGTATTGAGGGGGGAAAAATCCCAAACCAACATCCTGAAGCTCATTCCTTCAGTAAAATCTTTTATATTAACTGTCAATTATTTGAATTGATATTCACTTAAGTTCACAGGCATGTTTCTCTATGTGACACCTTATTACAAATCATGAGAAGTTGTCCTTCCATTTGCAGCACTGGTCTGAGGTACTTTACCTTGTGCCCAGTGGTAACCCTGTGAGCAGTAGTCAGGCTGGGGTGAAAATCCAGAGCATGCAGGCACCCCACAGCATCTTCCTCTCCTCAGTCTTCCTGTAGGTGCCTCACTCCATTTTGAAAGTGGTGCCTCACTGCAGAGAGGGAGAGCTGTTGCAGAATAGCTAATAACCTTGTAAATTCACACCCTGTAGTACAAAAACTTCCCCAAACCATTAGTAAGTCATTTTTATTGATTTCAGAATCCCATTAACCTTAAAGATATTCCTCACACATGGTGGAATCACTCAGGAAAGCAAGAGCAAACCCTAAACTTGAGGCTTCAAGCCCTAAAAAGCATTTATTTAACTCTCTCCTGCCAGTCCTGTGGATTCTGAGTGTTTCTATTCCCTTTTCTGCTCCTTGTGACTTTTTCTGGGAGAGACCTGGAGAGCAGAACAAAGAAAGCTGAAAAAGCAGCCCCTCCAAACTTTGTGTGCTGGTGATACGGGGTAGAGTATGGGAACCTTGGTGAGGTAATAGGATTTCTGTCTTTCAGCACCAGATCCATTGCTCTCATTCAAAGTAAATGGGAATTTGGGGGGAAATGTAATATTGTGTATTATATCTATTGCATGTTTTTGGTAAGGCCTCCATTCCTCAAGCTGGAATTGTGGGTATCCTGTGTTTTATGGGATATCTGGAAGTGCTAACTGCTGTTGAAGTCTAACAAAGTCATCTCTATAGTGATTTAAATGAATTTGGGAAGTCAATGGTGAGAAGAATTATTTTTTGCTATTAAATTAAATCTGGACTTGTGGGAAGATTTGTTCCTAAGAATAAACATTTACTAGGAAAAACAAATTCCCCCTGCTTCAGAATCTTTAAATATAAACAAACTGCAATTAGAGAAGTCTTAAAACAGGACTTATGTAAATGTAAAAGTAATTTTGACAGGTTCTATTTATACTACTGTTGACTGTGATGATATACCTGAATAAAGACTGCAGCATAATTTGGGGAGAAAGTAATCTCCAATTACCTCATACCATAACTTTATCAATAAGAAAACTAGTAATGAGGACAAACATTTATTTTATGATTGTATATTTATCTCAATAATGAGAATATAACTTTATTTCCTTCAAAACAATAATAGCATTTCTTCAATTATTTTCAAATTCCCAATATTATATTTTTATGTACTGTACTATAATCCTTACACATTAAGCTTCTGTTTCTTTCTCTCAGTAAACAAATTGAATTAAAAAAAACCCAAACAATGACAAACATATAGAGTTACCTATACCTTTTCCCAGCAAGATGAAAAACAGAATTTTATCACTTTTTCCTGTTCAGGGAATAGACAATACCTTTTTAAACTGCAAATCTAATATTGCAGGTGAATTTTCTGGTGTTTTTTCCAGATAATTCTTACCAAATTCTGTAGTTCATATATCAGTAGTGGTATGTAAGGGAGGCATAAATCATGATGCAGCACTGGACCTGATTCTGTAAGAAGGCAAACTGAAGTCACATGTCATTATTTCTGTATGCAGATGCTTTTTACTGCATCAAATATCTCATTTGTTGTCTCTGAAGAAGTTTATAAATAATTTTTACAATTAATGCACTGAAGTCAGAAAACCTGGTAAAATGCAAGAGAATGCTCACCGTTCGTGAGTTCAAATGACCTGGTTTATTATTTTGATTTGACACTTACCTTGTAACTCAAGCATTTTATAGATGTGGTTAAAACAGAAAACAGCTGCAATGTTTGATTAAGGTAAATGAGACTCAGCAAGTATTTCTTATAACCAGAGTCCTTCCAGGTATTGTGCTAAGTAATTTTTGTAGCCCTGTCACCTCACTGCATCATCTGTGTAAAAAAGATCCCCCTAAACATTTCCTTAAATTTTAGAGCTCAGACTCATACTTTACGTCAACTGGATGTTGATGTCTACTTGCCCGTTTCTAATGCAGGATTTAACAAGTCCTTGCACTGCTGACATTTTGCAGTCTGTTATTCTGTGGGCTGAATTTGAAGACCTCTTTTAGTTGGGTAAAATAGAGCATTATTTTGCTGTTTGCAGTTTATTGGTATGTTAAGCTCAGCTGAGGCTCCAGGGATCAAAAAAATCAAGCTAAGACAAAAAGAAGAGAAAAGTGAATCAGCTGGGTTATATTAGTAAATAATTTAGAGTGCTTAAAATAACAATGTTCACACATTTTTAATTTAAAGCCTGCTAAATCCTTTTAAAATTCATTTGTATTTGCAATTACTTAAACTGCGAGCTGTGCACTGGAGGGAGCGAAGCTATAGATTTGAAGTACGTAGCTGGAGGTAATATATAAATTCAATTGATCAGTCTGGCAGAGAATTGATGCCACAATTTGTACCCAGTGGCACTTTCTCTTTCTTACCCCACTGGCTTAGAACATTATCAGAAAGTCAATATGACGAGCCAATACAGTGATATACTTGCAGCCATAAGTCCCTTGCTCAGACGGAACCCTGGGTGCTCGCGCCGTGGGTTGCGGCGGACAGACAGCCTGACTCCAGCCCTCTCTGAGCCATCCTGAGAGCACTCAGCTCCCTTCAGCTTCCCAGGTTTCATGTGGTCATCAATGGCCCCAGCAGCCAGGCAGAGCAGGCAGAGGGTGTCTGTGTCTGCAAGGCAGGGATGGTGGCTGTGCACTGCTCCAGTCTGGCTGCAGTCCCCCACTATCAGCTGCCTGTCTCTCACAGGCTTTGCACTCATCGTGATCAGGTTTCCTTTATAACTCCTCTGTAGTCTCATGTTTTGGTTCTCTCTCTTCCTTGTAATTTATTAATGATTTCACCTCCTCTGCATTCTCTTTTGAAACCCTTCTGTTTTATAACAGGCATTTTTATGAAGCCTGATGAGGAATGGCTTACAAAGTCTGCCTTTTGAGAATGTGACTTTCTTTATTTGTGCCTTCATTGAGAACTAAATCAGGCCTCCAGCCACTAATTTCAAACAAAACACTTATTTGAGTAAAAACCCATTATGTCTGGTGTGACATGTAAAACTAGAAGGTCACCCCACAAATTTGCCCTGCATTTATTTTCCTCGCAGGATGTTCCATTGTGTATAGTATGTACAGTAACATCTGACATTTCATGGCACATGTTAATTTTTTTTTTTTTCTGCAGCAGTGACCCTTCCCTCTCCACCTACAGAACATGTGATGCTTAGAATCAGAGAAATAGCATGGAGAGCTGCTGGGTCAACAGTTGTTTAACCCTCCCTGTGATAATGCAGAATTATTCTAGCCAGTGCACCACAAGTACTTTGTTTTGTGCAGCTTTGAGTGACACAGCTGATTATCTCATCCACGCCTTCCCCTGCTGACACTCCAGGACACTTCATTGTTAGGAATCTTTTCCTGGTCTTTGTCTAAATCTACCTGGTTTATACTTGATAGACTCATAATCGCTTGCTCTCTCAAAAAGTTCCCACTTTCAGTGCTCTTTTTGAATACTTCTCTGTAATTCCTATGGGTTCTGGTGTAGAGCAGATTTTAAGAATCGAGAACTTTCAGAGGCACAGGACTTTTGTTTGTTCCCTTGATGCAAGGTTGGGAAATTCCTCTCATGTTACAATTAGAATATATGGGGCATATATTAGAATAAGAATATGTCTATTTTCTTAGATGAAGAGAGAATTCTGAAACCTCACAGTTCACTCTGTCTTGTGGTTTACAGGATTATATTTTCCATTTTCACTAATGTGATTTCATGTAATAGCTGGAGAAGGAAAGTGTCATATTTATTTGGTGGTCTGCTAAATTCCATTGTAGGCAAGTCCATGTGGGTAAAGCTCTCCTGCAAACACTCACTCACGCACTTGTCTTGTGTTCATGAGTAGTTTTGTTGTTTTCACGGATAAAGGAAAGCTGACATGTGAGTGTCAAAAGGACAGGGTTTTAGGCCACAGCTAGAGGGCCAGGCAGTCAAATGTTTGTGTAGCACAGAAGATGCACATAAATTTCCAGGGCCCTGCATATGTCCATGTCAATGACTTAAGTAGAATGTGGGACCTCTAACCTTCAGGAATAACAGGAGCCACACTTGTTCTGGTGCAGTTTCATACTGATCTGCTCAATCTTCAGTGATAAAATCCTCTCAGAGTAGATTTGATTCAACTCATGACAACAACCCCTTTTTGTTTGACTGAGATCAGGACAGAACCAGTCTCTTAATCTATTTGGCTTTTCTATTTTTGTACATTGATTGCTTATCAGGAAATAAATAAATGGGAAGGTAAAGGACTTGTGCACATCGGGGCAAAAAGCAATAGCCATTAAGCCTGTAACTTACAGTATATGCCCTTTTAGCAATAAGGACACTGCTTGAAATTGTCAGTGTGACAGATTTACTCCTAATAGCTTAAGCAAATTTCACAGTTTACCCAGGTCATTTTGAAGTAAAAAACATTAATGTGTTTGGAATAAAAATTAAAGATCATAAACTTCATGCACATCTGCAGAGAGTCAGCCATATGTTTCACATGTTTATTTAAAATATTAGAAGGTTCTTGTTGGAATAGAATATGTTTCCTCTGTATCTATAATATAAATAATCTAAAGGCATTTAAATACATTTTGACATTTAAGCATATGCTTAAATCACTTGTAACATATTGATTCAGTCCTGTTCTACCAACACACACCCAAGACTAGAGGGTGTAGAGCTTTATGAAACTGTTTATATGATGCGCAGGGCTTTGTGTAGGTTCTTATTGTATCAAGCCATGGAGGAGAACAAGGAGAGAAGGAAGATAAAGAAGGATGAGGGTGTGTGTACCTGTATTGTACAGGAAAGTGTTGGATCTTCCTCCCTGGAACTGGGCTACCCCTGCATCTGCTGCTCTCATTTCTGGAGGGGTTGGAGAGGCAGCCCCACACTGTGTGTAACTTACCCAGAGCATGGGTGTACCATCCATGTGCTGGATTAAGTACAAATTGTGCTCTGAACACACATTTGCACACACTTTTCTTATTTCAAGTGGTTGATGAGGGATCTTGGGAGTTTTGCTCGAACTGACTCAGCTCAAAGGTGATTACTCTTTAAGCAGTACCACGATGTGAAGCAAAGCTTGTTAAGTGAAAATCAGCATCAGTTGCTCCTGAAAGCAGGGGAAAACCACCTTGGCTTGCTCCTGGTGTCATTGCTATAATGGGACACTTTAGAGAAGCAAAGGTGGCATAAACAAAGCTTTAGGTCTATTCCACGGGATGCTGAAACTCTGGAAAATAATTCAGTGTGTGTTTAAATAAAGAGGATGGTTCCTCTTTATTTAAAGAGGACTGCTCATAGCCAACTTTTGAGGGATTGCTCAGGTACTTAGACACCTCATCTCTCTGCTGGACTGGGCCAGAACACTTAACATTCTGTAGGATTGAGCCCTGAGTGTCTAATTACCATAAAAAATATACGGTGGGGAATGATTATGCACTGGTAGGGGGGAGGGTAGAGTAACCCTAATAAATCTTTTTGATCTTTAATTTCTCTACTAAAGTATAAATCAGCTCCTTATTTTTCTAAAGCCTGGGTTGGTAACAGATATTAATGTAGCTGAGGCGAAAATTGAGATGGTGTGCCTGAATATTATTGCAAGGAGAGTTGACTGTGTCACTGAGGGTGGGGTCCTGTGGGTAAATGGAAGCAGTTTGTTGGCTGAACAGCATGCACACCACACCATGCACTTCCAGGGAAGGGGCAGTCTTCCTCCAGACCCCTTGGGAACCTATCCAAGACAGAATGTTGATGAAAACTACAAAATACTTTTTTTTTTTTTTTTTTGTGGAGAATGCATCTAGATGTTTACATGCTGAAAGACATGTTCTGAGATGACTGTGGTTGCTCATCTCAACTTTATTATTAATGACCCTTGAAGGCTGTAGATCCAGATTTCCAGTTAGCATGAGATTGCCTAGCAATGCACTTTAAGTGGGTTAGACTTAAGAAATGAATGTAGGCAACCTTAATTCTGTTAACATTTTTGTGCGTAAGGGAATATATTTATATGCACATATACTCAGAGACATACAAGTAAAATATTGCAAAGATGCATTAATTTTACATTGATTCAAAATATTTACAATTTCAGTTAAGATGATCATGCTAAAGTGACAGAAAATAGTAAGTATTAACTCTGCACTGTAAGTAATGACAAGTACTGTAGATCCTCACAGAAAAAAAAAACAATTGCCTGTGGCATCCACACAATATTTAAATTGGTAATCTCAAAAGAGAGGATGCTTAGATTTTCAAGCTTGTTTTTGGAAGCTCTTATCTTAGCTGAGAATGTAAGTTTAGGAGAAGTTGATAATTTAGAGCTGGTTTTGTTTTTTCTTTTTGAGAGCTTAAGAGACTGATGTCAGAACTTCTTGGATAGGAGGAATGTTCACTACGTTTTGAAATATTGCTGTGTAACTGCAGGGATGAAATCTCAAAAATGATCTCAAGCCTGGGTGAACATCAAAAGGTGAAATTTCACCTGCATAGACCCTTTTTGTCATTATCTATTAATTTCATTATTTTGTTTTTCTATTTGCTTGCAATTTTTTTATGTTAGATGACAGTAAAGTCCCTCTTGCTGTACCCCTGAAAGCTGCACTTGTAGAGATAGATAAGATGATATTCAAGTCCAGAAGGGCAAAGGAAATTTCATGCACCTTTGTTTGAACCTTCCCTGGGTGTGCTCATATCAAGTGCTTCCTACAGTTGTGCTTGGCCATGATTTGGAGGAATGGTTCAGCAAGCTTGGAGAAATCAGAGATTTATGCTCCCTCACAGCCAAAAGGAAGGAGAGAGAATGATACCTCTCTAAAATCTGAGCACAGGGTCTGCAAGGAAGGTGACTGACTGAAATACTAGCAGTTGCCTGGGAGTAAGTGCAGAGGTTGGTTAAATGCTGTGGATGTGCATGACCTTGTCCTTTGCTTTTATTTCCCCCCCCCCCCCCCCCCCCCCCCCCCCCCCATTGGACTCTCTTCTGGTGACACCAAATCCTGAAATGCTTCAGTGCTCGAAGAGCAGCTATAAACATCTCAGAGCATTGTTTAAAAATGTCTTTTGTATTTTGTACCTTTTAATATACTTCCCCGCTGAAGTAGCTGTCCCTCAGTCAGGGAGTGCAACCAGTTGCTCTCTTGGGTGGCAGCTGAAAGAGAACTGAGGATCCCATCCTGTGATGCACTGAGAAACTCCATGGAGGAATTAAACTGCTCAGGGTTACTGAGGTTGCTCTGTGCCACGTGGGTTCAGTTCTTTATTTGCTAAAGTCACCCACCTAAAGAGGTAACATGTACAGAAGGCAGAACTAGAGCTTTTGGAGGAAAACACCCAAGTCTATCGTGTTATTTACAAGCAAGTTTGACATTTCTTATTTTCTTAAATTACGTTTAGGTTGTTAAGAGGGATAAAAATCTCAGATTTTTTTTTTGCCTTTGCTTTAAGGATACCAGAATAATTATTCAAAAGAATATGTCAGGTCAAGTGTTAACAGTATGTGCTGTAAATTTAAAAGAAAAAGGGAAAGTAAAGCACCACACACAAGAACCAACCATCTGTTCCAAAAAGCTCTTACAGTCATATCAGTCTTGGTAAGGATTTAAAAAATACAGTACAATTTCTGTGTTAAGATTTATTAAAAGAATTAACAGATTTACCTCAATTAAATGATCCAGAGTGACTTCTGTACAAGGTATATTTACAATGAAATTATTATAGCAAGGAAGTACAAAATTTGCAGATCTTCTTGTATGGCTGGGTTTGTGTGAAAATAATATTACCAAAGGAAGAGAGCAGTTTTCAAAAGCAGTATCTTGAAATGTGAAGCAAAGTGATTCAATTCCTTCAGTGTTGAGTCTATGAAATGTTAAGACAACTTGCATTTTCCTCCCATTGCTGAATGCTCAAAGTACAATGACTCTTGGCATAAAAGTCATTGGTGGTAAAAAAAAATCAGAAATTTTTTGTTTTGGTTGGAAAATCCTCAGCAATTCCATCATACGTGCAGGCCTGCAGCTTGTTTATTTTAGTCAAGGGTTAGCTTTTTTTGTGTGTTAAATGTAAAGCAACTTTAGGCTAGGCTGTTGGTGGCAAGGAACCCAAGTTTCCTTAGGAACTACAATATTAGCTGTTTGATTCAAGCCTTGAAGAAGTAAGCAGATAGGGAATTTGATTTTTTTTCTGGTGACCCAGATGATGAGAGGTGCATTAACAGAGGTGGGGTAAAAAAAAAAAAGGGAAAGAATGAAAGAATACAGACTGCTCTGGCTGGGCAAATTAAGCACGTCTGAGTTATTTTTTTCATGGTGCATTTTTATGGTCTGCATTACTTTTTAAGTTACATCTGAAAGGTGAGCTCAGTAACATTGTGGAACAAAGTCCTGGGAAACTGCATGAGTTCATATAATCCATGTGCTTGGGGAAGGGCTGCAGGTCCAGAGACCTGGAGAGCACAAATGTGGTTGTTCTCAGTGAGTAGGGTCTGGTGTTATGGGCTGTATCATAGGCTGGTGTTGTGGCCTCATGCTCCCACTCCTGCAGCATTAATTTGTCTTGTGGATTTTTGCTGTGCGCACTTGTACCAACCAGACACCACACCCTTCCCTCAGCCCCTGTGCTCTCTGCTCTTTGTGAGCATCTTCTGCTGAGCTCTCCTGTGTTTTCAGTGCTCAATGGAGGTTTGTGGCACTGGATACTAATTAGTCTTCCCAGCATGAACTCCCTCAGTATATCATTACAGCAATGAAAATATCACTGCTTGCCTAAGTGTTTGATCTCAAGTCAACCTATCTGCAGGTTTTGGTATGAAGTTGGGGTTAATCCCAGACTGAACATCCACAGGTTTGAGGGGAATTCTGATCAGCAATTTTATAGGCAGTTCAGGTTTATTAGTAGTTAGAGTTATGATTGGGCTTGACTCTCCTGTCTGGATTGATCCTGAAATGTGCTGATCTTTTGCTCTTTTAACAGAGAAAGTGTAAAAAAACAATGTGGGTCTTTGTGAGAGGCACTGTGTTGCCTCTTTAATTCAGCACAATGCACTGAGCATGTTGTGTGCAGTTTTCCATATTTAATGGCTCTTTTATCAAACACAGTTGCTTTAAGCAATGGAATAAAATGTGCAAGTTGTTTCCTTGGCTTCCGATATCCCCTCTCAATCCAAGTTTGCCATTCCCCCATTGACTGCAAATCAAACTGAAAGTGTAAAAAGGGAATGAAAAGATTTATCTGCTTCCATTAGCAAATACTATATCTAACAAAGAGATTCATTTAATGAATAAATAAACACATAGGAGGCACACAGATGTTTTGCCTAAGTTTTTTTGTTTTGTTTTGTTTTTTTTTTAATAATTTCTGAAAAACACAGTTGAGTCTCCTTAATTGGCACAGGGGCCCCACCAGAGAGAGGAGCCTGACAATTAAGCAATCAGTGATCAGAGGTGCCATGGAATATCTGTGCACCTTTTCTGTTGGTAGACAGTAGGTGCCAAATCCACAGCTCATGTAAATTGACACAGATTTGTGGATCCCAAACGTTCTGGCCCTCAGTTTGGACACTTGTGTACTGGAAACATTTTAACGTTCTCTGCCAATGTCAAGCCTGGTTTGCAAGCAGAAGAAAAGGACAGCAGAAATGGAGCAGGATTTGTGTGCTGGGACACTTATGTCTGCTCCAGTGCCTTTGCAGGCACCAAAGAAGCTTTCAGACCGAAATCTAGACATAGACTAAAATCTAGATATGGAAGGGAGGTGATCTAGGTGTAACACCCATCACTGACCTTGAAGAAGTAAGTTTATCTCTCCTTAGCAGATAGTATTACATCCCAACCTGTAAAAGCAGAATTATGGTATCATACCACTGTGCTGAGGTTGTCCATATCTATAAAAAAGGGGTCAGTGCACTGACAGGAGATGTTAAAGAAGCTAAAAAGTCTATAATTTTTTATTAGGAATTAGCCTCTGCCATTTATGGCTTTTGTATTCAGTTAAGTGTGTGGTCATAATCTTTCATCTGGCTACTGTGACTCCTGTAAGAGGTTAATTTGTAAGGGTTAATTCTGAGAGATTTCTATGTAAATATGTCCTCAGGGAGGGACAGGCCAATTAGAACTACCTCTTATGGTGCAATATTTGCAACTTCATAACCTTTAGTAAGCCTTTGATATGGCTTCAGGAAAAAAAATCCTCTGTGGTTGGTTTTCAGGGAAGATCCTAAGGTACATAAATATGAACTGAATTTTATAACATTACTTGAACTTAGGTTCTAAATCTATATTCAGATACTCAAAGAAGTGAAAAGATTTTTCAGAAGTGCATAAAATTGAAATTTGAGTCCAGTTTCAGTTGGTGGAAAACTTGTCACTTCTGGAGCCCAGCTTACTGATCAGGTATCTAAATATGGATCTAAACTGTAGTTTGCAAGCATTCATCTCAACATAACTGTTCAGACCATAGAAAATAATGATTTTAAAGATTTGATTTTCCTCCCATTTCTTAATGAGTGTTACAGCAACTGAAGCTGTTTAATTCCCAGCTTCCTCCCCCTGCTGAGTCTGAAGGTAGAGAGATTTAATGGATTTGTGTGGACTACATGCCAACTGCATCTAAGGGCATGTGTAAGAACAATAAATTATGTTTTTCTCAGGTAAAATCTGTAATAATTACAGCTGATGCCTTTGATCCTCAGCACTGGGAGAAGGATGCAAGGATGCTAAACCTCACTGATTTTAATGGGAAAGACATGGCTTTGCCATTGCCATCATTTGAGGGTGCTGCCCTGGATGCTTTGTGACTTTTCCACATTCAGAGAATATTTTATGGGTAGATGGTGTTCTCCTTGAGTAGAAAAGCATCATCTTTTACGTAATGCGGGCCTGTGTATTTTAGAGGAAACGTTAAACTACTTACTCTCTTCATTTTTCTTCTTCTTACCGTTTTTTTTTTCCTTTTTAGTTTTCTTGGACTCATCCCACTGCTCTCCTCCCTCTGCCCCAAATGGAGGTGGCTTCTAATTTAAAGCTGACCTTTGCCGGGGTCTTTGGCTTCTAAGAGTGCTTTACCCTTTGTTGAAGTGGTTTTTAACTTTACTTCATATTTTAAAAAAAGATCAGTTGGGAGACTCTAATGCTCCCAATTCAGCTTTTTTACTAACCGTGCAAGTTAAAAGTCAGCATGGCTGAGAATAAGGGATACAGGGGAGAACATGAGCAAAGGAAAGTGCATATTGATGCACCACAGTAATGCACAGGAACTTCTCATTGAGGTGGTCTCATTGTTTCTCAGTAGAGTCCTCTAGGTAAGAATTGAATATATTTATTGCTCAGTCATATCCAAAAATCTCTTGAAAGGTGTTTTAAGAGAGCACTGAATACCCATGACCTGTATTAAACTTAGAAACCCCACTGTTGTCTGGAATTTTTATCCTCAGATAATATAGTGAAATTACTAGAATTTTTATTTAAAAAAAAAAAAATCTATGGAGCTCTCATGTCTCTGATAACGTCTACTATGCTCTCATCTTTACCAATCAAGTTCACAATAGGTTTGTTGTGGTTTTTTTGTTTTTTTTTTTTTTTTTTAAGGAAAGTGTAAATTCACTTGAAAATATTGGAGGAGGAACGTGGAAGCGGTGGTGGGAGGGAGGAGCACAGGAGATTAGGATTTTCTGCTGAACTAAAAATTCAATTTTTATGTCAAATAGAATTTTTATATTTCTTCAGAGCAAGTTTCTTAAGTTGTATTCTGAAGGTTTAGGCTTGGCAAAACCCATGTGTCCCATTCCCTACGTGTGTGTTTGTTTTGAGGTTGGTTAGGAAGTAGATGTGGTTTCACTCATACAAAACATTTCCATTCAGATAAAAGTCTTCTGAAGGACACAAGACCTGTAAAGCCTCCTGGGGTCTCATACTGACTTGGATTTTATGACAACACCATGTTGAATTTCCACAAAGGTTTTAATCCCCCTCCCTAACATCAAAAGGAGACTGATTCATAAAACATTACTTCTTTTTTTTTCTTTCCTCAGAATCTTGCTATAGATCTTTTGGAAATGGAAGTAGATATTGTGTCTTGAATTGATTTGTAGTTTAAAAAAAAAAATAAATCCAGCTCTGGAAGTGTAAGTAACTATTGGCCTGAGAGAAAGGTCTTGGCAATTGGGGAACTTTAATTTCCTAAAAATCAAGAAATAAGGACAAAGAACAAAAAAGTGCCCATAAAATACATGAAACAGATGAATTTCTGTAGCTGCAACATTAATATATCAACACTGTCAAAAAGTCATAATTGTCTCAGCACTGTAACATTATTTATTTAATATTGAGAAGCTATTATTGCACTCTAGTTAAGAAAAAACACTCTTACCTTAAAAATGCATGAAAATAATATTAAAAATTAACACTAAAACTATACAATGTGGCAGTAGGAGGCTCAGCAAATTGATAATGGAATAGGGAGACTTTCAAACCAGGTCAGAAACTACTACATGATATCTTTTTGATGACATTTGAGAGATGAGACATAAAACATGCCCATTTCCCAAGAAAAAATGAGCCATTTGTAGAACTTTGCCGTCAAATAAAAGCATGAAATACTGAAGGATGCCTGCAGTACTGAGGCCAAGCATGGAGTAAGGGGCTTTGCAGAGTGAGCTTGGCTTTCTTCTGGAGCAAGCATTAACTAAAGGAGGCTGACAGAGGAGCACAATGAGCATTCAGGGCTCCAATAAAAGTGCTGTGGATGGAAATGTACAAATCCCAAACAGGAAAGGTTTCACTGTTACTAACTGCTCATTTAGGTGATGCTTTGGCTGCTCGTGTTCACATGGTAGTGGGGCCTGAGTGCAATCAGTAAATCTGTCTCATCACACAAGATGTGTTGTTAAATAAAGACCTGCCATAAAATACATGTCCCTTCTCCAGCTCTCTATTGAAAGCGGGAATAAAGCTTTGTCCACAAGGAATTTTCACCTCTGGAATCGAGTCTCACCCTTGAATTCAGAGCAATTCTTGTTTCTACCTGGGTTTCAAATGGACTCTGCTCAAATTATTTGTGCATTTGGCTAATTTTTTTTTCTCCTCTGATGGAAGAAGTATTGCCATGGAAAAATATCCATGGTAGTATTTTTCTTTACAAGATGGGAAGGGTGTCTGTCTAGATCATCCAAAAAGGGTTCTGTTCTGGTAATCCTGTGTTGTTGAGAACCTGCAGAAACAGGTAATAAAAGAGTAAAAACTCGTCCATAAAAGTGAAGGAACCATTCAGGTTTATGACATGTGTTGTTTGCAGAATAGCTGGAATAAAGCTAAGTGGGGTCTTTAGGAAGAGCAAGGTATCACTTGCATGACAGAAAGATGACAAAGTTGTAGAAACAGCAGCAAAGTAAATAACAGAATCCTACAAACCTGTATGTGCTCCATTGCTTTATTGCACAGTTTCCTCTACCCTTTAACAATTATAATACCATTAACCATTTCAGCTTTCCTGCTGTTCTTGCACTCACTGATCCATCTTTTATGGTGTGTTCTTTATTCTTCCAGGAAGTGTTTCAAACCAGTGACCAGAAAGAATCTTTAGTCAGTCACACATTTCAAATTTCCTTGAAGAACTTTCTTGATCAGGCACGATCTCTTCTTGAGCACTTAAATTTGCGACTCTTTAATTTTTATCCTTCATTCTGTATCTCCCTGAATTCAATTTTGAACCACTGTTTGTCTCTCCTTACTGAATTTTTTCTCACTCATGATTTTGTACTTATTTTTACATCCTTGGGTTGAGGATCTGTGTGAAATGATTGTGAGGTTTCACAGGAAAAAAAGGACTCTCTAGCACTTAAGTGATCTTGTTTTAGAAACATTTACTTTGTGGAAAGTGGTTTTTTAACATACCAACTAAACCCAACAAGAAACATTTCCTAGGAAAAAATGTTTGTGTTTGACATGTGCAGAAGCACGGAGAGAACACAACTCCCACCTAGTATTTTTATGAAACCTCTTCAAAGGCAAAGGAAAACACAGTTGAAGATCATCAAATATAGCAGTTTCTTTCTGTTCCTTTTGTAGAGGCTGCTGTACCACTCTGACCCCAGCTCCTTACAACCAGAATTGTCTTGTTTTTCTCTCCTGAGTAGAATTTCATCAGAACAACCAAATTTTGGGTTCAGGCTCCAGATGTCTTTGTTCTAGAGGAACTTGTAGAATGGGGGTTTATCTTCAGAATATCTTTGTTTAGGTACTTCATGGTAGGTATTCTTCTTAAAACATTAATATTATGTGTCATAGACAGTGTGTTATTATTATAAGTTACAATTGTAGGGGAAAATGACAGTGGTGCTTAAATGGAGCTTGACAGTCTGTATAGCAGGCACCAGCCATCTGTGCTATGGCAGTACTGTTTGTATTTTAATGTTTAAACATACAGCAAAGATAATTAAGAATAACTATAATTAAAAATGATTACAACAAATTACTTTTCCCTCCGCAGTGATGTGTGCCTCTAACTTGTAAGTTACTTGATGCAGTAACCCTTTGGTAAGGCAGATAGGATAGCTTTGCAATTCCCACCCTGCTTCTTGACAGTTCATAGATTTTTCAGGGGATTTTATTTTTATTTTTTTTCCCAAATGATGAAAGAATTTTGCATACTGGGCTTCATACACCTATTTGATGCACAGTAATTATCAGTGAAATTTCATTCTTCTTATCAGAATCTTCACTCTTTTTATTTTTTTTCTTTTTCCTGAGACAAGATTAAAAGTAGCATATTTCTCAAGCTATGGAAATAAAATGACAAGAAAAGAACACAAACTCACACATTTATTTTCATTTTCAAAGAAAAATATTAATATTTGCTCTTGACAAAAAGAAAACAAAATTTGAAACAGAAAGAAACCAACTTTTAGGATAAATTAATGCAGTGTTTGTTGTAAATTCCTGTGCCTAAGAATAATAGGCATATTTTGCAGCCCCATTTGTATAAAGCTCTAATTTCCCCCTTTGTGTTTTTTCCTGTGGATTCTCTTGCTGGGTCCTTGGTGTCTGTCCTCATGGAGATGAACATATTTAAAGCACATGAGTAGGGTTCAAGGCAATTTTTCTTAGTTCTTTTAATGAACAGAATTTCAATTTCTGAGCACCTCCTTCAGAAGACATAAATGGACAAAAAAAAAAAAAGAGAGCAGCTCCTGCAGCTGGCTCTGTAAAGCTCCAATCCCATGTCCTTGGGCATAAGGTGAGATCCTGCATGGAACTGGATGTGACCATGGGTGCAGGATGAGAAACCAGAAGGTTCCCTGATGTCACTGTAGTGTAGAAATAATCTACATTTTCTATGACATTCTTCTGTCATCCTTCCTAATAATTTAATTTGTCTTTGGTGCCAAAGGCTTGAAACCAAAGGAATTGGATGTGGCCAGACCATGGGTGCAGGCTGAGAAACCAGAAGGTTTCCTGATGTCTCTGTATTGTAGATATAATTTACATCTTCTATGATGTTCCTCTGTCATCTTTCCTAATAATTTAATGTGTCTTTGGTGCCAAAGGCTCGACACAAAAGGTAACAGCAGCATCTGGGAGGCACATTTTCACTTCAGAACCTGAGCTCTGTTCTGGTTCAGCAGGGTTTTGGCTTTCCCAGAGAGAATTGGATTGTTCCTTGACTGATTGCATATGAAACCGTTTGTCTGTCTATCCATCACACGTCAGTTTAGATGGAACATTTTTTAGCAACTCATTCAATACCTAGTTTTTCATGATGCAAATATAACTCAGTGCCATAACTACCATGATGTGATTTGCCATAATTGCAGGAAGATTCCAAAGCGATTTGACAGATGAACAAGCAAAGGGTCAACATTTACTTACACCTACTTGACATTTTTGAGGCAGAATCAGATTGATGGGTCAAGATACTTTGAATTCCTTAATTGATAGAACAACAATTTAGGAAAAAAAAAAAGTAAAAAACAAGAGAAAATTGTTGTCCAGACTACTGCTTATTAAAGACATCTCTGCCTCATTGGCAAATCACCTAAGAAAATTGTTTTGGGTTATCACTTATGCTTACTTTACAAAAAGTGATAATTGCGATTTTGCAGAAACTATCCTCTGAAATTGCTCCAGAACTCAGCTGTGTTTGACTGGACATTGGTGGTGTGACCTGGTGTAAAAACAGTGGTAGATGAATGAAAAGGGACACGTTTGTAAACTGAGATTTCCACAGTGGCATTCCTCTTGCCCTGAATGAGAGGAGCTGTGCAACCTCAAAGGAAGCACAGCTCTGGAGAGCTGAGCAGTTTCATCACATGCTGGTCACTTAGATTATCAGAATGAAGGGAATATGTAAGCGGGACATGAATAAAACATTGCAATAATGTGAAGAAGAATCCAAATACTTTTCCAAACCTAATGTTTTATTTACCACTCTAAGTAGTTTAGTGCTGTTCTGGCATGTAATATTTGATGGGTATTATGTTTTATAAAGTTTGCATTGATAAATGTATCTGCCTTTCATACAGGGGAACCACATGTTCTCCTTGCTTGAGAATAACATTACTCTGCAAGGCTGATTACAGCCCTGTTTGAAATTCATTTCAGATTTAAGTGGTGTGGGCCAAACCCGAGCCCTGGTGCAAATCTGCTTGTTCCAATGGAACTCCACCAGAGGAATGTTTGACCCTATGGGTTAATGTAATGAAAAGATAACAGCATACTGTATGATCACATAAATTAAAGATGGGAAATACCAATTAGGTCAGCTAGTCCTTACCCGGGGGACCAATTTAGAGTGTTCCCTACACTCTGCTCTTGAGTGCTTTGCATTGTTTTAAGAAACTCCTGCAATAAAACTCGTGTCTTGGGAGGCTATGTGGTAGTCCATCAGATATCACGACTAAAACCTGTTTTTTTTTCAACATCCATCTCAATTTTTTAATTCTCAATTTTGTCACAAGATTTCTGATTCATTGTAAGGAAGGTGGTTTAGGGTTTTTTTCTATTGGCTTTTCACAAGGTAGATCCCACAGTTTTCAATTATCACTTACCTCAGATTTAGTCAAATAGAATACAGGAGAACTATTATTATTATTAGTAGTATTAGCATTATTAGAATTATTACATTATAATTATTGACATTATCATTATTTTAATTATTATTGTTATCATTATTTATCATTATTATAAATTGCCCAGGTCAAATACGAGTTTTGCAAAATGGTTTTTGTCCTCACTGATGGAAAAGACATGGAAAAGAACTTATGCTCTTATTTCTGTTGCTTTTTGGTTGTTTGTTTGTGGGTTTTTTGAGAGAAAGACTGGAAGCAGAAATACACAAGCAATTAGGAAAGGTTTTACTTTCATCCCAGATAACTCCAAGTAGCACTGGAGATCCCGGGCTCAGATGAGATAAAACCCAATTTCCAGATGCATCTCCACTGCTGTATGCTCCTGGCTACAAAGCTAACACAGACATTCAAGCTGTCATGTACCAGAGTGGTGTCAGAATGTGACTTGGGCAGCAAAACTTGGAGTCTGACAGCAGTGAGAGCTTTGCTCCAGTGCCACTGGGTCATCACACAAATGCCTTGGTCCTGAGTTTGACCTTTCAGTAAAAAAGGGTTCACACTCTCTGAGTGAAGCAAATCTCCTTGGTTCTAGCAGGAGAGGCAGGCTTTGATCCAGCGTGTGCCAAGCAGATTCAGGAGTTGTTCATAAATTAAACAATTTTGTTAATTTTGTCTTGTGCTGCCACAGTACTTCTTGTCCAAGGCAGACTTAAAAATTTGCTCTGGACTACCTGGCTTTTCTCACACAACAGGTAATTAACTTCGGGGTCTTTTATTTCAGAGTTTATATTGTATCAGGTTGAGTAATTTGATCAGGTAGCACCGTGCCTGCTAATGTGAATAATTCATAATTTTGAGGGGGGGGGGCACTCATACAGCCCAACTTTGATCCCTAATTGTTAAATGATTTGGTTTAGATGAGGAGCCTAATTTCACAAAAAATCCTAGTACAGGCAGTGTAACGTCAAAGACAACTTCAGAAACCAATTTTAAACTAATGTAAGTTTTCTTTTGCTGTGGTTTGCCCCCAGAGGAATTTGCTTTTACCACAAGTCAGGCCCCCAAAGAGAGATACCTTGACTCATTTCCTTGCTTACATGCCTTTTTGAAATGGTAGACGAAGGTGCTGAGATACATGTACTAAGTCCTTTAATGATAATGGTAGCAGTAACTATAGAAAAGCTTTTTAAAATGCATATCTATCTGAAAATACAGATCTGAAATGACTGAAAAACAGAAAGAATGGAGAAAAGTGAGGAAAATAGAAGATGGGCTGAAAAATAGAAAAGAAGAGTACCTGAAAGGATCCAAGTGAAATCAATTAGGGTAACTGAAAGAACTTAGAAGCACTGGAATACTAAAGTTAACATTAATATTAATATTAAAGTTAATTTTTCAAAGCCCACAACATCAGAAATGAAAGTGTATTAATATTACTAGTTATGTATTGCTTAGAAAGCACACAGTGAGTTTTCCTTGATTCATGAGCTCTTTCTGCAGGACTGTCACTAGCCAGAAGCCACAGTATCACTGAAAGCAATAGAACTTTTTTTTCCTCTCTTTTTTTTTTTTTTAATTGAATTAATTGAAGGAAGAATTACAGTTTTAGAACCACTGTTGCAATGGCTGTTGGGCAAAATAACAGGCAGCCAGTCAGGTTGTTGTCTGTGCTGAGTTTTGCTCAGGTGTGGCTGAGATGTTGTCTACATCTCCCCAGATCCCAGGATTTTAAGGATAAACTGTTTAATTAAGAAATTAATTATTTAATTTAATTAAATGAAATTATTTGTATTTATACTTAAAATATTTTTTAGTTTTAACTTAATAACTAACTAATTGTGGCTTGCAATGTGGACTTTTTTATCTAATTATGCAATATTACCTGAACTTACAAGGGAGAAGGTGAAGAAGAATGAATAGTTTTTGCCTTGAAATTCTGTTTTATTTTATATATATTACTATATTTTAAAACTTAAAACTCCAAGTTTTCTATTATGTGATATTATACACTTCTATTTAAACTATATACTTGTAGTCTTAGTTCTATTATTTAATTTTGGAAACCTTCTCCATGGCTTAGGTCAAATAGAGTGTTCTCTTGTGGGTCAGTGTTTGTTAGTACAAAAAACCTAAAATGTTCAGTAACCAGGGTTCTAACAGCACAGCATCTCTTTTGGAACAGCACAACTCCCTAACAGGTTTTACAGTTATTTTACAGCCTTTCTTTTTGTTGTTGTTGTCACCTCTGTGTCACAGGATGGCTCTCAGCTTGTGCTACTGGCCAAGTTAATTTCATTTATGTAAGATGTGTACATTGAGAAGTGAGAACATGGAGTTTAAAAATGACCAACATTGCTTCAGACAGAGTGCCAACATCCTTAAATTGCCTCCCTTTTATAGATCTACATTCATATGAGAGAGGAGAAAACCAGAGAGTGGCACTTTGCATAGTGTTTCACACATTCTAATAATGCACCATACACTCTTAGTTTTGCAGAAAACATCTGCTGCATTTCCATATAAAAAATTAATAAGAAAGATAAGATGTAATGAAACACAGGAAAGAATAGAAAGTCTAAAGATAAATCTTATTTATAGCAGACCTCCTTGAATAACTATGTTAGGTTTTAGTCAGGTCAATGACCAAGCTCAAATACACAATAAAAAATTATCTTGGGTCACCTTAAATTAAAAACAGTCAATTTTCCATCAACATTCTGAAAAGCTAAACCAAATTATTTCAGTTCAAATTAAATGTGTCATTCAGATTGAAACAAAAGGTTTTGTTTAGCTTCTTGACTTCCATTGACTTTTTTAAAGCATAGAAATATTTAAAATACTAAGCTTGTACATTTGTAGGTCAAACTAAATCTAGATTAAAATGGGAATGTCTTTCATTTCATAGGTACTTGAAAAAAATATTTCCAACTTTCTTTTCATAATTTCTTACAAAAAAAATTACCTGGAAGTGTCAAACTCTTCTTGACCCAAAAAATCCTTTTTTCATTTTCTTTATGAATAAATTTTTCAGCTGAAAGACTTAGAAGGAACATGGCCAGTTCAATGTCATGTATGTATTCAGCAGTCTGAATACAAAACACAGACAATAACTATAAAGATGTTTATGCATAGGCATTTATGCCATGGTTTCAAGGACCTATTGATTATCATTTAGCTTTCACAAAGCTTGAGAACAAAAGATGTTTTCAAAAGAAATCTCTGCCTAATCAAAAACTTGAATGAACACACCTAAGCTTATTATCCTTCATATGGAATTTCAGGAAGTAATCACCAAACAAAATAGTTTCTTCAGAGCATAAGATTTGTATAAAGTTCAAAAGGAATGACTGAAAGTACTGATGGTATGTATCCATAGATTTTATCATGCCTGCATGCTTTGGTTTCTTTTAAAATTTCTGAGATTTTAATATTTTTGAAAAACACTAGAACCCATTTTCTTGTCCTCAGCCATGAGCTATGCCATATGGAATGGTTCCACGTCCTTGTGGGTCAAGCCATCTTGTGGGGGACCCTCGCCAAAGAAGACAAACTTCCCAGAGAGTTCCTGGTTTGGGGATCTACTAGGGAAGTTGACAGATAATTGATTCTAATCCAAACATTCCCAAAGAGATATTTTCCTCTAATGAGCTTCTCAAAAGTCTCTAACATGGGACCCTTGACAAGTTTGTATGTCAGGGAGCTCCAAAGGCTGGTATGCAAATGCTGACTGGTGATAGATTCCTGGTGTGCAGGAGACTGATTCCCGAGCACTCGAGTTCTCTTCCTCATTTTGCCCTATCACTTTTTCTTTGCCATCCCCTGCAAAACCAGTTTCTTTGTGTTGGCAGGCTAGAACTCAATGTATGAAATCAAATCATTTGTTTTGCACTCATTTTCAGTACCTTATTGTAACTTTGTGTGATTTGACCTTTGTCTTCTTTGCTCATCTTTGACTTAAAAGTGCAATGATTTCTTTTTACCCCATCTGTAAATTTTATGATAAAATATGTTTAATATTTCCTTAGGCTCTGAGACTGCTGAGTGTTGCACAAGATCATATTACTGCTCAAATGAAAAACATCAGTGAGAAAGCTCAGAGCTGAGGAAAAGGCTGATTTCTTGCTTTTCTTTAGTTGCTACAAACCTTGGTTATTGACAAAAACTTCCTTGTATACAAAAGCACAAGGGGGCAGCATTACATTAAAATAAATTGTTGCACTCTGTGTGTGTGTGTGTTAGTGTGTGTGTCTATGTGTGTGTACGGAACAATAATCATGTAGGTAATGCTAAGGCTGCAGAAAAAAAATTACTATTTGAGTTTGTTCAGAATGCCTTATTAGTTTACTTGTCCTGATGGCATTGGTAAGCTAGAGGAAAAAAAAAACTTCGAGGCTGTGGAGAGTTTTTTACTTTCTCTTGTGTGGCAGATCCTTCATGCATCTTCCTTTCCCTGCTTTCCCTCATCAATAAATATTTATTTGTGTTTTAAGGGGCAGCACAGCTTTTCAGAAGACTTTTTTTCATGACTCTCTGGCATGAATAACAACCCCTTGCTCCCTCATCAATACAGGACAGGGCTCTGGACTGCAAAGGATTTCTGCCAACCTTGGGAACTTTCAAAATTGATCACCAAGGACCTATTTGGAAAAGACCAGTGGAAATGGCCTGTTCTGTTGTGGCAATGCTTGTATTAACACTCTGAACAGCTGGCTTGATATAGATTCTAAAAAATGTGGTTTTGGGTGGAAATACTTTATTGTAGAAGCTTGCCTTCAAAGAGCAAGAGTGTTTGTGATGACTTTGCAAGGATCTGGTCACGTCCACAGTGTTCTCACTGCTTTCCTGTAGTTCATTACACGGGAGTGACAGGAATTTTCTTTTTTTTCCTGATTTTGAGTAATTGAAATTACTATCATTGAAATTATTATTGAAATCATTATCATTGAAATTATTTTCCTGATTTTGAGTAATTGAAATCCCCAGTGTCTTTTTGCATGGAATTAATTATCTGCATCACTTTCTGAAGCCTGAATTCTGCCTCTGTAGATCTGTCACTTTCAGTTTAAATTGACTGCAAGGTCTGACTGATCTTTGCTGGGTGGGTCATTTTGGTGCTATGCATCAAAATGCAATCTAGTATTTTTTTTTCCAGGAGGTGTAGTGGCAAAGATGGCTAATTGAAGTGGCTCTAGAATGTTTCAAAACATCTGAAATATGAAAGTGTATTTTTTGGTTTTTGACTCAGTGTTGAAAAAGAGGAGTTGTACACTTAGAGACAGGTCTAAATGCCAGTTGAAAGAATGGCATCATTGTCTAGGGAAGGGTGTCAGTATTTGGTTGCAAAGACCTAACTCCAGCTATTATTCAGGTTTTGTCTCCAGGGATGCAAAGATTTTCCATATTATTTGGCATCACCTTCTGGAGGCACTGCAGGGAGTATTGTGTAATTCCACTTGTGTGAATGACTGTTTCCACCTGTGTGAATATCTCCACACATCATTCACACGGTCTTTTATATAATTCAGTTCTGGAAAAGAGAGTTAAAGAGGCTTTTCCAAGGGCTGGCTCTCTAGAGGCTGAATCCCCCTCACCAGGTATTCAGTTTCCTGGGGTTGTCTCAGAAGATAGACAGAAATTAATGCACTGCAGAATTTCAAAACTAAAAAATTGGTGTCTGGCTGTTGGACACATCAGTAACCACAAATGCCATTAATCTTTGAGAATTGTCACTCCTCCATCTAAGGAATTGACTGCTGCTTCATTTCCCTGCCAGAAAGGCCTGAGTAGTTTATAAAAGGGGGACTTCAGGACTGAACTACATAAAATTGAAAGGTTGGTATTAACATTTTTAAATTTTTTTTTTCCTCTCAGTATGCTCAGAACCTAGAAAGATGAGAAAGGACCCTGTTCTAAGAAGGAAAATTTATGATAGTAACTTCAGGGTAGAAATATTAGAGAGAAGACTTTTATTGCCCTTTTCCTTGCAGTTCTTTCCTTAAGTGAAAAATAAACATTTATTTTGAAGTCAAATGAATGGGTCATGTCATTCAGTTTGAGTTCTGTCACCATGGTGCTAATTATAAGTAATCTGATGATGAACTTTGAGTCTAGAAATGGTCTTAAAACTATAAAAGTGCTTCCTTTCCTTCCAAGAAATTTTCATCTTTGTATTTCACTCTTTCAGCTGTGTTTTTGACCTGTTATTATGTTAAGGTTAGCCTTATGTAATTGGAGTACTTTCCCCTGTTTTTTGTGCTTGGCAACTGTGAGAGCCTCTCTCAGCTCTTTTCTTTTTTTCCTCATTTTTTAAAATGCCCTCCTCCTTCCCACAGTTTTGGAAATCTAGTTACATTATTGTAGTTGTCTTTACTTCACAAAAAAAACCCAAAACAAACAACTGTATGGAAGGCCATTTTGGAGAATTTATCTCTTTTTCTATAAAAAAACATAACAATTGATACCATCTGCCCCTGTTTTTCACCTGGGTCAATAGGCGTTGAGGTTATTGAGTCTTTTAGTCATATCAGATCATCAAAGAGATACCTTTTCTTCCTCCAGAGAGATTATTTGTGTGTCTCTTACCAATCACATCTGCTTCTCTAAGACATGGTTTATATCTCTATGTTCTGGTATCTTCTATCTGGAGATTTGAACAGGAGTTTTATTTCTGTCTCTGAATCTCCCTTCTCCCCCAAAAGGTTTATTCTGATATGAAGCAGTTTTTCAATCTAGTGACACGAGTCAGCACACACCTTGTGTTGTGCTGCTTGTGCATCAGGCTTATCCTTGGTGGAATGCCTGGGACTCCTCTCCTCTTTCCATGGTCACATCCTGGTGAAATCCAGCTTTAATTACCTGCCACAATAAAATTATAAAGAACTGTTAAGAAAAGAAAAAAGTTGTAGAGAGAATTATTTGTAGCCAAAAAAAAAAAGGAACCCAGTTGTAGTCCAAGAATCGTTTGATAATTTTAATTTACTCATTTAGTTTGATTGTTTTTCCACAATATTGTCCTACATTTGATTCAGCTAAAATAGTTTTCCTTTTACACCAAGTTCTCCCCCATTTGGAGCTGTTAACTGAGATCAATAAGTAGGGTTAGCCTGAGATTTAGGACACCATATCAATACCAACCATTGAAACTCCTTTGGCCATACATGTGGCAGAAAAGCCAGACAGTTAAAAGTAAGGACGAGTTATTTTGGTCAGTTTTGCCAACAAAAACAATTTTCTTGCTTTTAATAGGAAACCAGATATCAACTTTTCATTTGGGCACTTAAGAATCCTGCAAGTTTGGGGTTTTTTAAGGGCTGGGTTGGACTGCATCACTTCTATCTCTAAAATGAACTCAACGTCAAGCTTTAATTTACAGTTTTCTTTCACCTAGATTCTGAAAATACCTCAATATTAGGGTGAAGCAACTCATAAAAATCTTGATTTTATAAAAGTGGTCTTTTCCAGCTGAAACAACCCCGTGATTGTTGCTCTTGATTGGCTGGCTGCTCACACAGTGCACTCAGGCTGCAGTGGAGTTGAATGCCAGGGAAAGCCACATTCTCCCAGCCACTGCAAATGGCCAGAGCTAGATGCTCTTTGAGCAATTCCAGGGAAGTTATCAGGACTGGGAAAGCATCTCTGAACAGTGTAGAGTAACATGTGTCTCTTGCTGCCATGTTATAAATAAAACTGGCATCTTGATAAATTAGGAGGCATTTTTTTCCTTTGATATTCTTCTTGCAAGCAGCAACATCACATAACGCTCTGGAGTGTCCAAAGGCTACTTAAACTTTACATGCTATTTGTAGGCAGCTTTTCTAATTTTATTGTAATTTTATGGTGAGACTTTATAATAAATAGGCTTATTCTCTGAGTAAAAATACAAAACAAAAGCAAGAACCATTCGGTGCTCAGAGAGGTTGGTGGTGTAAAGGAAGGGTAAATAGCATTTGCCTTCTGCCTATAACTGAGAATAGAGGTAAAGAATTGATCTATTATTCAGAGGTGCTGCCCTTTGTAATTCCCATTGACTTTGGGCTACATATCCAGGTGCTTAAGTGAGATAAATTTTTAACATGCAAAGGTGGAAGTGATGTTATGGCATAGGGTCCCAATTTTTCCCTGCAATTTCTCCCTTTTCAAGTTTTAATTTTATGTTTTAGTTGATTGCTTTTGCCAAACTTAACAGAGTCTTAAAATCTTAATGTAATATTTCGCTACACTTTTTTTTTTCCTTTTGAAATTAATGATTATACTAGATTTGTTCCTCAGGTCCTTTCAGTTTCCATAAAGGAGACATGAGTATTAGGGAAAAATGGGTAATATTGCTATGTGTGAAATTCATTTTATTCTCTCTTCTAAGTATTGGACAAAAGGCAAATCTAATTAATGAGAAAAGGATTATTTGTATAAACTTGTGTTCTTTAGAGGTTTTAAGAGGAGCCAGTCGGCTACATATCTGTGTTGAAATGCACAGGCATTTTTAGCTTGGGCATGTTACTCAGCTGCATAGTGAAAGTTTCTGATCTAGAAAGTCATTCTGGTTCAAATATGTAGAAAAAAATTCCTGAACAATGTAGAGAAGAGCTTCCTTGGCCCAAGCTGTGTGAGCTGGCCATCTATGCCAGCAATCCTCACTGCAACATGGGCATTTTTGGGATAATCTTGTTGGGGATTGTGTATGGGGAATCTTGTTTTCTGAATCCAGCTCCAAGAGCAGAGATGCTTAAGGGCTTGTGAGTTCAGAATTAAGAACTGAAGAATTTGCTCTTCATGGACTCACTAATCAAACTTGAACATGATGCTTAACCTCCTTGTGCTTTCCCATGTGTAAAAATGGATAACCCTTCCTTCAGAGAATGATATCAAATGCTTTCTGAAGAAGAAACTTCTTCAGAACAAAAATGTCTGTAAAACATTCTGATATCAGAGAAATGTATGTTTTACAAGTAAGAATAGTTATTTATCTGAACTAAGGAGGGAAGGAGGTAAGTGGGCATGGGTAGACATAGAATTTGTCATAGGAACACAGTTTTAAACATATATGAAGGGAACAACTACTCCATTCCCCGAAATTTGCATGGAGCATACACAGGATATTAGTTTATATGTTTCTCCTTTCCTAAATTTAAGATGAAAGCTCTGTACTTTCTCCTACCCCCAGATCCTCTGCATTTGTCCCTCTTTGGCCACAGACACGACTGGACTTATTCTATTAAGGGAAATCATGTTTGAGGAAGTTGATGCTGCTCAAGTGTGTCAGTCCCCTGTGCTAGACCCTTAAAAGCATGGAATTACCAGATTCAGAGACACCTCTTAACCTCCCCTCACACCCACACAGCATGTCTGTATTGACAGTGACAGATACTGCATCTTAATAGGGAACCTACTTCAGCCTCCAGCAGAGAAGGAAGCACTCTACTCATTAATCTCCTTCAGAGTATAGTCTGAACCCTTATTTACAGCCTCAGCAACATTAGCAAGCGTTCTGTGTTGACATATGCACACAGGTTAGGCGTGTCAGGCAGGATGAGCTTCTGGGGGAAGCTGATGTTTTAATGAAGGCTCTGCCTCCTCCCCATCACGGGGAAGCGCTGCCGGCTCTGCCGCTCGCCATCTGCAAGGCAGCATCCCAATGGCATTCCTCATCAATCCCAGCCCACCCCCTGCAACACAGCACCAGACTGTGCTGGTGGAAGGCTTCAGTCAGCTTCTGCTTTCTGTGGTAGTGGACAAGACATGAAAACCTGGAAAAGAGCAGGTGTCTATACAAAATATTCTCTGTTTTGTGATCGGCATTTGGGCCCTTCCACTTAAATTTGATGGGAAGCACTGCTTTTCTCCACTTGCCAAGACAGGAAAAAAACCCCAAAAAACTATTTAAAAATAATTTCAGAGGCTTGTATGAATCACTCTGTTGTCTCATGAAAACCTGATCTGGGCAAAACCAGTGCAAAGTCTTGAATGTTCTGCATTTGAAATCATTATGTGGCAGATGTACTCAGAAAATTGGATAAGCAAATAGCTCTGTGTTTTTTAACACCTACATTTCAGAGTGCTGGGAAAAGTCTAGGTGTTAGTTGAAAGCTTATCATATGCTAAAAATGTAATACTGTCAATGCTACAAAAGGGCCTGTTTGTTTTGAGCTGGTTATCTGTGCTAAGGATTAGGAATCAGTTATTTTGGTAGGGCTTAAAGGAAACTGAGGGATGCTCTGGAAGAGAAAGGTAATGTTTAATTTAAAAACAAATATTGCTCATGGTATTAGAGGGGTACTGTACACTAGAAATTTGATGCCAGTAACCAAAACCAAAAAAGCACACTGGCTGGTGCATGAGACTGGAAAGTCTCAGCTCTGGCAAGGTCTTCTCCTTGCAGTGATGCCTCCAGGAGCACATCCGTGAGTGTGCCAGCTCAGGGTGGATCAGCTTTTAGAGGACATCTCTAATATGGTTTTCCTGCTACAGCTTCCTAGAACCCATCCAGGCTGGTGGGTTTGGAGGGTGAGGCATTGGGCTTGTCTGAACACAGCTGTGTAAAAGCACCTGGAGATATTCTGGCACCTGCAGGAGAACTGGGTGAGGCATTGTACTTCAGAGAGTTACACAGGTGAGTGGTTGGCCATACAACAGTGTTCTGCCTGTGTTCTCACATTAACTACAAGAATTAAAAAGGACATCTGGAGGCTTGATTCCTCCTATTATGTCCTGTCTTGCCAATAATATTGACTAGCTAAGCTCTTCTCAGAAGAAATAGTACTAGTTCTTTAACAGGATGGGGACAGACCCGAGGGAGAATGGAAAGTAACCTGTATGTCACTCTTACATATAGGGCCATATATTCTGAACTCATGACTCTTTGTCTTGCTATCCTTTATATTAACCCATTTAATTTAATACAGATGGGTCTCTATCTCTTCCTGTTAAATTCACTTGACCCTTCCTTGCTCACCTATATAAATTCCAGTATAGATTTTTTTTGAGGGATATCATCTGAAATGTTTTATTCATGGTACAAAATCATACATTAGTATCAATGTGTCTGATCCTTTGAATAATGATTGCTTGAAAACATGCTTTTTATCTGATCAAATGCTTAGCAACTCCATATTGGATAAGGGTAATGTAGGAGGATAGTCACTGCGACTTCTTCAAATTTATCTTAAATTTTCTCTAATACTTCATTAACTGGATTAGGGTCACCTGCTGTGTTTTACAGCTTTATTCTGTATTGTTCCAATAGCCTGCATGGAATGAACACAAGATTTATCAATAATCTTAATTAGCAAGCAGTAATAAAGTAACTCAGGGATGCAGCAGCTCACCACATTTGCTTCTATGCCCCTGTAATTTTTCTGAAAACAATTATTACAACTGAGATATATGAAAGCAGATTTCAAAGAATGTGCTCAGCAAAGGGTCTGAAGGAGAAGCAAGGCTTTCAGATGAGACAAGGATTATTTATATTGGACACAAAACTCCCATGAGGTCTTGCTGCCATGGCCCCTCTTGCAGACAGAGGCTGTTTGGAATTCATTCTCTTTGCCTTCACCACAAGTGCAGATGGTTGTGTGTAGTATCAGCAGCTTCATTCTGCAGGGAATGATTAATCAAATGCAAAAGTCACAGAGATTGGTATTTATATTGTTGGTATTTAACAAGACTTGGATATTAGGGACCAAAAGAATGCACTTTTCCTATGAGTTGCTCTTTAGCTCTACAATTTTTTAAAAACATTGGTGGTCATTATTAGCTTTTCAGAGCACCAAAAGAGAGATGCTTACTTCCATTCTGATAACATTATCACAACCTAAACATTCTGAAAAGAACAGAAATCCCCACATGAAAAAAAAAATTCTGCATTGCCAGTAAATCTTTTCAGGAGCCCTGTGGCAATGAATACACTCTTGGGACACTGAGGCATAGGAGAGAGGAATAAAATTGCAGAGCCACAGTGCTGTGGAGTTTGGGCAGGATAAAAGTCCTTGGGGGGACACAGGGGAGGGATTTTTGAAAAGGGACAAGCCTGCTTGGTGATTTTGAAAACATTCAAGGTAGCTTCAAAGTCATGTCAATAGCCATGGAAATGAGGCATGTTGTGATGTTTGAGTAATCCTGACTGGGTAACTCCAGCCCTGAGAGCAACCTTATCCTGCTTTTGGGACAAGACACCACATTCTGTGCCACCCTTAGCCCACAGGTCTTGTGGACTGTATCCAGGGGCTTGGAGGGTGGCTTGGAAGGTCTGGTCTAAGGTGAGGCAGACCCCAAGACATTCAGCATCTGGGGCTGTGCCTTCCTCAGAGCTGTTTCTGGAGGAGGCTGCAGCCACTTTATATTTGCCTAGTCAATCTCTTTAAAATGTAGCACTGATGGCAATGAACCAGTCAGATTATGGAAAATATGCACCTAAAAATCATATTTGACTGCAAAACTGCTCAGCGTTGATCAAATCTTGTCATGTTTGTCTTTGTCATGCTCTCCTTATACACCTTAACTTCTGCCTCCTTACTTGTAATTTTTTGAGAAATGGCATTATGTTAGCTAGTAAATATTATGCTTCTTCTATGAGATATGAGCTTATTTATTTGATGCACAATAGGTAATCCATAGCTGCACGTTTATAAGCACCTCCAGGGGTAGAATACCTGGCCTTTGCTATTCTAGACCTACAAATGCACACACAGACACTCTTTGGCATAGACACACACAAAAACCCCTATGTACTGATTTACTGACTCACTCTGAGACAGTGCATTCAATGGTTTTGGTTTCACGGTTTTCATCCTCCGCTGTTGGCAGGAAATGCAGATGGAAGGAAGCAAAGACCTGAGCAAAGCATTTGGTGTCCTCTCCAACTCCCAGGACGTGACCTCCAGAACCTGCTGCTAAAAAATGCCCAAATGACAGAAAAGGGAACTGGCTCTGCCACTTCAGAATCAGCACAGGATTTGCAAGGCAAGCTTTAGTATCTGTTAAAAAAAAACACCTAGCAGAGGTACTTGGACACTGACAGCTCGTTTCTAGTCAGCATCCCAGAGCAGAGAATTATTACATCTTACGATTATTTTTTATTTACATACATGGCAGCCTGACAAAATGAGGTTGATGCTTTCTCCACTTTTTAGTTTCCAGCTGACTATCATTTTCTTTTAAGATTAAGTAAGTAATTTATTGAACTGTAGCATCAAGTATTTATTAGGAAATTGCTGGGTAATTTTAACTGTATCTTTTTTTAAAACATAAATCTGCATCCAAGGCCTCCAGTAACTTTGTGCGACTCTGCACCATTAATTTCTTCCAGAGTGACATTCTGATATGAGCTGAACAGATGGAATTGCAGGATTGTTCTAGCAAATTTATCATAAAAAATGCATCCGACACCTGTGTAATTTGCCTAATCATTTTCCTAATAAGCTCCCACCATTAATTATGCACGATTTCCACAATGCAATCAAGATAAAAGTAAATCTGATGACTTAATACCCTTCAAAATAATTGGTTCACCCAACACAAGGCCTCCTTTGCTTTCCATAGCCATTCCAGTTAATTAGAAAAAGGGTGCACCCTGTAGGAGTCAGCAGAATGGAGGCTGAGCTCATGGTGGGAGGCAGGCCTGCTGGTTTTTTGGGCAGGAGTCAAGGATATTAACTCATGAAAGAGAGGAAGGGCCCCCCCGCCTCCCATTGCTGCCTCTCCCCCCTGCCCACCCCACCCAGCAGCAAACAGATGCGATTAGTGTTCTTCAGCCATCAGAAAACTGACTGCAGGACTCCCAGGGTCTAATGAGAATCAACTTTTCGGCGGCTGCTGTCTTGTGGTGCAGCCCACCTGTCACATCATTAGGTGCAGCATGTGCCTGGAATTCACTTTGCTAAATGAGATTTACAGGCCCCAGTGAAACCCATCCTGCAGCATTCCTGCTTCAATTAGCTAAAGATTAATTGTCTGAGAAAGGGAATGAAAGTTTTACTTCAACTGACCTGAAAATGGTGGGAGGGGGGGAGAGAGGAGAGCGAGGGGGAGCTGGGGAGGGGGGCAGAAAGTATGGCTCAGGTATTCCACATAGGCCTCAGGCAGCGTGGAAAAACGTGATAATTTAAAGGTGCTGCAAATTTCCTACACCTCGTCTGGATGAGTGAAATTAACTAGCACTAAAAGCTGTCAAATTAAAGGTTGACTTCCAGATATTAGCACCTTAAATGTCACCGAATATTCTCAGTCTCTCCCCTCCCCACCCTCCCTCCTTTCTCTCCCTCGGCTTCTCTCTCCCCCTGTCCTCCCCATCATTCCTCCCCCATCTCTTTTTTTTTTTTTTTTTTTTTTTTTTTTTGGCAAACAGGCATCTCAGCACACCTGCACGTGCACACAAACATTATCCTGCTGCTGTTCCTGCTAACTGCCTGTGCGTGCTCAGGCCAGCGTCGCTCGGCATAAACCTCAGACGTAACCATGGCTACGGAACAACTGGCAATTACAAAATTTCCTCCATTTTTTAATGTTACACTAATTATGTTTGAATGTGTTTTAATGAAGAAAGGAATCGAGGAGATGAAACAGTGCTCTCTGCATGAGGAAGAGTGGGGGTGAGAGCCTGTGTCTCCTGTCTTTGACAGCCTGGAATTCAAGCCCAGGAATGGTAAAGAGCATCTTGAAATCAGGTGATGTGCCTACAAGTATGTGGTGCTTGCACCAGCACACGAAAATACATGGATTAAAATTTAGAATCCCAACAATAACAACAAAAAAGGGCCAGGCCTGCTCATAACACTGGGGAGAACGAATGGCATCTTAAATTGAACTTTATTTCAAGACTAAAAGATGGCTGCTTCTTCTGCAGTGCCATTGCTTGGCATATCCTGCTATTGTAGATATTGTAGAATGATTTCAGTTGGAAAGAACTTTAAAAACCACCCAGTTCCAACCCCTTGTCATGGGCAGGGACAGCTTCCACTAGACCAGGTTGCTCAAATCCATATCCAGCCTGGTCTTGACCATGCACTTCCAGGCATGTGACATCCACAGCTTCTTTGGGCAACCTGTTCCAGTGCCTCAGCACTCTCACAGTGGAAAAACTTCTCCCTTAGCTTTTGTTCAGTTGTGATTTTGAGTGAGAAATCCTTGTCTTGTGTTCTGCATGGTATGAAATATATGGAGTGTGTGAGCTGATTTTCATGCTTGTACCATGTGTAAAATGTTTTAAAAAAATTGTTATTACCTATTGTGCTCTCAGCACAATGGTAACAATGGGTCTGGCATGTCTGCTTGTGCTCCATCCCTGGCTGTGTATCATCCAAAATTCTAGGTCATGTCAAAAAAATTGACTGAGGCCAGTAAGCCCTTGCACATGGGTACCTCCTGAGCCAGCTGAGGTGTGGGAGGCATGCTCCAAATGCTCTTTTTGGATTTTAATGGCATAATGGAGGAACACATTCTGCCACCCAAATTATTCATTAGCCTCAGAGGTTTCCATCAGCAGAACCTAGTGGATGTCCTGCCAGGGTATGGTTGCAGCTGGGTCTTGTGCTGGTGTTGGTGCCTTCAAACAGGGCAAGATGAGACAAATACAAGTTAGAAGGAGAATAGCACTTCTGGCATTTTGAGCTGGGGTCACAGGGCTGCTGTGCAACAGGTTTGGGTGTTTGACTGTAGGGCTTTTTAATAGGACCTATTTGGTTCTATTTTACCTGGGGGGAGTCAAGGAGAAAACCCCAGCAAACAACATTTTGCATCCTACTGCTCCATCTTCTCTGCTAGCCTGGTAATTTAGCGTGCACGCACACCCACTGCTGAAGGTGGGGTGGGGATAGTGTTACAAATTTCCTCGCAGCAGTGAGCTCTGGATCCCAGCTGTGTCTTCAGCGGCATGAGCCAGCTTGATTATGCTAAAGCACCCCTGGATCCCTTCCTCTTTTGTTTCAGTCTACACAGGGTTTTAAAGCTTAAACATTTGACATGCTTGGGTAGTTTCTTCTCTAATTTTATCCCAGCTGACTGTGCAATGAGTTTAACTCAGAGCCCTTAGGTGCAAGCCACTTTCCACAATGTATATTAAACCTTATAAAACTAGCCTGTATGTCATTATCCAGAATATAATTACCTATATTGGAATTTGGCCAGGATACTGGGGCTAATATTGTTAGCCTTGCAAAAATTGGCACGGGACTTTCTAATGACCACATGTGGTCAGTGCCATATGTTTGCAGCTCATCTAAGGGATGGTGTCTCTCACACAGCCATGCCCCCTTGAAATCACTTCAGGGCAGGACAGCAAAAGCTCAGAGGCCAGACAGGACAGGTTCAGAGACTGGTGACATCTTTGATGTGGAGCAGACACAGCTCTGTGGCAAGCCAGAGTGCTGCGTGGCCAGGAGCTCTCCCTGACCCAAATTTCCATGTTCCCTCCCTCTCTTCTGCCAGCCCTCAAGCCTTCACAGCCTAGCCTGGCGAGAAGGGTCTCTGCCCTTTCTGGAGATGAGGTATTTTACATAAAGCTGTATTTTTTTATCACTCATCACACGGGTGACTTAATCCACTCAACACACTACATTTGACAAGGATGGCCTAAACCATAAACTCTGTTAGAAATCTTCTATAAAGCCCTTTTATTTTTTAAATTTCCTTGTGTTGTATGTCAGACAGTCATACCACACCCTAACTGAGAATGACCATGCTTTAAAATAATTAAGCTAATATTAATGTTCTCACTAAAGGGAAATCTCATTTAAATATATAGTCAAATGTTTCCATGTTTGCTCTATATGCCACAAAGAAATTTGGCATAGCAATTTGGAAATTTTGGAATCTCTCAGACAAACAGTACTTTACCACTGTTCTGGTCAGTCTGATGAAACTCATCTCCATCCCATTGTTCAAAGCATTCAGAAAAACGTGAAAAAACGTTGGGTTTTGAGCACCTGTGGTAGAATGTCATTACAGGGTTCAAAATGAAACTTGCTCTGCTATTTCCTTCTTATCCTGACAAGAAGTGTTCAGTGTTCCTGTCCTTTCCCAGTTTCTTCTTTGTGACGCTTTCTGAGTCTCCTCAGAGTGACCAAGTCACCCCCTCTTGCGCTGCCTGTGTGTGTGGGGTTCTCCCCACTTTTCTTCTTCCCTCTCTCCTTTCAACTGCTGAGCTGTATTCTCTTCAAATTGTACCATGAAACCCTCCATTTACTTTAGCCTGTGATAAATTAGATTTTCATTATAAAACATTTAATGTTACTGCACGACTTCTGGCCTGCGTGTCTTGTTAAGGCGCGAGCGGTGGTAGGGAAGTGATGACCTAACACCTCTGTTTTAAACCTAATTCTCTCTTGATTGTCAAAAAACTTGTGAAAAAGAAATCAAATCTATTATTGGACAAGGTTATCATTAAGGAGGTTGGCAAGCCTTCATCTTTACAGCCTTCAGCTTTACAGCTCTCCTTTTCTGGAGAGATCATCGTTTGGTTTAACGATCTGCCTTGCCACAGGTAGTGTTTAATCTTCCCTTTTTGATTAAACTACTGGAGATGGTTCTGCCAAGTCATCTCCAAGACTCTGTTTCCTTCACATGTCCTGGATTTTTGACTTTTTTACAGCCTTTTTACTTGAATATAATACAAGGCTGGTGTTTGTGACTTTGGCTGTTGATCTTTTTTAATAACGGTCAATTAATATAATTGTGGCTCCATTTACATGTGGTGAAGATGTGTCAGAGGAGCATAAGGAAAGAAGTAGATCAAAAAGTTGTTTTTTTAGCAACTTTATTCCCTCTTACTGAGACCTCTGGCCTAGCTCAGTTTGGGACTTAGTATAACTCACATCAGTTACCATTCAACTTCTGCATCAGATTTCAGGGATGAAGTTTCAGACCTTTCCTGTAAAAGACTAAATTACCTAAAGCAAATCTAACTTAAGGAGGAGGGCAGTTTTTAGGGCCATATCCTTGTGATGTTTGAGCCAAGAGTATTTCAGTCAGTCTGGCACAGGAGGGCTCTCATAGAGGCAGGTTTTCAGTGCTTTGAAATTCACTGTTTTGAGTGTGAAAGTAAAACGAAGGCAGCAAGGGATGGCAGAGATAAGACAACGTGATTTACGGAAAAATCTGGATCTTTTGGGGAAGAAAGGGCTGCCTGCATTCCATATAACTGGATGTACAATTAATATAACTGGATGTATATTTAATTAATAGCAAGATGCCCAGTGCTTTTGGAAAACACTTGCAGACCCAAAAAAATAATTTGTTGTACAATGGATCCCTAGCAAAGGACCTTACTGTGATCCATGCCAGGACCACTATCTAGCGTGGTTTTTCCCAGCTTTTTAATGTTGTGGTGCATATTTTTCAGCCCTTCTTGAAGCCAAGATCAATGGGTGTGAAGCCCCTTTTGTAGGACAAATATATTCAGTTATACTTACTCCATCAAAAGCTCATAAAATATATCATTTTGCTGTTTTGTGACATTTCTAGTGGCGTTTTAGGTCAATTTGCTAGGACCTTATGCGCACCCATATCTCTGGTATACTGAGGTTGTGGAGATGTACAGCAAATTATACAATGTTGTCTCTATACACTCAAAATAAATTGTGGAGTTGATGATTAACTCTGCAAAATTAGTTGACTATTTCTAGAGCAAAGTGGTTTGAGAGACTAGAAACTCTTTTAATTTGTTTCCCTATTTAAAAGAAAAATAAGTGCAGAACCATAAATAAGGAGGTGAAATATGACTGTTTACCATACAAATATGAATTAAGCAGCACTTGATGGGAACATTTTGCAATTTGCTCCTGAGAGTATTGCTGACCTGTCTGATTTTAAGTGTGCACTAAAATGAAGGCCTTCTGGATGGATCTGGTGAAATCAACTCACAGCCTGCTGTGCAGAACACCTGGACATTTGCAAATTGTTTAATTCTAAATGATTGCAATTATTTAATTCTGAAGGTTGCTTTTCAGGCCTGTGTTCTGGAGGTTTGAGGTCCACAAAGAGGACATTTTGCTACCTGAGGAAAACAGTATTATATCACAAGTTTGCAGACACACTTTGGGCTGTTTAATGGCTTTTGTTTGTTTTGTTTTGATTTTGGATTTTGATTTTGTTTTGATATTCTGTCTCGCCTCCTAAACTATGGCAATATTTTCTCAAAAGTCAAGGGATTTCTGTGTTCTGCTGATGAAAAATTTAGCTTCAGTTGGCTTTAGTAGTACAGGCATATTGTTATTACGTACATATAATTTTTTAAGTTTTCTTCTACTCTACCTTTGTCTGGTCTTCCAAGGACTTTCCATTCCACAATTTAGGTCCCTTCTACATATTCCATTACTGATTTTTAATGATGCTTAAGTGTCCTCTAAGAAAGAGGCAGTATCTTAAGAATCTTTAAAAGACAACTTTCCCATGCTAGTACAAAGCCCCAACATTTTTTGTTTGGTTTTTTCTACTCTGAATAAATTATTCAGTAATTCTGGGTTCAATACCACAGCTATTATTTGCCTTTCAGACAGTCAAGCTTGGAAGAGGCACTCTGAGGCCATTGCCCCCCACCCCAAAAATTGAAAAGCACAGAGCTCTTGCTGGGACATCCTTCCTCCCAGCTGCAGTGAACAGTAGGACACTATTCCTTCTCTGATTTTGTTGTTTTTTGGGGTTTTTTTTAAAGTTACCAGTATTTCTGCTGATACCTAAATCGAGATTGCTGACTTTTTGGTATTTCTGAAGATGTCTGTCTTGTCTTGATGTCCTCGGCAAATGGGAGCTCAGCTCTAGCAAAAATTTGGCTCTAGATCTGTATACTTATGGCAACTTCCTCTGTGAATAGTGAGCTCTGTTGTTAATTAATGCAAGCTGTGTTATTTCATCTACTGTTGTTCCTTCTGTTAGGCAAATTTTCTGTTTATTCTAAGTATCAGAGTAGTGTTTGTAGGCCTTAGTCAAGAACTTGGGCCTCATGGAAATAATAATTATTAATAGTTTCCTTTTTTAGCTTGCCTTCTTAAGGAAACACAAGTTATGCTGTCATGCTGTTTGTCTGGCGGCCTGCTCCAAATAACTTTGGAGCCTTTTAATTAATTTAAACCAAAGTTTACTGTGGGAGCTCTACCAATTTTTGTGGAAACTGGCTACCAGCAAGAGGAAAAGGTGATGCAAATTAAGGCTCCTGCTGCAAGGAAGAGTGTGTGGTGAGCTCGTGTTATATTTTTCTGGGAGCAGACATGTGCTGGCTGGCCAAGCAGCATAAATATAGCTCTTGTGCTGCCTCTTCCCTGTTCAGTAATTAGGAAATCCAGGAGGGAGGTGCTGTGCTCTGTCCTCATTTTGAACAAGAATGAAGGAGTAGAGGGAGGCTGGAAGTAGTGTGGAGGAAGGCTTGGATATATTGAGTGGGGATTTGGGAAACAGTCTTCATTAGCTCTGCTGCTCTCACATTAACTAACTAGACTTATTTTTTAGTGTACTTGGGAGCGCAGATATTCACGAGGATTTTAATGGGAATCTTCTTGAGGAGAGTTGAGAAAATCCTTGGGAAATTCTGGAAGTGTTGATGATGATTTTCACGACTAGTAATGGTATTTTCATTTGCATGAAGTGTACAAGTAGATCATTCAAACTGGTGCACATATAATGTGCACAGTTTTGCGCTTTTAAATTATCAATTCTCCACTTTTATTCTGAGTTCATGTAATTGTTTATCAAGTCACCTGAAATTTTTGAAAGGTAGATAATTTTTCCAAATCTGTAATAAAAATTAGAAGTGTCATATGTTTAACTAGGAGATTAGCATGAATAAATGCACCTCAGAAAAAAGTTAAAAATTTTCTTTCCCCACTCTTTTTTCCAATTTAGAGTCCCAGAGAAAACGCATTATGGGTATCACAGTTGCTCTGTATTGATTGGATAACATATAAAAAAGTATGAAATTCTTCTCTGATTTGGATACCATTAGGATTTGTTCCTTTTTTTTATCAATAATTTTAATTTTATTTAGCATTTTAATGTTAAACTAATGTTCTGGCTGAATTCCAGCTTCTGGACAAATTCCAGCTTAAGTAATTACATCTTATGTAATGCATTTCCCTATCTGGCATTAATTGGAAGAGCTATTCTTCACTTGCTGTCCTAACATGATCTATAATGTTGCTCTGTGCTATAGGTTACTTTGGTCAGCCCTGGAAATTGCTGCATTTTGGTAGACAAATACATATTCACTGGGCAAGTTTCAGAACTTCTGGGATGCAACATCTACAGAGCCTGAATAGATACAGAGCCTCCCTCATTCAAATTAAAATTTTGCTACACAAGCATCAGTAACCACACTGTCCTTCAGTAGCTGGAAACCTTAAAAACACAAGATGTAAACTTTAATTCTAATGGTGGGTGATAGAACGGTTCTTTTCAGCTGGAAGGACAAAGCCCCAGGGTTAAAGGTTCTGAATTTACTGCAGGGTGTCCCAGGGACCTTTTCCAGGTGAGATCTGTCTGTGTGCAGATGGCCATTCCTTTGTTTGGGTACTGAGGGAAGGAGGGAACCTTTGCACACAATAAATCAAGTGAGAATTCTTTACTACTGTTTTTGCAAAATTAAATTAAATTTCTCTAATCTCAAATGCTATTTACAATATAAATTATCTCTATATATTCAGTCTGTTAGAATCCAATATAATTAAAGCTAGAAAAATTGTATCTATTACTTTTGCTGTTTACAGACCCTCATAAATTCTTGGGTTTTTTGGCCATTTTGGCTGGCTGTTCTAAGACTGCTTTCCTCTAGCTCTAAGCTGAGTTTCAATCTTCAGCCTTTACTATTGAGAGCATTTCTTCAAATTCTGTTTGTTTTGCAAGGCAGGCTGAGTCCTGCATAGAAGACAAATTTAAGAAAATACATTTAACAAAGCTATGAACAATTAAAATGTGCAAGCTCTCTGGGACTACTTTCTCGGACACATAGAACATAAAGTAATATTTTTTTTTCAGGTTGTCAAGGTTAGCATTGCTGTGGGGCAGAAGGCTGTTTTATGGCAATGTGGCTAATTATTTTGGATATCTATGTGGTAGGTTTCACCAATGTTTTGAAACTCACGTGAATAATTTGGTGAGCATCTGATCTGTGTTTCATATCAGGAGCCACCAAGACTTAACTTGGCATCCTGATATCACAGCAGTGTCACTGTGAGCTGGAGACCTTTTCTGGAATTCCTGATAAAGACTGTGGGTGATGGGGGAATTAACTACAGTCTTACTGTCCCATACCTTATTGCTACACATATGCACTTTATTTCTGAGCCAAATTGGTACCTTCATATTTCAGCAATTGTGCCTTACTATAACAATGTCTTGATGCCTGTAAAGAGCATCTAACAGCAGAAATGTCTTTTCAGATGTAAAATATGGCTATTTTCTTTTTTTACCCTTCATTCACACTGAATCTGGTGTATGGTGACATGCACTTCTTGTTAAAGAACTAGAAAATAGATGTGGAAATATTTCTGTGTATTGTTACTGAAATGAGAGTTTACTGACAGCTAGCTGGATACTAGCATGCTTCTCATGACTATCCATGTAAGTTAGCTGCTAAGAAAATCTGAATTAAAATTTCACTGTATGACAAAACAAACACCCCACCCTTATTTTTGCTTGTTCAGAAATCTTTGAAAAGTTGCCATTGATCCTTGAGTTCAGGTTCTGACAGGGCATTAAATATGCCATGAAAGCAGTCTTAAAATTTTGGTAAATTAAACAATAAGACTGACCTTCAAACAGAGGCTTTTTTGCAGGCAATGTGTACCCTGATGTATGGGCTGGCTGGCCGTAGATCAAAACTGGAGGTTTTATTGATTAAAGTCTTCCTACAGTGGGGATTAAAAAGGCATGTCTTATCTCACTATCTATTTGAAAGATATAGATTCCTGTTATTTGCTGAAGTAAGGGAATGCTGGCAGTATCAAGTTCTTTACATGAGGACTGACATGACTAGAGGCTCCTTTGAAGATTTAATTCATGGTGTTGGGGGAACAGTCCAACCACTATGGGAACAAAAACTACTCTGTGTGGACAGCCCTTCCCCATCTGTGTGACTGCACTGGCTCTGAACCCTCTGAGCTCTGTATGTGAGTAGGCTGGTTTTGGTTGGGGCTTTTTGGGTTGGTTTGTTTTTTTTTTTGGTTTTGTTTTGTTTTGTTTTTTTTTGGTTGAGTTTTTATTGCACTTTGATTTGATTATTTTGGGGGGATTTGTTTCATTTTGGTTGGTTTGTTTGGTGGTTGGTTGGTTTGGTGGTTGGTTTGGTAGTTGGTTGGTTGGTTTGGTAGGTGGTTGGTTGGTTTGGTAGGTGGTTGGTTGGTTTGGTAGGTGGTTGGTTGGTTTGGTAGGTGGTTGGTTGGTTTGGTAGGTGGTTGGTTTGGTAGGTGGTTGGTTGGTTTGGTGGGTGGGTGGTTTGGTGGGTGGGTGGTTTGTTTGTTTGGTGGGTGGGTGGGTGGTTTGGTTGTGGTTGGTTTTGGTTTTTTTGGGGTTTTTTTTTGTTGTTGTTTTTTCCCAACTAGTGTCTTGGGTTTGGTAGTTTTTTTTGTTCATTTGCAAGTGAAATTGAGTGCAAGTTGGTTTTCGGTTATAACCCTCACTAAAATCACTGCCATCACTGAGAAGACATCCATAGACACACCTAGCCCAGAGTCTGGCCCTGTATCAGTGCAGCAGCAGGAAAACTGTGTGAAGTGCTAGCATGTCCCATATGAGACAACTTAATGGGATGTCATGTGGAGCAGCTTCATTAATTGTTGGACCTTTTTCAACAAGGACCAACTCAGTTAGACCAAATTAACAAACAGCTACTTAGCAAAAGTAGCTCTTCATCCTTTCAAATGTTGTGGGTTTTTTTTTATGGACTTGTTGGCGCTGCACAATTGTTGGGCAAATAATGCATGCATATAAATTACTGCCAGTGATTTTGTGATCAGTAGCATTAACTTCTCCAGAGAATAAACTTTAAATATTCTGAGCAATGTACATTTCAGGGTTAAAGGCTTAAAAGGGTTTTCCATGAAAAACCCAGTGGACAAGAAGGGTTGAGCACCACCCCACACAGGACAGAGGCACAAAGGCCACGTTCTTGTCCCCCTCAGTAGCCTGATCAATCCATGTAGCTGGAAATCCCACATCAAATAGGACTGTTCCTAAGGCTCCCTAAATGTCATTGTTCTTACCTTTAAAGCTGAGTGGAAAATAGCAGTTCTGTTTTTCTGAGAATTCACATGCCTATTGGTTTGTTTTTTTTTTTTTTCCATTACACTGCACAAAACAAAATAACTATTATTTGTTCCATGTGGCTGGGATGGGGTTGAGAGGCTGGGACTTTTGAGTTTAGGAGCTGGCTACTTTTCTGAAGAGTCAGAGAATATTTCTGCCTGTAAACCAAGGGGTATCCAGTTAGAAACCAACTGATAGGAGGAAGATTTCAAAACCTAAGTCCTGTTATGATCCTGCAGTTCTGTCTGATTTTTAGCAGTAGTTCGTTAAAGCTAGACTTTGTTGCAAAGAATGTTTAGATGTCAACAAGTAAAAGTTTTTAATATTTTCTTATCTCTATATTAAGGTTAATAGGTTAAGGTTATCTGATCAAGTAGTTGGCATCAAAACCTGACTGCCTTATTCACAGTAATGGAGTTATGTGTCTCTTACGGGACTTTTGAATCTTTTCTAAACTATTGGACTTTACAAACTATTCATTTTTGTATTCCTGTTTCTCATTCATGGTTCTCTTCTTTCTCAAATCAAAATTCATATGTATCACAGGGTATTGTTTCTACTTTCTGAAATATTTCTTCTCATTTACTTTAAAAACTATCCACTAATGGCTATAGTGTGCTAATATGTGTTTTATAGTAACAAACTGTGAAGCCAGAACAGTGTTGCAATCATTGTGCTTTCGTCCTTTAGTTTAGGGATTAAGGTCAAAGCCACAATGACATTCAGATTTGGAGTGACCACTTCTCTGCCCACATACAGATTGAACTCTAGAAAGAAGGACTCAGTACAGAGAAAGAACAGCCACACAGAAACAGTTCTCATTTCTTTCTGAATCCTAAATTCCCCAGAGATTTTTTTCTTGTTTTTACTGGTCCCTTTTACACATGGTCCATAAGGGGGGTGCTCTGAAAGACTAATAGTATCCTTGTGTGGGCTATAAACACAGATTATAGGACAAGAGTTTATCTCCACAGAGCATAGCCATGGCACCCTTTTTACTAATCTTCCTATTTCAGAAAAGATGGTGGTCTTATTCAGTGGGATGGATGTTAATTCAAGTCCCTAGAGGAATTAAAGACTTGGGAACTCCTGATTACTAAATTTGTGGTCCTAATTTAGCAGCCGTACCTATGCTATGTTTTTCCCCATACTGAATTCTACTCAGTTAAGCAATGTCCAAAAGAATTAAGCCAGAAGACAAATGCAGTGTAAACACTCATTTTGAGTTCTTTTGATTAATGTGATTGATTTGTGAAAGGATGAAATTATATTGTAAAGTTAATCATTAGAGAAAATAAATGCCTGAAGGGTATAAGCTTAATATATTGGGCTTTTCTTTTTACTGAGTCAATATAGATTGACAAGCCATATTTCCCATTCAAAGAAATGTTAAACGTGTTTACAGATTTCATGAAAGACTCTGAAGACAACATCGCTTTAACAACGTTTTCTGTCAAAGGCTACAATAATAACCTGATTTCTACTCTCAGTCATGCTGGAGCACCTGTCACAAGTGGTAGAGCACGTTGCTTAAATAGAGTAGAATTTGGCCTAGCTGTCTTGTAAGGCAGCAAAAAATATAATAGATAAAATATGATGGTTTTCTTTATTTTGGTGAGCTGGTTTTGTTTTTTTTTTTTTTTTTAATAATTTCTATTTTATTTTATTTAGGAACTTTAATCCTACAGATAGAGGTGAAGTTGATGCATTGTTCAGATCTAGTGTCATGTCCAGTGCAGCATACACTGACACAAGCAAGTCACTGCCTGAGTGGAAACATCACAGGGGAAGGTGTTGGTGGTTTTGGCACAGCACCACCTTGCAGTAAACTCACTGTGCCTTTGTGGTGGTGAATGTCCTTGTGGCACAAAACAATATACAGTAGTGTTTCCCCTTGTGCTGAGATGTTGTGGATCCCTGTGGGAGTGCACAGTGCCCTGTGAGCAGGGCAGGTGGATCCTGACACGTGTCTGGAAGAATTACTGTGTGCTTTGCACAGCTGCTGCTCCAGGTGAGTTGTGTCACCCCTCATATCCCTCAAATCACAGAACGCCGTGGGACCCATACACTGTATAACTGAAACATTCTTTTGTAGGTATGTGCCTTTAAAACCAAACAATTATATATTCCAGACCTTACTTATTTAAGTATTAGGAGGGAATTGGTGTTAGAAGCTCAAACTTTTGGAAGCCTAGAGTTGTCATGGTTAATGTTTCTATTGCTGTCCATGAGAGACAATTGTTTGGGATGTCACATTTTGTTAACATGTGTTAGCAAACTAAACTTGCTTGCTTGAGGCAGCCCCAGGATGTGCTGGCAGTCCACAAGTTATTTAAGACTGCCTATGACTTTGATGACATCCTTACTTCTCTTTGACTTTGTTGTGACTAAAGATCTGAAGCCTTCAGGAGTCATTAAGGAATCATCTACTATTTGTCAGATGCTGAATGGTAATAACATAAAAGTTTTCTTAGCACTTCTGTGAGATAGGCTGTGTTGTATGACAAGCAATGTATTATAAATTCCTTTCATGCACTTCTGGATCGTACCAGATCCGACACATGCAATTCTAAGACTGTCACCATATTTTATATTGCATTAATTTGGTATTACTTGTAGTCTGAGTTTCAGTAAGCAGAATTTGAGAAGTAGAAACTAGTCCCAGTGTTAACTTTCTATAAGAACTCCATTCCTTTCTTCCGTGTAGAATGGCAAGACAGTGTTTCATTTCTATTTACAAGTATGATGTAAAAATGGATTAATTATTTGGAAAATCTTTTGAGATTATTCAGCATTGAAAAATGCAAATTATTAATATTCAATTATTAAATTCTACTAATATAGTTAGTGATAATAATAGAGCATATCCTAAAGTAAACAAATGGGAAAGACTGATTAAAATTGCATGGACAATTTTAACTTTCAATTTTCTGACCTTATAATACACCTGTGCTCAATTAGATCATCTCAGGTCTTTGATATTTTCTGGTGTGTAACCTGTTTTGAGTAATGGGAAAATATTTTTTTTTGTTATGCTCAGTATTTTTATGCATGCTTTACAATTTCTTGTTTTGAGCAGAAACAGAAATACCATGTTGAAGAGAAGACTAATTTTCAAACATGCATTGCTTGGGTTTTGTTGCAGCATATGTAACCATTAAAAGAAAAAAAATCAAACCTCAATTAAGATATCTCTGAGTTTTGAGTAATTAGATGAAGTCTGTGATACTTTGGCACTAGGGATTATTGTTTGCTTGTGTGCTTTGAGCACAAGTTTGGATTAAAAAAATGAACTTTACTGGAGATAGATTCAATTTTCTTAAAAGAAAGCACAATACAGATTTATAGAATCATTAAATAATTGAGGTTGGGAAAATAAGCCTTTAAGATCATGGAGCATTTTTTGTAGCTCTCTCCATTCAGTGCCAGGTTAATGCAGCTGTCTGGACAGCTCCAGTTGTTGAGTCACAGCACATGGGAAAGCCCAACTCTCCACTTGTGTTAGATCTTTGATAAGTCATCACCTCACACTTCTGTTACATGGAGATCTCATTCTAAAAATGTCTATTACTTGGGATGATTGCACTGAACTGGTTTAACTGTTCAGTGCTTTTTTGTTTGGTTTCTTTTGGTTTTTATTTATTCTTCTCCCTTCTCAATGAGATAAAAAGACCCAATACAAAAACAAAGCAAAGCAGAGAGGTTATCTTTATTATATTCTGAGATTGGAACAAATCAGAAATGTCAATATCTTGAAATATATAATCTGATCTTTCAGACCCCCGGGCTTCTCTATAGGCAGAACTTCTAAGTGCTGATGCCACCCCAACCAATGGAGATGTTTATTGATTTAGATTTGTCAATGCTTAATTATGCACCATTACAGAAATATACGATGTCAATGAAAAAGAGGGATGTATGAATAAAAAATTCTTTGCAGTAGAACAACTCCATGCAGAGCAAAGCTTTTAGCTCTGGCTTTTAAAATTAAGCAGATCTTTTTTTCCATATAAACAATTTCACCCACAAGAGGGATTTAAATTTTGGGGAGGAGGAAGAAATCACACATGTTAGGAGGACAGCTTCTTGTTTTGTGTGTTCAGGTGTCTAGTTGCATACAAAGAAATATGTACATGTCTCCTCTGTAAACACCATCAGGTCCAGGTGTAAGTATGACCACAGACCTGAAAGATATTTTAGACAAAGGAAAATGTAGTTAGAAAGAATTGATGCTGCAGTGACCTGGTTCCCTTTAAGGTGACACAGGATTATTCTGGAAATAAAGTAATCCTGAATTTAACCCAGGATTTTATGTAAAAGCTGAAAACTTCCTTCACTGAGGATGTGGGCTGCAGACCTCCAGTTCTGTGTGCTGCTACTTTCTCTCTTGGTTTGTTTTGTTTTGTTTTTTTTCAGTGGGGAGAAGTCTCTTAACAGCAAGTAGGAGCCCAAGCTGCAGTATCTGGATCTGAATACAAGCATCCCTAAATTTATTAAATAGCTATTATCTTTGGTTTTGATAATAGGGGAACAAGAAGGAAGGATAACAGCAGGAAAAACCCTGTGAGATCTCCAGTTAGTCAGTTAACACTGTTGACTCATTTCTTTAAAGTCATTACGAATTCAGTGTGTGAAATCTTTGACAATTATCTAATTGGAGAAGTTGTCTTGCATTTGACCATTCTCTTTTTGCAAGCCATTGATCTGCTGATATATTACAGTCAACCAGCTCAATGCACCGTTGAGATATTTTATTGTAATGCATTAACAGAGCAATGGTCATTGATTGATACCAGGAGAGCAAAGGAAGATTTCTTCTGTATGTTTTGCTTAAAATAAAATACTCTAAAAAAAAAAGATATGCTGGGCAATATTCTGTTCTCACTCCATTACAAATCCAATACCATTTCATTGACATCTGTGGGGTTTCTCCAGAGTTAAGGTGGCATGGCTGAGAACAGGATTGCTCGTGCATGCTGTCAATATACTCAGGTGCTTTGTGTTTAGAAGGAAATCAGATACGCAGTTATAATTTGGGTCAAAATTAGCTGTGTTAGTTTTCAGTTAGCTTGTATTTAAACATGCACATATATCTGTATGTGTTGGAATAATGAATGGGATGAATAAAGAATCTGGCTTGGTCACATTCATTTCTTAAGCCAGCTTTTGCTTCTCATTTTTATAGGGAAGAGCTTTGTGTCACGGAGAACCATTGCTGTCACCATGATATTTTCTGAAAAATCCCTTCACCAGGGAATTTATTTATTTAGCCTCAGCTTCTCCATGTTTTGCTCCTCTGGAATGTAGTCTAGAGATTGTTTATCCAAACATGTGAATTGTTTTTAATTAATGGCCAATCACAGCCCACTGTGTTAGACTCTCTGAGTCAGTCACGGGTTTTTATTATTCATTCCTTTCTAACCTTCTGATGTATCTTTTCTCTTTTTTTAGTATAGTTTTAGTATATAATTAATATAATATAATTAATATAATTAATTTAATAGCCTTCTGAGAACTTGGAGTCAAATTCTCATCTCTCACCTCATCCCGGGGACCTCACAACACCACACATTGCCACCCTAAATGTATCTCAGCCTTGATCTGAAAGGGAGCATTTCCACTGGGAAAAAAAAAAGAGGCATTGTTTAGTCTTTAGGTCCATTGAATCTTTGGCCTCTCTGCCAAGTCTGTCAGCCCTGGTGCCAGTTCCTGAGTGTGGTGATTTTTATCATTTTTACAGCGCTCCTCTTGCGGGAATCGCGCGGCCGCTGTCGCGATCGTTCTGCACAACACACCACGGGCAGAGCCCTCTAATCCCTGCACCAGGGGCTGCCCTGCCACTCAGATCACTCAAAGTTCATGCTGCTGCAGTGCTGCATGCTCCAGATGTGCAGTTCAGGCTTTTTTTGCCTTAAAATTAAATCTTTTGGCAAAAGGCAAGTTAAAGGCAAAAGCGGCATTAAAGCTCATGCAGCACGAGCAGCAATTTGTGGCGTGGAGCCTGGCATGTGAGTGGCAGATATAAATTTTCCTGACTGAGTGTTGGAGCCTAGCATTCTCTTGGACTGAATGCATTGGAAACCACAATATTTTCATTATTTTTTATAAACTACTTTCATTATTTTTTTGTAAAATACTTTTATTTTATTTTTTTTTTTAGTTATTATGCTTTTATTATTTTTACTTATTCAGGAATACTTTTTTATAATTTTGGTTATTTAGGTATAGAAATTTATTATTTTTAGTTATTAAAATAACTAAATTTAGTTGGTTTTAGTTATTCAGGAATCTAAATGAAAAATGTAAAAATAGTGAGGTATGTAACATGTTGAATGACACTGGAATTCTAGGTTAGAATATGTAAATGTTAAATGAGTTACAAATGGCTTAAATGGATTCATTTAAACGCATATTTTTGCTATAGTGTTTTGTTTAGGGTAATAACACAGAAATAATTTGCCTATCCATTTTAACTCTCATTTCTACTAAGGTTTTCCAATTCTTTCACCTTCTGTTATATGTGTGGTTTCCCATTTCGATTTTGTTCTTTTTTTCTGCTTTTAGACATTATTATATATTAGAACCTCATGGTTGTGTTTGGGTTTGCAGGACTCAAGAAGAATTAACTGTATTGAAAATTCTCCACTGCAGTTGAAAAGAGGCTCAAAGGAATTATTTTTATCCACATTACCCTTCCTCCTGAACAATTTGTTACCTCTATTTATATTCAAAATTTACACCATACATTTTTGAAAATATTTCTGCAAAAAGACATTTTTCAGGACTTCACAGCCTATATAAAATTTCTTAAAAGGATCTGGAGTAGTAATAGTCAAAGTTGCTTTCAGCTCTGACTTTGCAATGATCCTGTGTTTAAATAGCTAAATATAAAAAGAGATGGAAAAACACTTCACAAACGTATCTACAATAAAAAATTCTCTATTTTGGGGGGGGGGCAAAATTGGGGAATTTCACCTGACAAAGACTATATCCTAATTAGTTCCAAGTAGTCTCTAGAAGAATTGTAGCTCTGATTCATTAGACTCCAGTTTTGAAGTGTTACCTTCTGCTATTTATGTTCACAGGATTACATTTCATGTGGTGTATGATGATGCCTCTTGTTGGGAGGAGGAGCATTTTCACTGAAGGGCTTGGAACGTACAACATATATGGGCAACAGCTTAGAGAGGAAGCTCAAATGTTGTCCAGTACATAATGAATAATGAGTTGCATCATATTAAAATATAAATACATTTATTCTTATGCATGCATATATATGCAGTGCTTTTATTTTCTAATTTAAACCCAATTATTTTCCCATTAAAAAAGTTGCTTTCTGAATAGAGAAATTACTTAGATTGGAATCATATTTTGCCCTTGCCTATTCTTGGACAGATTTGGACAGAAATCTATGTTTTAGACCTTTACTTGTGACATTACATTTCACATTGCTTTGGTGTTCACAAAGAACTTTGTGGGGTGGGGTACTTTAAGAAAACTTCATTCCTCACTAGTTCATGTTAAATTGGTTTCCACTTTAGCAATATGGAATTGTCTTAGTTCTTGGAATTCACTTTCACTCTTCACTAGGATGGTGGTTTTATTTATACAGCTGCTGAAATGCTCCCCGTGAAGTATTACACTATATCAAGGCCTCATGCTTTTTTACTCTGCTTCAGACTTTGTTCCAGTTTGCTAAAAAGTTATTCTGTGGTTCATAATCCTTTAAGTAAATGTGGTCTTCTTTTTGAGCCACATTTTGACCAGTTTGAGGAAGACAGAAATATTTTTGTTATTATTATATTGACTAAGTGGATTTAATTCTTCTTTGTTTATAGATTGCTTATAAATTACATCAATTTTAAGACTGTATTTCCTACTCAAAATTGCCCAGAAAATATTATCTGTTGATAAACTCTTGCCTGTGGACTGCTATTACACCCAAAGTATTGTTTCTGAATATATTTTTCATTTTCTTCCCATATATTTAATCATCTATGTGATGTGTTTATTGAATGAGTAACTCAATGAAAATACTCACTTTTGTTTCTTTGTTTTTTGTTGTTTTTTTTTTTTGTTTTTTTTTTTTTTTTAGGAAAAGGTAAGTAGAAGCTCAGGTAATTTAATTAGGATACGTTAACCTTTTTTTCCCCCCTTCAATTATCCAGCCACTCTCAGATTTTAGCAATGTTCACAAACATCAGATTTAAAACAAAAAAAATACAACTTATTTCCTTCTGACTGAGGGATCATGACCTAAATTGCTGAATGCTAGACCTTTTTTTGCTGCTAACAGCAAATGTTTACATTTAATTTTCTTCCACTACATTGATACCACAGAATAATGCATGGAATACTGCTTCGGAAGGATTCAGAAGGATCCCAGTACAGGTACTCATTCTGTGCTGAATGAAGCTCTGGCTGCTTTAAGCTGTCAAAAGGTGCATTGATGTGATGGTACCCATTTGTCCATTTCAATTTATTAAATATATATTAGTGGCAGGCAGCTGTCCTGCTCTAGGGCAGGGCTGGTTTTGTACATAGGAGCTATTTGCCATGATAAATACTTCAGATGTGAATATGCATTATTGTCTGTCAGTTTTAGCAAGCTCCCCACATTTCTGCCATTGCTGTTCACAGGGAAATAAATAATAAAAAGAATAGGAACAGCATCAAACTTCAAAGTTGGTGTAACCCCCTTGCTATTTGCACAGCTGCAATCATGAGACATTCATATTTTTGTTGTGAATATTTGAATCTGAATATCAAAGTGAAATTTAGAGAATGCCACCCTGTTGACCAACATAATAGAAAATATTAGTACAAATCTCTCAAAGCCTAATTCTTGGGCAGACGTGAATAATGTCTTATTGAAAGCAAATCTTGTTCAAAGCTGCAATGATTTCTGAAATGTATAGAGCAATCAAATCAAGGGAGTCAAGCCTGAATACACAGATAGAAATTTGACCCATAATGCAAAGAATTCTTTTATTAGTAATTCTTAAAATGGAAAGTAATTTCCAAGCTTCTTCATTGTAGTAACATGCTCAGGTCCCAGGACTGGGTATATGTGTTTCTTTCCTAATCAAACAGGGAAATATCCAAGCTTTTATTACCATCCATTGTAAAAACAATAGTGTTGAAATAAATGCCTTGATGTAAAATCCCCATGGAGGAAAACTACAAGTAATTTTGCAAAGCACAAGGGTTCCAACCAGCCTAATATACTTTACTGACAGTCTGCTTTCACTGACTGCCTACACTGAGGTTAAAAAAACAGTCATCAAAAAAATAGAGGAAATAGACGAAAAGCTCTATTCCCTGATTTATTTTTTTATTTGCATACAACAAATTGGTGCTGATTAGAACATGATTTTCTGTTTGGAAAATAGAACCAGAAAAACAGCAAAACCAGAAAAGGCAGCATTGACTCAAAATGTCAGATTAAACCAACATTTCACTCACCAAATATTTATAGCTGTGTAGTGCTTTAGTGTTTCAAGTAGGGATGAAATGGAAATAAGCCATGGACTGAAGGAAATTCAGAAGAAAAACCAGCTATGTAGGTCTAGGCACTGGCCAAACACCAGGCACCCACCACAGCTACTCACTCATCCTCTCCTGCTACAGCTGGGCACAGGAGAGAAAAAAAAATTAGTTGAGATGGGGACCAGGAGAAAACACTCCAATGTCAAAACAGGCTCAGCTTAGAAGGGCAGAGTAAGTTTATTATTACCAAAATCACGAGGAGCATAATAAGTAAAATCAGCCCTTAAAACCACTTTTTTTTTCCCCCGACTCCTCTCTCATTCTCATTGACAGGGAGACAGAGGAGTGGGGGTTTGGTCAGTTCATCTCTCAAGGTTTTCTTTTGCTGCTCAGGGAGAGGAATCCTTCCCCTGCTGCATCCTGGGGTCGCTTCCCATAGAGAGATTTCTGCAGTTCTGCCTGAGCTTCTCCAGCATGGCTCCACTCTCATGAAAAGCAATGCTCCCAAAACTGCTGCAAGGTGAGTCCCTCCCATGAGAATCCTCCCCCAACTGCTGTGGTGTGGGACACCCTTCCACGGGGTGCAGCACTGCAAGGACAAGGCTGCTCCAGCCTGGAAGAAAGGGACCCCTCTCTCCTCTGGGTCTCCTATGGGATCAAATCTTCCTCCAGGCATCCACCAGCTCTGGTGTGGGCACCTTCCCCAGGGGCTGTGGATGGATCTCTGCATTTTAAACCCATAGAATTTAAGATTAATCCCCAAGTTTTTTCTAATTCATTGACCATAGGTTTTGGGTTTTTTTTACCAAAGGGAAAAAATATGTTTCTTTGGAATCTCAATATGAAAAGCTTCTTAAACAAAATGAAGAGGTAGGAGATTAAAATGCTAAAAGGAGAATGCAGGATTTTCTAATGCATGGCTGAATTCCAGAGGGCAGGAACTGTTGCTTCTCTGCCCCCTGACACCATTCTTCATAGATGAGGTCCTAAATTTGGAAGGATCTGAAGAGTTTCCAGTATCTCAATGTATTTTGCTAACACTATTCATCATAGCTTGTAAATTTTACTTTCTTAACTGGAAGCTATAGCAATTAAAAAGATATCTGGAATAATTAGAGCAAATTATTCAAGAAACAAAATCTAATGACAATGGTGTTGCCAAAGTGGCTGTAACATATATCTAAAATAAATCAAAATCTACAAATTAATCATTGTCTGTCTGTATCCCACCCAATGCTAACAGAACCAAAAATCTTATGTATTTAAACCTACAATTTATAAGTGCTCCCTGGCAAAAATCAATATAAGCCTTTAGTGGGCAGAATGTGTGTAATAGTAACAAGTAGAAAGGTTAGTGTAGAAGTTAATGGTTCTATCAAGAATAAAACAGAACTAAAGTCTGAAGAAAAGCTCTCCCACAAGTGCTTCATTAACCTTGGAGAACTCCAGCATATCTTCAAAGTAAAGATTACAACAAACCTGACTCAGTCACCAGTAGCACTTGTTAGCTCTTGGCTTCAGAAATCAACAGCTTTTTCATTTGCATCGTGAAGCTATCACAAAGCTTTCGTTGCACTGAGATGTTTGACCCTGTAAACTAACTAGATTAGTTAATCCAGGATCACGTGGGGCAGTGGGAATGGTGGTGAAAACCTCACCCTAACACAGCCCTGTGCACTCCAAGGTAGCTGGGAGTTTCACACCAAAATGATCAATAGTAGACAACATCAACAGCTACGCAACATCACCGTTCCAGGGAGCTGGCATTGCACTGACAGGGCTGGAGTAATTTTGATTAACTCACCTAGCAGCAATTGCACCCTTCCTAAAGCAGCTAAAACATATCAGTGCTTTTCTCTTTTATCTGCTTTTTCCTCAGCATTAACCATTCCTGACAACAGGAAGGTCTTGGTGCTCTCCTTCCCACATCTCCTCCTAGACTTTCACTTCCCACTGAGTCTTCCTGGGACAAATATTTGCAATAACTCCCAGGATTACTGGAATGGTCTGGATAAACAGATAACTTGTACATGCAGTTGTTCAAACCTGTGATTCATGGTTCTGATATTTCTGTTGCTATGCCATGAAAATGAACAGGAGGATAGGCCACTCCTTTATCCATAACCCATTCCTTTGTCCAAACTAACCAAAACTTTGGAGAGGTTATTAATATACAACCATGTGTAACATTAATTAGAAGTTCTATATAAAGAATACATTGTCATATTGTACATTAGATCTTAGAAGAGGCCACCACAAATTACACCTTTTGAAAATGTAACTAATGGAGTCCTATATGAACAGTAAGTACAGATAATTGCTTTTGGGATATATTTTTATTTTATGCTTTTATTTTGTTTTTATGCTTTATTATCTTCTTAACCATACATACAATTATTTATATGTAATATTTTGCAACTAATATCCAAGGACAAATATCACTATATTATAGCAGTGTGGTTCGATATTCTGCATAATTGCATATATTCCAATTTATCTTTCAATATAAGATTGTTATGTTGATATCCTGAAGATTCCTAGTTACAATGCCTCATATTCACTCTTCTAGCTAGATTTTTCTGTATCTCTGTATTCATCATTAAATTAAATGAGAAAATGAAATAAATAAATAGATAATATTTTGGAGGAAAAAGTACCATATAAGCTAAAACATAATTTCATGTGGGAAAATTCAGGCAGGAAATTTCTATGGAAAAAGCATGAAAAATCCTGGACTAGAGTTTCCACTTTACATAGACTCTCTTGAAAATTGTGCTGATACTTTGGGTTATGCTTTTCCAGCTGATCCTAAACTGCTGCTGCAATTTATCTAAATTAAGGAACCCTCCAAAGTCAGTGCTCTTAGTTTCAATTTTCACATCAAACTATAATGACACAGGCATACATAAAAGGAAATTCACTTTTGTCATGGCAATCAAGAATCTCTTACGTACAAAGTCAGTTTTTAGACTAGACTTGGAAGGAACTTTTCTTGGTAAACTATTTCCAAGATGAAGCAACGGGGAGTTCACACTGTCAAATATTTTTTTCCCCACTTTCCTGTGCAATCCAAAAACAATTTGGTCAAAGTATTGCCATAGACGCAAAACCAAAAATCAATTTGCTATGCAAGAGCACAGGGAAACTTGGTAACTGTCAGTTGTATTATGCTATAATGACCCAAAGATAAAAACAATGGCAGCCAAAGGGACAGTTGGGACCAAGAACCATTAGCCACACATTGACAATGCAAATGCATTTGTACTGTAGCCAGTTTGTTTCACTCCCCAGTCCATCTAATATTTTTTCCCATTTTATTCCTTCCATCTTCCCCTACCTACAGCTGTAAGTTTTCTTCCAGCAAGTTTTAGGGTGGAAGTTTAAATGAGCATCTGCCACAGCACCAATGCCAACACGAGCTGGCCACCAACCAGCAGGGCTACTCTTGCATGGGATGCCTGGCTCCCCTTTGGAGACCTTTGTGACACGCTCAGATTCTACCAGCCTGGTGCCTCAAATTCCTGCTTCTCTCCAAATTTTCCAGTTGGTAACGTATCCTGGTGGGGAGACTCACACCCTTGCCCTTCATTATCCTTGGTGTTTCTTTGCAAGTCAAAACAACACCATTTTATTTTGTTTCACTTCATTTTGCTTTGGATTTTTTATTATTATTTAAAAAACAAAAAAGAGAGAAATGGGAGGGGGATTCAGGTTATAATTAGGGGAGGAGTCGTTTTTGGACTCAGTCCCCAACATGAAATCTGTCATAAATGGATTCAGCCAAATTGCTGAACAGAGTGCAAATTTGTAATGTGCCAGTTTTTTAATAGGTTTACTTCTTTGGGCTCTTTCTGCAAGTCCAATGCTTGTGTCATTTCACTGACACTGCCCTTGAAAATCTTGTTCTGCATCCTCCTTTTTAAACTACGTGATGCACGTGCTTAAGCCTTCCCATCTGTGACAGCCCAAGACAAAAAAAGTCAGCCTAGGTTTTGGCACACCTAAGGTCTTCAAGTAATCTCATTTGTGCTCCTCCTAGAACTGTTCCTGTTAGGCAGCATCCTTATCTCATAGCTACAGCTGAGGATGGCATTGTGGTTGCTACACTGGCTGGAGGGACACCCAGATCTCAGTTGCAGCAGACACCATCTTTGGAATCCACTTCCATGAAAAAAAATTGCCGAAGCCCTTCATCTGTTTTATTTCCCCTGCTTGAATGATGGGTTAAACAGGCCTACTTAAGAGTACAATAGCTCCAGCCATTTGAAATGCTAATTTTCTTCTTGGCCACAATATGTTGTGCATATCAACCCCCTTTATACCTTATTGACTGTAAAGATAATGAGATTCTCTTAAAAGAACAGCAGAAAACCCATGACATTGAGGATTCAGATTCCCCTCAAATCTAGCTCCTGCATGCATGGACTGGGAGCAACTTCACACATAAAACATTGTTTTTATTTAGAGGATATTTGTAGTTAAACCTCTGAGAAGCCCTTCTTCACACTGGAAAGAGATAACTGGTAAACACTGGAATTTGTTCCTGTCTTACAAGGCTTGTTGAACCTTTCAAATGCTTTCCTTGGAGTTGGATCTGGTGATCCAGCAATGTGGTCTTGCTGTATTTCCAGTTTATTTGAACACACGAAGATATCACACAAGCACCTTTGCACAAGGCCAGTCAAACAATGAAAACAAACATGTTGCTCGTCCAGATTGTCTGCTGTTGACCCAGTCTGTGCTTTGTACTTTCCAGGCTGGAGTGTAAATGTTTCCAGGGACAGATGTTGTGAGAGAGCTCTGAAAACATCTGATGCTACTTCCAGTCATTTCCAACGGTACTTTTCAGAACAGAGTTTATCACTTATATTTGTTTTGGATTTTATATTTACATAATATACTGACCTGTGCTTCAGAAATCTCCTTCTTTACAAATAAACAATTATAAGTTAATACTAGATCCAGGGTGAAGAGGCATGCAGCATAAAAAATAATCCTAGATTTTCAAACTGCTCTCCGAGTCTGTAAAAATGTCGGTGACTTTTAAGATTTTAAAACATTTGCAATAGAAGTGAGGGAGAAGGAAGAAACATATCACTGTAGAATACTAAATGCAAACTTTTAAGGTTTATTTCCCCATTTTTAGACTTTAACCAGATTGGAAGTAAAGGACAGCTTCTGATTTAGAGTGGAATTTCTGGTCTGAATAGGTGAGTACCATTGATATCAATCACCATCTCACATAGGTGAGTATCTTTCATTCCAATGGATCACCAAGTTTTGAGATTGCAGGAAGACTTGAGAACTATCCATGTGGATTTCTTTTTGTAAGAAATTACATTAAAAATAAACAAAGTTTATGAAGCTTTCTTCATCTATAAAATTTTCAGAATTCTTTCTTTTGTCGAGAAGTAAAATATTTCTAAATGCATTACTTTTTTAAAAATTTGAAAATTTAAAATAAAATTATTGATGATTAGAAAAATGTTTTGAAGAGAATTGCAGAACAGACTTTTCAAATGTGTTGTCTGTCACAAGGTTGTGTCAGATCTCCCAAAGAAATGCAAATTGTGGTAATTTGTTTTTTTAAGGAAAATTATGTCTATGTTGGAAGTGAAATCATTGATAAAGAGAGGTATTTTAAAGTTCTTTCTCAAATGGCCTCTTTCTGGTTCCTTACAGTACAATTCTCTAAAAAACTTGAGGTTTTTTCCCCCATTAATAATATCAGATAATATTCCTTTTGGAGCTTATGGTAATCAAAGGAAAATTAAAAGGAATTTACATATTTAAAAAGGAAATTGTGGTTATGTCCCAGTTCCAACAGTTAAAGATACAACTTGCCCTGATGTGCTGATGCATTTGCCAGGGTTCTCTGTCTTGTTCTTCTCAAGTCATTCTTTTCCTGCTCAATGATTCTTTAGGAGATTTTTTTTTTTTGTTAGGAGTTGTGAGTTTGGCCATGAATTTTCAAGAGCCTAGGGAGGCTCTCCTGTCCTCCAAGTACATTTCACTCTCGAAGTGTGCTGATTCCTTGCACAAGTATGAGCAGGATTAAGTCTGCAACTTCTGTCTTAAAAAAGTAAAAATTAAAAAATAAAAATCTCTGCATTAACCCTTTCTCAGTGTTTGTGAGAGCAGAATCAACACTCAGGGTATGCAGAGGGTTTCTACACCATAATTCAGTGAGAAACAGTAGAAAATTCTTCCCAGAATGTCCACCCAAATGTCAGTAAAGCAGGAGCTAATACAATCATGAGTGGTAGGAAATTAGTCATTTGTAGCAGACCTTCACATTCATCATTAAATCTCTCTGATTCTACCACTGACCTTTCAGAATCAATAAACTGAAACAAGGAAGTTTCCTGTAAAGGGAAGAAAATGGATCTTGTTTGGACCTTCTGTCTGCTAGGTTTTTTTTTCTGAAACAGTAAGTCACATTTGTAGCTCTCTTTTATCAAACCCCAAATGTTCAAAATGCATTACTCACTAATGAAAGATGATTTTCCTCTTAAATTCATCATTTGATTTCTGGAGTTTGAGTTGAATAGAAAGAAATTCTGAAGCATATTTTTAAAGAGACATTCTTTATTCTTCTTGGCAATTGAGTTCCAAAGTTGAGTCAAACCCAGTGTGAAATCAATTGTAGATCTAACTAGATTTTTTTTTAAAGATTTGAATGCTAAAGTCTTAATGGAAAGTAAGTTAGCTTTTGTTTTGGTGAATAAAACAGGGTGTTCCTTGCTGGTATATTAAAATCTGGTGTTAAAAGTAGTAAAGTTAGTCTAAATTAGCTTTAATTAATCAAAAAGTAATATTCCAGATAAAGATACTGTTGAAGCTATTTGTAATCTATTTCTATATTTATTACTGAAAGAATATTATTGACAAGTTTGAAGCATTTATTTCCTGAGCATTGCACTTTGGCAGTGCATCATCCTTATTTCTTCAATATGCAAAATGTAGATGAATCAATCTCTGTATACAAATGCTGAATTGCCTTTTTTCCCCCCAATAACAAAATATAATCAGAATCTATTTGGCTACCAAAAGCAAAAGAGATTAACTTGATAAAGTAGTTTTGTTTTTCAGGTCTGTCTGTCTGTCTCTAACAGATGTCCTCAAATAAGTGTTTCTAAGCTAGAACTACTTAAATTTTGAGTATTTTTAAGTTCCTTAGAAAATTGTCTAAAGATCAGGTCTGACTTTGATAGCCCCCTAAATTCTTGGGAAGCACATTGTCAAAATATCCGTACTGTGCACACATATCTGATATAAACTAGGGATCTGTGAGTGACAGTAGCATTACATGGAATGGAATGGAAATATCACTTAGTAATGTACACACTGAATTCACAATTCCACAAAAATAGCTTCAGGAAGCCTGGTGCTTGAGAACACCATATATTTAACCAAGTGTCATTGGGTAATAAGGCAAAGGGACAAATTTCAAGATCTACGCTAACACAAAGTCAATAAATGCATGTGCAGTCCAAAGATGTGACAGACACATACATTGTACAAAAAGGATTTCTTGGACAGATTCTGTCAATATAAATATATTCTGTCGACATACATGTGCCTTGTCATGCTGCCTTGTCATAATTGCAGTCTCAAGAGCTTTAATTATCTCTTTAAACCATCGGTATTTACATTTGGTTTGTCTCATGGTCCTTCATTGCTAATGTGTCACAATCTTTTTTTTTCCCATGTGGAGGTGACAACTGGTCACTCTTCATTAATAAAATGACAAGTCTCTTATCCATGTTGTAGTCACAATAGGCTTTAGAAAGTTAAACTTCAAGAGATTAAATTCCCTCTGTGGTTATACTACAGCACACACACTTCAACAGGAAATGCTTACACATCCTTGTTTTTCTTCTGCCAAGAATAAATTTTATTTTCCAAGACTAAGTAAACTTGGGATGAAAACAAGAATATGAATTCTATAGTGAAACAGTGGCATGTATTGTCGATTTTTCTAAACTACTAGAAGAAGTACTCTAAGAAGGAAAAGTATATTCCTGTGAACATTATTAGTCACATAACTAACAGGGTCAATATATGATGTCTTCTAAGGTTGTATTTTAGATATTTTGGATACTCCTAATGAAATCCAGCATTAGCCCTAGACTTCACAGAATCATTGAGGTTGGAAAGGACTCTGGAGATGATCCTGTCCAACTCCCTTGCTCAATCACAGGAGATTGTCCCAGAGTATCTCTAGACAGTTTTTGAGTACTGCCAAGGATGAAAATACAACTTGATCAGACTTGTGTTCATATGTGGAAGTCACTCTCTTGTTCTTTCCATTAAAATTGGTGAGTGTTAAAAATATGTAACACTTAGGCATGAGGAACTTTTACAACAACATGAATGAAGCAAATCTGAATATAGCGTTGATTTAAGGTTCCCTGATTTCTTTCTCGTTAATGTATTTATTTTCCTTTCTTAGGTGAAACAATGGAATTTTCTGGATGATGAACCACAAATTGCTGGTGCTGGTTTGCCTGGAGACTGTGATACTGGAGACCTGCCTCAACATCTGATGAGAGTGACATCAGTAAAGACATAAATCACTGATGGTGCCCATCTATCTAAAACTGCAAGCTGCCCTAAACAATGAGTATAACAAACACAGTGTTATCCAAAGCCTTTTTCCAACAGGTAGAAAGACTGTTCAAGTCTTTAAGTCTGAAAGTCTGTTTTTTCTTTTAACAGGAATCACAGAAACCGTCGTTTCAGAAGGTGCTGTTTCCAAAGTGTGGAAATGCAAGCTATAGTTCTTTGGTATGCCTGGAACATGAGAGCCCTTGAGGCCAGGTGGCTTTGTCAAACAAGTGACAAAGCAGATATTTTGAGGACCAAAGGGATGAAAGGCAGGGCACGTGTAGCTGTGGCACATGCAGTGTTTCCATTGGAAGCCAAGGAACCAGCACAGGTCCTACACCTGTGGTATTTTTGGGTTCCCTCAATGAAGGAAGGAAATTATGAATCTGACTCAATGTTCTTAGAAGGCTAATTTACTATTTTATGATATTATATTGTATTATATTATATTAAAGAATACTATCCTAAACTATACTGAAGAATAGAGAAAGGATCCTTACAGAAGGCTTAACAAGATACTAATGAAAAACTTGTGACTCTTTCCAGAGCCTTGACACAGCTGGCTGTGATTGGTCATTAAGTTAAAACAATTCGCATGAAACCAATGACACAATGACCAGTTGGTAAACAACGTCCAAACCACATTCCAAAGCAGCAAAACACAGGAGAAGCGAATCAGAAAATTAATGTTTTCATTTTTCTTTGAGGCTTCTCAGCTTCCCAGGAGAAGAAATCCTGGTGAATGGATTTTTCAGGAGACATGATGGTGATGCTACATCTGTTCTCCAAAGCCCTGCTTTTGTGCCCTCATCAAGCCTAGCTTAATTTCAGCCAAGCAGAAGAATAGACAGAGTGAAGGTGTGACACTGGACAGTCCAACCAGCTCCTGCTCACAGGGCTGGTTTGGGTTTGCCTACAGCAGACTGCAGTCACTGCAAGGTAAGCATTGCCCAAGGCAATGAAACTCTCCTGCAAATTTTATTGTTCTTTAATGGCTTTTATCAGAAAGGGAGTGTTTAGGCCTAAAAAGAGGATAAGTATGGAAGAAAACCACCGGCTCTGTCCAATGGGACCACTTAGAATGAGGATTACTCATAAAACTTAACAAATGCTGGAGACATTTACAACTCTCTTCTAACGTAATGGCACCTATACCAAATACTTATATTAAATTGCAAATTTTATGTTCCATAATGCTATGCACAATAAATTAGCAAAGCCTGTATCAATCTCGATGTGAATATGAAGACAAACCTGAAAAATCATGTTTATTGTTAAGGATAAATAAAGTAAAACACTTTATTGCTCAGTGACAAAAGATTATAAAATACCTTGCGGATATAAAGCACATGTTATAGTCCATAAGAAGAAAAGGATTGATTATAGAAAAGACCTAAAATTCAGGAGAGAAGGAAAAGATGAGGTGTAATGCTACTATTTGGTATAAATTTTATCTTATTCCAGTGAGAATGAAATAAAAAAACTTCAAGGAAATCGATTCCTAGATTTTAAAAAAGAAAGTGTCTTTTGAAGGTTAGTACTGCTATAGTGAAAATTGGCAACTTATTTCATAGGAAAATGTAGCAGCTGGTTTTCTGAATGCATTCAGGTTTGTTTTCACAATTTTTGAGATAACAAATACTACTTTCTCTTCTTGGATTTAACTTAAGTCATGACTAGTAACCAACCTTTGCTATTGGAAAAAATTAAATACAATTATGTAAAGTTTGTCATCCTGATTGATCACAAAAGGTCATACAGAATGTAGGAAAACAATAATTTAGATTTGGCTGTGCTGCCTTCAGGCAGTGTGGTAATGCAGGAGGGTGTGTGGAGAGAAGATATGTCTATATGTATTTATCTATATGTATATTTTTTTTTAACTACAGGAAAAAGAAAAATCAGACTCTAAATCCCGAAAACTGGTTTTTAAATTCCTACAACATAAATAGAAGACATCTGGATATTCCCTTTTTTCTCTGAGCAGTTTCTAATGCCACAGATGTGAGTAAATATTGGTATAATTAATTTTCATAACCTTTTAAACATGTAGTAATTTTCTACTAAAAAAAATGAAACAGGGAAATTGTGCTTTAGAAACTTACATAATTCAATGTTGTAAAGATTAACCAACCCTGAAATAGTGTAATAAATGGGAGACAAGAGATGTTCAGGATACAAATGCATGACCTTTGGAAATAAATAAATATATAAATAAGCATGGGATTGTCAGTTGTAGTTGACTGTGGTTAGGTTTTCATTGGAGGCAGCAGAACATTGATTCAATAAAACATCATTCAGCAAACTTTCCTTTTTCAGCAAGGCACATAAATATTTGCCTAACTTGTTTAAATCCCACAGAGCTTCCTTCTGCACTGAACCAGGCAGTGGGGAAAAAGGTGCTGAAAATCAAGGTACAAATTTCTGATCGCATTAGTGCCCTGCTTCCTCTTTCACCCTTTGCTACTCTCTTAAATCCTCCTTCACTCTGTAGCTTTTGACAACTTAATGCCACTTCTTTTTCTATATAAAAAGTATTTAAATCCTCTGAAACAGCAGTGTTTGGTGGGGCAAGGTACCTGCACACCTGGACCCCACAAAGGACTGGGTTTCTTTGTGCCTGCTGAAAGGGAGGAGAGGGAAAAGCCAACTCAAAATGGACGAACCCACATTGTTTAATGCTGATAACCTGTGGTTGCTTTGCTATATTTGCTTTGTTGCACTGAGTTTTGTTTCTTTTTGGATGATCCTGATATATTTTTGTGCTCATAAAAGAGTTCAGAAGCAGTTAGAGTGAAAACTTGCCTTTGCTCCCAAAGAACTGGTTTCAGTGTCTGGCCGAAGTTAAAGGCTGGCAGAAGAGGATGACAACTCCTTTTGGAATACTGGAAATTTTGCTATAAGGAGCATTCATTTGCTCTGGCTTTGGATTTGGTAAGTGTTTGATCTCTGGGCATGGGGACTGGAACAAATGCCATTGCTTCAGGGGAGACTTCTCAGCAAAACCTGGCTGGGTTTGCTCCTGGAGCAGTAAAGCAAAAGAGGGCTGGCCTTAGCGTCCATCAGGCCAGAAAAAGCAAAGATGTCCCAGGTCTGGTCACAAAAAGAAATTTTTACTATTTATTCTCATTTCCAAGAAAATTTCAAAACACTCTTATTTCTTCCCCTATCCGGCAACTACATTAAAATACTGATAGCCCTAGAAAAAATAAAACCTAAGATATGTATCTGTTTTGATGGGATAAAAACCTATCAAACCGATGGTTTGATGGTTGCCGATTAGATTATATCAGACCAGGACTTTGTCCTCAGATGCAATTCCCTCTTTGGTGATGGATCATCTGGAAACCACATGGTTTGTATAAAACATCTGAGAAGGTTTCCTCTAGCAGACCAATTTTCTGAAAAGGAAATAGCTAGAAATTATTATCTCCTCCTTACACAGAAAAATAAAAAGACAAAGAGAGGAATATGATGAAGATGCAAAGTTAACTCAGTTTTGTTGCAAAAATTAAAATTTGATGTAAAAAATTGAAAATTATTCTTGATAGAGGTAATATGTAAATAAGGATAGCTACACTCTTTCAAAATAATCCTCCAGAAGACCATTGCTGCCTACAGGACAAAAAAGTAGAAACTGTTCCAACATGTACAGGAAGGCTCCTTATGAAAATGCCCATTAGCAAAAGACTAAAGAATGGGTAAGGAGATAAATACTTCTTGTACAAAAAGTGCAAGAAAAATACTTCAAAAAATACAACAAAAATACTTCTGGCAACAAAAAAATAAGTGACAAAAAGGATTAGTGAGTCTTTTGTGTCCTAACATGACAAAAGTGAAGTAAGGAAAAGGTTCTGAAACCTCATCTGAAGACATCCCAGTAACTGAAGCTCCTGGATTGGCAGGAACCTCTCCATCCAGATCAGCAGTAGAGCTTCTGGCATATTAGTGAAATTTATTGCAAGTACTCTTTAAGTAAAAGCAGAATTGCCACAGCACAGGATTTTATGGTAATGGAGGCTGAATAATGAGAAAATGGAGGGTTGTCATCTAACCACGAAGATCCCTCCCCTTTGAACATAAAATGCATAAAATATCTGAAATATTAATATAATTGTACAAGGTCCTGAAAATCACAATGAAAATATTTTATGAGTATCCTTAGTGTGCCTGTGACCTATAGAGATCATTAATTTGAAGCCTAATAGCCTACCTGATACTGTACAGCTTCCACAACCTGATTTGGCAGAATTGTATTATATGTATAATATTGTTAATAATGTATAACATAATAGAATGCCACATGGTATTATAAAAAACAGGAGAAGAAGATAATTATCAGTATTACAATATGCCAGTAAGAGATCAAAGAATATGAATGTTATATGGACAAATGAAAGTCTGATGATGCACTAATTTCCTTTTCAAGGAGAGATTACAGCAGTGGAAAAAAAAACTGGACACAATTCCCATAGCTTTTGTCTTTAATTAAAAAAAAAAAAAAAAAAGGGAAAAAAGTAAGTATGTGGAAAATTAGAGACTCAGTGCAGTAAATTTTTCTCACTTAAAAATATAATTTAAATGATTAGAAAGCACTGCAATTTTTTTCAGATCGAGGATACTTGATTGTCCTTATCATCTGTACTTTTCTGCATCCCTGCCTGATATACCTCCTTATCACTTAACTAGCTAATCAATCACTAGACTTTCCCCTACATTTTAAACACTGCACAAGAGTGTCTTTCCATAGCAAGACAGGTGGCAACGTGTTGCCCTTACTCTGAATCACCTCTGCTCACTTTATCATCCACATCCCAAAGTTTAAAATAAAGCAATTATGTGCTGGAACTCAACGGGGCCTCTAAGAATTGCACGAGTAATATTTATTAAATGTTCACTTTATTAGGATTAAGATTGCCTGTAGTTGTAGAAGTCTTCTGCAGGAAAAAAAAAAAAGTAATTAAAAAGAATGAGCTGAAAATGATATATTACAGCAGTGTGCATAGGCAAGGCATTGCCTCTAGAGGATCAGGGCTTCACTGAACTCTGCAGGGAGGAGCACAGAAATCCTCACCTGATTTATCCTGACAATCCCAGCCTGGCTCAGCCTGCCAGAGCATTGTTGGACAGCTGAATGAGACATGGTGCTCTGACATCACCTGTCTCCGAACCTGCAAATGACTCCTGCTTTTTCAGCATCTTCTCCTTCTTTCTTTCTTTTCCAGCACTTTCTCCTCCTACCTTTCTTTTTCTGCATCTTCTCCTCCTTCCTTTCTTTTTCAGCATCTTCTTCCGTGCTTTATTTCTGCTCATTGGATCAGAAGCTCTTTGTTGGGCCAAATGTTGTGGAGCCCTCCAGCCTTCTGCTGCCCTCTGGTTTTGAGGGGAAATGGGATACATAAAAACAAACAATATGGTGATGCCATCAGGACTCTTTGTTGTTTTTCTACCAAAATATCCTGTTTTAATATGACATTATGCATATGGTAGGATTCCACTGACAAATACATTGCTGCTTTCTTTAGATTTCATACAGGGAAACTGGTGAGTCTGCTTTAGATTCAAATATATATATATATATATATATATATATATATATATATATAAAGAAAATATGGAACTTACCATTTTTGGAATAGATTTTTTGTCTACATGGATACCTCAGTGATATTTGAATGTGATTTGCTTGTGCTTAAGAGATCTGCTAAACAAAATTTGCATGAGAGAAAAATTAGGTGTTGCATACTGAGATATAGACTTAGTGTGGACTATATGATGTAAGATCACCAAAGAATTTGGTATGGAAACCAGGATGTTATCCCAGAAAGGTAAGAAGTATAAAGTGTTTGGTATATTTATTAAGAACTTACATGTGTTTCCTTTCTCACTACATTCATCATGAAATGATGAATGCCTTCTCAGAAGAATATAAAAAATATTCCTGCTCTACTCCACTTCTACCTTCTGCTTCACAGACCTTACACCCTGCTCCTGAAGTTTGTGTGACTGACTTTTGTAAAATGCCCTGTGAAATTACCGGAGTTAAATCTCTGTGAATGACTATACTCCCTTAAATCTCTTATCTCTCATTTTGTTGCTACCGATGATTACAAACAAGAGTATCTGAAAGAACAGAAAATTTTGCATGACTTTGTGATATTAGGAAAAAACTGTATTTTTATATCAAACAAACATGTTTGTGTTCACATTCACAGGCCTTTTCAAAGAGTGTTTGATGCCACACAAAAACCAATCCCCAAAACATGTAGTATGAAACTAATTGATTTGGTGTCACATTTATTTCAAGAGTCAAGTTAATAAGAACCGACTTTGTTTTTCTTCTGTGTAGGCACAATGCTTGTCCTAGCAGAATCCTCACTTCTCTTTCTATGACATAACTGTAAATAAAAAAAGTAAATTCTGTTGATAGTACAGCAACATCTGTGAATGAAAGCCCAAGTGAAAAGTATGGGTGTGATACAAACACGTGGTGAGAGATGGTCCTGACTTGAAAGGGCTTAGAATTTAAATAAACAAAGAGGAGGTGGAGAAAGAGGAGATACATAGACACCGAGGTGTAAAACACCCTGCCTAGCATCACAAACAAAATCAGTGGCTGAAACAGATCCCATGTCACTAAACTATGATGTCTCCCTCAGTGGTGCTTGTGTAAATGCTAACTGATTTTTTCTTGCAGTGTGTGTGCATGCATAAAAAAATTAAATTTCTTTCTAATAATTTAAATTATATTTTTAAGTGAGAAAAATTTACTGCACTGAATCTCTAATTATTATTATTATTAGCTACAGGAATTGTGTCTAGATTTGATTCAAACAAAAATCAGTGGTGGAAATGTGTGCTCAGCTGTCTCTCTGAAAGGCTGACCTGAGTTTCAGACTCCAGGTAAGTGCAGTGGTCACCAAAGCAAGAATCTCTTTAGCCATTAATAACAGAAATATCTACATGAGGACAGAAATAACAATTGTATTTCTATAGACACTGGTGTTTTGGAAAGTGATTTCTGTACATGTTAATTTATGCCAACTGATAGGGGAAACTTATTTTATAATATAAGCATATAATATCATATTATATTATGTTTATGTTATGTTATATTATAGTGTTTTGATAGAATATTATATAATAATATATTTTTATAATATAATAGAATAATAGACTATAATAGAATGTTATAGATAATAGAAAATATTTTTATTCTATTATTTAATTTATAATAGAATATATTAAAATTATTTATATTTATATTCTATTATATATATAAAGCTATTATATTACATTATTATGTTATATTGTTATAATAATACATTATATTATTATATAATATTCTATTAGAATAGAATGATAGAATATAATAGAATGTTATAGATAATGATAAAATATATTCATATTCTATTATTTAATTTATAATAAGATATTGCAATTATTTATAATAGAATATATTTATATGCTATTATTCTATTATATTATATTATATGCTATTATATACTATACTATACTATTATATACTATACTATTATATTGTATTGTATTATATACTATTATACAATTATATAGTATTATATACTACACTATACTATTATATACTATCATATTATATACTATTATATACTATTATATTATGTGCTATTATGTACTATTATATCCTGTTATATACTATTATATACTGTTATATACTAGAATATTATATTAATTATATTATATTTTAATATAACTACATAACCACCTGTATATTAAGTGGTTCCACTTAATTGATATTTCATCACACACATAATTTGGTATCCTTTAGAATCTGATTTAGTGTTATTTTTTTGCTATCTATTGCTTGAAACAGCACACATTTCCCATGTGTGCTCTACACTGTGAAGATAAGGAGCCATGAAGTTTTTGGAGGGTGTGTAAGAAATGCTCTCTTTAGTGGGTTCATCTCCAGGAGAAGTGCAGCTTTGTTTCAGCACCATCACTTCAGAGCAGGGCTGAGCTGCTCCAGTGACATGGATTGTGCACTTGGAACCAGGGCTCAAGGCTGCCCCAGGATTAGGTGCAAAATCAACGAGTTTTAGTGAAAAAGAAAAGCTGCTGAATCCAGCAACTGTAAAGTATTCTAATCTGCAGCATACCAATTAAACAAAGACTTAAATGGCCAGAAAGTAGGGGAGAAATCACGGAAACTTTCAGAGCTCCACGTTTCCGTAAGCCCATATGCTGTATATGAAACCAATACAGTAAATGACAATTTCTGATTTTGTCAATTTTATCTACCAATATTCTGCACATTTAAATACCGTTACCAATGTACAGTAAATTAAATTAGATGACAACAAAGTAGGGGACAAATCAGGGAAACTTTCAGAGCTCCATGTTTCTATGCTGGATATGTAAGTCATTACGGTACATTTCAATTTCTGATTTTGTCAATTTATTCTACCAATAATCTACACATTTGAATCCATTACCAATCATAATATTTTATCTACAGATTACTCTTAGTTGGTCATAGTTTGCCAGCTGTTTTCCTTCATGCTATTGGTAGCTAAATACAAAACACTATATTTGATGTTCTGATATTTCATTATATTTCTGATATTTCATTTCTCATTTCAGATGTAGCCTTTTGCTAATACTGCTCTCTGTGTAGAAAATATGTACATGCCTTCATGCTATTTTGAAACAATCCTTTATGTTCAGTTATAATATAGGGACCCCAAAAATTACCTAACGTTGAGGGAGAATGCAAAATGAGCACAGGTCTAAATTTCTCGTTTCTGCAAAACCTTGTCTTGGCAATTTATTTTAAGATCTGTCCAGCCAACAGCTTTTCTGTTTTATTTTTTTACTCTTCTCTAATTGCTTCTATATTCAAATTCAGCAAATGACTGTATTTATAGTTAGGTTTAATCAGCAGGATTCCCTTCACTCTTAGCTTTAAACACATGTAAGGATTTCCTGGAAGAAGGATTTTAAATATTGTCTTTTAATTGCATTTTCAAGTGTTTTACTTCCTCCTAAGAATTGGAAGGAAGCATAATTTAGTGCTTTCTTCATATTCTGAAATGTCTCACTTGGGATTTGTATAAAAAAGCATGTCTCACACTCCTTCCTCTAATATTGGCCTGATATACTCTTATGTACTTCTATTTTCATTAAATTTGGGAAAAATAATAATTCCTAAACAAACTTTGTCATTCTGCTACTGTAAATATGCAAGCAAACATTATTATATAATAATATTTGCTTTTAAAGTCTGAAGCTGGAAGTTTAAATTATTGTAAGTGCAAGGTTTCATTGATAATGTTAATGGAAATAATTAAGTACATATATATCCTTTTGAATAGCACAGATCTATCAGACTAAAAGATATGGGGCACATACACAAGCTGACAAAAATGCTGTGCCCCCCAAACTGGGGCCACTCTTTATGACTGAAAATGATGAATTATGATAATTTTTATGATTGAAAATAGCCTTTATGGCATAATTTCTGTGCACACTAACACCGAACACCGCGTTTTGCATGCACTTGCATGATTTGATCCCAGGGTAGAATTTTCCCCCAAATTTCCTTCCTGCCAACCCTTGCAGTGTTTGTGCCCACAGCAGCTGCAGGCTGGACCTCTTGACTTGCAGAAGTGAGAGATGGAAGAGATCTATTATGTCCTTTACTCCATTCCTCTGCTCATGTGAAATTGTTCTGTGCAATCTTTTTTGGGGAGATACAGCGCGGTATAATCCTGCCTAGGCGGGGGGATGGACAGATGACCCAGCAGGTCCTTCCCATCTGAAATATCTCTCCTGTTGTGACTAACTTCACTGTCCTCCTTATCTCCCACTTACAAAATGCAGGGACCAGGCACCTCCATGGGAGCTGCTCCTGCCGCAGGCTGCTGCAGTTTTCACTCTCTCTTTCAAGCTCCCTCCCATGCTGCCATGCATGAATTTCTTTGTCAAAAACATTTTGGAGCTCCTGTCTGTTGTGGGTGCATGGTGAAGTGTGACTTCTATTGCTGGGCCCATATATTTTTCAAGTTTTTTTGCCATTTCTCTCTGGAAAGGCTTCCATTTTTGCTTCTGCTATCATCCCCTGTAAGAGCTGAAGCAAAGCAATGATAACTTTCATTCTGAAACACACAGATAACATCAATGAAAGGATGTTAAGTCATCTACATAATTAAATAGTAATTGGCCTTAGCCATTACTCATTATAGTGTAGCTTTTTGTCATTCTGTTTGATGCTAAAGGATGTTCAGCTGCTTGTAATTGATAGAGAGGTTTAATCTGCAGTGGTTTCACTGTAATGAGCCAAGCATGAAGCTATTTTTATGTTAAAAAGGCTAAAAGACCCTTGTTTGGGAGTAGGCATGGGGACAATGCTTGGGGTTCCTCAAATTCTCCAAGTATAAAAAATCAGCTTTTCTTCTCTATTAGTTGATTTTCATAAAGTTTTAGTTGAGCAAAGATTGCTTTTGCTTCAGATGTGAAAATGCAGACCTATTCACAGCAGTTGAATCACACTGAAGCTATCAGAATAATATGTTTCTAATCTAGGGACTCAGAATAGCAGAGGGCTAGAAAGAAGCACAGAGAATTTTGCCAGAAATTAATCAGGAAAGAGCTTTCCTTGGTCTCTAAATGAGGCTTCTGCAATTTGTAAAACAAAATGGATGCATTTGAAGAGCAATAAGTGGATTATGTCGTGCAATTGGGTTTTGTGAAATTTTAAGCAAAATCCATAAATATCAGGTTTGAGGGAGAGTCAACAAGAGAGCTTTGAAGATGGCTCCTCTTTTTTATTATTATTTTATAATAATATCTCTAACATATTAATGACCATGGCTGGCAATAGCATTATAATTCACATTATCTTAGTTATATCAGCAGAAGGAGAAATATGCAGCCAACTACACTGGAGGGTTGAGATCTGCTGTCTTTGAGCAAACATTTGCAGTGCTTTAAAGTAGCACTCAGCTGCTTGTCACAGCTCTGTTACTGACAATTTTTACCTCCTTGGCAGGAGCAGCAGAAAAAGGTGATATTTACTTACACCTCAGATGCTCCATTGGCTGGAATTGGAGTGTGAATCCACTTTTATCTGTGCAATAGTCTAATACTCTGAGTTGCTGCAGCTCAGGCAGAGGCAAAGCTTTTGTTTTGCCGGCTCCAGAAAGGTGGCAGAGCAGTAGAAATGACAGCTGGAGCATAACTAGCAAGAGATAGTCAATGAGCCCTAAACCAGATGAAAGACAGAAGAACCTTTAGGCCAGTGCTAATGATCATCAGCTATCCAGGAGGCAGAATATCAATAAAAACTTAAAAGCACTCCTTTTTCTCCTTTACAAATTAACCCTGCACCAATGGGGAGGAATTCCTCTGAGATAAATGTGTCAAGATATTGGGAGGCTTGAAAAGTACGGGAAATACCAGAAGGGAGAGCAAAACCCGAGAGGAGAGCAAGAAACCAAACTACAAATCAAAGCAAAGGCAAAACCACAAACAAAACCCCCCAAACAGACAAGCAAAGAGATAAACAGAAAACCTCCAGGCTTCCTCATCCTGAGCAGCGAGTTTGGTTGGGAAAGCATTCCTTAGAAACTAATATTTAGCTAAATTCATAGATTATTTCAGTTTGGAGAGAGCTCTGGAGGCTCTCTGGTCTGTGTTGGCAGATCAGGTCGGTTTGGTTTAGGTGTGGCAGCATCTTGAGCTCAGGTGACAGAAACTCCCTGACAACCTGCAGCAGTCTGTGGCTGCCCTTATTGCCAGGCAGTTCTGGAGGCAAAATTGAGAAGAGAAAAGCAATCAGGAAAATGAGACTAGGAATTCTCTGCAAGACCTATGCTTTGCCCCTTATGAGGAGGTGACGTGGGGGAAATCATATTTTTTGTGCCTTTGAAAAGACTTTTAGCCTCAGTGGATTTAAATGAAGTGTAGATGATGCATTCCTAAGCACAGACTTAAGGATGGTCACTGAAGAGACTTGATTCAAGCAAAAGGCTAGAGAGAAATTAATTATGTGATTAATTTGTTGTTGTTTTGTTTTCTATGTCAACTGAGTGCAAATGTGTTTGTGATAGCTGAAAGTTTTGAACTGCCCTCCAAGAAATGATGAGTTAGACTTTTCATATTACTGGGAATTTCCTATACAAAGAGATTTTTAACAGTTCTAGACAGTTTGTCATAGACAAACACGTGGCTGTAAAAGTGAGAACGGAATGTATGGATCCAGGGAAAACTACACCCAGATTTACAATTTTTTCACTTTGGTTGTGTTTTTCACTTTGTTTCAGTTTTTCTTAGAGAAAAGATTAAAATGGCAATAGTACTAAAAGGAAAGAACATTGCTTCTTCATCAACACAAAGGAGAAAACATTATTGTTGTTTTATACATAACCTAAAGGCATGCTTTCATGTGATTTTCCTGCAGAGCTTTGATCCTAAGATAATCACAATCACTAGAAAAAAACAATACGATCATTGTCAAATAAACCTTTATTCCTTTTGATGTACCAGTCTAATTAGAAGTGACTGATTTTCCATTCCCTAGGAAATTTCTGATTTGAATATTTGATTTTGAATATTTGATTTGATTTCAAATCAGTTTCATTTTATCTCATATCAGGATGAAAATTTTTAATTTTTTTTTTTTGCTAAACATGTATTCTAACTTTTTCAAAACATTAGTTTTTCACTTCTCTACTATCTTGTCAAGTGATAAACTGATTTGAAACAAAATATCTCAGTAATATCCTACATAACTTTTAAATTGAATTGATGTGCTGTAAGGTAAAATGTTGAGATAACAAAATCATCATTAAATAATGCACCAAATTAACTGTAAAGCTAAATTGAATTCTTGCCTTAATAAAAGTGAACCCTGATCCTAGAATTCTTGTAAATCTCTGCTCCTAATCTGTAACAGCCTTCAGCACATGATTCTGTCAAATCACAGGAAACAGAAGCCAGCCTCTGGAATCATTCCTGCATTGTCTTGCTTTTGCCTTGCAAGATTTTATTTTTTATTAATATGCACTTCCTTTTCTATGAATCAATAATGTAAATAAATATAATCTGCTGGCATATAAATGAGTTATTTCAGTTTTAGTAATTAATCCGGTACAGGTATGAAGGTATGTTCTGCAATTTGATCCATCACTGCTACTCCACTTTTGGCTAGGTGAACATGCATCATGATTTTCCAGTAGCTTCTAATTTGTGACTTTAAAAATCAAATTGAAATAACTTGTAATATTTTGCAGTATTCCTTCAGAATTTCTCAGCCATTTCTGTGATGATCTAATAAAAAAACAAGAGTGCTGTCCCCTTTATCAGGTTGGTTGGTTCTTCCCTGGGAGAAAGCTTTTAATTCCTTTTTAAAGAAAAATGAAAGAGAATTTGGGGATCACAGTTGATAGATATGACATATTACATGACCAAGTCCATGCTCCTGACAATTCAAGTTAGTCCTACTAATCAGGTATTAAACTGTTATTATACATGACTTTAGGAGATAATTTAGCCTGTAAAATTTCTTTTAGAAGGTCATTAAGAGCTGCTGGGGATTTAGTGGATCCAAGGACCTCACAAATCTCCTGCATCTGCTGTTGTTCCCTCTCTTAGCTCTTGCACAAGGGGCTGCCTTGGGCTGGATGTCCTTGTAGCAATCCTGGGCTGCAGGATTTTGTATCCCCAAGGACACAGAACTCGGGTACCCATCCATGTGAATAAAACCTTGCAGCTAACAAGTGATGCCTTTTTTCCTATTATATGTTCCCTGTATGCTTTACACCTATATTTGTAGCCTATTGGATTCGTGGCTGATTTTTTGTTGTTGTTTTTTTTTTTTTTTTCCCCCCAGGATAATTTTCCATGGCCTTTGCTTAGGCAGAAAGACACAACAAATTCCAGAACTCCAAGCCCCAGAGGGTGTGAGGCCCCCTATCCTGCGTTGGTTCTTCTCCTGACTACCAAGGTTGGGAAAAACTCCTGGAGATTCCTTTCATGGACATTTCATAGTCATTCCATAGACAAATAGGAAATGCCCATGAAAGGAATTTTTCTTCTGATTCAAGCTCTAGGTTTGTCCCCTTCAGCTAATCTGAAGGGGACAAACTTAGAGCTTGAATCAGAAGAAAAATTCCATCACCACTTGTCCTCCTAATTGATGCTTTTTTTGTCAATTATGCTAATTTATTAAACTTCTAAAAACTGTGTTCACCCCATGTAAGTGGGCTTTTGTGAACATCTTCCCATAGCAGCCCCAGAAAGCCTTCAATAAAAATCTACTTTTTTATTACCTCCTTACTGAAATAATTTCAAATTTGATTTCTGGGTGGGGAAAAAAGGCAAGAGAAGAAAGGACTGCCTGTTTGCCCTGGCAATGGGAATGGAGAGAATAAGGAAAAAACATAAATAATGTCAATAACTAGAGATGCCAGTTCATGGATTCTGTGAGGGAAGGTCTCTGGGGTCACACATCATTGGAGAACATATCTCAATAACCTGGTAAAGCATTGCTACAGCAGGCAGCTTCTCCAGGAGACCACCTCACTCCAAGGGGAAGGAGGAAGGACTAAGGTAGGCACTTGAGATGATTTTGAATAAGTTTTTTGGGAGGAAAAAAAAGAACAGACACGAAGGCTCTTTTTTCAGCTTTAACACATTTTGTACTATGAAGGGAAATAAGGTACAAGATGGCACCACTTAGAAATAACCAGTCTGAAAAAGGAATTAAAAGAAAAAGTGTCACATATATGTGACAAAATATGTCACATATAGTCTTCAACAATTATTTCATATCTTTATCAAATACTTTGTGATGAGTAGTATTTTGCTGCATTTGACTAAAGACCAACTTGCCTGCAATCTACAGAAGCAACCATTCTTTAGGTTTTAAGCAAAATAGAGATGTAGTTCACCTTGCAGTCCCAGAGTTCTCCTTTATTTCTTATTTCACATCTAATTCCTTTTTCCAGAAAGCACTAATGTAATTATTTCTTAAAATATTTTTACCTGTAAATCCCTCTTTTAATTTGAAAAAATGCACTGAAGATGTGAAAGTAAGATGTAGAGAAGTGTCAGAGAGAGATTGCTCTAATAAGACATTCGAGGGTGATTTGATTTCCCACTGCTGTTGCAGTAAGTCAGTAGATAAAATCATATTTTAGACTCTCCTAAAATTTTAAGACAGTTCATGAGGAGTATTGATGACATAGCTGCTGAAGTTAGGTACGTCCTTTAATTTTTCAGTGAAGAAAAACTGTTGCTACTGTTTCCACTAGAATGCTAAAACAGAAATGTATGTTAATAAAAGAACTGAATTTAAGTGCCCTCCAACAGAACTTCAATGTTATTCAGGGCTCTACAAATTCAGAGAGGGGTGATTTTTTCCAAACTGAAACTCCAGTGTTTCTGCAACTGGGATCTACTTTTAGACCCAAATAATCCAAAAGCTATTTTACCCTTTAAACTGTCATATATGTCAGGTATGCAACAGCCTAATCCAAATAATATATGTCACATATAGCCTCCAACAATTATTTCAGATTTTTTATCAAATAATTTATGTGATGAGTAGTATTTTGCTGCATTTGACTAGGTTCTGCAGCTTTGTTAGATAAATTATTTAGCATATAACAGAAACATTAATCAAAGAATGCAATCTGAAATATTTGATTCTTTTTGGTATTTGACTGGCATAGATAAAAACATATCAGCATAATGGAAGCTATGAAAATAAAGTGATAAGACTATAGCAGCCTCCCCAGAAGGTTTAATGAACCAGAATGGAAATAAAATAAACCAAACCCACCACTCAGTGTTGGTGTTCTGTTTCTCCTTAATTTCTTATTTATTTTTGCACCATAGGCATTAATTCTTTAATTGGAAGAGTAAAGAAATTTCTTTGTTTAGCATGTCACAGTGGAAATTCAGGAGGTGTGCAGATGGCTACTGAAAAATGAAAAATCAAAAGACATGAAAAGGTAGATTAAATGAGGGTATTTTCAGCTGTTCAGTGAGTCAAAAAGCTTAATAATTATACTTTGAGATGTGTTTATATATTTAGTGGGGCTAAGTGACACCTTTTTAGATGTCACCGTCATATTTACTGAAAAATCCCTTCACCAGTATTTCTTCTCCTGGGAAGCTGAGAAGCCTCAGAGAAAAAGGAAAACAATAATTATCTGATTTGCTTCTCCTGTATTCTGCTGCTTTGAAATGCACTAGTCATTGTGCCATTGGTTTCATGTGAATTGTTTTAACTGAATTACCAATCATAGTCCAGCTGTGTCAAGGCTCTAGAGAGAGTCCCAAGTTTTTCATTAGTATCTTATTTAGCCTTCTGTAAGTATCTTTTCTCTATTCTTTAGTTTAGTTTTAGTATAGCATTCCTTAATATAATATAAAACATAAAATAATAAATTAGCCTTCTAAAAACATAGTCAAATTCATGTTTCCTTCCAATGACAGAGAACCCAGAAAACACCACACAAAAATATATTTTCATTGTGTGCTGTAAGGAAAAACTTGGTGGGTGTCTGAAGTAGCTTTACCTTTTCTGAGGTGGTCAAATCTGTGAATAAATCTGTGAATATTCATTGCTGCTGTTTCCCCACACATGGTGCAAGCTGTCCCGTGACCTCTGGAAAACCACAAATGAGCTCAAGGGAATCATTCTTGGAGCTGATGGCAGCAGCTGCAGGGTGAGATGGGTTAGGGAGGATGCTCAGAAAGGTGCAGAGAGAGGGAATTTGGCACTGGGCAGCCCAACAGAGAACCTCTTTCCATGGAAGGAACCTGTTTCCTGGACTTTCCTATATCAGCCTGAAAATGCTGTGCAGGTCCTTCCTCGCCTGTGCAGAGCCATGAGCACAGCCCTTGTGCACCAGGGAACAATCTGCTTGGCCATGAAAAGAGGATAACAGAATGAGCTCTAGGAATTTTTAGCTTTGCAGCCTTGATCCAAACCCCATTTGAAGTCTTCCTGCTAATTTCAAGCTGGCTTTGGTCTGGTTACAGGGGAAAAAGGGATTTAATTGTCAAGGCAGCTGGGGGTGGTCTTGTTTAAAGTGCCTTTGTAAAAAGCTGGTGGCAGACAACAGCTGATGGCTTAAAGACATACTTCATCAAAGTATATGTCCACTTCTGGTATTAAAAACTAATGCATTTGTCACATGCAATTGGGCCTAAAGCAGGCAAAAGTACTTCACAGCATGTCCCCTGAGAGCTATCATAAATAGAAATCAGAAGAAATGCCAAAATCTTTAAAGCTTGACAGCAAATGATGTTTTAATTTAGTGGACATACAAAACTCTCTTTGACATCTAAATGGATGCTTGCCATTAGAAATCTCTCCCCCTTCCTTCAATATTTGTGACAAATGTATACAAATGTAATTGTTTATTTTAATTTTAAAAGCTAAATTTGCATAGTACAGTAAAGGGTGCCTTTAGAAGGACTGAGCCCACATTCCAAAGATGGAGATGTTAGTAGCTTGAGAAAAAAAAAATCTCAGTGAGGAAATAGGAGCCTTTAAAACTGGATCCCTTTTCTACAGTAACCTCAGCATAGGGTGGAGGATGGTGGCATCCATAACACCAAGAATAAATTTTATCATCCCAATCCTTTAGCACAGGATTAGCCTAGTGATTGTAATTACAATGAAGCAGAAGGTCAAACTCTTGGAGAGGAAATCTTAGTGCTTTTGTGTATGCACTTTTGGAGCTGTTACCTGTGTTAAAATGTTTCTGTTGAATCCCCTATAAACCTAACTACCAAGCTATTTTCACTTCTAAACCCAAAGCTATTAAACAAGCGGGACAGGACAAAACTGAAATGTTTTAAAGCACCCTTCAGATTTAGTAGTAGCATTTGTGGTGCTTTTTGACCCTAAACTTAGAAAGGAATTTTGAAAGGAGCAGAGGCAGCTCACTGCTGAAAGGTTCTGACCTTTCAGCAAGGTTGCCTGTTCATTTATATGCCTCCTGAACTACTCATCACCTTCATTTATGATTAATAAACTCCAGTCAGCCTGTTTACACTGCATCACAAGTTCTTTAATAGCTTTTCTTTTTCTGTATCCTTTGCTATAAATGTAGAGTGCAAGGTTTGGGGAATAGATTGGACTTTGATGTGAAAGATATGTGGCTACATATGCAAAAAATTAATCAGGTAGGGCTTTACAACCACAATCATAGTACTCCAAAATTGGTGATGAACTCTGCATGAGCTGTCTAGATTATAGTAGTGCTGGCTGAAGTTCTGATATTTCAATAGCTGGGAATGATTATTCATGTGAATGATTTTTTTTCACTTTTTTTAAAAACAGGATACCCTAGTCTGCTGTGCAGCTGCCATTCAGACAAGCACAATTGCAATGCAGGAGAGGAGGATTCAGGATTTATAATTCTGCCACTTCCACTGGCACTGGAAATGAATGCAAAAAGGTGTTTCTTCCTAAACTTGTTGCTCAGTGCTCTAAGTTTCTTTGGCAGAGTCTCCCTAAGAGGGACAGAACTGATTCCTATCTGTCATCCTTTCTCCTGGAGGTCCTGTACAATGTGGAAGGACAGGACAGCTTAGCACAAAACAAAGTAATGTTTTCTTTAGTCTCTTGTCAAAATCTGCCCTGAATTGTGCTTGCAGAGTGGACAGAGGGCTCCAAGCCTTCCTGCATCCTATTTGTCTTCCTACAATGACATACTCTTATCTCTGTATGAATAATGTCTTGAAAAGCCACAAAAATAGGTAAAGGAAATTTTGATTTTGCAGAAAAGGTAGGAAGAGCTGGTGGTTTTTTTAGATGAACTGGCTTCGGTATAGCTCTTAACTAGTAGTTAACAGAATTGCAATTAAAGAAATCCTTCAGCAAGTTTAAGACCTTGTGATGTTCTGATTTATGTAATTTCTGTGGGATGGAAAAAGATCTCTGGTGCATTTCAAGTTTAGTCCCCTTCCACACACTTGCCAATTCATCTATTCCATTTCATAAATGAATCTATCTTTAAGGAAATATACTTTTTTGGACTTATTTCTTGTACTACACATCCTCACAGGGTCTGAAACATTCTAGAAACTCTTCTTTAAAGCTCCTCTTTAAAGGTCCTCCTGATTATGTCAAATTATGTAGCCATTAATTCACTCCAGTAACCTTTTCCTGGTGGTTATCTGCTAATATTGTTACAATTCATGGATATCTCTTTGTATTTTTTTAAAGGAGATGACTTTGCTTTTTATAAGGTGTCCCTATAGTCACATCTTCTTTCTATTAACTGTGCAAGTGAAAAAACAAACATTATTCTGGTTAGTAGAATTTCTTATAGCAAAAACATTTTAGCTGGCATAAATGTCTTTGCATATGAGGAGGAGAGGGATGCGAGTCTTGGGGTACATTCCTTGTTTCAAATCACAGATGAACAGTTAATTTCTTTGGTTTTGGCAGAGTGTTTTTACATAGACACAGACATTGGAGGCAGGATTGAGTTTAATTTTAGCTGGCTAAAATGTTAATCTAAAGAAATTGTCTGGATTTCTTGAGTCAGTGAATAGAGATGGGCTGTAGAAACCTCTTTTTGTTAGGGAAGAGTCTTTCCATGGCTGTTTCTTTCTGTCTCACTTTCTCTGTGTCTCTTTGGCGGTGGAGGAAATCTAGAGTAGCCTCAGAGACTGTAGGACTGCAAATATTACATCAAATAAATCACAGCTTTTGCTGGGCCTATTCTCCAAAAATGCCAAGGCATGTAGCCAGTCTAGGAAGTAATTTTAACTCATTTAGAGCTTTAATAATATATATTTTTGTATGTGTTTTTTTTTCCTAAATGCAAGGAAATCAGTTTTCTGGATGCAGCTACAGAATTTATCACTCTTCAGGGCTCAGGTCTGTCTCCATGCCCATTTCCCAAACTCTTCAATAGTTCCCTCACCCTTCCTTGACTGAATCATCAGAGATTTTGTGTGCTCACTATGTACTTGAACAGTAAAATACTTGCATAATGCAACTTCAGTTTCAGTGGCAGCCCTGACATAATGCTGAAATACAAACAAATATGATAAAAATTCTTATCCTGCGTCTATAGATAAAAAAGAACAAAAAACCTGAACAGCAAGCCCAAAGCCTGTGTTCTTTTGGGCTCAAATGGGACTCACACTTCAAAGCTGAGAATAGTTGTCTTAGTCCAGAATTCAAATTTACAAGTGAAGTTTGACTATGTCAGAGCTAGTTCTCTTAGCCTACATGTTGTAAATACCTTTGAACTCACTCCTGTGAAACAGAAATGCTTTCTGAAGAAAGAAGTTGAAAAGATAAGTGGCTTACGAGCTACTGTAATTAAAATCTAAAAGATGCTTTCCCAGCTGTTGCTTTTGAAGTTATGCTTAGTTGGTGGCTAGGTGCCAGCATTCAATTAGAAGTATGCATTTTTATTAACAGACTATCATGTGTTATATTATGTCAATAATTCCTTTTAAATTAGTTCTTTTTATTTTTAGCAATAGTCACAGGTGTCCAGGTCATTAAATATTAAAATGGGCCCCACTGACAATTGTGCAACATCCTAAGTTTGTTTGGTGTTTTATTTGCACTCCATTTGAAGTTCAAAATTAAAATATCTCTGAACTTGTAGAGAGGAGGGTTTGGCCAAGATAAGTTAGTGCCTGAGGGGAAAAAATAAAAAAGAAAGATGCACAGCCTATGTGCAACTATTTTTTTTGCCTGCATTTGGGTTTCTAATTATCATGGTTTCATTTACTTACTCATCATATGCATGCTGCAAGTGGGGGCCTCATTATTTTGATTCACTTCCTTAGATGTCAAAATCTCAGCCTGGAATTAGGGTGGTGAGGGAGGGGTTGATATTCACAGGCTTTTAGAGGTACTCAGCTCAGTGTCAAAACAACACAAGAATCATCCTCCTGAAAATGGCCTTTTTCCCAGTTTCCCAGTTTTTTTTTTTTTTTATTGCAGGATTCATTTCACCAAGCTTCAGTTGGCTTCAGTGTCGATACCTTCATCTAGGCTTGATGACTAATCTGCCTAATTGAGGCATTTATTTTGGGTTAGGAAGAATGAAGCCTGGAAGAGTCTTTTAGTCTTCCTCATACGTTTATAGGAGCTTTTAACAGCAGACAGAGGTTTTCTTTCAGAGGTTATAACAGGTATTCTGGCCCAAATTGTCTTTATTCATGATTAAGACCCTCCCCAGAGTGAAAAAAGGCTTGAGCTACATTCACTTCTTTCAGGGTGCTGATGGATGTTCAGGATGCTGTGATATCATTTGAACCAAAATATAAAGTACCGTGTTTTCTCTTTTTGTGCAGCTTAATATCAGGGAATTGAAGATCCTTTTAAATACTTTGTTAATTACTAGATATTTATAATAATTGCAATACAATACATAACCTATTGGCAAAATGTATATAAAGTCAGTAGTGTCCTTCATTTGGGGCTTAAAAATAGTTTTACCAATAAAAAATAATTTATTACAGCATAGCATTTGAGCAGCTGCCCTCTTCATTTTGTACATGGAAAAAAGCCATGTCCCCACAGTCACTTTGGAAACATGGTAAAAGCAGGTTGGAAACCCAGAAATCCTCATTTCTCCTCCTGCTTTGATGGCTCTTGTTGCTGACAAATGTTATTTCTTGTGCTGTTCTGGAGTTAAGACCAAATGGAAAGCAAGTGGTGTATAAGCTCTTCTGCCAACCCATTCCAGCTTCTCATTTTAACCGTAGTTGAAAAGGACAAACTCCTCATGACCATAAGTTAATTGTTTAGAAAAAAGAAGAAATAATAAGACATGTAAAACCAATTTCTTTGTGAAAGCTTTTTAAAATAATTTAGCTAATTAAAAAATACAGAAGTTGATTTGAACTATTACTAATTTTTCACGGGACTTTAAAAGTTTTGGATCATGATTTATTTTTAACCATCTGCAAATAGCTTAAGAAAACGGTACATGCCAAAACATTCTTTTTATAACTGAAGAGCTTTCAGTAAAACCTGAACTTTCACAGGGATCTGTGCAAGTGCTGATGTTCTTTTATTTCTCTGACCTACCCCTGACACTTCCAAGAGGAAATATATCACTTCCCTCCATTCAAAGCCTGCATTCTACTGAATAGCAATTGGTAACTGGCCTTTGCCAACAACAAATTATGAGTTTTGCTGCATTGTCCAGCTGTCCTGTAGGAAAGAAAGTCAATGTTTTGTGTATTTCTTAATTTTTTCTTTGTGCTATACCTGTCTATTCATTCCAGAGAGGCCCAGCACTCTTAGTTTGTGCCTCTCCAATAATCCTGCACTGTCAGTAGCCCAGAGGAGTTGGTCACTTGCTGTGGTATTTTTGGGGTCCCCTGGCCAAGGGAGGAAATGATGAATCTGACTTCATGTTTTTAGAAGGCTAATTTATTATTTTGTGGTATTATATTACATTAAAGAATGCTATACTAAACTATACTAAAGAATAGAGAAAGGATACAGACAGAGGCTTAGCAAGATAATAATGAAAAACTTGTGACTCTCTTCAGAGTCCCAACACAGCTGGACTGTGATTGTTCATTAAGTAAAAACAATTCACCTGTTGGATAAAAAAAAAAATCTTCAACCACATTCTAAAGCAGCAAAACACAGGAGAAGCAAATGAGATAATATTGTTTTCCTTTTTCTCTGAGGCTTCTCAGCTTCCCAAGAGAAGGATTTTGGGCAAGGGGATTTTTCAGAAAAATGACAGTAGCAACTTGGCATCCAACTCAATATCCCACACGTGAACACACGAGCCACTTGTCCCTACATGTGTAGGCTAAGTGATGGATTGCAGGATATAGCAAAATCTGCTAGGGACTTGGAAGGATTTCAATTTCTTTGGCTACTCTGTGACCTATTTATGCGTGCTGTATTGATAAATGAAGTGAAAAATCTTTCACACCTTTCAATGAAGGGGCCGTTTGGTCTGGCAACAGCACTGACACTTTTAGTGATGTCCTATAGGAAACAGCTGGGATTATTAATTCATTTTTACACAGGTCACTAAGCATCCAGAAGTCAATATTTCTTTTAAATTGCTCTCAATCTGGACCAAATCCATTCTGAAGGTGAAAGGTTCCAGATATATACTGCTACTGGCCATTATTAGAGTCCTTTCTAAGTCGTGCCAATTGTTTTTCCTTGGTTCAGCCTGAGAATGACTGTTAGGATGAACAGAAAAAGTGTAATGCTCTTTAACTTTTGTTTTAAGCTCACAGTGTAATTTCTTGGAAATATTCTTTATTTTATTCCAGATGACACCAATCAGAGTGAAGAAAAGATGAGAAATACTTTAGATTCTCTGTCTGAAGCCATTGCTCAGTGAGTCAAGACTCAAATGTAATGAGAAAGGAAGAATTGCAAGAAGGAAAGATTTACACAGACACAGTTAAGGATAAAGCTGAGCAGAACTGCACGGTTTTGATTCCCAGGAATTTCTTCCATACTGTAATTTGACTTTGACTTTGTGAGAAGACATACCTGCTGACTCTCACACTTGATGAAAGTCAAAGCAAAAGTACTAAACTTCAAGGTGCATGATGGCAAAACTAAGGGTCTGAAATGTGACCTGAACATCCTCTGTCTTTGGAGGCGAAAGGAGGTAAAATGAAAATTTTTTGTTGATCTCTGGAGCACTACACCCAGCTCCTCAGCTCTTGGCACTTACACTGCTGCCTGGCTGGCTTAACACATTAGTGATTCTCTTTTATAGTCCTTTTTCAGGGTTGTGAGTGACTAAACAAGTCCCAGAGAATCATGTCCCATATCTTACTTGGATATTAAACAGTTGGAAAGAGTAGGGAGAAGAGAGCTGCTCTAACTATGCAAGGACTGGAAATACTGCCTTACAGCTGCATGTTAAAAATGAAATACCAGCTCTTTAAACAGATTAAAGATTATTTGATTACAGTGTGTAAACTCCTCCTAGAAGAGGTACTGGTAGAAGTGATACCTGAAATAAGAGAAACGAGCAACACAACACCAGGGGCAGGTAGATAAATCCACACATATTCATATTAGATTGTTAATATTCATATTAACAATCCCTTCATCTTGGGGATTAGAAAACCAAGGAAAAAAATGGACCAGAGTGTTGGAGTCAAGCCTGCATGTGGTTGTGCAATTCTGGCCTTGAGCCAAGCAGAAATCAGTCCCACTTTAGGGGTGTCTGGTCAATTAGCACAAGAGGTCACCAGGTCGTTCTCTGACTAGGAATAGAAGTGATCAGAAACTGTCTTTCATTAAAAGCATTTTCTTCAAAGAAAAGTTTTTTTCTAGGAAAAAAACCCCTTAATTCTGCAGATAGTTTTTTTGAGTTTACATCAGGAAATCCAAGCCCAAATTATTTATTTTTGAGCTTGTTGGACCAGGAAAAAAAAATCTCTGAAACTGAGATATCAAAAATCTCAGTTCAGTATTATTGTTTGGTTTGTTGTGGTGGTATCCTTAGGAATTCTCTGTTTTCCTAATTTATTGCCCTAATTCAACCCCAGCTTGTGGGGCTGGTGGGTTTATTTGTATATAAACCAGCCAGATTTCTTCTGGAAGCAAGAACTGTGGTGCAGTGTGGGAGTTCTGTGGTGTCTTATGGAAGCCTCATCCCTGCAGAGAGCACAGGGGAAAAGAACAAGCATGCCAAGGAATAATTTATCAGGAGTGTCTGTGCTGTGGTGTTTATGATCAGCTGAGATATAATTGAGAAAAAAATAACAAACCAATTTTCCTTCTTTCCTCTATTATCACCTTTACCTTTATCTCCTCTAAGCTCTGTTTTACTTTTTTATCAGTCATGTTGAACACTGGTAAGATCCTTCTTCAGCCAACCTCAGGCACTCATTTTCAGGAAATTAACTTGGCATTGTAACAGTTCTTAACATCTGTGACTCTTGACTTGCAGATAGTTGAATAACGGAGCTAGGCAGAGCTTTAATTTATTGCCAATAAATTTCTGATTTTTTTTTTTAACTAGGACTTAACAGTTTGATTTTCCCTAAATTATATACAGGCTATTTTGGGTGTGGAAATAACAGTAGGGATATAATGTGTTTTATACTACAACATCTTTCAAACAGGCCAAAACAGAATATCCTCATATTTCCAGAAAAACAAAATGTCCCTGCTGGTATAAAAATATTTTGTTTCCTTTTTAGGCTGGTGCTGGAAAAGCTCTTGCTGTGAAATTTGAAGTGGATGTAAGTTTCTAGGAATATTTGCTGCAGAACAGATGTGCTCTTCTTTACCCTCCTGGTGCCAGTTCAGCATGAAATTCACCTGTGTTTACATCAGAGTAAAACAAAGTACCCCTGGGAGAAAAGCTGCCAACCAAGCATGTTTTTACAGAATAGTGATACCAGGATGAAAACACTTTCGTTGCCAAGGAAGAGGTAAGGAAAACAATAAAGAGCATAATGTAACCCCCTGGTCTACAGGTGAAAAATGGCAGGCGCGCAGAACCGCCGCATTCATTCTGGATCTGCACCTGGTTTTACATTCCTAATGTAATGTTATATTGGTATTTAATTTGCTTTCCACATATTAGTCCTAGTCATCTTTTCTTCCTCATGGTCTTTCAGGTCTTTCTTGATTTCATTTCCCACAATTAAGACAAAAAACTATGTCAAAGCCTTTTAACATGGAGGAACCCTTCTGCATTATAAACTGACTCTGGTTTTTTGTTTGTTTGTTTTACATAATTTTAATTTTATTTTCACTCTTTTCTATTCAATCTTCTTCCTATAATCGCAATTTTCCAACTTAACTGGAAAAGCAAATACTGCAATTACTTTATAACTGTTGAGAATTTTTTGCACTGAGCTGCATCTACCTTGGTTAGCAGTCAGACAAAAACTGAATTTGATTTTAGATTCTAAATTTCAGATATTCTCCTTTTTGCAAATGAACTGAAAAAAACCACACCCTTTAGACCTGACAATTTTGAATTTTTGTATCTGGATCAACATGTGGAAGTTGAATTCCATTCCAGCTTTTCCACTCAAATTCCCACCTCTTCCCCAGTAGTACCACATTTTCTTCCCCTTGTAAACTATTTTTTGGATCATAATTATTAAATATGGTAGCTGCACTTCTACTTGGAATATTAATTTAGCAGAACACAAACCAAAATGGATAGCTGGGAGGTAATAGTGTACATGAGTTTTAAAATTATCATATACTAAATTTTTTCAGCAATTCCCTTAAGTGTGACTGGGAAGTTCAGAACTGAGGGGTTAAATCGCAGCCTGATTTTTCAAAAGTGAAAGCAATGGCAGTTCCCAGTAGATTTAAGTAAATATTTTAAAATATATTTAAGTATATATTTTAGGAATATATATTTTAAGAATATATATTTTAAGAAAATATATATTTTAAGAATATATATTTCAAATTTTCAGTCTGAATCTGCAAAGTCTAAAAAGCAAGATCCTATGTGATCAATAAGTATTTAGCAGTTCAATGCCAAAGCAGTATTAAACTGGCACACTTTAGTGTTCCTAAAACTTAATAGATCAATATTAGGTATTTTACATGTAAATCATCCACATCTCTCTTTCTAATTAGGTCAACAGTACCCATCTTAAAACTTCCCACTTATGAGTTTATGGAAATGGACAAATGGCCAGTGTTTGGAGAAAGACTTCTTTCACTCTTTCTTCAAATAATTTATATTCTAGGTCTTCTGCACTCCAAGTGTGCTGCTGATGCCCGGGCCCTCCAGGGAGCTCTGCAGTCCTTGGTTTGCTTTGTTTGATGCTGTGGGGGAAGAACCTTCAGCTTTGGTTTAGGCTTTGGGGCGCATGGTCCTGTTCCATAACCAAAAACAGAGAGATACTGGCATTTTGGCATTTTCACCCTTTTTGCTTTCTTTGGTGGTGAAGTTTGAAATCTATTTAATTCATCACCTAAAAAAAAACAAAACAGTGTTTTCTCTTTTTTATCATATTATCTGGTAATAAATATTTCTTCTGTGCAATCATTGCCAGTCCTATGGTGATCAGCTTAGTCCAAGCTAGAAAATTTGAATGTGTGTTTATGAGGCAGCTGACTAGGGATTTAGAATTTTCCCTTTTCAGCTTACAGAAAATTGTGTAACCTGTGTGGGCCATCCTTTTAGGTCAATCTCATGCAGACTATTTTCTCTTTTTCTATATCAATCCTAAATTAATACAGTAGGTGCTCTGCAGCCAGCATGGTTTTGCATTGATCTTGGCCAGCTTGTTTACAGTGTTTTGGCAAGTTGCTGATGTACTTCTCCCTGGGGATAGAGCAGGGGTTAATTGCTGTTAAACTCTCAGTGCCAAGTAATGGTTCAGACTCTGTGCTACATTAAAGATGACACTAATAAGGAAAGAGTGCACCGGATTGCTCTGTGTTGAAAATTGGACTTGTGGTGACAGAAACTTGGAGCGGAGCTGATGTAATAGGGAGGCCATAATGTAATTATAACTGCGGAACATGTGTCATAGCAAGTTAAATGATACATTAATGAATCAAAACAGGTGATGGAGTGTTGCTCTTTCAGCAGATAGAGGTGTTTTCAAGGTCAAATTGTCATTAATCTAATAATCTGTAAACTGTATATGCTTCAAATTATAAGCAAAATCATCTTTAATGGGTTTTTTTAGTGTGTTTCTTGTCCTGTACCAAAGGGGTGACAAAACCAGAAGATGCTGTTCTCAGTGTAATTTTGTTTATCCCGCTGTTATTGTATTTCTGTTATAACTAATACAATATCTGTGTACCTAACATTTTTCAGTCAGGTTGAGCTGTGGATCCCTGTGCTCTGAGGAGGCTGCACACAAGCCAAGAGATGTGAATATAGCATGGAGCCAAACTAATAAGCTTTTCTGGGAGACTGAATACAGTCAGTAGGTGGCTTCAAGCCATCCTCAAAACCAGCTTCACTCCTGCTCAGAGCAGAACTAAGTGTGTGGTGCTATTATGAGTTATGTTTTGGGTAAATTCTCTCTGCCTATTTCGGTTCTGCAGCAAATGAAAGCCATCTCTCACCTCAACTGGTTCCTGCTTTAAGTCCTGCTCATGGATGAAATTCCTGCTTTTTGGTTCTGGTAGGAACACTGTGTTCAGAAGGTAAATAAAGGCTTCTGTTCCAGATCATGTGGTAATCCAGAATAGAACCATACAAATGGCTCTTGGCAGCTTGAACACGACAGTATTTATATCCACAGCAAGTCCTGAGTGCTTAAAGAAACCTATCACCTTTTTCTTTTTATAGTTTTATTAATGAAACCCACAGCATTTTTCCAAGTTAAATCGAGACCCCCATGGAACAAGGAATGTACCCATTTTGAGCACAGAAATGCTTTTTTGAATTTTGCAGTCCTCTGATTCCCGCCGTGACTAAAAAAAAATCTGTTTATTTCACATTAGTCTTGCTTCTCATAAGCTTCTCATTTATCCTCATGCTGGTAAAAAATGAAGCAAAGATTTCTTTGAGAAGGTCTAGCTGAGTCCATTTCTCAGTTTCTATTAAAAAATGGGATTTTAATGCCTAAATCAAATTGGGTCTTTTGACAATGTCATAATATGTCATACTTTGACTTTTTTTAAATTCTTAATTTTTTTTCCTTAATATGGCCAATAAATAGTAAAAAAAATGGAACTTTGCAACAGATTCCTTGCTAAATGGTTCTTCTGCATTGTTTTGATCTTTTATTTTTCTATAGAAGATTTTGGGGTTGAACTCTTTCTTTAAGAAGATCTTGGACTTTACCTCATTTTCCTTCTGTCTCGTTACTTCAGGGAGGCAGGTTTTCCTTTTGGGAAAGTCAGGTACCAGTAGAACTGCAGGCCCTCAGGAACTGGGAACCAGATCCATGCCAGCTGTACTCATCAGCACACTCTCTTCCAGCTCTGCTTCTTGGCAGAGGATCTCCAGGAAGATGAGCATGTCCCAGGCACAACCTGAGGTAGGAGGAACTGTTCACATAGTCTTTCTAAACCCTGTTCACCATTCTTTTTCTGCTTCTCTTCCTCCGTGCTTTGGTGAAAGGTGTGATAAGCTGTGGCTCCTTTTGTTGTCACTCTGAACGGATGAACAGAAGGGTAGTAGCACTTGTGTTCAGCAGATTAACTCTGATTTGTTAAGTTGCTTCTAGGTGTGTTTCATGGAATCATAGAATTATAGAATGGTTGGGTTGGAAGAGACCTTAAAGATCATCCAGTTCCAGCCCTCCTTCAACCAGCTCAGGCTGCTCAGAGTTCCATCCAACCTGGCCTTGAGCACTTCCAGAATTGGGGCATTCACAACTTCTCCAGGCAACTTCTCCCAGCCTCACAGTAAAGAATTTTTCCTAGTATCTGATATAAACCTACCCTCTTTAATTCTGAAGCCATTCCCCCCATCCCATTACTTCACATCTTTGTAAATAGTCTCTCTCCTTCTTTCTTGGAGGCAAGGCAATTTGAAAGACAATTTCATTCTTTTTTTCTTTCCGCAAAGTTTGTATTTGTCCTGAGTCATTTACATTTGGGTATTACTAGAGTCAAATACTTCCCTTTCAGAATTATAGAATGTCAAACTTTCCTGAAAAGGAAATGTTCACAAAGGAGACATCACCATTGGGATCAAGAGCACAAAATATCTTTTGTGTCGTTTGGCATCCTTGGCTCTTGAAATGTTATGTTAGGGGGAGAGAGAGAAATAAATATTGCTTCTATGGTATGTACTATAAGCCATTTGCCATCACTGTCAGGTCAGAAATTTTTTGAGGTGGAGTATCTGATCTACTTTTTATTTTTTACCCTGAAGATTTTACTTAAAGCCATGTCCATCTCGGTGAAAAGTGAACATTGTTTATTGTGCTGGAAGCTCGCATTAAATATCTGTAGTGTCTGGTCTCCCTGCACTCCGTCTGCTCAGGCCATCCTCACTATGGAGGCTTGACACTCCTGCACTTTCCTGTTTGCCTGGTCAGTTAACCAGATCTAAGAGTCATGGATATTTATTGTGGTTGCCAATCTAAGGCTGAATTTCACCTTTGAGAGTCATAGGAAGTTTCATTGCCCGTTTTATTTATCGCAGTGTGATATTGGAAGAGAATGGCTAAGCACTGTAATGCTCAAGATGACATTCTCAAGGAAAATTTGCTACCTTACTAGGGATAAATTATCTAGAACATTTCATTAAGAAGGCTTTTTGCAATACTGAGAAGTTGTACGTGTTCAGGGCAAGTCATTGTCTCCCCAAGGTGTAAAATCCCAATTTCTTAGTGGGGGGATATAAAATAATCCTTCACCACAGAGGTCTGATCAAAAATTTTTAGTTGTCAGCATTGAAATGTTCTGTGGGAATATAGAAAATCTGCAGAGATATTATAGGGGGAAAAGGCATTTTAGTTTCAGAATGGACCATTGAAACTTTTGGATTTGAAGCAATGTCTTGTGTCAAGATGTATTAGACTTTGGATTGTTAACCATCATCTATGATTTAAAAAGTCAAGATTAGACTAAAGGATTTGAGTTTTATAGGAGCAGAACATAACCCTAACACAAAATTAATTTCCCTCATAAATTTTTTACTTAAGTGGAATAAAATAAATGAGACCTCTTGTTCTGACTGCATAGAAGACATAATAGGAAGAGGAATGTGAACCAGAGTTGGAACCTACAGGGTCTCTCTTATCTGGCAGGATGTTGAAACTTTGCCTTCAGAAATCTCTCATTTTTGGTGCTTCCTGAAACAAAAGTACCTTGCAAAAAGTTAGTGATTGCATGAGAATCATCAGTATCTGGTTCACCAGTATGTTGTTATTGATTCAGAATCAAGAAATCTAAAAATATGTGATATTTGCTCAAAAATGGCAATTACAAGCTTCAAACCAAACTTTTTTAAAGAACCTCCTGATTCTGCTTCTCTCCAATTTTTTTTTTTTTTTTTGTGTTCAGCCAGCTGTCCAAAGAATATCCCACTCTTTGGTACATATCATGGTAAAATTTGTTCTGTGTCTTTATCATCATTAAGAATTGCAAATGTCCATGGAGGTGGTCCCATGGCACCATTGCTATGTTACTTGCATGACATCACAGAAATAAAAATTATGTGTAGAATTAAAACTAAAAGTGCAGCAGGGCTTCTTTCACTAACAGCAGTGGAAATTTTTCTGTATAGTACTTATTTATTAGCAGGGTTTCTTGCATTATTCCCATCTTTTCCCATATAGACCTAATACTGGTTGTTAAAAATAGCCTCACAGGTTACAGGCCTGCTATACTGTAAATTTCCCTTATCAGTGACCCTTAATCATTCCCTGTAAAATCAATCTAGTGCCTAAAAATAAACAAAGCACCAGGAAAAATTTGCATGTCTTGTCCTCTCTTACCTTCTTTTACCCCATATTTAGATGTTGAGTTATAATTTTGATGAAAGGATTCCTTCAAATATGTTGAAATGTATAATGTAATTCACCAGAAATTGCAATTGAGTTATCACCTGTTACTGATGACCAAAAAAAAGAGAAAAAAAAAGCTCAGATCAGCTATTTGAGGTTAATGTGCCTGAAACACTATTCAAATTTCTCTGGTTGGGTTGTAGAGTGATTAGGTTCTCATGATTTGGTCACATAGATTTTTAAATTCCTCTCCCCAGTAATCTATTTACTATGGTCTGAATCCTGCACATTTTGCTCTGAGGCACTGAGGCAGAATAATATACTTTAACATGTCTGAGGATGGAAGAAAATTAAGTCTTTGGGGCCATATGAAGGTGGGCTTGGGTAATATGTCCACAAGGACCATGATAATCTACTCCTTGGAGTAGATCAGCTCGTAGTATTTTAATATTGCCTTTTTTCTTGCAATGGCCCTTTGCACCAAATGTCAGATCTTGAAGGCACGTGTGTCTTTTTTAAGGAAAAATTCATTTCAGAGGCACTGGCACATTCTCAGAGTCAAGGCTGTTTGTTCTCCCAGTTCCATACATCTTTTCACAGCAAGCACAAATTCTTTGTGGCTTGGGTTGGGTTATCAACATTTTCTGGCACCATGGTCCCTGTATGATGGAGGCAGAATCTGGTATTTCACTTTGCTTATCTCTGTACAAACACAAAAATGGTTCCTCCCCTAGGGATTTTAAACTAAAAGCATTAAAAATTTAAAAAATATATATATATTTAATGGTTGAATTCAGGAGCAGTAGAGATACTAGCAGTTCCAGGACAGCTGGGACCCAGCACTTATCAGGCTCCGTGGGCATCATACAAGTGAATTTTAAGACCAGGAAGATGAATGAGGAGGTGGCTTTACAGATGATAATAAGGCACTCCTTTGAGGCCCATCTTCATCCTTGCCACGTTTTGAAATGCACATCTTCCTCCTTTCTTGTGTACCCTTTCTAGCCTGAGCAGAGAAGAAAGAGGGAGAGGTGCAGCTTGCAGCCCGTGAGAGGATGGAGGCTTGTCTCAGGTATTGATTAGAGGTCAGTGTCACATTTCACTGAGCTCTTGTTTGCATATGAGATTACCCAGAGATGAAAAGTGGGCAGGAGAAAAAAGCCCCCAGTAGGACACTGGGAGAGGATGAGGAGGGTTTTCCAAGGAGTTCACTGCAGGGATGATTAGAAAACTCCAGGAAAGGGAGTGCAAAAGAAGAGGGTCACTGAGGCCAAAAGAGAATAGTTTCAAAACCACTGCCTCAAAAGCAGGTAAGAGGGCAGTGGGGATGAGAGGGAGACACTGTCCCAGCTGTCCTCAGTGTGAGAGAGAAGTCATCTGAAATTGTGATGAATAATTTCATTGCTCTGCGAAAAGCACGGTGGTATTTTTGATGGGATTGTAAAAAAGTATAATCATCAAGTTCACAGATAAAAGGAGACTGCAGGCAGAAACCACAGCCTTAACACTGCCAATGGTGCAACAGTCAGAATATTTAGTGAAAAAAAAATACCAGTTTATGTTGATTTATGAGCTAGATGAAGTTTTCTTTCACCCATTAAATTCTATTTATTGTATTTCCCTGAATTTTCCCTGAGTTCAAAGTACATTTTCTTTATATTTCTTAATGTTCATTTGTGTCTTTTTTGTTTGTTTCTTTACCATGACAATTTAGAAAATGCAAATAAACTATAAGCTACAGCATGCATTTAATGAGACGCATGTTTACCTGAACCTTAATTTGATAGAAAGGTTTTTTTCAGTTGTTTGAAGAACCAATGCCACAATTAATCTTGCAAATTAGCTATTGAACTTCCACTCTGATGCAATTCTGTCTGGTATCTTCTATATGTCTCCAACTCTCATAAAAATTGTCTTTTTAGATTTTCCTGAAAGTACCATTGTTCAAAATATATTAATTCTATTTCCTCTTCCTTTGTTTATTATTATTTTTCCACTGTTCTGTTTGTTTTCATATGAGATTAGCCAGAGATGAAATGTGGAGAGAAGAATATGGAACATATATGTTTCCCTCACAGGACATGTGCATTGGGATATTTTAACTGGATTTTTACTGTGATGCCTTGTGCTGCATGACTTTTTAAAGTGTCTTTATTTTAAAATTTGCTTGCATCATATGTTTTTTAGTTGGGAATGTAGACCTAAATATTCTCAAGAGTTCCAAAGTGTTTCATTGCTGCAGGTTTTCATTCATACCCCCGGGACTGCAGAACACAGGAAATAAATCCTGGGTTTATTTATGTATTTCACTTTTTCCAGAGCTTCCTCTTGGCTCTAGGTGCAGTCATTAAGGGATCCAGTGTCCCACAAACCTGTGCACTGCTCCTTAAAGAGGGAAACAAACCAGCCCTCCATCACCTCACTATTGCATGTGGTAAATCCATCAGCATTCCCTTTAAAATCCCCTGATGCAGCCTCCTTTGCACTGTCTGGGCTGCAGAACTGCACCTTAAAGTGTCTTACACCTGTAATATTTAGAATTTATGTGTTTTAAACTGGACAAGTATCTGATTCCAGGGAGAAAACATGAAGAACATTCCCCTCCTGCGTGCCTACTGTTTCACTGCAGCAGGGACCTGGCTAATAAAGTTTTCTTTATATTAAGGAGTTATAACTTGCTAGCAGGATCTCGGCAGTTGTCTTTAGAATAAGACAATATGCCTTTCCCCTCCCTACCGGGCCTAATTCCCTGGTAACCTTATTGAAAATGTGCATGGGCTACAAAACTAAAGATTAACTGTCCAGGGACCTGCTTCCTGGAGCTTATTTGAAGATTAAATCAAATGGCAGGCAATATATATTTGGTAATTCAGCTTTGTTTCAGACTTTTCCAATCTAGTGGCAAGTATAATAGAAGAATCTGACACTCAACAGCACTAAATGGGTTTTTCTCTTTTTTTCCCTTTTTTTTTTTTCATTTGAGAATGCCTGGTATTTCTATCCCTAGCAAAATTAGAATTAATGATTTATTTCTCCATGTCTGAAAATTCTACTCTTTTATTTTTGAACATGAAGCAAAGAAATTTTAATTACAGATGATGTGAATAATTTTTCTCTTTCTGTGACATACTGCTCTTTCTTTCTATTCTGCGTAACAAATACCAGCAGAAGAGTTTTAAGAGAAACAATAAAATATCTACTGTAGCATTGCAGCATTCATTTAAGCAGAAAAGGAAACACACATATTGTTTTTTAATTCAGTGTTTAGACTATGTATTAGTTAAACAAATTTCCATTCAGCAAATTGGATTGAGATGGATGGATATGCTATGCTGTTTTAAAAAACTGAATTTAGAAGGCACATTCAAAGACACTGAAGTGTGATTTGTCCTAGTAGCAGACATCTGAAGAACAAGTGACATTCTTACACAAAATCTATATTGGTGATGTATTTAATTACAGAGTTGATTGAAATTGACAGCTTCAGTGACCTATGAGTGCACTGTTACTGACTGATGGATGCTTCAAATCTGGTTACTTTTAAACCAATTCACATTCTGTTCAATAATATCCTGTCAAACTGCAAACTGCAGTTTTGCATGTATATGGACTAGGCAGAGAACATTTTAATTAACAGAAGGTAGACATGAATGATGCTTAAAAGTTGATGTAATTTTTAAAAATATGATCATCATGATTTGAATAGGAGGTAAAGAACTCTCAGTGTTATTCAGAGTGGCTGCATTCCTTAAGAAACACATATTTCACTTTCATACTCACTGCTATCAGCCCCAAAGCTCTCAGCACAAATGAGCTCTCCAGGCTCTCCTGCAGGCAGCTCTTCATCAGGAGATGGAGAGACTCATTGAGAAAATGGTGCCTCACCTTTCTGCTGAGATCAGACCTGCTAAAGGAGATTCTGGAGCTTCTGTAATGAAATTCAGTGCAGAGACCAAATCCTGCAGCAACAAGAGGTGGCTCCAGTGGCCACTTGGCTCAGCCTTCCTCAGCAGCATCAGTCACAGGCTCATCTTCACCCCACAGCATCATCTTCACCCCTCTGTCTCCTTTGCTTCCACTTCTCTGCAGTTCTGGGAGGGTGGGTCACGCTTTTCTCAAGCTGTTGAATAATGTCTTGAGTCTCAGCAGGCAGTCAGCTATTTCTTAGCAATTTACAGAAGCAGAGCTTATCTTCTGGAAGAGTAACCAAGATGTGAAGTTCTGGCTGAAGAGTTCACATTCTGATCAGAAGAAAATGACCCAAAGTTTGAGCAGGTACCCGAGATGTTAAAAAATCTAGTACCCTCTTAACCCCATTTAGTTAATTTCTACCTATATCATAGAATCCTATCCTGGCAGTAATGGTAGCCATAAAAAAAAAGTTTTCCCTCTTCCAGGCTTTTTCAAAGTGATCAATGACTTCCTTAGTGCCAAATTATGCTGTGGTAGCTGCGTACATGATTTGAAACAGAAGCGAAATTAAGGCTCCAGGATGTGATCTGGTTGGCATGGAGGTGTTGGGTCGTAGTTTGGCTCAGAGGGGATCCCAGAGATCTTTTCCAGCCCCACTGATTCTGTGAGGAATATGTCACCTCACCTATCCAGTGGCATCACTTCTCCATGGAGCAAATCCAGAACTACCTTAGGATTCATATTTCTGCTGATCACCGATGCATTTTCTGAAAGACCAGGAAAGGTTACAAAGCCCATGTGAAACAAATATGGTCTGAGTGCAAAGTATCAGGCTGAGAAAAGAACTTTCAGTGGAGATTAAGCTCCTTAAAAAATCCATAGGCTTTCTGCCTTTGAAGGTGCTTTCTTAGTATAGCTAAAGTTATTAACTTTGTACATAAGTGATGAAGAAATCAGAATTCCTATAGCCAAAATCTACATTTAAAGGAAGAGTGAAATGCTTCAAATATTAAAAAAAAAAAAAAAATTCCAGTTTACTAGAATTTTTATAAAGCTTTTACATGTGGTACCCTTTTTCAGCGCAGTAACATCTGTATACAAGAAGTTTAAAATGTTATTTTTCTTTTTTCACTTTTGCGTCTGTTTCCAACACCGTTTGGAATTTTAATCATATAAGTAGAAGTAATAGATTTCACACTACACCCTGGAAAATATCTTTACACTCTCTGAGGTGGGGTAAGTAACAGAATATAGAAATATTAAAATTCTTGCAGTTAACCAGAATTTTACCACTGCAAGCAAACTTAATTTGTTGCCAACAAAGATTGTGAAAATATCCTTTGAGTAGAAAAAAAAAGAAAAGCAAATAAGAGTATTGAGCATTAGAAGGAATTCGGGAGGTGTCAATGCTGCAGTACTTTCCCATCTTGTATCAGTTGTGGCTGATATGTAATTCATGATAGAATGGAGCTTGCTATAGATTAACCAAAGGATTTATCCCATTTCTTTGTGGCCTGCACTGAGTCCTAAATTGTCACTGGGGATAATTTAAATTAGAAGTTAAACTTCACATGCCTTGGTTCATGGTTCATGCACACCTAAAAGCTGGAGGATAACTTGAATTTAAGCATGTTTTCTGTTTCTTCATTGTGTTAAGTGCTTGTATCCTAGATTAATTCTGGCCTAACCTTGTTGGTTCAGTTTTATGCAGCTCCCCTTGCAATGAAAGCTACAAAATGTTTATATTTTTGTCCATGCATGAGTGGTCTAAGTGGAACATCTTAGATGGAACATCAATGCCTGTAATTGCTTAACAATTGCTTTGTAATATAAGACACCTGTTCTGCTGTTTGCAACTTTTTCTGACTCCAGAAAGGTTTGGCTGAAATTTTCTGGGTCGAATATCTGCCTCAGGCTGAATGGGATAAAAGAGTTCAACTGTTTCTAAGAACAAGATTAAGAAAATAAGCCTTGTTTTCTCCTGTTTAAAACCATTGTTTGAGCTGGTTTGAGATAAAGCCTTGCTAATGTCTGTGTTCTAATGACAGCAGGAGCTGGGCAGTGAGATCTCTGAGTCGACAAGGAAAGTCAGAAATTCAAAGCACAGGTTTTGCTCCGTTCTCTCCATGCCTTGCTTCTTTCAGCCTGAATTCAGGCTGCCAAGCACTCAGACCTCCTGTCCTTTCTCAATGTTCCCACATTTAGGTATTTCAAACTGCTAGGAAAAGCTTTACCTGAGCTAATTTCTGCATTTATCTTTTCCCACCAATCTAGTGAAGATGAGTTAAGGCAATTCTAGCTGCAATAGTCAAATATTAAGCCAACTCTCCATTTATTTCTCATCAGCCTGTTCACTTGGCTGTAAGTGCAGCATTAGAATAATCTCTCCACATCAGGAAAAGAAATATAATGACGTGAGTATTACACAAAATTTGAACTGAATAGCAGACTCAATGCAATTTTAGTAGTTTTTCTCTTCCTTCTCAACTTTTCTATTTTCCTCTCCAGCATTTCTGGATAGACACTCTGAGACTATCAGTATGAATAGGATGTAACAACAGCCATCTGCAGGTCAGATAAACCCATCCATCAGCACATCAGCAAGTGGACCTAAAATATTTATAGAATTTTTATTCATGAGAGAAAGAAAACGTTAATTGGTGATTAACATAAGAAGGTAATAATGAACTCAAATCTGTGTAGTGCAGTTTTGTTATTACTCATTTTCTGCAGGCAAGATAAGAAAACAAAATGAAGAAATTAGTTTTCATTTGCCAGAAGAGCTATTTTGTGTAGATTACTGATGAAATGTATTTTGAAATCTGATGCATCTGTACATATCAAGATTCATTTCTCTGATCTAGTGAAATATCACAGATACTTCCCAAAAAGGGAGCTTTACAACAAACAGTAAAATCTCTATCAATCACTGTGTATTCATAATAACTCATAGCCCTGATACTTAATTACAGCTAAATATAATTTCTGACTTGAAACATTTTCAGCAGAGCACTCAGCATATTCCTAACTTAAAATGAAGTTTTTTGTATTAAAAGTTCAAATACTTTAATGGATTTGAGTCTGTCATGAAGTTGTCTATATAGTCAGCAATTACAGTATGTAAAAGTGTGAAAATAAGTTCAATTTCTGCAAAACAAGCAACTCTCTTGGAAAAAAAGGTAGGGTTCCTTTAAGGAGTCTTCTTCAGAGAAAGAAAAGCTGAAGTGCCATAAAAAGTTATATCCATTGCTTGTCCTCTCCTAGTTTAATTTCATTTTAACTTAAATAAACATTTCTTTACATTTAATAACATTGGAAAAGGCTGTTCTTACTCATTTTGTATGATTAAAACTACATTAGCAATATAGATGTATTAATTTACAGATACAGCTACTAATTGCTTAAATATTGAGTTCAAAACTAGACACTAGTACTGGGAAAGGATAATTGGTTCTTGCCGTGGAAAAAAACTATAATAAAGAACTTGAAAGTGCTGTCACATTTCACATAACAAGCAAAATCTCAGAATATTTGAAAAATATTCTGAAAGAAAATGTCTTGGGGCTTTCTTAATGAGAATGAATGTGGTTTGAAAAGATCAAATAATATTCACATATGTCAAATACAGGTTCTAATAACAGTTAGAGATAATGAATAAAATTAAAGTAGGTCATTTTTAGTCACTTAGGATCCAATAGGAGGCATACCTCTTCCTAACTGCTTGTTAAAACATAATTAGAAGCATTTGCTGTATTTACCAAAAAAACTCTATATCAAAGATTTAAAAACATTAAAATTGGATATTTTACAATTCTTTAATTTTCTGGTTTTGTTTTATTAGCATTTAAGTAGCAAATGGCATATAAATATGTTAATATTGTAATAACTGGTATAATGCAGTTATAACCATAAGTAATATGGCAGCTGTAAATATTCTGATAGGAGAGATGGGATTTTTCCTCTCATCCTGAATATGATGGCTGTAGCAACCCACAATTATCTTCAAATATATGGAACTGAGCATACAGAATTATGTAAAGAAAGAAAAGTCCAAAGTAGAGTGTTGTTTGGACACCAGATATTGAATTTTGTATTGAAAACATATGGAAATTCTTAAGAGGAAGAAAATAGGGTGAGGACTGTGGTGTTGTCTCCTTTGAGTCTCCATTGATGGTTGTCGCAATCCCTAATTATCAACAGATATATGGAACTGAATATACAGAATTGTGGAAAGGAAGAAAAGTCCAAATTACAGCATTGTTTGGAAACCAAATATAGAATTTTGAATTGAAAACATATGGAAATTCTTAAAAGGAAAAAATAGACGAAATTCTTAAGAGGAAAAAATATTGTCTCCTTTGAGTCTCAGTTGTCTCAGCTCAGGTGAATTCAACACAAGGTCAGTACTGGTCATTTGTCCATTGTAGTGACAGGGGGAACCCAAAGGATATTCTGACTGCTTGCTTTAGATGTCAGACTGGATCCAGACTGGATCCAACCAACTCAAATGAGATCAGACCAGATCCAGCTTGATGCTGTGTGATCAAAGATGTCCCAGCTCTTCTAGAAATAAGCCTTCTCTTCAGGTTAGGCTTCTGCTGAGGAAGATATGCACAAAATGAACCCTAGGTTAATAATATGTTTCCATCTTATTATCTATGGTCAAACTGATGAGATATTTTTACCAACACACAAATCCTTGCATTTTGCACTAATCACCTCTGGTCTGTATGGTAGAACACTAATTTTAAAATCAGCACTTTTATTTATTTACTCTCTCAAAGGCAGTGTAAGCTGCACTTAAAGTCAAGCCCTCTTAATGACACAGAACCTTTTACACCCTCCTTTGCTAATGTATTCTTCAAGGGAAGACTTGCATATTTGAAGATTACTCTCAGACATAATGAAGAAACGTCAGGAAGCCTGTTGGCCTAGAAAAGAGCCATTCACATCCACTCATTTATGCATATCCCACTCGCATGCTGGTAGTGTTTTGTGACATATATTTCCATCCCCTTATCCCTGAAGTTATCAGGCACCATGTGTAAGGCAGGCATTAAAGCAGGAATATCACCCGTGACACCTAGTTAGTTGGGGAGAGACAAAGTCATTTCTTCTTATCTCAGCAGGAAGCCACACTACTTTGAGCCCAAAGCTTCTTGGTTCAATTTCTTCCTGGAATTGATTCCTTATAAATATGAATTACTCTTCATTTGATCTTTTCTCATTTGTGGGCAGGGCAGCAGTGCCCCACAGATCTGTGTGTGGAGGGTCTACACACACAGATTTTAGGTTTTGCTCTATGGAAAACGAGAAATGGGGATTGCGTCCTTCTCTACATGACACTTTGGAGAGGGCAGTTTGTTTGGAATAACCTTATTGGAATGGGGGCTTAAAAGGTTAGGGCAGCAAAGGGAGGAATATGTCAGATATACATTCTCACCCTGTAGAAATTCATCAGAGACCCCAGGGAAAATCTTTAAAGGTAGATCCCTGACTGGAGCTGAGGTCCTCTTCTGTAAATCATCACTGCACTGTCATTCCCCAGGTATGCAGGGTAAACAGAGCTGTAAAACTCATGCCATTTGTGAAATTGTAATGTAGATCCTACATTTTCAGGAATAAATGAAACATAAATGAAAATATCTGCTCATGACTGAGAGAGGAACCAAGATATTATTTTAGTCACCTTCCATGAGTTACAGAGTACCAGACAAACCTAGCCCTTAGCCACTATTTTGTGCTGGAGGAAGTTAATGTTTATCTTTGGGCTTTATTTTTATTCTGGGCAATAATGTATGTGTGGACATACCTGTTAAACCACTCTGTGTGTCTCTATCACTGAAGTGTTTATAGGTACCATCTCATAAATGTGGTCCCTTTTATATTTATATAAGCTACAATTTCACTGAGTGGCAGAGCTTGGAAGGCAGCTCTGCAGACCTCATTCAACTCCCCTGATTAAAACAGTTAGCTGGAGTAGATTGCTCTGGACTGTGTTCAGTTGAGTTTTGAACATCTCCAGAGATGAAGAATCTCCAGCTTTTCTCCTGGAACTCTGATGCTCCATGATCATATCATGAGGGGTTCTTCCAGTCTTTATTCTTCATGAATAAAGCAGTTTGCTCTCCTGAATTGCAGGGTTATGTTCTTGTTTGGATTTGTCCCTCTTCTCTCATGAGCCTGAACTCCACCATCCCATAGCCCCAAATGGCTCATGATCCCAGACAGTTCTGTGCTCCCAATGGGATCACAGCTCTGCCTGTGCATGCAGATCCCTAATTCCTGCTGTTTGCAATCCTGTGACTCACATGTTATTTATGGTTACCTTGGAGATGCTGCCAGCCCTGCTGGCTTCCCAGAAAAGTGAAGTTTCAGAAAATTGAACTTTTCAGAAAAGTTCCCATAACGCTGCCCTATCAGCCCTGCTTTGTGCACCTCTTCCAGTGCTGCTTAAAAAGGTCTCCAACGGTGCAGTTACATTTTATTTGAAGTATGAAAAACAGTTGCCTTATCTGATTAGTTGTGATCATGCAAATAGATTTCTAAGACATGCAATTTTTTTAAGCTTAAACAGCACAGGAAGGTTCCATTATAGATGCAATTAGATCACTTTGACCAATTAAATGATGCTGTATGTTGCCCTCCTTTGGGTAAGAGGTATCTTGTTTCACTCCTTTGTGGTTCTGTTTCATTTTTTAGGTTGTGCCCCATATTTTGGCCAACATTTCTACTACTTCTGAGGGATGTGATATCTCAACTGTGCATGATCTATTGCTGAGGATGTAATGAGAGTCAAGTTTGCCAACACAGTCACTCCATTATCTAAGTCATTGCTCCATAAACTGCTTTGAGGTACCTTGAATATGAAAGGCCATATATCTCCATAAATTCTATTTTATTCTGTAGGATGCCCAAGCTGTGCCAATGCATATTCAGTGTTCTGGGCAATGGGAAGAAAATGGGAGGGGGAAGAGGAAAAAGACCATTCTTAACTGTGCTTCACTGGCCTTTCCTTCTTCACTACAAAACTATTTTTGGATGTTTGACACTCGCTCTTGAAATTGTTTCAGTAGAGTTATAACTGTGTAATGAAACATGGCAAAGAACTCCTTGTGAGTAGCAAGTCTTAAAGGACTGCTATCAAAACAGCAGTTTCTTGCTTCTAGAGCTAAAGCTAAAAGCCATATTTTAAATTCTGGTTTTGAGCGTGTCATATTTACTGCGCTACCAGAACTTTTCAAAGGTGATGCTGAGCATCTCCTTTTACTCTTCCAGAGCACTGCTGAGCTCTGGAAGCAGTCACACTATTCTCTCAGTATTCCTGATTTCTCCAATCACCTTTTTGGGGCATATTAAGCTGTGATTATGTTCATTTCCTATGAGTCTTAAGTGTGCTACAGGCTCTTTAAAGGTGTTTTTTGTGGGTGTTGGATTGTAGACATGGGACAGATGTTCTACAAGCTTTTCTGATTAACAGCCCTCAGTTGCATACAAGACCAGAAGAATAAGAAATGTCTCATACTCCATAAAAGAATATATGACCATAAAGGAGATAAAATTTTTGCATGTAATTTGATTTCTGGGCAGTTTTTTATATAAATTGATAAAATGAAATTAAGAGGGACTAAAGTCAACTATAGGGCTGCTTCAGCATTTCAAAATATGGATAATTAAGTGAACCTCAGTAAATAACATAATCATCCTGAGGATGCAGCTTGGCTGGAAAACTCTCAAAATCTGGCACAATATTTTGGCAGTTGTGTTTCTGGCAAGGGCAGAATCAGGATGTATAAAGTGCAAGAAAATTTAAAAAAATAGAAGAAAAGTAACATTTTCAAGTAAGATAATTTGTGTGGAGTTGATTACAGGGGACATTAAATTGCAAAGTCAGGAGATTATCTGGTTCCAGTCACTTCAGTGTCTGAATCAAAAGTTTGTGTTACTTCATTGTGGGGAGAAGTGCCGTGTACCTGATTTTGGACTTTGTGTTATGTGCTGTGGCTGTATGGAGAGTTGCACTATAATGCTGCTCTACATTAGCCTTCATATAAAAATATTTAATGTATTTTTAATTTTTATCTGTCTAGTTCTTCCATCCCTGGTCTCTATTATTTGTGGCCTAAGACTCTTACAAGCCTTGTGCTCTTCTTGTGGATTATCTTATGGATTTAGCATTAGAGAAAAGCAGACATCTATCTAGAGATGCATTAATTGTAAGTTGAATGGATGGCTGCACACCCTCAGTATTCTGTTTTTAATGTTGTCATGGGTGTCATCTCTGTTTCCAGCTTTTTGGGTTTATTGCACTTCTATTTTCTGTAATTTTCTTGAAAGGCAAAAGGTAGAGTTATGCTGTGATGAATGAGTTGGAGAGCCTATAGCTCAGGCAGTAGTTTGTTTGAAGATTGACCATTGAATGTAAAGTATGCAAGGCTAAGAACAGTTTTGATATGATCCATTGTCGAATGTGCCGTGATTCATTTTCCTTTTCCAAATATGCTATCTTGGCTGTAGTTCTGCCATTTGTCACGTTTTTCTATTAATAAGTACCCAGAAGGACAAAAGCATGAGCAGGCTTTCCAAAGTTCAGTATGAAATAAATTAATATGTAAGAAATATCTTCTTGACATAACAGAACACACACCTGACAGCACACCACGTAAATTAGCAGCTTCTGGGATGATAGCTGCAAAATGATAGCACATGGAAAGCTCTTCCAAGAGGTGATATTGAGAGCTGAATGGGAATTTCAAGAGCATTTAGGAATATTTGGCTCTCATTTCAGGTTATTTTATTCATAGCTCTGTCAGTGATGAGGCATGTGCCTATATTTATAGGGACATCATATTTAAACCTGAACAGGAGCTGTTGCCAGTCTCAGGTGAAAAAAAAAAAGCAGGTAAACATTTACTTTATATTGCCTCTCTTCAGCAAAGTTATAAACATATGATAAAAGTTAAGCACATGTTTGTATTCTTTATTTATATTCTTTACTGGACGGTAATCTGGGCTCTCAAACAGATGTATGGCTGCACTGTTATATGGCCGTAGGCTGTGAGGTTCATGGCCAAGTTGCTCAAGGAATTCATGATCTTGAAATACTGCAACGCGCTGGAATCTGCAGGATTTAAAATAAATTAAAGGAAAGGAAGAATTTGCGTGTTTTATCCCAGCAGAGAAAAGCCTCCTTACTGCTGATTCTACTGTGAAGATCGGGAGGGTGTTGGTTACTCAGGCAGTTGCAGCGCTGGATTACAAACAAGCCAGGTTGGTACAGATCCAGGGTAAGGAGTGCTAGCTGAGAAAAAATGAAAAGGTAAGCACATATGGCTGAACAGCTGCTTTCAAATTTATAAAATATCTTCTTTAATCCCCGCAGCTTTCTTGGCTTTTTCCTCCTAATGCTGTTCCTTTACCGCAAACGCTGTGAAAGTCATTCAATTTTTTTTTTATTGTAATTTTTCACCAAATATTAAATCACTTCCATTTCAAGTTTATAGTTTTGGTTTTCACCTAGAATACCCCAAATGCAGAAGTAAATAATTCTAGAGGAGCTAAACAGAGTTTCGAGTCATAAAATGGAGAGACAGTGAAGCAGAAGAAAAATTGTTCTATAGTAAGTCAAAGTATTTACTCTTGTATTTGTGGCATGATTTTTTTTCCTTACTGCTTTTGCTGCAGCAAACTTCAAATATATGCATGATTTTATACACAGTCCAAATAAAGGGATTTTTCTTGCCTCAGTCTTAGGATAGTAGTTTTTAACAACACTAACTTTCTCTACTTTGCCTTGGAATTCTTAAAGCACATTTAAGATATTAACTTATTAAATTGAACAATATACCTAAAGGGAGTGAAAATATTCCAATTTTCAGCCATGAAACACAGTGATTGTTACAGTGCTCATACAGTAAAATACAGGGAGTGTAGGGCAGAATAAGGGAGTGTCTCCTGTCCACGGTAATCTTAATCCATTAAAACTTTAATATAGTTCAGTTTTTATAGGAAATATTTATGAATAAATTGTCTATCTCTGCAAAAGAGCCCTATTTTTCCTCTAATATACTCACTTTTATTTTTATTTTTATTAGTTGTTGGAAGTGTAAGTCAAACAAAAATTCTAATATTTTTTTTCTGAGAAAAAGGTCATGTTTCAGAAATAGGTTTTCTTTTCAGGTTTTCAATAAATTAATTTATTTCAGATGATATTTCAAATACAATAATTTTTTCAGGATATTTCTCTACAATTGAGTGGTTTTGAGTCCTTCAACCAAATTGATGAGAGAAATGCCAAACTTCAGCTCATATTTTCAAATTTACATGAGGATGTTCTTGACTGGGCAGGGTTTTAATATTATTTTTGTTTTACTGCCTTTTGAAAAGAAGCAAAACTAAAAATGTTGCCCCAAACTCAACTTTCTTGTGCTAGAATTGCTCTGGAGCCCAGACCCAGATGATAATTTGGGTATGGGAATCAGTACATCTGCATCATGATGATGTTTCTCTTGGCCTTCTGCTGCTTTTTTGTGGAGTCATTGGTTCGAGCTCACTAAAAAGGCTTTGTCCAGCACGTGGACATGGGTATAGACTCTTGGATCCCATTTTTTTTTTTAAAGTTGTTTAAATATTTATGGCTAGATTTTTTTTCTAGCTTTCCCAAAAATACCTAGTAAAACAGATAGGAACCCACCAAGACTACAGTTGACTTCATGTATGTTTAAAGAAATCTGTTATCGATTGTAACAGATGTCAAAGAGACAAAGCTCCAGTTAAGTGGCTTTTTTGTCCCTAAATGCCTTTAATAACTTCACTTTTATAACACCTAAAATACTTCAGGAGAAGTCCTTTCACTGTTTAGTGCTTCTCAGTGTTTGAAGCATTTGGACAATGCCTTTATTAGCATGCCTTAGCTTTTGGTCAGCCCTAAGGTGATCAGGCAGTTGGGCCAGATGACCATTGCAGGTCCCTGTGAACAGAATTATATTATTATTGTTATCCTTACTATACTGTAAATATCATATTAATGTGCTATCAGAAATGATAGTAAAGGTCATTCTTTTATAAACAGAGAATTGCAAATTACTTCAAGCTTTGTTTCCCTTTGTGTAGTAGTCTTTTATGTGTGTTTTTCTATAGCAGGACTGAATAATCTTAGTTTGGCAGTATATTTTGCAAGGGAAACAACAAGTATATTTTGCAGAGGGAAAAAATCTCTGGAGTTATGACTATGTCAGCACTTGGCAGCTCAATAGATCTGTATTTTCCTATTTTCTTTCAGCACACGGGGGTTTAATAGCTTACCTGTAGAACAGGAAGTTTAGACCTGGTCTTTAAAGACCTGTGTCTTATTCCAGAGGAGACCTCTATCATTATTCCAGCTAGGCTGACAACACAGAACACACTGTCAAAGTCCTGGAGGTAATACCCTTATTACATGTGTCATTAGAGGATGTTTGCCATATCTGCTTTAACACCGCAGACATTTTAAGTAGGTTATTCCATCACTTTGCCATTTTGATTATGACAACAAAATGACACCATATTGAAATGGATTTTGGAAAGAAAGGCTAACTGTCCAAAGAGGTCCATGCTCGCTCTAATTAAAATTGGCTAAGGTGGCACAACCTTCATAATTCAGACTATGGCTATGAAGGATATGCATGTTGAAAGCGCTCTTTGCTCATTAGTGCTATTTCTGTCAGACACCGCTACCTGCTCTTTTCCTAATGAATGCTAAGCCATCTTTTTAGAAGATTGTGCTGCTTCCCTGAACTGAGGGAACTGTCTTATTTCCTCCCAAGTTCGTTGAGAGTAAAATCGGGGAGTCACCTCTTTGACATTTCCCAACCTCTGTACTTATTTATCTCTTTGAGACCCTGCGCTCCAGAGATATCACTGTCTTAATTAAGAAGAAGGATGTGACCATGGTAAATTGACTGATTCCATTGATTAAGGACTAGCTGTACAAGTAACATTGATTTTAACAGTGGGTCTACATAAATGTAATTGTTCGAACATGGGGCTGCATAATTATGGTGATGTACGAGAATAGTTGGTTTGTCCTTTTCAACCTTCACTAACATTCTTTTGCATGGTAATGTACCTCGTTCAATTAGCAGAAATCTTAAATGTTACAAAATGTCTTTTGTGAAGGCACACAGTAATCATTATAGTCTAATTTAATCTAACAGCATCAGACAGATACATCTCTTTCTTTTCCTTTCTTTGTTTCTAGATTTTTCTCCTCTACCCCTTTTTTTTTTCCTTAGCTCTTAGGACCACTCATACATCCATAAATATTAAAAAAAATGTGAGAAAGAGTCTCCTTTGCTTTGCCCAATTTGTAAAATGTATGATTTTGAGCAAGAACCCACAGAGTTAATTTATGATTAGGAACAATTTGCTTTCTTCTTTCCCCAGTTCAAATTCCTATGGGGCATACTGGACATGTTCTTAATCTACCCAGCAACTTCACCAGCCCTACCTCTGGTGGGAAAATTGCATTCTTCCCTAAATGTGGACAAATATCATGCCTTTTTTTGAATTTACCATCCACCTGTCCATCTCTCATCTCCATGCTCCCCTAAAACCAGTGTATGCTTGATTGCACATCTCTGAAATTTCTTTTTGTGAAGAATTCATAAGGCTTTAGTGCATGCCTTCCTTTTAATGCAAGTCAGTAAGCAGAATCTGGAGAGCCAGAAATATAAGGAAGGAAGTGGAAGAAAGCAGCACAAAAGCTGAAGTTTAAATTGCTGCAATAAATATGTGGACCACTTTCAGAGTACAGAACTTGTGCTACCAGTTCATAATTATTTTTTATGGTGTATTCTCCAGACAGAGCAGAACTCCATGGGGCATTAGGTTATTAAGTCTTTTGGGCAAAAACTGTCTCTTGGCAAAGTGTTTATATGACTGGTGAGTAATTCTTGGTAAGAAGTAATAACTTAGTTTTGTAGGGTTGTTTATTAGCTCAAAAAAACGTGATTTTGTAGCACCATAACTTACTTGGAAGTCTGAGTCAAAGAACTCAACCACTGAAGAAAGGAAGGAGAAGGTTTCCCTCCTCCTTCAGTGTTTTCATGCCTATTTTCAGTAAGCACAAAAGTGGAAATTTTGACATTCCCAAACTGCTTTGAGTTTACCTTTTTAATGCAACTTATTACTGCAAGATACAAATACACTTGAAGCTTCAGTTCAATTAATAATTTAGCTTGATAGAGGAGATCCATGTGGATTGAGGGACTCTCTCTGGCCAATTTTGGTCATTGATAGCCCAGCCCTTGGATGAGCTCTTAGGTAGGAAGTTCCACCAGGAATTTTGATATCCCAACCCTTGGATGGCCCTTAGGCAGGAAATTCCACCTGCTAGGCTCAACAAAGAATGGCTCAATGGAGAGTTAGGGCTGCCAGGCCCAATATTTCAGCTTACTTGCAGAAGCTTTCTCCTCTTGACCAGCCCAGAGCCCAACAAGTCAAGCAGCACTCCAAAGGATGGATGTAAAAACCAGTTAAATGTGTGTCCTGCTTGTCCTGAAAATATTTTTTTGTTGATATGGGCTTTACAGTTGATCACTGCCCAAATTGTCACATATTCCTATACCAAGACTTGTTGTCAGGCTGGACACTCCAGATAATGCTGTGGTCATTGTATGGCAGGTGTCCTTGAAAAGTTTAGTTTAACTTTCTTTTTTTCCTCCTGCTACAAAATGCATCAATATTTATTTCCCATATCTGCAGCAGGAAACACTTGGGATAATCAGTCTCTTCCATACTATCAAAAATAGGCAAAAACTGTCCTTGCAGTACGTGTGCATGAGTACATGATATATCTAAATGAGAATGAAAGCCCTCCAGCAATCAAGTATGCACACAAGTTAAGAGAAGTGACACCAATACACACACTTCAGCACATATACATGCATACTCACAAAAAAATCATATCCTGGATTTAAAAGGCTTCAAGATTAAAGGCCCAAGGGGCTTAAAACTTAAAGAAATATTTCTTCCACCTCATTGCATATTCATGAGTGAGTATTTTGGCAAGCAGACTGAGCAAAATAGCTTACAGAATTATGGAAGGAAGATTATTGTTGATTCCTGTGTGCCACAACAGAGCTTTCACAGAGAGAAAGGAAAATGTAAATAATCATCCAAATGACTGCATTGACACAGGTGAGTCTGAGGGCCCTATCCAGCTTGGGTTGTTATAGGTTTTTGACCCACGTGAGATGAAAAACTTGGAAAAAGGGTACCCCAGAGGCCAGCTCCTTCTGGGGACAGGTTAAAAGGTAGGAGGGGAATCTACCCTGCACAGCATGAGGTTGTAAAGGTGGATTTCCCATGGTTTTTCTCTCTCTGCTGCTTTTGATTTGGCCAAGACGTAAAGCTCCCACCAAGCACCAGGGGTTTGTGTCAGGTTCTCGTGTACTCGACTAAATTTGCTCTCAATTTCTGTGCAAGATCAAGAGTTGGCAGAGGCTAGTTTTAATCTCCAGGTTTTTTGGTTTTTATGAACCAACTACCTCTGCTGTGCTGGTAACTCACATGGATTTTCCTGTCTTTCAGTGTTGTTGTTTTTTGGTTTTGTTAGGTTATTTTTTTTTGTTTTGTTTTTTGGGGTTTTTTTGTTGTTGTTGTTGTTCTCATTTTTTTTGCCAAGATTCTATAACATCTGAAAATCTTTTGCGGCAGAAAAATATTTTTCTCTGTATCACTTTGGCAGATACCATGAACAGACATTACAGTAGTGCTTTATATACCTGATTAACAAGCAAGGTTCAAGAAATTTCAGTGATAAAACTGAGCCATATTAATGAGACTAAAGTAGATTCTAAGAATAATAGGTAAATAATATGATTAAGATAGCAAGAAAGAAACTCAGTGAAGGAATAACAATACAAAAAGCAGTTTGCCACTTGTATACCTTTACTCAAATTAACTTAATTTACATAAAAGCAGAGTGAACAAAGGATGGCTTCTTCAAAACAGCAGTTTCCCTATATCCTCTGGTAGCAAGCAGACAGCACTGAAGACAAAATTAGTGCTACCTTTGAAAGCAGAAAGGGTGCTTGGAAATGTGAAAAAGGTAAAAATACAAAGAACAAATGCATGACTACATCCAGCACAGGAGACATACCAGAATTCAGTATCTTATTCTAACCCTGATTTCTGACTTGAGAAATTTTTGCACACTTTGCAGTAAAAAAATACTAAACTTTATTTTTTTCTATAAGCAAAGGAGTAGCTCTCATGGAAGTATAGAAGTAGAATTTCAGTGTTGCAGGGATATATAGAAACCTGCAGCCAGGAGAAAGGTGTTGATAACTTCGTTCAGAATGCCTATTTTTGGATTAAAATAACACAGATTTCAGAAAAAAATTCCTTCAATTTAGCATTTATCTTCACCATGAGACTCAAAAATATTTATATTCTGCAGAAATATTTCCAGTTTGTGCGCAGCCAGAGTTCCTTAACCCAGCCTAGTTTTAGACTGTCATGCTTTTCTTCCTCTTTTTCTTTGTATTTTTTCTTTCTCATTTTCTTTGTATTTTTCCTACCTCCCTAGTCTGGTCTCTTTATATCTCTTTCCCTTGGGAAAGGAAGGTTTGACACCATCTCTCTCTGGGTCAGTTAAGCTTGACCTAATTGTTGTCTGAGGAGACAAGGTGAGCTGGTGGGTCCTTTTTCAGGAACACCGAACCCATGGTTCTTGGCTGTCATTTAAGGCACAAATTCAGGTGCTGCCTGATCTTGGGACCCTGAGGCATGACAGGGTAACAGGGCACTGCTGTGAGCAGGGACATGGGGACAGGCTCATCTTCAACATGTGGAAGTGTAAGTTATAATGTCGTTTTTAATATTCTCAGTAGCCCTGAGTCCCACCTTCCTGCCCTCTGGCATTATCAGTGGAGACAGAAACACCTTAGGAAACCTGAGGAGAGGGGGGAGAAGACACACAGCCAGAGCACAGCTTTGATCTGAAATGGTGCCTGGCCTGAGCAACTTTTAATTGTGAAATAATTCAGAGGTTCTCTCCTCCCTCCCATTTGTACAGCTGGTTAAAATCACCAGAGCAATGCATTTTCCTCTGTGCTTGAAGCAACAGCACCAACTGCATTTCTACTGACAACCTGCAATTACTTCAGCAGAGAGCAAAGCACAGCCCAAAACTTCAGGGAGGTATTTGTATCTTAGACAAGGCCATTTCCCACAGGCCACAGGATTAGTGTGGGAATGAGTGGAAATATGGCTGTGGGCTATATGTGATGACAATTCATAGCACATCCATCCCAGAGGAGATTTATGGATCTGCAGTGTACAATACCTTACCTTCAAATTTATTTTACTGACCCCCACTTTGAAATAAAGTAGTATTGAGAATATAGAACTCATGCTATTCAAAATATTCCTAATATTATGGGTCTAAAACCAGATTTTTTATTTTTTATTGGATTTTTTTTTTGGTGATTTTATCCCACTGTATTGAGCTTTTGCAAGAATAACTACAGTATGCATCAGAAATGTCTCTGGTCTGTGTCTCACTGACACTGAACAAGGACTGGGACAGTTCTGTGTGGAACTGTAATGCTGAGCCCACAATTAACATTTCTTACACTTACAATTAGATGCTACAACTTGACCCTTCTGCCACTGATTTTATTACCAATCTTCTCTTTTGCCTTTCTGAAAACATTCCTGCTTGTTCTTAAATAAGAGCATTGTGAGGACAGCCCATTTGTACCCCTGTTTGAAGCACTGGGATCTCAAAAAACTGTTTCTATTTCCTGATGGGCTTCCATTTTCTCTTGTAAAAGCTTCAAATCAGACTCAGCTTTTCCAAATGAAATACTTAAAGGTTGGTTGTAAAGTTTTGAATGTGTTAGACATGAACTCAGTTTTTAGGAGTTAATTGTAGGTCTGTGAGCATTAAAAACTTTAGGAGGTTGCTAGTAGAATTCACTACTAACACAGAAAAATGTAGAGTTTTCAGAAAGTGGAATGAGATGGTGAATTCTTCCTAAACTACATTTAAAAAAAATATATCTACCTGATTGATGTAAAATCTTGTCATTCTCAAGTATTTAACAGGCATCTTGACAAAGTTTCATGTTAGTTGATCAACTGTTTTGAATAAGGCAAGAAAGGTTTTCATTCTTTGGAAATATTTCAAATACTGATCTGGTTGCACTGCTCTAGCATTTTGAGAATTCCTTCAGCAAAATGCCTTTGTTAGAACTCTGCTTTTTGTGGATTGGTGGGTTTTTGTCTTTTTTTTTAAATTCAAAGTCTCTAGCTAGTATTTCCAAAGGCATGTAGACCAAATCTCTCCCAGTGCATCTCAGAAATGTCAGATCTGCAGAAGAGCTGACAGATAAAAAATAGAGTTCATGGGAAATTTTTTGCTCTTCACTCTAACCAATGAAACAGTAAATTCAGGGATGAGTATCCAAAAACATCTTATTTCCTGGGTCTTCCTAGTTCTGTTTGCCTTTCACCAAGCTCAAATGTGCATGAATAAATGATGAAGACAAATTTCTAATAACCAAACAGGCAATTGTGCTTCTAACCCATTTCATATTTTTTTTCTCAAATGCCATAAACTTTTTGAAGATGCTGAATTTGTCAATGCAAATAACCTTAGATCCAAAAGAAATGGAATTTCTTTTTTTCATTTTGGTTGGTTTTGTAAAATGTCTAGTTTGAGGAAATTAGCTAAGCCAAGCTTGTCTTCACACAAAAGTCACACCAAAGTAATTTGAATCGCTTTATAAATCGATTTTGTTAAACCGATGTGAACACTTGTTTGGACACTCCTAAATTGATTTTGTCCTGGCTTATATTGATTTAGCTTAAGTCAGGAAGGAATTCACTTAAGATAAATTAATGCAAGTCTGAAATAAAAAGTGCCCACATAGGGTTTGCATGGGCTTGTTAAATTGATTTTAAAATGCACTTTTAATTAAAGTGATGTAACTTTGTGTAGGGTAGGGCTAACACCACAGAGAGAAATCTTTGGCTTGCAGAAATGATGAGCTCTGTCATGTCCTGAAAGGGCTTTAGGTCTAGTTCAAGGTATTGCAAGGTTTCTACATTGATACTTGAAATAGTTTACAGCAATTTTGCAAATGTGTAAACCTCCCCACTCAGAGAAAATACTCCTCACTCTGACAATTTCCTGATTTTTCCAATCATCAGTCTTATTTACATTAAGATGAAAGGTTAGTGTGAAACAAAATCTGATTTCTAAATTTACAAAATCTGCACACACATTTTAACTTTTCAGCTCTCTGCTGCCTTTAAGCCAAACCATCTCCAAGACAACTTTCTTCATATCATAAAGACATTGATTTTGAAATAGGCAAGCACCTCTTGCATATTGGGGACTAATTTCATGTTGAGGCACAATAGGACAATTGCTGGCTTCATAACTAGCACTGTCTTGCTAATGTAAAGCAATCAGTTTTCATTGTCCTGCTAATTGTTCAATTTCCATGTGCACTTCAATACACAATTACCAATTTTTCCTCAAATCTTTGCTTTGTCCAGCAAAGAGGGTCTAGACACCAGTGACCTTGCAAAGTAACTCTGAATAATGATTTGTAAAAAAAGGCTGTAACCTTCATGGTGCTGCCTGGAATTGGCAATCAAAATCTGAGATTATGCAGAAACCTCTATCTCAGGATGTGCCTTATTTGCTGAACTGTTGCTTGATGCAAACCACAGTTTGAAGGGACCTGCATTACACATTGCCTTGTAGAAATCGCACCCACATCCGACTCCCTGGAAGAGAAAATAACAAAAATTACATGTTTTCAGAGACAAAGCTATTCATGGGACAGTAATCACAGCTGGTGTTGGATGGGACACCCCTGCTGGAGTGCTGTTCTCCTTCCCATTCACAGATCACCCTCTGCAGTTGCTTTGTTCCTGTGGTATTCCCACTTCTTCCCTTTGATTGCCCTGCAGGGAATATGATGCCCTGGATTCCCAAAGTTGAGCTCACTCATAAACCAGGAGCCCTTTGCTAATTGTAGACCTGGCAAAGTGGCTTTGGCACTGCTGAACCAACCAGCTGTATTTTCCATGGAAGAGTTGTCATCTCTCTGCTGTCATCTAAATAAGTAGCTGAGCTTGGCCAATACCCACTTCTTTCTATCTCTACCATAAATAGGGAAAATAAGCTTCGTCTGCATAGTCCTTGTAATGTCCTATCTTAACTTTTGCTTTTCTTCACAAACACAAACAAAAAGTAGTTTCTTAAATGTGTGCACTATTTGTCATTTGTATTATTCTGCTTGGCACTCTAATATCCATCTTTGCTAAAATCTGGAATCTGGCAACAGTACTTTGGAAAGAGTGGGATTCCTGTCCTTTAGGTACAGCATTCCTACTAACACCTTTCAAAATGAGATTTAGCCTTCTGTTGCTGCCAGTAGTTGACAGATTCTATTTGTAATGCATTTCTATATCAGTGCTTTAAGAGCTGTCCCTCATTCTGTAGCTGTGTGTTTGCTTTCTCTTTCCCAAGAGCTCAAGTTTGTGCCTCTCTATATTTAATTTCATCTTGGTCCTGTGAATGTTAGAGAGATCCATAGAAAGGTCAAGTGGGATGGGTCACTGAGGCTAAACTGCTTCATTGCAAAATTTAGTTTCAGGCGCATTTGTGCAATGGACTAGAATATTTGCAAAATATTTATTCCTGTCACACTGGTGTTTTTTCAAGCATTGCATTTCTAACACTGGACTGTATTTTAACAGTGACAGAAAAACCTCTGCTGAAGTCTTAAGCTTACTGAAGTGTAAGAAAATGACTGAAGAAAGAAAGGTAACTGGAGCAGCCATTGGCTCAGTTTCCACTGCCTGAAGAGTGCCTGCAATGGCTTCAGTGACCTCTTGAGCTTCATTAGTTAACTGGACAGTCTTGTTCACACTTTTGTTTATTTTTTTGTTGTTGTCTACAGGCATTTGTGTCTTCTGGGGTTGCTATATTGCATCGAGGCAATTCTTATGGTAAGTCTGAGGATTTTAATTTTCTTATTCTTGACTTCAGGGTCTTTTGGAATAGGTTCATCTAGTTTTAAAAGGCATTTTTCCAAAGTTTATTTTTACCTAGAATGTTGTGATTCTTCCTTAACCATGTCACTCCTTTTTTCAGACACCCATAGATACACAGTTAGGTTTTTCTTTGTTATGATTCTTAACAACTCTGTAATTTTGAACAGCAGTAGCTACCGAAGGCACCACTTTGGAGACTGGTGGTTAGCCGTGCACATTGAAGATGTACAAATTCAGCTACCATCAAAAAATGAATAAAAAAAAGAAAATTATGAGTTGTAGCTCATGGTTTTAGTATTTATTTTATTAGTATTTAATAAAAATATTTTAAAAAAAAGAAGAAATCATAGATGGGCCGTTAGTAGAGAGCTTGTTCAGAGAACTTGTCCTGTACACAGAGGCATGAAAAGCAGCACAGAACTCAGTTTAAGCAGTCAAGTGGAATCCTAGAGAAAGGAATATCATGAGAATGAGTGACATCAAGATCAAATTGCACAGATAAAGAAGGGAAGAATTTCAGAGAGGTGGCTGCACTTGCAGTGTATGCCAAAGGACTGTCTCCCCATCCAGCTCTGTCACTACAGGAAAAAAAACACAATGAGGAGCAGGAGGAAAGGGATGAAAAATAGGACATTATGAGTGTAAAGCTATGGATAATGATGGAAACATAAACATAGAACAGGAAATTGTTCTTAAGAACACACGAACACCTACTACCTGCTTGTGGATCTCATCTTTCCTTGAATATTGTGGCAAATCTCTTGCAAGAAAACATTTGGTCTATTTTTTAAGTTTTCATATAAGACTTTGAAGTTCAAGACCATGCACCAGGTTTTCATTCTATTCCAACTACTCTGAATTTGAAGAAACGGAGGAGAGACACTACCTGAAAGCAGAGGAAGGAAGGACTAACTTGTGGTTTATATTATAAACCTTCAGAGTCTATAAATGTTAAACTTGATCTGATCTATTATCACTTTTTCTTTTCCTAGAGGTCTCTCTGGTCACCACTTGCTCTGTGTGAGAAAGGCTAGCAAAAAGTTGGAAATCAAGGTAAAATGTTTTATCATTTAAGGTTTTCTTAATTGTGGTGTTAAAAAATAATTCTATGCGGAACAAGCTTAAGAGCAGCAGATACCTAAGAAACTGTCAAATAGCACTGTTAACTATAATAATTTATCCTATAATTTAATGTAGCCCTGACCCCTGTCATAAGTTAATACACCATGAAGAACAGTGTGCAAAAAACATGCTTATTAATGAATTGGAGAAATAATGTGACATTGTTTTTTGCCATTTCCCAGGAAATATCTTAATAGTGGAGTTAGCAGAGCCTAGACAATTTTTGCTATGTAATTATGTCTGTCCATATCTTACTAACTTGTGCTGTGATTAAAAGGTTTGTAATATTAATTATTCTATCTGACTCCAATTGGTTGATTCAAGCCAAGAGCAACAGTATGGAGGAACCCAGCATCATGCACTCTTATTTTCTCTATTTTTGCCAATGTTTTAACTAAAAATTCTTTGTAAATGCTAGCTACAGATGTACACATTCACCACTGGTGCTATGTAAAATACAAAATTCCTCAGAGAATTCAATTATTCTTTTACTAATGATCATCTCTTCTGGTTGCTGGGTTGCACAAGGCCCTAAAGTCGTTGGAGCTGTTCTAGAATTTCTCTGCATGTAGGCAGGTAATTCATATGAGGATTGACATGCAAGGGGAAAGGTTGACTGTTGGTGCTGTGATATTCCAGATATTGCTGTATCCTGTCTATTTTCTGTACCATTCTTGCAGCTCATATCCTGTCATTGCTGTTTTGGCCCAGGTGATGTGCTAGGCTTTAATTGCCAGGGAAGAGTATTCCTGCATCTTAGAGAAGCTTTTTGAAAGTACCTGTGTTCACATATTTTAATTATGAAAACCACATATTAAGACGTGGGATATTAAATAATTTTCATGCTGTACTATATCTGGTTGCATGTTGGCATTAGTAATATGGAACTCTGCCTAAAGACTCCTGATGATGAAAAATTATATCAAAATTGAGGATAAGTTCCTTCCATAGCTGGACTGGAGCTGTACTCTGTGTTTTCCTTGAGTTTTTAAGACACACGTGTCTTAAACTGGGAAGTTTCAGTCAAAAACTGATAGCTGTGGAAAGGTGCAACTTTAGGACAGTGAGTGTCTCCAGAAAAAGGAGACCCACCCACCAGGCAACTTCCATGGGGAGTCCTGTTGCTGTAACCACAGGGCTGGAAAGAATGAGTTCTCTAAAAAAAAAACCAAAACAAAACAAGTGTTTCTAGGCATCTAACAATACTGTAGAGTACTTAGACTATAAAATGGAGAGAATTCCCCACACAGCTTCATTTTTCAAAACTGAAACCTTAAATTTTGTTTTTTAAGTATCTGATTAGAAACCTCCACTCAGATTTGACAAAATATTTTTTATGATACATAGCTTCAGTTTTCAATCAAATGTTTGGACATCGAAGCCAACGGAACCCTTGGACAAATGCAAAAGGTTTTTTGGGGGTTTTTTTGGGGGGGTTTTTTTGGTTTGTTTTTGGTTTTGGTTTTTTTTTTTTGTAAATCCCATGGAAATGGGAAGCCCTAAATGGTTTGCTTTTTCCAGATCAATGAAAGCTAACAAGTTCTCCCTGATATTGTATCTGACTACTTGATTAACAATGGACTTGATGGGGTAAATTCAGAGCAGTTTTAAAAGGCATTGCTTTGTTTGCTTGAGCATTTAGTAGGATTTTTTGGACACCAACTTTCCTAGTAATTTTCCCGTAGAAATACTGGGTCATTTTACACTCACTCAATTCCTCTGAGGTTTTCTAATTTGACTTGAATACCTTGTTCAATAGCAATGGAAGGGTTAACTGTCTGGGTGTTTTTAGGTTTGCACTGTACACAGGGACTTGACATTTTCACACTAATTAAAGCAGGCTGCCTCAGTCCCTCTGTACATGTAACTCATATTTAATTCAATGGAATCGTTGAGGGTGCATTGGTGGAAGAGTTGGGTCCATACTTGTCCTATTGTGATAATCAGGAAATGTCTTATCCAGTGTTATATTCCATTTACCCACAGCCTGAGTATGGAAATATTCAAGTTTTTGAAATATTTTGCCTAAATTAAATATTTGTATCAAAGAGAGAAGTCTTAAAGATTTCCTTTAATCCAGATTTTCCATAATTTGGGACTTGAACAAATACAAGAGCACCACCTCCAGTACAGTAATGCTGTTTGTTGTTGCAGTTTTTGCTTTAAGCATGCAATATAAGCCATACTCATCTTCCAAAGGTATGTGACTTTATGGATTATGGATATGAAAATATTTTATGGATTTAATTTCATATTTAAGTGCATGTTTTCTGGAATGCCATGTAGAAGTGTGTCCTTTTCCTTTCAGTTGCAGAAAATATGAAGACTTCTGGTGTCTCTGAGGTACCTTTTATATGTTTGCAAAACAAAAACCAGCTGCTCTGCCTGCCTCTAGGCTTCAGGTAGGACTCACAACATAGTAATTAGAGAATCATGGAATGCTTTGAGTTGGAAGGGATCTCAAAAGTCTTCTTGTTCCAACTCCACTGTCGTGGACAGGGCCACCTTCCACTAGACCAGGTTATTCAAAGCCCCATCCAACCTGGCTTTGAACACTTCCAGGGATGGTGCATCTGCAGATTCTCTGGCCAACCTTCTCCAGTGCCTCACCATCCTCACAGTAAAGAATTTTTTCTTCATATCTAAATCCACCCTCTTTCAGTTCAAAGCCATTCCCTGTTGCCCTTGCAGAAAGTGCCTCTCCAGCTCTCTTGTAACCCCCTTTGGGTACTGGAAGTGCTATAAGGTCTCCCCAGAGCCTTCTCTTCTCCAGCTGGAACCTCAACTCTTTAATAGAAGCCTGTCTTCATAGGAGGGGTGATCCTCCCCTCTCATCATCCATTCCAACAGGTCTGTGACCTTATGTTGGCAGTTCCTGAGCGGAACTCCTGATGGGAGCATGTTATCTTTCTAATCCTGGCCCAGAAGCTCTTGGTTGGCCCTTCTCCCATCCCCAGGTGGAACACCCTGTACTTCAGAGGGTCGTTGGCTAAGGGGGTGACAGCCCCTCCTCATCTTCTCTGCCTTTTCTTGCCAGAGAACCCTGTGTTTTTCCATTCCAGTGGAAAAGGAGCCGTCCCAGGAGCCATCCCAGCACATCTCTGGAATGCCAGTGAGATGCCAGCCTTGCAGGCACATGTCCTCCTGTCTCAGTCCTCTTATTCCCCATCCTGTGAGAGTTTGCACTGAGGCATTCTGGCTGATCAGGCTACCTCTTCCTGGCAGAATGCTACTTCAATTAAAGCTTATTTCGAGCTCTGTAGGTACAGTTTCTGCCTTGATCGATAGAAGAAAATAAAAACTGAAGAGGAACAAAAGAATCCTCTGCTGATTTCCATTTCAATATAAAAACATTTAGTGGCTAAATAATCATCTATTCCATCTTGAGACTGCTGTGAGCACTCGCTGGTGTACACAATTTCTTCCTTAAAGTCTGTGGAAATGTTGAACTATGTGTCTTAATATAGTTTCTTATATTTTAGTGAAAAGGCAGCTGTAGATGTCATCATGACTATGGACTTTTATAGTGCTGTAAAAATTCAGTGTCATCATAAATTCATGCTGCTGAAAATGTCGACATTTATGGCAACTTCTACAAGGGCATATTTTAGAATTATATTAAAACTTTATGCAGCAACTTTTATTTAGTTAAAAAAGTAAGATTATAAAGCAAAACATTTGCTCTCATTTTAGAACAAAGAGGCGCGACAAATAGTTTATTAAAAGGACAGAAAAATGAAAAGGATTTGTAAAGCAGATCAGTCAGACTCTCAAAAAACAAGACTTGAATCCTGTTTATCTGAAACCACAAAATTGAGACAAAAAAAAAATGATCACACATTGTTCTTAACAGAGATTGCTTATAATTTGGTCATATATCACGTGTAGAGAAAATATGTAGTAGAACACTACTTTGAGGGCTCAGCATCTCTTACGTGATCAGCACTGAAAAATCCTTAGTTTTACCTGGTTTTTAGGACTTCTGAAGCAAGTGAGCTTTAATATTCCTTGTAAGATTAAGAAATAATGGAAATCTGGGTTCCTAAATCTGCTAAAATTTGAGCTGTGATGCTGCAGCCCTTTGGGAATCTCTCGGAAAGGAACTCCATGGACCCCAAATTAGAATAACCCTGCACACTGAAACTTCCCATCCAGAACAGTTTCTTGAGAACCTCCTGATCCAGGTCTCTTGCACTCAGTTAAATAATTTATTTCAGACAGGTTATTTCACAGAAACTAGCCAAAAGAAAGTGTGACACAAGTGGGGGAAGGTAAATTGCCTTTTGGGTTTTTGATTTTTGGGGTTTTTTTTCCCCTCATTGAAGATATTCAGGAAGTATCAACTAACTTTCCCTGAGTTTCCATCAACTTTCATTGAAGCAGCTTCAGAGGCTGTTGTACCTCAGAGAACAAAATATATTGAGTATTCCCTCAAAACAGTGACATTTATGTTTCAGCAGAGCTTTAGGGACTGAGTTTAGGGACTGAGCATATTCCTACTGAAGTCAGTGAGATAGCCCTATTAATTTCCTTGCAGCAATAGCTGCCACTAATGCTGAAAAGAACTGACTCAAAGGCTTGAACTTTTATACTAATGCATAAAGAAGGTGTGGAATGAATTTTATGACTCCTGTGCTCAGATTTGCCTAAATATTATATATAGGGACAGTCTTTCTCTAAGTTAAATGGCAGTTTTACTCATGCATCTCTACAGCTTTCCATGCACACTTCTCCAGCATGTTTGAGTCTCTTCTCAAAAAAAAAAAAAGCCCCAGAATCAGAGTGTCTCTAAAAGAACAGCTAAATAGTTGCAGCAAAAGAATAAAAAAGAGATGACAAATATATATCAAATAGTCTTCTTCGTCTAGGGGTTATCCACAAAGTTGCCTTGCCAATAATTTTAAAAGCTGGGAATGTGGAAGAATACTTAGTTGGCTTAATATCTTAGATATTTTTTTAATGTGATGTGGAGTAGTAAAATGCAATGAAGAGGACTTTTTTCCTCTTACAGTTGTCAAAATTTGAGATAATTTTTAAGTAAAGGAACGAAAAGACACAGAATACAGAAAAAAAATGATACAGAAAAAAGAGTCTGTCAAATGTCTTGATACAGAAAAAAAGTCTGTTTGCATCTACTAAATTATAGAAAAGTTCAAAGACAGCTTAACCTTGTTAAAATGTTACCTCTGTAATGCTGCCAAGATCAGTAGCTGTACGAATTATTACTTTGACTAGAACACATGACTTTTTCCAGATTTTATCAAACTCATGCATTCCTTAATTGGTGATTTTCATATGCTGGTGATTTCATAAATTGATGATTCATTTCCTCTTTCATTCAAAATCCCACCTTTTAAAAACCTCATGCATTTTTCTGCCCTCAGAATCATAACATTCAGCTCAGGCATTATCTGGTGAATATTCCAGATTCGATGCATCCCAAATCAGGATTTATTGAAAAACAGTAACAATTATTTTATGTTCAATGTCTCAAATTAAATACAAGACCATAGTAATGGCCCTTTGTTAAGGTTGCTCTTCCCATTGTAGCAAACAGGATGAAATTATTTTCAGAAACAGGACTGGGGTCCACATCAATAAAAATAATCTTTGCAAAAATGGAAAACATGTATTGAAGTTAAATTGATAGAGTAGGTAATTACGATAAAAGCTATTTTTCTCATTTTTGGTAGAGATATTTTTTAGACCGTGTTTAAACTTTCACCTGGTATCCTATTTATTAGTATTATTTATTAATTCTAGACACCTTGATCACCTTGGATCCATGTGAATACTTGGCCTCATATGACAATGGATTTTGAAAGAAACTTTTGTCTTTCATTAAACATCCCACCTGCCTGAGTTTCAAAATTCACCTCTTCTGCATTTTGAAAACGTGTTTCAGCTGGACAAATGTACCTCCTCTCCTGAAAATCTTCTCAGCTGCATGGTGAGGCACATAAGGCATCATTCCTATTTTTTGAAAAGCTTCTCCATTTATTAGCTCTATGAAATGCAAAGATATAGGAGCATGTAAACCAATAATAGCTATTCAGTCTAAACTCTAAGGATAACTTACTATGGGCACTGGAGGCTGAGATAGGATGTTGTATTTGCATACATACAGTATATGGAGAACTGTTCTGTTTTATGGAGCAGCAATCATATTTAGTTTAATGTCTTATAAGTTCCATAAAATGACATTAAGAAATTTTGCTATTTGGCTGGTGAACAATCTAAGCAGTGGTGTTAACTCATCATAACACCCTTACTCTGAAAGCTCAAGCCTCATAAAATTTGGGATATAAATATGCCAGCTCAACTAAACGAGATCAGAGATCTTGCATATATTCTTTCATAGGGTGGCATCCAAAAATCTACTGTTCACCTAAATCTTTTAAGAATTTCTACCATTTTTAGGCTGCTTGGGACTCTTAATCTCAGAAAAATCACACTCTTGCCCTTTTGTTTCTAGACATATCCAGTCACTTAGCAGACAACCTAGCAGGTTTTGGACAGTGCTGGTGGATGTGACATGACCTCTGAGAGTCCTGTGCTCTTGAAATGGCAGGTAAGTAATGGGAAACATTGCTAGGTAATCTAAAATGATATGAGATGATTTCTGGAGTGGAGGAGCAAAAGCACAAGGTAATGACAATAACACAACTGCAACAGCACGTTAATCACTTTTCTTTTCTTTTTAAAGGAAGATGATTAATGTTTGAGATTCCCTTTAATTTTTACTTGTAGATTTAAGGCTGACCTGACATAAACCTGAATAGTGTCTGATGATGCTAATCATGAGCTCTGCCAACCCAAAATAACAGCAACTTGAGTTCAGCATTCTCTTTTATGCTCATTGTTCATCTCTGTTTTGATTTGTGTCCTTCTCCTAATGCATGAGGCTCTTCCAGGTGGTAGCAGGAGGAGTTACAAATGTTCCTTAGCAAGGACACAGATTTTGCTCCTGGCTAGGCTGATAACCCATATTTGCAGTGAGAAACAGGCTCTCTCTAAGCCTGAATGCACTGGCCTCTCAGTCCTGCACCAAAACTCCATCTGGGCTCTGCTTTCTAGTCAAACCCCTCCCAAAGTCTTTATGATGGATATTGACTCCATATGGGTCTTCTCTGAATTTTTCTGTGGTTTCACAGATGAGTAGAGGTGATATCCAAGAAATCACTCACCCATGGGGACAATTTGCCAGAAGCTGATAGTAACCTTCTGGAAAATCTGTGATTTTATGCAAGAAGGGCTCCTCACTTGGGGCACACACTTGGTTCACCCAAAATATCTTTATGTTTAATGGAAGCTGAAGGTATGAGGTGCAGGAAAGTCAGCTATGTCTGCTGTGCATCACTTTCGGGTTTGTAGCTTGAACTCATTAATGGCATTCTCTTTAAAAGTTCCTGCTGCCAAATGCTGTTTGCTTTTGCCTTTGGAACTGTCTGCATTGACAAGGAGACTCATCTTGAAAGTTATCCACATTTATGCAGGTTGTGCCAAGGATGAGGCCTTGAAATTCCATCTAGGTTTTGTTCTCTGAAATTGTTTCTAAGATCACAAAAATATTTTGGATTAAAATTTTCAGTCTGCATAGCAAGTTTTCTTTTGGTGCTGCATAGACAAAAAAAAAAAATGCATCTGATTTCAATAAGCTTCATTAATTTATCAAGGATTCAAATTGCTTTTAAAATTAGATATATGCACACTAATTCAGATTTATATTTTAATATCAGCTAAAAGTTCATGGCTTTTCTGGAGATTTTAAGAGGCTGAGTAATTTTATTCTTTCTATTAGAAGAAACAAGAAAGAAGTGCTGCTTTCACAGTATTTCCAGTGCTTATGTGAGTACCAAAAGTCTCATTTCTGAAGTAAGTGTGGACTTTCACGTCATCACTTTTATTTCCTGGAGAACTGCACTAAGTTAATCCCAACTCAACAGTATTTAGACATTCAGATAAATTTTAAATAAGCTTCTACACTTCTGGTGATCATTCAAACAGTCTCTCAACCTTTTGTGGTTCACCCATCACCAGTTAATATCACATTAAAAACTGACAAATAATGTTGCATTTCACTGTGACTTGTACAAGCTAGGTAACCTGCCCATTAATTATCTGCTGCTTCTCACTTAGCATCATTCTCTTGCCATAATAATAAAAGGACTAAAGATTGGATGCAGCTAAAATTAGTTTTTTATTAGTAGACAACTGTATCTTCTTCATACTCTGTAACCTAGAGGAATAGAAAAGCATTTTGATTATGCAGTGCAAAAAAATTATTTAATTCATGAAAATAAAATACCTTTATAAAGAAGTAAATTCACCTGAAGTGAATCAATTTTGTTTCCTCAAAAAATACCCTTTCCTGCAACAAATACACTCTACAGGATTTTCTTTTTTACTTCAGAAGAAATTACTTGATATAAAAGAAGAAAGTAAAGTGATTTCTTTTGCTTGTCTTTCCCAAAAGCATAAACTTATTTAGTTTTCAACAGCCAAAACATTGGATAATGTTTTTTTTCCTGGGAATGAGAAATATTTTCATTGAATTACCAAAAGCATTTCCAGTGCTAATCTTCACTGGGAAGAAGATGGTGAGATTTTGGCCTTTTGAGATTTTCTAATTCTAGCTTCACTGGGAAGAAGAAGATGGTGAGATTTTGGCTTCTGTAATGGTGCTGCACAAGGAAGATGGAGCCACAATCTATCCACTTTGAAACTCTCCTTCATCAAAGTAAGTGTTTTTCATATTTTTATCAAAGATAAAGGCACTTCAGATGAAAGATCTTATTCTCTTCTGTTGCTCCATAGACTCACTGGCACAAGCACAAAGCAGTTGCAACATGATACTAAATGTGAATTGTATAATTTGCACTCATTTTGCATTTCTGATGAAGGGCAATCTGAAGAAAATTAACCTGGGCTTTATTAAAGCACACATACAATTCTTATCTTTGTAGGTGGGAGATAATTGTATCTTTATGGGTAGTTTTGATACACACGCAGAGCCATGAAAAGCAAATTAATGGGGTTTAAGATGCATTTCTAAATGAACTGAACAAAAGCCTTTAAACAGCTTTGATCCCTCATGTCCTCATTACATCAATTTGAGGCTGATGTAACTCAGGAGGGGAGGGCTGCTGATCACGAGCTTGGGGCTGCAGGGCTCTGTCCTTTGTGGGGCTGTGTGCAGTGGGGAGCCGCAGGGTGGGGTGAAGGCAGCTTTCCATCTCCCCCAGAGTGCCTGTGGAGCATGGGAGCGCATCCCAGCTCCTCCAGCCACGTCCCAGGAGGCAGGGATGGTGGGGATGCTGCGCCCAGTGCCTGGGGAGGGGCTGTGTCCTGTCCAGGAGCTCCCACAGGGTCAGTCCTTGCTGGGAAGGATGGAAGTTTGACAAGAAAGTCTCACGGATATGTATGCTTGGCAGAAAGATTTTTAAATGTAGAATCTGAAGATGGAATAGAATAGAAACAAGTTTTGATATAGAAGAAAAGAATTGCTGAGCCGATTTTACTGCATAACCAAGGAGGCAAAGGGTGTGTTAGTTAGAAGGGGGTTTTATGGCTTAGAGCAAAGGATAAACCCACCCCAAACAAGAAGATTTTTTTGCCAAGCACAAAGATAGCACAGGCAAACAAGTCAGCAAATGTTGCAAGTAGAAAAAAGGTCTTAGAATTTCCCACTGCAAGAAAACTGAAAAACAACTTCTAGCTTAAACAGTAATGTACTGACTTTTAGTGTTTGCAGAACAGTTACATGAATGTGGTAATTACAGTAGTTATGACAGGCTGCAGATAAAAGTTAAGGTATAGATTGGCTCTACTGTATTAAGATGCTCAGCAAAGAAAAGTATAGAATGCAATGTAACCAAAACCAAAAGTTCTCCAGGCCTGCCTGCAGCTGGAGCTGACAGCTGTAGGCACAGGCTCTGCCACCCACAGCCCTGGGCTGCTGTGACATCTTGGATGGAATAAACTGCATTTTGGAGAGCTGCCTGGAGTCGAACATCTCTCATTCAGACTCTTACAAGTCCTAGCTCCAGATCTGGCACAGAAAGCTCCATGACTTCCATGCTATCAGCTGGGATGGAACTGGGACTTCCAAGCTCAGTTCCTCACCCTCACAGCCACTGTGGGCTTCAGCTCTCAGCCTTTTGCTTATCTTTGTCCTGCTGGGTGGAGGCTGGGTTCCCTCCCTCTTGGAGATGGTCTGAGTGCACAAGTCCCCACTTTGTTTCAAGAGATCTAGTTATAAAATTTTCTCAGTGAGACCAAACACCCTAAGACTCTCTCTGGGAACAGTTTCTTGTTATTGTTGGCATTTATTGCCTGATAGTTTCAGCCTTTTACCATCTTGCTGTTTACAAATGGATCAAAAGGAAGTGCAAATCATTAGGACTAGCAGCGCAAAGTCGCTCGTTTTGGCAAAATCCCGCCTGCTGTCATTTTCCATAGTTAAGACTTTTGCCTGAAGCCTTGAATGTCTCACCCTGACACCAGCCTGCAGTAATTAATCATTAAACAGTGATTGAGGCAGTGGACCCCAGAAAATATCTTCATACTCTACCATATGCTGGAGCCAGCTGCAGCAAGCACTCGGAGAGAAGCCGCACAGAGGAAAACGCTGCCTGACAGTCGCCTGCTGTGAAGTCCAAGCACAGAGAGCCTCTAACGAAGGGCCATAGACAGACTGTTTGCTTGTACTGACCTTCATTACCTGAGATTGTTTAGAAGGCAAAATGTCAGTGTTAATGCGCTAGAATTTTAAGCATTATCGCATTTTAATGACCGTTTCCAGCCTCTCGCATAGCCACAATGTGGAACAGAAATGTGGATCAGCGTAAGGAAAGGTTATAACAACAATAACAGCAACAATAATGAGGAATGGGCAGATGTGCTTTGCTTAATTTCAAACTCCCCCAGAGCATCTCAGATTTGGAATGAAGAGCGTTTTTCACCCACCCGAGGTTCATGTTTTATCTGGGGCTGGCCCAGTGCCACGGCTGGGCAGTGACAGGCCACAGCAGCCCTGCAGAGCTGGGAGGGAGCCTGTCTCCAGCCCTGGCCAGGCTGGCAGATCCCTGCAGACATGCTGGGGTCAACAGCAGGGTGGGGGAAAGGCAGTGGGCAGCCTCTGGGTTATGGATCCAGGGCAGCTTGCAGGCTGCACACTGATATTACGGTTTCAGAAGTCCCACAAATCATAGAGTCACAGAATGGTTTGGGCTGGAAGGGAAATCCAAAGATCCTCTCATCTCAAACCCCTGACACAGGCAGGGGACACCTTGCACTAGACCAGGATGCTCAGTAAGACACAAGTGTTTTCCTAAAAGCCACGGGTATCCTGGGTTTATCTCATGCTGATGCCTTGTGAAGGCTGGACAGAGCTAAAGAGTAGAGATTTATCCAAAGCATCTCCTCCATGGATCCACCTTGGGCAGCACCAGAGCCCAGCCAGGGCTGCACCCAAGATGAACCAAAACGGCCCCAAAATGCACGGCCGGGCACGGGCTCTGTCCCTGGGATCAGTTCTGCTCCATTTGCACCTTGCAGTTCATTGTCCCATTGCAGCTTTAGCCCAGGCAGTCCCACCCTGCTTGTTTGTCTCTCTCCAGCCCACGGGGTTTGTGCTCCTGGGCTGAGATTTGGGTCATTTGTCCTTGGTGCCCAGCTGGAGCAGGAATTGTTTTGTCTCCCTGCTCTGTGCACAGAGTTCATCATTCCATAATGTGAAGCTCAGAACTGCACACTAAAGCAGCACAGAATCTGAAAAATATAAAAGTGACAATCTGAGGCATCAATACACCTTCCACATGTTGTCTCTGTTGTGTGGTCTGCCCTCCACCACATACAAGCAAACAGCCAGCTGTGGAAGAGACACCATTTAAGGGATGTTCTCTTTAAAAATTACAGGCTTTGATAGTTTGCTCTTTGTTAGAAGACACAGAATACTTGCCATTTGGGCTACTGACATTTCTGCAGACACACTAGGAATATTTTAAAGGCTGAGACCTGTAATATTTTCTTTCAAACTTGCCTCCTAGGCTGCATGATGGCACCTCCCTTTGTCAGAGTGCTGGAAAGTGTCTTTCCCTGACTGCTTGGAATGCCTCTGGTTGCTTATGCAAACATAAGTCTCCATCCACAGCCTTCCTTAAGAACAGAAAAGAACTTTCAGGCAAATCTGTTATGGGGATCCCACAGATCTCACTTTTCCATTAGAAATCAAGCAAGCATTTTTCCCTCCTCTATTCATGCTTTGCAAAAGAAGTTAATCACACCTACATGGTATAAAACATCTTTGTTTCCAGTGGACCTTTTTGCCAACGGCAAGAGCTATAAAATTAAAGGAACTAATTTTCCATGCAAATTATAGCTATACTGTGATTATTTTTTTTGCCCATGACATTGTGGCATTCAAAAATATGAATGGCTTCAAAATAAATTCTGGGAAACTGATGTAAGGAAAGTTCAACTGAAACTATTACAGAGTCAGAAGAGCTTTCTTTGGATTAGAACTACAGTTGCGCTGCATTTTTTGCTGATCTGGGAGTAAAACCACCAACCTGGACCTGCCCTGTGTCACATTCATATTTTCTGGAAAAACCCTTTGCCCAGGATTTTTCTTCTGGAAAGCTGAGAAGCCTCAGAGAAAAGGAAAACAAATTCTTATCTCATTTACTTCTCCTGTGTTGTGCTCACATGTGGAATGTGTTTGGAGATTCTTTACCACAGGTGATTGTTTCATTGGTTTCATGTGAATTGTTTTGACTTATTGGCCAATCAGTGCCAAGGTGTCTTGAGACTCTGGAAAGTCACGAGTTTTCATGATTATCTTTTTAGCCTTCTGTAAGTATCCTTTCTGTATTCTTTAGTATAGTATAGCAGTCTTTAATATAATATAGTATCATAAAATAATAAATTAGCCTTCAAGAATACCTCCACCCATGAAAAAGTCTACCAGACTATGCACACCTGGCATAGCAAGGGCAAGAGTGCTTCTGTTTTGCTGGAAGAAGGTAAATGCTTTTATTTTTTAATTTTTAGTTGTTCAATTAATGACTAAGCAGCATTTTTTTCTGTGAATACTCAAGGGAAAAGGGTGTCAGCTGGTCTTCCATTTTTTTCCAAAGGTCAAGTTCCTTAGAGAATTTTCCATAATGCAGTGTGAACTTCTCTCAGACCAGTTTTTGCCCAGGGCATAAAGCAAATTTTAACTCTGGAGAAGGATGAAGTCCAGGGTCTCAAGAAAAAGTGGGGTTTTGGTTGGGTTTTTTTTTTTTTTTGATTTTTTTTTTTTTTTTTTGGTTGGTTGGTTTTATATTTATTTGTTTTGGTTTGGTTTTGGGGTTTTTTTTGTTTGTTTTGGGATTTATGGGGTTTTTTTGTTTGGTTTTTTTTAAGGAAAAAAGTTAATCAGTGTGCTTTGAGCTGTCTCATTTGTTGAACAAGGATAATTTTATAAATAGTTTTGTTCTGCTACCAGATGTGTTTCAATTAGAGATTAAGAGCAGCTTTATTGGGCAGACACTGGTACTTTGGTCCACCCATCTATATATGTATGGTCTCAAATTAAACAGAAAAGTTTAACAGAAGTTTCTTTGTCACCAAAGTGATTTACACTAGCACAGGTGCTCCCCATACACTTTTTTTTCTGCTGTTTTCAAATTAATGACACAGAGTATGATGCGTTTTCATGTTCTCTTTAAACAGAGGAAAAATATTCTAGTTCTCATCTTGTTCAGCTAAGAATATTTCTACATTACAAAAATTAAGTGAAGAAATACATGCATACTATAACACACAAGTCTAACCTCTGTGTCTTCAAATAATTACAGAAAATAATCAGTGATGTATCAACTCTATTTTTCAGTTGAATAAAATAAGCTACATAAGATGGTAGTACAGAAAAAAAAAGATTTATAGAGATAAAATCACATTGTTTCATGTCCAGGATCTGACATGGTATTTGCATATTCAGAGTAGGCAGTATTAGCATTAATGGCATGCCCTTGTTTATTAAGTTTACTAGATTTTAGATGAGTTTGATAGGAACTGGTTATTTGGGCTATTTTTGCAGTATTTCAATGTTTATAATTATTGAATTAATGTATATTTTAATATAAAACGTGTACACCTATATTTAAATTCACACATATAATATATGATGTTTTCTAAAAATTATTATTATAATGTTATGTATACTTACTGATTTGTTTTAAATAAGAGGTTTGGTGATTTCTTTCAATTATTATTATTACTACTATAACAACACTATGCACTGTAATGATGACCAGCCCACTGCCATATTTAATACAGGAATGTTTTTATCTCTAACTTTTTACAATATGGGAAATAATACAAGTTAACTGCTTAATGGGAAAAATCAGATTACAACAGGCCACTCTACTGGCCATGGCTGGGTGTCATCCTCAGGACATCAGCAGTGTAGTAGGGAGTAATTTCACAAGGATTCTGGCAATTCAGAGATTTATTGAGATAGCTAAAAAAAAAGCACTGAGGTAACTGAAAATATTTTCAGGTTTCCTCTCCTGAGGACGAGGAGCAGTTTCAAGAGGAAGGCCAGAGGATCTTTTGCAAAACCTGCTTGTTAAGAGGGATACAGGTAAGCTGAGGTGGGCTGTGGAACATCTGGCAGAGGGGATGCAGATGTGCACCATGGCCAGAGCAGGAGGCTGGCAGAGCTCTGCAGCATGGATATGCTCAGCTCTGCTAAGGCAACAGAGCCACAGCAATCCAAACAGGGGATAATGAGTACCTGAGGAAGATATTAAACTGTCTGTTTGGGGAAGGCAGGTTGTATCTTAAAGATATAATAAATATCCAGCTGAGTTAGATTTATCCTGTACCTGAGGAGATTAGCATGAGGCTGACTATATTGAAATAACTATCCACTAATTTTTATTTTTCTTTTTTTGCTGTAGAAGAGAAACACTGGCTTTGGCCCAGGCCCCTTGTTCTAATGCTTAAGAATTAATAGTCCTGACAGTAGAATTAAGTATTTATATTAGAGAGACTGAATGCAGAAGGGAGAAAACAATACTGTCAGCCATGTTTTTCAGGTAGGGTACAAAGGAAGAAAGACTTGTACAAGGAAGTATTTCAGTGTACAGCTAATTATACTTCCCTTTTTCTCATTCTCACCCCACTTTCCATCACTCAAGGCAGAATAGCAATGCACTTTAAACATTTGAATTTATCATGAGTATGATGGGCTGGTTTTCAGTTGTGTGCAATAAACAAAAACATCAAATACCAGATAGAAATGAGTGAAAGAGTTAATTAAGATTTTGCAGCCCTTTCATTTGTTTTTTTTTTACTCAGAAACTGCCTAATTCAGAGTTTGTTGAATTTGGTAATTCAATAGAGAAAAATTGCTAACAAGCTTCAGAGCAGCAAAGAAGTTGGCTTTTGCCACTAGGCATAAACACACTGAGGTGTGAGGAGGCCAGAGAACTTGAAAAGTTCTTCAGCTCTCCTCACCAGCATCTGATAAGACAAATGAAGGAGACCACAATGGAAAACAATGATTTATTATCTGACCTGTGAAGCAAAACCATTGCAGCATTTCAGAAGGGATGAGTTACTCTGGGGTGTGACTGTCACTGTTAGAGGCCATTGTGCACCCAAGGCCAGAGCTGAAGGGGAGAGAGAAACCAGCAGGTTTTGTTTATGGGTCCCCATCTCTTCTTTTAGTCTTGATCTTTTAAATCTGAGTGCAGGACACTGTGATTTTCATGTCACCAGAGAGGGAGAGCTCAGTGAGGAGGGAATAACTGTACCAGATTCTCCTCTACTGAATAATTCCACCACCAGCCAATGCACTTGTTTATTTCAAAAGGTTTCCCTTTGTCTAGAAACTCTGGGTTGTTTCAAACTACCCAGAAATACCACTACCAAGGAAACACTAACACAACAGCACAATTTTGGTGCATCACTCCACCCTCATGAGTACAAAGATGGCCAGCACTAAAGTGCTGATTCTTCCCCAAATTAGATTCAGAGTCTGGATGTACTCATCTACAGCAGCATGCTTTTGAAAAGGAGGATGGCACACTCTGAAATGACTACATGCAACATAATACAAGGCAGGATATAAAATATCTTTGCCTCAAAAAAAGGAGAAATGCATTATTTTACGTCATTTCCAAAAATGGGCTTGATGGGGCTCATCAGGAAAGCAGCTCAATTGTGCTGTTGCCTGATTTGTGAGAGGCACACTGACACAGAGCTCCTTTTTCAGGGGAGTAGAGTGGGAGAAATGGGTTGTAATCAACAAGCTATAGGTGTATCAAAATACATTTGATTGTGAAGGAGCCACATCAACTAAATTCATTGAAACACCCAAGAGGTGAGTAGGGTTTAGCAAAACATTTAAGCAATTTCCTTTTTTTTAGTGCAGGGAAAGGTGAAAGTATGAAGATATGAAGATGATGCGAAGGTGCCCCTGCAATCCTATTTTACTGGCTCTCAGCTGCATCTATTAAAAAGGTAGACTGCTTCCTACTCTTTTTCATTATTTTAAACAAATCTAAACATAGAATTCATGCTTACAGGAAGTAAAGGCAGTTTGGGAAGAATGCAGTATGGAGACTATGGGTGGGGCATTTCACCCTTTGCACTGGAAAGTTATTAATGTTTTCTGGTAAACCATCTAAATTTATGGTGCCTGAAGATATTTATATATACTCCCTCCAAGTACAAATTACAGCAGTCTTGAGCTTTTTTCCTGAGGCCTTTTTCATAGCTCTCTATGCAGATGATATCTAATAAATTGATTTCTATTTCTCTGTTTCATTACAGAATTGCTTATTGTAAAAAATACCTCTTGTCTTTGGAACACCTGACTTTATAAACAATGAGTCAGTAAATGTGAATACTTAACAAGGCAGACTTTGCACTTCCAAGGAGCAGTCATGATAAACTCTCTTTTAAAGGCATCTTGTTAACAAATTGCTTTAATAGAAAAATATAATGAGTTCTCTTGCCCGTTAATAACTATTTTGCTGTTCCCCTTTTCTTGGTTTTGGAAAAAATTTGAGCTTCCAACAGGATCTTTATGTAGCTGCAGTTTCCAGAGCAAATAAGACTTTGCGTGACCTAATCAAAACAAACAAACAAAAGATAAATGAATTAAAAACCCAAAACAAAACAAGCAAACAACCAAAACCCCAACAATTTTCTCTGTGCTTGGCAGTGCATATTTTGTCTGAAGGAAAAAATGGGGTGAAACCTAGTTCTTACCCCAATCCCCATAATCCTTCATTTTAAAGGTAAATTTAGCTGCTCTGAGTGGACCCTCATCTTAAATCATGTTCTTCACTGTCATTTCAAAGTTACCCATATACCATATGTATTTTTTGCCTATTTATTTACAAATGGTCTGCATTAGAGAAAAAAAAAAAAAAATAAATAAAAGCAAACACACCCCAAACTGCTTACCCCAATTTGAGGAATCTCATATTACAGGTACACCTTGGCACTGTGAACCCCACATTAGTATTCCTACATGAATATATTGTATTTCTCACATGGGTGAGAAGTACTTGAAGTGACACAAGCCTGTAATATCTGCCTACCTACAAAAGGAAACTGTAATTGCAATATTTGCTGTAGGAGCCAATGCAGTGAGGCCCCCAAACTTTCCTAGGGAAATCAGCTGGCTATTCATGAACATCAGGGCTTTCCTGCATGAAGGTCTAGACTGGCTCTGAAAAACCTTCAAGCTGCAGGAAGCAGCTGTCTGGAGCTGTCTCCTCTGAGTGATGGTGAGAATCTGTGCTTCAGCAATCCAGATGAAACAGGTTTTTCAGAGGATGGGGCCTGGAGAGAAGGAAAATAATGCAGTAGCTTGCAAAATCCAGCCCAATGTGCTGTGTTTAGGAAAGGGGCTAAGTGTGCAGAACTCTCCTCCACACAGCAGCAAAGGGCATCTTGGCTGCCTTTGAGTTTTGATTTATTCATTTCTGCAGCCAAAGTTGTGCATCCAAAATGTTGAGTGGTACCTCCCCTCCTCCCTCACATAAACCTGTGGAGGAAATCTGTGCCAAGCTTCCAGCCAGGTATCCCTGGCTTTATCTAGCATTTCCATGGATTCTCTCCATCTCATATCTGGAAAAAAAAAATATGGTGAAAAGAAAGCTTCAAAGTATCCCAAAAATTTTACCATGGGGCTACCTAACACTGTCCTCAATATTAATGGGCAATCAGAGTGCAGTCCACTTGTCTTATCCTTGAGGCAAAGCCAGGTGTGTGTCCCAGGAATGTTGTGTCAGGGAGAATGTCTCACCCCTCAGCAAAGACCTCCTGTGTCCTCATGGTGCAGAAGTTAGAGGGATCCAAAGTGAGGTGTTCACATTGCTGCCACCTTACAGAGTAGAAAAACAAAATATAAAAATTAATTTAAAAAACCAAAACAAGCAAAAAACCCTCAAACCAAGTCGAAATACAACAAGACCATAAATTTATACACAAATTACATTCAAAATATAAATTTATTACAATATACTTCCCAAGTATGGAGTTTGGTCTGCAAGGTTACCACTGTCCACAGAAGAAATAATATAATATTGGTAAGCGACCTATGCTTTTATGTGACCTGTACTGTTAAGTGCCTTAATTATATTATGATCTCATATGGAACAAAAAATTTTCTGCTTTTGAAAATGTAGAGGGGTTTTTTGGGTTTGTTTTTCTTATTTGAGACCAAAAAATACATGTATGTTATACTTTTGTACCAGAAGGGGAATGGAAAAAAAAATATTTGAGACCTAAAAATAGTCTTTAAATATATAATTCAATTTGTCAAAAGTTCATTGTTGAATTTCATTAAAACATTAAATAATATTATATATAGGTATTTTTGTAAAAATTAATAATCTATCTTTTGACACGAACAGTTCAGCCAAAATATGTTATCAGTTCTACCATTTGGATTGATATTCCTTTAATACCCCCAGATGGATGATTACTTTCCTGTCTAATTAATAAAAAGTTTACATATCTAGTGAAGAGAAAACCATGCATATTTAATATCCATTATGGTGTCAGATTTTAGGCTAGAAAATACACAGCTGAGGCCTACTATATTCTGATATTGCCTGTAAAATTCTAGTTATTTTGGGGCAGGGACAGGAAAGAACAGATAAATGTACAAGTTTTTTTCAAGATCAGTTTTCCCTGTTTAGAAGAGCAGAGAAGAAAAGTTTTCTCCCACCAGAGCTGGCAAAATAGGCGTGAGATGCTATGGCAGAAATCTTTATTTTAAAGAGGTGGAAGTTCACCATTAGATGCTATGGCAATAATGCCTAGTGTGATATAAAAAAAAACAAAAAGAAAATCCAGCTAAAAGCAGCTGAATCAACTCAACTCTGCTGGATCTGTCCCAGGTAAGAAGATACATTTATTCATGTTATTTATTGATAGGATGGCAGGGAATTTATTTATTTATATTTTATTTATTGATAGTCTACAACGAACCTGAGAATTGCTTAAATTCTTCCTGGTAGTCCCAAGAGAAATGCTGAGGGGTCTCTCCCTCACTCTGCTGCATGAAACATCCCGAGGCTGCCAAATTTGCACATTACACTTTTACATCCCATGTAATATCCATTTACAGGGGTTTAACAGTAAACCTGACCAGAGCCTGCTGAGTTTTTAGCTTAGAGTTTTAGCTAAAACAAAAACAGTACTGAAAAAATAAGTTTTGTTTGCACATTTTTCAGTTCTAAAATTTCTTCACATTTCCACTATCTCTTTTTAAATAGCATTTTCTTTGTTTTTCCCTTTTTGCCTTCTGCCGTATTCAAAGCAAAAAGAGAGAAAGAGAAAGGTACATGGATCCCTTAAAACATATTATTTTCCAAAACAAAGCCTATTGGCTAAAGGGCAGAAGAAATCCATTTCAAACAGCTGAAATATTTAATTTTTGTGTTCCTTGCAGAGAATATATCCATGATTTGCCCAGTTTTGGCCAGAGAGTGTGACAGAATAGACATCTTGATGCCATGGCTGCACAATTTAAGGCAACTTTGCTCAAATCTTGAACATTGACATCGGGCTTAAAAAGAAGGAAATTGTAGCAAATTTACCAACAATGCAAATCATAGAAGATGGCAAAAATCTGTAAATCTGTTTCCTTGACAACATGACTGCCCCAGAGGATGCTGGTTTGTTTTTGTTTTTCTTTTTAATTTATTTATTTTTCTTTTTGGCAAATGGGCCTGGGAGGTGGAAGATTTTTACAAATGAGCCTTGAAAAGTATCATGGTGAAATCACTACAAAATATTTATATATTTTTTCACATGATATCTCTTCTTTTTGGTCCCTGACAATGGAATCTCTGAAATGGAGCACGTCCAACAGCTGAGTTTTTCATGTTTAAATCTGACAATGGAAATATATTTTGATGTGTGAGTTCCATTTCCTCCTTGCCAACAGCAGGCAGCTCCTGAGCTGTTAATTAAAGCATGTTCCACTAAAAATCCTGCAGCACAAACACACCGTGGCAGAGCATGTTCTGTGTGCTGTTCCTCCTCATGTGATAAGCAGTGCATTTCCTCAATGGATGCACATTGCTTACATTTTTAGAGCTATTAAGCCAGGATAATTATGGAACAATCTAGGCAATGTTCAATAGCCCATGCAGATGCCTGACAGGGCATGTTGTCTCTTAATTAGGAATTTGAATGCCTAATGCTTGTATATTAACTGAAATAATTGGATAGATGTTTTACATTTTCTTCACTTTTACTGACAACCAAGCAAGGGACCACAGGAATCAACATATCTTCCTAAAGCAGCTGATTTCATTTGCACTTTCTGCGTGATCTAATCTGTGGTTTAAGTGGGATTTTTAAGAGAATGGATGCTGGCTACTGTGTAAATATATTCTAAGATGTTCCTCAGTGAGTCCTGCAGTTTTAAACTGGTATCCTGTTGCTTCCCATGCTATGATAACCTACCCAGTGTAATTGCCTGCTTCTATCCTCTTTGTTCCTCAGAAGTCAAGTAAAATCACAATAGCTGTTATAATTCTTTTATTTTTTCCAAGTGCTGATAATGGGATGTGTATCATTTCAAACAGAATTCTGATGTGACATGAGCACAGTTGCTGCTATTGATGTGAAAATCTGCTTTGTTTTCCACAGATTGATGATGCTTTTGTGGAGCTGGCCTTGTTGGCCTGTATTCTGCAGCTCTGGCTGCAAGGGATGGATTTTGCTTGGACATCCCAACCCTTGTTCTCCCTTTCACTAAACACAGGGAGAGCCTTAATGGGTCTGGCTGAGCTGTGTGCAAGCAGGTAGGACCTGAATTTTTGGATGCTGTAGCACCTTCCATTAGCCCATTTTCCCATTTATCTCCCACACCAACCCACCAAAAACTGTCCAAAATTCCCCCGAGCTCCATGGCAGCTGGGGCAGAACTGGGCCCCAAATAAGCAGCTCCTTTAATCCATATCTGCTGTGCTTGCCAGTGTATACATTGTTTATATTTAGGGTGTCTGATAAATGTGTTTATTCACAACTATTAGTATAAAAGCTCCTTTAAAAGCAACAAATTGCTCTCTATTAGTAATGTGCATAATGACCTATTTCCATAAACATTTTTAGTAAGAGAAATTTTAATGTGCAAAACCCTGCAGACATTTTATGGAAATTTGACTGTATTCTGCAGAAGTGCATCACAGTCATATTTCGTTCTTTAATATTTTGTTTTGAGAGGTGAATTACTTTCATTCTGATATATAGCACAAAAGAAACAACCTGGCACTGGAAAAAGGAAAATGAGTCTTAATGTGTTTCCTTCTTGCTAATGTATATTTGCTTGATTGATGTGAGAATGTTTTCTTACAAAATATGTACAGCTCATGTTGGTTGGGGGTTTTAGTTGGGTTTTTTTAGGGTTTTTTTGTTTGTTTGTTCTTTCTCTGTCTTATTTAGAAAAGGGTAATGGAGTCTTTTTTAAAAGTTCTTTAAATCTATTAATAATGAAAAATAAAATTGAAGGGATGTCTTTATGGTAAAAAGGATAAATATAGCTTCAAAGTCTCTATCTGTAGTACAGCATCTGATTTCTATACCTAAATAGAGGTCAGGTGTGAAGAACTGTACTCAGAAAATATTTAGATGCAGTTTTAGAGGCATGCCTCAAAAAATTAGCCCAAGGGCTTTAAGCATGTACCACCTTTACTTTTTTGTTTTTGTTTGAAAAGCATGCAGACAAATATTCATTATTCTGTGGAGTCTTAACAGCATTTCTCTATGTTATGTACTAAATGAAACCCGAACATCAGCAGGGTTGTTCATATTAATCTACTGTAACTTTGGAGGAAATGATGCTTTTTTCTTCCATGCAGAGCTTAAAGCTCCAGAATTACCAGCAATTCCAGCAAAAGTCTGTTAAAAATAACCTAACTCATGTCAGGTGAAAGCTGTCTTGTTTGTAGTACCACCAAATCATGTTATTATAAAGAAAGAAAGGTTTTATTTTAAATCAAGCTAATCACACAGCCATGCAGAGGAGGTAGAAATGGCAAAACTACAATAAAAAAATCCATGGATCTAATAGTAAAGAAGCTGTGCAGTATTTTAGCTCTGCTTTGAAGGCTCTCTAGGCAGCCATTTTTTAAGGAACCTTTGGTCCATGTTGAGGCACAGGCAGAGCTCAGCTTTGAATCCAGCTTTGCCTTTGACACTGTGTTAATTTGGACAAACCCCCCAAGTGACATTTTAAGCTGGAAGATGTCAAACTCCAGCATGGTTACCCCATCCCTACTGCACACAGAGGGCTTGGTTAGCTGATAAAGTCCTCTTTAGATCAACAAAAAGACAAGAAAGGCATGATGAAAGGTGTCAAGGGTGTGAAAAAGACTAAAACATGAAAGCCTTTAGAGATTTCTATGAGAAAAGCAGGTCCCTATATTTCTGATTTTGTCTTACAAATGTTGATGCACTTTGCTACGTCCATATGTTCTATATGAAGAATTAAGGGTGTATCTCAGCTGGAAAGGAAGTCTAAATTAAAACCTCAATTGTTGAAGAGGTACAAGAGCAGAAAGGTAGCCTCGATCAACATATTGGTTAAGTGGCTTGACTCTGACCGTGTGTGATTGGCTCCTGAGGAAGAGAAGAGATCAGAAAGGTGATAAAGAGCTTGACTGTCCTGGGGTGCATTGGTAGGAGTGTGGCCAGCAGGCCAAGGAAAGTGGCCCTCACCTCTGCACTCAGCTCTTCTTAGGCCACATGGGCAGTGCTGAGCTCTGTTCTGGTCTCCACAGCTTAAAGAGGACAAGGAGCTGCTGGAGAGGGTCCAGAAGAGGCCATGAAGATGATGAGGGTCTGGAGCATCTCTCCTGTGAGGCGAGACCCCAGGAGCTGGGCCTGAGAACAGAAGACTGAGAGGTGATCTCATTAATGAACAGATTATCTCAAAGGTGGTGCCAAGAAGGTGGTGCCAGGCCCTTTGCAGTGGTGCCCAGTGACAGGACAAGGAGCAGTGGCCATAAACTAAAAATCAGAACTTCACCTCAAGATGAGGAAGAACATTTGGCATTGAGGGTGGCAGAGCTCTGGAACAGCTGCCCAAGGAGGGCATGGAGTCTCCCTCTCTGGAGACATCCCAACCCACCTGGAGACATTCCAAACCCCTGGATTTATTCCTGTGTCACCTGCTCTGGGTGACCCTGCTGTGGCAGGGAAATTGGACTGGGTGATCTCCAGAGATCCCTGCCAATCCTGTTCTCCTACTGAATGTGGGGCTGGGGCCTTCTGAGGGAGGCCAGCTGTACCGCATCAGTGTTGCAGCTGCAATAAGATGTTTTTTGGGTTTTTTTTCAAAGCTCTGAGCAGCTCTTGCTGGCTCCACACACACAATGAGAGCTGAGCACACAGATGTGCCAAGGCACTGCCCTTGTCCCCTCTCAGAGCAGTAAATGGCCAGCTGTAATTGATATTGGTGGGATCAGGACTGTGCTCCATAAAGCTTCCAGAGAAACCATCCTTCCTTCTCCCAGTCACTTTATCTGATCTTTTCCTGCCATTACCACTGCTGAATGTTCATGTAATAGACAGTTGTAAAATCTTATATGAGAATGAATGAAATTTTAAGTGTTGAATTAGTTAAATGAATTAATGACCATGATTTAGCGTATTTTTGCTGTAGGAACTGTGAAGAATCAGTCAAGATTTTCTCCTGTGAGGGCTGTATTGTATTGATTTCTTTTTCAAATGACCAACCAATTAGCATGGCAGAAACCTAGGTGCTCAGCACCTTCTGCATTAAACAGAACAAATGTCAAGCCCTATTAATATAGTCAGCTGTTCCATAGTGGTTGATCAGGTGCTATCTATCATTATACACCTATTATCTTGTTGAAATAGTGTTATGAGGTTTTGCTGACAATAACTTTGGATGATGCACTCTTTTTTTCATTTTAAGCCTTCTTTGTTGTTCAGGCACAAACAATTTCATCATGTCCAGGCTGTTCAACTACTAATTGTGATATTCCAGATTTTCAGCATTTCGTGCTGGTGCAGTAAGTCTTCTTCTCCATCTTCTTTCCCAAGTGAAAAAAAAAATCATCTCTGTATTTTTAATAATAATAAAAAGACATAAACACTTAATGCAGGAATGTCCACTGCACCCGAACAGCAAATCCAGCTTAAGTGGAAATTTACACAAAGAATTATTTATAGGAATCAATCATAATTACATTTAATGCATGCTGCAGCTGTTTATAATTGTGTTTTTCCCAAGGTTATTCTCCTCCCACTGCCCACCCACACACACATGAAATTTGTTTCTGTGGAAATGCTTAGGAAGCATTATAATTTTCCTGTAACTTGTTACAATGGCAGCTGACTGTTGTGAGGCAGACTAGATCCTGATCAGTGAGTGCAACAAAAAAAGAAAGGAAAAATGTTTTGTCCACGGGTAAAGTCTTGAGAAGGTGGTTGGTAATAACTGTTGGGACAAGCATTTTCCATGTCATTCTGTTTGCTGTTTATTGTGACAAGCAAATCTGACTGTTAAATTTGAAAGTTCATTTTTTTGGTAAGTATAAATTCAAGATAGTGTGGGCCAAATGGAGAAGACATGCATAAAATAATGCAGCAACTTTTCACTCTCAATTAGAAATTTCTTTCACCTAAAATTCACTGCTATAGAAATAATTGTAGAATGCATTTCTTTTTTCAACTACTTGTGACTTTTCATAGCAAAAAAATGAGACTAAGTTTGGAGTATTTCTTTGCTCCAGCTATTGGTTTAAAAAATTACAACTTTATATGAAAGAAAATACATGGGATACAGATTTTTTTCATTGTGTTGAAGGCCTAGATGCCCAACCAGAAATTCTAGAGGGGGAAAAATTGAGTAGTCACTTGATGCAAGATGTATGGTTACCTGTAGAGGACACCACACTGCTTTCTCATGCATTGTGCCAGGAAGGGAAAGAAATCTAAATTTAAAACAGTCATTCATTTTGTTGTCTATTGTTCTGGTACCTCTGTCAGTATGGTTTAGATTTAAATTAGGTTGCATATCAATAGATTTCCTGTAATGGTAATTGGTTCTGAGGCTGTTTAGTGGAAAGTGGGATCTGTGTAATTCTCTTGTTTTGATCCCTCTCAAATACACTCTGTGTCTGTGGTGCTCATACCAGGGTTAGACCATCTCAGCCAGCCCAAACTTAAAAATGTAAAATCCTCTGGACTTCAGGGATAGGGGTATTCATGTTGCCTGATGGGTTTTATTTTAGCCCATCTTTACAAAATATCCCTTTGACACGTAAATATTTGATTTTAAATGTTCACCTAGACACCTGACCTCAGCAGTGACGTAGGTGTAGGTGTCCATTAACATCTTTGAGTCATTTAAAGGAGAATTCCTGGAGTAGTTGCAGGGATATTTTGATACTGGGCACATAAACTGGAACAAAAAATCTGAGGGTGGAAATGGTACATTATTATGCCTGATTTTGGTTACCCAATTCTGTTTTAACTTCTGGAGCCTGACTGAGGGAATCTGTAGTAAAAGACCTGAGACAGATATAGATAGAGATGGTATAGATAGATATAGATGTAGATGATATAGATGATATAGATATAGATAGATAGATAGATAGATAGATAGATAGATAGATAGATAGATAGATAGATAGATAGATGGATGGATAGATGGATAGATGGATAGATAGATAGATATAATACCAGATTATATCTGGAAATTATCTGGTGATTAGATCTGGAAAATCTTGAGTCCCAAGTTTGGTAATTTAGCACGGAGCCTTTCTCCAGACACAATTAACTGAGAAGTGACTGAGATTTGCCCTCTGATCTTCAGGAAAACATTCCCAGGGCTGCAGGAGGAGTCAGATGTGTTGGTGTTGCTTTGGTGAAGATGCTCAAAGGAGGTTCATCAGTGAGGGAGATGGGGGTCCCAGAACCCATCCTGCCCCTGAGATGGGGAAAGTTGAGCTCCTGGTGTAGGAGTGCAAGAGCTGCCTCACTTCACAGCAGAGTTTTTTAACAGAATCCCAACTCTCAGGTCACTTTGTGGGGAGCCTTGAAAATCCCTCCCTTTCTGCAGAGTCCTGGGGCATAAAAACATCTCCAAGCCCATTCCAAATCAATGCACTCACTTGCTGTTTGCGCTTTTATTCCTCCCCACACACCTTGTAGCATAGAATTTTAACTGTAGCTGAGATAAAGCATAAGTAAATAACCAATGGGGACCAATAATAATTGCAATAAACCTATAACTTTGATGCTCCAGTATTTAACATTCTGGATCAAACTCTGCCCAGCCTTACAGTCTGCAGAACCCCCCTGGGGGCAGTAGGATTTCATGGGGTATAAATCAGGGCAGAATGAGGTGATTTCAGAGTAGGTGAAATTGCTGATGTAACTTCCCCATCTTAAAGAGACTTCAACCAAAAAGTAGGGTATGATGGCAATAGGAACAAAACAAGACATTTAAACATGAACTAGAAAAATTGTATTGTTCTGTGGGTACTGTTCTTTGTAAATATTAGAATGGTTTGGCAAGAAAGAAAAAATATTTATGATAGTAGTCGTATAAAACATTTGTTCCAAAACAGGTGCTTGAATTTTTCTCTTGCTGATTACAAAAAAACAATCTGTCCAGCATGTCTCAAGATAGCTGCTGTATGAAGGATTATTTCTTAGCATCTCAAACTGACCAGTTTCAGGGCATTGCAGCAATTTAGCACAAACTCCAGAAAAAATCGGCATATTTTTACTCTAACAGGCAAAAGCCTTGAAGATCTACAGAAGTGAGCTTTAGAGTTTGAAATGGGAACAACAGTGTCTTCTGCAGAGAGATAAACTGAAATTATCATTTATTCCAGGAGAATTTTCAAGACTAAGCATGTATTAAAAACACCCCAAACAAACATCTTTGTTTTTCAAATGAGGTTCTTCTTAGGAGAAAACCGCCACCAATAAAAAAAGCCAATAGAAAAATAAGTTTAGTAGAAAATATTTAACTGAAAGAACAGACTTCTTTGGCCCCTAACAAAATTGGAGCAATGCAGAAACTTGCAGCCAAAAGATGCCATTGCTATAAGCCATACAATAGAAGTAATTAATTATATTTTATATGTCTTATTAGTATAAAATTGCATGTGTCAAGCAAACTCATGGCCTGTAATTTGTCTTGTGTGTGACACTGCACAACTGATCTTATTCAGCTTCCTCAATATTAGCACTCAGCTTCTTTATTTTCTCCTCAGGTAAGATTTCCTGCACACTGGAGCAGAATTGGGCCTGTGAGCTGAGCCATGGACCTCTTCCATCAGCAGCATTGAAGAAATTGTCTTTGGTGAGTACCTGGTGGCTTGGGGAGAGCTCCAGAGGAGATGGGGAATTTTGCACCCCAAATCCCCAATGCCCACACTCCCCATCACCACTCACATTTCTACAAGAGAGGTTTAAAACCAGCACGAACAAGGAGACTGCTGAAGCAATTTTTATATTAATTTATAAAGCTGCACAGTGCACAAGGTACTGAAATCAAATAATGCTTATGAGCCAGGTACTAAGCACAGCAGTTATGGTGAGTAAGAAGGTGCCACAGAGGCTTAAAATGGTTAGTAGAGCAAATAAACCTCTCCAAAAGAAAGCTCTGAATGTCAGAAGAATTGATTTTCAATGTAACTATCCATATGCTGAGAATCCCCAAAGGGGCATTTTCAGCTGGGGTTGAAAAGTGACTATTTTAGTGCAACGATGTATTCCTAAGCATTAAAAGGAAAAGTCCTTTATTCATGTAAAGTGGTACAAAACCTCTGAAAGCCAGGCTCCAGACACTGGTTTTAGGACTGGATGCCAGCTAGGCTATAAGCCAGTGACAAACAATTCTATTTAAATGATCTCTTTGTCATTTTTAAAGGTGCATTTCTGTGGCTCTCTGGTGCCCACAGACACACAGCTGAGCAGCACAGTGAGCATGCAAACCTAAAAGTTGCCACTTTTTGCTCTGCCTGGAACTGCAGTCTTCAAACTGCAGATTGAAATTGTGTCTTTTGTTTTATGGAAACCTTGCTTAGCTCATTTTCAGGGGAGCTAGAGGAAATTAACAGTGACAGTGTTTCCTATGACTGTATTAACTCATGGGGCCTTTCACACTGCCCTTTAGTTTTCAGACCAGCATTGAGGGAACAGCACAGGACCAAAAGCTTGCAGCCTGATGCTTTTTTAGTTCCCCTTCACCTTTACCAAAATCTGCCCTGCCTGGCTGCTGTCTCTTCCCAAGCTGAGAGCAGTGTTTGTCTTGCAGGAATGGATTTCTCTCCAGGGACATTTTCCCATTATAGATGTCTTTAGACGCTGGGCTCAAATCAGACCCATTCTGTAATTTAAATGACTATTTCTGCACAAAGCCACTGGTAACAATTAAAAGAATGGTATCTCAAGATTTTCAAAGATATAGCCATTCCAAGTATTTAGCCCAGACAGGAGAGGCAGCTATAGATTAATTAGCTCATGTACCATTAGCTGTTCCACACAGAGTAATCAACGTGAGGTAAATTGCACAGGCTCTCAAGCAGGTTTTACAACCCACACTGAAATTCTTGCTGTTGAGTATGGGATGAAAACCAGGTAGAAATTGCCATGCCTCAGTGAAAGTTTGGAAGAACAAGAAGTGACATATGTGAAGTTGTTCACTGGGGCCTTTTCTTTAGTTTCCCTGAAGAAATTTGCCTTTACAGGTTGAACACTGGGGGAAAAAAAATAAATAATTTTTTTTAAATTAGCTTGTACTATGTATATATGATTCTTCTTAAAAATGTAAACAATACACCAATGTTGAGTTGATACTCAAAGGTTAAGAATGAAAACATTCCTTGTGGACTAAAAAAAAGAAATCAAGGTGTAAGTGGGATTTTTCTTCCGATGTGTAGACTGAGTCAGAGGTGTAGCGTGTAGCTACAACCTTCAAAAAGTCCTAAAGGTTCTGAGGTCTTAGCACCAAAAATCTGACTTATACCATCACAACAGATTCTGTCTCCATCAACTTCAAATTAAGGGTTTAACCTCCAAAATACATTCACCATATGCATTGTCCCTGCAAGAAAGGTAAAGACAGTGGCCTTGAATACACAAAAAATTGGGATATTGAGCTTGGAGCTGCTTATTGTAATGAATTAAACAGTTCATGACAAGGTTGTGATAAATCCCACTTTCCTCATAGCTACTTTCCTTGACAGTGCTCAGTGCTCTGGTTACCTGGGCCTTTTCCTTCAGAGCAACTTCTGTCTTTGAAGGATATGGTGGATAAGGAGGGCCACATTTTACATGGATTTTTGGGAGTCAGAGCATCCATTCCAGCCATGGAATATGCAGATCCATGTCTCCTCCTCTGCTGAGGATTTCAAATATACATCTGTGTCTGGCGGACTGACATAACCACTGTTATACAGGCCGGCTAAGGGAGGAAGGGGAGGAAGAAGATAGAATGAAAATGTTGGGTTTTGATTCCCATGTCCTGCTCTGTTTTGGCTCCTAGGCACAGACACTAATGACCAGATTTTAGGATGTGCTGGGGTGGATATAAAAGCACTCAAGCACCTGCCTTCCTGCTGTGAATCTGGTTCTCAAATTCACAGTAATTTTCAGGTCTGAAAGCAGGATAAATCCTTGTCTTCCTATCTAAACTTCTGAAAGGCCAGCATGACTTGATCCAGAACTCCTTTTCAGGTGTCCAGCTCAGGGAGAAACACATCACCCACCTGCTGTGTTGGTAAATGCCAAATCCCTGCAGGAGTTCTGGCATCTTGTTGGTCAGCAGCCAAGGCTGCTAGCGCCCATTTTTAGTGATTATTGGTGCCTTTGTGTAGCACAGGCTGCTTTCTCCCCAGGCATGTTCATGCACATGGGCTCTACAGCTGATGCTGGTGTGTTGGAGACTGCCTGAGTTTTTAAGTTTATTTTTCCTGAGATGAAAGCTGTTCCAGAAAGTCTCTCACTCTCAGCAAATCCAAGACCAAGGCTGGGAGCCATAAGAATTAGCTGTAGGTGCTGAGGGTTTAGAAACTGCTGAAGGGACGAAAGACCAAGGTGTTGGCTCCAGGTTAGTTCTTATGATCAACTATTCTTTTTATCTTCCCTTAAGAGCCCCTCACTCTTTTGTTGGCAAGGGGGAGGGAGAATGAGGCAGGGGGGGCCAAAGAAGAGTTAGACTGATTTCAAATGAGAGGTGAAATTGCTCAGAAGATGAGCCTGTAGTGATCAGGAAAAGCAGATTAAGAGAAGCAGGTGTGGGGAGGAGGGGGGTGGATTTATTCATGCAATTTAGGATATTAGCAGCAAATTGGGAAGGCAGTTTGTTCTGTGTTTAGTCTTATACAAATCCTGCCCCCCTTCTCAGCACGTTTTCCCTTTGTTTATCTCCTGAGAGATGCCCACATGTGTACAATACAAAGAATGAAGTCATAAAAGCACAGGCCTGTCAGCCTCCCTGAGGACCAATTAATGGTGTTCCAAATCTTGTGGGCAGGCAGATGAAAAGGATACAGATAGAGGAGGGGAGGTGGATGAATACTCAAAGAGAGCAAGGCAGGTTTTTCAGATGTTGGTAGGAAGTTCTTTAGGTATTCTTAGCTAACTTATTTGGGGTTTGGGCTTCTCTCCTGGTTCTGCAGTCCCCTGGTCATTGCTGCAACAGAGGGAAAAGCTTCACTCCAAAATACAAATTATGCTTTTATCCAAACCAATAATGGCACAATGCCAGTGTGGGAGAGGGGGCAGAAAGAAATTTAGCATTTTTCCAACCCTCCCTCCACAGACTGGCAGTCTTATTGGTAGGTACTCGGGTTTATATTATCATTTGTATCTCTGAGCTGGGTATTGCTCTGAATGCAGCAGGCTTTGTAGTGCAACCTTTCCCTCCAATCTCACCCCCTATGTGTCCACAGGCCTTTGAACAGCGAGCTAGTGGCACTTTGAAATCAGGAGTTGAAAGTGTTTGACATGGAAAAGGGAGCATGAAAGTCTTGCTCTTTGAACCTTTTCTTTTCAAAGTCCCACAGAAAGTAGAGACAGGACAATAATGGACAGGCTAGGAGCTCTCAGGGTGAAGTGGGGATATGTGGTAATGAGGTTTTAAGTGTTTCAGCAGACGTTCCACCCCACAGTTTCCTCCCCTATGTCCTCCCAGTGAATTAAATTTGCTGCAAGTTATCACAAAAATCCTCAGCTAGATATGTATTCTGTCCCTGTTTAATTCATTCCATGATTAAGTCCTGGAAACAGAATTGAGCTGATGAAAAGAGGAAAAAATGGTCAAAATTATCATTAAGTTGCTGACTACTGAAGGAAGATCAATTTTTTTGTTTGTTTTGCTTTATAATTAAACGAAGCCAGATGTACAGTAAGTGCAAGTTGCATGAGAAATGCAGCCAGCTGTTGCATCAAAAATCAGGCTCAGGCCTCTCAGTGCTCATGTGCAGCCTCCCATCTCTCACCTGTTGAGGTCAGGAGGGTGAATTCATAACCTTGGCAGCCTCTAAGATTTGCTTCAGTTATTTCACCTGCACGTGAGACCGGTTAGTGGGGAAAAAATGAAAGAAACTTGGAGGTCCTGAAATGAAACATCTCATCGAAGAGCCTCATTATGGTTAAGAAGAGGAGAAGTAGAAGGATAAGTTATTACTCTGTGAGGTCCACGAGCTGATCTTTCACTCGTTGGAAAAAGGTTAAAAAAACCCAAGCTCAGAAAGCTCCTTATAATGCATCTTCTCAATTGTGTAATCCTCTACCTGAGAAGAAAAAAAAAAAAAATCCTTTCTGAGTGATGTAGCAATCGTTTTACACACTCAAGCATGAAATTTCATCACCATTACCTTAGCTTGGATGGCTGTACAGATGTTGTTTGGCCATAAAATGTATTCAGTGCTTTTTTAAATCTAACTGCAGTATCTGACTCGATGACCTCTTGCAGCAGTTGGTTCCGTGGGCTTGGAATACATTGTGGGGAGGAAAATTTGTCCATATTGATTATAAAATTAGCCAAGGTAGGAGAGAAAGAGCTGAATAAAAGCTCACTGTCAAAAGTGCCTCAGATTTTTTCTGATCAGCCTATTTTGTATGACCTCTCTGGTTTCTTGTGTCATAGTTCTGCCCAACACAGCCCCTTTTTGGAGCTAGATGCAGAAAAGGCAAAAGAAGCCTTTCAAAAAGGCTGAACATGGAATCCTCCTGCCCAAAGTTACTTTTAAAAAAAGAGAATTACCCTGAATTTGAACTAGATGAACTGTTCTTCTTTCCCACATGGAGCAGGCATAATGCAGACATTAATCTGAGGTGATTTTGGAAGGAGTTTTCAGTGAATCCCAGTAAAGCTGGTGCCACCACACTGCTCTGAGTGTTATGCACACAGCTCCAGCCTCCCTGCAGAACCCCACCAATGCCCACAGGCACCCCTGTGCTCGTGGCAGGATTAGTCCCTGAGAAGCTGATTTGGAATCAGATCTCCCTTTTGGAGCCCACCCATGGAAACCTTCCTGTTTCAAGGGCTAGAAGCAGAAAATACATTCTTCTTTTCCTTTTTTAGACATGTAGTTTCAGCCCTTCTTCTCTGGTACAGTGAGGGAAACACAGAGAAGTCTTCCCTCATCTCTGTGGCTCAAGGATGTCTTTGGGGTCTCAAGGGTAGAAAGCCTTTATGATTTTTCAGAGGGTGGGTTACAATTTTTTGTTGAAAGATGCTGTGTCTCTCTGAGCATCCAGAGGTACAATTCCTCCTGTGTCTGCTGCATGGCTGCTCAGGAACCACAAAATCTGTGAGGTGTAAGATGGAGTGGGGCAAGAGAACCAGCACAGGTCCCTCTGCAGCTCAGATTGTTTTGTTTTACCTGCCTGCCTGAATTAATCCAGACCTCAATCAAATGTAATAGTGACTGTCTACATTATAAACCTAGATATATTGAGATATATCTATTAATCTAATTGACTATATTGATTAATTGAGTAATTTCTGCCTTTACAAGAATGTGTCTACACACAGGTGCCCAAACCATGTGGCTATCACTGTAGGGGAATAGGGGACAGCCAAAGGTGATACAGAGACTCCATCATCAGAAGGCACGAAAAGACACTTTATTATTAGAAATACACAGTTCTTATAGAAACAATGGTGGACCTAAGACCTGATTGGCCTTTAGGAATCTTCTCTCACACCATTGGTGAAGTATGAATAGCTCACTCTGGAGAATCAAATCTATAAACAACAGTTACAGAAAGAGAGATAATAATTGTTTGAATTCTTCTCTCTAAGTTTCCTGCAGCTTCTCACAGCTTCCCAGGAAAATCCTGGGAAAACTATGTCTCTGTTCACAGAGTATGTGATTACTATTTGTAACAACCACTTCATCTGAGCAGGGGTAATCCTGACCTCATGGGTCACAATTAGCTGTTCCTCTTAATCCCAAAGTTCTGAAATACTCCTTATGGTCAAGGACTGGTGTTTATTTCCTCAGAGATCAGGGCCACAACAACTATACATTATAACTCTTTAAATAATGGTGTTGTCTTAAAAAATGTGATGGCTCAATGACTATTTTTTACTTTGAAGAAGGTATTCTCAATGTTTTGGGTTTTTTTCCTCAAATGGGTTTGTTTCAGCTTTTCCAAAGAAGACTTCCAGTCAGCTTAACCACTCCAAACTACCATTTAGATTGAAAGTGGAATCTGAACAGGCTTCTCTGGCTGCACCCACAGGTAAACTTTCATACAACCCTGGCAATGGAACTTGGTCCCTTCAGACCCCAAGTCAGAGCCTGACCTCACTGCCAGGGTGCTCTTCTGAAGACCCAGAAGATTTTCTTTTTCTTCTTTACTTGCAGCTGTAGTTATAACCTCATATCCCATTTAATTTGTTCCTCCCCATTCTCCACACAAGATTGGGAACACTTGTGGAGTCTTAACATACATCCTCTCTTAATTATACCATAGCTGAGCCATACATTGATAGCTCTTTTTATCTTCCCTCATATGGAAATTCCTCTGGTGCCCTGAACATTTTTGTTTCTCGTCTCTGAACTCTCTCTAATTTGTCAATATGTTTTTGGTAATTAAGATTCCTGCAACTAAATGCAAAGTTCCATATGCCTTCATGCCAGATCCCCATGGATTTTCAGGAGAGGTCACTGCTCACAGCTGGGGCCAGATTTCCAAAAGCACTTTGAATGTCGAGAGCTTTTGAAACTATGACTGTAAAATATCATTATGGAATCTTCTGCTTAAGAAAGCCTTTTCTCTTTTGTAGGTGTCTAAATGAAGTTGTTAAAAATGTGGTGTTGATAAAAATCTTGAGCAAATGAATGTCTGCCTCCAATACCTTTAAGAAATCTGTCCTACAGATGAGAAATTGTTGGTCCTTCTCAGCACCTTCTATTTCTATTTTACATTATTAAGATCAGTGATTTCTGTAAAACTCCATATAATTTAAAGTAAGCAAAGTGAAGGTTTAAAATCCACCTTCACACTATTTATAAAGCATCAAAAATTACAATAAAAGTAATTAATAATCATGGAAGAATGGCGCCTGAAGATGCTCACAGTTAAGGTGGATATCTGGACCAACTTGCCAGGGTTTTTACACTTCACAAATAATGCAGACATTGAGCAAAACTGAGAAAATAAATCAGGCTGAAGAATCAGTTCAAGGATTTTTTTTTTCCTATGAACAGTCACCATTTTTATAAATCTGAGTATTTAGATATTTTCTCAGGAGGAAAAGGCAAAACTGTTTCTATTCTGTTGAATATTCATGGGTTAACCAATATGTCTGGCTGTAAGTTTTAGAGTTTTCTACAAATGAGTTCAGATCTTAACTAGATTCTTTGGGATCAGTTAGGATTTTATGTTTTCTATTTGGGGGCAGGGAGAATTATTCCAATCCCTTTTTCTGACTCTGCAGAGCACCCATATCATGAACAGAACAGTTTGGGCCAAAAGTTTTTTTAAAATCAGATGTCTAGGAGCCAACAATGATTGACGTATGGTTTTGAACACATTGCTTCAATGATACTTTTCACAGAAAAATACTTTTTTTCCTTCACAGTTATCTCTACAAAGTTTCATACTGGACAGTTCTGAGAGGGAGGAAGAAGAATTTTTTTTAATTTTAATTGAGGGGGCTTAAAATTGCAAAAGAGCTGCAGTTGAAAAATAAAATAAAGAGCTTAAATAATCTGGATTCATTTCTGTGCTGCAGTAAACATATTCACTAGACAGTTAAAAAAATTGTTTATGATGTGCCTAATAGAGCCATTCTAGTTTATCAGTTAAATATGTATTCATAATTTTTTAAAAGGAATATTATTTACCCAGAAGACCAGAACAGTTTCTAAAAGAGCTTTTCCAGTCCATAATGTAAATATGTATTTAGGACAAGTGCTGTGTGTACAGTATTAAAAAAAAATCCTCTGAAAATCTCTTTGAAAAGTTATTACACATGTCCACTGCTGCAGCAAAGTTTTAAATATTCATATCTCAGCTGTTTTCTTTTTCAGATTTCTCAATTTGGCTTGAATATATTGTGGGTGAATTGCTCTGCAAGAGCTTCATTTGTTGAATGTTAACAGGCTTATGTCCTCAAGGACTACTCATGTGTGTCAAGCTACATATGTGCTTAAATCTCACCAGATCAGGGACCTCATTTTCTGAGGGTAACTTAAACACCACATTTATGTAATATTATGTAAAGGAAGGTCTTGCATTCTTGCAGATCAGTTGGGATGGCTCGTCTACCTCTCGCCTGTCTCTCCCCCCCACTACAACATTTTCCCTTTGGCAGATTATCTGCACACAAGGTGTCCGCACTGCTCAGGCTCTTTGATCTTCCCTGAGAGACCCCAGTGCCCTGAGAGCATCACCAGGAGTTGCTTCCCCAGCCCAGAGCCCATGGTGCTGGAAGGGGAGAGGGGTGTCCCTGCTCTGGTGAGGTTTGGAGAAGGATTTGCCCTTTCTCTGTGCCCCCAATCAGACAATGACCAGGCACAACCAGGTGACAGGGGCAAGGCTTGGGAGGAAGAAAGAGGGGAAAGCACCATGAATTCTCCTTGTGGCTGGCCTGGGCACCAGAGTGTCACATTCATATTTTCTGAAAAATTCCTTCACCCAGGATTTTTCTCCTGGGAAGCTGAGAGGCCTCAGAGAAAAAGGAAAACGATTCTTATCTCATTTGCTTCTCCTGTGTTGTGCTCATGTGGAATGTGTTTGGAGATTGTTCACCCACAGGTGATTGTTTCATTGGTTTGAGTTGTTTTCACTCTTTGGCCAATCAGGGTCAAGCTGTGTCAGGACTCTGGAAAGAGTCACAAGTTTTCATTATTATCTTTTTAGCATTCAGTAAGTATCTTTTCTATATTCTTTAGTATAGTACAGTAGTCTTTAATATAATATAGTATCAGAAAATAATAAATTAGCCTTCTGAGAACATGGAGTCAGATCCATCTTTCCTTCCTGCCATGAGGCACCCTGCAAATACCATACCAGAGAACTGTCTGTACAGACCTGTCACTTCCAAGCAGAGGTGAGAGTTTCTCAGGGAAATCCCTCTCACTTCCATAACATGGTGGAGGTTTGGAAAAATTTTAGAATTTTCTTTTTATACCACAATCAAAAAAAGGTGAAATTCTTGCAAGAAACACAGAACAGCTGTGTACAACCTTTTAAAAAAATAGAAAATATAATAGAAAGAATACAATTTTTTAAAAAAGGAATGAGATCCCATCTCAGGTTTTCCTCACAATGTACCTTGCATGAGCTTTCTAGAAAGTCAGTTTGTAATTAATAAAGGTGTATGGGGCAAAAGGGGATTTTATTCATGTATTGCTTTGCATTAATATTTTTATTTGCATGATGGGGTACAGCAGTAGCAAACTTGAGTTTGGGGTAGGTTGTAGTAATTTGGCAGTCTGGATATGGTTATGCAATGTGACAGATAAAATAGAAAATCATCACCCTTACAAAGGATTCTTTACTCCGGTAACAACTCTAACACAGGCTTGAATACATGTTAGACACAACTACTTTTCAAATGTCCAGTTGTATGGCAGTGCAGGATGCTATTCCTTTTTCATTTCATTAATTGAAATTTTAAAATTTATATAATTTTAATTGATATGCATTTTCCTAGGTACTACAGAGATTTAAGAATCAAAAGTAAAGTTTTATTTTTATATTCACAATAAACTGGTTTGGGGTTTTTTTTTTAGTCAGTAACACTGTAAAAATTTGAAGCTTCAGGTCATGGAGGCAAAATTTTCATTGACTTCACCAGAATTTTTGGCTGTTTCAATTATGGTAAGGTTGAAACCAAACCCTGCAAGCACAAAATCATCAATATTGGGTAAATTTAAATTTATAAAATTGTGGCAGATACAAGGAGAAAGCATGGTGTGCCTAAGCAAACATTTCTCTTGTTTTTATTATTTCACTCTAAAAAACTGTTAAGTTCTCAGTAGAGGAGGGTGGGCTTTTTATATGAAAACTGACAGCTGTCTTGAATTTCAAAAATGCAAATATAGTTCCAAATTTTGAAATAGTCTGAAGTTCTTCCAATAAAATAAAAGCAGTAAAAACTGCATGTGCTTATTGCAAAACAATCAGCCTGAACCTTTTTCAGAACTGAATATATTTGCATACAGAATTCCTATCTTTTCCAAAATTCTTGTTGTGGAATCTGCCGTGATATTTTTTTGTCAACATTTTTTATTGAAATTGCTGTGGAGGCTTTTACTGAAAATAAAGCTTTAGTTATATGAAAAAAAATAAGATAAGCAATAATTTTATCAAAAACTCAAGTTAACACCCCCTGAAAGTCTTCTTAAACTTTATGCAAAGATCAGCATCTTCTTCAGAATTGCTTTTTCATTTTTGAGACCTATTTCAGGTGAATTTTTCCTTTTCTTTCTGTGTGTTTACCTATCTGACTTCCATCTATATTTGACTGACCAGGGTGGCAATAAAAGAGCAGCATAAAATCCTCCATTATGTCATGGCTTGTTTACTTATTTTATTGTTTTAACTGGTATGATCTCTTTGTGCAAGAAATTCTCTTTTCCGAATTTCATTTGAAGATTGGGAAACTGATTAGGATATTAATGTTTTATTCCACTGACCTTTCTTTCCCTTTATTTTATTTTTTTCCTTTGGGAGTGCAGGGCCAGCAGCACCATCTGGGTTTGCTCTGTGAGTATCTGTGCACCTTGTTTGCTCTGACTTGGATGAGCGCTCTCATTCTGCTCTCTGCAGATCAGAGGCAACCATCTTCTCTCTGTGGACAAATGCAGCATTTTTTCAGAGGCAAATATGTATATAAGGCAGCGGCTCTCTGCTGCAAATTTAAGGCCTTCCAGTAAAGCCTTGTGAAGGCTTTTTTTAGCTAACACGAGCACTGTGCCCAAATCTTTCTCCTGTCTAGAATTGTTCCATTCATGTACCTGAAGACCTGCTTTAAAGCCACTTTCTGCACCTTGCAGGAACTTTTGTTTTGATTATCTTAACAATTAAATTTTAACCTGGGGATTATTAATAATGCTGTTAGCACCTTAACATCTTGATGTTTCTATGGCCCTTTAAAACTTTGTTTATGTTCTTCTGTTTGACATTTCAAATCTCTTCCTCTCCTGTGGCTCTTGCCATGAATTTTCTTTGGTGTTGTCCACTTTTCCCAAAGGGAGAATCTGCTTAGTTATTCCTGGGAGGCTGCTGAGCCTGCTTAAACACAAACATATTGCCCTATTTAATCAGTTTCTTGATCTTGTATTTCTTGTTATCTATTTGTTTTCTACTTTAGTAGTTATTGCAGGTAGCCTGAGGAAATATTAAACTGGTGAAGCTCTTCTGCTTCTAGGTCATTGGTTTTCATCTATATAAAGTTGATCAGCATCAGACAGTAAATCTATACAGAGAAAAGGTGATTTCTAACCAGTGGATGGTGTGAATTTATATCTATTAAAATATACATGTTGACTGTGAGATCTAAAGGGGTTACATCCACACTCACTGAATTTAATCACAAAACTTCAGTTTCTTGTGCTGGGAGCAGGTTCAGACTTGACTCTGCAGATGACAAAGATGCATATGCAAATTGTCTTGTAATTTTTCTTCTTTTCATACCTGGGAGTACCACATATTTTTATTTGACTCCTTTCATAATGCATGCAACTTAGATTAAGTGTTCTACCTTAAAATTGGATTCCATTAAAACAAAACCAGGCTTCATATATTTTAGTTATTCCCTGCAAAAAAATTTCAGCCTACAAATAAAGAATTTTTTAAAATTTTATTTGTTAGTCTGACAAGCACAAAAACTTCTCTTACCATTGCACAAACTATTCCCTGTTAGTAGAAAAGTTCTGTGTGCCCCATTAAGCTTCTTCCCATGACATTGGTACTTCAAGATTCCTCATATGGGATACACCATTGATGCCATGATTTCTTGCAGCATTTTATGTAGACATTCCTTGTTTTAATGGAAAGCATTCTGGTGATATTGCTAACCATGGAGCAGAGTCACTTTAGTCTGTACAACTTTTTTTCTTCTCTCTTAAGTTTTTTTTTTTTGTTTTTTTTTTTTTTGCCCCCAGAAAAACAAAGAAACCTTAAAAAGCACCATGTTTTTTGAGACGTATTTCAGTGTTGGTTTTGCGCTGTTCCAGTCCTTTGTTAATCAGATCAAGCCAGCTTGTAAGCGAGAAAGTAACAGTAGTGCCACCAGACTGCAATCTGTCAAGCCCTCCTAAAAACCCTCTTTAATTGCTTGTGTAGCCTCACTGTCTCCTTAAAGAGTCCCTGGGCTGCATCCCTGCTGCATTTTGATAAAAGTTCTCCCCATGCCCTCTGTGACTGTCAATAATTGCATGAGAGCACAGAAGGAACTTCTTGAGGGTTCCAGAAAGTGCAGGGCATCTCTCTTTGTCAACCCAAACAACCAAAAAATGTAAATTAAAGCTGTGGAAGAGTTCTTGGATGTGTGTTCTTTGCCATTCCCCTCCTGGGAGCTGCTCCTTATTTTCTGCATTTTTTAAGCTGAAGATCCACAAGCCTGTCCCTGAGAAGTTCCCCCATATTTTACTTTACAAGTGTAATTTTTTGAGGCCTCCTTGAGTTATTTTGGCTGCAGCCAAAGTGATTTCAGGTTAAGTAAGGACTTAAATGACATCACAGCATTTCCTCACAATGGTGGCATCAAAGTGCCTCATTTGCCAAACATCATGTTGTGTTAATCTGCTTCTTCCCACTTCAATAAAGAACCTTTCATCAACAGCTAATTTGACCTTGGAAAATCTGCAAAGCTCATTTTCTTCAGCTGCAAAAAAGCCTCAGTCCTTTCTGTCTTGTTACATAACAATCCCACACAATGCTTGAATTTTATTTCAGATGAAATATCTCTTTCCATTGCTTTAGTCTATTCACTCACCTATTTCTTATCACCCTTTTCAGCCAGAGGAACTTTGAATTGAATTTATTAGTATGTTTATATCTAAAAGGAGCCAGAACACTGATTTTTCTATTGGGTTTCAAGTTTACAAAGAGTTGGTCAAATTCTAACTTCATGGAAAATTTCAGTGAAAATAAATACATACATACAGATTGTTAACTCTTGTCCAAAAAGGCTTTGTTGGTCACCTTAGTTTTTAGTTCATGAAAATAAAAATATACAGATGTTTTACATTTGCCCAAAAGGGTTGGTTTGCTTTTTTTAAACTAATGAAAATAAAACATACAGACACAAGTCAGAATATTTTAATTTAGAAATACCACTGCAGTCCCTCTCTGTAGAATTATTTTCCAACACTTCTAATTGAGAGTCCAATTTTTTTTCAGAAAATATTTTCTAATGTCTAAGTTCCCTTCTTAGGTAATATATCTCAGTAAGAATTCCTTATTATTACATGTAATGGGAAAAGACAGTGACCATAAGTCTTTGGAGTGACAGAAAACATTGCTTGGACCCCTTGAAGATCTGTGATGATAAAGATCATTCTTTTTACCTGGTAAGAAAAACTGCATTTTTGATACTAAGGAAAAAATAATGCTGAAAGATTCATCTTGTTGAAAACATAATTTTCCCAGAGGAAAAAAAAATTGGGAATATTTAATTCATTTTAGACTGGAATTATTCTTATTTTAAATTACTGCAATGAGAATCCTATGTAAATTTTTTAACTTCCTTTTAAAGTGCAACAAATATTAATTGTGTCATGAGGTATTCTACTCCATAGCAGATATCTGTCCTGTGCTTTAATTCTATTCCTGGCAAGAGCATCTAGAACTTTCATTATTCATAATATGAAATTTAATCCTTTCAGCCTAGGTGCAATAACAGTTTTGTTCCTAGAATAGAATTTTCTACAAATATGGTGAGTTTACATAAATGTTTAAGACTACCAAAAAAGCACAGAGAATTACAAAAAATTATCTCTGAAAAACGGGTGTTAGATTCTCACCATCCTACCTGCATTCAAGTTTATTCTTCACACTAGTTTATGCTAGCATGGATCTTATTTCACAGTGAAAGTATCTGGCACAAAGAGGTATCATAGACCTTTAGTTGTTTTTGTGTTAACAGATTGACAATTTGACTTTTACAGAGTTTTGGTTTTGTTTTGTTTTCCAGTGTTATTTAACAGGCTGAGGAAGCCTTGATTTGGGAACACAAGGTAAGAGAATTCCAGTCCCTCAGTGGAAATGAGATAAATGAGCTCATGTAAATGAGATATTTACATTACATTGTGTAATGGGGAGTGGGTGATGTGGGCTTGAATTTTCTTGAGCTGGTGAAGACAACTCCAGCTTTCACACCTTCTAGACTCTTACCCTGTCACTGAGACACTAAAATAAAAGTGATGGTGACAACACTCCCAACATTTCTGACCAGAATTTTTAGCCACAGACGATCAGGTCGTGTCTTTCACACTCAATATTTCCCACAGGGAGTGGTAGGGGCTCCTTGGGGCTTCTGCTCAGTGATCCTTGGTGGATTTCCTTGGTAAATGGATTTCCTTGGTAGGGGATGCTCCCTTGGGCTGCCACATTCAGCTCAGCAGAGAGGACACGGCTTTGTTTTAGTCAATAACAAACCTTCAGTAGTTTAAGTAAAAATGAGCCCAGCTAATAAAGACACGAGTCAAAGCACATCTTCCTTGAGTTTCCTGCACACCAAACTGGAATCTACAGAGGATTTGTGAACTCATGAACTTCATCTCTGCCCCAGAAGAATAAATGTTTTCCTCGGAGCTAACCTTACCTAGCTCAGTTTCCCATCTGTGCACAGCCATAACTGTGCCTTCCTGGCTTCTGGAGGTGTTACAAGGATAAATATTTTCATTAGAGATTTTGACATCCCTCAAGGAGCAGACCTTTGGGGCATACGAGTATCTCAGATTCCATCTACCATGTTTTAATGTGTAGCAACTCTTGTAGATTGCTGTAAAGGAAATTCCTGTACTCTGTGTCTGTGGAGCTTAGAGGGTATGGTAAGGAGAACACAAAAAATTATTCTTATGTATGAAGATAATTCACCTTGCTGCTGTATGTGATTCCTTGTATTGGTTTATTGGCTTAGAAGCCTTCAGGTGATAAGCACATTTCTTTTTGCAGGAATCTCCTCAGGAAACAAAATTGTCCCAGATGCTAGCACACCTGGTAACACATCCATAGAGCTGGCCTCTCACAGCCACACAGGTAAGCTCTTTTTGGTCTATATTTTATTTAAATAAAAATTATTTGCAAAAGAGATTTAATCAAATAATTGCACATAACAAACAGGAAAAATAAAACCCTAATACAGTAACATAAACAAGTAATATAGTGATGTAAACAACTAATAGAAAAGCTGATTGGCAGCTGCATTGAGGAAAGAGGTGCAGCAGCCTCTGGAACCCCAAACTGAAGCTGACTCCCCACCACAGCTCTGTCATCTGCAGTGGGAGCACAGCAGAGGCGCCTGTTTGTCCACACAGCTGTTTGCTAAACAACCAAAAATAAACGGGCACTCTCAACTACATTTTGACCATTCCTAAAGGATGGAGGGTCTGAATTTTTTAATGACTCAGAGAAGTCAAGGTCACAAAAACCTCTCAGGCCATTTGATCTCTCCCTCTTTCCCTTCTGCTCCATATTTCTAGGGCTACTTCTGAAGTGGCTCAGATGATTCTTCAGCCCATAAATAACCCAAAAATAAACCCAAACAGTTTTATCAGCATTTAGGAGGGGCAGTGTGTGGTAATGGTGTGATGAAGGATGGTTCAGAGCAATTTATGCTGCCTGTTGCTGAAAGAAATGTTCTTTGAAGTGATACTTAGGCATCAGATTTTCTTGTGTCTCCTGCTCTCTACTCTTTCATCCCACCTGCCATCCATACCTCCTGTAGCTGTGGCTAAGCTCAAAATTTCAGTTCTCTGACTGGAATTGCTAAGGACTGGATTTTTGGTTTTGATTTTAATTTGGGGCTTTTTGTTTTAAATTCAGTTTTCCCTAGCTGGCGTGTGGAATGCATTTCAACAGATGGTCATGGAGTTTTAAATGTTGTGAGTGGATTTTTAATAAGTCTGACTAATTTTATGATCATTGCAGTTCATGTGCACTCAACATTCCCACTGACTTCAACAGGAAGGGTTGGAAATGTAAAAATGTCATATTGCAGTCAGCCAATGTAACTCTGGCAGTGCAGATAAATAAGGGAATTCTGGGCTGTAACAGCCAGGTTCAATTGTTTCCCTCTGCTCAGCTGAGCTAAATGTATTGTGGGGCTTTTTCATCCCAGCACCAGGTATTGGTCCCAGCTGGAGGCAGAATTCAGAGCACTTGTGCGATCAGTGATGACAAATCCCACATTTCTCAAAAAGTGGTGTGATTTGTGGGTAACTCCAGCCTCTTACCTCACTGCATCAAAAAATCCCACCAGCACAGTTAACTCCTGCTCAATTTTCCTCTTTCCAATCTGAGGGATTTCTCTCCTTGCTTCTTTAAATTCAGTGAATGAAATCAGGACACCTCTTTGAAGCCTTGCCTGTTATTGTCTCTGTGCCAGAACATAATATGTCATGGAGGGAAGGCTCACAGCTATGCCTGACACAGCTGAGGTGGGAAAAGATCCTGTGCCCACTGTCAAACATCCTTGCTGCAGCACTGCCACAGCACAGATTCACTGTCCTGCTGCATTTCCTTCCTGCTGACAAGTTCACATCTGAGGCCACCTGCCCTGATTTGATCAAGTGTTTGGTCACACTGCAAGTCAGAGAGGATGCTCAGGGCAGCTCTCCCTGCACCAGCTGCTAGGGAAATCTCCATCAGCAAGTCCACAAAACAGTAAAATGTAATTGTAACTGAGAGAAGAGTGCACCTTCAAATCACTTCTCTGCATATTTGTTGGGGTTTTCTTGAATTTTGTTTACTGCTGACAAGTTGTATCTAGCAGCACATTACAAACCCCCTTTTGGCAGCCATAGGAATATATTTCAAGCAGGTTTTGTTTGATATCTACAAGAAATCTCTGTTCAGTTTATGTAATAAGACAAACATATGCAAATCCATCCTCGGATCCTGTGAATTATATGCCTGGAATCAGTAAGCAATTCAGTAAACCTCACTAAGTTGCATTTTACCTATCCACATATCCCATAAAACTGACATAAAAAACAATGGTTTCTTTACCATTTCTCAGCAAATATTTAATAGCAGCTACAGTATTTTGGAAGGCCTGACATTATTGCAACTTCTTGACTTTTTGCAAAATGTAACGAGATTGATTCTTTATAAAGAAATACTTCACAACATTTTTTTATTGCTCTGCAGTGCAAATATGAGCGTAAATAAATAATTTTGAACTGCATTATCAGGCAAATGTAGCTGTTGAGATGAATACATTGGTTTTGTGTGAGTATTTCTTCATCTGCTCTGGCATTTTTCACAATTCAGTAATTAACTGATAACTACTGACTTATTATTCAATCTCTTAGAACATTTTGAAAATGGGATATGTGCCTAGGACTAGATCTACAGCCCTCATTAAGAGCTAAATTCACAACAGATCACAGGTGCTGCTTGTTTCCAGCACCTTCATCCTCAAACACCTGCTGCAGGAATGTACAACCCCAGCTGGATGGCAGGCTGCTTAAAATGAGGGCAATGGGGTCCTAAAACAGGTCCAGAAAAGCATATATAAAATGTAAAGAGAGCTGAATCATCCACAGCAGCCTCTTCAAACAGCAGTGGATACAGAAATGTCAAACCCTGATCCTCTGCCATGCCTTGACCTGCCCTGAGCCTTGTTGAGTTTGATACCCACGTCCATCCCACCTCACAGTGCATGGAGAGGGAAAAAAGCCACTTCTGCTTTTTTTCCTTTTTCTTTTTCTTTTTCTTTTTCTTTTTCTTTTTCTTTTTCTTTTTCTTTTTCTTTTTCTTTTTCTTTTTCTTTTTCTTTTTCTTTTTCTTTTTCTTTTCCTTTTCCTTTTCCTTTTCCTTTTTCCTCTTCTCTCTCCCTTCCCTTCCCTTCCCTTCCCTTCCCTTCCCTTCCCTTCCCTTCCCTTCCCTTCCCTTCCCTTCCCTTCCCTTCCCTTCCCTTCCCTTCCCTTCCCTTCCCTTCCCTTCCCTTCCCTTCCCTTCCCTTCCCTTCCCTTCCCTTCCCTTCCCTTCCCTTCCCTTCCCTTCCCTTCCCTTCCCTTCCCTTCCCTTCCCTTCCCTCTTCCCTTTCTTCTTTTTCTTTCTTTTCTTCTTTCATTTATCACATTGATAAATGCCCAGAGGACTGAGCAGTGAAAGATCTGAGTTTTCACTCTTTCTTTGTAAAAACAAACCAGTGTGAACCCGTGTCTCTCCATGAACCTCCCAGCCAGATGTGCTGCTGGGTGAATCTCTCACTGGCCCATCCATCCCACTCTGTCATTAGAACTAAAGGTAACAAAACAAGGGGGTGTGGAGGGGTGCAAAACACAAGGATTGCCAAAACTCTGTTCTCTACTGGCAGTGGGACCTGTTGGGAAGTGCAGAAGCCCAAGGGCTTCTCCTTGCTCCAGGAAATGCTCACAGTGTGACTAGAGACCCACACATGTGTGTAGCTACACCAAGGCTGGTGCAAGTCTGCTCCCCATTGGCTACAAATCCTTACTCGGGGCTCGTTTTGCTCCTTGCTCTAATGTATGTTTATTATTCCATGCAAAGCTTCAACAAGAAGGGCTGAGCAAGATCATAATTCCCGAATACCTGTTAGCATAATGGTTGGAGTTTTCCCCTGGAAGATGCAGGCTTGTTTATGCTCAGCGAGAGAAAAGAATTGAACCCACATTTCCCATATGAATGCTCTAATCAGTGAGCCCATTTAGCAGAAGAATGGAGCCAATCTAGCAGGAGTGCTCAGAAAATGAGTAATGGGACAGGTCCTGCCAGCCAGACACATAGAAGAGTGACTGAGGTGTCTGCCTTGTGCTGCTGCTGAATCTGACCCTCATCCCATGCTCTGATCAGGGATCATTCCTCCCTTCCCTGAATGAGGCTAACACACTGTTTTGCAATTGCAACATGTAAGAATTGACCCTCCTTACATGATTTTTCTTTGCTGCAGAGACTGCTAGGGTAGGCTTAGCATCTGCTGCACACTGCTGCTTTTTCCCGTTACTGCCTTCAGCACATTTGTTTCAAAATAGCTGTAGGAATTAGCATTGCCTCTACTGCCAGGGAACCAGGGTTTGTCAACACTCTCTGGTGGAATACCTTCATTGTTCAAGTGCTGACTTGCTGAAAACTGCCCATCAGTCACTTCCATCTAAAACTAAAAAGGGTTTCCATTTTTCTTGGGCTACTTGTTTGATTGATCGATTTTTACAAAAGACAGTGTTTTTATAAAGTAAAATCTATTCAAACTGGAGACAAATATTTGTAGTTTTTCACATCTATGTACGATTGTGTATCACCACCTTGTTCTCTAGGTATGTGTTTGTAGAATCTTTTTCCGATGAACCACAAAGTAATTTGGGATTAGATACTCAATTTCTTAATCTGGTCAAGTTAGTTGCACTCCACCACTTTTACAGGAACCTGTTTCAACCACTCCTGCCAGTGTTTAGAAAGATTCTTGTAATTTTTCAGCTGAAGTTTTTGGAGTGTTTTTTACCTCTCACCAGAATACTCTGAACCTTAAGAACTCTAGCTCCTCTAGCTCTTTGAAATTCATCCTTTTACTATATCGATGAAAATATTCAAATCCTTTACCCACAGTGTTAGACAAGCCAAGTTCAAGATTTTGGGGAACTTCTGCTCTCACATGTCAGGCTAACTGAAAAATATCCAGCTGCTAGAATAGGCTCAGCCTGTTGTGCCCACCCTTATGGCCTTAGGAGATGCCAGCCCTGTCCTGAGCTGTGGCTGCTGTGCTCAGAGCAGCTTGGGGCACAGACACACAGCTCCTCAGAGCATTTCTAATTTTCCCTTATGAGGCAAGGTCCCCCTTCTCCTGACCAGCCCACTGGTACTTTGTTCTATCAGTCCCAATTTGCATTCATATTTCTTGTAGCAGGATGACCTGAATTATGCACAGCTTTTCAGGTCTCACCAGGTGTTGTAGGCTTGCAAGGTGTCATTAATCACCTTTCCAGCTCAAGGGCCTTCATTTCCCTGGCCTGTTGCTGCCTCACATGTTTGGTGCAGAGTTTACAGAGCAATTGGGTTTTTTGGCATCTAAAACCCTTGTACTTCCACTTGCTCACTCATTTTTGGTTTTTGTTCTAGATGTGGTTCTGATCTTGTTCCACACTGCTCACTTCTCCCAAAATTCTCACCAACATTCTCTTGTGTTTTGCTCTTTTTATTAAGCTGGGTTCAGCAGGGAAAGCAGGAAATTAAACCAGATTAATGCCACGCTCCTTCCTTCAGCCATAGCCTTGTATCCAGCCCTGTGCTGGTAGGAAACGCTTCCCACTTCTCTCTAAAAGCCACATTGCTCCTGTGTTCCATTCTAAAGGGAGGGAAGATTTTCAGCTCATTAAGCATGTTGCTTGTATCCAATACAAATGGTAATATTATCATTTTCTGTGTAAAAATTAAGGTTTACCTTAATGTCCACTCCATGTACCAGCTGTACTACCAGATCCTGTAGTTTTCTTTATCTGAACATATTAACATCTTTAATTTTGCATTAGTGAGATAGATAAAAAATTATTTTTCCTGCCTGTGCAAAACCTCAGCCTCCTGCTTTGCCCTTACCTGCTCAATATTTTTACCATTACTTAGCTGATGACAGCTTCTCACTTAGTTGATAGACTAAATTTTAATTTATTTTTTTGCTGAGATATAAAATTTATTTATTTCAGAATGTCTGATTTTCTAAGGGGAAAAGAAATCAGTCCTGAAAAACTAAAAATATGCATTCTGGGGTGGAAGTAGAGGCTGCACGATAAATAATAATTCCTCTCTGCAGAAGTTTAGGAAGTCTCAGATTAGCACAGAAGTTTTAGTATCTTGCAAGACAAACTTGTCAGGAAACCTGGTACCAAAATGTGCATTGTTTGTATATATTCTGTTCAGCAAAATAGTGAATTGTTTTATGGATACCTATTCTTTTCACTAACAATTAGCAGATTTCATAATGAGCTGATCAGCTGACAACACCTACAGGAAACAGATGGGAAAAATATTTGTCTACTTCAAAGCCCAACATTAACAGAGTAAAAAGTTTTAAGTCAAACAGCACTCAGTGGAAAATTCTAGTAGCAGAAATGTTTTTTGGCAATTCTAAGAAGTAATATGGGAAGTATTCAAATGATCTCACAGGGTTTCAGCTCCATATCTTGCACTGCCTTCAGTGGGAAGCACGCAGTGAGATCCCCACTCGCTGCTTTGAAAATGTCCCCCTTGGTGCTTCACGTCGTGCTGAGAGACAGAGCACTGATCCAAGGTCCAGATCCACAGCAGGCAGCAGCACACACAATGTGCCAGAATCCTGTAAGGCACCACTGTGTTAAAATATGCAGGCTTTAACTTAAAATGACAGAAATCAAGGGCATTGCAAATTAAGGCTCCTAATGGCCTCCTCCCCTTTGTCCCATTTAGTGATGGTCATACCTTTAGAGCTCTAATATGTAAAGTTGGGATTTTTTTTTTCTCTTCTTCCTTTTCTCTTTTCTATCCTGCCCTCTATATGACCTCTCTCCTAATTGGAATATATCTTGTTTTTCGATAATAGAATTTCCCCAGGAGATAGTCAATTTTTAGAGCTGAAAATTAATTTACGGGCCCTGCTTGATTGCATGCATCAGATATGTTTGTCTTTGACTACATAGTGACCTTCTCCTCCCCTCTCCCTTCACATCTTCATTGCTAGGAATTCACTTCAGAGCCAGAAAACGTGCCATTTTACCCTGTTATACAGGTGTTTGTGTCACAATTTTCACATGCTGCTGTTTGCCCACCGAGGGTGCTCTTGGAGAGTTGTGTCCAAGTCAAAAGATTGGAAATCCAATAATTCCTTGCACTACAGCTGGTGGGACTGTGGCCTTTCTGATTCTGTAGCAGCTTCCAGTTCATTTGTGTAGAATGGCCAGGGCAGAGAATGGGCTCCATGCCACCCAGAGATCCTCTTCCCTTGCAGTTTGGTGCTTCATTCATGAGCCTGTTCATAGCTCCATGGGTTTTTAAATGAGATTGGAAAGGTAAGTGTGGCATTCACATTCTCTGAAAAAATTCCTTCACCCAGGATTTTTCTCCTGGGAAGCTGAGAAGCCTCAGAGAAAAAGGAAAACAATAATTATCTCATTTGCTTCTCCTGTGTTGTGCTCACATGTGGAATGTGTTTGGAGATTGTTTACCCACAGGTGATTGTTTCACTGGATTCTGGTGTGAGTTGTTTTCACTCAATGGCCAATTACAGCCAAGCTGTGTCAAGACTCTGGAAAGAGTCAGGAGTTTTCATTATTATCTTTTCAGCATTCAGTAAGTACCTTTTCTGTATTCTTTAGTATAGTTTAGTATAGCATTCTTTAATATAATATAGTATCATAAAGTAATAAATTAGCCTTCTGAGAACATGGAGTCAGATCCATCATTCCTGCCTTTGTCAGGGCATTCCCTGCAAATACAATAGGTAAGTCCACACAGTTTGTAGTCACATCAGCGGACGAGTTTCCTTCCAGTCCCTCTAACATCTACAAAAAAAATGAGGCCTCTTCCTTTCATAAGGCACTTAAGAATAGTAACCTAAATGTAATGATTTTTTCCATTTCATCATTCAAGATTTCTGTTTTTCAAAAATCCTAGCATGTTTCCACGAAATGCACTTCTTTGAAGGGCCAATCTTTTATTTTGTTCAGCTGATGATGTATGAGCTGGAGTGCTCAAATTGAAATGAGAAGTTGAGCAAACACAGATGCTGTTCAGAGCTGCACGTCTGCTCGCGCTCGGTGTTAAGGACACTCCTGCAATGTTATTTTGATGAGTTTATTTAAGACAGTGAGTGTGAGATTCACCTCATGTAGGCTTAGGTGGCCACAACACAAATTTTTACACCTCAGCTGGGCATCCTCAGTGTCCTTTCTACTCAATAAAGAAGAAAAGGCAAATTTAGCTCATAACTCATCTGACCTATTCTGGACATTTGCAATCTTTGCATCCTCAAATCACTCCAGTGAATATAAAAAGAGTGGCTGTATCAGATCTAGGTGTCAGGAACTCTGACATTTACTGGTCAAATGGATCCCACTCAAAGCTACATCTTCCACAAAGTGAAATCTGCATGGTACCCTTTAAACAACTTGATCAGCCAATTATGTAATCCTGACTATGAAGTTTCTGCTAGGGCTCAGCTCAGAGCTGAGGATAAGGAAGTCTTTCAGAGCAATACATAATATAATTAATATATTATAATTAATATAAAATCATAACATAACATGTAACACGTAACATAACGTATGATATAATATAATATAATATAATATAATATAATATAATATAATATAATATAATATAATATAATATAATATAATATAATATAATATAATATAATATAATATAATATAATATAATATAATATAATATATGCTATTATTATTATATCCACATCTTAATGACTGGACAGATTCCAAATGTTGTCATGGTCAAGCCAATGAGCACGTTCAATTGCTGTAAATAAGATCCTGGATTTTATGCACATACATTGAGATATTTGAGACAGTTACTTGCAACAGCTGAGCTCTATAGCCCATCACACATAAAAAAAGCTTATTCTTTAAGTCAAGCCATCCTGGTCTGTTTGGATTGACACTGAAGTCAGCATGCCACACTAAAAGGAAAGTCTCTGGGAGCACTGTGAGCAAGTGGTAAAAACTTTACAAATATCATAAAAGAATTCAGTTAATTAGATGAGTTGGATATTAATTACATAAGTTGGATAGCAGCAACAGTCAAGCTGAAATAATCTGGTGACCTCAAAGAAGGAGAAAATGAGTGTGCATACACACATATCCTGCTGAGAAAGATCCAACAGATCCAGGTGATTGGTAGCTATCAGTAAATCATCAAATCTGACGATTTCTAGGCCTGGTTTTGAATCTCTGTAGACCAGCACAGCTCTGCTCTGTAAGCAGAGAGCTCTGCCAGTTTATGTCAGCTGAGAATGTCGCCCCCAGGAAGAACAAATAGAAAAAAGAACCACAATAAGATCTCTCTGAGCAAACTTTTATCTGTTTAATGGAGGTGTGCCTAATCTTTCACAGGCAGAGAGCCAAGAAAATAAAATGTACAATTTCAAAATGCTGCAAGCTTTTAAACCCACCTAAATTAGTATTTTTAATAGAATTCCAGCTAAAAGAAGGCACCACAACATTAAACTTTGCTGACCATTTGTCACAGGTTAAACGCCGATAAATATTTGGAAACTCATTTGTATAACACTACAGTTTGGTTTAGTTCTTTTATGGGTAACTAACTTTTGTTGGGGAAAAATAGTAGTAGCAAAATGCCATTTCCTTGCACAATATTTAGTAAATACACACTCTTATAGCCAGCCAAGTAAAACCTCAGCCTCCTCCTGTACCTCTTAAATCAACACTGGCTACTTTATCATGTGACAGTTTCAGCACAGGTGATAGAGTAAAAAAAAAAAAAATACAGATACAAAAAGATAAAAATACAAAAATAAAAAATCCCACCTCTTTTACACTTTTTCCTCACTTTCCCACCTGCTGTGTCCATGAATGTCCTTTTTTTCTCTTGTCATAAATCTGCTTCTGCAATTGTGGCCCAAAGAGTCTCTTCATTTGTAGACCACCTGAAATAATGGAACTTAAATCTCTGATTTCTAGTCCTCAAATCCTGTATTATAAAGAACTTATAAATTTCAATTTCAAAATATCTGTCATTTGGAGAAATTACGCTGAGTTTAGATCTCTACCTTAAAAAAATCTCCTAATACAAAATAGTTACTTCTTTAGAAGTTCTTGTGGGTAAAAATAAAATTAAAACTCAGTCCAAAAAAGCAGGTTTTATATAATTCATTGTTTGAAAATGTTTGCTTCTGGCTGACAGTTTGTATGCAAATGAAAACAACAGAGTTGTAGCTGGTGCTCTCCTGTAACCTTCACAGTGTTGCTCACTGGGTGCCTTTAGAGTAAAGTGAGATGCTTTTGTCAGAATTACCAACGTTTTTAGAGAACTAATTCTGAGTGGAATTAAAACGACTTTCTGCACCTTAAAAGGGCAGTGAAAAGGGAGGAGAGGGAAAAGAGAGTAAATTAGTGCATTCCCTTCATTATGAATACAGTATATTTATTTAAATCAGGCCACTCCACAGGGCACTACATGAGTTATATATTTTGTTGCCACTAGTTTGAAAGCCCCACTTCTCAAGCGGAAAAGTCTTTTTTTCAGCAGCCTGAACTCTGGGAGCATCCCTGTGTTATTTGCAGAGAAATACATGGAGAACATCACTGAGGTAAATGGCTAATTGTGCATAAGAGGGGTGCTCTCCACTCCCACAGAAGATTGCACAATTTCAGGACACTTTGCAGCTCACAGTTTTCTGATCCTCAGGTGTTACTTAGCAGTAGTGAGTCTAGAATTCTCTAAATATTTCAAACTTTTCTGATGTATACATCTTCTGCTTCTAAAGAAACAAAAGTGTCTGTGGCTGCTTCCTTGTTGTTTCATCCTCCTGTTTCCATTACTGATTTAAGGAAGATATACACTGGGACCCACAACAATGTGTCTACAAAATTTATTAGTGCTCCTGTTTCAAAACCAGATGAGTTTATTCTGAGTTTACTGTTTGGAGTGTCTTGCCTGTCTCAGTTTTTGTCTCTCACAACCAGCCAGACCAGCAAAGAGGCAAGAGCACTTTTAGACCTTAATTATTTTGCTTTTGTTTGGGATCACAAAGTCCTCGATTTTTAGGGGGGTTTAGGTCCAAATTAACTTACTGCATAGTGGTAAGTTAGCACTTTAATTTAGAGCAGCTTTTACATAGAGCAGACCATGATCTGTGAGTGCTGTTGCACATAAAATGCACATAAAAAAAAACCCAACAGTATAAGCTGTGCAAAACTTTGGTTTTATGATAAGTATTAACAAATATTAATGTCTGAAAAGCAGATATGCTAAAAGATTTTGCATCTTGTCAATGGCGATTTTGCTCTGATCCTGAGCAGTGCTGCTGGCTGGCTGAGGCACTGGGTTGAGCTCAGTCTGGTTTCATAAACTGGCTCTAAAACTTTCTGTGAACAATCAGCTATTAGGGGATGAAGAGAAGCACTGAGAGAGCCTTGCTCTTCAGGCTGAGCTGATTTCTGAAGGGGTCACTTGCCATTTGCTCATGTTCCAGGGTGCAGAAGTCCTGCCAGGCATTTTCTCTCTGGAATTCTTAGGGATGCGCTGCGGAGCGCTGGATTTTATGGAGAGGGGTCCCTGCCTTGCTCTCACATTCCTGCTGACACCCAGTGGCTTGCCAGCACAACTGCAGAACCTCCTCAGCAGCCACCGAACTGCGAAAGTCACAGAGCATTTCAAGGAATTTCAGCTAATCTCACTGGCATCGATGTCCTTTTCCTTTATAACCGCATTTTAGAGAGAAAAATAAGGAAAACAAGGGAAATTGCTTGTTTGGAAACACGCTGCAGGACAGCACCCGGGCTGTGACACTCCTGCTCCATCACTTGGGGACCTGGATTTGGAAAGAAGAAATGATCTCAGGAAAAAACAAAAAAACGGAGGAGAAGTGCCCTCTGACTCTTGCCTTTTCATGCAGGAAGAGGTGAGGAATCGTGTTGTGACCGCAAAAGGCATTTGAGCATAAACCAATTTTTCACAGTACAATATGCCATCACCTCCAACCCCCAAAAGTTTTCACGCACAGTTTGGGGAAAAGAAAAGGGAAATTTAAAAAAGCCTTCAATTTTCTGTAAAATAAGGTGATTTCCTATAGAAACAAATTTCATACCCTGCCAAGTGTGAGTACTAGGCCCTCAATATTCGTGGATATTTTATATTTTCTTTAGGTCCCTCTCAGCCTTTGGTGAAAGTCCCAAAATAAAAGAGCCCAGCTAAGGATCTTAAGCCTGGCCTATTATTGGTTTCTTTACAACAGCCTTTTCTGCTTTTGGAGACAGCTGCCTTGTAACTCGTTCTAAGCGAAAGAGGAATGGGATTTGTATAAAATCCCAGGCATTTGTATAAAAACTCATTTATGTGCAGGATCCAGCTTTGTGAATGTAAACAGCAGCTAAAAACAGCCTTCATCTTCTCTATTCCAGAAAAAAGGAGAAAAACCAGCCTGTACAAAGCATATGGAATTCACTCAAACTCCATCATCCACAAGTATTAAAAGTAAAAAAGAATGAAACAATGAAGTAAAAGCAAAGTAGTAAGTAGTATCAAGAAACACTATCAAATGGACAAACCCTGGCTAAATGCAGCTGCAATGCAAAGAATGTGCAGGCACAAGGAGTGTGCCCACACAATGTGCATTTTAAGGACTCACCAGCTAATATTTCCCATCTCTTTCCAGAAGCCATACGGTAAACAGATAGCACTAACAAAGTCAAATATTAATAACCAAGAACTGCACATCTCCAAATCCCCTTCCCCCAACCAGCAAAACCCATAGAAATTTACACTGACCAAAGCAAATAGAAAATAAAAGTCAAAGCACTTACATGGTTGACATTTAGGGATAGAACCAAGTACCCTTTCCATCCTTTTGAATTTCCTAAGTTATAACATTAACAGAAAATAAATACACATTGAAACGGAGTAACTCATGATCTTGTCACACTGTCACTGACAAGTTACAGTAATAAGGTTTTGAAACAGAATGTCCCAAGAAGAAATTTTAAACTGTCTCTAGACAGCTCAGATCAATTTAGCATTTTGTCACACTCTCAAGCAATCTGGTTGGCTTTGTCCACCCAGAGCAGCTTTCTCAGTATAATTACTTTCCAGCCACACAGTTCTTTTGAGGAGCAGCATATTTTTAACTCTCCTGACTCTGTGATTGTTTTCAGGTTTGATGAAACAGAGAGAGAGAAACAGTTTGCAGAAGCACAAAAACAAATCTACAGAAATGTTGATGGAGGTGACACAAATCATCCCTTCACCTAAAACCTGAATGATGCTTTGGGGGGTGTAGAATTAAGGAGGTAAGGAAAAAGATCTATTTCATATTTTATTGATGGTTCTGAGCCCAGTCCAGTTTCAAAAGTACGTGCCCCAGAGTAGAGCACATAGAAAACATTTCAGCATCAAGAAACCATTCCTTCTAGCCAAAGTAACTGAGAAAATGACACTAAAAATGATCTGTGTGCTTTCTTGGTTGCTGGAGTCAGACTCCACAAGTCCTGCTCACAAAATTGTTTGAGACTACTAACATCTGCCTCAAATTCTCACATTTTTGTTGTGAGAGATAGAGACTACATGATGCGTGTTTCACCTTCTACCTTTTGCTCCTTGTTTCTTGAAACACAAACTGAAAACTGTGTGAAATATTGCAAACTTATTTCCCACTGAATTGCACGTTGAATTTAAATCTCGTAAGACTGAACGAAGCTTAGCTCAGAATCTCCAGGCATTATTATTAATCTAACTAAGATTTTGTTAAGATGGAGATTGGGAGAGGACTTGGATGCCTTACAGACTTGCTGATTCACCAGTTAGTAAGGCAATGACTCCTGTTTACTGAAGTTAATAAATTATGTTACTTCATGCAGATGAGAAGCTGTTTAAAAAAAAAAAAAAGTTGAGCCAAGATGAACTTTTTGTCTCAGTGGAGAAATTGTCTTTCCTTCACCTCTTTTCTGTCTTTTAATTTCCATTGTCTCATTCCATGAGGTGTGTGTTTGAAAGGATGAAATCTCAGGTTTTTAAGTCAAGTACAAGACTAAAAGTGAAAATATTTAGATACCAAAAGTGAGCTATGATTTTGTGAAAGAGATTTCAGTGTCCTTCAGAGGGTACAAATTTGATGAGAACTTGCTTTTTATTTCCTCTCTGAAATGAAGGAGACTTTCCTTGGTTTTTAGATTAGCTCTTAGTTCAACAAAATCTTTTTTCTTCTGTGGCAGGTTAGGTGCTGATTATCTTTCTTTGTGGTCTCATGCAAACAGATTCATTAATTGATCATTAGAAAAGCACTAAACTAAAATTGTGCAATATCCCAACAAAAAAAAAAAAGACTATGTAACTTTGTAGTAGTTTTGTATAAGAGGCATTTATAGAAATGATGCAAAGACTCTTACTACTAGAAAGCTATACATGTTTTTGTAAAAGACATGTTAAAGATGAAAAAAACCTCAAAAACTTGGTTCTTATTACAAACAATGCAAAATGAATATAAAATGTTAAGTGGCTGTATAGATACAGACACACAAATGCAGAAAAGAATAAGATTGCATATTTGTATAATCCTTACCTCTGGTTCTAAAAACAAAGAAAATTATAAGTGCTGCTATCTCAAAATTTTCAGCATACACTGGACATTTAGTTGTCTTGAGATTTCTTCCCCACCACTGAAACTCCCAGGCCCCACATATTTCAAATGCTCTTATAAACTAAAGTCAGGATCTAAATTTGAATTTCTCTAGCCTATGAGTCTTGCTTGGCCTAAATTAGGAAATGAGGCCCAATATCAGTCAAAATTCACCACAGATATTATTGGGGAGGTATGTAGTGTAGTCATATTTTTAGTATCAGTTATAAATTTTCTTGATTTTGCTGATAAGCTTTTTGGTGTGGGAATGAAGTTTGCTCCTGCCAGAAGAATGATGGATGCCATCAGTGCCCAACAAATTATGGATAATTATACTCAAACTAGCTGCACTGTTCTCTGTTAACTACACATAGGAGATGTATTAATACTTGAGGGAAAATTTGTTTAATGGGAGCTTCATTTTAGGGAAGGAATGTGTGAAACTGCACCCAATGTCCAAACAGGTGAATATAGGAAGAGACTGAGCAACTGCCTCTGGAAATCAGAGAGAAGAGCTCTCCTGACACATTGTATATGAGATTAGGTGCTTTTTTACAAAAAAAAATGACAAAAATAAAACCACCAACAACAATAAAACAGACAAAAAGACCCCAAAAACAACAACAAAAACAAAAAAAAACAAACTCCAAAAAAACCCCCCAAAAACACAAAGGAGTAAAGAAATTTGTTGTCTGTGGTGGGGTGCTGTTGGCTGCATTTGCCTGCATACATTTGGCTGATATATTTTAACAGATAGTGCTTTGCTTCCCATGACAGGATTGAAATCTATGGCTGTTCTGATGATATATTATTTCAAAACCAAATAAACACATAGAATCCCTATTTCTGTGTGACAGTACCCAAACAGATAAGTAACAACAAGAGGAATGCTTGTGCTCTATAAATCCATTTATTCAGAAAGTTCCCATAGCATTTACTAGATTATTAAGAGAAATCACCTGCACAGCCACTTTAAGAGTGGCAATGTGGCAGTGCTGCCCAGATGTCTGTGATGAGAGGAATGTCTTATCTCAGTGATTACTCCATAGATCACCAGTAACCTCTACAATCCTTGCTGTTGGTAATTGGCTGTAAATATGTTTGAGCTATAGACAATGTATAGAAGATGAAGCATGTCAAAAGCCTGATCCAAAACTCCTTGGAGTAAATCTCTATTCTCTCAGCTTCCTTTATTTCACCAGGGCTGCTTGATTGCTAGAAGATAACTGTGTTGCTCTTTGGATGTGACATATAAACCACAGCTCAGGAATGGTTTGGTTCAAAATTCCAGTGGGAAGGAGAAGGCAGAAGGTCTCCACAAGAGCCTGGAGAGAGCTGGAATGTCAGAGCCCTGGCTGGAGCAGAGGATGATGCTCTTGAAACAGGGATGACAGGGTAAGCAAGGTCAAAGCAGTAGAGAGCAATGCCTGTATGTCCACAGGAGACAGATAGGGAGGTAGGTGAAATTCTTTCTTAAAGTAAGAAACTACAGAGCGTCTGCTGGTCATATGGGTTTTAATTTTTGCAGGATTGCTTGATATCCACTCCCAGCCAAGGGCTTGCTCATACTTTGATGCTAGAAGCAGAAATTTGAGTGCCTGGAGTTACCATGCAGTTTGAGAACTGAAGGCAGGAATTAGAAACACATATGTAAATGAAGCCTATCACAATCTGGTTGCAATATGTTGTTATATTCTACATAATATGGACATAAATATATGACTCATTGTGAATATATTCCATTATCTTCCCTCTGAATCCCATTAACTGTTTTACATTAAACCCTAGGTAGTACTTGTTCTACTCCAGCACCAATTCTAACAAATCAGAAATGGTGACAGCTCTGCCTCAGTTGTACCATCCCAGTGTGGGCACTGGCATATATCACAGGACTGCTAAATTATCTATGTCCCTCTGATGCCACTCTGATTTTTGAAGTCAGCACATTTTGGAGGCAGTAAAATAGTGGCAGAGCAAGATGTGGCAGGGGCCCATCTCCACTTCCCTGACTTGCACTCCTGGCAGCACAAAGTGAATTATGGCAGCTGATGGCTGCTGTCCCTCAGAATTCAGCACCCAGAGAGTCACCAGCCAGGTTCCTGAGCCTCTTTTGTAGCAGCATCAGGGTTGGAGGGCAGCTTCTCCTCCACCACATCCCAGCTCACTGATCCAGCCTCCCTTTACACTCCCTGTGTGGGATGCTGCTCAAGGCTCAGCCCCTGCCTGGTTCCTCAGCCTGCAGGAATGTTTGGCAGCATGTCAAGGTGTTTGGATGCCAGTGAGACAAAGTAAACTGTGCTGAAGTACTGAAGGAAATTTAAATGTGAACTCTCTGTATGGTATGTGACTGAACAGAAGGGAGTGTTGGTGGTCTAGGCAAAAAAACACAGGGAGACATTGGGGAAGGAGTCATTCTGGGAACTATGGGATGATATGTATATTATTTTGATCAAAAAGTTCCTTGGAAATCAACATAATAAGCTGCATCACAGCAATAAATTTTGTTTCTTCCAAGTAATTGTCACAGCAAAATGAGCAGTGCTTAATTCAGCAGTGAATCAGCATTTCCCTCCTCCTTGTTTCTGCCCCTTTCCAGACTTCACAAGAGTTCTGTGGAAAAGAGTCCGACATTACCAGAAAGCAAAGGCATTCATGGGTTATGCTGAAATGAACACACATTTGAACCAGCTTTATCCATCCTTGCTTTTAACAGGGCCCTGAACTCAGCAGAGGCTCTTAGGTGCTTTTGTAAAACAGATTAACAATAACACTAAAGTTCCTCCCATATCTCAGTCCTCCCAAAGAGAGAGACTTAGGCTAAGATACTTTAAAGCTCTCCTTAGGCTGTTGTGAGTTCAGTGTGAAAATACATCCGCTGCCATCTCACGTGAGCATTTACAGCTCCAGAAGTGGGGGCCTTTTGCTTTCACTATGGCTTGTCAGATTATGGAACTGAGGGAACCATTGATCCCTGAAGGATAAAAATCAGTGGAAGGCTCCTTAAAGGAAAAATACAGTATATTCAAACAGCATTAGAGAAAGTCCTCTCTTTGTAGTTTGAGATGTTGAAGGTCAAGGGAAAAAAAAAATAAAAAGAGCCCTACATAAAAGTAAAAAAAAAAAAAAAGTTTAGGCAAAGCAGTCATTGCCAAGTTAAAGTAGAAATAAAAATAAAACTTTAAAGCTTTTCCTGGTATCTGTCCTTTGTTTTTACAATGTTAGCTATTCAAAAGAGAAAAAAAAAGATTAAGCTGTCTGCTTTCAAACTGCTGTATTAAGGTGTTGATAGTAAATAAAGTGTCTTATTTACTGCTGAAGAGCAAAAATGTCAAGTTCATAAAAGACCAAATGAAAACTTCAGGAAAATCAGTGTTGAGGAATTCTGAATTCTGATCTAATTGAAGAGAATGCCATCATTTGTAGTGGAAGTCAGGGCCCTGTATCTGTAGAAAAAAGACCAGCTTTGGAAACTTCAGCATTAAGCTACTGCTGTCCTTAGTTGTAATTGGAATAACATTTTGCAGTGGGAGCAAGGAAAACTGGAGCACCTGGATGTACTTTTCCCTGGGTAAAGTGCTTCCTTTTCATGTCTTGTGTTGCATCCTAATAAATTATATCAGTAAGACAAAAATTACCATTTTTGCACCAGAAGTTTGAAGGAGGCTTTGGCTGATGGAGGCTTTCCATGGTGGCCAGTAGCTGGAGCATGACTCTGAGACAGAGAACTGCTCCTGGAAAAGGCAGCTCTGCTTCCAGGCATGAAATCCATCTCCTGAAGGCTCTGGTCCTGTCCCCTTGGAGAGGGATGAACCTCACCCTGTTCCAACCCTGGCAGGATCAGGGTGGCAGCATCCCCTGGCACAGCTTGTGCCCCAGGGATCACCTGTGGGCAGCCAGTCCACAGAAAAGGAGGGCAAACCACTCACTGAAAACTGTGGAACTCAAAAATTGAGAGAGGACTTGGGGGAAAAGAACTTAGCAAGAAGTCTGTTAACTTCCTTCCTTGTGATCGTGACTTCAGACACTGAATGCATCTAGAAATCAATTAATTTCTTTACAGGCAGACTTTCAAACAGCACTATTTTTTGTTTGTTTGTTTGTTTTTTAATATTGTACTCTAAGGAGGCTGTTATTGAACAACAACAATGGTATCTGTGTTTAGTTTGGGCTTTTTCCTCTTGACAAACTCTTTTTCCCTTTTTCAATACCTGCTGTTTTTACTGTACTGACCTGGGAGAACACTGTACTTCCAACAAAAAGCTAAAGCAGTTTTTTGTTTGTTTGTTTTTCACATACTAACCTCTGACTTTTTTGGCCATGCTCACAATATGCTCACTTCATGCCTGTCAATTTAAATGAGCCTTGTTTTAATTTTTGTAACAGATGAGTTCACACTGTGGTCTTCAGAAAGGCCAGGCAGAGAGTTTCCCAGAAAGCCAGCATTTCCAAATAGCCTCTTCAAGTGGAATCACTTGCTGCAATTTAAATATTCAAGCCCTTTTTTAAAAAGTTAATATTGTTTATAGGAAGCAAATGCAAATAAGTGGTAAAAACCTTTTGGTATTAGGTCATTAAAAATCCATTCTTGACTTCCTGCCCACAACTACATTTTTTCAGACCTGTCACCCATTTCATTTAAGCACTTAGCTTTCTCCTAATGAATGAATTGGCATTTCATATTACCTTATTATCCTATAAAGCAAAATGCATACTCAATAACATTAAGGGTAATTTCTCATAAAGACACATTATCGATCCGGGTGCTACCTGTAAGCATTGAAAATTGCAGCCTGCACACAGAGCTTTTCACATCTGGGCCTGAAGAATTAAAGAAAAATTAAATTTGACAGCAGTAAATTCACAGGCACAATCTAGACACCAATTTATATGCAAAATGAAATGCTTTATGAAAATTTCCTCTATTTTCTCACGGAGATTTGGGAAAAAGATTTCACTAGATGCTTCTTTCTCTAATATCCCTCTACTTAAATATTATACTGCAGTCACTGCAGACTCCCTTTGATGTATAAATAATCAAGTTAAATTATGTGCAGCAAGGAGACTAGTGCTCTGCCATTCTTATTTTACAAAGTAATATCTACCCTAGAGGGTCAAATTTCCCTGACAAATTCTTAATTACTATGTTGCAACAGAAGCAGAATCTATTTGTGCATAAATCCCGGGCATTCCCATGTGGTAAGTAACTAATATTACCAACCATTTCACTTGGCCTGTTCACTGAACTCCATAATTAGATAATACTTTTGATGATGGTACATTTGAAGTCTTAATCCATTTAATTTTTTATGAGATTTTTTTTATTTTAATAGGGATATGTTAGTGACCGCTGCCTATTTAAAAATCATTAAAATTCTGTCCACAGCAGTAATAAAGATTAAAGATTACTAATATGGCATTCATAACCTTTCTGGTTTTCTAGAAATCTGGGGCTTAAGGTAAATGTTAAAGGTCATTTAATATGTTAGTCAGTAATTATAATCCTGGGTAATAGGTTCCTTTTCTAATTATCCTGGAATAAAAGTTCTATTGTTTGGGTCTATTCTTCTGATTTTCTTATTTGGGTTTTTTGGGGAATGAGTAATCCTGGAATTAAGTTTCTGAACATTGATGAAAGTAGGTAATGCACAATGATTAACTGGATAAAAGCCATATGTTTGAATGGTGCATAATATCTTGCCTTGAAGTTACTTACAAAAGATGCAGCATCCCCTTCCAGGAGAAATAAAGCAGAAAGGTCACTGCAGAGATTATTACCTTTCTTTATTTTAATATCAAACATTGACAAATAAGATAAAGGCTCTGTGAGCAAGCTCAGAAGAAAGTGAGAGTGGTTAAACATGAGGTGGGAGAGAATCCTGGAAAAAGTCTGTGGGTCGTTTCAGAGGTAGGAAAAGAAAAGGAAAAGGAAACTTCCTCCTGGAGGCCCTGATTTGGGAAAACCTCCAGGAATGAGTTTCATGGAATGCAGCACACTCTGTGTGCTTTCCTGGGATGCAGCTGGGATCTGAAGATTTTGCCCTGCCATGCAAGGGGGACTGCTAAGGCTTGCTGAAGAAAATGTTCTTTCCCTTCTGCTCACAACACCAACAAAAATCTATGTGACTGTCTTAGAAGCACACCTCTTTTCCATGATGTGGATATTCTGCCATTCCCTTCTTCCCTTTTCTAGAAGAGTACATATTTATATGTACCCTTCTAGATGTAGATAATGCATTACCAAAATTTATATACCAGGACCTGAATTCTGGGGCAAGCACTTAAAAACACATTTGAGTGCAAGGTATTTGATTTTAAATGCAATTTTAAGCTGCCTGTAAGTTAAATGTGCCCCAAAATGCTGTCTTAGATCACAGTGCCCTGCTGGATCAGCTAGGAACCTGCAAAGGGTCAAAAGGAATACAAATCCTCCTCCAAAACCCAGATTTCTGGGCAAACATCTTCCTATGAGCCATGGGTCTCACACTACCATAATGCTCTAAATGCAGAAGGAAAAATATAATGGAAAACCAGGACAACAGCAGGAAAATGTCTTTGGGAGGTGACCTACTCTTTATGGTGTTTTTCAATTTTATCACAATACAAACACATAATAGCATATACAAAAACCTCCCAATGTCACAAACTCTTGTTTCAGCAGTAATTATATCTCACTACTGGTTTTGGGCAAGGCACTAAGGCCATGCTTGAAGGGCATCTGCAGGTCATCATTTTTTCCATGGTCACTGAGCAGCTTCTTGAACTGCAGATTTGTGCTGGAGCTGATGCTCTGTGCTTTTTAAAACCAAACCTCCAATGCCTTAGCATGAGAGTAGAAAAAAATGTTGTCAAATCCCTGAAAAATCTAGTCCTGGTATCTCCATTTTAAAAGGATGACAGTGATAGGATCTGTTGAGGTGGTATGAAGTTAAAATGGTCAATTTTTATAAGGCATTTCCCTTTACAACAGAAAGGAAACTGCTAGTACTCCAGTTGATAAAACCACTGAAAATCAGAGCTCAGATCTTTTTTCAGCAGTCCTTTATTCCTGAAGATTTAGAAATTCACAGCTTCTTGTACTTAGAGTTATTTTGAAGGAGCTAAAAAGCAGGCTGATGCATATAATTTAACTGTGATTGGTGAAATTTCAAGAATGCTAAATCAGAATTGTATATAAAACCTTGATTAAGAAATTAATCTCTTATAAGCATTCCCTTCATACTGAAGCCCAAGTACAAAATCTGAAGCTTTCTTGTAAAGAAGCAGTAGCTGACTTAAGAAAAAGTTCAGCTTCCTGATTTTATCAGTAAATCCATGGGAGCAGCCTTCTTTCAGAGCTTTTTTTAAAAATACTGGATTGAAGAGTTTGTTAAAGTTTTAATTCTTTTACACTTTCCTGCTTGGTTTTTTTAATTTTTTTTTTTTTTTGCCTTTTACCTAGCTACAGTTTCCCAATGAGCCTTTCACACCAAATACTACCCGGAATTCATTTAAAGGAAAGTAAATGCAGCAAAACCTGTATTGACACACTCATAATTTATCAATTCACCCACCTTCTGACAGATAAAGCTCATGGGCAATTCTCATGGCTGCTTCTGAACTGGAGAGCCACTCAGATGCCAAATTAACAAACTCAGGTGAAATCAGTAATGGTTATGAATATTCACAGGAATGTTTGGAATGGTTTGTACCTAAAGAGGCTATTATCAAATGTTAGCTCTTCAGAGTGCATGTCTGTCCAGGAACAGAGCACTGGAAAAGGAAGATGTGTGTATTGTGCATGAGCAGATGTGGTTCCAGCCACTGCAGTGACAGCCAGGGGCTGATTGTCCCTGTGCAGGGCACACCAGGGACAGGCAGCCTGAGCCACCTTTCTTGAAATGTGGCCACATTTCTCTCCACAGAGAAAAGCAAGGCACGAATTCCCAAGGATTGTCTGGGATTCACATTCTCTGAACCTCAGAGAAAGAAAAAACAATTCTTACCTCATTTACTGCTCCTGTGTTTTAGAACAAGTAAGTACTTTGTAGAAGATTGCTTACCTGAGAAAAATGAGTAATTAGATTCTAGTGTGAGTATTTTAATTCATTAACCAATTAAATCCAAGCGGGTGTGTCGAGACTGCCAGCTGACAGTCACAAGATTCTGTGCAGAAAAGTGTTTGTACAAATTCAGTGTAATATAGTGACATAATATAATATAATATAATATAATATAATATAATATAATATAATATAATATAATATAATATAATATAATATAATATAATATAATATAATATAATATAATATAATATAATATAATATATATTTAATTAGCCTTCAGATATCCATAGAGTTCTCCTCATCATTTCTTCCCTTAATTGGGGTTCCCTTGATTTCCCATACCTTGGCACCAGCCAGGCCTCTCAAGCCCTTCTCAGAAGTTGGAGCAGCCTCAAGATTTCATCTAATCTAAATTTAGCTAAGATATTTTGCCTTGTCTCTAGTCAGGATGCTCTGCCATGTCTCCTTCCTACATCACTCCTCTCATGCTCATGATCAAACTGGACCTGCTTTGCCTGTCCCAGCTGTGCTCTGTGCAGGGAGGACCCTTGTGGACAAGCCACAGCTTGCACAGCCACAGCTGCTTAAGGGCTGATGCAAAATGCCCCTGCAAAGCATAAGAAAATAGACATTTAGCTTCTTGTATATTTATTTTTATGGTCTTGATCTTTAGTATGCATCTTCAGAGGGTTTTCCTAAAATATTTTCCATTATTCTGCAAAGTGAGTGAAAAGTGTAGCTAAAAATGTTATATTTTTCAGTCACCTGTCACTTAATACTGGGAAGAAGAGCTGGTTTTCATGGGGCTGGGGAGGAAAGGCCCACAGTGAATAATGATTGAAAACAGTGAAAACCTGAATTCACAGCACCTTCTCCTCACCTCTAGCAGAGGGTGCAGCCATGCTGCAGGTGAGTATTCATGGCAATTCCATCAGCCAAAAAGTCAAACTGCTCAAAGTCTCTGTGTGGCTTTTAGGTGAGGCACAAGTCACTGAACTTCATGGTGCCTCCTTGCATATTAATCTGAGTACTGTTCCAGCCATCAGCAAACCCAAGGAAAAGTAAACTTAACCACAGGAAAGAGCTAATTAGATTGCACACAGTAACATCCTTAGTAAAGCTGTGAGGTTTGTGTTTGGGGTCTGGGTCAGTAAATTTTCAAAACACCTTTGCTCATTTGGTATGATTTAGGTTAACAGTATTCAAGTGTATGATGTTTGTTATTTCTAACTTTAGGACTGTAAATGAGCAGCTGATAGAAAAGGACAGCTGGGAAACTCAGAAAAGATACAATGAAGGTAATTATTTTATATAGTTACTAAATATTTTATATCATTTATTTTCTCAAAATTTTAAATTCTTTGTGCAAAATGAAAGAGAGAATAACACATGGAATGTTTTAAGCTATTCTTTAGTGTAAAACCTATTTAATCTTAAATTTGTTTTACATCTATGTGTACCTTTTTCAAGTTTTTCTTCGAAATATGAAGAAAACATTCTTTCTCTAATGCATATGACCTAATGCTACTCCTATATATATGTCTAGAGTGTCTTGAGTTGGTAAGACCATATAGGCACAACTTAAAACCTGTCTGAAAGATCTGAGAGCTAGTTTTGGTATTTAAAGACCAACAGAACTTGATCTCTTGATATAGATTCTAGTGGGTATTGCCTGCAGAGATTGCTCAGCTTCTGAATCAGCAGGACAATTGTGACCAGACTCTTTTTTCCCTTCCTTTGCATCACAGCAGTTAAAAATCACCTTTCAGTCACCTCCTTATTCCCCAGGCTATAAAATACCATGAGGTGGCAGAGGAAAGATTATTCAATTGGAATGAAAAAAGGAAGAAGACAGGAGAGAAAACCCACTGTATGGAGGTTAGTGTTCTCACGTGTGCAGAGTGAATTCATAAACTCCATCCAGTTTTTTGCTCTTCTGATTGCAAATTTCACAGTAGGACACAATCTCTGATGGCCCTGCCATATCACCTAATGCAGTGCTTTCCTGTGGGCTGTAGGGAGTGATGTTTGGGAGATCTGGAGGTTCCAGCAGTAATAAAAACCAAGTGCATCACTGGTGGCAGTGGGCTGTGGACAGAGCTTGCCTGGAGCTCAGGTACCTAAGCACTGCTCAGCACAGGTGATAATGACACTAAAGGCCTTGTCCTCACTCTGCTAGTCCCCTGATTCCTGTTTATCCTCCTGAGGGTGAAAGTCAGAGATGAAAGGACTGAAACCTGAAATCTTTACTTTTAAAGATGCCTTCACTACAGCCCCTGGATGTCTCATTGGGTCATTGCTTGTCTACTTTTTTTTTTTCCCCCAAGAAATTTTCCTGTCTGTAAAATTGTAATGGAGCACCATAAAAATTATTTCAGCACTATAAACCCCTTCTGGAATTGTAAAGTGATAAGTATTATTTGTATGCAAGGACCTGGAAAGGGGGATGTTTTGTATAATCTAGGGCTACTCCATTGTGTTTGCTTTGTTTGTGTATCTGGATCATAGCAATAAATGCAGCTTAGAGAGCAAACATTTGACAGCACATTTTGGTGCTTAAAAACCCCACAGGTGTCTAGGTGTATGCAGATGTGAAGGAATTAATGAACTTTTTAAATAACAGGGAAACCTTTCTGTTCAGAGGAACCAGCATCCATATATTATAATTTTATATATATGCATATTGCCACTTTCTCTTTCAGCTAACCTTTGTGGGAGAGAAACTTCTGCTGATGTCAAAGGAGCTGGAGGACATTAGCAGCTGAGGCTGGTGGGTTTGTCTCCCCAGCACCAGGCTGGCTTCCCTCACTCCTGCCAGTGACCTTGCAAACAGCTCCGACAAAGGTCGGAATGGATTCATTGATCAGCCAGGCCAAGCATATGACAGTCTGTGCCTTAATTGAATCCCAAAAGGGGGCAGACTGGGTTTTTATTACAGAGGCCAGACGATAGCACTCATTAAAAGCTCCACAGACTGTGTGGTTTACTAATTAGTTTATTATACAGACACCTTGACGATGGGCAAAGTTGTCATTTTGCCCTTTATCGCACAGGGGATGTTGTTAAAAGTTTAATCAGCTAACACTGACCAACTTAGCTTGGCAGGCTGTGGACAGTCATTACCGAGGTCACCCCTGCTGTAGCAATTCTGACAGGGTCACAGCATGAATCTCCAATAAAAAGCACGTTACATAAGGTAAGAGTGCACCTGAAAGGGAACCAGGAGAGGAGATGTGCTCAGTGGGGAGTGGGAAACAGATGGACTGTGAGGACAAGCGAAGCCTGTTAGGGTTTCTCTTTGCTTACATTGTTTAACATATGCTTTTTGGAAATATGGGGAGCTCTGAGCTATTGCTGTGATATGTTCATTAGAACACCAGATAGCCTGAACCAAAGCGGTCTGTGAACAGGCACTAAGTGGCTCTGCTCCTGCAAGAGCAGGGATGATTTTGCTAGTTAAGCAAAGCCTAACACCCAGGTAATGTGCAGGTCCAGAGTGATCAGAGAACTCGCTCTGGGAAAACTGAACATCCAGACAGTACAGGTTTCCCTGCAGTGTTGCTTTTCTTTCCACTCCAGATTCTTCCTTTCTTCCAGAAGAGACTGATGGCAGATCTCTTTGATCTCTACAGCTTCCTCAGAGGGGCAGGCACTGAATCTTTCACTCATGACCAGTGACACGACTTGAGCAAACAGCACAAAGCTGAGTCAGGGGAGGTTTAGGCTGAATATCAGGGAAAAAAATTCTTCAGCCAGAGGGTGCTTGGGTACTGAACAGGCTCCCCAGGGAAATGGTCATGGCCAGATTTGGGACCAGATTCTTGGTTACAAGAATCCAGCAAGAGTTGGCACAAGCCCGACAGAGTGCAAAATTATTGTGTGATTTTTGGGGTGTTCTGTGCAAGGCCAGGAGTTGGGCTTTGATGATCTTTGCAAGTCCCTTCCAACTCAGGAGATTCTATGATTGTGCATTCTGGGTAGTTTTGTAATATACCTTTAGTATCTTTATTCCCTGCAGGTGTGGGAATGTGCTGCAGCTCAGAGAAATTTTTCATAAGGTTACCTTTACTTAGTTTTACTACAGTGACATCTGGAAGTCCCAGCAGTGTTCAGGGCCTGTGTTAATATCCAGTCTTACAAAAAGAAATACCCTTTACCAGCTCTGTATCAGAACACAGAGTGTAATTACATATGTCAGATTAAGGATAGTATAAAAAAATTGAGGAAAAATGATAAAGGTTCCTGATCTTCTCTTCAGAGTCACTTTGACTGAAACATACTACAAATTGATATTTTTTTCTTAGTAACCTAGCTAAAAATAAAAATAGCTTGATCTGCCTGTCAATCACACCTATGAGGCAACATCATTCAAATCTTAGACTGGATAGGGGTCTCAGTTCCTTCAGGTCTTCTGGCAGTTGGTATTTTCCACAAATGGTGGTAGAAGGGAACGATTTTAAATTATTCCCTTGAGGGAAAAGCAGGCAATGCAGCAGTCATCCCTGCTCTTTCATCTCAGCTGGCTGGCAAATCAATCAGTCAGGGTGCCCAATGTACCAGATCAGCCATGGCACGTGCTGTCTCCTGTTCAACCACAAAGGAACTCAGGTAGGGGACACAGAGTGGATGGAGATTCTATGGTAAAACACACAAAAAAGGGCTTATCTGAGGGCAGGATGAGGAAACATCATCATCTCATGGGGAAGGACTGGGGAAGTTGGAATTATATGGACAAATAAGTTTAGAGCTGATTCTTAAGAGTGGGGTGGAAAGAAAAATAATTTGTTGAGGTTGGTATCTGTAGAGGATGTAGGTCGAAATTCCAGATAAAATGAGGTTTTGTTAATTTTTGTACAAATTAATGGAACAAATAATTTCTTTGGGTGTAGAACAGTGTGACATGAAAAGAAAATAATTTTCCAGTCCTGAAGAGGTTCTTGACAGAAACAAAGTAGATGTGATTCCACACAGAATCTCTTGAGACTGAGTTTTAGTTTGCAGGGACAACATTTCCAACAGGATTAGAAATGGCCTCAGGCTGTGCCAGGAAAGGTTCAGTTGGACATCAGGAAGAATTTCTTCACTGAAAGAGTCGCCAGGCATTGGATTTCACATTTCAAACATTATTCACAATCAGCAGCTGCAATTCCAGAATTTCAGTTCCAAAACCAGAAAAAAATGTATTAGATATATGGAATATGTTATCCTCTGGGAGCTGGGGAAGTATATGAGATATATTGGATTTGGTTTGCTCATTTTTTTGATTTTTTATTTGGACATAGGCATCAGCTGAAATTACAGCTTAGGAGAACGAAATGGAGGATTTGGTTGTTGACTGCTACAGAAACTTTCACATGGAATATCACTGCATATTTCTGAGACATGTTTCATCCAGCCATATTCCATTGAGGATTGCACCACACGCAGAACTAAGGTAGAAAGGTAGGAAGCCTGGTTTCACTTTGACCTTTTTTTCTGCTACAAATGTCCAGGGCATCCAGTTTGGTACTCCATCATTATAAATGGCTTGAATGGGAGAGTCCAAGTCAATTGTGCTCTATCCAGCATCAATGAAAGACTGTACCAGTCTTGTGTAACACAAATTGTGACCTTGAAACAAATCACAGGAATAAGCTATGGTCCTGTTTGCCCTATGCCCAGGGCAAGAATTTTGTCAGACCACTTGGTTGCTTTTTGCAGCCCGGAGACCTTGGTTCCCCTGCCAAGAAAACAAGTCCTAATGCAGGGGAATTCACACACCTGAAAATCTGCTGTTTTGGAGCTGAGACCTGGAGATGGGCCCAGAAGGCTGGTTTCAGCATCACATTCCCAAATAAATACAAACAGGCAGGTAAAGTGCAACCTGGTGTGCCTCAGTGCATAGTATTCGTTTTCATTTGAACATTAGCATAAGGTGCAGTGGCAGCAGATTTGTATTTGTCATCAGATGGAGTAAAGATCAATGAGTGTGTGCTTACAGCATGTCCCAGGGTAGGGTGTGCAGTGAGGGGACCACGAGAGGAGCCAGCTCTGTGACAAAACAACAGATGCACCCCTCAATGCTGAGAGTAAGAATAGAAAAAGAACTGAGGGTTGGTCAGACCCTCAGCTTGTTCCCCCAGCAGAGTCCCCTCACCCTCAGTTTGTACAAGCTGAGTGAGGCCTGTGCCTCTGTTCAAAACCTGAATCCATTCCCATTGCTCACTCAGGAATCTGGCTGGAATATATTGCAACACCAGGGTGAGCAATGGGTCATGTGCAATGGAGGAGCCATTGCTAGTTAACATGTCTTGGTAGTCACCCCAGGAGTCTTCTCACAGTGACAGATTGCTCTGTTACAACTGCACAGGCAAATGCTCCATCATTAACTCACTTTTAAAAAAAGCTGCCTTAACTGTGAAACTAAAAGACTCCAACTTTCCCTTTTGCTGTAGCTCCCTCAGGCAATGAAGGAATTTGCGATGTGTGTCAATGAGACATTTGAAATCTCACACATTTAAATCGTCCCGACTTCAACAGCATTTTAAATACACTGAAACCAGCAGCATTTCTAAATTCAAACACTTACCAGTTTCCTTCCCACAAGCTTGCTCCTATGAGCCTCAAAGGCAGTAGAAAATGTTATTATGCGAACAAAGCGTCTCTCTGTAACTGAATTAAATATAAATCCATTAAAAAGAGAGAGATAATATAATAATTAATACTTTGTACTACTATATTACCTTTCTATTGCAGTCTAAAGGTATTAATTCAGCCTTAGCTCACAGTTTCTTTTCCCATTTTATAAATAGAAAAAATTGAGGCACAAAGGGGAAAAGTGATACAACTGAAGGCATAAGGCAAATCAGTATCAGGGCAGGCATAAAATCCTGGAAATCTGGTTCTCAGTGCTGCCTGCACCATTCCAGCACCAACCTTCCCACAAGGCAAAGACACAGTAGATAAATGGTACCACCAGCAGGGTTATCTGAAGGTGAAAATCAGCTGTGGATCCTTAGCCCCATGTCTCAGCCTCAGAGGAGGCTCAGTGGAGGGAAAACTCCAAGCATAAATCCAGCGGTGGGCAAATCCCAGTGACTTCCCCGCACCATGTGTGGCATTTCTGTGCCTACATCAAGGAAATCCCATAATCCTATCCTCCAGTCTTTCACCATGGAGTGGGTGAGGAGCCCCCATGAAGTCCAGCAGGGTGAGACTGCAATTAAAGGGCGATTAAGAGTGGCACAATGCAGCCCACCAGAGGGATGAGCTGTGCTCTGGCTAACGCGATCAGCAAACAAACTCTTTTGAGGAGCTTAGGCTGACTGCGTTAGGAAGAGCACCCAGCACAAGGAATTACCACTCTGCCCTCACACAGACATAAATCCTGGAGATGTATAGGCCTGTTTATCCTCCTGAGGGATTTTACATGGCCCTAGCAGGCTGCCCACCATGCAAAATCAGGCCTTTAATGATTGCTTGCGAGAAGTCTGAGTGACAAAGCTTTTCATTAATCGTCCGTTCCTCATCGGTCTCTTAATAGATCTATAAATGAATAAATACCCCAAGGAAATTGCTACTTTAAAAAAGGAAAAAATTGGGTACCACTTTGAATATTGACAGACACAAGAGTTGCCTTTTAACTCTGGAGTCATTCAACTTTTGTTGGAGTGTTACATAAAAGCTTTTAATTTACCGAGTACCTTTTTGTGAGTCGAGGGATCATTTGTGACTAATGAAGAGCAAAGAACATTTTAATAATAGTGACAACTGGCTTTGATATTAATATTGTCTCAAAAAAATTCTCTTTTGAAGTCTCTGAGATTAGGAAAACCCTTTATATTTTATCCAACCGTGCTAATAAAATTGCCTTGCCTACATAATGCTCTCTCCAAAGCAAAAGAAATTTTCCCCCATTTAGTTCCCCACGCTATCCTGTGGATATTTTTATATGCATTTTTTTCTCACTTGTCATTTTCCTGTGCACCAACATTTCTAATTTTTTATTAGTTTTCAGAAATCATATTTAAATGTAAACCCAAGTATAATGTTCTATTTCTTATGAGAACTTGAACACATTTCATATCCTTAGAAATGGAAGCCTTTTTGCATGTCATAAATATTTCTTGGTACTTTTTTAGGGAGGAAGTAAGATGGTAGAGGTGCTGAATGGAAGACTTCTTCAGGAAAGCATCAGTTTTGTAGAAATTGTGACAACAGAGGAGAAGGAAAACTTTAATCTATTTCAGTTTTAGGGGTGTTGTCCTATGAACAATGCTATATAGATGTTACTTATGTATGACAGACCCTTAGATCATGACATTTATTCAGGTGGACATGGAGTTGATCAAAGCTAAGCGTAGGGTACTTCAGTATTGGTTGTGAGTTCTGTATCCCGACAAACTTATTAGATCTTGCAGGCTTGTTAAAGTCATAGTGAAACAAGACCTGTTTCCGAAGTGATAGACACATCAATTTTTAGTCCCAATAAAGGGGATCAGTTACAAAAGACTAATGTGAAAAAAGCATCCTTAGCAAGTGTTGAAAACAGTAGAACAAACACAGTTTCTCTCCGGTCTAACTTCTGTCCTCACTTAGTCTTTCATTTTTGAAATGAAACCCTACTCAATTTTCCAGTGGTTTTCAGAAAAGGTTACAAGTTAAAGCAATACACTTGGCTAAGATTCTTGTTGAACCAGGACTGCATATGATGTATTGCAAGTCATGAATCATTTGAACCATAAACCAGAAAAAAATTCCTTTTCTTCTTTTTTTTTTTCCCTACTGCCCATGATGTATTCCCTCCAGCTCTTCCTTAATTAGGAAGTTAAGCCCAGTCATTCGTCTCCAGTTGCTTCCTCGAAGCAGAAGAAGCAGTAGGGACATTAGCATAGGCTGAGCTCCAGACATTTTGTAATGTGCTCTAACCCTGTTGAGGAGATTGCCATCAGTCCCAAAAACAACTAAAAAAAAATGACAGACAGCCTAGCAGTCTAATCAAGATGAAAAGCAAAAGCAAAAAAAATCTGCAATCTTGTGCTGATTTAAGAAGAAACCAGCCTTGATACATCCTTGATATGTTAACTGTGGCCCAGCTTTGTTATACCCAGTGAGGAACAGAAGGGTGAGAATGTTTCAGGCATTTCTGACCAAATCCAAGTCCAGTTTCCAATTTTTAGTCAGAGGAGAGTCCCCAAGCTTTGCCCCACCTTCCGAAAGCCCAGGCACGTGATAAATGCGTGCAGTTTTGACAGGGAGAGAAGTTTGCTAGAGCACAGGCCTACAGCTGATGTTTGTGGACAGGTTTCCAACAAAGGGATGGCAGGCCTGGGCTGCTGACTCAGCCTTCCCTGTGTGTGTAGGGATGCTGCTGCCAGAGAAAAGACAACCGGGGAGGTTACGAGGGGCCACAGAGCCCCTGTGATCTGCAGGAGCCGGGGCACCCGCAGAGATTTCGTTCACTTCTCAAAGCTGGAGGAAGAAAGATGTGTGTGCTCAGATGAAGGAACCTTTTCTGGGAGTTTCTACAATGCTTGCTTTGCCATGGCTGTGTGGAAACCAGAGCTGGGTGACTGTATAATAAGGCTCACCGGCCCTCTGATGGAAACTTTCATGAAGGAGAAAGTTACTGATGAAAGCGAAGGGGATTTTGTGTGCGTGGCTCGAGGTTTCATCTGGATTTCAATGCCTGCAAAATAAGGGACAACAGGGGAGCAGGCCACCAACCTTAACTCCCCGTGCTCTCCTCCTGAAAGTGAAGGGAGAGCATCAAAGGGAATGAGAGTGACAGACTCTCTGACTGAAAGGCATTCTATATTCTTGCTTTAGGTCACAGCCATGGCTGGCATCACAGAGCAGAGTCTGTCTAATTTAACATTTATGAACTCCTCGTTTCCAGGGTGCAGTCTTAAGTGGGCCAGGAAACTTGGGATGATAATGCAAAGTTACAGTCATGGTTATTTGGTTTGTACCTTTGGCAATTTTAAAATTTTCCAGATTATTTTGTCCATTATGGCTTTCCAGACTATGGCTATTATGGATCCTTTCCCTCCTGTTCTTTAATCTCTCTTCTTCTCTGCTGATCAGGCTGGAAAAGTCCTTCCAAGTCACCAGGTTTACCCCAACACTTTTACATTCCTCCTTCCTTTGTTCATAAAATATACAAAAAAATTTCAACATTCACATGAATGTAGATGAACCACCAACAAAGTGTGTATAAATTGTTCCCACCAAATACAAAGGGGAACCTTGCCCATCTGATGTTTCTGCATCATGTTAAATTCACTTTTGCACAGGAATCAATAGATAAGAAAGTGAAAAAATGAATGCATGAAAAATATTTATTATAATAGGTTGGGAACAACATGGCACAGAACTATAATTACTGTATTTTCTGGTCAATGAAAAGAATACAAGGGAGCTTTTTCCCAAGATTTTAATAATTGTACAGATGTAGAAATGTGTTTTTAAAATAGCTTTCAAACTATTTCATCTTCCTGCTAATCTGATATTTCAATTGCTCAGTATGCAATTTAATAGAAATATATTTATATAAGTGTGTGCCCATACAGTAAAGGAAAACAATTAAACTAAACCCCACATCTTTGGTTACATTGTTGGGATATGTTTTGGATAAATTCTGCTAATTTTGATTCTGCCCATGAGAACCCCCTTTTACTTTCCTTATTAGCTACTTGATTACATTAAAAATTACAAAGATGGTGTTGAATTCTCAAGGGTTTTTTTCCCTCCATTCTTCAGTTAAAAGAAAAAAAGTCAGTTTTCCACCACAAAGAATTAAGATTCATATAGGCAAAGAATAAATTAGAGATTAGTTTGAAAAATATGAACTTTTTCTATTATTTCTGGATGTGCTGAAATAATCTAGAACTGGTGACTAGGAAAATGAGAGAATGATTGGAAATCTAGAATAGAGGAAATGGGGGAGTGTAGTATCTGATTTTTAAACAGGGGAGAATTGCAGATAAAGAAATTCTAGGCCAAATAGATAAGGAGCAATGCTCCACTCACCTGTAAGCAAAGGATGTAAAAGTGATAAGTAACAACTGACAGATACATCAGACTAAGCTGTCAAACCAATCACTTTTCCTTCAATGGCAGGGTAACAGCATTCATGGAATGAAGTGGTTGTGAGTCTCCATCTGATTCTGACATGATTTGAAAGATGTTACCATAAATAAAGCAAGAAAATGCAAAATGGGCAAGTGTTGTATGCACATCCAGTTAGAAAAGTGAATTAAAAGGAAATTAAAAAAAAAAAACCCATACCCAAAACAGTTCTAAATTGATTTCTTTACACTGGGGCAATGCAGAAAAGGAGTCGTGCTTTGACCTCTCCTGGGTTTGGTATTATTCCCTATTTTTAGTAATAAAGGGTGGAACTGAGCATGTTTATTAATTTTTGTGGATTATAACCAATTGGGACAACTGTCAAGCACCTTTAAGATTAGAATTCAAACCAGTTTTAGCAAATGAGAATCACAGTCTGGAAAAATAAGGGGTGGTTAAATAATGAACAGGCCAAGCAGCTATGCTTAATTTTATTCTCTCTGGCCAAACTTATGACTTCTGCACAAATATCAGATGAGGGAGGGTGCAGTAGATTTGCCATAAATTATTTTGGGGTTATAAGGGAAAATAATCTGTACAAAAAATAATCATTTTAACCACTCTTACCACCATGTATAAAAAGAAGCGTCACATATAAATCCCAGCAAGTAATATTTTCAATTTTCTGGTAAAGCCCTCAACTCTGATCTCCTGTTCATGTTACTACATTTTAAGAGAGATGTGAAGAAAGCAGGAGCAGTCCGCAGGAAGATGACAAATATGATCAAAGACATATGAAAAAATGTCTTACAAGCAAATTTGAGAGGACTGGACTTGTTTAGTCTGAACATCAGAAAACTGAGGGGAGATGTAATAGCAGTTTTCAAATTAGTTGTTTCCTGTGAAGGGAATGGCAGTAAGTGAACTTCTATTTACAGTGAAAACAGAAGGGGGAGGATGCTGTGGGCTGTTATATGGAATATCAGAGTCCCTTTCTGTCTGATTTTCCTTCTCAGAAGAGGGAAAGAATTTCCTCCCGCTTTTTACCTCTGTCTTTCTAAATTAAAATTATTCCATAGATTTAAGTCCCTGAGCCTAAATCGGTATTTAGGCAAATGTTAAATGTAAGACTTTTTTTAAAAAAGGCAGTCTGGTCTCTGTTCATTAGAGATTTAAGCATATGGCTAAGTTTAAGCCATTCAAATACTTTAACTATGCAAGTGATTGAAGTTGGATGCTGTTTGTTACATGTATCTGAAACTAATCTGAGTTTAGACTAATATATATGTGCTTTGCCAGCTTAGTTCCTCTATTACTTAGAAATTTATACATATTCAAATTGAAATTTGATGCTGATGAGCCGAGGTCTCAAATTTATGAACATCTCTGTTACAGAGCTTCGTTTCTTCCCCTCTTTCCCTTGCTGGCTGGAGGTCTGTACATCAAGAATTTGTGTTCTGACCTTATAGTTTGAAAGGTATTGAGTGCTTTAGCCTCCACTATTGAAATCATTGGATGTCTGCTGCTGACTCAGATGGAAGCAAGGTTAAGCCTGTAAATAGTAACATTATTGAAAACCACTTTTTTAACTGCAATTTCCCAACACCCGGGCTGGTTTTATCCAACCTCTCCCCCAAAATCCCGCGTGAGGGCTTGTACACCTGCACAGCCATTAACAGGGGATTGGGAAAGCAGCCAGCCTTGCGTGCCCACGTTTGGGGAGGACACTCCTGAGCATGTAGCTATTAAAATAGTAATTTCTCTATGTCCAGGAAGGCACTGCAGGCCTTCATTTACACTGCACACCTGCAGGCTGTCACAGCTGCTGGGTTTTCTGTGAAAAACCCCACAAACACATCACTGTTGTTAATCCATCCCTCCCTCAATGAGAGGGAGGTGTAAAAGAATTGCATTCCAAGCATCAGGAAATGTGTGGAATGTCTGATCCTACAGAACCACAGACAGGCTGATGGCCAAAAGGTGGCATCTGACCATGGACCATGAGGAGTTAAACTGTGCAAGCTGGGTGCATGGAGTTGTGCTTAGCTCCATAAATCCCTTTTGCTAGTCAATCCCAAAGAGAACTGAGGAGAAATTTATTGGAAGCCACTTATAGTTAACACTTCTAATGGATAATTTTTTAATCTTTAGCTTTGTAAAACCTAATTCTAAATTACTACATATACTAAATTACAAGTATGGGCTAAGATGTCACTCTCCATTTTGAGGTAAAAGATAATTTTCCATTAAAATATGTAAAAAATTATATAATATTTCCTTCTTACTTATTTCTTTTATTTTATTTAATTTAATTTTAATGTAAATGTATTTCTTACACTAATTCAAAATATTTTTGTTCTTTTCTCAGCTGAGGACCGTTTTCTCAATACAGCAAGAGCACACTGTGATGCTGTCAAACTAATATAACATAGAACCTGTCCATGGCATAAAATCACAGTATGTATTCATGAACTAGTAGAAATTATTGCTCTTTGCCATTTAAGGAAAATCAGCTTTGCTGCTGCAAACAGAGTGATGAAAAATTGTCAGATCCTGATGTGATATGGCTCAGCCTTGCTTCAGCTGTTTCACAAGAGTCACCACTATGGGAAGCTACATTTGAGAAGCTCTGGTCTGTACTGCCCAATGTAATGTTCTACAAAGACTCATGTTATGTACATAAAACCACTTGAAATAAACCCAACAAGTAGGAAAAAAATCTCTCCCAGACCCCATAGGTGCCAGAGTAAATTGTGCAGTGTAAAATCGTGGCTCTTGGGTTCCACCTGCCTGCAGCTGCCCAGCCCAAATTGCTACCTTGAGGGGTTGCTTTAAGCACTTTTGGGAACAGCTGGTGGTGCAGGAAACATTTTGGGGGCATGTTGCAGAGAATCAAAGGTTGGAATGAACACCTCAGTATGATTTTTGAGGATCTACAGTGAGTTCACCAGTCCTTCCTCTGCTCACCACTCTCTCTCACAGCCATGCACTTCAGATGTTCAGCTTAAACACTGCTTTTCACAGAGAACAATATCATAGAATAATAAGGGCTTTTGAGGAAACCATTTGCAAATAAATCTGCCCTACTTTTATTTTGGTCTTCTCTTTATTGTGCTGAATTTTCCTCACTGGAGCAGGTGGTTCTGTTGGGAAACAACATGGGGTTTATTTTTGCTTTTGTTCTCATTCATTCTCTTTAAAAAAATTCCTGTAATTTGACTCTTTTTCCCCTTCTCTCATCTGGTAAAACAGCTAAAGTCTGGAACCGAACATCAGTAAATTGAAACACAGTTATGAATAACTGGTGGTAGCCTTGCACTGTGGTTTCCCAAGGTATTGCATAATAGAAACAAACAAGCTCCTGCAGTACAATATTAAGACATACAGCATTTCAGCACTTTCTGTGCTTCCAACAATTAAATTACCATCTACCCTGTGCTGGGCTTCAGGAGGAGGAGCACAATTCTGTTCCCATACGACTCTGTGGAGTATTAAACCTAGTTATTTTATTAACTAAAGGCTCTCTTGGGAAAGCCAACTAAAATTATCATATCCTCTCACACACATAATGTAATTAAGGCCCCTATACAAAAAGGTACTTAAGCACATGCTTTACTTTAAGCACAAAGGTAGAGGTCTTGATTCAATCAGGATTACTGCTGGGTTTAAAATTAAGTGCATGAGTAAGTGCTTTGTACTGGGGTTCCTATCATCAGAGAAGCTAGAGAGCTATCAGCAGATAAGTTTTGCCTTGTTATCCAGAATTAAAATGGATGAGCTACCACACTTTTCCCCCTCAAGTTACTCTCAATGCCTACTTGGAACTTTCTGCACAGCAAAACCTGTAGGAACTCTGAGGTCTCATCTCAATTAAAACAAAGCAAAGCAAATAAACCAAAAGACATTTTTGGTTTTCTATGGGCACCACATCCTTGTTTTAGGTATTTGGTTGGAATGCCATTGGTTGCAAAGTCATTTAAATTATACTATATGTTGTCACTGATTTTCTTTTATGGCTGTCCTGAATGAACAGTCAGGGCAAGGTGTGGAAATAATTGCATTGAGAGTGAACTTATCAGTACACTTTTCCTTTTTCCCCCCATGAATATTATATGGTCATCACTGAGCTGTGAGACTGGGAGTGATAACATCCCCCAGAATATTTCTGTGTCGCCATGCACTTCACTTCTATATCTACAGTGGTCTGGTGTTTCTACTCCAAACCTCAGTCATGTCCTAGAAATCAGAGAGAAAACCTCAAATCAGGACAAAAGAAGGTAAAAGGAACAGAGTAGCTTCTCTTAGTTACCCATTCCAGATTTGAACAGTCCTACTGCAAGGATAATATTACCTGCAATGTGACACTGGCATCCTCACCATGCTTTATCCCCCTGCAGCAGAGCAGAGAGCACACACCAAAGTTTTCCTGCAACAGGCACGCAGACACTGATGCTCTAAACTTCTGAAGTGCTTGTGGCTGTGGCAGGCTTGCCTTTCCTTTGATTGCTTTGGCAAATTCAGGAAAATTAATTCAAACATGACGTTAAGATCCTTAGCAATTTTTTTTTAATTTTATTTTTTTTAAAAGTTCAAGGTGCACCTGCTGAGATAAGAGAGGAGAGGGAAGAAAGGCCAGCTACTGTGGCTGCCCTATGCTGCAAAGGAAAATTCTGGAGATTGAATCAACATTAGCTAGATATTGCTTTCTCTATTTTATATACATATAAATATGTCTATATGTGCTATTTCTATTTACTGTCAAATGCCATGAACTGTCTGTAACACAGCCAACACTCCTTCCCTGAGCACGCCTGGAAGTGTGTGGGGTGTACTGGAAGTTTTGCCATTTCTGGTCATTCTCTGATGGGCACCAGAAATTTCTGTCTGCTCAAATTTGTATCTGCTCGAATCTCCTGCTGGTGGCGAGCCAGGGATGCTGCTACTCTTGTCTCACTCTCCCTTTAGACAAATCTTTGTTTGTTTGGGCTGCCAGAATCCCAAATTCCCAAGCACTAATTTCACACAGAAAACACTGAACAACCAACCGCTTTATCTTTTGTGCTTTTGCATCCACCTGCTTCTTCCCCCTGCACTCTTCCTTTCAGTGCTAAATGTATCTTTCCCTCTGCTGGCTGTCAAACGTGTCTTAAACTTCAGCTGGAGGAGAAAATCCCTTAAGCCACGATGCCACATGTTCAATGCAATCAAAAGGAGTTTGGCTTGTGTTAATCTAGGTGTGCTAGATCCTATACACCTGGGAGGAGCATGTGGATGTGCCATATTGAGAAACCATACATTACTTATCTCTGAGCTGTAGCACAAGAGAAATAAACAGCCATATGGCAAATGAACTTCCTTTTTTATTACTTTGTTTTATTTGTTTCAAAATAGCTCAGCGCCGCAAATCCAGAATATTAACAATGCTCCATCTGGAAAGAGGAAGGTTTTGCTGCTTTGCCATCCTAGTTTTAGCTCTCCTGAAAAAACTAGAGTTGCTCTCCCTGCCTCTCTGCCTTGCCATAGCCAGGGAGGTCAGTGAGAACAGAGCATCTTCCTTCTGTCTTTGCTGGCCTCATTAGAGACCCAGATGCACAAGGCAATCCTTCTGATATGAAATAAAGGGGATGAGTTAAACCTATAGTTTGGTGATGTCCTTATTCCATGATTTCTCTTCCTTTTAAAAGAGAATAGAGTCATTTCTGGTTCTGTCACTCTTTGGCTGAAAGAACTGTTGGGCAAAGTCCATGACCAGATCTATGTCTTTGTTATTCCAGTATAAAATGGAGGTAATTCATACTACTGTAAATAAAAAGCAATTATTACTATGGCATGCAACTATCATTTGCCCCTATTCCTATATCAAAATTCATATATATAGCTATATAACCAGACCTCCAAGGAACCAGTCTGTATCATCTAACAAATTCTGGGCTAACATTCACTTCCCATATCATATATTTGCCATCTAAATCACTTAAAATAAACCACTCTTAGCCTTGATTTGTAACATTACTGTTATATGTGTTTACACATGCCCACATTTTCAGGGTCTTTGGGTCTTTTCACCCACTTCATTCCTCAAGCAGCCAGAGGTGTGAGTGAGCACATTAAAAACCTCTACAGTCGTGAACAATGCAGTTCTAATTATAGGGATGTGCCACACTGTAGTCAATCTCTCAGCAGTTCTAATTATAAGACATCATCAGGTTAAATTAATAAATAATGAAAGTTAATTTAGGAGAACTTCTACAAAAATGTAAATGACATTTTTACATACAAGTGGAATTTGTAGTTAAACTGAAAAGCGTCATACAATAACTTCATCGTTGCATGCACAAGTCTGAGAATTCTCTGCTTTGATCTTTTCCCTCAGATGTACTGGCAGATCATGTAGGCTGTCAAATGGACATGCTAATTATGCATTTACAAAATTTTCTGTGCTTAGTACAGATATAAACTCAAATCAAACCATACCCCAATCTCTTTGAGACATGAACAGGAGTGCTTTGTCCTTTACCTGTGTAATTATTCTTCCTGGTCACCTCTTGACCATTTCACTTCTCTCTATTTTAAGACCTGAGTACCTTAATCATACAAAAGAGACGTAAAGTCTTCTCATTATGAAAGCAAACCATTACAATATGAAAATTATTTTGAATTTTGTCCACCTCCCATGAAAGCTTAGATGGTTTTCTTTACTCTTGACTTGTACTCTTCCAAAAATCAACGTGTATTGATTATTTTCTGCCTTGTAATACTTTTATGAAAGAAAAAATGCCTGATAGGTGAGGTTCTCTGATGTGTGATTAATGTTATGATTTCATTTTCTTTTTATGGAGTTTGCCTCCTGCTAGATAGATTCCTGAATCCAGACTATAGAAGGGAAATGTAAGATGTTCAAAAGTAACTAATGATCTAGGGAATCTGCAATATTGCCTCTCAAACATTATTTTGACAGTTCCCTGTATTTATTTGGTGTCTCTTAAACCATATATTCACTTTTCAAGCTTCTGGTAAAATGGGCAAAATAGGTCCTTATTTGTAGATCAGTGTTGAAGAGGAGCCATGACTTTGATTTCAAACAAACAGGCATAAAAAAAAAAAATCACTTATAAAGGACACAAGACTTCAAGCTTCAAAAATTCCTTAACTTCATTTTAACTGCAGCTTTTCCTGGGATCCATCCTGATACTATTAAAGTTGTCAGCACCACAGGATATGAGCTTCGAGTTGATCACAGCCTCATAAGTGTCCCATGGTTTAATATCAAAGCATTAAATGCTAGAAGTCCATTCCTTTTTGTTTTTCTCCTTAGAAGTTATGAGTGGAATAAGGGTGAAACAATGTGTAAAAAAAAATTAAAGCATACCCTTGTGTTTCTCACTTAGCAATGGACAGTCTTGAAAAATAGGTGTCTGTTGAATGACTTTTTCTGAATATGGGGCTTTTTGTGCCTGAGAATTCCCGTGCTCATGACAGTGAAATGGAGTAGCCATTAGGAAATAAGCACATTTATCTTCATCTCAATTTTATCTGCTCTTGTGTATTCCTGAAGCTCAGCATCTCAAATCATGACAGATAGACTCTGCAACTGTTTGCTGCTGTTGTCAGCTCCGTCACTACAGCGAGATCAAAGCGGACTTTTAGTTCCACATAAACACTTCCTGTTCTAACACATTTTACAGGGAGAAAAAAGAGGCTCCAGCACCAGCCTCACCTGGCTCTGCCACTGCCTTCCCTCCAAAAGTCAAAGCTGATGTCTCCTAGAGGAATTCTTTTTTTCCAGTAAGCACTTTTTTGATTCCCACATATAGCATGTCACATCTCTCCTTTCATTCCTCCCCATCCAGCTCCTTCCAGAGTAGGACATTAAATTAAAGGGCTTGGAGAATCCACTGGAAAATCTTTTGTCCCAGTGTGGAAAATAGGTGATCTCAAAGAGCAGCAGCTGAAAAAGAAAAGTTGAAGAACAATTTTTTTGCTACATTATGGACTGCGCTTTCCTAAACAATTCCACGATTTCCATGGGACCTAATTTAGAGTTCCTCAATATTTCAAACTGACTATAGTAAACAGCCAGCAATAAAAAATTCATTAATCACATACCCTGGTAATTTGCATTAAAGGTGAAGGATGCCTGACTGACTCATTGAAAATTAACTGCAAGATTATAAAAAAATTTGCTGGGTCTAAATTAATGCATAAACCAGGGTGGGGATGAGATGGGAGAGGAAGCAGAGGATGGCAAAAATATATTTTCTTGAATAAGTACATATTATTATTATTATTATTACTTTCACACAGATTTTCAATACTTCAGCCTAGTCATTATAATTTTATCTCTTCTGTAGATACAGACACTTATGTAGATATTTTCACCTGTCCATAGAGTCGTTGAGTGTTTTTAAGACTGGGGACTTCATGAGAGATTGGATTTCTACCAGTTCAGGTACAATTTTTTTTAATAGCTTGACTTTGATCGTCATCCTCTAGGATTTCTTGGCATCAGTCACAAGTGTAGGTTTCTGAAGGTTAAGGCTCTTAGCTCTGAACTCTTTTCACTGTTTTGTTGAAGACAAGAATGGACCAAACACGGTGCAACACAAAGAGTTTGGTCCTGGCTCATCAGCAGTCAACAGATTTAGACCACAATTATCTTTCATGAAATTAAGTGTCTGAGATTAAAAAATAGGGTAATTTGATAGAAGACTGAAAAGTTAACAGTAAATTAAAGCAAAATTAAAATTTTATAATTTAGTTTATTTCTCCCTTACTGCTTGGAATAATTTTACATTTCTCTCGCCCTCACTAAATTCAAATTAATATTAATATCTGCTTCTTTGAAAGCAAAGTTTTACAAAATTACTTTAATACACATTACGTATCAGGCGCACTGTTTTTTTAAATCTAATAATCATTGAAGATTAAAGAACTGACAGCAAGTGGTAACATAGGTGTTAATTTATTTCTGGAGTGTGTGTGAGGGTATCTAGACATGTAGGAAATGCAGCTTATTATCTAAACCTGGCAGGGGGAGCTATTACACTTCAGTAACATTTGTAAGCCCAACTTGCTGAGAATGCAAGCCAGATAGTTTCCTACTCCTTTGAAAATCTAAAGTAGATGGCATAATCCGCGCAGACAATACCTAAATACACTTTCCTCACCACATACATCTTCCCTTCGTGCCTTACAGGAATCCTGCTCTCTCTGAATGGCAATTCTCATTTAATTTCCAGTCTTGTGGTTCAGCAAAATTAAAAATGTGCTTTCCCAGGGTTGGTTATATGCACATCTGGCCTCACAGCAGCAGGTAAAATCCCCTCTGTAATCTAGTCTGTACATTTCCTGCTTTATTTCATTTGGAATAAACAGCTATAAAAAGAATAAAGTATTTGGAATATTTTTTATGTGCCAGGATGTAGATGTATATGAAAAATAAAAATTTAAAGGCAATTGGTAAATACTGTGTTTTTTCCAAACACTGGAAAGTTTGAAATTTGGGAGATGGACCTGCACTGATAACAGTTCTTTGAACAGGAATATTTTGGAGGAAAATTTGGCAGGGTGGATCACATTTAACACACATTATTCATTCAGGCAGGAGTTGGTGCTGAACTCCTCACAAAGATGGAAACACAGCACAACTTCAGTGTGTTGGTGTCATATGGTTTTTGTGAGTGTAAGTGAAAGTCACAGACAGCAAGATCAGGCAAACATTTAGAATTTGTACCCTTGACTTCTGTTTCTCATATTTTGAAGCTTTTGTGTTAAAGAGGGATTCAAACAGCATCAGAAATTAGAAGTGTTTACTGGGTAAGGGGAGGAATAGGAGAATTCACTCTTCCTAACTCTACAATCATAATAACCAACACTATTCTGGTTCAGATGGGCCTTTACAGGAAAAATCCATGCAAAACCAGAAAATATATTAAGATATTGTTTGTTCTTCTTCCCACTGGCCATCTCCATTCTTTGATTTCTGTAATTTGTGGGGTTTTTTACTAGCCAATCCTAGAAAAATTAACAATAACAGCAAACTGTGCCTTATGGCTGCTCACTAATATTTCTTTGCCTATAAATCATATTGTTTATGAACAGCACCTGGTCAGAGTGCCTGTCAAATGATAGCCAAAATCTTCTTCCTCTTAAGCTGCTTAAGTTTAGAAAAGTGAATGTTTTAGTCCCCACTACAGGTGGGAGTGGATTGAAGTTTCCAGACTGAAAACTGAACCATACCCTGTACACGACCTGTACAGGCCTCTTGGAGCAGGACATGGAAAGGACAGAACTGGAAAGATTTCTCACATCCAAGTGTGTCTTCACAACCTTTTAGGCTACAGAAACATCCTGCATCTCACCTAGCAAGAAAAACCCTGATATTGGAGCAAATCCTGGGCAAATATGGGGTTGAGGTAATTTTTTCATTCACTTTTTCCATCTTTTCCTGCCTGAAGGGTTAAACATTAATTTGGTCAGCCTATTCTTTACATCAAGCAAACAGCTTTCCAAAACTCTTAATAGCAGACAGCTTGAGCCCAAACACAGGAGTTACTATTCTCACTCTCAGCCTGTGCTTTCTGCTCCACAGCTGCTTTGGGTCTGGTGCTCTGGAGCACAGGAAGAAATACTCCATAACCTGCCATGCACAGGCAACATTTAGAAGCATTTCCTCAAACTTGAAAAAGTTACTTTTATTTCAGAAGAAAGCAGAGATCAACACCTAATCCCTTGACCACAGGTGCCAGGACTTTAAGAAGAACAACAAATATCACAACAGTCCCAAAGAAAACAGTGAGAGCTGGCATTGCTGCTGCTGGCAATTTGAATTTGTGAACAAAGTTCAGGCTAGCTATTGGTTTCAGTCTCATTTTGCATTCAGGGCAGTGTTGATTTTTGAGTATTTCTGTGGTGTGACCTAAATCATTTTTATTCCACTAGTCAGGATGATTTTACCTTTTATTCAGGCTGTAAGCTGTGTGCCTCTGTACTCAGTTCAGTTTGGTTCCCTAAGATTGAGGTAAGGGATTAACATTCTTCAGATATTACAATTATCATTTGTATACAATAAACACAGAAAAATCTGTTTGGTGCTATATGATGGCTATAAAAAGCTAAAAATCTGACTGCAAATTTGCATTCAGGAGGAACACACACATTTTAGACTTGATGCTGCTCTGTTTTCCAACAACTTTGATTTAAAATAAAGTTGGGCCTGTGTTAATAATGCTAGATCAGGGATCAGGAGAATTTGATGTTATTACCAGTTCTATATTGGCCCAAGAAGCAAACTGGTAGAGGTGATTTTATTCCTTTGTACCCTCTTTCCAGTCCACTTTTACTAGTTTAAAATGTAAATTGGAGATTATTGCTGACTCCAAGACAAGGACATGTCTGTGAAGCTAATCCTGATAAACACAGTAAATTAAGATGTGGGTGTGCAAGTGCAGCATTTGTACAAAATTGTACCAAATATCTATAGACAAATGCCCATTTGAATTTGGGAATTCCAAGCCTGATTGACAGATATATATTTTATTGTAAGTCTATTAACAATTGTTTTTTCTTGTTAATAATAATAATAATAATAATAATAATAATAATAATAATAATAATGATAAGGATAATAATAATAATGGCCTGTTGGTGTTGTTTGGGTAAAGTTTCCTGTGTGTTGAGGATACTTTGAATAAAATGTTGACATAAAAAACACGATCAGCATTGATTCCTGTTGAAAATATAGAGGGTTTGGATATGGGTTTTTCTACACAGGGTCCCTGTTGTGCATGTCACCACAAAAGACAAAATGTTGTTGATTGGGAAATTATCTAAAACAAAGATCAAGGATGTTAATAGAGGAGCCCAACAGTTTCTGTCATTTCATGCAGAGAAGTAACAGCTTCTTAAAAAGGCTTTTTTTTTTTTTTTTTTTTTTCCCAAGTCTGAGTATTTCTCTGACCCCACCCCAATTTGAGGCTAACCCTTAAATATGGATCAGGTGAGTAGCTTTAACTTGAATATCTCCTTAGCAGAGGAGCTGTTGGTTGCTGTGCTCTCTTCACTCTTGTGAGTACTCCTAATTTTTTTATATTTCAGCTTTTTTATGTGTAATGGGAAACATAGTCTCTTAAAAGGGAAAAGATATAAAGTCAAATTTTCCAGGATTGATTTGATTTTTGAAGTGCAAGGCCCCTTGAAAGGCATTTCTGGGAGAGGAAAGTCTCCTTTTGTGATGTTCATGTTGGGATGAAAAATTATGTTTGAGGCTTTGTGGGACAGCTGCTAAAATTGAGAATCATTTGAAACTAAGAAAAGAGGAAATAATGAGCAAAAAGTGGCCTGAGTTCAAAACAGGGTAATTGTTTGTTTGCTGGGGAGGAGGGTGATGATGTCACATTGAATTAACTCAAGGAAAGAGAAAAGGAAAGAGAGAAAATCCATGCTGCTGAGAGTAGAGTCCCTTCCCAGGGCAGAACATCATTTATTGGTACCTCCAGCACCTGAAGTCTGAAGATTTGGATTTTAATAAAAAAGCAAAAGAAACAACTGAAATATTCAGAAGTGATTATGATGTCAGCAGGATTGCAGGAGAGGAAAACTCAAGACAGCTTTCTGGAGGAACCAGTAGGTTTTTCCAGACAGAATCACCACCTTTGTTCCTTTCAATTTTTTTGGATTTGTTGGCAGTTTCTTTATTAATTTATCCTCTTTGCTAATAGCATAGAGAGTAGATTTTCTTGGGAAGGAGTGTAAGCAGTTCCATATGTTGAGCTAATTCTTGTCCTAAACTGTTCTGTGCTGTTGCAGTGTGCCCTGTCAGGTGCCCCACAGTCCCCTGAGTGACAATTGCATTGCACTGATGATTACCCACATGCCTGGGACATCTGGGTCTTGTGCTTGGATTTATGTGGCAAAATAAATCTTCCTGCATCTTTATTACTTTGTCAAAAGTACCTCTAATCAATCTTCTGGGCAATCATGACAAACCTTAAGTATCCTACTTTTTAATTTTATTTTTTAAGTGTGATCCCAAATTTAAAATTGATTCCTTTTGATAGGGAACCTTCCTACCTTGCAGGAAGGTTAATGGTTAGACTGGGATGACCACAGTGTTTGAGAATCAATAGTAACTCATTTAGTATTATTAGCAATAAGGAAGTTGCTGTTCCAGAAAAAGACATGCTCAGCTGCGCATTTTAGCATCACTGCCTCGTGCACGGGGGCCCCAAAGTATGGGATGTGAAAGTAAAATATTGTTTGATTAATGGAGACTGGGTCGAGTTCATCTGATGGCTCTCAAAGCTACAATCTCACTATTATCTCCTGATTAATGTCAGGCATCAAATTCACAGGAGCTAACGATGACTGTCCATGCCAGACTTTATCTGTGCTGTGAGATGTCAGTCTCACTTAGGTTGTATCAGCCTGCAGTGAGAATTATGATATCATTTTAACAGCTCTTGTGGCTATCCTGAGTGGGATGTCTCAAAGTTATGCACCCAAGTTTGAGCCAGCCACCTCAGGCTCCCTAAATGCTCCCAGAAATACAATAAATATCTCCAGAGTGGGATTTTCTGACCTATTTTAGCCACCCCCATCTTAGGGTAAGATGATTGCTCTCTGGAGATACCTGTTTCTCTCTGCTGCTAATAAACAGGGATGAGGGTACCTGCCTCAGAGCCTGGGCAGATGGTGACTAAATTAGAGCAAATGAATCACACCTTTGCTATCATTCATGAGGAGTAAAACAGGATTAGCCTCTCCCTTTGTGTGGCAGGGGGGAAAGAACAGGTAATTAACTCACCTCCATGGACAGTGAGAGGGTTTCAGTGCTGGCAAATAAGAAGGTGAGGGGTTTATTTCACTAAAGAGTGTGGGTAAGATTTCCAGATCAGCACTAGCCTAATCAGAGCATGAAAAGTAATAATTAAAGACAGAAAAGATAACAAAAGGCAGTGTCTTGCCCAAACACTTCATTTTCCTCCCAAAGCACCCATCAGTCATGTGTGAAGGGAGCCCCTTCAGCTCTGATAACCAAAATTGATGATTATAATTTTTTTTTTTACTTATCTGGTGTTCTTTTCACAAAATTTTAAACCTCTTCAGAAATGGAGGTGAATATTTTTGTCCTCGGTATATAGAGGGTAAAATTAAGGCATGGTGTGGCTATAATGTGTCAGAGATTAGATTATATGATTAATCAATACTGAAGCTGAAATGGCAGCTCAAACATTTTAATCCCTGTCATTAGACCTAAGCACCAATTCGTGCTGCTTTTATCTTTCCTCTCTCTACATTGTCAAATGCATAACGTGGACTTGATCCTGTGCTTTTTTAAAATAGTAATTTGGAATGGCTTCCAAACTTTTTAGAGGCTTGAGTTTGTTTGGCATTTTTTTGGTTTGGTTTTGGTGGTGTTTTTTGGTTTTTTTTTTTTTTTAAGACCATGAAACAAATTCAGCTTTACTTGTCATAGGAGCTTCTAGAGAAGGCAATGAAAGTTTAATAATTCTGTAGAGAGAAAGCAAAGTGGAATTGCTCTGGAGTGCAGTAACATTGTGAACAGGGAGAAAAAATAACCCGAGTATATTTTTTTTCTGTAACTTTATCTGCTGATTCCTTTAGAAAAAAATAAATCTAGTCACATTTTAGAAATATGAGTTCCAAGTTGCATCTGAGTATCCTTTTGTGCTTGTATTGCAAACAGGAGACATTAATAAGTGTGATTCCTAGAGCTGGTGGGAGAGACCACGTCAAGCCAAGGTGTGCAACCCCCTGACTTTTGTTGTGCAGCTTGTTCTAGCCCTTGCATTATGTTGGGGTTTTAGGAAAGAACCCAAAGATACATCCACCAATAGCTCACAATTCAGTGATGAAGTGTGTCAGAAACATGAAATCAGGCCAGAAATATTGACTCTTAATTGTAATGTAAATGCAATTAGAAGGGCAAGAACCTTTTACAATTAAATTAAAGAACTGAAAGCACTGCTGTCTCAAATGAAATAATTTCAATTCAAACCCTAAATATGAAATTTGGTAGGTTTGCCTGCAATTTTGAAGGGAAGTCTGTATAAAGAGACACTTGATGAGTGTTTCAGGGAAGAAGGGTTTTTCTGTGGTAGTCAGTGCTGCAGAAATAAAAATGAATGAAATAGAACCCACTAGCTGCTCTAATTTAAAAATGCCACTAAATGTGACAGGCACAGTTCCTGGACAGGGGCCTGGGCAGCACAGCTCCACCAAGGGCTGTGAAATGACTTTTGCAGAGCACCAGTGACTTTAATTGCTTGTACTACAGCAATTGCACTGCACCATGGCAAGGGCACCAGAAATCCAGGTCACCACAGGACAAGCCCTCATGCTCTGGGATAATATGGGGACAGTCTGTGGTCTTGCTGAGGTGTTTTAAAGGAATAGGTGTCAAACAAAGTGGGGTTTTCTTTAAATCAGGAATATTTCCGATTTTTTTTTACAGTTCTTGCGGTCCCTGTTGTTTCCAAGCCAATGAGCTGATTATCCCCAAATACATTAGTTGGAACAGCATTTTGTGTTCTGATTCCATGAGATCCTAACAGCATTTCCACTCCTGTTGAAATCATTAAATATGCTCAATGTTTTTTAAAAAAGGATTAAGCCCTTTATTTTATTATTTTCTATTTTATTTTTAGTAGGCATTATCTTCATAGAGAGAATTCTTAAAAACATCATAGTTTCCCTTGTGATAGTGAGAAACTTTTTTAAAGAGTTTGATTTTCATTCTAAATTAAACATCAAAATGAGGGGAAAAAAGGATCATGTTTTTATTTTTTTAAATAGACAGATGAAAGATTTTGTTATTAATAATTGACATGAAAGCCTTTCGTCTTGAACACTGGTGTATGTAAACCTCAATAAAATCCTAAAAGTGCTTTTGTAGAACAAGAACAGTCACAAAAATCTGAATAAAGCCACCTTTTCAAAGAACATGATGAGAAAGGGGAAAACTCTTAGATGTGCAGAGCAACACATTTTACATTCATGCCCTAGTTATTAGGAAGCTTTGAAGTATTCACTGTTATTGAATACAGTGTGTACTGTAATTCATTTGGTGCCTTCATGTGGAGCTGAAAAGTTCTAGCCAAAGTGCCTGGGCTGTTTTGTGAGCATTAGAATCTGGATGAGAGGGGAAAAATGATGTTCCAGCCTAAGTCTCATGTATTGCTGAAGGTCTGACCTTGGGAATTATCATAGCAAAGCTTACATGAAACTAAAAATAATAAACACTTGGAGAAGGGTGGGTCAGGAAAAGAGGTTTTTTTTTGTCTTTGGATTATGTTTTTAGGTCTTGGATGCAAAGGATAATATGAAAATAGCTTATAGTGTTAAACTGGAAGATGGTATAAAAGGAAGACTGTCTACAGAACAAACAGAAATAATCGAATCCAGCAAAATTCTATTGAAACAAAATGAATTACCTGCACTTGAGGCAATTTTAGGGGTAGGTTTCAGACCATAAATTAGGACTGTCTTAACTCAGTAAGACACAAAACAGGTGGCACCTCTGGATTTCTTGATTAGTGGTTCCCATCTCCTTGGGAAGTAGGGATGCTGTACTATCACATTTGAGAAAGCAACAGTAAGGAACTCATTACTGGCCCAGCCCTGCTGGTTTTTTAGGTTCATCTCTGAAATTATCCACTGGAGCTGGACACCATTGAGTAGCTTTCCATTAGGTGAACACTTCTTGGAGTTGGGGTCCATCCCCAGCTTGCTCCTTCATCCTGTTTCCCCCCTGTGCTCTAAAGTACCCCAGATATGATCAGCCTCAGGAGCTGGCAGCAGCATTTGCTGCTCTGCCTCTCTCCATCTCTATCTGTGCACAAACCCTCTCCCTGCCAGGTGCTGCAGTGCTTGCCAGCACAGGATTGATGTGCTCATGTGTTTGTGTGGATGCACTTTCTGCTGTGCTGAGATTATTGCATTTGTTTTTTCACTGAGTAAATGTCACGCTGTTGATTCTTGCTCGGTTCCAACTGGTGCCCCCAAGTAGAGATGTGTGCAGCCCATAACAAACCCTGTGGGCCTTCTGGTCAGTGTGGTGTCTGTTTTACTGCATTTCTATCCTCCAAACTGCTTATGATTTATTTAATATCAGTGTCTGTGCAATGCTCTATAAGCAGTGTCTGTGGAAGTGAGCCTAATGGAGGAACCATTTGTCTTCAGAGTAGAAATAGTTTAACCTGCAATGGAAGAGTTATCCTAAATATAAATGGTCATTCAGTAGGCTTGTGCTGTTACTAACCTTCCCCAAAAATCTTTCATTTCCTCTGACTCCTCAGAGACTCCACAAAAATCCCTTTCCCCCAATTCTTTGTCTCAAGCAGTGTAGGAAAAAATCATTTCATTCCATTCTGTCTCTACCTTTGGACAAGACAGGAGGATTGGGTCACAGCAGTCACTTTTACCAGAATTCATGCTTGAGCCCCTGTAGTACAAATGGCAGCACAATGTTCCTCCACTCTGGGATTGCCCTAATTTATTCAAAATAATGAACAGACAGCTCCATTTTAGGGTGCAGGAACAGATTATTTCTTTTGGTAATCGGTTTATAACTGGATCCTCACAGACATAATAAAATAGCTTCTTAGTAATTTCCTAGTTATTTCCCTAGTTATCCATAGTCATTTCTCAAGCAATGCCTTTGATTTGTTGCAAGCCTGGAGGGAAAGAAACTGACCCTCCAGCTTTGGCAATTATTTATCCTGGGAAACAGGGATACTTTCTTTTTTCCCCTTCACTGTGGTCTTAAATATATTAAGCAAAATGAAGCATGTATTTTTAAAGCCATTTGAATGATTTTGATAAATAACTGAAGCAACCATAATTCTTTCTAAGAGCACTGTGATTTCTAGACGGTTTGCTAGACCCAAAGCATAGGGGGTAACTGAATGCTCCCACAATATTGTTATAAAGGCATTTTATCAGACAAGCAAAAAAACTTCTTTAGGATACCTTGCTCTACCTTGAGAGCTGGAGTTTGCTGCATAGGTGCTCAGGTGGCACTCGTGTAGGAAGAAATTTAAGAGAAAGATTATTTGTAAAACAAAATTTTTAGATTTTGTAAAAATTGTAAAAACATTTTTTATTTAGATGTTGAGTGCATGCAGGCATAATGCAAGTTTTCATCAGTGAACTTTTGGCACTTCAACTGGCTGATCCCACAGTGATGACACAGAAGTTGGAAACTCCTTTATATTTCTGATATATTTTTTCACTTTTATCTTTCTGATTTTTTTATTTATTTTAATTTTTAAGGGCTTTTCTAGGCAACTCAGTCCCTTCACAGTAATATAGTAGAGCCAATCAAATACCTGTATGTATTTGAGCACACCTGAGCACATTAGGAGTGACAGAGTGGGACAACCAAAATTTCACATGGGGAGGTGTCTGTGCCTTTCTTAGAATGAGCTCCCAAAAAACCCCATGATTTATTTATAATACAATTATAACAAACAGCTCTTGCCTTTTTTAATAAAGATAAATCTAGGTGAGATTTCAGAAAAAACAAAAAGCATCAACACTCATTTGATCATTGTCAAACACAGTTTTAACTCGTGGCAGAGTGTGCCAAAAGAAGAAAACTTGGGTGGATGGCTTTCTATATCTAGAAGAGGTAATCAATTCTAATGAGTAGGTGGCTACTTTGCATCTTTTTTTTTCCTCTTTTGTAGATTATCTGTGCCTTCCAGATGGTAAATATTTTTAGTTCCTATTTTTGTCCTTATTTCAAAAGAGATTTGGAGATCTCAGAGGAAGCATGTTCATTTTCCATTATGCCAGTTTAAAGCCTCTAATGAAGTTTGAGAGCAGGATTTGGCCCATAAAACATTTTTTTGTCTATGATACATATTGCACAACCCCCCAAGGAACTGCAATAAATGCACTTATTGAACTACTGTAACACTAAAATATGCTGCTGGGCCCTTTGGTTTTTTCTATACTTGGAGGTTTCTGAGAATTGTTGTTTACATCAGCACTTGTACAAATGGGAAACCAAATCATTAATTTATAAAATGGCATCTGGAAGTCTTAATTTCTGATTGATCTAGCTCCCTCTGGATTTTCCATGTCATCCAGCACCATAGCTTTTGAGCATAATGTAGCTTAAGTAGGTTAATATTCCATGAATCAGAGAGCCTTTCAGGGAGGTTTCCACCCTGAAAAATTCTTCACTTTGACTGAAGAATCAAAATTATTCCTTCTTAGCTTTCAAGCATACCTAAAAAAGCAAAAAAAATATTTACCAGGTGAATTGGAGGAGTTGCTAAGACTGGCCCTGGATGGATCTCCCTTTGCAGAGCGACTGCAGGGGCTCCAGGTGAACACAAGCTCCTGCTGCCAGTGGAGGAGGATCACAAGCTCAGAGACAAAGGCAGGGAAAGGGGGTCTGGAGAGGCTGCCCATGCTGAGCCCTTTTAATTCTGCACCCCATTTAACTGCCTTGCACTCCTTGTCTGCTCAGGCCTTTGTTGGGAAAGGTCACAGCAGTATTTTTTGCCTCTACTGTGTTATTGTTTGTGTTGGGACTCTGTATGTGTTAAGCCTGACTCTATTTCTGAGTTTTAGAGCAGGCTGCTGGCTGCTCCCAGATGCCCAGAATGGGTCTCAAGGGGAAGGCAGCAGGTTTCAGCCTCTCTGAACTGGAAATTTCACAAGTTGAGGGGTAGAGGCAGTCATGGGCCCGTCTTCTTAAGGAAAATCATCTGAAAGCAGTGTTTGCTGTCCTCAGCAGCACTTCAGGAGGATGAGCAGCCCTGGAGTGGGGCGCCCCACACTTTAATTGCTCCTGAGCAGGCCTGGGTGCTTTCCCCTGGCTGTGAAGTGACATGGGCAGTTGGGGGAAGCAGCTGAGCCCCTGCAGCTCTGGCATCTGCCCCAGGAGGCTGGAGCAGCCAGCAGTGCCCCAGAGCAGTGGCAGTGCCCCTCTCCTCCCTCTGCCTACAGGGCCAGGACTGGTCACTGTTGGATGGGGCTGCTGGGTGCGTCCTGCCAGGAACTGAGCTGTGATTCCCTTGATTCAGTCCTCCTTGAGAGCTGCAGAGACTCTAAAACAGAGGATGTGGTAGCCTAAAGACAGAAGATAAATTCAGGCAAGCCAAGGTGCAGGTGTGGGTTACTCTGAGCTAGCCTGCTCTGGTGTTCCCTCTCCTCACAGACACATCTATTGTATTACATTTCTGTTTCAAAACCATCATCTGATGAAGCCTTAACCTCTTTTCCCTCTTGGCATTTCTAAATATGAGGGTTTTTTCTTAATCTTAGATGTATGACCTGGAACTGTGTACATTACATATCTTTTCTGTGACTGAAGTCCTCAAGGAGACCAGTGCTCTGTGTGCATCAGCAAATAGCACAGGCTCTTCCACCCAGCAAATCTGCTCCTCTCCCACTATGCTGAGAGCCCCTCTGGTCCAAAGTTTTGGACAATGAAAGCAAAGAGGAGCTGCTTTTATCCCTAGCCTGGACCTGAGTGGCAAAAACCCCACTAAGAACTGGGCTGACTCCTCAAATGTTTGCTTGCAGGGAGAGTTACTGCTCCAAATGAAAATACTAATGCAGATGCAGCCCTGCAGTGTTTGGATCCTGCTGTATATTGTAGGGGGATAGAATATGAGAAAATAAAGGTAGTATAGAAAGTAATCTTACCCCTAAGGAGTTGCAGCTGGGTTAATTATCAAAGATTAGGAGCAGGCCTGACTTTAACAAGCCACAGCTGTAGCCAATAAGAAGAGTGCTATAAAAGAGTGGGCTGGGTGGTTGAGAGGGAAACTGGAGTCAGTTGGCTGCTGTGAGAAGGAGGAAGAATCAGTGCCTTGAGGAGCTGCCTATGAGAAACATCCAGCAGGTAGGAAACTCTTGCATTAAGGAGACAACAATATGGAACATTTGCAATATAATGACAACAGTATATTGGCAATATTTTCTGAAATATGTGATTCTTGGGAAACTTCAGCAGGCCTGTTTACTGTGTGTCAGGGTGTTGAATGAAAGTAAAGGTTTTTTCAAGGCCAGCTGCTGAGAAAGTGCCAGGCCAGAGGGATATCTGAAAACACTTAGACCTGCCAGCCCTGCTAATCCTTGTACCTGTGTAGAACTAGCTGTGTATCTGCTAACTATGCAATTCTAACCCTCATCCCCTCCCTTTTAACTGGGAATGCCATGTGTAACACAAAATCCAGTGCTTTTCTCAGTACCAAATAGATTAGATCTGCTGTGTCGCCCTCGTCTAGAAAATTGTATCAAAGGGGGATGTCAAGTTTGTCAACTCCTACCTTTAGCAAACCTGTGTTGCATTTTATCTTACTCTCTATTGTGTCACTAGGTTCTTATTTTGCAATTCTCTTGTCAACATTTTCCACAGTGGATTTCTTTCCTGAAGCTCTCTGTGCTAGTCAGGTCAGGTGGTGTGCTGAGGGAGAAGAGCCACTCACTTCTTCCCCAGGCTTTAATTGCAGGTGATGCCAGAGTGGCTAATGGGGTATCATGCTCCTGACCTTAGATATTTCTTTGAAACATCAAGAAATAATTTGTGACTTCCGGTCCTTTTTTTTTTTTTTTTTTAACATTAACACTTCTGCAGACATTAGCTGGTGTTTTAACATGAGTGAGTCTAGGACCTTTGTTGTTCTCCCACTTCAGTTCCATATAAGTTTACCACTTTTATTCTTCTCTTTTTTTTCTATCCCACCTTTGACAACAGCTGGGATAGAAAAAACACAATTTTTTGTGTTTTTATCAAAAAACAAAGTTAAGTTTATGAAAACTCCCTACAGGTTTGGGGTTTTTTCCAGTTTCTGCTCCTTCTTTACAGAGCAGCAGCTTTTCCTTTTGGCTTCATATGAGTCAAGAATCTTTTATGATTTATTTTCATTACTTTGCATCCTGTTGGACTCTGGTTGTTCTCACTTGATCCACGTTGCCAGCTATGAACACGGCCTTCTTCCCAATAAATACCACTTTCCTCTCCTTGAAGACTTTGTTTCTTTCTGGTACCCTTAAAACACTGCTGCCAATCCTGTTGTGCTCAGAGCCCTCCCCTATAATTCTTCCCTTGTGCAAAATACAAATTCTGTTCAGTTTGTGTGGTTTTGGGGCTACAAGTAGGGAAAGTTTATGCACTCTGTAATTTCTTACTTTTTCAGTCCAGATTTTGTTTACTAGTTCAACCTTCTCAATCTTTTGAAACCAGAAACCTTAATTATGGATCAGGGAGGGAGGAGTGTTTGCTTCTTCCATTCAATTTATGATTAATTAGTTTATTATCACTCAAGCCACACTTATTTACTAAATAACTTTCTAACTTATTAAAAAAAAAGTATAAATAGCATCACCTGCTGTTAGTTTTAGGGATTTTCTGACTCTCCAATGTCTTCTGGAACTTTCTGTAATTAGCCCAGCTTATTAAGTTAATCAGCACTATAATTTTGTATATTTTAAGGAGAGCTAGGAGATGCAGCAGACCCTCAGAACCAACTGCTTTTTCTATCCCCCTGCTCAGAGTTTTTATGACCTGAAATAATTTGTTGTTACTGGAGCAAATTTGCATCGATGCATCCACAGGAAAAAAAAATAGAAAACAAGTTGTTCTGCCTTTAGGAAAAAATTATATTTAAAGCTTTCATATATTTGAGACCTGCAAAGTGGACCTAACATGGAAAAATATGCAGGCTTGTTGAAAAGCTAAAAAACTATTTTTCATTTCAATTGTCACCTGATAAGGAAAACAAAAGCTAGTTGGACTCTTTGATAATTGCAGCAGTCTACACAATGAGATGGGAAAAAAAGACCTCTGAAAAATTATACATGTACATAATAAACTATATTTCATCAGATCTGTAAAGGGTTCAAGACATACACTTGTTGAGCAAGATAATTTGTAGTGCTTTTAAACAACACATGTCAAGTAATTATTCAAAACAAAAGAGCTGAGTTCCTCAAAGAAGCTCAGAAAGAAGTGAAATGCAAACCTCAGGTGCCTAAGCCTCCTACCTGTGTTCTAGAGTCAGAGCTTTAACACATTTGTGTGCTCCATGGCCTCTTGATTTTCATTTGCCCCTCAAAGATGCATAACACTCCTCTGAAAGAGAGTGGCCATTCAGCTCAGATTCATGCAATCAGCCTTTTTTTATTTTTCTTGAACTGTTGAAGAGGGATGCAAAGAAACAAGAAAGGACTGTATTGGAAAAAAGCAAACAAACATAAGTTAAGACTATTTATACTGATTTTTTTTTTCCATCTCCTTTTTTTTTGTTTTTAATTGCATAAAGACAGAGCAAGCTAAAAAATGTGATGGGGAGTTATTGTGTTGGCAGTGCTAGGTGTATTTTCTAAACCAAACAAATTAAAGGCCCATTAAACAAACATCTCTCACTCTTGACATGAGATCACAGTGCTGCTATCTGCTTTTTAAAGCCTGATTTACAACAGAAGGTGCAGGGTGGAATAAAAATCTGTGAGAAGCTTCTGATTAGGGCAGTTGTAAACATCTCCCCTGCCAAAGAGGCTTTTTTATCTATAGGTAATGGGCAGAGCCACATTGTCTGGATGTTTATAGCAGCATTATTCTGTTCTGACCAGGCTCTAGTTAGAAATCCAGATTTGTTGCATTGTTTTACAGTGATTACTGTGTGAATAACCCTTGATTCAGGTTTGCTTTTACAGATAATATTGGCAATGATCTTATTCTGTGATGCAGGGGAACAGGAATGGAATATATACACACACTTATTCTCTCCGTTTATCTGTCACCCAGCTGATTGGTGAGAGCAGCACTGTAAAGCATCCAGGAATGCATTTGTTTGTGAGTCTGGAATAAACTAACATTCAGTGATCCTGATTTTCTTTTTCCCTGAGAAAAAGGAATAAAAAGATCATCACAACAGTTTGTCATCAGTTGTTCTGCTGATAACCTCTGATCAAAAGTATCAAGCTCTGTAAGTTATCACAGGCCAGGCCAGGAGAGGCCCTTAGGGTGTGGGACCAGGTGACTTTTGGGGTATGAAATATGGATAGCTACAAAGATTCCCCCCAAAATCTTTCCTGGACAGCCACTGTGCCCTGCAGGAAGGCACAGCATCCTCGTGAGGTCTTGCTGGCTCAAGTGGATGCCAAAATGATCTCAGCACTCCAGAAGCTCAAGGATGAAATGCACAAATTTCAATATCACTGTTCTAGTCAGGATCACACAAGATTTTCAGTTGCTGCAGGATTACAGAGTTATCTAGGTTATGGTGTTCTTTCCCCTTGTGCTTTTGGCCAGCCCAGTCCTTCCTCTGGTGTTACAAACTTCTGCTCTTTTCTTGCCTTGTTGTAAATCAATATAACTCAAGGGAAAGAACTTCTTCCCATCTCTCATTCCAGGATGTCTTCCTGTCAGGAGTTCATATCCAATATTTATCTTCAGTGCACTTGTCTTAATGTGATCCCATTACTTACAGAGATAAGCCAACCAGTCATTTTCAATTTATTATTGTTAGGAATAGGAGAATTTCAGTGATATTAGTAATTCCACTCCTAGTTCACGACTTCACTGTGCTAGAAATTATCCAACCACCCTCAATGCAGTCCTCTAAATATTAATGTTCCTAAAAAGAGCTTGAGTCCCTATAAAGAAAAGGATGTTGAATTTTGCTACTGGCAAAGTAGGGGGACAACCAAGGAGGGAAAAAATTGTTAAGGTTGTTTATAACAAATTTATTAAGATGTTAACTGGCAAAAGGGATAGCTGAGCAGCCAGGTATGTGCTCAAATCTGGGATGTTTAATTCCCTTACTGTGTGATTTTATAATTATTGGTATGTTTTGTGGGGAAAGGGTCAGGAGAGGGGCTTGGTTTTGCTTTTTGCTCTGAATAAGCAAATAACTTCACTGATGGGAAAGAAAAGGGAGGAAGGAACTGTATCAAACACTCTTTGATAAATTTACTGATAAATTAAAAACAACATTCAAGGGATGTGTGGTTTGGGGGTTTTTGTTTTGCTTTTTCCACGGAGATGGTGTAGATTGAAGCTCTGGGCAGTTGCATTGGCAGAGATGAGTGAGTGGGGAATGAGCAGGTGGGGCTGGCTGGGTGTCAGTCCAGAAGTGAAGCTGTGACTTAGGAAGCTCTTCCATGTGTACATTTTATTTCCTTGGCATGTAAATCCAAACTTGTACTGATTTAAGTGTCCAGGCTTATTTTTTGGTGTGTCACCACAACCTTCTTTTCTGGAAAAGTGCACAGGGAAATGTGGTAATGATAAGTTCTTCTAATCTCAAAGAAAAGGAAAACTCGAGGGGCTTATATACATTTTTTTCCTTTTTTTTTAGATTGTTGGGGGGGCGGGGTGTCTGTTTTTTGGGAAGAGGTTGTTTGGGGTTGGATTTTTGGGTTTTTTGTTTGTTTTTGGGGGGGGCGTTCAGGTTTTTTTTGGTTTTTTGTTTGGTTCTGGGGTTTTGTTTGCTTGGGGTTTTTGGGTTTTTTTGGTTGTTTGGTTTGGCTTGGTTGTTTTTTATTTTTGCAGCTTTTTCCCCATTTTACAAAGAATTTCTTAAATCTGAAGGGTGGAAATAATTCTTCACATCAAAAGTAGGAGACCTGTGGCAGTACAGGGTAGCATAAAAGGGCTGGGTTCTCATGCTGATGGATTTTGCTCCTTCCTAGCTCTGTATCCCCACAGGCTCTGCGAAACCAAGTTCCCTGTTTCTGATGTGTTCATGGCCGTGGGTATATTTGTTCTCTTGATCAAGCAAATGAAAAAAATCCAAGTGAAAAGCAAGGTCCACTTGTATCTGTTGTGATTCATTATTTTTTAAAGCCTCTTTAATTTTTTTTATTTGTTTGAGTGGAAATTTTGCGCCTGTATCAGAGCCCCTTGGCCAGCCCCTGGATTTCAGTTCTTAATTTGATGGAATTGCCCAAAGGTCACATCTCTAATGAGGCTGCAGTGACTTTGGGGCAGTCATGCCACTCATGAGGACAGCAGTAAGGATGTCTTGAAAAGTGGCTTAAACACACATTTACTTCTGATTTGAAAACCACTTCTGTCCTTTGAAAAATTGTGACTGGTGTGTCATGATAAAACAGTGTCAGCCCTTTATTCAAAGTAAGCATTACACAGGAGTGCTGTGTGATGACTTTCAGACAGCCAAATATATTCTTTGCTTTTTTTCTGAGTTGGTTCAAATTGCCAGAGCTATTAACAAAGCAAAGAGAATGGTTATATTTTTATATTGGAGCATAATTATGCTACCAGCCAACTGTCTAACTTATCTTGCTGTCCCTGGTAGCTGACTATAAGAAAGATTGTTATCATTGGGAATATATTTGATTTAAACCCAGAATATATAAAAACTTCACTTAAGTTTTCTTCCTCTGTGCAGTTTTAATAGAAGTGGTGTGCTTCCAGATTTTTAATGGTTATTCATCTCAACATTACACCCTTTTGAGTCACTAGATATTCCAATGTGTTTGTTTAAAATTTTTTTATGAAAAAAGTTGAGGGAAAAGCTTAACTTGTGAAAGTTAAGTGCTGAGCTTTGGACTTTTTTTAATAGATTGTAACCTAATTAATACATATAATACGAATTTAACAGCAACATAATTCACCTAAATAGACTTTGTTCATGATCTTTATCAAAGCAAAAGGTGATCATACTCTGTATCTGTATCCTGAGCTTTGCCTTTGAGTGATGAGTTTGAGGGATTTGAGAGTTGAGTGCCTCTGAAGAGTCTGTCCTTCTCCTGCTGCTGTCTTTCTGACAATCTCGTTTTGAATATGCTACATGTTAAGGGAAATAAATTGAATAATCCCTAAAAAGTTCCTTTTATCACTAACACTTCATCACATACAGAACAAACAATAAGATGTGAAAATGGAAAAGACAAATTTTTATTTTTTTTCTACTCATGTGTCTGAATTTTCTCTGTCTGACTACTTTGCCTTCCCACGTATCACACTCCAGCTGAATCTCATTGTCAGGGAATTTTCTACTGAATTTGGAGATGCTGGGGTTGGTGGAGAAGTAGAATTATAATTTTCTATAGCATATTTCTAACTACACATTGAAATACTTAGAGTAAAAATCCATGTGATGTTTTGCAAAGATTTCTAGGCATTTTTTTTGTGATACAGTAGTTTGAAACTCTTCACAAGAATAACCCATTGGCCTTCTGTTAAATAGGGGCTGCACTAGGCTGCAAGTGCATAATCCTTCATATCCTAGGGCCTTGGCTTATTCATTTACACAGATGTGCATCTCAGTGGCATGTCTTGAAACTTGGGTTTTTTCTAGCAGGTAGTTTTCAACCTCCTTGTTCTCATCACATCACACACAATGAAAATGTCACATCTGGCCCTCTTGTGCCATGGTCATTGTAGCCCTGCAGTCCCTGAAGAAGTTGAGCAAGGCTTTTAATATATTTTATCCTACATCTGAGTAGCTTGAGGTGTGTTGTCACTCCTTGCAAGATTATACCCATCAAAAAAATGGGGTGGATATCAGGATAACCAGCTTTTTTTGTTTCTTGTCCTCATGGTGGAGGGCAAGGGGGTCTGGAGGAGAAAGGGTTGGCTGGTTGGTTTCTACTGCCCCTCAGTTGGCTTTGTAATCTATCACACACAAAATAAGAGAGGATCCTATTATAGAGAAAGCCTGGAGAGGGGAAGAAAAAAAAAAACCCACAGTATTTTCTTTGTTTGAAAACTGTAGCAGATGTCTGTGGCAATAAAAAGGCAATTATACTCGTATTATCATGAGAATTTCCAGCAGGAAATCTTGACAAACTCGAAGTTTACTTAACTGAGATAAATACAGTAGATAAATAGCAAACTGAATTCAGTTTACTCTTGTACACAGGTGTACTACACATTTCCTCAAGCCATGATTCACAGTCATAACCTTTCCTAATCACAGGCACAGCGAGATATGTCAGGAGTAGGAATGGGCTTGTGTTAGAAAACACAGCTATAGATCCAAACTTCCGTCAAAGTTTTGGTGTATTTGGAACTGATAAACAGGCTTGGATTCATATCTGTATCTCTAAAGGGGAGGACCCAGAGGGCCCAATTTGGTATTTTTACCCTAGACATTTTGTGCTGCCACGAGGATGCAAGTTTTTGATTGAAAATATCTGTGGGGTATCCTCCACTGCCACAGAGCCAGTGGCACAGCTAAGAATTGATTTCTTCCCCCTCTTTTAGCAGCCTGGAAAGCAGCTGAGCCTCTCTGAGGCTGCTCTGATTTATTCTGGGAGCAAGGCAGACCCTGGCAGCACTTAGAATCTGGGAGGCCCACAGATAGATAGCATGCAGCTCAGGAACATAAATGAGGGGTAACATTCTGGGAATTTGGAGAGCTCTGCTCTTGGAGTGAGGATGCCAAACAGTACTTCAAGTGAAATACTCTGTTTGTTATTGTTTCCCGGCAGGCAAGCAAAAAAATCAAACGTGTAAAAGCTAACGGTTTCTGTTTTACAAGTCACTTCAACTAGAAAATCAGTAGAAAAGTTTGATAACGCACCACATCGTGCTTTGCTGAATTAGTTCTTTTACACCCCAGTGAGATCTGTTTGTATATCAAGGGCAGCCTTAGCTGGCAAAATCAAATTTGAATAAGTCTATTAAGGTTTTCTGATTTTTTCAATATATATATTTTTTATCAGAGAAATCTGTGTGCTGTTTGTCTGGTAGTGCTGTTCACTTGTATATCAGATTTAGCCTCTGCCTACACTAACAGCTGAAAATCCATTGGTGATTGCTGCTAAATTACTGCAAAGTAGTTTTATTATTAGAATTATGACCTTATTACAGTGGAAATTAAAAATTAACAGCACATGGATATCCAGTCTTCTTGGATATCTTCTGATTGATGAAGTATTCAAAAAGCAAAAATCTTTTGCTTGTGGGGGGAAAAACTCCCCAGCACTTCATGGTATCTTAAAGGCCATAGTTCTTTAAGAGTTGGAAGACTTGTTTTGTCAACAACTTTATCTGGTTTGAAATACAGCATGCTGTATCACTTCAAAGGACTACAAATTTATTTTTGTTGTTACAATATATCATATTAGGAAGGGATTTTATGACTGTCATTCAGCTTTCTTTTTCTGCTCTAGAATATGTGTATGTGCAGTCCTAAGATCCTCAGATGTGCTAAACTGAACAATAATTTTAAGCCCCCTCGTACTCTGCCCTCTTTGCAAGGGAGTTGGTTGGAAAAAGCAAAGATCAGAGCAATTTTTCTTATGACTGCTTCTGCCTGCACCCTGTCCCTGTAACCAGGGCTTGCTGACCATACAGCCCTTCCTTCCCCACCCTTTCTGGCATTTCAGCTTGTCCTGCACCACCAAAGTGATGTGCCAGGGTCTTTGTGCCACATCCGACTTCCACTCTTGGGGAGACTCTAAATGTCCAAGGCAGCCTTTTGTAATAGAGAAAACAGGACTGGAAGCAACACTGAAGTCTGATCCAACCCTGACCTGACCTGGGACCAAGTGGGTATTGCTTGCTTGCCACACCCTGAGATCACCCTGTTGATCGCCCACCTTAATATTTAGTTTCTTTTCTTTGTTAGATATTGCTCTTTTGTCAGATTGTGGCTATCTTTAAAGTGCTGCTTACTATGGATCCTATAAAACTTTGCTCAAGGTACTCCATCAGAGGCAGGATTCCACAATGAAGGGCTGAAATTAAAAAGGAAATTTCAAACTGAGCTTAGAGAGTGTTCAGTGCATTCAGCCTTGCAGAGCTCTGCACTGAGATGGTTGTAATGGCGTTTGTGCTTACCAGCTAGGAGGAAAAAGAAGTTATTTGTGTAACTGCCATATATGCAAGGAAACCCAGATAGCCAAAGAACAAATAGTAATATGTACATCATAATTTTTATTAACACACAATAATAGAATGAAAAATGCATGCTAAACAAGCTCAGGGAACAAATATAATTTAGAAAACTGACGTTTATTTATTGGTACTCTGTCTAATAAGGAGTGTATGCTTCACAAGTGATAGACACTTATTCTGGTAGATCTGCAAAAACAAAGAGCCAAACCAAAGCAGACCTTAACAAGAGATGCTTCTTCTACACTTGTATATCCTTGCTCCCAACGGTCCTTGGCTTACTCTTTCTAAAGAAATGAGCAATGGGCACTAGCCAGAAAAACAGCCAAAAAAAGCTAAAGAATAATTGTGGTAAAAACCAAGATTTTGTTACTGAAGCAGGAAAGCTCAAGGTCATTATTAATATTTCAGTGGATAACTGTAGGCTCTGTGTCATGCTAAAAAATACAAATAAGGCCTAATAATAATAAAACAATGAAAACCATCAAAACAACTTTTCCACAGCAGCTATTATTATGATTTGAGAAGTAAAATTACCTCCCCAGTCTTCAATTAGTGTAATGTGAAATAGGAATGGTTTTTATGACCCAGGCACCTGCGAACTCCCTCAAGGGACACCAATGTCCCCTGTAATGGGAGGAACAGGACTTCAGCTCTGTCCCCATCCCTTTGTGGGGCCAGCTGGTGGGTGAGACAGCAGCCAAAGGAGTGATGGAACTTCATCACCTGTGCACAGCTTTAAGGGAATAACCTTGGGAACATTGGATCAGCTCCTTGCCTGCAGCATGGGGTGACACAGAGGTTTTGCTTCTCCTGGGCTCTGTTTGAGAGCCCCTGGCAATTCCCTGAGTCCCCAGAGTGACTCAGAGCAACCCTAAAGCTGCTCCAGAGTAGTTTAGTTCCCAGTCTAACCCAGAGCAGCCCAAAAGCTGCTCCAGAGCAGTTTGGATGCCTGAGAGGTGCCACCGCTGCCTTGCACAGCAGTGTGGTCCTGGAATCCCAACACCAGGCTTGGAAGCATCTACTGTGGATTCAGATTTATGGGATAACCACTGAAGGCTGGATTTAAGGGATCTGTGCGCCACACAGACGTGGCACAGACCAAAATGTGCTGCAGAATTTATGCCTGAACCCACCCAGTGTCGCAGCAATGAAGCATCTCCTGCCTGCTTTCCCAGCTCTGGAGCCCAGCGGTGCTCATGAGAGGGGTGCACAGGTGCATTGCCTAAAGATCAAAACATGGCCATAAAACATGGCCCTATATTTTTGTTGGAGCGAGGAAAAACAGAGGGAAAGCCAGGAAAGTTGTCAGGGAACAGATTGTAAAAGCCTGTTTAATTTTGTTTGCTGGAGAAATAATGGGTACTAGCTAAAATCCTGTGAGTTGTAATTTCTAGTGCATTACTGCTAATTAGTAAATGTATTACAGCCTAATTTGATCTCTCAGAGAAGGCAGATTTTAGGATTGAAATATTTCTATGGATTGATCAAATAAGAAGGATGCCATCATCAGGTTGGGTTTTTTTCTCTTTTGATGCTGAATTACAACAGTTGTATTTTATATCTGTGGTTGCTGCCTTTTTCCTTTTCCAATTTCTTTTCCGTTTCAGGAAAAGTTCTCTGGTCTTCACCTGCTGGTCCTATCACTGTGAAAATAGCAGATATTATCTGTCACCCTCATGTTTTCTGAAAAATCCTTTTTGCCCAGGATTCTTCTCCTGTGAAGCTGAGAAACCTCAGAGAAAAAGGAAAACAATAATTACCTCATTTTCTTCTCCTGTGTTGTGGTCATGTGGAATGTGTTTGGAGATTGCTTTCCAACTGGTGATTGTTTCATTGGTTTCACGTGAATTGTTTTGACTTACTGGCCAGTTGGGGCCAAACTGTGTTGGACTCTGAAGAGAGTCACGAGTTTTCTTAAGTATCTTTTAGCCTTTGGTCTGTATCCTTTCTGTATTCTTTAGTATAGTTTAGTTTAGTGTTCTTTAATATAGTATAGATCATAATATAATAAATTAGCCTTCTGGGAACATGGAGTCAGATTCATCATTCCTCCCTTCAGTGGGGATCTCAGAAAATACAACAGCTACAACAGTTCTCTACCAGGGAGTGCAGTGGACAGTGCAGAGGGGAGAGAAGGAAATTTGAGTCAGATTGGATGTGTGTATTCCCAGTTTTATTGCATAGTACCAGCCATTTTCATACATGGTTTGTAGGACTTTTCTGAATGAAGGTGACCAAGTCAGTGTTTGTTCTTGTGTTCTTCCCATATTGTTTGTCCCCTACAGCTGCCTAAGGGATGTCACCCTCCACACAAACCACACATTTGTGCATTTTAGTTTACATCCCCACATCTTTCCTGCTCTCTAATCCAGTGCTGTTAATGTGGTTTCACTGAGTGACTTCTCTACTTGAAAGTTTTTCAAGCCTCTATTTTCCTGAATTGTGTAAGTAAAAGGCTTCCAAGGGAGAGAGATTGCTTTGGTGTTTTAAAAGATGATGGTTTTGATCAGGCAGCTGTTAAAGATGTTTTCCAGAGGCTCCATTTTTTTGTGCTGCCTTTTGGTGGAGACAAACCCCTATCAATAAGTGCTTTTTATGCTTTGAAAAACGTGTTTTTCCTTGTTTCTGCCTTGACTAATTCTATCTGCACTTAAAACATACAAATGCATGCATGTTGGGACACAAACAGCCACAAGAAAAGCAAGAACCAAGAGCAGTACAGAAACTATTTGTTATTGTTTATCTATTTCACTAGGAGTAGATATTGGATAACCTCTTATTTTTGGTGCAAATATTTTCATTTCAGTTGGTTTACTCAAAGACATGAAGTTACTGAGGGATGGAAGCTTTTGTGGGTTTGTATCTCTACATGTGCTTTATTTCAGTTTTTCCTGTGTAGAACACTGCTTAATTTTTTTAAGTGTGCTGCAGACTAACATATCATAAAAAATAATTCTGCCTAATAGCATCATTCTTAATTAGTGTATTTTTTTGTTTGTGTTTTTTAGTGCTATTGATTTATGTACTAAAAGACTTCCTCTGATTTTAGACACAACTGAAATCAAATCCCTCAGGCTTTAACTGTGAAGCTGGAGAAGCTTATTAGGATTTTTAACATTCCAAGTTGCTTTCTGAACAGATTGCACCAGCTAGTTGATGAAACTTGAGCTAATTACTCTAATGTTGACAAATGCACCAGCACAAAAAAAGTCACATATGAAAAAAATTAAAAATTACACCTCTTCAGGAAATGCTAAGTAGATTCAGTGATTTGTGGGTGTAAGAGAGAGGTGTTTGCAGAGGTTTCTTTAGGAAGAAGAAAAAATACTACTAGATATAAACAAAGTGAAAAATGCTTTAGCTTTTGGAAAATTGAAATAAATCCATTTGATAGTTGGTAGGGTGAGAAACTGCTTTCACAGCCTTGCTGTGTAAGGGGGTACTGAGAATTCCTACAGAGCATCTTCATCTGTAGCATCATACCCAGGAGAATTGGGTCACAGTGTTTGAGGGTAGCCAGTACCTCCTCAGGACTCTCCTCTGTGCCAAATTAAATCCAGATGTGGAAAAACTATAATAAAATCTAGGGAGTTCCTCAAGCCCTGAAGTATGAATTTGTAGTCCTTCATTTTATTATTTGTTCTTGTCTATGTAGATGCACACATAAATTAAGGGAAAGAAATTAATACAGCTATCATATTGTGATCATGAATGTTATCATAGAGAGGCTTGGGCTGAAAGAGACCTTAAAGGTCATCCCAGGCCAGCCCCCTGCCACGAGCAGGGATGCCTTCCACTGTCCCAGGCTGCTCAGAGCCCCATCCAACCTGACTTTGAACCCTTCCAGGGATGGAGCATCCACAGCTTCTCTGGGCAACCTGTGCCAGAGCCTCACCACCCTCAGTAAAGAGTTTAATTGAAATATACAACCTGAATCTCTTCTCTTTTAGTTTAGCAGTGTTCCTCCTTGTCTTTTCACCATGTGTCCACGTAAATATGCATTTAAGGTAATCCAAACAATCTTAAACTTGCTCAAAATTTCCTTGTCAAAGAACGTGAAAAAATGCTTAATTAATTGCTGATATTTCAGTTTAATACTCTTTAAGCTTAAATGGAAGCAGTGTGGCTATGACATGAAGGTTTCCTGCCATTTAAACTTACTATGCCTCAGAGAGAAATATACAGTCTTGTCTTTTTTTTTTCTTTTTACTATTTACTTAATAGTTTTGACCTTTCAGCCAATTGTCCTTATCCGTCATTACAGTGTATGATCAATCATTTCATGCCTTGTCTATAAAATATCAGCAGGAGGGAAGTGCTTTATGTTATATTGCTTTTCTTGAGGGTTTTTTTTTTTTGGGGGGGGGGGTTAATCATACTGTCTTCTTGTTTATTACAAAGAAGGAAAAAAAAATGCTTCCAGTCTCACTGGTTTAATCAACTTTATGGGTGTAAATAAGTAGATGAAGGGAGGCTGGTGAGGTACAGGATGCCCAGGGAAGCTGTGGTTGCTTCCCAGGCAGTGTTCAAGGCCAGGCTGAACGGGGCTCTGAACACCTGGGGCAGTGAAAAGTGTCCCTGCCCCTGGCAGGGGTTTGGAGTGAGATGATCCTTAAGGTCCCTTCCAACCAAAACCATTCTATGACTGTAAAATTCACTGCAAGCTTATGATTTCAATTCTGGAATTCATTAATGATTAAAATGCACCAAACAAGGCATTTCTCTGTCTCTAACTTCCTTCTGAATTTCTGAGTTGCAAGCAGGGGCAGAAGTATCCAGTGGCATTAAACACATGTGCAAATTTACGTATGTGCACATTTGGGCATGAGCATGGTCTGTGTGAGGATGGTCCCTCAATTATGACAGGGCTTTGGGTTACTGGAGATTCAGGTTGCAAATAAACCTGTGCAAAGGTAAATTTTTCAGGAACGCTCCTTGTGCAGGAGCCTAAATGACATTTACAAACTAAGAGCATCGCTTACCAGGCTTATGTGAAGCAGGAAGGCAGAGAGGTGCAAGGATCATGAGCTACCAGGAAAGCTGTGACACTGTGCAAACACCTCAAATCCAGGCCTGAAAACAGCCTGCTGCTCTCAGAAAGGTCTCTGTGGTTTAGGAGCAGTGACAAGTAAACATGTCTAATGATTGCTCCTCCAGCAGCAGCATGTAGGCTGCTCCCAGAGGAGCCCTGTGTGTGCTCCAGGGAGCCGCACAGAAAAGGCTGCTGGCTGAGCCAGCTCTTCCTGGAGCACAGCACAATATTGCCTGTAATAAGGGTGCAGTGACTCAGGGTCTGCAGTGCTTCTGGAAACCATGCTTTTTGCTTCTCTTGTCCTCGTTGTCCTAATTATAAAGCAGAGCTAACAGCACTTCTTGCCTTCCCGTGGGGTGTTTGGGACATGAGTGCATGAAGGATTGAGAGAGCTGCAGCTACTACAGGGTGACCCAGTAATGGGGGCACCTGGAGAGCCTTTGGGTCAACAACTTCAGCACAAACATCCTCTTGCATCCCTAAACTCAAAAAATGTCAAGTGCACGTTTAAAAACTTCACGAGTGGTTTGTGTGATGTTGTTTTTTTTGGGGTGGGGAGTCCTTTTGTGTCATTATTTCAGGGAGGCAGAGTAGTCATGCAAGTGATTTGGAGAGAATTAGAAAACTTGGGGGAATACACATCAGACAGAGTAAAAAGGAAGGAGACCAAGCATATGACAAACTTCAAGCATGTATTATTTGTGCAATTATTTGGCATTCCTTAGCTGAAACAAGTTAGTCTCCCCTGTGCCTGTGAACACCAAGGACATCATTTATTATCCCAGCCTTTAAAGTGTCTTGGTTTTATTTGGGATAATTGGAGTTGTTCTATCAGTGGATTTTCTGTGATCCTTACACTGAGCATGAAAAGGATAATATAAAGAAAGGTGAAGATACAAACACACTACTAAGGTTTGGGGCTTGTAAGGCAAGTTCTGCACAGCTCTAGCTGTAATTCTTTAAAATATACATATGTCCCTTTGATGTTGTATGGAATTAGAAGTCAGATGTAATACTCCCAACCTAGCTGCTGTTCACTGCTGAAGCCAATGAGCAGTGGAGGAACAGAGGAGTGTGCTTTGAAGTGCTTGGTATTACAGGAAAAAATGAGCACTTCAATGAGAATGTACCATATGCAAGGGGCTGCCACTGAGATGCACTTTAAAGCCAAAATAAGGACAGAATCCAGAAGTTTCACCTTCAGGTTTGTATCTGAGCCTTGTTGAAGGGGATATTTACACCCTCAGCCAGTGCAAGGAGTAGAAAGGTGCAAAAGTTGAAGTTGAGGTCCCAATCAAAACTTGCAAGGACGATGGATCTGTGTTTGCAGTTCCGGTCTGGTTTTGATCTCTAATACCTTGCTCACCAGTGGCTTTCCAGCAGCACAGTTCAAAGGGCTCTGTGAAAATAGCAGAGAGCTGTATAATTATCTGTATTCCATGGAACATGGTCCAAGGCAGGAAGCAATGTCCCAGAGGGGTTGTTTGTGCATGGTCCTGCATCTCTGTAGTGTCACAGGTCGTTCTGCATCCCTCCTGTTCACCCAGGCTACTGCTGAAGCCATTGGGTGTTAGTGAGGTAAGCTCCATTCAACAGGTTTTACTGTTCATAGGATTGATCTTAGAGCCAAAAGTAGATATTGAGCACAGCAAAGAATTAATAAAGTCCATTTCCTAGTGATCAAAAACCCAAACCATTTTTTAATTTTCTTAATATGGGGCTATTCCTCCTTCAAGAAAGGTCACCCTCCACAGCATTCTTCCAGCCTCTTATTAATATTTCTGATCTCAATATTAAATGTAATTAAATATTTAAATTGTCATTAAATATCATTACTATATTGTCATTAAATATCATGACAATATTTTCTGGTTTGCTTGCTGTTCCTCTCCTACTCATTCTTACCATTGTCTGCTTGTTGGATCATTAGTAATCTCTGATGTGGCATATTTACAGAACTAGCTAAAATAGCTCCAAGATCCTGTTCCTTAATGATAATAACTATTATATAATCATACTGTAAGCTGAGGGGAGGGCTCATTTTCACCATGTGCACTGAATTTATGTTATTGTATTTGTATATTACTCTTATTAGTTTCTTCCACAAATCTTAACAACTAATTTTGTTTTTACTATCTTATTATTCATCAAAAACATGACTTGCTGTCAGTACTGAAGACTCTTTGCCATCCCTCTTTACCCCCACATTCAATTCTCTGATGCACAAGGCAAACAGACAGAGCTGCCATGTCTGTGGTGAGCTCCTTACTCATCCTCTCTCTGTAACTGAATTGAAACTGTGGCACAGAGCTAAAAATCCGAAAAATACAATTCAGTTGGACTCTGAATGACAGAAACTTGAAACAAATGAGTTTATGCTAACATGTTTAATGGAACTGATTGAAAAGGGGGACATGCCTGTGAGGAGTTCATTCCACCATCATGCTATGCATTAATCTTTTGTATTACTGGAGATATTGTTCTGAAACAATTTATCTGTGCCAAGACTTGTGCTTTGTCTTTATTCTCTTAAAGACATTTTGGACCTCTATCCTAAGTCTGAAACTTTCTGTGCTATGAGTTTTCTAGGAGTGATGGTGTTTTGGGGTGGATGGTTCTTTTTGTTGTTGGTTAGTTGGTTCATTGGTTGTTTGTTTTGTTTTTTTGAAATTACTTCAAAATTATTTCAGCTGAAAACCTAACTCTTCATTGGGATCTAATTTTAAGATAAAGTTATTGATACAGTGCAGAGATAAGCCTGAGTGGAAAAAGGAAAATCATCTGGTCATGCAGATGAGCTATTTGTAAAGGGGAAAAATAAAGAAATCAGTGACAGAAATATCTGAATGGTGCACCTGAATTATTCCTTCTTGGCACAGGGAAAGGAGTTGAAAATAACTCCTTTCCCTGATTAGCAATAGCACAGTTCTCTGTCACAAGGAGGAAAGCTTTAACTCCTTAGAGGTTCAAACAGTGTTGTTTGGTTTTCCCACCCACCGAGCAAGAATTTGAACCACCCGGCCAACTCTTAAACATCTGGTCCAGCTGTTTGATACAACGACAGAGTTTCTGGCCTTTGCTCACTTCTATTTTCATTGGGAGCTCCTACTCCTGCCCACTCTCTCTGTTAATAGCCATCAAAGAGTTAATTTCCATTTCAGCACAAATGAAAGGATGGAAATTTCTAATAGGAGAATAGGAAACAATAATGATTTTCTTTTTCTGATCAGTTACTACTCATGCTTAGGAAGCAAAATACGCATCTCTGGTTAAGGAGCAGTTCTCTCTTTCCTTGTTAAGTTGTTTTGTTTCCATGCACCAGCAAAGTGCTGAAATGCTTGATTTGCAGAACTTTATGGGGAAATCTGGTTTTGAATATACACAGTACAGGCACTTCTTTTGATGAAGGAAAAACAATAATAATAAAGGCAAGCAGAAGATCTTGAGTTTGAAAGGGTTTCTTATGGGACTAATTTACAATTCCATTTCTTAATCTGTTTAAGTAATGCACACTGATAGTGGGAAAACTGTACAAAGACAATGCATGAACTATCAAGGGGTCTGTTTTAAAGAAAAGCCAGCCTTACCATTTTTACCTAATCAATATTGAAGTTATAAGTCAGCTAAGCCTTATGTCCCCAACCAAATGACTGAGCAGAAGTGTATTTTTAGATGGCTCTTTAATGTTAAGTGACAAGCAAAGGCAGCCACTTAAAAGTATTTGTCATTCATAAGCATCCAAAAGACTTTCTGTCATCTTCTATTTATCCATTCACCAGACTAGAAAAAGCTATATTGCTTTGTTTTTCCCCTTCCTTGCAGGGCAGCAGTCAATGCAGCTGTGTCAAACCTTAGCTCCTCTCATCTGTGCTTCACGGTGTCCATATCCCTGCTTCCCTTTCTCTTTGCTGTCACTGAGCAGCTTTTGAGTGCCCATTAGCAGCGAGCAGAGCAGCATCTGGAATTTCTGACTCCAGCCTGAAAGGATTAAAGGACAGCCAGGGTACTCCTGCCCCTCCCCAAGCCAGCAGCAGGATTGCTCTGGCTGCTAATTGAGAGCTGCCTGGGAAAAAAAATACCCAACTCACTCTAAGTGCCTTCCTTTTAAGAGTATTTTGGCTGCTTTTCTCACATAACACAGAAAGCTTTCAGTTCAAAAAAATATTGGCAGTGTTCTTCAATACCTAATATTTTAGCTGGTGTGCACTCACTTTGCATATTCAGCTTTGCATGTAGAATGTGTTCACTCATTATAGCATAGGAATGCTTCTTTTAAGCATTAAGAGTATAGGAATACTTCTTTTTAAATAAAGGAAAAGGTCCTTTTAAGACTGTTTCATGTAATCCAGTCTGATGTTTAATTAAGTTTGTCCAAGATTATTTAGGCCACTAAATTCCTGAGGGAATTGCATTGGAAAAATTGGAAGATTTTGCCACGAGGAAATAAATATTCATTTTGAGAAGTGGAGTTTAAAAAAATGCTTTCAGGGAAAAAACACAGAAAACTTTCTGAGGTGTTCTAAGCAGTGTAACTAAACAAAAAAACCCTGCCAAATACAACTGCTTCTGCAAGTTGGTAAATCCTGACCCTGTTTAAGATGACCTCCTGAAAAACTTGAGCTTTTGAATTCCCATTTGTCTGTTTGACTCTGTTAACAGCAATTGAATATACTGGCTCATTTTAACCATGTTGCAGAGAAACTTTTATGAGCACTTTTTGTCATACAAGTTTCAAGAAAGAGAAGTCCCACAAGTGTCTCTCCCATGAAAAGACCACAGTGAGGACTTGAGGTTTATAAGTCCCTAGAGAATTAATATCTGGAAGTGTTGGAGGAATGAATTAACCACAGGAAAATACTAAACCTCCTTTGTGCCCTACTGGAGGGTAGAACCCAAACACAGCACACAAAATCATAGAAAATCGAGCTGTGCAAGGTCTGCCTTTTGCTGCTGCATTTGTGAGGGCTTTTTTGGATTTTAGGGGTTTTTGTATTTTTTTTTTTAATTATGAAAGGTAGAAATATATCAGCAGTTTGCTAGCTGGAACTAGAGAAAGCAATGTCACATTCTAGTGTGGAGTTTTTTTCTCTTTTCTGTCAGGAGAAGAGAAAACAAGTTCTGTGGGAAGTGGGATTTTTAGCTGTGTCAATGGAAAACTGCTGCTGTCCCTCTTTTCTTACTGTTTCCTACAAGGTATTGTAATAGGAATCTCCTGTTTTTCTTTGGTAAAAAAGAAGGCACAGTGAGGGCTGTTAAACTGCAGGTTTGCACAAACAGGCAAGCACAGGTGATGCTGATCAGGGGTGCAGGAATATTCAGGTAATCTGTGGTAATTCAGGTAATCTGTCACAACAACAATGTCAGGGACTTGGAGGAATTGCTGTGTAATAATGCAAAATGTAAAAATCTGAGTGCCTCTCCCATGAGGTGGGCAGGAGCTGATGCTTTGAGAGCAAGAAAAGGGAAAAATTATAGATCTTCCTAAAAAGGGAAAAAAAACCCCTAAGTATAATGATGCTTCCTTTGGAATGACTCAGATTTGAGTAATATTTGTAATATCAGCTTTGAGGCTGATATTACAACCAACAGCCAGGCAGAGTCACACTTTGTTACCAGCTCTGCACTCCAGTGTTCCTCATGTGTGACACCCCTGTTTGCAGCACACAAATCATCATTTAGCAACCTGCAGCAGCTTAGTTAAGGCCCAGGTAACAAAATTGTGTGAGTAGACAGAGTTTGTGGCAAACACTCTGCGTGCTTGCAGCTCCATTCTGCCTTGTATATTTAATTTCAGCCTCAGTTTAAACACTGCTTTGGACCTGGCAAAAACAGGAGCTTTACAATGGAAGTGCTACTGATGACATTGCTGCAAGTTGCAAATGATGCCATTTTAGTACTTAGCTGGTATTCAGGAGCTTTCAGTCTTGGCTTGAAGAGATCTGATTGAAAATCAGACACAGGCATACATGGAGAATTCCAGGTTCCCTAGTTGCCTTGAAGTTAAGTGGAGTGGGCACTTGATTATTATGAAGGCTAGAATTGGATTGGAGAATCATACTTAAAGGTGTAATAGAGCTCAGAAAGTGTCAGACCTTGGAAGTACCTAGCCCTTGATTGTAGCAGCTGGAAGTGATTTAACAAGTACTTGAGGTGACAGAATCAAATGCTTTATGTGATGAATGGGCTGTTTCAATATAGCAAATGATTTTGCTCTTTAAAAATCAGAATTAAACAGTTTGTTTTTTGTGAGGCGTGAGATCATGGAGCAATGAAGTGTACGTGTGCACGTGCCCAGAGACACAGAATTTCATGTTAATCTTGTCTTTATTGTGATGTGTTCATTTCCTTGGGAATTTACTGGTATGCACTGGCCCTTCTGGGGGAGGGCAGGAGTCAGGGTGTGTTTATGCACGAAGGTGTCCTAAGAAGCTGAAATAACATGACCAAAGCAGAACCCATTCTTCACCTTAGTGACTTTGAAGGTGAAAAATATATTCACTAAATACTGTTCTCAGTCAAAGTCAAGAGGCAAATAACTCCAAATTTCTGTCATATTTGGTAGCAGGACCTTCAGGTGTGTGTATAGACAGAGCTGGATACAGACTTGGGAGGGGATTCCTCAGGTTCATGCAGGTTTGGTCCAAGTAGTGCCCCATCTTAGATTCACTGATATGGCCTGCTTAGCACCTGATTATCAGGCATCCTGTCTTTAAGTTTCCCTCCACCTGACACCTCATAACATGCAGAATTATTTATTTTTATTTAAGGGGTTTTTTCCCTCTTTCACTGTGGCCAAGACTTCAGTCCTCTCCTTTCTTATTGCTGAAAAAGAAAATTCCCCATAAGCAAGCCACTCTTAAAAATTAAATCAAACTTGAACCTGATCCTGTAGCTCTTCAGTGAGAACAGTTTATTCTGTTCAGTTCTCTTTTCTTTTTGTAAAGAAAAGTGTGGAGATGAAATGTGTTGTTGAATTTTTTTCACCTTTGTGGTAATCAGAATTACTTGGGCTGCTCCTGATATTTGATTTTTGATTTTGAATGTGCTGAGCAATGGACACATCCACTTGCAAGTGACAAACAGAACGGAGATTTAATTTCAAAGATCAATGCTTTACCATAACTCCAGGAACGTGTTTGGATGTCAAGGTTGACTGTGTGTTGAAATGGAACCACAGGTACATGATTTGTTCACTGGCCCTCATGATTTGTGATCTCATGTGGGATCTAAGGGGGTTGCAGAAGGCTGGGGCTTTTAGCAAAAAAAGTGGGAAGTAAAGGATCTTAAGGTCTCCTTTGGTTTCCTACTGCTAATTAAATGGACCCTGACTTTGAGCAGACTCTGAGCTCAAGAACTGGATGGGACCAGCCTGGGGTCACAAAGGTTTGGTGTCCTCCCTCTCAATTGTATCTCCTGCATTGTATATTGACTGCAGGAGCTGAGCATCACTACACAGACACAGGAAATCCCTGCAGATCCAAGGTTTTCAGAGCTGGAACTGCAATTTCTCTGGTTTTACTATTCCTCAAACCAAGTGTGTGGAGACACAATATTCATCTTTAAATCATGCAATACCTCTTGGGCCCTGCTGTGCCATGCTCAGAACCCTCCAGTGCTTTCTCCTCTTGCACCTGACACAGCACCACATCTGTGCACAGAGCAGGAGCAGTCTGGCACATCAGACTTTCCTCTTTCTCCAAAAGATGACATCTCTGCTTCTTTCTTTTATTATTTGACTTCCCATCCCTAACATTACTGGCACCTGCAGAAAGACAGGTAAAGACATGTAAATGTAATGACATTTATGAGCAGAAAGCCAATACAGATCTTCAAAATGAAGATTCAGAGCAGAGTATCTCCTAAGCCTTGAGATATCATGGAATAATCATGGGTGAAAGGAATTTGACCGGATTCAGCCCCACCTTGGGAGAGAGGGAACTCCTGCATTGGGCCCGAGTCATATTCAGGTAGACAAAAAGATTGGGCCCCACTGCTGTGAGGAAGCTGTTTAGTTTATGTTAATAACATGTTGTTAGTGGTGGAACCACCTCTCAGTATCTGAAAAACATATGTTGTTACACTTCCCCCAGAACTGAAAAACAGATTTGAAGAGAACGTTTTTTTTTCTTTCAGAGATATTTGCATAATTACACAGAGTGTGAATGTTAATGAAGAGCTAGTAATAAAACTGGATGAATTAGCATGACTGAGTGACTTAACGCAATCCTGTTGATCATACAGTCAGGGGTGGCTTGCATTTTGCCAGATTTTTTTTTTTAAGCTATCTCTTGCAATTGCACATTTGAATTTGAACTTTCATTAATTACAGCTTTATTTCATGAACGTGAAATTTCATTGACTGAAGTGTTTACATCAGTAGAACACCTATTCTAAAATATGTGCACCTGACAAAATTCTTAATGAACACCCTGCCAGCACCCCCAACACTGAGTGCATTTTTGAGTCATTCCAGTAAAGGAATTGCTCTTTTTTAAATATTTAGTATGCTTTTAACCCACGGGCTATGTTCTTGGAATTATTTCTTTCAAAGTTGGAAATAGCAAAGTGCATAGTGGCAGGAAGGGAAAAACAGATGTAGAAACAGGGTTTTCCCTCAATGATCCCTCTTAACATTCTGCCTCTTCAATTTCCTTGTTCTGTTTGCTGCTGGTGTGCAGTTGAGGTGATCACCTCACATTGAGGAAGGTGAGGTGCACAAGGATGTGTAAGAACATCTGTGAAGGATGAACTGTAGCTAAAGAAAATCACTTTGCATTGAAGAGGAGCAGTTAAGGTGTTTGTGCTTCTGACTCTGTTGGGAGGGGTAATCACTAGAAAGCAGAAAATTCCAGACTTAAGAAGTGATGTCTTAATCTCCACAGGATTGTAACTTGGAAATCAGTTTGGTTCTTAGGGGCGCTTCAGCCCCATTTTTGCCAGTGAAGCTTGGCCAAGGGGCTCATAATGCCACCAAAAACCAATGTTGTGTCTCTTTGCCTGCTTATATATCCCTGAAAATATAACAAGGCATCAATGTGTATCATTAGGGGATGAAATAATGTAGGTGTCCCCCTCCTCCCATTTTGGCACTCTTAAAAATCTTACCCTTAAGCTAGCAACAGCAAGTGAGACAGGGAAAAAAGATCCTGTTGAATGTTTGAAATTTCTGCTATCATCATGTTTTTATTGGCAGGGAGTTGTTAAAAGTTTCAATATCAAGTTTGCATAAGGGCCATCTTTGCATAGGAATTTTTCACTTGTTATTTCAGTTATGAATGGGAGGTTTGGATGAATTTTCTACCCATACATTTTTGAGATTCCTCACATTGTGCCACTTACAGGACTGGTATACTGAGATCATCGGTCCCTGAAGCTAACTGCTAAATATTTAAATGCTGAAATTCACTGGTGAAAGCATTCCTTCCCTGTTCCAGTTCTGCCTCCAAAGGTGGAGCGGGCAGGGAGATGTAGATGAGCTTTGGCTTTCATTAAATTAGGTGTCAGTGGTAATTTAACACTGAATATAGTTGTAAAAAATCTAATGTTCTATGATACCAAGTAACTATGTACAAATACAGACTTAATTATTTAGTGGAACAAAAGATAGAGATTTTGGTAAACAATTTGACCCAATATAAGATTTTAATAGAAGATAAGGTTATAGCTCATGCTTGATCTGAAGTGAAAACCATTGCAGGTGTATAGGAAGAAAATTGGAATTGCATTCAGGAGTCAAACAACCAGAAATATGTATATTAGAGTACATACAGCCTGTGAGATTAATACTGTCAGAAAGTCACATGCAAGGGTGAAGCTAGTTTGAAGTCAAGTTGAAATAAAGTTGGCAGGTCATTTTTTTTTAACAGCAAAAATAAATAAAACATTTTGTATGGTTAATGCACTGTAAAATAGCCAAGTCCATACTGAACACCAGGAATTAAGAGATTCCCTTCTACCTAGTCAAGTGTATCTGAGCACTCATGAAGTGTTATTTGGTAGAAAACAGATGGGCCAGGTTGCTTTAGGAATACCCTGGTCGCCAGGAAAATGGGTAAAATCCATCCCAGTTCAAAGCAGGGCATCTTCACTCTCAGCTCTGCTGATTAACAACCCAGGCAGAATTCTGCCCCAAGGCAGACACAGAGCTCACTACATTAAAAACCAAAAGATACTTTCCAGTATTCTCTTCTGGGTTTTTGAGCCAACTTCATGTCTTTGCTCCCAAAACTTTAATATATCCCAATAAATTAACAAAATATTGCAATTCCTGAAGATGCTTGTGTCAAATATGGAAAGAGGAGATGTCTTCTTTCCATATTTGACAGAACAGAGAGAGGAGAGAGACATGGGATTTCAGTTTAGGAATTTATGCAGGGGACATATGGCTGTATTAGTGTCTCCAAGGTTTACCATTTTTCTTTTCCCCTTGTAAATCTGTGCCTATTTTGGGTTTATAACTTCTTTCTCCAAAATAATTGTCAATACTCAACATTTAGATATGTCTACCTGAGACCAGCTCAGCTTTGAGACATATGGGAGAATATACCCTACAAGAACACCGAAAAAGAGAGATCTTTTGGTATGGCAATATGGTAGGCCATAATGGGCAACAATTGGAAATGCTAAACTTTTGAGGATGGAACAGGTTTGGCAGCAAGGATCACATATGAGTTTCATCACAGCTTAATGAAATTTAGGCTGAGTGTTTCACTTCAGGCACACCTATGGGAAAGTTCTCATCTGAAAGCAGTACACACAGGTCCCCTAACTTCTGCTGTGTGTGTAAAAACTCTTTTACTGCTTAGACCTTTGGCCTAAAAGCATTTCGGTCTCTAAACCTTTGAATCCAGTCTTTCCAATTGTCTTGCCTGGGCCAAGCTGTGCCCCCTCTGCTTCTGGCTGGTGAGGATGCTTTAGAGCAGGCAGGGGTAGCAGTGTGAGAGGGTATCACAGAGAGAAATGGTTCTCTGGAGCCTGGTGCCCCCAGGGATGCTGAGAGAGATGAGTTAAGAGCATCTGTGTCAGTGCAAAAATGGTGAGCTCTTTTCTGTCACACTTGCAGCTTTGATTTTGCTTATCAGCCTGCCAACAAAGCACACTGATCTCCTCCAGTATTCTCCTCTCCGGTTGTGTTTCCTGGTGTTTGCCTTAAAGTAGCTGCCTCTTGCTGGTTTGAGAATTCCCTGTCTCTCTGACATACCCAGGGACAGCCCTGTTTTATCACATCCTGACTTCTGCTTTTTCACGTGAGGATTCGCAGCCGTCACCTTTGGTTTTCCCCCTCTAACAAACCCAACATTGATCTTGCAGATCATGCACACTGCATTTTCAGACAAGATAGATAATGACTTGAACTGCAGCAAATGGGACTATATGACATCACACTTTTGTGAGCAGACAAATCTGTAATCTTATTTAGCTTGACAGGTATAAAGGGCATTTCAAAAACTGATTATATCTGCTGTGATTTTAAGAAGGTCTGGGATATGACTGGAAAACCTTCACCCAAATTATTCCCCAGGGAACAAACTCTTCAAAAGAATAATGCAATGCTCCTTATTCAGGGCATTAAACCATGCATTAACCTTTTTTTTCCACCTTGTGGAAAATACATAATATTACCTCTGAAGACTCCAAGGGTGGGAATGAGGTGCTACTGCTGAATCTCCATCAAGTCTGGGGATTGGGTCTGCAATCAAGCTTTGCAGATTGATATGAAAGAAAAAGCTGAACATGAAGAACATCTGAACTGTTTAATGAAAACGTGGATCTGTGCTGATTTTGCAGATCTGTTTCTTATTGTGAAAGGCCCATCACCAGCTGGGGATAAGATTCATAAGCATTTCTTGAAGTTTCCATTTATAGTTCTGTTAAAACCATCTGTGACAGGCTTGTGGTGCAGCATCAGTCAAGATCAATATGTGTAACAGAACCTACTGGTTGGGTCTCATGTTTGGCAGTGGGATGCACAAATCTCCCCTAACTGGGTCCTTATCTCACAGTGGAAGGTTTTTGGTAAAAAAACTGGTGAAATCTTGGCAAAAAACCTGGATTGCCATGACTGCCCACTTGCTGACCAGAGGAGAGGCTGCTGAAAGGAGACACTGAAATCCAAATTTATTCTCCTGAAAGTTTTGCAGCTTGGGCAGGATTTGAGGCTGATCTCACTCTTGCTCCTTTATCCTGTCCGTAAACCACCAAAGCAGTTTTCTTTTTGCCCTGCTCAAAGGTGCTAGGAGATGCTCCTCTGTTGGAAAATGAAATAGCTTCATTTCTTCATATGCATCATAACATATTTTTTTCTGAAGAGTAAAACTGAGAGATAATCTCTTGATGACTTCAGTGTGTCTTTGCATGTTTCACCCTGTGTGAGACTTTTGTCATGAGTGATTTACTGTGCACATCATCTCTGATGCCAAAGGAGAGTGTTTCTGCATATCTGAAAGATAATGCATTGCCTGCATATCTGAAGAAATTGCATTAAAAATGTTTTTAATAAGTCATAGACCATTAGAAACTGTTGCAAACCTGCTAATTTTCTATTTGTGTTCCTGTGGCTGAAATTGCAATCTTTTAATCTCTGGTTTCTAGTCTAATCTTTACAAAGCCAGCTCTGTGGTGAATATTTCTTCCCTCCTAGAATTTGATGTTAACTAGGTGCCCAGTTCTGCTTTCACTAAGGTGGATGGTAATATTTTACTGATGGTCTTGGTGAGGACAGACCTGTGGGGGGATACGGATTCCTCTTACTGGACGTAATTCTGTGGAGTGTGAATATTAGTGAAATCATAAACTACCTGTAGAAGAGACTCTTCTGTCTACATAATTCTGTCTACATAATAAATACACCTAGGGGCAGTCATGCAGGTCGAAATTAGGTTTGGTTTCCTCTTTTCCTATTTCAATTTCGGCTGTGTTCCACGGGGCCCTTCCTTCTCCTTCTCTTGGCTGGTGCAGCAGGGAGGATCCCCAGGTGGGTCAGGCCCATATCTGTAACCATATTGCACTGAAAATCACTTAGCAGTCAGGAACAGCCTGGGAGCAAAGCAAAAGCAGAGCAAGTGTCACCTCTCTGCTGCAAAAGAACAGTCCTGAGCCCTGATGCAAGATGTCTCCAACAGAAGGGTGAGATTCAGCTGCTGACAGCAACAATCTTGACAGGCAAGCTCTTAAGTCTGCCTGTGTGTATGACAGGGATTGAAATATCAGTTCTGGGAGAGATCAGCATGTATTACACTGGCCCACTGCTTACTGGGGCATGTCAGAATTGCTTTTGCTTAGGAAATGGGGTAAAGAAAAACAAACAAACAAAAAGCACCAAAAAACCAAACGCAAAACACCGTGAGGATGGTGTATCTTCAATAAACATCTAGTGTGAAAAGAAAAATATTTATTACTGAAAGCTATTACCTGCAACTTCAGTCTTATCCTTGTTTTGTAAGCTCAAACAAGGGACAGCTTTGAATGCAAAAGCATAAAACACTTGCTAGATATCTTGAAATATTCTCCACCACTTGGTAACTCTCAGAGGACAAAGAACAGATTGGAAGTAGAAAATCCCATTTCACTACTCCCAGGTACTTTTAGTGCCTGCATTCATTCTGGATAGAAAAGGTATTATATAACTAAAAACTAAGAATCTTTTCTCTCTTCTCTGAGGAAATTAAAATCTGAAAAAAGCAAAGGAAATACATAATTGTTATTCAAAAGGACAATCTTTCAAATGGGCACTGAAAATCAAATCTAAAAAATAATCTTGAACATTTCTACTGTCCCTTCTTGTGGGGAAAATAACCTATTGTGTGTGAATAGTACCAATTAATAATCAGGTTAACATCCATATTAATTCACGTTCTCATTGACCTCATTCTGGCAAAAGCCTCTTGATTACAGTAAAAAATTTTATTTGAAAGGCAATTTAAGCACAATCAATTATTTTGTATTATCAAGTCATAGCTATCACAGATAGGCAGAAGGAGCGAGAAAAAAATTGCCTTGTATCTGGGTATGAATGTAACTCAATGTTTTCTAGCACTCGTGCATTATGCACAATTCATTTCAGACAGTGAAATAAAGTCACTTGCTAGCAAACCAGACAGTACAAGTTATTTAAAACTTTATCCTTAAATTCTACAATGAGCTTTGTAAATAATTTCTTTTTAAATTAGCAAAGGCCTGAATAGTTTCTCTTGTTTCCTTTTTGTTCTTTTATGGTTTATGGTTTTTGGGTTTTTTTAATAATTGTTATTTTTAAGAAATCTGATCTATTACATAAAATTTCAAGTCAAAATATACTGGTTTTTACTTAGATACCCAGGGGCTTCCTTGCCAAAGTTCATGGCCAGGGGCTACATCCTAATCAGCAGCCACAATCTCAGTATTTGTAGACAGGAGGTTATTTGAAGAACAGAGCACTTGTGCTGTACAACCAAGGAACTGATGGGCTCAGCTTTTAAAAGAATCTTGTGACCCCTGTTTGGGGTGGGATTTTTTGATTGTTTTGCTTTGTATTTTAAGAAAAATACCCACCCAAACATTGAGCAACTTGTCAGTCCAGCCTGTTTTACCTTTTCACAAAATTACATTGATTTTTCAGAGCATTCCTGTAAGGGACTGAAATTCTACCCAGGATTGTGAAATTCCCTCTCAGCCTAAGGGACACTCTGTGACAACAGCACCCTTTGCTTCTGTGCCTCTTCTTTCCAAGTGTTAATGAAATACTCCCCCTGACAAAGTCTTCGTTAACAGGCTTGCAATCAGGAGATTTTAACATAAATCTCTAGTAAAGTATGAATTTTTTAAGTATACAAACATTTTCATCTGAAATAACACAAACAACTGTCTTACTTGTCTTATTTTACCCATTACAGAAAGAGAAAATTTCCTCACTACAGAAAATGTAAATTAATCACTTTTAAGATTTACAAGTTGTTTTGAAAGACACCAGTCCTAGAAACTGTCTAATTCTGCAGATAAGTGTCAGGTTCTGGTTCTAGGGAGGGATTATCACAGTAAAAGTGTGTAGATCTATAATACAATGGGCTTAAACTTTTTCCTCTGAAGCCCTCACTGCAGAAGCATGGCTGGATTCAGATTTGTGCTCTTTGAGTGACATCAGACCCTTGCAGAAATTCTCCAATTTTGGAACAGAAAGCCACATGGCAATAACCAACATGTGCTTCATCTTGCATTCCCTACAGAGGTATGGCAAACACTTGCCCAAATCTGCTCAACAATGGGGCCACAAAAGGAAATATTATTTAAACTAATAAGGCTGAGGGGAAAAAAGCAGAATTCTAGGCGAAAGAAAAGAACAAGTAGGTTTGAGTTCAATTCCCTAGCAGTTTGGAGTCTGATGCTCTTTACTTGTTTGAAAAGAAAGGAAAACAAAAGTTCTGCCTTCCATTGAAGGTGGTGAGGACAGTGGAAGTTACTCCACTGAACACTTTCCAACCTGTCTTCTGCACAAGTCTTTTAAAGTCTCTTTGGTGCACCTGTCTGTTGTGAAAATAATTCATTTTATCATGCCCAGTAACACACTGGTAGTCATTTTGTGAAAGCTTATGTAGCAGTTTCACCTCTAGCTTTACCCTCTGTTATACTACATCGCAAACTCATTTAAATAGTAATATTAATGTTTTTAGAGATCACTACAAATGGTTGGCAGCATCATTGCAGTTAATGTCTCATGGGAGCTATACAAGGGAATTTTATCAGCTTGAGGCTGAGGTATTTGATGAAGTAATAACAAACTAGCTTTGAATTGTCTTTCATTACCCGTTATCTCTCCTAGAGAGAATATAATCTTATTCAAATTATAATGGCCTCTGTTATCAATGTGGTTTACTATTTATTTACCTGCACATGGACATGCAAATGTACATGCATTCTCCTCTTTTTACCGTGCCTGTAATGAAATTCCTTCACTATCAGAATCATGCATGATCACAAATTACAAACTAGTTACTTGGAAGTGTAATTTCCTTAACATTAAAAGCATTAAAAAGAAAATTAAAATCCAACTTTTTTTTTTTTAGGAAAAATAGAAGTACCTTGATAAGGAGTAAAATCCAATCATTAGACTTTAAATATACCTTCATTTATCTTTAAGACAAACATGATATTCTACCTCAGGAACAGATAGGCTGCCTCCTGTCTGGGAAGAGAAAGAGATGGGAAGAAATGTTCAAGTAGTTCTGTAGGGGGAGGACAATCTTGGGGCTGAGGCAAAGAAAGAGATCCAAATGGCAAAGCTTTGGCTCTCCCTGATCAAATCACCTCAGCATTTCTGAGGCCAGGCTTGTGTCAGTGAAACAGAAATATGAGACATGTGTTACATGGTTCTACGTTATTTCTTATTAATTATTTGGTGGTTGTCAAAGAGTTATTAGAGAAAAGGAATATATAAGTGCAGAGGTAGGGCATGACTGTGGAGACAGATACAGGGAAAATATATATATTTGTTAAATGACCAGGCAGCAAAACATATATCTACTCTGTTTAGCAGGTCATACTGAAAAAAAACCCAAATCCTGCAGCCTTGCTCTACAGCTGCAAATAAAACAGTTGAGAGACAAACATTTTGCTACTTGTTCTTCTTTGAAAGGTTTCTAAGACAGAAACAGGAGAGTGGAGAATTACAATTGCCTTTTTCCCTGTTATTTTGGGTCATTCCCATAATTGGGGTTTTTCTCCTTTTTTTGTGAGTGTTACAGACCCAACCTGTTCCCTTGCAGACCCAGGCCTGGCTCTTTGGGCTGAGCCTGACTGACCCTGGGTTTCTCTCTCCAGTTTGCCACGAGGCCATTGATTCTCATCGATTTCTAGTCACTCTTTGCTTACTGTCACTTTAATTAAAATCAGGCAAGGGGAAGTGATTATTTAAGCCTGCCTTATCAGAGCAGAGCTCAGACTGAGGACAAACACTCTGCTGCAAACAACAGATATTTTTTACCACATAGTCTTCAGGCTAATGTCATGGCCAAGTGTTAAATATGATTTCTGTTCATTCTTTTCAGCAGAACTAGATAGAAGCTAGGCATGTAACCATAAAGAATGCTTAATGATATTTATAGTAAAATCTATTTTAAGGGTTTTTTTTTTAGGCATGAATAATTTGTTGCCTCAATGTATCTGAAACAACTAGATATATGTAAATACTTTTAGAGACAATATGGATATTGTCCTGAACATATACAAGGATAACAGGGCAAAGTGAAACTAGAATTTAAGAAAAATATGCATACATTTAAGTTGGTTTAAAATAAGAAGTGCAGTTCAAAGTTTGCTGAATGATAGAGAAGTAAACATGCTCAGCAAAAACTATAAAAACATCAAATGCATGAAATCTGATCAAACCAGACTTTTGCTTAATACTCAATGGTACAAAAACTCAAAGTGCTCCCTTTTAGTACATTAAACAAAACCCTTAACTTGCTTCTTTTGCTTCTGCTTCATAAATTTTCCTTAATATTTGCAGAATAAGGATTTTAGCATTTCCAAATCGTTGCTGTGCACTTCTGTTTAATCACCCCTCTACTCTAAATTAGATCTGACACCACAATTTCTATCCCATTCTAAGTTGTTGTGAACTGTTTCTGTGTGTGCTAAAGTAACCTCAGTGTTATAATTGCCACTGAAATGATTTTATAACTCTTGTGCAAAGACGCTAAAACAGCTTAGTAAATTTGTTAAATACTATCCTCAAAAATCAATTTGGAATTACTTTCTGTCTTGAGTTACTTAAAGTTTGAATCTGTGGCCAAAGTATTTTGCCTTGAGTCTTTCTTGTAACCATTTAAAGTTTGTAAGAAGTACTCCTCACATTGTAGATAGAAAGAATCTCAACTTTTACTTAACAGGAATAATATTCTTAATTTGATATTCATGTTTGTAGTTTCAGCATTTTCAAACAGCAGGCAGTGGGCAAGAAGCAGCAAAACCTGCCCCCTGGAACTTCTATTCCCTTCAGGCAGAAAAAAAATCCAAGTCTGTTGACCTTTCAAGATTACATAGAGGCTTACAAATGTACTCAGGACTTTTGATGGTTAAAGAATATAGGATTTTGTCTTTTAGCCTCTCCTGGCATTTGTGAATTCTGAATATTTAGTGTACTCTTTTGCAAAATGTTTACCTACTTACATATTTAACTAGAAATGTCTCCCATAAATCAAGAGAGTGAGCAAATAAATTCTTAGGAATATGTAGGGGCAACAAGGGGATTGGGATCATGATGTGTCATGTGCTCTCCAAAAGACATTAATGGGCAGTCTCTGCCTAGGTAGCTGGCCACCCTTGGCTTGGTATTTTTACATATAGCATGTGTAATTTTACATATTCTCAGTAAATAGCCATAACATGAATGAATCCTGGGCATTATGTCCCTAAGATCAGTGTTTTCCAAAAAAACCCAGAAAAATAAGGTCTCCTAGTTCATCTTTCTAAGTCACCAAAGGCATTTTTATATTTGTTTCTAAATGTCATTTGTGTTCTCCAAGGGAAAAGGAGGACTTTTTCCCTGGCTCTATAAAAGATTTGGAGTATGTTCATAATAGACACCCAGTCTTTAACTGGGCTGTACTCTCCAGTGACCCTCTCCTGGCTCTGTCAGTGCACCTCTTAATGGACAGGGATTCCACAGATCCCAAAAATGTTCCTAATCATTGTGACAATGTTGGTATTGTCAAAAAATTCAATGCAGAAATACTTCTGGATATAAATCAAATGTAGGCCTAAGCTATGAACATGAAAAAATTAATTCAGATATGAGACTTCCTGGAGCATGGAGGATATGTAAGCAAGAATTCAGATTGGATTTATACAGTGATAACATCCAGGCAGAAGGTTTTTCTGTTTACAAGGGCATAAAATTTCTAGGTTTTGTGATGGACAATAAGAAAGGCTATGCACCTAGGCCAGATAAAATCTTGTTTCCAGCGAGGAGGCATTGGCCACTTTTTCCCCAATAAATTAGGGAGAACTCATTAGCTAGTCGGGGACTAGCAAAAAGTCTCTTGATTCAATAGACATCATGTTGTGAAAAATGGAAAATAACTTATGTTGAGAATTGACTAAAGTTTCATTCCTTTTCTTCCAGACATAATTACCTCCCCAAACCCCTGCTAGGAGACTTTTACCTTTAAATACTTTTAAAAAAGGGCTGTTTCTTTGTATGTAGCACGGTCAGTGAGCTCTTGCTCAAAGCAACACATAGGGCACTGGGATTCAGCTCTGAACCCAGTAATCTGATATTCAGATCTCAGTAATCTGGTATTGTTTCATTTTCCCCTGTATCTGCTCATCGGCAAACACTGGCCCTCCTCTGCTCCCCAGTTTTTACATCTTTGGAATACCCAGCTTGTGAGAGTTCAGTGATTTTATCTGCTGAAATTCAGCACTTCAGTTCTAGCTCATCTCCTGAAGAATGCAAGGAAAATTGCTTTGGTCTCAGCTAATCTGGAATCTTCATGGCCCATGTGTGTGATCTCGTTCATGTGAGTTTGGTTCTCTGTGACCAACCTTGTTAGGTGAAGGTTATGGGAACTCCACTTCTTTTCCCACATATTTGGGCCAAAACATTTTCCCAGTGTGCGTGCATGGACTGTAATCCTTCTGGCCAGGTTCTCTTCTCCATTCCAGCCCCTTCACTGAGGTCTTTGCAAGGAGGAAACAACCCACTGGGCATGGCTGCTGTCCTCATATCTCCTCTGGAATCATTAACAATCCATTAAAATGGCAGCTTTCACTTTGAGCCTTCCGACAATAACACCCGTCAGTAGCAGATAGTTTTTATGGCAGGTTATTGTACATGACATTGCAGAATTTAGCAACACAAGCCTGGTACCTCCTGGCTGATGGTTCTAATCAAAGCTTGAATATTCTAGCATTTTCTGGGCCATTTCCTAATTCCAGTAAGCCCTTGAAAGGTGTCTGCAGGTGTAACTTGTGAAACTTCCTGTGTTAAAAATGTGGTTTAATTGTGTGACAAAGGTAGGCACCAGATTTCTCCTCAATCTGCTAAGAACAGGCATCACAATTATTTTTGAATTCTTCCAATGTCTTACCTAGTTTCTCCTGTAAACTGGACTTTTTCATTGTTTTTGTCACTCAAAATGAAGAGATTTGGGAGCTTGTGTCTGTTTTCCATCCACCTCACACCATTCCTGGGGAGAAGGGACATCTGAGTACTTCAGTGAAGTGCCTTGAAGGGTCAGTGAAGCAATTTTTCTTGAATTTTTAATGTAACACTGCACATTTCCTAGTCATTCCCACTGGAGTTTCTGGGATATCTGAATGGGTCCTGGAATACATCAGAATTGCACCAATAGGATCAGAAATCAATAGTTTCCATTTTAGACCTCACAGATGGGAGGAAAAAAAAATTACGTGGTTTGGGGCAATATAAGCGTCTGATTCTAAAGTGAGTAAAGAGCAATACTGGTTCTATTGTGAGAAAAATTCTATCACTTTCAAAAACCCTTTTCAACTCTTTTAAAAGGCTGAAAGTTGCCCATACAATTCTAAGCAACCAAACACTCACTCTACAAAGCTGATCTATATTTCAGCTTTGTAAAGAAACCGCAAATATAAAACACAGCTCTTCCTGTGTGTGTCAGGGGACACTTTTGCTCATTTTTAATTAAAAAATAATTCACGTTGTTTTCCCATCAGAAATTATTTACTTAGGGAGAGAGCATGAGGTAGCATTTTTTTTTCCTCTTTGTCCTCTTTTCCTCTTTATTTTCAGTTGATTGTCACCTGGAAAACTGGCCTGGTTGTGGTAATATATTTTTAAAATCAATACATAAAACAATATTTCATCAGCCTAACTTTGTTATTTGTGTTGCTCATTGTCACTCTTAATATATTTAGGAATAGTAAGCCCTAATATTTAGGAATTTACTGTATATGTTAAGTAGGATTTTTTATGTACTCCAGACAAACTGCTCCATTAAAGGACAAATGTGCTTGCTAAACACAAAGGTGTTCTACACCGAGCTCAGGTGTGAGATGAATTTGTGAAACTTTATTTCCAGTGATGATTGTTATAGACAGTTTTATAACTTCCCCCATTTCAAAAGAAGGGGATCATTGTGTGACCCAGCCTAACCAGCGGCATAGCACAGGTACAGAACCTCCATCACGAGTTCCTACATCAGCCCATAATTGCTGAAAATCAACATAAAGTCAGCATTTCTCTTATTGAGGAGAACTCTGCAGTGGAATACAAAAAGTTTAGAAATATTTTATAATATGGTTCAATAAACATTGCCTGGTGACAAATCAAGTGCTCAGTGACAGCAGACAGGACTTGTGATACTGAGCAGTTTAGTGTTCAAAGCCCTAAAAAAATCACTTTCTTCTTCTCAACAAGGAGAAAAGGAACAGACTGCAGCCTCCTGGGTGCTCAAAGTCAACAGGATTCCACTTGTGATGCTGAATGAGACAGACCCCTTCTTGCCCTTGACCAGAATTAGTAAATTTATCTCTACTGCCAGTGCAGAAAGGTACCGGAAACACTTATTATCACTGGGCAATCTGATGCGTGTTTAAAAAAAACTTAAAAATCAGCATTAGTGGAGTGTGAAATACCTTGAATCTGTCAGTTCTTTAAGAAGCCATGTATTCAGCTACTTATTTAATACCTGCCTCCATACACACTTCACTGCAATCCTTGGCTTTCCAGTGCTCCTGTGTGGTACTATCTGGGGTCCCCAGAATGAAGGAGGAATTGAGAATCTGACTCTTAGAAGGCTAATTTATTATTTTATGATATTAAATTATATTAAGAATGGTATACTAAAACTATTCTAAAGAATAGAGAGAGGATACTTACGGAAGGCTTAATAAGATACTAATTAAAAACTTGTGACTCCTTCCAGAGTCCTGACACAGCTAGATGGTGATTGGTCATTAAGTAAAAACAATTCACATGAAACCAATGAAACAGTCGCCTGTTGAACCACATTCCAAAGCAGCAGAACACAGGAGAAGCAAAGGAGATAATATTGTTTTCCTTTTTCTCTGAGGATTCTCAGCTTCGCAGGAGAAAAATCCCAGGCAAAGGGATTTTTCAGAGAATATGACAGTGACTCTCCTGGAGAGTGCCAGGGCATAGCAGAGTTTGGTTTTGAGCTCTTTGGGATCCTCAGGCCTTAAATCATGATTGTGTTCAGGTGTTTCCTTACCCAGGATCCCACCAAAGCAAGAATTCCTGTGCACAGAGCTGTCGTCAGGATCAGGACCTTTCCCATTAATCTTTCCAGAGGTTTGAGAATTCTTGTAAGACAAGGGTGGAGTACTGAAAGCAGATTTACTTTTTGCTGGTTTTACTGGTATTATTAGATAAAACACAACCAGCCACGGGCTTTATTGATCGCTCCCCATCCTTAGCCAGCTATCAGCCTGGCAATCAGTTAATGGAGATGGTCTTCCATGCAAATGAAAATCGTTTAATGACACAGAGAAAAACAATGAGAACCATTGTTTCCAGATAATTTATACAGCTATTGAAGCATTCTTTTTCTTTTTTTATGAATTGAATTCACAGGAGATTTGTGAAAGTTGCCTGTTAGGTCAAAGGCTAGTGCTTTATCCACTTAATCATTCATCCCTGCTTGATTAATAGACTTTTTAAACAGAATCATATATTAATAATGTAGGCTTTAACTGGGCATCTCGATCAAAGAGCAGATTTTAGAAGTTGATTGGTTTGTATCCTCTAGGCCTGTGATAAATGTCTAGAGATTTCTTGTAGTCGTTTTTTCTTGTCATTTTTTCATTCTGATATTCATTTCTCTCTTCAACATTGTCACATGAATATTTAAAACAAGAAATATAATCAGTTCAGTGCTTTTTCTTCAGTGCTGAGATCATAAAGAGGAAAACTGTCATTCAGTACAAAATCTCTTTATTACAATATTTAAGCACTGTCTGTTTTACCTTGCTTGGTGGGAAGCATGATCTGAAAATCTTATATACATCAATAGGATTATGAATGGAAAGTTATTCTTCAGATTTGGGGTTAAATGGGATTAAGGATAAGAAAACTCCTCAAAGATAAAAAGACTGTGGTGTTAATAATTAGAGGGGGTTAGAAAAATTTCATCAAAACAGTTAGCTGGAAAATGCTGTCTCATCTACTAATGAGACTGAAATATTTTCTGGGAATAGGAGAGTGTTTAGGAAATTCAGATATATTCTGTTAAATTAAACCAAAATTTTTGTCTTTCTTCCACCAAATTAAACCTTTCTTTTGAAGTTACTTTTTCTTACAAATCATCTTTTCTTCAAAAATCATAATCTGAGGTGAGATGGAGATATTGTCACTGAAATAAATCATAGAATCACTTTTTGATTTGGGTTGCAAGGGACTGTAAAGATAATTCAATTTTCACCACCGTGCTGTAGGCAGGGACCCCTTCCACTGTTCCAGGCTGCTCCAAGGCCTGTCCAACCTGGCCTTGAACCCTTCCAGAGATGGACCATCCACAGCCTCTCTGGGCAGCAGTTCAGTGTTTTACCACCTTCACAGTGAAGAATGCCTTCCATGTCTCTAACCTCAATTTCCCCTTTTTAGTTTGTACCCATTAGTACTTTTCCTATTGCTGCATTTCCTGGTGAAGGATCTCTCTCCAGCTTCCCTGTAGGCCTCCTTCAGACACTGGAGGGCTGCAATGAGGCCTGCACACAACCTCGTCTTCTCCAGGATGAACCCCTCCTTTTCCAGCCTACTTTTGAACATGTTTTATCAATATTTTTGGGGGGTTGTTTTTGGGGGAGGGTTTGTTTTGGATTTTTTTTTTTTTTTTTTTGTTACAGTTTGGAACAAAATCAGTTCTCCGAGTGAAGGAGGCTTGTCAAGCTCCTTGTAACATTCCTCTTTGCAACAGTAATACTCTTACCTGGGATGGAAAAATTCCTTGCTTTAGGAAAGCCTAATTAGAAGAGGTCACTTTCCTGATGCTCTTACATTCAGAGACCAAGGAAATTATCCACTGTGGAGCAAATAATGTTTGCTTCCCTGGTGTTGTACTCATGTGAAAGATCTGCTCTCATTCCTAATTCATACTGCCTGTCTCTGCCACCACTTCTGTGCTGCTCACATCCGCAAGAGCTGCATTGCTTCCAGGAGCATTTCCAAACAATCCCTGCCCACCTAAACATAGGTTTAGACAGCTCTCTATACCTTGCTTTGCACATATTTTGTTTTTTGCAGTCTGGCCAGGCAGCCATGTGCACCAGGGGCTGCTGGTGGCCCAGATGCCCAGCTTCAGCCTCCTGGATAAAATGGGATATTGCTTCTACAAGTGTGAAAGATATGATGAACAGAGGATCCTCAAATTTAGCACAGTGAAACGGGGTGGTTTTGGTGCACATACAAAATATTGTTGCAGGTGTCACTCATTTCAACAGGGGCAGATGTTACAATCAGCCTTTTTTTCCTCATTCACTGAGTGCAGGTTCTGAGTGAGTGACTCCCCAAAGGGCCATGGAATCTGAGGCTTTAGGTGCAAAAATATGTGGCTCTAAGGCTTGTAAATAATTTCTACACAGCTGAGAATCAGGCTAGTCCCTCTCAGGAGTGCAGAGTGGGATAAGAGCCCCTCCAAGCACACCTCAACCGTGGCACAGTGCAGATGGCAACAAGGCACTCCAGACTGAAGCAGCCTCATGGAGTGCAGCCTGGAAGTGCTAAAAGCATCCTCTAAATATTGCCACACTACTTCTGCAGTAGGGTGCTCCTCTCCGGTGCAGAAATGGGAGAACAAGTCCTGCTCTTCAAAGCACTCATGTGGTGATGGCAAATCAGGGCTGCCTGGATGAGCTGTGCCTTCTGAGTTGTTCCAGTCTTGTCATTCTGAATTCTGCTGCTCACATGGTGCTGGTGGGAAAATCAGATGAGAAACTGATCCTCAGGGTCATTGTCTCCAGTAGTCAAATTTAAGACCTGTGTGATTTTCTGCTTTAGAAGCCCTACTCAAAGGCTAGAAATGCTCAGAACATAAAAAACCAGACAGCTAAAGTATCAACTTGACCCTTCAGGCAAGGACTTAACCCTATGAACTAAATTCTTCCACGTGACTTTAACTTTGCAGGGGGAGGGAAATGTTTGGACTTCACTGATTTTAGGGCAACTTGGCTCATTTGCACCATGATGGCAAATCAGAGCCATAGATGTATGAAAATATCATGTAGTGATGCTGAGATTTGCAGCTCTTCAGGAAAGGCAGGCCCAAGTTTGCTGCAGCTTTATTTGGGCCTGGGTATCTACACAGTGATATTAATGTGATAAATATTTATACTTTCAAAGGGTAACCACCACAAAAATGGATTGATTGGACTGTTTCCTGGCTTTTTTCCCCATTTTAATCCATCAAATATAATGTTGCAGTGTTGCAGTTATCCCACTTAATAATGGCAGCTTGTAAGCATCATTATGTCCCCAAAGTTGTCCATTCCTTTTCAGTGTACCCCTGCAGATTTCCGGTTTGATCCTTCATCTGAATGCTGCAGGGTTCTGTTTGTTGAACTGTTTCTGAGGGTTTAGTTATTTTAATGAGTTGGTTTGTATTTAATGGAAATTATATTTGTGGGAATAAGCAAACAGCTCTTATTCTATTCTTTTCCTTATTTAACAATCATAATGACAATACTAGGGAAGTGTATTTTACAATTACATTACCTTTGTGATTAACAGATTTCCAAATAGAGGAGTAATTTTCAATTATCCTCCAGGTTTTCTTTTCTCCTCCTCTTCTTTTTGCTTTTTTGTCTGCTGGAAAATAGATTTTTCACCTCTCCTTACACAAATAAATGTGGGGTTTTTTTTCCTTTTCACTTTCAATGAATATTTTCTCCAGTCTTATACAACATCAAGTACTGCCCTTTCTGTCCTGTGCTAAGATCTTAGGGAGCACTGCCTGTTCCCTGAGATCTTTTTGGTCCCATTAAAATCCCCTTCCCCTAAGCTAGCTCTGATTGGCAGCTGTGCTGTGAGAAGCACACAAGCCATTAAGATGGATGGTATTGACATCTTCTGCTTTCTTTGGGGATTGCAGCACAGCTACATTTCAGTGATCCATACTGAGCTTTGGTTTGTCTCCTAATGCAATCCTATGTGACTCAGAGTGCCACAGGCACAGGCTGAGTTTTGAGAGCCAAGAGGGCCAAGCCAGATCTAATTCCTGCTGCAGAGTATGCTTCAGCCAGAGGAAAAAAACAGGAAAATATTAAGTGGAGTCCCATAAGTCCTATCAAGTGTACAAAGTCTGTAGAAATGGTGAGAAGGGAGCCTGGAGCAAGGAGTGAGAGAGCACACAGAACACTAAAACACTAAAGCATTGGCCATTTGGGCTTCTTGGCTACCACTGCTGCTGATGTGGCAGCATCAGAATTTCTTTCAGATTCTGCTGGAAGCAAGAGTTGACTTGTTAACTTCCTCACTAACTGGCAAACCACAATTCCTGCTGAAGCTGTGCATGGTGGGTAACCCTCTGCACTCCACTCCTTGGCAAACAATATCCAAGGTGATACCACAGATAAAATATTTACTTTTTTAGCTTTGTTTTTTGTACATTTTAAAACCTACCCGTGTCTGTGTGAGTGGGTGCATATGTGTGAGAGATAGAAAGGCTTGGCTTCAGTTTTGCTTCTGGTCTGGCTAGAACAGAAAGAGCTGCTTTAACATGACTCTATCAAACCATTTGGGATTCCCCATGCACCAAAAGGCAGAACAGAGTGTGAGAATTTTCTCTTTCAGAGACAGCACTTGGGTTGAAATTACCTTTGTGGGTTTTTACAGATGATGTAATGGCAGAAACGAGCAGATGATGGGAGTGGCAGAAAAGCTTACAATTCCCTGACCATGTGGACCAGGGAATGGCAAAACTGTTTTAGTCTTGGGCCTTAAAGTTGGTCCCATAAAAAAATCCATGTAGAACCCCTGGGGACCATTTTTGTATTAGACAAGTGTTCTTGAAGCCTGAGAAGTTTAAAAAACTAAACTAATTAAATGATTAAGGATCAAAAGGTGTTTTTTTCAAAAAGGACACCTTTACCCACAAAAGGTTTCAGAAATATCTCCCTATGCAATGTAGAGCAACTTGCACCTTTTTTTTCCCATAAAAATCGAAGCTGCTTTGTAGGCAACTTATATACTTCAATTACATCTGCCCTTTTCATTTTCTACATTTTGAAGATAATAATCAAGTTTCTTCCATTACTTTATCCATACTGTAGCCCCTATGAAGCAGCTTCTTTACCCAAGACAGAACACACAGTGGGGGAAGGAAGTAATGGCTTTGCCTTCCTGCTTCACTTGAGATTTGTTACCTTTATTTTCACTTCTAGGTTACTAAGAGTACTTGATTGTCTTGCCTTTTTTAATACACTTAAAATCCAAAACAAAGTTCAATGGTCCATGAATTCAAGAGCAGGAAACTAATCTGGGTTTATCTAAAGTGTTTCTAAATTTCCCTTGTATTTGTTATGGTTATGGTAGCTCTGCATTCATTTGGGCATTGGGCTGTATAAGTGGTGGCAACTTGCTTTGTAACTTAAAAAAATAAGGAAAAAAAATTATTTATGATAAAAGCTGTCTGGTTGCATAAACAAGTTTAAAGAATTTAGATGGCTAAAAATTCAGTTAGAAGGATTTTGAAGCTTGTCAGAGCTCCTTAATGGCAGTCATTGCTATTTAGATGGAAGGGTATAACATGAGTTTAGTTATTAGGCATATTCCAAGGCCTTTGGAGTAGAAAGCAAAGGCTGTAATAAGAAAGTTGTCAGAGATGAAGGTGCTGCTAATAAAACTTTCCCTCTATTAAGAAAAATAAGATTTAAGAGCTGTGAATAGTCCTCAGAAAAAATTGCCTGGTCCTACAGAGAAGTTTGACAGACATCTGCCTTTCCCTGGAATTAAGAAAAGTCATGTTCACACAGTTAGGCTGTGCTGAACCTCTGAAGTTCTGTATTCCAGTACTCCCAATCTTTAAAATTCTGAAGATTTCATTTTGTCAAGAGAGGAATTCTGTGCACTCTGAAACAATGCAGTTATTGAATTTCTTAGCTAAAACAAGTGGGTTTAAATATTTTAAACAAAATTGTGTGCTTGCACCAGAAATGTGGTAGTTTTTTTTTTTTTTTTTTTTTTTTTTTTTTTTTATCGTTGTCACAGAAACTTTCCTAAATTAAAAACAGTGAGGATGGGGCCAAGTAAGGAAGATTTCCTTTGGATATTTTTCATTAACTTCATCATGATTACATCTTTGTGATTAGATTAATTCCTGCCTTTTGAGAGTCAGTTTGTCTTTTGGAGTAACAAAGATACTGCTTCAAGGCTATTTTACACACTATGTGTTTCCAATCAAAACCAGCATGTCTAGCTGTAAAATCGTAGTTATTGAGAGCATAATTCTGCAAGGATACATAAAAATGTGGTATATACAATATTTTTATTACCAACCTTTCTGTTGGTTATTTTTATTGTTTGACTGGGTTTTTTGGCTTTTTTGTTGGTTTTTGGGGTTTCTTTTGGTTTTATAAGATAATAAATAGATATTTAGTAGATATTTCACCTAAATAACAGGGAACTTTTGAATTAAAACAAAGAAAATTTAATAAATTTTATAAGCATTTTAAAATTATTATTTTAAATTGTTAAACTTATTATTTTTAATTATTTTAAAATTATTATTTTAAAAAATTATAAAATTTTATGAGTAGTTTAGCATCACCAGAGACAAAAAGTAGGGGTTTTTCAGGAGACTGCTGTGGGTGGTAAAGCAAACTTTCACCTTAGAAGAGCCTGTCAGAATAGAGGCAGAAAACAGTGATGCAAAATTCTGGGAGCTGAGAAAATTTTAGGGTAGGTTACTGGAGGTTTTGCTCTCTGAAATGGGAAGAGCCTGAGTAGACATCTTTTTAGACCAAAAATTGCCTGTAAATTCATTTTAGAATGAAATTTAGGAGAAGTGGCATCACATCAACTAAAAATAGCTGTAACAAGGACCTTGCTCACTGAAGACCATGACCATGCATGTTATCTTATCCGTGTCCTGCTTAATTTAAAATATACATATACACATATTGGGTGGCAGGAGAACCTCATGTGGAATAGGAGTGAGATTACAGACAATTAAAGTGAAATAGTTGTTGGAAACTCCCATCTGATTTTAAATGAATGTCCATATTGTGCAAAAAGAACCTTTTTTCAGGAAGAGTTAATGAAAAATTTGTAAAAGTTAAATATATTTTCATTACATTTCTGCCCTCTGTTGTTTGGGGCTTTTTTCTTAAGGCAGAGTAATTTAAGTATGTATGGTGAGTTTCTAGGCTTTATTAATTTTGTATTTTGATTTCTTCCTCTGCACTACTTTCAGTTTTGCACAGAAAATCTGCACAAAGAAAATCAAACTGTAATCCAAAGATAAGGGTTCTACATAGCTAGCCACCAAGACATTTGGTTGTTTTGTTTCTTTCTGAGAGCCCATGCTCCTTGACTCCTGTGATTACTGGCAAATGCAGATAAACTCTCCATTAAACCTTTCTTATATAAAATAAAACCTGGATACCAGTCAGGCTAAAGTATTTAACTAACTCCTGAATATTGAATTCTTGGCAAATGATGTAGGTCAGCCACTGAAAATAAGGTGCTGCTGTTTGGCACTGGGAACAAAAAAGAAGAGATTAAATCTCCTACAGTAGCATTTTGTTTGCTTGTTTGTTTACCTCTGGAAATTCAGAAGCTAATCTGAATTTAGAGATGGCTCTTGCCTCTACCTTGACCTTGGAACATCCAGACATGTGCAAAACTGAGTGAAACAAGCACCTCACATAGCTTCCTCTTGAAAAGGGTAAATCCTTGGGTTTCTTTAAGTCCTTGCATGAAGGATCAAGTTGATATTTTAGCTATATTTTTTCTATAACCCAGTGTTTTTGCCACTTTTAATATTTTGCTATAATTAATGCTTTAAGGAAACCATGTGACATTTTTGAATGTTGGGATTTTAAGCAGAGAAGTAAAACTGTTAAGTAGGTGTTTACCAGGCAATTGTACAACCTTAATTCACAGAGGGACAGATTTTTACTGCAAACCTCAGAAAAAAACCCAGTAACTTTGAGGAGAAATCAGGTTTGGGCTATGACAGGCTAAGGTTTTTCAATGAAAGGCTCTGTACATGTCATTTACTATTAGGATATTTTTTATTTTTTTAAGTGTTACTCTATACAATATGGAGAAAAAGTTTGAAAAATGGCACCTGCTGTTATAAATCTTGTGTATTCCTGGAAGAGATGCTACAATAAAAAATAAGAAGCACCTTACAAAGTCATTTCATCAAGAAAAAAAAAGATCAAAGTCAGTTCTTGGTGACATTCAATCACTGTTTCTGTTTCATATGCCAGAACAAGAAGCAGAGATGACTGATAATTTCTATAATCATTCTTAATAATTCCAAAAGGCAGAAGGACAGATAATAATATATGTATTCTTGTGCTAAGCTGCTCTTCCTCCCTTGCTTTTTAGATTTGGCCATTGTGCTCTGTCTATTGCAGATAATCTGTCAGGTCAACAATATCAATAGTTTTTATTACAGAAAGCAGATATTATCAGTATCCTATCTGTCCATTTAATTAGAAATGTGCTACTGCTGTTAAGCTTCAGAACAATTTGAGGAAGGAAAAAGAAAAAAAACAAAACAACCAACCATATTTCAGAGCTCTTAAAGAGGCCTAGCATCTCCAAAAGGAGAAAGGTGGTGATTTCTTTAGGAAGAAATGTTGCATTCTGGCATGAGGTGACTGAAAATTGGTGTAGCTCCATTTATTTGCTGGGGAAGCAAGGTGGGAATCTGTCTCTTCTCCCAGATAACAGCTGACAGGGTAAGAGAAAGATGGCCTAAAGTTGGACCAGAGGAGGTTTAGTTGCACATTAGGAAAAAATTCTTCATGAAAAATAATGGAACAGGAAAAGAGTTTGGGGCAGCAGCCCTGAAGGTATTTAGAATACATTTAGAAGATGTGGCACTTGGGGACATGGCTTGGGCGCTGCTGGGATTCAAGGCCAGGACTCAAATATATAAAATTTGAATAAAAATCACTTGAAAGCAAGGGGAATGGAGCTCTAGGACAAACTTGAACTGGATGTGAGGCAAAAAACCCTCCAAAATCTACAATAAACACTACAATAAACAACTTAAATACTTTCTCGCTCTCAGCAAGCCTAGGTACAGTTATTCCCCCTAGGTCCCCACCATTAGTTTGTCTCTTAGAGGCAAGAATTTCCTTTTGTTTATGACTGCAGGGGAGGATTAAGCCAATTTTAGAGAAGAATGGTTCAGATACTGCTTGACAAATAATCTTCCTGGAAGCCTGAAGTGGGGTTTAAGTGGAACTCAAGCATGCTGCCAGATGATGGCACTCTGTGTTAAAGAAAAGATCTCTTGGCTATTCCTTACTTACACAGGTGTTTACATCCTGAAAGTCCCACCATCAAATACTCCAAAAGTGTCAGAAGAAATTCTGCATTGTCTAGCAAAGCCAGGAGGCAGTAGTTTCATAGTTTCATCAGATCTGGGTTTTTTTTTTCTTCTTTTATTTTATTAAGAATAATAATACTTTAGAAGAAAAAGACAAAACACCTTATCTGGGGTAAAATGCTGGTTGTTTAAAAGGAAAATACAAAACCCAGGAAAGTCACAAATATTTCTTCAAAATTTTCGTTTCATAGTTTCTGTTTAAAAAAAAAAGCTGCCACAATATTTGACTGAACAGGGAGTTCTGCTGCCATAGATTATTTTTTCCTGTTATGGTAGATATTTGTTCTCATCTTTTCCCAACTTTTAATAGTTTTTAATACTTAAAATATTGTGTACCTTGTCCATGACTTCTACATGTGCGCCTCTCTCAAACTGCATGCAGACACTGCTCTCTTTAAGAGTCTGACTGAAGACTGAAAAAGCAAAGAAATTTCAGTTCAGTGAAGTTGTCACTCAATCCATAACTCATCTTGTTACTCTGAGGTACAGGCAGAGTTCTCAGAGCACTCTGTGACCCTACATGCCACATGCATTGTAAGAGATCTTTTTTTTACAGCTGATGAAGAAAAGAAATGAAAAGCTAAGCAGACTGTAAGATTCTGTGTTTAGGAAAAAAATATATTAGAGAAACCAAATTATTTGTTGCTTGACATTTCCATGGACAGACAACATCACTCTGGTTTTTGTTCATATTCTTGTGGCTCTGATTTCAGCTGCCCAGTGGAGATAGAAAGCCAAAGAGCATCATTTGGAGATTCATTTCAGTGGCTCAGAATTAACATGCTTTTTAAGTGATTGTAGTCATTTTAAATGCAGCTTGATCAAAATACTGCTGTTAATTTACAGTCTCCAAACTGAGCCCAAACTCGTTTGGCATGTCTTTGAAGGAGGCAAACTGGGGGAAAAAAGCCAGTGTTTTCAGTGCTAACAGCAGAAATGGGACTAATTAGTGAGATAATGACTTTAGTTCTATTGTGGTACTAAAATCTACTTCAGAATTAATATCGCAGAACAAGAGCAGAAAAGCTCAGAAAAATCTACACGCCTTGGCAAAGTATTTTTGGATACCTGAGCGTGTGTGTGTGTATATATATATATATAAAATACACATATGTAACACATATATATAATATATGTGTGTAATATAATTAATATATATTTTATATATGCATGTATATAATAGAATCTATTTCATATTTATATATATGTATTGTTACTTCTTCATTTAAGTGTCCTCTCCTCTTCAATATCTGTCACATAGGTTTCATTCATGCTAAAAGTAGTGCTATTTGTTGTTCTTCAATTCTCACTTAAACCAACTCTATATGCTGGAAATGCAAATATTGAATTCCCACGTCTAAGCAGATTATTGGAAATACTTAGCTATATTCTTTATGAAGCTGTCAAAAATAAAAGATGCAGAGGTAGTAAGGTAAATGAAATATGGCTGAATCAACTATATTTTTTCCTTTTCTGAGCTTGTCATCTTGATAGCATCATGTGTTTTCTTTTGGGACTTTATTAGGTAGTTAAAACTTAGGAAATTACAGCCATTCTCTTTCTCAAAAGTTTTTCCACCTATTTTATGAAAATGGCTGTATCATTGCTAATTCGTGTTTGCATTAGTATCTTCCAAGAAATTCATGCAGCCACATTTTTCAAACTGAATACGATTTCCTAGGATTTTTGACATTGGGAAAGATGTTGATGTCTAACCACCAAAAAAAAGGACTCAGTCCTTGGATTAAGCACAGCTTTGTAGCAGAATTTTAAAAAGGGTCAGCTGCTAGATGACCTTTAGTGAAGAAGGTCTAGAAGAGGAAAATGTAAGCCAGAATTAGTGCCCAGACAGGAAACTCTGGGGTTCTGGAAACAGGGATCAAACAAATCCCACATGGGACCACTGGCTGGGATGGAAGGGGGCACACCTGTCCATGAAGTGTTGGTTTTTTTTCTTTTTTTTTCTTTTTTTTTCTTTTTTTGTAAATATTTAATTAAATTTACTTTGCAAACAGCCAGGAGGCACTTGGAGCACCCAAGGTACTCTCAGGAATGCAAAGGAAAAGTCCTTGCATGGATTTGGCTCTCCCCACTCATTCTCCTTCTCATGCAAAATTCAGTCCCTTTAGCTTCGTGCAGTTTAAATTAATTTCCTTCCATCAGTATAAATAATGTCAAGGAGCTATTAGGCCACACGTCTGTGTCTCTGCAGCCTGGGGATATTGTAGGGTACAGCTCTCACAGCGCCTGAATGGATTCTGCAAGGGACTTCTTTACGTGGTTATCCCAAATTGCCCTTAGGGGCACCTCAAAACTGGGCTGAACAGTGTGGGGGGAATAGAAAGAGAAAGAAATCAATGAAATATTGGGATAAATCTGCGAAAGAATCAAGTTCCAAAGTGCCCTGCCACCAAGGAGCTGTGAGAGCTGTGAGCTGCTCTGTTCTGGAGCTCAGTGACATTCCTGCTGTTCCGTTCCTGCCTTTAAATCACACCAGAAGCTGCTGCTACACCTCTTTGAGAGGCTCAGAGTCGACAGGGCTTGTGTCCAATTTCACATTAGAAGCACAAGATGTAAAACTATCTCTGAGCATAACTACTCTTTTGTGGATCTTCTTTTAAGTCAAGCCCACTAACTTGCAATCCATGGATAAAATTTTAGGAATCCCTGCCCTTTGGATTAGTCTTTCTTATTACTCATTCCTTTACAATTTTTAATAATCAACCCAACTTTTGATCCTACTTCAAGTTTTGTGTTCAAAATAATCTTTTATATACTCATAGAATATTTCTATTAACTTTATTTAATACAAGTTTCATGACTTATAAAATAATTTGTTTGTTATCAAGTCTTAAGCATAGCATGCTCTGCTAGTTCTCAAATACCTAGAGACACAGATTGTCTGGTGCAATGGGCCTAATTTTCTGAATTTTCTAAATTATTTCCCATTTTCATCTTGCAAAGGGCAGTTCTAATTGGGATTGGGAAGGGGAGAGGGAGAGTATGGGTGAGTGATTTTCATGAACCAGGGGCAGTTTGGTAACCACAGCTGAACCTGAGCTCACATGCTTTAGATTTGAGCTCTGTATTAGCAAAGTACATCTAGGTCTGAAATCTGAACATTGCAGGTGTTTTCTTTCACTCTGCTGTCTGGGGTTGCATTAAAACTTATGTCTAGAATAAATAAGAACAGAAGAAAGGTGGACAAATACCAGATATACCAAATGCACACTTGAAATATGATTAGATGAAGGTCTGGATACTGTCTCAGTCTCTTGGAATCAGGTGGTATAAGGGGTCCAGAGCAGAACCTAAGTCTAGTTTGGGTTTGTGAGTTTTTTTAATCACTTCTTGAAGCCCTCAGCTTTCATTGAACTCAAGACAGTTGAGTTCACAATTTGTCTTACCTTTTAATCTCAATTTGTCTTACTATAGTGAGTCGTGGAGAAATTCTGAATATGTCCTGAGGATAACCAGCACAGGCTTGTCAATCTGAGTCCTCTCACACTATAGTGATAGAAATTATAAAGTTATAAAGAAATGGTAATTTTATGACTGAGAAATCCAAGCAATGTTACACTCAGCAGTGCTTCCACCTGTGGCAACAGGAATATCCCAGCCAGGATTGGGGTAGGACCACTCATGTCATTATATGCCTCAGTGTTTTAATTGCTTTCATCCACTCTCTGAGGAAACAAAGGTTTCTTGAGGAATTAATAGAGTTGGTGACTTTGCTCTGAAACATGTAAAAGAAATACTTGTGTCCTGAGTACTACAGTGTGTATCTAAACCAGCTGTGCACAGAATTTAGAGAAGGCAGTGCACAGCCCCATCCAAAAAGGTGTTGGAAGATGCAGAGCTCTTAGTTCTTCTTCATGTTACCATTCAGGGCCCTTGTTGCTGTAGTCACAAGATATTTGTCATAAATTAGAATTGCAATTACATTCATGTGCTTTTCATGCCTGAGAAAATAGATGGGTTTCAATATATTCACTGTTCTGTATATGCTGTACTAGAACATAACAATTCTCTGCTGTACCTCCAGAGTGCTTCTCACCCGACATGGAGCTGTAGAGATTACTGAAAACATTGTTGGAACATAAATCACACATGAGCCGAGAGATTTTTTTTATGGCCTTGGGCCAAAAAGTTTAGAGGAAAAATAATATTTTGCTAGGTGTGGCCCTTTGATCTTCTCTGCATTGCAGGATGAAAGAGTTGGACTTTGTTCTAGGGTTTAATTTCCCACTCCGTAAGTTTTTCAGATGAATATGTGTAATTTCCCCCTGTAGATAAGATAAATAAAACAAGGATTTAAAAAGAAAAAGAAGATTTGGATTAAAGATGTAAAAGAAGTTGGATGGTTTTGGTCTAAACCAATTAGCTAGTTACAAAGTAGTTGGGGATTTCTGTGTATGTTCTTTGTGTAGTGAATTATTTGATGGAAACATGACTGAAAGGCATCAAAGTTTTGGCAATTCCTTATCTGTTACATATCAGTGGACATTATACCTTAATGTGGCATCAGATAAAAGTTGCAATACCCTCTTAGGTGAGTGAAGAAGGGAAATGAATGCATGTATTCCCTTAGATCACATTGCTGTGTATATCCATTAAATCTACCTAGACAGTTTTCAAAAGGCATGATGATTCCATGGTTACATCCCCAGTTATTCACTGATGGTTATGGTCACATCAATTAATTTTAATAGTTTTGTACTGTTGCATAGGAAAGTTTCGCTTTTCCTAAATCAAGTTTCAGCTAAGCCTCATGAATAAAGAGCATGAAATATGAAATGCCAAGTCTCATGGCAGGGGAAGTAAAGCTCCCTTTGAAATTTTTTAAAGCAGCCAGGTGGCAAAGGATGTTTGAGTAGATTTACACCTTACAATATATGTGTGTATATATATGTATTTATAATTTATATATCATTGATATATACATAATTTTATTTTATAATTAATATAGAAATATATATATTAATAATTTATATAACATATTTTATACTATTTATATATATATATAAAAATTAGAAATTCCAAGTTAACTCAGACTGTGGGAGGAAATGCATTATTGTACAAAGATCAGGTCCTGAAAGGACTATAAAGAATGAATTTACAAGGGGAAGAACTAAGACGGTTCAGCTTTGCTTGACCCTTATCACCATGTGATGGTATGCCCTTTATGAGATACTGTGAGGATAATTCTATTTTCTATTTTCCCCCAAATCAAAATTTCTGGGTAAGTCAGTGATCAGTCACACTCTTCCCTCTTGAAGCTTTATTCAAGAATTCTTCCTTTCTTTTTCTTTTTTTTCTTTCTTTCCCCTAACTGTGCTCCACATCCACATAATTAGCTCAGGTTCATCTTAAATGTAGGCATGTGTTTAGTACTTCCTTGAGTAGTCTCTCCTAGGATCTGTTCTTCCATCACTTTGAACTTACTGTATCATTCATATTTCTGCTTCTCTGAATGGAGCAGAGCTATAAGAAGAGCAGGGTTTCTGTGTTCATTTTTGGAGTGATTGATATTTCTGATAATACAAAAAGCACTGTGTCAGTCCAACAGGTCTTAATGAACTTGGACAAATTACCGGAAAACACAGAAGTTTTCCTTTAGCACTTGACCACCTTGTGGGGCAGGATAGGTGGAATCCTAGCTCCTAGTTCCTGGGAAAGCCAGAGAAAACCGAGAAAAGTTGACCAAGTAAATCTGTGAAGTTTGATTTAAAATCCTGCAATGAGTAACTCTCCTGAGTGCGGCAAAGCAAAATCCTGTGGTTTGGGTCCCATCCCTATTCCACTCAGTGCACACCAATGCCTGAAAGTCAGGAGCTGTTCATACCCTGTCCCAGGCTTAATGTGTTTTTTTACACTGCTGTGTTTTCAGGGCTGTTTTACCCCACTTTCATTTGCCCAGCTGAAATTATTCTGCTTTTACAAGTGGATTTATAAAGTTTTCCAAATGTAGCAGGTCTGCAGCATAAAAGATGTTTCATTAAGGGAACAATAAAGATTAACAAAGAAATATTGTTAGCGTGGCTGTACAAGTTAATGATTTTAGAAGCTTTACTGACTGGGAGTTAAGTGCTTGGAGTTGAGTGCTGAGGTTTCCTCTCTGTGCACGTCAGCCCCCAGGAAGAGAGACTTGCAGCATGTATTTTCAGCTTCTGTGTGGTGGTTAACTGGAGTGCAGAGTTCTGCAGGTCCTCCTGTGATAGCAGGAGCTAATGAAGCTGCTCTATTTTAAAGAGCTTCTTAATCTATGTTAATACAGTGAAGATTATTATAGAAGCAATAATAATCATCGAGAAATTGATAATGACTAGAAATCAATGTCTGGCTTGTTAATTATAAAGCTTTTACTATAAAAAGAAATCATTTAACAACTCCAATTAACCAGTTAGGAAGAATTTTTATTAGAAACTCCATTTAATGGGTCTTGTGGTTTTTAATGTACTGGCTGAATCATTGCTATTTTTATTCTAAATCCCTTCTCTGTTTTGATGGTTGGCATTGCAAAAGCAGGCGAGGATTAAAACTTCCATGTTTTTATCTTAACAGAACACAACATCTTTGCTTTCGTGTGGCACATGGGTTGCACTCTTTCTGCTTGACAAGGGTAAATCCACAGAGTATTTGCAGGGATGCCCTGATGAAGGCAGGAATGATGAATGTGACTCCATGTTCTCAGAAGGCTAATTTATTACTTTATGGTACTATATTATATTAAAGACTACTATCTAAACTAACTAAAGAATACAGAAAGGATACTTATTGAATGTCAAAATGATAATAATGAAAACTTGTGACTCTTTCCAGAGTCCTGACACAGCTTGGCCCTGAGTGGCCCATGAGTGAAAACAGCTCACACCAGAATCCAATGAAACAATCACCTGTGGGTGAACAATCTCCAAATACATTTCACATGAGCACAACACAGGAGATGAAAATGAGATAAGAACTGTTTTCTTTTTCTCTGAGGTTTCTCAGCTTCCTAGGAGAAAAGTCCTGGCAAAGGGATTTTTTTCAGAGAATGTGAATGCCACACAGAGCTTTCTAGGCACAGGTGAGCTTTTATTCCCTGGGCAAGGAGGGTCTCATTTCCCTGAAGCTGAGAGTTGAGGCTGGAGAAGAGAAGGCTTTGGGGAGAGCTTTGAGCCCATTCCAGTACCTAAAGGATGCTGTAAACACCTCAAGAGAGGCTTTTTATGGAAAGGAAAAATGGCTTCGAAACCAAAAGAAGGTTTAGGTTAGATATTAGGAAGAAATTCTTTACTATATGAGTGGCTGGACACTGCAACAGGTTGTCCAGAGAAGTTGTGGATGCTTCAGCCCTGTAAGTGCTCAAGGCTAGGCTGTGCAGGGGGATAGAATATAGGAAAATAAAGATGGTGTAGAAAGTAATCTTACCCCCTAAAGAGTTGCAGCTGGGGCAATTATCAAGATTAGGAGCAGGCCTGACTTTAACAGGCCACAGCTGTAAGCAATGAGAAGAAGAGTGCTATAAAAGAGTGGGGTGGCTGGTTGGGAAGGGAACTGGAGTCAGTGGCTGCTGTGTGAAGAGGAAAGAGTCAGTGCTCTGAGGAGATGCCCACAAGAAACACCAGGAAGGTATGAAACTTTTGTGATAAGGAAACAACAGTATGGAACCCCTGCAATAAGATGGCAGCAAGGCTGAATTTCAGCAATTTGGTCTAGTGGAAGATGTCTTTACCCTTGGCAGGGGGAGCTGGAATTATGTGATCTTGAACTTTTCAACCCAAACCTTTTGGTGAGAACTCAAAAGAATGGGTTCAAGCCTCCCTGAAAATAATTCAAGTGAAGGAAATGGAGGCTGTTGCAGGACTAGTTTATGTAAAGAAGGAATCTCTGAGATTATTTTTTCCTCCTTTTTTGGTAAAGCAAGAATAGGCTATTATGTCTCAGGTCCAAACAAGGCTGAGTGCCCAAAAGTTGATCTAGTTTTTCCACCTATACTATTTGCTCTAAAAAAATGTATCATCTGTCTTTTAAGTTATTTCTTCAGACTTGTCTTAAGTTTTCTGCATATAGTTCTGCTAAAAGCATAAAACTCAGATCAAATTTACTTGATTTCTGTAATTATACACATTGTTTTAATTGTATCTAAGTTCCTTTTCCAAACTTCTTTGAGTTTGCTTATATATTTTTTTTATCCTGGAAGTCTTCTGTTTGACATGGCCTTTACACAAAACAATGATGAAACACAGAACTTTTGCTTTGGTTCTCTAGGTTTATTAAAATATCCATGCTAACAAAAGCGGACTGGTAGTTGTCTTGTGTGTTGAAAGTATCTAAATGGGTGGCAAGGAAACTCTCCCACTCGGGCATTGTTGTATCACTTTGAATTATTACTTCTAATTTTTAATTCCCTATCTAACGTTGAGGTTTAGAAATAGCTTGGCTGTGCTTATATTAAGTACTGTGTTTCTTTTTTGTCACTCCTGGGGATGGAAATTCTAAGAGTGTGAAAGACTTGTTGTAGCACCTAAAATAAAGACAGTGGGCAACGCTGAATGAAGCATTATTCATAAAAGCCCCTGCATTTTATCTAAAATTTCCAGGTGCTTTGTGACTCATGAATTTTTAATTTTACTTTCTGGACTACCTGGCTAGTTTTATTTATCCAGTGGGCTCATGTAGGGTATTGGTGTAAGTGTCAAAACTTAGTTTACTTATAGAGAAATAGTTAAGAGAATGTATGAGATTCCTGCAGAAAACCAAATTGCGACGTGTGTAGGAGTCTGATTAAGAACACCAATGCTAAAGGGGTTTATATTTAACTGCTGGGCTATGAGAAATGTTTGTGATGAAATAAGAAGCTATTAAACATTTCTGAGTTTTCTTTTTTGTCTGTAACATGAAAATCACATCAGGTGTGACAAAAGGTTCCGAAAATCTGGTGTCCAGTGGGATTGTTTTATTGCTGGCACTTATTTAAGGAAAAAAAAATTCTGTAAGAAAAACATCTGTATACGTGTAACAAAAAGTGGTTTGGACACTTAGCCTTTGATGCCTTGCTGCTTAGTTTTTTAATAAATTAGGATTGGCTGTAAAGGTGTTTTCCTTGAATTACATGCTATATAATCCATAACATTATGGATGGTACATATATATATATATATATGTGTGTGTGTGTGTACCATACCATTAATAATTACTAGTATAAGCCTATTTCAATTGTTTTCCTCAAGCTACAGCATATTTCTAAGTATAAATATTTGTTTTTCCTACCTGAAACAGATATTTAGAATAATTAGTTGAATTAAATATAGGTAGCATCAACAAGGTATGTGTTCATACATTTGTTCAGGAAAAAGATATTTTACTTTCAGAAAATGGGGATCTGACATACTTTTTTTTCTGAAAAAAATTACAAAGTACTGAGCCCACAGATTTAGCTAGGCTGCTTGTAGTAGCCTCCAGATGAATTTTAATTCTTTGTCATATTTCTTGTTCAGGTGCTTATAATTCACTACTATTCAACCCTTCTCAAATTTATTTCAAATTCTTTTAAATTTGAAAAGAGAAACAACACAGAACCAAATGTTGTGATCATGAGAGATGATAATAATAGCATTCCTAACTTAGTCTTTTAAGCAACAGAGGAGCTTAAAGTTTGTGCCTTTTTTTCTCAGACTGCTTCAAAGAAAGCATTCAGAAAGTCTTGTGTTTCTGATTAATTTGGAGCTGTAATTGTTTATATAAACTATATGATGGTGTGCTTAATGTGGTGCTCGCTAGCAAAGCATTTTGCAGGACCTTGTCTAGGAAAATTGGTAGGAAATTATTAAAATTCATTCAAATCATACATCTTTAAGAAAACCCAGAAGCTTCTCTGTCTTGATCTTGAAATTTTATTAAATAATTTGTAGCAGATTTCAGGGAGGATGCTTTTACAAATATGGAGTCAAAAGAAAAATAAGTGACCATTTATTTGGGTTGGAATGGAATAAGGTAATATCAGGTTTGTGGGACTAGACAATCTCTGTCCTAAAATTGTCCAGGAAATGGTGCATGGCCAAGCAGGTCCAGTGGAAAAGAGTTTTAATAACCCATTTGAGCCAGCAGTGGTACCATCTGACTGGAAAACAGCAAATGTAATATTCATACTGGGGAGGATTATGAAGGGCTAATGCCAGCAGTATTAGCTTTGAAGATTTTCCCTGCCTCTGGCCAAAGCCTAAATCTGGTTTGGACCAGAATAGGAGAAGATGTGCCAGCAAAGATCAGACCCTAATGGGGCTGAAGGGACCATCCTTTGAAAGAGTCTGAGACCTGGCTCCTCTTTAGGGTGTAGGAATCTGCAGAAGTTAGGGCCATCTAATTAGGCTTTTTGGAAAACTATTTTTTTTCTTTAAATAATTTTTCCCACTATCACTTTGTTTTTGGTTTTTTGGGGTTTTTTTTGTGGGAAAAGATCCCAAATATCCACCCTTTACATTTTGGAAGACTACTTTTCTGCTGTATGTGGTATTTTCGGGAGCCTCCATGGCAGGAAGGAAATTATCAATCTGACGCCATGTTCTTAGAAGGCTAATTTATTATTTTATGCTATTATATTATATTAAAGTATGCTATACTAAAACTATACTAAAGAATAGAGAAAGGATACAGACAGAACGCTTAAGAAGATACTAATGAGAAACTTGTGACTCTCTCCTCAGAGTCTGACACAACTGGACAGTGATTGGTCATTAAATTAAAACAATTCACATGAAACCAATGAAACAATTCACCTGTTGGATAATCAATCTCCAAACCACATTCCAAAGCAGCAAAACACAGGAGAAGCAAACAGATAATTATTGTTTTCATTTTTCTCTGAGGCTTCTCAGCTTCCCAGGAGAAGAATCCTGGGCAAGGGGATTTTTCAGAAAATATGATGGTGACAACTGTATATGGGTATGTGACTACACTGAGGAGTTTTCTAATATCCTTAACACTGATATAATCCTCTCAGTGGATATCCTTATTCTGCTGTAGCAGGCTCCACCTGGAGTCTTACCTGCCTATAAAACTCCTAGACAAGAACAGAGTCTGTAATGTGCCCCAGTTACCCATCTATGAAATGAAAATTATGGCACCCCCATCCCTCACAGAGATGTCATTAGGATTAAATGCATTATGGACTGAGAGGCACTCAGGTATTGTAATGTAGTCCTGGATGTATGATAAGGGACAGAGAAGGGAAAATGTTCCCTTTTACAGGAGAGAATGTTCCTCTGTAAATCATGGCATGTCAAACTCACAGGATGCAGCCAGCTCAGCTCACACTGGGTCTTGGCTGTTGCTGGCCCAGTTTTCATGAGTATTTTTCCAGCTTTGAATCCTTCTCAGGGTTTGTACATTGTGGCAGAAAGTAGTTTGGAATTGGCTTCTACCTGTACCTGAAGCTTTGATTTTAATTCTTCAGGAGAGTGAGGGAGAGAGTAGAAGAATTCCTGATTGACATATGAGCTGGATGACCTATAAGGGAGTATAAAAGGCTTTAGATGGATATTTTTAATAGAAGAATATCCCTTAATAGAGGGATATATTCAAAGGACAAATGTAAGTCTTAGTGACTGGAAGGTTTCCCAGCCCTTTGGAAAATGCAGGGAAAAGTTTCCCACTGGAACTCCAGTAATACAAGATGCATAAATTCAGAAGAGATACAGAGAGAGCACAGAGATAACAGTGTGTATCCCTGGGGGCCTTGGCTGAGCAAGCCACTAACAAACAGATCCAAAAGATAGGGAATGCCACCATTGTGATAGTGACAATGTTGAAAGGAGGGGGAAAGATTTCCTCTCCTTTTGATGAGGTGAGGGTCCAGACAAAGAAAGGAGGCAAGACTGGAAGGCAGAGGAAATTTGACTTCAAAAAAAAACAGAGCGTCTTAGATTATTAATCTCTCTGTAGTGTTCTCTACAAGAAAGAGTGTTTGTTGCTACATGCAAATCTCCTCTATGACATCCAACCCATTTGCCCCTAATTTTCCTCTCCTTCAGAGACCTTACTTGATAACTCAGATGAGGATGTTTGCTGATGGCACTTCTCTTTGGGAAGCTCTTCTACACTGCCTTGGAGCTGCAGAATAAAGCATCCTGTGTCAAATGCATAACTGGGATCATTAGAGGCAGATGAGAAAGCAGGAGCACAGAAACTTTAATGTAGCCTGTTCTTCTCCACTGGTGTTACTCCATGAGACTTCTCCTAGATTTGGGTCTTTTTTTTTAAGGCTTTCAAATGGCTAAGGATTTGCTGGTTGAATTTTGTTTGAAATATTTTTAAGTTAATGGGTAACAATTATCACAAAAAAAGGAAAAATCTGTGAGACGCTGATAAAACAGGAGAATGTAAATGAGCTGTCCTTTGCACCATTCAGTGGTCTTAGTGGAGCAAAAATACAAAAGATATAAACTCACATTGCAGAGCAGGCCTAACCCTTTATGATCTTCTCTCTCATCTGTTCTTATTTGCTTCTTATTTTCTTAGATTCTTCAGCTGCCTATTCATTTTTAGATAATTCCATATCTGGATCTGATCTGTGTAAATAAAATTTCCATCTCTGCTTTTTCTTTATTGTTTGCATCAAAATGGAAGGTCTGCTTAAGCACACTGCAATTCTGGCTCTCCCTCCTGCTGGGGCAGCTGAACCTGGGGCTCAGCTCTCCTGCCTGTCGCCAGCTCTGAGGATTATCCTTTCCACATGGGTTTGAAGAGGCAGACTGACTTCTCAAGTGTTTGCAAGGGAGGGAGGGGGAAGGAATATCAAGTCACAGACAAAAGCACCTGCTTGTTGTGAACAGCAGAGGGGTTTGGTGCTGCCCTCCATCCCCCTGCAGCAGCACTGTAAAACCTGGAAACTCTCATTCTGTTTTATCACAGAACCATGGAATGGTTTGGGGTTGGAAGGGACATTAAAGACCACCTAGTTCTTACCCCCCTGCCATGGGCATCCCTCACTAGACCAGGCTGCTCAAAGCAGATTTTGGCTGTAATGTTTTCCCAGATGGAAAGTTTAAGCAGAAAGATTCAGTCTGAATAATTGCAGGGGAAAACTGTCCCCGTAGTGGCACTTTAGGAAGGCTTTGGGAGTGTGCAGTGAGAGCCCACCCAGACCCTTTGCAGCACAGGCACCCTCTCTTGCTGTTCCTCAGCTTGTGTGGAATTGGGAACTGACACTTTCAGCAGTTTTTTTCTGCATGTCAGGAGTGGTTTAATGTCATTATATTGTGAAAAGATTTTATGTTTATTACATCAATACCCCCGAGTTAAAATTCTTGTGTTTTTCTATGCTTGTGATAAATTGAAGGTAGGAGAGCAAGGAGAAGGCTACTCAGAAAGTGGTTCACCTCTGTGTGTGGTGCTTTTTTGGGTGCCTGGACACCACTGTGTGCTGAAGACAGAAATACAGTAAAACACAACATGTTTTAGCCTAGCAGTTTTGATGCAATAGTGTGAAGCTTACTTTATAAGCTTTGTTTACGAGCAAACTGACAAATGAATTTTCAACCTGAGAAAACATAGTGTCTGCAACTCTAAATGAGAAAGACAGATTAACAAAGGACACATGTGCAGCTTGTTCCCACCTGAAGCATGGCTGAGGTTCCTCACCTGTTGGTTTTACCAGATTTTACAGTAATGGGGTAACTGAGAGGTGTTTTAAAAGATTTTATTTCATTCTCAGTCTAGTGAGACACAAGAGATGTAAAGCTTAACATCATTCTCTCAGAAGCCACCTATTTCCTGCTTACAATACCTTATAAATGTTTTGCAGCCTATTAACATTGCCACACAATGCTGCCAATACTCCTAATACCAATCGCCTGTTATTTTACCCTGCTGCAATGAATCTTTCACAGTTCTGATTCTTCAAAATATCTGGTCTTTTTTCAAGGCCATCTTTTGGAACTTATTGAAACTTGCTTTTGGTTCAATTTCTCTCTCAACAATGCATTTGCAGGTATGAAAAGTGTTAGGTAAGATGTCTCCAGATACTCTTATTTTGTTTATGTCACAGAGTAACTGAAAATGTCAATTATGTGATGTATGCAGTGTGGGTAGCCAGGACATCTAAGGAATACCATCTTTTATTAAAGATGTGCATTTTTTCAGTTAATCAACCAGCAAGATGTGGATATACCTCATTTTGTTAGTACTCTTCTCCTTATTACTTTTTTTCTTTTCAATTACAATTCAGGACGGTTTCAATGTACGTATGCCTTATAAGCAGATAAATGTACATAAAGTATATAAAAGTGTTCAATTTTTAAGTGCTTATATTTAAGAAGTAGGAAGAATATCCTCATCAGTTTTAGATCCTCTATCTTAAAATGAAAAATACAGATTAAGAGGTTTTCAAAGTGGCCTGCTGGTGTTGCACACACAGCTCCTGGAAAGCAATTTCTCCTGAAAGTTCAGGGATCCTTTCAGCTGCTGATCTTGATTTTGCTTTTTAAATTTGTAAACCAAATCATGTGTCTTGGTGTGCTTGGAATGAACCATGCCAAATGTTTGTGTGGTATTGGGTTTTTTTGTCTCTATGGTTTTGGCCCAAAGTTTCACTGAATTGGGAATGTGTGGCTCCATTCAGCTGTTGTTTCTGAAGGACTTGGTGATCTGTTTTGGGGGTTTTAAAAATGAGAGTCTGAAAGGCAGTCTTTTGAAATGAATTGTATTTTGTTGATTTTCAGTCAAACTGTGTGTAGTCATGTGAATTTTGAAGAATAACTATGCTTTTTCTTCACAATGAGGAAGTGCAGATCTTGAATTTGTTTTTAAAAATGCAATAAGTTATTAAAAGGTGAAATACTAGAGAGTATAAATACACAAATTGTGTACCTAAATATTTGTATTAGTGTTCTAATAACCTGATAACTCCCATGAACTGCACCAGGAATACAAATTGTATAACTAGCATATTCCAACCTCCAAATGCCTTTCATGTCAGTGTGAGAGATACCATCAGGCACTTTGAAAGCACCAGCCTATTTATAAAGATACCATCAAAAACCTGCCTGATGCTGCTGACTTATGAATCAATTATCTGGACTTCACCAATGATATATCTGCTCTGAATTTTGGAGCCATATGTTTACAGCAACACCATACACAGGTAGGCTATTCAGCATCCCAACAGGGTTCTTACCTTCCTGTATAGGCCTGTCAGAAAGAGAGAGAAAAATACCCTTCCTGTAGGACCTGTTTCCCAAAAACACTTTGTTAAAAGGGAAAAAAAAAATTGTGGATATCAAGTTATACATAACTAGAGGTGGAAGGAAAAGATTGATCAGTAGTGTGTATGGGGTTGTTGCTGACAGCAGGCAATAAATTTAATTTATTTGAAAACTATTGAAGATGGCCAGCCAGATTTGTATTTAAAAACAAGTTTGTCTGAAGTGGTTGAATGACTTAAAAGAGAGGCAAAGTTTTTTAGCACAGAATTTAAGCCACTGTGGAAAAGTATAAACAATCCAGCTTGGACACTGGAGTGAATAATTCTGCAGATATTTCTGTGGGCATTGAGGCCCAATAAAGAACTTCACCATCTCAACAACCATCTCAATTATGTTGTGGCTCTTTACTGTTCAGGCACTTTCATTTCCTTGGTCCCAAGTCATCTTTCCTTTTCTAGATCCACCTGTAAGCTCAGTGCATTTACATTGCTGTGCTTATGCTCTGTTAGAGTGATGCCTTAGGGTTTTAGCTTTTTATATTTTACATATATTTTTAATCCTGCAATTCTTTGGTGTACAACTCTAAACTCCACATGCAGTGTGAACTGCTGCTTTCCCATTTTGGGCAGACACAGCAATTCGTCTCCAGGCCTGGAAATCAAGGACACCTCACTGTGTCAGACCCTAAGAAATGTAAATAAAAGTGAGTTTGGGTGGAGCAAACTTGGGGTAAATGACTTCATTACCTGAAGCCATAATTGGAAGATTAACCCCTTCAAACTTATAAAAGTATGGAGACTCATGACCTGTCATCCATTTTTGGGTTCAGCCCTTGGGGGGCTTTGTCTGCCTAAGGGGATCTGAAGGCCCTTCAATAAATATAACAGCTTTCCATTTCCTTAATTTTGTCTGGCCTCTGGTTTTAGGTAGTCCCAACATGGCATTAAGAGATCTGTTGCTGCTTTGATGAAGTTGTATTGAAATTGTGGAGAAAGGGTGTTTGTCAGACTCTTTATGTGCAGGACCGTACATCCCTCACTGCTCCTTGCACTGTGCGTACAGCTGAGGGCTCTGAGTTATTCCTGTAAATATCTGAGTCCTGTACAGAGCTTCTTCTGGCTCTGAGCTGCCAGAAAAACAACGGGCAAAGCAGCTGAGATTGAGCGTAGAGAGTGGCACAGGTTGCTGAAGTGACTTATCCAAGGTCACACTCTCTCTGTTTCAGTTTAATTTGTTTACTTCTCTGAGGAGATTACCGTGCTGAGCTGTTGGGCTGAGCATTAACATTTCCTGGGTCCTCCTGGGAAGGCTGAGTTGTTACACACCAACAACTAGAAGTGACAAAGCTGGCACATCCTAGCAGCCCACAGGAGCCTGCTCATCTCCCCTCCTGTAGGAGTCGTGTCTGCCCTTTATCAGTCAGGAAAGTCTCCTGCTGTGGTACCCAACACTGCTGCTGCTGTTTGCTGGAGGGAAAAAAAAATTGGAAGGATTTGAACTGGAGGAAAAAAAAATTGACGTTTTCCTTTTTTCACAAGGAAATGCAGGATTTTGATAGCTGGCAAGTGAATGTACGAAAACCTGACAAGTTTTAGATTGGACTTTCATGTGGGACACTCAGCTGTATTTTTCCAAATAATAATTGTGCAGTTTGAGACAGATTTTTAGGGCACAGGTGTTTGGTACTTTGGCAAATCAAGCCTCTTGAAAAGTGTAGAAATTTGTATATCAGCTTACTTCCCCCTAAAAAAAAGTAGACACGTGGAAGTTGTATCACCAGCTCTTTCAAGAACTGAGTTACTACTCAGATAATACTCTAATAGTCATAACTAGAGTATAGATACTCTAATAGCCATAAGTGGTGGCTTTTTGTGTATTTTTATTATTGATAACTTTGTTTGGGATGAAAAAAGAAAACTTCCTGAAAAAAAACTGAAAATCTGATTTTCTTTTGCTAATATAACTGCTAATATAAAAGGGACATGGGCTCATGCTTGTAAATATGTACATACTGATAAGTATGAACATACTGATAATTGAGGCAATGGATATTTAGATATTAATTGGAAAATGTGGTTTGAGAAAAACTGGATGTTTTTTATCAAACTAAGTGATTATATTTTCCTGAAAATTTTATTACTTGGATACTGGAGATAGTACTCTCCATATCCCCACAAAGCATCCTAAAAGGAAAGATATCACATAATCCTATTCAGGTACTATAGTTAGAGTTTCTGTTTCAGTTGCATTAAAACTTTATGCAGGTGGGAGTTTTAAAGATAACATCTTGTTAAAAAAAAAAAACCCAAAAAATCAAAAACCAACCAAAACAAACAAACAACCCCAGAAAAGCTCAAAAAGAAACCAAAACCCAACTGCCTAACCATAAATGTTCTCATCTAGTGATATTATCATATATATGCAGTTCATCATTTATTTTGAAGATTCTTCGTAGTGAATGGAGATTGTCCGCCACAAAATCTATTGTGGCTATAAATAAACCCTCAAAAGAGATCAGAAATGGTCCCCTGGTCACGCCTTCAGCCCTTCTACACAAATATAATATATTACAATAATAATTATGAAGTATTATAATATATATTGTGATACTAATGTATTATACTGCATAGTATAATAATATTTATTATGTATTATAAATCACCTTGGGCTTATAAAGGTATGCCTGTTGTATGGATACAGGAACGAATCCTTTTGCTGGGTGCTCTGTACCTGAGCTCTATCCAAAGTCAGCAGGAGGCTGCAAGGGCTTTAGAGCACCTCTGCATTCTCTTAAGCACTAATGGATTTGAGGAATTAAACAGCATCAAGCACAGCAAATATTGACCTCTCCTCAGAAAATATTTACCATCTCATTTATTGTTGTGTGTCCCCTGCACCAGGATATGTTAACATTAGCAGCTATGATTTGCTTGGTGAACTAATGTTCTAAATTGACAAACTCAGCTATTTGCTCAAAGGCCCCTCAGATTGATTTCTAGGTGCTTTGCCCATCACCAAGGCATCTGTTCCCTGTTAAAATGTCACTGTGGTTTTAGGTTCTTCTGGCTTTATAGAATAATTCTGAGCCTCATTTATTTTATATGAACAACTTGCCAATTTTGCGAGGAATAATATGACAAGTGTTTGTGTGTATGAGGTATGTTGTGAGCTGAACATTTCCAAGCCTTGTTTAAAGAAACATTTTAATTAGCACACACATTTTGCAGACTGGGAAACGGAGGCTTGAAATCGTAAGGGATTCACTGTAACAGGTTTTCACAGCAGCTAAAACCCCCCTTTTCATAAAGACTTGGTCACTTGCAAAGTGGGTGTTGGATTTGCATGTAGTCAGGATTTCTGAAATACATCTTTTCTATATGAAATATAGAAGTGTTTCCTGATTTCCAGAACCTGGATCTACAGCCTAACTTATCTATATTTCCCTGATCTCTTTGTCTGCATGTTGCCGGACCTCCTACATAATTCTCCTGTAAATAGTTGGAAAGCAGAAGAAAAATTTCCGTGTTGTAACTTTTTGTTCTGCAAGAGGGGTTCTGAGTTTGAAATTGGGATAAGCACCAAGTTCATAATTTAAGATTCTCTGTTTTATTTTGGCTCACCTTTACTGTGAGACTTAGAGGAAGCTGGAAGAAAGAATTAGGAAGAAGAGAAAGGGTCAGTTGATGGAACCTGATCAGGCCAATTCCTTTGCTGTGATTTGAAGTAAAATGTAGCCCAAATGCCAGAATCATCTTGCATTCTCAGGCTATCAAGCTTTGAAAGCCTGACATAGAGCTGATCAAGATATCTCTCATAAAATGATTTCTGCTTTGGTTCATAAAACTTGTCTGATAGAGAAAAAGACCATGTCAAGGCTTAACACAAATATTTACAAGGAGGAAAATATTAAGACTTCCTGTTTCTGTCCCAAAGTCCTGAAAAGAAAAGGGGTTCTTCCCTTCAACCTCTCCCCATGTGCATGGAAAACGTGTTCTTCTCTAAGGAAGAGCTTTCAAAAGAGGGTTGAAGGGATTCACAGAGACAAAATCAAGAACCTGTTGGTACACAGTGCAATTATGAAGAGCACATGCTTAATGGTGATAGGCTATTAAGTTTTATAATCTGAAATCAGTGACATTTGCAATAGTTATTATTAATAGCCCAGTTTCTTACTCATCATATTTAAATGGAGCTTTATGGTTTAACTATCTAAAGTAATCAACTTCCAATTTTGTATTACATTAGCCTAAATCAGAACAGTTGGGTGATAAGATGTGCATTCAGTACCTCTCTTGCTACACGTCATCATGCTGTAAATAAGAAAAAAAAAAAAAGTCTGAACATGATTTACCCAAAATTACTGATAAATCACTAATGGAAAGCCCCACTGGAACCAGATGCAGACTTCCATGGTGTTGAAGGAAGGACTGAGGCTACTTGTGAACCTTGACTGAACCTGGGCTGTGCAAACCAAAACACAGCACCTTTATGCAGTTAATAGATTTTCAGTGGTTCCAGCACCTTGAGATTGAGTGTGTCACCACCCAAACTTGGCACAACACCTTCTCTAGATGTTGTGCCACCAATAATTTCTTTAGTCCTGACACCTTTGCTGTGAGTCCTGCTTTTAGGCATCTGAGAGGGGAAAAAAATGGGATTAAAATCAACAAGAATAATGCAGGTGAGAGGAGGGTGATGAAAAATGAGTATAGAAAAGGACAATTTGGAAGAGTCCTCTCAGAAATGAGTGGTGGGAGGAAGTGGCTGTCTGTGTCCTTGTCATATCTGCTGGGGATTTGAGAACTTCGTGTCATTTTAAATTGTCTGGGGATCCTACAAAAGCTCTTTTGATGCAGCAAGGGCTGATATGCTTTAAGAAGTCACTTGGAATGCTTTTTCTGAATAGAAATGTGACATTTTAAGAGCCTTTTTTTTTTTCCTTTTTAAACTGTAATCATGATTTTATCAAAGGCTTTCCTCAGAAACTGTTTTATTTCTTAATACTCACCCAGGCAGTATTAAATGGTTCTTTTAAATAGCTTAAATGTTGATTTCAAAGTAAAAAGTTTTCTGTTCTTTGGGAGGTTTTTTGTTGTTGATGTTTGGGGTTTTTTAAGGACATACAGCATCCAGAACAATTTACAGAAGATATATCTGGATTTGATGTAAGCAGAGAAAATCATTGGAAGAGATAGATCAGACCCTTTTGTAACAATAATTCTTAAGAGGTAAGGAACAAATTGACTCTTCAAAGCCAGATTTCTCAAAGGAGTTAGCATCCACAGGGTGCATGAAAAGAGCTTTTTTTTTTCCCTTCACATTTAGTAGCCTGGCATCTTTTTCACTGTAACTTGCCTGTGTGTTTTACAACTATTTTAAGTGAATTAAAGATGAGCAATTCACAGAAGTGATGCATTTTCTGTCAGGCCATTACCACTTGTTTTCTCAGCATGTGCTGCAGATCCATCTAAAGATGTCATTACAGAAATCAATTGGTGGGCAAGGTGGTCAGCATTTACTGACAACAGATAGTTAGAACTACAGTAAATACAGGGTTTAGAGGAGGCACTGGAGGTGTGTCTTTGCTATATCTGGGTCTGTTAGACAGTACTCTGTGTTACAGGGAGCTGGTGAATGTCAAGATTTGCTTTCATTCTGGATGTTTAATGCTGCAGTGCCTGCTAATAGCTGTGTTCTTGGCACTTCTGTCAATTTTGTGTCTTGACCTCGGGGGCTGCTACAAAAATTGTGCTGTATGCCAAATGTAAGTGGGGTGGGACAAATGTCAGAGCTAAAGTAAAAGCAGAGTTACCCTACCACGGTGGATTTTGAATATGACGCAATAACAGATTCCTATTTTTGTACTTTTTAAGAAATACTCATCTAGATAATTTTCATCTGGTCACCTTAGCTTCCATCAAGAGCACAGCTGAAATTCTTGATAAATAAATTGAGGTTCCAGCCTTTCTGGAAAACTTGTTTCTCTCAACTGATTTCCACACCTCCAGCTGGAATTTTCCTTACTGCCACTTGTGGTTTTTGACCCTTCTCCTTCCACTGTGCATCTCAGAATATCTATAGTCCCCCAGCTGGTAGCTGAAATGGGCAATTGAATCCCTTATCCTTCTCTTACCCTTCTCTCTTTCAGGATAAATATTTCCATCAGTCTCTACTCACATATCATGTGCTTTTATTAATCGTCCTCATGGCCCTCGGTTAACTCCAGCCTGTTTCTCTGGAGGGACACAAAGTTGGTTGATCCAGTTTGATAAGCTGGATTCAAGTGTTCAGTGTCATCATCCTTGAAGAAATAGTCAAGGCATACAGTAGATATGAATTCAATTTTAGATTGTCATTTAAAATTTAGAATTAAATATTCTTCAGGTTTACAGCCTGTCCACTTTGTGTTCACCTCTTTTCAAGTGCCCAGAAGGAAAAAGAGATATCTTGGGCATCAAGAATTGCAGGTTCCGTTCCTAACTTGGCTTTCTTTCCTCACAGAAATGTCTTTATAAAATGAAGATCCTTTTGTGATAGTGAAATGGGGACAAGTTGAACATTTTAATATTGAAGAGTTAGAAAAATTGCCACCAACAACTGGTTATTTCAATAGAACATTTTTTTTCATTATTAAAACTATTATTGATTTCTGTTAGTTTTTTTTCCCCTGCCTTTGGAAAATACAAAGTCCTTAAATAATTTGAGTTTTCACTTATTTCCTCAGAATTGTGGCATATGACTGATAACCGCCTTTAGAACTTCTAATAGCTAAATTACAATTATTATGCAAAGACCTACAATAGACAGTTATATGGATTGTTAAATGACTTTGCCTTTTTTGCAAACCATAATCATTTTCCTTTATTAGCTGAAGGATTTCATAATTTAAGGGAGATGAGAACCTATAAGTCACACTTTCAAATAAGGAACATGGATATTGCAAACATTAAATTCTCCCATAAAAATGTTAAGGCATCATTAAACTAGGATCAGATTAATACAATTCAGTCAACTCTAGATAGATATCTCCTGTAATAGGCTGAAACAATACCTAGTGATATAGGACGTGTAAGATTTTACTACAATCAATTTATAAACCTATAAAACATACAGGTATCACTCAAAGCCACCGTTAATTTTGCAAGCCCTGTATTAAATCAAGTGGATTTGGTAAGGAAAAATATTCCCCACCCTTACTGTAACTCCCTTTCTATTGTTGGCTGCTATCACAGCATCTTCCTTCCACCCTGAGTCAGATGAGAAATGCCTTCTGGTAGGGGTTGACCTGAGAATCTGTGCTTGATTTATCCGTCTAAGTGTCTGAAAGTCTTTTAAATGAATTTTCAGGGCATAATTTAATTCTCACTTGTAGCACTGTAAAGCTGGAGTCATTCTGTGCTTGTTCCAGAGTAACAGCAAGCAGGATTTGACCCTGGGTTTAGTCAAATTAAAAACAAAGACTTGCATCTCTTCTGATCAGCTGGGGAAAGAGAGGGAGTTAGCTCCGGAAAAAGGTTTGGACTAATGGCTCTGTGTGTGTTCCTTCCAAAGGTACAAGGTAGCTTTGTGGGTCTGGAGAAATGGCAATTTCAGACAAGCAGGGCAGAACTGGAAATGCAGAAGTTCCAAAGCATGATCAGGTTATCTGTGCCAGCCTCACAAGTCCTGGTACACACATTTAAAGTGTTGTATGCATTGCCCTGGTCTAACCCCATTATGGGTATATATGCACTGGAATATTTTAGCATTGATTTCCAAAAACACAACAGATTTATTGCATGTGCATGAGGAAAGAGAAGAGAGAAATAAATATTTCTCCCATGGCACCCAGACATGCATCAGTGCATTATGGCAAACATGGATCAGGATATGACCATAAACTGTGCTGTATCTCTTTTATGCATTAATAATCAATCTGATACTAAATTCTTTACAATAGAAGGCTGAAGCAGGACTGAGAGAAACCAACAGAAAGGAGGAAAGAGTGACTTGCTAAGCTGAGCAGAGCTGGTGTGACTCCTAGGAGATTTACAGCAGAATAAAGAGAAACTTTAGAGGAACTATTTAAAAGGTGATATGGGGGAAAAAAAATTAGTTTCACTTGTTCTGTGAAGCCAGACTGGACCACTCAAGACTGACCATCTTGCATATACTGTTGTTCTTTTTAACATAGACCTAACTGCATGCACCCTCTATGCTTGGAAAGAGAAAGAGCTCCATGAACAATAGTATGGGTTTGTAAATCTGTATTAATGGTCCAAAATGTAAGCAAACAGAAGGAGATGTCAAATACAGTAAAAGATGAGTATAGATTAGTTTCTTTGTAAGGCCTCTCCATTTGCATTGAAGATAAGTTGTGTGATTTAGTTCAGTATTTGCAGTATTCCCTAAGGTCTGTATAGGACAGATCCCAGGCTGCCTCAGTCATTTAGTGAATCATCTAATGCAATTGAATTCTGAGTGACAGCCAAAATTATATGTAGTTAGTAAAAAATGTTGTTGTATTTAATCATATAATTGTGCATCCATTTAGATCAGCCTAGCAATCACAAGAACCCTTATCCACAAGTACCTTTACCTATGTGACTCGTGGTTAATAAGTAGGAAAGCTCACTCAGAGGGCATTCTCAGGCAGAGAATTTGAAGAATAAGGCCTAGCTATATGCCAGCAAGAGACATTACTAAAAATCCATTGTTGTAGATGAGGATTGTTTTAAAATGAGGGGTTTTTGTATGCAGCCACCTCATTGCAAAGTAAAAGATGCTACCCTGGTGATAGCTTATGTGAAAGAAACTATAAAGCAATTTCTGTTATAGTTTACCAATTTAAATATATAGGAGTGGGGAAAAAAAGTGGAAAATAACCTTTCAGCCTAGATACTCACTCAACATTTTCTGATCTGCCCTGTCAGTACATTCCCCTCCAACAACTTCTGAACCTGTGAGAAAAATTTTAAAGAGGAAGCCAAGTTTCAAAGTGCATTTTCTTTAAGATTATTGGGGAAAAAAAGCTCAGAATATAAGGCAGAAACCCTGACTGGCACTTTTGGTAAGGCAGTCAGCAGCATGCATCTGCTGGGCATCTCATTGTGATGTTTGGGTGCTGGAATAGCTGGGGATGTGCTCAGAAACTGGTGTGACTGTGGCCTCACCTCAGTGGCCTAAAGGAAACACTCACTGAACAACTTTGTTGTATAGTTAAACTGCCTTTTTAATGAAACAATGTGAATTGGAGACATTTGGTGCCAAATCCTCCAGTTGCAAAGAGAAGGACGTGAGCAACAGCAAACGAAGACATAAGTGATGCAGAGATTTTATGCTGTCTGTTTGCAAGTAATGAGCTTGGTTCATCCATATGGCTGGTGATTGCTATCAGAATAAGTCACAAAGTGAGCTAATGGCTTTGCTCACACACAAATTGGAGAAACATATTTTCCAAGTCAGAAAACAACCGATTAGTTGAATCAGGAGCTCGGAAGTCAGGAGACCTGATTCAACTTTCTGCTCCACTTTAGGTTTTTGGAGTTACCATAGCCAAGCTTTTGAAATATGCCTTTGCTGCAGACTGCAGTGAAGCATCAAGGTCTGCTAGTTAGTTTTTAATGAGCTAGCTTGGAAGCAGTCTGTGGCAGCACTCAGTTAACTTACCCTCCGTTCCAGCTCATCCGTTAATTTCGCTTGTGACAGTTGGATTTCAGGGTGTTTGGTGAAGTTCAGCAGGGATCAAATATAATCCAGCACTCTGATCAATCATATGAAATAAATTTAGCATTAAATGACCCAGTGGTCATCTCAAGTTAGATGTTAATTGTCTAACCATGGGGACTCCATTGATTGGGTAAAGTAGGACAGATGGGCTCTGTAGTGCTGGAGATGAAGGACAAAATAACCAGCAAAGAGCCCCAAGGGGTTGTATTTGCAACATAATTCATCTCACCTAACTTCAGAGATCCCCAACCCTAATTACCTTTAGAGCTGGTGGGGACTTTAATGCCTTTTGGAGAGTGACTCATCTGCATTATTTGAGGCACCACTCTTGAATTGTTTGGTAGAAAGGCATAGGGATGAGGGGGGAATCTAGAAAATCTCTGGTTTGGGCTGGGCAAACCCAACCTCAGGGTGTTTTCAGTAAGTGGCCTTGCTCGTGTAAAGGTTGATGCAGTGAATCTGTACTACAGCTTGCAGATAAAAGAAACACTCTTGCCCAAGTCTAGCTTTGCTCCCTGCCGTGCTCTGGGAATGACATCCTCAGGAAGATGCAGAAGGACAAGGTGGAAGTGAAACCTGTGCTCAGACCAGCAGGTGTGTCAGGAAACAGGACAGAAGCTTTGGAGCCCTCCTTGAGGATGTTAATATGCATGGAGGGGATGTTAACAGGAAACCTTCCAGTGCCTTAGACATGAAAGCTGAACTTAATTTCAGTGAAACAGTTGAGCCCAGAAGAGTCAGTCATGAAAAAACCCTCCCAACACCTGCAGCTTTACCAATAAATCCTGTCTAATTAAGCCTATGAGATTTCACATTGTTAAACACAGAAAAAAATCCATTGCAAAATTTTATATTGTTGGGAGTTTCACCTGTACTTTGTGATCAGTGCTCTTGGATTCATTAACAGGGATGCTTCAGCTGAGGAGGATGAAGTGAGGGGAAAACGCCACGAGAGGGAGATGTTGCAAGCAGGAAAGCTGTCGGGATTCTCATTCTCACACAGTGCGTTAGTTTTAAAAGGCACTCCACTAAAGTTTGTTGAACTTTCAGGGAGCTCACAGCATCCTTAAAATAAAGTTAACTCTGGGGGTAATTCTTCTGGAAAGCTAGAAATCACTTTGGGGAAAACAAACAAACAAAAACCTAAAAAAAAAAAAAAAAAAAAAAAAAAGAAAGGAAACAAAAAACCCAGACTGAAGGCAAAAAAAACTGAGAAGCCTATTTAAAAAGTAGTGTTTATTAAAAACCGAAATCTTCACCAGACACCACAACGCTGGCTGTTTTAAGGTCAGATATTTTCATTTCAACTTCTTTTATAGTTACTTTAAGTGGTAAAATGCATTACATAGTACAGATATGGTGACACTTTACTGCTCAGTATGAGGGGAGGAGTGAACAAGGAGAAAGACCTGCTCAGAGAGATCACTCCTCTCCAATTATCTTGGTTGTGATATGTGTTTCTCAGTAGTGTTAGGACACCTCCCTAGAAAAACTTTGGCTATTTCCCAGAGTTCAGCAGTAATTAAATGCCTATCTGAACTCCTAGAGCCAGTCTTGAAAAATGAATGTAGCAGGAAATGGCTCACGTCATGTCAAATATATAGGGCTAAATGTGGATATTAATTATATAACCAGAGGGACTCAATTTACTTTGTAAAGCAATTAAAAGAAGACAGAAATTTACAGTCTGTTTCTGGAAAAGAGTAATGCCTGTTTAAAAATAACTTTCTGCCCAGAATAGTCTGCCTGTCTCACATAATATCAGTTATGGGAGGAAAGGATCCAAACTAACACAACAGAAGCCTTTGGTATTTACAACACTGCTTCTTTATGGAAATACCAAACCAAAGTTTTAACCCAATACAAGGTGACAGGTGCCCAGGTGCACTTTTAGGCATGTAAACAAAGGCTTTGCTTTTCAAACTGCCTGAAGTGCACATCAAAACTTGGCTTCCCCTTGTTTTCATTCCCCGTGGGCACATTAAGGATATAAAGAGATCTTTGTGTTCCTATGGACAGGAGATAGAGGTTTCATGGTTTATAATATAGTTTCTTATTGATCTAGATTATTCTAGTAGCTTATTTCTCTCTCTTTTATTTTTTTAAATGTATTTCTTGTTTGAGAGTGGACAGGCAAGGATTGCTTCCCAGCTGAATCAGAACTGGAGTTTGTTCCTCTGTCTATAAGCAATGTATGAAACCTCATTAGCCTAAAGCACCTGTTCCAACAGGCATACTGATGGAAAATTAGCATCCTCTTGGATGCTAACTGCACCTTAGTTCTGCTTTCAGTGGTTTTCATATTCTTCTTCTTTTTAGTGTAGGCTCTGAAAATACCATGGAGGGATTTGGGTCTGGCTGTTGGGGAAAGGATCCCAACAATTCAAGCCAATGGCCACAGCATCCATCCCTCTCTCTGCCTCAGAGCTGGAGAGAGCAAGCATCAGACATCTTCAAAGCAGTGTAGTCAGAGAGAAAAGCATCAGCTCTTCACACATGGCTCTGTGTTCTCCTCTCCACCCCTTCAGAAATCAGCTTCTAGCAATGGACTAAAAAGCCCATGAAAGTTAATTTTGTCTTCAGAGTACAGCATGTTTGGTTGGGCTACTCAACACTGCACTTCATTATTCCTTTTCTCCAGGAGTGTCATGCTCCAAGTTTTCCTGGGATGTTTTCCCCTCTGCCCTGTTGTGAACATGATTTCAGTGGGATTTTCTAAAAGAGTTTAATGCATACAGACAAGACAGTAGGAAAAAGAGTTGAGGTGGTGTTGGTCTAAATTGTTTATTTCAAAACTATAGTGAGAAAGAGCTTGAAAAAGCCCTGAAAGTTCTCTGAGAGAGTGTTGGGAGCCAGGGGCTATTACCTTTATATTGCAGTAGAATCTCTTTGCTTCTATGTCACTGTTTCCAAAGTAGAAATGAGTTGAAGACAGGGAGAAGGAACAGCAATTCTGAGTGCCTTTGTCAGACAAAATTCTACTGAAACTAGAAAGTTCACATAAACAAGGACTTCTAGGTGTGACAGCAAGAAACCTTTAATTCTTGTACAGCAATTTTAAAATCTTTTGGTGAGAAAGGATGGGGTTGTGTGCTGAAGCAATATGTGACAGCACAAATAGTTCCATTTCCACACTCCTTAATGAGTCTGATATGCTCCGGGTGATGTCACTGTCAAGGCTGAGCAGCAGACATCATTTACATCACTTACTGTTTATATAGAGGGTTCTTGTTAATTTCTTGTCTGCAATGTGGCTGTGCCAGTTAATATATTTCCTTCTCCGTTAGAACTCTAAGAACACTTAGCAAAACATTATATATATATATTTATGTATATATCAGCCTTTTAAGTATTTTTATAAGCTGTTATTTAAAAAATACATTTAGAAAGGGATATGTATTTGCTTTAAAATACTGCATTCTTGTTCATCTGCACTTATCAGCAATGAAAGAGAAATGAAATCCTGATGCTGAGAACACCAAATTTTGTGCTGGGTGTTTTAGTGTGCTTGAGTCTTAATCATCCTGTTTCTAGATGATCCAGCTGTTTCAGGTGGTTTTCAGGTGAACTCATGGCCCTGTAGGTGACCGCTACTCTCTGTTCCTCCACTTACTCCATACAGTCAAAAAAAGACTATGGGTTCCATCTATCTGAAAGCTCACATTCCCAGGAATATGAACACAACAAATTGGCCTCTCTGTGGCTGTTTTGACTAATTTTTAAAGGATAAAGCAATATTTTAAAAGGTTCTCTTCACTGCTTAAAGGTAGTGAGGGTTTCTTCATTGTGCTCAGCAAACGCAGCCAGAGTTTCTCTTTGGTGCAAGGGCCTGACTCCCAGATCTACCTTCTCTAGTCTGAATTTCAGATCTGCACAGTGCTTCCCTTTTATAGTAGTCAAAACTCTGTAGCTTTATACCAGAGTAAAGGGAAAACAAAACAAAAATCATTAATACATCCATCTTATATCCAGTTTATTTAATACCAGAACAGTAAATACAAGTAAGAGTTCTGGAATCTGGCATTGCTAGAGCAAGGTAAAGCTACAACTCCGTTGGTAGTTCTGGAATCCTGTGTGGGCTGGGAATCTGAGGGGTGTATATGAGTAATCTGCACATTCAGTCTCATAGATATTGACCATACACTCTAAATGCTCCTGATATGGCAGAGCAGCATCTGCAGGAAAACAAAGCAACCCTGTGCTTGTCAACTGAGAACTATTTCCAATATTTTTAGTCTTATAACAAGTGAAATAAGCAGTACCTTTTGCTTAAAAAAAGTGATCTTTGGTCAACACAATTAAATGTGCTTTAGTACTATTTTACAACCTTACTGCTAAGATTATATATAAACCTTTTTATGTTGTCTTAAGGGTGAACACTCAAAAACTGAAAGTAAAAAAAAATAAAAACTGAAACTTTTTAGTTTCAATGCAGGTAAAATTTCAGAGCAGAGGTAGGCTCCAACTCAGCATCCCACAAAGACTGAATCCCAGCTGTCCCCTGAGTGGGTAGGAGGCAGCAATTCATCTTCAGATCACTTCCCTTTCATAATTTCTGTATGAGAACAGCACTTGCAAACACTCTGGGCTAAGCCCTTATTTAGCTGTCCAGAGTAAGAGCTCTGAATGTCAACTGCCAACACATTTAAACCTAGCTGATGTTTAATATCCACATCTGAAAGTGTAACCAGCGGTACTCGGTGCTCTCTCTGTGGCATTTCAATTCCACAGCCATGAGTAGCTGTGAGGACATTGGTTATTAGGAAAACTCTCTCTGTGAGCACAGGTCTCACCAGCAGGCTGACCTTTAAATCCAGGCAGATATCCTGGAGAACCTGTGCTCCTTACCATGTGCCTTCCAAGCTGCTGCTGCCATCTGAGGTTGAGCAGTCACACCCACCTTGCAGCTAATGAAACTTTTGTTGGAGCTGACAAAAGCTGCTCTGTGGAAGGGATGAACCCAAGCCTTATGCTGGCCCTTGCTGTAAAATTATATCACTCAACAACCACCTTGCCAAAACAGCCCAGCGCTCACTGAGTAACATTTCACCAACATTTCAGCTCCCACACTCCTCAACCCTCTCCACTTTCTCTCATCACTCATGGAATAAAGAAAAAAAGATACTGAAACAGGAGACAGTACTGCTTTATCTGTCTGCTTCCCTACTTCTGGTGCCTCTGCAAGGCAGCTCTGCAGGTAAATACTTTTTGTAGACTTGGTGTCTAAGCATTGAATTCATATGAATTTCAGCAAGTGTAAGGCACACAAGAACCTGAGTTAAATACAAATACGCTACCAAATGAAGCCTGCAGTATTTTGCTTTTCTTAGTGCAAATGTTCTTGCACACACACAAAAAAACCTACTGATGATTCTGAAGTAGGATTTTGATCAGCAAGACTGAGTTTACTGGATATTGTGTGGTTTAGTGGTAGATTTGGTAGTGTTTGGTTAATGGCTGGTTTTGATGACTTTAGGGTCTTTTCCAATAGAAGTGAATCTGTGAAATTATACATCTGTTTATACCTCAGTTGCACCTAGAAGCTCTATCCAAGACCATGCTGGTGTTGAATAAATACAGACTAAACCTCTCCTCTGGAGCAGCTCACAGTTTAAATGGCACTGCCCTATGCAGTAAATCTGCAGCAGAGCTGAAATAGAAGGTCAGATCTTCCAGGTCTAGACCCTACTGTCTCCCACCTTTGGTTTCTACTGTCTTACTCCTCCACATATTGACTTTTGGAGGAAATTCAGTGAATCCCAAGAGCTCAGCTCCATTATTTCAGCTTGTTCCAACTTCAGGACTAACCCTCTCTTACACAGATTTCCTCCTCTTCCCAAACACATTGTTGATCAACTTGGCCATTGACTTGGAGCCGCTTGATCGTCTCTTCTCCTTCACTTTGGAGTTGGCAGTGATGTTCCTCAGCACCTTGGTGAACATTGCCACAACCTCCTGATAGTGCTCTGCTGCTGACAGTTCACAGAATTGGCACTTGTTGTCTATTGCCAGCTTCTGTCCTTCATCCCAGCCAACCTCCCTCATGTGGCATAGATCCTGTTTATTGCCAACCAAAAATACTGATGACTCGACCATCCTGAAATGAAAAAGGTTCCAGTCAGAGAAAAGGGATGTGCAGTGCTGTGTTATGTGCTGTGCAAAATTCAGTGTGTGTGAAAAGTATGTATGTATAACAGGCATTTCAAAATAACCCATAATGAGCTAACCAAACCCCTCACCCTGCCAGGAAGAATTCTAGTTTTCCATTTGTCAAAGGATTTTCCGGACAAGCTGTTCTCTACCAGTAGATTTTCGTTTTTGTTTTCTCTACTCAAAGATTTAATGTATTGTTAAATCCACTGCTTTTTTTATGCTCTGTGCTGCTGAGTATATTGTCAGCACCTGGACTTCATGAAGAAGCAACCTGATCATTATCTCCATTTGCAGGTCCAAGAAACAGATTAGGGTCAGTGGCATAACTCAGAAAGAAAGACAGGAAATCTAATTCCAGGCTTCTGCTAAAATCATTCCTTTTAGAAATTTTTCCTTAATTAAGGAAAAATACTATTTTTCTTCCTTAATATTTCCTTAATTAAGAAAGGTCAGCAGTAAAACAGACAGAAAAATGGGGCTTTTACTTCTCTTCTGATAAAGGTAAGGGATTTCACTCTTTTATTTAGAAAGCACCTCACCTGACTGATGCAGGAATACATACCCCCATCCCCCCATCCACACTCACACCTGCAGTTCTGGTGATTTTTCTTTTTAAGTGCTTTCTTTCTTTCCATATGGTCACCCATGTGCACAAATGATGCTGGGGTCATCACCAAAGGCAGTTTAGGAGATATTTGTGGTATTACTTTCCTTTATTGTGGGAAATGTTTTTCTTCACCCTCTGCATTTGTGCATCTCCATTGGTAATGGAGTGGGAAAGTAAAAGCACAGACTGACTGTGCCAGGCTTTTTTACCTGTGTAACACAGCAGAAATGTTTATGGCAATAATTAAAATACTAGTTCTGTAAGAAATAAAAACAAAAATCCCAATGTACTTGGGTTTGGATACAGTAAAATTGATTGTAATTTGCCACACATTTTACCCACAGGTGCCTTGTTGGCATTGCGTTACATCACTTTGTTGCTGCTGGATTTTAATTGCTGCTAGGATAGCCTGCAAGTTCACAAAAGGGTCCTGCTAAGGGGGAAAAAAATAAATAATGCCACTTACTTTTTACAAACTCCTATGTGAGACTCTCGGATCCTGTAGAGCAGGGCCTTGGCAAAGGCAAAGGATGCTCTGTCACTGATGTCATAGACAATGATAAATCCATCAGCCCAGTGCAGCTCATCTGCCAGGGACAGCTTCCCCTGCTGGGGCTGAAAGAGGTGCAAAAGAACACAGAAAAATAATGTTACTATTGCCACTCCAGAGCCTTTTCTCTGCTGCTGTGAATGCCAGAACATGGTAACCTTCATTACAGAAGATATTTAATAGGTCTAGGTACTGGCATAGTGCTGCTCCAAAACCTTGTAAATACCCAATATCAAAAATGGCACTTTGGATCACTGATTATGAAACATTTACACTTTGTTTAAGCAGTGAAATTCCACAACCTCTACAGCCATTGCTTAAAATTCTGCAAGGTTACATGAGAGTGAAACACACAGGACATCAAAATTTGTGTGTTTTGTAGTTGTAGCTCTGGTTTGCTTGTTCCTAATGTTCTGACTACAGTAAGCTTAAGGATTTTCTTCATTTTTCTTTCCTCTTTGAATTGTTCAAATTTCAAACACTAATTACCCATATGTTAAATTTCTGAAGAGCTAGGGGGGAAAAAAAAATCTTCTTTCAATCTGCAGTTGAGTTTAATAAATCTAGTGACAAAAGTCACTTGAGTGATATTAGGGTTGTACTAATCCTTGACCCTCTTCACACCAAGAAGCTGCCACACTTCTGATTTCCAGAAAGCAACAGCTTTAAACTGTCCCATTAGGCAAAGGAGTGTCATTTCAAAACTATTTAAAATTAGCTTATTCCTGCACATGACTTGGCAGCAGCTAGCAAGACCATAGGACCTAAAATAGATGGAAAACTGGAAGCTAATCAGAAAAAAAAAAAAATTACTTGCTTTGCTAAACAGCCAAAGTTAGGCCTTGTTGTTAAGGAAAAAAAAATGAGACCAGACAGCTCAGAGAGTGCTAGCACAAATATGTGCAACCAAAATCTCTCCTGCTAATGGGGAAGTACTCATTAGTTCCAAGCCCCAGCAACTATAAAATTTCAGTCTTTAAAAAAAACACTAAAGAGCGGGCACAAATTCCAGGAATTAAAACTTTGTAACCCCTTGACCCTTTTTACCAAGTACACAGGTAATGAAGAACAGCTTTTCTTTATCCTCTTCCTGCTGCTAAATACTTACCTGGGAACAAGGGTCATAAATTTCCAGGTGTATCTGCCTCCCATCCAGGCACAAGTGTTTGGTGTAGATGCATTCTAAGATAGATATTATCCAAAGAGAATCAGTGTTACTGACTGGGAATGACAGTGAAAAGAAAAGGCAAGAGTGAAATTTGATAACACTGAGGATTCCTTGAATACTGGTTATTTGATTGGTTTCCCAAGAAATTTAGAATTCTTTTGTCTCTAATCTGTTTGGTTTTTTTTTTTTTTTTTTTTTTTGCAGGTGAGGAAGGTTGTTAGGGAAGGGGTTTTTGTTTGGAAATTTGATAATACTGAGGATTCCCTGAATACTGGTTATTTGATTGGTTTCTCAAGCCATTTAGATTTTTTTTTTTTTGTCACTGAGCTGGTTTATTTTGAAGGTAAGGAAGGTTGTTAGGGAAAGTTTTTTGTTTGCTTTGTGGTTTTGGTTTTTATGACTGGTTGTTTGCCTTTTTTTCTGAACACACATTGGAAACAAACCTATTGAATTTTGCACCAGTCAACCCCTCAGGCAGACCAACACCATTCTCTGTGGTGCTCCCATCAAAGTCTTGGTAAGTGAATAGTTTCAGACTCTGCTTTTCCTCTTTCAAAACAGAGGTGAGTGGAATTCACAATCCTCACAATCAGCTAAATGCTGATCACCATTCAGCTTGATACCAGGGCTCAGGATTATCAAATGTGCAGCTCTGATTCTGCACAGAAGTGTTATTAGCAATAATATTTATTTACCATGGCTTCTGGTGCTTTAAGCGTTCTCATACCAGGCAGCATTAGACCAAGAGTATTTACAGGACCATGTCCTTAGGATCTAGTCCAAAAATATTTCTGCAGTGTCTCAGATTTAGGACTCTCCACCAGCACTGGGAACTCAACTGCAGACACACCATCACTACTATTTAAAGCAGCAGGATGTTGTGAGCAAGTGTAAGCAGTTTGTGGTTGCCAACAGCCTTTCTACACTGTGATTTGTCATTTTCTGAGCTACAGGGACAAGAATTGGTGTTGACAGTACAGAAAACACGCTTAAAACTGTGTAATGAGGGATAGCTCAGTGATCTCTGGAACTCAGCATCTTCAGCATTCCTCATGCTCATCTTAAGAATTCATCTGATGATAAACTATCAGTCCCAAGCATCTCAGGGTACAAAATCTACAGCCCTTTGCTTGTTTCCTTAATTAAACAAACTTTTAATTATTATTATTTTGGCTCCACTAATGGTGGCATGATCTTTATTTTACCACCCCTAATACCACTTTCCTCATCTCTAGAAACAGTGCTAAACTCATCTTCCAACAATCATTTGTTAAAAAATGAAAATGTTCTGGGGGTTTGACATGCCTTTTACAGGACTTGCAGTACTGGAGGCTGGGAACAGAACCTGGTTTTGGTTGTAGGTGGTTTGGAACACACACAGAGCACGTAATTTTTTATGTGGTAGCTTAGACCTAGAGCAGCCAGCTGGGACACAAAGTGTCTGCTCACTTTATGTTTGTATAATAACAAATAATGGCAGAGCACACATGAACAATTGTAGCTCTTCCTTCAGAATAAGTTCATTTGGATATATTCTATACAATTCAGCTTAGTGCTTCTTTTCTCTTTGTTACTTACAGATCCTTAGAAGCTACCCTGATTCCTGTGGGAAGGGGAAGAAAAAGTATGGAGAGAATCTTTTACTTTAGCAGGGAGAGTGAGGTAGAGGAGGGCAATCTCTGGTCCTTGTTAAGTTTTGGGATTTCTGCCACATCAGCTGGGTTGGCAGCAACACTTCCAGAGTTATTTGTGATTCAGCTGAACAGTATTTCCAGCAGGGGTGTAAAAGTTCAAGTCCTGCTCTGCCACCTTCCTAGATTTAGAAGTGCCTTAATGAAAGTGGCAGAATGGCACCAAAGTGATATTTAATCCCGTGACCAGCCAGGTTTTCCTCAAAGCCACCAAAGCAGCACCCTCCTGCCTCACTGGGGGATCTCGTGAATGCTTTGATTACCCCCCCCCCCCGTGCTGATAAACAATCTGAACATGCCCTGCAGCCGAGGAGGGGATATTCGGTAGAACAGGTCTTGTTTTGGGTTTTTTTAGCATATTTCTTTGCTCTCTTTGATCAAGCTGACCATACCCCACTCTCAGCCCGGCTCTCTTCCCCTTCCCAGCTGCTGTGAGAGCAGCCATCTCCCCCCAACTCACCCCTTCCCTTTTCCCCAGGGCTCACACCCCAGCAGGACCCCCACCCATAACAGAGAGGGAATTCCCATCTCCCTGCAAAGTTCTACCACACCCAAATCCTCCATCAAATCAGCGCTTGGGGAGCCACAAGGGGAAAAAACACTCACAACGCCTCGTCAGGAAAAAACTTTACAGTTCACAGTAGAAGTAATGGGATATTGTTGAGAGCAGCTGTAAGCAAGAAATGCTACTCCACTTTCTACCACTTAAGCACTTATATCTGCTTTTTTGGAAGCAGTGCTTCTGAAATGCACTCTGTGCTTTGCTGTTTAAATCTTTACTTTCAGGATAGGCAAACCAAAGTATAGATTTGTGAAAGAGCATGAGTTTTACAGGTTTCAATAAGACAGATAAAAAAGATGTGATGCATTGTTTTAGTTTGAAAAAGAAGTGAGTTTTTTGGCAGTTTGGCGGTCAGACTAATTAATTATGCTATTTGAATATCAGCACTACCACCCTCTTTGCTCATCATTTCTTTTCAGGCACTTTTTCACATAACACTGCACTGTCTTAGCTCTGAGCCATTGCCTCCCCCTAAACGCAGTTTCTGTCACGTATTTGTATCAACGTACATCTAGCGCTAGCTCTCCCCAGGGGAAAAACCTCCATCCTTCCATTCCTCCCTTCATCCTTCCATCTATCCCTGCCTCCGTTCCTCCACCTATCCCTCCATCCATTCCTCCATCCATCCCTCTATCCTTCCATCTAACCCTGCCTCCATTCCTCCACCTATCCCTCCATCCATCCCTCTATCCTTCCATCTATCCTTGCCTCCATTCCTCCCTCTATCCCTCCATCCCTGCCTCCATCCTTCCATCTATTCCTCCATCTCTGCCTCCATCTATCTCTCCATCCATCTCTCCATCCATCCCTCTATCTATCCTTCCATCCATCCATCCCTCCATTCCTTCCTCTATCCCTCCATCCATCCCTCCCTCCCTGCCTCTGTCTGTCCCTCCATCCATCCCTTCCATCCCTCCATCCCTCCCTCGGTGCGCTCACCGGCTCCGGACGCGTACTCTCCGATGAATCGCCGGGTCAGGAATCGCACCGCCAGCGCTGCGTGAGGGAAGCAGAGCCAGGATCAGGATTAGCAGAGCCGGGACTATCAAACCCGGGATCAGCGGGGCCTCTCCTCCCCCTGCACCAAACCCCATCCATTCCCTGCTTCCCCCCCTTCACCCTTACCCGATTTGCCGGCCCCGCTGCCGCCCAGCACGGCCACCTTCACCTCGCCCATGGCGCCGCCGCCGCCGCCGCCTGCGCGCCTTTAAAGCGCCTCGGGCGACGCCGCCCCGCAGCCCTCAGCTCTGCCCGCCTCCTCCCGCCGGGGACGTGCAGCTCCCGAGGGTTCTCAGAGGCGCCTTCCTCCTCCTCCTCCTCCTCCTTCACCCCTCCGGTGCCCCCCGGCCGCGCCAACTTTGTGAGGGGCGCCTTCCTCCTCCTCCTGTGCCCCCCGGCCGCGCCAACTTTGTGAGGGGCGCCTTCCTCCCCCTCCTCCTCCTCCTCTTCCTCCTCCTCCTCCTGGTGCGCTCCGGGGATGAGGGGGAAGGAAAACAGGAAAAAACACAAAAGACGAAAAAAAAACAAAAACCAAAACACTCCCCACAACCAAAAAGAGAAAAACCGGACGAAAAAAACCCCTAAATTTAAAAAAAAAAAAACAAAAACCACACACACAAAAAAACCTCCAAACAAATAAAAAAGAACAAACAAACAAAAAAAAACCCAACAAACAAACAAACAAACAAAAAAAACCCACAAAAAAAGCCCAAAAAACAAATAAAAACCGGCAGCATAAAGAGCCCAACAAAAAATCCCAAGCAAAAAAAAAAACAAACAAAAAACAACCCAAAAAGCCAAACAAATAAAAAACAACAGCAAAAAAAATAGCAACAACAAAAAACCTCAAGAAAAAAAAACAAAAACCAAACACAAAACAACAACAAAAAAGCCAAACAACTAAAAAACCCCCCAAAACCAAACAAATATAAAGCAACAACTAGAAAGCCCCCCCCAAAAAAACCCAAAACATTAAGAACCCCATAAACCAAACAAATAAAAAACAATCCAAAACAATCCCAACACAAAACCACGAACAAACAAAGAAACCCTCCCAAAAAAACCAAAAATAATCCAAAACCCAACCTCTGTGTGTGGGGGGGTGTGTGTGTGTGTGTTTGGTTTTGCTCTAAGTTTGTTTTGCAGGCTTGTCATCATTTTATACCAGTAATATGAAAGTGAAGAAACTAAAGTGCTTTTGGGTTGTTTTTTGTTTGGTTGGTTGGTTTTTTTTTTAAGTGATTCTGGGGGTAACTTGCTATAATTTTTTTTTTTAAGTGGTTTGCACTTGTCTGTTCTCTGCCCCAGGTTTCATAACTCTCAACTAACTCTCGCTAAGTCTCTAATCTTGTAAAAACCTTCTGCGGACTTGCCTTTTTGTGCCTGAGATTGTTTTTATTGAGTTTAAATTTGGGGTTATGTGGTGCACAGTGTTCAGCTAAGACTTGCAGTACACCTGTGAAAAGGGAAAATGTGAAATAGCAAAATACTGCAGGTCTGGTAGGTGAGGTAGGAACGGCTTATCCCACTGAAAAGACCTTGTGTCTGCTGTGCCTCTTTTTTTCATGTTCCTCAAGTGCTCTCTAATGTCTATTTGTTTCTGAGCATACACAAAATACATCTGCGCAAAGGTTCACTTAATCCACTGAAATAAGAGATTTACCATCCAGGTTGCTTGTGCTTTTATACTTGTACTATTCATGTTTATTTGGTTTATATAACTTTATTATACTTATTCTGATATTTTTACTCTCTTCTGATGGAGTTGTTGTGAAATTGCATAAATTATATAAATCATTCAATGAAGCCCTGCTGCAGAGTGCTTGCCAGGGGGTGTTCCAGGTACAAGAGATTTCCATGAGCTCAGGAAAACAGGCAGGGGAGGTGTTTGAATGTGTTTGTTACAGCTGATGGAAATGCTTACTGTGGGAAAAGATATTTAAAAATTAACAGGTGGATGCAGCTTGGATCTAAATTCCCTGCTTAAAAGTTGCTCAGGGCTGGAGGTGTGATCAGAGGCTATCAGATAGGATATCTGGTTTGCTTTATGGAGGTTTAGTCACAGAATGGTCTGGGTTGGAAGGGACATTAAAGATCACCCATTTCCAACCTCTGCCTTGGGGGTTGGAAATCTTCCACTTCCACTGTCCCAGGTTGCTCAGAGCCCCTTCCAGCCTGGCCTTGGACACTTCCAGGGATGGGAAAGCCACAGCTTCTCTGGCAACCTGTGGTAACCACCCTCACCATCCCCAGGGTAAAGAATTTTTCCCTAATACCCTATCTAACCCTGCCATCTTTCAGTTTGACCCATTCCCCCTTGTCCTGTTCTGCTATTGCTTGCTCACAAGACAAAAGTTACTAAAATGTCTAAAAGAACTTTAGTCTGACTTTTTTTGGCTGTTTTAAGATTTGCTTTTGAAATAGCAGGATGCTGAGATCACTAGGCTTGAGCCAGTATTAGTGCAAAAGGCACAACTTGGTGTTTTGCTGTTCCATATACATTGAAACCACTGCAACAGGACACTGAGACTTTACAGGAAGCTTAGAATAAATATTGAGGGTATGGCAGCTTGTTAAAAATCAAATGCTGTGGTAGTAAGTGTTGAACTTGAGATGTGATTTGTCCAAATTCTTATTCCATACCCTCAGCAAAGGGAAGAACAGAATCCAGGTCTCTCTTCTCATTATTGGAACTTAACTCCATAAACACATCCCTTGCCTAAACAGCAGATATGATGACCAAATTAGGGCGTTGCACATGTTAAAGAATGTACTGCCTGGGACTTTTTATTTCTTTTAGTAAAATAAAAAAAGAAAAGTCAAGAAGACTAAGATCATTTGTTGTGTGTGTTTGGTAATCATATAACTTAGAGCATTAGAGAAATGACGTTTAATTGAAGATTAAACAATGTGAACATTTCTTTTCTGAAAGACTGTTTTTCTCCAGCCCTTCCTAGAACTAAGTGGAACTGAGAACATTTATAATGTGAGGAACTCCTGAATATCCACTTTTCTGTCAATATTCTGTTATTACTGCTGCATTTTCATTTCACAATGAAAATTAATTAATTAATTGATTTTTTTTGTAATTTACATTAAAAGTTAAATGCTGTATAGAGGAAGTTATTGATAATATCAGTAGAAATTAAAAAAAAAAATCTGTTTCTGTATTTGAATTTGCCAGAAAGGAATATCACTTACTGAGATAATTCTAAGTGTTTGACATTTTTATGCCTCTTTTAGCATTGGAAAAAATAGTTACTTTCCAGATATGATTAGGAAAGGATAAGACAGGGAATATTATCCTAAAATAATTAAACAGTCTTGTGACAGAGAAATATTTATTTAAGATTTAAAAAACCCAGGCTCAAGTACCTGACTTGAATCAAATAATTTAAAATTCCAAATTCTGTTTCTTACATCCCAGGTAAGGGATGAAACCAGTTTTTATTCTCTGTCACAGATGTTATTTATACAAGAAATTAAAAACAAACAAACAACTCCCCCAAAGAATCTCCCAAAACAAAAACAGCTGTGGTAAAAAGTGCTGCAAGACACCATGACATTTCAGGGAAGATTAACCTTTGCCACCAAGTCTTTTGGTACAATGTTTTTTTGATATTTTTTTTTCTTTACCTAAATTTCCATCTCTGATTTGATAAAAATTATGACCAAAGAAAATTTTTGGTGGCTTGCTCATTTGAATGTTCACATGTGAAAAAGAGGAAAAGGAAAGGAAAGACTGACTGAGCTGTCAGAAAAATGACACAAAAATACATAGTGAAAAAACTTATATAATTTCCATCAGTTGGGAAAACAAAACCTGTGAACTTGCATTCTACAAGCAATTAAGACTTGACTTATTTTAGGAAAGAACAAAAAGATAGTGCTTCATTTAATTAATGCATTTTTTTGTTTATTTAATCAGTTGGGAAAAATATATGGGGGCTTGTGATATGAAGAGGATGTGGTATATTAGAAAATTTGTACAAACTGCATTTATATATTTTTTCTCATGGTCTAGAAACAAGTGTCCCATACACAAAAATTGTGGGAACTACAACTGAAGGCTTTCCCCTGAAATACGTGGAAGAAATAGGGGCCTGGAAACAGATGATACAAGGAAAATATTAGATTAGAAGCTTTCCCTGCCTGTGAAGTAGGAAAACCAGACCACAGTGAACTTTGAAATTAATGGAAGAGACATTAGAAATAAATTAATTAATTAATAAAATTAATACATTTGTGGGGCTGCAAATGACACCCAGACTGTTTCTGCTGTGATGGCCAAGGCTTTCCAGTGATCAGTGATGTTTGGTGAGTCTGCTTGGTGGTGAAAGTCCTGCTGAAAGTTCCTAAATAAGTCACGAGGAGATGAACCAGTGTTTGAATTCGCAGCATTTTAACCATTCTGCAGTAAGATGCTGGCACAAACGTCCTTATCTCAGGTGAACACATGAGATAAGCTGATCTGTAAGGGGAGCCAGGTCTTTCTGCACGGGGAGTGTTGAGCTGTAAAGTCTTGGCCCCTGCTTGGGGCCCTTCAGGTTTAATGTCAGCTCTTTCAATACTCAGAAAAGGCTCAGGTTGCCTCCATGGGTTCAGAGATGAAGGGAGGCTCCAGCTGAGCATCTTCCCTGTCGTTGTCAATTCTCCCCACTCTCCAAATCAGATCTTGTGCATTTTTTGATTGTAGATACAGTCTGAAAAATCTTTGAACAGTATCTATGAAGCAGAGGATATCTTTTTTCCTTGCTATAAATCCATTACTTGAATCATTATGAGGTGTGAGAGGGAGGCACACAGATTCTTTTTGAAGACTTCACGTTTTCTTACTTTATATTTAATGTATTATTTGGTGTTTGCCTCTGTTATGTGTTAAAATATTTATCTGTGAGTTACATGGCATCAACTCCAGTGTCTCTGAGCAGAACTGCCCTTGGAAAACTGGCTCTTACTTGAGGTTTTTAATAAGCTTCTGATACTAAAGCTATGATTTGGCTTAAAATTTTCTGGCCAGTTTTTCTAATTATTTTCTAAAATTAATAATATTTTTTCTAATTATTTTCTAATATTTTCATTTAATGCTACTTAATATCTTTCTAATTGCAGTTTCATCAGAATAAGGTGCTTATAGTCCAAGTGCTCAGGCATAGAGTTCTATTGCAGATAAAAATGATAATAAGTAGACATTTTGGTTATTTTTTTGTATGTAGATAAAAACTGAGGTTCTGAGCGGGTTTTTATAATCCAAATTCCTACTAATAATTATATTGTTGATGTACTTTTTGAACTTTTCTCTGTTTGGGCAATGTAAATTGTAACAGTTGAGTGTGGCCAGTGTTATTTTCAGGTTCTCCCTAAGGGTTTTGTTTTGCTTGGTGCAGTAGATAATGCAAACAGTTCAGGGCTAGAATTACTAATTAGAGGTATTGCCATTAGAAATAAAACAAAAGGCTTGGAATATTTTTCTTAGTCTCAAATCTAGCAGGACATGGTCTGACTCAAGTTTGTCTTGATTGTACCACACTAAATATATATCAGGCAAGGACCTATTTACAGGATAGATCTTACACCTTTCTGGCTTATGAACAAAAAGAGAAAAATACAACATATTCACTTCAAGTTTTTGGGTTTGGGTTGTATTTAGCTGGTTTTGTTCTTTTTTTTTTTTTTTGTTTTTCTTGTTTTGTTTTCCCTGAGGGCAATGTGTAAATTTATTACTGACATTCTCTGGACTTTCTTTGGCTGTGAGAAGTTCCTGCAGACAGGCTCTTATGAGAAATTTATAAATGATTTTGTTTTCATGCACACTGTGAGGATAATGGTAGTAAAAAAAAAGAAAAAATCCAAGGTAGCAGTAGGATTCTGGAATTCAGGAATAGAAACAAACCCCAGGTATATAACACTGCAGAGCATATTGTGGGGGCACTAATGGGGATTATGACTGTGAGGAAAAAATACCTCAGGGTTTAACATCTGAATCTGGAATTGTTTTGGATGCTTTGTGTGCCCACAGCTGTTGACTGCTGCTGAAGAAAGCAGGAGGGAAAAGGAGACTAGGAAAACACGTTCATCAGCAGGTATTTTCATGTAAATACCCAGTTGCAGACAGTTCATTTCAGAATTAGTTCATTGGAATTTTAATTAGCTGAGGTTCTATATGAAGCTTTAATTAGTGTATAGAAAACTGTAGCTGCTCAGAACACACTTATGTGGTGCTGACAACTCAGTGTGTGGGGTGGGAAGAATCTCTGTCTCCAATGGAGCTGAACAATTTGGAAAAGATGCACTGAAAGCCAGGAACCAAGCAGACTCTTACTGCATGGATTTGCAAAAGCAGGCAAACCAAACAGGGAAAAAACATCCATTTTAGCATGTTCTGCTGGGGACAACTCTTTGTGGTAAAAATGTGAAGGTAATGAATTTTGGATTTGAAGCCCTCACACTGCTGGATTGTGTCTTTGCTTGTCTTTTTGTTCTGTTTCCCTTTGGAGGCCTGCTGGTGGCTCAGAATCAATTGTTGCCCAGAGGGCAATGAAATAGGAGAATTTTAATGGTCCTGCAACTTGATGATTTGCATTACAGTGTTGCTGCTCCATTTAAAGGGCTCAAATCTTCTCAGTCTAAAAATCCTGAATTTGGTAAGCCAAGATTGCTTTGAGGGTGGACCCAACACAATTTATAAAATGCAGCCTTAGTCAGGGAGCTGTGCTTACATTCTAGATATGGTTAAGGATCAGAGATTTTCCACTTTGTTACAAACCTGATCTGCAGATTCCATCAGAGATAAAACAGGTTTTGTTTTCTATCATATCCTTGGCTTGATTTATTTAAAAAAAAATCATAAACCCTTTTGTTTGTTGAACTGAAAACAAATGGATGTAGGTCTCCAGTGAGCTGAGCTGGGTCAATGGGGATATTTTCTGCCTGTCTGAATCATAGTGAGATTTTTTATGTTCACTTTGTGTGTCATAAGACTATCATTTATAAGATAAGAGCCTCATCCTGTTCCTGCTGAAGTCAATGGGTGTTTTTGCAATTGCTTTCAACAGCAGTAGGATTGATGACTGGAACTGAGCAGCTGCTGAAAGGTTAGTTTTAAAGCAGAATTGTGGTCAGAAAAGCAAAGTGACCCTGTCAAGCTGACATGCTGAGAGCACTACATTTATTTTTTTCTCCGTGACATCCAGACCAAATCTGCTCAGTTTACAAGTCAAACACTTTTTATTGACTTCCAGAAGTGCAAAGTCAGCCTCAGCCTGGAGAATCAAAGCTGTTACTTCTGCTTCAGTCTGCAGAAGATTGAACATTCAGAGCTTGGCTGACATGGCACTGATGCTTGGCTGAATCCAGCCTGTCCTAAATCTGGAGGGTGAAAGCTGCTACAGGAAAAATGAATTTGTTAGGACAGCAAACAGACATGGCTTGCAGAGATAAGGAGATATATTGGGGAAGTAAATATTTTTATATCTTGCTTCTAGTTGTACCTACACTTTAATCCTTAACCTCATGCCATGATAAGGACTTAACGTTTTCACATTGTTCTAGTCTGGGACTACAGCCTAAACTGTCTTCACTGAAAAATGTTTTCCAGAAGTGCTTGCTTTTTGTGATGAAGCTCATTTCAAGGTCAGTTGAAAACTTCAGAAGCCAGATATGAAAGAGGTGACTCCTTCCAGATCATGCAATTCCTTGTTTACACTGAAGGGTTCAGCAAGAACAGGAATATGGATTGGAGAGGTAATTCTAATTCAGTTTATTATTTAAGAGATCTTAACATTATGTAATTGCAGGTGGGGCTTCATCAGCTGCTGGCTTGTCATATTTGTGCTTTAATGTGAGTCTGGCCTCAGAATCTTGGTGTGGCTGGCTGATTTCTGCTATGCTTTATACCACACATTCCATGTTGGAAAATGTTTGATGGCAGTGTACTGCCTGAAACTGGAGCTATTTTTAAGGGCAGCCAAATATTAATGACTCTTCTGTAAGTGTGAGCATGGACTGCAAAAAATTGTAGGCACAGAGTGTGTGGTGATTGGGGTGTGTTGGGACTATGCCAAATCATCCCCAATTGGCCCCAGCTGTGCCAAATCATCCCCAATTGGCCCCAGCTGTGCACACAGGTGAGCAGCATTAAAGGGAACAGCACAGAGGGCACACAGGTGCAGGGCATCAGCAGCAGGGCAGAAAAGGCTGGGCTGGAGGGCAAGGAGGGCAGATGCTGCAGCCTGCTGAAGAGGAATGGTGTTACTGTGTGTGGGGAGATGCTTGAAGCCGTCTGGAGTGGAAAGGTCTTACTCTGCATGTGCACACAACTGAAGCTTTCTGAACAGGTAAGGTGTTTTTTCATTCTGAAGTATGGTGTTACTGGGTTTAGGGTGAAGCTTTCTGAAGTTGGAATGATGTTAGCGTGTGCGGGTAGGTGCCTGAAGCCTTCTGATGAGGTTTGGGGTGAAGCCTTCTGAAGTGGAATGGTGTTACTCTGTGTGGGTTGAAGCTTTCTGAAATTGTATGGTGGTATTCTGTGTATTGTGGCTATCTCAATTGTGACACTGCATCCCTTAAACTCAAATGAACTCCTGCTACAAAACCTCATCAGGTTTTTACTGCTGGAGATTTTTCTCATGCCTTCTCGAAGTTTGGCATTTTTTATTCCTCAAATTCAATGAAAGGTCATGAAAATCTTGCTGTTTGCTTTCATCTCCAGAGTTCTTCCTTTCTTCTCTTGCTTGCTGAACTGATTAGTGAGGTTGTTAACCTGCAGGTGAGACTTGTTTTTTTGAAAGGAGACTCTGGCTAGATAGGGGAGGAGCTGCTTGTTGATCTCCTTCTTCATCCTTGGTCACTGATAAGCTTTGGAAGGGCAGGGGAGGATTGCTCCTCCCCAGGGAATGACTGAGCATGCACAGGTGAGCAGAGTTTTAGTGAGATGTTGGAGAGGACAAAGAGTGGGACAGAAGATGTGAGAGGCAGGTGGAGGGCTGGAGAATAAGAAGTTGAAGAGGAATAGGAAACTTCTGTGTGAAGTAGCTGCTGCACTGTCTTGGAGATGGTAGAAATTGTGAAGATTTGAAGGTTTGTTCCAGTCAGCACTTCTGCATGGTAAAGGATTATCGGGAGCAGGAACACCTTCAGGAACACCACTCTAGGGTTGCAGGTTGGTTTCAAATCTTTTTGCTCAATGCCTTGCCCAGCAAGTTCAAAATTACTCTTTTTTGCAGTTTCATTTTTGCCTTTTTTGGTTTTCCTAATGTTCTTTAAGTGCTAATGTCAGGAATTGTGTTTGGTACCTAAGTGCTTGTTTTTAAAAAAAGTTAAGTATGTGCTCTTTTTAAATTATGTAAAATGTGATCATTCATGTGGATCCAGCATTTTTTTGTCTTGAATTGCATGGATTCTTCAAGAACTGTGATCTCTTTCCAGTTAGACAAAAAACCCTGAGTGGAAACATGAAGTAAAACTGAACTGTGTGTGCATAAAGATCAATGTATTGTATCCAAAAAACATGACTATTTTGTTGCGTGTGCATAGCTCAGATTTCTTGGTGCAAGCAAGTAAACTTATTTTCTAGAAATGTCCAGGTCTTAAAAAAAGCAAAACGAAAAACAACCCCAGCAGGGGAAAACAAAATCCTTTCCCATCCCCCCTTTGGGAAAACAAACGGGCCACCCACTGGAATGTATGGAAATACTCAAGTTAATGACACAGAAACCTTAGCTCTGCCTCTATGCCTTTGCAGTAGTAGAAAATCCAATTATTGCTCGTTTTGCCCAGAAAAAAACCATTATCTTTCAGAAAACAGCTCTTGATTTAGGGGCAGCAGAATTTACTCTAACTTGTCTTCACCTCCAGCGGCCGATTTTTGGGAGCACCAGCATTAGCCTGTCCCTGTGGAATGGGGTGGGTGTTGAAGCAGGTCGGCTGATCCTTTTTCACCCTGCAAACCCCTGAGATGGGACAGGATCCTGTGGGATCCCCGTGCCTGATGCGCTCCAGCTGTGGAGCCACATCTGGGGCTGGGTGAAAAGTCCCTTTCTCCACCTCCTCCCTTCCCTCTGCCCTGCCCTGGCATCAGGAACCTGCAAAGCCTTTCCTAAAGGGGCTGTGCTGCCTCCTGCTCCTGTAAACAACGCCCTGGCTAAAGGTCAGCCCGTTCCACCCTGGCTGGGCTCTCTGAAAGTGTTTGTCTGTTTGTTGAAGCAGGAGGATCTAGAAAGTCTTTTAGTAAAACACTTTTTTGTTGTTGATTTTTTATTTTTTTTTAATTGTGATTTCTTATGGGCACAATCTCGCTGTTCAAAGTTCTTTAAAAAAGTTTATATCTCTTAAAAACTAAGAAATATATAATGAATATTTTATAAATAAATACTAAATATTATTTAAATAACTAGTTTAATACAAATATTATTTATTAAATATAAATTTTATATTTGTAAATACTTATTATTAAAGATGAATATTATATTTTCTCTTTCTTAATAATATTAAGACAGAGAAAATTTTTCATTTTTTTAATTTAAGCGTACTGTTGTTTTTAAAGAGTACTGTTAGAATACCCTGGGAGCACTAGTTCAAATGTGGTGTGGAAGTAAAGGATATTCAGTTTAAATCATGGAATTGTTTCAGCTGGAAGGGATCTTTAATGATCTTTTAGTCCAGCCCTGCTGCAATGAGCAGAGGAATCTTTTACTAGATCAGATTGCTCAGGACTTTTCTCCAGTCTGCCATTGAGTGTTTCCAGGGATGGATGGGTAATCCACTGCCTCTCTGGGCAGCCTCTTCCAGTGTTTCTGCACCCTCAGTGTAAAAAATTTATTCCTTGAATTAAGTTGAAATCTACTCCCTTCTAGTTTAGAACCACCTCTTGTCCTACTGAAAAATCTGTCCCCGTCTTTCTTACAAACCCCCTTTAAATGTTGGAAGGTTGCAGTAAGGCATAAATTGTGTCATAATCTGTAAATATATTTCAAGTATTCTCTGTGAGTTATCCAGGAATATTAATATTGTGTTTATTTTTAAGTGTTGTTTAACATATTCCTTAGTTACCAACAGACTACAAAGTATTTTATCATCTTGTTGTGATACTAACCCACCATCCTGCTTCTCTCCAACATGCCAGAAAAATCTCTTGCCTTCTCTGCTTCATTAAAAATATTTTCACTTAGAAATTTCCCTATAGCTTGGAATTCTTCTAGTTGCTCATAAATTCTGCATTTGCCAGCCAAGTTACAGCGGCATAAACTTAGATATTAGGGGGTCTGCAGTCTGTGGCTCCTACTCAGGTTCTTCGTTAGTCTCAGGCAATTAATTTAGAGTCAAGGTGCTGTAGATCTGGGGGTTTACATATTTGTATGGATTTTTGTTTGCTTCAGCTTCTTGCAGTCTCATTTAAAGAATAATTCTTCTGCCATTTTCCTTAAAAACAGACAACCAAATATTGTTCTGAGAGAAAGAGAAACCCAGCCTAAACCACTAGAGGCACTGTCACAGACAACTTTGCTGAGAAATTCTTTTATTTACAAATACATTCTTAAGAAATGAAACTTGACTTTGGCGTTATTAAAAGTAGGGGAGGAGGCTCCCTTATCTGCACATATTGCATTGAAATGTGCATTTTGTGTTCATGCTACTGCTCCTTAGAAGTGCATTTTATGTGATATCACTCATTCCCTTAGATGTGCTCTTTGCAGTCCTGGGAGACTCCTGTGGATGACAGAACTCAAATCACCAAATATCTAATTTAGAGTAACAATACCTTATTATCAAGAAGCATTAAAAAAAAATCTGGCCAGCAAGCAGTCTGTCCCCTCTTAACCTTTAGCAACAAAATGTTTTGCCCTTCACTGTGTTTGGTTCCTGTTTTTGAAGAAGTGCTGCAAACTGAGAGCCTATTCTGTTTACAGCTGGCTTTTTTCCCTGCAATTAACAAAATTGATCCTGCCTCCTTTTAAATACAACTTGGCCACCTCCTCTGTATTGTTCTTTCATGAAGAGTATTCTTGACTTCATTGACATTCAATAATGTTGAGGTATGCTGCTAATTATTCCCAGCATGAATGCCTGCTTATAATTGCAATTTATCATGAATGCATAAGACTGGTTAATGATTTTTTTTAAATATTTTACTTTTTTTTCCCTCAAGTCTTGAGAGTTTTATTGTTTCTAAAGCTGCTGAACAAACCTGCTGGCTTGAAAATAATAGTTAATGCATACCACCTACTGGTAATAATTACATCAAAGCTTTTTGCCCCTTCTAGTGTGCTAATGCTGCAGAGCTTTAGGAATTCTTTCCAGCCAAAGAGCTGAATTTTTCTTGAGTGCATCAAGGAGACGTCTAGCAGAAGATGAGTGACTTTGCTGTGTACTAAATAGATGTGTGTATTCCTCCTGGGAAATTCCTAGACATAGTAAGCACACTTTCAGATAGATATTGTTCATACACAACTAACTTCCTAATGTGGTGTAGGCAAGAAAGGGCCCTGGAATGGTTTTGAGCAAAAAGGAGATGGAAAAGTTGATTTCTCTAAATCTAATGGTGGCAGTTTACTGATGTGGTAGATAAATGCCTGGCTGGGGGATTTCTCATGGCTCAGAACAGGTCTCTTCTGGATGTGCTTGGGTTTGAGCTCATTCCTGGATCAGTTATCTCAAACTTGCTTCTCTCACACTGTGGCTCTCCATTTCTCCTGGGGTTGGCTCCAGTTTGGTGTGTAGTAGTAGTTTTCTCTGTAGTTTTGTGCCTGGAACTGATTGCTTTTAAGGCTGGGAGTCATTATTTCTGCCTTGGAAGGAACTCTGTTGTACAGTGGCAGAGTATTGAATTTTCTTCCTCCATTTCCCCACATTTCTGGGTAGAGAATGTGTCCTGAATGGAAGAGGCAACAAATACAATAATATATATTCTTTTAATAAAAATTAGCTTTGTGTATTTTAAACTGTAGACACCAAAACAAAATTCCTTGTCTATTCATGATAATTATTACAATGCTCATGGACTTTGAAGTGAAGTAGATCTTTCAAAGACTAACCAAAGTGTCATTCTGGACATTATACAAAGAGCAGCCTCTCTATGCTCACTTCTGGATGAGGAAAAAGCCAAAAAAGAAAGTATTGGGGTAGGACTTGATTCATCACTAAACCCCCAAGTAATCCTATTATAGTTTTTGAGCTTGCTGCTAGCTACTGGGTTCTTGCTACTGCTAATTGAATTTGTGGCACAGGCTTTCAAAGAGCTTTAATTCCCATTATATTGTCTGTACTTGATACTGTGTGTGAAGATTCACTGAAATGTGCAAAGCAGCAAGGCATATAAAAAAGGGAGATGATGGCATGAACTCAGAGTGACCAGACAGATTCAGAAAACAATTATGAAAAGGAAAGTTATGTTGTTTCTGCCCTGGGACTTCTTATCTGGATTGTGACCTTGAAAGTGGCATTTGGTGCTGCCTGCCTGTGAAAAGCAGCTCCTTTCCCCTCTGCATTGACCAGAAAAAGAAGGGGAGGGATTTGCTTCACCCCATGAAGTTTAAGCACATGTCTCTGATTGCTATGGCATGGAGATTTTCTCCTTTTTTTTTGTTTTTTTATCTCTACAATAAAGTATTTATCCTTGGATTCCTTTGGTGGAGAGAGGTTTTTGGAGGATGTTGTAAAAATATTTATTATCTGAAGCCGTGTAAAATGCTGAGAAGTAATTCCTGCCTAAAGAACCAGCAGTTATCTTGTTCAGTGCAGATTTGAGTCACTTAAAATAGGTGGAAATTACATAATTTTGTTCTTAAGTGAAACAGCCTTGAGATTGCAAGGGGTGTGAGTTGTGGTCATTTCTTTTTTCTGGGATTTTTTTTTGGTTTTTTGTTTGGGGTTTTTTTTGTTTGTTAGTTTTGGGGGGTTTTTTTGTGTTGGTTGGTTGTTTTTTTGGGGTTTTGTTGGTTTTTTGTTGGGTTGTTTTTTTTTTTTTTTTGGTGGGGTCTTTTTTTTTTTTTTTTTTGCTGATGAGCTGAGTATGGTGAACGATTGTTTCAGCCAGCTAATCCTGCCCATGTCATGGACCAAATGTGTTCCTGGATGACCCCGATGCAAAAGTCATGCCAAAATTGCCTTTTCCCCTCTCTTTTCCTTCCTATTCCAGCTGCAATTAGATGGATGAGGAAAAATGACAGATTAAGTGATTTATTTAGGGGCATGAACGGTCAAAATTTTTAAGAAGATTTATTATCGTCTTAGAAAAACCAAAACATTGAGACACATACTATTTTTAGACTAGTCTGTCTATTTTAATCTGGTTCTGATTTTGTTTTTGTTTTAAGAAAAGAGGGCCTGTGTTTTCTCAAAAATTCTATTTATATTGATATATATCTGGTATCTGTAGAGGCCACATGTAGAGAAATACAGCAGCTAGTGCTGACTGTATTCGTGTAAATCCTATAACAGTTTGGTAAGGAATAATGCTTAGGTAAAAATTGAGTTAAAAGTCAAGCATCTTGTACTCAATGTTTTTTTAAGGCACCAAAATAATTCCCAATTTTTGCTTGCAATAAAAGATTCAGTAAGATGTCAGGTCACTGAAGCTCAGCTTGATTAGGAAAAAATGCTTACTAATTTTAAAACAAACAAAGCCAGGAGAGAACAAAATAATATAGTGCATTCCTATTGCTATTTCAAGTTACCAGTGTAATGCAGAAAGTTGGTTCAGCTACAAATTCCTGGCTTAGGCAAGGGCTTGATGAGATGGAGGGAGGGCAGCCTTGGCCTGTGGTTGCCATCATCTCCTCTTCCCGCAGGCCATGGGAAATATTGCTGGTTTATCTCCAGCAGGTATTCTGTGGCCTGCTCATATATCTATTCCATTCCACAGCTTTCTATTCTGTTATAAAACATTTTACATGGTTTAACTTCACCAAACTTTATTTTTTGTACTTTAAAGAAAAAAGTGCATTATCTCTTTTTTTTTTTTCCCATCAAAAAATGCACTCAAGCAAAAAGAAAAACCTTTTGCTGCTTCTGATGTCCTGCTGTTACTCCCCAGTGTTAATGTCTGACTTAAAGATTAATTAAAATAAATATCAAGTGCTACTGAAATAATTAATAAATTATACAATTTACATTCGATTGTAAGTGGAAGAATGTCTTTCACTTCCCTTTAAAAAATCAGCATGGTTCCAGCAAGGAAGGAAGCATGTTAATTACAATGCCTCCATGAGATTTTACAATTCATGGCTCAGAGTTGATCAGAAGATGCAGAGGAGGCAAAGAAAGTATTTTAATGTTTGATACTTCTGTTCTTTTCTAATCCCAAAGGTTGCTATTAAATTAATAAGAAAATCTGTTGTGCCTTTCCAGCAGTTTGATATTTCCTGAGTTTTTGTATTTAGAAGAGTTGGAGGCATTTAGAATTGTTTAAGACGTTGTGATTGCAGGGTCCATGCAACTTTTGGCATTGCAGGAACAATGGAGTTTATCTTAACTTATTATATGAAATCAGAATTAGCTTCTTTAGCTTTTTACAAAATATCCAAAAGTTTCATAGCTTTTTTTTTAACATATATGTCAGGACCAGGATTTATGCCCATTTTCCTGGAACACAATGATCAGAACAAAAGATTGAAGCAGCAGATGGAACCTAGCTAAGGCACAGCCAAAGTATCTCGTGTAGTGTATAAAATAATTTGAAGATGCCAGTGCATCTTTGAATGCATTTGTTAATTTGGAAAGTAATTGCATCTGTTATTAGAACAGTGGCAAGAGAAAGAAGAGACAAGTATCTTCTACAGGGCTAGCTATAAGTTACTACTGGTACAAATCATAAAATCATCTTAGATATACAATAACGAAACCAGTGCAGGGTCAGGTTGAACAGATTTTGGAAGGAGGGAACTATAATTCAGATTTGTAGGAAGTTGAATGGAAGGAAAACTCTTTCTGAAGTGGAGGCCTTTGCTGTTTCCAGACAAACTTAAATCCCTCTTTAATAATATGGCATAGTTATTAAAATGTTTGTACTTGGTGTTTTTAGGTTGTGGGTTTTTTTTTTTTTTTTTTCATTTTTCCTCTTTCTCATCTGAAACTGTGAAGATGGTACTTAAAAAAACCAAAAAGGCAAATTCCTGGAAAACACAAACCAAAATGGGCAGCATGGAAAAGCTTTATGAGCACTGAAGACAGAGTTTTGTAAATGGAGATTTGCGGCCAGTAGAAGTTGTGCTGCCTCTTTTGCCTGTTAGAGGAGCCTGAACGGAAGATTTTAGATTTTTAACTCCTAGCTGGAAGTGTGAGGTGTGACCCAGTGTCCTGCGCTGTTAGCTAGCTTGCCTAATCCATTTTGGGGTACAAATTCATGGTGCTAACGCAGTCCCATCTGGCAGGGTTTATCCCAGGATTATTGTAGCTCCATGGAAAGCTTTTCCTGGGAGATGTTTCCTTGTCACTGTGAACTGGGCTGGGAAATTCATGTCTGCCCAGGACTCCCAGGCCTCTCCATTAAATCTTGTGCTGTCCCGTTCCCTGTGGTGTAATTTAATGCTGCAGAGCAGTAGGAGACACCTGAAAATAGCTGTGTTTGTGGTGCAGGCATTTAACAAATTATCTCAGCAAATCTGAACGATTACCTAAGTGCAGTGAAGAATGTGCCTACTAATTTTGATGGTCATTAGTCACTTACTGCCTGGAATCCTCAACTCTTGTAGCTATTGTTCTGCTACTTAATTTCAGACTTAGAAGTACTCAATTTATTTTCTGTACATGCTTTAATCATGTCTATTTCATTACAAACACTTTCATTTTAGCTGCAAAGCTCTTTTTGCAGGTGGGAAACATTGCTTCTTGTTTGTATATAACAAACTAACATCTTAATTTTATTTTGTACAAATCAGAAATGTATCTGACAAAAAGGTCTGTGATTATAAAGGGACTGTGCACTGTGGATACGGCATTCAGGCTTAGGAAAAACTCTTGGGAAAGGATTTTTTGTTGTGTTGTTTTGTTTTGTTTTGCTTGTTTCCAATTTTGATTAACAATTTTTTTTTTTTTTCCCCAGGGGGAAAAATGGGGAGCACAACAAAAAGAATAGCTGTTTAATTTGATAATGCTGATAACTATTGGGTTTTGACCTGAAGGCTCATTAACCTTTGTCCCAAAAAGCTTATCTAAATAATTCAGCGTTTATATTGGGAGTGGGAGAGCAGAGGATGTGGATTTCTGAGCTCTCTTGGAACATCACTGGCTCTGCATTTAGAACAGACTTGACCTTTCTCAGGCTCAGGTCCTGGGCTCAGTGTTCACCAGACTTTCTCAATGACTTTTTGTTCTTAAGGAGGGGGGAAGTCCACACTTGTCTGGCTGGAGAATGTTTTTAATGCAGGTTTTGATCTGCAAAATTAATGCCTTCAGAACACAGGATGCTTGAGGGGAATGCCATGGAAAGAGGATGTTCTGCTCCATGGTCAATTTTGTGGCCCTTGTGCTGTTACTTGAGTCACTTGGGGAAGATTGATGATGTTCGTGCATATGAGACTTCTTGGAAGTTATTTAAATATATTCCACTGCACTCTTGCACTGTGAAAAAGAATAGCAAGATCAAATGAGGGGAATTACTTCTCTTCTGTCCATTTATAGTTCTGAGCATCTGTCTTTGCAGCTGCAGCAGCAGGGTTGAGCATTTTTATTCCATTTTATTCCATTTCCTCAGGAGTGGACATATGCATAGTGACTTCCCTTAGTTAAATCTACATGTGTGATAGTTACAGCGTGCAGTTAAGTGGTTTTGCTATAGAATTTAATACTTAAACCTTTTACGTTCTGCAATATAAATATTTATATTCTTTAAATGAGGTAGCAGAGATTAGTTGGTTAAAGAGTATTTGTGCAAATGATTTTCTCTGATGAAAACTTACAAGGAGTTTTGAGCAGCTGAGATCATGACAAGTTTGGAAAAGGAGGTTTGTATCAAGAACAAATACCAACTTTGTTCAACTCCTCTAAACAGTGACTAAATAAAAGTCAGGAATCAGTTATGCAAGGGAGAGGTTCTTGAGTCTGATTTCAGTTCTTTGCACAGTTCTTCACAGGGAAGTTTAGGAACTATGAGAGTACCAAAAGCATAAATTCTTAGTTCATCTCTATAAATTTCGTATAAATTATTATAAGATCTCTATGGAAGAAAATGAGAGAGCATGAAACTGATCATCTAAAGAAATAAATTAGGGAAAATTATCTGCGACTGCATTCAGTGTTGGATGAATTCAAACTTCAAAACAAGTTGCAAGAAGTTTTTCTAAGAAATAAAAGTATTAAACTAAATATTTAAAAAATATTTAAAAGGTGATTCAAGTTGTTTCCAGATTTTCTAGACTGGGTCTTGTGCGACTCTTCTGTGATGCTAATTGGATGTACAGTGAATTTAAATTTTCAACTCCTGACCACTTGCAGTTGCAAAGAAGTGCTGAATTGAGCCCTCACTACAAGTGAGCATAGAGCCAACCACAGCACAGTGGAAAATGAGTGAAATAACCAATCCTGAATAGCCAGAACTTGAAGAGGGAAAAGTGTTCTGTGCCTGAATCAGGAAGGGTCCCCTGTGTATTCCACTCCAAAGCTGAACCAACACGTTTCAAAAATATCAGTTGATTACATCTTTTTAAGTGCTTCATTTTGTGGTAATTTCTAGACTGAAATACTCTAAGGCCTTTATAAAAATGCTGCACACTTGAATATTTCAAGTGGATGTGTGTGAACTGGAAGAAAAAAACCAATCCAGTGCATGTGTTAGCTGGGAGATTGATCTTGCCTGAATTAATGTTGTGCTTTGTGTTTTCCTGTGCTGGGGGCAGAGACTGGATGGTCTCTGTGCTCAGTGAACACAGGGCTGTGTTTACATTTGCAGGTCAGGATTCCAATCCCAAACTGTCTGCCTCTTTCACTTGACTGAAGGAAGTCTAGACAAGCACATCAGAGCAGGGTGCAGTTGTCTGAAGCTGGCTCAGCAGAGTTCCTTTTTAATGCCTAACTCAAGATATCTGAAAGTAAGGTCTCCAAAATAGTTATTTTGTTGTAACTGTTTCCTTGAAACAGTTTTCTATGCTTGTCATAAGGATTCATAGACATTAGTGAGTAAAAGCAGTACAACAGAAATGAGAACAAACTTCTTTCCTGGACTAAACTTCAAAGCATCTCAAAGATTTGTATCCACTTTAAGAATGCTGATCAATTTTTTGTTGGGTTTTGTTTTTTTAAATTTGTTCAAAGTTAAACCTGTGAAATTTCACAAAAGGACAGCTTTCCTTGCCCCCGATATTTTTTTCCCAAGCAGAGGAGCTCAGCAGACAACTCTGATGTTGTGACTGTGAATGGGTTTGTTAAATAAGCAGAGGAGCTGTTTGTAGTGTGAGGCTTTGGGAGCTGAGCTTCGAGCAAGAAATACAAAGTTTAGGGGAGCCTAGACTAGGTGGGGTGGGACTGAGCTGAGCTTTCTGCCATGGGAGGATGCTGAGGTGTCAGAACCCAGGACATTTCTCTGGCTGCCCTGGGTGATTTGAGACCCTGGCAGGGGCTCAGAGACCTTGGCACAGAGTCACAAACACCTGTGCCTTTGATTTTAGCCCATGGAAACAATTACCATACAATTGTGTGAGGAGTTACAAGCCACAAAGGTTTGAGTAGAATGATAGTGAATTTGTCACAGGGTGAAAAAGTAGAATTTTGGGGATTTAGAATGGGGGTTCAAGAGGCAAGACGGAGGAATTTGGGTGTGTCCTGTCCTCCTCCTTCTCCTTCTTGTCCTCCATCTTCTGCTGTGCTGGTGGCACTTTTGTATTGGTTTAGAGTAGAGGCAGACTGTCTAACATAGGTGATAGGTGTTGGAAAATTATTGTAAATAAAGTACACGTAATTCTTAGTATAAAAAGGTAACATTGCCCTGAAGGTGGTCAGTGTGCCACAACCCGACCTGCTGGACAGATCTCAGCAGGTCAGAGAAAGAATGGAATAGATAAGAGAAAATAAACACATTGAAAAGCAGAGCTGAGGAATCCTGAGTTCTTCCTCAAGTGCAGGGCTGGGGAAAAGAGACTTTTAATACCTTGGGAGCCATTTCAGCAACACAAACCCAACAATTTAGGAGGAGCTCTTGCTAAAGAAATGCCAAAACTGAGGAGCAGTCCTCCTCTGGCTGGGTGTTCCTGGCCAGTGTTTCCCCAGTAGCTGGTTTTCCATTCAGGATTGGCTTGGAGCACTTGTGCAATGCAAACAACATTATTTACAGGGTGCACAAGGAAGAGGGTGTGATTGCACATCTAAAAACACAAAGCTGGAGTGTTGGAAGGCCAAGCATCCCTAACTCCTTGTGCAATCCTAGGGGCACAGAGAAGCTGCCTTTAATTACAACCCTGATTCTTACTAATGATGCTTTGAAATCCATAGATGAACGTGAATTATGGCAATGTAAATTAGTTATTATTTTGATTTGGCATGAGGCAGTTCTGAGAAGATGGGCACCACTCAAATACTTCACTGAGAAGGCAGATTAATGGATTTTGTGTTTTATTGGTTTTTTCTTTTTCCCTTGCAGAGCACCTTCCTGTCTTTTGCTAAATGAATTTTTACTGGGCACAAAAATACATATTTGGTCCAACAGTCTCTCTTATTGCTTGGATCACTAAAAAAATTCACGACATCTTAGTTTTCTAGTTTAATTCCAAGATAAATAATTCACACTAAAGAATTAAAATCCTTTAATCCATGAAAATATTACTGGAAATCATAATAATTTACAGGAGAAGAGCTTCCCACTGGAAACAATGATTTTTAGTTTTTGATGAGAGCAATTTTAAACCACACAGTGAATACTCTTCTCCAGTAGAGCAAACTGACAATGGCTTAACTTCACAAACTTCAGTCTCTCTTCTATTTTGCAAGTAAGAAACTTGTTGCTACTGGAGAATTACAGTCTAATGTACAGAGTTCTAATGTAATTTCCTAAAGGAGATTTAAATTTAGGTGCTAGTCCTTCAAAATACAGCAATTTAACAGACTAATCAAAAATGTGTGAATTGTCTCACCCAGAGAACACAGTAAATGGGGCTCACTTCTCTTCTTGAAGCTGTGACTGCTTACAAACTGTGATGAATGTGAGTGTGCTGAGCATCCTGCGGGAGCCAGTTGGGATAATCTGTGTGATTACAGGTTGTATTCAAGCTGTTTTTGAGGAGTTTCTTCTTGGAATTTGTCAGGCAGGATCCCTTTTGGTTCAGTTGCTGACTGCTGTGGTAGCAGTCCTCATCAACTTTAGATGCCATGAATCTCTGACCTGCTCTTAAGAGTGCTTTAAAGAAATGAGGGCACCTTCTGGGACTCTAAATGAAGCTGAGACTCTTATTATATCTTTATCCTCAGTAATTTTGATGATGGCTTCCCAAAATGAATTTTTTTACATTGTTTTGTTGCATAAGATGGCAGAATCTGATGGCCTCTGCATTGTGGTTAGCATTCTGTAATTTGTCAGCATAAGTAAAAAAAAACAAACCAATCAGACTCGGCAGTCTGCTAGGGTTGGTATTTATTGTATTCGTATGATCCTTTGTGAGGAAAACTGGTGGCTTTAAACCAAAGCTTTGGTGCAGGAACCTTGATGCCATGGCTGCTGATCTGCAGCTCATGTCAGGGCTGGCATCAGATACTCTGCACAAACAAGCTTGGAATTGATTGTGTGGTTATTTGTGTTTAGCCGGTGCATTTTATGGGGTGCTCTAGCTTTTCCCTGGGTTGCTTGTTGGGAAAAGTCCCAACCCTGCAGTGGAAATCATAGATAAGAGATGGAGGCTTTTTACTGCCCATAGTTGTCCCCCTGTATCAGTATATTGCCATAGTTCGGCTGTCAGGGTTACATGACAAGAGGAAACTAATGGAAAACTTCATCCTGAACAGTACAAATGGGTCATAAAACCATAAATGCATGCAAGATCATCCCTGTGTTTATCTTTGTCTATAGTCGTTGTATTGCTGTGAAAAAACAACTGTATTTAATCTGCTTTCTAATACTTGAGGACTGTAGCTGGAGAGCTGCAGTCTGCCACCAGGAAAACAGTTACCCCTGTGCTTTGATGTTTTCTGACACAAAACTATTGTGTCAAAATAGTATTTGCAGCATCTGAGACCAGTAAATCAGTTGGGATGTGGGTTGTTAGTGGTGGATTTTCTATTTTGGGCATGGGCTTTGTACCACGACCTGACAGGACATGCAGCAGGAGCACAAACATTTCTGGACAGCATCAGGTTCTGGAAGCTGGCCTGGTGTGATCCTTAATGCTTTATGGCTTAATAGATGAGTGCTGGTGGGTCTGCCAGGGTCAGTGACTCATGGAGCTCCTGGAGCTGCATCTCCAGGGCTCTCTGGGCTGGTTGCCACCCAAAACACCCTGGCCAGCTCTGTGCTCTGGCCCCAGGGTGTGCAGGGGCCATAGATGGGCATGCAGTCACAAATCAGGGTGCTGCCGGCAGCAGCGGGTCAGGGACACCGGGGCTGTGTGTGATGGGTGGGTTCTGTGCCTCCTGTGTCCCCTCTGATCCTTGGCAGCCACAGACACAGCCAGCCTGCAGGATAATTCATGGAGATGCCTCAGAAGTTGATCCCTCTCTGTGGCCGCAGCTCTCTTCACTGAGAGCAGCAGGCACAAGTTCTGTGAGGATTTTTCTTTGGGAAGGCAGTGAGAAGCTTAGAGAAGAGGAGCAAACAATTCTTATTTCTCCTTGTTATTCTTGTTGTAGAGTGTGTTATGGAGATTGTTTGCTAAAAGTGATTTAGTTATTAAACACTAGTGGAAGTTGTTTTGTTTCTTTAACTAATTTAGTTAAAGCTGTGTCCTGGCTGTCTCCACACAGTCACGAGTTTTCCTGTGGTATCTCTTTAATATGGTATAGTATCTCCTTAGCGTGTAATTTAGGATAATTTATATTAATTTATATAGTAATTAGTGTAATATAACTTAGTTATATTAGTTAATATAACTTAGCTTAATAAAGCAATTGTTCAGCTTTCTGATTCATAGAGAATCAGAAAAGCACAGTATTCCCTAGCTGGGGGCACATCACATCAACACCCTTTGCCTTTTCCTTCATGTTTTCCAGAGTGAGCATGCATCAGCTCTGGCCCAGAGGTTCTCTGTCAGCTTTCCAGCACAGCAGAGGTTTGTGTCTGTTGATGATCAATGGCAATAATCACTACCTAGTTAAGAAGGTTTGAAAACCTGGTCCCTCCTGCAGGTGCAGCCTGCCTCCCACCCCTACCCAGCTGACCCATGGAAAATCACCATCCAGCCATGTGCCTACCTGTCCTGGCTTAGTGCTCTGTGCCCCAGAGATCCTGCAACTGCATCCCACTCCAAAGCTCCCCACTCCTTTGTAAGTGCAGGTGCAGCAAAATGCTGCTTTAGTAGGAAATTTGCTGTGAAGTTTCATGCTCCACTGGCACACTTCATCCAGAGGGGAGGGCACATATTTGGTTGCTCTATGTAGAAAATATTCCTCTCCTCGTTGCCTCTTTCACCTTTTTATCTGGTTGAAACCAGCTGAAGTCTCTTAGAAGTCATTTGGATCCAAAACTGTGCTTCTGTTGGCTTCTATCTGCTTCTGTGGCATGGTTTATACAGAGAGAGACAGGATATAAGCACAGGCCCTGAAGGTAGAAGGAACAAAACAAGAAGGTATTTGGCAAGGCTCTTAAATGTCCTTCTGTCTGTAGTAAACCAAACCAAATGAAAGTCATCAAGTGTTTCTGCTGTTCTAAACCATGAGTCAGAGCAGTCTGTGCATCTTTATAAAGGAAGGTATCCACAGAAGCAAGTACACTGAAGAACAACCCTTTTATAAAATACAGAGGGGGAAAGATAAAGGTGGGGGGGTATGGAAACAAATCAAACAATTCTTAGGGTTATTATATTTATTTTCTTGTAATGGTCTGTCTTTGGCAGCCAATAAGCAGTTGTTTATGGAAACTTGAGCTTTTATTCTTAAAAATAAATTTGTTTGTAGTGGGAAAACTGATCTGAGAGAGTTCTTGGAAAATTGGCTTTGCTGCTCTACCATGGGTGAGCAGGGCTTGCTCTCCAAGAGCTCAGAGGTTACTGTGCTTCATTAGGAATAATCCCAGATTTTTCAAGACCTACTAAAACAACTGGCATGGGAAGAAGTCAGGCCTGCGGTATTTCCCTAGCTTGTTAGACAGAAAGTGTACTCTGGGTATGGAAGGGGCAAAGAAAGATAAGACAATGAGCTATAAAAAGATATAAGTAGAAAAGGAAAGAGAGTTCAAGTAATAATAAATACTCAAGATGCAGTTTTGAACTGGGAGTAAACATTAACCATTTAAGCTTTTTAATGTCTGCATTTTAAAATAAATTATATGTAAGTGTGGTGTTTTGTTTGAACATTTTACTTTGAATCCTTTCTGGGCTTTCAAAATGTATTAAATTAAAAGATTTTCCAAGCCAGAAATGTGTAAGTTTGTCTTCCCATAGCAAGAATTTTAGCAAGGTGTAGGAGTAGACTAGGAACACAATACTGATATACCAGGACTAATACGTGCTTTTCAGAATTTTGAAACCAAGATAAATGTTGATGTTTCTGCAGGCAAATGAGCTTTTGTTCCTGTGCAGTCTCTGTAAACACAAAAAGATTGCTCAGATGTAAATGCTGGTAGAGCATGGTCAAGCTTGTGGATTTTCTTTTTTTACCTAAAGATAGAAGAAAGTGGAAGTTGGGGACAAGGAGAAAATTTTTTCAAAGTTGTTTATTTTTTTTTCTTCACAATCCAGGCCTGTAAACTGATTCTAGAAATCTGAAACTCTTAAAAGGGTCTGTGTGTGTGTAGATGAGCATATATACCTGCTTGTACTTTAGTTTCAGGTGTGGAACCCTCTCTCCTGGAAATGACTGAGCTTTTGATGGCTGGAAATTTTATTATTGAATAAGATGTTCCAGGAAAAAAAAAGCAAAAACCACTTTTATTCCAAGTTTAGAGTTGGATTTATTTTCATAATTAACTAAAAAATGCTTGTAATTGTCTGTAGGAAGACATTGAAATGATCTGATGGTACATAAGGAGTGATGAGAGCACAACAGAAAGGCTCCATAGATAAAGAATAGAGCTTTGAGAGGGGCATGAAATATTTGTATAATACACATGTTTTCCAAGTCTACATCCACTTGTGCCTCTAAGAATTGAAACTCCTGGTTATTTTCTTCCCACTTTCTCCACTACTCTGAACTAGGCTGTGCCTGCACCAGCTGTTATTGCAGCACTCAGATTTCTGCTGTGCAGCTTTAGCACCTGAAATTAAAAATAAATTGAGGAGCTGAAATGAAATTTTAGTTGTTGTTTAAGTTGGGCCAAAAAAAAAATATTGCTGTGGAAGAGGATGGTTGGAAATGCAGAGTGCTGGAGCAGCTCCTGCCTTTCCAAATGTTAAAGTTTTATTGCTTGGTACTGACAAGCTCACTATAAATAGCAGTAATAACAATAATTTTATTTATTGGGCACCCTTCTGTTGTTAATGTCCTGTTAGATGGCTCACAAAAGGTGTAATCTGCTGTTAATGTCCTGCTAGGAGCCTCGTAAAAGAAATAAAATAGAAAGGCAGTTTAATGTTTAATGGTTTATGCTTTTTCTTTCATGTTGATGTAGAAGATTACAGTAAAAAGGCCAATTTTGCATCTACATTGTAATTAATGGAGTTTCAACAACTTATTTTGGATCTGAAACAGGTCCAAAATATGTTAATACTTGTTCTTTAGGCTCAGTCAGCTGATGCTTGAACACTTGTGATTGATTTCCATGGTACCCCAACTGGATTAATTAGAAGAGAAAAATACTGTTTCCCCCTCTAAATTCTGCTTACTGCAAACCCCTCTTGCTATAAAATGTCATGTTCTGGAGACTCCTTTTCCCCATCTTCTGGCTAAATTGCCATTTCTTGTGCTCATTCTATTCATCTTTTATGTTGCTCATTAAAAATGTTACGTTTTATGCCCCGTATTGTTCACAGTCTACAAGGTTTTTATCACTTAGATAAAAGCAATCTACTTGATGCACAGCTGCTCTCCAGAGTGATCTGATTGCTTTTGGGATGGGCCTCAGACGCCTGAAGCTGTGCAGAGCACTTCTCTGCTGTTTGCAAATAGCTAAATTAAATTACTTGCGGGTGAATTTGGCTTATAACATATTCAAAGGAGATTTTCAGATTTATGGACAGTCTGTTGTGCTTTCTAGCATTTAGTGTGGTCTTTGAGTGGCCTCACTGATTTCTTGAGGAATGAGGTTTAATTCAGCTTGAGCATGGCTTCCTTTATCTCACTTTGGGGGAGTGGGAGCGGGGGAAAGCAGCTTGGTCCTGGAGAGGAAATACAGGTTTTCCTATTAGTGTGGACTTTGATGCCTAATTGCTCAAAAGGTCTAAAAGTTCGTGTGGGGCCTCTGCACTGGCCCACACACTTCTGTAAATCCAGTTGTGAGCTCCTTGGCCTTCTCCATGTGTCTGAGGCACTGGGCACCCTGATCCCAGCCCAAGATTTTTTGGCTAGCGGGATACCTCACTGTTCAGGCACTGGATGCCTAAGTTTTCCCTGCTGATTTAGTCCTAAGATGAGACTGGTGGCATCCAGCTTCTCCCCATTGTGGTTATGTTTTTACCTTACACAACCTGCTTGTTCTGAAATGAGGAAAAACCTCTTACTGTAAAAAGTTATTACTTTTGCTCCAATCCCCAACATATTTTCTATAGATTTGCTCATAATAAAGTGAACAGGAGGTTTTTAAACAAAAGTTCTGTATTGTTTAGTGCACATGCTGACAGCAGCTTTTCTTACTTAACAGCTTTTCTTCCATTTATTGAATATTGGGGTGTTTTATTATTATTTTAAAGCTGTCAGCCTGCTTGCAGATGGTGTCACACATAGGTGGTAACAGTGAGCTGGTCCCAAATGCACTTACATCCACACTTGCCTAGGAATATATTGCTTAGTTGGATTTGGTCCCAAGATAATCAAGCAGTTGCAAATCCTGGGTTATTAAACCTCATCAAATTCTAGCCACAGTTAGCCCTGGTCACTGTGTTGCCAAGCCAAAGCCATCAGACTTTTTGCTCATGGCAAATATAAAGCCTGTTTAGATTTGATTAATTTTTCAGAGTTTTTAAACCTATTTGCTCTAACAAGAAGTGTGCCAACCTCTGTGGGCTTGAAACTGTTTTACAAAGTCTTTTCTGTGGCTTCTTAAGCACTGTCTGGCTTTGTCCACACTTCATTAAAGGCACGTAGTGGCTCAAGAGGATTAGGATAACTCAAACCCAGCCTTTCTACTCCCAGTGGAAATTAATCTCTTGCAAAGAAAGCTGTGCAGGTTTTGTTCTTGCTTTATTTCTTAAACTGCCTGTAGCTCTGTCATCATTTCAGACAGTGTTTAAAGACCCCAAGTGAGGCCCACTGTAGTAAAATATTTGAATATGGTTCTCCCTGATACAGTAATTAGGCTGATACAAGACTTTATCTTTGGGCTTCTAAAGTGTTTGCTGCAGTGGCAATCCTACTGCTCTAGATATTGCTACGGAGGTAATAAAATTAAAAGAATGAGAGATTTTGCATGGCTATACCCAAGACAAGGTAAAGAGCTGCTGTTCCCAGCACTGCTGGCTAACACAGTAATTCAAATCCTTCAAGGACAGTTTGGATGGGGCTTTGAGCTTCCCCCATGGCTGGGGGCTGGAAGCAGATGATCTTTAAGACCCCTTCCAACCCAAATTGTTATTTCACCACATATAATAATTATATAATTATCATATTTCGTGAAAGATGTGGCAGCAAACATTTGCACTCTGCCTTCAGCTGCTGTCATATTTCCCTTTCCTACTTCTTTCTCTTTCCCCTAGCAAGAAATACTTGAAAAAACCTTAGTAGTTCTTTAATTACTTGCAATTTTCATAAATAGAGCTGGTATACCACCAAGTGAATCTTCATGCCTGTTGTCAGAAGAGCCAGGCGCTGTATCCTGAGCAGTGTAGATGGAGATTTAAAGGTGAGACTGGAAATAGATAGGAAGGATTAAATGCAAGCTTTGCCAGTAAATATGGGCAGGAAGCTGAAGAGTTACAGTCTGTGAGGCAGCAGCAGGCATCCCATGTCTGTAGCGTTGGTGTGAGTCTCAGCAGAGCCCAGCTCACTTTAGGCTGGACTAACACCTGTGGGCTCACATTGAGCGGCCTCTTCTCACCTGCACTGCTCTGGAGCAGGTACATGATTGACACTTGATAGCCCATTATCTATTTTTACCCCTTGCAAGATTCTCTATTTCTGATGTTCATGGACCTGAAATAAGATTCTTTGTTCTTTCTAATCAAAAGAAGATGCCTGACAATTCCCTTTGTAATCATACTGTAAACAGCTGTGGGTAATTGTTTTTTATTTTCTTTTGTTCCTTTCTTCATTTCAGTCTTCTCCACTGATCTGTGTTATACATCACCATACAAAGTAGTAATCAAAGAAATGGAAATACATTCAACATTGATACCAATGCATTTACACTTCGTTTTGTTTTACAAATAAGAAATAATTTCAGACTGTACTTGGGCTATGCCAGTTCATATTCATTTTATTCCTGGGAATCTCCTTAACCAAAAGTTATCTGTACAGATTTCTGGTTGGAATACTGGAGCATCTGGGAATAGGAACTTTGAGTTCTGTAATGACACACTTTTACAAGCTTACAGAGAAAAGATAAAAGCTGAGCTTGATAAATATTGAGGCTAGACTTGAGACTCACTAAGACTTGACATGATAGTAAAGCTGTGCAGAGTTTTCTTGGGAAACTTCAGCAGGCCCTGGGAAGCATAATTTCTGAATGTGAAAGTAAATCCCTTAGAGTTTTGGTGTCAAACAAACCTTGCTTTTTATGTGGAAATTTGTTTTTATTCCCCAGCTGTAAAACATTAGGGCTGTTATTCCTCACGAGGCAGGACCTAGAGTAAGATGCTTGTATTTACCATTAATTTTCTGAGGTTTTTTTGTGTGAGTCCTTCAACTTTGATAAACCTGTTTCTTGCACTTTCCTTATCATGTTTGTATACACATACATATCTTCCTTATCTTGGAAGAGGACTTCAGGTCAACATTATCTTTTCCAAATGTCTTTATAGTAACTGCTTTTCTCTACTGCCCCAGACACCATCACACAGCAAAAGCTTCATCATTCATTCACAATGTATGGGAATTTTATTGCAGTTTCTCATGCTGCTTTGTTTTGCTGTTTTTTTTCTTCTAAAGAAACATCTTTTGACAGAGGAAGATGGGGAGGGTAAGTTGATCCTGCCTCTCATGACCCCATTAAAAAAAAAAAAAAACCAAAACTAAAACACTCTATTAAAAAAGAAAAAAAGACCTCCAAAAAACACACAAACAGCAAAATCTAAAAATGCTTGTGTTCAGTAGGATTTTCATTAAGGCTGGTTAACAGATCTATAACTGCTCAGCTGTTGCCAACAGCATTTTCATATTGCACCTTCTGGGGGTTACTGTCTTGCTATTTAAAAATAAATAGACTGATATATAGGCAGACACACCAAAAAGAGGTGGCATTGCTGACAGCTCCACTATAACTTTCAGCCCCTTAACATAAAACTGCACCACTAAATCTCTCAGGGTAAACTATGCAGAGATAGAAAAGCCCCAAGGTATTAAGAGTGATTTTGATATAAATTCCAATTTTATTTTATGACTATTTTACAGCTGCTTCTAGATATCTTCTCCCATAAACTACAAGGTACAAGGCAAATGTTACATCTTTTTTTTTCTTGCCTTCTGCAGGGTTTCAGACAGTTGGTTTATTGTGACATGTTAGCAGCCTTTTCCCTGCACTGCACATTCAGAAGAATGAATTTTAATGAGACCAAGCTAGCAGAAGGCCCATAAAGAAGATGCGATTATGTTTTAAGTATTCATAAAAAAAGTTACATTAAATTTACACATTTTGATTTTTGTCTGTGACAGTCAAAAGAATTAGACTTGAGAGGATATTGCAAAATCACAAAATGATCAGGGTTGGGAGGCACCTCTGGGGATCCTCTGGTCCACCCTCTGTGCTGGAGTGGTGGAACTTCTTAAAAGGGGAAGAAATTGTTCTTGTTCCCCAAGAAATATCCTCGCTCTTGCTGTGAGGATAATAATGCCACAGTGGTTTTCATAACCATGAGGTAGTTGTGCTAAACACCAGAAGGTAACTTTTCATCTCCAGATAAAGACATAATTAATTGACCTCTTCATCACTCTAGCAAGTTAGTAAACATTAAAAGATGATTAAATAAATGTTGTTTTCAAGCTGTGTGGAAAAGTTAGCAGCATGTATCTGGATGTTGATAGATTCCGGACATGCCCAGAACCCTTGGTGTGCAGGGGGAAAGCAATTTTAATTGTGCTTTTATGTAAGTCTGTAATGCCTAATAGAGATGTTTCCTTCTTTCCTAGCTGATGCCATGTCTTGCCAGAATGTTTTAAAAGTATGAGCTGAAATCTTTTCTTTGCTGCTGTCACATGGGAGCCTGAAATTTAGTAATCCTAAATAGCAAAATAAACCTAATCTTGTATTTGTGGGGTTCCCAGACAAAGGCAGGAATGATGAATCTGACTCCATGTTCTCAGAAGGCTAATTTATTACTTTATAATACTATATTATATTAAAGAATTCTATACTGAGCTGTACTAAAGAATACAGAAAGGATACTTAGAGAAGGCTAAAAAGATAATAATGAAAACTTGTGACTCTTTCCAGAGCCCTGACACAGCTTGGCACTGATTGGTCATTGAGTCAAAATGACCGATCACATGAAATTCACATGAAACCAATGAAACAATCACATGTGGGTAAACAATCTCCAAACACATTCCAACTCAGCAAAACACAGGAGAAACAAATCAAATAATTATTGTTTTCCTTTTTCTCTGAGGCTTCTCAACTTCCCAGGAGAAGAATTCTGGGCAAGGGGATTTTTCCAGAAAATATGAATGCGACAAACCTAGGCCTGGGTATTGCCTCTTTCTCCTTGCTAGAGGTCTTTAAAATATACTAAAAAGTCTCTTTTTTTTTCTCCTCTAGCCAAGTGTGTATTTGTTCGTAGACTGAACATGTGAGGAACAAACAGTTTTGCTTCCAAGTCTGTGAAATCTTCCTCTCTTGAGCCCTGTTAATGATTTCTAATTTTTAGTGTGGGAATAATTTTTCATAAGTACAGATTAGCTCAGCATAAATATAGTAATCAATGTTACTTTATCAAAAGGTCCAGCTAGTTTTAATCTCAAAGAACTGGGGGAATTTAGAAATGGAACTTTTCATGGACTGGTGTGAAATTTCAGTTTTATTTTACCCTAAAAAGTTTTTTCCTTATTTCATTTAGCTCTTCCTTTCTAATCTGTCTACCTACATAATTATTTCAAAGATGAGGATTCAAAAGATTGGATCTTGCATTTTGAACACAACTCTGTTTTAAACTAAGGACATTCTTGATGATGCAGTTTTTATGTGGTTGTTCAATTTCAGTTAGTTTTAAAAAATATATTTCATATAAAGTTGGTACCTCTAGACAGAAAATAACGCATTACAAAGAGAGGCAATGATGAAATAGAGTTTTCCAGACTAAGTGGTCAAAATATACACAGGTTACACCCTGAATATCCAGATATTTTGGAAAAACTCCTTCTGTTGTATTGCATTCCTACTTTTCAGAAAAAAACCAAAAAGATAATCTATGTAGTGCATCAAATCATAGTAAATGAATATTGATGTGTTGGTCATTAATTTTTCAATGACCATCAAACAAGAAAAGCAATATTCATCATTGCAATAAAGCAAATCAAACAAGATGTTTCCTCCAGTGCTTTATGCTGAGTAACAGGAGCCTGTGAAAGGATTCCACGCAGGAAGGGAAGGCAGGCTCAGTGCTTTTGCCCCAGGCTGAGGTGCCACTGATAACATCTAAATAAATTGATGTTGTTAAAGAGCACAAACTCCCCGGGGGGATGCTTACTTGGGTTTAGAGAGTAGTTTATTTTGGTTACAGCTTTTGCTGTTTATAGCCAGTTTGAGGGGAGGTGAATTCTGTTATTTGTGAGCTGGGAGAAGATTGTCTATGGCAGAATCTATTTCCACTGGTTTAACCAAACAAGGTTCTAATCTCAGCTGAGTCTTCAGCTACAGCACATGTAGAAAACAAGGCAGATAAATACTCTGAGTTTATGGTGTATTTGGATCTGGCTGCGATTCTCATCTGGGCTTTTAAGATCCTCAGTAAATAAGTAGCAGTGTTCTTCCCTCTTTTCTCTGATCATTGCTGCCATTGTTGATTGAATAGGGGCTGTAATTCAGAGCAGAGTTTGAGGAAAGCATTTCTGTATTTCCCCATTGTGTAATCAGAAATAGCTCCTGGGCAACAGGCTGCTGTGGGGTTTTTATTGTAATTTTTCTTTTTATGTATTTTTTTAATAGAGGAGATGAGCACAGAACTCTCTGATCTTCTTGATTAGTTGGAGTTTACATGTGTTGTTCATTTGGGTCCTCCTACCTCCAGTTCAGTGCGGTTTAGGGGAATCTGTCATAAAGGATTGAACAAAGTTATCCTTTATTTTAACAGAAACAAAATCTCAGTTTGAATCACACAGAGCAGAAGTTGGCCTCCCTGTGACAGGTGTGGGTATATCAGTGATTTGCTGTATGCAGCTGAAGTCCAGTTCGTGTTAATTTTGTCATTTTGTTAATTCACAGCTTTGTGGTTTCCAGGCTTTAGTTTGAGCCTCCTGTGTGAGACACACTCTGCTTTTATCAATAGTTGATCTTTTGGAACTTTAAATTGGGGAATTCTGGTTTGGTTTCCCCCTCCCTCTTTGCCATCTGATATTCTTATCACCTTAATCTCACTTATCTGCAGCTTTAAAAAAAAAAAAAAAAAAAAAAAAAAAAAAAAAAAAAAAAAAACAACCAAAACAAAAAGTAAACCAGTGTCTCCATAGATTAGTTTATTCCATCATTGCTGGAATAAAACAACCCAACTCATTAAAGAAAAAAGATCCTGATCTGAAGATGTAACTGCATTCATGGTCACACTGGAAAAATTCTTAATGCTCAAGTGGAATTTCCTGTGCATCAGTTTCTGCCCCTTCAGGTTTCATAGAAGCAATTATAAGTTCATTTATGCTATCCAAGTTTCTGACTGTTTTTTTTAAATAATGAAAAAAGAGCTTCAAGAAAGGAAACAAAGTTTTTGAACGTAAATGTACAAGTTTGTGCTGCTGACTGCAAAGGAAAATATTTGTGGTTTTCCATGGGAATGTGGAATGTGAAAAAAATGCAGTGAAATTATGGTAAAAGAGAAGCCTATAAAGACTACAGAATTTCTGCAATAAATAATTTTAGTATTACAGTTCAGTGTTTCTCTCATTACTGTTCTCTGTGAAAAAATGGCTAACAGAAATATTGTTACCCATTTCTTTTTGAATATGTCTTGTATTTTGTTTACCCACCAGGCCCTCTGCAATCCCAGCCTACTAACTTCTGGTTTGGAGCAAATTGAAATGTGGATTTGATAAAAGCGGTCAAGTATTTTACTTGAGCAATAGCTCAATCTAATGATGAGGACTTTTTAATAGGTTTTTTTTTTTGTTTTTTTTTTTTTGGGGGGGGGAAGAAAGGCCTCTTTTTCAGAGTCAAAGCAGAAAGCTGAGACAAAACTTCATGGGTAGTGTAGTACTATCCAGAAATAGACAATGGGTAATGAGGATTTATTGAAATAATGTCAAAAGCATTTTAAACCACAAAGCGAAATCATCAAGTGAAACTTTATCACTCTATCTAAATGCATTATTCTTAATTTATTTTCATAGCTTTGGGCAGAGTACCCCCTTATTAATGCAGAGATACAGGGTCATCACACAGGTCACCCTTCATGTCCTGCTGTTCTGTTACCACACAGAATTATCTGTGTGCCTGTTTGTGTGTAAGCATGTTTTTATAGAAGGATGGAAATTTTCTGGTGCTTTTATTAAATGCATCATGGTAATTATGACCTTATTTTTAAAATTTTGCGTCTTTGCTGCTTTCTAGTCCAGCTACAGGAGAGAAATTGTGAGTGACCTCACACAGTGTTAAAGAAAATAATTCCTCTTCAGTGATGGAAAAAAAGAAATGAGGAGTTTTTGTGGTGAGATTTTTGTGGGGCTTTTTTGGCTGGCTTATTTGCTTTTTTTTTTTTTTTTTTGTTTGTTTTTTTAAATTTTATTTTATTTGGGCTTTTTTTCCTTTTTGTTTCTCTAATTTAATGATTAGTCCAAACTGTTAATTTGGGAGTGCACGGGGAAAAGCTTGCAGTACATGGTAGCATGAATTATAAATCTTATTAAATTGACATGTATAATAGAGATAATAAACAGATTATCTTTAATAATCTGTTATTATTAAAGTCCAGACATGCACAATGGGTTTTTGTGAAGAAAAGCTAATTTATAGGTTGTTTATGGATCTTTGTTTTTCCTAGTATGTGCATGCACTATGAAAATGAGAATTCTGGATTGTCCCCAAAGTAAATCTTCTGAGATAATTCTAAGCAGGCTAATGGAAATCTATCCTGGTTTTCATCCTGGGCAAATTTATTACTTGTTTCTCCATTTTTCCAGTAGTTTTGTTCCAATGACCTGTAGGAACAAAATTAAATTTTTCTTTATAAGGAAAAGAAGCTGGAAAAAGCAATACGCAGTTGTCAGTGACCCTGTTATTGTGAGGTTGTTAAGAGGCAATCTTTGGTTTTGATTATTTTATTCTGGTTTTGACCTTTGCATCCTACTCATTTTCATTTTAGAGTCATGCCCTAATCCTGATGCCACATTTCAGTTGGTCAAAGCACAAATAATTGAATAATTACAGCCTGTGTCAGCAGGAAACAGAAGAACAACACTTAATACTGGTTACATTTATAGGTAACAAGCAAATTTTGGAGGAAAAATAATTGTGTAATTTTTAATAGCAGGAAAAGAACACAATTGTTTTATAGGATGGATGGTACTTTAAATAATCTAAAGAAGGATTTCTAAACTTAATATGTAAATTTTCTTTGCCAAGTGTAAGTTGAATTAAGGCTTGCACTATTTCTTTCGGGGTGATATTGAGACCTGATATTGAGTTCTATATTGGGATATTGCACTGCTGGGTACTGAACTGCTGTTGGATATCCTGCACTGTTTTATGGAGTATTTATTCACGTTAGTGACTTCTGCTGATAACTGAACATCAAAAAACTACTCCTCCTTCTTCTTAGTACTCCATGGAAAAATACAGGTATGAAAATGACCCCAAAGTACTTTGTTAAAACAAAAAACACTGGAGAGACGAAGGAATCTGTGATTCTGTGAATCTCTCAAGGTTCTGTTATTTCTTTATTTTTCAAAAAGTAATTAGTTTTGTAAATGATAAATAAGCATTTATTTTACTTTGTGTTTTTTGTGCAATTCACACCTAGTAGACTGTGAATTTGCCTTGCCCTGACTTTCAGGAGCATTTTCGGGTGTGTTCTCACAAGGGGAAAATGGGTGGCTTGGTCCAGTTGTCAACATCTGCTTCTCAACATCTTTGCAATAATTACAATGGTTTGGGGGTTTTTGTCTTTGAAGAGGCCTAGGGGATGGTGTAACAAATAATTAAACTTAAAAGTGGGGCTTTCTTTGAGTCTGTAAATTGTGCATAGTAGGAGCAATTGTTTATGAGTAAAGAGAGAGAGAACAGTAGAGATAAATGAAAAGAAGGAAAAAAAGAATTAGATTTGTATCTTGTCAAGAAAGGATCCTTATGTTTTCCCTTGTTCAGGTTAGAAAATTATGAGTCCTATTTTTAATCCCCAGTTCACAGCAGCAGAACACCAGGTAGTTATTTCTAGCATCTGTTGGACATAAAGGAAGGTATACCCCAAAGAGACACTCTTCATAAACACTGAGCACCAGAAATACTGTTCCTATTAAATTGGACCACATGAATAATACAGGAGTCATGAATTTAAATTATTACTGGCATTTGGAGAAAATGGCAGTATTTCAGCTATTAAATAACAACTTTGCTTTATTTCTGGAAACAGAAAAGTTATTAAGTTTTAAATCATATTGATGCTGTGGCTCAGATACATTTCTGGTTCTCCAACCATCCAGACATGTCTTGACAGTGCTGTGTTGCACTGGAATTGTTTTCTCAGAGGCCTTCAGCCCGCTGCTGTAAGCTGTACTAAAATTGTCATAAAAAGTAGAGGTGCCACAGGCTGTGGAGTTTTTGAGGTGCATTGTGCCACCCATGTTGTGTTTGTTTCTACAGCCCTGGAAAAGGGGGTGTCAGAGCAGTTATTAAAGGTGAAAGAGGTGCAGAGCACTAAACATCATTGTCACAGGAACCTCTCCCTGTTCTTTGCATTTTGTGTGTCTTGAATAAAGTGGGTGAATCTTAGAAGTCTGCAGTGCTGAAGGCTTCCATCTCCTGTTCCTGCTCTTCCTGCCCCCTCCCCATGCTTCCTAACTGGTGAGTGACATTAAGTTCAAGTGAGTTGGAAAAATAAGTGTAGGAAGAAGTGCCTGCTTGTGGATGAGGTCTATGAGTGGTTTATATCAGAAAGCAGAGGAAGAGATAAGTTTGATTCAGACAATTTCAGCAGAAAAAGACAAAATCCTCCCTTTTCTGCTTTAAGAAAGGCATCCTGTATGATCTTGCGAGAAATCATTTAGTCTTGCCTTGACTTTGCTTTGTAAAGCGAAGCTTACTTTAAAAAAAACGATGCTGTATTTGCACAAGTGCCAAAAACTAAATACAAGAACTGTAAGCTGTTTCAGTTTGCAAGAAGTCTCTCTGGTTCATATTGCTTGGTAAAAAAACCAACTGGATATGGTGACCATAAGAAAAGATTTCTTTGGACTTTCACGTCTCTTGTTATTTCAAAAGGGGAAACCTTTTGAAGGGAGGAGATGAAAAGAACTGGTTAGAGAAGTGACCTGACATGAAAAGCTCAGAGACTTGAATATGCAGCAGTTTCACACCTCCCTTCTTCAGAGACACAAGGGACAATCAGAATCCTAAGCAGGGCAAAACACAGCTATAGAAGAGTTGCAAATCCAGCATAACCAAAATAACCTCCAACAGGAAAACGCCTCTGGAGATGGAAAGGAGGCCTGAGCATCACAGGAAGGTACATGCATAAAAGAGGAGACCAATGAAAGGAGGTTTTGAGTTGGAATGAGATAAAGAGGACAAATGGCCAAATAAGTAATGCTACTCACAGTTTGTAAGGATGATGAGGCTGAGTGTTGGGCTCTCAGAGAGGAAAAGACAGGAAAGAAAAAGGAGAGAGGGAATGAAAGCTGAGATGCAGTATATTTTATTTATATTTATTTACCTCTGAGTAATAAAAAGAAATTGAGGTTCAGCAGTACAAACTGTTTGGGGGTTTTTTTTTGAGGATTAAAAGCATCCATTTCTGTTGCCATGTGCAGGCTGCTACTTTAGAAGAAAGCTGAGCAGAAAAACACCGTGGAGCTGGCACTCACAGAGACCTCTGAGCCCCCAGTGCTGTGGGGCAGGAACACACAAACTGAAAGGGAAATGGAAATATTCTGGGCACACAGGCAGGGCAGGAATGCCCTCCCAGGAGCTGTGCTGCAGAAAACTCCTGGGTTAGAGCCTGCAGCTCTGATCACTGCTCCTCCAGCAGAATGAAACCAGCCTGGGCTGCAAGGGCTACTAAAAGGATTAAATTACGTTTTAGAGAAGCTGGCCAAGCAGGGGAAACTAGAACAGCTCTGGGTTTTAGCTATTTAGTAAATCTAACTCTGAAATGGGTTGTTTTGGTAGTGGAGCATTAAAATAAGAAACATCACTGATAGAAAAGTTTTTGCGCAGGGTGGAACTCTGGCATCATTGAAGTGGTTTTGGTTTGGGGTGGGGAGAATGGATAGAATCAGCCTCCCTGTTATTAGCAAACAAGCTGTCCACATTATTTAGAGTCACAGGGCCTTGTTTTTCTTCTCTCCTCACACAAATATTCATATATTATTCATATCCAAATCTATTAAGGCCACCAGTGCATCACAAATTGTGCCAGTCTTTCTCTGCTATGAGGAGTGGTTTTATTTAAGAAACCTGAGTAATCCCACATTCCTAAAATAGTTTGCATGTTACCCCTTTCCTCCTTCACACATTTCTGAAATTCTCCAGGCTTTTGAAAGATAAGGCCTGAAAATTAACTTTTTTAAAAAAAATTGTAATATTCTTCATCAAATACATTTGTACGATCCACATGAAGACAACAATAAGATTTGGTTTTTCCCTTCCTTCTGTGTAGGGCAAGATAAAATGGAAATAATGATTCTTTAGACTAATTAAATCAAAGCAACAGCCAGGCAGCCACAGTCTAGATTAAGACACTTTTCAGAAAATCAAATTAAGAATAGTTCAAGCCCCCCTTTTTGTGTCCCATGTAAAATATGGCTACAGCCCTACTCCTTATCCTTAGCTTTTTTGTGCCACTTCTCAATTAATTTTCTCCTCACAGAAATCAACATTTTAATCAGCACGTACAATAACACCAATCACTGATGGTAATTACTCTAAGTAAAATAGCTTTTTTTATTGTAGCAAATATAAAATGACAATTCTAATTATGTAACATCTCTAATGCCTTAATGATTTTAGCCCATTTTCCATGTTTGTACATGAAAGCTGGCTCCATATTTTTACTGTTACCAAAGTTGCACAGAGATATTATTGGGCTTTAAATGTTTATTGTCATCTTAGCAAAGTGGCTTTTATTTTTTGTTTATGTTCTAAAAGCTTGGCAGAGTAATGGCAATCCACAGACTAATGGCTAATCTGGGTTTGTGCCAAAGGAGCAGTAATAGCTACAAGCACAGAAAAAACCATCAGAAGAGTAAATGCCAAATTAATCCCTGATGGAACTCTTTTGCCTTAGTGCAGTTGGGCTGTAGAATGCATCTTTCACATTGTGCATCCTGTTAGAACCCATTATTTTCTCAAGGGAGATTGCACAGTTGGGCACACAGGGTTCAGCCCCTGCCTTTTTGGCTGAAAAAAAATTCCCAAACCTCCTTTTCAGCTGTGGCCTGTGTTTCCTGAAACAGCTGAATGTGCTCTATCTTCCACTGAGAAGCCTCAAGGAGTTACACCTCACAAGTGAATTTAGCCTGTTACAACTCTGAAATGCCAGAAAACCCTCAAGTGATCAGGAAGTTTTGCTAAAGACAAAATAGTTGTAGGTTTTAATGGTAACACTATGTTTTTGCTGGCTTTTTTTTCCCCTGAAAGTTACCATTTTAAATTATTTTTTAACCTGTTAGTACAATTATTTATTCCCACAAAATAAGAGGGCTGTTTTTTGGAGCTGGAGTTCATAAGGTCATTGCCATTTAGAGAGCAGCAGTGTGCCTTTGCTGCTGTGCACAGGTTTAAATTCATCATGCCCCCCCCCCCATGGCAAAAGGAGGGAAGAGGAGGAGGGATCAACCTTCCATACAAGGAGGAAAAATTTGAGAAGTGTTATTTTATAATGATGATGTACTGAAGAAGATAGCTGCTAGAAGCTGAGCCACTGACCTCTGTACTCTGTCACTAAGGATAATGTGGTTTGGTCAAACAGAGGGACACAGTGCCTCACTGATGTAAAATGAATGACAGCAGAAAGCATTTTGGACATTTTTTTTCCCACTCTCTGGTATTTTTTTCTGCATTCAGGGATGTATTTCCTGAAAATTGAATGTTTCTCTGGCCACTGCTCGTGAACTTCCCTTGCTAGGTGAGTTCTGCTAGATCTCTACAATTTCTTCTTTTTCTATCTTCCCAGTCTGATTTTGACTAATTTTGTCAGTAGGACTATCATGATTATCATACCTAAAGAGAGGCACAGTGCCTATAGTAACTGGCCAAATGTATTAAATTCACTGTTTTTGTTTTCTGTCTCTGCTACCAATTCCTGCAGCAGCCTTACAGATCATCCCTCAAAAGTTTTATCCAGTTGTAGCCTGGTCTTAATCCATCAAAATCCTAGCCCCATTCACATCTGTGTTTGCAGTCATCCCTGCTTGATTTGTTTTTTATTGGAGCCTTGCTGCAATTATTTACAGAATTTCTGGGATCTCCCCATCAATCATAGGAGATCAGGGTATCAGGTGAGCCTTGAGCTGTGTGCTCTTGGTGGGCTGGTGAGTTTTTGTGTTGATGAGTGTTTCAGCTGATCAATGCTGTTATTTTCCCTGTGTAAGGGAATGATAATTGTCCTGAATTCAGAGCCTTTGCAGTGTGAAAAAGATTTTCTTTGGAGATATCTGCCAATATGATCTGATTCAAATGCCACTGTGAACTCAGGTTTCTATAGCTGTTCTAATAATTCATCAGGTCTATATCTGCACCTCATGGGGAATGAGATCACATTTATTCCCTGTAAATCTGTACATAACCTAGTGACCTGTCTGGTCTGGAAATCTTCATTACATATTTTTCCCAAGGTCTGTGTCACACAGTTATTCCTTGTTTAAATAATTTTTATATCTATTTTTTAAGCTTAATTAATCTTTTTCAGGTTAAACTGGTTTATCTGCAAAGCATTTACTCAGATATGGACAATATGGTCATGTTCTTTCTTTGAGCATTTTGCCCTCAGCAGTCTACATTAAACTCTCAGCTGTGCTACAACTCACAGGTCAATCATACTTTACTTCTTAATGCTTCATAGTTCTGAAGTCAAAACCTCAGACATTTTTTAGCCCTGTTCATAATTACATAGATTTTTATATACTGTTTTTCTTTTCCTAAATTCTCTCTGTTTCTCAGTATGCAACTCAGGTCTCCAGCACTGTCATGTAACCTCAGTGATCTCTCACATTGTTCTCAAAAATGAGCTGTATTTGCTGTAGGACTGATAACAGCTCCTGAAATTTTTCCTTTTAACGCCAATTCATTTTGCAGATGTATTTCTACCATTTTCTATGACCCTTGCTTTCTTACTCTTTTTGTTTTTTTTTTTTTTTTTTTTTTTTTTTAATTAGAGGAATGTATCACACTTGCTCTTCAGGTTGTGAAAGACCTGTGCAAAGACTGACATTTATTGTCCACTAAGTTCCTCAGCAATTCCTCTCTGTGTTGGCCCTAAAAATGAAATGTTGGACCCAAAAAGGAAATGCTTCTTCTGTCAGCACTCCCAGTTTGCTGATCGCTTGTGTGAGAGCACAGGTGAGTGACCATCTTTGATCTGGCTGACTGCTGAGCTTTGCTGTCCTATTGATGGGTAAATTGTTTTGGTTTTGGGATGCAATTTTAGGATTGTCTTATCTCTGCTGATGTGACAAAGATGCGAAATAGTTTATCAGCAGTTTCATGGTTGTGCTGCTACTGAAATGAGTCCAGTATCTGCACTTTTTTTAAGCCATTCTTTCCCTTGTATTTTGAGCCATCACTGTATCAAAGAATTGTAGCCCCACATCTTTCAGTCTTTTAGGAGAAAAGCTCTTTTTAGCTGCTTCAAACACATGAAATTGAAAACCCCAAACATTTGTTACCTTCAAATACAATTGATATTGCAATCATGCATTAACACTTACTTGCTGTGTTAGTCCAGGATGATTCTGAGGCTTGTGAGGGCACTCAGAGTGAAAGAAGAGTTGTGCTCTTTGTTCATCACTATTGCTGTTCTCCTGAGATCACAATCCATGGATTTAGGATGGGATTTTGCTTAGTTAATTGTAGAACAACTTTGTTTACCAATTGAGGAAATGTAGGGCAAATGAGAACAGGCTGCTGTGAAATGTTTGGGTTTCAGACAGAATTAAACTGAAAAGACACAGTTCTAGCCTATGTCCCTGCCCATGGCAGGGCACTTGGTGATTTTTAAGGTCCCTTCCAAGCCAAACCATTCTGTGATTCTATGTCCAAAGCCACAAATACATGATGGGATGCCCAAAATAAGGCTGCTGAAATGAGCTGGAGTGGTTCAGCTCACAGACTGTTTTCACCGTTAAAGCACTATTGACTGTCAAATTTTAAATAAAGTAATTTCTCTAACTTTCTCCCAGCTTGCTGTAAAATATCTGTGGGCCTGACATGAGAAAGCATTGCTGATGCTCTGAAAGAAGAAAACAGAGCTCAGCTGAAAAGCAGAGTTGGATTTCCTTATAATGATTTCTTCATTGGCAAGAAATTTGCCAGAAAGTATTCCTAGAAGTCTTGGATAAGTTTTTTTTGTTTTAAATCAGAGATCACAACATGGAATGAGGAAGGGGAAGAGCACTGTGGCTTCTCTGACAATTTGATTATGTTTTAAGCTGAGCTAATTCTTATGAAAGCAGTGAGCATTCTGGGGAGCTTTATTATTAGAGGCTTGCACAGTTTAACACAGAAAAAAACAAACCAGAAAATGAATTATGATGGGATTTTTCTTTTATCACTTTAATAAACTTCTCTGGGGTGCATCAGTAATCCACTCCACAAGTTCTCCCACCCCCTCATCCCATCAAATCCATGTATTCCACACTGACTGGTACAATGTGTGAAGAATGATACTACAAAGAGACTCAGAAATATGTAAAGATCCCTGTGCCTCCCCTGAATATGTTAAAATAGTCAACAAAAACATGGTAATTTCAACTTCAGCTCATTTGATCTAATATTAAATTAGCTCCTCTTGGGATATCCTCTTTTTAATCAGTCAGAACACTTTTGTGTGCTCACATTTTTCTATGGGGTTCATTAAGTGTTAAGGAATTGAACAGAACTGCTTCAAGTACAGATGAGAGACTTCTTCTCCATGTTTCCCAGATCACTCTGACCTTGTGATATTTGGGGCATCAAAAGCAAGAAACCTACTTTGCTGTTGAGAACCAGGGCCATCACTGCTGTCTGCTTTAAAACATGGGCATAAAAGCTCCATTATTCCTCAAAAATCCACTGAGTCAGACAGATGAGATCCGAAATCAATTCAAGGGTTTGGTTTGGATAAATTAGATGTAAAGGCATTGGAAAAAGGCAAAGATAAGGGGAGGTTTTGTTCTGAGAACAAGTCCATGTGAGTGAGGTGGTGGGGGGAACAAAGGAACAGCAAAGCCTCTGGAATTGGGAGATTTTTTTGCTTTATTTCTTTACTCAACAAATCTATATAACAATTTCTCTGTGAAAGATATGGTAAATACCCTTGGACTTGCATATAATCACAACAGAAGCAAAGAGACTCTGAAAAAGGATTTATTGCCATTGGGTATCTTGCAAGACCGGGACCTTTATGGCAGTAGAGGTTACTGGCCATGCTGCCTTGGGCTTCTAGTTTACTTTTCTTTTTGGTGTATGTGAGGACTAGAAAAGAGAAAATATATTATGGACCTTTTTATGTGAAAAACCCAGACTACCCAAAGTAAAAAACAACCCTGCATATACTCTGGAGTTTCAAAAAAACCCCAAACCCCTTGAGTCCATTAACTTCATTGGATGCAATTCTAAAAGAAATAGCTTTGGATTAGCTGGCAATTGAAAATCCCTCAGGAATGGGTTAGCTCGTATGCATGCTACCCCAGAGAAAACAAAATTGTCACATATTTTGCTTAAGGTGTGGGAGGAAAAAATCAAATCAAATAGCATTTTACAAGTGCATGTAATAACTGGAATTTAAAACAAGATATGTATTATTCAAGTAATTCTAAGCATGGTATAGTAAATTTTTCATGAAGGTTAAGAAAAAAAATGACAGAAATATCATTTAAACTGAGTGTTTTTGATGCTGAACTTGAAAGTGGGAGATTTAATAGAACTTTTTTTAATATGATGAGTCTCAGATAACATCATATTTGGCAAAGTGCTTTATTGGTTTTTGGATTAGACTTTTTGTGTAAATTTTTCTTTTCAAACTAATAAAATTGATGTAGCTGTCAGTTTGGATTTGATCCCTATTTTGTTTTGCCTCAACAGTGTAATCTCAATCAGTCTAACTTATTTTTATGCTGCATTTACAAGGTATAAAGATGACAAATCACTCATGTCTCAGTGCTGGTATTTTATCAAAAGTTTGAATGAATATCAGGGCTGAGGACAACAGAGAAAGATGAGGCTCAGAACAAGAGCTGTGTGACAACACAGCCTGGGCAGATCCTTCTTTCTTTTACCTCAACAGTGCATTAACAGCCCCACATAAATGAGTTTTCTCTGGTCAACATCAGCCTTATTTGTCCTGAGCAAAGGCAGCAGAATCCATGGGGAAAATGGACAATGGGGTGATTTTTATGGAATTACTGAGGTCCTTGTTTCAGCCTCCACCTTGCCCCTGAGTTGCGCTTTTTGAACCTCCTTTAGATGTTGGTTTCCCTCCTCACTCCTGGTAAAAGGGGAGGTCTGGAGAATCATCCAAAATTGCCTCAGCTGTACTGCAGAAGTCAGCAGGTTTAAGAGCAGCAATGTGATGTATAAGTGCCTTTGCTTAGAGTACTGTGTTGGGTTTATATAGACTTTAAACACAGAAGGGAAAGGACTGTTTTTCACCACGTTTTTATGCAGCACATGCCAGAGTGAGGTCTGAATCTCAGGTGAGACATTGAGGTGCCATTGCAGAATGTTGTAATAATAAGAGTTAAACTCTGATAGCTTGAGAAATGTGAGTTTGCTTTCCCAGGAATTTATATGCTTGAGATTTTCTTCTTTTTTTTTTTTTTAATTAGGGTTTACCTGAGCTTTTTTTGATTCAATAATATTTTATCTCTGGTGTGTGAGATGATGTTGAGAAGACAGAAGTCCCCTGAGCATCATTTGTTGATCAGGTGAAATGTTTCAGGGGAAGAAGTTGCAGAGAAGCATTTTTCAATTACAGTTTCTCAGTCCCTAACTCGTGATGACTCACAAGCCAGCAGCAAGTTAGCAGTGAATTTATCTTCTGAGCTTCCATCTCAAGTGGCATTTGAGATGATTAGAGAATTAGGAGGCGGGATTAATGTGAAATATCAGGCACAGGAACATCTTGTAAAGTTGGAGGATCAAATATCAACCTTTGGAAAGGAATTGCAAGCTCTGAATCAGAATTACAGTTGTCTAAGTGGGAAGGCTGAAAGGGCTGGGCATTTCTCTGTAGCATCAGAAAGCATACCCTGGGCCTTCAGAGGAAAATAGAAGTGATGGAAAATCAAACTCAGATTGAGAACCTGAAGTTGTTTGGCATGAGAAAGAAGAACTGGATAGAAGTGAAATAGGGACATGATCTAGGAGCTGCTTGGACTTTGCCTTTTAGCTGCTGCTGAAGAGGCACAGAGATGTACTGATTTCCTCAGTTTTTCAGCTGTTAATGTAAGGATATCCCACTGTGGTGCAGTCTTTAATGGAACTCTTATTTGTTCAGAAGGCTGTAAAGAAGTACTGGTGTTAATGAAAAGCACAGGACAATAAAATCACTGCTACTGCATAAGGAATCTACTGCATGAAAAAATACATATTGTCCTCATCTGGGGAAGAAAAATCTGCACCTCAAGAGCAAAACAGCTTCTCACCAGTACAGGAGAGTTCTTTGGTTTTGATTGTTAAATTGTCTGCCTTGTGTACACCTGTGAGTATCAAAAAAGAAATTACAGAGCTCTTTCCCTGCATGTTTTCTTGGAGCAATGTGCTTAGAGGCTTCTCCAGGAGTAAAGGAGTGGAGGGATTACAGCCCAGAGAAAGTGACTCAAGTTCAGAGAAGATCCAGCAGCTGAGCCCTGATCTCTTGATGCTACTGGGTGGCAATGCTGAGGTGCTTTTTAGGATTCCACCCCTTTTCCCTTATGGGATTTGCCTTTCTCTGAAGGGCAGAAAAGGAATATACCACTTTGTTGATAGGAGGCCTAAGTAAAATGAGCCAGAGGTCTCAGTTCTTTCCATGTGATCTGTTGAAGTGTGGTAATACGAGGGGTGTGCTGGAAATCTCAGTGGAGAGGTGACAAGGACTGGAAGGGTGGAAATAACTATCATGTCTCAAAAAAGGGATCCTCCTCAGCACTGGCAGGAGTTTTTTTATCAATATTAAGGAACTGATATACAATATATGGCATATTATAGTAATAATGGACATATTATCCATACCACACCTCTTCAGTGGATTGAAAACCCTCCAGCTCTTGGCCTGCTAATGTGGCTTTTTTTTTTAATAAATGCTAAATTTCTGCTAAGTAAGAAACATTTCAAAAAAGATGGTATAAAAGATTTTTATACAATCTCTGTTATTTAACATGTAAAGGAATTTACTTCAAAGGACCTTCTTGGTATCTTCCTAAAATATATTTTATTTTCTTCTGAGGGCAAGGTCAATTTGTACTCTCACAAACTGTGAAAACCCTGAAATCCTTTTCCAGGTTTACTGAGAGTAACAAAGAAATAGAAATCCCTGATATATATGTTTTTTAGAGCGTTGCTATCCCTATATAATGAGTTAGACACAAACTAATTAGCTACGTCTCCACAACTGTAAAGATTCAAAGTGTCAAGGATTCAAACTGTAAAGATTCACTGAGCTTGTTTGCTGCCTTTAATAGTGCCAGCAGTAATTTGAGGTGTACACTGATCTCCTCTCTAGAACCTGGAGGTGTGTGGACATCCTGATGGTTGTAACACCTTTTCAAACCCTGCCAAAGCATGCACAGAATTTAACTGATGCAGGGATATGTGTCAGTTATATAGTCAAATATATAGATATCTAGTCAGATATATCTCATTTAGAATTTCCAGTTATGAAAAATCAGCTCTGAAGGTGTGTTTTGAGTCAGACCACAGGGCAGACTCTTTCCTTTACCATGACTGCTCCCCTGGTAATGCAGACTTTTTCTTCACAGGAGATTTAATAAGGTACAATTGTAAGAAGCTGTTTTGTGTTTTAGTGGGAACAGTCACTTGTAATCATTTATCAGCCTGTATTCCACTCACAGATGTGAATTTCTAGGTTATTTCTGCATGTGCAAAGGACTCTTTAATTCCCATTCTAAATGCATCGGTCACCTTTTAAAACAGGTAAAAACAGGCCGAATCTCCTGAAAACAGTTAGGGTTTTTTTCCCCAGAAACACTTAATTTCATACTTATATATTGAAGACAGAGTATGATTTTTAAGATGCAAACTTTTTCTTTGCCCATCTGATCAATTTCATTTTGTTCTTCCACACTCCAAATCTTCCTTGGGGGTGTTTGCAACATTTTCCAATGAAGTGTTTGTCGCAAGTTTAATTAACTTGTTGCTTATTTTGCTCTCTGCTGTTCGACTTGAATTTTAATGTATTTAGCACTAATAATGGTCTCTGCCTTAAGGAATTTACAGTGAAAAAATGGGGATGTGTACAATACGTGACAGAGAATGTCTTATTTACAATTAAAAACTTCCAGCTCTTGTGGAAGCACTCTGCTGCAGAATGGGGCTTGAGTGAAAGTCAGTAAATAACTTGAATTTAACACAGCTTCTTCCTCAGAAAAACATTATTGACAATGACAGCACCTGCTCGATGTTCTCACAAAATTTCTGAAACATAAATAACATTTCAGGAGGATTATTCCCCCCATCCCATCCTTTCCTTTTTCCTTATAACCTTTATTTTTTTCCCCTGTACTCAAATCAGTGCTCTGATGAATGGATGGATGTGCACAGAGCACTGATCCTTATCTTATTAGCCCCCTGGATCTGATTTTATCTCTCCCAGACAGAATTTGGCTGCTGCTCAACACTTGCTGCTGTCACACATGTTGCTGGGCATACTAAGAGCCACTTTGTCACCGTAATGGATTGCTGGATGGGGGACCAGCTCATCCCTATTCAGCAGAAGAGCTGAGGAATATTCGTACTTTTAGGAAAGTGTCCAAGCTGTTGACCTCAGTGCTCTCTGCAGGGATGGAGTGCCCCGAAGTGCTTTGCTGACCTTGTAGCCTCTTTGTTTGTAAAGCACTGATGATTATTTCTGCAACAGGAAAGCTTGTTTCAGGCATCTGCTTGGTGCTGGAGAGCTGGGCTGTGAACACTTTGCTTCCTCTTGCATCTGTCAAGAGGATAACTTTTAAAAAAGTTTAAACCGCTGTTACTGAATTCACAGTGGATTCTAAATGGTTTTGTTGTTTTGATTTTTTTTAACCAGAATTTTAGAAAGCCAGATCTATCCTATGTGTATTTTAAATGTGTATGTAAACAGTTTTTAGAGATCAGAGAGACTTTTCTGCAGAAAAGAATTGCACTCCCACAGTAGCTTTCACTTTTCAGAGCACACATCTCGGTGTGTGTGGCTTGCATGCTTGTCCAGGCTTGGCAAGTGGTAAATATGAAATGTGAGTGTGCAAGAAGAAACTTGCTTATGGTCAGGGGAGCCTGGCAGAGAAGGGAGAGTGCCTTAATGTCCTTTGCTGAACTTGTGGCCTCTTTTGATGATTATTTATCCAACAGACAGCTTGTTTCAAGCATCTGCTTGGTGCTAGAGAACTGGGCTGTGAACATTTTGCTTCCTCTTGCATCTCTCATGATGACTTTTAAAAGAGCTTAAACCGCTATTTCTGAATCGACAGTGGATTCCAAAAGGTTTTGGTATTTTTTTTCCAGAATTTTAGAAAGCCAGATCTATCTTATGTGCATTTTAAGTGTGTGTGTAGACGTTAGTGAGGCTTTTCTCCAGAAAATAATTGCACTGCCACAGTAGCTTTCACTTTTCAGAACACACATCTCACTGTGTGGTTTGCATGTTTGTCCAGGCTTGGCAAGTGATAAATTTGAACTGTGGGTGTGCAAGAAGAAACTTGCTCATGGTCAGAGAAGGGAGAATATTTTCCTGCATGTCCATTGTTTTTTCTGAGGAACGCTGAGAGCAGTCCACAGTAAGTTTGATTGGCACAGCATTTACTGAGGAGATGTCCTTTGAATTATATGTAGAAATCATGGAGTATAAAGATGCATGAAGATGATAGTTACTAAAGTGCTTTTTTACTTGAATTTGAAGTCTGTAATCCCCGATGTTTAAAGCTCGCCCCCTCCTCTGCTCTAAGTTAAGCAATGTTTTTAGCAATGATTGCTTTTCATGCTTAGCAGTTCCCTTTGCCCATTGCTTTGATGCTTGCCTGGAATGTTTTAACCAGAAAAACTGCAATATTTCCAGAGCTTACAGTGTGATGAGTGTTCAGCTCAGGGGCCACGTGTGGGCCAGCTGGGCACCTCCAGCAGCACAAGGAGAGAAATGAGTGTGGGTGGATGCTGCATTTCCACCTCCTTTGTGGGGAAAGCTGGTCACTGCTCGTCCCTGCCAGGCGATTTGCAAAGCTCTGCTTGCACAGCTGGACTCTCTCCTTGCACTTGGAGCAGTGGGGCTTCCTTTTTGTCCAGCTGTCAGAATATTTTACACATCGTGCTTGTAATTTTTCACTTGCCTGAGTTTTCTCCTGTTTAATCCTCACTTCCATGGTCAGGACTGCAGTCCTTTTCTGGTTTCCTTTTTGGGGAAATGCTTGATTCATGTGAAAGTGCTCAAAAGTATTTTTCTGCATACTTTTGTTTCCTTGTTTGCTCTTTTTAAAGTCCTCCAGAATAATACAGTGCATTGCTGATTCACACTCTGCCTCAATGTAATCATCATCTGCGATGCTTTTTTTCCTTGGGTTGGATTTTGGGGTATTTACATTTTGCTTGTTTGTTACATTTTTGGTTGGTTGGTTTGGTTTTATATTTTTTACATTTTGTTTGGTTTTTGCACTTGGTTTACATTTGTACATTTTGTTTGTTACATTTTTGGTTGGTTGGTTTGGGGTTTTTTTACATTTTGTTTGTTTGCCCTTTGCTTACATTTTATGTTTTGTTTGTTACATTTTTCATTTTTTGTTAGGTTCATTTGGTTTTTTTTTTTTTTTTTACATTTTGTTTGGTTTTTACATTTTGTTTACATTTTTACATTTTGTTTGTTACATTTTATGTTGGTTCATTTGGGGTTTTTTTTGTTACATTTTTGTTTACATTTTTACATTTTGTTTGCTACATTTTTGGTTGGTTCAGTTTTTGTTTTTTACATTTTGTTTGTTACATTTTTGGTTGATTGATATGGCTTTTTGACTAAGAAAGCCATCATAGAACTTAAGAACTTTTATGCTGGAATAAGTAGTCTAGCAAGTTCTATACTCTTAACAAAAGTTTTGGGTTTGAAAGGTTAAGAATTTAATCAGAGAACAGAGATAAATTGGAAAATGGGAAGTTATCTCCATCCAGGAGCACTCACCATGAGAATGGTGCAAGTTCAGCTTTGCCCATGACCAAGCTGATTCATTCTGTCCTTCCAGAACTCTGCCCAGTGAGAGAAACAGACTTTATTCTATTTAAAAAGCTGCTTTCAGATGGGGAGACATCAATTTTATCTGCAACAGATGTCACTGAAACCGAGAGCATTACCCATGTTGTGCAGAGTCCCAGCATGAGCCACCCCAATCAGGGCTTTATTCAAGGAGGATTTTTTTTTCTTCTTCTTGATGCACTTTCCTTCCCTTAGAATGGTTCTGTAGTTTCTGTGGACATGCTGCCATCCTTCATTCAGTCGCTGCTGGATGGAAACAAGCACTCATTACAGTTGTCCTTTTGGGTCAAGGTTCAAAATATCCAGAAAAAAAAGGTGCAGAGGGAGAAACAGGCAGGGAACAGCTCAGGAGGTGAAGTGAGGTTGGCAAAAATGTTGGAGAAAAGCACAGAAGGGAAACCCTGCCAGCCCAGAGGGAGGTTAAGAGCACTGAAGGGCAGCTTGCACTGTGGTTCCTCAGGAGCTGTGGTGCTCTGTGGGGCTCTTTCCCCTTAATTTCCCTTAAGGGAATTTAGTCCTCTAAGGGCAGTCACCTCCTGATTGCAACTAAATGCATTCCCAGAGGAGAAAGTGTCCTTCTGCTCTCTTTCCCTGCTTCAGCTCCTTTGCTTCCCTTATTCCTCTCCATATGCCATTTTCGTCATTGGTCTGTTTTCCTTGTTTTCAATTTCTGTGGTGTCTTTCTGTTTTGTTTTGTTTTTTTTTTTTTTTTTTTTTTTTTTGTTTTTGTTTTTTTCTTTTTTGGTTTTTTTTTTTTTTTTTGCTTCTATTGCCCTTCTGCTTTAGATAATGCCTTCTTTCCTCTGCTTATTTCTCTTTCCATCCTCTTCTGCCCTTTTTGATGACTTTCTCCTTTGCTCCCATCCTTATTTGCTGTTCTTTGCTTGGGATTTTTTGATCCATTGCCGCACGGCTTTGCCTGGTTTATTTGTTGCCCTTTTTCTTTCTTAATTTCCCTTCTTCCCCACATCTGGCAGTATTAAGACAGCCTATATCTTAATATGCTAAGCATGCCACTGAGATCAAGGTAAAATATTCAGAAAAATGAAATTATGTGTGAGTTGAAATTAAATGCAAAAATCTTCTACATTTCTCCTAATTTTCTTCTCTGAGGATAAGACAGAGGATCAAAAAACTTTTCGTATGTCAGAAGTGTTTTCAGGAGAAGTCAGTATCATCATTTGTGTGTTACCACCAAACTCAGCATTACAAAAGAAGTGTTTGAAATTTTGGGCAGCATTTTTCTGCTCTGCTCCCTGAAGCAGGGGTGAAATCATGGCCTGTCTGAAGACAGTGGAAAAAAGCCCCATTAAACTTCTCTGGAGACAAAATTCCACCCTCAGTGCCTGTCATCTGTTGTACTTTCTCAAAAAATTTAATTCACTGAAGCAACAGCCCCTCCAGGCCAGGCTCCAGGGAATTCTGGAACACGGGAGCAATGGGTTTGTTTCACAGCCACAGTTTCTGCTCAGTTGATGGCCTGCTGTGTGCACTTCTTGTGCGGGGAACTTGAAGTGGCAGACAGCAGCACGTGGCCCCAGGGACCACAGAATTATCTTATGGCAGTCCTAAATGCTGTAAAGTAGTCAGTGAATTCCCAACTTCTCTTTCACTATTTTCTCAGCCTTCTTAATCGGTCTAACCTGTGCATCAAAACTTGTTGGATCATTATTTTGTATGTAATAGGTGCCCAGAGATTTGTTTCTGAATGTGTTTGGTGGGGTTTTTGCCATGAAAAATTGCACACCACTTTGAAGCTGAGCTAGCCTAACCCAGAGAAATAGGATCTGAGCTTGGAATTTTGGGAGTGCAGAAGTTGACTGTTTATGTGACAGCACATCGAAGCCAGTGCAGGTTTCCTAATCCAGAATTCCCTCTGCTTTCTCCTTTCTAGTTTACCTCAACACTGAGCGTAAACCAAAGTCCCAGAGGTTACATTCTAAGAGCTGTGCAGAGAATTTGAGCAGATAACTCTGCTTCCACACCCATTTGGATCATTCAGCTAATAACAGGTAAGATGCTTGTTTCCTGGATTTTAGGAGCAAAGAGTTACATTTTTGATTAAAGCCTGTAGATGTGTGAGCACTGTGAGCCCCTTTGAGTTTGTGAAGATTTCTGTGAATTCCTTGGTGCCTTGATGAGAAGTGCCAGTCACATTTGAGACAGAAGGAAATGTTTGATCCCAAAAGTGAATTTTGGTACTGCACCTGTGAGTGTGTGCTCACACTTGGAATGCTCTGCAGGTTCTGGTGGTGAAGTGAGAGAGGCAATGAGACGTTTGTTTGCAAGGGAAATTACATGGATGAGTGTGGTGATTAATTTATTAATTGTTGGGGTGTTGTTGTGAAGGAACCCAGGATGAGCTGAGAGATGAAAATTGACTCCAAGTTCTTAGAAGGCTGATAAATTACATTAGAGAATATTTTAGTATATGGTATTTTATTCCATTTTTATTTTTATTTTATATATTTTATTCTTTTATTTTTTATTTTATTATTATTTTATTATTTTATTTTAATTTTTTTTATTTGATAATTATTATTTTTAATTTATTACTTTTATGACAGTCGCGCTTTACGGCCGTCTTTACGACAGTCGCGCTTTACGGCCGATTTTACGACATTCGCGCTTTACGGCCGTCTTTACGACAGTCGAGCTTTCCGGCGCCTTTTACGACAGTCGCGCTTTACGGCTCCTGTTACGACAGTCGCGCTTTACGGCACCTTTTACGACAGCCGCGCTTTACGGCACCTTTTACGACAGCCGCTATTTACGGCCGATTTTACGACAGTCGCGCTTTACGGCCGTCTTTACGACAGTCGCGCTTTACGGCACCTTTTACGACAGTCGCGCTTTACGGCCGTCTTTACGACAGTCGCGCTTTACGGCCAGTTTTACGACAGTCGCGCTTTACGGCCGGTTTTACGACAGTCGCGCTTTACGGCGCCTTTTACGACAGTCGCGCTTTACGGCACCTTTTACGACAGTCGCGCTTTACGGCCGTCTTTACGACAGTCGCGCTTTACGGCACCTTTTACGACAGTCGCGCTTTACGGCACCTTTTACGACAGTCGCGCTTTACGGCCGGTTTTACGACAGTCGCGCTTTACGGCCGGTTTTACGACAGTCGCGCTTTACGACACCTTTTACGACAGTCGCGCTTTACGGCCCCTTTTACGACAGTCGCGATTTACGGCCGGTTTTACGACAGTCGCGCTTTACGACACCTTTTACGACAGTCGCGCTTTACGGCACCTTTTACGACAGTCGCGCTTTACGGCCGTCTTTACGACAGTCGCGCTTTACGGCCGTCTTTACGACAGTCGCGCTTTACGGCCGGTTTTACGACAGTCGCGATTTACGGCCGTCTTTACGACAGTCGCGCTTTACGGCCGTCTTTACGACAGTCGCGCTTTACGGCCGGTTTTACGACAGTCGCGCTTTACGGCCGGTTTTTAGACAGTCGCGCTTTACGACACCTTTTACGACAGTCGCGCTTTACGGCCCCTTTTACGACAGTCGCGATTTACGGCCGGTTTTACGACAGTCGCGCTTTACGGCACCTTTTACGACAGTCGCGCTTTACGGCCGTCTTTACGACAGTCGCGCTTTACGGCCGTCTTTACGACAGTCGCGCTTTACGGCCGGTTTTACGACAGTCGCGCTTTACGGCCGGTTTTTAGACAGTCGCGCTTTACGACACCTTTTACGACAGTCGCGCTTTACGGCCCCTTTTACGACAGTCGCGATTTACGGCCGGTTTTACGATAGTCGCGCTTTACGGCACCTTTTACGACAGTCGCGCTTTACGGCCGTCTTTACGACAGTCGCGCTTTACGGCACCTTTTACGACAGTCGTGCTTTACGGTTGGTTTCACGACAGTCGCGCTTTACGGCACCTTTTACGACAGTCGCGCTTTACGACGCCTTTTACGACAGTCGCGCTTTACGGTTGGATTCACGACAGTCGTGCTTTACGGCACCTTCCATTGTCACACAGATTTTCATTGCAAGGTGCTGTTATCTAAACAAATACATTATCTATTACATTACAGTATATATTACATTATAGTATATTTTAGTATATTGTATTTTATTCCATTTTTATTTTTATTTTATATATTTTATTTTTTTTATTTTATTATTTATTTTTTAAAAATTAATTATTTTTCTTTTTATATTATTTTAATTTTTTTTATTTTATTTTTATTTGTATTTTATTTATTAAAATTTTTATTTAATTTTATATTTTTATTTGTTTAAATTAATTTTAATTTTTTTTATTTGTTTTTTAATTTATTTTATTATTTTATTTTTATTTTTAATTTTTTATTTAAAATTATTTTTGTTTTATTTTTAAATTTAATTTTGTTTTTATTTTTACTATGTTTTCTTTTATTTTCTTTTCTTTTCCTAATTTATTTTTTATTTTTATTTTGCTATATTGTATCTTATCATAGTATCATATTATATTATGGTTATGGTTATGTTGTGTTATGTGATGTTATCGTATCATGTTATGTAATCATATCATGCTATATTAATATACTAAAACTACAATAAAGAAGAAGAGCCATCAGTAGGCTAGAAAAGGAGTGATAATAAAAAAACTCGTGACAGATTCCGAGAATCTGACACAGCTGGCTGTGATTGGCCATTAATTAAAAACAATTTCACATGCTGGGTTAACAGTTCTCCAAATCACATTCCAAAGCAGCAAAACATGGAGAAGATGAAGCTTCCCAGGAGAAGGAATCCTGGTGAAGGGACTTTTCAGAAAATATGACAGTGACAGATGGGAATAAAAGGGGGGACAGAGAGAGGAGTCCTGTGCCTCTGTCTCAGTTCCAAACTCAGGGTATCACCCTTGTCCTGAGGGTTCAAAGGGTTAATGCAAAGAGGGATTTTCCTTGCATTGTGCACAGTGACAGTCTCAGTTTAAACTTTAAAGGACAGGTGAAAAGAGAGAGAGGGCACTGAATGCTTGCCTTAGATATCAGAGAAATTGTTCATTCATGTGAAATGCTGACCTCTGCCATCCTGCCAGGCTGACTGGGCCCTGGGGTGAGAGGCCGCTTGCAAAAGTTAAAGCTGCCTGGGGGGTGCTTTAAAAGGACAATGTCAAGGTTGGTCTAGCCAAAATCTGACCTAGCTTTTCTTTTATTTTCCTTCTCCTTCTCTTACATCTATTTGCAAAGTTCGTGTAATTTGTCTTTATGCTTTTAAAAATCTTTTAAGCTAAACCAAAATGCTTCAGTTGCTGTTGGAGGGGAGTGATTAAGAGGAGAAACTGTGAGTGTTCAGTGTGGCAATACAGGTATTGTGAAGGAGGAAAGATCCTGAAGCAAAACACAGGTGTGGGGACTGTCTTTGAATTAGGGGATAATTAATAAATGAGAATTCAGGCTGAAATGTGGAAGGTATCAGTGAAAGTGAGCAAAGATGATTTTTTACTTATTGAAAACACCAATGCAGATCCAAACTTAAGTTCACAACAACTTAACTCAAACCCTCTATTTATTTTGATTCTAATAGATTTTACTCTGGGATTTTGGGGGGTTTTCTTCTTGTTTTTTTCTTTGTTTGTTTTTGTTGTGGTTTTTTGTTGTTGTTTTTGGCTTTTTTTCATTCTGCTGATTCTTCCTTAGTAATAGCATATTGTTGTACATTATTCCTGCCATAACTGAAATATACCCTTCCTTCTTTGCTTTGTTTGATGGCCTAATTAAAACCATAATGTATCAGTATTTTTTTTTCCTACATGATATAATATCCCATGACCCTCATAAATCTCACACAAGCATTTCACCCACTCGAACAATTTCTATTCTAATTGGGAAATAGATGAACCAACTATTTGTGCAAGATAAAAGAAAAAGGAACACGAGGAAGCAGCAAAATCAAAGTAAAGATTTCTTTCTCTCCATAACTATGATGCTTCCCAGAAAATGCAGAAGGGAATAATCCCACCCAAGCCAGAACTCTTGTAGGATTGCTGCTCATCTCTGGTTTTAGCTCAGGAAATCTCAGCACTCTGGTGAAATATCTTGCAATCTACTCCATGCTCACAAGAGGGCAGCCGGATCAGACAGATTTTCAAGTTGACCTTTCCAAGCTCTCAAGAATTTATTCCTGCTTCAAAAAAGTTTTCCTGTGAGCTGCGAGGTTCACTTCTGGGTTGCTACTCTGCTTTAGGGAGTATGGGAAAGCTCAGTTACAAAGGAGAAGAGAATTTAGAAAATAGAATTGTAGAAGTTAGTTTTGCAAAAAGGTGCTGTGGATTTGTTTGCTTGGTTTTTTCTCCCTATCATTATCTTTGTTAGCAAGTACTAGAATTTGGCATAATCACACCTGCTCCGTTCTGACAAAAAAAAAAAAAAAAAAAAAAAAAAGGGGCATCTTCTAAGAAACTCTGGTGTGTCCTAATGTCTTTCTTGGCTCCAAAATATTACCCTTCCCTCACTTTGTTGTGCTGGCTTTTCTAAATCCTGGAGGAATGGATGGCCTTGGCTCTGCACTGGGAAGAGAAAGAGGCTGGATCACAGATCTACGAGAGCAGGAAGAGTCCACAAGTTACCAGCTCCTCCATCCCTCCCCAAATATCACAAATTATCCTGTGTCTTGGGAAATATCACTTTTACAAAGCCTTTAAGTGGTTATACCAAGTTCTAGTACTTGCTAACAGAGATAATGATGGGGAGAAACAAACAAACAAATCCACAGCACTTTTTTGTCAAGACAAGCTTCCAACAATTACAGTTTCTAAATTCTCTTCTTGTTTGTAACTAAGGTTTCCCATACTCCCAAAAGCAGAGCAACAAGCCAGGCAGCAGTAAAGAAGCTGTCTGGGTTAAAAGACACTCTGCCTCCTGCCAGCAAGGCTATTTAGTGTTTATCTCTATTACATCCAGCTGTAGCTAATTGTATAGTTATGGTAATAGTGCCCTCCAGAGGAATTCTGAAGGAATTATAATACTCTGAGCTAATACAAAAGATGTTCTAAAAATGAGTGCATCGGGAAAATGGAATATTATTAAAATGATAAAATACTTGAACCTCAGGGGGAAAAAAATCTCAGTATCAAAGCTCTTTCTATTTTGCATGTACATTTACATCTAAGAAAAGCATATCCTGGTTACAATAGGCTTCTTCATAGCCTGATAGCAAACATGAAGTTTGCATAACTCCATTTGAATCAAGGATATGAAAGCAGATCAGCCAAGGGAAGGATGGGGAGCTGTTCCTGGGCTGCAGCAGACATTAAAAGTGAATTTATGAGTGTCCTGTCTATTATGGGTGGGCTCCAGCCTCATCTGGGGGGTCTGGATTTCTCCACGACTCAGTGCTATAAGGCAGACATGGCACAGTTAATTGAGGCCCTCACAAGGAATTGCAGGTGTTCAAGGAGCCTTTTGGGTGACGTTTGGTTTAAGATCAAGATAAATCATGCTTAGAGTCTCAAGTTTCAGTGACCATAACCTGCTGTGACACTACACCCCAAAGGAAGGGCATGTTGCTGTGGAACAACAGATATGTTATTTTAGACCAAGTCCTGGAGGCCTGAGCACAGCCTGAGATGACACCTCAGCACCTGAATGTCAAGTGCATTTAAGTTTTCTGATGTTTCTTTTGTTGTTTTGGGTTTTTGCTTTTTCTTTTTCTTCAGCTCCCAACCTACAGGGTCAGATGTTTTTTTTTTTATATCCCGAAATTTCTGTCCCCTCCTCCTTCTCAAAACCACCCAAGCAGCCCTTAATGAGACCTGAAATGGCAGGGAGTTGTGTGTTCCTTTGCTTTCAGGCACAGCCCAGGGTCATGTTTGACCTGAATGGAGCAGGTTTGTCTGCAGTCAGTTGTCTGAGACATCAGGACAGCTCCCACACTGCCAGAACTGGAAGGAGCAGTGAAATGTTCCCCTGCTTGGGATCGGGTGGGTCTGGCAAGGTCAGCACCTGCTGGGGAAAGGAGGAGATGGTTGAGCTGCTTGTGATGTAGCTGTTCATAACAGGGTCAGCACCCCTGGCCTAAAGCTTCTTCTAGACTAAGGTTTCTTGCTTTGCATGAGCCACAAAGGAGGGTGAAATGAGCTGTGCACAGACTGGTGGGGCAGGGGTGACAGGATATGAGCACTGAGTGCAGGGAATGCTCCCAGAGCTTCCTGGCTCTTTCAGGAGTTACTGACTGTGGAAAGACTATTGAGCTCTTTGAATGAGGGTTTTCCAAGGGCTGGGGAATGCGTGGAGATGTGTCATGGCCAAGATGGTCATAATACAAAACAACTCTCCATTTTCAGAAGGCTTCAAATTGTTTTTATTGTATCATGCATGCTTTCAAAATCGCCTGCACCGACTCCATAAACATGGAGAGGAGGAGACACAATCTTCACCAGAGTTGCTGGGGCAAGGGAAAGAGCCAGGAAGCTCTGGGAGCATTCCCTGCACTCAGTGCTCATGTCTGCCCAGAGCAGTGCAGGACAGAGCACAAATCCAGGTGGTGGCTGCTGCAGTGGGATGAGTGCCTTTGTCTTGGGTTTCTGTGGTTGAGATGACCCTGAGGTACTAGAAAGTCTTTTTTCCCAGCCCCACGACCGAAGAAGTTGAGATTTGTTGGTTCTGCTTTTCAAGGTTTTTTATTTTCTCTAACGTATTCCATTCTTTCTCTGACCTGCTGAGATCTGTCCAGCAGGTTGGTTTGTGGCACAGTCCCTGCCCTTGGGGTGGTGTTGGCTTTTTATACTAAGGACTACCTGTACTTTATTTATAACAATTTCCCAATACCTATCACCTATGTTAGACAGTCTGTCTCTATCCTAAACCAATCCAAAAGTGCCACCATCGCAGCAGGAGATGGAGGACAAGAAGAAGGACAAGAAGGACAGGGCATGCTCAGATTCCTCCATCTTGCCTCCTGAACCCCCATTCTAAACCCCCAAAATTCTACTTTTTCACCCTGTGACAAGTTCACTATCATTCTATTCAAACTCTTGTGGCTTGTAACTCCTCACACAAAGTCGGTAATTGTTTCCATGGGCTAAAATCAAAGGCACAGGTGTTTGTGACTCTGTGCCAAGGTCTCTGAGCCCCCTGCCAGGGTCTGGAGTCATCCAGGGCAGCCAGAGGAATGTCCTGGATCCCGACACCTTTGATATGGAGGAAGGTGGATGTTCATCACTGCAGGAGTGCTGTGGTGCAAGTGTCCAGCTCCAGGGAATGCACCTCACCTGTTCAATTCTAGATGCTCAATGAATTAATTTAATTCTTGCTGCTCTCCTGTCTCATATACACAAAACCATCAATAGTTGGACCACCAGCAGCCTGACACAGCAGAGAGCATTTGCTGCTTTAGAATAATGTCTGTGTGTGTCCCATACATGGTGAAGGTTCTTTGGGGTGACAGATGAAGCTGTATTCTCACCTCTGCAAGTGCCTCTTTGCCAGCCAGTCCAATTGTGGTGGAGGGCAGCTGTGAGCCTGATTTCCACACAGGAGTTTGCAGAAATATGTTTTATTGCAGGTAAGCCGTTCCTTTGCATTATTTATGTTAAAAGTTAAGTAAATTATTGTTGGCTTTCACGCTGCAGGTCAAGCTGTAATGAAAACAGTAATGAATGCTTTGCTGACATGCACAGGCAACCTAAGTATGCAGCCAAATTAGCTATCTAAGCAGATGCTTTATATCCTGAATTGCATATAAGGAATGCTGTTCAGTTGGTTTAAAAATTATGTATACACCCACAAACTTTTTTTTATTAAAGCCATATGTTTGGGTTTTTGTGTGTTACTTTGGTTTTTTTTAGCAGCAGTTTCAATTGTCTTATGAGCAATTACGACAGTAAAATTGAAGTCAGAAGAAAGATATGAGAAGCTGACCATGTGCAAGAAGTTCAGGGAGAATTGTATTATTTAAGCTGCTGTAATACTGCAGTATGGGCAGTATTGCAAATAGAGATGCTCTTATGTTTAAAGAATTATTATTTTTTTGGTGAAGGCAGTAGAGCTCTGGTCTGCCAGAGTGGGTGGTTGAGCTCTGTCCTTTGGGGGGCTCTTTGCCCTCCTTCTGCTCTGGCCGCCTTGCAGCAGGCCCAAGCATTTTATTTTTTTCAAGCCAATATTGTTATTTATCTTCTGCTTAAACACAACATATCTCACCAGTGTGCCAGTGGAAAACACAATAGTGTTTTTATCTTTGTAGTCTGTGGTGTGAACAGTTTCTAGAAGGTCAACAAACCCTATCGAGCACCATGGAATGGCAAAGCCAATTTCCCAGAAAGCCACTGAGCAGGCACACTGGAGTGGGAAGAGGAGAAGAATAGCACAAGAAAAGGGTGGCAAAAACAGAGAAGGTAAGAGAAATGGAAGGAAAAAAAAGTGAAATTTATGAAGCCTTATGAGCAAGAGCTTTGGCTTTAAGCACTTGTCAGCTTCAGGGTTTTTGACTTTGAGCTGGAACTTGTGGGTTGATTTCTTCTCTGAATAATTTAAGCTCTCTTCTTGGGTCCCTTAGCATCTAATAGGTGTTTCTATGTATATACCTATTTTAGGCTTTTATAGAGAGATCTATGTATGTAAGTGTACACATATTTATACTTGTATGCAAATGCATGTGTTTAGATACACAAATATAAACCTTCACGTGTGTGTGTGTATCTGTGTGTATACATATAATAAATTGCCTGCCTGCCTTATTTCAGCTGCATATTTTAATATACATTAAGACTGTCCTCCATTCCAGCACCTAATTTTTTTCAGGGATTTATTTGATTATTTAATTATTTTTTTCAGCCAGAGTAATTGTTTCTGCCAGGAACAAGGCTGTTGAAGGGCGCTGTTCCTTTCAGAGGATCAAAGTACAAAAGATGTTCAAATAAAAGGAGAGGTTAAATTCTGTGGGCTACATTTAGTCCTAGCTAGCTGTGCAGTCAGGGTGTGCAGGCTGTGGAGGTTGTTCTTTCACAACAGCCTATTTCAAACCTCAGGAGGGTGTTGGTAACTTAGTAACTTTGTGTATTAGATGGAGGTGGCAGCAGAGCCTGTGAAAATGTTTTTTATGTTAAACTTTTTTTTTTTTTTTCAATCTTTTCTTCTTAGAAAATTGGAACTTTGCTCCCTCCCCACCCCCTTCTTCCTCTCTGTCCTTTCCCTTTTGTGTTCTGTGTGAGTAAACAGAGGGTGAGGAGTGTTTTCAGAACTGAAAAGTCCTCCTTGCCCTTTCCAACAAATGTCTCCTTGACTGATGAATCATTGTAATGACTCAACCTGTGTGTCTGTTGCAACTTTTATTTTCTTTGCCCAGCAGCATCTGCTCTGCTGGGTTTTACTAAACAGGTAGGAGGGCACAACCCCTGCTTGATGAAACTTGTGAGAAAGAAAAAAGAGCCTGTAATAACAAAACAACCTCTTTTTAATCTTTATCCAGTGTTCTTGTTCATCTGCTGCTTAAACACAACATCCTGGCATTTATTTATTTTTTGCCAGCACATGGAAAAGCCCTGATGTATCTCTGTAGTTTTGCTGAGACTTTGCCATCCCTTTGGTGCCGCAGTACTTTGGAGCGCTGCCCCAGGAGAAGCAGGACCTGGAGAATCATCAATCTTTCCCACAAAGAACAGCTTTCTGAGAGGGACCATACTTGTCAGGGATGGTGATGGACAAAATTACAAAGCTCAGACGCAGCGATCTCTGTTCCTGCCTCACAGTTTTGGGAAGTGACAGTAGGTGGCACTGGAGAATAGGAGCACAGAGGATGGGTTTCTTATGAAACGGAGCAGTTTCCTCACTGGCTCTCTGTTCAGCCAGTTTTCCATCCCCACGGATTGCTAAAACACTTTGCTGCTTTCCCTTTGCAAGCCTGTTATTACTGGAGGCCTGCAGGCTCCAAAGGCAAGAGTGCTGTTTCAGAAACTCCGCACTGCCTGTGAAGCAACCCTGTGAGTAAAACCTGCTGAAGATCTTGTGCTTCATCCTGGGGGTGTGGAATGATTGCTTTGCCAGCTCTTTCTGTATCAGCCCTGCTGCCTCCAAAGAGCACAGTTGTGCACAGCTAAATCAAATTATTTAATTTAGTATTAACCTGAGCGAGCTGCGGCTCCTGCCAGCTGGTGGAGCAATGAGAGTGTCTAACAGAGGGGAAGGGAACATCCCAGGGACTGTCTGGGTTTCTGTGTCTCTGGAAATTTTGTCCCACATGCCAGCAAAAGAGGAGGAGGCAATTCTTGGCAGCTCTAGGAGTGAGGCTAGAAAGTGACTCAGCACTTCCCTGTCTGCTGCTTTAATGGGAAGCATGAAACAGAGAAATAGCCTAAAAGCCTGGGAAAATTCTGAAAATGTTCAGTTTCTCAAGAAAAACCTTAATAGGCTTCTCGTGGAAATGACCACGGGGAGAGAGGTCCCAGCTCAGTTTTTATTATGTGTGTACAGCCTTCTGTGTGTGCTTGGAACATGAGCTCTTCCCATGAGTATTTCCTGTTTTCCCAATCCTCCTCCTCCTCCTTCAGCTGTGTCCAATCCCTGTGAGGTGAAGCAACACCACACTGGCACAAACTCTGAAATGGCAGCTCCTAAAACCTGGTGTGTTCCTCTCTCTCAGGATCATTTCACAGTAATCACTGGAAATGAGGATGGTACAGCACAAATGCCACCAAATTGCTTATAGAGCAAGTTGACATTTTAAGAGAATATATGGAGAATATATGACAAAAAATGCATCGCCTTTCACCAACTGAAATAAGTTTTGTCCTTGTCTAACTGCTTTTAAAACACACTGACATCACTGAGAGCTTTTGTGCTTTAACGGCCAGGGCTTTTTTCCTGTAGTGCTAATTTTATCAAATTATAACCTCAGTTTATCAGATATAAGATATCAGCTATTAATTATTAACTTGATATGTTTTATCCTAATCTTGCTCAGTTTTATTGCATGGCTTTTTATAACTGACATACTGGTGACCCTTATTCCCTCCCTCTTCATGAGGATATTTCCTTGCCTGTTGCAACCTTGGGATTTTGCTTGAATTCTGAATAGCCCCTTCAGTGGAGCAATTTCTAACTTTTTAAGGAATGGTATGAAGTGTGAAGGCGAGTGGTCCCTGAGGGAACTCTCTCTGTGTTGTGTCTGGAGCAGCGTCTGCTTCTCCCTTTTATGGAGGGCACTGGGCCCTTTGAGGTTGTGAAAGATGGATGTGGCCAGTGCTGTGTTTAATGCGGCTCTTCAGGCCCTTTGCAGGGAGCCAGGTCCTCAGTGGTCCCTGGGAAATATCCCAGAATAAGAGAGGGATATTTCTTCTACTGTTGTGTTCTCCCAGCTCTGCACACTGAGGAGCCAAAGCCAGCAGGCTGCTCTGCCATCAGAAGGTTGTACTGTCCCCCTCCCCTGGGACCGGAGCTGGAGGCTCCTTTTGGAGCAGGTAGATGGAGCAGAGAAAAAATTTTCCTCCTATTCTTGTGCAGAAATCTTCCTAAGCGACAATTCTTCCCCTTTAATGGAGTTATTATTTTAAGCATGTTGGAAACTCACACTGAAAGTACAAGATAATCTACCACCATATATATATTAAAAAAATAAAAAGTATGGTTGGGTTTCCAAATTGAGAAGGAGAATAGATAAGGTGTTAGCTTTTTATTGCTCCTGCAGCTTGAATTTTCCCTGAGGGATGCCTTGGGAAGAGAATCATCACCGCCATAAACCGGTTAAGCAGGAAGGAAAGCTCCTGACGGAAAAGTTACACCCCCTTGATACTGAAAGCACATAGGTCACCTGAAAATGTCTGTGAGCAGGAAGGCACAGGAGGCTCTAGATCCTTCTAAAAAATTGTGTTTCAGGTAAGGAGTTGCAACAGATATTCTTACTGCTTAGCAAGTGCCCCAGTCATCTCCTCCTGGGATCGCTAAAAGCGAAAATTGAGCCCGCAGTGTGCCAGGCCCTTTTAGGAGGATTCATGAGCATGGCCACGTGTGGAAAGTGGTTTTGTGTGCTTGCATGGTGCTTGCAATGCTGTGAGACTCTCAAGTCTCTTGATTTGTAGTGGATATTTTACAGTATTGCTTGTGATTCTCCCTTTAAAACCCCTGCTCCCATAACCACACTGTTATGTGAACATACAGCTGTCATTCAAGTGGACAAGGAGGGCTTCATAGCTGTGGGTGGAAAAAGCCAAACCCTCCAAAGTTAAATTTGGATTGAGAAACCACAAGGCCAAAAAAAAACCCAACAAAAACTTGGGCGTTTTATAAAAAATTCATATAAATTTTTCCTCCTTAGTGATTTTTGCAAATTGTTTTATCAATGCACTTGACAAGACTCAGAAGGTGAAATAGTGGCTGGCGAGGAGCCAGATCCTCCCCTGGCCTTTGTGTGCTGCTTTGAAAAGGGTGAGGAGTTGGCCCAAATGCAGAGCCAGCACTAGCAGGACTTACACCATGGAGATTTGCACCATGGCATGCTGAGCCTCCTCTCTCAGGGTCAGTTTGAAGTACAAGCCCTTATTCATGACACAAGATGCTTCTGAGCAGAGGTCACAGCCTGTTCAAGGTTTGATGTTAGGTATTTATGTGCCATCACAAACAGAATTTGTTTGAAATGCAAGGAAAATATTTTAGGAACAGTTGAAAAGAGTAAAAGGTATTTTCTATGTCTTGTAGTCTTCCAGACAGCCAAGCTTTTTTCAGGAAGATGGGACTGGAGGGAGATTTCATTATTTTATTTTCTGTTTCTTCCTGAAATGTTCCAATTTTCAAGATGGGTTAAAAAAGGAGTGGAAGACCTCATACTTCTTGATTTAATGGCTGTATAATTTTCTTTCTTGTTTCCTTTCTTCTATTTACCTGCTGCAGAAATGAAAAACAGAGAAAGTTGTAAATTAGGACAATTTTGTACAAGAAACTTTTGTTGTTATGCCTTTTTTTTTAATGGTGTCATTTTTCTCCAAAACCCTAGTGAACTTAGCATTCATTCTGAGAGAAAGCTACAGAACTGTAATTTCATTTTATCACCATTCAAAGTGGTGTGTATAATTTTGGTTATCTGGCCTAGAGTGATTTCATAAATGTGGGTTTTTTCCAACTTGGTTAAAGCAAACCAAAGCATGCAACACATGGAATTACTAAGTGGAGTGTTTGTAACAGTAGTTCAGCCTCTGGGTTGCAGGTTTTATTTCAGCCTGTTTAAGTTTTCATTTCATTTCTCATTCCACACTGTGGGTGACAGAAGCTTATGTCACCTAGAGGTTGACTTGAAATGAAACAAAAATAAATAAAATGGGGATGAATGCCTTCCATTGTCACAGAGATTTTCATTGCAAGGTGCTGTTATCTAAACAAATACAGTATCTTGAGGACTTAATGGAAAATATATTTGTGGAGCTAAGCTTTAACAATTTCTGAACACGTTTTAGCTCACTAGCTTTTTTTTTTTTTTTTTGCTCAGGAATGCTTTTTTTTTTTTTTTTTTGAATTATGAAGTCAGATGTCTCTATTCCTTTCAGGTGATAAATACCCAACTGTGTGCAGTGTGTGGTATTGCTGTTCTGTGTCATTTGTGGGTTTTAGGCTACATCTGTATCAGTAAATGAAACAGGCCAAGGCCTTTAGGGCAAATGGCCTAGAATAGACTTTGGCTGTAAAACTAAACTCCCTTCCTAAAGAATTTATCCTTATGCCTGCTGACAGCAGTTCTCAGTGCATGCTGCCCATCTGCACCATAGGGAGTACTTGGCCCTTGCCAAAATCAGATCAGGAAGTTTTCTAGTAACAACATTAATGATGGAGCTGCAGAAAATCATGCCCTTGCCTGTTAATTTGCTAAAAAAGGCCAGCCTCGGGCTTTGAGGATAAATTTCTTCTGTAAAACAAGAAACAAAAAAGGCTGAAATTTATTTATATATGTAATTTTTTTACTTTATATATCTTTTGAGGAATATTAATTGGAGGTCCATGTCTTATATTTTCTTTGACTTAACTTTCTTCACCTGATTACACTAAGATAAGAAGTGGCAGAATATGAAGGAACTGGAGGCACGAAAAAGGAAAATGTGAATGGAACTGACAACAATTAATACAAACTCTTCCTTCCTGCATTGTGTGCTATGCAAGGGTAGAAATTATAGGGAAAAAAATTGAGATGTTTTGGAATATTAATCAGAATTAGTATTTAATATTTTGATCAGCTGTTTCAGGCATCCTGTTGCTATTATTTATGAGTCAAGAATGATAATAATAAAATTAGTAATTTGTTGTTATTATCATGACTATAAAAATAATAATATGTGTGGAAATAAGGATCAGTCAACAGCTGATCAAGCTCCACATGAAGAAAATATTTCCACTCTCTAGAGAAAGCTCTAAAACAAAAAAAGACCAAAGCAGTGAAGTGCTTTCATTATGTAAGCTATTTGGGGTTTTAACCTCCGTTCTGTGCTTTGTTTCAGTGTTACACATCTCCAGCTGTGAGCGTTGCTCTCTAGACCTATAATGAGACTTTCCTGAGGAGAAGGGCTGAAGGCACCCATCAGCCATGGCACACTTTGGGAGGGTGCCCTTCTCACACAGTGGATTCTGTGCAGGACAGCCTGGGCCCCAAGCATCTCACCCAGAGTGCCATTCTGGCTCTGATGGAGACATCCCTCTGGGATTTGATCGAATAGCTGATGAAGTCAGCCACGAATTCTTTTTTTATGGTTCATCCCATCCACATCATCATGAAGAAATATTTTTCCCAACAGACCTTTTCAGTCAGAATGTGCGTGACCAGCATATTATCAGTCATCCTCTGGTTGCTCATGGAGAGCTTTACCCTGGAACTGCAATCCCTCACTGGCAGCAAGGCTCAGTGGCACCAATGGTTGGCTTCAGACCTTCCTTACTGCCTGGCTGCAGAAACTTCTCTCTGGTGGATTCCCACCCCTACAGTCACGAGAGAGAACTCCATGGAAGGAATAGTGTAAATTCAGTTTCTAATGTGGAAAGGGGCAACACAAATCTGCAGTTTCAGATAGGCTTTGACAATCTGGATGTTCCAAGTCCTGTTTTCTTAGACAATTATCGATTTGGACAAAAAGTGAGAGAAGAAAGTGGAAATGGGGAAGCTTCTGTAACCAACATTTCCAGAAGATGCAGCACAGGACCTACCCACCCCTCGGGCTCTGGACACAACAGAGAGGTATTGAAATGTTCTTATAGTAACAGTGCTTAAGGATTTTTTGTTCTTGTTTGTGTCCTTGTGCTTTGTGTATTCACTCACGCTGTTGCAACATAGATTAGAAGCACTTAATTGAAAGACCTTATGAAAAATAAAACACTTATGCCTCAGGGGAAGCAAAAGGATTTTATACAAGAAGAGAATCTAGATTATGTCTAGAAGCTCCAGTAGACTCATTTTATGGCTCACTGAACCATAAAACTACCAGAGAAGGATAAGTACAGAAATGTAGAGTAAGTGTTTGAAAGATAACATGACAAATCTTTATGGTCTGATATGAAACCTGAGACTGAAAATAACAGTACATTATGTTGAACTTGGTTTGTTTGTTTTTTGTTTTTGTTGAGACTGATTACTGTCTCTGTGTCTAGTCTGGCTGACATACCCTGATCCTGAGGGATGAAACATATACCCCATCCTACCCTCACCATGTCCTGTGTGCACTTCTGTGTGCATATGCAATTATTTTCTAAAAATAGACACATCTACTCTGACTGTGGGAGCTGGATCCTATGACACACACTCTCTCTTTTAGCTGTCTGTTTGAAGTAAACCCTTTAGCTCTTTCCCTCCTTCATCAGGTGTTCACAGCTCTGTTTGTAATTTTGCCATTTTTAATAACCCTGTCTTATGGGACTCCCATGACTCTCTGTGATGTTTTAGCTGTTCTCATTTTCTGTCTTTCAAAATCCTGATACGGAGAAGGGAAAAGAAAATGATAAACCTTTCCTTTCCTCCAGTGCTTGTTAGCAGTGTGAATCATTATAGGAATCCTGAAATAGCCTACAGGGTACCTCTGCACCATGAATATTAAAAGACAGTTTAGGTTCACCTTCTGCCTTCAAGTCCCAGTGATGACAGTATCATACAGCAGAGGGGAAGAGACACTTGATTGACTTGTTTCTATGTCTCTGAATAAGGAGAACTATAAAAGTAAACATATGCAGGCCCAGACAGATGGGAAGGCAGCAGGGGGAAATATATCTGAGGACAAGAACTCTTAAGACTAATCCTGTGCACTGCATTTTAGAATTTCGGTGATGAATACAAAAGAGGAGGGGAAGAATAGGTGGAGAGACAAAAGGCTGTTGTGTTTTTTTACTCATGATAGGAAAAGTATGCTGACATGGTGATGAAAAGAACAAGCCTTCTCAGGAGAAAAGCAGAAAACAGTGGGATACAAATGAGCAGGAGGAGATTAAAATGATGGGATGGGAAGAAGAGGTGCTAGAGGAAGCGCACACACATTTAAGAACAGGCACAAACGCTTCTGTGACGGAGGAGGAGAGAATTATAGGGGAGGGAAGAGAAGAGCTGAGTGAGTCAAGGGCAGCTACAATCGAATGTGTGGGAGGATTTGATTAAGTCAGAAAAGTATTTGAGCTGTTTAGCTCCAAGAGGAAGAAATGGGAGAGAGGAGTGAATTGATTTGTAGCATAAAATTCACTGTGGTCACAGGAATTCCTTCAGGGAGAAAAAGCCATGTCAGGATAGAAACAGCCAAGGCGAGGGGCTGGCAGCTGAACCTTGAGATGATAAAGAAAAATAAGAGTGAAAGGGACTCTTAGAGAGAGGGAGGAGCAAAAAAAGGCTGTACAGCAGTTACTGCTGCTGGGCTGGGAGCTCTGGAAAAGAAATGTGCTGTGGGGTGACAGACCTGATGCTGAGTAACACAATCAGAAGGGTTGGAAAAGTGGGACACAACAGCAAAAGAATGAGAACAAGTTGGATTTGTGAGGTCCAGAGCAAGTAAACAATGCAACCAAGTAGTAGGAGGGGAGAACCAACACTTCAGAGTGAAATACAGAGGATGCTGAGACATGGAAATGAGAACTGAGATGGGTCATAGGTAGGCAAGATGAAATAGGCACCCTGCTGAAATCATACTGGTATTCTGATCCATAGCTCTAGCATGCAGTTGTATGGCCCTAGGCTTTATTTAATGTCTGCTAATCAAAATATGTGCAAGGTAATAACGGAAACCTTAATTTTTTTCTGGCCTTTTCATTACAGGTCAGATGTTCAAAAATAATAAAAGAAATTATCTTTATAACATCCCAATGAAAATAGATGTTATTTTTTTTCCATATTAGAAAGAAAACTGAAATAAAACCTAAAAGCTATCTGATATACGTAGCTACTCTGTCTATGATATTTAGGATCTAATTTTAGATTCTAATGTTTTCAGAGTAACTAACAAGACTCATCTTCAACCAAGTCCCATCATCAGACCAAATATCGTGATTTTTTTTGAGTGCTCCAGAAATGAAAAATACACTATTATTGTTCATATTTGGAAGGATGATTTAGGTGACTTGATTAGCATAATGTAAGAAGTCTAGGGATGAAAAAAAACTTCAGTCATCAAGGGGTGCATTCAGTTGCTTCATCCCTGTTGTCATTACTTCTCCTGATATGGAGTTCCATCTCATTTCCCGCTCTCTTTGACATATTTGCAGTGCATGGAGACTCAAGTCCTGTTGAAAAATAATGTGCTATAATGTGATCATGTAATTAACATTCTATTAATTAACATTTTAACTTTATATGCAAGAAGAAGAAAGTGAAGTTTCTGGACATGCGGAAAGAAGACATGACCAAAGTAAATCTCTCATCCCTGGAGCTGGAGCTATTTATCTCCTTTATATATCTCTGCCATCATGACTTTGAGTGACTTAGTATTTTAGAAATAATACCATTAGAAAATGGTATTTTCCAGTCATGTAGACTCTTACTGCCTCACAGGATTCTTGTTTGCCATTAGGAATCACTCAGAGATGCTGCCAGCAAAGGTGCAAAAAGGCAGAGGGCTCCTGTGCCACTCCTGTGTCTGCAGGGGAGAATCCAGTTTGCAGCTTTGGGTTCCTCTTTTCCATCCTTGAGTAATTATTTAATCATACTCTTCTTCAGGCCTCAAATGCTCAAATCCTTCAAATGAGGATTTGAGGATTCATGCCCATGTCCTTGTGGCAAATAATGTATTCCAAGTCTTGTCCCCCTTCTTGCTCAATTCCTCTCTGTCCTTCCTTAGTTTGCTGTTATGGTTTTGCTCTTTTAATACCTTCAATTCCATTTAATGTCATGTGCCAGCCTCACCTTTTCTAACCTGTGGACTAATTTTCTTAGCTTTTTTTTCTTAGCTGTCACCAAATCACTCATAATTTCTAAATAGTGAACATCCTCCAGAAGTTCTTATTACTGTCTGATGAGGTGAATTGAAAAGTATGTGCCTTATGAAAATGGAAACAATGAACCAGTGGAGGTGTTGGATTTTGAAGGCCTTTTCTCAGCAGTTCTGGGAATCAGGGAATGAAGGACCACTGATTCAGATTGCTAAATTTAATTTTACTCTCTTATTTACACCCTCAGGATTATCCTTTTTTTTTTTCCCTACAGACAATTTCAATTTTCCCCTCTACTGATGATGCCCCTTTAGTATCTTTAAATTTCATGTGCACTCTCCTAATGCTTTGTGTGGTACTGTGGACAATGAAAATACTACATGCCATCAGTTTGGGGTCTCACTGTATCCTCATGAGGTTTCTGACTTTTGAGCTTTCAGTTCTGCTGTTGTGATTTCCCCACCAACCAGCTCCCAGCAGATCTCTCATCTTTTATAACCATCCCATCTTTTAAATTATAACTAAAATTTCCCACCTTGTATCATCTAATGCATATTGATCTTCCTTATCCAGCCAAAAAGAATCTTAAGTTCTGTTTATTAGTTATTTTTTAATAAACTTGTACACTTTTATATAAATCACTTTTTAAATTATAAAATAAACCTTTTGTCCCTGTTTCCTCTTCTCTTTCTGAAGGGGTTTAAAAGCTCTTATACAGTTAAGTCTTGTCATGTCTGTACCTACAGGACCAGAAAGGCTTGCAGATGTAATAGCATTAAGTTCTTTCCTGGAGATTATATTCTGGCTGAAGAGTACTTCAGGGAAACAGACAAAGGTGTGCTTCACCCAAAGCAGTGGCTCAGACCTCTGCTCTCCAAGTTCACACAAAGTATGGGGGGATTTTTCATGCTCACTAGAGCCCACTGGTTCCCTCTTATCTGTCTTAGGGACTTACCTGACAGCTTTATGGAGTTTGAGGGGATGCTGAACTTCCTGACAGGGCAGAAAGAGAGAAAATAAGAATTAAAACACGCTCAAGCACAAACTTCAGTTTGTCCTCCTCCCTTTTGTAAACGAAATATCTGCTTTTGGAGTTATCTGTGCCTTGATACAAGGTGAATCCTGAAAGCTTGGTCTGAAATTCCTCATGTTCTGCATGGAGGGTAAAAACAGTTTTTATCCAGGGCAGCTGCTGCTTTTTGACTTCTGAAAGCATTTAGAGTGCAGTCAAAATGGAGTCATTTGTGTTTATTTGGAACTCCATCAAGTCAGGGGAGGGGTGATAGGCTCTCATGGAACCAAATTCAAGATTAGCCTTATGGTCTTTGTTCTTCTCATACCTAAGTAACTCAGCTTTGTTTCTTCTGGGGTCTTGTTGGTACTTTTAGGCTGCACCTTGGTCTATCCAGCTGATTGAAGCAGATCAAGGAAGTAATGAAAACACAGTTGGTTTCTGCAATGCAGTGGAGAAGTAAGTAATGAAAAGGCTTTTTTCAGCCAACTATCACATTTCACATACATTAATGGGATTGGTTATCTCTGTGTTTTGGGGTGACTGGGATGGAGGTAATTATCCCCTCACAGGGCTGGGCTGTGTATTAGCAGCTAGAAAGGTGTGATAGCACTCCAGTGTCTTGGCTACTGCTGAGCACTGCTCAATTATTATGGCATTTTTTCTGAAGTCTTTCTTCCTGAAAAGAGGCTGGAAATTGCCTGCTGACTGGAAGTTGAGAATATTTTGTCTTCCCTTAATTTCATGTGTGTCCTTTGCCTTTGCTTTTGTGAAGCTGCCTTTATCTTGACCCAGTAGAGTTTTTTCCCATTTTGCTCCCCCTGTCCCTGTGCTGAAGAGGAAGGGAGTGGTGGAGCAGCTTGGTGGGCACCTGGCATCCGCCTCAGGTCAGCCAGCCACACCCTGCAGTCCTGAACAATGCTGCAATTCCAGTATCTGCTTAAATAAGGAAACACTTCTTGTTTTGGTTTAAACATTAAAAACCACAAAGGAACATTAATTCAAAATATATTTAATCTTCTGTCTGCTTTATTTGTGGTAAGTATATTTAACTCTTCACTGTTGATGGCTTATAGAGTGTAAAGCTTCCTTTCCTTTTTCTGTTATTGTTTTGGACAATATTAGTGCCTGTGCAACTCTGAGCAGGAAAATAAGAGCTGGAGGAACTGATTGAGAACAGAATTGCTGCATACTGTCATGATGAAAAGTGAGACTTAGCAAGTGACAAAACCTACTTTAATTATATTTTACCATTACACTTAATAGCCTGACTTAATGGCATAGAACATTTTTTATTTTCTTAATCTTCTGCAGAAAAATGAATTGTGTTGAAATCCAAGCACACACAGATTTACAAGTATTTAGGCCATCTGTGCAGATTGATTTTTCTTTTGTAGATATTCACTGATCACAGTGTCAAGTTGTTAGCACAAATGCATGCTTTTCCCCCCTGGAAAGTAGCTGGAAAACGGAATCCTGATTTTCTTATTAGACTTTAATGAATTGATTTTATTCAAGGTCAGCCAAGGCTGCTTCTCTTAAAAGGAAAAAAAAACCAAAGCAACCCAACCAAAAACCCCAGTTTGACATTGCAATGAAATTAAGAGGAGTGTATTATATATTCAAATGAGGTGGTCAGCTTCAAAACATACTCAGTCACATGTCTCAGTTTGCTTTTCCACAGTTCATCAGCCTGAACCCAACCCAGTTCTACCATGAGGTGCATGAAGGCACATTCCACATGACTGCTTTCCTCCCAGCTATTCAGATTTTTTTAATGTCTAAACATTCTAATTCTAGGAAAAACTTTATATTGATTTTTGAGTAGATGAGTTTATTTACTGGGCTAAAAAGATAAATACAAAGTGGTTCTTGTTTTGTGTGTGTCACAAGCAAATACTCCTTAAAAAAATAAGAACATCTTTTGTTTTTCTTCTATTAAATAAGTAGAGAAACTTTAAGGACAAAATGTCACTACAACCAAAAGACTGAAAAATGTCATAAATTTTCAAATAAGTTGCATTTTCAGTTTTGCCAAATGAGCCTCCTCCCAGTGCCTATTGAATTTCAGTTGCTGGCAGAGGCAGGATGTATAATTCAGACTCTATGTCAGGCATTCTTGCAGGTCCAGCTTGTAGATCAGCTAGAAACCCATTGGGTTTTTCTCTAGGTGATACTTGCACAGGTAGCAGTCTGTAATTGAAGCATTTGGTTGTACAGGACTGTAATTCACTGTTCCAAAGCCCTTTCTCAGGTGGCTTGTAGCACTGTGAGCAGAGCTGTAGTGAGCAGCCATCCCTGGGTGGCTTCAGAACACATCCTAAAGCCACTTTTAGACCAAGCTGGCAGTCTCAGAGTCCAGTGCTGCAAAATGCAGAGTTCCTCCACTTCTCAATGTCTTTAAGGATGTGCTTTGCACTGCAGAGAAAAACATCATGTTATGAAATGCTGTGGGAATAGCAAATCCCTATAAATGTCAGTACTTTCTGCACTCACTGAGTTGTGGCAGCACAGAAAGCAAGTAGCACAAGATTTTATTTGTGTAATGTTTGTATAACACATCTGTTCTGCTTTGGAATACCCAAACTGTCAAAGTTTTGCAGGGTTTTGCTCACATGCTCAGGCCAGAAGCCCTTTGAACACATGAGAATAGTAGATGGCCATAAATGAACAACACTTTTGGAAACTGAATGGGTTTTTGTCTGAAAAGCAAATTTGTGTTCCCACATTTTGCTAAAATATTAGGAGTGTGTGGGTAGGGAAGGAGATGATGTTTGCTTAGTTTTGGAATGACTGCCAGCGAGTTGAGGAGGTGATTCATGCCCTGTGTGTGTACATAGCCTGGTAATTTGAGGCTGGATAAAGGCTACTGAAGTTTCCAGCTTTATTCAGTCCTGAGCTTTCTTGCAGAAACATGTTACAGGGGAAAAGCTGTACCTTGTGCACAAAGAAAAGAGACTGACACCAACTACACAGGTCACCCAAAGAGCCTCTGCAGTGGAATGCTTTATAACCATGAGGATAAATCTGCCTTGTACTGGAGGTTCTCTTGTCAAGCCTCATTTCCTCCCACCCCACTGAAACATCAAACCCCTGGCTTTTCATGATCAGAATTGGCTGCTTTGCTGGGTCATTTAAATTTGGAAGCCTAGGCTTTTTTTCCCTTTTTTTTTTTTTTTTTTCTTTTTTTCCCTTTTTTTCCCCACCCTTTTTTCCCCTTCTTTCCCCCCTTTTTTCCTTTTTTTTCCCTTTTCTTTCCTTTTCTTTCTTTTTCCTTTTTTCCCTTTTTTATCTTTTTCTTATTTTTTCCCTTATTTTCCTTGTTGTGTTTTCCTTGTTGTTTTTTCCTTGTTATTCTCATTCTGTGGAAATGCAGGGCACAAAAAGTAGTTCGTGTAGTTGTTTAAGAGACTTGGGCAACCAGAGGAGAATACAGGATATTTGGGCTTAGCTGCTAAACATTCAGGCTAATTAATGAAATGTAAACCTTCAGCTAGTACAGAGTGTACCCCTACCTGCAGCTGCTGAGTGTATTTGCTTAAAAAGCAAATTTAATCCCAGATGATGGGCATAATACCTGTGACCAGTGTTCATTAGGAAATGGGACCTCAGGAGGAATTAATTTCTTCAAGTCTATGGTAATTGGAAGGACAAGGGGCAATATATTTTATAGTTAATGTTGTATCAGAGGGACTCAGTGACTGCAACTGCTACTGCACTCCCCAGACTTTTACATAAATACCCAGGGTTTTAGTGATGAGGATTTCAGAGACTTGTGGAAATAGATACTCCTTGAGATTTTGCACAGGAAGCATGTTCCTGTACTCAGTTTGACCAGATGTCCTAGTTGCAGCTGATTGTGCATGTGCTCTTGGCTAGTTCTGTGTTAAAACTCTGTTATTTAAGTACGTATTTGAGCACTATCACTTCTACTGAGCTCAGTGTACACTGAAGTCTCTGTTTAAACTCTTGTTGGTTTCACTGAGGTCAAGCTCAGCAGTGATTCTGTCAAATTCATGAAGATGTTGCTGCTGGTTTCCCTGAAATAACAGATGTAGCTATGTATGCTGATATGTAGTTATCTCACTAATGCACAAAACCAGAATTTGTATTGCTACCATTTCTCTCCACAGACTTTTATTTCCAAGAAACAGCTCTCTATGTATCCCCATATATATCTTGCAGAATTTTTTGTTTTGCCCTTAGAAGAGGCCAAAAATGCATGCCTCTTTAGAAATAGTTTCTTCACATGTTTTTTTTTCCAGAATCAGAAACGCCTATCCTGCTTTTGATTTGAAGACAAATACTGGGAAAATCTGGAGTATCACAACAAGGTTCCCAGAGTGTATCCTTGGTGGAACAAAATTCAGATTCAGCATTTGGACAGATTTTTCACCACATCCTCTACTTCTTACACAACATGGTAAGTGGTTATGTGCAGGGGAAGCATATCAGGCATGAAATGAAAGAAGAAATTCCAAGGAGGTGGGAAAAATCAAGGAGAATAATTAGAAGAGTTTGCCCATGAAGTTTGTGGAGTCTCCAGACTTGGAGATTTTAAAGGTTTTACAAGACAAAACCCTGAACACGGTGGTCTGAATTCAGTGTTGACCCAGCTCTGCAGGGAGGAGGTTCTTCCCAACCTAAATGATTCTGTCATTAATGACAATGAGCTCCTGTGCATCCTGTATCAGTGGTTAATGGGAGAATCGTTAATTCCAACTCTAGTAATTTTCATTTCTGCAACATATGCAAAATATTTTTTTTCCTCCCCCTCTCTTCTTATGCTGCTTTATTAAGTCACAGTCTCTTTTTTTTGTCTTTCTTTTTAATTAATAATTTCTTTAGTTTTCAAGAAATTAGTTGATTGTAACAGGTTGAGTATTAATTGTCCTGAAGTTGTTTAGACCAGGCAAGCAGTAAGGTTGAAGTAGAAGTACTTTTTTTTGCCCCATCTAATGTAAAGTATTGTTCAGTTAGGCAAGAACTTTTGGCAGAGTTAAGAAAGGAAGATGGATCTACAGAGTGGAAATGAGTGATATTAGCAAGTTTTGGATTTTTTTCCCAATGAGTGACCTAAACAAAGTATATCTTACAATTTTAATTCAAGATTTTGTGCCGCTCTTTATTTTCTGGACTGTGTAAATTCAGCCAGTGAGCACTGCGGTTTAAACACCAAACCAGATGAGTTGCTTACAATGGCAAGTTGTCAGAAGTTTAAATGATTTAAACTGGTAAAATCAGTAGAAAAATGTGTAATCAAAGTGTCTTTTTAAGGAAAACCAAACATTTTGCAAGCAAAATTAATATTTTCAGAAGGAGCTTTTGAATCCATTCATACATTTGTTTTTCTCAGGGGAAAACCAAACCAAAACAAAAAGCAAGCTCTGGTGACCTACTCTGTTTTGTTTCAGCTTTGTTTATGACATAACCTCCTCCCCTTGGAATGCCACCTGTTCTCTGAAGTGTTCCCATCCCCTTCAATGGAAAACCAAATTTATCAGACCTGTTTCTAGATTATGCAGCTGTTCTTTTCCATTTGTGATCAGTTCTTCTAAAATGAACAGAGAGAAAGCATATTGGCAAGTGTTGGGAAATGGCTTAAAAAACTGAAGTGGAACTGGAGAAAATTCTCAAAATTCTCAAGTGTTTCTGAACAGTAGATTGTACAAACTGACATAGAACTTCCTAATTTATAGGGAGCATGTATATTTTTATATTATTATGTGGCTTAATAATACAATATTTTGCATATTTAATATATATTTAATACATGTTTTGCACATGTAATAAATAATATAATATTTTGCAGATTTAAAATACATTAGAATATTAATTTACTTCTTTTTTATAGCTAAAAAGGTGTGCATAGCAGAAACAATACCAAATAACATTCTGGAGCTTTTTGGCATCATAAGTGGCTACAGAGTCAACTTTTGCATCATTGGCAATGTACCAAAATGTTCATCAGGAAAATGAAAAAGAAAAAAGAATGCCATTTGTCTCTTCCTTTCCTCCTGGGAATATTGCTCATCTCTTCTTCTGTCTAGCTGCCCAGCAAATTGCTCATTTCCTCTAAATGGACATGGATTCTATGTTAGGTAGAATATTTGAAGAAAAATTAAAAAAAAAAATAAAATCAAGTGTGTCTTGATCTAATTCCTCTTGATGGAGCTAGTCTGCAGCAGTTGTTAGGAATTACAGAAAAAGAACCCTTATTTTCTCTTCTCAAGTATGTAGCTGCAATTCTCCAGCAAGCTACTATTAATTTTCCTTGCTATCTTTATTTACAGCTGGCTGTATCACTCACGACTTAATTGTGGAGATCCTCAGGTGCACAAATCAATACCCAGCCCGGGAGGAATGCCTTCTGAGTGTTTGTGGGGCTGATGAATTCTTACAAAAGTAAGTACCTCATTAAGCCACCAGCCATGTCAACAGAGCCTCGGGGAGAGCTGGGGTGTCAGGTTCCAAACATTCCACGTGTGTAACAAACAGAAAAACAGAAACTTCCATAGACACTCAAAGATTTCATCTGCACCCTTAGAAGAAGCTTGGATTGATGTAAAAATACAAAATGCAGATTGTATCTATAAAAATACAATATACAGATATTAAGCAGAAAAATTATAAACTTATATTTCTATAGTTGTGAGAATATACCTTAAGTAAGCGAGAAATTGCATTGATAAGATGGTGAAGGGTTTATAATGTAGGGATGTGATTATATAGAGTAGCTAAGAATTTAGAAGTAGTAATAGAAGCATTTGTGTGCATGTGAGACAGAAGCCATAGGACAAAAGTATCCACAGTGCAGCAGAAGTAAAGGTGATAGGCTAGAAAAGCAAAATAAATTCTGTCAACTGTCTATTGCTTTAGAAATTTCTATATTGCCTTATAATGAAGAAATTTGTGACTACTTTAAGCTATGGCTGACTGCTTGCTCCTCTAAAATCTGTCAGCCTCTGAGAGTGATGTTTACCTGAGCAATGAATTGATCTTAGCCTGAAAATAGTCCCACCCCTTCATTTCTAGTGGTGACCATGATATATCTGTAGTTTCTGAAACTCCTGAAACACGTGCTGCTTGTGTTCTGCAGAGAGGATGGTGTGCTGCAGTGCAAAGATTCAAATCTTCTTTTATGGAAGCTTTCTGCAGCTTTTGTTTGTTTGACTCTGTTGTCTTTGTGGTGATTCTTATCTGTGATACAAGGATGCTGCTACCTCCACTAACTCTTAGGGGTGTTAGAAGCAAGTCCTCAAAGGGGGAAATCACCCAAGAGTGATATTATGAATTATTTATTTATGCAGTATTAAGCAGCTGCAGAGGAGGTGATTTTTCTTCATATCCAGTTTCAGTAGTAACAAAACAAATGAAGTCAGCACTGTGGTGCTGAATGCAAGATAAAAACACATTAAATATACAAGCAGGTCTTTCCGAATGCAAATAGTTTACAAGTGGGGAAATAAATGCTCTGATTCAGGTAAGCTCTTGTGGTGGTTGGATTCAGCTAGTTGTTTTTTGCCCTGTGGCAGCCTAAATTCAGGTGTCAGCCAAAGTGAGCAGGTTCTGTGTTGAAGCAGCTGAAGTGGAGGCACTTGTCAGCAGGGCTCTGTGGACACTGGCTCTCAGCAGAAGGGCTGGCAGAGTTCTGTGGTACTGGCACTGCAGGAATCACAGCTCCTCTGTTAGAGGTGTAAAGAGTGTTAGACAAAATAGTATACGGCTGTAATTGAAAGGGAAGATTCTAGAAGCAGTCACATTTACAGCAGAGTGTAAAAATTACCTGAAGTAGCCTAGAGCAAGTCAGTTTGATTAATGAAAGCAATGCAGTTGTGAGAGCAAGTGTCACTCTGTGTGAGTTAGCTTTGCTCTGTATCCATCTGGAGTACTTCTACCTTTACACAGGCCAAATGCTCATATGTTCATAGTGAATTACATCTGGCAACTAAAGATGCCAAGATTGCCTCTTCAACATTTCTGAGCCCACTCTTCCCTCATTCCAACCTTGGTAAAGCAGGAGCTGGAAGAGCAAAGTGTAAATCATTAGAGCACCTGAAGCACCAAGCAGAGAGCCAGGTCATACACAGATCTGTTAGTTACAGAAGAAGACCAGGGATTTTTTTATTTTCCCAAGATGCTCTTCTGATTTCAAAGAAATTGCTAAAAAATGGAAATAGTGTGCCATTGTGTTGAGGGTGAGCTCAGTGCAGTATGTGCCGAAGAGTTTTGTTTTCATTGTTGGGGAGAATACATCAATAGCAGACTAAATTCCTGCACCTTTAGAATCTCTGCACATCTCATTAGCAGTGAAACAACGTCAGTAATGTTCTCAGCTTTCTTACTTTGCTCCTCCACTCTCATTCACCAAGCTCTGAGCTGCACTAAAACTTCAGCAGCTTGTAATTCTAGATTGTGCTGTTAAATTCAGCTCCCTTTCTTCTGCCTCTTCAAGGGAGCCCTGGATCTGAAATGTGAAACCCCAGACCCTAAGGATCCCTAGGGTAGTTTAACAGGGCCTGAGGAGTTGCCTCAGGGTGAAATTTTTCCTGTGTGTGGGCTATCTTCAAGTGCAAATCGGTTTCCTCCCAATGTTACTAACAGAGTGATTTGATGCCCTTGTGCACAATTCTTCCCCAGAAAAGTATTTGGAGTCAATTCACAGATGAATTCCAGAAGTTCCCAAAGTTCTAACACAGCAAAGGGAATAAATATTCTGCTGCTCCTGCTGTACTGTAATCCAGAAAAAAACACCTAAAGTGAAGCCAAAAAGGTGATTTGATGAATTGCTCTCAGAGCAGAGTGCTTTAGTGAAGCAGACGGCTTTGTCAAGGTTTGTCAAAAGCTTTCATTTCCTGTTATATTGGATTGTATTAATGAGCACTTCACCCCACCTCCTGCAGAAGCACCTGAAAGACTTGATGATTTTTAGAATCCATTTAGCTTTGAATGAGAGGGGGAAGGAAAACCACCTCTGTGCTAATGACCATTGCACCCAGCAGCAGCAGATTTCACCCTCCATCGCTCCCTTCCTACACAGAGACCCTTGGGCTCATCCTGCCTGACTCATGAGTAGAGCATCAGATTTAAATACCCAAATTTTAAAGATATCAGAAGATAGCATATAGATTGCAGGCCAGTCTGTAATTAATACAGCCATCTGTAGAATTCTGATTTGGAAATTCTTTTGTTTTCTGGTCTTTTTACTGTAGAAAACCTGGCTTTGCTAAAACCTTCTGGTTTTCTTTTTCATCCCATCAAACAAACCTAGATCCACATTTCGATCTTGCTCTCACACTTCCCTATCTCTCCTTAGATTTAAAATGGATACCCCTAAATATGATTTTATGATGCCTTTCATGAAAAATATTATATAAAAGTAAATTTAATTGGGCTTAAGCACCTTGTGTCTACTCTTGGCTATTAAAGCCATCAGCTAGCCAAAACCAACCCTTCTCATCGTTCAGCAATTAATCAATCCTCTATTTTTAGAAAAACAGGCCATAATCTCAGGTCATCCTGAAATACCTAATAAAACAAAACATATGAAAGAATGTGGATGCTTTAAAATGTGAATCTAAGGATGTGGATGTTTTAAAAAAAAGTCTTTATTATTTTATTGATATGTGTACTAGCAATAGCTTGCAGTAATGTAGATCACCAAAGGAATGTAGTACAAAATACTGATAAGGTTTATTTGTAACCATCCTTGTATTCTAAGGTGTCAGAGTATTTAAAGTTCCATCCACACCCTCACATGGTATAATTTGCACTGCTACCTTATTGCTTTGCAGTTCAGCCACCACAGTGAGCAGGGAAATGGAATTGAAAAATCTGAATGCTTATCTTTTCTTCTAACATACTTGCCTGTGACCTTATTGATAACATTTATTTTTGTCTTACTAATTCTGTTCTCTGGGAATTGAAACCTAAATAAAAATTGGTTTTCACTCAAAGTGAAGTTTAAGCTATTAATTATAGACTGACATAGACATAATCATACAGATTGAAATCATAAGAAGCAAGCACCTTTGGATTAATATGTTCTTTGTGAAAAGTAAACTTAATTTTCTCTTGTCATTGCAGATTAAGTTTCTCGTACAGAGATGCTACTAGCTGAGTTACTTTAAAAAAATAGTCTGATTGAACTGTATTAAGATTTGGAGCTTATAGCACATCAGTGGACCTTGCTGTGGGGAAGCAAGCAGTGATGGAGTCTCAAATGATGGGGATTTTCCCTTTCTTATATTCAGATATTTTGTGAGATCACAGGCAAGTCACTTGGACCAGTCATTACCACATCTCCTAAAGACAAAGTCTGCATTTCTCGTCATGGCATTCTCATCAGAGCTGTGTTCTCCATGTAATTTCAGAAAAAAAATGAGGGGAAAAATGTTAACAAGGTTGTAGCACTTCCATTTTTGTTTCCTTTACAGAGCTCAGAGTGCTACAAACCAGTTACTAATAATCATGTTATCCTCCAAAGAGGATATATCATTTTTATCTCAGTAGTACTGGTATGGTAGCAAATCTGCCTGGGGTACAGCTAAAAGCTACTTTGTCAATCTGTGGCAAAGCTACACTTCTATTTCTTGTAGCACACTTTTCATCAATACCAGGTTTCAACATTATTTTGTTGAGGCATTAATCCATTTTGTCTAGTCCCTTGTGTAACAATAGCTGTCAAAACATTTCTCTTTGTATTTGTGCAAATTAAATCCATTCATTAAGTCAACTTCATGGCCACTTCTGCTTGCAGTGTTTCGGGCAGCCTTGCTGTGTCAATAAAGACTTGGCTGATGGATAGTATCTGCTTCACACAGCAGAAGCTAACACAAACCACTAATGTAAAAGCAGTTATAACAACAAAATTAAGTTTCTCTTGCTGTAGCTTGTTTTGCCTGGAAGCATGGTGGCATGGAAAAATTATACTTGGAAAAGACAACTTTTATATATCTGTGGTTCAAGATTGTTACTTCATAGGAGGGTACAGCTCCTCTGTATTTGTCTAGCTGTACCAGTTCCTGTCACTGGCATTGCAACAGGAATCTGTATCCTGGAGGAATCAGGAAAAGGTGACTCAAGGCTCATGAATGTCTCTGTAATATTCTTGCTGCTATCCCTGTCCACAGGCTGGAGGTGAAGCAGAATGAAAAGAGCAGGAATAATTGTGAGGCATTAAGTAAAAAAACATCTGTTGGGGCAGTTCTAAAATATAAAGGAAAGTTCTCAGTCTGACCAATTAAGGGCTCTCTGGCCTTTTTGTGAAAAGAGTCTGTGCCTGTTTATGGTCTGCTGCCCTTTCCCACCACCCAGAGCACCATCTGTAGCTTGCACTGCACTGAATGTGTTCCTCAACCAGAGGGGATAAAGATAAAAAGTTAATCATTTCAGTGATGAGGCAAACACGATTGGGTGAAATGTAGAGAGGAAAAATATTCAGGAAAGCTGTGGGTAGGAAGAACACAGAGATGAGATGAGAAGGAGCAGAAGGGAACACATCCATTGGTACAGTCCCAGGAAGTGGGAATTGGCCACTTGAGCTTTGAAAAGGGACTTGAGAAGGGTTTAGCTGTAACAGGGATATGCTTTGCACCAGTATGGGTATTTCACTGTGTTGGTGTTTGCTCCTCCCACTCTTACATTTGTACTTTCTGCTCTTGAAATCCAGAAATTTTGCAGCTGCATGGAGGTGCTATCAAAGGTGATCCTTGCTTCAGGTATTTTTGTCAGATGGAAATGAGTTTGTCCCTTTTGATGTTTAATATGTTTGTTTAAAAGAAGAATCCTGTATATATACACATTTACAGCTCTTGTAACCTCAGTAGTGAGTCTGTATGTTACTTGCAGTGTAGTGTGAGAGCAGAACATTTACAAGATGTGTAAGTTCCCTGTAAATGTGCAGAATGGCATTTAAGTTTATCCATTCCTTTTTGCTGAAGACTTCTGCTGCCATGTGAGAGAGGAGTCTCATCTAAGTCACATTTTCCTTGATTTATTCATAGGGATAAGCATTTTGGTTTTGTTTATTTTTTTAACTAAATCCAGCCTTTTATTCAGACATTCTATCAAAAGCCCTTTTAGGTAGAAATACAGTTTACATTTAAACAGTTTTTCAAGCCAAAAAAAAAAAAAACAATCATCTTCCCTTCATGGCCCAGGGAGTTCTGAAACAACTTACCATGCTGTAAAACTGTATAAAAATGGAATATCCTTTTTTGTGCTTCTGTGGCTGAAGGCTCAATAAAGCCTCCTGAATCTAATTGGACACACATCAAAGTTGTAACTGATGATGCATACTAACTTGTTTTGGTCATGAATTTACCTTTGTAAAAATCATGGTTTTTTTTTCATTAATCCCAAAGGACTTTTTCAAATGCAAAAAGATGTTTGCCTCAACCCTGAAATATTTCTTGAATTATTTCACCTCTTTAAAACAAGATGTGCAGGGAAAAAATGAAATTATTTTTGTTCCAAGTGATTTTAAGATTGACAAACCAAGGCTGTGTTCTAATTTAGAAGAGGTTGCCAAGAGCAGTAAATGGAAAGAGGCAAAAAAGATTAAGGCATTCCGTTGTCATGGGCTGCTGCATCATCTTTGACCAGCAGCTTAGTTTATAGGATCCATGCCAGCTGAGTGAGTCTGATCTTAGCTGGCACATGATTTGAGAAAGGAAAACACAAACTCTGCTTTTGCCACCTCTGTGTGAGCTGCACAGGGTGAAAACTTAGACTTCTTTGAGAACCAAGGGTCACCTGCCTTGATGGATGTGATTTCCACACCTACAGCTAATATTTGATTTTTGAGTTGGGTGTCAGACACTACAAGTCATTCTGCAGAGATGTATTCATAACCAGGACACTGCAGTTTGGCTTTGAAGAATATGCATAAATATCAAGGTTTGGGAGCATATGCAGCTTGTCAAGGATATTTTCTCTGTGTCCTTGTTGTTCCCTTTCAGAATTTAATGGTCAATGATGAAACTAAGCAATTATTATTTGTTTTCCTAGAAAACATGCCAGAACCATCAATTTTCACAGAAGCAGGTGCCAAGAACTGGGTTTGTATTATTCAGTCTTCTTTTCACTTAGAATTTAAACTACTAGAGCTTTTAGGAGAGGTAGCAAGGATAAAAGCAGGAAGTGGCAAGCAGAGATAACCATTTATTTGTTGTTGTTCCCCCAAACTGCAGCAACTGTACTTTGGGAAGCCACGAAAGTCTCCGCAAGGCAAGCACCTGCATTCAGCTCCGCCTGCACCACGCTGCTCATCTGGAGCACAGCTTGGCTAGAACAGTAAGTAACTTTCTTTTCTCCCCCTTTCCTTCAGTGTCCTTGTGTCACATTCATATTTGCTGCTTTCTTTCCTTTTATGGGGAGCTGTCACTCTACTATGAAGTACTCAGAGTAGGAAATTTCCTTCAGCTGAGCAGTTACAAGCAAGAAATTTGACCAGGGGCTTTACACAAAATTTGGTCTTTCAGTTAGTTGGTGACCTTTAATTAGATTTTGGTTTTTTTAGGCCATGAGATTTATCAGCTTTAGCAATCTCTGAAATTCTAGGGAATGGTCTGCCTATCCTATTATTTTCAGAGTTTCAGATATCCCTACATTCTGATCATCTCAGGAAAGCATTAATCTTCATAGTGAACAGGCAGCAAAGAATACTTACAGCTTTCTAACAAGAGGCTCACTTGCTTTCAGAAAAGGATTTTTGAACTAAAGCAGACAGGAAATTATATTTTCTGTGAGTTCAAAACCTTTTTTTCATATATATCAGTGTTAATATTTTGCCAAACATAATCATGTAAGAGTTAACCTTGTGAGCATAATCACAGATGAGAGAAGTCAGAGGCCTGTTGTGATGAGAAGGTGGAGACTTTTCAATTATTTAAATATTTGTGACTTTCTAGAGAGATTGTGAAGTTCAGGCCAATAGAAATTCAGCATCTCAATTTGTGGACCCTCCAGTTAGGGTTTAAGTGGGAAGGGTGACATTTTAAGATCTCAAAGTGAATTATTGATCAGCCCTTTACAGGGACAGGCGCAGCTCTGAAAGCTTCGGGCCATGAAGTTGTTTCATGTTACTAATAATAGCAAAGAGCAGGAGCAGCCTTTGAGGTGGAATCAGTCACAGACACAGAGTTTTCCTCCAGCTCCAGGGCATGCTTGTGACAGGGCACTGGTACAGAAAGGAGAGGTTTTGCTCACAGCCAGCAAGTCCATCAGGACCAGGAAAAAACCTAACAGAGAAGGCTTATAGAGTGCCTTGTGAGCTGCAGTGTTTCTTTCACTCTGGACCTACTTCTATATATTTCTTTACGTGCAAAGAAACCTGAAACCTGTTCGAGCCACACTGAATTCAAGGATCTGATGCGTAGTGTACACTGACCTCTTATTTAGTGTTGTTGTTGCTGTTAGGTAAAGCACATGGCTGCAAAATGCATTGGAAAGTCACAGAATGAGAACCAGGTTATGGGGAAAAAATCCTTCCCTCAGAATTCATATAGAAATATGCGAAAATTATGCTTTTAAAAAACAAAGTAGGCAGAAACTTTGGGATTTTTAAGATTCTTCAGCTGTCTCAGACACTTATGCACATACCCAGATACTGTTTATTCCTGTGGAATAATGTGCTCTTGAGGAACACTTCATCTCTGCTCTCAATGATCCTTCTAAATTTTGAAATATGGAATATGTTTCATTATAAAAGTCTCCACTAAGTTTGTAGTTTAACTGGTGTTACAGAAGCAAGATAATCACCCACATGTAATCAGATAGTAAATAATTTACATAAACTCACCTGTTGCTGTAGTCCATCAAATCCTCTTTGGATCCTATCAATCACACACATGTGATGCTTTACAGGCTGGGTGGTCAAACATAAGAAATTGGTTCCCGGAAAGGTGGCTGGTGCCTTGTGTCTATCAGCCCCTTAGGGAGAGGCATTCAGACAATGTCCTTTGTAATGAGCTTTTCATTCATGGGCAGCCCTGCAGAGATGAGGTAGTTGGACTACATGGGAATTGTAGGTCCCCACCAGCTAAACTATGTCCTCTCTCCCTTCCATTGCCGTCCCCTTCCATTTCCTTGTGCCCTTCCTGTAAATCCAAATTACATTGACTAACTTCCAGTCAGCTGGGATGTTCTTAGATTGTCAAGAGCTTTGGAAGAGGACTGAGAGGATCCAGCCACGAGATCAGCTAGGTTCTTTAGTGGTCTGCAATTAATCCCACCAAGGCCTTGTGGACCCAGAAACATTTTTTGGTCATGAAACGCACGCTCTGGAAAGGACCGTGTGGTTTATTGGCTGAAGTACCAGAGGGGATCCTGAGAAGCCGAAGTCATTCGGTGCCGTTTTGTGGTTCCAGAGGGGCAGCACCAGGGCCAGCCGGGCGCTCACGTTCTCTCAGTGGCGTCACCTCACGTGAGGCTGCGGGAAGGGGCGTTGGATGGCCCTGGAGCTGCTTCCTGCCTTTGGGCACTCTCAGCATCCGCGGGCCTGCTTCTGGCAGCCCAGCGTTGCTGCTGCTCCTGCACCGCCTGCATTGCCCACAGCACGACGGCCATGACGGGCTGCACGCCCCTCTCGGTGTCCCTGCTCCGGTGCGGGCGGCCGGCCAGGCCCACGGCGCACTCACTGTAGTCGTCGTCCCCTCGCACAGAGTGCAGCAGCTGCTCCATGGGCTGCCGGCACACGGGGCAGTTGTCCTTGGCCCTGGCCCACTGCTGGATGCAGCTGAGGCAGAACTTGTGCATGCAGAAGGTGACGTAGGCCGGCCTCCTCATGGGGCCCAGGCAGATGGGGCACTGCGCGTCCTCTGCCGCCTCCATCGCTGCTGCCCGCGGCGGCTGGCTCCGGCTGCCAGAGCTGCTCTGCTTCATGTTTTCTTTGGCAGTGGATGCCATGTCCTGCCAGGGGAGATGGGCACAGTGCTGGATGGAGCACAGCTGGCAGGAGGGGCTTGCTCAGGGTCTTAAGCTGCTCCCTCTCACCAGTGCTGCAGCACCGGGTGTCACACGAGCAAAGGGACGGGGCCTATCCTGGGGGTGAATGCTGGAAATGCCCAGGTCCTTCAAGAGGGAAAGCTTCCCAGCTCCAGGTGTCACACAAGGACAGGAACAGGGCCTATCCCAGGAGTAAATTATGGAAATGCCCAGGTCCTTCAAGCGGGAAAGCTTCCCAGCACCAGGTGTCACATGTGCAAAGGGATGGGGGCTGCCCAGGGCGTGAATGATGGAAATGTCCAAGTCCTTTAAGAGGGAAAGCCTCCCAACACTAGGTGTCATGCAAGAACAGGGACAGGGCCTACCCTGGGGGTGAATGGTGGAAATGTCCAAGTCCTTCAAGAGGGGAAAGCTTCCCAGCTCCAGGTGTCACACAAGGACAGGGACAGGGCCTGCCCTGGGAGTAAATGGTGGAAATGCCCAGGTTCTTCAAGAGGGAAAGCCTCCCAGCTGCCCAGGGGGAAATCTCCCCTCCCAGTCCCCCTCTGCTGCTGAGAGTGCACCTCCTGGGTGTTTACACTGCCTGGGTGTGCTAGGCCTGGGAAAAACCTGGGCTGACCCAGGTGGCACATTATGCTGGGTCATCTGTGACATGATAACCTGCTGCTAGGTGAATCCATAGTCAGATTGGATCCATAATTGATGATGTCATAATCCAGCTGTTGCACTAGCTGATTGTTCTAGATCCCTGGCAAACGAGTTGTCTTCCTTTCTCTTCTCTTCTCTTCTTCCCTTCTTTCCTTTCCTTTAGTACTCTGGGATGAATCCTACCAAGGCTCTGTGGACTTGAGAACATTCAATTGTTGCAGCTGACCCCTTACAATTCCAGTGTCCCCAAAGAGAAGGTCACTGTTGCTGCAGCTGTGCTCCTCCAGCTGAGAGGACTGGGAAGCCCCAGGTTTATCAGTAGTCTTAAAGAATGAGGCAAAACAAGCCCCAAAGCCCTCTGCTTTTTCTGCGCACCCATTTGCCAGTGGGACCATCTTTGTCAATGAAGATGTTTTCTTTGGACACCCACTTGCTACTGATGTACTTAATAAACCTGCTTGTTTTCTGGCACAACAAAAGCTGGTGGTAGAATTACCCAGGTCCTTCAAGTGGCAAAGCCTCTCAGCTGCCCAGGGTGATGCTTCCCCTCACAGCTCACCTCTAACTCTTCATCATCTCTCCCTCTGGACCACCTCAGTGTGAAACCAAAGGAAAATTGATGCATGCCCTAGGCCATGTTGTCAGCCTTCTTCATGTCTCCCATGTAGGCATGGCACAGGAATATCCCACTGCCTCCACTCTCCCTGCCTGGATTCAAACACATCCTGTCGCCCCACTGAATCTAATTTAAAGCTCTGTTTCTAAATATAGCTACCTTGTTTTCCTGAGCACTCTTGGCCCCACTGGTGCCTGCATAGTGCCACCCAGTGTAACATAAAATAGTCAACAAATAAAATTTCAGATCAAAACATCCTGAACACGGTTGAGAACATTCTGACTTTGGAAAATACCATGTTGACATCTCCAACATATATTCTTTTTTATCAGAATAATATATGTCACCATACTCCTCTCTTTCACAGTGTGGGGATGACCAAAGAAGGTTCAGTGTGAATGAGCTGTTAGAAGACACTTGTGCCTGGAGACTGATCTGGTAAGCTGCTATTCAGCAATATTTATGTTTCTAATTGTTTATATTTGTGGGAAGCCTCCTTGCACCAAAGGACAATTCTGGGAACTACTGGGGACAGGAATGATACCAATGAGGAAGAAAATTGGTTCAATATTTCAGACTTTTTCTTTTTGGACCTTAGTTGTTGCTTAGCAAAAATCAATGTTTTTTGGATCCGTGTAATATTTCCCAATTGTCTTCTTTTCATATTACTGATTTTTTTATTGAAGGTTTCATTTTTCCCAAAGATTCCCGTGATGGAAGTGTCAAAATTTTTACGTGTGTGTTGCTGTTAGAGAATTTTTTGGCCTTAAATATTGTAAAACTAGTAGGTTTACTCTTTATTAGGACTATATTTTCCCAGTTCAGTTATCTTTAAACCTCTTTTTTTTTTCTTCTTCTATTTTAATGGATATTAACTGTGATGGGCCTTTAACTTGGCAGTCAAAATAAAGCTGATGGTAAAGCCACTCTGTGATGGACAAACACTAAATGTGATAGATTCCTCATTCATCTTTAATTGTATTCTATTTAGATAAATTCTAATTTTAGGTAAAGAAGCTGTTGACACTTTTTGCAATGTTTTCCATCACTGTGTTATAAAGTAATTTGCCATCAAAAGTAAACTTAAATGACACACCTGTCATTTAGCAGATGGAGGGAAACAGAGGAGTAGTGACTCGCTTAAGGGGGGTACCTGGTGCTTACTGGGGACCCATCTGGCTTCCTAGGAGCATGGCCCAAATTTCCATTCTGGTCCTTGCTCTAAAGAACTCAGTAGAAGGCATAAATTTTACAGATGGCAAGTGTATGAAATTTGGTAGCACAGAGGATGTCTGCAGGACAGGATCATTTGCTGTGGGTCCCTTTTCTCCAGGCTAAGCAATCCCATCTCCCTCTTCCTGTTAGAACTGTGCTCCAGACCCATCATCAGCTCTGCTCCCTTCTCTGGACACACTCCAGCAGCTCAATGTCCTTCTTGTGGTGAGGGGCCCAACTCTGAGGACAATCACATGGGACCAGCTCCCAACAGTTCCCTTCACCACAACTCTCTGGGCCCAGGCATGCATTTGGGCACTGCTTAGTGAGGCAGAATGGTGATGAACAGCATTTTAGAAGGGGAACCTATCATTTCTCCACAGTAGGTGCTGCTGCCAGGAGACTGAAAAATAAAAGTGGCAAGTCCATGCTATGTACTTGTCATCCTCCTCCCATATAGACCAGCTGGGAGCTAGGATTGACTCTCCTGTTTGTGCTTTTCTTATTTCCTTTTCAAAACTCTTGCACCATATTGACTTGCTAAAATCTAAAAAAAAAATGTCCTTAACATCAAAGTGCTAAATGTTCACGGGTTGGTTAGGCTTGCCTTATTTATACACAGCTATAATGATGCACAAGTATGTCTGTGTGATAAGATATGGGTATTATTAGTTATCTGGCAGACAAGGACTCAGTATGGCATTAGTAGGGGTATTTCAATCATCATTACAACTTGCTGGGTTTGTTTCCTATTAATGATGCAAAATTATGGCTGCTTTATGCCAAAAAATTCTCCAGGGGAAAATAAACTGATGGAAAATATGCTAATTTTTTGAACTAGCATTGTAATTTGGGAAATTATTCTGCATTTTAACCTGCATTTTGACCAACCATGCTAATAAACATGCTCACCTCCATGGAAAAAGACAACAAGGCAAGCTCGTATGTTCAGATATATTTTTGAGCTGGGCAAGGCTGGGAAAAAGATGTTATGCCTGAAGACTTGGTCAAGGCAGAGTGACAACTTGTATTAGCTATGATTTAACAGGATTACAGGAGGAATTTCCAGGCAGCTGCTCCACATACAAACTGCCTGGCTAGATAAAGCCAGTGCAGATTGGAAATAAAAAGCTGTAAAGGCAAAATTACCTGTAGGAGGAAGTGAATATTTGGCATCTCCAGGGAAATGCACTGTGGTATCACCACAGGGAAGGCCACCTAACTATTCTTTATTCTGTGTTTTATTTCAGTGCAATGAGTCTCCTTTTCCTGTCATGCAATATTGATAATGAAAATCTGATCATGTACCATGAAACCTGTACTTTGGGCTGCAGTTGCAATTCTAAATTCTGATTGCCAAGTTGGCCCAACTAAAATACATGAGGACACACTTGCTCTATAAATAGTTTATTTGCTTTTAAGGTCTGAAAAAATATCCAAATATTTTTGGGACTTTCAGCTACCAGACTGCAATAGAGATGGAGGAGTAGGGGGAAATTTCTTCTAAGCCTTCTGAAGAGGAAGAACCTTAATAAAAGTTTAGTGAGGGATATAAGAGTAGAATTTAAAAGGCAAGAAAAAGATGATAGAGCATAACAAACAACAAAGAAGAATTTAAATTGTAATTTCCACTTTTTTGTATAAGCATGTGCAAACCCCAACTACCTCTGATGGCCATCAAGGTAATGATGTGTCCCTTTTACTAATCAGTGGGCTAGGCAAGGTGTAAAACTGGGAATTACAGTTTCCTTATCCTTTCCTGATGATTTGACCCTATGGAGGAGGCTTGCCAGGACGATTCCTTAGCAATGGTCTCACAGGCACCTGTTTTTGTTTTGTTCAGCTGACAAACGAACAAGAATTTCACAGTGCTTGAAACAAAGAAATTACACAAATGCTTCTTAGAAGCAAAAATCTGAATCTTGTTGTCTGTTGGGGATAGCACTTGGAGCCTGTGGTAGTAAAAGTGTGAGATTTACAGCTGAAGCATCAGTTGAGGAGTTTAGAGAGGTGTATGCTTCTCTTCATAATCCTAATTAATTTAGTGAAGCTTTGCTAAGACTCAGCAATCTGCCTGTACAAATTGGCAGCTTCTGTAGCATGGCAGAGGCGTGGAACTACAGAGTGGTGAGTGGCTCTCTATAGAAGTAAAGCAAATTTTACTGCCTAGGAAATGCTATGGAAAGGCAGGTGCTGAAACAGTTTGAGCATGCAAACTTGAGAACTGCATGCAAATTAAGTTTCATGGGTTATGTAGCAATGCTGCCCTGTTTTATAACATACTTTTGTACTTGGGACTTAGCCTGTGCTTTGCAAGTGTTGAGATTTTCCAGATCTTGGGCAGATGTTTTATCTGATTCCATGCAGCTTAAGTCTCTGAAGTGATTGAGACAGAAGGCATTGGATCATAAAATCACTGAAGTTGGAAAAGGGCCTTAGGATCATCAAGCCTAGCTGTAAGAATGTAGCATGTACTTGAGTCCATCCTTCTTTAGGTAATATTTAAGCACTTGCTTAACCATAAAGAGTAAAGTAAATGGGAAGTGAATTTCAATAAACATTGAAACAGTAAATCACTTACTGGAATTCTTTAACTTGGGAAACTTGTATCTTCTATAAATAGACTTTTTTCATTTTTTCTATGTGGCAAAAGTCTACCAAAAACCCAGGGAAGTTCAGACTTAATTGTATGATGTCTGCTTACACACTTGACTTTATTTTATACTGATATAAAATCAGTCTCAAATTATTTCAAATGTCTAGAATGTGAAAAAAAAAACAACAAAAAACAAACTTGTTCTCTTTATCTAATTCTTATTAACTTGATATTGTTTCCTTTTTTTCCTGATTCCTAGGCAGAACCTTGTCTCTGTTATTATCAACTACAGAGGTCAAGTGGAATATCTGCTGCAAAATGAGGTATTTGTTCTCAGTTTGTTACACCAGAAAAGCATTAACTTGTACATGAAAGGTATCTAATGATTAATCTGTCTTAGATGCAATTAAGGAAGACTTTTAATTAAGACTGCTTAATGTGGCCTTGAAAGGATACAAATTCTCTTAATAAAACCTGGTCTGAGGTTAGGAAGAAAGTGCTACAAATTTAAAATATCAAAGGTGACTGTTTCTACGTGTCAAGGAACTTGTAAATAAAACCAGAGTTGTTTGAGTTGGCAATAGAATACTTGGGATGAGTAGAGGTATAATGCATTATATGGATCTACAAAATTTGTACCTCATTTTGCAAACCCCCATGCCTAATGTTTACACATGTAGTATATACATGCAAGCATGTGGTAGTTTGAAGGATTAAGTTTAGCCAGCAAAATTCCCAAGAGCTTTATTTTAAAGCATTGGGGTCTGCCAATTGGATGCTACATGCTTGAAGGAAAACTCCTTTAGGAAATCTTCTCTGCTGTCCAGTGTTTTAAGGACAAATGTCTAAAGGACAAATTGAGTCATACCTTGGAAGAAACCCCGTGTTTATTTGATCTGACTTCCAAGCTGGCATGATAACTAATTTGATCTGACTTTCAAGTTGGCATGATAACTGATTTTCTAGGGTTTGAAACTGGAAAGAACAAAAGACTTATAAAAATCAAAGAATACTGATGTAGCATGAAGATATTCCAGTGTATCCCTTCCAGAGTTATAGCTCATTATGCTAAGTTATGCATTTCTTTGAAATATATGTTACAACATAAAATGAATATTTTTCTTCAGAATTCTGTCACCTACATTTAAGTTCTGAATTTAATCTCTCTGGATATTCTTGATCTATTATTATTTCTATTTTGAATAGCCAGAAAGCATACATTTGCATACAAATTATAGATATACATATAGGTGGATTTCCATACATATAGATATCCACCTAAACATTCAGAGACATACATGAATACATATATACCAATAATATATATTTATAAATACATAATATAGATATATACAAACATTTTACATTTTGTGTAAATCTTGGATGCTTTTTCAAAATGCAAAACACAAATTTAGAGGCTGTTGAACCGTGCCTGACTACAAAGTAAAGCTCTGGGTCTGATGCTGTGCAGGTATTTGCTGAATTTTCCTTTGTAAGCATCATCTCAAAGGGAAGTGTTTAGTGTATAAAATGTGATGCAGTCATAACCATTTGGAAAAGTTAGGTCCCCAAGCTCAAATGCACATGTATATGTCTTCACTGAAGTAGACCCACCAGGGTAGTTATTTACATTCACTTGAAATTTTAGGGCCTAAAGCAAGAGGATTCTAAATTCAAAAAAGCCATAACCTCAACATTAATGAGACTTTGCAATCCACCCTCTGCAACTGACACCGAGCAGATTTTCTTCAGACCTATAATGAAGCATTCCTAAATTTGTTTTTGCTAGACATTTTTACATTGAGTAAGCAATTTCTTGAAACCATTAACTTTTTATAAAGGGAAGGAAGTACATTTTTCAAATATTCATACCATCCAGCAAATATGCATGTGTCTAGAGCTAAATTTCTCTGTAGATATTCTTTTTTTTTATATGGCCTTTTCTACTCAGACCATATTAAAAAAAAATAGGTTCATATTAATTGCCTAAAAGAGTAGGACTGGAAGTTCATGATTTAACTCATATCATGGATATTTTCATGAGGCTCAGTGTATGGAGCTTTTTCAAACCTAGAATCAGGAAGTCTGATTTGCTTTAATTAGTGGCTCAAAAAATGATGAAGCTCTAATGTAATGAGTAATATGTAGCAAACAAAACAAAAAATGAGACTCCTTTATTTGGGCTTTGAATCCTTGTTTACTTATTTTCTCTTTTAATTAGATTGCTTAAAGAAGGTTGAAAATTGAGGTCATTGTAGCTCCCCTTTATCCCAAGTCTTCACAGGAGTAATTCTGTCACTTTTCCAGGGTATTCCCACTTTTCCAAGCTATTCCCATTCCCTGCTGGCATTGTTGTTACCCCTCTCTGTTTCACCAGGATCCACCTTCGGCACCACATTCAGGAATTTAAGACACTGGGAGCTGCTCACAGGTTGTAAATTAAGTGCACACGTAACTGCTGAAGTTCTGTACTCAGATGGAAATTCTTGAAGCATTCAGTTTTAACCAGACACACCTTGAGATTTTCAGTTGAAACAAAAATTTTTGCACAGTTTTTTATTTATTTACAAATTTATTCTTCCACAGATATGGGATGCCAGTACTTTTTGAGTTATGGCACAAGCCAACTATCATTAATAATCTAATTACTAATAGTGGTACGTAAATGGAAAATTAATTTTGAGATTGATAATGACTTTATAAAACAAAAATTTTAAAAAGATAATGAAGATGTCTGGCACAAAGATGGAATTGGTGCTGTTAGGGTTGAAATGTAAGTTTTGAAATGTATTTTTCAGACAATATGTGCTGTAAAATAAACAGCCAATTTTGATTGCCCTGACAAGCACTTTTTATGCACTTCATTTTGAAATCCATTCAAAATGTACTGTTACTGTAGAGAGGACTTTGTAAATTTTTTACACAGTGTAGAAGTTCTAGAATGAAATAACGTTTTTTAAAATGTATAAATTATTGAAACACCAAAATATTCTTCTAAGATTCTGCTCTATTTAAATATGTAGAAGGGGGAAAAAATTACAAGTTGTTGACTAGAGTTCCTTTGGAATTTCAGAAGATGTAAAATTTTTGTAAGAAATGAAGCTCCATCTTCCCTTCTTTGAGATAAAAATCCATGTCATATATCTACACATGAAAAAAGAGAACTCTTTCTGTGAAAAAATGAGAAATTTTTACATGATAATATCCCAGCAGAGAAATAGTGTGGAAGCAGTCATCATGTGTAGTATTCAGTATCACATAATTTTATGTGCTTACTCTTCTTCATCTGCAATATGCTCCTTAGAAGTAGCTACCATAAAAATAAAGTGTATGGTAAAGTAGCTTCTATAAATATTAATACTTTGATAGTTTCTCTCTAAACAGAATAGCATATTAAACATTCCTCAGGACACCAATTCTCTTTATGGAATAGCATTTATATGTATGTACAAAAATACATAAACTGTGGGTGGGTTTGAGTTTTAGGTTTTGTTTTTATTTTTCTCCATCCGGAGAGCTTTTTCTCTATTTAAGGGTTACTTTTGTGTATGTCTATTGCTTGTTACTGCTCAGAAATTACCCTGCAGAGCTGTATTTATAGGCACAAAATTCCTTCTTCCAATAATACATCTCTACTTGCGAAGAAGTAAAATGCTAAATTAAAACTTAAATTAAAACTTAAATTAAATTAAATGCTAAAGAAGTAAAATGCTAAATTAAAAATTAAATCAAATGCAAAAATGGAATGATATTTTATATTAATTCAAAACTCTATATAGAAATTTATATATATGTATATATACACATATACTCACTTATTTCTTCAAGAAATCAGAGTAAACCAGCTTTTATAATGTTCTGGAGTTGTCAGGGTTGCACATAGCAAAGCCATACCACTGAGCCCCAATCAACTTCAGCCCCAAGGAGGATCTAAAATTCTCAAGAGATCACAGTCAGCCCTTTCCTCTCTAGAACCTGTAGTATGAAAAGGTGTTTGTGACCTTAATTACTAAAAGAAAAACCCAAATGCTTATGTCTAAAAGAATCTGACCACCAGATATTTCATGTAACTCATTCCTGCTTTAATTCTGCTTGAAGCAGGTAATGTGTAATTAGTAAACTCAATATATTTTTATGTTTATTTCTAATAATGACAGGTGTTAAACTTCTCAGTACAGTCTGTGCATAGACCTTAAGCCTGAAAACAGAAAGTTCATCTTGGTATGATTTTTATTTTTCAGGCACAAGATGCATGAGTGAGAGAAATGGTTTCATGGGTACATCCACATGCTATAGTGCACTAAAAGGAGCATTTATCAGTACAGAAATATGGAGAATATTTATAGGAGAGCTTCTGCTTATTCAGAGAATGTATTTTAAGCTTGAATGAAGTGATAAAACCATGTAGAAAGCCCATGAATTTTTATTTATTTATTTATTTTCCTGAACATAGAGTACTTCATATTGTGTTTTCCTTCCTTTGGGGATCCATTTATTTTTTATTTTTTAGTTCCTCAAAGTATTTCATTTCAAAACTTTTTTTTCCATATGGCAATATTAATATATCTAAATTTGGCAATATTAAAGTATCTAAATTTACAATCAATAAGATTCCATAGTTTTAACTAAATATATAATTTTGCAGAAAGCTGGTTGCAAAAGTACTCAGTCCACAGGTGTCAGATTATGCAGCATCCCACACAGTACCTATTTTTAGGAGGAATGTGGCTGTTTTCCAACTCTGGCAGAAATGGGTAGGAGACAATAGTGAGGATAAATTCACAGAATTACAGAATGCTCATGAATCACTTGGCTTCAGGTCTCCTATGAAGTTTCTTTACAGTGTTTCCACACTGCTGGAGTTCATCCAAACCAAGGTTTTCCCTTAAAATCAGTCCTTGATACCAAATTTGTTGTGGTTTTGACCAGCATACATTTTGTGGGAGATAATTGAACTTCAACAGAAATGTCACCATCCTTAGGAAAATATTGGCCTGTGGTGATTTCAGTGTAGCCAGACTAAACCATGGTGTTTGAATTATGCTTGAGAAAGAAGGGGTTTCTGCCCCTCACTGCCATGAAGGTTATGGTCAGGTATTTCTGGGAAATGCTGTGTGCCAACAGTTTCCTTTTCTCCCCCCTATTTCTCTCCTGTCAACAGAATAATATTGATAATGTGATTGAGGCAGCTAAAGCCATCTGCAGTGTCCTGTGTTCTGTGGAAACCAGGGACATCACTGATGCAGTCTGGAGACTCCGTGCTTTGGGGAGAGCACAGGTAAAAGATGCATGTTCATGTCCTATTTTTCTCTTTAAAACTGGAATTCGAATGGGTATCATTCCTCTTTTTGACTGATCAGTTGATTTTACTGTCTCGCTGTCTTGTTTTCCCTTTGACATGTGTTGGGTAGAGACTGTAAAAAAAGAAAGAATGTTGACCATGTGTTATGTGATAGAGGACCAACAGAAGATTGCCATGTGTTTAACTTGAACTGATGTTCTCCTCCAGCTCTTTCTTGTTCCTACTCAATGTAGAAAACTCTTTGCCACATCACCTGTTTACCATTTATCATGTGATTTCAGAGTATTAGATTTGCATATATTTAGTACAGGTTGTCAGTAATTTTAAAAAAAACTTCCAAAAATTTCATTTAAATAGTAATTTTTTTTTCACATTGAAATGTCCCTGCTATTTATATAGAAATAAATAGAGTACCAGCATCATACAGTCTTGATTTTAGCTGAAATACTCTTAAAACACTGAGTTGGGTTTTCCAGGGGTTTCTGAATAATTGTGAACTGGGACTTTGGGGGGCAGTATCCCTTCTCAGTTTTGTCATTAGCTGCTTTGGTGTGACCCTAGATAAGTCACTATGACCTGATTTATAGAAGTTCTGAGCACCCAAAAGCTCTTTTGAAGTCAGCATCTTGGAGATACAGGTGCTCAGCAAATCTGAAATCAAGCCATTAATCACTTGGATTTGATCTGGTGTAACTGTGAGTAGTGATAATTTTTTCACACCCTAAGGAAATTCCCTCTTCACACTTAAAAAAAAAAAAAAAAAAGTCACTGAGCAATTCTCTTCTGTCTTTGCATGGTCTCTTGTGATTCTTTCTCACAGCAAATACTCTTCAGAAGAACATGCCAGCCTCTATGTTTGGTGCTTGCATTCAGACCATTACCTGACTCCTGCAGGACTTTTATCCTTTCTCTTTCCTGTTGGCTTTGATTTTGTTTTTTCCCATGGCTTGTGCTATGTGTAAGAACACCTAAGTCTGGAAGAACCAAGGCAGCTCTAGGGTTTTTGGTTTGTTGCTCAGATCTGACCAGCTGTTTCCCTGAAGTGGCTTTTCTTTCTTCCCTTCTAGTTCATGCTTCACTGCAAATCTTGCTTCTATATGATACTCAATCTTTTAATTTCTGCTTTGGCATCAATTATTAGAAATTGCTACTGGGGGTAAATTCTTGCATAAATGAGTCTGTCTGTGTTGGCACACATTTTATCTGGCATGATGTGCAATCAAATGGAAATAAGAATATCCATTTAAGAAAAGCTCTTCTTGGATATTAGAGGGTAGATATTAGTATACTGTAGAGAAAGAGATAAAGGGAGTAACAAGGGATTAATATGATTTGCTTTTCAGTGAAACTCCAGATTCTCTTAAGAGGTGTCAGGATGATCAGTGTTTTTGTCCTTGAGACAAGAATTTTCTCAATCCAGAATCTTTCTCAAGAAATAAAGAGCTTGGTCCAGGTAAAAGATAGGAAAGCAACAGAACTTTGTTTTAGAAAGGAATTAGAGCAGAAGAAATATATCACGACTAATTTGATAAAAACATTTATTTTGAGGTAAGAAAAATTTAGTGTATTTTATCTTTTAGTGCTCAGGTCAGCCCTGTGAACCTAATGTGTAAACCACCTCTTATAACTGCCTTATATATATCCCTTGGTCCATTTGCAGCCCCATCCTCTCTGAATTTGAGCAGAGAAATTGCTGCAGTGGTCAAAGAGACAAAACAGTTCCTATTAGTGGGGCTCACCCCAAGTCAGAAAACCCCACATGCCATGCAGAATTACATAATGGGATAAAACCCATTACATGCCATCTTTTTCAAGCCTTAGTTTTTTTGTGGATGTTCACATTTTCTTCTGCTTGTCTTCAGAGTTGTTGTCATGCAAATATTGCTTTTATTTTTGAGATGAATTAGCTATTTATAGGCAAATAATTAAATTATCACCTGATCTACTTGTTGTAGAAACAAACAAACAAAAAAACCTCTGCTCCAAATGTTCCCTGTTTGCAATTGCTCATTCCCCAGCATGTCAGAGTGTCCAACTCCACCATATAGACTGTCTCCAGTATTTACAGCTTCTCCTGAAGCAATTTCCATGTTCTTCCTCACATGGAGGGAGCAATACACTTCCCTTTTCCTGTTTTACCTGTTCAGATTATGCTTTCAGAGCAAGGCACACCTCTCCTTATCTCTGTGCAGTCTCCAGCACAGCAGAGTGCTGGTCCTGGCTGGGATCTGCAGAAGCTCCAGCTGATAAGGAATGATGATAATGACACTGTGTGTTCATCTGTAATGAGCAAAATGATACTGTCCTGAATAGCCTCTTCTGAATGTTGAAAAGATTGTCCTGATTGAGCAGTCTTAAATATTTTTCTGTTCTAATAGTCAGTAAGAAGCTGTTTCACATATTGTGGGGATTGTTGATGGAATTTTGAATGAGTTAAAGACAAGACCTCTGAGTTTTTAGATGATGTGGTTTATTTTCTTCTGCATAGGCAGGAAGAGTGAGTTTGGTTCACATCTTTACTGCATGGTTTAGAAAGTCACAAGACCCTTAGTTACAAAACTTCTTAAGGATTTATTGACTAATAAAATACTGCTAACAAGGATATTTATGTTTTGACTTAATCCTTAAATATTTTGTTTTATGGACTCATGTTACAGTGTAAACATTCTGATCCAATTATGTTATGACACATAAATCTACAGTGCCATATTGTAAACTCCTTGTTTACCTTTGTAACTACTTTTATTTTTTCTGTATCTTAAACGACAAAACTTTAAACTTTCTTCTTCTTAATGTGTCTGTTTTAAACTAAAAATCTACCTTCTCGCACCGAAGTTTGGAAACGTCTTCTAAGGTCTAAAATTAAATCCTGTGCGTAATTCTTAGATTTGGCTTGCAGGCCCAAAGTTCTGAGAATTCTTTGCATTTTGGATTCTAGCAACATATCTCTTGAAAACTACTGCCTAGATTGTCTTTCATGCTATGAAGTTTTTCAGTTATTGAGTTTTTGTTCTCTTAAAAATGCCTTTCAGGCTTGGTTAGCTGAGCTGGTTGTCTGTCCCTTGAAGCCTTCCTGTAAAAGCTGCCTGTGACCTTGAGTGCCACCCCTGTCCCTCTGACTCCCTCTGTGCTGAAGCAGACCTGACTAACAACTGACTTCAAACACTGTTGCTGCTGCTGCCTTTTCCCTCCTTTGAGAAATACTGCTAGGACAGTCAATAGACCTCAGCAATCCAGAAAAGGTTGGGCTTTGATTCCATAAAGAGCTTCATTTATCTCAGCAGCTGAACTATAAATGTCATAAAAGCAGTCACATATATTCCTGCGTGTTTTGTAACTTGAGCACTGTCCCATTTCGTGAGTATAGTCATTACATATTATATGCAACTATTGTATTTGCTGGGAAATGTCCCATCGAAGGCAGGAATGATGCATCTGACTCCATGTTCTCAGAAGGCTAATTTATTAATTTATTATACTATATTATATTAAATAATGCTATACTATACTAAAGAATACAGAAAGGATACTTACTGAATGCTAAAAAGATAATAATGAAAACTTGTGACTCTTTCCAGAGTCCTGACACAGCTTGGCCCTGACTGGCCAAAGAGTGAAAACAACTCACAGCAGAACCCAATTAAACAATCTCCAAACACATTCCACATGAGCAAAACACAGGAGAAGCAAATGAGATAAGAATTGTTTTCCTTTTCTCTGCAGCTTCTCAGCTTTCCAGGAGAAAAATCCTGGGTGAAGGGATTTTTTAGGAGAATGTGAATGCCACATGCATCTACCTCACATTTAGAATATAAATGTAACAAATCAAATTACATCTCTATATTTGTCAATATTTATACAAAGACAATTGACCAGCTTTCCTGTCTGTAGCAATGTATGTAGTCAAAATTAGTACTCAGCAGCCAGTTATTTAATGGACTACCAACCCCTTCAAACCTCTTTTTGATTTTAACTCATATTGAATGGTCGGGTCATTTTTAATGTGAATTTTTGATACTGAAAAAATTATTAAATGCTGCAATATTATTGTATTTTACCATATTGCTTGAATTATTTCTATTATGTTCATCAGTGTAGTACCAAAATATTTTGTTAGGAGGAAAGAGAGGGTTTTTTCAGATGAGCAGGTAAACAGCCCCACAAATTAAGTGACATTTTTGAGGCTACCTGTTGCATCTCAAGCACTGCAGCATTACACATCTGCTAAGGAAGAGGTGCCAGAAAAACATTCTAACTGTTTTTCCACATGATTTCCTGATCCTTTAGGTAATATATTATGTGATTTTCTATGGAATATTTTTTAACACATCCATTTGGCACAAGGGCACATAAAGCCTCAGGGAAACCACTGCTTACTTCTTCCAGTGTAAATTACATAGGTTGCCAGTGTATGTTTGTTTATACCTATCTGTACATAGGTGCTCTCCTACTTGGAAAAAAGTAATTGAATGTGCTTCTATTTAATTCTGGTTAAAAAAAACCCCAAAACAAAACAAAGAAACTTAGTTTCAGTCTTCTGTCTTTAATTAAATTATACTTATTACCTCCTCACTGCCAGTACTGTGCATTCCTGTACCGTGGTTAAGAGATTATGAAAGCAATTGGCACCAGTGCTGGTTTCTTCTTAACTGATTGCATCTTTCTGTAAATGTGATTATTTCAGTCTCTAACCAACCTAACCCTGGGATTTTCAAATCCATTCAGGGGAGGCTCTGGGTCTGATGCATACTTAATATTTTTCATCTCTCCTTTTTTCCCCCCCTCCCATTCCTTTCTTACAGCAGCTCACAAAATGTCATAGGAGATCAAATCCTGCCAGAACAGGCACTAATCCACTATATATTAAGCATGCTATACTAGGTTGAAATTATAAGTACCGTGCCAAAAGGTTGTTTACTTTCCAAAATTTGAGGGAATTGAACAAAAGTCTCTGTTCCCATTTGTCTCGCTGCATTATGAAGATTGTGCAAACATAATTATCAGCCTGGATGCTGCTTTTTCTCCCCTCAAGTAAGCATTTGACTTCTTCTGTTCATCTTCACCAGACAAATGCTGACAGCTCCAAGCTGGGTGCCAGGGGGAGAATGTACATCCAGCATTGTATTTCTTCTGCCACCTCTGCATGCACTGTAATTTTTGGGAAGCATCATGCTGAATACATGTGTACTAACACGAAGCATTCTGAGCCCACTGCAAAGGGATTAATGACTTTGAAGGGCAGAAAACCTTACAGGGATGTGGGTTCAAACAGTGCAAGCCAAAGGCAATACTGAAATGCAGAATTAACTTTGCAATCTCTCTGGTCAAGATTTACTCCTTGCTTTTGTGTTGCTGTGTAGATACAAGTCTGATCATAGACTCATATAGTCATAGAGCATGCTGAGTTGAAAGGAATCCATAAGGATCATCAAAGTCCAACTTCTGTCCCTGAAGAGGACACCCCAAGAATCACAGCCTGTGCACTAAAGTGTCATCCAAATGCTTCCAGAACTCTGTCAGGCTTAGGGCTGTGGCCATTTCCCTGGAGAGCCTGTTCAGAGTCCAACCAGCCTCTGGGTGAAAAAGCTTTTCCTGATATCCACTTAACCTCCCCTGACACAGCTTCATGTCATCTCCCTGAGTCCTGTCACTGATGACCAGGACAAGACATCAGTGCCTGTCATTTGCCCTCCTGAGGAAGGTGGAGAGCTTTTTGGGGTCTTCCCTCACTCAGTATTTCCCTTTGGCCACCTCTGGTCAGCTGCCTGCTCAAAGGCCCTTACAGAGCACGGCTATTTTCAGTGATCTGGCACAGGAGTAGGTGAAATGGGGGCCACTTGAGTGCAGAATTGCTGCTCCTCACCTTTGAGAGGATGCCAAGACCCTGCCTTAGGGCTTCACATCTGATTGTAAGGCTTGCTCTCTGTTGTACCACTGTGGAGGCTGAGAACATGTGAGCACATTTGATGAGTGCTTCTTTGTACCTTGACTTGCCCAAATACTGTCAGAAATCAGAACTGAGTGGCTTGGCTGAGGTGGTAGAGGAAGCAAGTCCTGGTGCTCTGAATCCCAGTCATGTCATCATAACATTAAGATAAATCTAAATCCTTCCCCTTTTCCATGGTATCTTCTAGTCCTACAACCATTACAACTTCTACCCAGTCTTTTCTGAAGTGACTGATTATTTTTTTCCTCTCTGGTTTTGTCTTTATAGAATTCTCTTCAAAGTGTGGAAACGCCAGGCAAAGGTAGAGTGGTTTTGGTTTTTTTTTAAAGTATGTTAATTCAAGGTGTATCATCATAAAACACATGTTTTGCTATTTATATTTTACTAATTTGTTTGAGTGTGCATATTGCAGATGTTTACATGTTAAGGTGTATTATAAGGTAATTTTGATAAGTTGAAATTGAAGTGATCTAAAAGTGTAAATAAAACAGCATTTCCACAAAATAATCTGGAGACTGAAATATGAAGAATAAATAGCAGAGTGAAAGAACTGAGTTTAGGCCATGGTGGTCATGGTAGTTTTCTTTAATCACAATTTTCTATGCAGAGAAAAGGGAAGATAATGAACATCATGGAAGGCTGAAAAATTATTTTTCTGTATGACTTTTCCACCTGACTCCAATAATTTTAATTCCTCCCTCTGAGAGCTTTAGTTCTTTATGATCTTTTTGGTGTATAAACAGTGTCTTATCTAATGATAGACTGTCATTAATTAACAGTAATGGACAAAATTATAAACCCTGCATTTTGAAACTCTCACTGGCTCAGAGGTGCCCAGCACTGTCAGCATCTCTCAGACCAAGGCATGAGCAGGACTCTGTTCTGTCAGGGGTGGGTTCCAGGAGGGAACAGCCTCCTCAGGTGCTGCTCTACCCCTCTGTGGCTGCCCAAATGCAGCTGGGGATGCTGCATGGGTACCATCCAAGGGCTCTCTCTCCAGCTGAGCACTTGGGGTGGGCTGTGGAAGGAATTTCTCTCCATTTTATTTGAGGAAAAAATGGCCTCTGAGATGCTCTTTTCCTCCGTTTGCTTTTCTCAACTGCAGTGTGCTCAGAGAGGCAAAAAAGGTGAATCAGCTGCAATCATTTCAGCAGTCTTTTAAACATAGAGTTGCTTCAAATGCAGGTTTCCAAATGACAGGCTTGTTTTCTGTATTATTGAACTTCATGAACAGCAGAGAAAGGAAGCAGCAATTCAATTTGCAAGATGCCAGGAGAGGCCTAGCAGCTGGAGGGCCAGGAACACACAGGTGCAGAAGGGAGAAGAATGTAAATTCAGTTTGTAGGTTTCTTCTTTCTTGGATATATTCCTTTTCCCATTTTTTTTTTTTTAACATCCTCAAGGGCAGCTAATTGCTCATGTTAAAAAACAATCAATAGTTACTAGTAAACACCTACCTGAGAAACATCGTCCTCCACACACTCTTCAGAAAATGTAATTGGAATGGATTTAAAACACTCCTCTGATTACAGGTATTTCCAAATTTGAACTTCATTGAATCAGCAGCTCTCTCAAGGAAAATTTCATTTATTGAGTAAGTGAAGGAATCAGTGTTTGCTCCCTACTTCTCTGTATCTTTATTTATGCCAGGAAATCTTCAACTGTGAAGATTTCTCTGTTTGCTTTTGGCACACCCTAATTTCATAAGAATTGCAGAATCCTTTTGGTAGTGTAAGATTAGAAACTGCAATTTACTGATAGCAAGTCTGAACTTGCCAGGCAATTAGTCATTCTGTGGAGAAGCCTGCATTCAAATTTGTCCAAGGTAACCAAATTTCCATTTCATGTATGTTTTGTCATACTACATGCCTTACATCTGCACCTGATACATTAAATAAATAGACTAAAGGTCAGTAAAATATTTGAAGTTAGGCTAATGAGCTAGCATGTCAAAGCTGGTGTTAAAAACATGTCTGAGAAAAACCAAGTGTGAGTGCAATGACCAAATCTGATCTGCAGGGACCTAGGGCTGAACTCCCACATGTGAGGAAAAACCATATTACATCTTCTCTTTCGGGCATCACAAGTTGTCCTTAGTCCCTGTCTTCCCAGTGCTCACCTTCATGATGATGCCACTGATCTAGGAGCACTAACCTTGAGTGGAATCCAGATTATATTTTCACCTCCTGAAGCTAGAAGTAAAAGCCAAATAAGTGGTGAGTTGTAAGCTCCTGCCAACTTCATCTTTGTGTTTCCTTTTCCACCTCATTTGCTTCCCACCTTTTTTTACTCCATTGTGCTTGACTGTCTAGTATTGCAGCGTGCAAAAATCTGCAAGCCTGTGACACAAAATTAAAGGAAAATCATAGATTTGCTCAGTGCTGTTAAATCTTTCCAGATCTCTGGGAAGCTAAACCCCATGTGCTTTCCTTCCTCAAGCAGCACATTTGCAGATGAAGTCAGAATTGACAGCCAAGGAAGAGACAGACTGGATTTCCCATTTTCACTGTTCCTTTCTGTCCCTTATATGTATTTATGTTTATCTTGAAGAAAACAGGATCAAATTTTAACAGCAAGAGCACCAATCAGTTACTCCAACTAATAATTTGTTTCCTTTCCCCTTTTTTCCCCAAGAAATGATTATTACCCTGAGTATCATAAAAGAGTTTTGTTTATCTTCATTACAGCTTCTCTCTACCACAAAAGAGACAAAGAAAAAAGATACTATTAAAATGAAAACCTTACTTAAAAACTTGTTTAGAAGCTGCCTTAACTTTGCTCTTTAATAACAGATTGTTGAAGGTTTATTATTAGTTATTCACCATGGACTAAGCAAGTCAAAGACTATATTCTAGCCTTGATTTAGTGCTTCAATCACTGCCTCTATTAGCAGTGTTATCTCTGTAGAACAATTTATGCCACTGCTGTGAATAAAGCAATACTTATCCACATATTGCTTAAGTCTGGATCATATTCTTTTTTCTCTCTGTGAAGTCCTTAAAATATTATATTCAAGTTTTAGTGCTCAAAATATTTTCTTTCTTGTTAAATGGGAGGACCTATAGGCATTTCTAGACATCAGTATCTTTCTGCAGCATCAAGTGTTCCCAGAAAATGAGGATTACTCATGTTAATGGATTTAGCATTGGAGTTTGCTGCAATCCAGAGTGTGAGAAGGCTGCAGGCTGGTGCAGACCTGAGTCTGTGTGTGGCTCTCAGAAGCTGATGAATGAATGTTTATTCCATGTCTACAGCCTGGCTGCTCAGGGCAGGGATTTCAGATCAGACATAATAAGCAGCTTTCAGAATTTGATCAGTAGTTCTCTGGGACCCATCCAGAAGGTCTGGTATGCACCAGGAGCTGATGATATTGAATTAACAATATTTGCCAACTGAATTGCTGGAGTTGTTATCTTTTAGAGTGAATGCAGGAATGTAATGCTTACAATACATGTAATGTAGTAATCATTACATTTAGACTGTAAAGCTTCTCCAACTGTGCTTGGGATTTGATATTTGTTTCTAGATGATAATAGAAGCATTCACAACAGAAAGGCTATTTTTTAAAAAAGGGGAGGAAAGGGGGAAATTTTTTTGGTTTGGTTTTTTTGTTAGAGTTTCCTTTGGAGCTGAAAATAATTGTTTTTCTTCCTTTCTTAGCACAAACACATTACAGTTTTGTTTTGGGAAAAACTCTTTGTTTCACAATCTGGAAAAATCTTCAGGGATATTTTTATTGATTTTGTTTCATTTTTCTACATGTCTCCTGCATTGTTTCCAAACCAGAGCACAGCTCCTCGCCTTGAAGCTGTTGTTGTGTTGCATCCTGATATATTGTCCCTGTAGCCAGAGGCTTTTTAATCAAGAAAAATTTTTAAACTGGAACCCCCCAATTCTGCACAAAAAATAGGCAGAAGTTATCAAGGCAATTTAAACCATGTAGGAGAAGACACATTTTTGATACCAGGATAGCAGGAGATATTAAAGTTGCTTTCAAGGGATAATCCATAGGATTCTTCAACTAGTAGGAGAAAACAATCCTGTAAATATTGGTGCTTAGAAGCTGCACCTGATCAGTATGTGCATTACAGCCTTTTCATGTTTTGCCTCTTTCTTATTACAATAGTGGCTGAATGAACGCTGCTCAGCATTTTACTTAAAGGTCAAGTGAGTTTGTTTTTTCTGTAATTTTGGTTTTGGGGTTGTGTGTGTGTATCCTGAACTGTATTCAGGACCTTGCTCTTTCTTTTTTCATCTCTGAAAATAAACTGGAAAGGAAAAAATCAAGTTCTACTTCTCAAAAGTATTTTTAATCTGTCAAAAGGGTCATAAGCCTTCATTTCAAATTCTGTTCAACCAGATTTTTGTCATGTTTTACCTGGAGAAAATGTGTACAGGTCAGAGAGAGTGTTTAACATGTATTGAACTGACATCATCTGCTGGTGCAGTAAGGTGCAGCAAGGTGCCTGCCCTGTTGGAAGATCTGGCAATAAAATAATATGGGAATTGTAATACTGGACTGAGAGGAAAAAGTAAGTTGGTTTCAGTGAGGAATAAGATTCCTTACTAAATCTTGAAAGTACTTGCAGGTGTATGAATCACTAACCTTTTCAGGATTGTGAGGATTGTTCTGTTTCTCACTCCAAGTACAATTTATTCCTTCAGACTTCCTGCACAAAGAACAGGAATCTGTCAGAAATAAGCGTATCTGGCAGCTGTGGTTAAAGTTCACTTCCCTGGTTCTCCTCACATTTCTGCATGTCAGATTTCTCCTCACCTTCAGGGAGAAGGTGATGGCAAATAATTTCACAGCAGAAATAGATCACAAGGTTTGAGTTGTGAGATGATTAGTCTTGGTCACAGTTCACTTTGCAATGTGGTCCTTTCATTGTCTCTTACATACTGGCTATGCCTGGGACACCTCTCTAGAAAATAGGTTTTGATGTAGCTGAAACTCTGAATCTGCTGTAGAAGTCCATGGCCTGTGCTTTGTAAATCAGTGAAGCACCAGTCCTTTCTCAGCTGAGATTTATTAAAAGGCATAAAAAGCAGTAAAAGTTTTCTGGCTTCATGAATGGGAGATATAATTTCAGCCTACCATATCCTATTCAGCGGCTCATTAAAATACAGTGAGAAAATGCTGACCAAGTTTTCTGAGTAATGGATGTTTACAGACTACCAAAGATGTTTCCCTCTAATTCAGTCAATTACTGCTGCTCCTAATGACTGAGGAATGGGAGTTGGAAAAGGGTTGATTCTTGCACAGGAACCATAGACTGTTTTATAACTGACAGCTAGCAAGAATAAGAAAATGAATGTTGAAAAAATTCCTGGACCTGCAGACCAGACAATAGTTGGACATTTGCTTAAGCCTGTGGAACTCTGTTCCTGAAAATATCTTCGTTTTGTATGTTCTAGTAATTAGACAAATAATGCTGAAGGGCATTTTTCTCCCTTGGCTGGCAGTGAAGCAGTTTTTCCCCACTTGTTCCATTGCTGCCTTTACCCCTCACATGCTGTTAGAAAAACGTGTTTTGTTTGGTTTTGTCTGCTTGTCTGGTTTTTACACATCTGACATCAGTTTTGTGACTCAGGTAAATCATGAAAATAATTTTTATGCAAACAAGGTCAACAGGCAGGGCAGCTTGGATGCAGTGATAGGCATCTTGCATCTTAATATCTTCCTTGTCTGGCACATGTACATTTTCTGTTATGGAAAATACTCAATTCTGTATTTTCTCCTGACTTTATTACTTGGGAATCCCCTGCTCACAGAGTATTCCCTTCTATAGGTGGCTTAGCTGAAATAGAATACATTTCTCCTTGTTCTGGAGACAAAATCTGAAATGTTGCTTTACCTAGAATATAGATTGTGTTAAAACTGTACATTTCCAGAGATTATGAACTACCTTTTACCCTCTTTTGGAGAAAACACTGAGAAGGTTCTGTTCAGAAATCATTGACTTCAACAGGCCAATTTTCATAAATAAGGGGTTTGCTATTACATTACATTTGGCTGTCAACCACTTCAAACAGATTGGAAACAAGGAATCTCCCGAGGAGATGTTGGTCCTTAATGAAAAAATAGCATGGTACTTTTCAGATAAAATACTGGTTCAAATAACAGTCAGCTGATGTCCTCTTCTGGACCTCTTAAAAAGGTTCCATATGTATCACTATGGGTAAATTCCTGGAATGTAAAAGAATTCAGTGCAAATTAAACATTTAATTTGCAGTTGCTAAGTGATTACACATCTGGGAATGAGAATTAAGTGGTGTTCTAGGGAAAAAAATCACTAGAGACAGATTTTTTCAAAACTATTGTGGTGAAGGATGATAAATGGTGAAAATGTTAAAGAGGATAAATAAAAAAAGGCAATTAAAACCAAATGGTAGACAGAGAGACTAGAAGGACTGAGTTTTTTTAGCCTGTTGATCTCTAAAATGATTCAGCTTTCATATGTGGAAGATGATTACATGGCAAGGTGTAGTACTCTAGCCAGTCCTTCACACATGCAATAATTTGCTGTCAATATTTTCAGAAACAAACCTCATTATATGTCAAACTGTTTCAATTTTATGTGTATTTCTATTGTTACATAATTAAAATTTGTCTATTATGAAATGAAGAGAAATAACTTCTTTGCACTGCTTGCAGTGCATTTTGTGACTCAATAGTTCTGGGTAATTGTTGGTTTAAAGGTAAAAGGTATCAAAGGAGGAGAATAAAATTCCTGATTGAGGATAGGGGTTTTTGGAAATAATTCTGTCAGAAAACTGGGATAGCTAAGTGCAGTGAATGGTGGTATCTGTGTCTGAGGTTGGACAGGACTGCTGCACCTATCCCAAGGATAAAATGCTAATAGGAGTCTCAGGCTTCCTATTCCTGGTTTGTTTCTTCTTTTTCTTTTCTTTTTTCTTTCAATAGACTCTATTAGGTGATAGATGCCCGCTGACTTCAGTGGCCAGACAATTCCAGGGAATATTTCAAGAACTGTTAACAGGTGGTGAGAGTATGTTCTTGATCATGTAGAAAAATGTGAGTTAGAAGGGTAAAAAAAAAAAAAAAAAGGAGAATTTGGAGTTTTCCTCTTGGAAGATAAATCAGCCTGATCTTGGAACAATGTAATATACTCTGACACTTTCTCTCTCAACCTAGCCCATGCTTGAGAAATGAGTGCTCTTAACAGCTCTCTTCACTTGATGGAGCCTGCCAGGACTGGGGGTTTGAGTTTACACTGGCAATTAGGCAACCCCAAGCTGCTCCAAAAACAGAGGGGGAAGATGGATAAAAGCCAGGAATTGCAGGGGAAACAAAAAGTACTGCAGAGCTGAAGCCAGAGGGAATGACATAGAGGTGTGGATAAATTTGGATACAGCCTGCATCTCATACCTATGTATACCTATTTATTTCAGTGTCCATTTTTGTGTAATATTATCACCAACCCATGACCACCTGAATGCTGAGTTTTTCTGATTGTGACTGCTGTTTTCTATGTTTTATTAATTGTTTGCCTACAGTTGCAACAGCTTTATAGTCTTAAAATCTAACCAGTGCCTTTTCTCCCTTCTCCTGCTGCCTTGCCAGTTCCCTTGAAGTAAGTAGCTACTTATCTGGTGAAATGACAAAATACCTACTTGATAAAAATCCTTCCAGCACAAAAATTCAAAGACTGAAATGGCATATCTGAGGTACCCAGTAGCTTGCTGTAGTTGAAAATGCCTTAATTTGAAAATGCCTTAATTTGAAAGCTCTGTAATGAAAGTCTGTTAAGGATACACCAGAAATGAGCTAAGGCCACTTTCAGAAGCACAGATGGCTAATTGGCTTCAGTTGCAGGTTATGTCATTTCAATTAAACTTTATTAGGAAGCATTTCAAAGCCATAACTGATGGTTTAGGATAAATATAGTTCTTCATAAATGACCTATTGCTAACCTTTATTTATTCCTCTCCTCTCAGTGTTAGTAGAGGCTGCTGTGACTGAGCTCTCCATGGCCATCACTCGTCTCATCCATGCCTACAGCAGCAGCTTTGATGCCAATTTCCAGCTTGCCAGCATCCCTAGGAGCCCTTTATGTGCAGACATCAGCCTGAATTCCCAGCTGAGCTTCACTGTTTGTGCTGCCCACAACATCCCAGAAGCCTGGGTGACCAGGTAGGAGGAGGGCTCATAGGATGTGTTGTCTCTTTGACAAAAGTCATTTTTCACAGACACAGCTCCCCTCTGCTGCTTTGGTGGTGGTCCTAAATTAATGTTAGAGACTGTGTCATGCACACCGGGGATGTTTGGACTGGGAATTGCTGTGGTCTCAGCAGGACAAGTAACTGGAAGGGTTGGAGGCCAGCTTGCCAAGTGAAACAAAGGGGTGGTTTTGCTTGAACCCAGTCTCAGTGAGGCTTTCTCAGCAATTTCTGCTCTTGGTTTGTTCCAACCTAGTCATGTGGCTGAGTACCTAAACTGGTGATGTCCTTCAGAGATGTGATTGAAGTTTAGAGATCCAAGTATACTTGCTATCAGCATAACTAACACAAGAAAACAAAAGAATGGAAATACAGAAATAGAATTTTGATAGAAAAAAGAGACAATTATATAAAAAGCTAATAGAAGTATTTTCTTCTGTACTGCTCAAATTTGGTAAAGCTATTTGTGTCATCAAGTAGCTGCTGTCCCTAGTCTGAGCAAAACTGGTGTTCTGCTCTTTCCACTCCAGTGTGATCAAAGGGGGACAGGTGAACACAGTGTGGTAACATTATTTTCATGAGTTAAAAAGTTGTTCTCAAAGTTTTTGTTAATTTTCCCATTGCTCTGTCTTTAACTTCAACCCCAAATGACTGTGGGATCATTTGCATTAGACTGTGAGCAAGAGACTGTGCTATACAGCATTATCTGTAATTAGCCATTTAACAAAAATCTGAGGGACTTTGCATTAGCTAAGGTAATAAATACAGAACTAGAATCACTATCCTGATTTCAGATGGTTATACCATTGCCACTTCATTTTATGTTTTACCAGAAAAATGTGCTATTCCACATAGCCTAAAGGCCACTGATGATTTCAGTGCTAGGTTGGAGCACACAAAAATGAGAATATTTCTTCCTTGTAATCCCCCTTTCCAGTCTTTCCAGTATTCACAACTGGCATGGACTTGTTAACATGAACCGCTGCTCTAACACTTGGTTTTCTCAAATTCTTTTATTGACATTGTTCACATGCATGCTCCCCATTCTTATTTTTCTCCACTGCATAAATTCATGCTGGCAGTTTCCCTTTCCAAAGGTTACATTATGATCTTGCAGCTGTTTTAAGATGTATTTTAAAGTGTCTATATTTCTGCATATGTATAATGTATAAAATGTATTCTATAAGGAAGTATACACATTATGGTATATATTATATTATGTATCTTTTGTTTAAATAACAGAACTTAATCCTTTGATTGTATGAAAACCTTTTAGTTCCTGAACTATCCTCTAACTCTTTGTAATGTTGAGACTCTAGGGCAAGTATTTCCTATCCTACAAGGCAATTTTTCCTTCTCTGAACTGACAGCTCAGAGGTACTGCAGACTACAGGTAATTTTCTTTCAATTAAAAAAAAAAAAAAAAAGAAAAAAAACCCAAATCTGCTACAATAATTATAAAATATATTATAATGTTCTCGAAGAAATAAGTCATCATTCTTATAAATATGGCAAGTCAGGCACCTTCAATCTGTGACTGCCTCAAATTTCCTGTTCACGTTTGACTGTTTCCCATGTTCATCATTCTTGTCCAGAATGAGATCTAAAGCTGAGCCTGGCAGGAAGATCTGGAAGTTACAAGACTAATTAAGAACATCAGTAATTTATAATCTATTTTGACTAATATTTTAAAATATTTCAGTAAGAGGAATGTGAAACAAGAGATATTTCCAGACCTACATTTTACTCTGAAGCTGCTCAGTTTACTTTCTGAAGGCCAACACAGAGGGCTTGAATGCTTCTGCTGTAAAAATGTATATATTCCTTTGAGTACTGATCTGGTTTTTACAGATTGGGAAAAGAAGGTATAAATAGAATCATAGAATACCCTGGGTTAAAAAGAGCCTAAAGATCATCCATTCCACCCCTGCTGTGGGCAGGGACACCTCTGACTATGCCAGGTTGTTCAGAGCTCCATCCAGCCTGGCCTTAGACATTTGCAGGGATCCAGGGGCAGCCACAGCTGCTCTGGGCACCTGTGCCAGGGCATCACCCTGACACTAAAGAATTCCATCCTGATATCCAATCTGAACCTAACCTCCTTCAGTTTAAAGCTTTCCCTTGTCCTATCGCTGCATTCCCTTGTAAAATATCCCTCCCCAGCCCCCTTTGGGTGCTCTAATGTCCCCTTGGAGCCTTTTCTTCTCCAGGCTGAGCAAACCCTGTTCTCTCATTCTCCCAGGAGAGGTGCCCCAGCCCTCTGAGCATCTTTGTGTCCCCCTCTGGACCTGCTCTGACAGTTCCATGTCTTTCATGTGCTGGGGGCCCCAGGGCTGGATGCAGTTCTCCAGGTGGGAGATTTCTTGCTGACTCTAGGATGAGCAAGTTCCAACACTTATGTCCAAATTTTCATTCACTGCAATAATGAAAAAAAAATTTAGTGTCAAAAACTTGAAACAGAACCCAAGTATCTTTAAGACTTCTCTTTAATTCTGAACTTTAAGGAAAAAACCCCAAAAAACTTAAAAGCCCCTCCATGCACATATTGATATGATGTGAATTATTATAATTCCTTTTCTCATGTAAGAGTGGATTTTCATAAGTTCCTGAGGGAGTGACTCCAAATATACTGTGCTGGACATAGTATATTAAAATTAATTTTATTTTTCTCCTTTGTAGCTACAAAGTTTTCTCTTTTTCCTGTTTACTGACTTATGCTGGGAAGACAATATGTCAAGTGAAGATTTGCAAAAATACTCCAGTTAAAAGATCCTTCTTTTTCCTGGCTGACTGGAATGAGAAGTAAGTTTTGGTCTGTGTTTGATATATGTTCCTCTGACAGATATTACACATCCGATATTCATTAAAAAAAAAACAAAAAAAAAAAAAAAAACAAACAACCAAAAAACCCAGAACAGCATATTTTTTTTATTGATGTTCTTCTGAGCCAATTAAACTGCACAGAATTCACAGGAACTTAGAGATTGGAACAAGAAAGGGATGGGACAGCTGGAGAAAGGGAAATAGGACTGAGGTAAGTCTGGTCTGACAATACATTAAACTGAGCTGGTCTGTGAACAGCTTTTGTTCACTGGAGGGATCCAGGAGTGCTAGAACTGAAAGAAGTGCAATTAAAGGCCTTATTTATGTTCTTTTGAGGAATTCCACCTTTTGGATCTATCTTTAATACATTTGCAATCCAGCTTGAGAACCTACTTTAACATTTCTTCAAGGTTCTTGTTATATCAAACAAGGCTGTTTGAGTTGTTAGGTCGGAGTCTTATTTGTTTGTTTGCCTGTTTAATTTTTGGTGGGCTATTTTATTTGGTTGTTTGTTGTTATGTTTTTGGTTTTTTAATTAGCAGGATCTGCAGATTTACAATGAGGATCTTAATTTGAGACTTGAATTTTAGGATAAAAGTTGCCTGTTACCTGTCTGTCTCACACTCAGTCAGCATTCAGTTAAGGCAATGGCATGAAAAAAAGCATATTTGTAATAGATGAGAGAGAGATACACCTTTTTTATGATTTGGTGGTGATATGGAATTCTTTCAGCTTCTTGAGAATGACATATTTATATTTACAATCTTTGAAATTATTGGTGTTTTGCATCAGTGTTTACTGTATTCTAAATCTGAAAGCAGCTAGATAATGTTACAATTGAACAGAGGCCACAAGTCTGAAAAGGTTTCTTTTTGGGTTTTTCCCTAATTACAATTGTAATTGTATGTGTAATTCATAACTTCTGTTTGCCTTTTTCTGAGACACACAACAGAATCAAACTGGTGAAATGGAAGAAGAGCTTTTCATGTTAAACACATTTATCTTAGTGGAGTGATATAGTTAGTATGTTTCTGTATGATTAAGAAACAAAATGGGTGAACTTCTGCTAAGTATCCAAATAAGGCCCTTGATGCCTTCTGAAGGCTGCCCTAGAACAGAGGCTGGATGGAGTTAAAGAACAAAGCAGGGATTTATCCAAAGCATCTCCTCCATGGATGCACCTTGGGCAGCACCAGAGCCCAGCCAGGGCTGCACCCAAGATGAACCAAAATAGACACAAAATGAACCCAAAATGGACCCAAATGATCACAAAAGGAGCCCAAGATGGACCCAAAATGGCCCCAAAATGAACCCAAGATGAACCAAAATGGCCCCAAAATGCACGGCCGGGCACGGGCTCTGTCCCTGGGATCAGCTCTGCTCCATTTGCACCTTGCAGTTCATTGTCCCATTGCAGCTTCAGCCCAGGCAGTCCCACCCTGCTTGTTTTTCTCTCTCCAGCCCACGGGGTTTGTGCTCCTGGGCTGAGATTTGGGTCATTTGTCCTTGGTGCCCAGCTGGAGCAGGAATTGTTTTGTCTCCCTGCTCTGTGCTCAGAGCTCACCATCCCCTAACACGAAGCTCAGACCCACACACCTAAAACAGCACAGAATGTGCAAATATCAAAGCTGAAACCCAAGGCATCACCCTCAGTTGTGTCCATAGCATATAAGTATGTGTCCCTCAGTCTTTTGTATGATTGGCAAGCAGCTGCTGTCCTTGTGTTTAAAAAATCATATTACTCCCTTTTCCAAGTTTCAGTCAAATAATTTCTTATGGTACATACAGGCAGATAACATTGAAGGATATGAGGAGAATTCTATTTCTTATGAGCAGTTTTGGCTTCTAAAAGGTGGCTAATACTTTTCTGGAATTCATGTTACAAAACATTGGCTAAGATGGAAGATAGAATAGAAATAAGCATTTAGTGTAACTGAAGCAGAAATTCTGCTCCTCTTCTGTTTCATGAAAATGTAAAGCAATCAGCCAGAAGCTTCAGGCTTTCCATTGAAAATTCTCCCTTGCAAAATCATTATTAAATGTGCACAATTCCATCCAAATCTTGTTGGAAAAAGAATAAATTAAATATGCAGAACAAGTCCTTTCATAGGTCATAGATGCTTGTAAGAGGCTTTTAACGTCAGATCTAGAAGTGTGTGAAACATAATAGCATCAGTTTGGGAGAGCATCTTTTTACTTTTTATTGTTGCTTGATTTTCAAGAAAAATTCAGAATCCATTTCAAATAAATTCAAAAGTAAAAACCCATAAATTTATATCTGTCTGACAGGATTTTGAATATTTCCCTCAAACACTAAAGGTATTCACATTTTTTTGCCTCTCATTGACCTAGATTTGTGTAAGTCTCAATACATGAGGGGAGGTTTCTTGAACCCCTTGTCTTGAGATCCAGGCTGAGAATCTGGGGAACCAGGTATGCCATTACTGTTTTTCTGTTTAACATGTATCCAGAACTGGGTTTTGTGAAAAAATGCTCTTTTTGAGTCAAAATAGAGATGCCAGGTGAGCATTTAAAATCAGCTAGCTGCCTTAAATGAAGAGGAAGTTTAGATAAGATATTAGTAAGAAATTCTTTACTCTGAAGGTGGGGAGGCCCTGGCCCATTTTGCCCAGAGAAGCTGATCACAGTGGGGTAAAAGGTCACCAGGAGGAGCATCTGTTACATTAGGAAGTCAGATATTCTCTCTATACTGTGGATCATTCAGGCCATAGAATAAACCTGGCTAGTTCAAAATTAGTTCTGATCTTACATTAGGATTGATTTGAATGGGATCGGGGGAGGGAAAAAGGCAAGTAGTGTTTTGGTGATGAGGAGTCTAGGTAGAGAGCTTCTGCCAAAGACAAGGCTTGCTTTATTTACTCGTTTTCATTAATTTGGTTTCTGTTTTCAAGTACTTTAACCAGTTAGTGTCTAAACTTGATCATGATGAGGTTTTATGTATAAATATTATCCATCTTCTGTTAAAGTCTGTTATCATATTTAATCTTTCCCAAAATGTTCTCAGAAATTATTGAAATAATTTGATTCCTAAGAAGCTTGCCTTGCACAGTGCTTCTTCTGTTTGTTCTTTTTTGAGAGTATAGTTTTGCTTTAGAACTTGTAAATTACCTTTGGAAAGTGTGATTTTCTTCTTGATGTAGTGTCCAAACAGGCTGGTACCCTTTAACTTATTATGTGTAAAGTCCAAATTTGCTCCCCTTATTTTCTCATCAATTTCATTTTCTGGTGGCTGAGATCTCTTAGTTATTTTCTTTGGTCTTAGCTGGTTGCTCTTGATGTATTTATTTCAGCATCTCCTCTTTTTCCATCCTTCATAATTTATGTTAAACCTACAGACACAAAGTATGGAATTAACATTAAGCCAACCATTCATCACCTCAGATACTTTCTTGGCACTGGTTTTCCCTCTTCTCCCTATTTTTCTTGGCTTGTCTGTTTTGTTTCCATTCTCTCTGGGTTGCCCCAGAGCTTTTCTGTGTTGAGTGCTTTTAGGAAACAAGTTTTATAACTTTATCTGATACCTGTGAATGGCACCTTCTCAGTGAGCAGCCTCTTTGTCTCATTCCTGGCCAGAGCTCCGTCCCTTCTTTTTAGCCACCCACTTGGCTCAGCCTCCTGCTGTCACAAAGGCTGAGACCAACTGGGTAAATTCAGATAGGCATTAGTTAAAGTTCTGTCTCGGTTTTGCATTACAGAAGTGATGTTTTAGGAGAGGCTGTTGGTACTTTTTTCTGTGTCTGACAAAAAGAAATAATTAGTGATGGCTTTGAGAGTTGATAGTCGAACTACTAAGAAACGGAACATGCTTTTGTATAAAACACGTGTTAAACGTAAAAAAATCTTGGGAAATCTTGGCCAAGAAATCTCAAATTAGCGAACCAAAACCACTAAAAGTTCTTAAAAGCAATACAGATATTCCTCTTCTTTGTGTATCACATGTTTCCAGAAGAGAAATTTTGGTTCTCTTTGGCCCATACTTTAACTCTTGGGATGTGTAACTTGTCAGAGTTTCCAGGCTCTTTTCTCTGCTAGAAGTAGTGGTGCATGTGTCCTAGGGAAAATCTGGCAAGCATTTGGTTTCTGCAGTAATGATATTGAGAATTTTTGTTCACTGCTCCAGCTTCAGACAGAGTGTTAACAATTGTCTGTATCACAAAATGCATGTCATGATGTTTTTATTACTGTCTCTTCAAATCATTAATGGTTCTTAAAGTTAATTCTGTCAAACATTTTTATGTAACAAATGTTGTTGGCCTCTCAGTGAAAAAGACAGAAGAAGTTATTTTTAGCAGGTAAACCAGTTCAGTTTCCCAATAACTGTTTCTAACTAATTACGAGTAAGGAAGAGTTCATGAGACAGGGAAAGCAAACTTGAAAGCTATTAATAGGGACATGTGGGAAGACAGTTGAGAGTTGCTTCTCAATTCTGTTCATGGTAATCAGAAAGAGAGGGAAATGGCTGTCTTGCTTTGTTATTCAAAGAGGGAGGTGTGCAAATTTGCATCATTTCCAAATGTTGGAAGACTGATGATCTTAAATTTTGACCTTAATGCTCATTTGGAGTACTTCAGATTTTCAGCTGAAACCCATCTAATTCCTTTCAGTAGCTCCTCAGCAAAGTCCAGGAAACTTTCCCAAGTCCAACAGAAATTTGATAGATATGGAACTGGGAGCAAAATCTTAGGCCGATTTTTCCTTTCACTATTAGCATGCCTTACTTCTGCACCCATAATTCTTATGTTTTACAGACTAATATACTTTTAAAATGCAGTTTTTACTTTTGCTTGCTGTTTAAGTGTGAGTATATCTCTTTAAAATTGCTGAGTTGCATTCTTCTGTCACTCTATTACTCATATTTATCTTTTAGTCTGTTTTCTTAATCTCCAGTCTGTGCAGATCTTTTGTTTTCTTAATGATTATATTATCAATGGGGAACAATCCTTTTAGCTCCTAGCTCCTTATATGGATTTTGTTTATACAGAAAAAAAATGTAATTAATTTTACTCTCTGCTTAAGAAATTTGAGTTTCTACTGAATATACATGGATAAGGCTAGAAAATTATCTGTTCAGGAAAAAGAAAATGCAGACTTGTGTGGGTATTTACACATGTGATCTTTCCATACAGCATGAAACTAGCTGGTTATTGGAATTATTCCAAGTTATTATTTTAGATAAATTTTCATAAATTGTATAAATGAACTGAATGACCAAGAAAGGTAATGGTCAATGTGAAGTTGAGATGAATATTGATGAAAAATGAATTTTCTCACTAAAAAATGCAAATCTGTCATTGCTGTTAAAACAACATCTGCCTTTAAGTTATGGTTAAGAAACACCACACCACCAAAGCACACCTGAACAAGAGAAAGATTATCATTCAGCAACTCTTGCTTTTTAAGTGGTGTTTTCCTCTGAAGACACAAGACAGCCAATAATTGCTGCTTGACAATTTTCCCTTAACAGGCTCCTTATTGTGAAATAGCCTTTCACTGATAAGGTAATTCCAAAGGAAAGTTTAATTAAAGTTCTTCCTGCCTTTGCCAGCTCTAGTAGTTACCACTGAAGTGAATGAGTTTTTATCTGCCTCTTCTCAAGTGCTGTGACTCAGGTTAATGGTTGCAAATGCTCATCAATGTATTGAAGGGATCAGTGGCATTTTCCTTCAGAGTGCAACTTCTGTAGTTTATAGCTCAATATATGTGTCAGAACATGTAGAAAAATGTAGAAAGAACCCACTTGTTGTAACAATGCTCAAATATTTTAGCTTTTCTTTTTTCTCTTTTCTGGTTTTCTTGTAGGGTCAACTTCCCTCTACGAATAAAGGCTCTCCCAAGGGAAACTATGCTGACCATAAAACTGCTGGGAGTAAACAGTGCCTCTAAAAATACAGAAGTGCTTGCTTGGACATGCTGCCCATTGTATGCAAAAAGGTAAGTTTGGGTTTGTATGACCTTAAGAAAATACCATTCTTGAATAGTGGAGACTACAACCTGGGAGAAATATAAAAATACAAAATTACTCATTTCAGGACCTCCTGTAATAAGACTGAGAGGGTCACTCACAGCAAATTGCTTTGGATGTGCCAGTAAGAGCCACATCCACAGGTGTCTTTTCTCTCTCTCTTTTCTCTCTCCATTTTCCCTCCCTTCCCTCTTTCCCTCTTTCTCTTCCTTTTCTAGTTTTAGATGACTCTTTAACACTTCCTCTTTCTTCTTCACAACGGCTGTTTTTTGGGGTTTTTTTTGTGTTCTCACACACTTTCATTCTGCTGAAATTGGAACAGTTAGTGCTGACCACAATGAGCACTTCTCACTCTCCACGCCACTTTAGAAGCTTTCTTCTCTTTTCTAACCACTTCTTTCTGCACAGTACACAATGTAACAAGGGCTTAAAGGTGCTTGTAGCTTGAATGTCTCTGCAGTGAAGTACAAATACCCAAGGTAAATTTTCTGCAGTGCTCTAAATATGTTTCAGTAGCACTGGGACACCTGAATTTAGACTGAGTCTTTGCAGTTATAAGAATTTTTTATTTGGGCTCAATAGCCCTGCAGTACCCTCAGTGCAATAGAGGGATATGTTCAAGCCCCCCCAAATTTCTACATTAGCATCAACATCTAAGCTGTAGCTCTTTCCTTATCTTGAGACATCTTGATCTACTTCTCTGCATGGTGGCAATCACCATTCAAAACAAAATAAAAACAAAAAAATTGACTGCATATATTCATTTACCATATTTGATAGACCTTGTGTTTCCTTGAACTTTTAATCTGAGAGGTGTAGGAAATTATTTGGACTGGGCTAGATGCTTTTTCCATCTCTTCAGAGAAATTCAAGGTTACTCTACTCTTTTGTGACTTAGTGTGTAGAGCACTTAGCTTGAAGGAAGGAAAGAAGCATGAATCAAATCTCTGCTGCAAGGATTGCTGGGGCAATTTATTCAATTACTTTTCTTTCATAGTTAGCCTTAAGAAGGGCACTTCACTCTTCCATTGTGTATGCATTTTTAATGAAAGCATGAAATGTGTTTGAGGCATGATAATTTAATGAGGGAACACTTACCCCATTTACCTTCAAAGGTTCCTATACGGGAATTCTGTTCCTGAGGACCTGTGTTGTTCTGGAGGTTTTCATCTTTTCCAGCATTCAAATCTAAAAGAAATTACTTATGGAAGGCCTTAACGTCCTCAGCTCCCTCTGAGGTATATTTTTTCATATATGTCATCAGAGCAAGCACAATGGTTTTTGTTAGGTAGATGGCCACACTATCCTGATGGTTTGAAAAATTTGACTGCAAAATGGCTCTGTTCTTTTCTGGAACACACAATCAGCACAGTGAAGGGGATAGAGGGCCACTTTCCTTTCATTTGCTGTGTAATTGGAGAGATCATTGCTGAAGTGACCCTTCAAAGCAGAAATCAAGGTTGAGTTGTTGCAGGAATGATTTAGGAATAGCGTATTCAACACCCCCTAATCTGATAGCTGTGTCATTTGCAATTACAGTAATTACTACCACAAAGAAGCCTAAATGCCTTTTTTCTCCTTTGGCCAACCACATCTCCATAGGATTATTCATTCTCTGTGATTTCAATTGATAGACAAACTGGTCTGAAAATAAGAATTGCCCTGAAAATCCCCTTGCTGCTGGAATGCAACTAAACTTTCCAGATTTATTTCGGTAGAGCACTTCTGAACTTGGAAGTATGTACCAAGAAAAGATTTGTACTTCCAGTGTCATGCTAATATGTCAAGAGCACCTTGTATTACTGCAAAGATTATGGTATTAGGGTTTTTAAATAACAAACTCTGTGAATGTGTGTAAAGAGATTAAAGAAATCTGACCAGAAAATCTTTGACAAAACATTTCTAGCTTGGAAAATAACACTTTCTCAAAATGAAAGTTTTCTTGGAGGTGAATTTGAGTTCTAAAAAAGTCTTAACATTCTTATGTCTAGAATTTAATTTATTGGGGAAAGGACAGAAATAAGCTCTTTGAAGAAGCCAGCTGCCCTGAGGTATTTGCCACGGTCATCAAACATCCTGGTTCAAATCCTTGTCCCAGTTGGTCTCTTCTCAGGGTCAGTGAAGATAAGGACAGAGTGTGGTTCTTATTTTCCTGTTCAGATGCTTGATAAAAAGGAAAAAAAGATTGTTTTGTTAAACACTGGAAAAACAAAATAAATGTCAAACATGTTTTTTTAAAATACTGTTCCTCATTTCTGTCCTGTTATATCATTATCTGATTAAAACCGCAGATATTTTATTCAAAGTTATTTGCCTTATGTTGAAGAGAGAAGGGAAAAAAACCAAAACAACAGTTTTGTGTTATTCACAGGTATTGCTTAGAATCTTGATCTGTTAGGACAAAAGAACATTAATTAAAAAGTCTCTGAATTTGCTCCTCTTTGTGAATTTTATATCTAATTTCTCTTTCCAAATAATTATTTTAATTGTATAGCTGTGTCGCTTCTTTGTATTTTAATACTTTACATTTAAAAATTTGAACCGAAGATTAAAAAACATGAATTTAACGTGTATACAAATTCTTTTAATCTGTTTTAAGACATGTGAAGTTTCTCATGCCTTTGAACACGACAGTGTTTAAAGCTCTTGCCAGATCAAAGGCCTGTAGTTATTTGCTGAGAGTTTACCACTCCCATTTTCCTCTAAAAAATACTAATCAGATTGGATAAGTACATTTATTTATTTATTTATTTATAAGGAAACAAATCTACCTCTTTAAATAAAGAATATTACTTATTTTTTTATATTGCAGTCTCTTCTCACCGGGCCCATTTTGAAACCACACAATACCTAAAAACATCCTCAAGAATTTGGCCAGCTTTAGGGTTTTTGTTGTTGCTAAAGACTTGTCAGTGAACAGATGTTTAGCAAATTTGCTTAATTTACATTATTTCCTGAATTCTAGTGTTATCTTGCACTCCTGTCACAGTTTTCTTGCACTGTGTAGATTTATAACATGATTAGTTGTTGGATACACACTGTAGTCAGCCAAACATGTGTTGGGACTCCTGCTTATCAAGCTGACTTCCTGAAAGAATTCTCCAAGCCTTGCCTAAATGGAGTTGTTTACTCTAAAATCATTGCTTGTAAGGTAATTTCATGATTTTATATTTTTGGAACAAAAATTACGAAGTAATCAGGAACGTAAATGCAAAATTTTTTTCAAAGTCTGGAATAATTTTGTACTCAATATAATTATAACTTACCAATTTATCCTACAAATTTAGGGAAGTTATTTAAACTAGAAACTGTGGGGATGGAGGTTGTGATCCTTATAAATGTCTGCAGTACATTTGGCATTAATTTGTACTCAAAAATTGTCTCTAGTTTGAATTTTCTAGAACTCTGTAGTATTTGTAATTATAATAACAGCATTATTTTATAGTATCATTCCAATGCTTGAGTCATAAGATACGGGAAAGGGGTTTTATATATTTTAGCAGCTTTGCATTTCCTTTAAATTTAACCTCCACTCTGAACTTCTGATACTTACAATGTCAGGTTTGGGAACACTTACATTATTTTTACACAGTACTTTGTCCTGATTTTCCCATTTTATTCAGCCTAAGCAGTAACCCTCCTCTAATGTACATTTTTGAATGAAAACAGTGATAATGAGTGTAGCTGCCTTCTTGCCCAGTTGGTGAGCCATCATATCTGCTTTTCTCAGCCTTATCAGAGAGCTGACTTCAGACAGCAGCCCTAAATCAGTGCCAGTAGAGCCTTTGGTGGTGCATCTGTATCAAGAGTCTCATTAGATGCTAGAGGCAGTTCAAAAAGAGTTTGGAAGCCTGTGTGCCAGCCTTCCATTCCTTCACATCAGAAACTGTTACTCTCTTGGGCTGAACAGTTTAGTGATTCAGAGCTGATGAACAAACCAGAAATCCGTCATTTTGGGGCAGCTGGGAAGTTGCAGTATCCCCCACAGTTCCCCCACATTGCTCTGGCTTCACAGATTCTACCACAATTTATTTTGGTATTTCTAAATCAGACAGAGCAAGCAGCAAAACTTTTCCTCCTGTGGGGAAAGTCTGCCATGGGACTTCAGGGTATAAGGCTGACTTTATCAACTTAGGATAACTTGAGCTGCCTTAAAATAGCAATGTCATTTTCTGTTACAAGATGGGAAGGTTATTTTAGCTCCAGTAATAAACAAGAGAAGAGAATCTCTGTAATTCCAAAAGGAGTAAATGGCAGTAGGTACACAACAGGATGATCACTTTCTGATCTCCTTGGTAGTGAAGTTGTTACCTGAAAGCCATTTTCTGTGTCTGTGATCATTACAGGAGTCTTTAGAAGGTCATTACCCTCACCTCAGGGATGGAAAAACTGGAATGGTAGGCAGAATAGGGAGTGACCTTCCTGAGCTCATCAGCAGAACCAAGTAGCAGAGAGGAGACTCTGTCTATTCACTACAGGATATGATTATTATGCTCATGATGTTAATTCCTTCATTTTCTGAATGGATCCTGCCCTCTCACCTGCTTATTTTTCTAAAAATAACGATGCATCTTTTCCCTGTTTCATTTATCCACTTGGCCCCTGTTATTGTTCCATGTCTGTGTCCAAAAGCTGTTTTCTCTGAGGAACATTGACTGTGCTTGTAGTGCCCCAAAGTTGGGTAGGTGTGCTGGTTTGGGCTGGGATATAATTAATTTTATTCCCAGTGGCTGGTATGGAGCTGTGTTTTGAATTTATGCTGAGCACAGGGTTCATAATGTAGAGATGGTTTTGGTACTGAGCAGGGCTTGCACAGAGCCAATGCCTTTTCTTGTTGTTTCTTGTTTTCTTGTTAGGAGAGGACTCAAACACATCTACAGCACCTCTGAGGTCTGTACTACTCTTCTATTTGTCTACACAGGTTTCCCAGGAAAAAAAAATCCACTGAATGTATTCTTTTTTAAAGGCCCCCATAGTTTTAGAGCACAATACGAAAGTGATTAGCAGTAATGAGAGCTCAAAAGGGTAATTTAGTCTTCATGTTCGTTTATTCTCAGCTACTCCTCTCTCTTCTAACAAAAGTGCCAATTAGTTCAAATTATGATGTAAATCTTTGTCAACAAAGGATTAGTTGAAGAGATGCAACTCATTTATTAAAGGTCATCTGAGTACACATCACAGAAAAACCTCTTTGAATCACCATTGATCACTTCCTCATTCACATCAATTACCTAAATGAGAGAGACTTGATATCACACAATTGCTTTCTTCCAAGTATCTTGCTCATATCACAGCTCTTTTTCTGCCTCCATTCCCTTGCAAATCCACTTACAGCTGCAAAAAAAAAAAAAAACTTCAGAAAATAACTGTTTAATCCTCCTGAGCTCTGTTCTCACAAAAAATTAAAGTGTCTATGCTAACTACACAAACAGCTCAAGAAGTGGAAAAGAAAAATTAGTCCTGAATTAGGTTTATACTCATTTATGTTGACTGTAACAGTCACTTTGTGGGAGTTTCTTCAATCTTCTTCAGATGACTTTAAGCAATTTATTTTAATTTGCAATTCAAAAGATACTTTCTTTACAGCAATGTTGCAAACTCATGCTGGGATCAAATAGTCCATCTGGTGTCTCTTGTACCTCTGACGTCTTCCTCCCAGGTGAAAGGTTGGAGTTCAGGCCTCATTTACCTAGCTGGCTCTTTCTGCTGCAGTATCTACTGAGTCTCTCAGTTGTTTTGACTGAGCAGTGTTTAAAAAAAATCTTAATGAAAAATATTTTAAAATAATAGTAAAAGAAGAGGTGCTGAACATAATCAAATTTCCAACCTCACTACTCAGTAAGATATAGACAAATTAAGGGGTAAACCCAGTGTGTAATAATTTCTTTTTTCAGTGCAATATAAATTTGAGTTGGTTTGTAATGCTTAGGATTTACACCCAAAATTTCTGATTTTATTCGAGTTCTCTAGACTGGATTGTGCTGCCCTGCCAAATCAGGCTGGGTTTCTTATCTGCTGGCCACATGCATGCCTGCTTTACTGATAAGACTTTCTTGTGGGTGTAGTGCTGACTCATACTTCAGACCATAACCTTTCATCTGTCCAAAAGCTGCATGTGGCACATGTGGTACAAACTATCCCACTCAAACTCCTTTTAGCTCCTTATAGACTTTCATATCATACTTTCCCTCCCTGCCACCTACACATAAAATCAGCAAGGATCCCTTATGGATGCAGTAGATAGCCATGAGTTTCTTCTTTTTGTGGAATAAATATGCTGCCCTCCACCTTTTACAGTGTATCGATGCTTCACAGTTTCTACCATATTTGCCCTCAAAATTAAATCTTGGGACAGAATTATACTTATTTTTACACCTGGCTTAAAGGGCAGCCCCTGTCACACAAGAAGCCAGAGGTAAAGTGCAGAGCTGACTCAGAATGTCTTGGCAGAGGGATTTTTTTTCATGAACTCTGCAAGTGCAGAGAGGCTGCTGTGGCAGTCAGGCCACCGGGATGCAACCTCTACTGTGTGGCATTCATATTCTCTGAAAAAATTCCTTTGCCCAGGATTTTTCTCCTGGGAAGCTGAGAGGCCTCAGAGAAAACAAAAACAATTCTTATCTCCTTTGCTTCTCCTGTGTTGTGCTCATGTGGAATGTGTTTGGAGATTGTTTACCCACAGGTGATTGTTTCATTGGATTCTGGTGTGAGTTATTTTGACTCTTTGGCCAATTATGGCCAAGCTGTGTTGGAAAGAGTCACGAGTTTTCATTATTATCTTTTCTGTATTCTTTAATATAGTATAGCATTCTTTAATATAATATAGTATAAATTATCCTTCTGAGAACATGGAGTCAGATCCATCATTCCTACCTTTGTCGGGACATCCCTGTGAATACAATACTCTGCTGCCTGAGGCCAGATTTGTACTAGTCACATAAAGATAAAGGCTTTGCTCTCCTTCTGCTTGTCCTTTGAGCTCTGCAGTTCCATGTCTTCAGTGGGATGTCAGTGATTACCAGAGCAGTGTTTCTCCCTGTTTCCTGCAGGAGGCTGATCCATGGAACCGTGCTGCTCAGCCTGGCACCGTGCAGCACAGTCCCCACAGCAATGATCACCCCGGGCATCTGCAGCACTGAGACACCAACCTCAGCCACCCTGCAGGTGAGGGAGCCAGAAAGCAAAGCAAAGGCTTGTTTTCTAGCAAAGTGCAAGGAAAAGGGTTGTTCCCACAGCTCATGGAGACCACCCAAACTCAAAATCCAATTTCCATTACAACCATTCAAGGAATTACATCAGGTCTGCATGGTGGTTTTGTCACCTTTCCAGGCTGAGTTAGCAACTGGTTATTCCAAGGACAAAGCCACTTGTTTTCTGTATTTAAAAATGCTAATGTCTGCTAGCAAATGAAATGTAAAAGCAGATAATACAGATAAATGAGCCTGGACTAAAAATAACCTTGTTTTAATAGACAAGCAAATGGGGATTTTCCAGGCTGAGGAGTTCAGTCAAAGACTGTGCCTTAAAATAGCTCCCCCTATTAATAATTCAGGGAAGCAGAGATAGTAAATGGCTATTAATTTATATATTACTTTATATCTACTGAAACAAATAAAACAGGATTTCTCATTCTGCTTCCCCTCATTTTCAGTTATTCCTAGCCATATAGCAGTATCACAATTTCTGAGCATGCTGGAAATATTGCAAATATATATTTTCATAGAAAATCTAGGCTTGGGTTGGGAGACCTCAAAGATCATACAGTTTTGAAAGGCGACTGAGTGTTTTATAGGGAGCAAATTTGTTAACTTTTAGAAGAGTGATGCATATCAAATATTTGCATTAAAAATTAGAGGGAGATACAACATTTTGGTGTGCATTAATAGACCAAAGCTGGATGCAAATTGAGCTGAATTATGAGGAAAAATCTGAATTTTCAGATGTCTACTCAGCTTATCAAGTACCTCAAGCTTTGTAGTTTTGGTTGAATGTTTGCTTTCTCTGTATCTTAAAAACCATTATCCTTAATTTCTGACAGGCATGTGTAAGAATGTAAAATTGGTAGATGCTGTACAATATATTTATAAATTGAACATCCAGAAGAGAAATCAGGAATCTGATTTCCATCTCTTGCAGTGACAAACTGCACATCAGAAATAGCCTTACTTTTCAAAAACCAAAACAAAACTACATTAATGAAAGGTTTGCATTTGAGAATAATTTCATTAAAAAAAAAACAAAAACGAAAGGAGACAAAAAGTTCAGTTTTGAACTTATAGAGTTCTAATAAAATTGCAATATGATGACTGAAATTTTTCCAGGAAAGTTAGGTTCCACTGAAGTCTGTGGATGGAATTTATCACCAAAACTTTTAAGTAACATATTACATACAGTGAGCATCCTCAAACAATTATCCCTCCTTTTTTTTGTCGTACTTTGTATACTTCCTGTACAAATCCAAAATAACGTTTATTGACACTTGTAATGGAGATTGCACATTGCTAAAACCCTTTTGTCTTCTTATTTTCCGCTTTCTTTTCTTGTTTATAAATAAAGATTGACTTCCCAGAAGCTGATTTGGAGTTCATTAAACCTGAACCTGAGGAAAGAAGAGGTGATCTTGTAGAGCCAACCCAAGAGTGCCTGAAGCACATTGCAAGACTTTCACAGAGACATTCTCTCTTGCTGTAAGTTGTCCCCACCTCACCCTGCTGGTTCTTGCTGCGCTGTAGCTACCCTATCAATCACAATTAAATGTATCCAATTTGTTAAAAACAAAATTTTCCTCCGAAGGAGCCTAGCTTGGCTGATTTGAGATGTAACATCTCTAAATGAAAGAATAGATCACAGCAAGGCCTAATAAGGCCCTGGAGGTGGCAGTGTATTTTATCAGTTTAGAAAAGGATTTTTTCCCCCTTTCTGTTACTACATCTTTTCATGTCTTTGAGGCAAGAAACTAATTTTTCTTTCAAAACATAAGATTTTCAGGTAATGCAGTGCATCTGTACCAGTATTAGCAAGAACACCTTTAGGTCCTATGGAAGTCAGCCTTCTTTATTTATTAAACACTGAAACTTCAGATGGAGCTCTGAAATGGCCTTTGAAAAATCTGTTTCAGGTCATAAGTAAGGAAAGAAGTATGGAAAGTTCAGCTTTCACAGAAGGTGGATAAAGACACAGTAGTACAAAACACACTCTGAACTGAGGTAGATTAGTATGCTCTGCTACATGAATGTTGTACTACCAATTAGGATTATGTACTGCATAAAGTAATTTTGGGTGTAATCAGAGTGGAATTTGGAACACAGGTGCTCACAGAGAGCCATTATACTAATGGCAGTTAATTGTGTGAATTAATCCTCCATCAAAGGTCAAAAGGTGCATTAGTTTTGCAATAACTAAACAACTTAATTCAGCACTCTCAGTGGGATATGATGTATCTGTTAAGAAGATTTTTCTGTACTGATTTCTATGTTGGTAGTTTGAGGGTTTTTAAAATTAATTTATTTTAAAAAAGAGTTGAGTTTTATGTTTAACTTAACTTTTACAAAGACAGACAAAATGTAAAATTATTTTTATTAACCAGAGGATCTGTGATTTGAGGTTTCATTTTTCTGTTTTAAAATGTGAATGGGATGTCAGTATTTTATTATGAAGAGCCACAGTGACAGTGAAATTTCCATCTATAAAATATGCTTTAGAATGATTAAGGGAACTTGAAACCCAATGCCTGTGACCTCTGTTCCCATGGCAAAAATGCAGTTTCAGTAAGAAGGAATAGGATCATTAAGAAATTAGCAAAGTACACAGTAGTTTGTCAAAGAAGATAGTTCATGCCCTTTCTCTGCTGCTTAAAACCTTAATGTCCATTTTATTGAGAATGCTGCGTGGTTCTTGTCTTCGAGAAGGACACAGTAGATGTGGAAAGTGTGCAGAGAGGGGCAACAAATATCATGAAATGGCTTAGGCTTCTCTTTGACCAAGAGAAGCTAAAAAGGCTGGACTGTAGTGTGGAGAGAAGACTAGAGGATGTCTACAATTGTAAAATTAATTTTTGTAAAATCATGATGGTGATAGAAAAGGTAAATGCCTCATCAAATCCTACAGTATTTGAACTTAGGGACATTCAATGAAATGAGTAGGAAATCAATTCTCAACAAATGGAATAAAGTGTTTCTTTAGACAGTCAGTGGTGAGATTTTAAAGTCTGTCGCAAAGCTGTGAAGGCAGATGACAACATCACCACGTTAATGAAGGCTGAACACAAGTTCATGGATAGGTTTCACAAAGGACCAGCACAAAGGATCGATCCTATAACATCCCTAATACAACAATTTTGGGTTCTGTGGGACTATGAAGGGAAGAGACCACTGAAAGTCACCAGTTTGGATTTTAGGCTGTGCTGAGTTCAGTTACAGGTCCTTGGAGAAAAGGCAGTGGTAATCCTGTGTTTTCCCATAGTTTGTTGTTTTCTCTTCTCCTGTTTTACAGGCAAAGCTGGTCTAGTAAATGAATCATCAAGGGAAGAGTAACATATCTGGGGTTTGAATGAAGCAATTCAATTTTTGGTACTATTTTAATCCAGAGGAATCTGTCAGTCTGTAAATTTTTTTGTATCAGAGGAATTCTTTTAACCTTTCTTCATGAAATACTTTCTCTTAAAAAATTGTAGCATGTTTGTATCCCAACACATTATTGCCATGATATCTGAAGATTTCTTCTTTTCTCTTTTTTCCATGTGTCAAGAAAAAAGAGAGGAATCTAGACAGCTTTTTTAGTGGCAGTATCGCTCTGTGATGATGCTTCAGGCTTACAAGCCTCAAATATGACTTTGAAATGAGTAGGTGTCTGAGTCAGAGCATACAAGAAACCTTTCTCAGTCTGTCAGGATGCTTCTGTTCATCCTACTGCAAGCAGAGGGAATATCCGAATGGACAGCAAACTCTTAAACCAATGGTAGAAAAGGAAGAAACAGTGGTAAAAACCAGACAGCTGCATGCTTGTTGAATCCAGCAGTGTTATAAATCCAATACTGTCACAAAACTGACAGCACAGACAGCCTGATTCTGTTCCTCTTCTCCGCAGGGTCATGATCCAAGTCTGCTGCTGGAATAGATGCAAATACAATATATTTTATATACAGTATTCAAAAATTGATTGCCCCAGTAGCTGTGCTTAATCTATCCAGTAGCTGGATCCAGCTCTCCCTGCTCTCTCCAGCTGCTGACACCCTCAGCATGAAAAAACCTCATAAAACACATAAAACCCCTCAAGGTCCACAGCTACACCAAGCTGGTTGCTGGTGCTTGTGCCTCTTCCTGGTACATGGACGTGTGTCTGTCCCAGATATGTGCTCCTCTCAGCAGCTCAGGCTCTTGTCCTTCTGGTGGGTGGCTCAGACCACTGGTCCCTGTGGCCAGCTCTTCCAATCTCATCCAGTCTCCTGGATGTTGATTAACGAAGGTGTTGTTAATTAATGAAGGTGTTGTTGAGTGGGACTGGAGGAAATGGATATGCCTGCATGGCTCCTCACTCTGATCTTTGGCACCATCACCAAGCCAGACCAGAGAGAGCCAAGAGGAGAGGTCATGAGTTACTTCCAGCTGCCTTGGCTGACCTGCAGACATTTCAGATGTGAGCTTCTGATTCCTTTTAGGATTATTAGGTTGGAAATACAAGCCCCAGCAAACTCTGCATCTGAGATTAAGGCTGCTCTTTAAACCTGATGCAGCCTGCTTGCAGTGTCCCAGTGAAGGGATGGGATGGGATATTGGTTTGAAGCCAGGATCATGACAGTCTGTTTTCTGACATCTTCATTTTCTTCATTCATTATTTTCCTTCTGCTTTTCCTTCCCTCTCTTCCAGCTTCCCTTTTCCTTTTGGCCACTTGCCTGGAAAGGATCTAGTTTGCTTACCAGTGGTCATAAAAATCCTGTAATGAGGTGGGATTAGATCTGCTTCCAGCTGGGTGAATAGTGGAAAAGGTCATTTCTAGTCTGTCCATGGAAGAGAAACTTTAAAGTAAAAATCAGTGCTGGAGGACAGAAATTTTTGTTTTCCATCTTCTCTGCTCTCACCTCTTTTTGCCTTTTGTCTTGTTCTCCTTTAGTTCTGAAAGTGAACAAAAAAAGCAGATCAGAAGCATTTAAACCCATTATTTGCTCTTTCCTCCTCCCACCAAAAAAGTAAAAACACCAGCTAACAAAGCCTTCAGAGAAGCTGTTTTCTTCATTTAGTTAATAGGATTAATCAAATCCTGAACAGCAAACTACTGAATTATTTAGGTTGTAAGGTATTTTGGTTTTATTCATGTTAAGCAGAAGGCTGTTTATTTTAATATATATCTCACATGGAGGGACATTTATATACACCGAAATAGATAGGTGTACCTATTTAGAGACACCTAAATAGATATACCACCTAAAAAAACATAAACGTAACTTTTATCAAGAAAATAAGTTTAAATAGCATCTTAACCCTACTGAGACAAAGAAATGCCCTAATTTGCTTAACAATTTACAGATCCTATATGTATGCAAAATATTTTTACCATCTTAAATGTCTTATTAAATGTTTATATAAACTTTTTTACAACTAAGAAACTTAAAACTTAAGACTCTTCTGCCCCACCCACCCTTTTATTTCATCTCTGATCTTTAAAGCATGCAAAGAAAAAATGGCATTGCCTCTGAGTAAAGTCAGAGGGAGAAATCTGTTATTTAGAAAACATGATACAAGAATTGATTTCTTATCACCCTTTGCAAGCTCAGTAGAAGCTTTAGCTGCTTTAATCTGAACAACAGACAGTCTGGTTTGGAGGATGCTGTTTGAAAGCTGAAATCTCTGCTTAAAGTTATCATTTGAACGGGGTCCTTTAGCTGAACTGTCCTGCAGAATGTCATCCAAATGCACAAGACAGCCAGACAGGCAATGAAGTTTCAGGCCTGCTTTTATCTCTTTTTCTGTGTGTGACTTTTTCACATGATCACAAAGGCATCTACCTATTGTCTCAGAAGACATGCTATGAATTCTGGAGTTGTTTCTTGAAGTCATTACCAAAATGACACTTTTCCTGAGCTGCTTACTGAAAGTCAGGATTGGTATCACAGTTAAGTTCATCTTCTGCATACATTTATGAGCTTCTTCTCCTAAAGGGAAGAAATTAACATTCACTGAGGGAAAAACATGCCATCTTTGTGCTGCTGCTCTCTGTTCCTAAACACTTGGCAATTCAGAATTGCAAAGGAAGAAAAGTTCTCAAGTGCCTACAGAGCCAAAGGAACTCATTTCTATGAGCTGTGAATGACACAATCTTGACAGTTAGAGTGGGGCTAGAATGTTTTTTTGGCTAAGAATGTCCCAAAACATTGCAAATAGAAGGAAGACAACCTTGGAGAAAATGTAAACACTTGGATTTTGAGCCCTGTTTACACATCTGGATAATTAAATGCTTGTCTGGAAGCAAACTGTTTACTTACTGCCTTCTCCTAGATCCCTCACACTTCATTCTGAAATATTTAGGTTTTTTTAAAGTCACAGTTGTTTTATGCTATTAACTAGCCACATCACCAACCTGGTCAAATATGACCAAGAAAACCAATGTTCTTCTTGATTTGAGTGATTATTTGTAGGAACTGGAGATCAGTTTGGTTTTTCTCTCAAACTCTCAAAAAGAGTTTGCTTTTGAAGGCTCTGATATCAAATTAAGGCTGTTGTCTGAGCTTGTCTCTCCAGGGAAATTTATTTTCCTGTTTTCTGATGTGTCAGAACCTGAGATTTAATATGCATGAGGCAAAGATGACTGAATTGTTGACAAATCAGACGATATAAGGCAGAAATTATTGTGCTGTGGTGAAATATGGTGTGGTGACTGACCATTTTATCAATATGACGTTTAGATATGTAATATCTCTGTGAGGAGTCTGGTATATTGCATCTTTTTATTATTATTATTTTTTTTGTGAAACATGGGAAGCTAGACTTTTCAAACAAATATAGAAGTTGTTGGGAGCTTTTCTTTCCTTTTCCTAACTCATATCAGCACTAGGGGTAATCACACTCTGCATGTGTGTACCTGTGCTCGTGTTTTTGTGTACATGCAGAGATGTGCCTAAGCATTATTTTAAAAGCAAATATGTTAAAAATAGATACCCCTGCATTAAAGAGGCAAAGCAAGGGTAGGAATGAAATCTGTGACTTGCAGTGCTGTGTGTCTGGTTCTGAAAGTTCTGTAGCAGATAGGTGGAACAATAATTTACCCAACTGTACCTTCTTTGTCAAAAAAAAAAAAACCAAAACCAAACAAACAAACAACACCAACAATAGAGACAGCAGAGAAGAAAATTGAAAGTGCTTGGAATGTGAAATAATCATATATATATATGTGTGTGTGTGTCTTTTGACACTTCATTTTTATATGACCTAAGGCTGACAGATCCAGAATATAAGTATCACTTTTCTTATAAAAGCTGGTCTGCAGAAAATGATATCCTACCCAAAGGAAAACATGTACTTAGCTGAAAAGCACTGTACTGTGTGACTTGGCCCCTCTGTACAATAAAGTTTGTTGCTACACAAAGCTTCAGGTGGTTTTAATTTCAAACTGAAATTTTAATCTTCTTTTGCAGACTCTCAGAGCAGCAGAGAAGAATCTTGTGGTTTTATCGCTACTCCTGCAATAACCAGAACTGCTCCCTTCCTCTGGTGCTGGGCAGTGCACCCAGCTGGGACAGAACCACTGTGTCAGAAGTGTATGCCCTGCTGGGGGCTTGGAGGTTTTCTCACCCTCTGCAGGCTCTTGGGCTGCTGACTTTCAGGTAAGGGAGAATCACCCTGGTAGGAAATTTAGGATGAGCAGAAGGATCGTGTGCTGCTTCATTCAGTGCTGCTGTTTGCTCAGCACCCTGTCCAGTTTGGTGCACTGGCTGTGCTTTCCTTTCTCTCTGGGCCAAAGTGAAAATGGAGTTGCAGCTCTTGTGATAACCTTGAGTGTGCCAGCCATGGCACACTCTGCTTGGCTGAGAAAGTTTTCTATTTATGAGGATAATGGAAAGAGTATTTCATTCTCTAGAAAAGATTCAGGCAGTTTCTGGTAACAGGTGATCAGTCAAACACTCAGCACTTACACAGCACTCAATAACTTCAAACTACTCAACAGGCATGAGGTGAATAATGGGAGATAAGGAGGACTGAAATATATCTCTGGATTATACAATAATCTATGTAAATACATACAGTCCCACGTGTAACCTATCTTTCTGAAGCAGATTGCATGGAACTTTGAAGTCAGTTGAATAAATCCTGTTGTGGTGCCTTGTGTTCCACCCCCTCTGGGGGCTGATTGTTTGTCAGGACACTTGCTTGATGCTGGAGATTGCCCTACCCCTGATGGAACAGAGATGTCAGGGGACAGAATCTGTGTCAGCAGCTACATTCCCTCCAAAAACTTGGGAGGTATTCTGCATTAAATGACCTGTAAAAGCATTACACATGCAGATGAAATGCTTGAGCAAATTTGTTTTATCAAGCCGTTGCTTGTCTTGGGTAAGCACAAGCTGCATCAGTTTTGCAATCTCAGTTTCATGCTCTACCTTTGGGAAAAAAATAAACCTCCTCTAAAGCATTACTTGGGAAATATACTGTGACTTGGTACACTTACTGCCAGATTATTAAAAATAGACATTTAATAATTTAAAAGTGATTATTTTCTCTGGATGCAATTTCCTAATATTTGTATCCCAGGTTTATATCTGAACTACTAGTACTTTCACATGTTGCATACATGTCTTTTTTATATGTAGTGGGAATGGTGGAAGCAAAGATCCTGAGAGATCAGATTCTGGAGCATAATATTGTTACTTATCATTATTAAGATCCAATTCTAATTTATGAAAGATCCATGTAGAAAGGAGAATATGGGCAGTGTGTTGTGTTCCAGACTTCAGAGTAGAAAGAGAATTTCATAGGGTTTGTCAGAGCATGCCAGGCTTTTAGATCAGCCCTTTTGCCCCATGTTGTTTCTGTGTCTGGGTGGCATTTCTACAAGTGAAGATCTTGATTGCTCTTTGAAGATGCAGCTCTGCACAGGGTGTGGTGCAGAATATCAGCCCTTTCAGGTGCTCCAGAGAGTATTTAATATTATGAACCTCAGCTTCTCAGTATGAATCAGCTGCAATGTACCCATTGTTCTTTCTGGCTACACAAAGATGCTGGCATGGCAAGGAGGGGGAGATGTCACCACTTTGTCCCTCTTGTGCCACCATGGGGAGTGGCTGGCACCTGCAGCTGTGCCAAAGAACAAGGACTTCTCTCCTGATCAGGATCTGAGATGCCTTGTCCCTTTAGTTTCTCACAGAAGATAATATCAATCCAGTTTTTTTGCTTCATGGTAGTACCGCAGAAAGAAGCTATGCATCACAGAACAAATCCTCTTAGGAAAAAACTCTGTCCTTCTTATATCCACAATATCTTGTTGGTGCACGAACAGCTGGGAAGCTAACCTTCAGAAACACAGAGATTACATTTCCTTAAAGCTGCCTCATTTCAGAACTGTCTGGGTCACTGATTGAACTGCTGAGACACTTGGATGCATGCAAATTGAGAGAGTGGGTTGAAGGAGAGGAGTACTTTCCATATAAATGCATTTCTGAGGTTTCTTCTCTCAGTTCTCTATGTCTCAGTTTTCTATCATTTTGAGAAAAGTACAGTAACACTGGCTAGGGTCCAACCTTCCTTCCCCCTTACCCTCTCTGACTTTGGATCACAGGCTCTTTAACTGAGCTGGTTTTGAACATTCATTCAAGTCTATCCCGTTTTATGTTTGGCATTGACAACTCATCAACTCAGTTCCTCACTTCTATCATCCAGGAAACAGCTCTCTGATTTCTTGTGATTGCTAAGACACGGCTGAAAGATCCAAGTTCATATAAAACATGAGCTGAATATAAAATACATTCTCTCCATATATTCATGTCTATTTTAAGGGCTTGTGTTACCATCACTATCAAACCACGGGTAAGGAAAGTGAATTAGAGCTGATCTTTGTCTACAAGTGTTTCTGGCAGGAGCAACTGCACTAAATCAGCCCCAAAATCAGTGTAGTGCATCCTCTCTGCAGTGGTGACCAACTGCAGCTACCCAGGGAACACAGTGAAAATGGGCCAAACACAGTGACACTGCTAATCTCCCAGCTTTCAGTGTTCTGCAGCTCAGAGACTTCCTCAGACGGATTTTTTTGTTGTTGTTGTTGCAAGAGCCCTCTGGCATTTTTCTTCCATGATTTTTTCCAAGGTAAAATTGGTTCTGCATAAATACTCAGTTTACAATCCTAAATCAAGATCTGCAGCTCAGCTCTGTGCTGTATTATTTCTGTGCACCACGATTTATCAATACCATAAAAGAGACCAAGAGTCGCCAGTCACTCCAGATTCTGGATGCTTTCTTTGGTGGAACTTCAGTTTGCAGTGTCTTTAGGAGAACCTGAACCTGTGCTGCAGGCATGTGCTCACTCTTTAGAAAGGTTTCTCAGAATCACTATCACTTCTGCAAGCCTTGGCTTGGGAACCCTAAATTATCCTTCTTTTCAGAGCAAAAAAAGCAGCTGATTAAACTCAAACACCCATCAGTGAGGACAGAAATTAAAACCATTGGAGATGCTTCCTAGCATAGAAGGCAGCATCACAGAGCTTAGGGAGGGGTATCAGAGCCCAGCAGATCAAGCCCCCTTATCAGGAATCTGAACTGGAAAGCTCTTTGTAACTCTCTAAAATTTCTAAGTTGTTTTGATCACCTCACAGTTAAACATACCCTTTAATTTTCTTGTTCTTGTTTCTTGTTCTTTGAGTATGTCTCTCTTGCTTATGCTCATCCCCTTTGCAGGCAGCCCTCAAGGCAGGCAAATGATAACATGCTCATTTATGCAGTGGAAAGGAAGAACTTTCATAAATGGAAAACACAATCACGGTACATTTCACAGATAAATTCAGTTGCAACCTTGAATCCAGTACTCAGAGCAAGTGCATTGTTTCTTACAGCCCCAGAAGCCAATGCTTAGAAAAAGGAATTTAAAAAACCATTAATGTTCCTTTAATCAATAAAGATGCGATGGAGAGGATGGGAGGGGGCAGTGGAGAAAAAAGATTTTACAATCTTACCTCTAATTTCAGGGAAGGATGGTTATAAGCTGCTGCCTGAAATATGAAATTATCCCTAAGGCAGAAGTTATAGAGATGGTCCCTCCCACTCAGGGCAGCTTCTTGGTGCCCTGTGCATTTTGCTGTTGATTTCACTTATTGAGTTGGGTAAAAAGCCAAGCTTTAGTGACTTAGAGCTTTCTACAGCTGTATCCAGGGAAATAACACCAGTGCTCTCCTTTACTCAGAGAACTTCCTTGATGACAGAAAGAAACCAAGGGCAGGCTTAGAAATGCCACCATTTATGATGTATGCTAGCAGACCAATGTTTTGTGTATGTTTAGAACAGCCACAGTTGAGAATTTTTAGTCAGGTTATCTTGCTATTCAAATTACTGCAAATTCCAAGCACATTCATTAATCAAACCAGCAAATGTCTTTTTCAGGTTTTTTTTTTCCTGGCCCATTTGGAGTACATTTGCAGCCCTGTGAGGTGTCATGGCTGGGAATGAGGAAATTGAGCTAGAATGAGGAAACAGCCATGGAATGTAAGTCTTTTTTCCAGCATAGTGCATGGCTGCAACCATTTTGCAGAGAGAACTTTTTGAAGTAGCTTGTGGAGGTGAAGATGCAACCTCCCTGTTAGGCTTAAAAATTTTCCTGGAAACTTCTTGTTGAATTCTAGTTCTGTCAGGGCAACTGCACAGGAAAGGGCATTCCTTTAAAACCATGTGCCAAATCAGTGTCAGACACAGTTTTGGTTATAGTATCCCCCAGCCTGTGACTGTCACAGTATTATTCTTGATTTATGTAGCAGAGTGCTATGGCATTTCAGAGGTTCAGATATCTACACCAATAATTAAAATAAAATGTGATACCTTGAAGAAAAAATTTTGTTCTTGCACCTTTGGAAGCCAAACAGATTTAGAATATTTGAATCAGATTGTCATTGTTTCGATAAAAGGAGAATTTAAAATGTTCCCCTGGAGCTCACGATGGAGTATTTATAAATGCAGCAGAGTATTTATAAACCAGATAGCAGTAGAGCATACCTTGCCTGTTTTCATCTTGTTCCTTGGTTGTAGTTATGCATCAACATGGAGAGCAAACACAGGCTTAGGCAAAGAAATAAGATAAGAACAAAGCAACACTCCACAATTAATTTGATACTTTGATGTACAGAACATGTTACTGATAAAGCTTTAAAACTGCTTATTCTTAATATACATGAAATTGAGTGATGCAAACTTAGATGGTGATGCATGCTTCTTTTTAAGCAGTGGCACGTGATGAATTCATTCTTTTTTTAACTTCTTTTAACCATTTTTAGCTTTCTTGGCAATAAATATGAGAGTATTGCAGCAGAATGCTGTAGTAGGACAAATAGCTATGTAGAATATTGCATGTTTTCTATGCATAAATGTGCACTCTAGTCAGGAAGCTTAATCTAAATAATCATGTTTTCCATGGTTTAATCTTCAGTTTTAATGTAACAGAGAAGTTTGTCTCTAGGGTGGGAAGAAGCTTCTAGATCATACAGGTTTCAAATGGAACCTTTTTTTTCTTAATTTCTTCCTACTCTTGTCCTAGGATATGGTTCACCATATGGTCTCCATGACATCTTAAACTTATTCTTAGTTGTTTCACTCAGAATTTCTTGTAGAAAATCTCTGTGAGCATCACCGAAAGTATTTTTTCTGTGAGTAAATTCACAGATCTATCTGCCAATCAGTCAGCCAAAGCAAAATGAGTGAATATGACCGTGACCTTTGCAATGAGTGGTGCTGGGAATAGTTCATGTGACCTCTCAGAATGAAGAGTGAATTTTCTCTTTAACAAAAAAAAAAAAAAAAAGAAAGGAAAGAAAATGCAGTGTCCTTTTTATTGATGGTATTTGTTATCCTTCTGTACTTTCCTTTAGTCCTTACTTTTTCTAACCTTCATGCACTCTCACGGTGTTTCATTTAGAAGTCCTCAAAAGAGTGAAAGAATCACAAACAGAAAGTCCTGCTTACCTTATCTGTAAGCTATAACTACACACCTTAATCATTATTCTAGTAGTTTCTTCCCTCTTCCTAAGTGTTCTTAAAATACTTAAACTGCTTCACAAAACTTCTCTGTCTGTTATTGTTATGATATTCTTTACTGCTCCAAGGGTTTTTTGTTTTCTGTTGGAATCCTCATTCCAACAGGTTTGCTAGTTCAGCTTCCCTTGTTTCTGCCCTTGTTTCATGGACTGAAGTTTTTCTGTTTTGAAAATGCAACAGAACTTAAAATGTGAAGGGAAATGCAGAGATAAGTGGAATGATATGAGCCTCTACCTTAAAAAAGACCTATGAAAGGCTACATTGTTCTCTTCAGAGATCATCATGTGCCAGAAAATGTAGAGAACTGAGCAGTTTCACTTACCTGACGCATGTATTCCAGCACAGGGCTATTTGAGGCAGCACAATAAAATTAGAATAGTAAAACTGTTAAAAATGAAATGTACATCTATTTCTCATTTACAGTCAGCTCACCACTGGCACATGCTAAAATCTCAAGAGAATTTCACAGATCCACAGGACTCCTCAGCAGTACTTAGTTTTCTGTTTGAATCTGATTTAGCTGAAAGGTACAGCTAGACAAATAACCCCTGACGGGCTATCTGTATCAAAAGAATCAAAGACTGAAAGTTTTCCTTATTTCTAAAGCAAATTGTAATCTATGCTCACCCAGCTCAAAATTCAACTGTCACAAAAACATCTTAAAGTCTCAAGGGAGATCTAATAATCTACTTAGAAGTTAAAAAACAAGTGGCTGTCAATCACTGGTATCATGCAGGGAACAAAACTGCAAAAAAGGTGTTGAGTTTAGGCAGATGAGTGCTTAATGAGAGAAAAACAGTTTCCTAACTTATGGAAAATCCAAACTGTGAGACAGTCTGGAAAGGGGATGTTTGAAGTCCTGCACAGTGTGACCTGTAGCTGAGGACTAAACTCAACAACTATAATTTACATATTACTTATTTTTTGATAGAGCCTGTAATGTTTCTGATGTGTGTAAACCTGGAACAAATATGTAAGAGACCATGATCTCTGTTGTGGAGTACTCATTGCTTTAAGAGAGAACAGTTAAATTGGCCAAAAGAAGAAAGCTGCAAAATATTACAATGCAGCCAGGCAAATAAATTTGGAAACACTTGGGTTCTAGTCACAGAGACCAGAACCACAACACTGTGGTTCTATTCAGTGAAGTATTTATTGACCAATAAGTTGCTTCTTGAGGGGAAAAAAACAAAAGAAACAACTATAAGTGAGTGGAAACCTAAACCTGGATGACAGTTACTATTTTGAAACTATGCAATAAGAGCATCTTACAAGCATTGTGAAAAGATTTCATTTTAAACTAAGTTTTTTTAGCTAAATTCCCAGATATTTTGGTGACAACCATAAAGTAGTTAGGAAGAGGAGTCCTTGAAGGTCATGCCTCTCTGAAGCCACATCAGGAATTGTCACTTCAAATTCTTCTAAAAATTGATCTGATGTAGACAGACTGTGCTAAAGATGAGCTTCTATTTCTGAGGAATGTCCCCTTAAAGACTGGAATATTGAATTTGTTGTCTCACTTCTTTGCTTTCAGAGTTTTCAGCATCTGTAAATAAATAATTACATGTTCATTGCAGCAAGCCCTGGAAATCAGCTCCTCTCTAATATCCAAAATATAAAGCTCTTTTTCTTAGGCCTGAAGTGATTTTTCTTGCATTGAGTTAGAGTCAAAAAACCAATTAATTTTGTCCTCTAATCAAGTCTAATTTATGGATTACTAAAATCAGATTTGATGCAACTGAAACATTTGCAAGATTATTCACTGGAAAAAAACCCTTCCAGCCCTAATGAAGTACCAGACTACAAGATGGCACAGTTTCCGGGCATGTGAAAGGATTTTTTAAATTCAGATTTGCTTCTAAACCATCCCCTTTTATTGGCTTCTAGCAAATAAACTGGTGTATGCAAGTGTGAATAGCATAGCATCATGTAGTACTAGTGGAGTTCATTAGAGTTTCCTGTAACTCCAATGTTTCTGAGGCTGTTAAATGTTTGCTCAAATACAAATGTAAGGGAGAAAACAAATAGAATTAAATATTGTGCCTGTGTACAATATTTAAATACAAATTCAATATTGCACTTGTACCTGTGGCCCTGAACAGCACTGAAATCCAGAAAAAGCAATGGACATTGCATCTAGGGATTAACAAATTGTCAGGTAGTTAAAAAAATAGGCTAATTGTCCATTCTATTCAAAAGACTGAACTAAGCCTGAGGCTGACCTCAAGATTTACAAGCTGAGGAAAACAGTTTAGTCACCAAAACCAACAAATTACCCAAATCTCATTGAAAAATGAGCCATGTTTCCTGAAGCAAACCACCCTGCAGGTATTTCACCGCAATGCCTGTCATGCCCTGATCACGTCTCCTGGCACTGCTTCTGGTGACTTAGACATAGCCCTGGTTTTGATTTACATCAGATAAATTCTAAATAAATCAAATGTTAGCTGCTGAATTTTCTGGAAATTTGGATTAAAATAGCTTTCTTGTTCTTTTTCTAGCTTGAAAAAAAAATTAGGAGTTTGTGTCCTCGTAGCATTGCATGAGTTGAGATCTTGGCTGTTGATAAGGACAAGCTGTAACTAAGTAAAAACATTTTTCTGCCTGGCCTTGTGCCTGTGTAGAGTGTATTTCACTGTTCAGTAGCCTGTTGAACTAGGCAAGAAGGGGAAGGGAAAGACTCATTTCCATATTATCTGCCCATGCTTGGCACACAAGCCTTTGGAGCAATTGCATAATTAGAAAATAGGATGATATGGAAGGGATTATTTTGTTTAATATATAGGCCTCCTTCAAATATGTTTTGTTCTAAATAGCTATGTGAATATTAAAGTAACAACTTCTCATTCCTAATAGGTTGTCTAGAATAAATAAGTTATAAAAATAAGCCTTGCAAAAGATCTAATTTGGGCCTAGGATGATAATTTATTTATGATACATTCCTCCTCTCCCCATCAAGGCCCTCTCGGCATTCTACAAAGAATTATAAACCATATTAGAAACATCATTAAATATGTGCCGTAACAGACAAACAAAATAGTAAAACCAGACCTGAGTCAAATTGCTTAAGGGTATTGGAAAGTATTGCAAGTTGTGTAAATGGTTGAAAAGTGTAAATGGTTGAAAATTATTTTTTTTTTAGTCCAACTTTCCATGTGTTGATTTTTTTTTTCTAATCAAAACATCCCCATTTTTATTAGCTGGCCTCTAGTTAATTCTCTGATCACAGTGTACACACTGTTTTGCTTCATCTGCTTCTATTGAACTTAGAAGCTCAAGAATCAAGCAGCAGGTGCCATTATACTGCCGAGCACAAAGCTTTACAATTTCTTCTCTTCTTATCTTGATATCAGCAAGCAGTCATTGCTGCAAATGTGGTACTGCCTCCTCTGTTTCACTTCAGGTTTTATTTCTGTGTTATTGGCAAAAGGTGCTGGGTGGGAAGGTGGGCAGAGAGCAGTGTGGTTTTGTGCTGAGCCCTTGAAGCAGTGACACTGTTGGCCGGTGACACCTCCTGCCATGCATGAAGGGTCTGATTTCAAAGGACGTTCCTCAGGGTGCATTGAGAGGATAACCCTTGTCCTGTAGTCATCATTTTTTCTTTTTTTTTTGTGTGCCTACACTGCCAAATCAGAGATCTCTCCCAGGAGCCTAAAGGCCACATCAGTTCATAGGGTAGGGATTCTCTGCCTTTTATGGGGCAGGTGCTCACCCTCAGGGAACTGGATCAATGCCCACCAACTCTCCTGAGCAGAGTCCAGTTCACTGTGGTGCTGTTTGAGGGCATTTCTGCCCCTTGGGCAAAGCTGACCCTTCTTGCACCCCTGGTAACTGAAAGGTCTCTAGGAACAAATTTCCAATTTGCTTCAGAAGACAGGAAATATTCTTTGGATGGCAATGGCCAACAGGCAGGTACTGGAACACAAAAAAGGGTGGCACCATGTAGCAGACAAACATGGAGGAGCACATCTTTCCTTTCCTTGGTAAAGCAGAACCACAGCAAATCAGCCAAATTTGAGCCAATCTAGGTGACTCCTGTGGATGTGAAATTCCCTGTGTACAAAATTATAGAATCATTGAGGTTGGAAAAGACTCCTGAGATCATTGAGCCCAGACTTTAATGATTAATGTCACAATTGCAAAACGTGAAAAGGTAGAAATTACTTTAATATTTTCAAAATAAGGCCTTAAAAGATTATCTTTTGGCTTTCAAATATTAAAAGAGACACTGTATACTTTCTATCCTTTTCTCCTAGAAGAGAGAAAATGTTCTGTTAAGAGTCAGTTTCGATCAATCAGGTTACATCAAAATTTCATTCTCTTTCAAAGTAAAATGTTTTTACCATCTATATTATCCAGCCTTCTTTTTCTGCATTATCACTGCTGCCACACTGTGTTTTCCTCTTTTATCAATTTTATGATGAGAGCTCCATCACAAAATCTATACCAAGCTACAGCCACCCTGGTTTCAGCCAGAATTAGTTGAGAATGTGGCTTATGCTGAGTTCTCAAACATTTTCTCATCAGAAATGTGTTTCACTGACTTGGAGCCTTTCTCAGGAAGGTGTTAATTTTTTACCAAATTTCACATAATAAAATCCTACAAATACCCAGCCCATGTTTTCAACTTAAAATTGCTTTTGTTTAAAAAGTATTTTTGATTGTGTTATGACAGAAAACAGAAGAACTGATTTGGGAATAAATTATCTGAAATGAATTCTTTTGTATGGGAAATTTAAAGCTTTTGTATTGTTGCTCAGAACAAATGAAGTCTTCAAGTGACTATTGAAAGTTCACATGGCTCAGAAATTTCCTATTTCAGGTAAGAAAGAACAGCAAGAGATCTGTAATTTGCTTCATATTTTGGGAAATTACAATACGTGCTATTTCAAATTCAAAAAGTTATTTGAAGATCAGCTTTTGGGGTTTTTTTTCCCCTGTGTGACACTGTAACAGTCAATCCAATTAAGTCATCTGTGGTATGTTTCTTGTTACAATAAAGCAAATTTAATGATTTTTTTTTTCCTGTTCCATTTTGAGAGAAAATCAGGTTTTGTAACATTTTATATCAGTGAGAGCTCAGGAGAGTTGCAGTGCTCTGGTACCTCTTAATGATGCCTATTTGTTTTTTCTCTAGTTTTCCAGATCAAGATATTCGCAGGGCAGCAGTTCAACAAATAGAAAATGTGTCAAATGATGAATTGTTAGAATACCTCCCACAGCTGGTTCAGGTAAGGAAGGAATTGATAGGCAAGGAAGCCTTCAGTCCAGATCAATAATTTCATTAAATATTTTTGATGCTTTCAGGTTGGTTAAGACATTGTAACGGGAACAAATAAGTCTTGTCAATGCCACTGATGCAATGAGTGTTTAAAAACAGAGCTGAGGGAAAGACTGTTTCCAGCTTTGGAGCATGGAATTGTTTTGGCATTCTGACTGGGCTTTTACAGATAGCAAATGAAGGTATTTTCAAGTAACAAAGGAAAGTAAAAAGTGCATCTGAACAAGAGAAATTCTGTTCAGGTGACAGGGCTTCATTGCAGTCAAGGAAGGAAATGCTGTTGCTGCAACATTTTTAATATCTGAGTTTTTAATCACTGGGATTTTAATACCACGTAAACTGAGCAAACCACTGTGAACACAGAGTGGAGTGGACATTTGGTGTGCAATTGTCTCTTTAGAGATGTACACTGCATTTCACTGGAAATTAATGTTTTACAAGTTATGGCATCACTGCTTCCAAAACACTTGGTGATTGAATAGGTCCTGGGTTAGGGCTGAGCAGGAGCTTTTGGGAGCTTTATCCCCTCACTTGGTAACACTCTGCACATGGATGACCTTCTATCCACTCTGCAGATTTTCTCAGGGGTTCTTTCTGTGTTTGTGATATCTGCTTATCTAGATAGATATCTCTCTGTGCATTTATGAATTTATTCATGTAATCCACTACTGAGAGGCAGCAGAACCTTCACAGCTTTACAGCATTCACAAGCTGCTGTGACCTTTCACCTTCCTCAGCTTCTGTTCTAAAATAAGTTTATTTTCCAAACCAGATAATCAGATAAAAAAATTAAATATATAAGTGATAGCTTTAAGGGGGGGAGACAAGCTGCATATTTATGTGGATATTAACACAGAACCAGGGTGGTTTCTGTCTGTCTTACAGCTGGTAGTAGATCTTGGGAACTGAAGTTTCTCTGGTCATTGCATTGCCAGAACAAGCTCTCCATTGCTTGCTTTGTTCAAACTAAGCACAGGATGCTTTCTGTTATAAAGGGAAGACACCAAAGCCAGCACAGAATTGATTTTTATTATAATTTTTTCTGTTAAGGTGCTCAAGTTTGAGTGGAGTCTTGAAAGCCCTCTGGTGAAGCTCCTGCTGAGTCGTTCTCTTCAGAGCATCCAAGTAACCCATCAGCTTTACTGGTAAGACCATTACAGTCATTTTTGCCATTACAGTCATTTTCTGTCATGATGACATTTATCCTTGAGTCCATTGGTGATAAACCCTCTTTTGGTTTAAAATCAACAGAAAAGCTAAGTTTTGCTCCTTTCCTCTCAGCACTGGAAAACTTGTATAAAAGACTCAGTTATCTCTGCCTTCATCCTGGCCCTGGGCAGGAGGAAGAGGGGAAAGTTCTGCCATTTGGTTTTTCAGCATTTTCTTTGTTTGAGCCAAAAGTAGCCTTCCCCAAAATTTGCAATTAGTTCACTTTCAAACGAGGCTAGCTGCTTTTGTGATTTCCCTGACCTCTCCTGAAGTTGTCATGTGTGTCAAAATGTATGTCTTAGCCATTTTTATATCAGTCTGACTCATGATGGAGTTTCCAACAGTTCCTTTTCATGATTGTGCAGATGTACCAGGCCTGGCAGAAATTGCCATTCACCACCTACCTCCAACATAAGGGGTCCTCTTATTGTATTATTGAATTATCTGTTTGCTGTGCTGTTACCTCAAGGCTCTCTGAGAATGAATGTGGTTTTTGATGGCTCAACATCTGCCCTGTGATCTGAAAATCAAACTCTTGTGTGTTTTCTTTTTTTTCCCCCCCATCTTTAGTAATGATGGATGAACTGAGCTTTCATTTACAGTTCAACTGGTTCAGATCCCTTTAACCAAAGCTTTCCTCCCTGCAAAGGAAAGAAAACAATTTGAAATGTATTAATTTAGTTGATGAACTGTGGGGTTGGGAAGAGCATAAATAATACTTTCATACCTGCATGGTCTCTGGAAGTGTTAGTGGGGATAAAACAGAATTATTAATGTGTTTGTTTTATTGAAATGGGTAGGATAATGTGCTTAATGAGCATATCTTTCAAATAAAGAGGAACCACATTTAGCCAGCCATTTTTCGACAGTACCTGAAATATGCCTGAGACAATTTTTACTAATATCAAACGTATTCATACTGAATATAAAATATCCAGTCTGGAGTATTAAACATGCCCTCAGTGCTGGTAGTTTTCTTGTAAAATTAGAAATTATATCTAGGGTTCAGTGGACAGGGGAATGTCATTAGTTTGCCTGTGTTTTCTTTAACTCCTCTCTTCTTCTCAGAAGAAAAATGACTGCAGTCTTCTTCCTCTTTACTTCCCAGTGCAAGTCCCTATTTTCCCCCAAATTTTGCCCAAACTGTCTAATATTATAACCTTGGTAATACAGAGCAGTTATTCCATCCTGAATATATATGTTTATCTAGCACACTGCAATGTAAAGTGGTGAAATAAATTTATTTTATACACAGCTTTATGTATAGAGTAACTACATCCACATCAGGTAGGTTATTTCTCACTGTGTTCTCTGCCTTTCAGCTGGTAGTAGCTCTGTTCATGCTGGGGTACCTCTTTTATTTAGGTGTTTAGTTCATATGTTTCAAGCTAAACTGAGAATTTACATGTGGCTCTTAAAATTTGGTGCTTGTATTCACCATCTACACTTTCGGGTTTTTTTGGTTACTCTGCTCCACCCTGTTCTTCAGTAGTAAACTGTTTTCTACCAAACATTCCAATTTATGTAATGACTCATATTCCTGCTCCTGTTTTTAAGAGTTTCCCAACCCATAAATTCTACTTACAAAGTTTACCAGTATTTTTGTAGCTTTTATTAATAAAGTCTTAAATAATTAATAAAGTATTTCCTTCACAAATTGAATTTCAGTCATTATAAAAAAAAGGGAGAGCAGAGGTTTTCTTCCACTTATTTGTAAAGAGACTTTTAAAGAAGTTCAATGATGTAATAATGTGGGGAGAACATGTGTGCATGTACACTCAGATAACTTCTTTTAAGAAATGTGATTAGGTTAAATTTTATTCTCAAGTGTCACGTTCTGTTTCATTACCAAATTACCTATCAAGAAACAAGGATTGGTAAAAAAAATCCACTACAATAACAAATTTTTTGTTTATTTTAATTGTAATGATTGTCATTACAGTACAAATACTGTTAAATAATATAACAATGTGCACATTGTACCTGACCAAAATAAAACTTGTAAAAGAAGCCTAATGCAATATAGAAAACTGCTGAAGTGGTTTCAGAGCCACAGAGAAAATTCAGCTGATTTGAACTTCCGTGTTTTACAATAACACTGTAATTTACAAATTGCTAGAAAAGGTGGTGACTGTGGACACTATAACTTATTTTAATGACAAATACTATTTATAATAAGATGTCAATTATTTCAAATTGACTCAATTTCCCTGCAGGTCAGAGATAAGCAGCTACCCAACAACGGTGTACCATCTCATCACTTTTTTAATATTAATGTTGGATAACAAATTGTTAATTTCTTCATCAAGCAGTGATAAGTTTGTCTGAAGTTTATTTAAAAATTATGGGGCAGTAACTGGCAAAGGTGGACAGAACAGAGAGAATTTTCATTCTTGGGACATTTTCAGCTGTTGTCAGTCAGGATAGTTTCAGTCTGTTCTTTGCTTGTATCTGTTGCAGATTTATTCCATTAATTCTGCTATTGAGAAGGATCTTACACCCTGTTTGAATGGTTGGGTTTTCTCTTATAATTTGTGTCTTTGTGTTCTCTAAATTCTTGAGGAATCTGGGCCATTGAATCCATCAGTGTTTTACCTCCTCATTAGTACTTTCTGAATGCCCTCCCAAGGAGGCTAAAATTTGCCCATGAATACTGTGCCTGCACAGGAGCAGTGTACCACTTAAATCCCATTTTAGTCTTATTTCAGGACTCCCCAATGTCCATGAGACATGGAGAATTATCCCAATACCTTCCAGAGCTCCTGGCAGGCAAGAAGGCTGGAGCAAGTTTCCCCGTTCCCTGGAGCCTTGGTGTCAAGTTATTTTTTTACTGTTCCTAGAAAAGCACAAAAAGTTGCTTGAGGGGAAAGAAACCTGCTGAGCCCTTTTGGGCCCTTCTGCTCACTGAAAGCCAGTGCTTTTCTCTTTACTACTTGATGTTTCACACACAGGTGGGTTTTTGTCAGCTTTTGTGCTGGAGCTTTAATCCACCTGGCTTCCTGCCAGTTGGTTTCCCTCTTGCTTGAGTGTTTTTGGCTTTTAGCTGCTGTCACAGGTGGCAGCTGCAGCGTGCAGCCAGAACAGCTGGCTGGGGCAGCAGGTGGCCAGGAGAATGCTTCACAGATGGTTGCCTTCCAAAGGAAGATTGAATAACAGGGGGAAATGTCCTCCAGGATCTGTGGCAGCTGCTTGAAGGTGGTGCTGGGGAGCAGCACCATCGTCATGCAAGAGTGGGAGTGTTTGTAAATTCCAATAATCTGGTTTGCTTAGCTCAAGGAAAGGAAAAAGTCAGGTGAAAACCTTGCTGAAGACAAAATGTTCTTTTGTAGCTTGCCCTCTAAGTCACTTTGGAGAACTTTCTCAGTTTTTGGCATTTCTGAACTGCAGGTTGAATGACAGGAGAAAAGGGAGTAGTCTTCTGTCTTTTCCAAGTCCACATCTTGTAGAAAAATAAGAATGTGAGATTAAAAAGGAACTTGGTGGAATTCAGCTCACTGGAAACAATGTGAATCAGACTATTGATTTCATGGCCAGAACATATTTTTTTTCTATATATACAGAAAAAGAACTATAAGAAACAAAAAGAACAGCAATGTATAAAAGTTTAAAAATACCCCAGTTACATTTTCTGCTCTTGGGAGGTTTGTACCTCAATACCTTCTTCTCCAAAATCATTACCACTGTTTCATTCAGAACTCCAGCACTGAAACAATGGCCTCATATTTTCTGAAAGGAAATATATTTTTAACTGTCAGAACTGGTCTATGTTAACCATAATTTACTTGAAGTGTTTGAAAGAAGGAATAAATCAAGCAGATACTCATTTGTCCAACACTCTTAATTATCTGAACATTAAACAGATGACCATCCTCCAGATCTTTTTCTTCCTGCATTATCATATCCTTCTCTGACAGTCAGAAGTTATCAAGTGCTAATTATGAAATGAACTTCCCAAATAGCTGTGCAGAGCAGGCTGAAAACCCCAGCCCATTAAAATGACATGAACGTCAACACAAAAGATGCCTGTTCTTGTTTTTGCCTTAATTTGATCTTTTTTACTGAGCAGAAATTTAAAAAAAAATTATAACGTGTAGCTTTGAACCTGTGTAGGAATAGCCAGTCCAAGGATATTTTTGATTCCCCTTAGTGGTGATTGTGAATTTCCTTGGAATTCAGAGAACTTGATGTGATCATTATGTTTTGGACTGCAGAGAACCTCAGCCATAGATCACACCTTGGGATTCTAGTTCTGAAATCATAATTCTTTCTTGTTTATGTAACACCAATCATTTGGAGACCTTTTTTTGTTCTTTAGTTACTTACAGGTCTAGTAAATAACACCATTAGAGCATTATTTGTGTGAGATAATGATTCAGCCAACTTCTGTGCTGAGTGCTTCCACTATTAGCTGTGTGGGCCTTGGGTTATTGCCTTGTACAACAGACAGATAATTATTTTGTTTCCTAATTTAAAGACTTTCCATTTTCTCAGACTCCAGTTTTAGAAAAAGATGATATCAAATGGAATAGAGAGCTTGTTGTGAAGAAGTAACAACTGTTGGGTTTGACCTTTAGTGGTTAGTGACTTTGTGAGAAAATGGTAGATATAAATCAACAAAACCATATCTTACATTTAATTAAACACATTTTAGATCTTAAGGAAAAAAAAATAGTATTTCATAAAAGTATTTAGTATTTTAGGGTCGCTTTTTGCTGTGTCTAAAGACAGAGGAGTGGACTGGCTTTGACCTCAGCTGGAATTGATAAAAGCAGGTGCCAGCTGGAGGACTAGATGACTGAGGGGCAAGACCCCATTTTAAACTTTCAAAATTCTAACAAAAAGGAAAATGAAAAAAAATCCAAATAATTTTAAAAAATCAAATTGACAACATGACTAGGAAAGGTTAACAAAGAATCTAAGTATGGCATTTTAACTTTTAAAGTATGAAGAGGGAATTAGTTTTTCCACGCTGTTGAAAATTGCAGCTTTTTAAAAAAAGAAATCTGCTTAAAAATTAATAAAGCACAAATTTATGCCTTTTTGTAATTTAGTGAATATGAGAAAATCTGGTGAGTCACTGACAAAGGATATAAATAACATAGTTTTGTGTGTGTCTGTTTTTAATTATTTTAATGATCCTTAGTAGAGTGAATGTGTTCCTGAATGTCCAGAAATCGAGGAAAGCTGGATGTTTTTCCAAATAAAAGGGAGGAGGTGAGGAACCCGGTGATCATGCATCAATGTGAACATGGAGTGAAGCATCATTAATTTTATTGGTGCAGGCAAATATTCAGCAGCACTAAATAAGTTACTAAACACAGAGATAACTCTGTGTGTGTCCCACCTTTGGAACAAAGGAAATTTCATGCCAAAAGTCATATTCAAGAAGGATTGACGTTGTCAAGTAAAGCATAAAAAGTCTGTAAATACCAGTTATTAGTTACTGTAATGAAAACACACACCACTGTGTATGTGCACAAGTGAGCCTACTTAGAACTGCAAAGATAAACTGGAAAAGGGAACAGAGTTCTGAAAAGCTTTAATTCTTTTAGCTCCTTCATGATTTATAAGGTAGCATTAAGGAAAAAGTTTTTCAGTACATTGTTTTTCCACACACGGCTTGTCTGATTTATTTTGCATTTGGCTCCTTTTGCAGTTAAAAATTCTGGAGCTGACAAATCTGGTTTTTCAGCTGTGCCAGAAAACTCCCCACCAAGCTTCAAGTCCTATCTGTCCTAACCCCTGCAGTAATGGAGCTGAACATGAAGGATGGGTTTGCCTCTTGGATCTGCGCTATAGGAGGGGTTGCACAGAGCCCTGTGGTGCTCTCGTGATGGGCTGCAGTGACTCCTCTGGGTGGGCACAGAGGGACTCAGAGCAGGGTTCAGTGCAGGTGTCACAGCTTTCATCTCTTCCTTTGTTTCCTATTTTCCCATTAAAAAATCTTTTATTGTTCCTTCTTTGAAAAGCAAAACAGGGAGCCAAAATCTTTGCTGATGGATACCTCATGTCATCTTTGCTTGTCCCAGAGGGACATCTGGGGATGTAAACCTGAGTAGTAATAAGTCAGGAAAAATTTTGAGAAAATGTTCATCTAGCCTTGTCACTTCCCATGGGTAATTTTCAGTCATGAATTTGTGGAATTATTTTGATTTTTTTTTTTTTTTTTTGTATACTGTGAAAAGCTACTAGAAAAAGATGCCTGAATCTAATCCTAGAAGTAGTTTCTTTATATGAAAATTTTCTTTAGGCTAGGCCAATGCTGAAGGGCCAACCTCAATGATCTGAGGTGTCCAAATCATAAATAACAGTAGCTGCAATTTAAGGATGATGCAAATTTCCCCAATTCTAATGATTTTGAAGAGACAAAGCCTGTTATAAAGTGAAGAGCATGGAGGGAATCTCCTGTGACTCTCAGCTGAGCAGCTGGTGCTGTTTCACTGGTGAAATGCTGCTTCTGCAGCTCAGGTGCTCCTGATTCTCAGTGCTGAGGTGAAATACTGGGAGACGATGCCTCACCACAAATTTTTTAGATGTTGTATCTAAAAAAATTTTAATTTAGTTGCATTTCATGATTTCACTTTCAAGCTTTACATTTTGGGAATATTTGGAAGAAAACAATTACATTTCTTTCCTCTGTTTGAAACTTTTGTTTTGCTAGAAATGGCAATTACTGTACTCAAAATGAGTCTGCAGATGTTTCAAAATTGCATCACATTATATAAACATTTTATAAGTCTTGCTCTGTTATAGATCTTTTATTCTTTCCAGCTTAGCAAGTTTCATGTTTTAACTGTAGCTGTTTGAACCAATTTTTGAAAAAACTTGTCTTGAGATACTTCAGAGCGTTGTTTTCAATCCATTTTTCTTGGAACACAAAATTTTTGCCTCATGACTTGAATAAATGCAGTTCAGGCCCTGATTTCCTTGGACTAATATGTTTGCAGTACTCATTTATAGTTAGGCTGTTGGTCACAGCTGGGTCTGACAGGCTGGAGTTTTGTAAATCGTTCCTAATTCTGAACACTGGCAGTGAGAACTTCAAGGAAAAATGTGAATAAACAGAGAGGCTTCAAGTGGTTACAGGACATGCAATGTAATGAGTTATTGGTAGGCTTAATGTTGCTGTCAGTTGTGTGTTTTTTGTGGTTAATATTTCTAGGTTTAGTCATCACTCTCCACCAGCATGAAAACTGGGCCTTGGACCTTTGCCTAAATAACTGAAACATTAGAAGAAATAGAATCATGAATTAGACATTGTTGAATACGTTGCATCAGGGCATGATTTAGCAGAAAATTACTTTGTAATTTTTCCTCAGTTTTGGGTAATTTTTCTTAGGAAAGAATTCCCTAATGTAAACCCAAATATAATTATTAACACATTTTTAAATAAATAAATAAATAAACTAGAATAAAAGGTAATATTTTAGGGAAGGAGACAGGAAGGATTGATAAAAGGTCTTGTCAGGATAACAGTGCAGAATTACTATAATTCAATATTTTTAGGTGTTTGCAGATGATGAATATTTCAGGATTAAACTCATAAAGCCCTTGCTGTTTGAAAATCTTTCCCTGGATGTTAATTGCTTTCAGAATGCTCACCCATACTCAGTGGTATATTAGTCTGTAATCAGAATGTCATTTGGATGGTGACCAAATCAAAAACCATTTGAGAGAGGACAGAAAGAGCTGTCAGATGGGTTGGTTTTGGCTCCTTTGCTTGAACAACACTCTTGGGATGTTGTAATAACCTCTTTCTAAACAAAGAATTATTCAAGGGACCATTTTCTCACATTGTCTTCTTTAGTGTTTTCTTAGCAGAGCGTCCACCTAGTTGGAACTGATGATGTTGGACTCTTGAATTAAACACAGTGACCAGTAAATCTAAAAAGAATTAGCATTTCATCCAAATCTAAAACCTGTAAAATTCTTCCCAATGGGTCATACAAGCCATAGGGATCTCTGTCAAAAGACAGCTGAATTATCCTTTAGCTTTCTCTGTGATGTTTGTCAAATACACAGGATGGTGTTTGGTAAAGTTCAGCACATTATTTTTTGTTTCAGAAATAAAATCAGGCTACAAGAACTGAATTTTTTCTCCAAAAGGCCTTTATTCCTGTGTAAAGGCATTCAGAGATAAGTTATCACAATATTGCATCAATGGTGGGTGGCTGACAGAGTAATGCAAAGCAGCAAGGAATTTTTCACTGACTTTTTTTTTAAACGTTCATCAAAAAATCAGAGCTTTTCAGAGAAACATGGAGCTCAGATGGAAACATTCAGACGGCATGTCAAAAGGTCCTAATTCTTCTGCTTGTCACTGCAGATGGCAAAGCAGAGACTTGTGGCTGTGGTGACCCAGTGAGTGCCACGTTGAGCTGTTTTTTGAACAATTTTCCTTCCCCTCTCCATTGCTATAAACCATCCATCCATTGTAAGGCAAGTCCCCAGGATGCTTCCAGCTCAGCTTAGAGGAGGGGCAGTGCACATTTTCAGACAATCCCTAACGCAAAGTTTGTTATTTCAGGTACGTCTCTGTCTCTGTTAGGTTGGATGTGACATACACACACGTGATCGGGGTCTAAAAAGAAAAAAGTTGTTATTCTGCGTGTTCTCCAGCTTATATAGTCTTAACAAAGGGTGATCTTAAGTCATTAACTGCATCACAATAACTTATTATATTCACTGGTGCAAATCAATTAGCCTCAATATAACTGGCAAAAGTTTTACAGAAGTTTAATAAGGCACGTATACACATCTACTTATGCACATAGTCTAGCTTACAAAAATTTTCATTTATCTTTTCTAATTTTTTTCCATGCTGACAGCCTTGTCTTCTTCCTTAATATGGATACACTCAAAAATCATCAATTGTTATTTCTTCTATTAACTCAGCTTTGCTTGCAGGCCAGCTGTCAAGCCCCTCCATACTTCCCCCTTTTTGTATTTGAGCAACAAACACAGCTGACAAGGATTTTTGCCGGGCCTGGTGCAAAAATCCAAGCAGACCAGGGAGATACAGGGCAATACTTACTATTACCAACAGAATTAACAATCCAGTCTTCAACAAGGCCTTAAGCCACCCAGTGATGCCCCAGCTCTTGAAAAAACTATTCAGCCATCCCCATCCATCATCCACTTGTAATTTCAAGTTTCTCTCTTTCGAGTTTCTCTTTCCCTCTCTTGGTGTTCATTTTGGTTGCCTTATTTCTTAGCTTGAAAACACACCAATCTTTTAGGCATAGCAGTTTTTGAAGTACCATTTCAAAAATGGTATCTCACCTCTGCAGTGTGTTGCCTGGCTGCTGTTCACTGCTGGCTCTTACTTGAGGGAAAACCTTATGTTAGGGAAAAAAATTTAAAAAGAAGTTTTAAAAAAAACTGTTAGGAAGTGGAGCATGTGGGTTTTAAGTGGCATAAACTGCTGGCAGCATATATATGGGAAATTATTTGTTTGTAAATTTGATCAAAGCCTCAGTGCTGGAGTAGCTATTGTTCTTCATTTGTCTATCTTTCAAGAGCTAGTACAAATTACCTCCACTGAAAATTTTAAATGGTGAATACAAATTTGTTCATATTCATTCCTTTTTTTCTACTCAGATTTTTTTTGGGTTCACGATTGTTTTGCTTTTGTATTATGGAAGTGATGTTTTAGGAGAGGCTGTTGGTGGTTTTTTTCATGTTTGATAAAAAGAACTAATTGTTGATGGTTTTGGGAGTTGATGGTTTGTTGAACTTTTAGAAAGTTGTACAAATATATAATTTTTTTGTGAAAAATACACGTTAGAGACAAAAAATCATTTTTTTAGCTAGTAAAGAAGTAACAAGGGCTGGGTCTTGGTGGGCAGTAGAAAAATAACATTCTGGCTGAGTGCTTGCTGGATCAAAAGTGGTGGCAAGCTGTGCAAGCACAGCACAGCTCTAGAGTGGTGAGAGTTCTGTTGATGTGGAAATAATACCATTATCTTTTGGCAGTATTAGAGGTGGTATAAGGATTACAATAATATAGCATAACAATAGAAGTTATTGTTTACTCGAATAGAGAAACACTGGCAGATACACAGGTGGATGATCCTTTCAAACCAGCACCTTCCCTCTTTCACAAAATGAGATTTCCTTCCTTATCTAATAAGTGGTTTGTAGAGTTCAAACCGTTGGATGTAAAGGGTGACTCTTAAATACTTCAGTGTAAAGAAGCAAAGCCACCTTCAACATATCTCTCCATAAAATCCTGTTTTATGCTTCTTACACTTGATTTTTCTAGCTTGTGTAGAAAGGCTTATATCCAAGTAGATTAAAAAAATATATTTTTTTCCCCTTACATAAGTGCTCAGTTTTCATGTTCAGCCTCCCCCAAGCAATTGTTCACAGTCTGCCATCCAGTGAAATTAAAATTACTGTTCCCCCAAGGCCTCCTTCCACTTCATTCCCAAGATTCATCTAGATTCCCATGGAAGTGGGTAGAGGATGTAATGTGCAAAGTAGCATGATTCTGGCAGTGGAAGGCTTGAAGCTGGGAATTCCCTCCACCTGCTCTGAAAACACCTCTGTCTATTCTGCTTTGAGATGCCAAATCTTCTCCCAGGAACAGAAGCCTGAGCAGTGTTCACTGGTTTAGGAAAGGAGGGAGTTGCCACAATATTCCCAGTGTTTGCAGCAAAGTGTGGCACTGATTGAAGCGACAGAAAATATGTTTTATAAATAAAATTAAAATAGGCTGGCAAAGGAGCAAAGAGTAATCACTGAGGGAATAAAGGATAGCAAGCAAAATATTTTTATAGGAGGAAGGATGCAGAAAAGCAAGAGGAAAGCAGACATAAGTTCAACTGTAAATTGCATAGATCTGCTGTGTTCTAATAATACTTTTTACCAGCAGTTAAGTTTAGATTCAGATGAGGTCCCAAGAGACCTGGGAGATCTAGAATGAGTTCCATAATAAAGCATTATTCCCAAGTATAACCTGGGAAATGTCTGGCTACTCTACCCTTCCTCTAGAGTGTAATTTTGATTCCTACATTGCTATATGTTCCCTTAAAGACCCTTGTCCCTGGAAATGTAATCTCTCTGTGCTTTCTCTCAGTCTCTAAGTCACTGATTCTAGAAAACAGACAGGCATCAAGTGTCCTTTTGGAAAAGCCCCTGGAGACTCCTGCTTGATTGCTTCCCACAAATCCTGAGGCTGACAGAGCTTTGTCTGACATAACTTCCCTGAGAACTTGAAGGGCTAGGAGCCAAAGAGTGGTAAATATTCAGCTGTTCCTTCAGAGGATGCAGCTCTCACATTTTATGTACTGCAAACTCGTGAGAGAGTTTTGTCCAGGCAGTGCCATGGGCAAACCCCCAATCTTCTATTTTATACACAAGGGTGCTTCTGCCAGTCGTGGTCTAGTCAGTGTAAAGGGTAATGTGGATTCTTTGTTCCTACCCTAAAATTAATCTGTATCACAGGAATTTTTGAAATAATTGCTGTTCCTGTGACAGCTGGGCCCTGGTTTGATGTGCTTGCCAGAAATTGCCCTCCAGTTTCTGTGGTTGATGGGACAGAGCTGAGTGAAACTTGGAACAGAAAAGTGACAGAACTTAGGAAAGCAGCTTCTGGCACTCTTATTCGTGTTCCTGGCCAAATGACACGCCTGCCTGTCACTGGGTCATGTCTCTTGAAACTCCTCTTGTTCTGGGAACCCATCATCATCATCATAGGGTCAAGATGCATCACTGTTCCCTCTGCCCTCCCAGGAGCTCTCCCAGTCTGCTGCCGAGGGCAGGTCCTCTGAACACCCCATCCAATATCAGAGCTAGCCCTGATTAGAGCAGGGGCCAGACCAGGGCACATGCAGAGGTTCCTGCTGACATCAGTATCCCCTTTCTGTGCATTGCAAAGGAATCCTGGGACTGTCTTTGCTTCTTTACTCATTCCTTCAATCCTGGAGCCAGCAGGACACTCCTTAGTGAGGGTGCTCTTACCTGTGGGAAATGGATTTGTAGAGAATTTTCAGAGCCTGACAGTTTACATAGAATGTATCTGTATGTAAACCTTGAGATAAGAAATGCTGACTTAGAAATGCCATGGAATAAGACAGACATTGTTGAGAGAGAAATGGAGGTGGAAAAAAGTTTCAAAGGATGGTTTTGTAAATAAGACTGGATACTTTGGAGAAGTAGAACTGTGAAAGATGCATTGTGGTAGGTAGGACCCACGAGGGGTAATTTTGGGTGATTGGCTTTAAGGCATTGACAGCATAGTGTGGCAAAAGTTGATAAACCAAGCAGCTCTTATAATGTACTGTAATTAAGAAGTAGTTTCTGATTGTGATGGTGTGAAATATAACATTTGTATTGTCTCACCCTTCACAAGAGGCTGAAATAGAATAAAAGTTTTTAAAACGGCTCTCAGTTGCCCCATCTCTGGGTCAGAAAAGGGCTCAATCCAACACTTACCTTTGGGAGGATTGAGAATGTTGAGTTTTTTCCAAATAAGCAGTTTTGTAGTAAGTGCCATCTCCTGGTGGAGGCTTTCACCAATAACTTTCTGTAGGGTTCCACACAGGTGGTGTTCAGCTGAGTCAGTGTCGTGGTGAAACCCACAGGACAGGAATTTTTATATTACAATAACAATAGGCACAGAAATAGGGATGTGCTCTTTTGTCTGTAGCATCTGAAGGAACCAAGCCTGAAGGCAAACTGAACAAATCCAAAATTATTTCAAAGAAAAAAAAATGCTAGAGGGGTTGAGTCCAACACTGCTTAAATGGAGAGTTTTTCCTTTTGTTCTTTCATTTGTTTCGTTTGAGAGTTCTATCGTTTGTTTCAGTCAGTACTTTTACAAATATATAATGGAAAATATGAAGAAAAGTTGTTAAAATGAATACCTTTAAGAGAAATTACCTGATTATTCCATTCTACCCACATCACCAGGCACATGCTTGCATATAAACTTTCTGCAGGAAGGCAGAAAACATAGCATTCAATGATGATATTATTTGAAAGATAGCTTTATAAAATGCCATAAGTTACAAGTGACAGCAAATGCTCTTTAGAATAAGAAACCAGTAGTTTTCAATTAGTGTTAAATGAGAAATTATGTTATGTCAGCTGATAATAAATAGGTATAAATGTCTGGATTAGTACAAAATTATCTGATGTCTGGAAAAAAATTTAATTTACTGAATTGAAATTAATCAGGCTCATTAGCTGTAGTGTGGCAGCTGCCATCTTGGCTAATGAAGAAAGGACTGAGCAGGGATTTCCACAGTCAAATTCATTGGCTTGGATTAACTGAAAGAACAGTCCCTCACCATGAGTGTTGTAACGCATTATACATTTTTAACTCAAGGAAGGACTTGGTTGTGCTTCAGCAAGGGAAGCTGGGCTCTGTCTGGGAAAAAAAGGCTCTGCCATTTGCAATAATTATCCTGTGAGCACTGGGCATGGGGAAGGTCACACAGTAAACAAGATTTCGACATTTCTGTAGCATTTCCTTTATCGAGTATGGTATTAAAAGTCAGTATTTATCCTTCTAAAGCTGCTCCACAATGTCATTCATTGGGTGTGATGATTTCTATCAGGAAAAGCACTTTAATTTAATTAAACTTGTCACTTTTGAGTGGCTCACACAGCCCTCAGATCCCATTTGTGGATAGGGCAGTTTGTCAAAGTGGCCACAGTGGCAAATATTCCTGACCCGTCAGTGCCTTGTTGTGTGTGTCATTCAGGGAGATACTGCTTGGTCATGGAAATGGAGCCTCATTCAATGGATGCCCCATTTTAAATCTTTTTTGCATCAATTCAAAGCTGACACATGCTGTCTTCAGCTGTTGCCCAGCTTTGTTATTAGGAGTTTTCAGACTAGCAATTTAAAGGTGATTTAAACAATAATTTGCCTGGCTCACCCCTGGCAGCCACTCCATGTGTATTGCTGGTAGGAAAAACATGGCATTTACCCATATTAATTTTTGGCATGCACAGATTTCTGGTCTGTCAGCAGAGTGCCCATTTTGATGAAGTGTGGCTGATTGAGGGGTGTTCACAGGGCACGGATATGGCAGGAGAGGAGAGGAAAGATGAGAGCTCTGCTTCTCAGTCCAGCTGCATCCTCACAAGGACTGAGCACAAGGACAGCACTCGGGGTGAGAAAGATGCCAAGAGCAGAACCAGGGAGCTTCAAAGTCCCAGGAGCATCCTGTGTCAGCTGGCTGATCTATATTTATTCTGCCAATGCTGTGACTGCCCCTGGAGAGCTTGCTCCACTCTTTACCTGACTCGGGACATATGGGAATATGACATCTGCTTGCTGCAATAATACTTCCACAAATGTGATTGTGAATCTTGGAACTACACCTGGACTTTTTATCACAACAACTGAATCTTAATTCTGTTTTCTTATGAGGAAAAAAAAAAAAATCTGCCTGGGGCTGTTATTTTCTCCCATGATTGAAAGATGCTGGTGAAATGGGTTCCCACATGGGAAGGAGGTGGCAATGTTATTAAAAAGATCTATTTGCCCTGGCATTTACCTCTGGCATAAGAGCAGCTTAGAAACAAACACAGCATTCTGTGGAGAGCCTGTGAGAAATAAATCTCTCCTCTTTTGACAAAGAAAACAGAAGCGCGGAGAAATAGAATAATTTTGCCAAGGTTACCTATCAAGTAAAATTTGGGATGGATTTTCATTCTTACATCTGCCTTAAATTCTTCTGTCATGAAAATGTATGGATTTTAACCCCAAGGTTAAAATTCAGTTTGATCTGAAGAGGCTGATGTGAGATTTCTTGGTAAAAGCTTAAGAAGCAACATCTTCTTGCTTAGGGGTTCATTAAAAGGGATTTTACTTTATTCTGAAGTTTATTCAGATCTGGTCCCACAGCTGAACATGTCTCAGCAGAGCTGAGATGGACTTTTAGACCTAGATGAAACTCGGTGTCAACTCCCAGCAATGAAAGAGCAACAAGGTGTCTGAAGTGAGATTAATTTCAGCAAGCCTCTGCAAAGCAAGCCAACCCAATTTCATGTAAGTCTCTGCCTCATTTTCCTACTGTGCCTGCCCTCCAGCTCTTCTGTTTTCCATGGTAACTAGGCCAGCTGTCGACTGGGAAAATACCCTGGGGCCATCTAAAAAAGAAAGCTTTTCTCTTACTAATATCTTACAGCAAGCTTTCCTTGGTACATGAGCTTAACTTCAAATTCCCACTTCTCTATTTACAAAGCCAATATTTGAGGGCAATAAAGCAGTGAAATGGAAGGAAAATCAGAACCAGACCAGTATTTAAAAAGGAGAAATCTAAAGTTATTTCCATCTCTGCTCTGCTCTCCTACCTTTGCAAGATGTACTATTGATATGTGTAACATGGAGCAAAAAATTAATAGAGGCCAAGAAAAAAGGAAGAAAAATAAAAACAGAGAGGAAGAAATAAAGCTAGCCTAGAAAAGGTATGAAGATAAAATATTCTTCTTTACCATGTTAATGCTTGTTCTTTCCTGTCACCATCTTTCATGGTCACCTCTCTTTTAATGAAATTAAAACCTGGTAGTTATCCTACTTGAAAAAGATTGCAGAGTAGCCTTATGCATAAGGAGAGCTGTAATGTGAAATTTCTGTCTTAAAGGACTCAGCATCATGAAATGATGAAAAAGTGTGATTTGGACTCTAAAGACTCCCCCACTGAAAACTCTGATTTTCTCTCTGCTATTCTCTGAGAACAAATGGGTTATTTTTGAAGCCTAAGGGACTGCATGTCCTCATGATGCCTCTTTGAGGGTTGTCTCCAGTCATTCTATTGACAAAGTCACCCAGGTAGAGGCACAGAGCTGGCACAGCACTGTGATCCCAGGGTCTGATCCTGCATCCTTTGTTGCTGTGCAGCATTGAGCTGCCACACAGCAAATTGTCACAAAAAGGAGGCTCAACATCTTGCTCTGTCAGATATGAGAGGTCTTGTAATCACACTGAGCTACCAGCCTTGCTGAAACATTTACAGCAGTTCCTGCTGGGGCTCATGTTTCCTCCCCGTTCCTGTTAGGCACTGATTTGAATAAAGTTCCCTTTGATAGATACTGGGAAAATAAGATAAGCTGGTCTGCTAGCTTACAGCAGTGATGAAAGCAAAGATCCAGAAGACAGACATGTCAGGAAATAATGTGGAATCAGTTCTTGTTGTATCTGTGCTACCTGTGCTTAAAACACTGTGGCTATGTAGACAGCCTCTTCCAGAGAGGTAGAAGGGATGCTGCCTTAAAAGAAACATTAACTCCCCATGTGTTTGAAACATATCAAATCTCAGACATCCTTCTGTTGCTGTTGACATCTGAGCACCTTTTCTCTAAAAAATCTGAGACTCTACTTGAAAGAGAGCAGCTTTGAATGTAGATATTGTTGAACAAAGCAAATTCTTGTAACTGAATGCAGAGCAAATAGGAAAATTAACAGCTCTGCAGAGCAAGTCCTTTTAAATGTCATAATATTTGAAAAACCATGTCAGTGTCTTATCCTATTTCCCCACCCCTCCTAAACCAAACTCTTCCTTTCCTGTGCCCAGAGTCTTTAAAAAAAAAGCAATCTGAAAACTCTAGGATTATAGGTAAAGATCTGGCTCAGAATATATGAATATCGTCTGGAACTCTCCTGTTATGAGCATCCTTAATGACCTTGTAGAAAGACAATTTCAGTTTTCTCCCTGAAGCTATTTCTGTGTTAGTGTATTAATGTCATGGTGTAACCCCAGATGGCAAGCAAGCCCCACACAGCCATTGACTCTGTGTTCCCTGCAGTGGGATGGGGCAGAGAATAAGGAAAGTGATGAAATCCCTGGACTGAGATATAGACATTTGAACAGGTAAAGGAAAAGCTGTTGCACAGGAGCAATATGGAACAAGGAATTCATTGATCACATCCATGGGCAGGCAGGTGTTCAGTGACTCTTGCCAAGTCTCACATTGGTGACTTGGGAAGACAAACACAAACACCCCAAATTTTCCCCCTTCCTCCTTCTTCCCTTTTGTACTTGCAGGGTTTCCCAGATGGAGGAAGGAATGATGAATCTGACTTCCTGTTTTCAGAAGGCTATTTTATTATTTTATAATACTATATTATATTAAAGAATACTAAACTATACTAAAGACTACAGAAAGGATACTTACAGAAGGCTAAAAAGATAATAATGAAATCTCGTGACTCTTTCCAGAGCCTTGACACAGCTTGGCACAGATTGGTCAAAAAGTCAAAATAATTCACATGAAACCAATGAAACAATCACCTGTTGGATAAACAATCTCCAAACACATTCTAAAGCAGCAAAACACATGAGAAGCAAATCAGATAATTATTGTTTTTATTTTTCTTTGAGGCTTCTCAGCTTCCCAGGAGCAAAATCTTGGGCAAAGGGATATTTCAGAAAGTGTGAATGTGACACTTCCCCATCTTTGTTTGCTGAGCATGATCCATATGGTCTGGTACATCCCTTGGTCACTTGGGGTCAGCTGTCCTGGCTTTCCAATTTTTTGTGCACCCCCTGCCCACTCACTTGTGGGTTGGGGTGAGGAGCAGGAAAGGCCTTGGCTCTTCAAACACTGCTTAGCAATAACTAAAACTGAATTATCAACTGTTTCCAGCACAAATCCAAAACACAGCCTCATACCACCTACTGGGAAGATAGTAAGTTCTACCCCAGATAAAAACAGCACTACTTAAAAAAAATAGCCAACAAACAAAGTAAAGTTACCAAAGTACTGTGGTGTAACTCTCTGCATTTTTGTGTACATTTGGATTGCCCAGCACACGCAGGGCCATTCAGAATTAGTTCTGTGTCTTACATTGTGTATTATAGTGTCATGAGGGATTTTTTTTTGTTCAGCTGTGAAGCTAATGGGAACCACAGATGCTATCCAAAGCCATTTTGATAGACATAAACTACCCAAACAATAGGCAGTTGAAGAAAAAACATTTTCAGTTTCTCCTCAGTGTATTGCTGTGATAACTGTGGCCTAAATTCAGAAACAGTACAAAGCTTTGCAAGTCCATTGGCTCTCATGGGCTGCTTCATCTGAATTAATTTTGCATTTTATTTATGTAGTTTGAAAGAAGAAGAGCTTAGTCACCTCCTGTATTCAATTAATTGCTGGCATATTGGACAGCATCCCAATGAAGCCATTGGGTCTGCTTATTTTAGTGGTGATTATCCCATCTAATCCCATTCCCTGCTCACTCCCAGTGCAGCTCCCCACTGGGAAGAACACAACAATTTCTGTTATGCCTGGAATGAATGGTGCATTTCAGTTCCTCTGCATGAATTTACTCTGAACTCTCACAGTGACAGATTGTTGGACAATTTCAGGCTGTGCTGATGCTGGTGTAAGATACTGCATGAAATTCTGACAACAATACGTCATTTGTTCTGAGGAGAAAATCTGCAGCTTTGGAAAAAGCACAGACAGGGACACGCTCAGTCATGTGAAGAAGGCACTGGCAAAAATGGAACCAGACTTTTCAAAATTCATGCCAGACTTGAATGCCAAGTTTCTCATTGAATGGAAAATAATACTGTTCAATTGATAATGTTCATGAAGATATTAAACACAGTGCTTTTGTTAAACAAAATTCTTTTTTTCTTATTTCCAAATGCAGTTTTTGGAGAGGAGATTTAATCACTCTCTTTAAAGAGGCATATTAATATTTTTTATTAATACTCAAAACCAGTCAGACCAACAGTTGCAAGTCTGAGCTTAAGTCACCTTCAGTATTTAATGAGACTTTGGTGTGAAGGCTTTTAATTTCTGTAGCTTTGGATTGATGTTTTATTGGGGTGGCATCTTTGGTGGACCATACTCAGAGATTCTTAAATTATCTAAGGTCAGTACTGCTGTACACAAACTGGCACTAAATTTTGTTGTGTTGGTGTTCTGCTGGAGGTTTTGGGTTTTTTTTTTTTCTTTTTTTTGGGATAGTGTGTTAATAAATTTCTGCTTTCAGATCCTACCCAATGAAGAGGAACAGACTAGAAAAAGATACACTTTGCTAACAGTTTTTTAATTTTACTTTTTTTACCAGCTGGAGCAGAAACAGACAGACACTGTTAGGACTGCTTTTTACTGGATGATTCTTGTAGCACTTACACTGATGTGATCATATCCATTCAACAAATTGGAGAAGACCTTTTGGGGGTGATTATTTCTTGCTTAAACCTTAGACCAAGCAGCTTCTATCTCTGCTAGTGATACCTGTGCTTTTCACATTATACTTTCAATTAATTCTTGATACAGTTCACTTTCAAGGTTCATTTCATTTCTGTTTCACTTTCAAGCTCTTTCTCCTCCAGACAACAGTGGTTTTATCTGGGATTCATTTTCTTAATGCAAAGTGTGTGTAGCTAGCTATATTACATATCAAGCAAAACATTTTTCTGCCAGGCAACCTCAGCAGGGTTTGGCACCTTCCCTGCATAGCAGAGCATGGCCTTTGTTTTCACTGATCTGGTAATTTTTTTGTGAGTCAGCAGGACATGCATTCCACAGTTCAGGCATTCAGTGGGAGTGGGAGGAGCTGCCTCAATTCAATCTACTGAATCAAGTGATTTGTCTGAATGCAGATTGTATTGTGATGTTCATAAAGAACTTTAGGAAGTTAGAAAATAATGGCAGTGTTGTGTTTCTCAAGCCTAACCCCCATGCTTTATATGTCTGCAACTATATTTTGTTGTCAAAGGGAGATCAACATGGTAGACTTTTGTTCTACGCTATAAAAAAAATTAGAAAAACAAAAGCAAATTAATCCCATGGTAGGTTAAAACAAAATTTCACTTTAAGCAGAGCTATTTTCTGTTCAAGGGTAATGCTTTGAAAAATGAGTCTATAAAAGCAGCTCTGTTTTATGAGAAGCAGCATGTGGAACTGGCTGCAGGTTTCTCATGTGAGAGAACTGAAAAGCCAAAAGTGGACAGGTGCTTCAAGCAGCTGAACAGCTGCTGTTTCTTCATCTTGGAGACTTATTGGTGACAGAGATTCAGAGAAATAGAATTTCTCTGAAATATTCATAGGAAATGTACCACACTTCACTCAGTCTACTCAAGAAACGTAAACTTTCATTCTCTTCTTGTTCTAGACTAGAAATAAAGATGAAAGATCAGCAGATGAAGCAGAGCTTTGCCTTTTGTGCCTCTCACTTCCTGCTGGCTTTGTTCTTGGTCAAAACAAGGGAGACCAAAAGGAAGTTCAGTCTTTATCCTTCCAGTCAGGTTCATGTCCTTGCTGTGTGTTTCTGTAAATCCATGGAAAATGCTGGGTCCTCCAGTCTCTAGGGAGAATTGCAATTTCTCTTCCATCCTTCTTGCACAGTAACGTCTGCCTCATTGACTTTGCTCCCCATTTTCCCCTGCAGAAACTGTATTGTTCTTCACATGACAGGTGTTTTGTGCTTGTCACCTGTTAGTTTATTTTTATGTTTGTTATTTTGTCATCTGCCATGTCCCAGTAGTTCCACCCAGAATGGTTCTGTTGTTTCTGTTTCCCTTTCTTTGATTTGTAGTACATAAATTACCCCTTTCTAGAGTTTGGGACTGGTTGTCCAGTGCACTACTAGGGAGATAAAAAAACAGAGAGGTTTTGCAACTGAGTAATTAATTAATAGCAGAAGTTTGGGACTAGTTCTCAAGTGTACTACTGGGGAGATAAAAAACCAAAGAGAGGTTTTAATTGCAACTGAGTAATTAATTAATAGCTGCAGTTTCCCACTCATCCTCATGACCTGTCACAGGGTAGATGGAGCCCTTAATCTTCAGCTGTACATTTCTGTCATGTCTGTCATCCTTGTGTCTCTGGGGAACTTTCACTGAGACTTGAAGAGCTGCAAAGCCTGAGTGAAGTCCTATAACCAAGCCTGTTCTCCTGTTTAGGAATGCAAACAGTAAAATGTTTTCTTCAAGGAGCAAAAAATGGAAACAATTAAAAGCTTCAGGCGTGTGCCACAGCTCCATGGCACAATAAAGCACAAAGGACAGATTAGGAGTTTTGCAGGATGTCTAAGGATAATTAAGACAGATGGCAAGCTCAGACACAGAAGCTGTACAGTGGTAGAGAAGTGTTTTGTGTGCTAATCTTTGATATGAGGGGCTACAGAGAATAATTTTAAAGCAATTATTGCCATAAAGAGCAGCAGTCTTGTACCATTGTTTTCTTCTTCTGTTATCTGTCCTGCTTCCAACTCGGCAAAACAGGAAACAAACAAGAAATGCACCATCACAACAAGGTCAAGTTTACCAAAGATGGAAAAAAACCAGAAGGTACCTCAGCACTCACAGCCCTAAGACACCTTGTTTTCATGGTGTGTCCCTGAATTCATAAAACCTTTTGCAGAGTGTAGAGAGTGTAATAAATCCCAGAAAAGCACTTGGCAAAAAATTAACCAGGGTCACTCTCCTGATATTATGTCCAAATAACCCAGTCAAACTGCCCTGCTCCTTTGTAATAGGTAGGGGCTAAACCTGCAGTAAAACACTTCAAATCCTGCCCTTTTCTTCTTGAGGTTGGGTTTTTTTTTGGTACCAGGTGGTTTGACAGGCTACCTGTGAGCTCATCTGTCCTGTCAGGCATCTCTCCCAGTTCACCCTGCTCCCCTTTCTGAGGAGACAAGGAACAGATGTTCAAGCAGCAGCGTTGTCTGAGCCACCTCACTCCTTCATTTGTCTGCCAAATCCCACTCAGGGAGCAGACTGTGTCAGCTTCCCTGTCTTCCAGCACCACCGAGGGAGATGAGGCCAGCTCACCTGTTTTTCCACCAGGACCCATCCTTCCATCCAATCTCCTTCCTTTTTTTTTTTAAACTTAATTACTCTTTTCTCTATATCTGCTAGGTTAAGCCCTGGTTTTTCTTCTCCAACACAGCAGCCTGACTCAGTTCCACCTTCCTTTCTTCCCTGTGGCAAAAATCTCCCAGCCCTCTTGCATTTCTAGGTGCAAGGAACACACACACAGCCCTGCAGCTATGTGTGCCAGAAAATGGGGCTGGAGGCTCCTTGCAGGCATGAGCAGGTGTGTGCAGAGAGGAGGAGCAGCTGCTTGCAGAAGGCAGAGGCATCTTTGAAGGCACCCCTGTTACCTGAATTACTCCATTTCCAGATTTCAGGTCAGCTTCCTTCTGTACTGTTTCACAAAAGTGACCTGAGACATTGAGTGTGTCTAAGTTCACCAAGGCTTGCTAAGAATGAGGGTGTTTATCCCAAATCACAGAACCTGGAGGGTAAGGAAGCCTCTCTGTTCTTAGGAGCCAGATGCTCCATGCAGGCCTGGCATAAAGCCAGGCTTCTGTACTGAGTTCTGTCTTGCAGAATCCTCTGAAAATTATCAGGAAAAAACAACTTCACACGCTTCTTTACTGGCACCCTTGGGTTTTAAACCATCCCAGTTTTGTCTTCCTCTGTCACAGCTAGGCATCCTGTTCTAACTTGAAAATTTCATTAGTCTTGAGCACTTCTCCATCTCACAGCTTGAGAAGCTGCAGATTTTCCTATCTCTGCTGAGTTCTCACCATGGCAGGGTGAAGATGTGTGTGCCAGCAAGCTGGAGGGACAGAACTGCAACTACATATTTGTTCATTTGTTAGACAAACATTTCAGGAAAGCGTACAGTGAGTCTTCACATCAAAAGCTGTCCTGTGCATGTTCTTTGGGACCACTTTTATAGAATGGATGTAAAAGTCACAGCCAGTAAGTACAAATTATTTTGCAAAAGGAGGTCTGCAGGCTTTTAGGAGCACACCTGCACATACATCCTCTGTCTTCATGTGCACCTTATGCATAAGCTCTCTGAATCTGGCCTGTACTCCTTTCTCAGAAAGGAAAAAGAAAATGTTATATCATATGTGTGTATAAGCTTATTTTCTGTAAACACTCAGCCACGAGAGTAATGAAAACATGGATCTTCCATGTTAATCTGTGTTATGCAGGGAGCATCTCTGTTTAAAATAGTGAACTGTTTTGGTTTTGCTATTTTGCTTGCTCTATGTGAAGTCCTAAGCCTTTCATTTCAGGGAAATAAAAGCTGGTTTAGTGCTCTCTGTATCTGAGAGGATTAAAGGACATCTCAAACATGAAGAGGTAGCCTTTATGGATTCCCTAAATATGTACTACTGAAAATGGAGTAGGTGAAGGAATATGATTTAGATACTCAGGAGCTGATTCCAGTGCAAGCTTTAGTGTAGACAAGGCTCTGGACCAGCATTTCAAAGCAGGTATCACAGTGATAGTTTAGGTGCATTTGTATTTGCAGGACAGAAATGAAAAAGTTCAATCTGACTGTGTGCCAAGAAAAATGCACTTTTTGGCTGCACTGGGACTGAGCTGGCCTTTGCTTTGACAGACTAAAATTCCTGCCCACGTGACAATTTGGACTGTACCAGTGGTGCTTTTATTTAAAGGATAATCACCAATCCTTTATTCAAAGGATAATCACCAAGCCTCTTCCTGCCTTGCTGTTGAAGTGGACTGAGTGTGTTTTCATTTTAAATAGCCTTGTTTGCCTACAGCTGAGCTAAAAGGCAGAGTGTGATGCAGTGCCCTAAGCACAGGTTATTTTAGACAGCACAGGGAATCTGAGACATCTGCATGGCAGTGGCACACAGGAGATGTTGCCTCTAGGGGACCCATGCCCTTCCAAGGCAGCATCTGGGGGAAGTGGATTTCCTAGGATATCTAAAATGGCATGAGCTATTGACATTTAAGCAGGTGAATCCCATCCTGTGGAATCTTGGGCTTACTCTGATGGAAATAGGAGGGAATATGTTTGCCCACTGCCATGTGTGCAGTGTTCTTCTGTTTGTGAAAGGTTCAGGGTAAGAACACAGCAACCTCTGTGGGCTCAGATTTGCCTTCCACCAGGCACTGCAATGCCAATTTGTATTTCCTTCAAATCTAAAAAGTAATTATTTGTTTCTACTAGTCTACAGTGAGAAAAAAATAAAAAAAGTAATTTCTGACTTCTCCAGAGAGTGTTGATGATAAACTTCTCATATTGCTTCCCTTTCATGTCTAGGCATTTCTGATAGAAACACCACTTATTCTTTAAGGATTTTCAAATCCTCGGATGTTCAGAGGTTTTGTGTAACTGGAAAAAATATCACCTACTGATTTCTGAAAACCAGTAGGTGATATTGTTCTGCCTTGAATTACATAGGAAAAGAGGACCTAGAAAAATCATTGCTTCATGAAAGGTCCCTCATCACCAAAAGAGGCATGTGCTGCAGTAGCAATACTGTAATGCCTTATATATGATTATTATTATATGTCATATATATCATATTACAGATTATATAGATTATATATATATATCAGATTATAGCAATACTGTAATGCTTTATATATGACTATTATTATATGTCATATTTATCATATTATATATGATATTTGAAGGAGTCGAAGTGTCTGTAGAATTATTGTTTTTCCTAAATAATTCCCTTAAATATCAGTGCTTTATATAATTTCTTGTTTTTTGTGATGTGACATATTCATATGTCACATATTAATTTGTGTGATGGGCCTTGAAAGTCAAGAGCTTCTCTGATTTCTGTCCTGTGAAAAATGGTATTAATTTCTTAGGTCAGGGAAAGTGCATTAAGATTCAGACATTTATAAGGAATTTAAGGTTTGAGATGTTCTCAAGGGTGAAGCTGTGAGTGGGAGAGTTCACACAAAAGCAAAGAGCAGTTCCCCAGTCCTTCAGGCAGAGGGAAATCCCAGGATGTTAGCAACAGTACAGAGCTGGTGGTTCCATCTACACTTACAAAAATAAATCACACAGTGTACAGAACCTCTGGCCTGCAGAAGGAAAAAATGTCCCAGTGATCAATTTGATTTTAAAAAACCCCTAAACTCCCCAGCTTTCCTGACCCAAATAAATGTGTAATTAGAGAAGACTTCATGGTGATTATTATTAAAAAGAGCATGGGTTTGGCTTTATTTCTGATTTTACGTTGGCAGTAACTCCAGTTCCAAAGCTTTTGCAGGCTTCAGAAGAAGTAAAAGCTGAGTTTTGCTTTACACCAGCAATTGCCAGTAAAGAAGGGAATAAAATGGGCTCATTTCACTCTTTTTAGCAGTATAGCCAATTTCAGAAATGTCTCCTCAGCTTAAAATAGTGAAAGTTTCTAGAATTGATGGTACATCTGAGACTAAAACAGTCTTTAAATGCACCTCCTGAAAGCTGAAAGATGTGTTTGCTTGTATAAATGAACTGGCAGGAGAAAAAAAAACATTTTGGAATATATATTTAACACTGGCCTTCAAAAATGCAACTTCTATTCACTTTGTTAACTTTTCTTGTAGAAATAAAAAGCTATACAGGCATTGCACTATGTATGACAATAAGAAATGACAGTTTTCGGTTTTTTCAACACATTTGGAATCTCATTATTATCTAATGGAACTTGAGTCTCATTGCCTAGAAGCAATAACAATTTTTTTCGTTCTCTGCTGCCCAAATGTAGATTAGTCTGGAGTTTCTTGTTCCTGCTAGAACTGATATATAATAAAATTCATTTTTAGACACACCGATTTTTTTTTTTCCCCTCCTTCCTTCAGGCTGCTGAAGAATGCACAGAATGAAGTTCATTTCAGAATGTGGTATAAGAAACTTCTGGCTGCTCTCCAATTCTGTGCTGGACAGACCCTGAACAATGAGTTTTGTAAGGAAGAAAAACTCATCAGAATTCTGGAAGACATTGCCACAAAAGTGAAAGCTGCCACTGACCCAAAAAGAAAGGTTGGTTAAAAAACACTTCCCGCTTCCATCTATGTTACTGTAGGGAATTTTTTATTTTTTCTAAAGTAACGCCTCTTTCTCTTAATACCCTTTTACATAAATAAACCAAAGACTTAACTAAACTTTATAAATATTTTTCAGCTCTGAAAAAAGGTAACACATAGATATTTAATGGAACATCTCTCATCACTGTTACTCTTGAGGTTTGCAGATCTTTTAATTCATTTACATTTCTTCATCAGTGGCTTCTCAAATGGGCTTGGAGGTGGCGAGAAATGATGGCAACAAGGCTGAATATCATTTCACTGAGAGGAATGCTCACATTCAGCACCTCATCCCAAAGTATTTGACTCCTGTAGAGCTGCAGCATTTCTTGGAATCTTTACTAGGAGTTGTTCTTGGCAGGCTGGACGTATCCTCATTTCTTAGCAAAGACAACCAGAGTGGAATGTAGCTAATATCTGAAATATAGCTCTGAGCAATGAGCACATATCTGCCGAGATGCCTCCATGACAAACTTGCAGTTGTCTTCTCCAGTGGGTGCATTTTATATTGCTTGGGTACATTTCCAGTTCAGAACTGTTAATTTTCCAGGATAGCTGCTGTTTTCCTGGTGTGTAAAACCGTTTCTTGTTGAAATCTCATCAAGGCAGAGCAGAAAGCCAAATAAAAATATACTTGCCACTGCTGGTTACCATGAACAGTATCATGAATCTTTCTGCCTTGTTAAGGATTCAAAGGTTTTCAAAGGGTTTCTCAGAAAACTCTCAGTGCTGCTACTGAGAGCAGCAAAGCAAACATGGAAGTAAAAAGACAAAAATATTTGCAGAAGGAAAATCCATGCAAAGAAGAAGAAATAGTAGTAATACATTATACATTACTAATGCATAATTCAGATTTCAGAGATTAATCTCAAGGCTGCAGTTACTATGATACTGAGAAGCTCCCAAGCCTTGCAGTTAACAGAATTAGGCAAGGGAGATCACAGTGTTGAAGCAACAAGCAACAAATTGGTGAAGATCTTAGGAAAGGCAAAAAATCCCATGAGATACAGCAGAGCAATACAAGGCTAATTGAGCCCTATTGAAGGATGCTGAATCATAGAATCACAGAATGGTTTGGGCTGGAAGGAACCTTAAAAATCATCCAATTCCAACCCCCTGCCATGGGCAGGGACGCCTTCCACCAGACCAGGTGGCCCCATCCAGCCTGGTTTCACAGGCAGAGATTTTTTCTGACATCCAATCTAAACCTTCAATCTGAAGCCATTCTCCCTTGTCCTGTCACTCCATGCTGTTGGAAATAGACTCTTTCCATCTGAACCTATGGGGCAGTATGAGCTGGTAGCACATCTAGGCAGAAAAGGTATCAATGTGGAGTAAAATTAAAATTGCAGCTCTTATTTTTAATACCCCAGTGTGACCTCATTTGCTGTTGTAAGGTCCCACGCATGCTGCCAGATCTGGAAATTGCATTGCTTGTTTAAAGTAAAGAATGACAGTAAAAAAAAAAAAAAATTACGAAAGAGAGAAAGAAATAAAAAGCTGGGTTTTTTGTCCTTTCATGCTGCCGTAATGGTTCTTGTGCTGCAGGAGGTGTTGAAGGAGGAGCTCAGCAGACTGCAGCAGTTCTTCCAGGAGGTGAAGCTCTGCCGGCTGCCCCTGAACCCTGCGCTGGTTGTGCAAGGCATAGAGGCAGATGTAAGTGGGGTCCATTACACCTTCACTTTTGGGTTGTAGTCTAGAGGGGAGAAGGAGAGAATGCCTGCATGGAAATTATCAGGAAATTATCATAGTGATGTAGAGAATAAACCATCTTGTTGATTCACGCCCAGCCTAATCTCCTTCAAACCTTTGCCTTTGCTGAGGCAGAGGTGATGACAGGATGGATGGGATGGCTGCTGCATGTTTGTCACACCAGCCAGAGACTGCCCCTCTGAGCAGCCCATCCCCAGCTCAGCTGCCCTGCTGTGCTGTTGGCATTGGCAAGGACACCTGGGAGCTGGGACCTGGTTCCCACTGCGGGAATCCATACAATCAGAGGGTTTTGGGAAAGCTGCAAAAGGCAGGCCTCAGAGACAGCAGAACTGGGATTAGAGCTGAGAAGGAGCCATGAGATAGGTCAGCAGAAAAAATACGTAAAAAGTAGAAAAATAAGGACAAATAGAACAATGGTCTGTGTATTAACACTTGTATAGAATAACTCCCTAAGCTACAGAAAAGTTTATCTAGTGAGATATTAGGAAGTTCTAAGCTTAATAATGGAGCTCTGTGCATTGTGTTTTAAGGCTTACAAGCAGGTATTGTATTTGAAATAGGCAAGCATTGTTTAACCAAAGGTACGTGTGCTTATAGTGGCTGGATGGAACTACTGTCAATGTGGTTTTGCTTTGTGTGAGTGGTCAAAAAACTTATTAAGTAAGTTGTAACATTCAGTTCTTGGTCTGCTGCCTGGGATGTGAGCTGCTGGCATCTTCCCATTGTCATAACCATGGAATGAGGCTGATGCTGGAAAATACAACAGCTCAAGCCATGCTCCTAGCAGTCCTGTCCTGTTTGTGATTTGTACACAAACCCCAGCTGGCAATACCCACCAGTAGCCCTTGGTGTTTTCCCATCCAAGACTCTCCCATGTCAGTTATGGGAGCAGCAAAAAGTCTGGTGCCAGTGTCTGTTTGCTGAGCTGAGAATTGCTAAAATGTTAAATATTCATACTAACTTACATGTCTCTATGACCCCTATTAAACATGACTTAAGGATAAAGGAAACAGCAATGCTCTTCAGTGTTACTTGACTTGACTTTGACTGCAGTACTAACATTCAGTTATTCGTTGTTCAGAAATATTTTCATAAACAACAAAGAGCCAGGAGTTAGCTGATTCGTTCTGGAAAAGGAAAATGTATCCAGCATGAAGAAAATAAAAACCTGAACAGCCATATATATTACCAGTTATAACTGCCTAATTACAACAATTTGTGCTCTATTTTTGTTCTCTGGCTCATTATCCATTGTAGACCTGATTCTAAGAGGTGCTGATCCCTTCAATTGCCTCTGACCTGTGTTTCTCCAAGTAATTGCTATCCAGCCTTGATCTGGCTGAGAACTGAGGTCTTCCAGCACCCCACAGGCTTGGGCAAATTGTGTGTGATAAAAGTCAGAAGGATGTGAAGCCTGCTGCTGTTCCCTGCTTTCAGGCTTTTGGAAATAATGACTAATGGAAAGGTATCTCACCATAAAGTCATGCTATTTATACTGCACCAGCTTGGCTGGACAAAATGTTTAAATCTAATATCTGAAGAGGTCTTTTTGTTTTTTGGGTTTTTCTCATTTTTCTTATATCATTATAGGCCATTATCTTTCTATAAATACATGTTGTTTCTTGATTGGACTGTACGTCAGTATAATCATGCAAATTAGAACTTTTAAGTGCTTATAATTACCTAAATTTAATTCATTTTGGTGTCATCTATTGATTTTACCAGTAACAAGCCCTGCTCACAGCCCCATCAGAATCACATCATCCCACAGGAACCTTTCAAGCACTCTCTGAGACATTTCAATTGGCAAAATTCCGACTGAAATGGAATCATTTCGGTGGTGGGGGATCAGAATTTCATTGCTGATAATGGCTCTGGCCCATCCCAGAGGTCTGCTGTGGCTGAGACAATATTTGCCTGCTGGTGCCATGCTTTGAGGTGTTCAGATGAAAAGCTGCAGACAGCTGTGTCTGGTGGAGCTCAAATTGAGCCTCCCTTGCACTGCAGCCTGTAAGGACAGCAGCAGCTCTTGTGTGGTGCTCATTATTTCCACAAACCAGGCCATTAATTTACCATTGTCTCTAACTGGTTTTGAGGGGTTTCCCCACCAGCTTTCTTTGGATGTTTTTAATGAGGGTAATAATTCCACCCCAAATTCTCACAGGATTTGCAGTACTTGGCTCATTAATGCTTTTTGAAGCCCTTTGAGGTCTTCAGGTGGAAGGAGCTGTAGAGCATGAAAGTCAGTTTGTGCTTAATTAAGATAAATCCCACATAAAATAGAGCATGATTTTCAGAATTTGCTGCATCCTCAGCCAGAGTGAGGTAATCAAAGAAACTGGCAAATTCTTTACTTCCATGTCTGATTGGGCAGGGCTGGGGTTTTTTCAGAAAACGATGAGACCAAAGGCTTTTCAATGCTTTAAAACTCATTAGATCAGTCTTATATAATTCATCCATCCAGTTCCAAGCAAAGCTTATTGTTGATAGGCCTGGGTGAAAATTAAAAAACAATTAGCACATAAAATATTATCTTTGTGTGGTCTGATATTTAAGTGCAGTAGATTGTCTGGAGACAAGAATTTCTTGTTTTTCAGACCCAATGAAACAGTCAGTAATATCAAGAATTATTTATTTTTGCTCCCACTGCTACTGAGCAGTGTGTAAAGCTGAAATCTTTTTCAGAGGTATTGTATTAGCCTGGTGTTTTGTTTATGTGACACTGTTGTTCCTCTGTCTCATCTTTCTTTCCCCTGCAGTCATGTTCTTATTTTACATCCAATGCCTTTCCCTTAAAAATCTCCTTCATCAATGCGAATGCTCCAAGTGGACACATCAATGTGATTTTTAAGGTATGTTCTTCCTCCACTCCTCAGGTATTTTGGTATGGCAAATGATCATTTAAAATTCACCTAATTTATATTTTAAACCTTAAGTCTGAGGGTAGTTGATTTAGCTCCGCTGCTTGTTTATCCCTATTATTTTTGACACTAGAACTCTCAATGAAACATGTTGAGGCAATACACTGAAGTGTCACCTTTTTGATCAACAGAGAATCAAATTATAGCAGTTTTTTCCTTAGTGAACACAACTAAACTAGAATATAAAGTTCATATTTTAAACCTAGTTTATTAACTAGGGCAGGTCTCAGAGAAGAGATAGATCAGAGTGACTGAACCCTCAGCCTCATCCATATGTCTCTAAAAAATCAAAATACTGGAGTGTTAGAGGCTCCATTTGCCACACAAACCTAATTCTGCCCCTGTGAGCCAGTGTGGGGGAATGGGCTGAGGAAGGTGGAGCTGGAGGAGGCAGCAGAGGAGCTCTGTCTGATTGGAGTTACTTGGAGGAACTGACTCAAAATAAACTCTGCTTTATTTTGCAGTTACCACCTAGAAAAGCTTCAGAGTTCAGAACTGCACATCCACAAAAGACAATTTTAAAGTTAGTTCTCTTTTGAAAGAGCAAAAGTCTTCCCTAAAAGTGGATATTGGTTTTAGAGAAGACCACAAGTTCATAAAATGGCTGATGGGTAAAAAATGGTTGGTTGCCAATGGCATTATTCTTAGGTATTTTGCAGAATCATTTGCCAAACGAGAAATCTAAAAAATTGATATAGATAATTTTTTTTAAAACCCAGATTCTATACTGTCTTAAATTAACTTGCCCTTTAGAGCAGCTGTGATTCTCAGAAATAGAAGTAAGCTTTCCAGGCCTGCCAAGGGGAGAAATTAGCAATTTTAAGTTTTTCTGAACATTTAGAAACCTGTTTCATGTGCTGTTTCATCTGAGACTCAATAATAAGTAGCAGGTTCCTACCTACATGAGCTAACACCTGCTCAGGGGCTTTTAAACAATTGCATTGGTTCTTCTCAAACAATTTTTTTCTACCTAGTAATGTTCAGCAAGCAGCTCATTGTCCAGTTGCTGTAAAAGTATTTTATCTGCTGTCACCTTCTCCTGTCAGCAAAACATTGTGCTAAAATACCTTTTGCTTGTACTATAGTTCCATTGCTTATTCATGACAGATAACTCATACATAAATGATAAGCACAGTAAATGATAAGGGTATCTTACGAAATTGTCAATTGTCTTCCCACTGTATATGTGAGGGAAGGTAAGTGGAGAGAATAAGATATTTTTACATTTTTAGGTGCTAAGAAGAATTAATTGGAGTCTTTTGATGAGAGAAAAATAGATTCAGATATTTGGTCTTTTTAAAATGAGTTTGTCTCCTCAAGTACTTTCCTGGGAGTAAATGTCTGTAGATTGGAATACTTGTGTAAAAAGAATGTAATGAAAGGATAAGGCACTTAAAATACCAATAAAAATTATATATTTTACATGGAGTGGGATGGGGGAAAAGAGAAAATCAGGGCTGTTGTTTTCGCAGGCCATTTACTCAGCCATGGTTGAAAATAATCTCTTCATTAATTCTTGTGGCTACAATTAAAGCCCCATTTCCCTGAGATTATTGTTTGACTAACTCCATGGGGAGAGGGGTCATCACTGCTTGGAACTGAATATGAATCACATTATGGATTAAATGTAAATTTGTGATAAAGTTCCCTTGCAAATACCAAGTTGTGAGGCTTAATGTGAGACAAACGCTGTCATTTGTGCACAGGGATCCAGCATTAAGGAGACTTTAAAATGTAACTAAATTAGGATCCTAGCTCTGGATTAAATTTCCAAATTCTAATAATTACATAGGAATAACAAGTAGAAAGGCCACAGTTAAGCAGGGATCATTTGTTACCATCTCAGTGGCTGCCAGAACTGTCTCTGTGTGTGCCATCTACCCTGTCCTCTCCTGAGATTATTGAGGTAAGTAGGAAGTTTGAAGGAAAACAAGACAGAGTTACTGAAATGAATGTAGCTGCTCTGGTGGGGAAAAAAGTCCCAGTTAAATAGGACATTATTTCTGTCTGGTGTTGAAGAAGAAAACTGAATTTCATGTGCAATTTTCACAGATAGGTGATGATCTACGTCAAGATATGTTGGTTCTGCAAATTATTCACCTGATGGACAGCATTTGGCTCCAAGAGGGACTGGATATGCAAATGATCATTTACAGGTGTTTATCTACAGGGAAAGGACAAGGTCAGTCTTAAATTACAAGAGGAACCTGTATTACATTATTCATATTTCATGTAAACAGTGCCATATAAGATTTATTTATTCTGCCTCTCTAGAACTCAATGGATTTTGTAGCAACTAGAATTTTCCAAAAGCTTCAACACTGTCAGCTTGCAAAACATCCTTAAATTCACTTATCAAAGAGAGGGCTTTGGAGAAAATTTGCCATAGCTACTGAAGTTTTAATCCAGTGTATTCCTGCATAGATGCTTAAATGAGCCTAGATGCATGTGGCTACACAAAGTACCTGCAGACAAGTGATGACAGCTTTGTGCTGTTGATTTTGAAATATTATTCTTGTGATTTATGTTGCTTAGGGCAGGCCTGACTCATCTGAAAGCTCTATTTCTCTCTTTTATGGTTGTTGTAGCAGAGCTGTAGCAGGGGTACCAATTGCTTGCTGTAGAAATCTGCTGACAGCAGTAAGCTGCCTATATTTCCCTGACCAAATCTTCTACTGGAAATAATCCTAGCTCAAAGAGAAGGCTGATGTATCCAGATTACCTGCTGTACAAAGCTATTAAAATAGAAAAATTAAAAGAAAATCGTTGCTCTCTGAGCCACAAAGTGAACATGAGAGAGGAGGAATGATCTGAAGGAAATAAGAGAAAAGTATAGATGAGTTCAGACACAAGGCATGTGGTGGTGGTGACCTGGAAAAATCTCCTCCCTTCTTTGTGGGATGGGAATCAAAGCTTGAAAGCTTCTGCTTCAAAGGCAGATAATACAAGAATACTATTTCTGGACATGACATTATATATAGACTCTTCTATATACTAATGCTTAATTTGATGTTTGCCAAGAGAGATACAGGGATCATCTGCAAACAATATTCTCTCCCTGACAGTCTCTTCCTTCCAGCATCATAGCAGCAAAAACCCCTCAGTGGCTTACAGATTTCAAATATGTCTTTCCTTGCGAGTTCACATCAGTGCTAAGATAATTGATTTACAGTTAATTATTAAGGATAAAGATTTACAGTTAATTATTAAGGATAAAGTGACATGCCTGTGGTCACATAGGGCACGTGTACCCCAACCTTAGGGAGCTTTGGGTACACAGTTTTTCCAAGTCCTAGGCTAATGACCTCCTCCATGGCCACCATTCCCACACAAGGGGGGGGGAGATGGTAATTTCATGGTCATGCAAGCACAGAAATCACTTTTCAGTGAAATTCAGTGAAAAATTTCACTGTAATTCAGTGAAAAGTGAATAAAGCATTGGTAGAATTCTACTTTCCAGGCATGGTGAAGTAGAGGAGTCTGTCAGTAAGTCAAATTCTTGGAGAAGGTTCTCCCTGTGCTGCAGATCAGGAGGATGACAATATATATAAATAAATAAAAATATAATATATAAAATATATAAAACATATATTTTATATATAATGTAGTAATTATAATTATTATAATATACATATATATGTATATTATCATTTATATGTATTATGCATAAATAGATATGCTATTACATTATAGTATAGTATTTTATAGTATATTTATATTATGTATTATATACTATACAATATATATAATATTTATATATATTAGTAAATATCAGATCCTACTTTTAAATTTTTTTTAGTTTTGTGTAATTCCACCCACGTTGAATCTCACTAGATCGTTCACCATGTTGGTACTTTGAGACAGTTATTTCCACAATATTGTTATTGATGATTTTATTTCTCCTTCACAGAACTGAACGCTTTCCACTCAGTGCCCTTTATTTCTAATTTCCAAAGAGCAAGATTAAAACAATATATATATATATATTTATTGTTCTATATTTTGCGCTGCATTTGTAATTTTTAAGCTTTTAACTTATGGTTTTACTTATTTATTTATTTTTAGCTTTTAACTTATTTTTGATTTCTTTTTAACTTATTTATTTATTATTTCTTTTAAACTTATTTATTTATTATTCATTTTAAGCTATTTATTTTAGCTTATTTACTTATTTTTAGCTTTAACTTCATGGTTTTTTGGTGGGTTTTTTTTTTTTTCTGCATGGAATGATCAAACAACAGGCACTATGCATTGTTTTTCTGTGTTTTTAAAGTTGAGGATTTTTAATGCAAACTCTTTTCCATCTGATTAGGGCTGGTGCAGATGGTGCCAGATGCTACCACCCTAGCGAAGATCCACAGGGAGTCTGGGCTGATAGGACCACTGAAAGAAAACACAATTAAAAAATGGTTTCACCATCACCATCCTCTGCAATCAAGTTACCAAGAGGTAACATCATAATGAAGCTGATTACACATTTCATGCTATGCCATGGGGGGAAAAAAAAAAAGAACCAAATTACAGCAGGCAGCAAAAATGAGTGGCTCAGACACGAGACAAACAAGTCTCATGCAGAGAAACCAGGGAATCCACTTAAGTGCCCCTCTCTAGCTAAGGAAATATTGGTTTTTATCAGGTGCATGCTATTGCATTTTCTATAAATGTGTGTCATAGAGATGTTTTGAAATTTAGTTGCAAAGTGAAGAGAAATTGAAACAGAAATTATCTTGAACTCAGAAAAAAGATTATTTTTTGATCAGCTCTTTAAATTCATGATTTTATATAAACCACATAAAGTCCTGGCAGATTTCCTGTATTTAGGAAAGACCATGCCAATTACCTAGAGTTGCAGAAAACTGTTTTATCAAAACCACCTGGTCACAGTTGAAATACAGAAGCTCATACTTTTCCTATCATTTGTTCTGATGGGATGCCATGGTAGCACTGATTTTATGAAACTAGATGTTCTGCATGAGCCAAAAAATTGTATATTTTATGTATAGAAGCAAACATTTTCCAAGGAAAACTTTCTATCAATTCCTTTCTTTCTGTCAGTTTCTTGTTGGGTGATCATTTTCTGAGGCCCCTGAAAAAAGAATTAAATGTTTGTGGCTTTGGGACAGTTTTTGTAATCCTTTTTCGGTGAAATGATAAATTAGGGGCCAAAATGTTAAATTTAGAGGAGGGCTTTGATTATTTAGCACTCTGAAGATGAAATACATTTCTAGCAGTTTGTGTATATATATTATAGCAGATGTGTATTATAAATATGTTTGGTAAAGTTTAGTAATTTTGTAATTATTCCATAGGCATTTTCTCATCCACATTTTGACTACGAACTCTTGAATTCCTTGAATATATCATTTTATTCTATTAAACAGGAGTAATATGTGTAGAATGGGGGTTTTTTACAAGTTTTTGTGTTTACAGTTTTATGGTAGAAGTGTAGACAACATTTCAATTCAAAAGTGAGGCACTGCTAGTTATTGAGTGAAAATTTGATTTCTTGCTGCAGCTGCTGTTTGCAAAAAATACCATTCATGTGGAATATTCTAAAAACAATTCCTACCCAATTTCTTCCAATTTTTTAAGTATATAAAATGCAGTCAGATCTGATTACATAGGAAATGCATAAAATTACTGCTATGCATTCCCTTTGTGCTTGCTACTGAATGAACCTTTCTGTTTCTTTACTCCTTCATAATTTTCTACTCACACAGTACTGGATCTGAGGTGCTCAGAAAACTGGTGCAGGACAAGCTTTAATATCCTCATTTTACAGTTGGGTGAACAAAATCACAGAAAGCTTAAGTGTTTTATCCAAGGTCATCAAAGTGAATAAGTAGCAGAGTTAGACACAAATTCAGCCAACTCTTGAGCTGTGGCCTAAGTTTTGCTATTGCAGGTGGCATCTTGCATGTACAGGGAATTCCTGAAAGCCTAAATAATCATTTGCCTTGGATGATGTAGGTTTTGTCCAAAAAACATTAAGATCCAGATTAAGATGGTTTGGGTTTCTATATTACATTGTGTACATTGTGATTTACATTCATGGGACATGAACTGACTTGTGGAGAAAAGAATTAGAGGTACAAAATGGTGCAGTAGATGTAGAGCAACCTGCACCCTTCACAAAGCAAATGGTTACATTTGTGCATTATTTGTGCAATTATTTGCAAATAATTTCCTAACAGGATTTTTTGCAATATGCCTGCAGAACACTGAACATAAATGCCAACTTCCTGCCAAGAAGCTTTTCTTTTCTTAAGCACGTTTTTCTTAAAGTTTTCTGTAGACTTCCAGAAAAGGTGAAAACCTCATGCATAAAATGGTTCTTGTGCTGTAACTTTGAAATCTTTTAGTGCCATGCCCATACCACTCTTACTCAGACCTGTCTCATGAATCTCTTTTCAAAATTGCCTGGTAAAATTTTAACAAGTTCAAAAGGTTTAAGAGTTTGATTGGGGTTTTTTTAACAGGTTTAATAGGTTACCAACAAGCATAACATTTGTAAGAAAAATGATTTTATTTTAAAAAAATATTTATTTTATTTCATTGTTTATAATACTATTTTTATTTGTTTATCACAAACATATCTGGATATTTCATGTAAGATTTTTTTTTTTTACTCCCTAGGCCATAAGGAATTTCTTTTATTCCTGTGCTGGTTGGTGTGTTGTTACCTTCATCCTGGGAGTCTGTGATCGACACAGTGACAACATCATGCTGACAAAAGCTGGGCACATGTTCCACATAGATTTTGGAAGATTTTTGGGTCATGCACAGATGTTTGGAAGCATCAAAAGGTTGGTATCTATAGTAACACACAGTAAACTTTAAAGCAGTGTCTGAAATTTTGTAGCCTTATCAACTCCCATAAGAAAAAAATACAAATGAGATTACACTTTCTTTTTGTTTCTTTCCTGTATTTTCCAAAACAGCATGTTTTTGTTGTTTCTTAAAACTTCTAAAAAGTGTAGGAATTACTTGAAAATATGTTGGAGATCCCTTTTCAGTGTAAAAGAAAAATGCAATTCCTTGTTTGGTCAGGAATTTGAATGCTGTAGTTCAGTAGTGACAGAACAGAAGAATTCTGATGTCCATTGCTTTTTTTTCCCAACAGAGGAGGGTTCCTAAAATGGTTCCAAATCCATATATCTGTCTAATTGAAAACCTTCTTCCCATATTCAGAGAAGGAACCAAATTTTCCAAATGGACATAGAGAATAATTAAATTATGCCTCTGTGGGTAAATTTGCAACCTTTTCATCATCTTCAGAAGTTCCACATCAAACTACACTGAGCTCAGGGGTTGCTTTGCAAATACCTGGTTACCTTGGTAGGTGTGATGTATCTATGTCATGCTGAGGATAAATCAAACAGTGTGAGCATCTATCCAATTCCTAATGTGAACATTTTCTGAAGGAATGAATTGAAATAGAATAAGGATAAGATAATGCCAATATGTCCAAAACACAAAGCAGCTGTTACAGCAGAGTAAAGAAAGGATGAATTATCCCTTTTAGTGATGAGTAGTTCTGTATGTCTTTCATCCATGTTTTCTGAAAACTTCCAGAACAAGTATCAAAATTAAGTTTGAGCTAATTTTCTTATTTATTTTTTGTTCTTTTTTTTAATGTTAAGCTGGCCTTTTCCTGCTCCATACTATCTCAGTGTGTTAGACAGACATAACAGCATGGGAGTATTGCTATGAGGGAGGCTGATGAGGATAATAAGTACTTCTAAGTCAAGCAGTCAAAAGATTCAGTTGCAGTGCTTAGAATCATCATCCATCATTCAAGATATGCACCCTTAATCCCCCTCATTTGCTGTGGAAAGAATAAAGCAGAGCAGAGTAATAAAAACATACTCATGCACACTCCTTCTCAAGGGCTGCATCCTTCTCCACAGCAAAACTCCTGTTGGAACCTAGCAGGGATTTCCTTGAGTAGTAATTTTACATAAACTAAAAATTTCCTAGTGGAGTGAACAGCAGGATGAAGCAAATATAAGAGGGGACACAACAACCAAATTTAAATTATGTAGTAGGAATAATAAAAAATAGATATTAATGTTACCAGTTTACAGCTCAGTTATGCTACACTTTCTTACTAAATCTATGAAAACTTAAAATATAATCACTTCCACAAGCATCAGCCTCTTTTCCCATTTCTCAGTGCAGTGTGTAGTTTAAACTACAGAATAAATTCACACATTTAGGACCTCCATTCATGGACGGCCCTCATGATTCCTTGGGAAGACTGGGTCTCCCACCTAAGAGCAGGTTGCAAACACCGTGGGATAATCATTGTTTTACTCAGGCCCACAGGAAACTGAGCAGATAAAGTATTAATGTTTTAGTGATACACCATTAATGACTATTGTTCTTATTAGTTGTATGCACCTTCATAAAATGTAACATATTATTTGTAACACAGAGACATCGCATTTTTACAGGTCACAAACTTCAGGTTCTCTCAAAATTTAAACTCTCAGTGCTAGTTCTATGTACTCATTCCCACAAGGCAAGTCCTGAAACAGCTTCGGCCTCTGGTTTCTTTAACAGCTCTTATATTGCACTTTTATTTGAGTTTTTATTAGATTTTTATTTGAGTTTTTTTTTTTTTTTTTTGCACTCCCAGAATATCATACTCTAAAATAATATTGAAAAAGCAGCAGCACAATGCTGCCAAATCTAAGAATTCTTAGTGCTGACCCTTGGGGAGTTTTGTACAGTAGATATTTGACATACATTTCTGGGGGTCTAAAGGAGCGTTAAAGAATGCAAAGCAACTGATGCAAACCCCTCTACCTGGGGTTTACACACATCATACAAACCTTTTTTTGTGTGTGAGTGTAAAATGAAATCTATGCAGATCAATGAAAGGTCCCTGCCCAAAAATTTTAAAACAATCATTCCTTACAGAATGATTATACAGAGCTTTGCAAGCTGATTATATTTCCTGCCCTCAGGGAGTGCTTTTTTGTCATTACAAAAATATAATTCCTCAGAAAACTTCCTGAGGATAGGTCCTGTGAAGCATCCAGTCCTCCTTCTGATGGAAGTGAAGTTCCAGAAGTGCTTTGGCAGCCCAGGGGCTCACACACGTGGGCTGCAGCTCTTCTGTCACACCCAATCTGAGTCTCCAGAGAGCCTGGTGGAGCTGACACATTCATCCAGTCACGCTCACTTTTGCATTCCTGACTGTAAAGACCATAAAAAGGGGATTAGTAAACTTTTCTACTTACTTCCTGCCTTCATCTTTAAATGATATCCAATAAATCTGCTCAGTTTTGGTTCCAAGTCAGAAATCAGTTCTTCCTGGTGTGAGAGGGGAGAGGAATCAGGAACTTTCTTTCTCTATGTGCCTTCACAGTGCAGTAAATACTTTAAATAATACCAATAACCCATCTTTCCCTGGATCTATGGTGCCTTGAGAAGGCTGACCTGGAGCAGAGGCGAGGCAGAGTTACAGAACAAAGCAGGGATTTATCCAAAGGATCTCCTCCATGGATGCACCTTGGGCAGCACCAGAGCCCAGCCAGGGCTGCACCCAAGATGAACCAAAATGGCCCCAAAATGCACGGCCGGGCACGGGCTCTGTCCCTGGGATCAGTTCTGCTCCATTTGCACCTTGCAGTTCATTGTCCCATTGCAGCTTTAGCCCAGGCAGTCCCACCCTGCTTGTTTTTCTCTCTCCAGCCCACGGGGTTTGTGCTCCTGGGCTGAGATTTGGGTCATTTGTCCTTGGTGCCCAGCTGGAGCAGGAATTGTTTTGTCTCCCTGCTCTGTGCACAGAGCTCACCATCCCCTCATGTGAAGCCCAGACTCTCACACTAAAGCAGCACAGAATCTGAAAAATATAAAAGCAAAAACCTGAGATATCATCTAGAGCTAATATCTCAGAGGTGTTGGAGGCAGACTTATGATCCAACCAATAGCATAATAACAGAGAGCTTGGCAGAAGAGTTATTCCCACAGTCCCATAAGGAACTTTCCTACTGAACCATGAGATTTCATTATTTTCTCTTCCTGGTTTTTTTTAATCACACTGAATGACACCTTCTGCTAGCAGTAATAAAATGCTCCTTTCATTCTCTAACCCAGCCTCCACTATTGACCCTACATTCCCCTAAAACAGCCAAAATGTACTTCAAAATGTACAAATAAATATTTCTTGTTTACTTTCTTCGTATTGAGTGTCCTGCAGGAATGGTGTCAGACCCACTCACAAATAGGTTTAATGTTATCCAGATTATCATTCAAGACTAGGTCAGTCCTGATCAAATGGTTTGGAAGGTGTCTGGATCGTGGTTTTACCTGCCATGCTTTGCTCACCTTTGTTTCCTTCCTTTCAGTTCTGACCAGCTCCTTTTGAACATTCCTTCCTCAGTGAATTAAGCAGCCAGAAATTTATTTAAATCCTGTGCTAACTGAACTAATCCAAAATTCAGCAGACAATCATGTCCTCCCCTCTACCAGTCACTTCCAGCTCTGTCATCTGTCATTTCCCAGTCAGGATTGTGCAGTGTGGGACTTGGTGGCAGGACACAAAGTGGTGCAGGTCATGGCACACTGCAAATCCACCTTTTGATAACATCAGGGTCCATTCTTTCCCTTCAAAACCCAGTCATCCTGATTACCCCCAGCACTCACTGGCCTTTTCATTTCCCTGATCTGAATCACAGAGACCTTCTTGTCTCTTTGCCAAACTAATCCTGGCTCTTGGCATGGCTTTCCCAGAATTTAAATCTGCTAAGCTGGTTTTCTTCTACAAAGTTAATTACTACAGGCAGCCTGACTATTCCTTTGGGAAATTCCAGTTATTAGGGAAGTTCCAAAAATATGGGAAAATTATGTTTCCCACTTCCTTCCTAGGTTGGTCTTTTATTATGTTGAGAAGGATTTCAGAACATCTGAGTATATAGAAATGTAGTGGCTCTTTTTATTTTAAAAGTAACATGTTTCATTTTTAGTGTTAACAACCTAAAATGTGTGTTAATGTCTCACTAGAGGTGCTGATTTAAAATAAAAATCTTTTCAGGTATTTCTTTCTAAAAAAGTGTTGGCATGTGGACATGGAATATAAGTTCTATCTGCATTTTTATTGTATTGTATCAAGGTTTGTTCTCTTTTTTTCTTAAAAAAGGAAAAATGGGGAAGAAGAGAGAATTTGGAAAGGACACATTTTTCTTTTTGCTTTTTACCCTTTTAAAACCTTATTTAGAGTACTCGTATAAAGTCAAAAACTTGAAAGTAAAACCTTGAAAGCATAATCACTTTTTTTCTAAATTTGTGAATGAAAACTTCTACCAACCTGTATTAGATGTTGAAAGATTTTAGTGAGTATTTTCAGTGTTAAGAATTCATTCTCTGCAGTTTATATTTCTTTTTCTGACATGATAGGTCTGGATTTATTGCTTTTTGTGAAATGGTACCTCCTAATTCTTTGCCACTATTCAATTTCAGCACTTGCTGTATGCCACCCTCCAAAAATCTGACTGCAATCCCATAAAGATTTTGTTCCACGACTTAAAGAACCTTAGTAGCCCAAATGATCTTAACAAGATTATAGAGATGTTTAAATCCTGCCATCCACATAAAGAAAGAGAAAAAATGCACAAAAACCTGTAGGTGAAACAGCATCATCTCCAAGGTGACAAGGCCTAAATGGGCTTGAATTTATCATGGAAGAAATCCATCACTTTTGAAAGTCAAAAATTTGTCCCAAATTGAGCACCAAGAGCACAGGCTGAGTCTGAGAACACGTGAACAGCACAAAGTGCAGTCAGAGGGCTCAGATGCACTCTGTTGTCTTTGGCTTTATTGAGCCTGCATCCTACTTTGCCCTTTCTTTCTTTCTTTTGGTTTTGTTTTTTGGGTGGTTTGCATTGTTTTGGTTTTTTGGGTTTTTTTTTTACTAATACCCTTTTGTGGAGAGAATTCAACTGAAATGCTTTGAAATCAGAGTAAATTATGTTCACTGCCCACTTCATATCTCCATTTTTTATTTTGTTATTCTTTTCTAAGTTCTCAGACAGTTAAGGGGGGCACTGTTTTTCATACTGTGTGGATTTGACAATGTCCAGTTCTGTTCATGCAAGAGCCTTGTTCTTGTTGAATTGAGTTTCCTGGATACCAGTTCTTGTCTGCTGCAGCTCTCAGAATCATTCTTGGCTTCTCCTTCACTCCAAGAGTGCCATAAACTGCTTTCCTAGCTTCACTTTCTTGAAGGAGTTGTCAGGTATTCCTGCTAATAATCATGTGGGCAGGAGAAGCTGCTTGATGCTTCCAGAGCCATCAGCAGAATTCCCTCTGCTTTGGGAGATTGGCTGCACATGAGGTGTTTAAGTGACTTTTTATGAAATTCCCCTCTTCTCTTCCCTCCTTCTCATTCTATTAGCCACCCTGAGATCACTGTCCATTTTGATTATGGTTTTATTTGTTGTCCTTTTCAAACTGTAACTGTTCATAGAGATGGATATTTTGTCCTCCCTGCTCCCATCAGAAACATTGTGTTGTATCACCCCTTTCTCTGAAAGCTTTCTCTACACACTTTTTATGTTCAAAGGAGCTGTTCTCACATGCACTCAAACATACATTTATATTCATGGGAAGCTCTTCTCATACACAGTCAAGTATACATCAAGCACGTTTAAATTAATCTCTGTTTCTTGGTCTTCTTTTTTTCTTTTTCTTTTTTTTTTTTTTTTCTTTTGTTTGTTCTGCACACTACCCCTTTGTCCTTCATCCTTAACTGGAAAGCATGCTGATGTATTTAATTCATGTAGGATTTCATCTCCTGCCCTGAGGAATTCCTTTGCAATTCAATTTCTTCATCACTGGTTTATTTCTCTATTTTGCCTGGTGATATACAAATGCCCTGCAACCATCTATTACTGTGTTTTCTAAATATCCATCTCATACTGAAAAGACCTATTAGCTGAATATTCCATGGGTAGGGCTTATGTTCTGTTCTGTTCCCACTTGTTCTGTTTCTTTTAAGGCACCTTTTAGGTCCCTGTTTTAAAATCTTTTTCACTGCTGAGGGCCAGTCAGAACACAAAAAGCAATTGTCCAACAATCTCTGTTAACAAGAGGAATTGCTGCAATCTCCTTGGGAATTAACTCTTAAGTGGTTCATCAATAGGGTTGGTAATAATCTTTAGCAAACACAGAAAATGTGATAGTCCTAGAAAATGGTAGATAAGGCATTGGGAATGCTGCACTGAGCACTGCCAAATGTGGGTATTGGAGGTGAAGGGTGGAAAGGATTGAGCTCCACCTGGATGTTGTTTTGCAGTCTGATTGCTGGTGGCTGAGTGCAAGTAAAAAAAAAATATTAGATATGAGTTTTGATTGCCCAGGACATGTAGTTTATTTAAGCCAAGGATGCTCAGGGCATTGAGAAATCTTTCTGTGTTATGGGAATGAGGTCACTACAAAATTCATACCAGTTTACCCAAGGCTAAATCTGTGTCCAGCTAAATCTTAAAACCTCCCAGGATAATCTTCCAAGGCAACCTGTTTCAATATTTACTTTTTCTCATAGTGAGGAATTTTTAGTATTTTTTAATGGCAAGTCAGAACTTCAGCTGGTTCAGTTTTCTCTCTTATTCTTGCCTGGATCCATCTGCTTTAGAGCCTCCTGTAGATCCAAGAAAATCCCCTTTGGCCTCTTGAAAACTTTTTATCTCCTGGCCAAATAATGCCATGTTCCTCAGCCTGTCACAGGCAAGTGCCACCACAATGTTGGTGACTTACTCCAGTTTAGTGAGATCTTGCAAGTTTTGGCAGGTTATGAACTAATAAATGCTGAGTGGAACATCTTTACATGTGGCATCTTCCAGTATTTTCATTAGTACCATTTGATGGGGTAGAGAATGTGTTGGTTCATTTTTTGGTAGAGGCCCTTCGTACAAGGTTTTGGTTGTGGTTGAAATTTGGATTAGCCGCTTTTTAGAAAGGGATCTGAGAGTTTTACTACAGCCAAATATGAGTTGATGATAAGATATTGGATAGAAAAGCTTTAAATTTGAAGTAAGCCTTTTGTTTCACTTTGTGCTTCCAGGGAAAGCTTCCCCTGGAATATTTTTTTACTTTTAGAAAAATGGAGATAAGGAGCCCAGGGAAACTACAAGGAGACCAGGAAAAGCAATTAAAATCATTGGACATTTGAAATACAAGACTTGTGAGAAAAGGTGGGAGCAGTTGTCCACAGAAGATTGAGGAAAGACATGGTCATAGTCTGCAAATACTTTAGAGGCTGCTGTAAGGAAGATGGGATCTTCATGTTCTCTTAGGAAAGAGCAAGAATTAATAAAATGAAAGCACAGCAAGAGTTAGATTAGGCATTAGGGGGAAAAGGCTGTGAGGGAACATCCTGAAACAGAAATTTGATAGGGAGGTTGAAGAAGGCTATCATAAAAATCTTTGAGAATAGGCTAAATAAGAATGCCAGAAGCATGTTTATGATCTTGTCCTGATAAGAAGAAAAATGGAGCATCTCTTGTGGCCCAGGCATATTTCTTTGTTTGCTGGTGATGAATTGTGTTGTATGGTTGTTCCCTGTTTCATTATTTAATATATAAAAGGAGTGCCATTGATTATGGCTTTTTACTGTGTCTACAAATGTCTATGATTACTATGATTAAATATTTTCACTTGGCTTTAGAGAAATAAGCACTCATGCTCATTTATTTTGTGTTCTTCAATAAGCTTTTGGCTTTTGCTGCAAAGGATGTCGGCAGTCAAGCACTCCCTAAAAGCTTTTCGTGTTTTATTGGATACATCTAAATTCCACATAGTCATGCTGAATATTATCAGTTACTCTTGACTCAGACAAAATTATTTTAAAAGCACTCAGGGAATACATGGCGGGGTTTTAGTGCTGAGCAGCTGATTTTTAAATTGCAGAGTTCTCTGTGGTTTCTCACACGCTGTCCATGTGAAAACTTGGACTACAGCAGATTTATGTCATTACATTCATGAGTGTGACTTGGACTTTTCCATAAGTGTACTATTGGGAAGCTTAGATTGGATCAGAGCAAAGGTCATTTGTTTTTGGTTATCTCATGTTTTTCCTGCTCAATATAAAAAGAAGTCAGTGTATGGGTCTTGAATGTTCTGTACTATGAGATTAAGAGTAGGAAGAACTAAAACCATTGTTGAGCTTACAAGCTTTGTTAATCAGTTTACATCTAATGTTTGCTATCAAATCCTGGTGCTCTTACTGGTTTTCTTGGAATGCAGCATAATTCCAGCCCACAGTGAAGTCCCAGCAGATGTTCCCATCACCCCAGACCAAGTTTATTTTTGTGTGATGATCTCTTCATTTCCTTGAGGTTTCCTTTCTTTTTTTCCCCCTCTCATGATTTATCATCCAAACATTCATCATCTCCAGAGGAACTGCAAAACACATTCCCATGAAAATCCTAAATCTCTAAAAGCAAAAAAAAACCAACAAAAAAAAGCAAAAAAGAATAAACCCCCCCATGAAGTAGCCTTGTTTCTCACTGAATGGCTTGAGTAAACTCTTCTGTCACAGCCATAGTAAAGTCTTTAAAGTCCAGGACTGCAATCAGACTCTGTCATAAACAGGAGTATTGCCTTTTTGACTGATTTCTACTCTAAAACCAAAGGGTTCATTAATCTCATCTAGGGCTGTAGTGAGGGAGAAAAGAAAAAAGGAAAGAAAAGAGTAGGCAAGATGTGATAAGGTAGCTTTAATGATTTTGGGGGCTTTATTGGCTGTACATCTTTGGTCAATCTCAAGCCATACTAGTTCTCTCAGTGAGGCTTTTCTTTTCTGAAAATAATGGTACCAGACATTATAATTACGCATGGAGGTCTTTCAGCAATGCTTCAATTCCATATTTCTTTAGCACACCATAAATAAGAGAAAATAGGCTTTTGATCTACAGAGATATGGTGAAAGGCTTTTACTTGGAAGTACTTCATCACAGCAGTTTTTTTTAAACTGATGCCAGGCATTTCTTCAGTTTGATGGAGGCAGCAAGTTGTATCAATGCAGATTTTAGGCCAGGAGGGTCTTGTCCCATTGGCTGTTACACGGTCATAGATCATCAAACATGCAAAGTGTTGTAGGCCTTAGCTGTGGTCTTGAGGGTGCTTTGGGTAAGAAGTATTTAATGTTTGTAGCTCCTAGATAAGTCCATGTGAGTAAGCTCTGTGATATATAGAGGTCCAGGTGAAAGTTGTTGTTCCCAGGCCTTTGGATACACTGCTTATATTCTGAATGAAAGCCAGAATAGAATGTGATCTTGGCAGTCTGCCTGTTAAATGTGTCCTGATTTAAATACAGAAATTCAGAACTGCACCAGGGTGAGGTTCATCTGCACAGGGTTTGGTACCTGCAAACAGGGCACTCATTGCTTTTCTCCTTCTGGAGGCTGAAACAGCCTCTATTAACTGATGTAATTTTTCCCTTCATGATGGACAGTGACTGGACTTGGCTGTTTGTGATTTTGCTGGAGAATTTTCCCTTCTGCTTTATTATTATCCAATGGAGTTGGTGAAAACAGCAAGGAACATTTTACATCTGTGCACAGACATTCATCCTCTCAATTGGTTTTCCAGAATCCTTTATGTTCTGTTCAGGGAGTGTCTCTTCCCACTGAAACCTTATTTTATAATGCTGTTGTGAGAAATGGCTGTGTTTTCCTTCTAGTGAGTCTTGTTTCCCATATTCTAAGTTTTCCCATGTTCTATTTTTTTTTTTTTAATTTACATTGCAAAGTGTTCCCTTTGTGAACAGCCAGTTTATTTTCTGGAGCTTCAACATCCAGGATTTTGCAGGGTTTACCTTTTGGGAGAGGCTCTGATAGTAAAATACCTTAAACAGAACAGGAGAAATCTAATTCCTACATCATTTATTACATGTTGACAAGAGAGGACTGGCCTAATGCCCTAGAACTGAATATGTTGTAAAACAGATACTGAGAAATTTAAAGATTTTTAAAAAGCTACTGAGAAATTTAAGAACCTTATAAAACTGATTTCAGTCATTCCACAACTAAAATAGATTTATAAATAATACAAATATTAAAATATCAGTCATGTATTCACACAGATGCTTTAGCAACAACAGTAGGACAAATGATTAATGTTGCAGTCATTCCATGATGGGGACGTTGGCCCACAGCCCAACCCAGCAATGTTAAACACTGTATTTCTTCCAGGAAAGGAATTCCTGATTGCAGTATCTATTTTCAGATCAAGTAGCTCAGTGTGGGAGACTTGGACTAGCTCAGAAAGGGCTGTGTTTTCCTGTGTTTTCCTGGTGTCATTGTGTCTCAATGCAGTTGGACATCAGAAATCAAATGTGAATTTTGACCACAATGCAGCATATCTATGGTGGTAGTTTTTTGACTTGGAATATTTTTGCCCAAGAACAAATTTGGGGTTTAGACCTTTTCAAGATGCTAAAATGCTTTCAAATCAGGATTTAGATTGGCCTTCTATCCACATATACATCAAGGTGTTAACATAGATAATTTTCTATATCTCTCTCTCTTTCCTATGTGCTTCAACAAATTGAATTTCATTGTTCTAATTGTATCAATTTATTTAACACTTAATTTCTACTTTAATAAGATTTATTATTTAATATATTTATATTCTATATTGTTATGTCAATGTATTAATATCAATGTATTAATACATATTATTAAATATATTTAAATACCACTGATAAAGAATAAGATAAAAGGTAGGTGAGTGAGTGAGTGAGTGAGTGAGTGAGTGAGTGAGTGAGTGAGTGAGTGAGTGAGTGAGTGAGTGAAAGAAGGTTCTGGGCAAACCTGAACTCTCAGAAATCAGTAACAGACACATTTTGCCGTTCTTTGAGATCTACAGCACAAAACTAAACAGAAGCTGTGTAACAGTCACACTTTAACATAACTCTCCAAATGTGAACTCACATCTTGCATCACACAGAAAAATGAGGAGGGTAAGAATTTTTATTGTCGACCTTCATCATTCCCAGTATTACTTTGCTGAATTGAATAATATAATTTATTTTTAAAACCACCCTAGTGGCCTGCACTGCTTGGGGGTGAAAGACAACCATGGGAGATGTGGATTCACTGTTGGCTGCCATGGAAGCCTTTCCAAACATAAAGTGGGAAGGCCACCTGAGCATTTGTGGTGACTTAAACTTCCAGCTGTAGCCTATAATCTCCTGACAACTTGTTTTTGTTTCTGCAGCAAAGTAAGGCAGCCACTTTTATGGGAAGATGAGGAAAACTCCCTGGAAGGCTCATCTGTCTCATTTATGAGTGCATCAGGAAGCAAAGGGTTGACTCAGCCCATGTTTGAGGTTTTAGCAAGAAATAGACATCCTGAAATTTATTTCTGCATTTGAACTTAGCAAGAACACTGAGTTTATTTAAATTTATTTTGAATTAAGGGTTAACACACTGTATATTGCCTTGGAATAGAGCCCTCTGATGTGTTTACATGGCTCTGTGTACTCAGTGGGGATGAGTAAATCACTGCAGTAGATTTTTCTGTGTGAGGATGGAGTTTATCAGGCCTTTCTGGAACTATTGAATGATAGGATTGTTAGGAGAAGCCTGGCTAGTCTGTTTTCTTCTGCAATAGCATGACATAGCCACAAAGTATGCTGGTGATAACAAAAAAGGCAAGCCACGTTGTCAGATTCCTTATTTACCCAAGAGTGAACTTGGAGTAACTGTAAGGAAAAAAAGACAATGTATTTATATTCCCTTTGAACCTGAGTCAGAAATATCTCTTCAGAATGGTGCATATTTAATGATAGCATCATACCTTGGGGTTTTCTTCTTGTTGGATTGTGGAGGTGTAGGGGATTTTTTCTTAAATTCCCTTCTTGCCTAGTAGGGAGTTGATATTTATAACCCACCCTCTTTGAGAACAGCTTTTAAATATTTCAATACCAAGAGAGAACTCATTTCCAGATTCACTTTCAGGATGGAGTGAAGAAATTAAAGCAATGAGGGTTTAAAAAGAAAAGCAAAGAGCTAGAAGAAAACACTTGTTCAGTTGTTGGATTTCTCAGTCAGAAGCTCTTGCTGTCAAATTTATCTCTGTCCCACTAAGAGCAATAGAGATTTCCACCCTGAGAAAGGGAGAGATGAAATAATGAGGAAGGTAATAGTGAAAAACAGAAATGTGAATAATGAGTTACAAGTATTAACTGTCTTGCATGATTAGCTGTTTTGGGTGAAATTTCTCAGGTAATTCTTCTCTTTTTCAGGGACAGAGCTCCCTTCATCTTCACATCAGAGATGGAGTATTTCATAACAGAGGGGGGCAAAAACCCACAGCGTTTCCAGGAGTTTGTGGAGCTTTGTTGTCGAGCTTATAACATAGTCAGGAAACACAGCCAGCTGCTCCTGAACCTGCTGGAGATGGTAAGGAGCTCGAGGATGAAACCAAAAATCCATTTCTGGGGTTCTCTTCCCTTTAACCAAGTCTCTGCTGCCTCCAGTAGATTTGATTTGAAGAGGTATCAGGTGCCCAGGTGCTGCTCTTCCTGTGCAAAGAAGGTGTTCACTTTAATAATTTCTGAGAAAAGGAAAGCTAAGATGCTTGGTGCTTTTTCCATTGTTATATAAAAGCTTGGTGCTTTTCCCATTGTTTTTTACAAAATACCAGAAAACTGCAAAAAAAGCTGGGTAAAAGTTTTTCATTCAGGAATTTCACTCAGCTCTTCATTTACCATCCCTGTTCATGTTTACAAGACAAAGTAAGCTAAATATTTCATGGGGGGGGTCTGAGAGTACTTAGTGATGCCTTTACAGTGGGGAGGTTGACCATATCCACAGTCCCTCCCTAGGATGGCAAACACAGGAAAGAAAGAGCAGTGCCCATATTGACACAGGGTTTAAAACACTTTTGTATAGATTTTTAAATGAGTTTTTATCAGTAAGTATTCCTACTGATTCATGTGCTGTGGCAAGTTCCATATCTGATTTATGCCTCTATTTACTTGTGTGGGAAAGGTTAATGATTTTCCTCTTCATGGCTACAACGAGAATATGACATCAACTAATATTTGCTAAGATGCTTGGCTAAGATATCAACCCAGAATTTATGTGCAGGGCCTCACAACCTAAGGGAGTGGTGTGTGCATAAAATGGCCTTATAAACAGAGCTGCTGGGATTGGGGTACAGCCAAAAAGTTTCTCTGTAAACACCACTTTATCATCTCCAACTTGTGCAATGGGGGTGGGAGACAGAAACTGAAGGAATCTCTCCCCTTGCTTCTTCCATCTTGTCCATGGATTCTGATGCAGGGATTCTTGGAGGGATCCCCTAAAATGGAGCAGGAAGGATTGCTTCAGATCTCCAGAACTTGCTGCTTAGTAGCCACAAAGGTGCAACAAATCTGCATTCCCATCATACAGCACAACTTTCCTCTGGAAGCAGTGCAGGGTGGGGTTGTAGGAGATGCTGTCCAAGTTCAAGAACCTCTGGAAAGCTCAGGATCAGCCTGTTCTCATCCACAGCAGTAATCCCTGCAGGATTTCTGAACAGGCTGCCTAAAACTGTGTGGGCAAATAAAGCCCCATCTCTTTGTCCCTCTTTCTGCAAGAGGCAGAGATGATGATGTCAGATTACCCTGGGATAACAGAGAGCCTGTTAGGAAAATGCTCCAAGCAGCAACTCTGAAATAACTCTCTCTGCCTGGCCAAAGCTCAGGTTTGTCTCTATTTAGGACATGCTGCATCTTTTGTTTCTGCTGGTATTGTAGCAGAAGTAACAGAGCTGAGCTCAGAGTCAGCATCCAGATGTGTATTTAATATTTGTCAGTGGGCTGCAGCTCAGTCAGCTGTGTTGCACTTCATAATTAAAAAATGACTGGCAGCACACTCACACCCCATCCACAAGCTCTTCATTGCAAAAGGAGTCAAACAAACAAGACCAGTTTGGGAGCACCTCAATTTTGCCAGTAATATTTGGAAAGGTGAGCCTGTTTCTGCACTTGAAGTGGGGTGTTGGTCAGAAATTGTAAAAAATAGAATGATTCATTTCCATTGGTCATTTGTAGAAAAAAAAACAATTGACTGTGAAGTTCCACTTAAAATTCATTTCTACACAGAATTTCAGATGTCATCATGGAGGGATAAGATAAACTAATCACTGCTTCTTTGTATCAGTGAAAGTTTCAGATTTCTCTCCCTGTTTGGAAACCTGCATCATTAATCTTTCATTCTACTCCCACATTCTCTTTTCCCAGATGCTATTTGTAAAACATAGTAAAAAAAATTTAAAATAAATAATAAAGAATAGTATATCACAGAATATTACACTGAATTTACAGAATATTCACAGAATAGTAAATTGTACCCTGGGTGATCAGTGACAATTAGTGGTTTAGAGCAAACGTGATTATGAAAAAATTGAGGAGTTTTTGGCCCAGTTTGGGAATTAATGTTATTTCTTGGTGGTGAGCAGCATGTTTCTAAAGCTGTACTGACATTTGCTACTGGGAGTAAGAAATAATCCATGAAGTTTCCATCACTTTCAAAAGCAGAAACATCTGTGGGAGACCCAAGAGTCTTCTGGCAGAGTTCAGCTGTGTAAGTGCCTGTAGTTCATTAGCTTTGGTCTCATTAAAGATTTGATGTGAACTACTATTAAGAGGGTGATGACAGGACACAGACACCTTCTGACTGCTTTACAGAAATGCAAACTCCATTAGTAAAAATATTTTTTTTATATATAGAAAGTTATTATAAGGGACTTTATCACTCCCTTTCCTGGTGAAGGGCGAGGAGCTTAATTTGCAACAGTATGCAACAACTTTTTTTTTATTAATCCAAAGGGGGCAAAAGTTGTTTTCGTCTTTTATAAATGGGTTGAAGGTATATTGATAAATAGCACTGTGTGTCCTTCAGTGCTGAATATTGTTATTGTCCTGGCTGTCAATCCACTTAAATTCACCGCATTGAGCTTTCTGTCTCTCTGCTCCTTGCCAGTCAAAACTCTGTGAAGAGAGCAATCTAACTGTCCAGTGGTAGCTTGGAATGGGCTGAGGAAGATTTTCCTCATAATGCCAAAAAGAAAATGTACAGATGTTGAGAATGTTTGAAGGAATAACCTTAAAATAAAATCAGTGTTTCCTTTTTTCTTTGCTATTACTTGAAAAACTCAGTGGGTCTTTCTGTCTGAGCTAGACATAAATATCAATGGAAAACACACAGAGACTGCAAATTCAGATACATTTCCATCTGTGCAATCTGAAGGAGTGATATTTTTCTGCATTACACAAACAAAAAAAAAAAAAAAACACATCACTCCCAACTTACTGTGATTGCAGAGAAAAATCAGTAGGTTTTGAAGAGAGTAGATTTTATTGTTGTTGACATTTGTAAATGCCTGGAGAGAGCTGCATGGGCAATTGGACACATTGAGCTGTCTAATCTCCTCAAGTTTTTCCTTTTCAAAGGGAATATTGATATTATTTGGTTTTTGAATCTAATCTGACTGACTAACTAGAACAGGTCTGTCCCTCATCCTTGGAGAATAATACCTGCTCCAGAGGGCAGCTCTCACTGCCCACTCAGGGCTCCTGCCATGAATCAGTGTCTGAAGAAACCCTTCTCCTCCTGATGCCTTGGGAAGGCTGACCTAGAACAGAGACCAGACAGAGCTAAAGAATAAAGCAGGGATTTATTAAGAGGCCTCAAAGAGATCTGCCTTGGGCAGCACAACCTAAACTGGCCCCAAAATGCACGGCCAGGCACGGGCTCTGTCCCTGGGATCAGTTCTGCTCCATTTGCACCTTGCAGTTCATTGTCCCATTCCAGCTTCAGCCCAGGCAGTCCCATCCTGCTTGTTTTTCTCTCTCCAGCCCACGGGGTTTGTGCTCCTGGGCTGAGATTTGGGTCATTTGTCCTTGGTGCCCAGCTGGAGCAGGAATTGTTTTGTGTCCCTGCTCTGTGCACAGAGCTCACCATCCCCTGATAGGAAGTTCAGAACTGCACACTAAAGCAGCACAGAATGTGAGAAATATAAAAGCTGAAACCTGAGGCATCACTGCTCTGACTGTAAAGGGAGTGAATCTGTGATCCCTTTGCAGGAGGAGCCCAAGCAGTACTGGTGGAACCAGGAGTTACAAATGAGAGGGTGATGTTGTGCTAAATTGAATTAGGGCTAAGACAACCACAGAAATCTACTTACTATTGTTCAGGTGGCTGAATTTGGTCACCTTCCCTTTATTTCCATTAGAAGGATCTGAAGGAGGCTTAGCCATGCACACCTTGATGTTATGGTGTCAGAAAAGAAAATAAATAACTCCAATGGATCATTGATTCTGACCCATGCCTCCTCCAGGTCCCTCAGTGTGGAGGTTTACAATGCAGTACATTCACTTCATTATTCCAGGCATTGCTCTAGCATCAGAACCACTTTTCAGATCAGCAAAACTGTTTTACAAGACTGTTTTGGTATAAAACCTTCCTTCTCTCAGGCCTGTTTCATTTAAATTTCTTTTCAATAGAACAGTGGACTAATGATCCAATATTACTTTCCATTTAGATGCTGCATGCAGGATTGCCTGAGCTGAAGAGCATCCAGGATGTGCAATATGTGTATGATAACCTCCGTCCTCAGGACTCAGATCTCCAGGCTACAAGCTACTTTACAAGGTAAAACCAGAATATTTCCCAGAAACCTTGTCTTCTTCAGGCATGGAGCAATTTTTCTCCTATGTTAAAAAGCTTAATCAGGGAAATTACACTAAAGGATAATTTGTCTTCATGTGTTTACTTTTTAAAAGTCATTCCTTACGCAGGTTGTAACCAATTTCCTCAAATTTCTGGAAGAAACAGTTGTGCATTTGTGGTACACTTGTAACAAGTCACTCAGTGCCTGGAGATTTCTTAGGCTTTCATGGTGAAACCATTCTGATTTATATCAAGTGTTTTCTCTGTTTTTAAATGCAGCAGCTACATACAAATGGATTTAGACTGCTTAAGGGGGTTCAACCTGTTAATAGTGTGAGTGAGAACCTTCAATTTCTGCATTTTGCTCCTTTTTCTCTTCCTCTTTTGACCTTCTGTGCTCCATCAGAGATGTTGCTAGCCACAGGTTCTCCAGCTGCAAAACACTGCTGGTTCTTGCTTTCAATCAGATCAATTGATTTGAACAGATCAATCACAGAAAAGCCTTGTGTGTGAATGTAGATATATTTAAAGCTTCACTTGTGTTATGATAATGAAACCTCTCACCTTTTCATGATAATAGCTGGGGATTAATGAGGAGGAGCTGCAGCTGCTGTGCATAAAGTCAGTCTAAGACCCTCAGTCCTGATCTTTCAGCTCTGCATCACAAATGATTCCAGCTGTGAGGATGCTGTAGGTGGAGTGAGTGCAGACCTCTCTGGAACTGGAAATTCACTCCAGTTCTGGGCACATTGTGAGGTAAAGTCTCCCTGTCAGGGTCTGCCCTGAGCAGCACCATCATTTCCCAAGGACTATGAACTCGTGCTCCCTGGGCACCCTCTGCATGTGGAAAGCAACCAGACTCCTCTGACCTGATGAAAGTTTTGGGAAATTAGGTGTGTTGTTTATATGTCTGCTTTTCATGCACTAGAGTCTGCTGTAATCTGAGGAAACCAAGGCAGCAAGTTTGGAGAAGGCTGGGACAGAGACCTAGAGACTATAAGGGTGACAATTCTTTGAGAAAAAAAAAATATATATATTAAAACTTGTCAAACAAAACCATTGTTCCATGACTTTACACACAGCATAGCACTAAGTTCCTTTTCCTGTAGCACTTGCTTTTTTCATATGCTTTCACTCCTGCCCCTTAGCAAGATTGTTATATTTTAAAATTTAATTACAGCCTCACATTTACCATCAACTCCTACCTTATCCTTTCCTTTAAAATTTCATATATTCCCAAATTACAGACTTAAATTTCCACTTCAAATAGGAAACATGCAGTTTCTAATTAAACTGTAGAAGTCTTGATTCTGTCAGCTAGTTCAGGTGGGTGTGTCTGTCTCTCATGGGTAAAATACCCAGTTTGTTAGTTAGTGAAAAAGGGCTGGGATATACAAAACAAGCAGGAAAATCTGAGTTTTCAGAGTGAAAATTGCATCAGTGGCATGCAGAGCTCAGAGCTGATGGTGGAAAGGATCAGCTTCCAGCTGGGTCGGTTAAGGGTTGGCATCACTGCAGCCTTGCTTAAGGGAAGAGTCAGGATGAAGATTTGGTTCAGGGCAGAGCTGGATCTCCACACTCTTTCTTTTGAGGGTTATGGACATCAGGGTGGGAATTCACCTGCAGTCTTCCTCAGCCAAAGCATGTGGGGTAAGGCCATAAAGTGACATGAGAAAATAACATTTTCAGAACAATTTCATAAAGGAACAAGTCTGGACCGGACCTATACATATAGTGTGAAACTGAGCCTTGAAGCAAATACAATTCAATACTGACATTTAGAAAAAAGAATATGGATTTTGGAAGAGTTGGTGTGCTTTGTGCCTGGTAGAGGTTTATGCTAGGCTTAGGAAATCCTGTTCATCTCACAGAGACTGTAGGTAGGACTCAGAGGTCAGAATGTCCTTCATCCCCTTAGATATCTTGTTTGGGATGGTGTTAAGGAAATTAAGGAAATTACACTCAATTCCAACAAATTAGCTGTGCTGTGGGCTCTGTCCTTATTTGAAACTGCATTTTCTCCTAATACACATTCTCTGAACTCCAGAGCTGTTGTTCCAATTGCCTTCAAAATGCTGAAGCTTTGTTATTGTCCATCATTGCATCACATAGAAAAGACAGATATTGCTAGAGTGCATATTTTATTCATTAATATTCTTAGGATTTGTTTCTATTATATATGCTCATTTGCAAGAAAATCCCTTTACATGAGTTCATGAATTTCCATGGATCTCATTTCTCTTTCTTTTCTTCTTTATTCTAATTTCTATTCATTAGAATATTATTTCTGTTAATTCAGAAAATGTATTAACATTCCAACATGTTTGAACATGGGGATAATATCAGGCCTCATGTCTAGTAGGATTTTAACTTCTGGAAATTTTATCCATTTTTTTCAACATAAAGACTTTGGGATTGCCTGATACCCTGATCCATGCAGAGACTGCCCCTCTGTAAAAAACACATTCCAACCTGGCTTTAGGAATATAAATGTATTGAGATTTTTGTTAGCTGCATCATCTTTATTTCTTATATCCTTCTTATACAAAATATTGATAGGATAAAAAATCCAGTTACATTCTTTTCATGGTCAATCTCTGGCTTATTCCAGCATATATGTTCCAAACTGCCCTTAGAAAGACAAGGAAATTAGAAGTTCTGATTATTAGCACAACTTCTAGTGGTTCTCAAATCCCTTGCAATTTGTAGCTCCTTTTTCTCTATAATTGCTTCCAAAAACACTTCATTGTTTTTTACAAGCTGTTTTCTAGACAAGGAGAATTGGAATGTTAAACGTTGCCAACAGAAAGGTGTTTCTTGTTCTAAGTACAAGGTAGTTATTGTAATCTTTCAGATTCAATCCTATAACGTGTCCACAGAAAATCCCAATTTTCTGCTGGTGGAAACAGGAGAACAGCGTTCCTCTGTATTTCTGTAGAAATGGGCTGCTCTTAGCAATTCTCGAAGTTTGGTTTAGCAATAACACTGACACTGACCCTAGTGCTGTTTAGGAACAGCATGAAATGATGAATGATGTCACAAAAGCTCCTGACAGAATGATGTTGATTTGTTCTTTGCCATCACCTCTTTGGCCAGCAGAGCAATTGTGTCAGGGTTTGGACTCTAACATACTGACCCCTTCCAGGCTCCTAAAGCATTCTGTGTTTTACTGAATTCCTTTGCTCTCATTCTTGATTTGAGTCATGTGCAGCAGTCTGTGGTGTCACTTGTGTGCAGCCCTTCCCACATGGGGTCAGTCCCCTGTTGGGAGCTGATGAGCAGCAGCGTTCAGCCCCACAGCCCTCTGCAAGGTCACAGCCTCACTTGGGGATAAACAATGCACCAATTGAGAGTTAAACAAGAGTTTCTGTGTTTCCTTGGCAGTCCTGCGCACCTACTGCCAAATGAAACAGCCTTGTCTCTCCAGCATCTGCCCTGAACTCAGTTTGATCCTTGAAACTCAATTTGATCCTTACCCCTCCCTCCTTTCCTCTTCCCCTGACAGCACAGTTTTATCAGAAGCTGGAAACCCATCTTACCTCTGGATATAAATTTCCTCTATGGTTTTCTGCAGATGTCTTCAAATGTCAGCGTGGTGGGGCAGGCTGCCTGACATTTTTAATGTGCCTGCACAGGGATGTGTATTTAAAATTGGTTTTAAGAGCATAAAGTTAGCCTAATGCAATGAATGGAGTTGATTTCAATTGATTGCAGTGTGCAATCTAACCCACTCACAGAAACCCATGAATAAGAGATGCAGGGTGGATCTGACAATTACCAGGGGAGCACAGTGCATATCTTCAGCAGCCTGATGGAGAGGGTGCTGCTTGGGTCAGCTGCTTTGTTTAGTTATGGACTATATATATTTATGGACTCATTCTTTAGGTACCTGTCTCTGCTCAGGTCAAGCACATCCACTCCAAACCACAAATGCCAGCAGCTTCAAACTGGACAATCCACAGTAACTCCTTTCAAAACATTTTTCTAATCTCAAACTGATCAGTCAACTCTGTTTCTCAGGTGGCTGAGGGTATTTCAGCAAGAAATTTCCCAAAAAGGTGAAACACAGTGGAAATTGGTGGCATCTGAAAGGGAATGGACAAAACTACAACACTAAACTTTATTTCAGTGATGTCCAAGTAGTTTATAAAGATTGGTGGTGTATGTGCCCCAAAGGAACAGGAGGCAGACTTCCTACTTGAATTTATAGTTTTTGAGGGATTTGTATTATAGAAGGTCTGGAATATTCTGAGAAAATCTATTAATATGGGGGCCTGTTATTCAACTTGTTTTGGAATGGAGCTTGGTAAATTCATGGATGGAAATGTGGAATATAAATGGAACACTCTCCATTAACATCTGAGAATCCAATGAGAATAAATTTTGTTCATTATACTCTAAATGATTTTCAGGCCTAGATGGAAATGAGAACCAGGATATCATCAAGAAAGATAAAGAAATATCCACCAAGGCTAAAATCTTAATAACCAGGCAGTAATAATGGTTGTATGTGCTGTGTATAAAGGCTGATGTGTCCTGAAAAATCTGAGCACGAGCCCTCAGAATATCCATAGGTCCCATAAGGAATGTCTGCTTCCTAAAACAAAAGTGGCAAACTACCACTAGGCACTTGTGAAAACATCAGCCAAACTTTTCATCCATCTCCTTTTACACAAGCAGCCAGGCAGTCTGTTCATGTTTTACCTGATACTGTAATTTGACAGCTCTGTAGAAAGAAAGAAGCCAAATCTGAAATTCATAGGCAATTCAGCAGGTGGAAAGCAGAAAGTCATTACTTTCCAATAATCCCAGATATTTAACTTTCTTTTCTGAGAAGTAGGTCAGAAACCAATCTGCATGGTAAACAGTTATTGTCATGTGGAAAATAGCATTTTTCTCTCTGAAAACTGTGTTGGCAATATTTGGATTCACTGCTAATATTACTCTAGTTAATGACAGTTTCCAGTTTGCTTCTGATTAACCTGGACTTTTAATACTCTTTATACTGTTCACTTAGTTTAGCTGTCTCTAGACCATCAGGCACTAGTTTTCTCTGCAGCCTGGGAGCTCTCAAATAAATAAGAAACTTTTGTCACCTATGTGAAGGCAGAGCTTTGGGCACAGGCAAAGGTGGTAATGGCCAGGGAGCAAGAAGAGGATTTTTAAAGAGAATACCCATGACCTTACTGCTTTCAACTATTGCTAAGATTAATGTGGCTAGAGAAAAGGAGGTGTATGGGGATCTGGGAGAGTTCAAGGAGAAACTTCCACCACTGGTCCTCAGGATGAACTCTGAAAATGCCAGCAGAAAGGGGAATTGGGTACCACAGTGTGATAAACTGGGTCACTGAACTGATCCAGGCCAAAAATAAACTGCAAAATCTCAAAAAGGTAAGACACACAGGTTTGATATACCCCATTGCTCCTATATTTAGTTAAGAACCAGCTTTTGGGAAAAAGGGTTTCCTCAACCCAATTTGCCCTTGAAAGAAAGTGCAGAGAGCCACAAGCAGAGTTGTTCCACCTTGCTGGGGAGACAGAATAGCAAAGAGGCCTTGAGTTCTTTGTTGATTACATGTAATAAGGTTTGCTTAATGTTTTCTATCCTGGCAAAGAGGACTGCATGCAGGCAAAACAGAGAGGGGGAGAAAGCAACTCATACTTCTGTTCTTATTTGATTTTAGATATAATAATTTTAAATAACTCACAGGGTAAATCTGCAGCACTGACAACACAAGGCTCTGTTTTAGATCTAAAGGATGTGATTAGCAATCTGGGTTTTAAAAGTATTTTAGAAGCTTAATGGCCCCATGGAAGGAATAGTGTAGTCTGATATGTAGTGATGATGTCTGAATTAGTAGTAATTTACAAGCTGAGGCCTGTTTTATGTAAATTAAAATGCAGTGTGTTTAGCTGCAAAGTTATCGTGCCTCTTATACTAATGTGGCAAATTCCCTAACTGCTGTGCCATAATATGGCCAGTTACAGACTCTATAACCCAATGTCTCAGTGATTTAGGAAGTGTTTAAGCTACACATTAAATTAAACACATAGGAGTTAAAAAGGAAGAGTTCACCCCTGATGCAGCCTGGTAATCATCACTGAATTGATTCTGTACTAATATTTTGAAATGAGATTTGTTTTCTTGTTTTACTCAGTGTGTTAATTTGTTTAATTTATTAAATAGCTTGTGTCTGTTTCTGAAGAATGTAATTAATAATTAAGGTAATTAACCAAATCAATTCTGAGGTACCTTTCCTTGTATTACATTAAGAGGAACATATACATCTTTCCTCAGTTTACTATCCCTAATTAGTGTATGATAAATTTTGAATAAAATCTGAATTTCAGTGGGGTGAGCTGGGGAGATGCCTGTAGGTAGGGTAGAATATTCCTTATTCTTTCTGGTTTGGTTTCATCTGTGAAGCTGCAGACTTTAGCCAGAGAATCTGAGATCATGGAAATTAGGATAATGCAATGAATGGACTTGATTTCAAATGATTGCACTACACATTCCAACCCTCTCACAGAAACCCATGAATAAAAATCTAATCTGAAATGACAGGTGAAGCATTTGCTCAGCTTTGGACAAGGCATGATGAAGGTGGTTAAGGATGTTGTCAGCCCTTGTAACCTTGTTAGATATAATCCAAAACCGGGAGAAAAAAAGAAAAGGGGAAAAAAGGAAACACAGCAACCCCCTGACAATTGGTAGAAGGTTTGCTGCCATATAATTTCAAATTATTGGGTTGTTTTTCTATAAAATCAGAATAGATATATAGATATCTTCAGAGAGCTGTAGCAATAAGCAGGGAGACAAAAGAAAATTACCATCAGAAGTTAATAGGTCTTAAAATTCAATTAGCAATTGAATTGAAGAGAGCAAGTGTTTTCTAAAGAGTACTGCATCTCACTCTTCAAAGACCTGTGATTATCTTGGAGTGTTATTTCTCAAGTCACTGAGTTCACTCTCACATTTGCAGTATATATCTTCATGTTTATCTCGGGGTTTTTTTTCATCTATTGTGTCTTTTCTGATGAAAGATCTCAAAACTGAAGGCAATCAAAACAGTGTTCTGGCTCCCCTTGCACAGGGATGAGATGGAGTGAGATACCAGGAGAAAATTTCTCTTTTTTTTTATTCATCTTAAGTAGTTCCACAGGGATAGAGCTTTTAAGAGCTAGGTAGAGGATTTAGCAACACATCATGCTCAGCTAAATCACAAATTGAATCCAAGAGCCTTGCTCAAACACGTGTAAGCCCATGTGAGGTTAGTGTAGCCAAAAATAAATACAATCAAAACTAGTGCCTCCTCTCCTGGAAGCAAAATGAGCACGTGCTGTTCAGCCCTGGGACTCCTCAGAGCACGCATGGAAATGTTCTGATGTCTGAAGGAAGTCCAGCTCCTGAGGAATGGCTGCTCCAAGCTAAGCCTTGAGGCAGGTTGTGGTAAGAACACTCCTTTAAGCAGTAGAGCTCAGGGGCTGGATGTGCTGCAGTGCAAATAGCAGTTACTTGTGGATATGTGAAGTAGGCTTTAGAATTTGGGAGTTTTAGGACTAGGATCCATAAAAAGAGGGGTCAAAGAGTGGAAACAACAATAAAAGCATGAATAGCACCTCTTCTGTTTGTTCGTTCTTCAGGAAAATAAAGGAAAGTTTGGAGTGCTTTCCTGTTAAACTCAACAACTTGATCCACACGCTGGTGCAGATGTCAGTGGGGAGCTCTGCAAAGCCTCCAGCTCCAGAGAGTGTCCCCCAGGAGTGGATGGTGCTGGACACAGAGAGGTCACTCTCACGGGCCACCATTCTGGGATTCAGCAGAAGGCCAGACCCTGTAGGTATTATCCTCTTTTCTTGCCCTCATTTGCCTGATCTTTAATGACACTTTTAAGAACTCATGCAGTCTCCCTCCTCCTTTATAGAGATGTGCCTGTGCTCCATTAAAAGCATCATGGGATGAATAGTGGTGCCATAAGCAGTGAGCTACTAGAGAGCAAAAGCACCAGGCATACAGATATTTGCAGGGAGCCATTAAGGAGAGCAGTTCATTCCCTATAGTGAAAAATAAATCAAGGGCTAATTAAAGCATCCAGAAGGAAAGCATGGCACAAAATTAGGAAGCCTAATAGAAATTGGAGGCTGTTATATGATGCTTTAATGGTGCACTATTAGTTTTCACACACTGCAGTGATCTTTCAGTGTTTGAGTTGTATGCTACCCAGGCAAGTTTCTCTTCCTGTGGAACAAGGACTATGAATTACAAACTGAATTCTCTGGCACTTGGCACTACATTAAAGGAAGGTTTTTCTTTGTTGAAATCATCCTATATATTTTCTTCTACTTTTTTTTTTTTTTTTTTTTTTAATTTGTCTCTTTGATAATTTCTCTGCTCTGTCTCTCTTTTTTCCCCCAACACAGATATACCTCATCCAGGTGGTGCAGACCTGCAACGTGGTCACCTTCGTGGAAAAATCATTCCACCAGTTCTCAACACTTCACAGCCATCTCCAGATGCAATTCCCATCTCATGCCCTCCCAGAGTAAGGCATAATAGTCAATGTTATTCTGCTGTTAAGGGGTTCTCTCTTCTGTGCTCAGATAAATCTGTGAGAATATTCACAGCAGATGTATTTTTAGAAACACAAAGGCTGAGTGACATATTCTATCAAGCCTCCTATTCAGCCCCAGAAGGAACTGAATCACAGGCCATTGTGGCAGTCTAAGTTTTATATGTTATTGTTCATATTTTTAATGGGAGGAGAAAAGGGGAACAGCTTGGGCCTGAAAAAACTTCTCATTAAATTAAAGGGTAAGTGGTGTCAACTTAATTAAAGGCACCTTTAATAATTTTTTACTTTCTTCATGATGTTTATCAAAACTCATGGCAAGATCCTCATGTTAAAGTAATGTAGGGATGTTCGCAGTGGGTCAGAACAGAAACCTCTGACTCTAGCACCATGATGAACATTTTTACAACATGGTGCACATTCCCCCAGCTGAGAAATACACAATAATTTTATGTACTGTCCTGCTCCCTAGCCCAGTACTTTGTGCCTCACATAATTCAGTTTAACATCCTTTGAAAAATTTGCAGTCGTTAGTTGCAATAATTCTGAATATTACTTTCTATCCATGTGCATGTCCTTTCCTGCTTTTCATTTTCTGAATGCTATTTCTTTACAGTTTCCTGGGGTAGTGAGTCTCATGGTTTATTTCTATCTTACAGAAACCAGCTTTGTCTTATGTGATTGCCCATGGCTTTAGAAATACAAGTGCTTTCTTCTACATATATCATATACCTTGTGCTGCATACACCAGTGTGTACATAGTCCTCTCTTAGAGAATCTTTCTGACTCACCTGGTACAAGCCCTTCTTCAATCTCAATCTACAAAAAACCATAAATCTGCCCTAAAATACCAGCAGCTTACTTAAACCAAGCTGAGATTTAAGTGATAGGCTTGAAAAAGAGAAAGGTCTTTGGATTTGACATGAAGTAAATAGCCACAAACAACATGGTTAGAACTTAAAGTCCACGAATTTCAGATCCAAAGCTGATATTCCCCTGAGCTCATGAGAAGCATGCTGAAAAGATGGCTTAAGGCTAGTTAATTCTGCAGAATCTGTCTCCTGCCTGAGGGGATTTTATTGACTCCAATTTGATTCATTATGGCTTTCTCACATGAACTGGTCTGTGGCAGCTGGTGAGAATTGAAATTTCACTAAACAAATACTGAAAAAAAACTGTTTGAATCATGGTTTTGATTTGGAGATATTGCAGGGTAACTGTTGGGTTGTAAAATAAAATATTTAACAAGGACCTGTTTATGAATTTTTTCTGTGGTGAGAAGAGCCCTTTGAAAAGAAAATACATTTCTCTTCAGAAACACATAAACCTCAGAAACCCTGTAGTGAATTTCAAAAATAGTACTAGTCATTTCTCAGATAAATCTACCTCTGATAAAATCCTTTGCAACATTTTCACAGCTAAAGAGCACTTCAGAACTCACTGAGGGTAAATCTGCATATACTGAGGCTGTCTCTAGGAGCTCCAGTGTTTTATTGCCATAATTCAGTCCCAGCAGTATCCTGTCACTGCAGGATCTTTCCACAAGATTGTATTTAAACAATTCATTTTATGATGTTTTTTGATAGGCATGTTTTTTAATGTTGCAATTTTGTGTTGTGTTTTAACAGAACTTCATTAATTGGAGATTTTTCATGTATCCCAGATTTTATTCTAATAATAAAAACCTAATTATTTCTTTACAGGAAGTTATTACTGAAACTGCCATTCCATATCAGACCATTAGTCTGCCTGTGTGCTACAAAGCTCCAGCTCTGGCTGATGCCAGATGCTTCAAAGGAAGGAAAAAGCCTTGTTCCACAATGTAATCACAAAATCAGTTTAAAAGTGTCTGATTGAAAAATTTAAATGTTTAATATTGCTAGAATAATTGGAACTGCTAACAGAAAGGACTTGGTTTCTGCTTTGTAATGATTCTATGGAATTGTACATATTCATGTCTCATTAGGAGAAAACAATGAAATATGAGAGTGCTTCATACAAGTGCTAAATACTGAGTGTATTGTAAGAAGCAAATGGCAAAAGCTCAGAGTTCCCAGACTCTGAAATTCTGCTATTGACATGTATTCATCCAGCCCACGTTTAAAAGTTAGAAACACAGCTGCCCTTGCACTCTAGCACCATCCTTCTCTTTTGATTTCTGAGAGGGTATTAATCGTGTTTAATTTTTTTTTGTGAAGTGCCAACAACCTTTTCACCCAACAAAACCTATAGGTGACATAACTGATACAGAGAACACTGTTCAGACAAGTAGGAAATGCAATGTTCTGTGTAGAACATTTGCACATGGTGCAAGTTTATATTTTTCTGATCTATTTCAAATGGATGCCTGTTGCAATAGGACACGAAATATAATGACTGAAATTGTAATGAAATATACTATAATACAAAAAATATGTATGCTGGAACTTCCAAAGTAAAAAGAAGAGAAATTTCTTGACCTCAATATATATAGAATTCATAAAGAGACCCTGGATGGGAGGATGAAATTGCCATCTCTGCAATGACACTGGTCAAACTAACAGTTTATCAAATTTCTCCTCCTCCAGAAAAGAATGCAAAAGTAATAATTATTCACCTAAAAGTGCATGAGAACTCCATTACAAAAATGTAAATATCAGAAGGCTTAGACAAACTTAAAAAAAATGAAACAAGAAATGCCAAGTATCAGGTTGGGAAATTCACGTTTTCTAACACAAGGGCACCCTCAAGGGCAAGGCCACTGACAGCTCAGCTGTGATCCAACAAAGGCACGAAGAACTTTAAAAGAAGAGTTCAGTGCCACCACAAGGTTCCCATTGTCCTTCACTCCAGCAGGCACTGGGGCCGTCAGTCTGCACTTTCTCTGTCCTCTGTTTGGCCACTGTGCTCTGGGTGCATCTTCTGAGGGTCTGCACTTTCCAGCCAGAGCCTCTCTCTGTGTTACACAGACTGGTTCATTTTAAGCTGCTTCCAAACTGTTCTCCTCTCCCAGCCCTTGAAAGAAGCCTCTGTGTGCCAGATGACCTGGGCTCTATTTTTATCTGTGCTGTTCACATGTGTCATGAGCCAGGGTCGTGTCACTTTTCCCTCCTCATTGTGTGTCCTGCCACTGTGATTTTATGAGGGAAGAGTCTCCTCTTCCTGCCCATCTGTGCAGCCCCCAAGTAAACCCTGATCCTCCAGTGCCAAGGGCAGGGACCAGCAGAAGTTCATCCATACATGCAGCATGCTGATGTCATCCTACTCCCTCTCTGGTTTAATCCCAGACTAAGTCACACCAGAGCTGAGTTCTTCCCTACAGGATTTTGCAGCTGCCTTCCTAAAGGCTGGCCAAGTGTATCACAAACCAGACAGATCCTTTGTCTGAACCCTTCAGACAGCTGTTGAGATCTATTGGATAGAAAAATGCTCATAGCAGTGATGCCTCAGGTTTAGCTTTTATATTTTTCAGCAAATGGAAATTTTGCTGCTTTAGTGTGTGGGTCTGAGCTTCACATGAGGGGATGCTGAGCTCTGTGCACAGAGCAGGAGACAAAACAATTCCTGCTCCAGCTGGGCACCAAGGACAAATGACCCAAATCTCAGCCCAGGAGCACAAACCCCGTGGGCTGGAGAGAGAAAAACAAGCAGGGTGGGACTGCCTGGGCTAAAGCTGGGATGGGACAATGAACTGCAAGGTGCAAATGGAGCAGAACTGATCCCAGGGACAGAGCCCGTGCCCGGCCGTGCATTTTGGGGCCATTTTGGTTCATCTTGGGTGCAGCCCTGGCTGGGCTCTGGTGCTGCCCAAGGTGCATCCATGGAGGAGATCCTTTGGATAAATCCCTGCTTTGTTCTTTAACTCCATCCAGCCTCTGTTCTAGGGCAGCCTTCAGAAGGCATCAGCAGAAAAGAAAGAGGTTTGTAAACAAGACATCCTTGACTATTTACAGTGGTGGTGGTGGGACATGAAATACAATCAGGTGAAAACTTCTACCTTTCTCTGCCTCATACATTAGAGGACATAAAGCATAATGTTAATTATGAATCCTGCTATTAGCAATCTGTATCATCAAGCCCATTATGTGCAATTTAACACAGATAGCTTTTCTGATGCTCCTTCAGCCTGGGAGATAAATACCCTTTGTCAGGGCAAGGTTAATACAAATTGATTATGTGTGTTGTTAAAACTCTAACCTTTTGACTGATCCAATATGCATTGTCTCTAAAATGCAAAGATGATTCAAATAAAAAGTGGGAGGTTTTGACATTTTCAACCACCAAAGTATTTGAAGATTGACACAAGGTTATTCTATGCATGTGTAATTTATTTACTAACCCAAAATTAAATTCATCTTAATAAAAATTCAGCAAGAACATTAATTTTGCTATTTTTATTGTTATTGTTTTTTGCTGGGATTGATTTTGTTAGTGTGATGATCGTTTGTTTTCATAGATTATTTTTATTATGCTAGTACCTGAAATTAGATATGGGATCAGGGGCCTACTCTGAAAACCTTATCTACACTCTAAATAGCTGAGGTAAAAAATGCAAGCAATGATATATTCATCAAATGTCACATTGTTGCTGTAAGGCTTTGGTGCTCAATGTTCTGTGGTAAGGATATGTCAACTCTGGGCTCAGATCAGAGATCTGTTGTGCAAAAAGGCAATGTTTTCTTGGGATCATAAAGGGCCACTTATTCAGAGCTATTTAGAGACCATAAAATGCAAAGTGCATTGTCGGATTTGTTTATTTATTTACTTACTTTTAAATTAATTATTTAGAGAGAAAAAGTGCTTCAGTATGAGACAATTTAGCAGCAAATTATTAGAAGAAAGTGAATCGCTGTAATATGACCCTGTAAGCATTTCTTCCCTTACCTGCAAAACCTCTTAGGAAATCTTGGCTTTCTTCTCTTAAGTACAGCTGGAAATATTTTCAGCAAATACAGTGCAAGAGTTCTGCTCATAAATATTCTTCTTTTGCAGGTTTCCCCACTCATGGCATTTACCTTTTACGGATCTTGAACACAAGAGAGTGAAGGATTTGAACCTCTATCTGAAGCAGCTATTAAGTGGCTCCAGGAAAGTGGCTAATGTGAGCATTTCCAGTATTTCTTTTATTTGCACATGATTTCTAGTAGTATTTTCCAAAAGATTCAGGAAATTTTCCATTGCCTGTTTTGAAAAAAGAAATATACATAAGTGACACATCTTCTAATGATGCATTTTGGGATGGAGCCATTGCAGCATTCATCAAAACTTAAGACAAAGACAAGTAGGACTGAGAAATAGTTTATTAGACCTGGCAAGGCATTTTTCAGAAAAAAAAAAAAAACTTTGCTTCCTTTGCTGCCATCGAAAAGTAGTGATTCACTGAATTTTTGACAGTAAGGAGTAGGTTCTGAGAAATGTAACGTCTAAAAAAAGAAGTAAGCTTTGAAATATTGAAAAGTCTGATTTTGACAGTTGTTAAATGAAAAGCTCCATTCTTTCAGCCCAGAAATACCCTTTTCAAAATGTATTTAACAGGTAGAAGAAAGTTTTGCAAACATAAGAACTAACCCAGAATGTTTCAATAACATCAGAATGATGCATTGAGTCCATTAAAACTGGTGTTTTCTCATTTTTTATTCATTGTTGTTTTCTGAGGCTTGTGGTTCTCCTGCTGCTTAAAAATGGAGACCCAAAATGGTAACAAACATTGACTTTTCATTGTTTGGGCCAGTACAAAGCCTTGTGCACCTCAGGGCCACAGCACAAACTGGGGCTGTTTGGGTTTCATAGGAGGAACAGCCAAAAGAGGGCATGAGAGGATGTTTGATCTCCAAAATCTCCAACATCTTGCAGGAGGGAAAAAAAAAAAGTTTGCTGCCTAACTATATAACTTTCCCAGCTGTGACTTTTTAATGGAGATTAAGGAGGAAATTGTCTATATGCAAAACAAGCAGAAGTTTTCTTATTAATATGAATATTATTTCTGAGCCCTCAGTTGAAGTTGAGATTTCCAAAGGGGATAAAAACCTTTTTGACTCACTGAGTTACATGTAATTTGGTAATAACAGCTGACTTGGGTGCTTGGCTCCTTTGACTGACACTGCCAAATAATCTGCTCAGGTTTGGGTACATTGTTGTGCAATAAAAACACAAGTTTCACCTCAGCATGAGGAAGGACTTTTTACACTGAGGGAGGCAGAGCCCTGGAGCAGCTGCCCAGGAGGTCCTGGAGTTTCTGTCCCTGGAGACATTGCCAGCCCAGCTGGACACATTGCTGTGTCTCCTGCCCTGGGTGACCCTGCTGGGGCACAGGGTTGGCCTGGATGATCTCCAGAGGTCCCTTCCAAGCCTGAGGATTCTGTGGTTCCTTTCTGACCCCCACGTTAGGGCCATGGGTTTATTTCACATCAGTGCCCTCAGTCACAGCTGAGGAAAAGCTGATCTAAGCCTGTGACCCAGAAATGAAGAGCTCAGTGTCTTCTGCTGTGCTCTGGACTGCTGGGAGGTACAGGGATTTTCAATTTGGGCCAAGCACTGCTGTGCAGGAGCCTAATCTACAGCTGGAAAATTAGGCTGCTGAAAGCCCTGGGACAGTCATAAAATCATTTCCCAGCGGTGCACAGGAGCTCTGCTGTGCCTCCTGCTCCATGGGGTGGTGCTCAGGCAGAGCAGGCTGCCTGGGCTCCCTCTCAGAAAACCCCAGTGTCCTTCCCAGTGTCCCTCCTGCTCCCTTTGAGGGTCTGCAGCACACAGCCCTGGAGCTGGGACATCCTCCCAGCCCTGGAACACAACCGTGGCTGAGGGGTTGGAGGTAACTCTGGGCAGATGTGCTCAGGGACAGGCTCTGCTGTGGTTCTGAGACACAAAATAAGGCTGGTTTTAAGGAAAAGCTTTTTGGGAAGTCAATGTCATTATCTTAGGTGTGCAAGTGTGAAAAACTTGGCTGCATTGTAAAGTAAGTGTTCTAATTGGTTAGAACCAGAATTTGAAACTTTTTAGGAAGCTGTGCTGTGGCTCATCTGGGCACCTCACCCAGTGATGACATTAACTAACACAAGGTTTCCTGAGAAAAGCATGCATCGCAAACAAAAGCTGCTTAGTAATGCATTATATTAATCAAGAATAAGACTTATTCATCTATCTATTTATGACTATCACTGTGTATTGATTCTGCTTTTGAAGTGAAACCTTTAGGAACTGTTGAGAGCGAGGAATTTTCCAGGCTGGTACAGCCTGGAGGGCTGAACCACGAGCAGAAGAAAGCAATTTTGTACCTGTGAGGGCTGTGCTGGACTTGGAGGGCAAGGGATAAGAAGCAGAGGAATGAATGAGCAGATTGTTCGCATCCTAAAGTGCTGCTGCATGTGGGAAATCATCTTGCTCACCCCCATGCACCTAACCTGCAATTCTGGATGATAACCTTTCAAGTTATTGATACTCCATAAACATTGAATCGTTATTTTTACCTCAATATGCTTCTCCTGCTGGGAGGTGGGAGAAATTTAGAAAATACTGACGTGTTCTGACCCACTTAGAACAAGGAGAGCAGTTGGTGGGTAATTTCCTTTGTATTCCCTTTTCTTTTACTTTTCACTTTGGTATGACTCTTTTAAAAATATCATGGTGTTACCTTGGCTTTAGCCTGAGCCTCCAAGCTAGGAGGCTTTCTTGGTAAAAATAAATGCAATTATTTTGTCCCTTTCCATGCCTATGACAACTTTGCAGTTGTCATAGGCATGGAAATTTGTCCTTTTTCTCAGAATGTTAAGGAGCCTGGCTGAAACCATTGAGTGAGATGTCAGTTTTCAAGCATTATCAAACTGTCATTCCTATGAAATAGTAAAACTATATAGGAGTAAATAATTAATTCATAAATTTGTGAAGAAATCTAGGAAGATCAGTTGCCTGTAGAACAGGAGTCCTTTTACTTTCTTTCTACAGTCATTTATGCTGAATTGTAGATGTAATTTATTGTAGCTGTAGAGTGGGCTGCAGTATTGTCTGAGATAGGGAGAAGAGCTTTTATTTCATTATAAAATACCCTTGTAACACTTGTAATCTCTGTAAACACATTAGCCTAAATGACTAGGCTCCATTTTCTGCTCTGAAGAATTTAGTCCAGTACACACAGGACTGAACACATGCTTGGTTCTACCAATAAAGTAATTATAAATCCTGGAAATGAAGAAAGAATCAGATTACATCCAAATTCCTTCCTCAGTCATGCCTTAAGTGCAAGCTTTTTAGTCCACACTAAGTTCTGATTATGAAAATTTTATTATAATTGAGAGTAAGTCAGAATGTCACTGACCTTTTCTTCTAAATGGTTGGCATGAAGGAGGAGAGGTGGAAAGCAGCTCCTTCTTATTTGCACTGGAGCTCAAATGGAATTAAATGTTTCTTCAAACCCTTCTTTAATGAACAGAAACTTTTTCTTCCTCTATCTCTGAATTTTAGTGCCAGATCCAGTAAATGCAGATACATCAGTTGGTGGAATATTTGTTCTTGGACCAGATTAAATCTTAAATGTGCTCATGTCCATCTCTGTTCAAGGGGATTTTTTTTAAGTCTATGATTTACTTTAAGCATAAGCCTCACTTAGTTACTTTTATTGAAGAATTGCCTAGAATAGGAGTCCTTTTTTAGATTCAGGTTAGCAGTGTTATAAATAACTCCCTCACCAGACTGTGTTCATGAACAAGCTGTATTCATTGCATCAATCACTAACATGCAGAAATTGATGAACCTTCATTGTCAAACTGAGTCAATTAGGACAGGGTGAAAAACAGTTTTCTGCACCTTTTTATTTTATATTTTTTAAATTTCATTCTACTTGTCCCAAACCAGTGTCAGTATTTCTGATCACAGCAAAATAATTTTTCATTTTGGGGCAGCTGCACCACTGCTGACTGACTCATCACCTGCATGCACTGAAATACCTGAGTTTTTTAGATCTGCAGGGCAAAATTCTCATCAATCTTCAGAATCCTTGAGTTTTGCTCCATTTAATGGTAAAGCTACCTGGTGATATCACCAATAAGAGGTGAAGCATCAAGAAATACTGAACTGAGTGTTGGTATAACATGGAAGAGGACAAAAATATGTTCTCAAAGCATACAGCAAGTCTGTGACAGAAGACAGCTGCTGACCATTGCTGTATTTTTCTGTTTCACTCAATTCCAGCTGAGGGATGGGCTGGATGGTGACTGCAGCCCAAATCTCATCCCATAAATTAGGGCTGCCCTGGTGGCTCCTCATTTTGTGGCTGTATCATAGGAGGGTTGTTCCCTGCCTGGGGACACAAAATCAAGGTAAGGCTGCATTAATTGAGTCTGGTTTGGCCCCAGTGTCAAATACAACAGTAAGTGCAGGTACACAGTAGGTTAGTCTGTAAAAAAAAAAAAAAATAAATTCTTTTGGAGTTTGAGTCTGTAAGATTTTCTAAGTATCCAAATTAACAGAGGACTTTGGAGGTGAAGTAAACCTTGTACAGGCAGGTAAGCAAACAGTCATGGTGTTTCAGCTGTGGATAGGTTCTATAAACAGCTTTATAGTGACTTATAGGCTTTGTAAAAGGACTTTAAAGAGGATGTAAATGGGAATGATTGTAAATTATGTTCACTCATTTTCAAGCACACAGTAAAAACCAGGCCCACAGCATTGTTCTAGGGTGAATGATGTTTTACACTGCAGAAGTAATCAATTTGATAAGAGCTTGCCATATTTCATTTCTGTTTTATTCACTGGTGCTCCCTGGGATTTGCAGAGATGAAGAAAAAGCTCCCACATGCCTGTGTGGGGGTACATAAAGAGGGGGAACAAAGTGCTCCCAGAGTGTGTGAGTCCCTTGAACTCCACCAGCCTCTGTTCCTGTGGCAGGGCACCCAGCAGAGCTAAAATGGGGAGGGTTCAAAGTGCTCTCTCTTCCCCTGTCCTTTCCTCAAGTTATAACAGCTGCACCAAGGTCAGCTTTTTCTGGTTGCTTTCTTTCCTGCTGATTCTCCATCCTGCGACAGTATAACAGGAGCATGGGTGTTCTCTGACCCCAAATCTACTCCAGCACAGCTGAAAAGAAAGCTGGAAGCAGAGGGGAGGCTGCTTTTCTTTCTATTGAAATTAAATCTGCCTTGAAACCTGGCTGTGTTTCACAAACTGCTCACTGCTTTTCTAGTTAGTCTCTGATGGAGAGCAGCAGACAAATTCTATCATGCTGCAGTAGTGCAGGGCTGTGCCCGCCCCCCAAAGCCACTGAAATATTTTTATTTCACTTGTATTCTATTGCAAGTAAAGGTGGAGTTTGTGCCTTTTGAGTTAAATGGCTGAAAAAAGGTCTGTGAGTTCCAGACGGACCACACAGACCAGTCTGCTCCTGTTTTGGCTAATGTGCTGAGTGACCTGCAAAAAGTCAGAATTACCTGTTGAAGATTATTGTGTCATTAGGTAAGAATGGTTAGACAAATGATAGGATATCCTAAGTGTGCAATATTTCAGGGAATTTCCATTTACTGATTTAAAGGTAAGAATTCCAGGGGGGAAGAGGGTGAGGGAGTGCTTTGGTCATCCTCAGTGCCTTCCTTTCTGCCCAGACCATCACAGGGTCTCTGAGATTGTCACCCACTGTCACTTCTGGGTAACAGAAGCTGCTGGGTTAGAAATTGACTCTCTGCACCTTCAAGCAGCTCATACATTTGTTCAAAGCTCTGCTAGATCTGGTTTTGTTTAGCAGTGTGCTTGGCTTAATTCTGTCACATTAGCTGGGGTGCAGCTGCTGGAGGTCTCACAAGATTCAGGAATCACCTGAAAGTTCAGTGTGGTTTTTGGAGGTTTGCTGAAAAAGGCACTTATACATTTTCTGGTGGAAATCTAAGTGGTGGAGCCCTGCAGCAGGCAGATTACCACAGGTCAGGGGGAAATTGCTGTCTTTTAAATATGAGTGTGCAAAACGCTTCTCTGCACAAACAGCCAGGAGACACCCCCAGTGCTTCTGAAGCACCTTGCCCTGCACAGGCTGCTGCATCTGCTGCTGCCACATGAGCTGCTCCATTCAGTTCTTGCATTCCTTCTGCCAACATCAGCCTTGCTGCTTCCCCTCAGGCTTCTTTTGAGTTTGATGGTCCCACAGGGTCCATGCCTGTCCTGCCCATGCCTGTTGTAAGTTCTGCACTTTTCCACTCCTGTGTCACCGTGATATTTTCTGAAAAATCCCTTTGCCAGGATTTCTTCTCCTGGGAAGTTGAGAAGCTTCAGAGAAAAATGTAAATAATAATTATCTGATTGTTTCTCCTGTGTTTTGCTGCTTTGGAATGTGGTAGGTGATTCTTTCATTGGTTCCATGTGAATTGTTTTAACTTAATGACCAATCCCAGTCCAGCTGTGTCGGGACTCTGGTCAGTCAAGGTTTTTCATTATTCATTCTTTTCTGGCCTTCAAATGTCTCCTTTCTCTTTCTTTAGTATAGTTTTAGAATATAACATAATGTAACATAATATAACATAACAATCAGCCTTCTGAGAAATTGGAGTCAAATTCTCATCTCACCTCATCCTGGGGACCTCACAACACCACGCTCCTGTACTTAAACCAAATGCGTTTATTTTTTCAGCCTTCTCTCTGTTAGAATGAGATTTTGGAATTTTTGTGTGAAACAATCTCTGTAAATCTCCTATTTACAAACCTCTTGCTTTGTATTATTTGTCTTGCATTTCCATTTATTGCAGAAAGAGTAGGTGGAGAGGAAGCAGAAAAACCACCATGCTGCTCAGAGTGGAATTTTTTATTCCTCTTTCAAGTCAGTTTGTGTATCTTTATTTCTACCTCCTGCCTACTTCTCTCAAGATCTTTGAAGTCATAGGGCCACTTGAGTTTCTCTGCTTATTTTCAGGCTGTCAAATAAAGGCTGGGCTGCCAAAAATATACTCTCAGCCCTGGAGATTTCCTACACTTGGGACTTGTGCTGAAAGAGCAAGTGAAGGTCCCCTGGGGAATAACTGTGCTGTTTAAAGCTGCTGGAAGCTGTGGCAGGTGTATGGGCATTCCCCTGTCAGCTGTCTTCATCAGATGGGAGAATAATTACTCGTGCTCAGTACAGACAGGTGTATTGGCAGTCCACTGCTAATAACTTAAGGATCTGTCATTCAATTCAAGGAAAACAATTACGTTGGGTTTTCTTTCTTTTTGTCTTTTTTTTCTTTTCCCTGATTTTTGTTTAAAAGAATATATCAGTGTGGGAGGAAAAACTCCAAACAGTAGTGAGAAATGAAAGGCAACTGTGAAAATAAACCTAGATTTCTAAATCTTATCTCTCCACTGAACATACACATCTGTTCCTCTGTCTGCTGTAACCACATGTTAACTCCTCTCTAGCTGCTTTTTTCACTACCCTGTTCCTTTCCTTTTTTCCTTACTCAAATTATGCTACATCTTGTCAAATTGAAGGAACACAAATACTACTTGAAGTACATCTTGCTGATAAGAGACATATTATTTTCCACTGACTGGAAAAAAACAATGGTGACATTTTAATGCTGGAATCTGAAAAGTCTCTTGTCCTACCCATTCATTACAGTGTCAGTCCATGTAACATCAGCATGAATGTAACAATTCTAACCCTCTTAAAGAATGGCCATTCTGAAATATGGCTTTATGAAAAGCCAATAAAATGCAATTACTGTCCAGCTTTGATTCAGAGTCATAAGAGTCTATTAAAGAATTCACGTTTTTATTACCTTGCAAAATACTGAAATCTGGGGATTTGCTTTATTGTTTTAATTCTCTCCAGCTGAAGGTAACTACCTGTTATATATGTTCACTAGAGCAGCACAGGTCAGTACATAAAAATAAAAGTTATAGCAGTACATAAGGTGGATTACTCTTTTAAACAGGAGGGTGAAATACGATCATGCCTTTCACTCCCTGTGGGTTTCTGGTAGGATTTAACAGTGTATGGAGCTTTTCAGCACAAGTGTCCATTAAGCTGCTGTGGGAGGGAGGTTTGCACAATGTCTGAGCCTCAGGGAGGCACACACGAGGTCAGGTACGTGGGGTCAGCCCCGTGCCAAGGGCAAGTTCCCTGCTGGTTACACAGAGCTCAGAGTGGAGATGCTCTCCTGCCTTTGTTTCACACAGGGGCTGCTCTGTCACAGCTGCTCAGACAAATCTTGAGCTGCTGGACATGGAGCACGAGCACAAATCTGTGGCCCCACAGTGTGGGAATCCAAAATCAGAGGGTTTTGGGAAAGCTGCAAAAGGCAGGCCTCAGAGACAGCAGAACTGTGGTTGGAGCTAAGCAGGAGCCATGAGATTGGTCAGCAGAAAAATTATGTAAGGAGTAGAAAAGTAAGGACAAATAGAACAATGGTAGAATAGTGAACACTTGTCTAGAATAACTCCCTAAGCTACAGAAAAATTTATCTAGCAAGATATTAGGAATTTCTAAGCTTAATAATGGAGCTCTGTGTTTTAGGGCTTACAAGCAGGTATTGTATTTGAAATAAGCAAGCATTGTTTAACCAAAGGTACCTGTGCTTATAGTGGTTGGATGGAACTACTGTCAATGTGCTTTTGCTTTGTGTGATTGCTCAAAAAACTTATAAAGTGAGTTTTAACATTAAGTTCTTGGTCTGCTGCCTGGGATGTGAGCTGCTGGCATCTTCCCATTGTCATCACCATGCAATGAGGCTGATGCTGGAAAATAAAGCAGCTCAAGGCATGTTCCACATCAGTTCTGTCCTGTTTGTGATTTGGACATACACAAATCTGTGGCCCCACAGCTCAGAAGTTTGTTGACAGATAGGGGCCAGGTAGGCACCAAAGCAGCATCTCTGAGAGTGCTAAAGGACACCTTCATCATCCTCCCTGTGCCACAGCGAAAGTCACTCCTGGGTTCCTAGCTCATCATCAAAAGGGAAAAGCTGCCTTTTATTGCTAACTGTAATATGTGCATTAAAAATTACCAGTGAGCTTCTTGGAGGGGAATGATACAAGGAACGGAGTGCAACATATGATATTACCTACAGTGTTTGTGTCCTCTTTCAGAATGAGCTTGTACTCAGCTTCTTCCTCAACTGGTCCAAAAATACCTTGGCAGAACACTCATCATCTCTGACCTTAGGTATGTGGATTATCAGTCTTATTTCTTTTCTTAGAAATGATATTCCTTGATAGCTTTATGCAAAGGTGAATCTAAAGTTTTTAGATGGTTTGGGGTTTTTAGGATGTAAGGATACCAACAAATAATTCCTGATTTCTCAAGGTCTTTGAAAATGTATTACTGACGTCACCTGTAGATTTCTTTCTCTTTCTCAAATTCCTTTCAGCCTTGCTTCATTTCTTTTTGAATAAACGTGCTTATATGCAAAGCAAAAGTTCATTTACACAAACTGTGGCAAGTTTCTTGTTTTACAAAACAAAATATTCAGAGATTTTGGAGGAAAGGATGTGAGTCATGACAAAGCACAATATGTGCTTGCACAAGCGAAGAAAATCAGGGGTGACTTCTAAAGTAATTTTCACAATGAGTGGAGCAAGTAAATAACAGAACATTATGTTAATGCTTAGGCATACATTATTAATGACTGTGGTAATTCACTCCTAGCTAAATGAGATGCTGCACTGTTCTTCCCTTAGCCTATCTAAATACTTAACCCATTTCCCTCTTCTGTCCAGCCCCTAATTTAATCTAATTTCTGACATTACAGCATTAAGAGCCAAAGCATAAACCATAAAAAGTAAACTCTGAATGTTTATTGTCTTCCTCTGCCTTAGTTCTGCACTGATAATAATCTTCTGTACTCAGTTTTTAGGCAAAATAAAACCTCATAAAGGAGTCTGCAGCTGCACTCTGCACCACAACAATTCAGCTGGTTGTTATGTGCTCCAAGTGATAGGATGGTTTCCAAGATCATCAGTTTTCCACATTTCAGAAAGGATTGTATCTCTGCATATTTAGTTTGCATGTCCATTAAGTTAATTTAATCCCTCTGCAGACAGAGGTTTCATTATCTCTTTTGTGGGACCAGTTTTTTTTAATCCATCAGAACAAAATAAATCCTATTCTGGCTTCTCAGCCTTTGGAAGATTCCCCCTGTGTGGAGTTTATTTGATTAGGGCATGCCATTATCATATTAAACCCATTATGACTACTGAAAATTACTAATGGTTGCTCTAACTTTTACAAAGGATCAGGGAGATAATGCAAAGATGTCCTAGGTACTAGGAACATGTAATCTGGGCTGCATGGGCTGCATCTCTCTGTCTTTAAGCAAAGTTACAGATGTCAGATGGAGCTGAGGCACAAGGCAATTAAAGCCCCAGGATAATTTTGGTATGTCACTATTATTCAGCTGCCTAATTCTTACAGAGAATCTGGGTGTGAAAGTTATATGCAAAATCACGAACTGAATCTGTAATAAAATTGAGAAATAACTTGCAACATCATAATTCCTACAGCAGTGACCTGAGCCAGTGTAGTCTGAAGGATGAGCTGCGACTGTCAAATTTTCTGGAAAAATCCCTTTGCCAGGATTTTGTCTTCTGGGAAGCTCAGAAGCCTTAGAGAAAAAGGAAAACAATATTATCTCATTTGCTTCTTCTGTGTTTTGCTGCTTTGGAATGTGGTTGGAGATTGTTTATCCAACATGTTAATTGTTTTGACTTAATGGCCAATCATGGTCAGGCTGTCTTGGGACTCTGGAAGCAGTCATGAGTTTTTAATTAGTATCTTGTTAAGCTTTCTGTATCCTTTCTCTATTCTTTAGTATAGTTTTAGTATAGCATTCTTTAATATAATATAGTAACATAAAATAATCAATTAGCCTTCTAAGAACATGGAGTCAGATTAATCGTTTCCTTCCTTCCATGGGGGACTCCAAAAATACCACAGATGAGCCATCTATTTTTGTTGTCAGTGACAAAAAAATCAAGGAAGAGAATGAAGAAACAGAGTCAAGAATGTGTTTAGTGGGTGTTTGATGAGAGCTGTGTGTCAGGTAACCCAGTCTTTGTAGTTAGTGGTGGTGAGGGTCACAGCATGGCTGGGGAAGAGGAGTGGGTCTCTGGTCTCCAGCAGTGAGGTTACAGGGGAATTGGATTTTTTTCCTGTTCAATTACTCTGCCTTTTAAAGTTTGGATGCTTCGCTTCTTGACTTAGGACAAAACCTTTGTTTCACAAGTGTAAGCAAACAAAACCCAAACTACAAACAAAAGGAGCTCTCTTTGGCCTAGAAAATTGATCACTATCATTAACTGATAAACCAGCAGTGCCCATGAGGTCCAAACAATGAGTTTAGACCTGGTAAAAACAGGGAAAAAGAATCATGGGCTGGGTTGCTCTGGGTACTGCAGTGTTTGTGGTGGAAGAACTGCCATGCATGTGCTGGTTGCCCACCTGAGAAATCTACGGAAACACGCATATTTCTGTTTTTATTTTCCTCTATTCTTCACCTCACCTTTGGAGTCAGGCTGCTGCCACGCCCAGAGAGCTCACTGAAATCTTTGTTCCATGGCATTCTGCACACTGGTGGCATCCAGAGGAGACACAGGTCCAGCCAAGGTGCCAGGTAGCAAACAAGGAATTGCTGGGAGGAATTGCTGGCCACCTCACAGTGGCCCCAGAGGTTCTTGCTGGCTGAGGGTGCCCAGAAACCCTCTTGATTTTAGGTAAACCCTGCAGTAATGCCATAATCAGTCTAGGGAGGAATTAAATTCACTGAGCCTGCAGGTTGCCATGCATAAAAGCATGAATAAAAGCATAGATATTTTTCCCCACAAATTTCATTGCTTTCTGAGGTTATAGGGGTCTTAATATTTGTCTCTTTTGAAAAATAACTCACATTTAATATGGGCTGTAGCTTTCCATGGGTCTGGTAGCTTCTCTCTCAAGCAAAAGAAATCATCTCTCTCTTGGTTAGGATCAATATGAAATAAGATTAATGCCCAATAAGATCAGGTTATGAATTTTGATCAAACCAGCATCTTTCTCTTACACTGCTATAATTTATAAATGTTGTAGGTAATTACACTTACTAAGGTAAAATAAAAATTAAAATTTATGAATTTGTACTCTGCTCCCAGCAATGGAGAGATTAGAAATCAGTGTTAAATTTACTTGACATGAATACTGGATCAGTATTCCCAGTGGGGTGAATTCTGAATTATCCTGAACGTTGTCAGCATTTCATTATACCAAGCTCGCTACAAGGCAGTGAGAACAGATATCAGGAATGATTTCACAATCAGAATTTTATAAAAAAAGGAAGGAAGAAAGAAAAACCTACCAAAAACATTTTAATATCAAACTTGTTTCTTTTTCTTGAGTTTGTATCTCCTGAAAATATGAATCATTCAGGCAGTTTGGGTTGTGCTCTGGGCTGTAACACTGCACAGCCCAGCCCCAGTTCTGGCATGTTTAATTAGTGCTCCCTGTGTTTGTATGAGCCTCTGGCCTTGAGGTGCAGCAGGGGAACAGGTTCTGTGTCCTTGTAAAGGGACATCCAGGGACATTGTGATATGGCATTCCCCTCCATGCAGAGCCACAGTCCTCATGAACACTCCCTGAGGAGAAAAAGGCTCTCATGCTCATGTCCCGCAGTGTTTTGATCTTCTGAAGCTGCTCACTCTTGATGTAAAGCTTTTGCCACAAGTTGCCTTCCTGGTTTAGTCACATCCACCCATGAGCATCTCTGCCTGGCTTGGAGGACTGAAACCCTGAGCCAGTTGGTGTTTTTAGGGTTACCTGTGTGAAATCAGGGACTTAGGAGGCTGTAACCTGAATTCTACATTTCCATTTGCAAATTCAAGGCAAAAGGACTCACAGCTTAAGAAAAAAAATGGTGAAGTGGCTTTGCATGAAAAAATAAAAAAAAGGAGGAATTGAAGTTCATAGGCTTCTTCTTAACCTGGAAAAGACTCAGCATTGTCTGGAGCCCCTCCCTGTTCCTATTTTCATAACAGAAGAAATGAAATAAGGCACAGTCTTGCCAAGTGATTTGTCAAGGTTCATAAGGGAGAATAACAAATTAAGAACTGCTACTAGGTCTTCTAAGTCCCAGCTTAGTGATTTCTTCCTGAGATTTCAATTTTTCAGGAGTCTTTCAGGCTCTTCTCTAGTTAGGATGTGATTAAAAATGTATTTCTGTAGTCTCTAAAGGGGAGAAATTGGAGATGGATTCATATTCTGAAATTCCACTCCAAGCATCATAAACTCAGTAGCGTTGGTACAATTATATTATGGCAGTTGCATGTACACACTGTATTATTTCTAATTCATTTGAGCTCCCTTCCTTGGGATAAATGGCAATTACACTGCCTCTCTGGCTGTCAGCAGTACATGGCCCCACTGTCACTGTGTCTGCTGCACAGTTATTTTAGGCTCTGTTTGCTCCAGAGGTTACACATTTGTTTTCTTCAGAAAAATACACCCAATGTGGCTTGTCCATTATAACACCCCCTGTGCCTCCTCCTCTGCTGAGCAACACAGGAGAGGCTGAGCAGAAGGAATTGGATTTCTGGCTTGCACACCCTGATTGTGAGAGCTCTGGGGACATGTGGGGAGGAGAGGGCAAGAGTGAGACAGGAGTGCCCATGGTGCCCTGTGAAGAGGCTGGGCAGAGTTACAGAACAAAGCAGGGATTTATTCAAAGCATCTCCTCCATGGATGCACCTTGGGCAGCACCAGAGCCCAGCCAGGGCTGCACCCAAGATGAACCAAAACGGCCCCAAAATGCACGGCCGGGCACGGGCTCTGTCCCTGGGATCAGTTCTGCTCCATTTGCACCTTGCAGTTCATTGTCCCATTCCAGCTTCAGCCCAGGCAGTCCCACCCTGCTTGTTTTTCTCTCTCCAGCCCACGGGGTTTGTGCTCCTGGGCTGAGGTTTGGGTCATTTGTCCTTGGTGCCCAGCTGGAGCAGGAATTGTTTTGTGTCCCTGCTCTGTGCACAGAGCTCAGCAACACTGAATGTGAAGCTCAGACCCACACACTAAAGCAGCACAGAATCTGAAAAATAGAAAAGCAAAAACCTGAGGCATCAGCCAGGTCTCTGCTGAGGTTGAAAGGGACACAAGGGTCCCTCCTGCTACCCAGGTAGCTTAGACTCCCAAAAGCCTCTTGTGGCAGTGTGTGACTGAGTGATGGCTGTTCTCACATTCCCATCATCCTTTCTCACTGCCTCTGCTCCTCACGAGATGTGTTTCTATTTAAAGAATTAATCACCGCTCTATTGTCTTGTCTCATGTTGTTACCTCACCCTGCAGTGGCTTCAGGGCTGGAGTGTCAGTGGCAGATCCCAAGGTGCAGGAAGGAGAGCAGGATTTCTCTGGCTGAGGTCTCCAGCTCAGCTCTAAAGGGGAGGTGGGACAGCAGAGCCCAGCTCCTGAGACATCCTCATTGTATTGTAAGCTTAGCAGGATTGAGTTCTTGCTTCTTCAGGTAAATTAGTGGGTGTAATACAGCTTTGGTCTAATTAAATGTAGCCCTTTTTGGCTGAGTAAAACCAGACAACCTCACCCAGGCTGTCTTTGGTGACCAGGTGGTGAAAAATGGCTCTTCAGCCCCTGCTCAGGTGAAACACTGCAAAAATAAGGAGGTCAGACAGATATTGAGTAGAGGTTGTTCTCACCATTAGCTGATTTGCAGTGGTAAAAGGCATCTTTCCTCTGCTGTGCCTCCCTGCTGTCTCTGCAGGGCAGGTAAAGAACATCACTTTACTTCCCCAGCTTCAAGGACACACCTTTTGGCAGTGCAGACAGCTGGCTCGGTGCCTCCAGCTGAAAAGTGGAACAGGATTTGCTTAGTCATTTCTTCCACAATATGAGACTGATTCTTCTTGCTTGGAAAATGAAAAATGCCCTTTTTTCAGTGGGAATTATATCAGACTCCTAAAGTGCATCTTAGTAGAAAAATCTATGGAAGCAATGGGTTGCATGAAAACCAGCCTGGAACACATAAAGTACAGAATGAGGAAGGGAGAATTTATACTTAATGTTGTTTCTCTAACTTGGTTTGGAACTGGTCAGGAAGCTTGCTCTTTTTTTCCTTTTTTTTCTTCTTTCTCTTGGGAACTGGGGGAAAAAGAAATTACAGTGTTTTTAAGCAGACAGAACTGCAACAATAGTGAATAGTGTCATCAGTGACTGCCAAAAAAACTGCCCAAATTATTTGTCACTCCCACTGAATTTCAGATTGATGGCAATTAGTAAACAGAAAATCTCACTGGCAGTTACCAAACAGGAAAGAAAAAGAGCACTGCGTGTCAGACCACTTTCTTCCATCACACTCCTTATCGATGTTTTCTAATTTCATCCCTGATTTAAGCACACAGCAGGTTTTTATATGTTAGCTAATGTGTACTTCAATGTTTTACAGATATATTTCCTCTAAGCTGCTAACTAAAAATCAAATCTGGCCTTTTTTAGGTCCTCAGTCAGCTGGTGAGAAGCCTGGAGTACAACTGGTCATGTCCTATGAAAACACCTGCCTGACAATAATGCTGAAACACATGAGGAACCTCGTGAGTATTTTTACCAGAATGTGTAACCAGTAAGTCCTTGCATTTGCAGAGCACTGTGAAAACATTAATCTTCAAGCAGCCTTTCTGGGATAACTAATTTCAGCTCAAAGCAATGATAGTGCCGTTCTGTCACGATCTAACAATTGGTTTTTCCTTTTGAGCTCACTCAGTATGGTTGCAGGTGTGAGACAGATAGAGGAGCTGGGTTTCCTTAATGGCTGGTAATGGCCTTTTCCAAGAGAACCAATTTTGATTCTGTTTTGGCTCTCTCACCTGGCACATTTTGATAGCAGTCACACATAAGGCACGGTGCAGCAGCAGCAGGACTTTTTGCAGCATGTCAACCTGGCACTGGGGATTGATTATGCAGACATTTCCTTCCAGTCCAGTCTGTGAGGAGGGAAGAGCTGAGCAGAGCTGTGTTTGAAGGAGCAGTGTCGTTTGGAGGCACGATGCTCAGCTTTGTAGCACTGTCAGGAGGCTGGGAGGGAAATGCTGAGGGTTCCTGGAGCCAGGCTGCAGCAGGGGAAGCTGGCAGGGCTCCTGCAGCACAAGGCAGGTGGGATTGGCTGCTGAGGGCGGCTTCAGAGGTGGAGCTGGGGCTGTGTGTGAAGTGTGATCTCTCACTGGGGAGCGTGGGGGTGCTCCATCATGAATTCCCTGCCTGGATGTGCCCTTGGATTCCCGTGGCTCACATCTCAAGCAATGGCTGTGGCAAGGGAGCCTTTATTTGTCTGGCTATTATTGGCTGTTGTGGGCTCTCAGTGCACACCCTGTGCCACCTCCATCCCAAACTGGGATGCAGTCCCTTTTCCTCAATGGGGCCAAGCTGAGGGGCTTGTGTGAGCACCAGCCAGCAATAAAATGAGGCTGATGGTTTAATTAGTGGTATGAGGCACACGAGGCTTACACAGCTCTGACTGTTCTCTGCTGGCCACCCTGGCTTCTCATTTGCAATTCAAGCATCTCCATTCTGGTCTATGACATTCAATACATCTCTGTCATGAGATTTTTTTTCTATGTCCTGTGTGCCACTTTGACAGGTGAGATCAGCCTCTGCTGACATGTCCAATTTATACAAACTTTATCTTCAGGATGTAGCAAAAGACCTTCTTTATTTTTTTTTCTGTTGAGCTTTTTAAATCTAAGTGACTTTGATAAGCTTCTCATTAAGTTCTAATTGGTGGGAGGGGCATATTTAAGTGATTGCCATTCTGATGATATCCTTGGGACTTCAAGCAGGTGATGTGGAGATGCACACAAACAATTTGCAGGTGTTGGAATTAGTCTTCCTTTCTCCTTGCTTCCATCACTCTAAGTGTGTAGGCTCCTAACTGTGTTCTTAGGCAGTTCCAGCCATTTAATTAAATTAAATTACAGCGCAGATAGCTCTGTAGTGCAAACATAAAATCCAGGGCTCAGTTCACTTCATTATGGAAAGGGATAGTACAACTTGAAGTTACTATGTTTCTTTTGAAATAGGTAATTTAAATCAGGTAATTTAAATCAAACCCATTTTAGTGGGTTGGAAGAGAAGTGGTAGGAGTCCTGTTCAGCAAGGCTAACAATGATTCATGACTCCAGAATAAGGTCATTGATATAGCAGCCAAATTTAGGCAATCATGGTTTTAAATTCTGGGCTTCCAATTCCTTCCTTCCACCTGGCCATCCGTCCCTTGTCATCTGATCTGAAATATGAAATTGTGCTTCAGGGTCCTGTGATACTGCACTGCCTTCAGACCAGGAACTTCTAATAGGAAGGTTCTTTATCCCATTAGTGATCTTCTCAGCTTCCCAGCCTTATAAATCAATCTTTCTAATGTGCTCTCTTTTCTTTTTCCTTCTCTTTCCTCTTCTTTTTTTTTTTTTTTTTTTGGTTGAGCTGAACAGGGATTTTAAAAGTATGCCAAGATCATATCTTATTCAAGACATGTTAAAGCTATTTCAGGTATAGTCAGTCTTTTGCAGAGTCTCACTAATTATATTTTAGTGGTTCATCTGTGCAGAGATTACTTTGCTATCTTGTTTTATTTCATAATTTATAATAAATAATTTTTGTTCTGCTCTTCCCTATTTAATTTATCTCTTTAAAGAGATTTTATGATGTGTTCAGATGCGAAAATAATTGTAGTGGGCCAAATTAATCCCAAATGGAGCTTCACAGAACTGACAGGAATTGTGATAGAGACTTTTGATCCATGGAAATAAATTTGATTTAGTGTTTGTGTGAGTTTATTTCTAGGAGTTTTAATAGGAGACCTAGATCCTGCTGTGCAAATCCTATATTGATATACAATGCAAAGAGGCTCCCTAAGGAGCTGGTATTTTTATAGCCACTCTCAGGTGTCACACAGGTTCTTTAGAGGAGGAAGCCAGAGGACTGCAGTGCCATAACTTTGCAGGAATTTCTCCTGAAGGAAATTTGCCCATTCACGTGGGGTGTGATGGAGGGAAAATGCAGCAGCAGTGGAGAGAGCCCTGGTGTGAGGAGTGGTTAATGTGGGTGCCTGCATGGGCCCCTGGGATCTGAGGCATCCACAGAGCCAGATTTGCTGCAGATGCACAACTCTCATCTCTGATGCAGCTTCAGAGTGTCCTCTGCCTCCCCACTGCAACATTTCAGTCATGGGTAAAACAAGCCAGTCCTGCTTGAAGAAAACTCTATCAGAATTTCTGCAGAGACAAAGAGCAGAGAGCAGCCTTATGGATTTTGTGCCTGGAAAGGGCCATTAATCTAATCTAACCTTCTGCGAAGAAAAAGCTGCGTTTTTTTACCAAGGAAAAACTTGCAGCCAAGGAAACTGTTTGAACACAGAGATGGTAAGGCTGGTTGGCAATGTTTGCCTACAGTTTTAAGGCTGTGGGTGCACAATGAAGACAAGTTCTGTTAAACAGATATTTATAAGGTACAAAAAATGTTTCAGTCTCAATATTTGCCTCAGGAATTCAGTTTCATTTGAATCCTGAGATTCTGTAAGTCAGGTGGCTTAGAATCCTGAAATTCTGTAAGCTCACTGCTTCTACTTAGGATTTGAATGGCATCACCATGATTGCTGAGGCAAATAACTTTAAATTCAGTTTTCAAATATACAAAAGCCATGATGCCAAAAAATGCAATTTTCCAATCTATTACATAACCTGAAGTCAGCTTATTTGGGCATTGCTCCTCTCAAGTGCAGACAGTGCCACACTGGGCACTTTCTGGACTACACTCAATATTGCCTTAATAAAGTGAGGCTGGGGGAGAGGCAAACATTTGTGTAGGGGTGAAAACCTTGGAGGCCTGGAGAGTTTGCCTCTGGAGTCAGGGAGGATGTGGCAGGTGGAGGGGTGAGACAGGGCAGGCTTATTCCATCAAGACAATAGCACAGTACCTGGCAAAGTGCATTAAGTGGTCTCAGGAGCGATATAAAGGAGCCCCAGGGGAGATTTGTTTGGCCTCTGAAAGGATTTGTTACCTTAGGACAAGAATAGTGCAATTGTGGCAGCACAATACCCAGCCAAAGAGCAGCAGGCAGGAACAGGAGCACAGGGGGAATGCTGCTCTACCTCAGAAATGTAGGCTTGTGCAAATGTGGAGATGGATTTATTGAAATACATGTAGATTTTGAACTTGTAGCGTTCAAGTGCAGTTCTGTTCCCTTTTATTGAGCAGCACAGAGAATGGGAGATATCCAGAGCCCACCAGGTCTCACACAGGGCTGGCTGTGGGCTGGTTTAGTTCCACACAGCCAGAAACAGCCAGGCTACCTAATGGTGGACTTGCCCACTCCTCAAAAAAAACCCAGAGGCAGCAGGAACAGCCACTGCTGACACCCAGAAAAGGTTTCTAACACATCTCCTTGCCTGCTTCATGGAGAAGCAAAGGGAGCAGTGGCTCAGCACTGGCTCAGGAGGAAGCCTGCTTTTGCCACTGATTTCATTGCCATGGCTTCCGGCGTGCCCTGTTTTCAAAGATAAGCAGCTAAACTTCCAATCCTCTCTGCTAAACATTTTTTGCCCATTACTTCTCGTGGACAGAGTAACTCCTCAGGGGTAGAGGGGAGGAGAAACAAAGCCAAGTCATCCTGAATCTCCTGCCAGTAAATGGAAAATGTTACTAGAATTCAGGAAAGCGTGCGTGGGCGATGAATTCAGAACCAATTTTACGGGGGAAAAATTTGCTGGAAGAAAAAATAAACTCCTACAGTTCTTTGCAAAAGTACTTCCAGCTTTCCTTTTATAAAAGCTCTGAAGCTGTCATGTAGCACTCCTGGTGATTAATGATTCTAGGATAGCTGATATGTGGGTGACGAATTAGCAATCAGCTTTAGGCTTTCACAGACATCCAGCCTCTTTCCACTGTGTGTACAAATTGCTTCCAAAAATGTTTGTGAGATGCAGTGGTTTAAATGTTTTGGGGAAAAAAGGTGGGAGCCAGTTGCTGGAGTCGTGAATGCTGAGAATTTTAGATTTTCTGTGCTGACTCTGATTCCCAGAAGAGCCCTGCATTTGGTCTGAGGCTGTGAAGAAGCTTCCAAAATTGATTGATAGCACTGGGATTATGCGTGTGGAGTTGGTTAGAAGTGTGTGATATCACAGGGTGGGAAACAGTGTTTGAGGTTTTAGAATATAGTAATATATATGAAGCAAGATGGAGGTTTTAGGGTGGAGACAGGTTGTTCTTTACCTTATTCTTCACCCTTTTCTTCATGGCTTTGGGCGGTGTTTTGTAACTGGACAGAAGAGTCCGTAGTGCAGGCTTTGAGTAATTAGTTATTGGGCTAAAAGTGAAAATAATTTAGGTGCCATTTCTTAATTGGATAGTTTAGCCTTAAAAGACCTTGTAACAAGAGATTGTTGGCCATTTTGTGCCTTGCTAATGAAAGGCTGCAGAACTCCCTGCTGTAAGACTGTAAAATTGATAAGAAATAACAAACACCTGAGCCTTAATGCAAACCATTGTCTCAATTGCCTTCAATCCTGACCTCGAGAGAGTCAGGAAAAGAAGCCAAAAACCAACAGGCTGCCAAAAAAGCAGCCAATCTTTTCCAAATCCAAAGGGATCAGGTCCAAGCCTGCAGCAGAGGGCTGTGGGGATGTTCCCACCTGCAGCACAGGTGGATGCTCTGCTGCCTTTGCTGGGTTTTCTCTCAGCTTGAGCTGGGGAAGGGTCGGGGATCTTTGTTCAGTCTTAGTTGGTTCCCATAATTCCTCTCACTAACTTTTACACTTTATGGCTATCATTATATAGATTTAAATGGAAAATATTTTCTGCCTGCCAGTAACACAGTACCTGGCAGTGCCTGGCAGTGAAATAAAAGGCCGCATTATCCTTTCAGAATATTGTGAATGTGTACTGCTTTCCTTACTGCAGCCAACAGGGATTGGAATGGAGGTGCACAGGTAGGCAAGGCAGGGATGGAAAACAAGTGGAACAAAAATGACTTTGAGCTGAACAAAGTTATCCAGAGAGTGTCAGTGACAGAATTAAATCAGCAGCTTGGCTGATGGAGGGAGGTAACATTCAGATGAAGTTCTCCTTAGTCTGGCACAGGAAAAAATAAAAAGCCATGGGAAGAAAGCTCTTGTGCTAACTTTAGCTTATAAAGAATTTGGATTTAATTTTATATTCATATAAAATTATTTTAAAGTGGAAGGAAACTAGCAGAGATAAGCTATGTTCTCCTTGAGACTGAAAATTAGCTGAACACCTCTAAACAAAGGGTACTACAACTCAGCGGTACTTTAAATTGGAAAGAGATGAGGTCTGTTCTTGTGGCACAGGGATTACTGTTGGATTCAAACATATTTGTTTTGAAAGGTGTTTGACAAATATGTTGTACAGAAAGTTCTGTTATTATTTCTTGTTAAACCCTTTAATCTGTCACAGTCACAGTACTGCCTCAGCTCTAAATTCTAACTGCTCATTTTTAAGTAAGTAATTCCCTACGTAGTTGATGTGTGTTGAATAAGGGAAAAAAAAATCAAAAACAAAACAACAGTGAGTTCTGTTTAATATTATCAGTGATCTGGGAGATGAAGGTGAACAAAAATTCGATTTGCCACTGGTTGCAAATGAAGAAAACATTAAAAATAATAGTGCAGACAGAGCAAGATCAAGAGAATAAAAGTAATTTCCAGAACCCTACAAGCAGCTTGGACAAATGAAAAATATTTCCTCGGGGAGGGAGAGATCTATATCCCACAGTAATGTGAAGATAAAACAAGGCCACAGTGAGACATGAGGCTGCTACAAGAGATGCCAATGAGAAAGGCCAGATCCTGGTGTCATGGGGCAGAAATGAAGCAGTTCATCTTTATAAGGGTTTGAGAGTAAACTGTTTCTCTCAGGATGTTTTTTTAACTAGAATACAGGTTCAAAGAACAGCTCTCAGTAGGGCTGCTGGGGAGTGATTGATTCTTCAGGGGTGATTTATTGTTACTAAAACTTAGTTAAGAACAGACTAACAAGGACACGAGTCAATTGTGCAAATATTTAAGGGAGAAGACAGGAAGGTTCAGGAGGAATTATTTAGAACATTGAGCAGGAGCATAAGTAGAAGTAATGAGAGCTAATTAAGGAGCAGAAATTGCAAGCCTCATATAATGAAATGCTTTCTTACACAGGGAGATGGCATGCTGCAGAATAATTGAAAGAAAAGTGCAGGGAGATTGTACAGTTGGAGAAATTAAAGATAGGCATATACAGACTTTAGTAACTAATTAAGAAATTGAGAAGAAAAACAGTGCAGAATGAAGGCACGGATCACAATCTCACTGTTTCTTTACATATTTTATATTCACTTACTCTCTGGGCCCAGGCAAGGAGAGAAAAGAATTTGTATGTGGCAAAAAGATAGGAACAGAACAATAGCCTTTGCTTGTGTTTCTTTTCTCAAAGGCTAATTTCCTTTCATGCCCTCTAACAGGCAGCAGTGCTCTTAATCCTGACTGATTTCAAAAGGAAAGTGAAATGGGGATTTGTCTTTAGCATTTGTTCTCTTTTGTACTTTATTCAAAAGAAGAAATTCTGGGATCTATGTTTCTAAGGGTCAAAACAAGATCATTCTTATCTCAGCCAGTGTCACAGACTCTGTGACTGAATATTCATCTGAAAATTAAGTGTCCCAAGCACAGCGGTAATACAGGGTTGAAAGCAATGGAATTTAGTTTCTATATGGGCTTGGTGGTAATTCTGAGATAAAAGGTTCAGAGACTTGTTCATGAAATCTGCTCTCTGCATTCTACACCCTACACCAACATTGCTTATCCACAGGATAATACAGTTTTAAAGCATACCTGACCCTTGATTTCTCTCATCTATTAAAAAAAAAAAAAAAAAAAAAAAAAAAAAAAAAACAAAAAAAAAAAAAAAAACAAAAACAAACAAAAAAAAAACAATGGAGTTAATTGTCTTAAAATAGTAATGCAACATGCAGTTCAGAAATCTAGAACATGCTACTTTTTCTTTCAGAATAAAAACAACTTCTGTGTGATTCTCTCTCAGATTTTTTACTGGGAGTTGTACATTTATTCCATACATTCCCACTTCTGCTTTATATTCTGTTTTTAAACCTTGGTAACTTTTTTCTGCCCACATGGTGCCACATGGAGCACACAGCAATGGAGTCCCAAATATCAGTGAAGGGTCAGAAGTTTGTCAGACTCAGGAGCTGGAGTTGAGCTCTGAGTGAGTTGGGTACAGCCACAACCCATTCTGCGATGTCTTTTTTTTGTTGCTTGTTCAGAAACAGAAATAAGCACATGCAAAGTTGTGCCATTTCGTGCTGAAGTGAAATTCTAGTCCTACTTGCCTGTCAATGGTCTCTACAAGGCAGGATCCTGTTTTATAATAGTTACAAAGTGTGGTTGTGCAGATTCTTCCCCATTTCATTTGGGATTGTGTCTGTCCTTATCTCCTTTAGATCATCAGGACAATGAAATATTTTTTTTCAATGGGGCATCATAGATAAATCTCAGTGTATTTCTTCAGCTTTCTGGTTTCAGAGCTCTATAGAAATAAAGGCTTGGGAGAGAAACCTGTGTGACCTTAAGGGTATCCTCACTTTCATTTTATTTATTTCATTTAAGCAGAGATAGATGGGCTTTCCTCTTAAATGACTGAAGCAGATCAGAAATATTTTCATAATTCTTAGAAAGCCCTGTGTCTTTTGGGATCCAATTTTTTTCCAGAGCTGTGTCCTTAAATTTAAAAAATCACCAATTAATTTTTAAAAACTATTTAACAAATAATTCCTGTTAATTTTGAAAGTTGCACTGTCTCTGTGCCTTGGGATCAGTTTGAAACTGAGATGTTTACCTATGCGATGTGCTGGAATCACATTTCCATCTCATTGTGATGGATCAGCTGCCTGCTCAGGCTGGTTTGAATCGCATGAAGTATCTTGCCTGACCTGATCATTCCAGAATGGACCATTTCCCCCCAGTTTCCATCTCCATACACACCTTTTGTCACTGCTGGTGGCACGAGCAGCAGGCTCCATCTCAGCTGGGGCCAGGCACCAATGTGGGGGCAATTTCACCAGGCCAGACCAGATGCCCACAGTGTGACAGAGTGAATCTCTTGCTGGTCTCACTCCCTGACAGGGTTATTTTTTTCCCATTTGACAGCCAGGAGACCTTGGAAAGGGTTGGTTGTTGGTTCACTCTGTAGAAATGTTGTGTCTCAGGACAGCTCTAACCCCATTTTTCCAGCCCAGCTGTCCCCTCAGGAATGCTGCAGAGCCAGCTGTTCCAGCCAGGCTGCTCCAGTCCTGCCCACTCTGCTGCAGGCAGGTTGATGAGGATGCTGAGGGTGTTGGACATAAGCTATATTTGGATATTCACATCAATAATGTGAATAGAGCATCTTTGCATTTTTAGCATGGGAAATGACAAAGCCATCTGGAGGCTCGCTCCACGGGCACTGCCAGCTTTCCAAAAGGTAGAAAATGCCTGCTCGAAAAAAAAATATGCTTTCCAGAATTTCCCTGACAGCAAAATATTTTTATTGGCCTGCATTAACTTGAGATAAATGCAATTTCTTCTTTGCTTGCCTTGCCACTGATCTCCACAGCAGCAATGTTTTGTCTTTATGTACATATCCAGATAACCCAAAAAAACTGGGATCAGAAAATGTAATAAAATAAAACTGCTGTTAAAGAAAAACAGTTCAGTATTTTCAAATTTTAGGTGAAAAAGGTGATTGTTTGGGGGAAAAAAAATACCATATTTGTGCAATCACTTTTGACAAGTTTCCTTTCTCTTTTGTCTTGCCAATAGCAGAGAGTGCAGGGTGCACCACAGTGGTGGAGTGGAATATCTTCTTCTGTAATTATTATTTAATTACTGCAAATGGGATTTTATTTTTCATTTTCTTCAAAGCAATTTGGGGGTATTTTGTGAGAGGGAAATGAAAAGCTCAGTAGCAGGGTAGAATAGAGGTGTTCATGCTTTGGGATATGCAGAGCTCAAAGGAAGAACAAGGAAAGTCTTGGATACCACTTCAGGATTTGGGAAGCTGTTGGAATTCTAGATGCTGAGAATTTCAGACTTTCTGTGCATACAGTCTCTGCCTCCCAAGAGAGCACCGAATTTGACCTGAGGCCATGAAAAAAGCTTTCAAAATTAATTAATAGCACTGAAATTACAAGTTTGTAGTTGATTAGAAGTATATCATATCACAAAGTAGAAAACTTAGAGTTTGGGGGTTTAGAAAATAGTAATATATATGTGAAGCCAGATGAAAGTTTTAAAACAGAGACTAGTTCTTATTCTTTACCTTCTTCTTCATAAGTTTAAGTAATATCTTGTAATTAGGCAGAAAAGTCAATATTGCAGACTTTGAGTAATTAGTTATAAAGTGAAAATAACTTAAGTATAATTTCTTAATTAGACAGTTTAACCTTAAAAGATCTTGTAAAAAAAACTAGTTACCCATTTTGTGCCCTATTAGTGCAATACTACAGGTAGCAACAGCACAACCACCCATTCACCCAGCAATCCCCTTTTCCCCGAAGTGTATATATCATTAATCTGCCTTTGAAGGAGCCTCTAGCTTTGTGATACTAATTTCTCAGCTCTTTAAGCTCAGAAGCAGCCCGGAGGATGTTCTCTTTTTCCTGAGGCAGAGCTGTGTTTGCTAACGAAGCTGCAGCTCTGGAAGGCAGGGTTGAGCCTTCCTCTGCTGAGTGGCACAGGGGCTTGGGGGCAGTGGAAAACACCAGCACTGGTGGCCCCTCCAGCTCCTCACTGGCTTTAATTTAGTCCAGAGGCAGCCAGGAATTTACAGAGGTTACCCCAGTGCAAGGATGATTTCTTCTGTGGATTTTTTCCTAATCCTCCTTTATTGGATAATAATCAAATCCACCTAATGTCTCCACATGGTATATAGACATTTTGTCTTGTTGAAGGTTTTTCCTAACCACTTACCATAGTGGTTTGCTTTTCAAACGTGTATGCATGTCTTGATATCAATGATTATGGAATATTTTGTAGTCCTTTCTTTACTATGTAAATAAATTCTCACAGCAGTGTATGTAAGAGAAGAACATAAGGATGGTAAAGGATAGGAAGACTAAGAGAAATAATGGACAACATGAATTGTTTTTATTTGAGGGCAGGAGCTGAAATGGGAGTCTTTCTAATGCCTGGATATCTATTTTATTTATTTTATTTAATTTTACTTTTTTATTTTTTTTTTTTTTTCCTTTGAAGAAAAGGAAGAAACTCAGATTTAAAAATGTCGAGGAAATGAATTTTTTGGGGGGGAATAAAAGTAGTTATTCATAGAGGAGGAAAGATATCATTAGTTAATATAAGTTAGTTGATCATTAGTTTTCACTGTCAAGATTGTTGAAAATGAAAAATGGGAAAAAGAGAACAGCAGCTGGAACTATCAAATGTTCAGGAGCCATCAATCTGTTCCTCTCTAGGACAAAAGGTGATCTGCATGTCTAGCACTAACAGAAACTGATGACATGATTTAAATTTGAGGTAAAAGTCACCTAAAAAGAAAATTTTATGTCACTTAGAAAGTGAGTTTTAAAAAGTTTTACAATAAATTATCCTTAAAATGAGTACTTTAAAAATCATATGAGAATAGATCAATATTCACATCGGATGCTAAATCACTGAATAGTTGAATATATGACAAATTTTGCAGTAGTTATGCCTATAGTAATGCTAAAAAAGAATCCTTGTGTGAGGAGAGTTGTAGATCATTAATAACGATCAGGGGGAAAAAGTCATTAGGATAATACATTCTTGTGGAAAAATTAATTGAATTTCATCCATTATTTCCCAGCCAGAGCTACTATATTTAAAATTAAATTATAGAGGATGTAACATACCTCTGTGGGTTTCTGTAAACAAATACCAACTTGTTTTGGAAAACAAAACTGGAGTGGAAAATTGACCACAGTTATAACAGATCTAGCCTATGTTAGGTTTTCAGTATTGAATTAGAGGTATGGAAAAAGTAAACTCAGAGTTTTACTTTCTCTCCCTCATTCTGCCTGACTTTAGAAGAAAATAACATTTCCAGAGTAAAATCCTTTTTTAACAGAAATACAAGCAATAGTAACTGAGCTCCTTTAGAAACATTTGTCATTATCAAGGTCAACTAGGCTGCTCATTCTCTGAGAAAATAGTTCAATCATCACTTGGTTGTACTTGAAGAAAGAAAATACATTCAGTTTCTAAATTCAATTTGAAACAACTTCTAAATTCAGATTTTTTTATTGGCAGATTAAAATCACTGGGGAATTTTGTGGGCTTCTTGTCCCTAAGCATACCAAGAGAACCTATGCCATTTTTGTTGGGAGCTTGGTTTTATACCTTTACAGCCTGACAGATTTTTATAGCTTGGATTTATTTGCAAGCAAACACAATGAAAGATTTAAGACAGTAATTTAAATTGGGAGTAACTTCTTCTGAAGAAAGTAAAAATCCTTTCTTTTTGGGTTAATAAAACGACTACAGAATTAAACACAAATAGAACTAGATTTAAAACTTTAAGCTTTTTCTGTTTGCTTGATCACAAGTGCATTCAAGCTATAAAGGTTTTGCAGATTAAAGTGCAAAATGGCTTTCCCAAGGTACCCTTTGATTTTATTTTTTTTTCCCCTGGCCTGGACTATGGACAGAAATAAGTCAGTTTTTTAAATCCTTCAATAATAAAAAAGAGGGGGTTTGCTGGATTTCAGAACTACTTATGAACCTGCTAGAAATCTTCCTCTGTTTCTATAATGAGCTCACCAGAGCAAGTCCTCTTTGGTGCAAAGAGAGAAATTCCACCTGAACATGGGGAAGAATTTCTTTCCTGTGTGGGTGACCACATGGAACAGATTGCCCAGAGAGGGTGTGGAGAATCCCTCCTGGAGATGTTCCAGAACCATCTGGACTCAATCCTGTGCCCTGTGCTCGGGGATGACCCTGCCTGGCCAGATGATCTCTGTGGGTCCCATCTGGGATTCTGTGCTTTTGGTCAGGTGTTCCTCATGTTTACCTAAATTTATAAACAACCCAGTGCAGTCTGAGTTAGAAGTGATCACTAAATGTGATACTGTAGTATGACAGAAGTCATAATCCTTAGTGAGAAAAATATTTATGATGTTTCCTCCATTTTTCATGATGTTTCTCTCCATTTTTCCTTTATTGACCATTCTCATATAGTTCAGTGCTCAACTCAGAAACCCCAGAAAAGGATTAGTTTGCCCAAAACTTGGGGGGTTTTTTGCCTGCTATTTCAGTTTGCCTTAAAACTGTTTACTTCAAATTCCACCTACTTATGATTTTAAAAGAGATTTTTGCCATGTTAATGCCAGTCTGGTTTTGCACTATTGCAGTCAAACTGCCACTGTCACTCCTTGCTCCTGCTAGGAAGTGTTTATCAAAGTACAACTCTTTCCACTGCAAGTCTTGCCTCAAGAAATCCTGTGGTTAAGTAGGCTCTTCACAAGAAAAAAAATTCAGCTCTTGTGCCAATCAAAAGAGAAACCAGCAAAAACTCATCATATGAGCTCCCCATACTCTGCTCTTGTAAGGCTGGGGCTGGTTTAAAACCGCTCTTAATGTGGAGTTTTGAATTATTAGGGCATGGTGGGACAGAGTCTTTAGCAGCTGGAGCCCTTCATTAGATGGATTGTGTGTGTCAGGAGGCAGGGGAGGGCAGCTGACGAGTGCAGCGCCTGATCTGGCTGGGAGAGTGCTCAGCTGAAGCTTTCCTGATTGTTTGATGGCATAACAGTGCCACTGCAGATGGAGAATTGGGACAGCAGTGGGGTTTGGAGTGGCCTGTTTGCCTTTCCTCAGCACGGGAAGAGGAAGGGGGAAAATGTCACCTGTAAAGTTGGGGAGAAAAAAACAACAATCAGAACTACGATGTGTACTTGGAATTCAAGTGGCTGCACATCAAATTGCCTCTAACAGTCTGACTGCTGATTGCCACTATTCATGAAAAGTGGCTTTATTTCAGCTCTGAAATATCCCAGAGCAGCAGCTCTCCCCTTGAGTTTCCCCATCTGAATCCCTGAAATGTTCTCTTTTAATTTCCTCTCTTGACCCTCTCCTCCCCCTCACCTCTTTCAACACCTATTTATCTACATTCAGAGGGATAGTGGGGAAGTATTTTTCAGTCCATCTCATACACCCAAAACACTGCTGCAAAGTGCCTTCCTTAAATTTTGGGAGGAATCAGCTGACAGGGGAAGGTTAGTTGGCTGAAGGCAGGGTAACATGACAAAGCTCAAAGGCATAGTGACAATTTTATGTGACTTCTTTTCAGTTAATCACATCTGGACACCCAGGTCCTGTTAAACCACATTACCTTTGGAGTCTGTCACCTCAGCCTGGTTCCATTCTTTGTCTGAAATAACTAAAACCAGTTGACCTTCAAGTTACACTGATGTTTACCTTTTAATTGAGAAATTAAGAACTTGATTGCACTCAGGTGTAATCCTCATTAGTTGGACTGGTACTTCAGGCTGCATTTCATTCTCCCTCCTGATTTTTTAGAGATGCTCAGTTTACTGTTACTTGTAATCCTCAATTGAAGTTTTACTACAGTGCTAGATCAACAGGGATGGGCTTTCAAGTGGACAGTGTAAATTGTAAATAAATCCTGCAATAATGATGTGGCAACCCATCCTAGGAAAATACCCTTTCATTCCATTGCCCTTTAATGTCTCTCTTTTGTTGGCCATTGAATCCCATCCAGCTCAATCCCATGGGTATTTTAAATCAGATGTGCTTTGTGGAACGTAGCAATAGGAATATTAATCACTCCCATAGTGATGACAATCTGTAATGGTTTGAGTGGGGCATCCTTTGATGCTGTGTGGTGTTAATGATAGCAATAATGAGCTTTGCAGTTGACCACATCATTTGCCTTGAAGGATCATTTCAGATAACAAAAACCAGAGGTTTGTTGTGCAAGAGCTAGTTGTTCACACACACAAGCACCATTTTCCATCCCAATAGAGAAGTTATTTATTGCTAGGAGACAGCAGTTTCTTCCATATCAGGGATATGTTGCTGATAATGCTGTAGAAAGCCCCATATTTCCAGACACATATTGTGAGTAATCAAAATTTGAGAAATTACTTCATTCTGAGCCAGGTGTAAAATTACAATGGGAGATATAAATGCAAGTGCCTGTATAATCCTCTGGGTTCATTGGTTCCAAATGTTTAAGTTCTCTTCTTTATGCCTGTATTCTTATTTGCATCTGTCACTGGATTGCCTGGGAGCTGACAGGTAAACTTCCTGTCTAAAATGCTGATTATTTATGTGATTAAAATTACTGATATTTTGATACACCCCATTTTGTGCTTTCTGACTGTATACTGTGTAACCAACACAAGGGTTTGTACTCAATTATGAATCAAGGATTAAGTGACAGGTGCTGGCAGCATGCCTCCTCTACATTTTTCATTTTTATGTTTCTTGTGTGTTCTTTCAAAGACTCAAGTAATACAATGTGTTTTCTGAGTAATTGTAATGCTGCTTTAGGAATAACTTTAGAGCTCCTCAGAAGTTATCAAAAATTCTCCAACCCACCTGGTTAATAGATTGCCTCTGATCTGGAGTTGCTACCATATAAAATGGAATATCTGGAATATCATTCAGTAACCTGAACTGGAAAATTAAAGAGAGATTGCAGCTGTGTGATGGGCGAGATGGGAAAGGCTGTAACAAGAATCCTGTCCTGCCCATATTGCTGCAGGAAATGCTCCTGGCTCCTCTATAGTAATATGTTTTACAAAACACCCTTAGAAACAATTGGTTGTCCCCATATCAGCACTGATACTTAGGGGTTAAAATCAATAGGAGCTTACTGTTTAATCCAGTTTCTGTACCTTGCTCTGGAAAGTGGAAGGGCTGGACTTTGTATCAGATTAAGATGAGTTAGGGTAGATTGAGGCTTAAGGGTTTTTCCATCAGAATGTAAATATTAAAGATAGACAATTTTAATTTTCTCTCTTGACCCTGTCTTTGTATTATTTAATTTTTATTTTCCTGATTCTATTTTAAGCTGAATTCTAATAATTGTTGTTATTCACTAGCACTCCAATTTAGCCCAAGAGAATACTGAGAATGTAACCTGTTTCTGTGTCTGCTAAAAGCCCAGATTTCATTTGGTACTTTTTTATTTGTTTTCTTTGCTAGAAGATGGACGTTCATATTTGTGACCTTGTTTTCCAGCACCTCCCAGATGGCTCTGCCCCAAGTGCACACGCTGAATTTTATCTTCTGCCAGACCCTGGTGAGGTCAGTCGAAGGAAAACCAGGACAGCTCCAAAAGGCTCTGACCCTACTTACAATGAACTTGTGAGTTCCCTTCACTTCCTTCCACCCTTTCTTGTTTCTCAGAATCCCAGAATGGGTCAGGCTGGAAGGGCACACAGTGGACACCTGGTGCCACCTCCCAGCTCCAGCAGGGCCATCCCAGAGCACAGAGCACAGCAGTGTGGCCAGGTGGGATATCTGCAGTGAGGGACACCACACCCACTCTGGACAATCTGTTCCAGTGCTCAGTCACTGCACAGGGAAGTTCTTCCTCACATCCTGGCATCGGTTCCTCCTGTTGCCTCCTGTCCCGTTCTGGGCTCTGCAGGAGCAGAGCCTGGTGCATCCCCTGAGCTCTCCCTGTGCACACTGGCAGACATGGATGAGGCTCTCAGCTGTCTCTTTTCCAGGGTGGACAGGCCCAGCTCATTCAGCTTTTTCTCATGAGAGAGATGCTCCAGTGCCTCACCAGATCCACAGCCCTTCCCTGGACTCACTCCAGGGCTTCCCTGCCTTTCTGGGTCTGTTGAGCCCAGAACTGGACACAGCTCTCCAGATATGCCTCACTGGGGCTGGTTAGAGGCAGGATCACCCCCCTCAACCTGCTGTCAGTGCTTTTCCTAATGCACCCCAGGACCCTTTTTGGCCGTGAGGGCACACTGCTGGCTCCTGGACGGCCTGTTGTCCACCAGGACCCCCAGGTCCTTCCCAGCAGGTCACCCACAACCCACACAGGTGCAACTTGTTTTATTTGCTTTGCCCACTCTTGAAATAAAACAACAATACAGCATTTTAGCAATGAGGATGACCAAAATGAAGGAATGTATCACAAAAAGGGACAACTGTCTGTTTTGCACCTTTCTCAGAAGTGAAGCAGTGTCTTTTATGCCTCTCTTCAGGAAAGCAGTTGGATTGTTCACAGTGCTCTGTCTCACCCCATAACCACAGTTACATGTTAGCCAAATGAGGCCAAGCATCATTGCACCATAACCCAGCAGTTCTGAATGCAGATATGCACAATAGCATGGAAAGTATTAATTGAATGGATGCTGTTATTCAAATTAACATTTGAAAATTGCTTGTCACTGTCCTAAATGATACCACAAGAATAAATAGCCAGGTTCTTTTTATGTTAAAATGCCATCAGTTCACAGCTATATATTATTATTTCACACATCACTGAAGTGCTCATGCCTCTGGGGTGAAAGAAAACATTTGTATGGAGAAACATTTACGGCAGAATGGGAAGTGGTATAAAGTGTGTTCATTTGTAAGGGCAGATGAGATTGAAACAGTAGGTGGGATTGGAGATTATAATTATTGCATGTAACAAATCTCCTAAAGATCTCAAAGTAATTTACAAATGCTCTTTCAGCAGGCTATAAAGTAGAAGGCATGGAAAATATTACCACTCCACCCTGTTTCACAGATAAGATATGATAAAACTTAGGTTAGTCAGCAGAGTCTGAGTGCTTATCTCTTAGTTTCTCACTCCTGGAGCTCTAATATTTCCCCTTTCCCACATCTGTTAATTACAAAAGTTGCCTGCTCACACTGATGACTTCCAGCATTCTGTAAGAAGGCTCCCTGAGTAGTATTGCTGCTCACAGCTGAGGCAAATTTCCCTCCCCACAGTACTGCAGTGGAATAACAAGGAAGTAGGCTTTATCTTTTTTGTCCTTTCTTTCTTATTTTTTTTTTTTTTTGCTATCAGAGTGGGATGAATCTAATTAATCTGTCTAAAGAAATTCCTTTGCATTTAAAGAACATTTAAAGCAAAGGAACATAATACAATTATATCATAACATTCATTAGTAAGGTATCCAAAATGGACAACAGATAAGAGCCAGCCAGCAACACTGGAAGACAATTATCTTTCAAATTGTACTTAGATCCTTTTGAATGCAGTGAAATCCAAAATCCTGTCTGCAGTCAGTCAGTAGTCACTGGGAGGAGATTTAATTGTGGTTAACAAGTATTCCACTGCCATTAAAAGAAATTCCATGAAAACTTTCATGTCCTTAATCAAAACTGAGAGCCTCTTTCCCAGATGCTCAGTCTTTTTCACTGGGAAGTGCTAATCACAGTGGGGACATATGGTTCCACTGAACCTGGCCATTTCCAACCCAATGGCTGTGCTTTAGCAGCTCTGCTCCTCCATATGTGATGTCATTCTGGATGCAGTTTCTGTCCAAGGCTGGTAGACTGAGGCAGAAGCCGCCCCAGGGAAGAAAAACTACTAAAAATATAAGTCAGCTGTCTCTTAAGTTAGTTACTGTCCAAAACACTGTGTACAGAAATGTAGCAGCCTTTTTTTATGAGTTCATAAGTTTTTATTAAATCCAAATGGCTGGAAGGAAGCTGTATATTAATTTCTTTCTTTGTTCCAGACTGAGAAAAATCTGAAATGTGCTTCTCTTGAGTATTTTTGATTTTAGTTTTGTACTTCTATTGCTTATGACTGCCTACAGCAAATTATCAACCTTGCAAAACTGCTTTTTATGTTTGTTTTTTATTTGTGTGTGAGAGTGAAGATGCGAAAGTCCAGAAGGGCTGACAATAAAATGAGTTACAGCAAATGTTTTGGAGTGGCATTTAGCTAACAAATCCTTCTTTTCTCCTGTGCCTGTATCTGGATTTTGGAATTTGTTGCATACACAGTAGTTAGTGTTATATTGCATTGAGAAGTGGTGGTGGAAAAGGAGTAACACAGAGAAATGGAATACAAAGATGAAATGAAGGCAGAGCAGCCCCAGCCAGTGTGATGGAAAGGGAGGAGGGGAACTGCACCAGGAGCCACAGCCACTCCCTCCAGCACCATGCATCAAAACTACCTTGGATTAATTACCAAATCCAGGAACTGTGCCATGGCTACCTAGGGAGAGGCAACTGTCCCTCATTTGTGATTAAAATGTCATTAGACTCCTGTAGGTCAACAGGGTTTCTCTTTTTGAAGCCAGGAATAGTTGAATTCCAGCCCTACCTGTCCCACTGATTTGCTGCATGGCCACACATAACTCACCTCCATCTCATCTCTCTGTGAAAAGGCAGGCAAATATTCTCACTGCACAATTATTTCAGAATTTAACTGTCCCCAAATTCTGGCAGGTGGCATTTGTTCTATCCACTAATTAATTGTTTTATCCACTAATCCACGCTAATTCATCCTTCTCCAGACCTTTCTTCTGTCCCTACATTCTGATGATAATGTATGTATACCTTACTCCAGCTGAATTTGCAATACCATTTTAGAAACAATTTACTGGGATCATTTGAAAACCATCCACCCTGCACTGCAAAAGTTTGTCATTGCTCAAAGATTAAAGCCTCTTTTTGGCCAAAGATTAAAAGTTGTTCATTACCCCAGTTCAGTTTCTTAGCATTTACAGCTGATATGTGTAGTTTTTGGTGATGTTTTTAAAACAACAGCTGGTACCTTTAATATATTGGCAAAGAAACGAGGCAGCTTTCTTTGGTAACATTAGCATTACCTCAGTGTCAGATCACAGATTTATTCTAAATTGTATTATGCTTACTGTGCCTGTCCTTGCTTTTCAGATTTTCTTCATCATCTCACTTTTATATCAGTGAGTGAAAGAGAAGCTGTGAAATTTGTAATTCAGAGACAATTTAGCAAAATAGGCACAGTAAACATGAAAACCAAAAAGCACCAGGTGCCAATTTCAGGACAGCCATCCCAAACTATTATTTCCAAAGGTTTTTAAATGGAAAAGGAAATGTTAACCCCTGGTAAGACTTTTCTTGGTCTTGTTGGTGCTTTCTGTGAGGGTTGCCTGGTGTCCTGTCCATTCCACGCTCCCTGTGAAATTCCTGCAGTTGCAAGTGGGAGTACAGAGGGGGCTCATCAGTCCAGCCCAGAGATCCAAGCTGGAGGGGCTCAGTCTGCCTTCACTCCTCCCCAGCAGTGCCTTGGATACAGATTCCATGGAAAATCCAAGCAGGAAAATGCCTTTCAGGCAGTTTCAGTTTCCCATTCTCCTGAAGTGAGAGAATGTCACCACGTTTGCTTTTCTACAGCATAGAGAGATTAAAATTTAAAGGGTTTTTCCACTGCTACTAAAATAGCAAAAATATTTCCAGCCATACAAATTTTAGCTTAAATGGACTTCTTTAAAGGGAGTTTACCTTTCAGGCCTGCACTGAGAGCATTCTTTCACATTTTATCAGCTCACAGCCTGTTCACTCAGCAGTTTTTATTAATGCAGAGACTGAAGCATGGGAATCTGTTCTGAGTGCAGCTGATTCTTGTTAGGTTATTGCTCCAGATAGTTTAGGGTTTTTTTAAATTCAGAAAATACACCATTATAATTTCATACTTAGTCCCAGTGTGTTCTCACAACATTAAGGTAATTTAAAAGCTATTTTAAATTTATAGGCATTAGTAATTTTTTAAGAGATGCTAAATTACTGTCTCATTTATTTTGAGAAGTATCAACAGCACTTCTGGAGTATCAGAAACATCTAAATTTAGTAACTTCCATTTGCTGAACTGGGTCCAATCTTTTCCAGTTTTCACAGAGAAAAGTATGAATACTGACTTTTTTTTTTCTCAAGCATTGTTCAAGACAGCTTCCAGATGTATTTTCACATAATATTTTAAATAATTATTATTTAATATATAATATGTATTATAATATATAGACTATATAATATATAGACTATATAATATATCATTCTATATAAAATATAGCATATATTATAGAGAATGATATATTATATAGTGTATATGTATATTATATATTATATATTATATATTATATATTATATATTATATATTATATATTATATATTTATATGTTTATATTATCTGTTAAAATATAATTATATATTATATATTAAAATATATACTATATGATATTATAATATATAATTTTAAATAGATATAATATATAATATATGATATATACTATATAATATATTGTGTACGTTATAGATAACACATAACATATAACATATTTATAACATATTTAACACATAATATATAATATATATAATATTATATATATTATATATTATGAATAGTATATGTATATAATAATTATATGAGGCATATTATATATAATTATATGTAGTGTATTATTATATAGTATATAACAATTATTATGTAATTTAAAGATTTGAAGTAATAATAATATTTATTTTAAAATAATCAAATCTCATGAGCCTAAGCTCGTGATTCTAAGGTAGAATCTTTTTATATAAACGAGATAAGGTCAAATGTATTTCTGAGGTAAATTTGCTAAGTTAAGTGAATTTTGCTCACGGTTAATAACTTACTATTCTGGATGGAAGTTTAAAGCAATTATCACAAAATTGGATTAGTCATCATCCTGAACGCTGCATTGAAGTGCTTTGCCTGTCACATAGATTAACAAATTTGTGTGGTTTTTTTCTGTTTCACTGTTTATGATTTCAGATTGTCTATGACAGAGTCCCAGAGCTCCAAGGCCGTGTCCTGAAGCTTGTGGTGAAAAGCAAAGGAACATTTGTGGGAGCTGTTAACATTCAACTGAGCAGAGTCCAGTTCAATGAAGAAAAGTGGTACCCACTGGGAAACAGTGTAATTTAAATGTTCTCCAAGATGATTCAATTATTTGCCCACTAATGTTTCTTTATCCCATTTCCCAGGGTACATTTTGTCTCAGTTGCCCTTGAGAATAGGCAGTCATCTCCTGAGCACATATCCTAACATTTCTAACCATTAGCCTCTTGTTTTAAAAGTGCCACAGATTGCTGCCACAGATTCCTGCCAGTGTGGGTTTAAGGAATCACATCCTAAGGACTTGTAGCAACATGCAGGAAGTTCTTATGACAGCAATGAAGGGCTTGGTTTTGTTAATATTAAATATTACTGTAAAAATACTGAATTCTGTACACGTCAGTGTGTGGGGGCTCATTCTTTGCCCATTAATTCCACTGACTGTGTTGAAACAATGCTGATAATGCTGTAATTTATCATCACTGCATGTGATTTCACCAGAAAACCATGGGATGGTTTATATATTTCATATATTTCAGATGTCCAGCAAATTTCACATTAAATCTTACCCAATCAATACTTTTGTTTTTTAAGAACTTTAAAAGCTTTGATACAATGTAACATTTAATCCAGGATATTCATTTGTCATTAATATATGTCGTTGTTTCTTTTATTCTGACACACAAAAAGCAGATATAACTGGTCATTGGTGTGAGGAAAGAAAAAGGGAAAAGCTAATGTTCGTGAATAAAGAGAATATATTGATTATGATCTTTCAGTGGGGCATTTATTTAAGATCATGATATACCACAGATATTTGTTCAGCAGTCTTCCCACATTGCACTCCTGTGCTGCAAAAGGAGTTCAAGTCAATACATGCATTGAATAGACCTCAATGCTATAAAATATATGTTTATATATATTAATATATATAATGAATAATAAATAATGAACATGAGTGCTTCCTTTTAAGTTCACAGATGCTAATTACAGGCTCTGTCTTTTTCTAATTTGAGGAAGCATTTAGGCACATCTTTAAGCATTTGGCATGTGAGCAGCCACAGTGAAGTGTCCATGATTGCCAGACCCACTGACCATGTAAATAAACCTTTCCAGGGCCAGGGACACATTTTTAAGGCATAGGAGATATGGTGATTTATGATCTGATCTGCTGTAAATTTTAAATTACCTTATACTGGACAAAACTGACATTTCTCCTACCAGGTGGAAAAGTGGTCAACGGAGAGGTAATAATCCCAGAAGTGAAGGTAATTGCCTTCTTTTCCCAAAGGACATTTACATCAGTCCTCAGAATATAAAGCTGCATAAAGCTCCTGAAGTGGGACTTGGACTGTTAGCTAGGAAATTAAATAAGCTGGAGTTTTTCTCAGCATCAAACCAATGGACTTGATCAGGTTTTATGTGAAAATTCTTTCCCCAGTCAAACTGGTGCACTAAGATCCTCCTCAGTAAGGGGAGGTGAGGGGAACTCTGTTTGAGTATTAATAGTATTAGTCTGTTCAGAGCTGTAAGAAACTGAAAAATATTTACCACGTGCAAGGGACATTGGCTGGCACACAGAATATCATCACTACAAAGATCTGGACACCAAAATTTTATGCTGTGGGCTCTCCTGGGAAACATATCAAGTGCCTTGTCACTCAAGCACAGAAAACACACTGAGAGCAGCTTACAAAGTTATCAAATTACCTGACCTTACAGTTCAATATTGGTTTTAGATTCCTCTTAGTCCACTGTCTCAGTTTCCTTGTTAAAACTATAATACAATTTTCTAACAGTGCTATTTCCTGTGACATTTTCTAACCCTTGTTTACCACATGCCCTGATTTTCTATCTTAAAGCAACATTAAATAAAACAGCATTAGAACAGCAATAAATAGAAAGAGCATTAAAATGTCTTATAAGAACTGTCTGCAAACTTAAGCAATAGTGTTTAATATTAAAGAAACTTGTCAATATAACATCCTTTTAATAAAAAACCTATATTTGAATAACAAATATGCCATTAATTGCATAATTAACAAATCTGCCATTAGTCTGTAGTCCTGTGGAAGGCCAACAATACTTCAGTTCTGAAAAGAAAATGAAAAAATTGTGTTTTATGGGCAAGATCTACACTGATAGCTCTGGTAGGCAAGAAGTTGTCCTCATAGCTCTTCACACACATAGTCAACCCTGGCTTTTTCTAAAATTGTCTGGTTCTCCTCAGAGTGCTGTGTTTCCTGAGTTCCCTGCTCCTATGAGGAACATGGTTCTTTACAAACCAGCCCAGGAATTTTTTATCTTGCTTTGGCAGCAGGAGGTTCAAGACTAAGGTAAGGAAAGGTACCAGTACTAACATATGTTTTTTTATGATTTTAAGTACTTTTTTTTCTCAAAACTATTTTTTCAGGTAAGAAAATGACAGTGGGGACTAAAGAGGAATAGCCCAATCAGAACCCACTTTTTATAAATTTAAAGGGAACGTTGTACGGGTAACTTTTTCCTGAAAAGGTACGATGGTAAAAAATTTTGTTCAAAACAAATAAAAAGGTCAATTTCACATACTCATATCCTAAAAATTATCTTGATCTCTTGTATATATTGGACTATTCTCACTCAAGAATTAGTCATAAATTTGAAATTAGCTCCATGTGACATTAACTGAATTTTTTAAATATACAAAAATATTCGGTATTTATGAATTGTTTCTAAATAATCAGAGAATAATAGAATCACAGAATGGCTTGGGTTGGAAGGGATCTTAAAGATCATCTCATTCCAACCCCCTGCCATGGCCAGAAACACTTTGTAGGTTGCTCAGAGCCCCATCCAACTGGCCTTGGACACTTCCAAGCAGGAGGAGTCCACAACTTCTCTGGAAACCTGTGCCAGTGCCTCACCACCCTCACACTAAAGAATTTCTTCCTAATACTCAATTAAACTTAATTTCTTTCAGTTTAAAACCACCCACTCTTGTCCAATCTCTATCTGTCCTTCTACTGGAAAGTTCTAGAAGGTCCTCCTTGGAGCCTTTTCTTCTCCAGGCTGAACAGCTCCAATCCTCTCAACCTTTCCTCACAGCAGAGGTGCTCCACACTTCTGATCATTTTCATGACCCTGCTCTGGACTCACTCCAAAATATCAACATCTGTCTTGTGTTGGGAACCCCAGAGCTGAATGCATCTTTCCAGTTGGGATCTCCTGAGAGCAGAGCGGGAGGGTAAAATCACCTCCCTCAATACTGTTTTTGATAGCAAATGTGGGCTATTTTCCCCTTTTTCAATCAGTGGGAACTTCCCCAGCCTGCCATGACTTCCCAAGTATATGGATAGCAGCTTAGGCCAGTTCCCTCAGGATCTGTGGATGTATCTCATCAGGTCCCATGGACTTGTGTGTGAAAAATTGATTTGTAAAGGGCTCTCAAAACCTGACTGAAAGCTCACACAGCCTTGTACATGTGTGTGCAAACTCTGAGATAAGGTGTGCTGACTTAGGAAGGCCATGGAATAGAGATGACATTGTTGAGAGAGAGATTGAACTAGAAACGAGTTTTAAAAGATGGTCTGTCAAAAAGACCAAATATTTTGGAGAATTAGAACTGTGAAAGATGCATTGCAGCAAGGCCATGTAGGATAAAAAAAGAGATAATTTGGGTTAGAAGTATTAGCAGCATTGTGTGGCAAAAGCTAATAGGCTGAAAAACATTTATAAGGTATTGTAACCAAGAAATAGAGTGGCTTCTGATGGAATGGTGGTGAGTTTTACATCTCTTATGTCTCAACCTTCTACAAGACTGATAATGGAAAAAAATCTTTTAAAACACCTTTCAGTTACCCCATCTCTATAGAGCTGGGATTTTCCAACACTCGTGCATTTCAAAGCTCCTTAGGTTTTCTCAAACTCAGTCTTCCCCTACAGAAAAATAGCAGTACGGCCAAGGACAGTAGCCCTTGTCCAGGACATCCCTTCCATAAAAGCCCCACTGGCTTCACAAAGTCATTGAGAATGTGCCAGTCTGGAAATCAGGCCCCTGGGCTCTTGGAAAGCCCGAAATGCTACTTTATTGAAGCAGGGGACAATCCCCCAGAATAATTTCTTCTGCAGAACATCACTAATAGAACCAAACATGAGCAAACAGCGATGCAGATTCCAGCTTGGTTCCATCTTTGGATAGCAGCGGAATGTTACGATAACCTGGAAATACAAGGACACCTTATTAGTGTATTAACCACAAGCACAGATATTAGAATGGAGTGGTTTTTTGGTCATCTATGCAGATAAGGCATAATTAATGATTCTGTAAATAGCTCTTTAAAATAAAATTAAATTATACAGGACCTAAACACCATTTGTGCTATTTCTTCTCATATATATATATAGTACTTCAATTCTGGTATTTTTAGTGACAGAGTGAAAAATTCTAATGTTTTTCAGGATGTGGTATTTTTTCAAATGGAAGACTTTTAGCCCAGTGATATTTAAACATGGGCAAAGGTTACAATGTAATACCCAAGGTTAGGTGCTGCACACATTGTTCTGATAGCAAATGAAATCAGCATGTGAAACAGCAGTGATGGCACCTACAGAACGGTGCTGCAGCAGCTGTGCACTGTCCAGCTGAGGCAGAAAAAAATGAAATGTAACAACTCTGCAATGACATCTTACAAAGTTGTTTTCATATGAGTAATTTGCTTTATTAGAGACAAGTCATGCCATCAGAAACAACGTGTTCATCTGGTTGGTTGAAACATTTGGAGAAGCTGTAGTTCTCAATTTCAAACATAATTCACTTACCTGCTTAGTAAACAAAACAATCTCTTCTTCAAAACCCCAGCCTGTATGGCTTGATATGACTAAATGTCCATTATTTCATAATAATAAACAATGTCACTTTTGATTAAAAAATAATCTGTATTCTGTCTATGTATATATAACTCCAGGTATTTAAGTAATTCTGTGTTTTGTATCAGTATCTCTGTTTTCAAAACTGCATATTTCAAAGCCCCTACTTGGGGGTGTCTGGTTGCCTGTGGAGTCTTTGGGGCCCACACTAACCTGGGTTTGGAATTTCTTGCTTCTTTTATACAGAATCATAAAATTTTTTAGGTTTGAAAAGGCCTCTGAGATCATCAAGTCCAGCCTTTGGCTGATCACCACCTTGTGAACCAGAGTGTGGCACTAAGTGCCACATCCAGCTGTTTTTTGAACACCTTCAGGGATGGTGATTCCACCTCCTCTCTGAGCAGCCCTTGCTAGTGCTGGACAACCTTTCCAGTGACAAAATTCTCCCTGATGTCCAACTGAACCTTCCCTGGCACAATTTGCGCTTGTTCTGTCATATTACACATAAGTTCCTCTGGTATTTAAGGTTCAGATTCTGGGCAGCAGATATTAATGCTGGTCTCAGACACTTTTCATTTTAAATCAGTTTTTAAGGCATGCACACAGTATGTGGAAGGCTTGGTTGATTTCCTATCCAAAGATACACTTCAAGGACTAAGATTAATTTCTGAAGACTCGTGTTCTAGCTCCTACCTACAGAATATTCTACAAAGTGTCCTGAGAGAAGTATAACTTTTTTTTTTAATTGAAATTGCTCCATTTTGCATTAAATAATTAACTACTCATGGATGATAATGGAGGTAATAATTGAGTTCCTGTCCTGTATTAGCATTCTCCATGGCAGATTCATTGGCACATGGACTGTAACAGAGAACTCCCCTTCTATTTGCCTTTAACCACCCAGGCTGAGAAGTTCTCTCAATTTCAGCCCCTCTGAGTAAAGCTACATAATCACTACATGGAAAATCAAATTCTGCTACAGCTGTGCAGCAAACATTCCTCCCCAGTGGAGTCTACAAGTAGCTGGGAGTCTGCTGCTGGGGAAAGGAAGGCAGTGTGGGTATAGATTTGAATCCTTTCAAACGAAAATGCAGAGGAGGGAGGAAATGGCACGACTTTTTCTCACTACCTGACAAAGAAAATAAAAAGATGTAAGTGCTGCTCAGCTTTTGGAAGGAACTTGCCCTCAGGGACACCTCAGGGATACAAATCCTAGGGACTGAGGGGCAGTCCTGTAGCACAGATTAAAGCAATTGGAGTGCTGAGGACTAAGACTGAAATCCTAGCTCATCCTTCAGCATTTTAGGCAGTTCTTCCCTTGTCTTCTTTTTGTGACTCCCTCTGCAAGAATTATTTTCCTATTTCACTGTTTAGAGAGCCTTGGTACCTAAAGCAAAACCATCATTCCAGACCTGGTTTCAGAGATCTCAATGGTAAGCGTTGCAATAAATTTTGAAATTATTTATCATTTCACTTCTTAGAAGCATTTTATTAATGGCTTCTGGTCATCCTGATGGCAAATTACTTTTTTTTTTTCATGTTGTGTTAAGGGGCAATTTGTTTGGCATCAATTATAGTTTTTGCACCTAAACTTATTCCCTAGCATTTTGAATTACTCCACTGGAAATATTTCCTCAAAAATCTACTGTTCTTACTTTTCCAAAATATGAATACCTAATTTGTGACCAAAATTAATCCTACAGAGACATTAAGCCACACTAAAAAAGCCATCTAAAAAAGCCTCAATTAATAATTTTGCAAGCACTTGTAAGCAGCAGTGCCTGATATTTGAATTTGTCTCAGATGTGAGTTGGTGAGTTGAATTTTCTTTCAGTATCCAGAAGTATACAAATAAAAGGAAAGTAAAAGGTTATCAGTGTAAAAATTTATGTTGTAGAAAAACAACTGAGCTCTAAGAGTAATGTCTTTGTTCTTGTATAACTCCTCAACCTCAACTAAGAATCACAAGCAGCTTTATGACTTCCAAACATGAGGGGAAAAAAGCCATTTAAAATCCTGTTAAGCTTAATAAAATAGCTCAGTGCCTGTTGCCAGCTCCAATGTTTTGCCTTCGCATCTTTATTCTCTAATAAAAGCTGTTTGTTTTGTCAGAAATAGCTTTGGAAAGCCAGTGTAGTAAACAGCCATTTTACATAAGCCTTTCTCCTTGGCCTATTGACTTCTGTGTCTGCTCTTTATGTGCAGCCTATTCATTACAAAGGTTCCAGGAACTCTACTGCCTTAACAAAAGAAACTCCAGCAAGAAAATTGCCATCTTTGGTCTAATTTATAACCATTGTTATAACCATTATAACCACTCTGAAAAGTTGCAGATAGGTTACCTGAGGGAGTTTTGGTGGCTTGTTTTGTTTTAATTTGATATTAGATTTTGAACTTATCTGAGTAGGAATTGCACAAAACTGCTGCCTTCGTAGCATTCTGACTAGTCTCACTCCTTGCAATGAATTAAAATACCACCTGGGCAGTTTCCATCTAGAATGGAATACTGCAGTGGGAATAATCTCCTGTCATTAATACTGCTTTGATTTCAACATCATGGATTTGCATTCAGAGAATACAATTAGTTAAAAAAACAGAGAGTGCCATGTATTCATTTAGTTAGACAATCTCCCTCTAGAAAACAGGCATGATGCTGTAGTCTCTCAATGCTACAGTAAAAATAAAAGCTTGGAATGTTGCAGATTTTTTTAAAGCTGTTACAGATGGCTCTCATAAAAGTACTACCTGTATTCAGGCTCATCACAGGTAAAGTGTATTGGCCAAGGAAGTCCTTGTTGACCAGAGACACCTCATCCTCCACACAGAAGCGTATCATTGCCAGCTCTGGAACTTGGATGTTGAAAGAGAAGGTTTCATTCCATCTAGGACACAAAGCTAAGGCAAAGAGAAAAGAAACAGGATTCGAATGTGATTTCTCTTTTTTTCTACTCAGTAACTGAATTATTGTACCTGCTATCACTAGTCTGAACTGGTAAAGAGTCATTCTTTCTCCCTAGATATCTGTGCCCATTTAAATAAATAACCAGACTCCCACTGACTCTAGAGGTGCAAAAGCCTAAAACAGTTGGTGTCATCCCTTAAAAGAGAGCAAAATGGGCCAAGGATAGCCAAGTTAAGAACTTCTGCTCAACCTGAATTTTCCTATGGCCATACCAGTTTCATGCTTTTGCCAAAGTTTGTCCTTTCACAGTGAGTAAATAAATTCAGGTAGTAAAACACTCACTTGACTAGAAAGACAAAAAAAGAATGTGGAACAGAAGGTGTTACTTTGTCTTTAGCAATGTTCCTACAGAGAAAAGAAATTCAGGGGCTGATTTAAAACAGCAGCCATCTAAATAAAAAGAAAAAGTAAGCGTAGAAGACAGAGATACAGAAAAAGGGAGATCATAGGGAAGTTGTAGTCTGAGACATCAAGAAGATCTATATTATAAAGATAAGGGAGTGCTCAAGGACAGCAACAAAGAGTACACACTTCACCTGTCAAGCAATTAAGGGATTACTCCTACTAGAAACTTCAAATGAGACAAGTCATGAAGTTACAGTGATTGCTTAAGAAAAAAAAGTCTAAATTTACCAATTTGTCTATTGGTTTAGGCTGGGATAGGATTAATTTTCTTCATATCAACCCCTATGGTGCAGCATTTTGGATTTTTAACCCAAACAGTGCTGATTACACAGCAGCTTGAGCTGTTGCTGAGCTGGGCTCACACAATGTTGAGATTTGTCTTTCTCACTGTGCAAAGCAGCCTCAGGACAGCTGAGCCCAGCTGAGCAAAGGGATGTTCCTTAGCAAGGGTGGCGTGCTCACAGCTGGGGAAAGCAGGAAGGGAGGGCATTCACTGTCTCTCTTCCCAAGTAACACAAAGCTCCATAATGAACCCTTGTTTCCCTGGGAATGGCTCTACCCCTGCCTGCCCATGGGAGGTGGTGAATGAATTCCTTATTTTGCTTTGCTTGTGTGTAAAGCAGCTTTTACTTTACCTATAAACTGTCTTCCCAACCCATGGGTTTTCTCATTTTGGCCCTTCCAGCCCTCTTCCCATCCAGCTGGGGGAGAGCAGGCAATCAGCTCTGGGGGCTGAGCTGCTGTCCAGGATGAGCCCACAGCAGTGTGCAAATAAAATCCCAGCTAGGAGTTTGTGCTTCCTTAACCTACCAGTCTAGAAAAATGGCACACAGCATGAACTTCTGCTACAGATTTTGTGCCAGAAAATCCTAGTCTAGAGATAAATAATAATTGCATTCTCTATAACAATTCCTTGGTGATTCCTTATAAAATGTTCTTGTGCTTTGTTCACAGCCAAGAGAATCAGACTGCTGCTCACCATTGCTTTTTATAACACTAGATCTCTTTCTGGCTTGATCCTCTGGCACACCATAGATTTCTATCTGCACCGTGGGGTCAGCTTTGTTGGTCTTTGACATGGCACTGGGTGGTAACTGATGGCCACTGATCAGCTGGAAAATTAAAGTTATATTGAAATAACTGTAAGAATGAACTATTCACAGCCATATAGTAACCATAATAGAAATACCTTTCATAAGAAATTATTTTAAGGATATACCAGCCATAAACTGATGTATTAAAGACATATTAAATACAATGGAATCAATAATATGGATTTCATCTAACTTAATTTGTTGATAAATTTTTAGAAATATTGTGGTATATATTTATATAATATATATATTAGGATATATTCATATATATATAGGAACATTCATATATTTAGGAACATTTTTAATTAAATCAGATTGCTCCAAGCCCAGTCCAAACTGACCTTAAATGGTTATAGGGATGGGACACATACAACCTCTCTGGGCTGCCTGTGCCAGTGTTTCACCACCCTCTTTATAAATAAAAAAATATATAAATAATTAAATATATAAATATATATGTGAATAATAAATATATAATATATATGTCACTAACTATATATATGTGTATATATATATATTAAACTGATACCATATTTTAAATGATATTTTTCAGGGGTTTTTACTCAATAGCTGCACATAAAAATTCTATTTTGTAACCGTGCAAAATAATAACATTGGAGGAATCAGTCTACAGTGATTTTTACATTTTCTACTATCAAGATCATGAATTCCAGTCTGTGGGGAGTGGATCAGCATCAAGACCCACGGTGACATCTGCACTGTGCTACAGGGTGTGTAGCAGACTCCCTCACCTGTGCCTCATGTCTCACACAGTAACATAAAAAATCCTCATTTAGTGAGCTTCCTGATGTTTTTCTCCTTAATTTAGTTAGCTACCTGGAAATTTTGTCTCAGACTGCCCTGTAATCTGGCACCCAGCCTAAGAAAGGACTTGTGAAAGTCACAACTTTGTCTGCTTTCTATCTATATTTCAGGACACCTAGGAAAGAGTAAACATCTGTGCAGTAATCAGCTTTTTAGAAATCAGTGTATGAAATGTCTTGGGAGAGATCTACAAGCCTGAAAACACAGCTGCAAGATATGACCCCTGATCCTGGTCTCAGGACTAAGCATCATAAGAGTTTCTTATTCCCCTGTCAACCGCCCAAACAATCAAAACCCACAAATTCCAGCTTTTGCTTAGGTATTTTCTGTAACACCTTGCTCAAAGAGAAGTTATAGTCTGAAATATTTGAGCCTTGGCAAACACTGATGTCCTTTCTTCCTAGTGAATAGCTACAGCCTTCACCAGAAAGCTTTGCAATCCCTGATGGGCTGCCCACTGGGAACCTGGGAGATTCCTTGCCATGTCCTGAGTGCTTTTGGCAAGGCATGAGCCATTGCTAGAGCCAAAATTTCCCCTGGGGTGGGAAAAGACTGAGTTCTTTTGAGCACACTAGGACCCAAATACATAAATCCAATCCATGTTTGAGATCCAAGGTGCTGCAGAGACATAAAAATTGTTAGGCTGAGAAGACTCTTTATGAAGCACCTTGAATATCTCTGTGCTTCAAAAGCTCCATGCCTCTTGATGGGAATTGTGGCATATCAGGTTGAGGATAATGAATTCAGTAAAATCAGGCCCTATGTGACTTTTCTGTACTTTATTCATTCATTCTGAGAGATTTGTCCCATGGATGTTTTATATCTTTGCTTTCTGTTAAGTCATTTGTCCATTCATCCAGTTAGTAACTTTTCCAGCAGAAGCTGCTTTTCCTTTGACTCCTGCTCCCAATTCCTTTTGTCTTCAACCACCATTTCCTGGTTTTTGCTGCTGAGAATGAATGGGGCTCTCTGTGCCCTTCAGTGCCTCAGCCACTGGGATGCCACTGCTGCTCTACCAGCCTGTAGTCTCAGTCTAAAGTCCTCAGTCTAAAACACTGCCTTTCTCTTCTCCAGCTCCTTCCAAGCTCAGACACTTCCTTTGCACTGGCAATGATTTTTTTCTGTCTCCTGCATTACAATTCAGGGTTTCTCCTCATCCTAATTCCAGCTTCCTCCAAATTAGGGCTAAAATAAGTGATGCATTTGCCTGGCTGCCTGAAATCATCCAGCAATGTCTTTTCACAATTGGTATGCTCACTGTCAGAACACTAAAATGTTCTTGATTAGGTGCGTCCATTATGTAAGTATTTTATAATTGTCACTAACTATTGCTTTATCTCCACTATTTATTAGTCTGAAAGAAACAAAATAGCAATTACACACTAATTATATGCTAATTAAATAGCATTTATGCCAGTGGTATTCTGTGTATTCAGAAATATTACTTTTTCATTGGAAAAAGGGAGTTTTCTAATTAGTGAACAATTATAACAAATCTACTTTATCTCAAAAAAAAAGGGCTTTTCGAACCATTTATTAGTAAATGACATGTATTTCTAGTATTTTTGGGACGTAAATCACATTATAATTTGGGAGAAGTAGAAATAATTCAAAGACTTATTAATTCATTCCTCCTTTCACACTTATTTATACCATTTTAGGATTATAAATAATCTTTAATATATGCATAGGAAGATAATGAGACTTAAAAAAAGCCTAAAGCTTCCTATCTTATCTTTAAAATTTCCATTTCTCAATTAGCATTATAATAGTACACATGGTATTATTGATATTGAAAGAAATAACACCCAAAGTGCACATTTGATTTCTGTGTTTTCAGCTCAGTTTCCACAAGCACAATTAACTGGTCCATTTGTCAGCTCCATTATTTATATTTCTTTATACAGCATACTGAAAAATCATGTATTATTACAGACTCTTAGAGGCTCTGAAGTCTTACATATTTTTAGCAAACATAAGTGAGATACAGACTGGAAAGTATCCAAGCAGCAGTTGATACTATATGAGAGTTTTACCTTTCTTGTTGAAAATATTAATTCCCAACAAACAGGAATGAGAATAAAATGGAAAAAAAAATAGGTTACAATTGCATCTGAACTACATAACATTTGTTTTCCCATTTTTATGGAACCAAGCAACACTTCAGTAACCTTACCCTTATTGACAGAGACATTGGTTTGCTGTGTGCTCCCACATTTCGGGGTGTGAATGTGGTATTGCGATCCCTCAGGAATGCAGGTTTCAGCACATAGCCACAACCACCATTGTCCAGGAATTTTCCATCTTGCAATTCCATGAATGGGCCCGGTGTTTGGAAGTTTAGGGCCACTGGAAAATTAGAACAATACTGATTTTAGTGAATTAGGTTTGATAACATTTTATAAAACAAATATTTTTTAAAAAGCAAATGAGCTTAAGGTATCTATATCTCTCAATTCATATGTAAGATCCTGCTATTTCCCTTAAATTAAGTGATACTCAATTGCTGGAATCTGAAATGTAAGGAATTCTCAGTAAGCCAAAGCTTAGAATTAAACACAGGATTCTATTTGAGATCTTGGAAAAAGTTTCCAAATTTAAGTTCCAGAAGAGAGAATGTGGATTTATAGTTTAAAGCAGAAACACATCAAATTAAGAAGAAGAAAGTTTAGAGTTTTAGAGTTTAAGATATAGAAAAAATAAAAGTCGTTACAGAGGTAAACAAGGAGTTTAGAATGCTTACAGTTTAGTACTGTAAGTTTATATGTCATAACATGATTGGCTAAGAAAGCTTACAGCTTACACTTTAACATGAGTCCATAAGATGAAATATTTAAGGATTAGGTCAAAAACATAAATATCTTTATTTACAGTGGTTTATTAATCAATAAATCCTTAAAAGTTCTTATAACTAGGAGTCTTGTAACCTTCTAAACCATAAAGATGTGAGCTGAACTCACCCTTCCTATTTATGTAGACGATAAGAAAAATAAATCACATGAAAACAACTCAGAAATTCCATCTCTAACTCATTCAAAATCCCTTCAAAAATCCCCATACTCATACACCCATAATTATTTGTGCACAAAAGCAGCACACTATTTACAACTGCACCCCATTTTAAGAATTACCCTATAGATATTTTTACATTGCTCTATCTGTTTTCCCTTTTCTTTCTAAATTAGACCTAGGAGAATATGAAATGAGAGATCCTTTTTCTCCCTAAAAACTGAATTCACATCCTAGTTTCTCTAGAGCAGCAAGACCCTGCGCTCCAAAGCTGCTAACAAAGTTCTGGTGCAGAAGTCAAAACCACAGGATTGTATCCAACCTTAGTTATGGTGCAGAATTCATCAAAAAAACATCTCACCCAGAAGATTAAGAAGCTTTAGTTTACTGTTAGAACACCCAGTGAAAATGCAATAGAAGTTTATAGAACTAGAAGCAATTTAAAGTGTTCTTAAATTTATGTGAGCATACATTTTCTTGGAGTTTAATCCTCCAGTACTGGTGATTATTGCAAAAATACGCCTGACAGATTTTCCTTTCCTTGGCAGTTCAAAACATTTTTGGTATGCTGCAGTACCAATAATAAAATATCACATTTCTCATCAACAGGATATTGTAATTCATGAGATAAAGCCAACATTGAAATAGACCTGTTTAATGAAATTTTCCCCTATTCCAGTACATTGGAGCTTCCTGTCACGTTCAAAATAGAAAATGCAGAAGTCAAATCAGCAGTGAATGATGGCATTATGAACCTGTGACATGTGTTAAACAGACAGTGATAAGAAGTCATTTACTTAAACTGGTGGTTTGGTAGGAATGAAAAAAGAAGACTGTAAGCAGTTCAAGTGACTCCTCATAATAATTCATGAAGAGGACATTATTACCTGTTCCTATGAGATAATATGAATGTATTGAATCAACGTTTGACATAATGCAAAAATCCTTATCGCAGGAGGAAAACACACAGAATTGTTTTCATGCAAAAATTATTTGTTCCTTCATTGCTCTGATGATCCTTTTAAAATGTTTTGTAGCAAATAACACAAACAGGAATGAAGCAGCTGGTACAATGGACCTGATATTTGCACTACACGTGTTTTTTGGTAGGGTTACTTCTGAAGAGCTCGGGCCTGGCTCCATAGTCTCAAAACCAATTAATGGGTGGAATATATGAAGTGCTCCCAGAGTGCATCAGCTATTTAATCTGACAGGAATCCCATCTGTGCTAGCTAAGATTGCTCTGCATCATGAACCAATATGCAGCAAGTAGGAGCAACTGGAAACCCTGTCTAGAAAAACCCTAAACAAACAAAAAAAAATGTGAAACAGCAAAACACAACATGCAGTCCCGCTTGGAACTAAGTGTTAATGTAGATGCAGACATGATTTTATATTAACATACACAGGAAATCTGTTTTAACTTTAACAACAGAATTGAAACTTCACAGTGTTCATATTGCCCTTTGCACACCATTGCCTTTTTTAAACAGGGTAAGTATTTTCTTGGTATGGTTTTGGCAGTAATTCACAATTTGCTTTTCATGATCAGCACATCATCCAGAAACAGCCCCAGATTTGGTACTCTATGATGCTTGTCATATTTTAATACACTGAATCAAGCTGTGCAGAGGATGCTACAAGAGCTGCAAACCCTGAGGCCCCTGGAAGTCTGAACCACAGATAACCCAGGACCTCTCAGTCCTCAGGTGATTCCTGGGCCACACTTTCAGAATGTGTGGGTTTAAAAGTGCAACTGAAATTAGGCACATTGAACAGTCAGCTTCAAATAGCAGCTTCTACATGATGAACCAAATTACATGATTGCACATAATGAGACTACTGCTAAATTTACCAAGCTTTATAGGCGACTAAGCTGGAAAATCTGATGTAACAACAGCAACAAGAAAATGAGAATACTTTATATTTTATCATATTAGGAAAATTACTTTTGCAACACAAGTGAAGGGCAATGTTATTATGGGTTCATATCTTCAAACATCAGCGCTGTGTTTTCACTTAATTTAATTTGACCTTAGAATAAGTTAAAAAACATATGGAACAGTAGTTTTCATTTACCTGCTGGTTTCTTTGCGTTGCAAGTTTTAAGGTGATTAAGTAAATGTGAGATTTTGTGTCATATTCTCTGAGATGGAAACCTCTACTAAAACTGTTCACAGGGTTCATAGCTGCTTGGGGCCTCCCAGGGCACTGCTTTATGGTGCATTGATGCACAGTTTTTCTTTTTAATCAGGTGCAGTTATAGCCCTAACACTTCTTGAAAAATGGCAAGGATCATAAACCAAAAGCTATGCCTAGCAGCATGGGCTGAGCAACATCTTTCTGCAAACAACCCTGAATTTCTACCCAGTGTTTCATTTTAGCTTTGCTGAATTCAAGAGCAGAACTGTCAATAACATCCTTTGTACTGTTGTTTAATGAAACAATATAAATTTAATGCATGTATGAAGAGAGATTTAAACTGACAGTTTCTTTTGGAAATAAGCCTAAATGAGCTTGCAGTGAAACCATCTGAGCAGTACATAATCTCAATGTATGGTTTTCATGGGGAAGTAAAGGCATCTTTAACACTGTGTACATTAAACTTTTTCCTTATTCCTTTCATTAAGCACCAAAAGCCTTTAATATTGACTCAAAATCAAAGCAGAACAGCAAAACCTGGGCTTGAGGAACGACCTGAGCAAAGGAATTCCTCAGTGTGACTCCTGCACCTGAAATGGATTTAAGTATTCCTAGAACCACGAGGCTAAGTCCCCTTCAGATCAGAGTATTCCATAATCAAATCATCTTGCAAAGCACCAAAGCTGCCATGGTTGTGCCAGTAAGCCCCAGGGGTAAATAACTTCATAGAGCAAATAACTTTTATAGTAAATAACTTATATAACTTCATAGAGCAAATGGAAGGTAGGAAATAGCCCAGCTCCAAAAAAGATGAGCCATTGCATAATACACAGAGCAGTGCTATTTTTGACCCCAAAACTCTGTATCACAAGCAGTTATCTGAAGTCAGTCCCATAACCAAGTGCAGAACTAAAGACATTCTAAATATTCGTATACAGCACCTTCCATAAGCACCACAAGACATAATTGATTTATAATCTAAAAGCAAAAGCTTTTTAAAACCAAATGAGCACTGAGAATATGATTTTAGGGCAGCTGAGAAAAACTGCACATCCTTTGTCTGTTATCCTGCCTCTTATTAATAGTCCTAGTGGAACTTTTAAAATGTATTTCTTTATCTTTTGTTCTTTGCTTCCTGGTTCTATTACCTATATTACAACCATAAGGTTTAATGTATTTTCCCATTCAAATGGGAAGATTTTAAAATGGATAAGGACACATTTATCACCAATTTTTCTTAAAATTAGTTTCTTAATTGCATTTTATGCCATTTAAAAATGCATCTCAAAGTGTATGAATTTTATGCCATTTCAAAAAATACCATATGCAAAAAGCACTCAGTGCTTTCTATCTCCATGATTCACCTCACTCATTTGAATCTAAAGAGATTTAATAGATCACACTTTTATCAGCCTTGTTGCCTTCCTCTCAGCTCTTTCCAATTGTCTGTGTTCTTAAAGTGGGCCACTCACAATGAATGCAACAAAAAAATCTATGCCTTAGATATTCAAAATCAGAACTGAATTGCACACAGCCTGGGAAATCCTATTGAAAACAGGCCTGTATCCCAAAGGTCTGGAGTGCTGCCATTGGCCATGAGATGATCAATGTGCTTGGATTTGAGGACACTGTGCATTTCATTCCACATCAGCACTCCAGGCTGGCATGGGCTGTCTAGGCTTTCTTCTCACATGCAGGTCACAGCTGCACCCAATCCATCACTGCCCAAATTTACAGAAATATCTCAGGAGTCCAAGAAAGATAGAACAAGACTATTTGACTGTTTACAAGGGCGTGACAGGACAAGGGGGAAGGTCTTCAAAGTGAAAGAGAGTAAACCTGTAAATAGGTGAGACCCACACAAACTTTATGAACAAGGACTTTGGTCTACCTGACCAAATATAAAGAAAAAACCCATTTTTTTCCTACCTGAAAAAAAAATATATATACTATTCGTTCCCTTACAAGCTTCTATGGACAGTATAAATTTTGGCATACAAAATCTCATCTCTCTTCCTGACAAAAAAAAAAGCAATCAGTCAAACTGTTATTTTTTTCCCTCCCCTAACATACTCCAAATTTTATTAAGCTTAATGATAATTCCTGGCTTTATTTTTCACCTACACATTTTGAAATGGTTGTTTTTATTCTACAGAAAATTGATTTATGAATGACTTACAATGTGAGGGAGGAAGAGGGACTGCTCTTCTGAGAACTGAATAAATGCAGAACTGTGACATAATATGCTTATAATGGTTTTTTTAATTGTCTTTGGGCCAATTTAATACTGTGGCTCCAAAGATACTGTCAAAAGAAATGTGAAGAATTCAGTCATACACTTCATAATTGCTGACATTGTTCCTACTTAATTACAAGTGGTTCTACTGGAAAAAAAGATGTCAGGTGATTGAGTCATCCATTGTCCCAGCATATCTGCGAAGGGTTTAAGTAGGGATCCTCTCTTGTGAGGTTCTCATGGGAAAAGTACATAAAGTATTTCTGATAAATTATCAAGTCTAAAAATCTAAATTGATTTTTGCTATTTAATTAATGTATCAGTCTGAAAGTCACACTTTAGTGTAAGGCTGAGCATCTTTTGACTGTCATTTGACCAATTTTACACCTGAAATTTTTCCAATTTTTAAAAAATTATTTAACTTGTGATTCTTGGCAGAACAGTGAATATTATCAACTTCCCTTCCTGTTTTAGTCTGAATCACTGACAGATTTTAGAACAAGATCTGCAAGGACTTCAGAAACAATTGCGTTCCTGCAATTTTTTTTCCCCCATCTTCTTTTAAAATTTATTAGACTCCACATAAATTATTTACTACTCTATTGGTTGTCTGCACTGAAGACAGCTGGAAAAACTGATAAAATGGAATTTCAATGTTTCTTTGCTTTTAAGTGAAGTCCCAGTATCTATTCCACACACCAAAAACTGCCTAAAAAGAATCAGGCTACAGAGTAGCCCAAGAGCTTTTTCATAAACCTGGCAGCAGGCACATTTCTGCAGAAGAAACATGAAACATTCATCCAAAACAGCTCCTAACCTTTGGAACCATTCCAAAGGAAAGTTGAGTGCATTTGGGGAGCTTCATATGCAGAATCATATTGTCCCACCCATCTTGTAGAGGTCTACACTTGAATTAGCTGCACCACTTCACTCTTAGTGGGGATCAAATCAATGAAGTTCAAGGGACAACATTAAAAAAAAGATTTCTCTAGTTTTTCACTTCCCAAGGAGGCACTTTTGGGCTATTAAAGCCAATAGAAGGCAGCAATAATATAGTTATTGACACAGCACCCAAGCAGGGTCAGATTTGAGCCATTTTGATTTGCACAGGTGAGGCATACCAAAATTGTTGCTAACTTTTCCCTTGGTTGCTTCAGAGATTGAAATCAGAACTGGTTAGAGAGCTCTTTATCCCTCCTCTTTTCATATTTTGTCATATTTTTGCACACAAGACTGAGCCACAAAACAGATGTGAAAAAAACTGCCAAGCTGCATTTCAGTGTCACAGGCCAAGACAAAACCTACAGTAAGAAAAAACCCATCATCCAAGTACAATTTTCACAGCAGCATATAAATTTCATGCACACTCCAAAAAGCACATATAGGATCTTCTGAAACAAAATTCTGTACCTACCACACCATGGCTTTCTCCTGTAACTTATGACATGTTTTGGTCATTCCTATAGAGTGCTTTGATACATTTATAACATTTCCTACTGCATGGAAATGCCATATTCAAAAGGATAATTAAGTCTTTTTTTTATTTTCACTGAGGCTCTCTTTTGTTTCAGATTTTTTGTTGTTTTTCTCAATTGATATAAAACAACTGCCTTCAGTTTATTTAAATAACTGCCCTGAATTTTCTTCCCCTGCATAAATCTTCCCGTTTAATTTTATTTACTAAAGAAAAAGGAGACATGGATACACCAAACCAGTTCTTTCCAGTGCCTCACTGCAGCTGTATGCAGAAGGCATACTAATTTTCACAGACTATGAAAAGTGGGGTTGGTTTTTTTTTCACAAAACCTCCTGTTCTTATGAGTCTCCATTTTCAGAGAACAGACAGGGAGTGCACAGCGATATCCAAAAGCTATTTTGTGGAAACTCTGTACTTTTCAGTGAGCTTTTTAACTTGTCTTCCTCTGGAAATTAGGTTTACACAATTACATGTCCCATCCTCAGCCCCAACAAATCTTGAGCCTGTTGGACCATTTCATCCTGCTTTAGCTGAGTGCCAGCCTGCTCCAAGTTAATATGTTCCAAGCAATTTAGAGAAAATTGCTGGCAAGGTACAGGAGAGAGACTGTTTTGGGTCCATCACTAAAGGGAAGTGAAGGAATAACTCAATTCTCATAATTACAGGATGCAGAGGCCTGGCAGGCAGTATTATATGTTAGGTTTGAACAAAACCTAATACATTTTCTTTGCCCAGCCAGAAGAAGTTATGGATGTTAAAGGAACTTGAAGGCAAACTTGCAGGTGTGGGGAGGAGAAGGGAGGTAAGAAGGGGAATAGGTGGCATAGGGGAAACCTGAGAGTCCTTTGAAGAGTTTTAGGGAAGTGGCAGAAGGGATCTGGAGGGATCACTTCTGTGCATGGGGTGTAAAATACAAAGGCAGAGTGTGTATGTCTGTCCCATGTCTCTATAATTCACACACGCAAAAATGTGTGAATTATAGAGACATGGGACAGACATAAAAAATCAAAACTCTGTGTTAAATCAGTGGAAGGACATCAGCAGAATGTTCACTGATACACTCACTCTGGGAGTTGCATTGTGGAGAGCAGCTATAGTTCTGCCAAACACTTATCTGAAGCAGATTAGGGAATTAAGAATAGATCTAACATAGCTTGGAAATTATATATGTGGAGAATTTGTTTTAATCAGCCTATTCCCATGTGAAAAATGGAGGGGGTTTTGAGTGAAGATGCAAATGAAGTGACCAAGAGAGCAGATCTAACCACTTCCTACATATTTTTCATTCTTCCAGGAAGGGGCCCAAACTCCCTATGCACCAGCAGTCATATGTTTTGCATACTAATGTTTAGAATGACTTCTCATTAAAGTATACTCTGAGTAAACAATCAGTATAGCAATCTTGAAAGACTTCAGCCCTGTCTGTGATCTAACAAATGGATATTCTTTCAAAGATAAGTGTGCAGATTTACAGGCCAGAAAGAAAACTAGTAAATTGCAGCATGATAAGACTGGGAGGTTAATTCCATTTGAAATTAAGGACCTCTGGCTAGTTGTTCCTCTAAGCATGGAACAAACTTACTAGTTTTTAATGGCAGTATGGAGTGTAGATAGCAATGATAGCATACAGAGAGTGCAGCACCCCAGTCAATAATCCAGAAATTACACTAAGTGTGGATGAACCACAAGGACAGAACATAATCAAACCAATTTCACACAGTGTGGTAATGAGAAGATACTTGGATAGCCCAGCCCAAGTCCAAATCTGTACTGCAAATAAGCATTTATAAGAACACAGAAACAAGTAAAATTTATACTAATTAGTAACTTTTGTAGTCCTTGTGTAGTTATGTAAAACTCTACCTCAATATAAACAGTCAGGATGGGGAAGGTAACTTGTCACAGGAGATATATGGGGAGCTGAGAAATGAAAGAAGTGGGAAAGGCAGCCTGGAACAAGGGTGACATAAGCTCCAGGGCCCTGCAGGCAGAGTGGAAGCTGTGCCTGTCCTTGGATGAGTGTGTATTTTAACATAACAAGGTGAATCCAAACCTTTCACCTCCAAACCAGGAGCCTGCAGCAAAGTGCCCTGCTCACCCTGCAGCCTCCCTCAGGTGCCCTTGGCCAAGACTCAAAGACAGAATTTATTTGTGAGTACAAAACAACAAAAAAAAAAGAAGCTCAACTATTCTGCTCTCCTTTACCTAGGGCTGAAGAAGATGTAGCAGGCAGACATAGAAAAATATTCTGTAATGAGAATCTTTCAAACTGAAGAACAGATGAAGGTAAAATTGTCTCTAAGGCCATAAAAAAGGACAAAATGCTTATAGGTAACAGGTTTTTCAAAGCCTGCTGTACCCACAGAAGTAATGCCATGCTTATTTTTAACAAATTCAAAGTAATAACTTGCAATGAAGAGAAGCAGAAATAATTTTTATTTTGTTGCTCAGGAAACTAATGTGTTATGCAGTGGGAATTAAGATTCTAAATGTATGTTACATTTAAATAAAGACTGGAGGCTCCCAGCAGCTCCCAGCTGAACCTGGGTGTGGTCCTGACCAGGAATGTTTGTGTTTCCTTGTGTAACATATCCTGTTCTGGGATTTCTGGCACTACTATCAATGGTTGTGCTCACATCTCCTGCCCCTGTACCGCTCAAGTCACAGGAGCCATTGAAAACCCAGAGACCCTGCAGAAGAAACTTCCATTGCTGAGTAATGGAAGCTTAAAAATGCTAAATTATCACTAGAGTTAATATCCAATTCAAAAACATAGTTTAAAGAAATTAATAAAGTACAATAAATTAAGTATCTGGGATAAGAGACAGCTATTCAACACAAAGTGATGTTTACAACTACCGGGGATGAAAAACTAATGGGAGATGTGGGTAGAAGGAAAAGTTTATATAACAAAAAATTAAAATAATGCCACTGGTGAGAAATATGCAACCTATATAACACCAAAATGCTACAGAAAGCAAGAAACCCTTGCATTTGTAAAGCCTAGAATGCAATAGTCTCTGCAAGGATACATACCCATTTGACACCCTATATTCCAGAACTCTTGAGGATTGTAATTTGAAGATTTCATTCTTGATCCCTTGGGGTAAATTCTTGTAATAAATCTTGTAGTATGTGCAATAAACTGGCTTGCTGATAAACAGAAGGATAAAATCTTGGTAAGAAAACCTTTGCTATCAAAGAGGTCCTATTTGAATAAATAATAAAAATGCAGTCATTGGATCCAGAAATTTTATACACAATATTATATCAATGTATTCTATTTTAACATTAATACATGGACCACTCTGAGCTATGCCTGAAATCTTATTTTGAAACCTTAATATCTTCCATGTATTTGAATCTGACAGCATTCCTGTATATAGTGCAGACTTTTTTAAGAAGTTCATGAACCAAAAATCATTCCTTCACTGGAATATTCTGTTTCTTCATCTTTTTACAGTAATTATATGATTTCTACACTAAAGCCCACTGTGTTCTCATGGGAAACTAAGACACAGAACAGGGAACTGCACAAAAGTTTCCCCATTCTATAGTAGCTCAAAATGAAAGAGAAAATCATCTCTAGATGATCTTGGCTAGTTTGCTGTTAGGAGATTTAAATAAAATGACTAAATAATATTGAGACCAGGGAACAGCACACTTTTTAAAGCCACTTAAATTATTCTTATATAAGCCTCAGAAGTTGTTAACTATTCATGAACATTGTTTTTCCTTCTGCTGGCTGTGTTCCCTCCTTTTTCATATGCAGGCATGGACTACACAGATGTGGGAAGCTCCAGATGACTTCTATCTACACAATTTTTAGTTATTCGCCAAAAATCTACATTTCCAGGCTCATCTCTCTGGATGAATGGAATGGATATATTCCATTCTCCTCTCATAATTTTTTGTTTGTTTAGGGGTTTTGTTTGGTTGGGTTTGTTGTTTGGGGGTGGTTTTTTAGAGAGAGGGAGAGTTATAGAATTAGTTTTAATTCCCTAGGGTGCTGGAGGAACAGAGAGGACTCTCTGTGGATGGCTGTAAAATCCTACTTTTTGATGCATCATTCACCTCACCAGGCCCTGAAGCGCCTCCACAAAGTGGGTGGGTGGCAGCAGGGCTGGCCCCGAGTGAATGGGCATGTGGCAGGGGTCATTGCCATTGCCATTGCCATTGTCATTGCCATTGTCATTGCCATTGCCATTGTCACAGCCGGTGATCTCTGCTCTCCACACCCCCAGAGCCCCGGGCAGGCAGCTGGAGCTAGAACAGCAGAGGCTGCACTGTGCTGCCTCCACCAAACGGAGATGCCCCAAGCCAGAATGGGTTTGGAATAGCCCAGCTTGGCTGGGATGAAAGGCGTGCTCCAGTGGAGCAAACTGCCTGCTCTGGGCTTTATCCAGCCCTTTAATGTGGGCTCTTATCTGCAGCTCTCACCAAAGCCGGGGCACTGCCAAGCCAACTCCACTTTTTCAGCCCAGATTTTGGGAAGGGAGGAGGGGGGGGAGTGAAATTTTTTCCACGCTTCTTCAAGTACTGGCTGAACTCTTAAATTATTTGATGCAGAAAACAATGAATCAAAAGGCAGACATTTATTTTGTAGACTGTGTTAATATTTGTTCTTATAAAAATACACGGAATTAAAACAAAGTTGAATTTCAATTTTCCCCACAAAACCAACAGAAATTTTAAAAAATGCTATTCAAAGGACATTTCTGAAACAGTATTATACAAAGAGCCAAATAAAATCAGACAGCAGTTGTTTCATAAAATTTTTACCCTTCCAATGCCTAAGCAGTGAACCATAGCAACAAGTAACTTTAAACTAATTAACTCAAAAGAAATTACCTGAAACTCTTGCAAGTTTTCGTGCTCGAGACTCTCCAATGGAATTATTTTCCCAGCACTTCTGAAACTGCATGGAATGCTCAAAGCCCACAAACTTCTGAGATTTTGTATAAACCACAAGGTCTGACAATGCAAGGGCAATCTTTATCTTCTGCACCTAATAATCATCAGATGAATAATGGAATTTAAAAAGTCACAATAATGCATATTTCATTATTATTACTATTAATAATTCACAGAAACAATAATTTTGGATGCATGAAGCACGAGAAAAGATGCCACAGTTAATGAATTTAATAAATATGACCTTTAATAGTGAGATTTGATCTAGTGAGAGAAAATTGAGGTTATTTTGTTCATGTTCATCATAGTAATCATAGGGTGAGTGGAGAGATGCTTCCTAGCAGAATATTCTGCATAGCTTTACAGTTTTCCTGCTTCTAAGATGTTTGCAATAACATCATTTTTCTTGGCTTTTAACATTACTCCTTAAAAATATACCTCCAACTTTCTATTTGTAAATATATGAAATACTAGAAAGGACCAACAGCATAAACTCATCTATAAAATGTAGAATAACAGGAAAATGTTACACTGTGCCAAACAAATCAGTCAAAGGCATATTATTCCTCTAAGCATTGCTCTGAAGTCAGAAAAACTTTTCTTCTTGATTAAGGTCAAAGATTCTCTCACCAAAATCTTAATTTAGTCTTGCTGCATTACCAAAACAAGCAGAAATGACTGACATTTTACCAGGGTCTTCTCTCTTACAGTGAGGCACTACATGACCACTTCATTTTCCACAGCACAACTTGTGAGCTAATTGGGGGCAGTAGCCAGCAGAGAGCTGCTGATGCTAATCATGTTTACATTCCATTAAAGCTTCTGAAGGCAAAGTCTCATCTGACAAAATAACAGAGTTTGCCTCCTCATGGCTCTTAAACTATGCAAAGTTCAAGAGCATTAATTATTCTGAGGCTGTGTCCCACGAGGAGCAATAGGGGTCTGCTGCCATGGAAATCCTGAAAAATGCAACTTTCTGGAGGCAGGCAAAGCCAACAGCATCACTGGGGCACCTTCTGCAGATTCAAATGCTCTCCCACCCCTCCTCCCAAAAGTGGGATAGCAAGGCAAATAGTCCAACAGAGTGGGACCCTGGAAACCACTTCCCCTTCTGCCTGTGAAACATGAGCAGATACTTTTTGTTGCTGCTGTTTAAGAGTATTCCACAATACATTCGCAATGTGTTCCACAATACATTCTCATCTGTAAAAAGGTCCTATCGATAAACTTGAAAACTTTTGCCCAGAAATTTGACATTTCCTGTTCAAAGAAGACTCCATCCTTCCTCAGCATTTTTCCTTGCTGTTTCTCCATGTCAGATGGAATGAGAAAGAAGCAAAAACTTTCACCATCAAATTATACAAAAAAAAAGAGACACTGTTTCTCAGCAAGAACACTGGGCTCTGAGGAACATTGCCAGTTTAGCCACATTTAGGTAATCAGAGCATGATGTGCAAGAGTGACTGGACACTTCAGGTGCTGCTTGACATCTTAAAAAAGTTGAACAAAGCAGTTTCAACTCTGAGAAAGCAACGGATTTTCAATGGTAGAGAATTATACTTGGTTAAAAAAAAGTTCAATTTGACTTTCAGATAGGAGATTACACCCAATTTTTACACTTTTTTCAGAAATAGTGCTTAACGTTAAGTCTCTACATGATAAATGTTAAAATGCCTCTTCAATTCCAGGTGCTGAAAAATGTTTCAGCACAACCAGGAATGTGCACCAAGTTTAATGTAAAAAATCACAGAACAGAAGAAAATAGGGGAAACTATCTGTCTTAAAAATAGACTGGTAGACTTGGGGAAGAAATAGTTAACTCTGCCTGTTAGGAAGTGCTATAAATGTTCTCTATACATAGCTCCAGGGGGCCATGGCGCCAACAAAACACTTGGGTATCTTCATCTTAAATCTACTGCGGTACTGTGCACCTGGGACAAGCACAGAAAGAGGAAAATGGGGTTGAAGTTCAAGATGGGACCAAAGGGAGGTTGGATACTAAAATGTGGTCCAGTCTGACTTTTCTTATAAAAATAGGAAATCTCTGAAAGCTTCAGCTAAAACATGTAATTTCCAAATGCACTGATCTTAGCAATTTTAAAGTTTCCCTTTTAAATTTAGTCTCTATTTTAAGATAATATAGTCCTTCTTAAAAAAAAAAAATCTATGTGTGTTCTCTATATTCAATTGAAGCAAAAGCTACCTTGCTTTTTTTTTGAGGTTGAAGTGAAGATCTACGATCTGCTTTTCTTTTGGAAGGAGTCCTGGGTCCTCCAGGAGGCACGACTTCTGCGTCATCATCATCAGAGGGAACGTCAGAGTCAGACACTTCCTCTGCCTCACCACCATACTCCTCCTCCATCCTGAGCATGCTTTGCTCAAGTGTTCCAACTTTCTTATTTTTTATCAGAACTTTGAATTTTAATGCCTGTAGAAAAGAGGTTTAACAATAATAACTAGAATTATGTAGATTTTTCATCTCTTGGTATTATTTAACTCGTCTTCAAAGTTGTTTATTAAGTATAATGAAGTGAGCTTATAAAATGAAGCAAAATAGATATGAGTGAGGCAGAAGCCAAAGCCAAATGAACCAAACACAATCTGGGGACCAAAGTACACAACAGAATGTGGCTATCTAACCCCATGACTGGAAAAAAGGCTCTCCACCACAGGCACACAGATGCTGAAACTATGAAAACATAAGTAGGAAGTAAGAGCCAAAGGCGAGAGCCAGACAAGATGGAAAATTATATTTTTTCACTATGCCTAAATGTCCTTATATATATATGTGTGTGTGTGTGTGTGTGTGTGTGTATGTGTGTGTGTGTGTACTTATAGACATGTATGATGTTAATTTGGAATGTTTTCATCTATCATTGAGGCTGCAGGAAATTTGTCATTTGATTTGTTGTGCATATCTCTCTTGTGTACCAAATTAAAATTTTTGTTTATACCTTGTGTTCTTTATAGTAGATCCTTTATGCTGATCTTACCCGGTTAAGGGAAACAACAGTTTGGTGATTTTGTCTAAGCAGTTTCTCTGTTTATAAATGAGCATGTATCAACCTCCATAATATATAATGTAAAGGGGGAAAAGCATCTCTCAATTATAGTGATACTAATAACATGGCTTTCATCTATGCAACAGAATTATTTGAATTTATATTTCACTTTGATTACAAAATTATATTTATAGTAAAGCTGTTATTATGTAGCAGACACTCAAATCTACATCTGGACACTGGAGCTGCCAGTGAGTAACAGGACTTACTATGGCTCTTGAATAAAGTGATCCTCAAAAATATTCCTTAAATTTCCTATGTGAAAAGGGAGTGAAAAGGGAGTGTGGCAGGAAGAGGGAACAAATCATTTCACAATAAATGAAAGGTAACTGAAATGCTGTAGTTTGAAGTATCCACTAAGTAAATATAAAAGGTGTGGATGATGAAAACATATGAACCCAAAGTTCTATAATGGAAACCAGAGCCATTATAGGCAAGGACAGAGACATTCCATTCATTGCCATTGTTGCTCCATTGCTCATAATCCCTTTATCACTTCAGATTTCAGGCTGGTAGTTTGCCAGGGTGCCAGTGCAATGAGACATCCCATGCCCAATATCTATCAGTGCCATGCTGCTGGGAGGTTTGATCAGTCTCTCTGCACTGGTGACTCAGAATAAGGATGCCCTTTAACATTTCCTTCATTTCTTATTGATGCACTCTTTTTTTTTTTTCCTTGTGATATTTTTAGAATAAATTTAATATTATTCATGCTAAAATAAATTAAAATTAACCCATATTTTTAAGAGTTCTGAATTTTCCTTTGTATGTTCATATTTCCCAATGTTTAAAAGCTATTCTATCCATTTTCAATCTTGTATTTTGTTATTCACATGAAGACTTAATTCTCCAAATTAAAAAACCAAGCCTAGTATACAGGGGAATAAAACACTTTCTATGGTTACATTATTGACTCCTGTATGCAAATTTCTTTAAATAAAAAAGACTGTAGAATGTGTGTGTAGTTATAAAAAAATGGGTCATGATGTTTTAAGTCAGTCTCTAAAATTCTGTTTACAAGCTGTTAGCAAAAATGTAAACACCCTGAGGTAGGAGGAGTTTTTTAAGGTTTTTTGGGTTTTTTTTCTACAAAGACAACATTTTAAAATCATGACTCATTTTAGAAACAGTCATAAAAATACCCTAGTGATATGAAAATTTGCTATTTTTTGGCCAGAAGAAAATTGTAATAATAGTTACCCCAAATGGTTGAAAGTGAAACACAGAGTGAAAAAATGACATATCAAGGATTTTGTCTGAACTTCAAAGATCTTCAAAAAAACTTACAATAAATGTATGGTTGCAAAATCAGTGACTGTGAAATCTGAGTTCTTTAATTGGTAATCAGCGCTGCTAAGCATGTGACCCCTTTTTTCTCTACAAGTCCAAGTCTTCCAAGAGAGCTGAAAAGTCTTTTAATAAGCTGAAACTCTGAGTATTCACTAAAACTTCTCATTTCTAGTTTTATTATGAAAGGCAAAGTACGTTAAAAATACATTTGCTGATTACCTCTATATAAACTGTAAGCATACTAAAAAATTTAAATATGTAAAACATAATAGGTCTTCCCTAGAGCATAGAGGGACTTCAAGGTTGGCATAAGCAAAAGCCTCAAAGTACAATCAACTGGAACAAATATTTACATAATTAAATGAACAAAAGTCTGGGTTTTTGTATATTCTAGTTAATGTGATGTATAACACAAATCAGCTGAAGCAATGCCAAGTTTCCAAGATAAAAATCACAAGCACTTTGGATCAAGCAAACCCACCTATTGATCTCTGTGATTATGTAATGCAAAACTTCACTTCCCAAAAATGTAAGGAATAAACCCTGGATTTGAGATATAAGTATTAAAAAAAGAATAGTTTCTCCAGTTTAAATTTAACTTGTTTTTCTCCCTTCTCCTCTCCTTACCAGCTGTAGGTGCTTAGTTAGAGGAATATCAAATCCTGAAAATCTTGCTAAGTAACAAGGTTAAAAATCTCTTCTGACTTTTACATAATATTCTATTTCAAGAATTGTGTTGCTGCCTTAAATTCTGATACAGGATGAAGATGCAACACCTCCTGTGAAGTCTAACACAGGGAAAGGTTTTGAGACAATGACAAGATTTGTTAAGTACAACTGTTAAAAAAACCCAACACCAGCTATCTTTAACAATTCAAGAGAATCACACTTAGTGAAGTGTGACTGGATGTCTTTGTGGCAGCCTTATAAATCACAATTATCAAGATACTTTAATACTACCAGCAATGTCTGAGCTCTGGGCAAATAGATATTAATTATATCAGGAGCAGCATTTTAGCTAGCTCATAGCAAGTTTTCATACAACACATTTACCCAGTGAGAAGCACCCTACCACGAAAATTCCACTTCTGTATTGTGCTCTGTAGTAAACTTCAGGCAAGTCTCATCCAAGGTGAACAGCTGTGCTACAGCTGAGATGATATTCTACAAAGGCAGCTAAATCTCTGGACGGATTGGAAAGAAATCCAAAGGATGAATGTGGAGAAAGATGGTTGCAGGTTGGCCAGGATATTAAACCAGTGTGCTCAGAGTCCTCATGGCAGATTCCTTAGCAAAGCTCAGTGTTCCAAGAAGACACCTTGACAAACAAACAACCTGATTTTTAGACACCAAATAAACCATCAACCTGCCTGGGTGATGATATAAAATATGGCAATGTCTTGCTTTTAGTTGCCTCCTGCAGTTGCTTTACACTACAGGGAACCTATTGCCAACAGATAATGGCTGTCACATGTTTACCACATTTCTGGGAAAACCATGTTCCCTCAAGAAGAGCACAATGCCTAAAAATAGTGAAGGAATTAGATGAGCCTTCTATAAGTACTCAGTACAGCCTAGAGATTCTAGTAATTTTATGAGAAACAATGCTGGTTTTCGGGGGTTTTTTGAGGTCATCACCAAGACATACCACATTCTCATATCTTTCTTCTTCTTTTTGTAAAGAATAGATACCACAGACTGATTGAAAGGCAAGAGAAATGTTTTGAATTGCTAAGAAGCAAAGACATTTCTGATGCAAAGACTTGGTCAAGGTGTTTGCATATTTGAAATTCCCAAAATAAATAGGAATTCCTCTCATAACTGAAGGAACAGAATCAGATATACTAAAGCAGGCTTGATCTTGAATTTCTCAGTGAAAACACTCACTGTATAGAGAAAGCTCCTTTGTACACTGAGTAGATAAAGCTGAAGAAAAGTGGGAACAATGAGTCCTGGTTTATGGGGTTAACTGGTTTTCCCCATAATAGCAGAATTTAAAATGTCCATAGCCCATAAAGTTGTACTGGAGACTTTCTATTGATCTTTCTCAAGGAGATCATTAAATAGATCCTTTTATTTGGACACCACAGGTTTAACAACCATAGGAAGCCTTGGCAATCCTGGCCAGAAGTGCTTGTGAATCACCACAATACAGTAATTGATCTTGCAGCTGTGTGGTAAACATTAAAGACAACTTGTAAAATCACAGTAGCTGCCATTTCCCATTCAGTTAATCACACATCAATTCCAACTTTGTGACAGGAAACCTGCAAATAATAAAAGTTCCCTAACTATCTGATATATATATCCTGTCAGCAGTGCAAGGCAGTTCAATGCACCACAATGCAAAATAATAGAGGAACAAATCTTCATCAAAGCAGTGTGTTTACATTCTTTTCTGTGTTACATTGGATGCCTACATGTTTCTTTCAATTGCTGTCAAATTTCTTTGAGAGGAAGGACACAGCAGGGTAAGTATATCTTCTAACATATATTTAACACAATTTTTTGATATTTTCTAAGTTCAACTGTGAATTGCTGCATAAGACACTTCATTCCTTCACTTTCTATCAGCACATCACCAGGAGTGCTGGTGCAACCTGCAGGGATGTCTGGCACCAGTCAGTGATGCCACATCTAATTTAGTGCAGGAACTGACTCAAAGGACCTGATATTCCAGTGAATATGAGAGGAAGTTCATGAAGTCTCTTCAGAAGCACCATGATGGCCAAGACTGGGAACAGAGAATTTTATCAGATCTGCTGCTTTGGGTGGCAAAACATTTGCCCTGCAAAAAGGTAGAATAGATAGATGAAGCTTAAGGGCAGCCTCAGTTTCTCATGGGATCAGGTATGTATGAAAGAAAGAAAGAAACAGAGCAAAAGTCTTCTCTTTCCTTCATATGTAGAGGAAGAATTGTGTGTTGAGATGCTACAGCATACAGGAATTGCAGGGAATTAACAATATCAATATAATCAGCTGGAAGTGTGAATATATGACCGAGGGCAAAGAATTAAAAAAATAACTTTCTTCCTGAAATTTTCTGGGGTTTGTTTATTCAGATGAAGGAAGTGTTGGGAAAAGCAGACACAAGAAGTGTTCAGTGATCCTCCACTACTATTTTCTGGCCCTCCACGTGATTTTCACTTTGAATTACAATGGTAGGAGACTTCATTGCAAGGTGGTCCAAGGAACCAACTAAGTGGGTTTGTTCCTCATTTTAACCTCCTTCCACACACACAAAATCGTCTCAGGGGACAAAGGTATAGCTCAAGATCTACTTAAAGAAGGAGGTAGAAGATTGACCATATAAGAGAAGAGAAAATAATTTCCATGGAAGCCTCCAAAACCTAAAAGGAACCTGTAATTGGGAAATGTTTCTCTGAAGTGTTGTGAGAAACCGTATGTTTTCCCACTTCATCTACACAAAAGAGAACCATTTAATTCTGATCTTGAGGAACACTGAGGTGGCTTTTTCCCTATTAGTGCTCATGCTCCATCTTGAAAAAAATGGAGCAGTAAATTATATAGGTGACAGCTTTTTTTCCCACACTAACTGAGAATCCTTCCCACAAAGAGCATTTTAAATTCATCATTTATGATTCTGTAACATCTCCTTTGCACAGCTTAAGCAAAGCAGTCTGAAGACTAAATTCAGAATTTGGCTTTCTAAAATCATAACAAATTTAACCAGGCCTTGAAAATGCCTGGTTAAGGTCCCAAGCTTTAAAGATGTGATGCCACTAAATTCCTTTTGAACATGGACTAAAGTTGTTTTTCAAAAGGATGCCAGCCAAAAGTCAAGCTGACTACTGAATTTACAAATTCTGCCATAGCTACATATTTCCATTGCTAGGTAAAATCCTACTGATTTTTCTAACATGCTTGATAAGTACATTTAGGAGAAATGGAGATGATCCTAATTTATGTTCATTCTCAAGATAATAATTTATTAAATTCAAACTTTTGTAACCAGCTGAGGACAGTGGTGGTATTTAGGTAATCCTTACACCTGGCACAAATGGGAAATATGTCTGGCAATTCTTTAATATGTTGAAAGTTCAGGAGAATAAATCTCACCAGTCAGCATTTCCATACTTATAGACCCAGCAATCCATTTTCAGGCAAAACTGACTCATGAAAACTTTAAGCTATGGAAATATAAAGTATGAATTCCCTATATCACAGTAACCATATGGTAAGAGACATATATCATACACAGTAATATTTTTAAGTGATTCAGTGATTCCATGTTCACTGATTTTGTGCTTGCTTCAGAGGGTGTATGATCTTTGGACATCTCCTACACTGAATCCAGCCATGCTTTGAGAAGCTTTAAAACAAGCCCTCTTGTTTGGTATAGTTTATATTTTTTCCTAATTGAAAAAGCAGTTTTTAAGGCATCAAAATTATATTGGACACCATGATGTAAAAAAATATAATGGTACAATAAAAACAAAAGGCGGATAAATGTGAATATTAAATAAATTTATAACAACATTGTTATGGAAATAGAAGAATATGGTAATACTTTAACACATCTTCTGGACAGATTGCTTCAAAAATATTTTTCCTTGAGAAATCCTTTGAAAATTACAACCTTTTGTGTGTTTTTTTTTCTTATGACCGTGCTTCCTCTCCACATTTTCATTTGCATTTTTTTTAGCTACTGTAAAAAAAAAAAGTGTAAAATATAGCTATCACTAGCAACAGTGGCAAGCCTAAATAAGTATTTTGTATATATGCATGTATTTGTGCTACAAGAGATTTAAAAAAAAAAATTGTCCTTGAAAGAAAATTATGTGCAAAGACTGGAACTGTGGACATTTATTTGTTTTAGCTTGCAATAAAATTTTCAATACCCATCTAATTGCCTTTTCTGATTTCATATCCCAGGGGTCTCAGGCCACCAGCTGAGGAACACTGTCTTGGGGAGAAGCACACTGAGAAAGAGAATGGCTTTGTAGTAGTAGAACACCAAGAAAAACTTCATTATCACTGTTACTGACAAAATGAAATCCTGGGTCAGGTTTCCATTTCAATAACAAGTTTAAATTTCAGGAATTTCCTTCAATTCAAACAAGAAAAAATAAATCAGCAGATAACAGATACAGCAACATGTGCATCTTTCCATGGGGCTTTTTTCTGCTGTTTAAATTGTTTTGTTACTAACTGAAGTCTATTTCTGACACCAGATGTAATCCATAAATTCAGTTCCAGAGGATTAAGAACAAAAAAAGTGAAGAACCCCACAATTTTTTCCATTTTTTTAATAGAGAAAAATGAAAACTTATTACCTCAGGAGAAGGCAGTCGTGTCATATCTACCTCACCATTAAGTGGTGAAGAAAGAAGTTTGTCACCTAGAATACTTTTCAAGCAGACTGCCATCACTTCCTGCTGTTTAGGGCTGCAGTGGTTCTCCAAAGACAGTACAACTGGATAGGCAGATGACTGGAAACATAATTTTGGGATGTTAGTATTAATAAATAAAAATGAGAATAATTGCTTTTCCAAAATATCTTACAAAAGTCCCCTCGGCAATCTGTATTTACCTTCATTTTCAAAGCATGCAGAATATAGATCAGTTGTTTCAGGTTAGTAAGGCAATAGAAAAAGCTCACATTTGTGGAAAAGAGAAAGCACAATTGAAGAAGAAAAAAATGCACCTTCAGAAAGCTAAAGCAGAGCTGGACATAGGCACAGGTGTAAAAAGAACTGCTTTGTTTTGGTTTTAAAAGGTAAAATCAAATTCTAAAATTAAAATTGACAACATAAAACAAGATTAAATGTCTTTTGCTTTTGTTTGTGACAGATTTTTTGAATTGCTTTTCAAGCTGATAGTCTCCCTAAAGCTTGTTCAGAAATTATTACTTCTGCAAAGACAAGCTATGCATTTTTTAAAATTTTTAATAATACCATAAACATTTCTAGGGACAGTCTACACTTTACTCATCACAGTACTCAAGCAAGGGTAATTGAGTAAAAATTAAAGATGAAAGGTGAAAAGGGGAAATTGAGTAAAACCTAGATAATAACTCAAAAGAAACATATCCATTTAAACATACAAATAAATCTCAGCAGTTGACAGTAATAATGGTGGCTACCAAAACCATAGTCTGAATGAAATCTTTGCTCAGGCAGGACCTAAATTGTCAAGAAGGAAAACCCCATTTTAGTTTTTCCTGTCTTTACATTTTGTCCCATGAGCTTTTGTTAAGAGAAGCAGAGCTCAGCTTGCATGGACAGCTGGTACCAACCATTACCTGTTGTGATTTTATAATCTCATTGGCACTTGGGCTTGAGAAATAAAGTTTGCATTAGAATTAAGCACAATATGTTGTGTATTAGTGAGAATAGGAGAGTTATATCCAATGAGTTTTGAAAAACAATGGAATAAAATAATGGTTTTAATTTCACTTTTAAAATCAGAGATTAATAAAATTGTATACAGAAAACTGAAGAGAAAAAACACAGCTTTCATTAGCACTGAGAAGGCTAATAACACATGTGTAAAAATCCACATAAATTTACGATCATGGATGTATAAATTCAGACACACAATGCTGGCCTGATTCTGAGATTTGTATTAATATTCATACAGCACTTGCTTTGAGCAGGAGTTTTGCCAAAAGCCTATACAAAAGCCTGAGACAGTGCCAAAAACTCTCCAGATTTCAGTGCTTTCCCAGAGATAGGCAGAAGGAACCTTGCCCTGTGAGTCACCTGACCAAAAAATCAGTAACTGCTAACGCTTATCAGGTCAACATTCAAAATAAAAAGAGAGGAAATGGAAAACAAAGTCTCCGACTCATCTATTATCTAAAATTATTGTCTATTTCACAAAGTCACATATAGGATATAAGACAGACTGATAGCAGTAGAAGAATAAGTGACACAAAAACCGTTAAAAGATATAAAAAGGGAGAAAATGTCAGACCAATTCTGAAGTAGCTCTTCAATTTATAATCAATCCTTGTTTAAATGATCTGAGGTGAGAATTACACCCAAGAAGCTGAGCAAGATCACCTGAATCCTTTGCACTAAGTTTGGTGTATATTCATTATCAGGAAAAATGATTATGATTCCTTTAAAAGTTTTTAAAATACATTAAGAACAAATAGCACACTTGCTCTGTAATTAATTTTAACAATGCCCATTGCCACATGCTCTGTTTCATATTTTTTTGCCCTGGATAATCTATAAGAGCCGTGTCCCTGGCTTAGTCAAAGCCACCATCCCAACTTATTTCTGCAGACATATATCTATACATACCATAAATGCATACTTGTCAATCACATGAATTACAGAACGAAATGGGATTTTGCTTGTTAAAGTGTGACCATGGTACACAATAGGTTCGTTGTTTTGGCCATCCCAGCAGTCAATCTCCAGGCAACGACATCCTTTTAGGAGAGCACTTCAGAAGAACAAGAGAAATCATTTCACAGCCAAAAGATAGCATACTTTTCTATACAAGTTGATGTATTTCTTTTTACAAGCACAGCGATCAATTATAGGAAAACCACCTCAGTTTCATCATAAATAAAAATAAACCCTACAGAATTGTACATATATGAGACACACATATTTTCTGTTGCTTATTCTAGGTGTGTTATATAATAAACTTTCTTAGAGCACTAAAGAATATGGGATTACCGGAATTATCTTCCTTAAAATGAGGGTCAAATATTTCAATAAAGGAATTTTGGAATAAAGAAAAATTTTCACTTAAAACAGAAAAATAAATATTTTAAATGGTCTTTTGTGTTACTCTACCAAACTTGCTTGCAATTTTGAGAATGCCTGTATTTAAAGATCCATTGCACTTAGAGAATCAGGTTGCACTTTGTCTTTACATAAGTCAGTTCTCCCCAGCCCACATTTGTAAGAGAGAGTGCTAAAGTTTCTCAGGCACCTTGACTTTCCTGATTTAATTTTAATACATTAGTGGCATCCCTTAAATTCTTAGGTTTCTAATATTTGACTTGCAACTAACTGAAACATTCCTTATAAACCCTTTCACTTAATTACCAATCTGTCTTTTACACGCTGCTTTTCACACATTAACAATATGTCAAATATGCCTCTAGCTGATTTTAGCATTTTCCTCACACAAATAATAGATAAAGAGGAAAAGAGAGGGGGCTATACACTCTTTGCAATTACTTTCAGCAATGCAGCATTCACATAATGGAATTTTAAATATTGTTAATTATTCAGTACTGTTTCTGATAGTTGCAGGTCATTATAGAACATTAGGAGAGCAACCAAAAAAAATGAGTTCAGATAGATGATGGTTCCAACTGCTTTCTCTTCACTAAAGCAGTACAAATAATAGGAATTCTAGACACAGCTCTTCCTAATTCTTAATATATCCTGCACTCAGTGTTGCCTTTGTTGCACAATGCATTTCCATCTTCTCTGCCATCCTGGTCCTACTCCTCCTCCTGGAGTCACACACTGCAGAGGTTCCTCCCCTCCTGCCTGCTTGAATGTCCACGTTTTGTGGTTTTTGTACTGCCCACGTGCACTCACCACAAATGTTCTTGACACAGATACACTCCAACACACATCCTCTATATTGAACAGATTAGAGCTTGCCCAGGATTTTTACCTTTCTTTCAGGGAGTTATTTATTTTTGCACAGTGTGTTGAGATTAAAAACTGATTTAATCATGTACTGTACACCATACTATAGATTTCATTTGCTGCAAGGTTGACTTTCTGAGATGTAAGTGAAAAAAATAAATTGTTTCCAGACTATGAACAGATGGTTTGGCAAATATATTGAAAAGTGTGCACATAAAATAAAATACCACTCTCACATTTTCAACTTGTATCTTTGATGGCTTTGTCCCTTTTTGCCAAGTAGGAGTGTATGTGACTTAGCAGTCATTTCAAAAAAGCCAAAGAATATTTAAAACATTAAAAAACAATGTCTAAATACCTGGTATATCCCCATAAATGACTGGGTCCCATTAGTTGGTCAGCTATCAAGTAGGTGTTGTGAGAAGATGAAATAAAATAGTCACACAATGGCTGGGTCATGTCTTGATAGACGCTCCTGTGCTGGTTTTTAAATATTGAACATTCGTCTGAGTTCATGTACCTTATAAATCCTTCAAATGACATCTGCCTTCTCTTCCTCACTGCACAAAAACAAAAGGAAAAACATCTCTGTCAGGAAGCCTGTCTGATGGTTGTATCTATGTATCTATGTCCTTTCTGAAATTTTTAATACCCAGTTCTGAACACTGCTGAAGGTTATACAGCACAACACTTTCCTGAAATTTTAAAGTTCATAACAAATGTATAAATAACTCAAAAATCAGATACATGTGACTCTGGAGCTGAATTGCTGGGGTTCAAACTTCTGAGAGGAAATAAATGTGTTTTGACACTTTTATTCTTCTATGGACAGCAGTAAGAGTTTTCAGTAGTCCGGATTAAATATAAAGTAAAATATTTTTTATTTAATTTGGAAAGTAACATGACACGCCCAACAATGAGATAAGAGAATCTTCTTTTCCCTTTTAAGAGAACCAGGATTGTTCTCTAAAAGTCAGTAAGAAATTCTCAATATAATCTTGCAGAACCTGTGACTCCTAGCACCAAATATCTTCTCCAGGGGTGGAAAAAAATCAAATAAATATTGATCAAATCATGTTTAGAAATATTTGAAATAAAAATAGCATCTTAACAAAATAATTTACTGCCCACACAGATGAATTGCAAATCAAGCTTATTACACTACTGCATTTAAAACAAAATTAACTAATTGAGTCCATCCCAGTGATAGTCATCCAATTTGTTCTGCTTTTGACTGATTTAATGGCAAACAGAGCCATTACACTGCCAGATATTGCTCCCAATGTCCTGTTTCAAATGCAGTCATTTTGCAAATGATATAATCTCAAAAGTCAGCTTTGCTTCAAAACATAGTTTGAATTAGTGAGGGATTTTGCCCAGTTCTTACTCTAAAATAACTTTATTGTCACCCTAGCAGGCCAGTAGAGAAAAAGCAGTAAAGAATCCAAGATTATTTTATGCTAACAATAACTTAGAAATCAATGTATACAAACTTGAGGACTGGAAATATCTGCAGGAAAACCCCCTTTTCTGCCCTGGTAATTCTTACTATAACTGTAAGTACCAGAATGCACAAGTTAGAATTGCTATTATCAATCTTTGGGGTGTAACAGAGTGAAAGTTTTACACCTGAATGAGAATTTACAGAAAATAATTATTTCTCTATTACACAGGTCTTTGAACTAGAAAACTTGCAATGTTTTACAGTGATAAAGAAAAACAGAAGGCCATGCAGACATCAAACATACATTCACCGCACCACTGTTATTCCTACCAGAAGTCTTTCTGAAATTCTTCTTCCACACTTCCACTGATCAAGGACCCACAGACAACCCAGTAAAACCATTTCAACAGCTAAATAATCTCATTTTCAGGAAATTTCCCCTAATTAGGAAACAGAAGTTTACCCTGAAACTTCCTTGCTGTCCAAAATATTTGTTCAGTTTGGTATTACTCCTCTCCTCTGTTTCCACACTCTTTCACTGGTGAAAACTACTCTCACACTTCCCTCATTCCAGTGCTTTCCACAAAAACAAATCCAAGCCAGGGCATCTTTGTTTCAGATTTCTGATAATTTTCCTTTTTCCTCTCATAGGAGAAAACAGGATCCTATTTCTTCATGGGATGTCCTAACAAACTGCTACTCACATTTACCATCTTAGAAGAGTTTACATATTTATTATTTCCTCCATTTTTTTTCTAGTAACTGACAGTGTCTAGTTGCTTGGATGTTCCCTTTCTAAAATAGATATTCCATTTGAACTTTTCCAGTCTTTCAATTCATCATTCATTTGCCCCCTATTTTCAAAAGTAACCTTTGACTTGTATTAGCCAAGCTTGTTACAGTCAATTTTCTAAGAACTTGGATTTGTCAACCTGTCTTCACTGACCTGATTACATAATTTAAGAAGGTCCTACCCTGTTTCATCCATACTTTTGACTGAGATCTTACTCAGATCAATAATATTACAGAGGAATTTCTTTGGTCTTTTAACTAAGAGATTTGCAGGATGACTTCCTGCCACCCTGATGACTCTTGAAAAGAGTATCCCATTTAGTATCTTGACTTTGGTTTATCCACATGCTTGTGTTATATTGTTCTATAGTTGTAAAAATTGAATTAATTTTCTACTTTCTAGATCTTTAAAAATCATTTTGAATTTTTAAATGTTATTTAAAACATAATACACTCATCCTGTATGCTTTGCCTATAATGAATACATGAACTGTCTGGATTTCATTTCTGATTAATTTATTTTTCATGGTCTGTCTATTTCTCTGAGCAATTACAAGTAGAGCTACTAACTATTTGTATGTGTGTGCGAGCATTTTTTTGTTTTCTAATAATTCTTACCTTTACTGCATTTATTTATTAAATCAGTGAAAAATACTGGCTTTTCAAAGTCTTGCTTTTATTCTGAATTATTTATTATGTTTTCCTGTCTTTGTCATTGACAAAAGTTAACTGCAATATTCTCAAGAGAAATTAATGTTTATGCAAATGTACTGATGAGCATAATCCCCCAAAAATAAACATCTAGCATTTTTTTGTTAGTCAATATAGACTTCAATAAAATATTCAGCTCATGTCTCCAATCAACAGACTAAAAATCTTTGTATCTTTAAAGAGCTTATTACAGGCCCTTACATTTCTGAGGAATAGCCCAGTCACTATTTTCTGACCATTTACAGACATTTTCTGCTTCTCCATTAAAGGAAATGGGAATTCATCTCCATAACTATTCCACAGTGAAAGACTTTCATCAAGGCCTTACATTTCTCCCCCTGAGGAACCTCAGTCTTTTTCTCCATTAGGACCTTTTGGCAGTAGCTAGTGTGCACACACATATCCATTCCTTGTAGAAAGGGAAGACAAGAAAAGATCTCTGTCTTCTCATTGCCTCTTTCTGTTCACAAAGTTCAATGATTTCTTTCTTGCCCTTCTCTTTTGGACAGTGTGGAATTCATTTTTTTAGCAATACTCTTTTATATTGTTTGGGTTTTTTTTTTTTTAATCTGATTTAAGAAAAAATTATTTTTCTCATTCCTCCTGTTAAGGTAAACTCCAGCTCTGCCATATAGACAAATACTGTCACATCAGAGAGGAATTATGGATATAACCTGAGTATTTGAAAGACTCTGATTACATTATACATCATTTTCAGTGTTTATTACATTCTGCTTTCTTATTTATCTTGGAACTTCTTTGAAAGTATTTTTCTTCCTCTTTGGAAAGAAAAAATTGGAAACTTTCATAAGATATTTGCTGCCCTGAAGGCCTGTAGGGTATCCACACTGAAGCAGAGAAAAGAAGAAATCATTCTGCGCTGGCCAGAGCCTCCTTCAAGACCTGTTTCCTCCTGGAGTGGAACATCAAGAGCAGTGTAGGTGTATCACTTGGTGAGAAATTGAGGTTTTAAAATTTTTAGTATGTTGTGGATAAAAGCAAAATGAAAGACACAGGGTGTCATCCTGAATTTCTTCTTCATGCTTCTTCTTCCTTCTTCTTTATGAGTTTAATTGGCATTTTGTAATTGCGCAGAAAAGTCCACACTGGGGGCTCTTTGGGATCAGTTATTGAGTTAAAAAAGAAAATAATCCAGGTGTCAGCTCTTAATTGAATAGTTTAGTCTTAAAAGACCTTGTAACAAAAGATTGTAAGCCATTTTGTGCCTTCTAATGAAAACCTGCCAAACTCACAATAATAAGACTGTTTTACTAATAAAAATATTAAACACCTGAGTCCAAATATAAACTACCATCTCAAGTGCCTTCAATCCAAACCCAAAAAAAACCAACACTGGGGGGACTGAGTACAACCTGGAGCGCTTCTGGACTGAAGCAGAGACTGGGGAGTGGGGAAGAAAAGAACCTGAACTGAATTTGAGACTAGGAAATGGGGAGAAAGGTGTTTCCCATGGTTTTTTAAATGTATGTGTGTGCTTTTTGTTTCCTAGGAGCTCAATTAGTAATTAAATGTCTACATTACTTGGCCTCCAGAGATAGTAAAGTGGGTACAGATATATTTACTGGTAATTTTAGGGGGGAACTCATGAGAAAGACGTGCACAGACCAGGGTGTTCCTCTGTTGTACTGGAAGGAGGAAGCTTTCAATCATTGTTAAAAGTCAGGATGAAACATCATCAGATGGAATTTCATACTGTGAAATTTGACTACTTTACATCAGAATGAAACATTCGTGCTCTAAGGGAGCAGTAAAGAGGGAAGTATTTCCCTGACTAAAATAAAAATACAGTTATTCCTTAAAGTAAAAATACAGTTATTCCTTTTCTACTCTGAGTTTACATTCTAGGGAGGCTTTTTTCTACCTTACTTACACCTATAACTGGTTCATACTGGAATAAAGTATCTATCTGAACAGTTCAGTTCAGTTTCCTAAGGGCTTTTATCTTATAATCACCTTATTTTGAAATTTTTCCCTGAGACTGGGTATTTACACACCCTTTCATCCATCTGAACTACTGTGTCTCACAAATCCAGCCACGGCCATTGTCTTTGTTGAGATTTTGAAGTCATGTTTCTTGCTTCACATGATTTTTTATGAAATCTGTAGGACTTTGACAGAGATGTCTGCTTTATTAAATTTGATTTACATTGGCCAATGGGATCAAATGTTCTCTTCTGCAAATTTCTGCTCTACATCCTGCTCTGTCTCTCACACACATGCTCAAAAAAAACTCAAGAAAACCCTCATGACTGTGTATACTAGAATAAACTGAAAATGGTATTTTGCTTCACAAACACATTCTGGATTACTCAAAGTCCTTATCTGACAGATGCACCAGGCTTATATTGTTATTTACGAAGCAAGATGTTTTTTAAGACAGGACTGCATTTTTGCCCTGTTTTTGTATTGCCTAGCAGTAAAATAGGCAGGAGTAGAGTCTTTGAGTGGCAGTACATTATAATTAATGATGGGATGCACCTTCTTATCCTCACTCTGCCTCTAATCCTATCCATGTAAATGAGAAGCATTTTTTTAAAGAAAGACATATATACCAAGCTAAGAAAATGCATTTAGTTGGCATTTTTTCTTTAACCTCATTTAATGAGTCAAGGCTTCTATTCAAAGCTAATAGTAGAATGGGCAGATAATGGGACGTTTGGGAAGAACAAGACTGAAATTTGGGTGTTAGTAAGACATAAATGTCAGGTGTGAATCACATATTCATATTTTGTGATCAATTCCATAGAAATGGCTCTTTCTGCCAAAAATGCAAGTTTTTAGCATACACATGAAAAAATCTGTTAGTGTAGCATTTTGACATTAGGCATTTAAATTATAGAATAAAAATGAAAACGTAATTTCTTCCTGAAGTAGCTATAGTACCCACAGAGAGTAAATTCAGAGTTATCTGGCCCAATATATTTGGAAATCTCTCTGCACAAATGTTAGGGATGCACTAAATGCCGTAAATGGATTTATTTAATTTATATGTAAAATGTGGTCATTGCTTTCATCTTAATTGTTTTAATCTTGACATACCAGTGCTATCATATTGATGAGAGAATGGTCATTACTATTAGCAAACCTGTGAATCAAGTGTCAAAACCTGCCCTTTTCCCTCTCTGTAAAGCAGAGGGTAAGGGTGACAGATGAGTCCAACAGACCATCCTGATGAAGAATGTTCTGTAGCAAATTCAGAATGACAGTTGCACAAAATGGTCTATCACAATACCATGTGAATCATCTCCCATGTCAATCATAACTGGAACTTTTCAATAAATATGTCTGAGTGGGAGTTTGAATTCACTCAAAGAGGCATGAACAATACAGAGATTATTTTGTTCAGAATTATTTCCAATTATGAGACAAACAAATTTATCACAGGTGAAGAAACAAACAAGAATTTGGCTCAGCATCTGAAATTTAAACCAGACATCAAATTAAACCTATAGAAACATCAGTTGATATTTACAAAGGTGTTTTCCAATAGCCTGAAGATTTTTCATTGTTTAACTGTGTTATAGCTCTTAACTTTCCCATCAAAACAAGTGACACACAATAAAAGGAACTTTCAAACTGGTAACTTGTACAATTAGTAAATATTACTTCCTCTGAAACAGTAGAATATGTTCAATAAAGTACAGTCAAATTTGAAAAGCAACCTCAAAGAGTAAGGGCATAAGGAGTCACGTGTTTTGCAGCTATTACTGCACAGTAAGTGTCTCTTAATGAAATACCAAATGTTCTTCTGTTTCTCATTGAAAATGTGGCATTTTCCATTTTCTTCTTTCACCACATGTCAGCATAGAAAACCTGGGTTTTTCATCCCAGAAGAAATATTTTCTCCTTGGGTTTGCTTTTCCTAACCAGTTATCAATTCCGCCCATTTTCAAAGGCTGGGAACCAAGGAAATGGAAGAATTAAACATATTCCACCACTGAATAAAATAACAGCTTCCTTTTCATAGCTCAGTGGTAAAATTTGCCACAAGCTGAAATCAGTGAAACTCAGCAGAAGTGCTACACTTCAAATTGGGTCACCTTGAAATAGGTGAAGAACATGTCAGAGATTTATGAACCTCTCCTCATCTCAGAGTTCTAGAGAATCAGAAAGGGTGACCAGGCACCTCTGAAAATCTTACACGATGCTTCTGCAAGGGAGTCAGAGGGACATCAAAGTCTTGTCTGAAGCCTTGCATTATCACTAAATGACTCAAGGGAGAGAAGACAGGGTAACGAGCAGACAGGAAGAATGGCAGATAAGAACTTTAAGAAAAACAAATTGGAAATGGTTTATAATGAGTTGAAGGACAGAATTTATAGAAGGACTGGAAAGAAAAGATTAAAAATGACAGAAAAAAGGAGAGAGCAGAGAAAGAAAGGCACCATGAAAATTAATTAAAACAAAGGAAGAAAAATAATTAATAGATGAGAAGACATGCTTTAAAATAAATAAAGAGATGAGGTTTTGCAAAACCAAGTCATTGAGAGAAGCACAATAAATCACAGCTAGATATCAAATAATTTAACTGTGCATACCTTCATCAATGGGTTCATACTTCAGAATAATTTCTAAGACAGTTGTTTCATTAGCTTCAGTTTGAAATTGTTCTTTTGCAAGAAATTTCAGGAGCTGGCCATCAGGTAGAATGTTGCCATCTATTGAGTAAGCCTTGAATAGTTCTTCAAATTCAGGTCTGTGTACAAGAGCTCGATAAATTGCTCTGAAGTCGTCCATGCTAATTATATCTCCTGAGTGTTTGTCAATGGTTTTCTGAGGAAAGAAGCAACCAAAAGAATTTTTTTTCAAAAATCAAAAAACAACATTCATATATGCAAAGTTATGCACCAAACATTTTTTTATAACTGACCATAGGAGTAAGAATCATAGAAGAATCCAACAGTGACTACAATCAGATTACATTCTTCAACTTTTAGATTACGCTTTGTGTGCTACAAATATTTTATATAAAGTAAAATGGACCATATGACATAATTAGCATCTAAATAAGTACAATAAATTTAGATTTAATGCATTTTAATATTAAAATATATTGTAGAAAATCTCTAAAATGCTATGCATTAAAACAAATGTGCAGCATAAAAATTATCAAGTGGAAAATATATTTAGTATAATACCTCTCCAACAGCTATTGACATCATATTGTAAATACTGTCAGTAAAATTTGCATACAAAAACATCAACCAGTAATCTTAAAAATGACATAAGGGTGTCCAAATTATCAAGAGACAAGTCTTTTAATACTTCAAAGAAGAAACACTAATAAAAATTGAAGATCATATTTTATAATAACCTATGACATCATGTTCTGTTCTTAACAAGCCAGAATGTTTAACTTAGGTTAATCATTCACGCTTTCAGAATTCTTCAATTTAAGCTTGTTTTCATAGAGCTTACAAAATGTTAGCATAGAAATTAATTTCAGTGTTTCAGTGTAAAAGCCAAAAGAAAAGGTAAAAGGGCAAAAGAATTTGAATAGAATTATAATTTTTACCATTTCTGCCTTTTGTGGTTTTCTCAGGTTTAACAATTCAAATTTTCCTTTAAAATTTTATACTCAAAATAAGTACCTGCATACAAAATATAAATGTTTGTAATATTTTAGCCTGAAATATTCTTAAAAGTTGCCAAATTAAGAGAAATCTGCTGACAAAATTGCTCACAAAAATAAAAAAAAAAAAAAAAGGGCAATCTACTGCCTCAGTGATCATCACTGTAAATTGATGAAAATTCCTAATTGTTGGCTCCTTAAACAGAAAGTGCCAAAGAGGCCAAGTTACAGCATCCAAAACATGGCACTTACAATGGCTGGGTTGGCTTCCACCAAAGTGTCTATAAACAGGAAATTGCTTACTTGAGCTCTGGCTGCTCTTTGATCAAGATTTGGGATTACTGCTCAATTAGATTTATTTATATGGTTTTGAAGCCATAGTATAAAATCTAAAATTTAATGATCCACTGACAGTTCCCTCCTACTCAGTACAGTTCCTACTGTACCTGAATAAGTACAACAATAGGATTAAAAATATATTAGATAACTAAAACAAGTAGAAAATTAATTTCATGAGTTCTAGTGAAAACATCCTACAAATCAGTACTTCAGTATTTGCTTTGAGTTTGTGAAAGAGAATAATAATGATTTTTAACAGAAGTCACTAGCAAGAAAATATTTCTGTACAAATGCTAATTATTCACATTTCAGTATTGCTGAAAAATTCCCCAGCTAAGGTTGATATCTTCAATCCAATTTTTAATGTTCTTAACAATACAGCAAATTTGCTCATAACCATTAAGCAGGAAAAGAGAATACCAACTTATTTTGGAAATAAACAGTCTATCAGGACTTGGAAGATGTTCACTTAGTTGCTGGCACAAAGAGAAGCTGGGCAAAAAAAATTAAAGTTTCTATTTTAGTTGCCTTTTGATGAAATACAGGCAATAATACTACATAAGAGAACTCTAAAAATTAAAGTGATAAAATCTTGTCACTATAAAAAGATATTCTTACAATTTTGGGGGAAGATTTTTGTCATTCCTATTTTTATTAATGCACATCAAATCTTTGCTGTTCAGAAAAAGAAGAGACAAAGAGTCTTGAGAGAAATTATATGAAAATTTATTATTCCTTAAAACCATAATGTTCATATTGCTCAAAAGAGTATTACAGTAAAACAAACTCAAAGAGAACAGACAAGAAAGAAAAGCAGATTATTCCTTTAAATTGGTTTTCTATAAAATGTATTTTGCTATGTGTAACCATTAGATTAACTGCTGGTATGTAGTTAGTTACAATGATGTCAGTAAGATTCCCTTCCAGAATGCTTTGAATTTTTACATGTTATTAAACTGATTAAATATTTGAGCCCCCCAAACTACTGGACACCTGTAAATCTTTCCCAAATAGCAAAGAACACCTACCAGTACTGCAATAAATAACTAGATCAGGCTATTGGGTATAATAGGTTATTAAACACAACTAGATCAGACTTGTTCTTTGCAGGTCACTTCCCTCAAATAATTCTTTTCTCTACCCACAGCTGATCACTCTCAAACTCCAGCCAGAAATCAAAGTAGGGGGAAGATAGAGGAAGCAGTGAGAAATATTTTTAAATTCTCAAGAGCTTCTCCAGATTGGCAAATATCTCCTTGCAAGTTCAAAAACCACAGGAAGCCTCTCCAGCCAGGGTTGAGCTCATGCTGCTGCTGGTTCTACCTTGGCTTGACAACAATGAGAGGGGAAGACAGGGTGAGGAAAACTTAGCACCTTCCTTCTTATGACCTAAAAGTCTCTGACTTGCCATAGTTAATTCTCCTCTGCCAAATCAGGACAGAATCAGCCAGCTGGTTACAACATTCTTAAAAGAATCATGTATATAAATGTGTAAATAAATAAATAAACAAATATGTATTTCTATATATACACACACTTGTTTTCATTCCCTTAGGGAAACAGCATTACCAGACAGCTTTTTTAGGGGACAAAAATGAGGTAAAAGGAAAATCTTACATCTTTTGAGTCATTACAATAAGAACATGTATACCCAGTATGTGCCAAGGCACACAGTTTTCTAGTACTTGCTCACTGGGATGTGGTACTTGTTGCATCCCCAGGACAAAGGAGGAATTGAGAATCTGACTCCATGTTCTTAGAAGGCTAATTTATTATTTTATGATATGATATGATATGATATGATATGATAAGATATACTGTACTAAAACTGTACTAAGAATAGAGAAAAAAATCGAAAGAAAAAGCTTAACAAAATACTAATTAAGAAGTGTGACTTCTACTAGAGTCCTGACACAGCTAGATCATAGTTGGTCATTAAGTAACAACAATTCACATGCTGGACAAACAATCTCCATACATCATTCCAAAGCAGCAAAACAGGAGAAGCAATCAGACAATTCCCTGAAGTTTCTCAGCTTCTCAGGAGAAAAAATCCTGGCAAAGGGATTTTTCAGAAAATATGACAGTAACAGTGGCACAAGATCTGCTTGGCAGTAGTTTGCCTACACTAAATTAACTTATTAAGACCAGTTTCTAGCTGGATGGTGTAACCTTCATGGAAATCTCAAACACTGCCATGTCTCAAGGCCAAATCCTTTCCCTGGGGTGCAATTCCCATCCATTCAGGTACACCTCTTAAATACTCCAGGAAAGATGTAGTGGAGAACAGAATGAATGTGTGCTGGATCTAAAGCCTGAGCAGCTCAGACAAGTCCATGTTGTCCTCCTGGCAAGCGGATTTTGAGGAAGTTGCTCTCATGGCTCTGCCCAGCAAACAGGCACATCTGGGTTCATTAGCTTGATCACAGAAAAAGCTGAATAGGATGAAACCAGAATGCTTCAAGTTATCTCAAGTGTGGTAATGTTACAAAAAACCTGGGAATCAAAATTGACGTGTGTTCCATCTGACACTAATCTGTTGTGGTGGAAAGACAGAGTTATGGGGATGTCAGTCTCTTCTCCGAGTACCAAGAAGTAGGGCAAGCAGAAGTGGACTCAAGTTGTGCCAGGGATGGTTTACACTGGCTAGTAGGAAAAATTTCTTCACTGAAAGTGTTGTCAAGCATTGGAAGAGGCTGTCCAGGGAAATGTCTGAGTCACCATTCCTTTAAAGTATTTAAGAGACCTGTAGATGTGGTGTTTAGGGACAAGGTTTAGAGGTGGACTTTTCAATGTATTAATGGTTGAACTCAGTGATCTTAGAGGCATTTTCCAATCTAAAAGATTGTGATTCAAATACAAGCCCTGGGTTATCTATTTTACACAGAAACAAAAGACCTGGAGGAGGAAAAATCTTTGCTGATTTTGCACACCACTCTAGCACAAAATACATTTCCCAAAAAATTAACTTGAAAAAATTCAGCAAAGGTATGATGTGTGTAACTGAACTTCTGAACTACTAATTGCTTAATGTACATACACCTTACCTTGAAAATATGTTTTAAATGATCTTCGTCAAAATTTATTTGCATTTTTTCAAGAAGCCTAATGCAACCATCTAAATCAATATTCCCATTCTTGAAATCATTCTGAATGAGATTCCAAAACCACGTATGAGACGTGAAGTTAAGGAAGATTTTGGCCCATGAAATTGCCCATTAATGGGGGGATGAGGGGGAGAAGTTTCATTTTCTTACACCTAAGAAGGTTGTGCTTTCCTTTTCTCATACTCTAGAACATCCTTATCTTCTGACCTGTGAGAATGCAGCAGGCCCTGAGGTGTGCAGCAAGAGATTTTTGCTCTGTCTTCAGAGACTTAGAGGGCAGTGACCAGAAGGGCTGAAGGGAGGGAGTGAAGATGATCAGGGGATGCTCAGGGTGCAGAAAGGGGTGCAGTGAGAGGAGGGAAATGTGGGGAGGCCGAGGGGACTCAGCAGTAGCAGGGAATGGTGGGAAATGCCAGGAAACACCAAGGAATGAGTGTCCTCAGCACTGTGCCCACCCAAACCTTATCAACCGGCCCTGGCTGATGGGACTGGCTGCCCCAGGCCATCCCTGCCACCCTCCTGTGTGCCCAGGCCACCTCCAGGCCTGAGGGGAAAGAAACACATCGGGGGGACCCAATGGCAGCTGTCACACGCCAGGGAGGGGAGAGGAGGAGGAGAAGGCAGCAGAAAAAAAGGATATCTATTCTCATCCATGGTGGCTGTGCTCCAGCCCCCTCACAGCAGTGCCATTACCAGCCCTTGCTCGGGCTCACAGTGGGCTCCTCATGCCCCCATGTCCTGTTGGAGTGCCATGGAACGTTCGCCCCTCCATCCTTCCAGTGTTGCTGCAGTGATGTCACAGACTGCAGGCGCCCAGCACAGGCCCCTTCCTGCCACTGCTCTAACACCATCGTGGGCCTTTTCCTTCCAGCACAAAATATGTCCCAGGCCCTGCCCTCATCCGCCACCTCCCACCCTCAGGATATCCCACACGCCGGCGCGGGCCGAGGCGGGAGCTGCGTGAGGCCGGGCAGGCCTTTGCGGCCAGCGGTGCCAACGTCCTCCTGGGGACTTTGGCCAGCTTGTCCCAGGTGTCTCTGCTCTGCTGCGAGGTGACAAGCTGGTGAGGCAAGCGGTCACCACAACATCTTCCCCCAAAAAAACCAGGAGCACTGTGCTACCAACCCACTGCAGCAGCTTGAGGGAAAACCCTGGGCCTCAGGGAACCAGCCAACTCCATGGTTCAGCGTGATGGTGGATGTTGGGGAATGGTGAGAAACCACCCAAAGGGCTGGAAGGCCATGTAAAATGGCTGTGAAGCCACTCCAAAGGGCTCTGAGGCCACCCCAAATGGCTGGGAGGCCATCCCATAGGGCTGGAAAGCCACCCCAAAGGGTTGCAAGGCCATCCAAGCTCCCAGTTCCCTGCAGGGAACTGCTGCATCCTCAAAACCAGCCTGGGCAAGAGCAGCTGTCCATGTTGTCCTCCTGGCAAGAGGATTTTAAGGAAGTTGCTCTCATGGCTCTCATGTGCCTCATGCTTTGAGGCACACCAGTATCAGCCTTCAAATCATTTGGACAACATTTGGAAATCAGGCTGGATTCCACCCTTTCTCCATTTCCCATTTCCCACTCATTTTACACGGATTCTTCTCCGGGCAATCTGCTTCAAAGTTGCCAGCTTCCATGTAGCTGTCAGCAAGCCTGAGTGAGACTCTAAATGTGACAGACCAAAGGCAGTTTGCCACAGGTTTTATGAAACTTGTGAAAGCCGAGGACAACAAGTTTTGTATTGGCATTCTGGAAAACATTCAGGTTTTGTCAGAGGATATATATGGGAAAAATCTGTCAAGGAATTCCCTGTTACTCACACTTTTATGGACTGGAATAAACTATGGAATGTTCAGCATCTGAACATCAAGGTCTCCAATGCTGAAGTGCTTCAATGCTTGCTGAAGTACTATCTTTGATATGATGGCCTAAATAAAAAGCAGGGGGGAAAGACAAAATGGAGTTGTTTAATTGATTTATTTCTGGATCACTCAGGAGAGTACAGAGACTTCCATCAGTCAATCACCACTTCAAAAATAATTCAGGTCTGCAGTGACTGGAAGTAATCTGCTGGAGTTTTTTTTTCCACTTTCTTCATGTACTTTTCAAGTGCTTTACCAGTAACAGTCAAAATGTCAAAGCAGCACAATGCTACAGGTGAGATAGTAAGCAAATTCTTATTTTCATTTGTAATTTTAACTAAAATTACATTCACTTATGTAGCATCACACCAAATGAAACATTGATTTTAAGGAAGTTGGTAAGGTAGATTGGCAAAGATTGGGACATAGTATCTAGATTTCATTTATAGCTACAGAAACCCTGTAAATTCAGCCTTCAGGCTTTGCTTGTGCATTTATCTCTGAATTCCTTATACAGGCACATGAACAAAAGGAAGATTAGGACACTGGAGGAATAAATTTCTAATAGCTAGTGCAGAAGATATTTCAGGACTACCCAGGGATGTAGGCTGGGTGTTGCAGCATTAAAGAATAAAATAATGATACTCCCTCTCTCCCAGTATTTATTACAAAGGCCAAAGGAATGCATGGGATTTTGGTTTACTTTCAAACTGCGATAGTGATTGTTTCCTAACTTTTATCACAAATTATTACGAATGCCTTTCATCCTTGCTGTTTTCTGTAAACATAACTTTTAATTAGAGTTTCAACAGAAACAAAGTTTAATTTCAAGCACTACTGTAGACACTACAGTTGGAAAAAGAAATGTGAACATTTAAGAATTATTCTGACAAATATTAGATATTTTTGATTTAAGCATAAGATTTTGCTGCTGTTCATCATGGCAGGTGGGAATTGCAGTGCCACATGGGTTGAACACACCCTTTAGTAAATACTCATCTGAATAAGTAAATACTCATCTGTGGCTTTAGAGATTCACTGCTGACTGGCCATGGTTGCTTCCGTTGTCTTGGTTTTAAAATGTCATCAAGAACTACTCATTTCTATGGTTTCAAGGAGAAACAACATTGTGCAAAAATGGGCATCCTCAGGTTACTCTTTTGAAGGAAAATGAAGATTTTGCATACTTACTGCCCTCTGATTTGGGAGGTTCCTTTCTCTGTGTATCTGGATATGATAATTAATTTCCCAGATAAACTAATGTTGAATAGAGAGAAAGAGGGAGCACAGAGAGCATTTTCTGTGCTCTCTTGGTTCTTCAGAGCTGCATTACTTATGGGTCATTCTCTTTTCACCCCACAGCTGCTGCTGAGATCCATCCAACACCAACCCACCAATCCTTCGGTGCCTGTGCTGCTGCTGGACACCATTCAAGGAGGAAGCAGCTGTCTTTATATAGAATTTGGTTGAATATGTGATTATTTCTTTATTGGAAGCAAAAGTGATTTTATTAAAAATGTTATGCAACCCAGGGCTGATATAATGAAGATGGCCTGTTGGGAATGTAGTTTATATCTGCAGTACCAAAAAATAAAAGACATTTTGGGCATAGATTTAAGTGCTAACAGATATAGATATAACACTTGAAATTCTGGATTGGAACAAATCACTTTTTTTCACAAATATTAAAACATGAACAAACAAGAGGGAATAATAAAGAACAATGAAAAAGACAAAACAGTTAAACAACTTTCAGTTCCAATATTTATTGCACTAGATCAATCCCCTATGAGATGCAAATATATGGCATTTTGCAGTGCACTTTTTGGTTCCGTAGAATTCAATTCTCTCTACTTTAAAATTATGTTTCTATATGACAAAACGGTAGCAAGGAGTGCAATAATGAAAAGCATTTAATATTGCAATGTCAGTCCATCAGTCTACCTTTATGAACTTTTCATTTTCTTTCAATTTCCTTCCCTGTAAAAGAGGGAATCTGTGAAACCAGAATCTGCAACAAAAGCTGCTGAGAAGGATGGAATTTCAGCAGAATAAATGTTCTGATCTGACTGAAAATGCTCACTCATTTTTTGCAAGTCTATGAAATCAATCTGGAAAAGATAATTACAAAACAGGCTTTGTCAAATATCCCTCTACATTCTCCAGGATGGGCTTGGATTTTTAAAATTTTTTTTACATTCTTTTGGAAATTGGAAACCTGGGAAAGAATAAACATTATGAGAAGAAACTGGAGGTGTACAACACCATGGAAAACTTCAGGGAACTTTTATTTATACACTTTTGTAGCTCTGAATGTCTTTGAGACAGTTGCAACTGTTTGCTTTTTTGTCTATAAATGATTTTTTGTTGTTGCTTAGGGAATACATGCCAGCTTTCATTATCTTTATTCCTAAAATAGTCTCCTTTTCTCTCCAATGCTTTGAAAACCATTCACATTCTTATAGCTCCTTGTGAATCCCACTTTTTTTTTCTCCAGTTCTCTGTATTTTAACAAAAGAAATGAAGGATTGGCACATATAATATATGTATATTTATATCTACAACAAAACCAAAATTCACGTTGTTCAGCTGTATCAGGCAGCAGTTTTCCACTGCAGTCAAGAGTACAGCACACCTGGAATTGAAGCTCTGTCCTATTTATAATCATAACAATCTGCTGCTAAAGACTTGCTTTGTGCCTACAAAAAAACATTATCATCAGGTATCTTTTGGTTCTTCTTATCTTGGGTTGCTCCTGAGCAGCCATGGTTCTTTGTCACAAGGAGAAGATCACCTACTCCAGAAGTTCAGAACAGCTTTACAGAGAGATGTAATTTTCTCTCAAAATAAACCAGGAATTTTGTTAAAATTCTGCTCTTCCATTTTCAGGCTTGCAGACTCATTGGAATCACCAAGTTGGTATACACATACCTGAGCCAAATTGGCTCAATTTTTTTATTTCTGATAATAATTTTGAATCTGTCCTTAATTGTTTCTGTAAAGAAAATTATCATTTTTACTATGCCAGTAACATAAGAGTTTAGCTTGGACTTCATTGCCAGCTTACAGCTGCATTAAAATGAGAAGACACTTTGTATTTGGACTGAATATTTAATGTTCACATTATAAAGTTTGCTTCATGTTTTTCTAGTGCTACAGCAGGTGGAAAACCTATCAAAATAACACCAGTGAAACAAATGTAATGATTTCATTTTCAAATATATGTGTGGAATTAAAAGCTAATTTATTTTTTGTTTCAGAATAGATAGATAGATAAGTCTATAACAGGCAATAAAGACTCCAGTTATCTGTTGGCAGAAAGCAAAGTCTGTCAATATTTCTAGTCACTGGAAGAAATTCATGTTTTCCTCTTTACATTTTCCAAAAATTCTTTCTTTGCTTCATTTGTGAAACGGAAAAGACAATTTTTGTAAAACAAAACACCTTGCTTGTATGTCTTCCAGCTTGTAGTCTGTCCTAAAATTTCCACTGTGTGTCTTACTCCACATTCCTTTCCAAGCTGTGGGAAAGAAAAGAAAATATGATTTTAAAACAGAGGAAATAAAAATGAAGGAAATCCAAAGAGCCTTCTGTCAAGTGTCTCTCTGTCACTGAGCTCAAACAAGCAACACATTAATGCTGCAGCTATAGTAGGACTAAATTCAAGGATTATTTTCCCTTCTACAGTAAGAATGGTTTAAAATGTTTCAATAAATCTGAAAAAGCAGATTTAGTACATGCCAAGTGCAAGATATTTTCTAAGTCTGTATGTCAGTATGCCATTCCTGCCCAAATAGTGGATTTTATAGTCCTTTTTAATAAAAGCTTCAGAGTTATAAAAAATGTGGAATGGTTTCAAAGAGTCAGTGTTTCAAAAAATAACTATTTTGAGCTATTCAAAGCATAGTATCCTGGGATTCTCCACAGTTACGAGACATGTTTGTTACAGAAAGGCTTTGGAATTGCCATAATACAAAATTGAGGGAATAAGAGACATTAATAATACTAATACTACTACTAGTAGTGATAATAATAATAATAAATAATAATATTTATAACAAATTACCCATGCCATATTAGATCATTAATGTAGTCAATTATCCTTGAATGGAAAAAGGAACTATTACACATCCTTAAATTAATTCCTGTGATTAATAAATTATTATCCTGAGTTTTTTTAGGCTCCTGGGATGCTATTAAAGTCTGCTGATAGTGACAGAGACTGCAGATGAGACCTGTCTTGGGGCTGTCCCTCGGTATGTCCCCAGAACTGCAGATGACACCCAGTCTCAGGGGAATGGAAGACCAGTGTCTAGGTCAGATTAGAGACAACAAGGGTTGGCTCTTAAAAACTGAGGTAGGGATTAAGATAATTATATGGGACAGGCGTGCAAAGCAGCCATGATCCCAAATTAAATTCTCGGGTAGTTGATGAGAGTTTCTTTCACAAAATGAAAAAGCATCAAGAAAAGAAATTTCCTATCCTGGTTGAAATTTAGAATACAAACCTACATCCTCAAGCACACTGCTGTGCTCTCATGTACAACAGCTTTCTTTACTGCAAAGATTCAAGATCTACCTACACAGATCTCAGATCAGTGTAGCAGCCCCTGGCAAGCCTAGAGCTATTTAGGTGTGCTCATCTTCACTGGCAGAAAGCAAAGGATCAAAAGTCTTTGCTTACTCACTTATTCATTGCTTTTTCTAAAACACAGTTTGTTTATTCTTAAACACAAGTTCAGAAGCCTGAGGAAGACAAAACATGGAGTATTGTGCCTCTCATGTAATTTTACTGTTATCTGACTTCTGAGACACAGCCTGCCCAGTGAGGAGTTAGACTTTAAACCAAATGCATAGATCAGGCCACACTAAATCCTCCACATTCAACTGAGATGAAAATACGAATTTGTGCTCACAGTCATTCATGTTCATGGCTGGAGACTCTCACTGTCGGCCCTTCTGGCATTAATCCTCCATTCATTCTGCCTCAGCACGTGGTAAAATGCTCATTTCATATGGCTCATACTTTGCCCACCAACTCACATTTCTTTCCCTTGGAAAGGAATTTTTAATGTGGGGACAGGAGGTTGGGACAGCATACTGGGAAGTTTATCCTACTATGGGAATTCTATGACTGAAAGAGTCCAAGCTCCTCTAGAGATTGAGGAAAATAAATACCCTATAAGCCACTTCTCTTTGAGTGGGGAATTGACAGCTAAACCTCCTAAAGACTGGTTTCAGTGAAAAACAAACCAAAAAAAAGCAGATTTCAGTAAAGGTCTTCGGTTTCAGCTAGAAACACTTTGTTTCTGAAACAAGATAAACAAAGGTAAGATGAACAAATTATTGGGGCAGGGGGGATGGTTGTGGAGTTCTGGGTTTTTTTACCCTACATTGAAAATATTGTTAAGGAGATTACCTCTGAGAAGCTCATCATTCAGAAATCAGGCTCACACAGGTGGAAAAAAACTCCTTAAACTTTGTGTTGGATGGAAAATTGGAAAAAATGCCTTGAACAGCTGTGTTGTCCTTTCTGTACCATTGACTCCATTGATCTTGAAGTATCATAGATAAGTTCCCTTTAGAACCAGGCATGTTCCAAGCCATCAAGTTTCCTTATGCTTTCTTTCTTGCTTTATAGCATTCAACAGATGAGAAAAAGTGGGTTTTTGTTTCCAATGCTTACAAGTTCATTAGTAAGTATCTTTTACAAATCCCTGTGATTATTTTTGAGAAAAAAAGAATTTCCAGTTCGCTGAAGATATTAATTTTATTTAAGAACTATATTTCACACAAGACTTCCCATTTTCAACTTACTTTAATTACATAGTCATTAGAGACAGATTTGAGAAGCACAGCTTATTTGAAGTATTTATTATTCATTCTTGTATTGTTAATGAAGCAATGCCTGAAGCACATCTGCAGTAAGAAGTCACCTTCTTGTTCATCAGTTTTTCAAGTCCATAAAATAAATGTGATTGCTTCAGGTACTGTATTACATAGATTCAGTACCATTGCTTTCCAATTTAACATCTAGATGCAAATTTATTCTGTTGTTCTTTCTTCAATAATTAACATTATCTGTTAATATATTCTTGCTCAGACCAGTTCCTTTAGTAATTATCATCCAGTGCTGTAAGTATTCACTGAGCAGCTATAGTTTATTCTTTCTCTTTCCATCAAAAGGTCATTTTAAAGACACATTGACAACATGCTTTCAATGATCTGTAAACCCTGCAAGAACCAAGCTGTTGTTTCAGCCCCTGGGCTGTAGTTCCATATGCCTAAATCCATTACAAAATATGGATTTATCTGAAGCCAATGAAAAGCATAATTAACATTTTGGTATTTGGTGTGCAATAATTTATTTTCTGTTATCGAAGTTACATAGGCTACCAAATGTGTGATACAGATTAGGGGACAAACTGTGCTTAAAATTTAAGTTCTTTCAAAACAACCTGTTATTTCCCATGAAGTATTCATGGGGAGAAAGAGAAGATTAAAATGCATAGGCTCTATTTTGCCTTCAGCTCTTTTCGGGCTCCTCTGTTTAAGTCCCAGCTCAACAAAGTACTTAATTGTCTGATTAATTATAATCATGTGACTATTTCCACTGGGAGGAGTAGTATGATATAGCTACCATGATGCTACAGTTGGTTGAATTTGATCATGCCAAATGAAGGACCTGATAAAGCAGGTACAGACAACAACAGAAAGGTTCCTTTCTTTTGACTGTGAACTTTAGACCTGCCTGAAGACATTTTCTACAGACCAATTTCCAGTCCTTTGCTCAAATTTATTTTATAACTTAATTTACATGATGCTGCTGCAATTTTTTGTCTTAAATATAATATGTGTTGATTTATTGTCTTTAAACGAATACTACTAGATCCAGAAATGTTCTAGAAAGGCAAGAAGCTTCAGTAAATTAAATGCTAAGTATTGATTCTTGCTCTAGTCAAAAACACAAGAGTCAAGTGAAGCACCTTGTCCATTTAAGCTCTGAGCAGGAGTGTTCAGTGTATTTTGAATTTGAGGAGGTTCAGCTGTGTGGTTCAACTCATTTTTCCTCTGTAAGAAAATGCTCATGTGGTCTACAGAATGAGTAATTTGTGGGCATAAAAGGAGCAAGATTAATATCATTTCTGACACAGCTTGAAGGTAGCTGGAGAGTTCTGTTCTGGTCACTTCTTCTGCACCAGGAAGATATAAAACCAAATTTTTGAAAACTTTCCATACTGCTTTTGTGGATCCAGTAGTGTGAAATTCTGTTTAATTTCTGTGGGGGTGATTCTGTGGGAGGATTCTGTGGGGTGATTCTGTGACCATTATGTAATGGGAAAGTAAATACATGAAGCTCACAGAGCTTCATTAGGAATTAGGTGCAGAATGAAGGTGAAAATAACCTTGGATTTTTGCTTGCCGTAGATTCTTAAGTTTAGAATTTGAGATTGTCCACTACTTTTTTTTTAAAAGCAAGATTTATTATAAGAATTTCCTATATAAAGGGAATTTCTGTTAATTCTCTGAACACATAGGACCAGACTAGAAGGGGTGAAAGCATTTGAAAATTTATCCCTGCAACAGAGTAGGTAATTCCAATGTCTAATTCCTACTGATATTGGCACAATATTTTTATAAGCAAAAAGTTGAAGCAGAAATGAAAAGAACTCAATATATTTATCATGAAATTCTGCAGTCAAAAGTGACTTTGATGCTTCTGTTCCTGTTTCATTAAGCTCCTCATAGGCAGCATAATCCTGATCATTTCAATTCCCTGGAAGAATATTCTCTATTTCATTTGCTTCTAAAAGACCAAATTATTAACCATGTCATATTGTAAAATTGCCATCTAAAGACTTCATGATGTGCAAAGTAGAAAGGAAATTGCCAGGGGCTGTAAGCTCTGGGTCAAAGGACAGTTGTCTGTAGCTCATTAGTATGATGTGGTGAAATCTGAAATTATATTAAATGTTTGTTTAAGATGTAATTAGTGAAGAATTTATGCATTTCCAAGTATTCCATGCAGATCTGTAGTCTCATATCAACAGTGGCAGAAGTGCTTTCTTGGGTGCATTATTTGCCTCATCCAGAAGCAGGAAAACAATTCAAAAGCCGAAATATATTGCTCAGCATGTTTGCTTCTTTTTTTCTTTCTGCTATTTCTCTCTTTACTCAGCTGTGCAACCCTGACTGCCAATATATGATTTTACAGGAGAGCTCAATTCAGTTTGTCCTGCTCCCATTCTGCCTTTTGATGCCTGAAGAAAATTCAAATACAGCCTGAATTACCCTCCTGACTTTGGGAGGGTAGGTCAGGAGTCAGCGTCCATGCTGCTGTGACACTGAGCAGCTCAGAGGCTCCTTCTCAGGAGCACAGGCTAAAGGCTGCATGATCTCTTTGCTCAGTCTGGTAAGAAGGAGAATAAAGCCTTCACACTTGTTTTGATGTCAGGGAATGGGGCATGAAATAGCAGATTGCACTTTTCCCCTGGGGAGCTGGACTTGATCCCCATCTCTCCCCAAACACACATCAACTGAGCTGCAAGCTCAATTTAGTGGTTCACCCAGCAGCAGAGCTCTGAGCAACCCCTCCTTCTTCCCTCTAAATCAAACTCACGCCCAACACCAGAACTCTCCTTTGATGTGTCTGGTGGAAAGGATTAAGATCCTGTTTTCCACCAACACACCAAAAGGAAAGAGAGCTTGGCAAGTAGCCTGGTGAATGTGAGTACCCACATCAGAAAATAAAAGAAGTGGAAGGAGACAGAAAAAAATCTAAGTGTGCTGATGGTGGGAGTGGAGGGAAATAGTGTTTGTTCTTACAGGAGCCCCTGTTTCTGAAAACCAGACCCAGAATACAAGAAATGCAGAGCTGATACTTTTCTATCAGACTGTTGAAATAAGGATTTTGGATAGCCAAGTATGAATCTCCATTTGTTTGGTATTCTAAAGTCTTTGCACAATTGATCTTGGTACTGGGATTCCAAGCCCTGATCAGCCCAGTTCTTGAACCAGATTCATTCCTGCCCTGCCTGAAGAGCTAAACCCCAGGCTGATGAGATTCCATGCACTATGGAGATACTGCAGCTCAGCTGATTTTGGAATTCATGCTGGATCTCAGAGAGAATCCCAGCTGGGCTGCACAGTGTAACTGACATTGCAACCTCCAGGGTCACTGCAAACGTGTTGTGACCATGAAATATCCTAAAGACAGGACAGACCTGCTAAACATATTTTATGGGAAGAAAAAGCCTATGGATACATTTAAAATATAAATCTAATGTGTTTATGTATAGATATATAGATATTATAAAACATATGTGTGTGCACATATATACACTTTGAGATGAAATAGAGCCAATAAAATTAGGAGACCTAAAAATCATAAAAGGGCTAAGCTCTAATTCACATACAGGATGCAAGTTGCAGTCACTTATTCAATGTTTAATGCTGTATCATTGAAGATTCCGTCTGTGGAGATTCCAGGTAATCCTCACAAGAAACAAGGTTGTAGTGAAAGTCATGTTTGAGGAATTATTGAAAAATAAATATGTCTAAGCAAGATGAACCTCAGTGCTATGCTACATATTTCAGGATAATAAAAGTTTTACTTTGAAAGAAAATAATATAATAAATGGTTGGCAGCTGAACTTTTTCCCTGGTTGCCAAATAGATTTACAAATATGCAGTTCAAAATAGTGACTTAGCTACTGTATCTAATATAATTATAGAACATTGAAGCTTTATATGCAGCATTCCTTGGTATCTGCAGACTTTTCTAAAACCAAATACTGTGTTTTTCAATATAATAGCCTTGGAAAATGCTATCTGATCACTTTAAAAATTGGATGCAAAACAACTTTGATTACAGATTACTGTAAATATCTCTACAAGCGGAGTTAATACATATAAACTTACTATTGCTCATGATAAATATTTATTCCACATTAAATCTATTCTGCTCTCATACTTAATCTGTTTATACAAAGATAGTATTTATACACATAAGGATAGCTTTAAAAATAATATTTGATTTAAATTTTGTTTTTCATATTAAAAGAATATTTAAACGCCTCAATTGTGTCAAATCAAGGGAAATCTCACTAAGAGTGAATATCTTTTGCTAAAAGCTTTCAGACTGAGTAAAGGCTTGTGTATTAAATGAGTTTTGTAGCTATGACAATTGTCATGTAGAAACCTATACAAATGGTATATGAATATTTATTAAAGACATGTTTATCCTGCACAAAATACTATTGCATATTGTGATAAATTCCTGAGAAGAAACCGCACTTGTACCACCACATTCCTGCAGCCTGCATCCATCCTATGGGAAGCCACATCCTGAATTACTGCAATGACACAGAAACACCTCAATTAAACACACTGAGCAGCCATCACAATTTGGCTTCTTGAGCAAGGTCAAAGAGCATCAGAAGAATCAGTTTATACCTGTGAGGAGAATTAAACTATGCCAAGTCACAACTCAGTCCTAGGTGGGAGAGGAATGAAGCCTGCCCAGAGGAGGTGGAGTTAGTAGTGGAGCACTTCATGGTCACAGTGCTGGAGGCACAGTCCCACAAGTGCTGGACAGAGAGGTCTTCAATCAATACTGAGCAGGCTGTTTCCAGCTTTAGGAAGAATCTCCCTTGAAATTGCATCTACATGACTCTGAGGAGGCAGAAAATCTCTCCTTTGTTTTTAGTGCTCTTCTGGTAGCAAGCTGCACAGCCTAGAGAAGCAGGAATTAAGTGAATTACAAGGCACAGGGGGAAAAAGCTTGTGAAGGATAAAAGAGGGATGACTAGGGAGCAGAAGTTTAAAAAAAGGGGAGATGGAAAAGGACTGGAGGAAAATGGATTTTGTAGCAGCAGGCTTGCCCATAGCTCCTGAATAGTACTCTGCATTTTGCTATGGTTCAGCTTTGAATTTATTCTGCTGATTCCATATAATTCTGAAATTCAGTTCATAATAACTATTCACTATAACCTCCTATCTTATGGATATCTCATATATCAATACTACCTCCATATGTCCATTTGCTAGGACATTTTCCTTGGTTTATTAAAGTGACAGACATTGCACTCTACATCTAAATGATCCACTCTTATGCATAAAGAAATATTGATGTTCAAGATTTCAGAATTCTTCTTTTGATTCATTTGCTCTTTAAAAACTGTGTCTAAATGTTCCATTCAAAGAAAAATACGTGAAAAGCAAAGCAGTGAGATGTTTACCCCAATGTATTTCTACTTGTTGATACACTCTTTACCTGCTCAATCCTACATTAGTTATTTTCTTCTTGCTTGGCTGGTGTGTTGGTTAGCTTGGTTTGAATAAATGTTCGCTTTCTTCATTAACTTGTTTCATTCCCTTTGATAAATGTTACACTTTACACTTTGTCTTCTTTTTGACATGTTAAGAAAAAGACAAAATATCTTCATTCATAACTTCCACCATTTGAGGTGGACCATTTTTAAAATAAAAAGAATGCTATTGGTGTCCAGCACAACAGAATAACACAACTTAGCATCCCTGACTTCATCCCCATTCAATATATTTATGTTATGTTTTTGTGTACTTGAATGGTCACTGCAAATTTTCATTTCTCTCAGCAATTAAATGGAATACTGTTGATGGAAAAGAAATGCAGTAAAACCACTAGGCTTTCAGCAGCACCCACTCTCAGCTTTTAAGTTGCTGGATGTTGGTTTCCATTCTCAAGAAGATGGAATATGTTTCAGGAAATCAATTTTGTTCTCATTTAAGCCAAAGGATCTTGCTATTGCTGCATATCCTGTTCCTTCTTCAAGAAGATTTATTACAAAAAATGTAGAAATTCTGATGAGTTTCCCTGAAAATCTAGATTCCTTAAAGGCAAATTCTGTAGTGTATAACATCGCTGTTGCACTAGTGTCTTATCACAGAAATCCCTAAATGGTGCTGCAGATCTCCATTGCATTAGTGGGGTCTGTATTAGGGCACACAGGATTGTAGCTTAAATACACAGAGGAATCTTCTGCTGTACTGACTGCTGCTTTGGCTAAACCAGGAAAATCTATATTCCCTCTAGAGATCAAAACCTAAAACCTGTGAAGACTGAACCATCTATATTACACAGTGTTAAATACCACACATAAACTTCACAGATTGGTAGGTCATGCACAAGAGCAGAGAAGCAGTAAGTTACCTCTTCTCTTTTAAACAGGTGAGCTAAAACAAATGCTATCACCACTATGTGCCTTGCTATGCTTCCAAATACATCCATTTAGGGACATGAAGAGAAGGAACTAGAGATGAATTTTCACTCTTTACACAGAAGAGCACTGGGGACAAAAGTTCATAGAATTCACAGAATCACTGAGTTGGAAGAGACCTTCAAGAACATTGAGTGTGGTAATCACATATTCTCTGAACAGAGAGAGACATGGCTATCCCAGGATTTTCCTCAGAAGCTGTCAGAAAGCTCAGAGAAAGAATTAAAACAATTATTATCTCTCTTTCTGTAACTGTTGTTTATAGGTATGATTTTCCAGAGTGAGCTATTCATAGTTCACCAATGGTGAAAGATTCCTAAAGGCCAATCAGGTCTTAGGTCCACCAGTGTTTTCATAAGAACTGTGTATTTCTAATAATAAAGTGCTTTTCATGCCTTCTGATGATGGACTGTAGGGGGATAGAATATAAGTAAATAAAGGTAGTATAGAATGTAATCTTACCCCCTAAAGAGTTGCAGCTGAGCCAATCATTAAGGATTAGGAGCAGGCCTGATGTTAACAGGCCACGGCTGTAGCCAGTTTGAAGAGTGCTATAAAAGAGTGGATTGGGTAGTTGAGGGGAACTGGAGTCAGTTGGCTGCTGTGAGGACAAGGCAGAGTCAGTGCCTTGAGGGAATGCCTACAAGAAACATCAAGGAGGTATGAAACTCTAGCAACATGGAATCTTTGCAATGTAATGGCAATAGGACTTTTGCATTATATATGACAACCATGGTGTCTCTGTATCACCTTTGCGTGTCCCTGATACCCCCTTGGTGATAACTGGTGACCCCAGCAGTGATAGTTGAGTCCAACCCAGCCCCAGCACCTCAACTAAACCCTGGCACCCAGTGCCACATCCAGGCTTTGTTAATGCACCCAGGGATGGGGACTCCACCACCTCCCTGGGCAGATCGTTCCAGATCTTTATCACTCTTTCTGTGAGTGATAGGTTGGATATTAGGAAAATATTATATTTTCTTAATATCAAACCTATATTTCCCTTGATAGAGCTTGAGACTTTACCACAAAGAAACTTGAGAAGTTATCCCAAAGACAGCTGGGGTGCAGCCAATCTTGTGGCTGTGAAAGTCTCTCTGAACTGATCAGCAAGCTGGACATGCACACACACCTCTCCTGCTTTGCCAGCTCCTAAGGGGGAGGAAAATGGGTGAACTCCGGCTTCACCATTGCTTTCTGCTGCTGTTTCTCTGCCCAGAAAGCAAGCAAGGTGCAGCGAGTGCTCACAGAGCCTGTCCATGTGATTTGATTGCGTGCAGGAGGTACAGCTGAAAAGTCCCCTCTAGTGTTTGGGGAAAGGGCAGTGGTAATCAAGGCTCAGAACTCTTAAGGCAGGAATATGCTAAAAGCAATTACTCTAATCATTGGTTGCCTTCACAAACTGGAAACCTGTGGCCTTTATTTCATCTCCGCATGTGCAACTAAGGATTGCTTCTGTTTGTCCTGGCACATGGAAAGCCACCTTCCTCTAAAATACCAAACAAATGCTTCTAAGAAGTTGGCTATCTGACATGATTAATTCTTATCCTCCTATGGGGTAGAATATTGTAATTTGGCTTACTTTACAGGAAGGGGTGAGAAAACCCTTAGATATCCATAAAATCATTTCAATTTTTTCTGCTTGCTGATACCTGGGAGACAGGAATTTTCATCTTTAACAGGACATGAATAATTAAATCATTACTTTAAACTAAAGGCTGAAAAGATTCTAAACATGATCATTTTTATGGAGGAAGAAATGTAATCATTCCGAGAGATGATATCCCAGAAGTCAATCCTTTGTCACTAAATTTCAGCCAGTCACCAAATCTTTGGAACTATAGCCTTCAAAATGTTGTATGCTCACTTATTATGGACAGCCACATATCAAATAATAACAAGAATAATATATTTCCTGTGCTTAAGGTTACTAAAGGCCAAATAAAATGTATGAATGTCTTTCATCAGCTTTTCAATTTGTCGGTTCCCAAGGGTTCCCATGCAGAGCATTTTTTTCTAGCACTGCTGTCAAAGTGGTGAATGGGTCTCCACTATTCATAGGGCAAGTGACATCATGCTGTTCTGAATGTTCTGAACACTGAACAGGAGGTTGAAGCAGAACCTTAATCTTGTTTTTGTCTTCCTTTCCTCTTTTACAGCACCTCTGTGTTGTGAATCAAAGTAGGTTTATTTTGCAGATCTTTGCTCACCAGCAATAATTCAAAATGCAATTTCACTTCAAAATCTAGATACAGAAGAAATCCAAAATGTAATTGAAAACCAAAATTAGTTATATGAGTAAACCCTTTTGAGAATTTACAACCCAGCAATTATTTGTTCACATTTGTTTTTTCTTGAAGACTTTCCTTTCTTCCTGTCTTTTATGAGGGATCTCCAGAGGTGTTGCAGTGTAGTAATGTATTTACATGTTTGAAGTCTTGTTTGTCATGATTAGTCATCAAGAACTCACTTGTTGATAAACATGCTCTGTTTCCCTTACCATAACTCATCTGATCAGAAGGATTATTTCTACTTGAGAGAGGCTATCTCCATTTTATTGTAACATAAATCATGCTTATGTGGAACTCAGACATCTTAAAAGCATTCTACTTCTCTTCCCTGTGTCTTTGTAACTCACTCCAGCTGTATCCCAGGAAATTGATTGTCTTCTCAAATTTCTTTATGGCATCTCATATTTATTTAATATGAGTATCTCTGTTTTCCAAGGCAATATGGCATTGATTCTCTTGTATCATCAGCCCTTGTCCCATGACATATTACACTGTACTAGCTGCAATCACTGTACTGCATTCACTATTTCACACCCCTGATTTATAAGTCATTATCCTAAAACTTAGAATTAACCATATTATTCAGTCAGTTTTACATCAGAAATTGTCTGTCTGCTCCCTTTTGTCATGAGCAGAAGTGCCCCAGATTTCCAAAACAGAGAGCACAAGAATGCCCTGCTGGCTGATTTCCCCAGGCAGGAAGATTACCGTGAACAACCCAAAACATTCTCAGACATTATTTGTATTTGGACATACATTCATCAAAAAACCCCTAACAGCCCAACATCCAATAGCTGCTTTGCTGAAACCCTTCTGACAGGACCTCCCACATCCTAATAGCTTTTCTCCAATTCTGCTATGTCCACCCCTCCGAATGAAGCAAGTTACTTTATTAAATTGATTATTTTTAAATAAGTTCTGCTGTCCTTGACAGAAACTGTGCTGTGATCAGATTGATAGGAAACTCTTCTGCAGGGTTCAAGCTTTTGTTCCTAAAACCATCTCAAAAATTGGCTGTAGACAGGAATTGTTTTGGTGGAAAGGTGAATAACTGTATGACAGGGTATTAAGGGTAACACACATTTTAATATTTCCTATTTCAACCTATTTTGTTCTGGTTTTGAAACTTTTACATAGATGATGTATCTGACTGTTCTCTCACAAACTCAATATAACATTGAGGAATGAAAAGCTATTCTGTTTTTTCCTTGTTATCTCACCAACTTTATACAGAAATACATTACATTTTTTAAAGAGCTGCTATATGAACTATTTTCCTGGAAGTAAACTTACAGTGATGACTTTCTGAGATAAAAAGAAAATTAATGTAAGCTGGTGAATAAAATGGGATGTGGAACATTATGGTTACTGTAGGGCTGCTAGTAATACTTCACTGATGAAATTACTATAAATAAACTGAAAATTGTCTTTGGATAGACAGTGCTATATCAGGAAGTGTGAAACAAATGTTATGGGTTTTGTAATAGGTATAACTGGGCCTGAGTTGGGATTGAAGAGTGCTGACAAGCCAATTTGCAGACACAGATGTGTGGGCAGACACATTGCATGTATCCTGAACAATTCTGCTATGCCATTCTGTACAGAATTATTCTGGATATAAGTAGTTGATAGAGCAGCAAAGCACAGTGAAATTGATGCCTAAAATTAGAAAATCTGATTCTTTTTTTGAAGGTGGCTGGCAAAAAAAGCTGGTGTGCTGAATAGTTTGCCTCAAATTTGTTAGAAAGCGCTTGGCAGTAGTTACCTGCTTAATGCATATGTTCACTGAAATATTCTATTCTCTTGCCAATATAATTTGGGGTTTTTTTTAAAGACAGTATTTTTTGTGTTTTGTAAGACCCTCAGAGTTATTTAACAATGCTGTGTGTACTTGCAATCAAATAACCACAAATTCTCCCTCTAAAACCATTCTTAATCAGCTGCCATTCCTGCACAGCATTCATTGTTGAAATTCATGTAGGTCTTCATCCACTAAAAAAAGTTAAAAATAACAAATATAATTTGTATCTACCAACCGTTTCTAATCAATTTTTGAGATATGAAAGTTTTACCAACAGTAGCTGTTGTTAATTTGAGGTTGAGTTGCTAGGGTGAAAGGACAGATTGTGCAACTGTTTAACAAACAGCAGATCAGATTAATTGCAATGATCTCACCAGCATGAGAAACAACAAAATCCAGTCTTTTTTCTAATACACTATTTTAAACATAAATCTATTATATTATAAAAGGAAATGGGAGCTTATGTATCAGGGGAACAAAAGCTCCCCACTTTTCTTATTGTTTTCTGTATGAGTTTGCCTTGGTATAAATCCACAATAATTATCAAAAGTGATCACAAAACTTTGCTAGAATTGGTGTTTTAACTTGGTTTGTTTATAGTTTGCTGTTTGTTTTACCTTAGTTTGTTTATAGTTTGGTGTATCTGCATTCAGCTTTGGAGTCCTAACTCTTTCCATAGGTGAGCGAAGCTTCAGCCTTATAACTGCAAATGAAATGAAAAGAAAGAGCATCTTAAATTTCAGCTATGACACAAATCATTCCTTTTCAGAACAGCTGAGTGTCAAGGTTATGGTAATAGCTATCAATTCAATCTTTTCTGAAAGGTACTTATGGAGAATGATTTAAATCTTGGTTTTAAATCACTTGTTGTCCTTTAATATTTGTGTGGGGAGGAACTTACATGACTCCTCTGCAGAATACTGCATCTTGTCAGTCCTTGAATTTGATTTGTGATGAACACAGTTCACTCTAATAAAATCCCACTGTCTTCCAAATTTAACACAGAATGCACTGAGATTTTTTTTAAATTAGCCTCCCATTATTTTTATATCAGTGCATTAAGCATACAAGTTTGTATTCTGAAGTGAACTGCATCAAATGAAAGATATGGAGTTAAACACATTTCCTAAATTATTCGCTCATTTCTTTTGGTGTGTTCTGCTCCAAAACTTTCCTTCTTATGTGGTTTGTAAAAAATCATATATTGATATTAAATTAGAAATTAATGCCTTTCTGTAAGCCCTTAGTACAAGTTACTATTAGAAATGCATTAATATTCAGTGTGTTCCAAAAAATACAGATAAACCTGCTACCAATAAACATTATTTTCCCTTTTCTTCCACACCACACTCCCATATAATAATGAGCTCAAAAATTTGGGTCCATGGAATTTCATGGCAGAAAAGCAGAAAGCAGAGTGGAGCAACCAGCAATTTGTTTGTACAGACAAAAGTTGGATTCTTTATATGAAAATTAAATTTAGCTAAAAGATATTGATGTAGTATTTAATGCTGCATAAAACATTGTTATTTATTTTTGAAAACCATTATTTGTTATTAAAGACCACTTAAAAATTATGAATGTTTTGAAAACCATAAAAAAAATTCTCATTTAATCAACATGATCATATTGTATAAAACTAATCAACACAAGGATACATTATGAATCTTGCACAGAGGATCTGCACACCATCTTACAACGCTGTCATTCTGGGCAGAATTTATCAAGTGCAAATAGAGAGGGTTTTTATTTTTTAAGTATTCTGTGGTTTTCCTACCTCATACATAGTTGTTTTTTACATTTTGTTTTTTATTGCTCTGGGCTGTGTTTCTAAAGATTGTGCCAAATCTGAGGCCAATTTAAGTTGTTTCCATTTAAATGCATAAAAGTAAATAATTTGCAGTTATGTAATTATTGTCACTCCAAATAGCTGTGTCTTTGTGATTTGCTTTATAACTACTGTCACTTTGCAGTGGCTACCAGGCATTCAAATGCTGTAGTCTAGCTGAGAGCTATCATTAGCAAATCAAAGCAGATGTATTTGTATATTTATTTTTATTTCCCAGTCCACAGAGTGCTCTACTGTACTGCTGCTACTTTAACTTTTGACCCCTGCCAAACCATTAGTCTGCCTTGTAGAACACATTATTTTGTCTTAATATTTAATTTTTATTTTTTTTTTTAGCAAGCATTTTCCTAATATTAGGGACAGAATAATGGTTTTATGCAGCCTTGAAGAAAGTGCAGTGTCACAGCTGTGATTCAGTTGAATTTGTCTGAGTCATGCTCTGGAGAGGCTGCCCTCATTCCTGTCCCCTGGATTTCTCCCTGTGCCAAGGAGTTCCTTTCCCAGATGCTGTCTCATCCAGAGCAGATTTACCCTCAGCAAACACTGAACAGAAGTGCCAGAATTTAAGTGCTGACAACTGGATCTCCTTGGCCATCACACAAAATTTCCTTACAAACCTATTTTTATCTCATTTACTAGGAAACCTCAACAAAGGAATCCTTGTGATTAAGAGTTCTTGAAGTGAGATGTATGAGATGTGATTTAATAACTGCTTCATCAGAGACTGGAGAAAATGACCCACACATTTTGGGCCACAGCCCTCTGTCCGTTGAATGAGGATGAAATATTCTCTTCCTTTTAACCTCTTGTCATGTTTAGATTGGGATGTATAGGTGGTTCTTTGCAAATTATAGGTTTGGAGAAACTTTGGGACTGAATTCATTGTAAGGGTCAGGAGGGGTAGGGACAGGTATTAAGCTGATTAAACATTGCAGAAGCATCAGTCACTGAAAGGGTGAAAAACTTCTAATAGGTAATTTTCTCTGAAAAATCTGGAGGAAGAGCATGTTCCTGTGCAATCACACCTACTCATTAACTCAGTAATAATCATATCTTTGGCTGGTGAACTTGCATTTCAGACCTGGATTATATTTAATGGAGAATACAGCCATTATAAAGACTCACCCCTCTCTCCTCAGCTGATTTTTTTCAGGCTCTCTGTAGCAATAAACCTAAAATAGTTCATTTTTGCATCTTCTGCAATGCTCATGCACTAAGGTCATCAAATTTGTGTCACCACTTTATTTTTCCTGTGATGCTGACATGGAGTGGGCAGATCACCAACATGACGTTAAGGAGTAAATTTAGTGTAGGTTGAGCTCTGGGTGGTGGGAAATGTGATCGGCCCAGGCAAGAGGCCATGAACAGGCACAGACCCTTTGCACAATAAAAAAAAAACCCAAAACCACTCCAAGAAATCCATGGAGATATTTTGGGAAGATGTATTAACAAAACAAGCCCAGTTTAGGGCATGATTTACTTTAATAGAAGGGTTTTTTTAAAAAGATAAAAATAAAATTCAGTGTTTGGTCTAGCTTAATTTTTCTTTTTTCATGTTCTATTGTCCCCAGCTGCCCTCAAAAAATTAGTAACTATAAATTAAAATGTCTTATTCTGGAACAGGGAATAAGGTTCTTTATAGAGAACCAGAGTGGAAGACTGGCACTTTCTTAACTGAGATTGTACTCTTTTTTTAAGGCTAAATAAAATAATTTCAATGTGTATTTTGGGAGAGGAAAGGAAAAGAAGGTGCTAAGCAGGTAATGAAAAAAAGAATGCAGTAGGAAGAAAGGTGAGGAAATCAGGAGGGATTGGGAAAAAAACAGAGAAAGAAAATAAATAAGTGATTCTGTGAACTGACAACGTAAATCTGATTCTCTGTTGTTTTGGTTACCTAAAGTTCTATTTTTACAGTATCTTGTGCATTGCACTTTGCAAACACAAGCAGAAAAGATGGCTCTGCTCTATTTAAAAGCATTGAAATTCAAAATGGCTGTGATGAGTAAAATTAAAAAGTGATCTTAAAACTATCTCTTGACCAAAATCTTGTGTTCTAAAACTTGTTTTTGTAGAGCAGCCAAAAGTTACAAACATAAATAGTATTCAGTAAATACTGAATACTATTTTCCAGCAATGAAAATAATACTTCTATCATATGTCAGAATACATTTATGGAAAGCTAATGCATTATATATGTTTGAGTCTTTTGGCCATTAAATGTGCCATTTGACAACATAAATGCTTTGCTTCTGAGACACACAAAAATGTCTTTTCAAGAGGAGAGTAAAGCTGTAGAATAAACGCTTTTATTAGAGATTAGGGTATTGTAAAATTAAGTGCTATAATTACATTGGCAACTTAAGGGGTTTAAAAAGCACAGTAAAACACTCTGCCTGGACTAATTGCAGGCCCTGTTTTTTTCTCCTATTCTACCCTCTCTTGTCTTCTAAGGACATAAATTAAAAGAATTAGCAATTGTACAGTGCCTGCAGAATACAACATTTTTTTGAGCAGAGTACAAAAGAATACAAAAATAACAGCATGCAATGCTTGGTATCTAAGAAATGCTGTGTAAATATTAATTCTTGTGAACTCTTGGGGTGGAGATACACATCTCTGTGTCTCTCAACACCAGAAATCAAAGCTCAAAGCCAGTGGTTTAAGATTTCAGGCTTTGGGGAAGGGCCAGATAACATTTAATGGAAGTGCTCGGTGGGCAGAGCTGGGTCCCTCTGGCTGGATTAGGAACATCCCTGCCCTGAGGAATTCTTGAATTAGTTTTGAGGCCTCTCAGCTGTTGTACCACACAAAAAGCTTGCTGTTGTTGTTTTAGTGGTGGTAAAAGTGAAGCACTAAAGCCATAATCCTAAACTATCAAGTGTGTCCATTACCTTAAGCCAAGAATCCAGGAGAGAGGATTTCGACTAAACCTAGATTCTTTTTTTTTTTTCCCCAGGGACACATTTTGTCCTTGGTGACAACTGCTTTGATCTTAGAGAGCCTAAAGGAAGAAGGCCTTGTTTTGTTAAGGAAAAAAGAAACAAGACAACAAACAAATTCAACCAGTCACAGAATAGTTACACAGAAATGCTCTTTTTGATATTTGTTGATTGGTGTTTGGTTTACTTACTAAACTCTCCAGAAAAAAAGCTGTTCCATATACTGTGTATCAATGCCTCACATAGAAATCTGTACAGAAATGTGGGCAAGAGACCAATATTTTTAAAAAGAGGCATTTCTTTTCTCTCCACTGCAGGGGAGTCTGTAACCACTTTGCACTCAAGCACTGATCTGAGTGCTCAGGACAGCATAACATGTCTCTGGGTGGTTTGTTGAGCTTAATGTTGGAACTGAGCTCTCACCGCACTGAATCACATTTACACAAAACCAGCCCCTTGCTTTCAACAAGAGTGTGGCTGCAATAACCACATATCTCACAGTAGAAGCAGCTGAGCAACTGTGAGGGTGATGAGAATCCCATTTTCCATTCATTATACTTGTGCACAACTGAATTCTTTTTATTTTTTGATAAATATGATAGATTAGAAATCAAGAATTAAGCAGGTAGAGGTATCAAACATTGTGTTTGTTTATGGCACTAAACAAAGCACACAGAAGAGACCATACTCAGCAAAAAGAGCAAAAAATTATATGATGTTGGGTCTTTATTCTCTCAGTTTAATAGTGATAGGGTGTGGTGATACCAGTTGTGGGTTTCTCTGGGTCTGGATTGAAGGCACCTGAGACAGTAATTCATGTTCAGACTCAGGTGTTGAATATTTCTTATCTGTGAAACAGTCTCACTGCTGTGAGTTCAGCAGCTTTTCATTAGAAGGCACAAAATGGCCAACAATCTCTTGTTCCAAGGTCTTTTAAAGCCAAATTATCCAATTAAGAACTGACACCTGGATTATTTTCCCTTTTAACCCAATAACTGATCCCAAAGAGCCCACAATACAGACTTTTCTGCCCAATCACAAAATGCCACCCAAACCCATGGAGAAGGAGGAAGAAGAAGCACAAAGAAGAAACCCAGGATGACACCCTGTGCCCTCCATCTTGCTCCCATCCATAACATACTAAAAATCCCAAAACCTCAATTTCTCACCCAGTGATACACCTACACTGCTCTCTATAATCTATTTCACACTTTTGTGTGTTCCAGTCTATCTTGATGTCCAGGAAACTTTCTCCCTGAATGAGGGTCAAAGTCAGTGCTGCCCTGGGGGGACCCCAGAGCAGACAGAGAAATATTCCCAATGCCCTGGGTTTCCACAACAGGGCATCCTCCAGCTGTCCTGAAAAATGGGGATGGAGTTTATTCTGTGGTGGGTGTATAATAGTGACTGTGCCATTCACAGTGCAGTTTGTTTGCTCTCCTCAGAGAACACTACATCGTGTTTCTGCAGAGCCTGACAAAACCAAGAACTTGCTCTCTGTTTGCAGCTACAAGCAGTGGCTGCTGTGTGCTCTTCACACAGATTTCATGCTCTGACAGGGCCTGCATTATCTCTTTTTTGGTGACAAATGAAGAAGGCTGGTAGCCACAATGAATGTGCCTAATAAGTTCAATGCATGTTTTCAGTGCAGCACCCAGGAGTGCTCTATTCACTGCCTGATATGGGGAGGCAAGAGGATTTCCAACTCTTATCTAGTATAAAAGTGAGGCTCTGTTGTTTCACTTGCAGTTCCTTTCAAGGACAAGCAAGAAAAATGCTTACTTGACACAAATACAGCACATTCTACTTCCATTATTATTCACTTTATTAATAAAATGGCATTTTTGCAGTTACTTCAGTATTTTCCAGTGAATATTATGCAATTATGACAATTTGCACTGAGAGCAGACTGTATGCTGATTAAGTAGGCTCAGTGGATAGGAAATGAAGGTGTCTGATAGTGAATGCTGGGGGTTTGATAGTTATCTCAGAGTAGAGTAAAAGAGGAAAAATAGTCATTACATAGATCAGAAAAGTTATTAACTAAAAAATAAGTAGGAAAATGAGAAATTATAGCAACATTTTTTGTTGGAAATGGGTATGGCTGAGCAGAAAATTAGTGGGAAATTAATTAAAAAATGTTCCTGAGAAAGAAAAAGTCCCATTTTGGCCTGGGTAAATCCATTTTGTCTTTATAAATAACACCCAAAAAATGTGGGTCATACATAGTAGTCTAGTTAAGACATATCTAAATCCAGGCATCTAAAATTTGGTCACATCAGAGTCTGTATTAAGATTAATTTTGAAGATTTCAGTGACTCCACTAGATCTAGAGTAGTAAAGAACGATCAGACAACAGCTCTCCTGTGTCAAATTTACTTGGGTGGGAGGAATAGACCTGCACCTTTCTTGGGTGGTTAGCCATTCTTTACCTTAAATGTTGAATAGAAATTCCAAAATTAGCTCTCCAACATGGAGGGAGAACTGATGGGAAAGGGAGCTGTACATTCTTATTTACTGTCAGAAATTGTGAAAAAGAGAGACCACAACATGGAATTAGAAATGATCTCAAGTGGTTTCTTTGAGACATCAGTAGAAAAAAATATCAAATTAATTAAATTTACTTCACTTGGGGCGTCTTGTTCTCTGCTCTGTCCTCACAGGTATCTCAACAAGAAATTTTAGTATGGACTTTCTTCAAGCTATGGAACAGCAGTCCAAAAAACAGCTTCAGTGAAGTTCAAAGGACCAATTTGGTCCTTTTCCCCATCAAACTTTGTTTTCTTTCAGAGATTGTTTAACGAGAGATAGACAAAGTTGCCATACTCTAAATCACTGCTGTCAGTTCCCCCCTTCCCCCCTCCCCAGCCCCAGCCCCAAAATTAATTAGATTTTTAGATAACAAAGCTCAGTAAGTTCTCAGTACAGTCAGCAGTGATTTAAGGGAACTTTCACTGTGTCACATCACTCGTGGTCTTTATTTTGGAGCAGTACTAATGATGGAAATCAAGCTGCTAGCAAGCAGCTTAAGAACACAAAAAGCTGTCTTTTAGAAGAGACAACAACCTTCCATCTGCTTCCAGACGATCAGTGAGCTCTCCCTAAAGGCAGAATGGCAAGGGAAGTGTCCCCAGATGGCCTCTGCAAGAGCGGTGGCAGAAGAAATCAACCTCTCCAGGCTGGCAGAGGAATGACCTACAGCTCCCCATTTAAAGGGCTGAGCTGTGTTAGTGGCAGACAATATAATCCAGGGGCAAGGAGACAGGTAAAGAAGAGTGTCTGTCAGTGGTTTTGGAAGAATGTGTGGCTTGAATAACAGAGCATCAGTTTTATATTGTTTTACCATGATAAGAGCTTGTCACAAAATGTTTTATAGCACAATATCTGCACATTACTGCACAGTCTGGCATGCAGTGTTTTCTGTGGAGTGGGCTATACTGAAATTGTCAGTGTGAGGAGTAACTCACCTCTGATCCTTCTGACACTGCTCCAGCAATCTGTCCTCTGCTGGCCCAGCACCACAACTCCCAGTGGGCTCTTAAACATTCTCTTAAAGCCATCAGCAAAAGCCAGGGGACAGACAGAAAGGCTGAGTTGAAAGCAAGTGAAGCATCTGTCAGACGAGGTATGTGCCACAGAGCTGATGTTATGATGATTTAGTTATAGAACCCCAGTGAGATGATAAACCTCAGATTCCAAACACAAAAAGGAATATTTTGCCAATTCCACGTCATGCATGATGCTTTTACCCAGGCTTTTTTGTTGCCTGCTAATTAATCAGTTTTGCCCGCACAAAATGAAGAGTATTATCAGAAATATTTTGCATATAGCATAATAAACTCCACAGGCAGTTCTGGTCTCTTCAGCTCTCTAACTGCTTTCCTGAAGTGCTGATCAGTATTCTAAGTCAGACCAACCATTAATTCTCTCACAGAAAATATGGATCAGGCCTTTCAAGGAGCAGATGAAACAAGCTGATTGTTGCCAGCTTTGATAAATTTTGCTTAATTGGACCTGGCAAACGCACAACAAACACTGTGCTGTGGACTTAATATAGCACCTACTCTTCTAAAACTTTGTAAAGCAGTTGGCGTGGCATACAAAATGTTCTGCTCTCTACATTTAAAGTGCTGCAGTAATTTATTTGAGAGATAAACAAAGAAATTCAGTGTTGGGGGTTTGGGTTGGTTTTTTTCCCTAGGAAAAAAGGGGAAAAAAAGCCGAACAAACAACGGAACCAAAACCTGAAACTCCAACTAAGTTTCTTTTTACCCTTTTCAGGCTGTTAACAAATAGAGTTAGTAGGAACAATCTGTTCTTGAGGAATGACCCTGCATATAACCTCAAGTAACCATTGGAAGAGAAGAGCCTTTTGGGGCCTGCAGGTTTGGAAGAACTCTTAACACTTATAAAGATGTAGATGATGTTATTTGTTTCTTTATAAATTTAGAGCAGTGAGGTCCATGAGCTGGTTTCATTCTGAAACCAGCCTTAGGTTTTAGCTTTTCTATTTTCCAGATTCTGTGCTGCTTTAGTGCGTAGGTCTGAGCTTCATATGATGGGATGGTGAGCTCTGAGCACAGAGCAGGGAGACAAAACAATTCCTGCTCCAGCTGGGCACCAAGGACAAATGACCCAAATCTCAGCCCAGGAGCACAAACCCCGTGGGCTGGAGAGAGAAAAACAAGCAGGGTGGGACTGCCTGGGCTAAAGCTGCAATGGGACAATGAACTGCAAGGGGCAAATGGAGCAGAATGTAGGGGGATAGAACATAAGTAAATGAAGGTAGTTTAGAATGTAATCTTACCCCCTAAAGAGGTGCAGCTGAGCCAATCATTAAGGATTAGGAGCAGACCTGATGTTAACAGGCCACAGCTGTAGCCAAGAAGAAGAAGAGTGCTATAAAAGAGTGGATTGGTTGTTTGAGGGGAACTGGAGTCAGTTGGCTGCTGTGAGAAGAAGGAAGAGTCAGTGCCTTGAGGGACTGCCTACGAGAAACGTCAAGGAGGTATGAAACTCTAACAATATGGAACCCTTGCAATATAATGATAGTAGAACTCTTGCACTACAATGACAACAGCAGAACTGATCAAAGTGAGAGACCCTGTGCCCACTCATGCATTTTGGGACCATTTTTGTTCATTTTGGGTGTAGTCTTGGCTGGGCTCTTGTGCTGCCCAAGGTGGATCTATGGAGGAGATCCTTTGAATAAATCCCTGCTTTAGTCTTTAACTCTGCCCAGCCTCTGTTCTAGGGCAGCCTTGACATGGCATCAGTTTCTATCTGGGTCCTGGTCAGTGACTAAGGAGCTGCTGAGGATGGCTCATGGCTGAGCTCTTGCTCCTTGTATCCTGAAGTGGGATGGTCTTGAAAGTTTTGGGTTATTTTGTTTTCCAGGTTGTATTCCTACTGAGTTTCCCTTCCATCTCTGCTTCCCAGTGAGGTTCTGCTGCTGTAAATCTCTTTAACCCAGTGCTTGCAAATGGGTATTCACAAGCGCTCCTAACCAAGAATCCAAACAATATAATTCAAATTCAGGAAGGGCTGAAATGGGCAGTTATGTTTTCTTTCATATTATTTTCAGTAGTTTTCCAGTGAACCTGGCCATTGTTCTTGCCAGCCAGTGCTCATCAGGAAGGTTACAGGAGTGTGCAAAAATCTGGCTGCCACTCCACTGGATGTAGATAGCTGGGTTAGCAAATGTGGGATCTGCAGCACAATGAACACCTTTGTTTGGGGCTTTTGCAAAGTCTGGAAGAGCTGGCTTTGTGCCCAGTTCAATGTAGCTATTAGAGTCTTTTCATTGACTTTAATTGGAGCTGGATTAGGGCCTAATCATTAAAAAAATCTTCACCCTGCAGCGAGCAATGGTCACATTTGACCTCAAAATCTGAGTCAGAGGCATTGGTACGGGAAAGCCAGAACATAAAAGATGGAAAAATAATATTTTCCTGTCAAATGAGGAATGATAGATAACTATATGTAATACAGTGACCATATGCCTGAAATTTGTCTTGAACTCCCCAAATTTTTTTCCACATAAGATCTGTCCAATTTTGATTTTTGGCAGCTGCCAGAACACAGTGCAGGAGAAGGCTGTTTGTCTGCCTTTAGCTGGTGTGGGATTTGCTGTTGGCAAGCACAGACGACAAACACTTCAGCTCTGTGACCAAATGTCTTTGCCATTGTTTTTATTAGACTGTGGGATGTTTTTCCTGATCTGTGGCAAGATATTTTGACAACTCACTGCAGTATAGTAAGCGAATAAAATATCAGAGAATAATTTATGTGCATGTGTACATATCTATATTTTAATATATAAAAGTAGCATAAATTAGTAAGTCGGGTTTTTTAGAAAATATTTTGTAGTTCACAAAGCCAATGCTGTATCACTGTTACAGACTTACAGTGAGTGTCCATCTGTGTCTCTTGCTCTTTGCCTTCAATGTCTCTATTTTCCATGTACTCCAGATGAAAGGTACCACACTTCATGTCCTGTGAAAGTCCAAATTGAGTATTTAAAGTGCACTGGAAGCACAGTTGAACTGAGACAGAAAGATTAGTAATGCAGGAAAACCTAAATACTGTAATAATATTAATTCTTCTATAATTAATTTCTGTATCTTATTTTTAGGAGATTAATTTTTTGAAAGTCCTGTCAGGGAGTTGTTTTGGTCTGGGTTTTGTAATGTGTAACATATTATGAATTATTGCTTTTTTTTGCTTTCAAAACATCTGCTATTTGGGAGGCATGAGAAGAATAATCTCTGTTAGTTTTATCCTGTCAACCAATATGAGATAAGAGGTCAATGAGATGTGGTGAAAAAATTAATCTTAATTTATCAATGTCACAGAATGGGGAAGGTTGGAAGGGACCCATGGTGGGTCACCTGGTCCTGCTCACGTGGTTAAGTGTCCTGTGAAATGAGCCTTTTTTCCACTCTGAAAAACCTAAATAACATTCTAGTAACATTTGCATTACAGGAAGAAGTTTCTTTAGCACCCACTTATGTTTCACTCAAACATGGCAGACAACTGGAGAAACTTTAACATGGAAATAACAGTGATAAGCCTGGCAAATCATATGAAAAACAGTTTTTCAGTGCTATAATAGCAAGAAATGGAGGATGCTCCAAAGAAAAATTTTCTTTTTCTTTTTTTGTTTTGCATTTTGGTTTTTAGATTTTTTTATATTTTTCATCACTGTAAAGCAAATTTTCTCGAGCTAATCTTTTTGATTCACATGCTGATGGACAAATGTGTCAAAACTGCTGGAAGCAAGTGCTGTAGGGCATGTGTTTTAAGAGACTTTTGATTCATTTATGTGCTTATAAGTTTTCTATTTTTATTCATGGTATACTTCACCAGGCCTGTCACACCAGCTCAGGGACTGAGCTGAACTCTTCTGTTTTAATGGTTCTATCTTCTGAAATATCTGTAAAGTGTATTAGGTTTTTCTTCCTTTTTAAAATCCCTGCTGGATGCATAACTACACATCCAATTTAATTCACTATGACTACAGCACATCTTTGCCATCCTATAAATGGTCTCCTCCTGGTTATACCAGTTAAAACTTCTTTGCTAATTGAATAGCAGAGACAAAATTTTGTCATCTCTGCTCCTCTATTTCTTCAGTTTTATGCTGTTGTGTTTTAGGAGCAGTGAAAAATGTTCAAAACATGCCCTTGTGGTTTTCATGCTCTTTTCTCATGTGGCTTCTTTTAAATCATGTGCAATGAGACTACCTGGATGAGAAATACTTTGCAATTCAGGCCATGGTGCAGGGATTTAAATCAGAAGTTAATGACCAAATTCCTTGTCCTTATGGGGGACAGTAAGGTGGCCTAATTGCCATATTTCTGTGAAGAATATACTGGAATATATAGGGGTTATTGCAAGATTTGACTTCTGTTTGAGGTGATAGAAATTCCTGCTGGCTTCAAGCAAAGTCGGTCAAGACCCTTGCAATGAATACTGAACATTTAAGGCTAGGAAAAAGTGAGGGTGATGAAGAGACATTTTGGGGGAACAAAATGGGGGAGAAGGTTGTTTGGATGATAATTAAATGACAGAAAAAATTATTGTGGGACAAGAAAACTTGATAAACTCATGGCCATTTCTCATCTTAGAGCCTAAATGTTTCTCTGAGCTATCAAAATAGCCTTGGAGAAGGAATTGAACAGTTGGGCAAATATTGTACAGTCAAGTTTCAAGCCCTGCTCAGAGCTGGGCTTTTTACAGAGCTCTGAAAGCCAAAAGTAGAAAATTAAGAAAGTGAATGCCAGGAACCATCAAGCTGTGGAAGACAGGGCTGGAAAGCACAGCTGTACAGAAAATGACTTTTCAGGGAATTGGGAAATTGCAGGCTACAGAGGGTGGGGGGGAAAAAAGGAAGTGCAAGCTCACAAAAAACATTAGAAAAAGAGAGGAACCGAACTTCAGTCCCAAGAAGGGTTATGAATGCAAGGAAATTGATTTAGATCAGTGAAAATGAATTATGTCAGATGAGACCTTGTTTTAATTGCTTTTAGCAGAAGACAAGCAGGATATCTGCAGGACTGCTCCAGGCCTTGAAGTACTTTGGGACTCTTTCCATAAAAGCCTTATAAATTCAGAGCTAATATTCAGTTCAAATAAGATGGCTGTCACACCCCCTGTCACCTGCCTCTTGTTTTGGGCAAACCTCAATGTTGATGGTTTATGCCATTTCCCTGACCCCTTATTTCTTGGTAATATGTTTGCCAAGCAGCCACTAAGGATGGCAAAGGATTCCTGGGGCTCCAGAGCAGTGACATAAATGCCAGTTGGAAGCTTCCCTCCTGCTTGATGCACAGCTTTGACTTTCAGATATGGGTGTGGAGGGCCACGCATTCTGCTCCAAGTGCAGTTTCTTTATGGATCATTTAGTGCTGTGTTCATAAAGTCATTGCCAGACTTTTCACTTTCAAAGTTAGGGAATGCAAGGAAATATAATAAATCTGCCCTGTATGGTTATAGGTATTACCTTTCCCCATAGTTATACAGCTTTCTCCAAACATCAATTTTAGCCACTTGTGCACCCATCAGGACTTGGATCAGGTTGGTCTCTCCAAGCCCACATAATGACCATCACAGAATCAACTCCTCTGTTCCATTCACCATTCAAAATAAAATTTAGGTTTGTGAATGTAATTATCAGCAGCAGCAGAAAAATTTTGCTTTGTTTGTTAGAGTGTACTAAACCTAGTTTTCTTCTTGTGAAGTATTTTTATTTTTCCTTCTGCAGTATTATTCAATTTAATATAGAGCTCCGAGATTATCCTTATTTCTTTTCTGAAGGCGTCTGAGCCTGTCATCCTGCTTCTACTGCATAGGCAAAAAAATCATGTTGGCCCCGAAGAATTAGTACCACTGCCTCTTAAAACTTTCAGTAGTATAGGAAGATAGTAAAAAAATGTATTTTCAACTGTATTTTCTAAGGGGAATTTTTAAGCTGGCCTCTAGTTTTGCACAGTTTTCACACAGCCTAGTGAGCTATGTGAGTGACCCAAAATCAGAGTGTACAAACAGGGCAGGTGTCAGCAAACTGTGAAGGAAACCGCCATATCAGTGCGCAGAAAATAACACCTTGACTCACAGGACCTGCTCTGTTCTTCTCCTGCAGCTCTCTATCCCCATTATGGCCATCTCTGAGCCCTTTGCAACCTTCCCAGAGCCAGATTTGTGCTTTTGGTTCTGTCACCAGGCCAGGAGCCAGCCCTGTGTGCACTGCTGCTGCCACCAGAGGAAAAATAAGGTGAGGGGAAAGAATCAAACTGAGATGGGGAGCCTGGTGCTGCCTACTGGGGACAGAGGTGCTCTGCCATGGCGCTGGGGCATTCACATCCTCTGAGCACAGGGAATAATTCTCTCTGCCAGGCTTTTTACTAGAGAAGCACAGAGAGAAGAAGAGAAAACAATTCTTGTCTCTACTTGCTGTTCCTGTTGGTTTTGCACATGTGGAATGTGTTAGGAAGATTGGGTACCTGAAGGGATTTGGTAACTGGATTCTGGTGATGGTTGTTTATGTTAATTAATCAATCACTCAAAGTTGTGTCCTTGTGCACCCATCAGGATGTGGATCAGATTGGTCTCTCCAAGCCCATGTAATGACCATCACAGAATCAACACCTCTCTTCCATTCACCATCTAAAATAAAACTTAGGTTTGTGGTTGACATTATTTCGTGTCACAGCAGAAAAATTTGGCCTCGGTTTGGCCAAAATTTGGCCTGTCTGGAGACAGTCACGGGTTTTTCTTTAGTATCTTTTAGAATTCTTTAGTATCTCTTTAATATAGTATAATGTAATATAACTTAATAAAGCAATTTTTTGTTTAGCATTCAGAATCAATGGAGTCAGATACCAATCATTCTCAAATATTGGGGGTCCCTGCGTGCTATAATGGCACAAGAGCTTCAGAAAGCCCTGCTCCTCCTCCAGCTGACAAATGGGGCCAGGTGATTATCTGCCATCCCCTGGTGCCCAGTTGAGCCACAGAATCACAACGTGTGGCTACCTCAGAGGTGACTTTGGCAGCTCCTCTGCCTGGATGTCATTCAAAGCCCTGAGTTTAATTCAGGTGACTGTATCCAGGTGTCAGCTCTTTAAAGATCCTTTTTAGTGTTTCTGTTCAGTCCCACTGCTGGCTCTGCTGACAGTCTCAGTGCTGGAGGGAGCTTGGCACAAGGACTGCAGTGTTACTGCACTTTGTGTCTCCAAATGTCCTCCTGCTTTCTGTCCCACAGCATGGAGGGGGTGTGCTCTGGCTTGCTGAGGTCAAATTGATAAATTCTTCAGGAGCACAAGAGAGCAAGACTGGCTCAGAGCTGTGAGAGGGCAGTGACTGACACACACCACACACCACCCACAGCCCCAAGGCTTCTCTTATAGCTGGTGCTTGTCACAGTAAAAGGTAGATCATATTTATCTTGACAGTCTAATTGCAAAATGTTGATTGAGAAATCAGGGACTACAACACGTGTACAATGCGACAGTCACCCTCAGACCATTATTTATCTGCCCAGAAATGTTACAATGCATCTTTTCCCTCATCACACCAATTTTATTCCAGTCTGGTCTCTGCCAGCTGTCAATAACAAGTAATTTTCCTTTTCCCACCACACTGAATTTCTGGTGGCTGTGATGTTGTAAGTGTAGAGGTGGGAGGTCAAATCAGGGGAGAACAAGGAGTGGCTCTATAAACCTCAGGTTAGGGTGAGACAAACTGCATAGAAAACACTGATTTTTCCCTTTTCTTTTCAAAATTCTCCGATTGTGGGTGTGTAAATGCATGGAGTGGTGCTATTGTGAATTGTGTAGGAATTACATGATTCAGCATGTGCTGAATATATGCTATGATAAAGCGTGTGCTTAAGTAATAAGTTTTTATGGCTAAAAATAAGGGTCTTATACCTTTAAATGAGTCAGTTCTATATTTGTTACAGAAATCCTCCAAAGGCAAGGAAGCAAGGAGCTGGATAACTGCACCTGCTGTTATCAGATCTTGCTGGGAACTGATCAGGTGTCCCCTATAAAGAATAAAAAAGACATTCAGGGAAGGAATTTTTTTTCTTTATTTTTAGAAGATGCTGAAATTGTGGAACTAGATGCAAGGAATTTGTTAGTATGGGATAAACTGTTGTGAATCACACAGCTGAGCCAAGGAATAGCAGGGGCAAGGCAGTGAACAAGATTGCTGGTTGGTTTTGCAGCACCTGCTTGGTATTTTTAACATACCTCATTTCAGATGCTGATCTGGTCCAATCCATTGCTGTGGGCAACGTTAAAAACAACAAAAAAAAAATTAAGCTACTGCACTGAATCCTCATAGAAGTCATTGAAATGCACCAGTGCTATTTCTCGAGCTGTTAGCTATAGGTATGTGTTATCTTTTTGGCAGTAAATGTTGTGACAGAATGAGTCCTGACTGATGTTCTGATTGCAGGCCACATCAGGAATAATAAATGTACACAATTCTTTTGAGGGTGTTTTCTCACAAGTGTTCAAATATCCCCAAGTTCTCTGATTCTTGTTATGTTTGGGTTTTGCACAGTTGATTTCTTGGGGTTTGGAAAAGTAAAAATTCTTCTTAATGCTGTATAATGTAGTGTCTTGGTATTGCTTAGGGAAGTTCAGATTCCAGTCACCAGGTAGCAAATGTGTCTGGTGATTTTCTGAAACAGAGTAAGGTCTTGAAAACCAGTGCTGAGTTCTGCTCATGAATTCTCCTCTTTGCAATATTTCATAAAGCACAGAATTACTAACCAGGGCTTGGGCAGAGAAAACTCTAACTGAAAATTTTAACTTGTCTATATCAAATTTATGAAAATCTGTTTTATTCTATTTGCTTTTTTCCTATGTGATTTATGCCTGTTTTGTGAAAAAAATATATTTCCTAGTAATTCATGTTTCCATTTTCCAAAACTTTAGCCTGAAAATATAATGGCAGCATCTATATATTTCTTGATTTTACTCTCACAGGCTAGAAAATGCTTTAACAAATGAGATATTTTATTGATTATTCAACAGAGATTCAATCACAAAGAAACAGTGAGAAGATAAAGCTTCTTTCTGGTCAAGCTGATGGACCTTTAACCTACTGCCTAAATTCACAAAGCCAACAGTTTATTGGAATGGTACAGCCCACATACATCAATCTCCCATACACACTGTGAATTTTATCACAAATCACAGTAATAATTTGGAATTGCACCATTCTCTGCAAAATAAAACACCCATGTGGTCTTGAAGAAAAGGCTGCAATGCTGTGCTGGAGCGTGAGCAGCTTCAGCAGGGGATTTCAGATAAACAGTCTGTAATTGCTAAAATTTTCCCTACAACACATCACCTGTACTTTTATTAAAGTAACCTGTGAATCCTCTTGGAGGGAAAAAACCAAACATCTTCCTCTTCATCCTGGAAATGTGGTTAGGGATGTGGAGGTGGCAGCATTGGCAAGAAGCAGCATTTATTTTTGTTGGGCGCTTCCAACATATCCTGGCGAAGGGTTGACTAAGGATACTATTTAATGGTTCAACACTAATTCACAGAATAAAAATGCTGTATTGTTGTGTCTTCTGGGGGTGTAGTGGCTTCTGTATGGGGTGATCAATCATGTTCTCTCTCTGATATGGTATTAGGAATAAAGATAAGGGTAAGGTACAGGCTAGAGAAACTGGGATTTACAAAACCTGCTCAGAAGGACTGAGTTATAATGAAAAGAGCAGGTTTCAAGGATTATTCCTGGAGACAGAAAGGTGACCTACCATAAAGCACACACAGTAAAGATAGCTGGTAGCATGAGGAGTCTGGCTCACAGATGCTTTGGAGCAGGTTTTGTAAATCCCACTTTCTTTAGCCTGTACCTTACCCTTATCTTTATTCCTAATACCATATCAGAGAACATGATCCTCTCCTACAGCAAAATATAAGAAGCAATGGCTTCCTCCCTAATCTTGCTGTTTATCTGGTGTTTAACACTAAACATAGCTTCTAGGTGCTGTAGCCCTAATCCCGACACCAGTTTTAACCCTAGCCATGCTCCAAATCTTCCCTGCTGTCTGCTCTCCAAAGGCACTCTCACAGGGTTAGAAATCCTAACCCTGGCCACAGCTCCCTGCCAGGAGAGCTCCAGGGGTGCCAGGAACACTCTATTATTTGGTGATGGTTGGGTTCCTGCAGGCTTCCATTCCCCACTACAACTAAGAGAAAAACCCACTTGTGTCACTGTGATATTTTCTGAAATTCCCTTTGCCAGGAGTTTTCTCCTGCGGAGTAGAGAAGCCTCAGAAAAGAAATGTAAACAATAATTATGTGATTGCTTGGGAATGTGGTCTGGGGGTTGCTTACCAACAGGTGCATCTTTGATTGATTCCATGTGAATTGAATTGACTTAATGACCAATCCCAGTCCAGCTGTATTGGGACTCTGGTCAGTCATGAGTTTTTATTATTACATCAGAAGGCTAGAAAAGAATTATCCTTTCTCTTTTCTTTAGTATAGTTTTAGTATATAATTTCTTTTACTATAATATAATATCATAAAGTAATAAAGCAGTCTTCTGAGAGCATGGAGCCAAATTCTCATCTCTCACCTCATCCTGGGGACCTCACAACCCCACACACTTGCTTTTACTTGCACCAGCTCTCAAGCTTGCCTTGCCTTCTTTAAACCCTGCACCACTTCAGTGACTCCTTCTCTGTACTTCTGCAGGGTTCTGTCTGCTGTGGAGTGAAAATTATTCACTGTGATATGAATAAAACTGGAAGTAGGGGCAACTTTAAGAAATTGATAGACTGAGGATTTGTTACCATTTCTGAATGTGATCCAAATATCTGTTGCAGTACAGAAACTGCAATTTCTTGTTGGCAGGAAGACTTAAAGTTAATTTTTATGGCGTTTATGGTGGAATGTAAGTACAAAACTGAGTCAATCATGTTAGTCAGTTGTGTCTGAATTAGAGTTTAAAACTGGGCTGTTGCTGCTGAGGTTTTAGCTTTTCTATGTTTCATATTCTGTGCTGCTTTGGTGTGCAGTTCTGAGCTTCACATTATGGGATGGTGAGCTCTGAGCACAGAGCAGGGACACAAAACAATTCCTGCTCCAGCTGGGCACCAAGGACAAATGACCCAAATCTCAGCCCAGGAGCACAAACCCCGTGGGCTGGAGAGAGAAAAACAAGCAGGGTGGGACTGCCTGGGCTAAAGCTGCAATGGGACAATGAACTGCAAGGTGCAAATGGAGCAGAGCTGATCCCAGGGACAGAGCCCGTGCCCGGCCGTGCATTTTGGGGCCATTTTGGTTCATCCTGGGTGCAGCCCTGGCTGGGCTCTGGTGCTGCCCAAGGTGGATCCATGGAGGAGATGCTTTGAATAAATCCCTGCTTTGTTCTGTAACTCTGCCCAGCCTCTGCTCTAGGGCAGCCTGCACAAGGCATCAGGGCCAGTTACATGCTAAAGAAAGGAGAGGCAGATTCCAGATCTCTCTTTGTGAGGAGTAAAACTGATGGTTTCTACCTTGGGCTCCATCAGTTTAGCCCCAGATTCACACTCTGACCATCCCAATACACACCTGCTTGTCTTCCCTATGCTTTTGTTCTCCATAGCAGGGTAATGACTGAGGGAGGCACACTTGTAAATGTAGGATATCAAAGCAATTGAAACACAATGAATTATTGTTATTATCACTATGCCCAAGAGACAAGTGGGAATATTCCAATGAAAAAGTAATTCCAATGAAAAAGTAATTGTTATTATTACTATGCCCAAGAGACAAGTGGGAATATTCCAATGAAAAAGTAATTATGGAGCTATTGGAGGCACCTTAACTCCTAATCTCCACCCAGGTATTCAAGTTTTTGGTTCTACTGGAGAGGAATCTTGAGGAAGACACGTAACCTCCAGATGCAATCTCTTTCACCTCTTATGCAATTTCAAGTTCAGTATAGAAAAATATAGAAAGGACAAAGGGAGCAGATCCTTCTGTTAAGGACTGGAGGCATTGAACCTTCCAGGAGGGAGAGACTTGTTTCCTCCTGACTAATATTATTTGGGCAATGTCACCTCATTCTTTCCTTTCTGGTGGAGAAAGATAATGACAATTTAAATCCTGAATGCCTGTGGCACTCACTGAGGTGGCTGGTAGAATGACCAAATCTTGTGTCAGTTCTATCAGCAGGTCATTTGCCTGTTTAAAATAAAATTAAAGTTAGAAATGCCTATTCCCAACATTCTTGGAAGGACATGTTTGCATTTAAGTTATTTCTATTGTACTCAGAGAGTTACTTGGCTTGTGTGTAGCTAACATGACTCATTTAATCCAAAAATAGGATTTGCACACACGTTTTGCAAATCTGCTAACAGCCTACATTAGTTCTGCAGTTCTCAGTTGTGTTTGCAGCAATGCCTTCTGGGTGCATATCCCAGCTTCTGGAAATCCAGCTTGGTCTTTCCTATTTTCCACTTGTTCCTATCTCATCTTTTTTGTTCAGCTGATTAAAGAGATGTGTTCAGTCACAGACTTCAGCTTTTGTAACAAGGGAAAGGTCACTGTTTCTAGATTTCTGTTATATACTGATTTTTCTTCTGCAATGCCTTTGTATCGTGACAGGAAAATTAAATTTAAGAACCCCTACAAAAGTCAGGTCCTTTGGTGTACTAGAAAAATAGGATTTAGTAGTCCAAAAGCTTCTTTGTAAAGCTGTAGATAAATGAACCTGTGATAAATCAGTTTAGGTACAACAAATCATGCAAAATATAACACTTGGAAGACCAAAAACCCTGCTGCATTTATATATATATTGTATAATCCTTCAATGAAATGCAGGAGTGGTCCCCAAAGGGTGTATTTTGAAACAGGTAGGGTTTTGAGATGTTGTTTTAGAAGATATAACCGATTCAAACCCTGTAGACATGTATTACAGCATATAAAATGGCATATGAAACAAAAATGCTAATCTGTTGGTCACTTAAAATGTCATCTGGGTTTTCCTAGATGGGGATATCTTGTTTTCTGATCAATAGAGAAGTTATGGGGCTTTTTAAGTTACTGCTTTTCCTTTTTTTTTTTTTTTTAATATAGAAAAACCAAAAGCTTTACTTGAAATATTTTATTTGTGGAGTTCCATTGTAGTAGCAACAAGAATTGTTCTGTTTCCACAGAAAAGCTGCAGACTTGGGATCAGACACACACAGACCAAGGAGCAGGCAGACAATTTGCTGTGCCATAAAACACAGAGAGCCTTCGGCACACACAGGAACCTGAGCCCTGATCCATTATTGGAAACCATTAGCATAAATACTCTGCCAGGTCATTGACATCTACATTATCAAATCCCCCTATGGGATTAAATATCCAGCTCTTAGATCATGCTATTAGTCCATGGTATGGTCATGAAATAATCAGCAAAAAAACACATGCCTGAGAAATCCTGAGTTAACACAAATCTGGAATGAAATTAAAACTCCGCCCCTTAAAACTTAACAATTAAAAGTTCCTTGTAGAAGGAAGTTTATTTTCCTCTGTCTTCCACATAGGGGATTGCTTTAATGTTCTAAGCACAAAGCTCTGACTCGTGTTCAGACTGATCCAGAGATTTAAGTGTAGGTAGAGCTGGTCCTGCTCAGCCCATAATGCTCTTTAAGGAGCTCAATCATGCACAGGAGCTGTATTAGAGCTACCAGAAAACAGCTTCCCTAATTGCAGGCTCTAACCTTTGTTGGCTGGATCACCTCTCATCTTGGAATGATTTTTGTATCTTTCTTAATAAGGAAAGTTCAAAGCTATTAATTTAATTTTATGGAATTAAATATATCTTTTCAAAGAGGAAACAAAGGTGCAGGAGGCCAGAATCTCCTCAAGTTATCACTGATACCAAAGAATTTCCTGAGAAGTAATTTTAGTTAAAAAATCAGAGGTGGAGGATAATCTCTTGGGAGAGATGGATTGCAGGGAAGGCTGAAACATCTTTAATTTTCGTCTTAAAATTCTAAAGTACTTTACTCTTAACCCATCATCAGAAGACTGACTGGATTTATTGGATATTGTAGGAATCGTAACTTTTTCCAGCTGTGGGGAGTTAATGCTGGCTCCTGCAGGTTGTTAGTGTATATATGCTCTATATTATACACCTGCAACACCCAGACATTGGGGAGAGGGGTCCTGGACATGAATTTCTTGTTCTTCCATCCTGGCAAAAATAAAACCAGCCATAAACTGAGCAACACATCTATCTTACCTTGAAATCATATTTTGCTAAAACTATTTACAGTCTTTGGTCTGATATATCCTATTGACCTGATAGGTCCCAGAATTAAATGGAGAGGGCATTTTAGCAGCATTAATCTTAACCTAAGTGTCCTGATTTTACAAATTACCAACTTTAAGACAGGAGATAAGCTGTGCAACTGTTTTCATCTTACTAATTCAGGCTGTGTTATTAATAATGTAAGTGAGATTCATAGTAAGACCATGGAGGTAGATTTAAGTTTAAAATCCAGGAAAAATAAATTGTGTTTGTTCTAGATTCAAGGCAGAGAATGTTAGAATTCTTTAGTTTACTTATTATTAAGCTAGTTTACAAATAACACCATAAATTTTACCCTACAGCTTCAATTACCTAAGGCTTTAGGCACTCAGTAAAATAATAAATTTCCATGCAGGTAAATATATGCACCATGCCTTTAAAACAGAGAAATAAAATGTCTCATAGTAAATAAAAATCCAAGATCCTCCATGGGTAAAATGTGTGTCTCATACATATTGTGAGAAATATAAACAATCCAAGGAAAATGAACAAACTCATCATTCTTACCCAGGAATAAGAATGCAACCATCAACAGCATCTTGCAGTTTTCAGTATTTATTATATTAATATAATAGTTTTCCTTCTGCCATTTTAAAGCATTTTCTTTATATGAAGCTACACAGAAGCCTTGAGCAATCCTATTACCCTGATCTAGATGATGGGAATGCAAAGGTAATAATAATTGACCCCTGAAAAGTGAGTGTCACACTCAAAATGCAGCCAGCTCCTAACTTGCGCCAGCTCTTGTACACATACTCACTTTGTCACCATCATATTTTCTGAAAAATCCCTTTGCCAGGATTTCTTCTGCTGGGAAGCTGAGAGGCCTCAGAGAAAAATGAAAACAATAATTATCTGATTGCTTCTCCTGCGTTTTGCTGCTTTGGAACGTGGTTTGGAGATTGTTTACCAACAGGTGATTGTTTCATTGGTTACATGTGAATTGTTTTAACTTCATGGCAAATCACAGCCAGCTGTGTCGAGGCTCTGGAAAGAGTCACAAGTTTTTCATTAGTATCTTGTTAAGCCTTCTGTAAAGTCCTTTCTCTATTCTTTAGTATAGTTTTAGTATAGTATTCTTAAATATAATATAAAATAATTAATTGGCCTTCTAAGAACATGGAGTCAGATTCTCAATTCCTCCTTCTTCCTGGGGACCCCAGCGAGTACCACCCTCACTTCTGGAAGTATCCATTCAGCCTTGGGGGTTTGTGAGCTTTGTTCTGAATTGTTTAAAATATATTCTGCTTCTGAAAAAAAGCTATGATCACTACTGTCATCTCCACTAGGCAGCAGGGTGTGTCCTCACACCTACATTAGCATGCCTTTAAACACACAGGGAAATGCTTCCTGCCTGGCAAAGTCTGTCAGATACATTGGTACATTCATTTATTTGGGTTGCTGTAGCACATGGCACGCTCTGTGGCGCAACAATTTGGGGGTTTTGTGATCTGTGTGGGGATGTGACCACCACAAGCCCAGTATGAAATCATGTTCTGAACATTTTCTCTTGGAAAATTCTCGGGGAGGTGGAGATGCTCAGCAGATGGAAGGTGCGGCTCTGTGCATCGCTCCCTGAGGAGTGAGCATGCTCCTCCAATCCCCCGTGGCATCTCAGATTTCCTTGGAAACGTCTCCTGAAGTTACTCTGAAGATTTGCCTAAAATGACCCTGTTCAGTTTGTGAGATCACAGCTCACAAATAAACAAGCTACAGCAGCTTTAGGCATTGATCCTATTACTGCAATACTTTATAAGCAGGCACTATATAATTACTCTTAAAATTCTGGTCCAAAGGGTTCTTGCTATTGATATAACCTGGAATGCTGGAAGTAAATGCAAGAAAAAAGAATGGAAATATTTTAGAGAGTGCAGAGCACAATTTCACTTACAAATTTGCTGATGTTTTCTCTCCTTAGATCCTCTAATTAGCAACTCATGACATCACCTGACTTGAACCATTTTGGCTGACATTTTCTGCCCTCCTTGCCACAGGCAGAAGTTGCTGTGGCTCCACTTCCCCTTGCAAATAGGAAGCCATAAAGGCCATTTAACTCACAAAAGTGGTAGGAACTAGTTTAATTAGTATTGGTAAGGCACTTTGATATTGCAATGTAGGTAAAAAACTCCATGTGGGAGTGAAAAAATTTTGTTTTCAGAGCGTGGTTTGAATCTATGTGAGGCCTGGGGCAGTGCACTGAACCAAATGTTGAAAAATCCTTAGGCAGCAAGCACCATCCATTCTGTGCATGACTGAGTCTGGAGTCCCGAGAAGAAATTAATATGTGATTGTGTAATTAGACTGTAGAATAATTAATATACACAAGGGAAGGATAACTTCAAATACAGGTAATCGTAATTCCATTTTTCCCCCGTAGTTAATTTTGCAGCCTTTATTTTCTTTCACTCTAGCTTTTCTCTGTGTGATATATGGTGTAAAGGAGAGAAGAAGTGCAGGACTATTAGCTGATTTTTTTCCCCTTTATTAAATGTTAATGTGAAACCTGCACCAAAGAATGTGATTGCCCATATGTTATTCTACAAGTTTGGTCTTTCAAGTAAAGAAAACTTCACAGTAATTTAACAAAAAAAAAGAAAAAAAAATCTGAATCTTTCACCCTGCCTGCCAGGCTTCTAACTCTCCTAAGTATATGCTTGAACTTTGAAATTTCTAACACTGTGTGCAGTCATGAATTATTTCTAGTTCACCAGGAAGGACACATCTCTGTTGCAAACACAGAGGTGTGAGGGGATTGCCTTACAACATTGCTACACCTTAGCTTGCTTTCTGCAGAATTAAAATTTGTAGAGGGCTAGAAATCAGTTGTGTTGAGTCTGGACTAGAGAATAAGCTTTTAGATTTATTATTAGTTATATTATAAATAGAAATATTGGTGATTAAAGCTACTCTTGTGTTCCTGGTCACCTTTTTCTTTTCTTACAGGACTGGAAATAGGACTCCACTGAGGCTGTAATTTCACCTTCTTGTCCTGGCTAACCTAGCTCAGAAAAAGAACAATTTGTGGTTTACTTTTCATTGTAGACATCAACAGAGCCCTTAGGAATCTCTCATTGAATTCAGTTGCACGAGATGAGGTTCTGGATTGGAAAATTCAGAAGACACCCACCAGTAACTGAAGAAAGAATCAGAGCACTCAGGCAGACAACTTTGAGGCTCTTATTTCTATTCCTCTATAGTCAAAAGTAAGCACTATGGTAATTCATATTTCTGGCTGAGAAAGCACTTATTTAGTAGCCTCAAAAATGTTGAAAGTAATAGAAGATGTAATTTAAAACATATAATGTATTATTACAAGAACAGCAAGAAATAAGTCTCAATGAAGGGACTTTCTTTCAAATGAGGGAAAACTTTGATAAACTCAAAGAATATGTTTTTTAAAATTCCTGGGTTTTGTTCAGGAAATTCAGGAACATGTTTTTGAATCAGATTTAAGCTTTAACTACGTAGAATTCAAGGTATATTACTCATCCACATGGTTAAATAATTGCCATATTCTTGTTTGATATTGCATTGCAGTTTGAGCTGAGAAAACAAATCAGATTAACTTCTTTGTCCAATTCCACGCAAATTGCATATGGCTGGTTACCTCTTTCTCTTGAAAGTCACTCATTTCACTGCAGTGTGTTCTACTCTTTGTTATGAGTAGGTTTTAATATTTTAGCTATTGGTTTTTACTAACACAAAGGTTAGAAAGAATGATCCTCAATTTTGCATGAGCTTCCTGAATTACGAACTAAAGAATTGCTGTAATATGTCAGAAAGTGAAGCCATTCTGTAAGGATTAAGGTCAGGAAAGTATATGTGCTAGTGATATAAATGTTTATGTTATTAGTGTCTTTCTGCCTCGTGATCCTCATCATTTGCCTCATTTGCTTTAGCAGATCTTTGCACTTGTGTTTTGTTGCAGAATATAATGTCAAGTTAAATAAGGCCTGCAGGATCCTCAAACAGAGAAATAATCATTTGGAAAATACAACTGAGAAAAAGTCTTATGAAAAACGAGATAAATATTGAGGGAAGAAGTATTGGGGCATCTGCCAAGCTGTCCCTGTGCTGTAAAATCAGCATTTTGCAATGCCAAGCCAAGCAATCAGCCAGATTTTCCTCTGAGTGTAATGCAAGCTGCACGCTTCACCCAAACCTCCTTGAAGATTCTGGCTAGGAGCACAAAAATGAACATGGTCTTAAATTTGGGTTCATAACAAGATCTGAACCCAAGGAAGTGATACACATTGTTTATGAATTTATAAGGAAGGAGCGGAACAGAACTGAACAGGATTCAATTTTTATCCAGAGTACAAAAGTAAAACACTTGGGCAATTCCATTTATAGTGAAATACTTTCTTATCATGGACTTCTGTGTAAAAATATCTGACCAGAAAAGAGACCAGGGCTGTGTCAGCCTACTTTGGAGTTACAAATTCTTATTGTCATTATTTACTGCAAATTACTGGAAGGAACCTAACAGGATATGGCCACAGCCTGTGCTAGGACCACAGTCCATGTTGGTGCTGCTGTCCCAGATCCATAGTAAGTAATGCATCTCATTGAACACACTCCATTTTTCTGGGGGAACTTACAGCTCCAAATGTGGCAGCAAATGAACATCAGACAAGTACTTAGTAGTTAGGAATAAAAATGTAATTCATGCAATAAAATGTCAGATTATTACTTCTTCATGTCACTAAGGCTCTATTTAGAAAAGATTTTTTCCTGTTCTCAGCCATGTGACTGGATTTGCAATTAAGATCTTTGTTTAATTTCTTTAAAACATCATTCCTGTTTATACATCTTCTGCAATCCCTTTTTTAAATGTAATTGCTTTAAAATCTCAGAGGATATTAATAGCTGCCTGAACTGATATGTTTTAATACTAAGTACAGTGATTTAAAGTATTAAAGAAAAAACCTGAACAAAGCAAACCTCACATAATTCTAATCTGGCAGCTGATTTTCTTTATTTTCTATCTGCAGCCCTTTCTTTAGTGTCTGAAATCCAGCTGTAGGTTTGCAGTTCCATAAGGCCACACTGCTTGTGTTTACAGGAATGATGTAAAAACTCAAGCCATTCCTGCCTTAGAAACCTCTGTTCCTTCAGCTTACCTCAAATTTCTGTTGACCTATACTATTGGAAACTGGATTGTTTATTCCTGGTCACCTCTCCTACCCTTCCAGAGTGCTATCCTGACTGGGAAAGCTGTCACTGAGCTTGTACCTATATCTGCAGACAGCTCTATTTAATAGGGATTTCAGCAATAACTTCTTTAATGTCTGATGGTAAAGGATTCCTCTGTTGTGCAGATACCCTAAAATGACAGTGGGGGGGGCCTTTCCTTCTTCACTGAAAAGTCCAATTTTCTGTCTTCTTCACAGGCAGATGGTTGAAATGACAGTCATTAACTTGAGGAATGCCTGCAGAAACTGATGAGAACAATTTCTTATTGCAGGGAAATGGAGAAATTGCATCCTTTCCGGGTTTTCCCTCAGCCTTCCCATTTTCTTGCTGGATGAATGACTGTCAGACAGGCAGGAATGAACCTCCTCCATGTAATGCACCTCATTGTCTCCAACTGCAGCATTTCTTAGAGCACAGATCCTGCTCTGTGTGATGACATCCATGGCACAATTTATGTGGAACTACTGGGATAATCTTCAGGGAGTGAATCTCTGTACAGGCAAAAATACATCATTGGTGCTGCTTTAATAGCAGCATAATCCAACCAATCTTTTCCACACCCTAGCTGCTAAAACTTCTAGAGTGTGAGGAGTTTTAGCAGTGCTCTGTATCACACCCTCTCCTCAGTGCTTTGCAGTCAGCACAAAATTCTGGAGGTTTAGGTCTCATAGAGACTCCTGATCTTTCTGGATTTACTTTTCCCCTTCTTCTACTGTTCCACATAAAATACTGTTTGTCATTCACATATGAGTGTGTGTGTATATATAACATATGAGTGAAATTATTTTAACAAGTCTGTTCTTCAAATTTCTGCTAAAGTCTTCTGGCACCAGTAACACTTTACCATACAGCAAGCAATTTCAAAAGCTTTTTGCAAATTGGTTCCACCTGTTCAGCCATGAAGATCTTGCTGGTGTCTGAATGATTAGACGTAAAGACATTTCTGTTTTCTGCCTTAACCTAATTTTCTTAAACAGTAGTTCCATTTTTTCCTCTCTTCTAGAGAGCATCTTATGCTTACTGAGGAATATAACTATGCAAGAAAGAAGAGCTGTATGTAGACCAGCTCCAAAGAATGTGGAGAGGTAGCAAAAAACTGTCTGAAAGTTTCTTGGTCACAGATTAGAGCAGCATCATTTCCCCTTGAGGATGTGTAGCTGCCTATGCTTGAGTGAGACATTTCAGCAAACAAGGATCAGCAATGGAGTACTTCACCTGCTGCCTTTTCCATCAGACAAATACTGGTCTTCAGACTAAAAAAAAAAGCCTGCTCTAAAATGGTTTCTACCTATATCCAGCATCTGTGAGTTTAGATAAAGGGTTTGTCACAAGTCACAAGTTCTACTCTTTCTTTCAGTATTTTTTTTCCTTTATAATTCCTTCTCTTGCAGTCTAGAGCTACTTTCAGTCTCATATCTGTCCTGTCACTGTCACTTCACTTGTCATCCAAGGTCTTGTCCACGGCATTGCATTTTTATGCTTCCTGCTCGTTCACAAAAATGTTCCATACAGCCCCTGAGAGAGCTGTCTCTTCCAGTTCCATCTTGACAACCTACTCACTTCCCTTTTCCTTGAGTGATGCTTTTCTTCTGCATGGCCATTTTCTGAGCCACTCTGCCTTCCTGGCTGTGCTTTTTGAATACAAATGCATTTCCCTGGCAGCACTCTTCCTTTTCATGTCATATTTCCATGTTGTTCAGAGTTTTCTGCACTTGGGACCTGACTCAGTGATTCCCATCACACACCTACTCTCCAGCAGCCCCTCTAATTATGCCTCACCAGGAACTGAGCTATGAAGCCAGGGCTAATTAAGAAAGTTTTTTAAGCTGTGTCTGTGTAAGCAAAGTGTAGCTGCCCCAGAGAATTGCGCTGGTGAAACTTCCCAGGGTGGAGTCACTGCCACCTTCTCCACACAAGAGCTCAGGCACAAAGCCACCTGTGGAGATGCTTCATCAGCCACACTGAGATGCACTGGACACACTCCAGTTTTCCCTCTGATTGTGTGTGCCACGGAGATTCTGCCCAGGCCAGCTGTAAAGAGTTGTCTCAGGAACAGAGAGAGCCCAGCTGTGACGGGCTGGGCTTTCATTTAGGCTGATTTCCCGCTTGCTGATCACAGCCACACGGGTGTTGTCAGTCTGCAGTGTAAACACAGCACTTTCCTTCCCAGCACTGGTGATCCAGACAGCAATGGGAAAAGAGAGCTCTAAATCCTGAGCACAGGTACAAGGTCCCAGGTTGTGCACCCACAGAGCCCTTGCTCTCACCACTGAATGTCACTGAGCTGCTGCAGCCAGTCTTACTGGATGGGTTAGAAATGGGAATTAGCAATACTTGCATGAGCAGAGGCTGTGAAAAGGGAAACAACGCAGAGACAAACTCAGTTTTGCAAAACTCTTGATATATTATACGCAACTATCCTGTAACAATTTCAATGCTCGGAATTAAATAATCTAAATTTAATGTAACCAGTTCAGTGAAACTTGGGCAGTTAATTTAGGAATTATGGTTATAAAAGTGTGATTTCCCAACAGGGATAACATTTTGGGTGTAAGAGTAAAATACATTTTAAACAAGAAATCTTTTTTATAATAACAACAATAATAAGGTTTGGGGTGTTCTGTATGATTTATTTGCACCAAAAATTTACCTCCAGTAGGATCATGTTTTAACTTCATATTAGATAGCCTAAATAGATCTCAGCATGACAGCAAATGAAAATGAAATGAAGTGTGGGGGGAAAGGGCAAATTAGAAAGTAGTCCAGTGGTTTTGAACATCATTCTGAATGAGGGAAAAAAAAAAAAAGGAACAACCAACCTTCTTTGTTTCTGATCCTATCAGTATCCTTTAGGGTTCATGATTTATATATATTCATATATTGAATAACCTGTGATCCTTTTGGTATGGAAAAAATTCCTGTGCAATTACCAGGAAAACAAAGATTCTCTCAGCAATTTAGGTATTTCTTTCTCTGCCTTCTTCCTTTTCTGCCTTCACTCCTGAGTCACTTTTTGTTGTATTTTTTGTTCTTACAGACTAGTGTAGGATTACCTGGAAAGTGTAGCAAGGAAACACTTCTGCAGTTATCTTTCCTTCTGAGTAATGTAGTGCTAGCAGTGATGGCCATTTACCACTGCATTTACATAGAGGACATGGGGGAAAAAATCATATATCAAAACAAACAGGCAAAATTGCAACAAAGAAAAAATCAGAGAAACAGAAAATATTATAATAGCATATAGAGTTACCTAAATAGTAAATATATCTTTGGTATAACACTTCACTTCAAGCCTGTTGAGTTTTTTCCCATTCTTTACTAGTTTTTTGGGGTTTTTTTCTGATTAGAAACTGTTCTGTAAATGGGCATTGCTGTTTTCTGGGTCCTTTCAGGCAGAAAACTCCAAACTTCAGTCCAGTTATTCTGTGGAATCTGTCTTACTTCAAGTGTTCTACTTTAGCCAGTATAAATTCACAGGAAGTGGGAAGAAAATCAAAAAACATGAACATTTTCATTTTCTCAACCCTCCTAACTTCAGCTGGGTTTGCTCACAGAATTAATTTAGGAATGATTTAAGTGCATTTGAGGTCTTCAGAGAGAATTCACATTTGTTAGAATCACAAGAACTGGAGACTATAATTTTATTTTTCTTTTCCTATAAGCTAAAGACTTCATTGGCAAAAGCTGTTTCTAACTACTACTGCCCAAATCTGTCCAGTTTGAGCAACCTTCAGTCTCTCTGTGCCTTATCTGCAGCCTCTCCCCAAAGCCACAATGCTGATACTTCTTCCAATGACATTTTCCTCCTGGGGCAGCTCCTTCTCCATGAGAGTGGTCAGAGCACCAACATCCGCTTTCTGATGAGAAGATGTCATGTTTTCTGGGATGATTGCCCCAGAGGGATCCACACTTCACATGTGGCTTTTCATCTGACAGGGAGTGGAACCACTCTGTGCCTCCCGTCCCAGCTGAGCCCTGTGGGATCCATCGTGGGTACCAGAGGGATCATTTTCACTCTAATTCCCAGCATTTTCTGTGCAAGCAGACAGAGCACCAAGGCACCTGGAAATGGAGCTCAGACAGGAAAAATCCAGAGAGCTAAAGCACTGGGACAGGAGCTGCATGCAGGGGTACAACCAACACTAGTTTGCATCAGCATCTCAGTTGTATCATGTGGTATTTTCAGGGTCCCCCATCATGGGGAGGAATGATGAATCTGACTCCACGTTCTTAGAAGGCTAATTTATTATTTTATGATCTATATTATATTAGACAATGCTATACCAAAACTATGCTAAAGAATAGAGAAAGGATACAGACAGAAGCCTTAACAAGATACCAATGAAAACTCATGACTCTCTCTTCCAGAGTCCCAACACAGCCTGACCGTGATTGGTCATTAATTCAAAACAATTCACATGTTGGACAAACAATCTCCAACCACATTCCAAAGCACCAAAACACAGGAGAAACAAAGGAGATCATATTGATTTCCTTTTCCTCTGAGGCTTCTCAGCTTCCCAGGAAAAGAAATCCTGGCAAAGGGATGTTTTTCAGAAAATATGATGGTGACAGTGTCATAGGACTGAGTACCTTCAATTTTGCCTTCCCTCCCTCCCCCTTCTCTGACCCACATGCCCTCTGTTTGTTAGGGGATCATCTTTTGGCCACATGGCTTCTTCTTTGTTTCCCTTGCATGACCTCCAGAGGGATCTGCCACGCAGGGATTCTTATCTCCAGCCCATAATCTCTTTAAAATCCTTCCCAGCTCATGGCACTCCATTTAAAAGGACCTAATGACTGTATTATGTTAGTTGGCTTTGTTATTTTTATATAGTTGTTTATTAACTTCAGACAAGATTTCTAAAAACATCATGAATTCAAAAACCCTCATAAAAATGATACACATGTTCTGTTGTATGCAGATCAAATTCTGCCTATAAGATATATCTATAATAATGAGTTTTAATTGTATGTCAGACAAAGCCATGAACAGCTCTGTATTTCAACTGTAATTCTGGAATTGCAAATTGCTACATCACTTCTATTCCAGATAAGGATCTTTAGAATTTCCTGAATTTGTATCTACAGCCAGTTAAGGGTCAACTTCATTTGAGATCATGCATAATGATGATTTTCAGCTTTATAAGGACTCAGAAACCAGGTCAATATTTAAATATTGTAGGGGAGGCTGTCCCATATCACTGGACTTTACAGTGATATGCTCTATCTGTGAGATTCTTGTTATTCTATTTTGCAAGATAATGCTCTTTCTCAAAAATATTTATATCTCTTTATATCTAATTATGTCTAAATTAGGCTAAAGCTGTAACAGTCTTTGCCAGCTGAGCCCCCTTGCAAAGGGGTGAAATTCCACTTCTGGCAGGCAGTCACTGGAGTGCTTCAGCCTGCCTGGACATAACTGTACAGAGAGAGGAGAGTTCATCCTTGTTGCTGCACTAGGCCTGGAAAGATGAGCCAAGAAGAACAATAAAAATCAAATGTGGATGTTAGCTGATGCTGCTGTTGTGACTGCACGGCTCACGAGTCCAAACATTCCACAACTGCTGAACAGCATTTCAGGTAGCTGCTAGGTTGATCAGCAAACCCAATTGTGGCAGAATATCATAATCCAGACAAGACTGCCAAATGCTGCTTGGACACTGATCACAGCCCATGCAATTGTTCTGGCATTTTTTGTTCAATGAGAACTGACATACAGTTACCATAAACAATCAAACATTTTCCAGGCAACCAGCAGAACAGGGGCATCATTCCTTTTTGGCACCAGAGGACAATCAAACACAGTCCTAAAGAACTCTGTGTCTCTCTCAGACTGTGCAGAAATCTGTGTTTTCCTTGCTGTGCCAATGTTTTCAGCACATTTTCACAGGGCACAGACTTGTGTCAGTGGATGTGGTACCACAGAGCCTGCGACTCCTGGTGAGCATCTTTGGAAGACAGGTTTCCAAGTGAAACTTCCAGCTCCAGAGAGCTATACAGGGAAACAGAGCTCAGGAATTAATTTATTTTTGCACTAGAAATGGGAAACAATGACAGGAGCAGCACACTGCCATGTCACAGTAATGATACACATGCAAATGAAAAGATTCAGCACGTTCAGCTTTATTGGGCTCTTCATCTTTCATTCTTTTATGAGTGGCAGAAAAAAATAAGAGGTTTGGAGTAGTTTCTTCCAGCAAAGCAGTTCTCTGCTGCATCAAACCATATTAATGAAAGTTTAAAAACCCTTATATCTCTCCAATAAATAAGCAAGTGGTGTGTATACAATGGTACAGCAATAAAAACGCTAATTATTTAATATTGGAAAATAATAGATCTGCTTGCAGTAGCCCCATGTTAATTAGCAGGCTTTATTTCTTCAATGCAGTTTTATTTTAATGAATAACACTCTGCTGTTTCAACAGAGAAGGCCTTCCTTTTTTGGATTTCATAACTCTCCAGGGCACACTAGATAGCGAATCAGTTATGCCCAACATGCAAACATTGAGAAAGCAGGAGGCTCATTCAAGTTATTTTGGTATCTTCTCTTTGATTTATGTGAAGTAATTTCAGCAAAATTTCCTATAGGAAGAGTTCAAAACTTTTCTACACATTGCCTGCTAAATTAGACTTACTCTGGGAAAACATCTATGTCATGCTCAGTATTGCAGTGCAATATTAATTTGGTTTGGGAAACTATAGAAGAGATTTTATGACGAAGAACGTCTGAAGAAAAGAAAGGAAAGTCATTATGGCATTTGGTGTATATTCTCTAAGGCTTTGGTTACACTAAACTTGGATAATACCACTGTTATGAAGATATTTTTGCCAATCTTCTGGGTAAACTAAAGATGAAAAAAAAAAATCCTGTATTACACGACTGGTATTGAAGTTGTTGTTATTTCCCTTCCAGTAATCTAAGCAATGGGGTAATGATAATGTAAACACAGCCTCTGGATTCCTGCACACTTCTGGGAAACTCTCTCCTAAGCTGCAAGAAATATTAAAAGTTGTTACCTCCACTAATACCATGGATTAAACACTAACATTTTTCTGGTCAGACCCCCAAAAACCTAGAGCCACAAGCCACCTATATTTAATGTCAATAATGGATGGGGTTTTTTTTAATTTTGCATTCAGTCTTTTTTCCTCTGAGATGGTGAAGAACAGTTGGGAACTGTTTTCTTCTAGAATTATCAGTTTGATTTTGAAAGCAGGGCACAGAGAGAGGAGGTGCTGGGTGAAACAGAAGAACATTAGGAATGAAATTAACAACTTGAAACAGAGCTATGGCATGAGTCTCTCAATGATTGACCAGATCTGGTTGTGTCACTGTAGTCTTGTTGACCTTGAAAGACAAATTACACTACATGACCTTTTCTCTTAGGCAGAATCTGTCCCATTGTGTGATCTGAATAAAAGCAGCTTTTTAAAAATGTATGGTTGCAGTGTTATTCTCAAATGATAAATTGTAGTGTCAATTATAATTTACTCATAGAGAGAAAAGATAACATAATTCCAAGAGAATATTACTGGGAAATCTTCCATAACAGTCAAGGAAAACACATATATTATGAGTGACTGCTGGTGGTATTACTATTATTAAAGTTATTATGGTTATTATTAAGATTGCCAGGCACTATCTGTTCCAATACCAGTTTTTTAATCTGACAACCTTTTACTGAAAGTGATAAAATTTTCCATACTAGACAGATATCTCCCTTGGTCTAAATGCTAAGTACAGCCTGAGCTACCTGACCCAACTCAACAGTGACTAAGGATAATGACAAATATTTTTTTTTCCCAGTTATGCTGATTGGGAAAGTGAAATGCACAGTGATATCAGTCCTCAATTCAATGGAATTCCTTTTTACAGTTTATTTAATTTTTAATTTTTTTTTTTTTTTTTATGGAGAGGGCAAATTTCAGAGTTTCTTTCCTTTCCTTTGTTCTCAGGTAGTGTTCCTCAATCACATGGTGGGGTCCTTTGTAGCCTTATTTTTTCATTCAGCACTCATAGATACCATGGCATCCTCAGCCCTAAAACTGTGCTTCTTGTCAGTAAAAAAGACTAACTTCCCTCCAAAGGAGTCTGACAAACTCCACACAGGAATAGAAGCAGAAATACAGAAATTAAAAAATAAAAATGATGGAAAGCAGGTTGCCTAATGTGAGTGTCAGAGAGGTTGGAGACAGGGAGGGTCAGACAAGGACACAGAGTGGCTCAGAAGAGCAGAGAAATCACAAAGTTGAAAGGGCAGAGCATCAAAGGAACAGGCAGGCAAGAGAATAACCAGTTATGTGCATGAGTCATCACAAATGGCATTTGACAGTCCCTGGTCAGCATGGCCAGAAGGTGTATTAGTGTAAAAATGACATCACTGGGCTGCTTTCAAAATCTGGTCACAAGAAAATATAAACAACTCCTTAAAAGCAGTACTACTAAAGAAGGATTAATTCTGTGAAAGGGAGAGATTTGCCAAGGTGGGTTGGTTCTGGCTGGGTGCCAGGTGCACACCAAAACCTAAACCACTTTATCACTGCCCTCCTCAGCTGGGCAGGGGAGAGAAAATGAAATAATGAAATGACGAAAGGTCCAGGAGTCCAGATGAAGGCAGGGAGAGACCATTCACCATAATAAAGTCATGGGCAGACTCAGCTTGGGGCAATTAGCTTAATTTATTACCAGCCAAACCACAGTAGGATAAGAAGAAACAAAAAATAAATCTTGAATCACCTTCCTCCCAGCATTCCTTTGCTAACTTCACCCAGGATTTCTCTGTCTCCTGTCCCCAGTGCTGCAGGGGGACAGGAACAGGGCTGTGGCCAGCTCATCACACATTGTCTCTGCTTCCACAGCAAAGGGAAACAAGGACAGCCTGCAGCCTTTGCAATGGATAGCTGAATTGCATTTCCACATTTTCAGGCCTCCAAACCAGTCATAAGAGCATCTGTGGCATTTCAGTTGCCTAGATATTTTTTAAATGAAATTATTTTGAAATGTGAATTATTTTCACAACGGGACTCTAAATGATTTACACAAAAGCATCTGAATGGTTCCTTTAGCAACATGTTAGCCTATTGAACAGGAGTGTACCTTTTTCAAAGTGAAATTTTAGCACAATGGCTTTCAGCAGCTGCTCTCAAGCCTCTGTGGTGCTTTGTACAAACTCTGCCTGCAGTACTTCATGCCTCATTTCCCCTAACTTGACATTCTCTATATTTGCTGAATAATTGGTGAAAACATATCGTTGTTAAAAATGTTTACCATTCTGTTCTAATGGGAATAGCAATAAAAGGGGAAGGGCAAAAATATGTCATATTACACCAAAAGCAGCACAACTGCACCCTTCAGGGAGGCCTTGCAAGGAGCTATGAAACTTGTGCTGTTGAGAAACTATTTGGCTTCTTTCAGATATTTTTACTGCTTCTCTCTTTTTCTCATGTTTGCATGAAAACAAGAGGTCAAGCTCTGCTCTCCAAGCAGCATAAATTTGAAATTCAACAGTCACAGTAAACAAATAGCAGTGTAAGCAGAAGAAATCCCACACTGGCTTTCTGAGTGTGTTTTATGGCCAATGACCTAGATGCAGGAATGAATTTTTTCCCAAACTGCATTGCACCCAGGCCTCTGGAATTACTGTGCTTCAGCTTGACTTTGAATGGAAAAGATCCCAATTTTTACCTTTCCCTTTCTTTATTTCTCTTTTTTTTTTTTTTTGTCTGGAGGACACCTCACTGCTCAGTTGATGACCAGTGAGGTTTTCACCTGGAAGTGCAGAAAATGTGTCCTGGTGCCTCTTTTTGCCCAAAAATTCTGCCTGACAGCTGACAATCCAGCTCAATACTTGTGCCTTAGTTTCCTCCCCTTGGGAATGATGCAGGGTGGCCTCAACAAAAGTTTTGGGGGACATTTAGTGGCATTTAAAAAGTGCTTTGTTTGGAAAGGGTTACTTAACTCCAGCAACAGCTAAATAGGTGCAGTGCTGTTGTTATCCACAGCATCAGACAATAATAAGCAACACAAGTTGGAACAATGTGCTGTTTCCAGAGTGTGACTTTAAAGAGTGAGTTATGAGATGATGATGGTGTTGCTATGGTTACAGATCCATTTAAAGAAGTGAACGCACTAAATACTATTATAAAAATTAAGTAAATATTAGGCAGCAGTGTAAAACACAGGTGTGTAGGAGCCATTTTTAAATTATGTTTGTGATTGTTAATTACTCTTAATATTTGTGAAAGTGGCAGGATGAAAGAGCTGTCCAAAAAAAGGGTGTGATGCCTGGTTAGTGCTTGGAAGGCAGATCTCTGATGCTTATAGCATCTTTCCAGAGTATCTTTGCAGTACTCCACCAATTCCTCCTAACTTGCTAATATGCAATGAGGAATCATACTACAGGCAGAAAAGAGATTTAAAATGGCCTTCCACAAGAATTGTTGTATTAAACCCAGGATCTTACACAGAGGGTGACAAAAATCTTCCTCTTTACAACTTCACAAGTGAGGATAAGGAGCTCTGCGAGCTCGTATAGTCATGGAAACTGTGATGTGGGGGATATTTTATTTTCTATTCCACCATGGAAACACTCAGAGCCCTGAGAGGATAGCAAAGGCACGTGGCACCTGTCCTCAGGGGCCCCTGTGCTGCCCAGCCTGGGTGCTGCTTGTTCCTAGAGCAGCTATCCCAGCCTTTCCCAGGCTCCTTGCTGCTGGAGCGACCTCGTTTTGCTCCACGAGGAAGCCAAGGGACAGCCAAGGGCAAATTGATTTGCTGCAGGGCTCACTGCAGGCAGAAAACACGAACAGGATGGAGCCAAAAGGGGCTCCTTTAGCCCCAGTCAGGCTGCTGGCCCCATGGCAGCAGGTCCTGTGCCCACGAAGGCGAGCGCACACCCTGAGGACAGGCTGCAGGGCAAGCTCTGCGCGCTGCTGGCATCTGCTCTGGGCGAACTGCAGTGCACATTGCACCTTTCTCTTTCTGGCTGTCTCACTGAGAAAACACAAAATATTCCAGTTCTGTCTCAGGCCCACTGGAAAATATTCTAGTTATGTCTCAGAGCCAGGAATTGCTACCTGGCACAGATGAGTTTGGTAATGTAGATGCAGGAAATTTCAGGAAAAGGTGGGACTATTGATTATTGGCAAATCTTGAACGCTTCATTTGAGCGCTCACTTTCTATAATCACAGAAGGGCCATGCAATTTATAAAGAATACATTCAAATACATGACAGGTGGTTGCCTGTCAGAAAGTTATATGTGCTCTAAGAGTTTGTACCTAAAAGACTTAAGCTTTGGGAGATACTCAGCATATGGTAGTTAAGGAAAAGCTCTTTTTAAAATTGTACTGCCACTATATCTAAATATAATCCTAAAGAGAGAGAGAGAGAAAAATATCAAAATCCAGGACCGTAATTATGCTTACCAACCTACTTCATTTATCAAAGCACATTAGAAAATGAGCAGAGAATTTAACTCAGGGAACCTGTACCACTTTCAATTATCAGCCCTATAAATTACACGAGCAGTGAAATGCAATGAGATCAAAGACTCTGAGCCATTTGATTTTCTCACACATGAGTGAGTGGCCACTGGGCACACTGATTACTCACCAGTGCTGAATAACTGGGGCAATATTGAACCCCATACCTGTGGCACCACTGACAAAGGCAGAGAAATGAACCAGGGGATACTCTGGAGGTTTGTTCAGCAACACAAGGCTGGTGTATAGATAAGCAAATGCCTTATGAATGTGCTAATGAGCTTGCCTTGTAACCCCATCAGCTAAAAATGCTGGGGCTAATTTATTTTTCTTTGTCTCTTTAGAATATCTATCATCTCTAAAAATTGATATGCAGTCTCCTCAGTGTATTAAGAATAATTTCTAATTTCTCATCTATTCAAGGCATCCTCCAGCATTGGGATTATCCCACTATCAGCAGCCTGATATTTGATGACATATTTGTTACAGACTAATCAACTTCACACATTCATCATCTATCTGAACAGAAAGGGTAAATGATTTGACAATATTTAGGAAATTAATTTAATAGAAATCTTAAAAGAGGTGACAGAAAATGCTGTCTTGAGCTATGAGTGGGATCCAAGCCTGTCAGCCTTCCTGTTTTCTTCCAATAGGTTTTAATCAGGTGTTGTGAGTAAAACCTATTGGAAGGTTATATAAAAATTTTAGTTTTTTATATATGCCCCTGAATAAGTTCTATATGTACAGGGGGAAAGGAGGCTGGGAGAAGGGAAGGAGAAAAAGAGTCCATGTGAAGGCTTTATGTCTCCTGACCCTCTGAAGGGTTTTGACACATAGCTCACGTACTAAATAACCTGGAAATATTTCCTGCAATAATGGTAAATTATTGCTGTAAATATTTCCTGCTTCTTCCTGTGCAAGGATGGGCTGTGCATCACTGCCTTGGCTGCTGGGGTTTCAGCTGGCACCAGCCCAGCAGACAAACCCTCCTCCTCCTCCTCCCAGTAATAAGGACAGCAACTGAGAAATCTCAAGTCCATCTTTGCCTTGTCACAACTGTGCATCACTCCTAATTTATGCTGGACTGTAAATTTACAAGCCAGCCTCGTGTTTTTACCTCAGACTTTAACCTTGTTTCCTTTTGCCCATAAAGATGAAGATTTTTGCTGGTCACACAGCCAGCCTGTGTGAAAATCTGTGTGCGCCAAACCAAGTTTTTTGCTGAGGAGAATTTTAAGGCAAAGAGCAGAGGAGAAGAGGCAGTTCAACTTAATTAATGTCAGAGTTTGTCTAATCCATTGAATGTGTAAAGGACTATATAATTGCTAGGTGTTATTACTAGTCTTGACTGAGTAATTCATGTTGAATTATGTGTTTGCCAAATGTCAGCTCTCTGTGAACTGTCATTGAAAGAGCACGATTTTTTTTCCCAGGATTTGTTCATAACTCCTCTCAGAATAGCTTCTGTCAGTAATTCTTAGCCTGCTGCTTATTCATGAGCAATTCATCATAAGTGTCTGATAGTTGCAATTTGAGCTGTTTTGACTGCCCAGTTAGGTATTGGATCTGCTTCCTTTCAGACATTTGATGACTGTAACTTTAAACTCTGTAGTGCAGATACTCACCCAAGACAGAATTAAATTTGGGTTCCATGAATACTGGCTAATATCTGTCTTAGTATGAATTGCAACCCTGTTTTGCCATTCATATTGTGGTACTGACTAGAAGTCAATCAATTTGAGAATACATTATTTTGAAAGTGATACAAATATTGAGTAAATTATAGTCCCTGTTTCAATTATTTACTGTCTAGACAAAACAACTGATCTCTCTAGCATTCTTGACTGTAGGAGAATAAATTGAGTGTCAGTAAGGTGATCTGAAATTGGAAATGGAAATTAAATGTTTTCACAAGAAAGCCTCCAGACCTGTTTATCAAATAGCTGCAGATTGCTCTATTTCTGAAAAAAAAATGTCTTTGCACATGAAATAAACCTTAACTCCTTATGTTAGCTGGACAAAAACACATGGAAATACATTGAACAGTTTTCTGAAAGGAAGGGAAATTAAGATGTAAATCTGAAATACCAGAGGGATGGCCACTAATTTCCTGAGCATTTCCCTAATCCTATCTCAGTGCTGCTCCATGATGAATGCACCCAATATTTTATCCACTGCTATTGTCTGCAAAGCAAAACCAGTTCAAAACTGCGTACACTCTAATTTTTAAAATTATTTAATCTTTGAAGTCTCTAAAAATTCAAAAGTAATGCCTCTGTGAAGGTTATATATTTTATTAAACTGAGGTGTTTCTTTTTAAGAAAATAAAGTAATTTACCAGTTTGCTACTTGCTGGTGTCTAAGCAACAAACAGACAAGGATATTATGAGAAATCTGAAATAACTGGATGCACTAGATTCCCTTCACTCTGGCTAAACTACAGTTGGTGTAATTTTTTTTAAAAGCCATAAATTCTCTGCAGGAAAAAAAAAAGGGAAAAATAACAAAATTAAAGTGAGGGTTAAAATCTCTTGGTCAATATATTCAGCATGTCTATGAAAAAGCACAGTCCAATCAGTCTTACTGTAATTGAAATTGTTTCCACCTAATGTTTTTCAAAGTAGTGCACATTCTTCATTATTTTCTTAATAAATCACTCCCTTTGATTAATTTCATTTTTCTCTTTCTTGAATTTGAAGTAACAGAACAGAGAATTACTTACCTGTGTCAGACAAGGATACCTTCTGCTCATGTAGAAGGTTCCAGGGAAGGTGGAGAGAATATCCTGGTTTAAGTTATCCCTGAAATTACCATGCACCATCTTTAGTAAAAATACAAGTACTCTTTCCCTGCAGTTCTCTGTACAAAAGAGACACAGAAGGCAGAAAACCCTTACTGTATATGATGATAGAAAAACCAGGTTTCAATAGGAGCAAGGAAAAAGTTGCTGCTTTAATTCTACTGAGAAAGATTATTTGCAAGAGCAGTGATTGGAATGGAAGAACTGGAAGGCATTTGTGTGATGGCAGAACTTTCAGACTATGGGGGAACTGCACGTTTCTGTGTAAATTTCACTCATATGTAGTGGAATTTAAAGATTTCTGGAGTACTTGTGAAACTAAAAAATAAATAGACAGGATGGAAATTCCAGCTTCAACCTAATCTGGCACTCTTGGAAATGAGTGGCAAAACACCTCCTGACTTCTGTGGAAATAAACCCATGAACCATTGAAAGCACATATTGATCCATATTCTACCCTGCTGGATAGCTCATTTTATTCCTTTTAGAATAAGAATGTAGAGAAGGAATTTGTAGGTATTATGCCATCTTCTTAGAAAAATGAATAGATTTTTCATTTTAAAAATCCATTTGTCTTTAAGCATCTGAAGTCTCAAGAAAGTGAAATTGTATGAAATACTGAACTAAAAGAGTTCACGGCCTTGTTCTGTCATGATTTATATCCTGTGCATATTATTTGACTTTGCTGGGGTCGCCCAGACATATGTTAGGATAATAATAGGGGAAGGAATCTAATTGCACTGTACAGTGCTAGTTTAAGCTGACAGATAACAGGTTGTTATGTATAAAACATGTGTGTACATAGAGTAACAACATGTTAAATATCTCATTACATCCTGATAGATAGATAACGTTGGGAGGATGTAAATTAGAGGACCAATTATTCCTTTGCAGTGGTAATGAAGCATTAGAGCCTTTATTCACATGCATCTCTATTTGTGCAGCTCACAATGACTCTCCTCAGGGAAGCACTTTGGATGGTTTGATGTTGACCTCCAAGCTATTGCTCCCACTTTCAAAATTTTTTGTGCTAAAGATGCATGTCTGTGAGAGGGAGGACTCTGGTGACAGGGGAGGAAAAACAGAACAGAACAGAGCAACTGGAATATTTTATAGTGAAAGATAACTAGGGAAGAGGGGACTTGAGGTAAAGGAAAACAAGCCATGGGACATGACATAAAGAACAGTGCCTGAGACAGGAGAAATGCCATGGAGATCCAGGGAGTTGTCATCATGAGCAGCATCACTCTCAAACACTGATTCTTTGCTCTCTTTGAAAAGGTTTCCTTATGCATCTGCATTCGACAGTTACTTGTCAGTCCAACAAATACATGAACAAGGACAAAATGTCAGCAAATATACCAAGTTTTCCTTCTGTGTGCTGAGCATTCCCAAAGTGCCAGCCCAGCCTACCAACTCCCCACTCTGAAGGATGCAGCTACTACCAGGAGCACAAAAGAGCTTGCACTGTGGCAAAAGCATCTTCAGGTTGGGCAGAAGGACCAGTTTTAGTCATTCTAAATTTTCCTTTACAAGTTGGCTGCTTTTCCCCACATTTTAAAGCTATTCTTTTACCTCTTACCAAAAGAGCTAATTAATCATGTGTCTTGGTTTGAAAAGACAGACGTCTGCTAAGGAAGGCAGGAATCCCTTGAAATGGAGAATGTAAAACCCCTTCCCTCTGAATTATTATACTTTTGAAATTAAGGAGCTCTCAGGCAAAGATATGGGAGTAGGAATAACAATTCTTTACTGTAGGGGGATAGAATATAAGTAAATAAAGGTAGCATAGAATGAAATCTTAACCCCTAAAGAGTTGCAGCTGGGTTAATTATTAAAGATTAGGAGCAGGCCTGATTTTAACAGGCCACACCTGTAGCCAATAAGAAGAAGAGTGCTATAAAAGAGTGGGTTGGTTGTTTGAGGGGAGCTGGAGTCGGTTGGCTGCTGTGAGGACAAGGAAGAGTCAGTGCCTTGAGGAGATGCCCACAAGAAACATCAAGGAGGTATGAAACTCTGGCAATGTGGAACCCTTGCAATATATGACAACAACACAGGAGCGACTGCCACAGTGGATCAGGGCTGGAGACCCTGCCTTGCCTGGAGAGCTTGGAGAAGAGAAGGATCCAGGGGTTCCTCAGCACCCACCCAGCCCTGCAGGGAAGGAGGTATTGAGAAAATGAAATTATGGAGGTGTGAGCAAAAGAGACAAAAGGATTAAGCAAAAACATGAAAGGATCAGACTGGCCATGAAGTCTTTTACTCCATGAGGAACATGGGAAGCAGAGTAACTTTTTAAGTATTATTGATCAAGAATTCATGTCTAAATTATACTGAGCTGCGCAAGTGCAAGGACCCAGAAATTACTTTCTGCATCTGCCTTGTTCCCTGAACAAGAGGAGGGATTAGGGACAGTGTGAGGTGCTCTGCAGCGGGGCTTCTGCAGGAACTGATTTCCATTCCAGACACTTTGTGCATCTCCTCTGAATCCAGTCCCCCTTACAGCCCACCCCCTGCTCATGGGGCACAAGGAATCCAGATCTCTACTTTGCCATAATTCTGTCCAGGAAATGCAGAACTTCCATGTCCAGTTTTAACCTATGCAGAGGATGTTTCTGAGGGATGAAAGTCTGGTTTGCTATTGTGGAACTCAGTGTCATACAGAACAAGGGGTGGGAGATAATTCTTGGATATGTGGTGAGTTCTGGCATTGATAAGGAAACCAACACCTTGAAAGTCTCTGTAGGATACGCTGAGAATTTCAATGAAACTGAGGAAATAACAGGGATTTCAGGGAAAGTAGGACACTCAGATTCCTGCTTCGCTTTTTCAATTCTTTTGGAAATCCAACCTGGAGAGTGTAACAATCAAGAGTTAAAGAGGTGAGCACTGGGAAAGGAGATGTGCGTCTCTTTAAATAACATTTTAAACCCAGAAATAATCAATATTTAAAATAATTCCTGAATATTGCTGGAGTTACACCATGAAATTGTATTAATACAATTTGACACCAATTGGTGTCTTGGGGTTTTTGTATGACAATCAAAGAAGGAAGGTTATAATAAACAGCAAGGTACAACAGAGCATCATATTATAGATACATGCCGCATTTGCTCCCTTAAACTTGTTGGGTTTTATATTCTTTAACATCATTTTATCTATAATTATCAGATGGGAGACTTCAAAGAGATCAGCGTATTACAGTGGATTTCTCTGCTCTTCTTCGGTTATTAAAAGACAGGAAATAAGGGAAATCATAGACAGGTCATTAAATGCAGCACCAAAGCATTGGAGAAGATAAAGGGAAGACATCTGTTTCATACAGGATTTATATTTAGTGCTGAACAGTGGGGATTTTTCCCCTGTAGCTCTGCAGATCAGGTCGTTGGAGGAGAAAAAGATTAGAGGAACACTTGCAGTGGGGTACAGTATTATTTAGGTTTGAAACTGATGAATTGTGAAACATGGATGAAAATGGAGAGTGGTACAAATCACTGCAGTTGAACCCTTTTAGATCATAGTGAGCAGCTGACAATTGAAAAGAAACTGGCTACTCTCTGGAAATATATTGCTACAGTTTGCCTTGAAAGCTCTTTTTGTGAGTCACTCCATCTCTTCTGTAAATAGTCATTATTGGAATGGTTTGAACCATTGTTGGTTCTGACAACACTGAACTTTTTGAATGTCCTTCTTTGATCAAAACTTTTTTTTCTTTACAATTGGGATGGTTTAATAAAAAATAAAAGATTCCTTTATCATCTAATGTTTTACAAATTGAGCCTTAAATTAATCAAAAGCTAGCATGGCTTTATGTAGGCTTGTGGAACAAAGCAGAATTCTCAGTGTAATGGAGTTTATTTCAGAGTAGTAGATGAAACTACTCCAGCAGTTTAATCTCTAGCTAGAAACAAACCAGAAAACATTCTTAAATATTTAAGAATATCACCATCACTCCTTATGTACATTCAAATTTACCATGGATTTTAGCTTTATTTTGATTAATGATTTATTGTGTATTTGGTAAAACTGTCTTTCATCTGCTCATTAAATGCATGGATTTTCAAGGAGCTTCTGGATCTGCTACATTTACTAACATCTTCAGTAATGCAAACATCCAGCTTTTTTCAGTCATATTGGTGAATTAAATGCTAATAAGATTGATATTGGCAAGGATATCAGAAAGAAACTATATATGGAGCTCAGAAGTGATTACATCTGTTTAAAATAACACAGCGTTAATGGGATATTTTGGATAAATTGGAAACTGTGATTAATCTATTTACATTTTAGGACCTTTCTGGTTTACAAGACATTTTGAAATAACGTATAGTAGCCGCATTACATTAAAAAAAAAGTTTTTCCAGTGTGACATTTCAAAGACTTTGATTTCCTTTCTGTAACTATATTACCTGCAATTAATTTCTATAAGCTTCTGCATAAAAAATATTCAGCTTTCCCTCAGGCTGAGCCTTTGCTTGGTCTGAGGTGCTACAGATTTTCAAGAATAAGAATAGCTATAAGAACCAATAAGAAGCTCTTGAGCTGCAGTGGTGGATGCTGGGGACATTCTAGAGTATAAACTGTGTATTTCCTGTGTCTTTCCAGCTTGTGTGGACATCTGGCAGCAGCTGTGGTCAGGGAGCACACAGAGCCCCTGGCTGGGAGCTGTTGGCTCTGTCCCCTCCGTCCCAGGTCAGAAGGACTTTGCAAGTTGGGTTGGTGCAGGACTGAGATTTACATGGGTGCACATGGAAATGAATCCTTTAACTGAGGAAAACAGAGTTGCTTTCCAAATATTGTGACTCCCTTGTCCAGCCATTCCTGGTTTCTGCAGGGTTTCTGGCAGAGGAAGCAGCTGCAGCAACATCAGTTCAGGGCTGGCTGTGCTTTGTGAGCTGCACCACAGAATCACTTGTCGTGGAAGGGAATTAGCTGGTGTTATGCTAACTAGCATTATGGAGCAATCTAATGCTAATTAAAATTGTTTGTCGCCGTTCTACGGTATTAAGTTTTAATTGGAGTGCATAGATATCTCTCTCTCTCGACTAGTGCAAAATTAAATAATTAAATAATATCCTGGTTTAATTCCAGATATTCCCTGCCATCTCACTGTGCTTTCAATAACTTCAGCAAGCTTTGAAACGTGCTGTAGAATGACACCCAAAAAACCACCTCTCTAATTGAATTTGAAGATAATAGTATTTGTGCTAAACAAATTCATCTCTTGTGTTCTTTGCATTTTAAGCTTGTTTTTGTAATCTATCCTGTTCAATAATTTCTGAGGCCCTAATCAGGGCTACCTATCTCCTGTGATGTATTGAATCACCCAGGAAATTGCCTGTTGTTTAACAATTAACCAAGCTCATTTCTACTTCCAGCAATAAACATTTAGGACCTTTGAACTGATATTTGCCTGTGAGCTTTTAAAAATTTACATCTGTATAACAAGTAAGTTAGCTACTGCAGAATTCAGACTTCTTGCAGATATCTAGGGAAAAAGTGAAGGAATTGCTTTCTTTCACAGGTGTTGCAAACCAACCAAGGTATTGCTTAGCCTTGAAGGACTTGTCACTCTAAATCTACTCTAAAAATGAAATAATGTTTTATTCAAAACAAAGGATTTATCAACAAACACATTGGAAATTTACTGAAAGCTTCCAACTGTGGCAACTTGGCAAAGCAACACATTTTGGCATTTTATTCTCTCTGTACATATGTTTCACTCACTTAAATGTCATTGAGAATTAGGATGCACATTCATCAAGAGAGTCTGCCACTTCAGGACCAGATTTGTCATCCTTTATCTAACAAGCAGCCTCCCTGGAGCTGGTGGGAGTAATCCTGGTTCTGGAATAGTTCAGAGCAGTCAGCAGCACACGTTTCCAGCAGGAGCTGTGGCCTTGTGTCACACACTGCTTCCCAAGGAGAGGGTTCAGGGTAGGAACCTGATCCTGTGGCTCCATGCTGATTTCTGGAGTTCATTTACCTAAATTCCTTGGGAGTTCCATTGGACAGTCCTGACTCTCTCCTTTTTTCATTCGGCCCAAGGAATTTATGCTATCACCTCTGAGAAACCACTGATTGCTGGGGCTTATTTTCCATTATGAGAGATCAAAAATGAAAGACACTGGTGTTTTTTTTCTTTTTTCCATTTCCTGGAACACTTATATTCCAGGAGAATATTTTATATTTATAGTAATAGCTATAGTTTTATAGTTATAGGTACATTTATATTGATATTTATATGTTTATTTATATTAATATCATTATAGTTATTTAGTTATAGTTATATATTTATATTGATATTTATAGTAATAGTGTTATCGTTTTATAGTTATAGTTACATTTATATTGATATCTATATTTGTGTGTTAATTTATATTTATGTTGTTGTAGTTATCATTTAGTTGTAGTTATATATTTATATTTATAGTTATATTTATATTTATAGTTTTATAGTTACAATTACATTCATATTGATATTTATATTGATATATTTATATAAATATAGTTATTATTTAGTTTGGTTATAGTTATATATTTATATTTCTTTATTGTTTTATTTATAGTTTTTATTTTATTATATTATTTATATTTTTATTTTAATTAACCCCAAACCAGAAATCTTACAATTGTTCATGTGTTTTGCTCTTAAAAACACAAAAGCAATTTGTCTTTGGCGTAAGAATGAAAACTCTAAAAAAATCACAGTATTTATCTGCTTAAGAAAGAATTTCACTAACTTTTTTCACAAACTTCATACTTCAGCTGCCCATATTTGAATAGGTGAGTTTGTTTTAAGGCAGGCAGTATAAAGCACTTGATGCCAGCTCTGTTAGCACCCAGACTGTCAGCAGCTACTGCTTTGTCTTCCCCATATGAAACAGGGATGCAGTGTGAGAGACTCACATTTAGGAACTGTTTAAATTAAAAAAAAAAATAGGGTGTTTTCTGTCTTTCACTCAGTAGTGAACAAAAATAAGTCTGTATATGACTCATAGATATTGGGCCCTCTTCTTCTGTTGCTGCCAATGAATGTGAATGTAACAGGCTTTTTAAAACTCCCTTGGAAAAGCTTGGTATTCCAGCCAAAGAGCATCAGTTTATATTTGTCAGTCTCCTTTGCATCTTTATAATGAAAAGTTCTTATAAATCTGTGCTAGTACTTTTTATTATGGCAGATAACTCAAGGGTATAAAACAGAGTTAACAAGAAATTTTACAGGCACGCATTTTAATGCAATGAAATACTCTGAATTTTTCAGTGTGATCTATTAATTCATTTTATTACAGGGAGTTAATAAATGCTGTATTTCCCCGTTTGTTGAAAAGAGGTAATTGGAAATGATGTCACTATTTGGATCATCAAGAAGCAGGAAATTGGTGGTTGTTAATGATATGCAGCTGTGCCAGGGGTGGTTTAGGTTGGATTTTGGGAAAAGGCTCTTCACCCACAGGGTGTTTGGGCACTGGAACTGGTTCCACAGGGGAGTGGGCACAGCCCAGAAGTGTTTGGAGAATGCTCTCAGGATCAAGGTGTTATCCTAGGGATGTCCTGGATTCAGTGATCCTTGTGCATCCATTCCAAGTGAGGATCTTTAGTGGTTCTGTGGTGCTGCAAATAAAATCATATAACTCCAGTCAGTAACTTTTAAGCTGGCCTAGCTGCTAGAAAATATTGAGTGCCTTTTTTTTTATTTCTGGTACTTCCAGGGTAAGTAGATGAAAGAAAAAAATATACTAGGGATGCAGGTGATGTTGGTATTGCAATGTCCACGTTGCAGGAATACTGGGATTTCACTTTGTTCTTTAACCCCAGAGTGGAGAGGTCTGGTAAGAACCAAGAGAAGAGACTCCAAACAGTGACTCCAAATGAGAGCTCAGCATTCTCACAGAAATGTGTGGAAAAATATTCCCACAGGGTGATAAATTGGTACATGTTGATTCCTGAAATGATAATGTTGATGGAACTTTTCCTGAACTGACAGAGAGCACTCTGACTTTAAGCTCCTTGTCCTTCAGATGATACTGTAAGGTAGTATGTGACCTTTTAGGATATTTATGATGTGAACTGAACTGCCTTTAAAATTATAATCCTTCAACTGTCAGTACATCCTTGCAAAGTTCAATAGATTCATAAATAATGGAAGTTAATATTCTACTACAAGACTTATGTAAATTATAAAGGCAGATATATATCTGGAAATAAAAACACAATACGTTTTTTCCATTAGTATTACTTCAGGTTGAGATGTGAAAATAATCCAAGAGTCATATTCAGAATAAAATTTGTCCTCCTGATTCTAGTAGCTTATCTTTTTCTTTCAAGAGGGTTCATTTTTGCGTTTTCCAGTGTGCTGATTTAGTCCTTTTGGCACTTACCCAAATTCAAAAGTAAAATAAAGCCTCGATGCTGCAGTAACATTTCCAGCCTCTTCTTTATCTCCATTGTATTGCAAATATTTATCCTTTGCTCTCATGCAGCCTCCCACTCAGGAGAGTCTGCCAATCTTTTCAAAAGCTTAGGTCAGGAGATTCTTCTCAGCCCAGCAAAGCTTTCCTGGAAACACAGGAAAGGTCACACAACAATAAGAGTAGCACCAACATTTTGGCTGCAGGCCTTCATACCTAAATGGTTTTGATTTCTGCTGCCATAATCATTGGTTCAGTAATAAATGCTGATGATGAGGGCTGTAATTTCACTTTCCAAAACCTGTGGTGATCTCCCTAGGAGAGCATTGTCTTGTGGAGGGTGCAAGCGCTATTTTTGCATGAATTAGTGAGCATTTGTTAACAGGCTCGTTTTATCCTTTCCAGAGCTGAGGTGCAGTAAGATAAAAAATCCCTGTCAAACAATGGACCTGGTTATGCAGAAGTGAAGCTCTGTAACTCCTGAGCACCTCTCCTTCCTAAACTGTTGCACACAGTGGTTGCCAGTGTGCTGCATGGAAAATGTGATGTATTTCACAGTAGCATTTAGAACAAATAGAATGCAAAAAACCAGCAGCCTCTTGAAAACCAACACATTTCAAAAGCCACGAGGCAGTTCCAGGCAGCAGGAAAAAAGCACATCAGGCTTGTCCCTGGGAGGAGCTGGGAAGTAGACTCCTGCTTTAAAGAGCTACCTTTTCTTTGTTTTAGGTTTTATTCTAAAGTATTGACTGAAGGGAAGGGACAATTCCAGCCCACTTTTCTGGTCCTTCAGTGGATTTTCAAGGGAAGTTTCACCCCACATCTGCTCATCTGCAGTTCAGGAAGAAAGAGAGAGGAGAGGGAGGCAGTAATCTCTGTCAGCAGGTTCCTTCCTATGTCAGGAGACCAAGGCAGAGGGAAAACCCTGTTCTCAGAGACGTCTGGTGCAGCAAACACCTCCTTCCTCTGCTCTGATTCCTGTTCTCTGCTGCAAGGGAAAAGGCTGCACACAGGTGGTGGACAGGCTGTGCTCATCCATCCCCAGCCTTGCCCACAACATCCACTCCTCTGTCCCTGTTCTCAGGAAGGAGCAGGATTTATTTATCTGGGATTTATTTATCTGGGATTTATCCTACACGTGGGTGTTCTAGCTTTTCATCTCGAAACTCTCACCATTGGTGTTTTTTTCCTAAGCATGGAGCAGCCTGAGCATCACCCAAAAGCTTTTTGTGCACAATGACTCCATTGCACAGCTCTATTCCCAGGCACAGCCTGTATCAGACAGTTGAAAAAAATAATTATTATGCTAGACTCCACCAATTTAGAAACTTCTTTAGGCTTCAAATATTTCATTTTATCCTCAGGAACAATCTCCTCTCCTTTTGACCACTCACATTACTGAGACAGGGGCAAGTTTTCCTGCTGGAAGATTTTCCAAGAATTGCCATTTCTTACTCTCCTAAGTTTAACTAGAGAATAATAAACCTTCTTAATCCTGTAATATTTTACAATACAACAGTAAAACCATCAGGTTTGTGCTTTTCTGCAGGGGATATCCACATCAGTCTCATGGCTCATGTTTGAGAAGACTTATTATTCAAAAAGTATATTAAAATACCCCTGAAATGTTAATTATATTTCCATAAGGAACATAAGCAAAAATATGAGGAATATAAAATATTTTGAGTCTTTATTCCAAGTAGAACAGAATGCTTTTCTTTTTATTAAAGTTTTTGCTTCTTCATTTAAATACCTGTCACTTCTTTGAGTTTGCTCAGGGCAGCAAATCACAAAATCTCTTTGGTGCAACCAAAATTTTAAAAAGCTATTGGCCTTCCATTGATGTGGAATTATTAGGTGCATTTCTTATTAGTACAGTTTGTAAGAGCTGTGCCAAAGCAGAGCTTTTTATTTTCCATCTCTCCTGTCTTCTAGCAATTCAGACAGGAGCATCTATTTTCAATTTTTGGGTGTTTCTGACACATTTCTTGCTTGTTCCCTCTGAAAATCCAGCCTTATGGATATGTCTGCATTGCTGTGGTTAATGCTCCAGAAATGCTGTCAAAGCCAAAATTGGTACCTGTCTAGAGATGAGCTCTAAAACACCCCCAGGGCCAGCTCTGGAGAGAATTCCCTGTAATTACAAGGGAAAGCCTTGGCATATGGAGGACTCTGCAGCAATATCCAAAACAAAAATCAATCACAAAAAGTGCAAAAAGTGCAGTGTGAAAGGGCTGGGGAGCCCAGGCTGTCCCACTGCCCTCTGAGCTCTGATCTCTGCCCTAAAGGTGCCTGCACAAAGGCAGATAAGATTCCTGAGTCCTTGGAAAGGAAAATTTCAAGTCAAGCCTCCCACAATCACTTCAGATGAGTACAGACCCAGGCAGTGCCACAAGTTCAAACCATTCCACAATTTAACCTGTAAGTTCATGGCACAATTTTTCTATATTTTCTAATTCTTTGTATAATACTGGCAGCCTCCACTGAGTCTTGGGAGAGTTAATGATGGTCTTTGGAGTTTTAGAAACTTATAAAGCTTTTGGAAGAGAGGGTAAAAGTGAATTTTCTCTTTACAGAAGGAACTTCAAGTCTCCAGTCCCTTTTAGAAGGATTGTGGATGGATGCATCCCTTGAAGCAGATGTACTGGAACTAACATGTAATAACTGATTGACATTAAACCCATGGCTCTTCTGTGTTAATTAGCCTAGATTGCCTAAACCTTTGATATCACCTTACTCCAGGCATAATTCCAATAATTCTGCAAGCTTTTGTTTTGCTTTTAACAATTATTAGCGATTTTTATCTGTCCTTCCAATGCATCCACAGAGTGTTGTGTTTACAAGTTAATTTTATGACACAAAGATTTCTCATCTCACACTTCCAGCAGCTTCTTGGTGATTTTTTTTCTTTTCAGCTTCACTGTTTCATTATCATAAACTTTTGTATTTGATTCAACCAAACTCTTTGCACCTACAGCTCAAACTCAAGCAGAGACATTCTGGAAAGACCATTAGTGTGAGCAAACTAAAATGTGGGAGCTTCTAGGGGTTAAATCAAAATCTTACATATATTGTACTCATTTTTCAAATCTAAACAGCATGACAATTTGTTGGTTTCTTTAGGTATACATGAAGGACAAAAAAAATAACCAAATTATATTAAAAATAAAATTAACTGGATTTGGAAAGTTTTCTCAATTTCTTGAACAATTCTGTTTTTGCTGGCAGGTAAAACAAGGCAGGGTGTTTCCTACCACTTGCTGCTATTCTTTAGTACAAGGAGAGCCCATTTCTTTTATTCTTCATTAAATTATTTCCTGCATCAAACAGCAGAATTGAGGTGGCACTGAACACATCTTACACAGACCCTGCCCTGCATGGCCCTAACCACTCCACAATAACTGACTTGTGTTTCATGCATTTTAAAATGAACTAAAACAAGGGGAGAAGTTTAATATGGTCACTGTCCAAAGCATTTCAGCTCCAGAATACAGATCAGTTCATAGGTGGCAATTACAGAGGCTTGGATGCAGAGCTTTTCATCTTTGCTATTTGTAATCCCACATGGCATATCAAAACCTCCTTTGCAAAATGAAATACCAGGTTCAAAAGTTGCTTTGATGTGAAGACAAAAGCCCTGATTCTTCTTTTGGACTAAAGTAAGTCTGTTGAAGACTGTGTTGGAATTCGAAAAAATAAACTCAGTCTTAATTTCACGCCTTTTTTCTACCAATTAGTTTTTACTTAGTGTCACAGTTTAAGATATGCTCTCAAGCAAACAGTAGAAACAATCAAAGAAACAACTGCCACAGTACTTCCCTCAAGAAATTACTTCCCTCTAGAAATAACTCTATTAGTTTGCATCAATTTGCTTCAATTATTTAGTCTTAAACCCACATATTTAAATATAATTATCTGCTGAAAACCTCACAGTACAATCAGCATTAGTCACCACCAGCTGCTTTTTTTTTCTTTTTTTTTCCCCATGAATAGGTTGCAGAAATTGTTATTTCAAGAGAAGGCAAAGATGACTAAATTAATTTCATTCATTTCATATGAGGGGGGAATTCTTCACCCTGCACAAGAGCAGGTAAAGAGGAAACTCCTCATTACAATGAGATAAAATTACAAGAAAGAAAGAAAATCAGGTAGAAACTCTTAAAAAATGTTATAAAAAGAAGCAGAACCTTTCATTAGGGTGTAAGAACTGCATATGCAAATGAAATTGCACCAGGCACCATCTGGGGACACTGACTTGCTAAAATTTGTAAATGAAAGGGGATAATTCTGCACAAAGGCTGCAGAATACAGACTGGGGGTAGAGAGGGGTGTGGGAGTTATTGGTTGGTGTGTAAACAATTCTTTTGTATCTTCCATTTGACTCAGAAAGAGAGAGATCATTCAGGGTACAAAGCCAAGAACCTGCTCTATAAAATCAGGGGATTTTTCAACTGCGCCCCTTAAAGCAAAACCAAAAAAAACCAATAAAATTTTCTTATCAGAAACACAAGTTACAAGCATTATGTAAAAGCAAGCAAACTCCTGCAAAGCTTGAGCACCAGCTTTCTTCTTTGCTGACTGAGTACCACCCACATCCTGTGAACCACAGATCTCCTGAATGACTGAAAACTACACTCAAAGCAAATCTACCATTACAAAACCAGATGAGAATCCTGGCTGGAGTGTGCTCAGAAATGCAAAGTTCCCTCTCAGAATGCCCATACATTTAAATGAGTACAATATTATTAAGTTGAAATTTGGTTTGGAGTTTTTTTGTGGTGTTTTGTTTTGTTTTGTTATGGAGTTTTGTTGTTGTTGTTGTTTCTGGGTTTGGGTTTGGTTTTTTATCTTCCAAAATGGGATAGGACACTTTGGTTTTTGCAAAATTATCAGCAAATCAGAATAGGCTGTGAAATAAATCCAGAGAGACTCCTCAGTTTCAGTAATTTAGTACTATCCACATTCACCATCAGATGTAACTCCCAAAGCTGCTGTGCAACATATCTTCTAACAAAGGGATGTTTTGGAGTAGCTGAAAATGCTGTTTGCTTTTAGTTTCATAAAAACCATAAAAAAGGGAGAGTAAGAGTTCTACCTGAAGTCTCAGGTACTTCCCAAACTGTTAAGAGACAAAAGCAAAGTTGAGCTCAAAATCCCTGTTATCTACATACCCATACACTCTTAAAACCAAAGAAAATACAGCAAATAAAAGGAAAAAATTCATGATAGCTACAAGCAGCTGAAATTTAAACCCCAGTGGCAGCACCTAGATTGTACAGTAGGCTTATCTTGTTCAGCATTTCTATTTTTGAATTTGGGATCCAGCATCTTTACACCCACCTGTGCAAGAATGTTTGAGCCATGTATTTAAATGAGACACTGCAAAGAGTGTTTGAAAACTGGGAGACAGATCATTAGCAGACCACAGCATAATCTAATTCTCAGTGTCATTATCAACACCATCCTCCAAAAAGTCTGCACACAGTAAAAATTCCTGTATGACTGCTATGTGGAAAAGGCATTGTGGCTGTGAAAAAGGAGTAAACATTTTTATGGACAGCAGAAATGTTCCATCCCCAGTGTCTAAGCAGCAACCTGCCTTAGGAAATAACCATTATAAAGGGTCATTATGTAATTAAGGCTAAATTAAGATCAAGTGACTGGTACCTTTTCACTTTTTCTTTTTGCTGAGCTATACAAGAGCTGATAAATATTCAGTCTTGATAAAAGACCTGAATGAAAGAGATAGCTCAGAGTGTGCTACGTCTCAGATAACAAAAAACTCTCGTTATGACATGCCTGAACACTTTGTTTTGCTGACAGCTCAGAGCGTCTATTGCAAAATCCAGAAAGAACAGGAGTAAATTGCATGAATCCTTACAGTAAATTTAATTGAAATTTCTATGTGCCTTAGAAAACCACTTACTGTTGCTGTCAAGCTGAGCAGGACAGAGCATGGTTCCAGTGGCTAAGTAGCAAAATGTCTTTCTCTTTGACACAAAATAAGACAGGGCTGTTTTAAATTTCTGTGTTTCTGTGAAGATAAGTACCTGAATTGCAGTCCAGCAGTGCCCTAGGAGTACAAATGCAGTGTTTCACAAACAAGTTTAGCCTTCATTGACTAGCTTACATCAATAAGCAGGTTGCCCAGACTGGTTAGGCTCCATATGTTGACACAGCCTATTACTTTCTGCTGAGGGAAATTCACTATTTCAGAGGGCCAAAAAAATTATTTAGCACCAAGTGCCATCAGCCTGAAATGGCCCTTGTTTTCCGGTCACAAAAAATGACAGTACCCTTAACCTGAAAGCAAAAAGATTTTAAGTGTTTTTAAGCTTTTCCCACATTTGGATAGGTGTTTAAAAACCTCATGTTGATACATCAGTTAACATTATTGCCTCCATCTTGCATTTGAGGGGAAAATATAGTCTTGGTTGTGGTTCACTGGCTGGAAAATTTACTGTGATTAATTTATTTTTTCAATGATAAATCATCAGAATTCTGCCCACCCCTCATATTAATGTGTTGTTGGATGAAATGCCTTGGTACTCCTATAATTTGCCCACTGTATATGATTTGATTAGAGAAGGCCCTGCATTGAAAGATCTATAATCTTGTTATAATCTTGTGTTGTGTCAAATGAGTTGCACCTGCAAAATCAGTGTAGAGGGAGATTTCAGTGTCCAGTGAAATGATCAGATTCCTTTCTTCTGGATGCTATCCACAGTCAGTGAGTACCAAAACTTCCTCTAGACTCTACTAAACATGCTCAGGATTTTTTGGTTTGGTTTGGTTTGGTTTGGTTTGGGGTTTTTTGGGTTTTTTTTTTTTTTGTTTTGTTTTGTTTTTTGTGGGGTTTTTTGGTTTTTTTTCTCTCTGTAATGCCTAAGACATTTGCAATGCAGTCAGTCCTCAAAGCTGTAGCCCTGTAAACAGCAGAAATAAAAAAAATACAGGGGACATCACATATGCAACTGCTTGATTCTGGGAAGAGTGAATGGAAAACAGAAGAGGGAAAATGTATTTAAAGTTAATTAAAAGTTATTTGCACTTCTAAGCCAAGAATTTGGAAGTCAATTCAGCTGTCATTCACCTGCAAATCTTGGGGATTTTTTTCTTCTGAACTAGTAGATAACATTTTACTTTCAGAACAGCACTGAAAAATGGAGACATTAAAGCATAACCTGACAGAAATGAGTCAGTAGTTACACAATTACATTTGACCACCCGTGGCAATGTGACAGAAGTAAAAAAAAAAAAAAAAAAAAAAAAAGAAATTACTTGAGAGAAGCAGAACACTGTCTTTCAAAACATCTGAAAATGTTAAAGGTTTTAAATTGTACAGGGCTGTGCACCCTTAAAGCTCATGCCAGGCTTCAGTCTGTCACAAGGATGTCTCATGTCCCATGTTTTCTTTGTGAAGGAATTGCAGCATAGCCACAGTCCCAGCCCTCACAGTGATCCTGTGTCACCGGTACCAATAAACCACATGAAAGGTTTATTTTATTGGACCAGATAAAAGGAGTATTTTTTTTTTCATCTTTCACACTCCCAGGCTCCTCAGTACCAACCCTCATGTGCCCAAATGTTTGGGGCAGAGAGGAAATCCCTGCTCAGTGCCCAGGGAGCTGCAGCAATAGCCAAGCAGAAATCCAAACTCCAAAGGTGTTCCAGCAGGAGGAAAGCAGAAATCCAAACCCCAAAGGTATTCCAGCAGGAGGACAGCCTTTCAGGGACAGCCTAGCAGAGATCCTGCAGCTCCATTTTTAAAGGCTGCTGAGCCCCTCAGTTGTTCTGGGTAACAGACACAGGGTGATTACACAGGAGTCATGCTATGGGCTGAACCTGGGGCTGCCCTTCTGTTTGCTCTGCTTGTTTGCCTACTTTTAGCAGTCTGGGTATCCTGGCATTAAATCTCGACCAATAAATGTAAATGTGTGCGTTTGCATGGTTGTGAGGGAGGAGCCACTCTGACCTACTGGCTTTGCCTGGCGTTTGGAGTGCAAAGTGCAGGAGGTGAAATGGGCAAACCCAGGTGGCTCCACCTCCATAAGGGAAGCAGATCCAAGTAAAGCCAGACATGCAGAGATTTTTGAAGGCTCTGTGTTTGCAGAAATACTGATGCCTCAGGTTTTAGCTTTTATATTTTTAGACTCTGTGCTGCTTTAGTGTGTGGGTCTGGGCTTCATATCAGGGGACGGTGAGCTCTGTGCACAGAGCAGGGAGACAAAACAATTCCTGCTCCAGCTGGGCACCAAGGACAAATGATCCAAATCTCAGCCCAGGAGCACAAACCCCGTGGGCTGGAGAGAGAAAAACAAGCAGGGTGGGACTGCCTGGGCTAAAGCTGCAATGGGACAATGAACTGCAAGGTGCAAATGGAGCAGAACTGATCCCAGGGACAGAGCCCGTGCCCGGCCGTGCATTTTGGGGCCGTTTTGGTTCATCTTGGGTGCAGCCCTGGCTGGGCTCTGGTGCTGCCCAAGGTGCATCCATGGAGGAGATCCTTTGAATAAATCCCTGCTTTGTTCTTTAACTCTGTTCTAGATCAGCCTTCACAAGGCATCAGTATCACAGGCATGGGAGTATCTCTGCTGAAATGCTCAGGGCAATGTGAGGGCTGGCACACACACGTGTTGGGTGTTGGGGAGATTTCCTCTCTGGCAAACAGCAGCTGGAACAAGCAGAGGTGCTCCTCACTGCTCTGGCTTTGAGCAAGTCCAAACAAAACTCCCAATTTGTCAGAGTGTAGAAAACGAAACCAAACTGCAGTTTGATGCTTCTCCAGTGAAATACTTGTAATTTTCACTGTATTTTGTTACATCATAGGAATCCAGCCTATGTGGAACTCACAGAACCACAGGGAGCAGCAGCAGCAGCTGCCCAGAGTTGTTTGCTGAGGCTTGGTGTCACAGCCTTAAGTGCTGGACACGCACAACTAGGTGAAATCTCTGGTTTTCGGGGAAGCAAGAGCTCACTAGGTTTGCATTAACCCTAATTAAAACTTGGGAGGGGCTACATGCCAGTGACAAAGCTGGGGACAATCTCATGTGGGTTTACATAACCAGCCTGCTCTATTCTGCACACAATAGCTCACTGTACAGGGGCTGCAGGGGAAGGGCCATGGGAACACAAGATGGGGAAAACAAGGAGGCCCAGAGAAGGGGCACAGTTTATTTGATTTGTTATTTAGTGGTGTTTTACTTTCCAGCATCAGGCATGAGTGGCACAAGGAGCTGTGAGAGCAATGCAACCATCAGCTGCCCTGCAGCAGCCATGGCTGGGGGCGTTCCACTTCTTTGTGGACAGTGGATGATGGAAAAAAACAACATTATCCATGAGGAACCAGTGGCAGAAGAAGATGTTCCATCTGTAACATGGGTGTTAGTTTGAAGTGGACAGCTAGGACATTGAGGAAAAGCCAAAAATTCACAAATATGTACAATAGGACTTTCAGTTTGTCTGCAAACTGCAGGAGCAAGAATCCTTTGTCTTATTTATTAGCATAAAGTTTTCCAAATTGTTTAGATTTTTTTTTCCTATTCAGTCTGGAATAAAAGCCTTAAATTACAACAGTAAACTTTTTTAAGGCCTCAAAAGCCCAGGGATTCCACAGTGCACCAAGGGCAAAATGCATCTGCCAAACTTTCTATTTTTACCTCTTTTAAGCTATTTTAATACCACTTCACTTGGGAAAGAAAACAAAGTCCCTTTTGCTGTTAATAATATACTATTCTGCTCTTTTGATCCTTATGTTTTGCTTTCTAATTGCCTAAATGTCATGCATGCCTAATAAATTGGATAAAGGGTATTGATTACGCCTCTGGTTTGTGTAGCTAAAACATAGAGTCAATTAATCTGCACTGTATATTTATGAAGATAATCAGTTATTAAAACTGAAAGGAGGCAGGCAGAATTAAGCTGGAGAGTATTTCAGCAGATGAGTCCCTATCCAGGGTATATTCACAAGATTTTCCCAGGCTTGTGTTTCAAAACAGAGAGCACTGGAAATCACTGTAGACGTTGAGGAGGTGCTGGGTTCATGTTTTACCTGAAAAAAACCATGGTTTTTTTACCAGTTATTATAACAACAAACAAACAACAACAACAACAAAAGAGGAAAAAAAGGACAAAACAAACAAACAAAAAAACCCCACCCCAAACTCCTGAACAGCCCCCAAAACAATGAAAAAGCTCAAGACTCGGAGCCCTTGATATGAAAGCATGTATATACTTAATTTTTTCAAATGCAATCTAAGATAGAACAAGGTAGAGATCTAGGAAGTCATAATGTTTTACTGTGGATTTTTTGGGGTTTTATTTAATTAAGGTTGGGATTAAATGTGTGAGATGGTATTTTTTGTCTGGATTTTGATGTTTATTAGTTTTTTATTTATATCACAGTTTTATAAACTGTGAGTTCTATAGTGTTTTACCTTAATAAATTAAAAATGGTGTTGTATTTTTAATAAGGTTTTTTAAAGACAAATTGTTTAATTAAGAAATTATATTTAAATTATTTGTATTTTTAATTTCATAACTTGTAGGGGGATACAATATAAGAAAGTAAAGGTAGTATGGAAAGTAAAGGTAGTATAGCAAGTAATCTTACCCCTTAAAGAGTTGCAGCTGAGCCAATCATTAATGATGAGGAGCAGGCCTGATGTTAATAGGCCACAGCTGTAGCCAATAATAAGAGTGCTATAAAAGAGTGGGTTGAGGGGAACTGGAGTTGCTTGGCTGCTGTGAGGACAAGGATGAGTTAGTGCCTGGAGGAGCTGCCTACAAGAAACATCAAGGAAGTATGAAACTGGCAATATGGAACCCTTGCAACTTCTGCAATGTAATGAGAGCAATAGCTAATTACTTGTTTTTTCTAATGTGGATTTTAAAATTTAATTATATCACATTATTTAAATTTATGAAGAAAGTGAAGAAGAAGGATTAGGTTTTGGTTTAAAAAAATTATTTTTATTTTTATATATTTTGTTTTATTTATATACATTATTTTCATTTATATATGTTGTTCTATGTTACCTTTTATTTATTTATTTATATTTATATATGTTGCTGTATTCTAAGACTTTAAGTGTTCCGGTATGTAATATTGCATGCTTTTATTTAAACTGTATACTTATAATTTTAGGCTTGTTGTTTAATTTTGGAAGTTTTTTCTTTGGTCTCAGGTTAAATGCAGTGTTCTCTTGGGGGGTCAGTGTTTGTTAGTACAGAAAGTTTAAGATTCTCAGTAACCAGGGTTCCAACATTTCACCATGCTCTCTAAATTCCCCATGGCTGTGAGACTGTGCAAAGAGAGGGGGTCACCCCATGGGGTTCAGGTGCCCCATTGAGTGCAGTGCCCAGGGCCAAGGTCCCAGTGGGATCCCCCTTTCCCCCTGGGGGAAAGGTGCTGCTGATGGTCAGAGATCAGGGCTTGGAACCCTTCAGGATGTGGAGTTGTGCTGCTGGGACAGAGGCGAATGTGGCCAGGGTGCTGCTGATGCCTTGTGAAGGCTGACCTAGAGCAGAGGCTGGGTAGAGTTATAGAACAAAGCAGGAATTTATTTGAAGGATCTCTTCCATAGATCCACCTTGGGCAGAAGAACTCAAAATGGCCACAAAATGGACACCCAGTCACGCGGTCTGTCACTGGGATCAGTTCTGCTCCACTTGCATCTTGCAGTTCATTGTCCAATTCCGGCTTTAGCCCTGGCTGAGACCTCCAGGCTCTAAGGAGCACAAATCCACTGGCAATGGCATCCTTGCTGGGGATTTGAGCCTCTCGCTGGAGAAAATGTGATGGCAGGTAAAGAATGATGTGCTGGGAGTTTTTCACGAATGGAATGGGGCTGCTGGGAGATGTTCCTTGAGCTTTATTGCAGCATCAGCCTCATTACATGGTTGGGGCAACAGAAAGGTGATAAAAACTCTCATCTTGCCAACAGCAGCCAACGATTTCTTTGTTACAGAGCGCTTCAGAAACTTTCTAGCCAATAGCACATTGCTGAAGCTCACAGATGATTGTTCTGGCCAATCACTAGAAGCACACATACACCTGCTTCACACTGTTTGCTTGTCTGCTCTCTATTAACAATACACAACACCCCATTATTAATTTTAAAAGCTCCTACTGTCTTGCTAAGCATATTTTCTGCAGTTTTAAAGTTTATCTCAGCCAACCCTGAACTCAAGCTATTGTTTTATGTCCTTGCTTGCTGTACTATGGTAACTTTTTCTACTTCCAGACTTTGCAGCTGTTTCTGTTTTCTATTCTAAGGCCTGCTTTAACAGCTTTCTGAAAATCTTCTTACCTTTACTATTTCCCAAAAATGACAAAGAATTTGGCTTGTTTTCTGCCTTTCTTTTCAACTATTTCTTAATAATAGCAGCATTTGCTTCTTTGAGGAATATGTGTGCACCCTGTGTTTATGGTTTTCTTTTCACTCCTGTGTTTTGATTCTCTGAGATAATCTGAAGGAGCATGAAAATCTTTAATCTTGATAAGAAAGTTATAATTTCAAGTATAACTTAAAGCCTATCTTCTCAGAGAGAAGCAGCATTTTTATCTTTCAGCTTGGGTCAGTTAGGAGAACATACAACAAAATATTCGCATTTTTCTCATCTCTAATATATACAATGATTCTGAGACAAATCATCCTTCTGGTCTCAGGGATTTCGAAAATGCTGTGAGGCACTAGAACAGGATTTTTTTCCTCCAGACTAGTTTAAAAACTGTAATATTTTTTCTCCAGTTAAGGGAGTGTGTCTAGAATCCTTGTAAATATTAGCAAATTTTACAGGCCAGAAGGATTGCATTTTCTAATTGAAATCAAATGAAAAACAGCAGTAAAGGTCATTTTTTTTTCTTCAGGTTTTATTTAAGCAAATAGGTAAAAGGGAAAAGAGAAGCTGAAACTGTGAAAATTTTTTTCAGATTTACTTTTCAGTTTCCTGACTCAAACAGAAATGCACAGCAAGTTCTGCAGCCATTAATATGAAATACTGTGTGAGGGATTCAATTTCCCTCAAGAGGAACTAAATCCAGAGCCAGGATGAACACTGTAGTCCCAGCTCCACAGGGAAAAGGGAAGGAAAAGAAAGGAAAAAGGAGACGAGAAATTGAAAAGGAGGAGAGAGAGGGGAAAGGGAAAAGGAGAAGGAAAGGAAGGGGATCCCAGCCACATTCTTTATAATTTATTTCTGGGATGCCTTTTTCTAACTCACCCAAAATAACTTGGGTCTAATCACACCTCCAACTAAACCATGAATGTCACTGAACTTCTCAAGGCTCTCCCCTAAAATTAATAATTAAAGACAAAATTGAAGGTTTCAAAACTGATGCTTCAAAAACTCAGTTTCATTTCATTAATGCTCCCTGCGCCCCTTCTACTTCAATTAGGAATTTTGTCATATATGCTAAAGTTCATTAATTATCATATTGCAGGGTCTTGGCAGGCAGTTTAAAAATAATCCCATAGCCTTTGGAGCTTTGATTTCAGAGGATTCATTCGGTGTGCTCTGGGGCTGTTGTGTAACTACCATGCTTGTTTGTCTGACAACAACAAGTTTAAATCAGGTTTCTTTTTTTTCTTCATTCTTTTTGTTTAAATGCATTTTCACTGTCACTCTGCTGTGGAGCCAGGCAGACAAAGATAAAAACATTGCCAATTGCAAAATCCAGATGGCATGGATGCTTAAGTAGCCATTTAAGTTACTTCATTACAAACATGTATATGTTAAAATTAAGACACTGAAAATTACTATTCTCTTGTTCACCTAACTGATGTGTTGAAGTCATTTAAAAGAAAAAAAAAATCATGCTTTCTACACACATAGGCACAATGTAAAAAATTGGAGGAAAAGAAACACAGCAAATACAACAGAAGATGAATTTTATTCTTTTGAGAATAAATAATTACAGAAAATTCCAGGCTGTTCCTAAAAATACACATTCCTATAATAGTGCTATGTAGTGGATTACATCTCCTATTACCAGTCTGGATAGATTATGACATTATTAATTTCTATCTATAGATTGCAGATAACACATAAGAAGGAAATCTAACAAAGGAGGTGATGATATACGGGATTATGAAGAGAAGGAGGAAAGCGCAGGCAAAGGTAGGAGCTGAAAGCAAAACCAAATTGCAAAAGTGCATTTTTTGTTGCTGGGGTTTTATTTTTGCTTGGTTTGGAGTTGTTGGGTCTTTCTGTTTAAAAATGGAACACAGCTATGTTGTCCAAGTTCAGCACACAGCAATCCCCATGAGAACTGTTGTTGCTCCTCTGCCAGAATATCAGATAGAGAACATCAGCTCTCTCTCTGCAGCTCTTCTTCCTCCTCCCCTCAGCCCCTGTGATCTCTGATTCATCCTCCAGGGACAGAGAGCAGAGCCAGCCTTGGTAAGGAGACTGCACTAGAGAGGAGATGCCATGTCAGCAGTGCATTGAGGTAAAGCCCCCTTAGCTAACCCACCCAGCCCTAAGGAAAGAGGATTTCCAGAGGGTGGGAAGGTACAGGAGGTGTTCTGCCTCCCAGCAAGGCTCCAGGATAGCTGGCAGGCAGAGAAGGAGGCCCTGGCTTCTCAGAGCTTGTGACACAGCTCTGGCCTTGGCCTCCCTCTGCAAGGACTTAAGGGCATCTCTACAAATTTTCCTTCCCATGTTCCTTATCAAAAAAAAAAGTCACAATCTGGCCGTTAAATCAAAACTTCAGTCACACATTTCCTCCTCCCAGCAGGACTTCTGAGCTGTCTTTATTCCTTCAGAGCCAAACAAGAGGGTGATGAATGGAGATATTGTGGCATGGGAACAGAGCTTGGGATCTGCCTGATGTTAGGCAGAAATGAGAATCCAGTGTTCTTTTGGAAGTACCATCCTTGCTTATCCCACAGGATTAACAGAGCCATCTCTGGGGGAAGGGGCTGCTCCACTCAGCCTCAGACTGGTGCTTTGGAATGCAAAACTTCACACATAAAATAATCCTATAAACCAGGATGAATTCAATGGTTATGAACGTAGGAAAAGTCCATTTTGAAGAGCATGTCATAGGAGTATAATTAACCCACCCCATTCTTATCTGCAACAGATCTTGGGTTAATAGAAGTAGGCTGAGTGTCTGGCTCATGATACTACATTATATTGCAGTTTTCACTCCAAATAATTGCAAATTACTTTACAAATTATCTACACAGCCTGCCTGACCACTTTAAAGCAACTGCTGATAGGGACAAGCTCAACCAACATAAAGAGCTGTCAGAGGATGTGCAGCTGGTGGAAAGCTGTGTCTGGAGTGACCAAGGTTCAGTTTGCTAATCTAAAACATGACCCTCACTGCCTGCTCTGATCCACTAAACAATGCAGAGGTGACCAGAGAAAATGATGATTGAAATTTTGTAAGGTCCTTCTGTATAGAGCTAAACAGGAGACATCTCTACCCCAAAGTTGCTACAAGGTGCAGTACTTGGTGTCCAAGGTCTCATCTGAAAAGAAAACCCAGTGAGTAAATTGTGGGATTCATTCTCTGAATTCCAGAACAGTGAAAGGCTCAGTGCATCTCACAGGACTGAAAGCATTTGGGTATTTTAAACATGATGCTTAAGAGACTAAACCACCCCCTCTGGGAACTGAGTTAATGTTTCAATTCCAATTCACTTTAAAAGCATCTTACTGGCAAGACAAGTAGAGGCAGGTTGCCAGAGCCTAAGGTAGGTATTCCAAGTGCTTGTCAGGGGTGGATAATGCAGCACACTGCTGGTTTTTCGTGTTTCAGCACCACAAGGAAGCACTGTGTTCTCAACCTGCTCCTGGAGCCACGGGAGAAGCTGTTCCCCAGCCCTCGGTGCGTGATGGATGCTCTCAGGAGGCTGGGAGGTGGCTGCAGTGAGATACAGCACCCCTGAGGCTGAGGAAACTGCAAGGTAAAGCTGAGGAGTTCAGGAAACAGGATATCCATCCATTCTCTGGAATGGACCATAAAGGAGAAACTGCCTTGCATTAAATCAGCTGCTGGTTCTCTGAAGAGGAAGAAGCAGCAGAGGGACTGAAGTACTGCTGTAATAGTGGAGATTTCTTTGAAATCCATCTGTTGCTGCTCAGGGGAAAAACCAGAATGCTGCATTCTGCAAGAGCAAATCAAGTTGTTTTCTGAGAGAAGGCGGAAAGGGGTGCCTGGATTTCAAAGTTTTTCCTACTGAACAAAACCTGTGATGGTTCTTGTGTCTCACCTACTCCCGCTGGCCAAAGGGAGTTTGTTCCTCCAGGTGACCAGTGCAGGACTAGAACTCAGATATTGCTTTGCAATGCCTGCAGAGACCAGCACGTTTTCTGAAAAATCCCAATTACAACTCCCTAGTTAAAATTAGCTATATGCTAATTTGTCCTTTAAAAATTAGCAGCTCCGTGCAAATTGAAAACAGATGTCTGTGTCTCCAGTCAGTGCTAGTTAGTTTAGGCACTTCTTCCTCACACAACCTGCTGCTCCATGTCCCCAGAGCCACAGCCCCAGCACTGATCACAGGGCAGGCAGCCCCAGTGCCTCACACACACCTCTGTAGCTTGCCAGTGATCATTTCTGGCATTTTAGTATTGTTTTCTTTAGTGAGGTGCCAAACTCTGGGGATTTGAAATGCTGGGCCTGAGGCCAATCCTCTGGGCTTTTTGAAATTTGCTTGTAAGCAGTGTAAACCTCAGGCCAGTGCTGTGGCCAGGTGACAGATTCTGCCTCTTGGCTGGGAGCAGCTCTCAGTGGATGTGTTGCTGGGACAGAATGTGCATGTAAATGGAGCTGCTGGCAGTGAGGATGAGCACTGACACTGCCTGAAAATGCTTGATGCTGTGGGGTCAGTGATGCAGGCAGAACCAACTTTTCCTGAGTTATTTCGTCACTGAAAGTCCACACTTTCAGCCTGCACACTTTTAATTCTTCATTAAAGTGCTGCACTGGTTTTAAGTGAGACATTTGAAATGGCTTTACAAAGGTCCTTGCTGAGCAGTACCTGCACTGCTGCTTCATTACTGCCCATAACACCCCAGTGAATCTCAGTACCTGCAGAAAAATGACAACAATTCTCCTTTGCAGAGTGTCTGCTGCGAGAGGGGAAAAGCAAGCTTAGTGGAAATATAAATAATAGATTCTAATAGTCACAGCTGTTCATAAATAAGAAGATCTATACAAACACAGTCTAGTGGAACAGGCACATTTCTCTCCAAGACTGACTTGCTGCATGATTTTGAAGGAAACAATTTGTCACTTTTTGGCTCAGCTTCCAAATATGAAATATAAACTGATATGATTCTTACCACCCAATGTAAATAAAATGCTTTGAGAACATGAATACAAATGGATGTATAAATGCTAATATATTATTTTCTAGCTAAATCCATATTCTGCAAATGCAAACAGAGAACGAAGATGGATTTTTGGTTTTTTGTACATCTGTGCCACTAGTGGAAGTTTTGCAAGCCAGATTAGGTCCTTGGGGACATAAGTGCATTCCTACTGCTCACAGTGTGTTTGTACAGTTGCAAAGTGGCTTAAGCTACTAAGCAATTCAGCTCATGGGTGTACAAAAAATAACAGCCATCATCCTGCCCTGTTAGATGCATGGCTTCTCCAGAGCTAAGCAAAGGGAAAATTGCACCCAAAATATGAGAAATCAGGAGATAAATGATTCATAAAACACAGAAGGAGTTTACAGCCTTGCAGGGATGGGGAGAGACCTGCTCTGCCTGGAGAAGCTATTGGCTTCCACCAGCAAAATATTTCTGCTAATTCTGCTTGTTAAGAAATTGTTCTCAAAATAGCAAGAGGCTTCACTTAACTAAATGTTAGCAGGTCTCTGCATGATTTATATTTCATTTTGGTCAAAAGTCAGCTGAGAACCCCAGAATACTGTGGCAGGGATGCATGCTAAATTCTCCCTTTGTTTCCAGGGCTGCAGCTCCACTGAGGTCTACAGAATACCTTGTGATGATTAGGTCTTGTTAAATCCATTTAACATAGAAGATGACACATTGGAAAGCTGAATACCTTGCCCAAGGTCAGTGACACAGCAGGGAACTGAATTACAAGAAAATGACAAGTTCTATTTGCTTGCTGAATTCACTGGACTCATTGAAAATTTAATTTCTGCTCTGCTGACTCACGGGTGGCCACATAGGTGTGGCTGCAGCATAAAAGGGTTTTAAAGTCTTTCTAGGGACGCTGCTGAATCACATCTTCTTGTCTGGGCCTATTCTGTGTGTAATTTCGAAAAGGATTGCCAGGTCTGGCTGTGGAGATAGCAGCTGTTCAAACTGAAATATGATGCTGCTCCTGCTGCCATCGAGCACTACAGTTTTGCTATTAGTTCATAAACAGATATTCTCCCTCTCAGGTTAGCCACGAAAATGTCTCTTACTTAAAGAACATTACTTTTCAATAAGGTTGGAAAAACAAAGTTAGAGGTGTATATTTACACGTGATCCATTAAAACAAATAATTTGAAGGTTTGAATGCACTTTTTAATTTTGAACTGTACAGCTTTTAAAATATTTTTAGAGTCTGCATGACTCAGGAGAATAGTAACAACATCTATGTACTTTTTTTTTTATTATTTAGTATTCCCATCCAGCCTGGGGTCATTCTCCTGCCAAGAGTTAGACAGCAAAGGATTTGACATCAGCTCTCACTAAGACTTTTACACATGCCTATACCCAATGACTAGTCCTAGCAAAGCTAGCAGGAATTCTCATGTTGTCAATGTTTATGCATATGTTAAACCTCTGAAAGATCAGGAACTACATCAGCACTGGTTACTGCTTACTAAATACAGGGAAAAAAAAGTATTAGAAGTAATCAGGCAACTTAAAAAAATCTTTGTGAGAGAAATCAGACTGTAGTGCTGTATATATAAATAAATAAAAATAAAATAAATATAAAATAGAAATAGAAAAATAAATATACATAAATATCTAAAAATAAATATATAAATAAATAACTTATAAATAGCTTATAAATCCTTACCAGTAACTATTCCATCTATAAATGAGTGAAATACGCTGTTGACAAAGGATCCATTCACACCCGTGCTGATAAGAGATGTGTAACTAATATTACGCCAGTTACATGATTTCCTATCCACACTTCAACAGTACTTGAGCTTTTTTTCATGCCACTGACATTAAATGTTAAAATTAAGACAAACAGCTTTAAGATCTAATTTTTTTTTCCTTAAAGAAAGCCTGTTGGCAAACATTTTAGAAGGCTTATGGCAATTTCTTCTTTGAAATTTCTATTCAATCTTATCAGCATTCTGGATAGAGATTTTCTACTGAAGGTTTAGAATATGGGACAGACAACAGCATGCTGAGGCTGAACCCCTTTTTTCTACAAGACAGATTTCACCAGGTGAGAATGAATCTGTGCCCCTTGGGGAACATCTGCAATCTTCACTTTTGGGTTTATACCTTCCAAACACAGAGCAGGGAAGTTGATGAGGTCAGAATTGATGAGGTCAGTATTGATGAGGTCAATATTACAACCTCTGTGAGAACATGAGTATTTTGTTTGATACCACTACTTTAGAGGGCAATTTGTCTCTGAAAAACCTGCCTTTGGCCCCAAGAGCAATCTGTGGGAGCACTAAAAGGGGCTCCCACACCTTCTCCTAGGCCTGCAGAAATCATCTGCTCATCCTGCAGAGGAAGAAAGCAGTGAGTGACTGTTCTCAGACTGCAGAGCAGCAGCCTTTCCCACATGAATCTCACCTCACTTGAGAGAAAAATGGCATTTCCTACCAACTTGGTAAAGGTCATTCTTTGCAAAGCTGCATTCTTTTCAAAGATGACCTAAACATGAGAAAAAAAATTCAAAACACTTACTGAAAGGGTGAGCATCACAGAAAAATCAAAATATGAACATATACTTAAAGGGTTGGCAGTTGTAATTTTTTTTTTAATTTCTTTGGTTACTTAGCATTTTGGAGCAAAGGCAGTCATGAGAACAGAACACCCCTTCACTAAATGTCAGAGAAAGCACTACTTAGAACCACAAAGAAAAGGCTTTATACTAATAATACACTCACAAAATTCAACACTATCAGATAAAACAAAAATATAAGAACTTTCTATTTTTACATCTCATGAATCAGAAAGGTCACAAGCCCAATATAAAAAACATGCCTTGCAGGCATGAGGGGTAAAATGCTGAAGATGAGATGTAGTTTATCAGAAAATATTGTACAGTGCATGTCACAGAGCTGTGTTCTTAACATAATAAAGCAATTCCAGGAGAGATTTACCACCTGTCTTTACCCCTCTTATTTCACCATTAGATGTTCACTCATCCATCTCTTAGTGGGCAGTTTTAAAAGCACCTCTCTCACACTTCCATGCGATTCTCCTGATCTTCCATGCTGAGCTGATCCATTTGCTGAGCTGGAAGGAGCAGAGCTGCCTCCCCTGAGTTACTGAGTACATGTTCCAGAGCCAGCAGGAGACAGGCAGAGGAACAGTAGGATTTTAAAGACAGAGGGGAAGAGGTCTGAGAGTAGAAAAGGACTGAAAGGAGAATGTTTGACAAGCTTCTGACACCCACTAAATTTAAAAGAAAGTTGATAAGTAGAAGGGAAAAAGGGAAAAAAGCGTTTGTGGGTAGAGGAGATCATTGGGCAGATACTAAGTTCTGAACAAGTCAGTGCCAAGTAGAAAAAGGAACTGGAGACAACAGGCGTGAGGGGAGATCTGAGCAGAAGTACAAAGAGTGAAGTATTAATAGCTGTGCATTAAAGGTCAAATCCTACAGACTGTTTAGACTTTGGTTCTTTCATTTATAATTGCTTAACCTTGATGCAACTCTACTGACTTAACTATAGCAACCTTCATCATTTGACTGATTGGTTTGGGTTTTTTTTTAATAAAGCAAATCATCCCTATTTCACACCATCAGATCTGCTGATACTCTGAATTAATGAATGCTTCATAAACAGGAAGTCAGGAAGTGAAAAACAGCATTTATTGGGGGAAAAAAGTATTTAGGGCAAAAGGTATTGGACATCTATTTATCTTGACAGAGAGACACACAGGGTTGAATCCCTTCATGTATTCCTGTAGGTTTCATACAGTTTTCTCAGCATTAGTGAGACAGGGATAGCTGAGGATATCCATTCCTGTTCACATGTGGACAGAGCACATAAACTCTAATTCCCTCTTAATTATGATGGCTGACTTTCAGCAGAGCAACATTTCAATAGCTCTACTGGATCAAGGAGGTGATCTGACTCTAGTTATTACAAAGCAGGAGATTGTAGCCTATCAAATATTAAAAAAGTGGAAAATTACCAGCCTAATAAGTAGCCAAGCAACAGAACCAGACATTATTGCTATGTAAACTTTACCTTTAACACTCTCTGCTTTCTAGTCTAAGTTTACAGAGCTAAGATGACATTATCCCGGGCTTTTGACAAGAAAGGTCCTGCATCACTATCATCTTTTGTGATTTTCATGCCAGTCAGCAGCTTTCCCACCAGGGCTCCACCCGACCCCCTTAGTCTTTCCTTTCTTAGCTGCCTAACAAGAGCTGAGCTCATTTAACATCTGTCACAAACACCACACTTGCACTCCTCAGTGCAGTGGAACAGACACAGGTTTGCTTCTTTGCAGGGCAAATTATTCTGTGCAGAGCACGCAGCAGATGCTGCTTGGGGCACCCCACCTGACCTGACAGAAGCATCTGGAGCATCTCAGCTTGGTGTGGTGAAGATTACCACTTTATTCACATTATCACTTGCTTAACAGCTTCTGCCACTTCCATTGCCTTAATTTTTTTACCAAGCTTGGTGCATCCAGCATGGGCAGAAGAAGAAAGAAGAAGATGAAGAAAGAAGAAAGAAGAAGAAGGAAGAAGAAAGAAGATTAAAGAAGAAGATGAAGAAGAAGAAGAAGAAGATGAAGATGAAGATGAAGAAGAAGAATAATTACTCCCTATCCCCAGCCAGATTAGCAGCCACTCAAGCACAGAGTTTTAGAGGAATATGCTACGTGAGAAAAGAGAGAAATCGCAAGGTGGCGAGAGGGCAAGAATGGAGAAGAGCTTAATTAAATTAACTGAGGGAATATTTACACTTCCCATTTCTGAGATTCGCAATTCTGTAGAACAGTCTCCCAGAGGAAGTCATGAAAACCTCATCACTGAGCCATTTTAAATGAGTTGGAACAGCTCTACAGTGAGCACTGTGGGGGCTGTGGACTGGCTCATGGCTCCTCTCTCTCACTTTATAACTAATGAAGCACACTCCCCTTAATTCTCCATAGCACGAACTATGGATAATCCATATCAACTCATGAATGTATTTCACTTGCAAAATGTGAATAGATACTTATGCAAATAAATGGATAAGATTACCAACAGGATTAAAGGACTGCTGTTTGTCAGTCTGCTGTTTCTTGCAATCATACAGTATCAATGTTAATTTAAAACTTACTCCTGAAAATATTTCTGTGCATTCCCATCCTGTGGCCACACATATCTAACATTTCCCCATAACTTTGCAGGGTGCTAAATATTTCTTGCCTTGACAAATCCAAGGACACTTCAGGTAAAACAAGACCTTTGTGGGTCAAGATCCTTTGTATTCTCTTTTCGTGCATCTTAGCATAGGCATTTCTAGGTTAAAAAATGAATATTTGGGGGGATTTGAGTTGGCATTACACAGCCTCAGGGACAGAGCCCATTTTGTGTACATCCACCAAAGGGATGCTCTGCACAAGTGATGAGAACAGACATATCAGAGGTCACCATTTGCATTTAATAATTGCCTAAATTGCCTCTAATACCTGGTGCTGCCTTTGTGAAGTAGCTTTTTCAAGAGTTTGTTCTCCCATCTGTAGAGCTGCTGAGATGAGTAACAAGGTCTAAATACGTAGGCTTTGCTTGGTACACAAGCTTACTCACCTCAGACTAGTTAATTCTGCTGCTTCTGTTCAGAATTAATTACTTTTGCTTAGCATGATAATTTCCCTTTATTTCTGAGTATATTGGTTCTTTAGCAGAAAAAGGATTAAAATTGAAATGAGAAAGAAAGAGTGTAAAGTATTTCAGCAGGAGCAAGACAGTAGTTACTGGACCCACTGAAGTTTTTCCTACTATATCTATTAGAGACAATATTATGCCTCACTTTCTATTGGAAAATTATGTTTAAAGTTTCCATGAAAAACATCTGCTGCATTCCACCCCAGCACTGGCAGTCTTTCAGCAATAGATTAAATCACTCGTTCCATATATGCCAGCAAATTTAGTCTCCCTTCTGCTAAAGTTGTTATTGACCATGGGCTCATTTTGTAAAAGTCAATTTCTAACTTTTTCCAATTTGACTCCTCTTTACAAGTAAATAGATTCTTTTCTTTCTCTATCATTTACACCTTGAATGCAAAGGCTGCTGTCAGACAGACACACAGTGCTTTGGAAAATCAGGCCACCAGACTTTCCCAAACACAACAGAACATCTATTTTAATCTTGGCCTGTGATGATGGTGCACACAGCATTGTTCAGAACTTTTTGTTTTATCACAAAGGTGGGCACAGGCAATCAGGATCCCAGCTAATTACTTTTTATATTTTCTATTTTGAACTATAAGGACAGCTCATTAAATCAGGGCTGCAATACAAGAGGCACCAGCCATTCCCCAAGCAGTGGGGCACATTTGTGCAGCTAACAAAGCAGCAGTGTTTTACATATTTGAATGCTTTGGATAAAAGTGACTTAGCTATCTTCAAATTAAATATTCATTTTGCAAGCAGGTTTCATTACTGCCCTGTTGCACCAAAATAAACTGAGCATTAAAGACCTCTAGCAAAGATGACATTGCTGAATGTCATTAGAAACTGAACAAAAACTCTCCTGAGATCTGTGGTTTCCTTCCTCTGGACACAAGAAAAGGGATTTCAAGGGAAATTGAAGAAGCCAAGCACCTAAGTCTGGATGACATTGTCTGCACTGTGGGGTAGTTGTGCTTTGTGGCAGGTTTCACATCACTGGTCCCACATCAGTGGCCTTGAACTTTTCCAGTATTCATTTAAAAGCACATTAAGTCCTAAAACCAAAAATTAATTGATCCGCTTTGGGTTTTGACAGCATCAGGATGCTGAATTTCCTACAATCTTGGTTTTCCTGCTGACACACTTTGATCTTCCAAGACACACAGTAGTGTTTGAAAATGCTTATAATGCCCACTTCTGCTTTGTGCTATAACTACCATTATTGCACAAAGACCTGCCTTTACTTTAGTGTAGAAAAATCAGCTGCAGAACATCACATGGATCATAGCTCATAAATTATTATCATCTCTAGGCAAATTTTGCATTTGTCAATTTTTACCGTGTGGAAATTGCCCCTTAGTTATAGTTTACAGGCCTCCTACTGGCACTTAAAGATTCTTATGTTTGAGAAACAGAATGATTACTTCTTTCTTATGATAATTCAAGGAGTTTTATAGATTTTTATACAGAATAGATACACTAATCTGTAAGGTTGTAATCATTTTGTTGCATACAGTTCAAGCTGAGAACTGTGAAACAAAATATATATTTACAATCTTTATCGCAGTAAAACCTTGTCTAAATTTCAAGAAATAGGCTATCTATAGCAATAATAGAATAAAAAAAAAAAAACAGTGTGAATGATGCCAAACAGTGTCTTTCTAAAACTACCAGGAAACTTCCTAAGAGTCATCAAAAAAAAAAGTGTCCTATGAATAATGTCATGTATGAAGAGAAAGGAACAGAATTGGATATGCTATGGATGGAAAAGGGACCTGACTGAAAGTACAAACCTTATGCCTTTCTTTTGCTTCTGATGCAAACAGTAGCTGAGTAAAGGTAAAAAAAAGAAAAAGAAGAAGTTTGATTAGAAGGAAACTTCTGCAGCCCACAGTCCAAGGGCTTTCAGTCCCCGAAAATGAAAGTAATGAAAATCAGGATGTGAACACTCACTGTGTCAGGCTTTGGGGAAATAATAGCTGTGTTTCAAATTAGAAGGCTTCTGCTAGAGAGTGAACAGCAGCAGCCCACATAGCTCTGCCCTCCTGTTAGAGAATCCAAAACACAATTCCAGCAGCAGTGTGGCGTGCAGGCTTCACAAATATTTGATTATATCTCCTCTAAGAGCCTAACAAAATCTAAATGAATATTTGGGAAGATGACTAATAGCTCGCCATGAATATTCCAAACAGGCTGTCCTAGGTATTTGTATAAATGCACTCAGATGAACCTGTTTGTGTCTGTACATCCAGAGCAGGGCATTTTCATCCCTTTCATTTCCATAATGTCCATACAGAGCTGGGTTCCGGACAAACACAAATTAAAATGGCTTACTACATGAGAATAAGCAATTAATTTGCAGTATAGAGTGTTAATACCCACTAAAACATTATCATTTTAGAGTAATTTGTTACCTGCAGATTTTTTTTAATTAGCTGGTCCCTTTATCAAGCTCAACTCATCACACCAGTTTTTCTACCATTTGCTTGACTTTAGGCACACATTTCTCATTAAGCATCTGGCAGACAGTTTGAGGCCTTAGAACATGCCAGTCTTGGATATATCATTCTCTTCACCCCACGAGAGCAGCTAAGGATCACAAAAACAGCTCCTGTGGAAAAAGCTGTTAAATTTTATTAACCAGGGCCTTGAACCAGGAATCATTGCTATCACAATGCAAAGTGGAGGTAAAATATCACCTCTTCAGGGTGACAGTATTTTACAACCATCTCACAGTTAGGCAAAGGACTGAATATGTGAGAAGCAATAATGAATTAATGGACCAGCCACATTGTAGCATCAAGGTTAAAAATATACATTCATTCGGGATTCACTAGAGTGGTGATGCAAAATTTTGAGCTACTCAGAGACTTTTTCCTGGAAAAGTTCTTCCTCACATTCACATCCCTCTTACAGCTGCCGTTGAATTCTAATATGCTTTCTGATGGATGTGAAAAATGCTGCAATACATGAAATTTGTAGTTGCTACAGGATGTATTAGTTGCTGGTGGGGTGGGAAGGGAAGACTCCAACGAGTCGACAATCTTTCAAAGAAAAGGTTAAATTTCCATTCATTAAGCTGCAGAAGGGGTAGGGGTTTGATGGGAATCTTTCCTGAGTGACTGCTAATCTTTTTGTTCCTCACACAGATACTCCATTGTCATGGTAACAGGCAGCTCTACCCTGCTCCCTTTTGCCTTTTCTCAGGCTGTGCACACCCATGGTATCCAGGTATAATCCCGTCCTTCCTCCACCCTTATCCTCAAAGTCCAGGCCTGAATACAGCCTGGAAGCCTGGAGAAGGAGCATCTTTGCAGGACACAAACCCAGAGAATACAAACAGAGAATAGTCCCATTTCCTTGTGAGTCTGGGACTCATCTAGACTAGGAATCATCTCAAATAATGGGAGTTCCAGGAGTCATCTCAAATAACAATTCAAAAGATCCTTTATGAGACATGCCAAATTCTACCAGTGGGGCAGAGATTAGAAGAAAGGCATTAAAGGATTTTGACCTGGCGTCAACATAAATAATGGCCATGCCAATAAAATACGGCAACAAAAAGCAAACCCCAAATGGGTACCACTGACACATGACATAATCAGAGACTTGAGACAGCAATTAAATGCAGTTTTCTCTTGGGGGTCAGCTCCTGTCAGCACAGAAAGTCTAAAATTCTCAGTAACCAGGGTTCCAACACAGGAACCCTGTTTTGATAATCCACTCCTTTCTCGGGGAGGGACCTTTCTCTGCTCTCAGGGACAGGACACAGCAGCACAGGTTGTTTTACTGTCCTGCCCTGGAAGGCCCCAGCTCATGTCCATGCTGCTCCTGGCTGTCTGTGCAATTGGGATTGGATCACACTGCTGGGCTCCCAGAACACTGGAGGATGTTTAATGTGATGCACGCATACACATGGTCAACACATTATTATAATGAAAAATCTTTATTTTAGCTGGAATAGTGCTGTAGAGACCCAAGCACTTGTCCCAGGAACCGGCCTGATTGCAGCTCCCCCCTGGTGCACCTTTTGCTATTTGCCTGGCTTGGTACCTCAAAGGCCCTTCTTGTATTCAGACAAAAAGACAATTTGCTGCTGCTGCTGCCTGGATGTGTAATTCTGCTAACTAGACAGACCTCTCAGAGTGAAATATTTATCCTGCTCATAATGCAAACACGGCACACGAGTGACAGCCTTTTCCAAACTATTACAAATCACCCAGGATCACCCCCACGCTTGTCACACACACACTGCTCTGCTCATGGAGCCACACTCTGGCAGCTTTTTCCCTCTGCTCAGGGAAGGGAAAGAGGCACCCCAGCGCTGCTCCAACCCACCCCAAGTGGCAGTGCTCCCAGAGGGACAGGGCTGCAGCTGGGGAGAGGAGCCTGTGCTGCAGGAGCCAGCCCAGACCTCCTCCTTTGGGAGGCAGCAGGGAAAACAGAGCAGGACACGGGGACAGAAATGCTGTGGCTGAGGAAACCTGTTACCTGCAGAGAGAATCACTGCCAGGTACTTCCTCAGCTCCCTTGGACAGTGTAAAGTCTGGAGCAGTCAAGGCTATCATATAATAGTTTGGGTTGGAAGGGATCTTTAAAGGTCACCTAGACCAACCCCCTGCAAAAAGCAGGACTTCAACTCAATCAGGTTGTTCAGAGCCCTGTTCCACCTGACCCTGAATGTTGGGGTATCCACCACCTCGTCTGGCAAAAAATGTTTCAACATAATGTCAACTGAAAACCTTTGCCCCCAGTTCCAGAGCTTTTATTAAGACCTCGTAATTTTTTTTCATTGTAAAAAGAATGTGAATTTCTGATGTAAAAGGTACAGCAGAAAAAGAAATTTTAAAAAGTTATTTTAGACCCTCCTTATTTTCATTAAAGAATGAAAACTATTTATTGCCCCTTCCTGGCCACGTTTGTAATGATCAGGCCAGCACAGCCAAGAAATATCTCTTGGCTCATTCAGTTAGCTTTATTAGAACATTTTGCTTACCTTGGTTTTTTACCTAGAGCTAATTTGAATAAAATTACAGTTAAAATCTGGATGGAGACCCATGGCTTTGTCCCAGAATGTTTTCTGGGTGCAAACAAATTGAGTGAATGATTGTATGAATACATATTTAGTGTTACAGTCAATATTTGTCACAGTTAATAACAGTGTGGTGCCTTTACTTAAAGCTGTTCCTTTGAGGCTCCCAAAGCACTTAATATTTGCAATAGTTCTACAGTGTTATTAATAATCATTATTACGTTTACAGAAACAAATTGAGATAAATAACTAAACTTTTCAAAGCCATGCAACACAATCTAAATCTGTAGATTTAGATCAAAAAATATAATGTCAGCAGTGACCTTGTTTTCACCTCTTCCTGATCTAGACATTTTGGCCTTTCACTTGTTATGGCCCATACAATTTGTCCATCATTATTAATAGCAGTAGGAATACAAAAAAAAGCTGGGGAGGCTCAAAGGACTTGTTGCCCGTGGATAAAAATAGAGAAGGCCACTGGTGCAGCAGAACATCAAAGTCCCAACCATGATAATCCCACAGAGCAATTGTAAGTGACATTGGGCTTTAGATGCTGAACAGATAAGACACTGCAAAAAAAAAAATTCTGTGAGCAGATTTTACTTTGCTTATATTTTCTGCTAGAATCTCCCCTTTCTCTCATTCTTGTAGTTTGTCTACCCATGTCCCTAATGTGCTTATGCACAGAGCCTTTCTCAACGCACAAAGAATCTATTAAATCCTCTTTGAAGAAGGTAAACATGCATGAGGAAAGATGCTGGCATTATTCTGCAGCTCTCTGAACACAAGCTCAGAACAGGAGCAGCAGTGAATGACAGCTAGGGACTGGTTTTCCACACGAGGCAGAGCCCATGTTTGCCCCAAAGCACCTGGATCCCCAGCACAGCCCAGGTTCTGTGTGATTGCAGCACCTGGCTCATGTATGGAAAGCCTGCTGGGGATACTGGAGAGGCAGTGACAGCCCAGAAGCAGGCAGACAGCACATCCTAAAATAAATGACTAATATAACAACATCTTAGGATGGCAAGAGTGAGAACCCCAGGCTGCTGATGATGTAAAGAAGAAAAGAGAGGCGGACAGAACCAGAGAAGAAGAAATACCAGTGCACTGGCCAAAAAAAAAAAAACAACCAAACCAAAAACCTGTTCAGCAAGGTAAATTGAGAACAGGGAATTTCTCCTCTCCTAAATAAGCTGCATAAGAGAGAGCTCTGTGCCACACACCCCTCTTGTTTTCACTGGGGATTCACAGAGAGTCACAAACAGCCTGCCCTGTCATATATGATCTTTAATAATCTCCCTCACATAAACATGTGCACTAAAGCAGAGGAATGATTGTGGCTTGTTCCCTGATAAAACATGGAGGTTTAGGGCCTACAGTCTGCAGTCAATTTCCAGACTCTGCAAAGGTGAAGTGAGACCTGAATATTTTTCCTCATTCCTAAATTATTGCTGCCTCAAATGTCCTGAATACAGATTAGAAGAATTACTTGGTTGTATTAACCTAGGGAAAGAGTTGAATAAAAACCCATGATCATATTTCAGTAAAATAGTCTCCATTAGAGAGCAAAATCTCTCTCCATCTCCCTCTCTCTCATATATTTATATGCAGCATGCAATGCCTTTTCTAACCCATTTTTGGGGTGCTTGAATAAAACTGAATATTGTCTACTCAGTCTGAAAGATGATAAAGTCACCTGGGGACTCATCTCCTAGGACAGCAATAAACCAAGCCTCCTGCCAGCCTCAGACCCATAACATGCCTGCATTTAACGTTTGCTCTGTTCCATTTGAAATGTTAATCATCCCTATGTAAATTCTGGCACACTGAAACTCAGTTCATATTAACTTCAGGTTACCTGATTTAGATACGGCAAAGGACAGCCATTTATCGTCTGCTTTCTACAGATCAAAGAAGCCTGTCCCTAAAATATGCCCCCTAACATGCAAATGAATCTTAATGTCTCTAATTAGATTATAACTTGAGGGTGCTTTTGCTGTTGAAATGAAGTGTTGCTGTGTCACAGGCTCAATACACTCCCAGGATCTGATCTGCTCAGCAAGTCACAGCCACACTTCTTACCCCGGTTTATGACGCGCCTCCCCTCGCTGGTTTTGTTACCCAAAAAAAATTCAAATCTGCTTTTCTGACACCTCCTCCTCAGCCCTGACACTGATGGCAGTGTGGAAATGCTCAGGGAATCGAGACTCCCCCACCAGGGGTTTCTGTGGCTCCTTGGTGCAACGTGCTCAGCAGCAACTGTGCACCACCAGCTTCAGAGGCTCCATGGACCTGCTGATGAGTAAGAAATTAATTCACACTTCAAGCTCATTCTCCACTGCTTTTACAGGGAGATAATTATGTCATGGTGGTTATCTGCCTTTAAAATCTCCGGGGTGGGGAACTCTCATGCTCTCCTCTGAGAGGTAGCAAAGGGAGGTCAGCACTACATCATCACTCAAAGTGACTCCACCTGCTATGCTGCACAGGAAAACAAGAATTTGCTGTCCACACGAAGATTTTAAGTGGGAAAGCAATAATACAGGGTAGTCATCACATAGGAAAACACTTTGTTTGAGTGGGAAAAAAAAGCCTTAGTCACCAGATATAAATATATATGTTTAAAAATAAAAGGTTTTGTTGGTGACTGGACCAGCACTTCCATTTCCACAGGGAATGCTGCAAACCCAACCAGAAGCTACTTGGTAAGCAGGAGGTGAGAACAGCAAACCTGAAGAGATGGCTGAATGTTTGTTACAAATGCAGCCCTTCCTCAGGCTCGTGAATCATTTCTTAACTGATCCTGATTTCTTTAAGTACACTTGTTGATATGCTACAGGCTGTATCAGTGAAGCAACATTGCCAGGAAGCAAATATCATTATGAGTTATGTGCACAAGAAATGGAAAATCTGACCCATCTCTCTCCCTGCTGTCTTATTGTATCAAAATATTACATTGTGAGGTTGCTGGGGTTCTTGTCGGTATGTTTCTGCATTTTGATGGTGGTTTTATAAATTGTGGTCTCTTAAATTATTCCTCTGTAAGCACTGGAGTTTTTATTTGGGCCTCTTTAAGTTAATATTAAAATCAATATGAATGTTTTTCAGCTCATTTGAGAGAATTAATTTAATCCATTTGGATTTTCTGGAAATGCAGAGTTTATGCATAAGGCTACTTTTTTTTTTTTTTTTTTTTTTTTTTTTTTTTTTTTTTTTTTTTTTTTTTTTTTTTTTTTTTAATACAAACACTGGATGGCACAAGAGCAGAGAAAGGTTTTGTGTCTAACAAAGAGAATCACAGAATGGCCTGGGTTGGAAGGGACCTTAAAGATCATCCAGACCCAATCCTCTGCAGGAATGGGCAGGCACAACTTATACTAGAGCAGGTTCATGCTAACGAATATGAATTGGGGGGGGAAATTAAGAACCTTAAGATAAGTTAATATTTTCACTTATATATTTCACTTATTATTTCACGTATATATTTTTTATCATCGTATATATTTGACCCTTGCCTACAGATCCTTAGACAACAAATACTTGTGGCTGCACATGTAATTAAACTGGGAATGCCTATTTTTCACCATGTTTAAAAATCAGTTGTTCATTAAAGTAAAATAGGTGCTAATTCCAAGACCAGCTTTTATACTCTAAGTGGTTGTTTCACCGTGTGTTTTTCTAAATCCTTTGTTCAGCACAGATTTCTAGGAGGAGAAAGATGTGCCAAATGGACTTGAGGACTTTTGCTGGCAGCCTGCAAGTTTCACACCCAAATCTGTGATGTGCAAATGCCAACATTCTTGAGCAATCACCTGAGCAGGTGAAACACCTGGGGTGGAGGATTTGGCCACTGGATTTTGTAATGGTTGAATGAGATGAGAATGGGCATTATGGAGTTAACCCAAAGGTGTCAGAGGGCAGGGAGAAGGGTCCTCAGATGGGGTTCAGCTGGACCCACTCACTCTGTGGGGACTGCTGAGCTCCAAGAACACTGTTCTGAAGAAGGCAATGAAAGGGGACCTCAGCAAAAAAAAAAAAAAATCCCTAAACAAAACAGAAGTTGCAAGTGTAGGAATTAGAGCGAAGCCAAAGGCTGTGGCTGAGTCTCCCTGGAGAAACTCAGAGCTTCCTTCTGGCAGAGAATTAGAGAAGCTGAAGTCTTTCAGCAAGGGTGACCTCATATTGGAGCTGCAATGGTCAGAAGAATCCAGCTCATACCAGACCTAACAAAGTGGAGCTTCCCAAAAGGAAAATTTTTCCATGTGAGTCATGCTTCTGCAAGAGCTGGGAACCTCTCAGTGTGAACAGTGTGCAAGGAATGGGAAAGCAGATGGATGAGGCCATGCCTCAGCCCTACATACAGATATGCAAATTTAAAGAGAAACACCCAAAAAATTGTCATAAGCTCATGGTAATAACCACATGGATTTCCGTGTAAAAATTCTAGGTTGTTCTTCTACAGATCTCTCACTGAAGGAACCCTGTGTGCTCCTCACTCCTAAATTCCACTGAAAACACAGCTGAGTCATGCCAGATGTGGTCAGCATTATGGGATCTGCAGGTCTAATCCACCTCCTTGCAACATGAGTGGCACTGCATGTCCCCTCTGTACTGCAAGTTGGTGTAGGTGCATTTGAGACCAAGCATTTTAACTTCTGGTCCTCCTAAAATCAGTCACTCTTGTGCCATGATGAAAAACCATAGTGGAAGAGGAGAGCTAAGCTTAATATATAACAAAAATGGGGAATAATAAGGGTTGTTCTGGGTTTTTTTGGGGTTTTCTGGGTTTTTTTTTTGGATTTTTTTTTTTTTGCTTTGATCTTCTACTGAAAGAGATCTACTGTGTAATTTTGTTATGAATAACCTCCCGTGACTCTATTTAACCAGCACAGTTTGCTCTGAAAAAGCTACACATGTGCTTCTAACACTAAGTTAAAGCAATGTTGGATCAGATGTAGCTGAAACTGGAAAAAGTAATTTTTTTATGCTATGTCAGAACAAACAGTGGGTTTTTTATTCTGAGGTTAAATTGAGTTTTGGTTCTAATGGGGTAAATGTTATTGTATTTTTTTTTTGTTCCACCAACATGCATAGTCTCTGATGATACTGGATCCTCGTTGATCCTGATATGGTTAGAATTTGGGTCCATTTATGTAGCTGGTGATGTATGATAAAGATGAAGCATTTGGGGTTTGTTTTCTTGATGTTCAGTAAGTCATTTCCAACTGCATTTGTTTCAGCCAAACAGAAAAACTTATTTTTCAACAGGAGTGAATTTATTAGCCGCTTTTTTTTTTCTCATTTATGTCTTGAAACATGAATGTTTGTAGACCACAGGAGCCTGAGGCTTTACTTGTGAATAAATTATTTGTAATATCCTGATTTATTGTGGTGTTTTGGGGCCACTTCTTTCTGCCTGAGTGGCACCAATTAGGGTCAATAGCATCTGCCCAAGGTAGTTTCACTTCTGGTCACTTGGTCCTAGAAAATATAACATGCAGCTCTGGAAATATCAGACAGACAGACCTTTGATTTTAATTCTGAAGACAGACCTTTAATTTTATGCTTGCATCAAGGAAGGAAACATTAGACATAATGCATGAATATCAAAATGCTATGCTTTTTTCCACAGAAAGCTGATTTAAATGAGTTTAAGGTCTCTGAAACTGTCCTGTGTTAGTCATCCAGAGACAGTGATTTAAAATTCATTACATTATCCTGGGTTAGAGGGTATTTGGACATGTAAGTGATTTGGCATAGCTTTAGAAAAGGCACCTAAAATGTCAGGTGAAAAATCCCTGATTTGGTCTCTACTTTGTCAAATTTGGTCAGCAACAGGTGGTTCTGGAGTTAGCATCTTCCTCAGTGGATCACAGACTGGAGACCTGGAACTGAAAAGCAAAAAGCAATAAAATATGTTCCAATTGGCACTAAAGGTTCAGTTTCCCCTGTAATTTAGGGGACTGTGGTTATTCTGCTTTAGCTTTGATCTGCTGTGTAATCGTTCTCTATCACACGTGTGCTCCTGGGACCTGCTGGTTCCTGGCAAGCTTGAAAATCAGACAATTTATTTTGGTAACTAGGTAGAGACGCAGGAGCCCAGCTCCAGAGATCTATTTTCCTTGCTGATGAATCACTGCTGGGCAGTACCCTGCCAGCAGCACAAACACCATACTGAAAATTAAGAGCTTTTAGCCAAATCAGGGCTCCACCAATACCACGTATTGCAATATTGATTTCAATTTCTTTATGGATGAGGTTCTTTCAGCATCATCGCCTGCTTTGTCTATTTAGGGAAGGAAATAACTACAACATTTCCATTTCAGAAAAACAGCTTTGTGGCCTACTCACTGCTGAAATCCATTAAGAGACTCTGCAGGGTGGGAAAAGGGGTAGCTTTTTGTCTTTAGCTTGTGTTTTATAGCTGTGTGCAGAGTGTGTTTGTGTGGTCAAGCCATCCACCTGCCTGCTGCATTTTGTGCTACGTTCATTTATACCTGCATCCCTTTATGGAAGCCATAAAGCCCTTGCTTTCAGAAGCACAGAGATGGTAGAAACGTGCTGAGCACTTTGTCGGTGAGAGGGAGGTCATTGCCAGCCTGGCAGAGCTGGCTCATTGCCCCAGCTCCGCGCCAGCCTCCAGCAGCCTGTGCCAGCCCTGCATCCCTAGCTGGTCCCAGCTTCAGCTGGGGCTGAGGCTGCTCGTGCTGTAAGGTCAGCAAAGGCCTCGGGTTTTGTTTGCTGGGTTTTATTTCAGTGATTTGAGCTCTTTCCTGTTGTGCTATTGCGTAACTGCAGCTCTGGACAGAGCACGTGTGCCTGAGCCTGCCCTCCCTGGGAAGTGCTCAGCTCACAAAGAAAGTTGCCAAGTTGCAGCAACAGCATTCTGGTATTCTGGGCAAAAACTTCTTCAGTAATTTTGGATTCCATCACACCACTAAAGGCATTGAGAGCCTTTTTTTTTTTTTTTTTTTTTTTTTTTTTACAACAGAAACAAACCATACCGAATACTCAGCAAGCTGTTCAAAATTTTGTGTCATTAGTAAGACTTTCATTTCCACTGGGACATAATGCTGGGTTGGGTTTGTTTGTGTGTTTGCAGTGCTTGAAATACGTGACAGGCTTCTGGTTATCCTCTTCATTTGCTGTTACTTCTTAAACACAGTTGTTAAATGTTACAAAGGCACCCTGTTTTCTTCAGCTGCTGAGGCACATAGTGAATAGATCTTTTTGGTGAACAAATTATGCATTACTTTCATTTGAGATTCCCTACAAGTCTTGGCACATAGAGAATCTGTTGCAAAGAAACAAAACAAAATGATAAAAAAGTAATTCTTATGATTCTGCTTATCTCAAGGACTGATCCACTTCTCATTTCCTCTTCAGATTTTCTAGTTTTGTGTTTCCTTCTAAGCAAAGCAAGGTTGTCTTGTTAGACTTGTTAGACCATGTGGTATGCATTTTGTTCAGCTTTTTGTTCCCTGTCAGCTTCAGCAGTCAGAGATTATGCTGTAGCCTGGTCCTCACAAGGCTGATCCTTTCTGAAGAAATGTTTAAGGGATGGGATGTAAACACCAGGGCTGCAGTCAGCACTGATGCTTTTGCAGGAAAGCATTTGCCAGACGTTTCTCATGTCACTTTTTGGGGTTTTGGCTTTGTCAGGTTATTTGTTACCCAAAGACATGACAGGCTGAATGTCATTCCACAAACATACCTGTGTTCTGGAATGTCTGTGCAAGGAGCTGGGTTTTTACTTAAGCAGCACTGATCCAATGTTTCCTGTCTTGGAAAGACTACAGTGCCTTCATAGTGAAAAGCAATGAAAGGCTGTGACACCAAAGGAAGTGGTGAATTATCTCAATTGTATTTTGTTCCTCTTTTCCTAATGCTGAGTATACCTGTGAAATCCATTTATTTATAGATTCCCCTCTATCACCAGCGTAACCAAGCTCTCCCTCTACATCAAACTCTTTCATTGCTGGCAATCACCGTGAAAGGAGCTGATAATTTCTCATATTTTTCTTGGAGCATTTTCTTTCCCTCCTCTAGTTTCCTTAGGAACTGGCTGTAACAACTTATGTCTGCAGTATAGCAATGCAGCACATGTCCAAAACTCAATCAGGTCTGCTTCAGGTCTGCAATTGAACAGACCTGGCTTGGGTGTTTGGGTTGGTTTGGGGTTTGTTTGTTTTGAGGGCTTCCCTTTATTTTTCTTTTGTCATTGTTGGTTGGTTGGTAGATTGCTGGGGTTTTTTTTCCAGTGAAAACTGCTCCAAACCCAATTTTATCTTTTTTCCACTTAGATTTTTTCCTCAGTATGGTGGTTTTAGCAGTTCCCTAGGAGCTGCCAATCAACATCTAGCATAGCTTTACTGGGTGAGCATGGGTTTATATTTACTGGGTGAATACAGTCTTTTCACACATATGACTGATACATTTGGACCTTTTTGGAGCAACTGTCCCTAGAACAACCATTCCAGAACCAATTTGAATTTTCAGCCATTTAGACTTCCTTTAGTACAATATGGTGACGTCTGTCCCACTATATTTTCTCCTGTGGGAACATGGAAGCATCTCCTGATTTCAGTCCCCTTTGGGTGGTTTCTAGGATTTTTTTGCTATTTTTTAGCTATTTTTTAGTATGTCTCTCCAATGTGATTACACAGAGTTGCCTTCCTTCCTTCCTTCCTTCCTTCCTTCCTTCCTTCCTTCCTTCCTTCCTTCCTTCCTTCCTTCCTTCCTTCCTTCCTTCCTTCCTTCCTTCCTTCCTTCCTTCCTTCCTTCCTTCCTTCCTTCCTTCCTTCCTTCCCTCCTTCCCTCCTTCCCTCCTTCCCTCCTTCCCTCCTTCCCTCCTTCCCTCCTTCCTTCCCTCCCTCCCTCCCTCCCCTCTTTCTCTTTTCTTCCTTCCTCTCTGTCTTTCTTCTTTTTTCTGGTTATGGATGCAGCCTATAACCCCACCCTCTCCTACACTTCATTATTCCTCTCTTTCACAAAAGCATTCTGCTGTGAGCATTTCTATTGCACTACAATTATTATTACACTGGAAATCTGACTTCCTCATGTCTCTCACTTTTATTTTTTTTACCTCATAGCATTACTGGAAATGTATTTTCTGCTGCTGGTATAAACAGCACTGCTGGTTTACATGATCTTTTCACTGATGGTCAAAAACATGGAAGAAATTGTTTCCTGGGATAGCTGGACTGGTAAAACATTTTCTTTCACAATCACATAAACTGAGCCATTCTTGTTAAAAAAACATCCTTTCTTCTGCTTGTTTTTCTGTTGCAACAGGCAATCTTTGTAAGTGGTGCTAGACACAAACTCTGCCTATCATCAAGAAGAAATCAAGCACATCCTTTCCTGTGCAAACCTCCTCCTTTCCTCGCATTAATAAAGGGACAATTGCACTGTCCCATCTCCTACCACACACCTTGGGGCACCCATCTGATAATCTTGGGGCTCCTTTGCAGGCAGGTTAACCCACCCAGGAGGGTTTGCACAACTGCTCCAGCAGGGTGGCCTTGTGGCAGGGAGCTCCTCTGCTCCTCGAGAAGCACCAGCAGCCCTTGGGGCTCTGGCTGCTGCTGCTCGCTCCTGGTTTTGATTGAGCAGGGTTGCTTCATTGCTCAGAGCTTTTGCAATCCCCTCTGCAGTTGTCTTTGTTATTTAAAAGCCCTTCCCCCTGCCCTTGCAGAGGAATTCTGGTTTTCTTTCACTGTAATTTCCAAAGATTCAGGATTACTTAATTTCTTTCTGTTTCAGAGTGCTGCTGGTTCTCTTTCGAGCTTTTCCCAGCAGCCTGATCTCACAGAGATTTTCTTATACTCTCCCCTGTATGACAATAGCATCCTTTTCTTTCTTTCTTTGTTTGTTTCATGATGTTTTAGGAATAATGGCAAAGCTTGGAGAAGTTAACCTCTTCAACTTGCAGGTCTGACACATTTATCCTTGACCTCTCTAAAATATGGAAAATTTTAAAAGTTACATGTTTAATGTTCTCAGTAGCTTGGCTGATGAAATTAACATGAGCATGCTGAAATGTCATGAAGAAAGCAAAACAAACAGGGCTTATCTGGAGAAATAAAGCAGCTGATCCAGCAGAGGAGCAGAGATTTCAGTGCAGAAAATGAAATCATCAGCTCTGGGAAGCAAAAATGGAAAGCCAGGAGCCAGTTGTAACAGGAGGCTGAGTACAAGAGAGAGAAGAATGGTGTCACATGGACATTAAACATAGAAAATGAGTGGGCAGGGAGGAAAAAATAAGAAGTGATAGTCAGAACAGACTGGAAGGAGGGAAGCCTCGTTATTCGCAGCACGAATGTGGGTCCTCTGGAGACCAGCTGGAGGAGCAGGGTTCTGCAGGAATTACCACAAGAGAGGACAGGTGCACAGCCAGCCTTGGAGAGGAGATGCCGCCTTTGGGGGAAGCCAGGCACAGGGGACAGGGGATCCTGTCACAGCTTTTACCTGTCCCTGTCCTCTGCAGAAGGAGCAGAAGTGTAAATGAGGAAGGGAGAGGCTGAGCTAAAGGGGAACGCCAGGAAAGGCAAAGATAACGAGGAGGAAGAAGGGGTTAAGGCAGAATGGCCCATTTCAGAGGAAAATAAAACAGAAGTTGGGAAAGGAAGGCAAAATGAGAAAGTAAAAGCTGGCGGGAGCAGCAGGACAACAAGGCAGAAAGGAAACAGAATCAGAAAGTCATACAATAGTTTAAATTGGGAAAGACAAGATATTCTACATATGCAGAAATCTTTTAAAAATTTGAGATGAAAACTCCTCAATACAGAAAATATAACTTCAGAAAACTAAAAGCATAAGGATAAAAGGAAACTACTACAAATCAAGCTGGCTTAACCTTTGCTACAAGCTGGGACAAATGGAAATGGCTGGAGGAAAAAAAAGAGATGTGTTAACAGCAATATTTAACCAGGGAGTTACAGCCTGTGTGTGATGTGTGAAGCACTAAGTGTTCAATGAAAGATAACCTTGTTTTCAGCTAATACAATCCTGCCACCCAGGGCTCCTGCCTCCCCTGGAGAAGAGAAATCCACAAAAATAAAAATGAAGGTTGGAAACCATTCGAAGGACAATAGGAGATGAGGAAATATAAGGTATGACAGAGCTATACAAACATAAAACCAAGCTCAGATGAGCACTGAGATGATAGCAAGAAAGATGACAGTGGGTTTCTGGCTCCAACAAAGTGACCCATTGCCTGAGAGGCTGGAACACTCCCCAGTTCAGCAACTGCTGTCACTGATACTTGGTGACAGAATCTGAATATTTTTAGTTTCTCCTTCACAAATTCCTTCCTCTCTTATATCTTTGTGACTTATATATAAATAAATAAATAAATATATATATATGCATATGACCCTTTTTTTGTGTGAGGGATGCCTTTTTTACCACTAAACTGGCATTTTCTTTGATGCAACTTAACATGCATCAGAGTACAAACAAAAGATGACATTTAGAATAAAAAAAGACCAGAAGGAGTGGTAAGGGGAGAACACTGTGGGGGAGAAACTAAAAAAAAGTTCAAAGCATATTAAATTCTCCTGAAATGGGGGATATGGTTGAAGTAGGTTCAATAAAATAACACAATTTTTCTTTAAAAAGGAGACAGGGCTGATGAAAAGAAAGATGAATTAAGGTAACTCTGAGTACTGCAGGACCAGAAGCACCAGATTGCAAATGAGAAATCCTGTGCTATACAGATTTGAGACAATATTGTGCTCTTGGAAAGACTGAAATATTTGAGACACGGCCACTGTATAACAGAAACCAAGAGGATATCTTTCTAGATGCTTATAATGTTTGGAAGTACTGTTGATCATGTAATTTACAAAATCAAATCTGAGATCAGAATACTGTAGGGACCAAGAGACCCTCAGAAAATGATGCTAGAAGCACACAGCTTGAGCTTGCTAAAGACTGTGAGAATTGGCTGCAGAACAGAGCTAGATCTGATTACAAGTTTTGAAAACGAAACCAGCTGATGCTACAGAACCTCATCACAAAATAAAGAAGCAGAACAGGTCTGAATAGTCAGAGGTGAAGTCTAAAAACTGCAATCAACCAGTGGGAAGTTTCAGGAAGCAATGGAAGAAACTGATTGGGAGAAAATGCACAGTTAAATTCACAAGAATAAAAACATCTTGGAAAAGCTTCCCATGAGTGACTACAGTTGTCCTTAAAAGAAATACTCTATATGGAGGTTTTTTTGTGGGAACTGTCCAAATAGCAGCTGTGTTTCAGGTGGGATTTGTCTCCTCTGAATAGAGCAGTTTGCAGTCAAGGTCTCTCCTCCTGCCTGGGAAGGAATCCCAGCACTGTTAACAGAGTCAGTGTGGCCAGAACAGCTCAAGGTGTGTATAAAAGTCCCTACATCAGAATAAGAACTGCTCCATAGTTCATACTAACTATATTGACTAGCCCACTGCTGTTGTAATTGAGGCTTTGGAAGACACCTTCCTTTTGTCAGGAAAATCCAGCTCCAGCACCTGAAATTCAATGAGTCCGAGCTGGACACAGTTCTGCAAGCCAAGTTTCAGTAATATTTTTTTTCAGTTAAATAACTATTCAGCCTGAGTAGGTAAAACTCGTGTCATGCAGTGAACAAAACATTCTTACTGTGAGTAAAATGTAAATCAGATGTAAAGGAAACAAATGTGAAAGAACAAAAGTCAGCCTTACCTCCCATTGGGAGAGCTGAAACTATGGAAGAACAGCAGCTCATGAAGATAAAATGAAAGAGATGTGCACAGAAAAGCTGAAGTACACAAAAATATGACAAAATAAGAACAGAATTTCTAGTAAATAGACCAGGCCAGAAAGAACCTGCTAAGATGATAAAAGGTGAGCGCTGTTAACAGCAAAACAAGCCTTGAAACAGATACCAGCCCATATCTAAATATAGTCAAGGGAATTTTAGATCAACAAGTTAAGATATGGCTTGGATTTGCTTATGATGCTGGGAAAATTACAGGCTAAAAATAGATTACTTTTCTTGTTGTTCTGCTGTAACACCATTAAAGAACATCACTGGTAATCTTATGTCTAGTCCATAAAGACTGACACACGTACTACACCAGCTGTGGTAATTACAGAAAATGGCCCATGATTTGATTAAGATGTTAAATGGCTTGCAAAAATAGTATCACTTAAAGCACTTCATGGCCAAGGTATCCACAACATAATGATTTTATGGAAAATGTCATCCAGATTGCAACAAGGGTGCCTAGTAAAATCTCAAGGGTGAAATGCAGTGTTATTTCACCCTACTCTGAAAAATGACTGTCAGTTGCTGAAAGTTTAATGGGAATTGCTTAAAATGCATTATATAGTTGGTATTAAATACAAACATACTGCAAATTCTTACTAGCCCCACTGGAAAAAAAAAGGGGGGGGAAGGGGGGAAGGAATGCATGTGAGGAAAGGTATGAAAAAAACCACATAAAAGCCCACATAAATAAAGCCCTCTCAGCCACAGGGCCCTGTATATCACACATAATGCAAACCACAGGTGAAGCCCTTCCAGATATTCCACATGAAGCTCATTCCTATTTGTTCAAGCAATTACTGAACAAACAAAGGCAATTCTCAGGAGGAACTCAGGTCATCTTCTGCTTCTTCCAGAACAGAGAAAGCCTCTTTGCCTCCTACAATTTAAAAAAGAGCAGGTTTTTGTGCAACTGGACAGCAGCAGTGAAGATAACTGAGTGAAGAAAAGCAGATGCTGAAGTCTACCAGATCCTGAAGAGATCTGTGAAACAGAGAAGCCAGCTGTGAGAGAGGGAATTTATTTGTGTTGTACTGTATATGATTTCCTTCTAGATTATTCAAATGAGAGGGCTGTTTGAAAGATGAAAGACCCTGGCTTAAGTCAAATGTAGCTAGCAACTGCCAGTGAGAGGAAAAGTAGGATATTGAGATCCCTGTGTTTCCCTCACAAATTCTTTCCTTCTTAATACTATTTTAAACTAATCCTGGCAATAAACATGATTTTAAAATGTCATTTTAACGCTGTGTGAAAGTCACAGGCAAGCATTGTTATGGTAGGCTTGAGGGCTTTCCTAAGTAAGAAGGTTGAGAAATACGTGAAAAGGAAGAAGAGAATGTTCCAGAAAAGTAGTTGTTCATCTTGAAAAGTAGCATCTTCAATCCTTTGAATATCACAGGATCAGTAAAAGAAACCTGAAGGTCCCAAATATGGCACCCATCATTTCAGGCTGGAAGACTCATCATGTAACCTCATCATGGTACATACATGGCATGGACCATACAGTGAGTGAGCCTCTGAAAAGAGGCTTGCAATTAAAAATTGTTCTCTGTTCAAAACTGCACTGAATGGGCAAGATGATTCTGGCAAGATGATGCTGGTTCAGAGAATAATAAGCCCTTTTGCTTTTCTGGTGTTGTCTGCCAGGGAAAAGCAAATCTCACGCTTCAGCTTTGGAGTTTGTTTTGTGTTAGTCTGCCTGGATGTTTCAAAGAAAATGGCCTCATATTAGGATTCACTGCCATGAAGGAAACAAAAATCCTACAGAGCACAGCTAGACCTGGAAATCATTAATTGCAGATAAAAAAAATAGTTTTGAAATGAGAACAACTGCTTTTCCTGTCAAGAACAGATTGCAAAACTTATTAAGCTGTAAGATACCCCTCTGTTTTTGCTGCCTGAGCATGCACAGGCTTTGGTTGTGTACCTCACAGTGTGTGAGGATATCTGGTGCTGAGGATATCTGGTGCTGATGGCAGGCAGGCTAATGACCCAGTGCTTGTTCAGTCACACTGATTCTTTGCACTAACCCAGAAGAGGATCCTGTGCCACTGGTACCAATGACCCCCAAAAAACTTCCAGCCTCCAGAGCTACTGGACAGGCATCAGGCTCTCTACTTGGAGCAAAGCAGAGGCTCCAATCTACCAACAGAGCTGTCTGCAGAGGCTGTGCTCAACAGCTTTTTTCCTCTTTCTTATTTCCTCTGACCCAGGCTAATTGCTTCTTTCATCTGCACAGAGATATCCTGACTCTAGAGAACGTCAATTAGTGGATTTGTTGATTTTCCCCCCTCCTCATCACTGAGGAATGTAGCCTAAAGGAGTGGTTCTTCTCTTCTCACCCCATGTGTTGGATCTAGTTATCAAGTGACCTCAGGACGTGTTAGATCAGCTTATTGATCTGATAGGAAACTAATTATTTGAGAGGGTTTGTGATTTATGCTCTATCAGATCAGCAAACCCATGTAATTCACCATGGACTGCAAGGTGGTACAAAGGCAAAAAAAAATCATGTTTAGGGATGGGGTAAAAAGGAACCCACCCTTCAGAAGCAGCTCCCTGATGAGAATGTGTAATATAAAACTGCACCTCCAGCAATGGGCTTTCCTCACTCTTCAAGGGTTCTATTGTCTCACTAGTTAAACAACATAAAAGATGTAAAGTCACAGACTCCATGAAATAACCTCATCCAATTTGATTCATGTTGACAGAACACACAGAATCAATTGTGATGAACACAGCTGTCTGGAGAGGTTTCAGGTGAAGTGTCTGCACTGGGATGGAGCAGCCCTGGCTGTAGGGACAGACTGGGGTCTGGAACTGATGCCTTGGGAAGGCTGCCCTAGAACAGAGGCTGGACGGAGTTACAGAACAAAGCAGGGATTTATCCAAAGCATCTCCTCCATGGCAGCACCTTGGGCAGCACCAGAGCCCAGCCAGGGCTGCACCCAAGATGAACCAAAATGGCCCCAAAATGCACGGCCGGGCACGGGCTCTGTCCCTGGGATCAGTTCTGCTCCATTTGCACCTTGCAGTTCATTGTCCCATTGCAGCTTTAGCCCAGGCAGTCCCACCCTGCTTGTTTTTCTCTCTTCAATTCACTGTTGTTTATGCTTTTTGGGCCTGAAGCTTGTAACAATTGTCCTTGGTTCCCAAGCTGGAAAAGAATTGTTTTGTCTAACTAAGCTGAACCTACTGACATTAAATATGAAGCTCAGAGCTACACACCAAGGCAGCACAAAATCTGAAAAATATGAGTGCTAAAATTTAAGGCATCATTTCCCCCTTTTAGAGGCTTGACAAGGCCTTTACCTTGTTGAGTCTCTATTCTAAATATCTACTAATAATAGGTATTTAAAAACAGATAAGTATCTAACAATTGTAAATAACTAACAATAGTAAATATCTAACAACAGATAAATATCTAATAGTAAATAAATACCTACCAATAAGCAACTGGAGAGCAGTGCCATGGAAAGGGACCTGGGGGTGCTGGTGAAAGGCAAGTTGGACATGAGGCAGCAGTGCCCTGGCAGCCAGGAGGGCCATCCCTGACTTGGGGGCACCAGGCACAGCATCACCAGGCAAGGGAGGGGATTGTCCCCTCTCTTGGGGCTGGGGCAGCCTCACCTTGAGTGCTGGGGGCAATTCTGGGTGTCACAATGTAAAAAAAGACATTGAGCTGGTCGAGAGTGTCCAAAGGAGGGCATGAGGAGGGTGAGGGGCATCCAGGGGAAGCCGTGTGAGGAGCAGCTGAGGGCACTGGGTCTGTTCAGCCTGGACAAGAGGAGACTGAGGGGAGACCTCACTGCAGTCACAACATCCTCGTGAGGAAGAGGAGGGGCAGGCACTGATCTCTTCACTCCCACGACCAGTGGCAGGACCCAAAGGAATGGCCTGCAGTTGCATCAGAGGAGGGTTAGGTTGGGTATCGGGAAAAGGTGTTCCACCCACTGGGTGGCTGGGCACTGGAACAGGCTCTCCAGAGAAATGGTCACGGCACCAAGCCTGACAGAGCTTAAGAAAGGTTTGGAAAAGTCCCTCAGGCACTCTGTGCAAGGTCAGGAGTTGGACTTTGATGACCCTTGTGGGTCTCTTCCAGCTCAGGATGTTCTGTGAGTCTCTGACTGCAGTCCACTCCCTGCTTCAGAAGCTTTGTCAGATGCTATGCTTAGCGTCCAGCCCTTTTTTACTGGCTCATCATGTCTGCTGTCACCTCATACCTGTTGGGAGAGGTGTGGATGGAATTCTCTGAGTCTTATTCAATGACTGCTCTCTCAACGCTGTTTTTAATTAATCTCATTTAAAGGGACTCATTGTTTTATGGGCAGGGTTCCTTTGCCCCAGGAATTTTAAGTATTTTGATTATGAATACATTATTGAGCCAAAATTATTGTCTTAAAACATCAATAGTGTTACTTCTCCCTTAGTACTCCCTGGCCCTGAGGGAGTTGCTAGGAAAGGTTCTGTCATGAGGATGTGAATAAGAGGAAGGGAAGAACCTTGGGTCAGTATGGAGAAACTGAAAGTTTCCCATGAAAAGTCTCAGTGGAGATGGGTTTTTACTTCATCCCAGACTCCCAGTGGTGGAGGGACAATGTGCTGATGGGAGGGCTCTGTCTCCCAGATTAACATCCTCCTCCACATCCTCTTCCCACCAGAGACAGGAGCAGCAGATAAATAAGGCCATACATGCAGAGAGCAGCTGTGCCAATGGTGGTCACCACTCCAACAGTCTGCCTTCAACTCTTCTGGGAGAAAAAAAATAAAAAAATCATTGTCCAGATGGGAGCACTGTGATGGGTTTCTCTGAGCTTTATAAATCACACTGACCAGTTTCACATTTGGAATCATTAGTTCATTTCCATAGTAAAAAAAATGATGTGAAAGGTACAATATCCTGTGTCTTGAATTATGCATGTGGTTTTTTTATAGTGATATAAACTCCTTTCAAAGAAGAGTTTTACTCCCCTTAGTGATAAACCTTTTTTTTCTAAACGTTTTTTTCCTAAATGTTGTTCCTGAGTCCCTCTTTTAAGAGCATTCATGCACTTATCTGACTGTAGAAAATATGTACCATTACTGAACCTTGCAAAACACTCCATGTGTGATTTGTTTTGATCAAACTTTTAGACCAACTTTGAAGCAAAAGTTTTAATGTGGAACACAGAGCAGCCTTCAGGAGGAAAAAACTGCCAGCAACAGCCTGCATAAATGATGCAGATGTGGTCTCCCTCACACCATTTGTTCCAAAAAATGGTAAAACTTTGGGCTCCCAGAAATCACTGGGGGTTCAGGGTGCATAGCACCTGGCAGGGTGAGCACCTGCAAATACATTTTATTTGATGGCTACTTAACATAAAGCACCTGGGTCCCTGAATTGAATGTCCCTGAGTGAAGAAGAACCAAGGTCTTCCATCACTCCCTGGGAGAGCTTCCTGTTCATGAGCCCAGCAAGTCATGCCACCACCCTAGAGCCCAATAATTGTATTTGCAAAATAATGTGAGGGGGAGGAGGAGCACCTTCAGCATCCTCATAGAATAGTCTCAGCTTCAGAACAGCTCATGGCTCGGAGCAAAAAGCATTTTCCTGGGAATAGAGTGGCATGGTTTTGAACACCCCTCATCTTTGAGGCTGAACATGTTCCCTGTAGTTCTCGTGGTGATGACTCTGCTGCCAGCCTGTTTGCTGTGAGTTATTCAGAAACAAAACTTGTCTTTCTTAGGTGTGGCCTGAACATGGCCAATTTATCCAGCCTCTGTGGCATCTGGGGCAATAATGCCTTGCCTGAGAATTCAGCCAGGTTTGGGTTTATTTTAAGTACAATGATGCTGGTTTTACCAAGATCTAAGCGCAAGCAAAGCAGAAAAAGGCTGCAAAGCAAGGGACTGGCAGAACTTAGTTGCTTAAGGAAACCATTTGGCAAAGCACATGCTGGGACTGGGCAGGATTCATGCACCTAAATTCTACCTAAATACCTAATTTATGGATCTAGGCCAATATAATTCTAGCTGTGCTGCATACACTTCTCTGCTAGGGGAAAAAAAAACTATTTTGCATGGTGGAAGGTATCCAGTGTTCGGGGGATTAAGAGCACTTGCTCTGTGCTTTGCTTAGGCTGCGTGGAGAAATATTAGGACATGACCACTCCCACCTCAGGAGCCCAAAATGCACTCGATTTCCCCCTTGCTGTTGCCAGGCAGCTTTCCACAGCCCCTCACAGGAAGGGCCATTACTCACGGTACTCATCATCGAAGGGCTCCTGCTCTTAGGAGGGAAGGGAACTGTTTACAGAATGACTTGTGTTTCCCCCAGAGTGGTGTTCCTCTGGTAGTCCATAAATCCCAGGTGCTGTCAGTGCTGAGTGGAAATGAAAGGTATTGCTGGACAGGGAGGAATTCTTATCTTGCATCCAGTTACTTAAAGATAACGCCAGATCTTCTCACATTCACTGCTCTTTGTGTCTGGAATATCTTGTGTGGGACAACAGGGATTTAAATTTTTGACCACATGGCACGATGGGGACCAAACCACAAAATAGCTTGTCTGCCCAATTTTATTTTTCCTTAGGTGTTCAGAGTGGGAGAGGGGACAAAGCTGCCTGTCAGCTGTGAATTACCAATGTTTTGTGGACACGGGAATGCTGCGAGACTTCCCAGCTCCAGTGCTTACTCAGAAAGTGGTTTTGCAAGGCAAGGTTTCTCTTAGAAATATCACGGCCACGGCACAGCTTTAGAAATTGACATTTGTCATGTGAAACTTGCACCGAAGGCCTGGATGGCTGTGCATAAATGGACATGCAATCGGATTACTCGCGTGAATTAAACTACACACACTGGCACAGAGAGTCATTTCTGCAGCCGGGGATTCTACCTGGATCGCTGCCACCTCTCTGGAACACTGACACACACACCCACGACACATCCCAGACCTCCTCTGGAATAGGGGCACAAAACACGCACAGGGCGGTTTGCATGACGGGGAAAACATGCCACCCCTTTACACTTTGAGGACTAAAATAAGAAATTACAAAGAAATCACAAATTTATTTTCCATAAGCAATTCCAAAAACGCCCGAAGCGGAGGGTGTGAGAAGAGCGCGTTCACCGGGGGAGGAAATAGGACAAAACTTTCAATTTCCTTTGTCCTTGCGGACGCGATCAGGGATCTGCTAGCGGCGGAGCCGAGCATTTGGGCGATCGCAGCGCTGCGGGGCGAACGATCGCGGGGCCGGGGGAGCGATCTTGGAGCCGGGAGAGCGATCTCGGCGCCGCGCTCGGGCCGGGCGCGGCCGCCCCGCTCCGTCCACGCCTCCCTGGCCGCGGCACGGCCGCTGCACATCGGATCCCGCCCCCGTCCCCGCGGGACGGCCCGGCCGCCTCACGGCGCTCCCTCCATCCCCGCCCGCCGGAACCCGCCCCCGCCGGCCGGGCGCGCCCCCGCGGCCCGCGCGCCCCCGCGGCGGGGCGGGGCGGGGCGGGCGCTGCGCCCTCCCCTCCCCTCCCCTCCCCTCCCCAAGGTGTTGGCGGCGGCGGGGACGCGCTCGCCGCTCGTGCCCGCGCCTCCCCCCCGCCCGCGCTCCCCTCGGCTGTGCCCGGCTCTCCCCGGCTGCGGCGGCTCGGCCATGGCGGAGCTGAGCGCCGAGCGGCTGCGGGCGCTGCCCGGCAGCTGGAGTTACGGGATCAGCCAGGGCGGCCGCGTCTTCTTCATCAAGTGAGCGCGGGGCCGGCCAGGAGGGGAGCGGGGCCGGGCCGGGAGGGGCGTGCGGGGAAGGGAAGGAAAGGAGAGGGAATGGGAGGAGGGGGAGAGCAGGGGGCGGCGGGGCTGCGCCTGCCTGACTCGGTCCGTGTGTCCGTCCCCGCAGCGAAGAGGCGAAGAGCACGACCTGGCTGCACCCGCTCACCGGCGAGGCCGTGATCACCGGGCACCGCCGCAGCGCAGGTAGGACAGCCCGGAGCCCTGCCCGGAGCCCCGGCTCGGCCGCCCCTGCCCCGCCGGGCTCAGCCCCGCTCCCCGCAGCCCCCCGGGACGGGTCCCGGTCGCGCTTTGCCCGCACTTCGCGCAGTTGTTCCCCGCGGGCTGAGCAGCGCCGCGGTCGCCGTGCAGCCCTGCATGCCCAGCGTGCTGGCCAGCTTCTCCAGGCGCCTTTTCTCTCCCCCTGCCCCCGAGTTGTGCCTGTGTAATGTATCTGTCTCCGCTCTCCCTTCGTTGCCTTGTATCACCCCTGCGAGCCTGTGTAGTTACCATTAGAGACCGCCTCGTTCCTCTCGTGCTCCTCGCTGGCTACCCCGGTTATCCACCTGCACAGCATCCTTCCCCAGTTTAGCACGAAACCACTCATCGTATTTCTATTTCCAGCAGTGCCTAGATTTAACCACGATAGGTGTACTAGAAATGTAGGGGGCTGATTTCGCTAGTCACCTAGAAACCCTTTTTTCTCCCCGCGCTTGCATCCAGGCTGAGACTCTGTGTGGTTTCCAAGTGACTGGGAGAGGTGGAATAGGTAGGAGGAAAAAGGGCTTGAAACATTAGAAATAACTTGGAAGGGAGGAGGGTGGAATCTTTGCTTCTGCTGTTAGTTCCACTCTGGAGAAGTATCAGCAGGAGGTGCTGGAGGAGGAGGATTTACAGCAGACACTCCGGAGACCCGGAGCCAAACTCTTGGCTGCTGGAGCTGCACACAGGCTGCATATGCCGCTGGGAGGTGGTGGAGTGTAGTAATACGTGCAGTTGTTTTCATGTGTACAAGCACTTGGATAATCACGGGGAAATAATCTGCAAGTGAATTCATCTGTATCAGATTATTTGCTTTTTATCTTTTTATGTTTGGTTAATACTTATGCATTCAGGAATCAGAAATAGCCTTTTAGAAAACTGCGGGCAGCCTTTCTTTTCTTTTTTTTTTTTTTTTTTTTTTTTTTGTTTTTTTGTTTTTTTTGTTTTTTTTGTTTTCGAGTTGGGAATAGTTTAAAAACCACAGGTTTCTGGCTATTAGAACCCTGCAGTTTGATTTGCAGTGAAGGTTCTGTTGTTTGTAAGAAGTCATTTAATGCTGGGAAATGGAACTACTGATTGCTATCAGGCTCCTCTTGCTCCTGCTCTCAGTGCTCAGATTGAGAAAGTGGCCTTCAAATACAGCAGCATGCATGGGGGCAGATGTGTGTGAAGTGCTTTTCTTGTTCAACACCGGCATTAGCTGAGTATTAATTCTTTTTTTAAGCTATTCCCACTGTCCCTGTTGACTGATGATGATTTCCCAGTAATTTTCCAAGTGTCTCATTTGTTTCTGCTGTTAAGTGCCTTCTAAAGGAAATGCAGTTTGCTTTTGGGTGTCTGGAGTATTGTGTGTAACAGGGCAGAGTCATCATCAGATAAATTAAACTTGGCTGAGGCATGACCTTGGATACACTGACCACAGTTCATCAGTCAGATACCAAAGTGTTTAAAACCAAAATCTATTCCTGGAGTTTTCCTCATTCATGTGTATGTTAATGAACCTCTCCATACACAGATATAATCAAACAGCATTATTCTGGGGTTTATCTCTTCCTTTGCTCTGACCATTGTTCTGGAACCTAGTCAAAATATGTTCAGAATACATCTCCTCTTAAGATACAATTTTTGAGTGAATGGCACTTCTTTTGCAGATGTATATTATTGTAAAGCTCTCTGTTGAATAATTCTGTGAGACATGTTCTAGACGGTGAGGAAAGCTTTGTCCTCCATTATGGATGGAAGTGCTTTTTATTCTTTGAGCTATTCACCACTGGAAGGGTATTTTTTGCAAAGTTCTTGGAGCAGCCATAAATACTTCTGCTGGAGAGACTTCCTGTTTGCTGTACTTTGCCCCGTGCCATTATCGAAAGACACCTTGATTTTTGTTCTGCAGAAAGATGGGAGTGAAGAAAAAAAGAAGCCAGAGCAAATAAGTATTGAGGAGTATAAAAACCACCACATAACCCAGCCTGATTTTTTTTTTTCTTTAGGAAATGCATTCTTGCTTTTATAATTCAATGGGAGAGCACTACGTATCAATCATTATTTTTATTGATGGGGGCAAACTTTTAAGGTGCCAAACATCTCCAGAGCTTCCGTCACATCAGGAAACTGAAATTTTGACCATTAGTGTTATGGGGTTTTTTTTATATCTGGACTCCTGACTCTTAAGAGTGGCAATGGAAAGGAAGAGATGCACCCACATCCTCCACTAGATTTACATGGAAAACGATTTTCATGTAAAATGCAACAGAGTTGTAAACACTGCAGGAGCGGTTGTTAGTCACAACAGTGGTGGAATTATGCTAATACAATGCTAATGCTCTGTGGTGCAGTTGATATCGTGCCTCTTAAGGAGCTTGTGGCTTGCACGCAGCTCAGTTAGATGGGTTTTTGTTCAGATCTCTGCCTGCCAGGCGAGCTGGTGCTGCTGAGGTCCAAGGCAGGGAGACCTGGGGATGACTCTGAGTCCTGGGCAAAGGAAGGAGCATTAAACGAGGGCACACTTAAACCACCCTTGTTACTGTTTGAGAACCAGAAACCCCAATCAGGTTTTCAGGTGTGTAGCTTCTCTTGGCTTACAGAATTCACACTTAGGCAGTCTGGTGAGTCAATTCTGAAATCCTTGTTTCTGGGACTGAAGGTTTCAACATGAGGAATCAGACACAGTGTTTTAACTACCTTGGTGTTAGGGAGTAGAGCAGGATGGCTAGCATAATTTCTCATTTCAAAAGGTAATTGGAATGTTTTGCTGCTTGTTTTCCAGACTTACCCACAGGTTGGGAGGAAGCCTATACTTTTGAAGGTGCAAGATATTATGTAAAGTAAGTTGAATGTTTGTCACAATACTATAATTTTCAATTGGTTTGTGTAAATGTTGCTGTAATTCTGAATGCTTTCCATACTGAAACTGTGCTATAAATCCAAAAGGAGCATTTAAATTTTCATAGGACATCTCGTCCTTTATTTACTGAATTCTGCACAGCTGAAACAATTTGACTGTTTGTGCTAATTCAAGATGTTTGAGGATGCAGATTCAAGTGCAGTTTCTGCTGTGAATGTAACCATCTAGCAACAAATGTCCTCGCAAGCCAAGAAAACCTTGCATTTTTCTGTTTGCTTGACATTTGTGTGTGTACCCTCTTGTGCCATTAATGCTTTCACAAAGGCAAGATCTTACTTCATCACTGGGAGAAGAGTCTTGGTTTCAGCCCTATTCTCTAATTGCATGGTTTAATTTGGCCATTTTCTTTGCAGACCTCCTGCTTCTGGCATTGATTTCCTCTTTTTTTTTTTTTTTTTTGTTCTGGTTTTAGTATGTTTTGAGGAGCATGTTCACTATGGTAGCCTTACTGTGTGTATTGTCTTTTTGAATGAGAGACATGAAAATCGAGCTCTTGTATAGAAGTCCAGAGGGTGTATTGGTTGGATCTGTACAAGCTTCTTACAGGCTTTTCCTCTCCAGATAGTTAGACCATCCTCACCTGGAAAATTTTTAAGTGGCACCTATGTATATTTGGTTAATTTGCATCTTTTTCTTCTGTTTAACAATTCACAGGCTTTTCTCAGTTTATTCAGGAGTTTTTTGCTCACTGCACTGTGTGTTTGGTTTGCTGTCTTTAAATTAAAAATGTCATTAGTGTGGTAACTTTTTGAGTGAAGGTTACAGATAGAGTTTATAGGCTGCAGGTAGGTTTTCTGTGTTGCAGTGTTGAGCACAAGGTTGCTGCTCTGTGTCAGATGCTTTGCAGACAGTGTAAGGAGGATGTTATATGTGTGCTTCATGGTTTATTTTATATGAGTGTGTTTGATTTGGTCCTAAACAAACTTTAAAAACATATATTGAAGCATAATGCTTTCAAAAAATCTGACCAGAATAGGCGCTGTGCTGTCTAGGAGGGCAGATTGTTTGTTGATAAGCAGCATGTTTGTTTTTCTCTTCCATTCTGCCTTCTTGCAGTTGACATTGTGGGAGCACTGAGTAGGCATTGACAAGAAATCCACCAGACTGAGGACAGGGATCCATTGAGAATTTTACCTCTGGAGTTCTGTGCAGATTGTTAAATGAAGACAAGTGAGAATTAAAGAAAGCTGTGGTTGTGTGTGTATACAATGTGAAAAAAAATTCTTTTAGACTTTGAGATGGAACTTTTTCTTGTAGAATATGCTTATGAACAGTGTGTTGGCCAGCTGTAGTAACTGGAAAATAGGAACTTGAGTTCTCCTGGAATAAACAAGTGTGTGAACAGCTGTTGTAGAGCTCTTCTGGAGAGACTGACTGAGTGCTAGGTTGCTTGTGTACCCTTGTCCTTCCAAGATCTTGTGTTCAAGGTGTTACCATAACTGTGAAGATGCACATGGAGCTGATTGTTTTGCTGATAGCCAGCATCAAATAGCTCAGTTTGTGTTTGGAAGTTGAGCTGTCTTTGGAAACACTGTCTTTCCCAAACACTTCTGTGGGATTTGACAGATGTAGGAGGATAGCAGGGCTGGTGCTGTCAGGCCTGCTGAAAGGTTCACGTGGCCTGACCAGTTTGGCATCCTTAGTTAAATACTGGTTTGCTGTGTGGAGTCTCGGGCTGAATTTGAATTCCTGCCCAGTGATAGCTTCTCCTTTTAAAGCTGTCTCACATTCAGCCCTGCTGGTGCTAGAGAGGATGTGAGAGCTAACGTAGACAACGTTATAATCACTGTCTTCTAATCCTAGGCACTGCAACTCAGGGTGATGTGCTGATTACAATAATTCTGGTTGTCTGAATTTTAACTATTGTGGGGATTCTGCGTGAGGGGCAGACAGCACTGGCTGTTGTGACCTCCTGCCATGCAAACACCTCCATGTGTGGATGTTTAACCATAACCTGCTCATTTGGGTGTACTGATTTGCTGAATATTAGTGTTTGTTATGTCAATTGCAGTGTAATAAAACCATGGCAAAACTATAAATATTGAAAGCTTGCTTGTGGTTAGGTCTGAAAGAAACATATTGCTTTATGTTCCATATGAGTTAGGAGGAAATGAATGTTAATGTCATGCTCTTGGTGCTTCAGCCACTGGAACCTGTCTGTTGGATTCCTGTGTCCAGTCAGGGTTAGACAAGAAGGGCAGTCAAGTTTCCTGATCACATAAATAATTTGACCTAACTTCTGAGGCACAGCTTCAAATATGTGGGTTGAATAGAAATGTTTAACAACCTTCCTTTATGGTAAGATCTTATGCTAGACTGTGTTTGAAAATAAAAACCTTTTGAAAATTATTCTTCTGGTTCTTTAATAATAGGTCTTCAGTGTTCCAAGTGGGTGTGTTGCTGAATCTATTACTGTGCTTTTTTTTGGCTTTGATGTAGTAAACACTGTATAATCAAATTGGGATAATGTCGAGGAGATAATCGTCAGCTAAATCTTAACATTCCTTGCACTGGCATTTCAAACAAATGACTCAGTATACAGACTGCACTGAAATGTGATTCTTTTCAAAGGACACTGTATTTTTCTTGGGATGTGTGCACTCGGTTTCAGAATAAGTAAATACCAAACAGTGACTATTTTACACGTTTTTTTCTTCTCCCGTGGCATTGAATTTGTTCTAGTTTTAAAGTGGAAAGATACACTTAAACAGGGACAGATAAGGAGTTGTTCCCATTGCATACTGTGCTTTTCTGCTGGTGTACGGTTGTCATAGTAAGTTGATGCTAGCTAGGACTTTGACCTTTTTGGCATGTTATTTTTTCTGGGGTTTTTGAGCAGTAGAATATTTGCTAATGACAGAATCATTTCCCCACACCCTCCTCACTCACCTCTGGTAAACTCGAATCACAAAAGGCGTCCGTTGTTATTTGGAGTTAAAAAATGTGCAATGCTGGGATACCTTGTGTGCTCTCAGGAGAGCGGGTACATTGTTTGGGGGTTTTGTCTCTTTCAGGGTGAGAAATCGGGATTTGACTTTACATCAGACCTGTGCACTGTCATACCTTCATTGGCACTTGTGGGGAGCTCTAGCAGTAAACTTTACTGAAATAACTAAACTTTTACCCAGAATATAGGGCCCTTGACTGTAGGACTGATAGCATTCAATTACAACATCAGTTAAGTATTGAATCTTCTGTATTATGAAACAAAACTCCCGAGGCTTGAAAATAGCAGCAAACTTGCTAATTTTCTTTTGTCCTGCTTAGGGTCCTTCACTGGACTGGTTACTTGTGCTGAGTGTATTGTGCACTCTGAAAAGTTAAGGGCTTTCTTCCCAAAACACATCTAAGCTGGATGGTAGTATGGGAAGCTTAAGCTATTTATGTTATTTATAAGTGCCTGAGGAAAAGGACCCCACAGGAAAATCCCATTATGATACTTCTCAGTAGAGAAGATACACCTGGTCATGGGGCTCAGACTCCTCACCTGGTAAGAACATTGAGAATTTCCAACTTGATGTTTTTAGGACTTGGTGATGGCTTCATAATCTTTAGGCACCAAAGCACTGGGTTTGAGGACCATAAAATGACATAAATGTGTGTGTGCATTTATGCATGTGTTTGAGAACCCTTATAATTTGTGAAAATGACCCAGTGATCTAAAGTCCGGCATTTATTTAACTTTTCTTGCATTTTTGGTGCTCATTGCAGTAGTTCTAAATATATGTTCAATTTTGAAAATATTTTTTATCTTTTCAAACAAGGATTGTATTATTTAAATTACTAATTTATGAAATAAGGTTGTTTTAAAAATCAATCCAAAGATGATACTTGTGGAATTTTGCATCACTTTGCCAAGGTTGGTTTCTACAGAAGTACTTTTAGGTAAGCTGTTTGCATGTTAGAATTTGATTTTTCTTAACTTTGCTATAGGACTGACACTTTTTGGACAGTACAAAAGCTGACTGCAAAAGTGCTTAAAAGCTCAAAGAATCAAGAGGGTTGAAGTTTAATTTTTGGGGGTTTCTCTTGAAGTTTACTTTTTTCTGTGTTTATCAGAATAGTTTTTGCCTGTTGCTGGCTAAATTGAGGCATTGGCAAAGCCTGGCCAAAGCCAAGGTGAATTCACTGTTGCATCAAATAGAGGTTTTGTGTGTTTTTATAGAGACTTTTTTCTCAGCTCAGGTTTGTTTATTGTAGACATGTAGCTTGAAAATTGGGAAGGCAAGAAAAATTTATTAAGTGATTAAAAGGGATAAGATCTCATTCCGCCCCGAGTTTCTATTGTTTACTAAAATAAACCTGTGCTCATTGAGAATTCAGCTTTCGTTTGAACCTTTGTCTTTTATGTGCATTCTAAAGATCCCTTCCCATTCAGCTGAGACTTTCTCCAGAAAAATCAAACAGCCAGTGGTGTTTGCAGAAAAGCCCTTTCTTGAAAAGAAAAAATGCAATTTGAGAAAAATACGAACAGATCAAACTGTTTTTCTCCAAGAATAAGAATTGCAGTATTGCTCCCAGAAGTTCAGTTCTTTTCTTTTTACCTCTAACCTTTATTTTACTAAAATGAAGAATAAACTTAATTCTTTTTCTCATATGGTGAGACCTGTAGGTCAAATAATGGTGTATGTGAGAACTGGGACTTAGCAACAAGCTACCTTGTGCCTTTTGTAGTGAGCAAAGCTGTTCAGATGAGGAGAACTTTTTCTGGGGAATGCCTGCACATTTATTATCTGTTTGAACATTTGCTTCTTTCTTCCACTGAAATATTCCAAGAACCAAAAATACCACGGAGCTGGAGCTGGGTGTGGAGGTGGAAGGATTCTAGGCACAGGAAAAGAAATGGGTGTGGGTCAGAGCAGAGGTGGGACTGCATCCAAAAAGCATCTTCTGATGGCTTGGATGGGGAAGGACAGGGCTGTAGGTAGTGCTGGGCTGCAGGAGAAGGCTGAAAGGGTGGGCAGAATTGCAGGAGGAAAGGAGAGACAACCAGGCAGAGGGGAGCAGTCAGGAAAAGGAGTTGGGAGCTGATTTCCTAGGAGCAAGCTTAATGGGATTTCTCCCAGAGGGAAGGGTGGCAAAAGTTCACCCTGCACAAACAAGTTGTCTGACTCGTGTGCAGGTCTGGGAGGGCCCATTATCCCTGGCTTGGGAGTCTGTTTCAAAGTCAGGCTGGGAGGTGGAATATCAAATGTGAGTGTTAGGAATTGCTCTGCTTCTAAAGGCTCTTTTTGCCTATGACGTCTGTGGTTGATATTTTGAGCTGTCTCTTTCCTGAAGTGTGTTTCTAAATTGGGCAATACCTTAAATCTTCAGTTTCACTGACAAAGACTTGAAAGCATGAAGGAGCTTACTGATTTTTTTAATCATTACCAAGTTTTTCAACACTTGTAAGAATTAATGACTAATTATTTAAAACCACAAAAATACCTATACATAAGTAGTTGCATGAAATACTGAAGTCCATGAGAAAGATGTTGAAGACACTCAAACTTTTTTGATATTTGTGACCAAATTAGTAAACTAGCCTCCAGCTTTAGTACCTTATTTTTGAAGTCGAAGGATCTTTTCCTTAGCTTTGGTCTCTTTTGGTGATTAGGTACTAATAGCAGATTAAGTCAATATGCTCTACATTTACTACAGTGAAGTGAATCCTTACATGGTCTTTCATTTTTGGTATTCACCATGTGTGAAGGATGGCAAAAAGCAAAGGAAATGCTATCAATCAAAACTTACATGTAGGTGGTTGCTGCAATGTTTAATAAATGCAGTACTTTTTTTTTCCACAAATCCTCCCCTCTTTGCAAAAAAAAAAATTCATGTGCCTTCTTAAAAATGGTTTTGGGGCTGTTTCACCTTCCTGTTGTGTCTGGGCGCTGCACAGGCTCTTTTTCTTCTCCCCATCTTGGTACCCATATCCTGCAGCACCTGGAGCTGAGGGACACTTCCAAAAACACCTCATTTCTATTGTTATACATTACACCTCTGTTTGTTAGAACTTTCACAGGTCCAGATTCCACCTGGTGCCTTTTATGTCCTGCTTTTGCTTTAAAGGAGTTGCACCCACTTTTTTTTTTTTTCTTTTAATCCCTGTGGTCTGACAGAGTTTTGGTGTGCTGATCAGACCTGGTGTCTGTTGTGGTGTTGCACCAAGCCTGTTTTTCCTGCACATGTTTATGTTACCCCAGCTCCTATTCTAATGAATTACACTTGCATTAAAGCTGAGATACGCTGGGCTGGCAGTGCAGAGCACTCCTGAGTTCTCTCCTGTGAGAGGGAGAGAAGGCTCCTGTGGAGCTCCAGGCAAAGAAATCCTTGCTGGAAGCAAAGCTCCACAGCCCTGACTGCTGGGATTTCTGCCAGCAGTGGTGCCTGCGTGTGTGTTCTTTTCTGGGTTTCAGTAAGTAAATAACTAAATTTAAACTCTTTCCCTTCCCTCTCTCTCCCTCCTCCCTTGCCTTCTTGCTTTGGGATGTGTGAGATAACCATGCCTTGCAGTTCTCTTGCATTTGGTTGAGAGGAATGGGGGAATGGGTTCTCTGGCAGTGATGTTGAAGGGGGGAGAAGCTGCATGAGGAGCCACCATCAAAAGCAGAAATTTGGGGATGAGAACTTGTCAGTAGAGGCACTGCAGTGAAACTCTGCTTCCCAGGGCAGAGCATACAACCAGGAAGGTCTGGTTGTATGGTTGGTTGTGAAGTTGCATCTTTCTGCTCCAGATCTATGAAACTTGAATTGAATGCTTATTTGAAATTGTGGGTAGAGGAAAAAAAGCTTTTAAGACAGTATTTTGAATGCCTGTGTGGCCTGTGACTGTGTTGAAGCTTTATATAAACAATTAAAAAGACTTCTCCGTATTCAGGAGGCTCCACAAACTTAGTTCTTCATGGCTTTCTCCAGTGTGATGTAGTAAGAACAATTATTTTTAAGGAAAGGTATATTGCCAAGCAACCTAACCTTTAAAATTGGCTCCCTGCTTCTTCTTCTTCCAGAATCTATTAGAAATCATGTTTAATAGAAACAAGTGCTTTAAAAACAAATTTTGTGCTTTATTCACTGGAAATGTTTCAGTGTGTCAGACCAGGCAAGAGAGGTCCTAGTTAAAAGAGGTGTTTGAAAACAAAAATGCCTGATGAAAGTTCCAATTTCAAATGCCATCTTTCCATTCCAGTATTTCCTGGAAGCTTTTATCATGTTTACTACTCACTGAATAAGCAGGATACTGTAATTGCACAAATCCTGCAAAAACACAGCTTTGGATTATTTTCTGAGCTGTATTACTAGCAAAATTCTGTCATTCTGGATTTTTTGTTTTATTCCTTATTTTTTATTAAATCCTGCAGATTATGCAGCTGCTGACCAATGCCTGTAACATTTATCATTTCTGAGAATCTATTTTTGAGATGAGTAAAAGCATGTGATGTATAATCTTTAAATTTTTTCAATGAACTTGGCTTATAAAAAGGACAGAAATCTGTCTTTGAAATAAAATTTTGTGAGCAACAAGAATAAACACATGGTGCTCTGAAATGCTTATGGTGAAGAAGAAAACCTTTTAATCTGATTTACTTGAGTGCCTAAAAGGGGAACTTGGTTTCCTCATGGCTAAGACTGTGGGGGGAGAGTTTTGGTGTGGATTTTAGATTATGTTCACACCGTTTTGTAGGGTTACTTTTGTATTTTTTGATGAACGAGGAAAATCCTCTAGATGAATATAAACCTCTGTGATTGAAATCTTTTGGAAGGTTTGATGCAAAGGCTGAAAAAGAAATTTGCAAACAAAAATGCATGTTTGAGCAATCAATGTCGTAAGAGCAAGTGTTCATTTTAATGATGAATTTTAATCAGAAGAATGATGCAAGCTAAACCTCATTAGATATTCATATCATCTGTTCTGATCTGAAATCTCTCTTGTGGTACAAACTCAGATCTTCTCTGCTTGATGTGGGTATCAGTTGCTTACCTGGTCTGAAACATTGAAATGTTTTCAGTTGTTAAAGCACACAAATGTTAACGTCTTTTTTGTCCTGCAATGGATGGCCAGCAGGAGCAGGGAGGTCATTCTGTCCCTGATGAGGGCACACCTGAGTGCTGTGTCCAGCTCTGGCCCCTCAGGTTGGGAAGGACATTGGGACACTGAGCACATCCAGAGGAGGGCAATGAGGCTGGAGAGGGGCTGGGAGCACAAACCCTGTGAGGAAGCCCTGAGGGAGCTGGGGGTGCTCAGCCTGCAGAAAAGGAGGCTCAGGGCTGCCCCCATCACTCTGTACAGCTCCTGAAAGGTGCCTGTGCCCAGCTGCCCTTGGGCTCTGTCTGCAGCAGCACTGACACAGCCAGAGCACACAGCCTCCAGCTGCACCAAGGGAAGTACAGGCTGGAAATTAGGAAAAACCTTTTTTACAGAAAGAGTGATAAAGTTCTGGAATGTTCTGCCCAGGGAGGTGGTGGAGTCCCCATCCCTGGGTGCATTAACAAAGCCTGGATGTGGCACTGGGTGCCAGGGTTTAGTTGAGGTGTTGGGGCTGGGTTGGACTCAACGATCGTGAAGGTCTCTTCCAACCCGGTCTTTCTGTGACTTTCTATGAATTTCTTGTGACCTGGAAGAGTTTGGGAGCCTGAATATTTACACTCAGCAATGGGAGTCTTGGGCTGTGTGTTTGGAGTTTGTGGTCTGTTAAAAGCCCTGGGTTGGGGTTTCTTACACCCATCCCTGGGCACTGCAGCAGGATGTCCTGATCCCTGCCAGGCAGCCTTGGCTCCTGCCTGTGCCCCTCCTGTTGCTCAGCTCCAGGTAGAAATGAGCTGGCAATCCTGCAGTCTGCAAGGTCTCTTCATCCGCCTTACCTTGGAGTGCTGTGGAAGGAAGCAGGGTGGGAGCTGTGCCAACACTGCTGCCAAAGGTATTTTATTTCCCCTGTACTGAGCCTTGGATTTCTTTATCTGCAACTCCTGTCTGTCTGACAATTCAATAACTAAATGAAAGGGTTTTTTCCTGTAAACTGAATTTAGAGTTTCCCAGATTTAAACTTTCTCTGTAGTGATTGCCACAAAGAGGAGGGTTTAAGGAAAGGTTTTTGTTCTTAAGAGCAGATAAACTGACAACAAAACCATTAAATTTGCCTACTTTTCTAGGTGAATATATTACACAGTTCATAGTGAAGAGCATAAAAGGTGACATTTTAGAATTATTTAGATGAGTGATGCCTGGTAGTATGGTAAAGTGATATCTGTATAAATGCAAATTTAATGAAAGGTTATCCTTTTGGTTTTCCTGTTACCACTAGTGTTTATTTCTTACATATATATGCTCACATACATATACAGAGCACATTGTTCTTTATGCCTCTTCTGCAGACCACCCACTCCCAAGTTTCTTACCTGGAATATTTGCATTTTGCTTCACTTTCAAAACATAATAAAAATTTGCCCCTTTTCCTGAAGTGCTCCTTATTCTTGCATTCTAAGCTAGACACTTTGCAGTGTGCTTCAGAGTTGAGCTCACTCTGTGGTTTTCATCCAGCTTCAGGTGAGAGTGCCAAACCTGTCTAACAAGAAATTCGGGATTTCTGGTGCCTCTGATTGCTCGTTTTGCGGTTCAAAACAACAAAAAGTGCTATCAAATTCAGCAATTCAAATGCCAGTGTTTTATCCTGTTCATTAGAATCTTTTGTTTGGGTGCCTGCTGCCTCAAAACACTTTGGAGTTTCTGATATGTAAGTTCCTTGAAAATCTTGCTATTTAGTTGCTGAAAAGGTAGTGAGACATAAGTAGAGTCTGTTGATTAAAGTGCTGGTGTCCTATTAGGCTCTAAGTGGGATTTGCTGTGTTTCACAGCCCTCGATGATTTAAGCAAAGATTGCATCAGGCTGAGGAGTTGGAATTATCAGGTCTTAAAAGAAGAGGGGGACGAAGTCTTTTGCTCGGTAATGGAGTTGTTTTTTCTTTCTGACTTTTAGTGATGTTGTTTTAAAGTCATTAGTGCAGACAGAGACTTCTCAAACTTTTAATGAGGATTGAAGGTTCCATCGTTTTTGTCAAGTATTGCAATCGTTAGCTTAGACAAGAGTTCTTGCTTTTATTATTTTCCTTGAAAAACTGCCTTGCACAATTGTAAACAGAGTTTTCTTCTGGTAACTTAAGGCTTTTATTTATTTTTTCAAGGAGGTGAAGAAATGAATCTGGCACTGTTTCAGAACCTGTGTGTCTCATACACTTTCGCCAGGCTTGGTGTACAGGAGATTATTTTGCTGGCAGAGTGAATCTGTAAAGAACAAACAAAATGTTTCACTCGTTTGAAGATGGCCTAAGAAAAATTGGAGTAGAATTTGTGGAAAATTGGCTCTTGTATTCCTACCTAATTTCTTTGCAGCAGTGGGGACCTGAATTGTAATGACTGGAGGTGAATAGGTTTTGGATTTGATTTAACAGCTGGGTTCACCAAGTGTCTCTATTAGGACTGTAGAGTAAATGGTCAAAGCAGAGTTTATGGAGGATTTTATGGTTTGGGGTTTTTTCTGTCCAAATTTGACATAGATATGTCAACCACAACAAAAAATCAAATGCAATGCAGACAAAGCTGCAGTTGGCAGCTGTTACTTTGTTTTGATCAGAGGCGAATATTTCAAGTCTTCTGATCAGTTTATTTTCCTTGAGCTGAAATAATTTGGTTTTTTAGTAGTCTAAAAGCCTCTCTGCACCACTGGCTTGGAAAAAAAAAGAATAGGGATTTATTTATATCAGAAAAACAACTGTCTCCAACTCTTTGTCTCCAGTTCTTCTCTTCTGCTGTTTGACCTTCTCTTTCTCTTCCTTTTTATTTTATTTCTGTATACATGCCCTTATTGTTCACCCTACTATTTTCACTGTTACTCTGCTTGCTTCTAGCACTGGTAGCTCAAGGAGTGTTAGACATGATCTTCCCCAGTTGGACTGCATGCCAGATTTTCCTAAGGGGAATGTAAATACTGCGAGGTCAGTGCAGTATCAAATGCCTGCAGCCTGAAATGAACCCAGCAGGGTTTTCTGCTATTCAGTCAAAATTAAAACCTGCTCAGGATACACTGCTAAATGTTGAAAAGTCAAGACTTTGAATTATATATTAAGCTTTACGGATTTTTTTTTTTACTTTAATTAAGCTTACTCTTTCACATTAGTGGGAAAAAGTGTGCACTAGGGACTACTCACTAGAATTGTGGTAATTAACAGATATGTTAGAAACCTCTCTGTACACTGATGGATTAGATTACTTCATTTATTTCTATAAATGACAAAGAGGTGAATGTTTTTGCATGCTGCCCTGCAACATATTTAATACAGTGACACTTATGTGTTCAACCAATGTGCTGCAAATAAAATCTTCAGCCCATCCATTCCTCTTGTTTCCCCTCACCTCCTTCACTCCTCCCTTTCTGCCTGGAAAAGAATGGGCAGGGGTAAACTCACATGGCACAGCAAAGACAAATTGCTCTTGATGACTTTCTGCTGTGCTTCAAACAACCTGCTGGCCGTGCTTTGGAGGGAGAATTGCTCCCTGTGATCCCTTCAGCTCAGTGATGCTCTTTAATTTGCCGTGTGATGGTTTGAATTGCTTGCATCTGTGTGCTGCTAGGGACCAGAACTTCTCGTTTTACCAGGAGGGGAAGGAAGTAGAGATTAACAACTGGACTCGAGGGGCTTTTGCTGTGTAGGGCTGCTGTCAGTAAATTGAAATATTTTAGCTCTATTTGTCTTTCAGACTGTTGTCAGTGAAAGACTGGCTGGTGTTAGTCTGGGGAAGAATCCATCTAATTGATGAAATTAGAAGAAAATAACCTCTGAATATTTATAGACAAGCCAGGAGTTGAGTTGTTCTTTGGTATTTTCTGTTGGCCATGCCATGGCAAGACCAATTCTTTCTGCAGGTCTCTTAAGATGTCATGGTAATGTCACTGTGAAATGACAACAGAAAAATACAGCTTGTGGTCAGGGAATGTTTGCTTTCTTTAAAAATCAAAGCTGTTTTATTTTTCTGAGGAGATAAACAGTGTTGTGGTTGTTAGATAAGTCCCTACTGCTTCACAATGTTTTTGTTATGTTCCTGGTAAATTTTCATGGTTTTGTCTGGGAAACTTCATGATGCTCAGATGAAGCAATACTTGGTTATTGAATGCTACGCTTTGATTTTCTCAGTGGATTAGAGTGGGTATTGGAAATACCTATAAGAGCTATTGATGAAAAACTACAGTGCTGAACAAAGAATAAAACAGATTTTAAAATGAACAGTCTTAGTGGCTTTCATGTAAGCAAAGTAATGTTAAGTTCAAATGAATCCATTATGAAATACTCATTCTGAAGCAAAGATGAATGTATTATGGAGTGTAAAACTGTATTTCAAGAATAGAACTAAAATGCATTCCTTGAACAGCTTTATTAATGCTTAGTTTTGTGCCATTGGGCAGCATTTTTTACTAGCAATAATTTATTTGGTAGATGAACATTTCATACATTTTCTCTCTAAAAATGAAAAGAATAAACGCCTGTTTGCTAGGAGGCCATTCCTTAAAATATTCAAGTAAAAACTCAGGCTGTGAAGGAGTAGGAACAGCTCATTTATCAGTTATATTCTTTTAAAATAAAATGAAAAGCAATTTTTTAACTTAATAACAGAATGTACGTGTGGGGTTTTTTTGTTGTTGTTTATGTAATGATGTAATAGTCATTCCCAAAGTCCATTTGAAAATGATGGGAATTTCATCAGCAGGATGGCAAGAAGTCTGGCATGTGACTAGCTGTGATTTGTGAGGTTTCATTGTTTGTTTTTTACAGCACTTTGTAGCAATGCTGTTGAATTTCTAAAGTCGGGGATTAAGGGTGTTTTAAACACCAGTAAGTGCCTCATTTCACCATCTGGATTGGTTCTGGTTTGGGTTCTGCAGCTGCCTGAGTGAAGCACACAGTGTCCATTGGGCTCATCATGGCATCACTGGTTTTCCTGCTCCAATTCTGTAACCCCAGCATTTATTTTGGGAAGGATCCAATATTGCTGGCTGAGATGTCTACAAGGGAATGTAGGGTTTGTTTGGGTTTCTTTTTTTTTCAATCAAGTAGAACACTGGTCTTTTTTAGAAGCTTTTTTTGAAGTGTTAAATGATTCTTCCTCGTGAGGTGTGATGATTAAACATAGCATCCCTGTGCATCATTAAGACTTGAGAAAAAGTGCTGATATTTGGTTTTTATTTCAGTAGAAAAGGGTGGTTGCCTCTGCTGTCCTTTGCACAGCTGTGTGCCCTGTAAGACACTGTTTCATCCCATTGCTGAGTGAGAACAAACCACTCTGAGAGCAGCAGTGGTTTCCTCAGCGTGCCCCTGAGCCACTTGGGGTGACTTTGGAGTGTCACCTCTGCAGGGCTGCCTCTCTGCAAAAACCACGGGCAGCTCTGACATCTGCATTTCAGCATTTCTCTGCACCCCTTTTCTGTGCATTAAGCTTTTCCCAGTCACTGAAGATGGATTCTGAGTTTTGGGAGTAAGTTGTCACCTGCAGGAAGGTGGCTGCAGCACCTCTGCTCCAGGCGCACTTACAGGTGGCATCTGTTAGATTTTGTCACCTTAAATAATTGAATCCAAATTTGTTACCAGCCCTAAAATTATGTGGAGCTTATTGGCAAATACTCTTTCTTCATACACAGGTTTTTAATAACTATAAATCTAACTTTTTTTTTGGATGGGAAAGATTAAACTGAGCACAGATAATTGTTTCAAATCCTGATCACACCATAGACAGTAAAGTCTTATGTCTGAGCAACCACTGGAATATAATCATGTAAAAATTAAAGTTACAGGAAATTATGTTGCTGTGGAAAAAATAATTTGCTTTATTCCCACAGGCACTAATTATCAGGGCTCTAAACTGAAACTTGTACTTTTCTGTAAAGAATCCTTGTAAGGAAAACATAATCAAGAGCCACTAAAATCTCTGGTCTTATTTTTAGAGATAAATTGTGCTATTTCACTGGTTGCTTTCCAAGTTATGTATTGAAATGATAAAGCAAAAAAAAAAAAAAAAATTGCCTGACTAAATTCCACATAATGGTACATTCTTAGCACTCAGCACTCAAAAGAAGTGGGAATGGAGAAGAATGTAATTTCATAATACATTTCCATAATATACTACCTTGGGTTGACTGTGTTTTTAATCTTTTTTTTATAATTTGTGTACAAAACCACTGCTCATGTTTGTTCACTTTTCAAAGCATCTCAGCTTTTCATGCTCTTTATATCATGTTTTGCCCAAAATACCATGGAAATGTTAATTCTAGAGCTCTGTGGTGACATTGCTTTGAGCTATTTCTGATTGCTGTTTTGGTGATTGTTTTGACCACCAAAATTATATAAGACCATTGCTAGTTTGTAAGCTATACTTGGATATTTAATAAATTATATATATATTTACTTGCTCAAGGCATAGTAAAGAACAGTATATAAATATTGTGCGTGGAAGGGTCTTTGAAGCTGGGATTTTGTTTTCAGTAATTTGCTGTAACCCCTTCCAGTGTTCCTGCTTTATGATTCACCTGATGCTGTGGTAATGGCCAGGGTAATAATTTGGGGAAAACTGACTCATGAAAAGCTGGGGAGGTGCAAGTCCCAAAAGAAGATAATAGTACAGAGTAAGGGCTGATGTGCATCAGCAGCTGTAGGGATGTAAAGATTTTGTGAGTTACAGCAGTTAAAAGGGAGCTCTGTGAGAACAGGCAGCATCCCTCTGAATGGACACATTTCTTCAAAATAAAACTTTCAATGGAGCAAAGAAAATATTTACAAGAAAGTTTATTTCTCCAAATGCTCAGGAGCAGGATTGATGTGCAGTCCTGGCAGCTGAGGGGAGAGGGATGAACACCCTACATGAAATTAGGACAGGAATTTACATACAGGAGCTGCTTCCTTTGGGCTGAGAGGAACTGCAGTGTTTTCAAGATATGACCTGTCTTGGCAGCAGATGAACTGAATAGTGTGAATTCATCAAGAGTTTTTGTGTCTTTGTACCCTGTTCCGAGGCAGCTGAAGTGGTTCATGTTAAATATTTTATGTGGCTCAGCTCTCCCTTTTAAAGCTTTTTTTATCTAACCAAAATTAACCATCTGTTTGTCGGACGTTATTTTGCCACAAAACCAGATTAAAGGTTTTCTTTGTGGTGCAAGATGAATAGGTGGAAGAATAAGAAGGTAGAGGCCAATTAAAATATTTTCTTGGTTACCCTGTGTAGGTAGTCAGCATTAAAAAAAAAGAGATGTATAATGGCATTCTATAGAAAATTTATTTTGGTAAATGTTTTTTCCTCTATATACTTGCTCATTTTGAGTACTTAATTGTTTTCTTGTAATTTTTTTTTCATTTGCCTGGGGAGAGGGACTTTTCAAAATTAAGCTAATAACCAAAAAAAGCACATCTGTGTAGTGTTAATACTGGTTCAAGGTTTTTCCTCTTTTTAGCTGACATGTAGTTTTCATTCTTTAGGTACCAACTTGAACATTGAAATCCCTTTCCTTGCAGATTTTACCACTGGTTTCTTTAAATAATAAATTAAACAAAATATAACAATCTGTTTCTTATTTAAGATAACCAGGAAGAAAGCTGCCCTCTCACTTCAAGTGTGTCAAGGTGAATACTGAATTCAGCAGTAACACACAGTACAGAGGAGTACAAACTCAATGTTCTTTCAGACTTTCAAAGATTTTCAAATATATCCCAACTCTTGTGAATTGTGGTACAGATTTTTGTGAAGAGGGCACTAAAATTAAATTTTAACTTGGAGTTAAATAACAGCTTGCTTTTTATTGTTCCCTGATGTGATCTGAATCTCTGCAAAGGCAATCTGCAGATAATATATGTTATTTTATCACTTCAGCTTATGGAGCCACCAGGTCCTAAATTTTAGTGATGACTTTCCAAAGTTGGATAAGTTGGTTGTTTGGGGTTTTTTGTTGTTGCTTTTTTGGGGATTTTTTTACCTCTTTATGTCTCCTTTTGAGCCAGTATCTTAATTGAATCCTTTATTTCCACTTTACTAAAATAAACTTGGAGCAAATGTTGCTTCTTGAGTGGATATGCATTTTAAAAAAAGTTACATGCAACTTTATCAATTTGTTGTCTTACTGGTATTTCTAATGCTTAGAGAGTCCTAAGCTATTTAGGAGAATGGGATTATTTTAATGATTTCATATGGAAAATACAGAGGAGATAATTCTTTTTGATTTTTAGGTGTGCTCTTTTTTGTCACAACACCATTGCTTTTCACTGACCTTTTCATGCCAGGATTTCTGGCTCTTTTTAACAAGATTTCCCTTGCCTATTTGAAAGGCAGCACTACTTGCTCAAATTCGACTGATATCTTCATGATGCTAAGCTTATGAATTGGCAGAATTGCATGCCCTCAGGATAGGAAAAAAATGTAATCTATTGATATTTGGATTATATTTTATCACTTCCATTTAGGAGAAGAAGCAGAAACTGTGGCCTTGAGAAAACAGACTTCTTGAAATCAAGTTGCAGCTGGAAAAGTGGAATTTTTAAAGACCTGACATCTGAAATAATATTGTTCCAGTTCAGCATGTCTAGAAATAGGAGCAGAGTTGTAGGCTGTAGTAGTACTGGTTTAACAGGAAAGTGATATAATGGAACTGGAGACACAGAGGAGCTTGACAGGGGTGCTCAGAGATGGAAGAGCTTCATTTGGAGAATGCCTGGAATACCTCACTGAGGGCTGAGAGTGCAAGTCTCCAAAGTTAGAAATGGTAGAAAGGCAAGTGAGGAACAGATTTGCTGTATATTCCAATAGGAGAGGTGCCAGGAGGAATCACAAATCAAGGAGAGCTGGCTCTTGTCTCAGGTGTTCCCAAGGTCTGAAAGAAATCTCTGTTGTTCAGGAAAGTGGCTGAAAACAGCCACTTTCCACATGCAGCCATGGAACCCTCTGCTCACTCCTTTTATTTGGTAGCCCACTTGTGAATCTTGTAATGGCCAAAGCAAGGCTGTTACTGTCATATTTTCTGGAAAAATCTCTTTGCCCAGGATTTCCTCCTGGGAAGCTGAGAAGCCTCAGAGAAAAATGAAAACAACAATTATCTGATTTACTTCTCCTGTGTTTTGCTGCTTTAGAATGTGGTTGGAAATTGTTTATCCCACACGTGAATTGTTTTAACTTAATGACCAATCACGGTCAAGCTGTCTAGGGCTCTATAAAAGAGAGTCACGAGCTTTTCATCATTTTACCCTATATCCTTGCTCTATGCTTTAGTGTATTTTTAGTTTAGCATTCTATAATAGAATAGAATATCATAATATAATAAATTAACCTTCTAAGAACATGGAGTCAAATTCATAATTTCCTCCTTCGTCCTAGAAACCCAGCAAATAGCGCACAAGGCATCGCTGTGCACCCCACCTGTGCCAGGTGTTTGCTGCTGATCCCAGCCCTGCTGTGTGCCTCCAGGCTGCTCCAGCAGCTCTGGAGAGCGGCATTCATCACCAGGGAATACATTTTAATTGGCCAGGAGTCAGTGGGAGGAATGTTGCTTTAATTATGGTGCTGCAGGTACTCAGAGAAGCTCTTGCAGAATATCTCGGACTGTATCTTATCACTGAAGCTTTGATGGGTGCTGTGTGTGCACAAAGCGTGGCTGCATGGGAAGACTTAATAGTTTGCTTATAGTGATGTTTTGGCTTTAGCTTGTTTTGAAAATAAACTATGTAAACATGAAAATCTCACTGATCTTCCTACTGAAGCTTTACTAGGCACAGAGATTTAATGAGAGAAACATAAAAGTTGTGAAATCATTAGATACTGTCTGCTGGCTGAATATTGATTCAGACTGGTGTAATTGACTTTTTGCACAAAGGAGTTTGGGTGACTGAGTTGGAACCTGGCAGAGAGATTTGAAAGCTGAATTGTTTTTCAGATTATAAATGGATTTGAAGTATTAAACTTGTACCTGCTTTCAGAAATCCCATGAGATCATTTTAGAGATAGTAGGAGATTAATTTAGATGATACAAGCTTGGGGAGGGTAGAGTAAGATGCTTACAACAGTCTAAATGATGAAATATTTACTTACTTGATAAGAAAATCTTCTCTTTCTTCCTTTCTTCCCAAAAGATCTGTTCTATCAAAGCACATGGGCTTTGAAGAATTACTTTTCTTCAACTCAGTACTTGGATTATTAGGAAGTAATTACCTTTTCTACTTTATTCTCTCATGAAATAAATTCTTCGAAAAATATAACAAGTGGGATAGTGTAGTAGAGGTTTAATCATAGTTTAGACAACATTTTTCTCTAAAGCTATGAGGATTTGGGGCTTTTTTCCTTTTAACTAGTGAAACTATGGATTTATTTGAGTAATGAATCTGGAAACTTTTTTACATGTGGATCTAAATGTTGATCAACTCTGATCGTGAATTTCTGTTTTTCTAGGACAATAACCTCAGAATATAGAGTTGCGTATTCATAAAATCTGAGAGCCAAATACTTACCTGAGTGTTGCTAATAGTAAATCACTGTAGGTTGCATACACACAACTCCAAAAGGAAATTGGAGGACAAGAACGCTCTGTTGGAAGGTTCTCTGAAAGGTTTGGTGTTTTGGGCTCAGTATTATCTCATGTTATCAAACAAAACAGAAAGCCTGTGGTGATGCTCCTTTTCAGATGTTTGAAAGAGTGGAAATACAGACTACTGCTCTGAAACAAATGATGGTGTTTGCTGTTAAACTGCATTTATGGGGATAGACTTGTAAACTCTCTCAAATGATGGGAATAAATTCCTAAATTTGCTGGATGTGCCACTGGACTATCTTTAAAATATGAAGAAAATGCTATAAAGAGAATTTAACTGGTGAAAGCAGCTTAGTGTAGCAGCTGCTGCATTCCTGCTGTAGGATTTATGTGCTTTTAATGATTTCTCATTTGGGCTGGGAGGAGCAAGATCAGGAATAAGTTATCTAATAGCACTGGAAACCTGGGTTCTCATATGGTCTAGTAAACAAGGGAGAGCTGAGTAACAAGAATATTGGAAACTAACACTTTTAAAATCAAGTTTGTTCATTTAAGTTGTTCATCACCAGAAATTAGGTTGTGAAGCTTCTACCAACACTGCCTGAATTAAATCCTACCAGGTATTCTGCAAAGCTTTTAAAGGTATTTGGTGTCCTTTTTTTTTGCATGGTTATCCATTTGTGAAGAGAAAATAAGGAAATAAAACTAAAGAATAGTTGACTGAGTTTCCAAATAATCCTGATAAAGATCTTGCCATGCTTTCCCAATTTTCAGGCTCTTTAATTTGGACTGGTTTGTGACTACTCCTTTATCCAAAAAGAAGTCAGTTTAAATCCTGAGAAACAATAGAAGAATTGTTTGGCAGAGAAGTCAGCAACCAGTATCTTGGCACTGCCTTCTGCTTTTTAAGCCAGGTTGCTGACAGCAAAAGCACGAACAGAACTTTGAAAAAAAAAATTAAAATCTCCAGTCTTCCAGAAGCAAGTCTAAATGGAAAATGGAGTCCACTCTAGAGGGACTACAACAGCTTTCTATGCAGTTACTTTAAAATTCTTCTGCATACAATAATGACACTTGAAATCTATTTTTTACCTAAAAATAGTTTTTGTTTTCTGTGCAAGCTTTTTAGCTCACATAATTACTTGCACCTAATCTAATGTAGTGGCATGTCCACATCAAAAATTATTGGGGTGCAGCTTTCTAATTTTCATTCTCTTCAAAAAACTCTTGGGACCTAATTCTTGCAGAACTTTTTGTAATAGCTGAAGAAATTGGAATACAGGAAACAAGATGAGGAATTTGACATAACTTAGAAGTTATGTCAAAGGCTGCATTTGTCAAAGCAGCATTTGCTCTCTGCCACTGTTTGATGTGTAATTTTTCAGCAGCCTGGAAGCAATGGTGGATTGAGGCTGCTTTAAGTGCTGACAGTATAAAGAATGTAAGTAGAATAGGGGAAAGATGACAATAGATCTTCTTCAGGCTCTGCTGTACAATTTTGTATTGTAGAACGGCTTGGCAAAGATCATCCATGGCAGGGACACCTTTCACTATCCCAGGTTGCTCAGGGACCATCCTGCCTTGCCTTGGACACTTCCACAGATGGGACAGCCACAGGGCAGCCTGTGCCAGGGCCTCACCAACCTCATCATGAAGAATTTCTTCCCAATATCCAATATAAACCTATCTCTGTTAGTTTGAAGCCATTCCCTCTTGTCCAGTCCCTGCAGACCCTTAAAAATAATCCCTCTCCATCTTTCCTGCAGCTCCCTTCGTGCACTGGAAGGCCACAATTAGGTGACACCTAAGCCTGCTCTCCTCCAGGCTGAACAATCCCAGCTGCAGACAGAGAATTACACTGAGTGGATGTGGGTTTGCCAAGCTCAAACATCACATTAATAAAATAAGGGAAAAGACCATTCATTTAGCTGACTTGATTGTAAGCACTGTTTTTTCTCCATGGATTATTTGATGTGTCTGCTGGGTTTAAAGGTAGAAAAAACGTTTTCTGTATTTGATCCACCTGTTATCACGGCACAGCAGTAAATGTATGGACCTCTGTGCCTAGAAATAGAGATAATATTTCTGAATATTATTGTATTTATGAATACCCAGACTTTTGTCAGTTTTGGCAAGATAACTTCAGGAAGTTGGCTGTGCTTTGAAAACTACTGTCAGAAGCTCGAAGTCCATGGCTCACTCCAAGGAGAAAAGTGTTCAGGGGTTTTTATTTGCTTGTGTTTTTGTGGTACCTTTGGAGCACTTTGCCAGGATTGGTTCATCTTGGCTTAGAACTATAAAAGTTATCAGTGCCACAGATTCCTTTTCCTGTGGTTATGAAGTCTTTCCTCTCTTACCATAATTTTTGCAGCGACAGGGCTAGTGTCATCAAACTGAAATTGTGTCCATTGTAGGACTAATTTACAGTGAGATATGAGCTGATGTGAACCTGTGCCACTTTCCAGAAGAGCTGCTGCAAATATCAGCTCCTCAGACAGTTTCAGCTATTCAGGGAAAAGACTTTTATGCTGCCATGGGCTCCATCTGCCTTAAGAGGGTTTCTTAATGCTGAAATGTTTCTCACTAAATATCATATTGCCTGGTACTGCTATATGGGGGGAAAAAATCTGACATGTAGATTTGCTTATAGTTTTTATACAGTGTTTTTATGTGCATACTTAAGTAATGCCAGCTCAGTATTTCCCTGCAGTTCTCTTGTGTTTCTATTTATATCTAAAGCTTTCTTTGATTAACTAAAACAGTAAGTAGGTGCTATTTCTAGCATTAGAGGCATATTGAAATAAAGATGTGAAGATATTCTTTGAAGTCTGCTTTTATGGCTGCCTCCAAAATCAGCAGAAACTTTAGAACCCAGCAAAACTGAATATTGTTTATTGAGTTGAATGACTTGCCTGTCTGTTCACAGAAGTTTGAAAAATAATGTTGTGGGTATAGCTGAAATGGAAGATGAGTCAGGATTAAAAAGTAACTGTACTCCCAGGAATTCATCAGAAGTGTAGAATTAACTGCTCTGGTTTAGCAGTGTGTGTAGAGACCTTAAATAACTAGAACTATCTGAAATGAGTGTAAAACCTGTGCATTACACTTGTAGGTACAAGTCTAAACTTTTAGGAACTTTTTAAAGTGACTTTGGGACTGGGGGAAGGCTACTGTGTGTTTTCTTTTGACTGTCACGTGTTTGTGTGCATATGAAACAAACTTTTGATATTTAGTCTAGTTTTTCCTGTCGATTTCAGTATCAAAAATTCAGGTCCTCTCTTGGAGTTCTAGATCATATCTAGAGACCAAACTATTGAAGTTAACATAAGAAAAGGAGTGCCAAGCTGACTGAGCAGGTAAAGGTTTGTTTTTCAATCAAGGAGGGAAGCACCAAATAGAAAATAATGGCCAAAGGAACGTTTACCTTGGCTACAAGTTCCTGGGGGAATTTGAATCTTTAGGTTTTCTTTGACTTGTTAGGATAATTGATTAAAACTAAACCAAAACACCAAACAACCAAAGAAGTTGATTCAGAAGTGATTTAGCAAGTCATTAATCACATTAATAAAATAAGGGAAAAGACCATTCATTTAACTGACTTGTTTGTGAGCACTGTTTTTTCTCCATGGATTATTTGACATGTCTGCTGGCTTTAAAGGCAGAAAACATTTTCTGTATTTGATCCACCTGTTACCACAGCACAGCAACAAATGTATGGACCTCTGTGCCTAGAAATAGAGGAGTATTTCTGACTGAATACCCAGAGTTTTGTCAGTTTTGGCAAGATGACTTCGTGAAATGCTTGTGCTTTGAAAAATACTGTCAGAAACAGTTTTCAGTGCAGAAACTCTGTTATTGGGAATTGACAGCTGCTGCTGCTGTTGCTGCTAACTCTTCCAGGGCTATTTGACACAGCAAATATCATTTTGTCAGCAATGACAGGGGCTTTTGCCAGCTCTTGATGATAAAGAAATGTAATTATCCTTGAGAGGAGCATAATCTGTGACCTGCTTCATCTCAGCTCTTGACCAGGAAGGCCGAGGGGGCTCTGTCTTTGAAGATTGTTGAAACTTGACTGCACAAGGTTCTAATTAACCTGAGCTGGGTTTGAGGCTGTTCCTGCTTGGAGCACGGGGTCAGAGTAAATCAGCTCCAGAGGAGTCTCCCAGCCTAAATCACGGGGTGATGTTTTGTCACTGAAGCAGTGGCTCTTTGTAAGATAATATTAAATTAATTTTTTTCCCTATGGACATCAGCTTGTGGCTGAGGTGTAGAAGGATGAGCACTAAGCAGAAATGTAACTGCAAACACAATCTCTGTTCCTAGAATTCAGTGATACCAGGGTGAGTGGAGGTTGGGTTTTTTGGATGTTTTTGTGGTTGCCAATGCAGTTGTAGGTTACAGAGAGTTCAAAATGTCTCTGAAATTGCAGTTTGCTCAGTAATGGTGAAAACTGGGCGCCTCTGTGGATCCCAGTACCAATGAGAGGTGATGTTCAGTTTAGTCCCCCTAAACTAAAAAGAAAAAAAAAAACAAGACTCACCTTGAATTTAATCTTTAAAATCTTGGCTGTGTGTACCTGGGAGAGAACTGAAGCTCAGACTGAGCAAAGTTAGTTCGGAGCCGACTCTGGAGTGGGATGAATACTGGGAGCAAGCCCCATGCCCAGGCTCCTCACAAAAGCTGCAGTTTGACTTTATTTGCAGTGCTGGAGTTTGCTGGGATGTTAAGAGAATGCTTAAAGACTCCCTTGTATTATATACCTGAGCGGGTATCATAAAAGATCAATATCTGAAATGCAGAATAAAAGTTAATGGAAGTGGGTTAAGGCACCAGCTTGTCCTGAATGTGGTGAACTGTGAAGGAGAAATTTACTATGCTTTTACTTTGTTTAGTGTTTTTACTTGGGTTTGTTATATTTATAGACTTTATTTATAAAAATATTTATGTTTAATTTTACTATTTGTATTATTTATATTTAATATTATTTATGTTTATAGATTTAATTTTTTTTATAGCATGGAGTACTTCTACTTCCTATTCTTATGTTTTGTTTGGAAGTGCTAAGTGCTACAGTTACTATTAAGGAAAATCTCTATACTGCATTGAGTTTGGAATGTAGCACTTTTCAATTTATTTTAAAAATATTGAGATAAGTCTTAGTAATCAAATTAATCTCTTCTTTTAGGATGCACATCTCTCTAGGACAAGGCATTTTTCTTGGGTTTGTGCTTTACTGACATCTCAGGAATAAATAAAACAGCAGAGGGAGCTTGGTAGTGCCTTTAAATTGTATAAAACAACAGCAGCCAACCAAAACAATCCAGCACTTGTGTACCTTCTTGGGAGAGCACTGTGGTGCACAAATACAAATATGCAGTGAGGCTGCAGAGCAGGGTTGTAAGTTGTCTCATTTCTGGTTTGGTCCAGTAAAATATTACTATGTCAGAGAGAGGAAAATCTCTTTTTGCTTTTTAAACACTAAATCCCAAGGATGATGATGAGATAGTGTTTCTGTTTGGTTCATGTTGTTGTTTTTTTCCTTGTGGCTAGACAACAAAAGAACTCAAATGTTAAAATCTGTTCTTTTATACTTTTTTTTTTTACTAGTGATGTGTTTTTGTCCTTTTATATGTGCTTCTCCATGAGGCATTTAATGCTAAATCATTTTAAATTAAATTGGAGGATAATTGAATGTGACAGCTTTTCTGGGTGTTATCACACAAACTAAGTTTGATTTGATAAAGCATAAATCAAATAAGTTGTTTGATTTCTGTTGTTATTGTTGTTCTTGTTTGGTTGTTGTTTTTTGTTTTGAATTCAGTGGCAGTTGAATATTTACACTTGAATAGAATTGTTATAGGCACAATGTTTGCCTAGATGTTTCTGGTTTGCTATGGGTGTAAAATAAATTGAAGTAAGCAATGCTAATAAGAGTGGGGCTCCAAGCACTTTAACACAGTGCAGATGTAATCTACCATTATATATTTCTGCTTTAATTGACTGTTTGTTGATGCAGTACCTTCAAACAAACTGTATGCTATGAAACCTTAGGTGTGTATAGGTTTTCAGGTACTAAACATTTCTCTCCATAACATAACTGTAATTTATATATATATATATAGGTGTATATATATGAAATACATAGGTGCTTCCATTTTTCGTTCTTCTCCTTTGAAAAGACCTAGAAGTCTAGAAACCAGTACAGTAATCCTAGTTTAATTTATGCTTCAGATCTAATTTAAAAATTTTAACAGTTCCCTCTGGTAAGTGGCAATCCAAAATGGGAAGAGAGGAGCATGGACTTTAGTAGAAAATGTGTGCTGATGGATTAATCTTTTTTTTGTTTGTACTAGAGCATATTTTATGGAAGCTTGATAACAAATGCACTTAATTTGGGAGTTTAATTTTTTTTCATTTTTACTGTCTTTTGTATGTCTTTTGTACTGTATGTCTTTTGTATGTTTCTTGTGCTGTCTTTACTGCCTTTTCGTGCCAGTAAGTGAGTTTCCTGATCTTACTCCATAGGTACAAGAAGTAATTGTGGGGAGAAGCTTTGGGCTGGTGGCTGTGGTCACACACAGACTCATAACTCAGTTGAGGTCACATTTTTGGATTGACTGGGTTTGTGCCCTCTCTGGAAGCATCAATTAGTGGAACTTTCCTGTGGCAAATGCAGATCACCTCAGAGAAAAACAGCTTTTCCTCTTTATGTGGGGGAAAAGCAACAAGTGTGGGTACAACTACCCTGGGACACCTTCATTGTCTCGTTGTCCATTTTCCTTGTGCATCTTCCCTCCTGCCACTATATTTAAAACCTCAGTTTCTCTTGTTGCTGTTGTCACCTGTGCCAGCTTGTGAGATTTTCACTGGAGGAATGTTGATTTAGGTGGTGCTGTCCTCAGCCTTGATTTTCAGCCCAGGGGAAGCCAAGCAAGCAAGCCCAGGGCTCCAATGTGACCATGAAGAGATGAATTTGTTACATGTTTATAATGGCATTTGTCTGCTGGAAGTAATTTCAAACGTGCCTGCTGTGGGTTAGAGCTCAAATGTGATTAATCCCTACAAGGTTTTGTGTAAACAGATAGAAGCATTTATTCTGTGTGGGAAAAAATGTTATGGCGAAGTTGAGAAATTAATTTCTGGGTGATACGCTAGAGAATCCACTACTTAATCAAGAAATCTTTCCTGAGTGAATTTTCTGGAGCATAAAAAGCCTTTCAGATTGTTTGTTTTTCATCTCTGGCATACTTCTGTGCTAGCTCCAGACCAAAGCAGCATTGCTGCATAGTTCTCTGTTGTGTGCAAGTATTTCCAGTTTGATGGCTGTCAGAGATTTCCACTGTGCTTTCACATCTTTAACGTGTCCTAAATTTCTTGCCATTCCCTGGTAGAGCAGAGAGAAGGCTGCCTAACCAGATGCTTTCCAAAATGAGGAGTTTTCCAGCCTCCAGAAAATAGAGCAAGCCTGAACTTTGGGCACCTCCTTGAGTGAATCTGTGGTGGTGAGCTCATCGCTGCAGTTAATTTTAGTTCATGTGTCTGGAAAAAATTTGGAAGCAGAGACGAAGAAGTGGTACAATGAGGAATAGACTGGAGGAAATTCTGACTTGTAGAGTGCATGGCCAACCCCAGCTGCCTACCTCATCATGGCAGTAGCTGCTGTGAATAGTGTAGGGGAAAATAAGTTTAAAAAGACATGGAAAATTCAATTTGACTGCCATGGTTTCATCTGGACGCGGCAAAGTATTTGTAAGAGTAACAATAACACCGTAAGCAGCTCATTTATGGAGCAGGATATTGAGAACACCCTACATGCTGAGTCTGCAGCTTCTTCACTTGGTCAAACCTGTTTCTTTCAGAAGCAGGGGGAATGTGAGTCATGGCTGCAGTTGTGTCACCTTCCAGGAGAAGCTTTGATCTTTGATCTAGCTCATGCTCATTTCTCTGACAGTGGTTTTGGAAGTACAGTCAGTGAACATTTTTTTGTGGGGCTTAGGGGTGGCTGTTCCTTGTGGTGGGTTATTTTTGAGCATTCAAGTAGTGCTCTTCTATTAGAAATGGTATTTATGAATAAAACTGCTGGAGTTTAGCACAGGACAAGGAACCACTGACGCTGTACTTAAAGGCTGTAAATGATGCAGGGCTATTGAGGCTTAATGAGCTCAGAACCTTTCTTCTAGACACAGAGACTGTAAAATGAGATTGTCCCACCTGTTCCTGGTGGGAATGCTGTCCCTGTACTAAAGGAGTGATCCAGGTCTGACTGCACTGATCTGCATTTGCCTAAGTAGAGCCTAACTCCTAACTTAGCAGCTTGACTGCTCAAGGGGGGTACTAATTGCCAGGAGAGGAGTTCAGAACTCTGAGCGAGAGTAATTTGGGAATTTAGGACAGGGATTGTTTTTTGACTCATAGAAGCAGAAGACAAACAAAATTCAGGCTTCTTGTTGAAGTGACCCACATGTTAAACTGGAGCCCTCACCTTTTCTCTCATAAGGCAGACAGGTTGAAATCAAGTGAAATAAACACTTGCATTTTAGACTAATAATATGCTTCAAAGCATAAAGCAAGACTTTTCATCTATGGGAGAAGCAGTCCTGTTATTATGTCTGTTGTGGCAGTGTGTGGAAGTGCCTAATTTTTTTGAGCTTCAGAGAGCTATCTTGTAATATGTTCCTCTTCATTTTTTATGGCATCTGGATGTTTAATCAGATGTTTAAAATATTTTTCTTAGACACCTCTCAAAACTGAGCAATCCTGTGTTCAAAACTTCAGTATCTTTCTCATCTGACGTCATGAAACAGCGAGTGCCTGTAAAACTTCTTCCATAGGTGCTCAGCATCCCTTTTGGTAAGCATTTGCTCAGACATGAACACCTCATCTTTGGGAGCAAGAAAAGCACCCTGTGGAGCAATGGAAGGATATTGATCAGCAAAGTTCATTTATTGCTTTAAGACCCACAGTGTTGTAGCTCTCAGAAATGACCCAATGAAGCTGTGCTGAACGTGGAGCTGAAATTTGTATTAAGTTTATTAAGTGTATTGCACAATTTGTACATGTGATTGGAGCTCTCCTGGGTGGTGGTGGAGGTGATGAACTTAGAGTTTACAACAATTTACAACCAGTTTAGGACCTTGTCTTTCAAGTGTAGTCAAACAGGTAACAGCAATAAAATGCTGGCTTAGCTGTTTGTGTTCTTTGGTTTAAACACAGTGTCTCCTAAGCTTTTCACTGTTTTGTTCCACTTCTTGCTTAAAACATGAGTAATGCTGGGGTGGAGGAGCTTTGGCAATTAATTATCTTGCGTTGATTATAAATGAACAAGGTCTAGCACAGGAGGAAAAGGTAAACATCCTTTCTGTACACCACTGCTTAATTGGAGTGTGTTCTTCCATGCTAAACTATGAACTTTATGGTTGGTGTGGTCAACAGGAAAAACTTGTTTTAGGCCCCAGGGTGATGCTGATGACTGCTGCGAAGCTCTTGAGGCTTTTCTTCTTTTTCTATAATTTTTTTCTCCCTTTTAAAATCATTTAGGATTACACAAACTTTAATGCTGGCGTTGACTTTTTTACTTTGCCTTTTTGCTTTTGTGTTATGCCAGTGTGAAAGAAGGAGCAAGTGAGAACTGTAGGACTACATAAACACTGCTTTGTATAACTGGGATTTATAATTTTCAGACCAAAATATTTAAATAAATTTGGCTTAGGGAGATTAAAGTTTAATCTTTCAGGAAGAAGATTCAACACTAAAACAGAATAAAAATCCCTCAAGGCAGGAAGTACTTCCATGAATGTGTGTGTTGATTTTTAACATGGAAAACAGTGAATCTCATTGGTACCCACCAAAAAATTAGTTGAATTTATTGCATGACAACTCATAAATTAAAATAAATGAAAACAGCAAAACTAAGAAAAGGAAAGAGCAAGAGCAGAAGGCATGACTCAGTACAGCACTAATATAAGTTGTTCGGTGTAAAGCATTTTGAGATTTTGGATTTGTTGCCTGGGCAAAGCGGCAGAGTCGAGCATCTTCAAGATTTTTGGTGCTTAGAATTCACCAGTAGCAATGATAGGAACATCAGAACTTCTGAAATAATGAAGTTGAGTAGCTGTCAAAAGGGGTAGGTAGTTCAGAACTATTTTAAGTCATTTTTCTGGCTGAGGAGGTGCTTAAGGTGGCTGATGCATCCTGAAACGTTTCTGAAGGGAGTCTGCAATCTGAATACAGCAGAAAACAGACTGTACTATGAATGTTACATAAATAAGTGTAAAGAACCGGTGCAGGGGAATATTGACTGGAAACTTGCAAGATATGGAAGCTGAGCTGATCCCTTAATGAGTCTATTTTCAGACAGACTTCAGCATTTTACAGTGGTTTAAGAGCTTTCCTTGCTTAGATGTTGAGGCTCCTTCTCCACTTCTAGCAAATGTATTTTTGTGTCGTTCTCTTAGGAAAGACAGTGCACAAGAGATGCTCCTCTTCTTTATTGCACATCATAAAGAGGAATCTACAGCTTACAGTTCACAAATTAGCACGTATTTTTATGTGCCTTACTTCTTGTATTGCCAGAGTGCATCCCTGAGCTGTTGGTTATCAATTTCTAGATATTTTGGGGGGAGGGGATGCACAGAACTGTGTTTGGAAGTCTTTTCATAACCTCAAGTAACCCGATAGAACTAATATTTCCATTTTTTTCCAAAAGTAGACAGGCATGAATTGTGTATAGAATATATGAGAGGATTTTGCTCATTTGTATTTTATCTTTAGTAGATATCAACTGGCATCTTAATCAATTAGATACAGATCCTTATCAGCCCTTAATTCAAGTAGCTCTTACATGTGAAAATACTGAAGTGTCTCGCTTTTTTCTTCTGAGAAATGTTAGGAACATAATTTTGCTTCTGCAAGAATTTCAAGTGCTAAAAATATAAAATCTTGGTAATTTTAAGGCTGGTAACTGCAATATGCATGCATGTTATGGATATGATTAACAGCCACCTTCTTATCTTCCCATCTCCTTTAAAGAGAATCTCTTGGAAGCCTTCTGTCAGTCAAAAAGTAATTTATAAATGAAGCCAGAACACTGAGGTCTGCATTTGAATTTTACTGCACCTTGGGGGCAAGAGGAAGAACCCTTTTAATTTAAATCCACATCAAAGGGTTCTTTCACAAACTGTCCAGAGTCACGATGGTCACAGCTTGACAGTCACACTTGTGACAATGAATAATTCGCTATCATGGTTTCTTAGGCAATTACAGAAAAGGAGAAGATTTAGCAGTGCTCCGGATTTTTAGCAGCTTTTAAACCCAGGAAAAAATCTTCTAAACTACAGTTTTTTCCTTTTTTCCCTGTTTTCTTTTTTGGTTTGGTTTTGTTTTGTTTTGCCTTTTTTTTTTTTTTGCCTTGCAGTCATGGTTACACCTTAAGAATCCCATTTAATAAAGCCTAGTTTTCAGATTACTGGAATCATTGTCAGCTGATTTGCAGCTGCCCACTGGGCTATAAGGGCGCATCCTCTAAGGGTCTGTTCATGACCTGTAAGCAGCCTATTAACTGGAAAATATTGCAGATTTTTTGAGTGATCATATGCAACTGAAATGTCTCAAATAAAACTAAGCATCTTGCCACTTGCATGCCTTAACATATTCTGGGTGGGTTGTTGTTTGTTGTTTTTTTTTTTTTTTTTTTTTTTTTTTGAGGGGGGGTGTTTGTGGTTGTTTTTTGTTGGTTTTTTGTTTTTTTTTTTTTTTTAAAGAAATAATGTTACATTTCCCCATTTTTATATCGCCTGGCTGCTGGCATGTTTAAATTCTGCTTCCTGCAGAGGTGAGAATAAGTTGCTCCATGTGGTTGGTTTACCTCTGAGTTTTATTTTGAGACTCTCAAGACTGCCGTGTGAGTCTGGCCAGCTCCCTCTGTTGGAAACTGGGGAGATTTCCGTGCTGAGCATCTCTGAGCACCCTTTTTTCCGCAGATCGTTCCTCCAGGAAATGTGGAACTACAGCTGTACTCGGTCAGCCAAGAGAGGCCAGTGAAGCAGAAATAGCAGCTTAAATTTTCCTTTTCCTGTGCTCTGTTTCAGGGGATAACCTATGGGAGTATTTTGTAGCTCCTCAGGTGTATTTGAAAACAAAACCAAACCTACCTGAATTGTGTGGTGCCCTTGGCACCAAAGGTTTTGCTTTCAAAGTTCTGTTCCTGTTTCTTCTACTTGTTTCTGTAATCAATTACTGTAAATGTTCTTGTTATCATCTTTTAATTGCTCTCAGGGTTTTAAAAGAGGCTGTTGCTTATTTATCAGCAGGAAATGGACAGTGGTCAAAATAATATAATCAGTTTCTGATGTATTTCCCTGCTTGTTCAAAAGTTTCCATAGATTGTGACTGCTCAGGCTTTTAAACGTTTTGTGATGTGCCTTCTTTCAGTTAGTGAATCTTTAATTGGCACTTCTTTCCTTTTACAAAAATCTGATAGTCCTTGCTCTTGTAGAGTGCCTTCCATTCTGTAATTCATTGCTGCTGCTTTCTGCTCAGAAATCTCCTATTTCTGAAATGCCAATAAAAGCAGCAGAGTAAAAATTCTTAATTTTTTTAGATACTTACCTTGCAGACCATTAAAAATTTTCATGAAGGCCTATTTTTCATTTCTTTCCTGTTTTAGTAGATCCTAGGGGCCTTTCCAGCAAAGATGGTCACACAGGATGCATTGCAGTTACACAATTATTATATTAAACACTTAATATCCATAATCTATAAATTTTACACAACCTCTTGCTGGATGTATTTGCTTTCTTTGAATATTTCATATAGAAATGGAAAAATAATCCACTATCTATCTTTTATTTAAGTGCATAAAGACTGCCAGCTGTAAATTCAATAACAGAAGTGACAATTGTGGCACAGTCAGCTGCAAAAATACAGAACAAAAATATGAAATATTTTTTCTCTCATTTCATTATGAAGGAAATTGTTGTATTAAGTTGAAATATGCTGAAATATATAAATAGACTTAAATATATAATATTATATATATAAAAAATATATGATGTTCATAGTATATATATTCCATAATATCTATGGACTTCTACTGTCCTTCACAGTAGAAAATATTTGTTTGAGCCTTTCAATTTTGTAAATGAGAAAATGGTTCTGTGTTGGAGTTTTAAATATTGAGAATTTTAAACTTTTAATGCAAATTTTAACTCTTTAACGAGCATTATATTTACCTTAAAACTATGGAATAGATTTCTAAAATTAAGTTAATTCTACTAAAATTATGTGTGTGTAGTTAGTTAGAAGTGTATAATAGTACAAAGTAAAAAAACCTGGAGTTTAAAGTTTTATAGTAATAAATATGAAACAAGATAGAAGTTTTAAGGGAGAAACAAGTTCTTTTTCTTTACTTTTTCTTTTTTTTAATAAGTTTAAGTAATGTTTTGTAATTAAATGAAAAAGTCCACAGTGCGGTCTTTGAAAAATTAATTATTAAACTGAAAGTGAAAATAATTTAATTAAATAGTTTAGCTTTAAAAAAACCTTGTAACAAAAAATAATTAGTGTTGGTTTCAGCTTTCTTGATGCAGGAACTGGACTGAAATAAACCCAGAAGGGGAAGTTTTACATTATAGCCCAAATACTGCATTTCCACCAAAACTTTGCTTGTACTGTGTGCTTAGCAATTACTCTGTGTTTAAGTTTTCCCTGTAAACATTTGGATTCAGTGACTCTTCTGATAGGAGCAGTATTTTGATCTCATCAGAAGTCCAAAACATAGGAAAGCTTAAAAATAACAATTCTGTTAAAAAAAAAAAATCTCTTTTGCTGAAGATGTAGTTAAGGCACATAATCCTAAGAACTGAATCTAAGCTGCATTGTTGTCTGGGGATATTTTGTTGTTTTGGGGTTTTTTTCTGCATAGGAGTTAGAACAGCTCTGAAATTGCTTAAATGTGAAGAGTTTGTTAAGAAAGGTACCAACTCATTGAGATCTCTTCTTGCCTAAAGCACATGGAAAATTGATCACTATGGATTCTGTAACTTTTAGAAATTTACTATTGTCCTGAAAAATTGCTCCCTCTAAAAAAAAAAGGTTTGTACTTTGGTTTGTACTTCTGATCTTCATCTTCATCTGCATGTGCAGATTTGAACATTTTAGACTTGGAAAGTAGTTGGAAATGGAAATGTAGAGACATTCTGCAACCACATGGTGAATACTTTTATTTGTTTTAAAGCTTGGATATTCCTGCCAGGTGTTCATCTCTACTTTATATCCTCAGTTATCCTACTATGGCTTCCCATTCACATTCTAAGCATTTCTCACATTTCCTTACCTCATGTGAGCACATTCACTTCCCTGTGACCCCCATGTCTCCACATGAAAAGACTTGCAAGAATGTTATTAATTGTAAAGCAATAAGCAGTTTTTGAGAGTCACCCCATCCCTCATTGTTTTAGTATTTATTCTGGCCAGTAAAACACTTTTTATTAACTTTTTTTCTTGTTTTGTTTGTTGACTACTGGAGAATCAGACTTGAAAATGTCATTGTTTGGAGGGTTGGGCTGTCAGTGTGTTTGGGTGTTGAACAACTCTGGTTTGTTATAAATGGAAATTCAAAAGAAGTGATAAACTTAAAATGCATAGCAACTTGTAGTTGCCATGGTGCTTCAACTTGAAGTCATTATCTTGGATATTAAAATGCTTTTGGGGTATTGCCTTTGCTTTTAAGTAGTCACTGTTTGAGAAGTAAATGGCTCTAGGGAGAAGCAGTGAGAAATTACTTTGGAATATTTAACGTGACAACCAATGAAGAAGTGCCAAGAAAATTCCTCAGTATTCTAGAATGTTTGGGGCCTGGCTGTTTTGGCCTCTTGGAGGCTTCTGTGACACAACTTCACAGCACTAAAGACTGCCCCCCAGTTAGGGGGGTCGTGAGTCAAGGAACAAATTCAAGCAAGAAATGTGAAGTTGGGTTTGCCAGATATTGGGTCGGGGACGAGGTCAGTCCCCACTTGTCCTGTCCCTTGGTGGGTGCTTGTCCTTCTCCTCCCTTCCAGCCTCTCTGTTTGCATACCTTTAATTCTTTCTTCTGCCATGATCTAAAAGATGACTTCTGTGCATGTGCCACTTTGGAAAGACTTTAAACACCTCCCAGAGCTGTGATGCCTCGGTGAATTTCGGTGCCAGAGCTGTTCAAGTGTTAGCCTTGGGTCCCCCATGTGGACCTGAGCTGCACTACGGCTCCCTCCCCGGATTTACTTTTTCCTGCCTCTCTTTGTTTCAAATGAGCACCTTCCATGAGTTCTTCTTGCGTGAGACCTTTGATTATTTTAACAAGATAAAAATAATGAAGAATTCTGTGGGTTACTAGTAATTTTATCTTGTTCTTGCAAACAATGAAGGCTTGCTAAAGCCTCCAAAGTGGTGCCTGACTTTGATACATAAGTAGTAATAATCCCAAACTGGCAGTGTAGAAACTGCCTGTAAAGGAATTTGTATTGAATTTCATTTAAAGAGTTCCAGTACTGAGCATTTCTCTCTGACTCTTTAGCTTCATTGCATATAAAAAATCAGTAAAATGTGTCTCAGGAAATAACTGCAGGAAGTTGTTGGTTTTCATCTTTTTTTTCCCCATAAAAATACTTTCTATTTTAAAGGCATAACATTTAATTTTTAAAAAATAGATGAAATCTGCTCCTTTGCTGTAGTCACACAAAGATTGCAGCTGGTGGAATCTTCCTGTACAGTGAACAGGCCAATTAATACAAGTTGCATAATACAAACTTCAGATTGCAGCACTGGCTTCTTTAAAGAGCTTGCATCATGTTTATTCAAATGATCAATGCTGTGTGAACCAAACATGTCAGTTAACTCAACATGACCATGTTCAGAGTTAATTTGTGTTTTGACTGCTGCTGTAAAGCTCAGAAATTCAAGGTATCTGCAGAAAAGAACCCCACTGCAGCTTGCAGGTTAAGTCTTTAGTTTGGGTTCACTCTGATTCTTAGGGAACCATCAGCAGAGAAGTAAAATAACTTGTTTTTCTAGGAGTAAAAAAAGGTTGCCTTGGGTGTTTTTTGGATTATTTTGGGTTTTGCTTGGGGTATTTTTGGCTTGTAAGCAACAAACATCTTTCTTTTCTAATTAGTCACTGAAAACATAACAAACTAAATATAAGCAGTACAAACTAAATATAGCATATAGGTTTTGTGAATGCCATTATTTCAGGCTGAGGCATAAAAGGCCAGTGATCTTCTTAACACTTAAAAATGACCTTTTCAAAGCAGCATTCTGCAGCTGTTCAAAGCTACCAAATGGGCAAGAGCTGAAATTCAGCTGCAGCTCTATCCCTGCTCCAGGACAGCAGGGCAGTGCGTGGTTATTTACTCTTGTTAGAAAGCTCTGTGCATTCCAGCAAGGTTTTGCACAATTTCCTCTCAAAAAGAGGCAATAAAAGTTTGCATATTTTGCATCTCCATGTTGGGGAGCAGTCAGAAAAGCAGTAGTGGAAACTGGCTTGTGAAGAATGCCTTTGTGACCCTGTCACATCCCTGCAGCGGGCTGTGATGAGAACCAGAATGTTTGCGTTCTGCTGCTCAGCCCAGTGCTCCGCCAGCTCAGGAGCTCTGTCCTGGCTTTCAGAGTCAGGAATAAATCACATCACTTCAGGCAGCAGGTCTGTTTTTGAAATGTGCCTTCAGATTAGTCTTTCTGTCTGTCAGCAGTCAGCATAAGTTAAGTTGCTTTTTGCTCAATTAAGGTGACGTAAGCCAGCAGCGCGGTGGACGTAGCTGAGCAATGGGATGAGTTTGAGGTGATTTGCCTGCCAGCAAATCCTGCTGGAACCTCCACATCAACAACACTCAAGTTGTTATTGTAAGTGGGATAGTGTTTGGAGTCAGAATTCCTAAGGGATTTCATCTTGTAGCTTCGGGCACCTCAGAAATTACTTCAGAAGGGATGCCTGTGTTGACGCTTACACTGTGGTGTAGTGATTCCTGGGCTGACTTTTGAAAGGCTTTGCTTACACACCAAAAGTGGTTAAACCTGAGAGAAAGATAGAACTTGACATGTTTTTGAAGCTTTATTCCCACTGTTTCTGCTCTGCTTTCACCTCAAAATTCCCTCTGCAGTTCCTCACTGGTAATGTCTATGTTTTTATAGTTTCATGTGTGTTACCTCTATTGTGCCAGATTTTAAGAAAGGAAGTACAAGGCTTTTCTGTGCTGCTGCTGTTATGGTGAAGCTCACAGCTATATGAACATGTAGCAGCTCCTTCATTACAATCTGAAATTGTGTATTCTGTCCTGCTCAATTCTAAATGCTTCCGTAGCTTTTAACAAGACTGCTTTGTGTCATGCACAGTAGAACTGTAAATTAAATAATCTTATTCATGTAGCTTCTCTAGTCAGAATACCAGACTCCTCCAAAAGGTGCTGTTACTCAAAGAGCTACTTACAATGAGCATTTTTAAGTTTGTCTCTTTCCTTCTCACCAGCAGATATCAGTGATGAGAAACATGACCTAAAATTGGGAGACTTTGATTGCTACCAGACAGACACAACCTCAAAGCAGTAGATTTTACCTACAGAAATGTCAGCTAGGACATTAAATCCCATGAGCTGGAAAGTGTGGATCTCACTGTCCTAACAGCTGAGTGTGTAACACCCTCATGTTTGGATATTCTTTACCAAAACAATCTGCAGTGTTTAGTGCCGTGTGTGGTTGTGTTGTTGCTTTAAAAAGAGACTGAACTTTTCAGGGCAGGAGGTGAGGGATCTCTTCACATCAGCATCAAAATCACCGTGAGCTCCGGGTTTTCATCCACACTTTGGATCCCTGTGGCCCTCCTGTGTAACTTTGTGTAGACAAAAACCTGTTCCCAAATTTCCTACGTTTGTTCACACCGGCTTTTAAAATAAAAATGATGCCTTGAGGAAGCTGCTGCCTTGAGGAAGCTGCTGCCAAGTGCCTTTAGGCTGTCACCTCGGATTCATTCCATGTGAAGTAAGACCTCGTAACTGACTTAGGCTGATTTTTGTTTGTTGTTTGTGTGGTTTTGAGGTCCCACCTTAGTGTCAGGAAAGGAAGGGCTGGGGGATGGTGTTTATGAGAGGAGTTCCATTTCTCAGGTCAGTAGTAATCGTGATCTCTTATGAAGTGTGTGAGGAGTAATAGTCTTGATCTGTGTGAAATGAGAGGCAGTTCTGGATGTAGTCCAAGATGCTTTAAACTGAAGTATTTAATTCTAACCTTTGTTTCCTTTGCAAGGAACATGTAGAGGTTGTTTGGATTCTTAATTTTTAGTATTAGGGTGGTATCAAGAGGACTGAACCTGCTCTAAAAAGAAGTGAAATAAGAAGAGGCAAATTAATGCAGGAGTTTGTCTGACACAAGAAAAGGGGTGCCCTAATTTGGAGAAGTTAAAGTTAAGTTGTGGAGATGTGCAGTGTAAAGTGAGAATTCAGAATATAAGAAGAAAAAGTGGGGAAAACCAGAATGGAAATGGAAATACATGTTATTTTGTTAAGGTGACTCTTACAAGATATATATAACAAGTATTTAATATCTGATGGAGTATTGGTAGGCGAAACCTGGACAAGGAAGTCTCTAAATCTGGGAAAGGTCTTTGAAGAATTAAATAATTGGTTAGTTTGGCTAGGGTAGCCCCAAAGTGTTCTAATGCAGTCTGAACTAATTGGTAGTTTGTGAGCTTGATCTTTGTTCCAGTTGGGAGGAAGGACTGGCATTGAGTGAATTGTCTTTGGTAATGCTTTGAACTGCTTCTGTGACTTGCTGGAGCTCTTCCAAGTTTCCTCCAGCGCATTTATTTATAAATACTGGATCATTTTTTCATACTCGATCTCCTCCTCTGAGACCCTGTGCATTCTTGCTATGAGATTTGGTGCCTCAACTTGGAATTAGTGGCAAGGCCAGGTTTGCAACTTGTGTAGTCTGGCACAAAACCCATTCTTCTCCTTTTGGATTAATTTTATTCTTCTCTTGCTCTCCCTGCCTGTCATGTCAGGCAGGAGAAGGGCACAAAAGCTTTCAGATACAATGGATTGCTTAAACTCCAGCAGGGCCATACTGTTGTCCTTTTGGAAGACTTCTCAGTCTGCTTCCTTGCTGAAGCTGCTCCTCTGCCGTTCTTAGGAGCATCCTGGAAATTTGCTTTTCTGGCCAACCTTGTTTACTGTAGAAGCTTACACCCAGTCAACTGATATTCCAGTCCCATTAAAACCAGTCCTATCTGAAGTGCTTTTGGCAGCAAAGGCTCTCTGAGTGCTCCAGGGGATGCTACTGAAGCTTTCCGTGTCTGATTCTGCCCTGTATTCTGGGATTAGGAAGCACTCACATAAATATGCAAGTGTGCATAGGTAAGCTGTAAAATATTGCAGTAAAGAGGAAATAGCTCATCATTTAAGGAAATTGCAATATTATATTGTTAATAATTTATTCATTAATGTGTAAATTGATCCTGTATTATTATTCTCTCCAGGGGCAAACTGTTCTCTTCCTTTCTGTTCCAAAAATTTATTTTTTTTTTTCCATACTGATGCATTGGTAAAATGGACAAGTTGGATCAGTACCCCTGTTACTCCTTTCCAAAAATACAAATTAATATTGGAAAAGCTTGATTTGTTTAGTGTTCATTACAGTTACTTAGTCTGGGATTGACAGTAGTTATATGGGGGAAATTATTTGGTATTAAAATCTGTAATCAATGTAAGTTCCTATTAAAAAAATACAGAGGGTGAGTAAAGAAATAGATATAATTAGATATTCAATCCAGTTAATGTTTTTGATACCACAGTTATGAAGCAATACTTCTATATAGAAGTTGGAAGCCCGTTTGGGTGTGTGTAGGGGGATACAGTGTGGGTAAATGAAGGTAGTATAGAATGTAATGTTACCCCCTAAAGAGTTGCAGCTGAGCCAATTACTAAGGGTTAGGAGCAGGCATGATTTTAACAGGCCACACCTGTAGCCAATAAGAACAAGTGGTATAAAAGAGTGGGTTGGTGGCAGCTGGAGTCAGTTGGCTGCTGTGAGGACAAGGAAGAGTCAGTGCCTTGAGGAGCTGCCTACAAGAAACATCAAGGAGGTATGAAACTCTGGCAATATGGAACCCTTGCAATGTAACGACATTAGAACTCTTGCACTGTAATGACAACGGGTGTGGGCCATTGCCACTCCATCCTGTGCACAAGCGTCATAGCATAGTGGCTGGTTTGCAGTTCTGCTCCTGCTGCTTGTTTCTTCTTTGTCAGAAAATAGCAAGGGAGGAACCTCAGAAAACACTCTATTTGCCTCATGAGGGGAAGAATTGGAGCTGTGGCATTAGTGGTGCAGATGAAGAGACTCTTTTGAATGTTCATATGCAATGATGGTTGCTTTGGAAGGAAACTCAGGCAGATTTTTGGGATTTATAGGGTAGAGTAAGCATTTCTGTACAAAAGGGAAGTTTATTCCCAAGTTGTAAATACTGTGGTGACATGTTTGCTTTGTTTAAAAGAAAGTGTTGGTATTATTCTAAGATCAACAGGAGATTTCTTTGTAAAGCTGTTCAGTAAGATTTCCTTGTTACAAGATCGCTTTCAAGGCCATATGTAATTAACTTACAAAGGCCTCTTGATTTCCCTGTCAGCAATGCAGTAGTTTTATTATAAGAATTTGCTAATTCTTCTGTCCTTGCTGGAGGACAACCTTATTCTTATATTCTCTCTCACCAGGATTTGGTTGTCCTGGATAAAAACTGGTACTTGGATCTTGCTCTACAATTGATCTGTTTTGTTGTGAGTGTGCTGCATAGGTGCACCCTCAGCCATAGAGATGAACTAAAAATATCTCAAATCCTTCAATACTGAAGATATGAAGTGTGCCTGTTGAGGATAAGCAGTGCTGGTGATTTCATCCATGCTGGGAGTCTTGGACTGGGAAATCCAGGTGTCCCCAGCTGTGTTTGTTAGAGTGGAAACCTGGTTAGGGTGGATGAGACCCCTGTTAAAGGCAGTAGTGGATTGCAGAATATGCACATTTCCACTTTCTTCAACAGTCACATCAGATATTCTGTAGAAAATACTGTAAGTTAATGGGTGCACTGTGTTGAAGCATTAATCTGGTGAAATCACTTCCAGCCAGTGCAAACTTTGAAATAACCAAAACCAGGGGAGCACAGCCTGTAAAGACAGATTATGTAGTTTACAGAGGAAGAGGCTGGAAGGAGATGGACCTCCAGAAATACACTAACAGCTACGGCAAAGTGAGAGTAATTGGTTTTCTGTGTCTGGTAGTTGGGACAAGTACTAATGCTCTGAAGCTGGAGCTGGAAAAAAAAAAAAAACAACAGTGTGAAGGGAAGACTGTTCCTGATAGTTTCAAAAGCCTCGGTGGGACAGATTACAATTGCAGTCTGTGTTTGTAGTCATGGTGTTAACACACATTCAAGTGGTTGTTTTGTTTAATAAACATGTGATGAAAGCATTCAAATATCTAGCTATAGCCTAGATTTATTGGCTAAGAATGTGCTGTGCATGGGCATTTTTGTTTTTATTCTGAAATGATGATGTCACTTTGGGCACGTGTTAAACTTTCACATTGAATTTTGAATTGGTGTTTGTTCAGTCTTGGGATTGTTTTATTTTGTTTGTTAGTTTTGGGTTTTTTTTTTGGTTTTTTTTTTTTTTGATGCTGCACTCTGCATTCTGAAAGACTTTACAAATGCATATTATTTCAGGATGGATTTGCTAGCTTTCCAGTAGCAATTCATCAGGTACATTCTGTTGCATATTGTCTGTATTTTTGGTCTGCTTTTCCCCTCTATTAATGTGAATCTTTATGAAGTAAGAGGTTTCATTTTATGCCTATATGGCTGATGAGGTACTGGTCCTTGACTAAGTTTTCCTGTATCATGTTTAGTGCACAAATCAGAACACCACTTGGTTTCTGGGCCAGGAAAGGGATTTTCCAAGTTAAAACTGAGGCAGCTGCTGTGCTGTATGTATTTGCAGTGGTATCAGAGCAGCTGTTTTATGTGGTGTCTATTCAGTGGTTATTAAAGGCTGGAGCCAGTATACTGTAATTTACTGTCACCTTTAGGAATCTGCCTCCTTTGTGTGCTAGATGAAGTGTTTTCTTTGGGGAGCCAAATTTTATTTTCCTTTGTTCATCAGGTTACCAGGATTTTACAAGTAAATGCTCCTGCAGGGGAATTAATTTTGTCTTTTGGGAGTTAATGCTGTGTTTCTTAAAAGTAATGTGTGTAGCAATGGCTGAACAGGCTGCCTGGAAAACAAAGAATGAGAATTTTAGTGCTTTAGCACTCAAGAGTTGCTTTCTGTGACTGCTGGCAAAATTCTTGATGGAAGGTGAAGTCAGTTCACCTGAGTTGTAATGTTAACCTTGCTGTGATGTAATGTAAGGATAAAAGGGTTAGGCTTGAAATTTGGTATGATGCCTGAAGTGCCATTAGTAATTAAATTTGTGATGGAGTGTGAAAATATTCTTGTTGGGAGTAATAGATTTTTTTTTATTTGTTAATAAACCAGTTAACTGGGAGTGCAGGTTCTATGCTCTGACATTAATATTGATTAAACATATTATTTTTTAATAGGTGGAGAGCAGAAAATCCCCACAAGCATCAGTTTGTTCTCATAAAGGATTATATACTACTTTCAAAACAATTCTAGTGCATTCCCTAAGTGCATATTCAGGGTAGGATTTTATTGTAATCTTAAGTGGTTTATTTTATTATTACACTGATACCAATGTTCCTATGGAAAAAAAAAACCCAAAAAAACATTAAGGCTGCCTTCGGGAGGTTTTGTCCAAGTGGTTGAATTTTATAGCTCAATTTTAATTGTGTAGTAAATGGAGGGTTGCTTTTGTTTTTTTGTTTTAATCAATGGTCATCTGGAGGATAACCTCAAAATGGTTGTACTAGGCAGACAGACCAAAGAGACCTGTGTGTGATGAATGTTGAGACCTTTAGGAAAGAATATATAAAAATAGGGTACCTGTTGGGTGTGTGGGTGTAGCTAAATGCTGCACCAAAACATGTTGTGGCATTTTAGTACTTACATTCTGCATATGCATGTGGGGGTTTTTTTTCCTCTCCATAATACTTTGTGATGGGAGAGGAAGAATTTGTTCCATTTGTTTGTTTTGATGAACAAAACTTGCTTTTCAGTGAAGCCACTATTCCCATTACCACTCCTGCCCCTTGAGAAATGATGAGTGCTTCCTGTGCAGGAGGGATTTCAGTATCCCTTCCCAGGATTGCTCACCTTGGCTCTGTGCTTTGTCTGCACCATTTTCCTGTGTGCCCCCTCCCTGTTCTGTGAGCTTGAGTCCAGTTAAACCCAGGCTCTCTCCATGGAATTCCATGGGGACAGGGGTGGCGGCTGCTCCACCTTTTTTTTTTTTTTCCTGCCTCTGGGCTGATGCTTTTTGAAACCTGAAAAGGGTCTCCAGCCCTTTTCTGAGAGGCAGCACCTCATCCAAGCCTGATCCTTGGCTGCACTTCTGTTTCCTGTAAGAATCCTATTCAATTAATGCACCCCCTTTCAATTGCTATCTTGTATCTCAGGCACAGACTATTGTGGGTTTTCTCAGCAGCCCTCTTCAATCAAATTTCCCTGTCCTGAATAATTTTCTATCAAGTGGAAGTCATTCCTATGCACTTCACTTGCTTTTTCAGAGAGCTTGTGAATATCTTGAGTATAATGAGTCTCATATTCTGCACATTCCTACCCCTACATACACAGGGCTCAGGTTTTGTTTTGTTACTATGAGGCTTCTTTAAGAGATCTGAATGATGTACTTCAAAAAAAAAAATTAAAAAACACATTTTTTACAGATAACCAAATCTGATTAATTTGATTCCATTACAATACATGTGCAAGGAGAGGCTTTCCCCTAGAGGTGACATCAGTCTTTTCACAGTATGCATTAAAATTTTTATTAATTGTGTTCTTCTCTGAATACCTGATAATAATGTTCTTCTTAATACCTGATAACCACCCAGTACAGAGGCAGAATTTGGAAAAGAGTGAAGAGCAGACAGGATCACCACATTCTTCTGATAAAAATGTCAGCTTTTGTGCAAAGTGCAGCTATTATGTCATACTACTATTTTTTTTTTCTTTATTTCCTTAGAGTAATTAAATAAATACTAATTTACCCAGGTGGTTTTGCTGCAGTTCACTTACCAGGTCTCTAAAATAAAACTTCTGTAGTGACATTGCTTTGGGACACTTTAGAACTCTCTTGCCTATAAAGAAACTCTTCAGTGCTTCTAAGGGGATCTTGGTTTTTCCAGTGAGAAAAATGTGGCTGGCTCTTTTGCTGTGGTTTTGCCTGTCTTGAGTGCTCTTTCTGCCTCTTCAGATCAAACCTCTTGTTAAGATTCTAAGAGAATTTTGTCTGTTTGGAGCAAGCCTGTGTTCGATTTTTGTGCCATATGCCAGAGGCAATTTTTCTTGGCCTGATGAATTGTGGCTTTACATTTTTGCTTTCCATACTTGGACCGGGTTCCACTTTCTGAAAGGTCTTTTTCCTTGTGGGTTTTATTTAGTGGCCTTTATGTTTTAAAGATTATGACTGGATAAGAGCTGTGTTTACCCAGCAGCTCCCCTGCTTTCCTTCTGCCAGCTGAAATAGAAAACTCCTGAATTTCTGGTAGATGGCAGCATTTACTGCCTGTTCTCCTGCCCATCCCAGCAGGAGCTGGATTCACTTGATTTGTGGGCAAGGGAGGGAGATTTTTGTCAGCTTTCTCCCAGACTTGGAGCAAGCAGAACCTTTTGGGACGTGGTTTATGCTGGGCACCTTGGCTCAGGAGTGGATTTTCTTTTTTCTTTTTCCTGATTGTGTTGGAATTCTCAGGGGAGATGAGTAGCTCAGCCTCTGAGTAAGAGGTGATACTTCTCTGTTGGACCAATCTAAATACTGGATGCAGTATGCACAGACTATAAATACAGCGTACATATATAGCATACTACATTAAAGATCAATTATACTACATTAAAGATGAATTAAACTGAATTTGAACATTAAGACTAGGATTATTCTAGAAAGAAATCTGTCATTAATATTGCCTTACTTCAATAGCAGAGGTGGTGTTGCTTCAATTATTCAGGTGGTATTTTCAGGCTTTCTTTCAAGCTCTCAGTATTCCTTCCTCTTTGCAAAATTGCTACAAGAACACAGTTGATGTCAAGTCTAACATTTTACTTTGGCATAAACTTAGAAGTGGACTAAGAGGACAAAAAATGGGGTAGGATGTGGAGTGAAATATAACAGGATACAAATGAGAATGACATGGGAAAATAGGTATGTCAAGGGTAAAGAGAATTGCAATATTTGGTGTTTTCATCCTTCCTTTAGGGGGAAAAAAAATAGCATGCTTGGCTTCATTGGGTAACTGTGCTTTCAACCAGTTAGTGTATATTTATCTAAAGGGGAGGGAAGTGTCAAAATATTTTTAAATGTTGCTTTTTATGTCCTTGAAATGATTGAATGTAGGGGAGGGAATGGAAATAGTTCATTGCATTATGGAAGTGTTGACTTTTGTGTCCAAACCAATTCAAGGAACATATTGAAAATGCAGTTAAAATCTGTTTATTGTGTTCTTCCTGTTAACAAAAACATTTGGATATTTTTTGCCAATCATATCAGACACTTAAAGATCATCAGAGTATAGATGGAAAATCTAAAGAATATTTAATTCAGTGACTGGTAAAGACATTAGCCTTTATGGAAGAACTTCATAATACCTGTGCTGTGAATGTTAAATAATCTGGCACTTTTCTAATGAAATCTCTCACTCGCTGCATTTTTGGGCTGTAAATCTGCTGCAACTGACCAAATCCTTGTCTGTCCCGAAGGCACTGGTGGGTTACAAGTATATCAGTGTGATTAAAACAAATCATTGATTCAGAGGGAGAAAGAGTGACTTTTGTAATGGTAAAGGATTTCAAAGGTACAGTAATTGTGTTATTGCTGGGACCAGAAATGTGTGATTCTTTAATATATTCTTGCTCTCTTTCCTTCTCCGTCCTTTCTGTCCCAGCCCTGAGTAGATAGCCCAGAGGAAAAAGTTTCTCCAGGAAACTTACTCTTTTTATTTTCCACTCTCTGAAGTTGAATTCTGTTCTTTGTATAAAACTTATGTAAAGGATTTGGGGGGGATAAACAACAGCAGTCCTTTCTCAGCAGCTTTAATACTTGAGATGAAGCCTGAAACAAACAAATGTGAGACTGTTTGGGGGGGTTTGAGGAATTTGGAGGGGTTTTTTTCTGAAGAAATTTACCTTGTGTCTCTTTTTACTTCTTAGAAGGCTTTTGCCTAGGGTAATACCCATTTCTGTGGAAACCTTCCTGTTCTTGCTGTTCAAGCCAAATGTTTTGTTTGTTTTTTTTTTTTTTTTTTTTTGTATTTTGGAAGACTATTTGAGGCTCATTTTAATAAATGTAGACTCTCTTACATTATGAGCTTCATTTCTTCATTTTTTTGTGGGACAGGCTAAATATTTGGATGGGATTTAGTTTTTATTTGGTGAGGTATTGTTAATTTATTTTTTTTAAGTTGCATTTATGTATTACCTTACACTGCAGATTAAGTTACTCCTTTCACATGCTTCTGTGAATAAGCTATGTGTGTTCCACATTAAAATATTAATGCAGGATATATTTGACTCCTTGGCACGAGAATAAGATTTTCCAGGTGAAGTGACTTCAGGTTGCAAAAACCATGCCAAGTACTGCAGTGCCAAAGAAATCTAGTTTATGTGTAATTATTCTCAGATGTACTTCATACAATTAATAATTACATTGTACTTACCATCATGAATAAAACCTGTTTTTCTGACTGTTTAGGTTATGCATGCCTGAATCACTTAAATATGGGCTGTTCTGGGATACTGGTAAGAATTCTGGGGAAGGAAGTTGGCATCTAAACAGAATTTCTTAAAGGTTTCAAGAGTGAAAGGGAGTTTGGGAATGATTTTTAGAATGGACCTGTTACCTGTTGTGCTCATCCAAGAACAGGCATAAATATTCTGTATATAGTTCAAAAACAGAAAGCTGCTTTTGGGAGAGAATACCGGGGTAGTAGCCTGCTCATCTGTCTAAAGTTGCTTCCAAACTTTAAAGCTTGGATGAAATATTTGGGAGTTAATGAAATCAAAAGCTTTGGCGGAAATGCGCGTTACAGGCAAGCATAAGTGCTGACGCTTCATGTTTGAGTAGCTGTTACCAAGGCTTAAAAGAGCAGAAATGCTAGATATTGTTCTTAAAATAAAAATAGAGGGTTTGAAATTCATATCCAGAAGGAATAAATGTGATAATCATCAAAGGTAGCTTCTGTCTTCACGCTCAACAGGAAATTCAAATGCCTGTCAGTCAACTTGCACGAGTCATTTCTCAAGCGCACAAAAATCTCAAACAGGTTGCCTAAAGAGATCAGAAAGAAAAGGGAAAATGTACTATGCCACAATGTAACACTAAAGAATCAAAATGCCCCTGTTTGAAAGAAAAACAAGGCAGTTTGAAGTTCTTTAGTACGTTCTTTTAGTGCATTTAGGACGTTCTTTATCACGTTTAAAATGCGCAGTGGTGGTGTAATTTTGATTGATCATACAATAATGGCACTGAAATATCTGTATGTGTGCAATTCAGATACTGGTGTTTCTAACAAGCTTTTGGGAGCATTTTTTATCTGAATGTGCTCTTTGGATGATTCTTATTTACGTGGCTTGGCAGTGGAGTATGCAATTATTGCTTGTGGGGATTGATTTTTTTTTTTCCACACTTCCCATTATAAAGCCTAAAGGTAATTACAATTCTAAAATCTGGCAGCAGGTAAGTAAAGGATTTCTCTGAATATTGACCTGTTACCAGCTATTAAAAAAAAAAACAGACCCAAAAAAACAACCCAGGAAACAAAGTAACAAAAAACCAGCACAAACAAGCCCTGCAGCTCCTACATTTAACAGAAATTATTTAGTAATACACTGAATAATACTAGCCAGAATTTCTTTCAGAATATGGGAGTATTTTGCTTTAAATACATTTAATAGCAACAGTTGTTTCAAAATTTACAGCAGAATTAACTTTTTTAATACTGCTCTTAGATTATTTTGATGTTTTGGTGCAATAAGAACGCTGGGAGTACCTTATTCAGGTTGATTTAATCTTTAAAAAAAAATTAGTCTGAACACACCTTGTGTCAGAGGGATTAAGGTTTTAGCACATTAATTGAAACTTACTTTTTGGAAAAACACTTTTTTCTTTGTCTATCAAACTTCCAGTTCTGAACAAATTGTTGAATTTCAGACCCTGAGTGGGGAGTGTTTGAGTGTGGAGTTCTGAATAGGGATTGTGGATTTTTTGTTTGCTTTACACATGTTAATGAATTATTCAAAAGAGGGGGAAGATGTCAATGAATCTTCAAGGCCTGCTGTGCAAACCCTGTAAATCCCAGCAGGTCCTGATGGGCTGTGGTGTGACTTCCTTGGAGCTGGAAGCTGCAGGTGTGTGCCTCAGGAGCTGCCCTGCTGGACAGATAGAAACTCCATTAATACTCAATTAATAACCCTCAGTTAATATTTGGGGCTTAGTTCACACTGCTGTCTCATTGGCCCTTGCACGTACAAGACTTGGCAGGTGTCAACACCTGTAAGACACCCTTTGCTAAGGAAATAAAGCAAATTCTTGTTTTTCTCCAGTGGCAGGATGCTGCCAGCCTATTTCAGCTCTGTTGGCATGGCTCTGAGAGAACGAGGATTCATTTTGCTAATACTGTAATGTCTCCACATTATAGTCTTAGCAGCTAAGGATTTACCAAGAAGGAGTATTAATCCATAATTAATGCTCTTTCATAATTATTCTGCAATACTGCATGTTTATATACAGAGTAAATTAGATTATTGTTTCAAGGCTTTTCAGATATAATTTGATGTATTAGAAGTGCAGCATAGGATATTGCATGGGGATCTGTAGCTCTACATAAATTGTTTAAAAGCACTTAAAACAGCAGAGATTTTTTTTAGGTGGAGGAATTAATGTGATAAAAATGTTAAACTTTTGCTTGTGTGGAGATGGTTTCCTGAGAATTTTGTAGCTACACATGACAGAAAGATGGTCCAGAAGGGTTTGCTGTGTGCATGGTTGAATTCTGTAGGTCAAACAAACATGGGCACTTTTAGAAAATGTCTACAAAACCATTGACTGTAAAACTGCACACTGCAAACTCCTCTGTGTATTTTTGTATTGCAAACTTCACTGCAGTAGACAGAGTTGCTGTTGGGCAGAGAAACTTGTAGACAAGTTGGAGCAACCACATTTACAGGTTGTGTCCATTTCTGCTGTTTGCGCACTGATGGTGTGCCTGAACTTGCACTGTACAAGCTTCTGTTTCTCAGATTGTGTTACTGAAAGTAATTCAGTCTTCTTATCTAATTTTATTCATTTTCAGTTTGGACCAAAGCCAGTTTGTCATCTTTTCTTATTTTATTTGAGTTTTTGCAATTGTTTAGGGGTTTTTTTTGTGAGTTTCAAGCAGTTTGCTTTAAAATCTTGGGTCACAAATGGCTTAAAAGGTGCAGAATCAGCAGCAGTTTTGAAACACAAGCAAATTTTGATTTGTTCTTCTCATCTCCACAGCAGAGGATTAAAGTAATCATGTTCTCATGTAATAATCAGTGTAGAATAAAACATTTGATCTTTCTTTTATTTTTATGCTTTTCAAGTAGGATGTCAAAACATTTTTTTTTAAAATTTTCACTTTCAATGCTGCTTTGTGACTGTTTGTATTTTAGTTTGTGTGTGTATATTTCTAACTAATACCTTAGCCTTAAGAAAAACCCATCAGAGGCTGCTTGAAAGAAAAAATGAAGCTGTGAATGAATTGCCTCTGGCTTGCATTGAAGGCACACATTTTGCCTGTCTTGCTCATTAATTTTTTTCTTTTTTTCTTGGACTAAGTGGGTTTTTGTAATTTGGTTTCAGCATGTAATATACCATGTACTTTGCCTCTCAAATTTCCCTTGATTTTTCTTAAGTTCTTTGGATGATAATGAGTATTTTACTTATAGGAGGTCAAAGCTCCAGTATTTACTTTTCTGTTCTTAAGGGTACTGTAAATACACCTGACTGCAGGTCAGTGTTAGAAATTTTAAAGATGGATATTCTAAGAAAATACAATCACCTTGCAAAATATTCTTGGTGTATACTACCTTAAAAAATTTGGACTGGAGGATTCAAAACTGAGGAGACTTTTGTTAGTCATGTAAATCCAATTGAATTGTAGATTTTCTTGTGGTTTTGCTTTTAGTTTATTTCCTGTGAATCATGTTAGAATAGTATCCTGAGAATAAATTGTGTACTTTTTGAAGGACATAAAATATTGGAGTGCTAATGCAACTTTATCCCTGGGCTGTTGCCCTGAAAACAGAAGTCAATTAAAAAAGCATTTCAAGTGTTGCTCCCTCCAGTTTTTATTGATGTATGAAGGCTTCCTGCTATTGAGAAGAGTATAAAGCTCATTATATCAGTTAAATCTATTTTAACAAAAGAGAAAGCCAGAATACGATGATTTTCCTCTGTGCTGGTTTTATTTGAGCTGTCACTGTGATTAGATTTGCTTTCAGCAGCTTTAGGAGGTTGCTGTCTGATGTGGACGTCTTGGGGAGGGCAGTGCTGAGCTGGTGGCAGCTTGGACAGAAGGAAAGCCTGTGCTATTAGGGGCTAATCCACCCTGCTGCATCCAGTTATTCAGCTGGCAGCAAAATTAAACAGCTACACCCTGGCTGGTGAATTTTGTTGTCCAAGTGTAATAAATAGTACCCCTGTTTCTGCGTCTGTCTGTGGAAACCCCCTGACAAGGACTCGTATCAAGCATCTGATGGAAATTTATAATTACAGACCTGGGTTGTGTAGGGAAGTTCAACTGCAAATTAGCTGTGGATCATTCAGGGTTTAATTATCCTGTTCACTGGTTTCATAATCTTTCAGTGTCTGTTGCTTGAGAATTACTCTGCTCTCCCTCCCACAATCCATGCTGCATCAGTTCCCAGGGAAATAGGGAACAGTGGGTAAAGCTCTGGCCTGCTAGAGGGAGATGTTCATGTTTGGCAAGCTTGTGCAGTCTGAAGTGAAAATCAACTGTGTGCCACAAGTGGGTGGATCAGGCCCTACCTCATTGAAAAGGTGAAGAAGTCAGGGGAATACAAAAAACTGCTAGAAGTTAGCTTTAAATTTGAAAAGAGAAGACCCTAGTTTCTAATAAATTGATGCAGTATCATCATTCCTACTGGGCTTCTCTGTAGCTGAGAAAAGCAGCCAAATGTAGGAGAAATTACCTGCAGCAGTTGGACATGTGCTGTCTTCATGCATTCTTGAACCTTGTATTCTCTGGGGTTTGCTGCCTTTGCCAGAAACAGAGATTGCCAGAGGTGAGGATTTGTTTCAGAGGTGTTTTGGAGAACCTGCTGTCTGTGGTTCACTGCCTTCATATCTTTGTATTTAACTGCACCTGGTGGGTTTCTGTATTCACCCCGACCCCACACCAGCTCTCCACGAGCTGTTTCAAGAGCTAACCAAAGCTCTGTGTTGTTTCATAGCCTCACACAAAACTTGCTGTGAGTTCTCTGAGATGGCCAGTCTGTCAAACGTATCTGTTTGAAGTTGTGTTCCATGCTAGAAATGGCCATCTCAAAGCCCTCTGAATTTTGTGGAATGGTTTAGGTTGTTCAAAGTTCTGTCCAGCCTGCCCTTGAACACTTCCAGGGATGGGATGTCCAAAGCTTCTCTTGGCTAACTTATTCCAGTGTCTCATCACCCTATAGTGAAGAATTCTTTCCAATATGTCATGTAACTCCGCACTCTTCCAGTTGGCAGTCTTGTCTTGTCTTGTGTAAAATGCAGAGGGTTTTTTTCATTTTTACCATGTTACACTGCCACTGTAAAATGTCATTTGCTATTTTACTGCCTGTGTTTCTAATCCTGTGCAACTCCTTCAACTGGGCCTTTCTTCTGAATGGCACCCTTGGTTCTGGGAATAGTGATAAAGTTTAATTTCTGTGTTCCCTCCCTCTTTGAAATCAGGGTGAAGAGTTTGTGAGCTCAAGTCCCTGCAGATTCATTAATTTGCGTCCTTACATTGTTGTGAGCCCATTGCCATCTCTTAAGCTCTGGCACCTTAGCTTCTTTCAGGAGCTTTAACAAGTGACCTTATAGGGTATTTTCAGGAAAACCAGATTTTCTGTGAGCTGAGAGGTATGTTAGATTCTTTCTGGTTTTTTGGGTGTTTTTTTTTTTTTTTTTGGGTTTTACTAATTTGTTTGTTCACTTGTTTGGTTAACGTTTTTTGTTGTTGTTGTTTTACCTGATAGTTCTCTGAGCTATGGCACTCATTTTCAAAAGCTGTTGTGAATGTTTTTATTTATTTTTTAATTTTTCTTTTGGTTGAAAAGTTTTCTGATTGTGAAGTTTGAAAGATGAGCTGTGTTAGGTTTGAGATATGGGCCTGTCTCTCCTTTTTGCTATCTACACATTTGCAAGTGATTCCTCACAGCCTGCCATTTTTTGACCTGTGAGTTTTTGTTGAACTTTTTCATATTCCATTTTCTATTTCAGCACTTGGAGAATTTTTCTTTGTTTCAGTAAACTTCTCTTACTTTGCTACTTAGTGATGCTGAACTGTATTTTGCTTTAATTAATTTTGATTGTTATTCACATTTCCCTTGCAGTACATGACTTTTTCTCAAATACAGAAGAGTTTTTCCTCCACTCTTTCACTACAAGCATTTAATCAACTTGATTTTTGCATATTGAGAGACTTGGGAAGATGAGGCAGAGATCTTGTGCTGGTTCAGATTGGTTCATGGTTGTAATTCTGCTCTGGCTACACAGTCAGCAAGTTGTCAAAATAGCGTGTTCTTCTAAGTAGTTAATTTTAAATTCATTCTATTTGTTTTTATAAACTGATAACTGTACAAAAGGGTATTTTTACTACAGTTTCTGCCATTAATAGAAAGAAGCAGCTTAATGAGCACATATGTAGCTGCAATTCAGAATGAGTTTAAGGATGTTGCAAAGAGCTTTGGCTGACTGGAAAGTTACTTTGAGAGGAGAACTGAGATATTTTCCAGATGGGATTGCAGCAGTTTAACTCTGAATTTATCAGTTAATAAAAGGGGTTTGTGCTTTGTGACAGTTATTGAATAAGGATTTGAAAATTTGTGTAGGTATTGCAACACAGAAAAGCTGCTGAGCTTCAATGTTTCTTACACAGAAACTTGTATTTGATGGGTTGAAACTTTGATATTTATTTTTTTAATGAAACTTGATTTCAGTTGTTGTTTCACTTCTGTGTTGCATCAAAAACTGGAAAATATTTAATGCTCCTTTGGTTGATGTCATTGCCCTAAAAGATTTTCTTTGACTTGTACAAGTCTTGCAGTAGCAAAGTTTTGTAGAAAAACTAATTCCGTTGGGCGTTAAGAAGAAGGATTCAGATTGGATTCCTGAGGTCAGCAGTCTTGCAGCAAAAGTAAATTTATTCATACATGGAATAATTCACTAGATTTCTTTAATTCCTTTTTAGCAGTTCTGGGAATCAACATAAAATAAAAAGGAATGTCACTAACAGGTTGTATTTTATAAACAGTAACAATTTTACCTTAGCAAGTGCAGTTCCTTGTCAGGGACTGTTGTTCTCTTGCCCACATTGAATGTGTTCCTTCATCTAATGACTGTGTTTAGTCATTTTAGATTATTTTTAAAAGACAAGCAAATGTATTAAGAGAATGGTGGGTGAAGGGGAGCTGTCTCTACTCTGAGGATGGGCAGAGGTTTGGCTGGGTAGTTGGAGCTTGTCTTTGGGTAGGCACAGCTGGAGCTTGGATTTATTGAGAGGTGCTCAGTTCATACCTGGTCTTAGTCTCACACACCCTATAATATAAATATATATATATTTAAACTTGGGAACCAGCACTAACAGTGTGGGCAGCAGTGGCAGTTTTATATGTTTTATATGTTCTGGCACATTGTCTGGTACAATTTTCCAGATGAATCATTATGGTCATTTATTAAAGACCAACAGGCAGCCTGCTTTTATAAGCTGTGAACAGCAGATATAAACCTCATTTTTCCATTTTACTTCTTCAAGAGTATGAGCACAGTGTGTTGTATCTTGAGCACAGACCTATATTTAGACATGAAATGACAACAGAAATGGGAATGCTCAATTCAATTGACAATTCAGTCTAATTGTGGGCATTTGAAGAGTGAAAGACTGTAAAAAATCAGACTTATCAGGACATTGCAATAATTTAAGGAATAAAATCCAAGGCACTTAGCAGCTGGTGTACTAAATGTATATGTACTTTGTGGGTCCTTTGGTTCTGTTTGCCCCATGAGAGTCAATGTCTGTTTCATTTTTCCCAGTATTGATGACATTAGGATGTGGGTTAACAGGGAAAATACGAGAAAAGAAAGTTAAAGAAGGCGAAAATGGCATGGAACAGAAAGAAAAGCTGTAAACCATGACTGTTTTCAAGTGAGGTGCAAAAATAATTAGAAAATAACAAAAAAGGGGGGAATATACATTACACAACAGAAACACTGAAAAAATATAGTGCAGTGAAACTATGAATAGAAACAAGAAATGTAAATTATGTTATAGAAATAAGAAAAAAACTACTCATCCTTTGAACTTTGCAGATGTAGTTTTCCCCCTGTGGTTGTCTAGACACAGATATATCATTTTTTTCCTTTTATTTGAAAAATGTTCTTTCCACTTGAATAGGTCAGCTGATAGATAAGATATAATAACGTAATGGCAAACAGATTTTAAATTGCTACACACTTCTGCAGAATGTAGCTTTATATAGGAATGGAAGAATTCTTAACATGTCTGTGATGTAGTGTTTGAGAGAGACATCTTGAGGTATTACTGCTAGTAACCACATTCAGGAAAGCTGCTTGTGACATCATGCCAAGGCTGAGAGGAGAGCTGAAAGAGCTCATGTGTGTAAGAGACATCCTTGTGGAATTCTTGTTAGGATGCCAGAAAGTCTCGTGAAGCTCAGCTGCATATAATTTACTGAAGAATTTATCATGTTTAGTTAAAAAACGCCAAGTTCAGAAGTCAAGGCTCTTGATAAAATCCATTTAAAGCCCGGTTATAACCCTAAAAGTGCATCATATTTCATTGTGAAAGAGTGGTGAGTTTGATACTGACACTGAAAATTAATTTAAATAAACTGTTGATCAAACATCTTATTAAAATTAGCTGCTCTGCTGTCAGAGCAGGTGATCAGAGCTGTTTGTGTGTGAGCTCTTGTGAAGAAGCTGTTGGTGAGAAAGATGTTTAAAGTATTTAGCACCTGAGTTCTTGTTAAGTACATTAAAATATATAAATGCATTAAAATACATAGATAGCACCATCACTTCAGTCATTAGACATTTTCTAACTTAACTTCTAACTGTCTGCAGAGTTTACTGAAATTGATTATGTTCCTGTAGCAGTCTCTGATGCTCGCTGTCTTTATAACACAGTGGTCTGGCATGATTTTAGTGTTTTGTGTGGTTTGGATGTCAGTGCAGAAACTCTAGAAAAATGTTTCAGCTTCCAGGGCTGTTTGATTTTAATCCCAGCTTTGTCATGTTCAGAAGAATTATTTTTTTAGAAGTCCTTTGTACAGGCTACATTTCCCTACTTATGTATTAATTCAATTTTTCTTTCTTTCAAGACATGTTTATTAGATGGCAAATTGGCAAATTTACTCACTTTAATACTTCCTTATCAAGATCTTGAAACTCAAATTTATGTCATTGTAAATGAACCCTTTCAAGGTCAACAAGAGAGTGCTTTGCAACTGTTCTGCATTAGTTGTGTAATCAAATTATTTTGGCTTTATGTGCTACTCATAACCCCCTTGCATTTCATTACTGTGGCTACAATTTGTAGGCCATTAAAACAATAAAATACAGATTCATCAACAGAAAAACCAAAACCGTCCTAAAATTTCTTTATGCTTCTGTAAAGGTAGGCACTTGTCCAAAAAGTGTACAGAGGGTTTTGGTGTGGTTTTTTTTCCCATGAAAATTTGTCTTTTGAGGGAGAATATACCCACAGATATCTAACTTCAAAGAAGACCTTTTGAACTTCTAAACTGTTGTTTACCTCAAAGAAAATTGGTGTAATTTGTGTTCAGCTTAATGGGATTTTGGGCAGAGAAGGGGAATGAACGTGGAACAAGAACAGTGTTTATTTCAATTTTAGTGGGTTTTCTTTTTCCCCTTCCTCATATGTGTAGAAACTGAAAACTACTGATTAGGTAGCTGTGGATTTGTTCAAGTAATCTTTCTTCAATAGCATTTATTTATTGATTTCGTTTCCTGAACTAAGCTAGAGCAAGCCTGGATGAAAATGTTTCTCATTCAGAAGGCAGCTCTTATGTCCATGGCACCTTGAATTTTAAAAATAAAATTTAGAAATAAAAATAAATATTTTTTTAAAATAAAATTTTAATTTACCAGTCTGAGTCTACAGGGATGTTCAGAGAACAATAACAAAGCAAATGATGAAAAAAAAAATTAGATGACCAAAGAATAAAAGCTTAGGTAAAAATGTGGAATGTAATTTAGTACTTGTTTCTTAAAAGTTCCCACTAGCTGGCAAATAACTACTGAAATTCTTATCAAGAAGATGGCTTTTCATCATCTAATGGTAGATTGCAGAATTCATCTGAATTTTGCAATGTGGACATGTACTGTAGCAAGGATTCTTTTTGTGTGTTTTGGTGTAAGAAAATTGACTACCAAGGTATTACATGATAAATGAGTATAAATAAACTACTTTTTATAGTGTCTCTGGAATATGGGCTGGGATGTTTGGGTGTGTTTATGAAATCAGGTTCAGCTGTGCCACAGCTCTGTTGTGCACCTTGACTTCTGGGTTTGTGGCTGGAAGGAATTGCTGAAGTGGAAATACTTCCTCTTATTTTGTGTGAATTCAAAGGAAAGGGGCAAGGATTCATGTTCAAATAATTACCTTAATAAAGAGGATTTTTATAGCATTGGAGTGCATGTCTTAGACTTCAAAACTCTGTGTGTGAAGTTGCAGATTCTCATAATAGATCTAAGCATTTTTGGACAGATAGGAAAATCCAATTTTTAAGTTACTTGTAGACATCAGTGAAGCTTTAAAATATTGTCCTGCTTCTCTGCCAACCACTGTATTCACCAATATCCACCATCTTGGAAGTGGAGGATTTGATGGTAGAGTTTATTCCAAATGTTTTTCTTATGCTCAGGTGTGGTACAGACCGGGGGAGGGCTGTGCTGCTCTTTTATACAGCATAATTTAAAATCCAGCATTTATAAAATAGCCTGCCTGGCTCTGCTTTCAGCTTAAATGATGAGCAGGAAAGCATTTTAAAAAACCAGAAGTGCCTGGGGCACAGCTTTTTTCTTCTCACAAGAGGAGGAAAACTTTGTGTATTCATTTGAAAAAATGAATATACAATAAATATGGAAAGAGGGCTATGAGATAGAGGAAACCAAAACACGGAAGGCTTCTGTTCCACTTGTCTGTGGGTGTATTAAAAGATGTTCATCTCCTGAGGGGAAAAGGTTTGAATATCTGCTTCACAGGATTTTTGCATGTGAATAACCTGACTTGGATATCTAAATAAATTGTTTCATTAAGAAGCTAAGTGGTTTCTTTATGTACAAAGAGACTTTAAGTGGAGGTAAATGGCTCTGGAACATAAATCATTTGGTAGACTGTTCTCAAGCAGTCACTTGTTAGCCAGTTCTCAAGCCTTTTGTCTTGCCTCCCTCGCCCTAAAAAAAATATTAAATTAATAAATAATTTAAAAACCTGTCCAGAAATCAGCAGGTAGGCCAATTCCTAAATCAATATGGACACTATTCAGCAAATCTGTTGTCTTTGTCTGATTTATCAGTTGTGTGCTGAGTGTTCAGACCATATCCCATCCTGAAAAAGGTTTCCAATCTATTGCAGTGGCATCATGTAATTACAGTGGAGCTCATGATGATAGTGTTTAAGCCTCAGGATGCCCTTCAGGGAAGTAGTGCAAATAATTATCGGAGCATCAGCCCAGATTTAAAACAAAAAAAAAAGAGAGGGGGCCAAAAAAAAAAAAAAATCGATGCTGCTTGGCGGCTGAGTTTTGCGTATTCCAATTAACCATTTTAGATTTGACTTAAAGTTCTGAAGTTGTTTGGAAGTAGGCCATGCCCTGCTGAGATGAAGCGTCAGGCCGTGCTAAATGAGGCTCTGAGCATGCTCTCTCGGGGCCCCGCCGTTTGAGGTTTTCAGAGTGTGTCTGGGCTGTCACTCGAGGGGGGTGGCAGAGAGCGCAGCGTGCCCTTTTGTCATCCTTCCATCAGTGCTCGTATGATTCCTCTTGGAACCGGCGAGTGGAGATGTGAGACGAGCCTTGCTGCTTTTGGTGAGTTGATATTCATCTCTTTGCCTTTCTGATGCCTTTAGATATCTCAGATAAAACTCAGCTTCGCACTTGGCTCTCTGCTCTGATAATGGGATCTGTTTGAAATGGCTCTGCCGTGCTTCGCTTCAGTGAAATAATATGTGTATTAATTTCTTTACTGCAGAAGAATTGCTTTTTTAACAGGAATGCTGGGCTGGGCAGAAAAATGGGCATAATTTTTTTTTTCCCTCTGACTTCAAATTAGCTAACTATTCTAAATATAGCAACAGTTCTTCAACCATCACTTCTCAGTCATTTTTCATAATGTTCTTTTTAAACCAATTTTGCTTTAAAACCTGGATTATTTTGTGCATCTCATATTTTCGAGGGGGCTTGATTAGTCTTGCAAAAGAGGATTATTTAAGACAATGCTCAAAGATATTTACAGTACTTGATTCCAAGAGAAATTCAACAGGGTAAGTTAGGTGTTGTCATGTTAGTTTGGCTGCTGTGCATGTATTTCCTTCTTTAACCAACTAAGGAATAGGAAAAGGTATCTCCTAGTTCTTTGCTACAGCTGAGATTTGGCACCTTGGTAAGGTATAGTAGCAATTTCTGAACAAATTTATAGTCTTTGTAGTAGTTAAGGTGAATGCTTGATACGGTTTAGAATTTAATTAACTTCTAATTAACTGCGGGGAAGGCAGGATTTATGATTCAAAGTATTATCAGGGCTTACTTTTGCACTTGATTTAAAATCTTGTTTTCCTCCAAGAACATCTGCAAATTGTAGCTTTTAAATTCTTTAATGCAAGGCATTTAACCTCCAGCAAAAAAAAATCAGTTGGCAGTATATTTTTAAAACCTCTAAACTGAGATTGTAAAAAGCAGGGAGTGAATTGATGAACTGACACCACCCACTTCTATTCCCCCAAAAAAAAAGTTGTTTCCTGATTTCACTTACCTGTGGGTGAATACAGATGATTTAATATTATGGATGAAATTTGTGTGTTTTAAGGTTTTGGTGTGACACAGGAATGAGACTGGAGCTCTTAGTACTAATACATTCACAAATATTTTTGTGTTGGGAGGGGAGCTTGTTTTTACAAGTGGATAGCCTTTATCCTGTTGTGATTGTGGATATATACTTCAGTCTTTTGGATAAAAGATTTGAGTTACAATGGGAAAAGCTGCTTGTCAGTGAATTTGCTGAGTCTGACAAAGAGGCTCCTGCCAAGCACAACCCCTGTTATGATTCCAGCTGACCTGATTTATAGGAGCAGAATCAATAAGCCCTTAAGCTTCATCCTCACTCTGACACTCCTGGCTGGAAGTGGGAGGGTGATCTGTGAATCTTGAGTACTTGAACATGAGTTTGCTTGACCCCCTAATGTGGGGTTTCTGGGCAAAATGATCTAAATGGGTGCAGGAGTTCAGGTTTTTGTTCAAGCCTGAGGATAATGCATTTAATTGAGGCCTCGTGGTGGCAAAGGGCTGTCCTAACCCATCAGCAAAGCTGTGCCTGGATTGCTGCTCTGACAAATGATGAGAGGGAGGCAGCCAGGGGAACTGCAGACCTGTGCTGAGCAAAATCCATCGCTGCTGCTGCTGGAGCCCTGGGTGCTGAGGATTTCAGACTTTCTATGCTGACCCCCAAGAGAGCGCTGCATTTGACCTGAGGCCGTGGAGAAACCTTCCAGAATTAATTGACAGCACTGAAATTACAAGTGTGTACTTTGATTAGAAGTGTACAATATCACAAAGTAAAAATCTTAAGAGTTTGGTGTTTTAGAATATAGTAATATATATAAAACAAGATAAAAGTTTTAAAGCAGAAGCTAGTCCTCCTTCTTCACCTTCTTCTTCATAAGTTTGAATGGTATTTTATAATTAAACAAAAATGTCTGCATTGCCTACTTCAAGTGATTAGTTATTAAGTTAAAAACAAAAATAATTTAAGTGCCATATCTTAATTAGGTAGTTTAGACTTAAAAGACCTTCTAAAAAAGGGTAGTTAGCCATTTTGTAACTTGCAAGTAAAATACTACAAAACTCACTGCTTGTGAGACTATAACATGGATTTAAAACATAAACATTTAAGTCTAAGCACAAAATATCATCTCAAAAACTTTCAATCCCAACCTCAACAAAAAAAAAAAAAAAAACAAAAAAAAAGACAAACAAAAAAAAAAAAAAAAAAAACCAAAAAAAAAAAAACCAAAAAAAACAAAAACAAAACAAAAGAAACCCCAACATTCACTTCTCTGCAGAGCTTCTCTTGTCTATCTTGTCTATAACCATTTTATTGAACATTCAAATCCACTTGGGGTCATGGGCAACTTGTGGGAAGAGAAAAATCTGCCTTGTGTTTATATCTTAATGGTGGTTGTGCATAAAGAGGTTGAGAACTCAGAAAACTTGACAGCAATATATTGGCTTTTGTTTTGCTGCAGTTTTACTCTGTGCTAGTTTTGTTGGTTTATTTGTATTTCTAGATGTGTGTGCATAAATAAATACATATATATAAATATATATAGATATACACAGAGAACTTGCAGAAAGGGAGATGAATGTGTGAGGTCTGCTGGCTGAACAAGATTATTCAAAGTGCATTTAAATTGCACAGAATTGAGGACTGAAATTGAATAAAATGATGCTTTTCCATGCTAAGCAATGTTGTTATTCAGTCATTTTAGACATGTCAGCCATCATTTGGATTTTCTTGTGTTTTATTGTGGATCAATATATTGTAATTGGCAATAAAATAAGGTGAAAGATTGAAGTTCCTGGGATTGTGCCATGTAGGTGTTCTGATTTTTAGAAACTGGCGGTCTCTGGAAGGAGCTTGAGGAACTCCCTCATGTGACTGAAAATGTAAGGCATGTAATTCAACCTGTTGAGTTATTTTTTGAAGAGGATCAAAAAATAATTTTTTTTTAACACATGAATAAAAAGCCACTTGACTTCTGTGGTACTTTTTCACCAGGAGAGCAGTGAGAATGTGGTGGCTTTACTGCTTTTGAGAGAGCATCACTGCTGAAATAATGTTTAAATAAACTTTTTGCTTGAATGTCCATAAATATAATTGTTTGCACAGGGGAAAAAATGAGTTAAGGATGTGGTGTGATGGGGAAACTTTGTATCACTTTAGCTGCCTGCCAACTGTGTTTTGAATTATTAAAATCTTTTGGACAGTGAAGGCTCAGCCTTTTTCCATTCACACTGTGCTCTAAATAAGAGATTTTACTACTGCTGACAATTGCACATACTCAGTTGGTGTGCCAGATGGAGAGGATGGAGAGCCTGTGACAATTTTAGGCTGAAGGTTGTGTCTAAAAACCTTGTCAGCATTCTGCATCAGAGCTTGACCTATTTTAGACAGTTTGCTACAATCTGATACTGCCATTTATTAGTTTTTGTAGGTTTTTTTCATGAAGTGGAGGAAGGAGTGGAGCTATGTTTCACAAGCACAAGCTAAATTTACTTTTCCAAGTGAAAAAAAAATGTGCACCAGTTCTCATTTAAAATAATTGGCTCTAATGTCAGCCATGCATAATTAAGTCTGAGATTTTATGGAAAAGTAAAGAAGGCATTATTAGTTCTTTTTATATGTGTCTGGTATAAGTTGAGAAATGGGTATGTTAAAGTGAAAAATGAAAATATTTGGGATTGTGTTATTCTGTAAAAAATTTGGCTTTTTTTTGTACCAAGAGAGTGGAAATAAGGAGCTGGTTAAGTCTTTGCTGAATGAGCTAAAAATTGTCTACTTTTTCAGTACACTGAGGTTTAAAATGGGTATTAAATACAGTCCTGTGAATTTTGGCAGATTTTTGCCATGAATACACTAGATCATTGCGATTCAATGGTGAATAGGTATTTTTTGGGATTTTCTGTCAATGAAACTATAGTATATATTTGTATAGAGGAGTTGTTTAGAACTTTATTTTACTTACTCTTGGTCATCTTTTAGGAAATTTAATTTCTTTTTGTAGATCAGAATTTCTGTCCCCCTCCTCTCCAAGAACACAGGGAAAAGGGGAAAAACAAAAAGGAAAAAAAAAAAAACCCCAAACCAGGAATGCTTCTCAAAATGATACATAAGCTTGAATTTTGCCAGTGTGTTTTGAGTACAACATCACTTTCCTTATGTTTATGCATATTTCCATGTTTTACAATGTTTTCAAGATATTCAGTCTTATGCACATTTCAGTGTTGTGGTGAGGAGACAGTTTAGTATTTAAACATGTCAATGGCTGTAAGAAAACTGGAATTGCTTTGTGCTTTCCTTAAGCTAATCTGAATTTAATGGAGGCATGTACCATACAGTGACTTTGTTTGTTTCCAAGCCAGACAAAACTTGATGCTCTTTGAAAGTATGACCCATTGAGGGAAAAAGAAAAGAAATGTTAATTATGATATACTTGAGGCCACTTAAAGGGACTTGGGCGCAGTTCATATCTTGCCCAAAAAATCAAATCAATTCATATCTTGTGTCAAATATCAAAAGGTTTCCATGTTTTATATTTCCCTATTTATATGGAAATTATTAACTTAATTAGAATTTTAGTATTTTCAATCTTTAAGTTTATTCCCAAATTTGGCTGTCTTTATATTTCAGATGGTCCCTTTGCCTCTTTTACCATGATATATATATAAAATAATGTGTACAGGGATTTTTTCCAGGCAATTCTATAGGTATCATAACACAACAATATTGGTAGAAAATCTGTCATTTACATGAACATTAGCATATGGGCAACTGAATAAAAACCTTTTAATCAGTGAAAATACTGTGTTTGCTGACAACATTGAGTAACATCTTTAGTAGAAGGACCTGAAATATTTTCGTGAAACAGGATTTGTTATGTGGAGTCTTGAGGTCCCTTTAAGTGTGACCCATGATTAAGATAAAAACAAAAACAGCAAAATGTATTTGTTGCATTATTTTAAATGGACAGTTCTTTTTGACAGGATGGGTTCAGCAGATATGATATAAAACATTTGGGGTTTTGGAGGGGGAAAAGGTACTGCAAAACAAGAAATACAAAAAGGTTTTCAGAGCTGTTTCAAAATACAGGATATGAAAACAAGTCTTAACTGTTTTGCTCAATAGAAATTTGTCTGATAGGAGACATTGTATCTTGCCTGGGAAATCTATGTTAGACTTTTTATTTCTTATTTTTTACTGTTCCGAGAAATGGGATGATTTTTTTTTTTTCTTCCTGGAGAAAATAGCCCAAGCCATCAAGGTTGTCATAGCAGAGAACGAAAGGCATGACTTAAACACCACCACTTTTGGTAATACCATCTGCTTCAGCCCACTCTGCCCAGTGCATTTGTTCTCTCTGTGAGCAAAGACAAGACAGATATCCTTAGTAGCCCTCAAACTGAGGGCTGTCAAAATAAGTTCTTTAATGCTGCCTCTGAAAGTGTCTCCAAGTACAGTATGGTTCTGGCTGTGGTGTGCTTCCTGCAGGAGCAGCTGAATTCAATTTCCAGCTGCCTAAATGATCAGAAATAGGTTGGGAATGTTCCCCACAACCTTCCAGTGCAGCATTAGTATCTCACTGTTGCATTTATCTGTTTTAATGGTGGGGAGTATTTTATATCATGACAGTAGAAATTGAGAATGGAAACTGAGATTTACTTAGCATTAAGCTGTTGTATTTAGCTGTTTAGTTATATTTATCTGTTTTAATGGTGGAGAGTATCTTATATAATGATAGTACAAATTGGGAGGGGAAACTGAGGTTTACTTAACCAGGATCACAGAGGAAGCCTGGTGAAGCCAAAGGGCACATCCCTGGTGCAATTAGCTTGATGATGACTGTCAGTCAAATGCCTCAAATGCATGTCAGTGCAAAGCTGCACCTGGCCCCATCGGGAGAAAAGCCAAATAGCCCCAGAGAAACTTCTTGCTCATGAAGCTGGATTGGTTTCAATATCTTAGCTACCAGATTTGCATTATTCCATTTAGAAATTCTGTTGTGGTATCTTACCATGGTATTGCCCTGTAAAAGGAAGTTTAAGGTCCTAAGTTCATCAGCTCAAGGCCCTGAGCACCAAGATGTTCTTGTCTCATTGTGTCCTGTAATAATTCACACTCACAGGACACATTCAGATTGATAATTTCATCCATTGGATGCACGTTTTTATTTCATTACCTTGTCTGTATTGAAGCCAAGTAAGAACAGTTTCAGTTTTGTTAAGACAGGACTATTAAATGTATTAATCAGAGTAGGACTTCAACAGAATTAGATTTATTTAATTTCTTCATTTTATGTTACAGTGACATGTTTAGTAGCGTGGTAATGTGTCATTTTCTGATAACTGTGTTGAAGTGATACTGAGAGTCTGTGACTGCATTCCCCTTCTCCATTTTCATCCAAAAATTTATGAAAGCTTCTGCTGCACCTATGTAAAGCTGGAACAAAGTCAGAGAACTATGTGGAAAAGTAATAGCACAGCCAAGAGAAAAGAAGCTCAGAAATGTCTGGGTCGTGTGAGTGCATGAGTGTGTCCACACCTGTACAGAAGTTCAGCCACTGCTTTACACTAACCATAACCATGTTGTAGTTCCTCTAACACTTGTAGACTTTCTGATCCAGAAAGCTCTTCAGCTTCCCAGGCACAATTCTTTTGTCTCTTGTTACCTCCATAGTTTTATATGAAAGATTAAATGAAAATGGCTCAGCTATTTCCTTGAAAAATACTAGAAGAAAAATGCTTTCAGTAGTTTTTAAATGTTTCCAGCTGGTTCCCTGATATCCCTGTGGCAGTGTTCAAATTTACAATTTGAACACTGATCCAGTGGACCCTTTTTCATTGAAAAGCATTTCAGTATCTGCAAGTAGTCTACATTTTCTTTACTTTTAACTTGGGGACCTCATGCACACACCAGTAGCATTCTTACTGATCAAAATGTAGACACTGACTGGTGAATACACTTCTATTTCTCTGCAGCTTTCTCATATGGAATCAGGCTAGAAGAAACCTTTTTAATTGAAGAATTACAGTAATAAGGTATAATAATCATTAAGACCCTGTTGCTCTTTATCTAGAAAAGAAATTAGTTGAAGACAGTAGATTTGTTAATTCAGTTGACATCACAGTCCTTGCTCTAGAGGCAAGAAATTGTAATTTACAGGTTTAATGTTATTTATCAATAACTTTGGCATGTCATCCATGTTAGAAACAACTACCCCAATGTATAGAGTAGAAAAGCTTATAACCTCTGACCAGATGTTTTTTCAGAGCATATCAAGTCCTTTATGGCACTGCAGATGGTTATCAGTAATTCTGTTTCTGTCCAAACATTGAATTCATGTTTTCTGACAGGCAGTATCCAATAGATGTGGATCATCAGAATTCATTCTGCAAAGAGCTGAACTGTTTGTAATGTGAGTCTTGTTATAATTATTGGGGGAAATGTGTCTTCTCAAGCTCAAGTAGTGAATATTTGATATCCTGATTATTTTTGAGATATCAAAATGACTAATGCAACCTGGCTGGAATGTACTTATAGAAACCATGCCAGTGAAGCTAAGCAACTGCTGTGCACTGGCATGAACATTTGCAAAATCATTAAAAGACAGTGGAGAAAAATCCTTAGAAAGCTGCTTGTCACATTGTCATCTTAATCCTTGGGAAAGTGTGCAAAATACATTTGAAAGACAAGCATGGAAATGAAATTCAGAAAGCTGTTAGGTCTTAAATCTCATGAACTCAGTGGTTTTAAAGCACATAATTCTGTGGACCATTTCAGCCAATCCTAATTATTTAGCACCTTCCTTTTTAGGGAGAGAGAAAAAGGAAGAATATTATTGAGTGAAGTGAAATGAACAAGTCTTGTTCCCCTTTACTGGAGTGTAAAACTCCAGGGTAAAAAGAAAACAGCAGAAGGCTGATAAGAGTAGGCAAGTGATGTCTGCGTGGCTGCAGCTTCCTGTGACTTTTTTTAAACAGAAGATTGCTACTACTGCTTGTATCAAAAATATTTTAAATTTTTTTTCATATATCACAACCCAAGAAAATTGCCGTCAGCTTTAGGATTACAGATTAATTGAAAATGTTTCCATTAGCAACTACTTTATAAATTCCAAAAAGTTTTTTTTTGCACAAATCAAGATAAATGTAGTTTATTTTCTGTAGAACAAAAGTCCTTAGCATACTGGAAATTTTGGGTCTGAAGAACCTCTGAGAGCAGTGCTGTGTGAGCGTGTGATGCTGCTTCGGTGGCCTCCTTGTGGATTATATTTGGGATTTTGCCACTGGAGGGAGCAGAAGACTGTCTCAGACTTCAGGGTGTGGAAAAAGTGTCTTCCATCTCAGAAAATTCAGGCCTTAATGATGAGTTGTGGGAGACTGTGGGTCCTTCATGTCTGGTACATGCTTGAAAATCTGTTTTCCAGTGAATAAAATCTCTAGATAATCAAGTTTTGTGATTGTTCTTTGCTGAAGAGTTGCATCCTGGGTTAAACATGAAGTGCATTTTAGAAAAGCAAGGGAAGGAAGGAGCTAAGGGGGCTTAGAAAAAAGGGGAGGGAGAGGAGCTTACACAGGCAGGTAGTGACAGGGTAAGCGCAATTTTTAATTTGCAAGTTTTTAATTTGCAGTTTTTAATTTGAGTGCAGGATTTCATTTTAAAAAGGCAGGTTTGGTTGGGTGTTAGGAAGAAATTCTTGCCAGTGAGGCTGGTGAGGCACTGGCACAGGTTCCCCTGAGAGGCTGGCTGTAAATGCTTCATGCCTGAAAGTTGACAGGTTGGACAGGGCTTGGAGCACCCTGGGATCATGGAAGGTGTTCCTGCCCATGGCAGGGGGTGGAACCAGAGGATCTTTCAAGCCCCTTCCAACCCAAACCTTTCTGTGATTGAGTGAAGAGTAGGTTCTGACTGGTGGTGGCATCAGCAATGAGCTAAAATTCCTTGAAACATTGTTGTTTCAGCTGTGGCCTAATGGCAGCTCCTGCAGCATGAGAGTGCAGTTTGCTTTAATAAGAGATGCTGTAGAAATGTATATATGTTTGTAAAATTAATGCATTCTTTACCCAGACGTTTGCTTTAATCTTGGTCTTTCAGCAGTAAATCTAAAAATGCTGTTCTCTTCCTCTGAAAGCATTGGGAAGGAGGAAACATTCACTTTGCTTCTTTTCATTTCCAATGCATAGAATCAAAGGCTGCATATAAACTATAAACATGTTATTCTAGTATGACTGCAACTCTAAATACTGCCTGGTTATTCCCAAGCTCATTTAAGGCTCTCTGTCAGTGTCTTTGTGTGTCATGTAATTGGGAAAAAAGAGCCCTGTGGGCTGTTGAGGGCTTGCCTTGCCTGCTGAGATTGCTGGACTGGTAATGTTCGTGCCGCATGCAGTTTCCATTACCTGTCTTTAAATTCTTTGATGTTTGGGACAGAACAAGACATTCCAGTTGCAAGCCAAGGTTGGGCTTTCCCTTTGGGATAACTTGTTCTGTCTGTACTGTCAACAGCAAGCAGTCAGAATTCCTGCTTTCAAATTCATTATTGTTTTTGCTCATGCTGTATAGAGCTTAAACTAAGCAGAGCAAGCTTAAGGAAATGTTTGGGTGACACCTCAGTGCTCTCAGTAGAGAGATTTACAGCAGGGCTGTGGATGCAGAGGAAATATCAGGTGGCAGCTCCCAGCAGATCCTGGAGCATTCCAGCAACCTGGACCAGTGATGTGTTTCCTATGGGGTCATTTGCTGTTCCACCTCTTCTTTTTTTTGTTTTGACAGATATAAGCTGCCTTAAGGCCCTTACCTCTCCTAGGTTGCTTTTTGTGGTGTTTTTTTTTTTTTTTTTTGTTTTTTGTTTTTTTTTTTTTTTAATATGACATTCACGTTAAAATTATTTTTTGACTGATGCTTGGAACAGCTATGGATTCTTATTCTAGGAGCATAAACAGCTGAGGGTGCTGAGTGAGCTGACAGATGTCACCACGAGAGTGATTTTTATCAACATGGATAACCCTGATGACTGCAAATAGACAAACATTGCTGTGTTTAAAAAAAAATGGCAAGAGAGGGAATTCAGGGAAATAAACACTGGTCAGCTTCACCTCTTTCCCTGAGAATATTAATGTGCAACTCATTTAAACTGTTGCTAGGCATGTGAAAGACTGGAAGGTAATTGGAAACAGCCAGCATGGATGTATCAAGGAAAAATCTTGCCTGACCAACCTGTCTGCCTCCTACAGTGACTGCCTCTGCAACGGAGGGGGAAAGCAGTGGAAACCACATAAATTCAGCAAGGGTTTTGATGTACCTTCACGTGGTACCTTTGTGTCTGAGCGTGGGGTGTGGATGGGATGAATGGTGAGGAACGGACTGCACCATACGCAGTCAATAATTTAAAGTTTCAATTCAGTGGCTGTTTGCAGAGAATCTTCACTGGAGTTGCTGCTGGGATGGAACTGTTTTGTCACTGATCAGCAAGTCAGTTCCTCACACCGGAGTGAGGCTCATGCAGAAATGTCAGATGAACAAGAATCTCAGTGGTCATCAAGTTCAACCTCATGCTCAGAGGTAAATCCAGTGCCAGATCAGATTGCAAAGGCCCTTGTCCAGTTGAGTCTCAAAAGTCTTCAAGAAAGACTTGGAGTCATTCTCTGCTCCAGAGGCTGAAGGAGATTAATGTGTTTGGCCTGAAGAAATGACAAAAGCAGGGACTTAACTGCATCCTTCATTAACTACATGGGCTTTGTAAATGAGACAGACTCTCTTCAGAACTGTGAAAAGAGCAATGGTCATAAACTGCAGTAAAGTACATTCTAACAGATTAAAAATAAAAATAGTAGTAAAAAACCCAAGCCTCTTGAGCAGAGAATGATTCCATGTCTTTCTTGAAGATTTTTGAAACTCAACTGGACAAGGGCCTTTGCAGTCTGATCTGGCATTGGAGTTACTTCTGAGCATGAGGTTGAATTTGATGACCACCAAGAGTCTTGTTCATGTGACATTTCTTCATGAGCCTCATTCCTGTGTGACATGTTTTTAACCTAAGGTTTTTGTATATTATAGCATTTACACTGACTGTACATAAGGCAGCCTCTTGAACTAATCAGAAGTATGTTCCCTAAATCAAATGTCTAAAGGCCTTAGTAAAATAACTTAGTAAAGGTGTTAGTAACTTAGACATGAACGTAAACCCCTAAATTCTGTGAAAAATATAGGCAGTATCGCCATGTGGTTGTCTATACCTATGTGCCCAGAGTAATTTTATTTTCCCCTGCTCCTTGGGCTCAGTTATGTTGGTTTGGCTGAAAAAAACAAAATTTTTCTTACTGAAAATAGCAAATTACGTTAAGTGGCACTTAAGTCTCTTGTTCAGAAGTGACAAAGTGTGTCCTGTTGTACTACTCTGATTTAGACTATTAGAATTAGTCTTAGCTCTCTTATATTTTTAGGAAGTTAAGCTCTGTTGAAAATTATGGTGCTTCAGCACTGACTACAATCTCAGCTTGAAGGCCTTCAGAAATAGCTAATTTTTAAATGAAATTCAAAACTGGACAAAACCAGAAAGTCGGTGTAATTAAATATGAAGATTTTCTCTTTCAAAATCAGCGCTTACATTCTGGCAAGCTTCTGTCTCTCAGAACTGGTAGATCTTTGTCTTCCACCGTCATGTGCTAATGCTTCATCAAGTCTTAACACTGAACTCAGGGCTGGAGGCTATTAATGAAATTTAGGTTCTTCTGGAAATAGCACAGCTCTTATAAAGAGAGGCTTTAATGCCACAGAACTAACAGGAGATTAATTACTTCTATAAAATTTATCATATGCTATCAAAAAGAGGAAGAGAAGATTGCTAACTTCAAGTTGTGAATTAAATGTGCCAAGCAAGAAAAGGAGGCACAATATCTAATATTGACCACTTAACACATGCCTGTGTAATACCACAATTTTAGTGCACCCATGGTGATTTGTATTTATTTAAGTCTGAAAAAAATTAATTTTAAAAATTATCAGATTAACAGAACTTGAATTTATGAATCCATCCAGTCACATTTTGAAATACAGTGCATGGCTTGGCATTACCATAGAGTGATGGTAAAACTCTTACATTTTCCAACTAATTCTGCATTGTTAATACTTGGCTCAAGTCTCACGTTCCATACTTTTTCGGAAAACAGCATTTTACAGGTTTTGCACTCCAGATTTTTGCTATTCTAAGTGTGACAGGTGAAATTGTTTCAAAATAGGTCACTTGCCTTCGGGGTTTAGCACTTGTGGGTTTTGGAGCCAGCCTTTTTCTGACACAGAAGGGTTTGATGATCTCACCCCTTAGCTCTGAGCAGGCATCTGGCAGGAGTGTCCTGGACGCTGCTGAGCACTTGGCTGCTCCTCTTTAACCAGTTCCTTCCATGGCAGCTGTACCCTGCATTTATTTCTAGTTCATTCTGCCCCCAGCTTCTGCTTTTGATGCTGCTCACACTGAAAATCGAGGTTTCAATCCCCATTTAAAGCCTTTTCTGACTGCCTGCCACTTTTGGGGTGTTTTCCCATTGCTATCAGAGGAATGTTTTCTGCTGTTCTAACTGGAGTTGCCATTTCTTTGCTTTGAAGGCTTCTGTGTTCCCTCTACTTTGTTACTTTATGCATTCCTTAGAATTTCTCATCTTGCACGTGTGGGATCATTTTTAAAAAAGCAGCAATTTATCTTGTGAATTTGCATTTTTTTTTTTTATTCTGCAAGACTTCTCTTTATGGCTCACATATTTTCAGTAATAAATGTGCAAAAATCCAGGCCTTCTCTGTGCAGAAAGGCTGGCACTGCCCTCCGTGCAGTTGACTGAGGGTGGTGCTTGCCCACACAGTGCCCTGGTGGTTGCTAACCAGCTCTAATTTAGGATGGTGTTGGCTCAGGACTGTTGGAAATCTGTGGGCTGTCATATTTAAAGATGTGTGTGACACTAATTTGAAGATAATCTTTGATGTTCAGGGTTTTAATATGAAATCTCTGTGCTCTAGTCTAAAATTTGGGATTTTGTAGAAGACCCCAGACATCCCTTCAGCTGCAACTCTGATTTTTACTATTGCAGAAGTGAATTTTATGCACCAAATTATTTATTCATGTTCTTCATCTCCTTCTTGCTTTATGTTTTTAAAGTAGAGTATTAGTCCCTGGTTTTTCTGACCAGTACAGAAATTTCCTGCAGTGCCTGTTGTGATAATTTCTTTCCTTCTGTGGTGTTCTTCACAGCATTTATAGCTTCACATGCTGCATTAGTAGTTTGGATACATCTATTTCAGTATCAAACCTTCCTGGGTTTAGTGCACAAGCATTATGGGTTTTGCTCATTATTAATTTTTTTTCTTTCCATCCAAAAAAATGTTTCCCAATGGAGCTGGCCAAAATCCTGAGGCTTGAGCTTCCTTTGTGGGGCACACCTTGAGGCAGAAAGAAGTCAAAAAAGGGAGAAAGGTGACCTGGCTGAGGACCACTCTGCCAGCCCAAGAACTTCTCAGCGAATTAGCTGGAGCTTTGTAGACAGATGCCCAGTGCTGTGGTGCCAGTCTTTGCTCTTCCCCTTCATCTCATGGAGTGTTTTCTGACTACTGCTGCCAGAAAGAAAACCCTTGTCAGGTCAGAGATAATTAGAAGAGTATATTTAGATAACATCTGGAGCTTCTTTTGTGTTTTGGGTTTTTTTTCTCACTTTTTTCTGACTGTAATGGTTTGTCTGAGCTCAAGATATGCTGTTAAAATCTGTACCATTATCTCCTGTTGAAACTCAGTCCTGTAGTTAAACGTTTTGTTTTCCATCATCTGGAGGATGAGATTTTATTGGTAGGAGAGAGTCAATAGTTTGGAGCTGCAGTAACATTTCAGGAATAAGTGACATCACTCTGGGATCAGCTTTCCCAGAGTCTGGCAATCCTGACAGCTGAGTTGCTTTTCCTCTGGGTCGGGGCTGTGCAGCACTCACTGGGAAACAGCTTCCAAGAGAAAAGGGTCGTCCCTCACATCCTTACTTGTTGTTTTCCTGTTTGTGTGTCAAGCTTGTGCTAAAGAATTCATGTCTCTGGAGACTGGTGAGTAATTCTTATACATTTTAATGATTGTTTTTCCTAAGACATAAAGCATTTTCTCCCACTTTGGAAAAAATGCTTTTTAAAAGATTTTTTTTTAAAATCCAACATTCAATAACTCGCAATATATATGCAAAGCAGAACACAACTTTGTAGAGTTCAAGTTAAGATTTTTAAGTAGAAGCCTAATTGTGATAGAGGTTGTGTTTATTACTTACTGTAACTGTGTCTCACTTCCAAGATTTTTATTTAGACATGCTTCTCTGCTAAATCATGTCATAGAGATTGAGTGTAGCCAGAATTTGAGCTTTTTTAATTAGCTTGCAATGCTGGATGGGAAGTACTTTCCAAACAGACACTTGTAAGGTACCTGATTTAACACGCAGCTCATATGGCAGTGTTACTGGATGCTGGGTTTCAAATGTAATTTTGGGGCTTGTGGAAGGCACAAAACAGAAAACCAGGTACATTTCCAGTCGGTGTATATATCTGTGTGTGTATCACCTGCAAAGCTGGGTGTTTATTTCTGTAGGGATGTCATATAATGAGCTGCAAAATCTGTCAGCATAAAAAATATTTCTGAAAAAAACACCAGCCAAGCCACAAAGCAGTATCTGGTTGTAGCTTGGTATTTAAATAACTAAAAACCACTTCAGTTTCCACTTCATGGTAACTGTTTTCTCTTGATAGAAGAAATACAAAATGTGTGTCTTCTTTTCTCTTCCCTGGCAGTTAAATGTCTAATTGTAAAAGTGCTGCAGTCCTGTGACACTTGGAAATCTTGTCAGATTCCAATTTTGAGAAGGTTTTATATTTTATAGCTAGAAAATTACTGCACACTTATCTCCAGAGAGGCATTTAGCAAGGGAAGCCCAGGGTTTTGCTGTGTCACTTTGGTTTTGATTTCTTTTGGTGTTCCTTTAAAGATGACAAGTCTTGATGGATGAATACATGCAAAAAAAAAAGTCTTATTCATCTGTTTGAAGATTCTGGGGAATACTGCAACTCATCTCAGTAAAAGTTAGGTATTGATTTTCATCAGGAGATAATTCCAGACAGAATTTGGATGGTCTGAATCAGAGCTGTGGGTGGATGTAATACATCAGCTTCCAGAAACCTGTGCTTTGGGTAATTTCATTAATGCAGCAACTGGCAATTCTTGTGGTACAGTGGTGTGGTGGTGATGTATTGCAGATGCAGAATTGATGTAATATTTATGATTTACGTGATTTGGAAGATGGCTGTTAGCATTGAAGTTCCTTTGTAGCTCTGACTCTTCATGTAGGTGGTTTGGCTCCCAACCCAGAACTAAAAACAATGAGCTCTGGGAAAAGCTTTTTAAATTCTGTTGTCATGAATAGAAAAACTATTTTCTGTGTCATTTTAGTTCCCAAATAAATTCTAATGTTGAATTTAGATAAATTTTAATGTTTCATTTTTGTGAGATGCTTATCTTACCAACTTGGTGCCTTTTTTATATTTCTCTTTAAGCTTGATAAGTTAAATTTTAATGCAAGTTTTACCACTGGTTTGTTTTCTTGGGTTTTTTTAGTATGATTTGGGCTTAGCCATAATAGTTTTTTATAGGCAGTTATATCAAAATGTCCTAAAAGATGTTTCAAGTGTGCTGTGCTTTTTGGTATACTGAATGTACTATTAGATGGAAATAAATACAGAGGCTATGCACAAAAATGAAGTGCTGGTAGCATTTTAGGTTTGGAATTGTATAGATTGAATGGCATAAATTGCTGTTGTGCTGTTCTGTTGACAGGAATTTAGGATTGTACATAAACTTCTAATTTGCTGCTTTTCTTCAGCAAAAAAACCCCATGCAGCTATGCATTTAAGTTAATCAGTTAAGCTCATAATAATGTGCCTAAATTCTTTCCAGAAAGGAAAAGGGAATGGAATGAGGGGCCTTTCTTAAGTATAGGTCTAGAAATGCTTACTGCATATGTTAGCTTGGTCATGGCTGCTCGTATGAAACTTTCTGGGTTTGTTGGTTAACTGAATGGAGCCATAGTTCCATAGTTCCATTCAATGGTATGGTGATAGCTGGAATTTTCCAGTTAATTTTTCCAGCCCATAGGAGTCACATTCTAGCTCATAAGTTTCCCATTTTCTTGCAGGATTTTGGTTGTTGTTTTTTGGTTTTTTTAAAGGAGAAAAGGATACAGTTGAAATATGAGCAAATTTTTTAAAACCTTAAAGCATATCTTGATTTAAATATGTGGTTACCTAACATAAGCTAGCAGAGGAATATATTGATGTATTTAAAGCTGTGTGTCAGTGAACTGCAAGACTGAAAGAAACTTCTGGCTTTGCCTCTAAATTGAGCCAGGTGTATCAGTCTGCTGTTTTACTGGTGAAAGGGGGTTACACGTGGTTCTTCTGGTATTGAAACTCCTGTTTCATCTGAATAATATGATCCCTACTGGAACACACCAGGTGTGAACATTCAGAGTCATCTGCAGATTCACTTACCTCGCCATAGAAACAAATGTTTTGCAGTAAACAAGTGAAAGCTGTCATGCAGCAAAAAATTTTCAAAAGCTTAAATGTGTGGTGTTTATCTTGCGAGGCGGAGAGGGAAGGGATAAATTTCTGATTTCACCTGAGCAGTGAAGTGGTTTAGAGCCATGATCATGGAACAAATTCTTTACCTCAAAATACCTCCTGCCTAATGAGGAAAAATATGAACAACATTCATGGCAAGGCACTGTTGGCTTGTTCATACTTGATTTTGGGGAAGGTGATGAATTCACTGCTTGAACTTAACATTTTTTTATTTTCGTCATACATTGATCTGTTTTCACTTTCCAGAATGTTCTTTTTTTGCAAAACACTGAAAACACTTAAAGACCATGTTTGCCTTTATAACATAAAATATTATGAAATCAAGCTTTTAGCTTGGCATTAAATCATTAAAAATTCATGAGGCAATGCCAGTCATTCCAGGGTTGGAACTCTCCAAACAAAAGTGAAAATAAATTTTTTCTCAAGTTGTTTGACCAATGTGTATTCTGGCTTGTGCATTTTCTGTTCCTTTAAAATGGAGTAGGCTGGATTGTTTGGTTTGGGTGGTTCTGCCTTAATTATCTCCAGGAGAAGGGCATGAGGAGGGAGGAGACCATGGCAGATGTTTTTTTGCTGACTTGTCATTGGCAGAGCATCCTCAGAGCCCTGCCTGAGGCAGGCATGGATCAGAAGTGTGCTGGGTGTTAGCAACCCTACAAACAGCAGGCATGGGAAACCTCCCAGCCCAAGGCAGCAGTAAGGCCAAACTCTCTAAATTCCTACTCCATGGAAGAGTTCTCCAAGTGACAGTTTGTTTTCAACATGCAAAACTTACTTTAGTCCCCGTTCTTCATGTGGAATGAGAAATTGCTGGTGAATTGATTTTTTTTTTCCCCCTCTCCCAGCTTACGCTGTTAAAATTCATTGCTTTATGAGATCCAAATTGCATCTGAGGAGAATAATATTCAAAAATACCTTCAAAGGCTCTGTCTTAAAGGGATTCTTATTGTGATGTCCACCATTGAAGAGTAACATTGTTGTCCATACAACTCTAGCCAGTAGCCTGTTCTAGAGATTTCATTGCCACATTCATCAGAGCAGGATGCACAAAACCAGGCTCATAAAGAGTTAAACATGGTCTGTGATTGCTGCTCCATGAGTTCTGTGGTGCCTGGAGCTCCAGTGGGCACAGAAATCTGGATTTAAAGTAAAGAAACAAGTAACTACTGGTATTTTCAGCCAGGAATGACCAGGTGTGTTGGATTTTTTCCTCTTTGTGCCAGTTCTAAAGTATTGTGCTGCTCCAAACCTGCTGGCAATAAGCACATCTCCAAACTTGCCACGCTTTGGAGTTAGGAAGAGGAGTACCCAAATTTGGAGGCTGGATCCACATAAAAATATGCAAGATTTGGCATGCCAGAAGAAAACCATGCAGAAACAACTGAATGTCAGAAGGTACATAACAAGTAGAACTGTACTGAGTAGCTGGAGAGCTGTAAAAATTCTGCATAGCATAGTTACTTTGTAGATCTGGAACGTCTCTAAAGTTGCTGATTCTGCAAAGAGGATATAAGGTGAGAGATACTGTAAAAACATATTTCTTTACAAATCCCCTGTTTTATAGTCTTGAAATGCAGCCTAAAATGTGCTTTACTGATACAATGTGTAATCCAGAAAGAAAAAAGGTGGGGGAAGGAGTTTTCACTTCTGGGTTTCATAGGAATATTCCCTGCCTTGCAAATCTCTTCCTTATGTTCATGTTTTCTGCTGGTAAGAGGAGAATTGAGTAATACTCCATATGGTAAACAGCAGTTAATTTGACTTCTTTGGATACAATTTTACTAGTCCTTTAAAAGTGTTTCCAAAGCCAGATTCAATATAAGAAAAACTTACACAAGTTCCTAAAGAAGTCTATAAAAACTAATGTTCCCACCCAATACAGAGGGTGTTTTCTGTGGGGTTTTCTTTCCCATTTTAAAATCCCGTGAAATGACTGACATTGAGTGTGATCCCAATGTTCTTCTGTCCCTGACCTCTTGCTCTGACACAAATGAAATAAACTGATTTTCACTTCCCATTAAGGAGTTTCTCAATGAACTGATTCTTCACCAGGATATTTTTCATTGTCATATAGCTTCACTCTTAGAAATGTCATAGAGATGAACTGCTCTCACATTAAAAATATTTAAAACACATTAAAAAAGTCACTTTTGTGTGCTTGAGGCTAAGGATGTTCTTACACAATAGTCAGCTGTTGTGAAAAAAGCCAGTTCCGTGTCACTTTGCTGTACCCTAAGCTTGAAAAAACCACCTGAGAAATAAAACCAGCTCCCAGACTCTGGCTGTCACTGAGGTATGAATTCAATAGAAGGTCATTGGAGGCATCATGTCTGTTCAAGAGGTCTTGTCCTGTCGTTTTCTCTGCTGCTGCAGTTCAACCTTGGAAGGAACAACCTGGTGTGCCATTTGCTGAAGCACAATGTGTTGCTGGGTCAGCAAAAGTCTTTAATAAATATTAATTGTTATTTCTGTTGTATTGTGAGGCAAGGATACAGTTGTGAGAGTCAGGATGTAAAACTAGGGGACTGCTGAATTATAATGTTTTTTTGCTGGATATTTTTCCTGCAGAGCTGTCAAATGTGCTGACAGTTCACTTTGTAAATAAAGTGTAGTTGTTCCTCTGCATTTATGAGGTAAAAGGATAATGCAGATCAATCTGTGTAGATGTTGAAATCGAAGATGTGAAAATACAAGGGGAGGCAGCCAAGAAATACTTTTTGTCAAGTGGAAATTTCTGGACTTGTAGAGCCAACAGTTTGATTATATGAGACCAGCAGGCATCAAAGTGATTGACAGTCTGCATATAAGCAGTGGGTGGCAGACGTAAACTCTTGATCAGATGGGGTTCTGAAATCTCGTCTGTAAATTGAATGATGATATATCCTGCCACCTAAATGCTGTTTTTCTTGTGGTACTTACTTTGGCCAAGTCACCTTTTAAAACGCCTGACATGAAGCCATTCTAAAAAACAAATCTGTTTGGGTTTTTTTATTCTAGTGTATTTATTATAGCACTTGAAAGAATTAATTTGTGTTTACCCATTATACAGATTTTTGTCCTTAATTTTAAAAGGCCAATTACTTTAATTAGAGAGGAAGGGTTACTCTTCATCTGCTATGCTTCCTTACCTGATAGTGTGTATTGGTGTTGCTGCCTCTTCAGCCATCTGTCTAAGTTGTGGTTTTCATTTATTTTATAAGAAACTTGGCATTGAGATGGGTTAAGAATTAAAATATTACTTAAGGAAATAAGATTTAATCTTTTAATGTATTTAGATTGACTTGCTTTGTTTTGCTATTTGTTAGGTAGACTGGTTCTAAAAATCAATTAATTTTCTCAAAATAACTTTTATTATGGATATTTTGTATATGGGTGGGTCCATCTGGGCTGACATTCTCTGCCTGATAAGGACTTGTGTTGATGTTTTAAGTTGTGAGAGTGCCACATCAAAGTATGATACTCTCTGGTGTTTTTCTGTGCATAATGTAAGGATGCTTTTCCTGAAAAGCAGTATATTTTTTTCCTCAAAAGCAGTCAATGCCTGCCTACTTCTTATAAATACTTGAAGTTAACAAGGTGAGTAATAGGCAATGATGACTTAAAATTAAATAAAAGAGGGGATGTGTGGGCCCACTGCAGTTAGATTAGTTCTCAGAGCTCCCCCACAAGCCTGATTGGTGTCCACACCTGTAAATTAAAATATGTTCTATGTGCACCAGGATTGTTAGTCTGGTTTAGGAGCAAATGAGCATTAGGTGTGGATGTTCCAAGAAAACAGTGTAAGGTCTGTTTTAAAGGTTGTAAGGGTTCTGAGAAAATCCTGAGATAATTTCTGATCTACTTGTGATGTCAAACAAATCCCAAACCAATTTTATTTGTTGCTGACATTTTTAATCTTTTGGAGACGTGTAGAACAACTTGCTGCTGTTCTAAAGCACTAATATTGTTATTTTTCTGAGGTGATCAGCTCCTGAAGCTGCACTCAAATGAACTGCAAGGAAGGAGAGCTCGGCGAGGCTCAGCTGGGACCTTGGGGATGGCGAGTGGCACGTTCAGCGTTCCAGCTCGGTGCCACACTGTGTGCCCCCAGTGTCTCTGGGCTTGAACTTCACGTCACAGGCAATGAATATTTTTAATGGGGTTTGTACGCTTTTGTCTGAGATGAATGCAGGCCCACACATGGTGTAAGCTTCAATTAATTATCCTCTGGGGCCTGCTGCACATATTTGCATATGCTCTATCAGTGGACCACCAAGATTATTCAATTAAATCCTCACAATGGCTTTAAGAAGGCCAGTGATTAAAGCCTTAGTGATGACTGTTCATTTATAAAATAATTATTTTTATAGATTTCAGTCTTGGTGCTTATTTCTTGCACAATAGGCTCTATTGGGAGGGACAACTTGAAATACAGGATGTGTCTGAATAGGTACCACAGTCACAACTGATAGACAGCTGGGTGCACCAACATCTCAGCTATTTTCTTCTCTCAGATTGCTAAAAGAAAGATTTCTAATCATTTCCCAGATGACAGTGACTTGGCAGAAGTTTGCCAGACTGTTTTTCTCTCTCAGCAGACTTAAGAAGGGTCTTGTTACAACCTGGTGTATTCTGATATAAGTGCTTGATAAACATGGTTTTCTTTTAGAACTTCTGCTGAGTTACTAATAGAAATGTGGTTTTATTGAATAAAAATGGCTGTTTACCAGAGGTGTGATTGTGTGGTGACAATGCCAATTCCCAGGTATCTGAAGTGGTCAAGAAATGGAAGTTGTGTAGCTGTCTGGAGGCAGTGCAATGTTGCTAAACTTCTATATAACCTTGGCTTAGATGATTAAAAAATTAGTGTGATTTACACAATCTTAAGAAAACACCAAGTGCAAAAAAACCAAAGCAACCCACCATTCACCACCATTCATACTAAAAGAAACAAAAAACAAATCAACCAGAAAGCAAACAAGTCTGAGTGATGATAAATCCTACCAGTTAGAAATGTCACCAAAGGTAGAAGATTTAAGATAAATAAGGTATTGAACTACTTCTGTTAATGAATATTGGGGTTTTGATCCCAATGTGCTTAGAGAGATTTGCAAAGCAACACTGTGTTTTTACCAAAGGTCTGATGAAATTCTGTTGTTGAATTTCAGGTAGAAATTCACTGAAATTATGCATTGTTTCTATTTTTATTAATTTCATTTTTTATTTTTATTTTCTATTTTTTCCTAATTTTATTTTTTCTATTTTATTGAGTTACAAATCTGTTCAATTTGTAACTCAGTAAATTCGGGAACTTTACTTTTTTGCAGGTCCATAGGAAGAGTTTGTTGAACAAATACACAACTGTTTCCACATCAATAGGTATTACACTGCTTAAATTGTCTGCACTCACTTTTCTTAGAAGTATTTTTAGCTTTTTTTTCAAAATACAATTATTGAAAAACAGGTTAAAATTGCTAAGAGGAATTGCTATTAAAGTTGCCTTCTCTTGTCTAATATCTCTAATTTTCATACAGTGAAATGAAAGCATAAATCAGAAGTGCTTTTTGAAATCCTACTTCTATTTCTAATACTTGGTCAAGAGCACATCTCACTTAGGCTTTTAATAAATGAAATAGGCCAGGGCTTGCATCACTGAACTTAGTGGAGTGTGGTGAAGATCATTTTCTGTCTAGTGAGCTTAGAAAAGAGTAAAAGTTGCTATGTAGCTATGAAAGCATTTGCTGAAAGTTTTTTACTGAATTTGATGCTTGTAGTTGTAGAGGGGGTGACTAAGAGAGCTCAATTATCTCTAATTTACTTGGTGGGATGAATTTCTTCTGGTAGTGTTGTACAGTTGTGCTCATGCAATCTGTGATTTGTCTATCCCTTGTAAATTCAAGTCAGGTTCATTGCTTGTTCTGAAAATCTCTAATATTTTATATGTAATAAAACGCCAATTAGTGGTTTCTCATTAACCCCTATTAATGAAATGTCCCAATTTGTTAGTGTGCTAATCTGAGTGGTGAAATTTCAGCAGCAAAGACAGCTTTTTCTTTGTATTGGAACAAGGTTTTTTTGTTTGCATTCTTTGTTTTGGGGGCATGTTTGTTTGTTTATTTTGGGGTTGGTTTTTTTTGGGGGGTTGGTTGTTTTTCTGGTTTTTTTTTAATTGAATGTGGCTTTTTGTTGCCCTCTCTACAAATTAGCTTTTACTTGTTCTACCCTCTCTACCTCTTCAGGAGAGGCTGTAGTGTCCCTGCTGCACCAGGGAAGCAAGATTTTGGAAAACATCAGCTGCTCAGCCATCTGCTGTCAGTCTCCACAGAGTGCCAGGCTGGAAGGCACCACAGTGGGCATCTGGAGCCACCTCCCTGCCCAGGCAGGGTCACCCCAGAGCACAGGGCACAGCAGTGTGTGCAGATGGTTCTGGAACATCTCCAGAGAGGCAGATGACCTCCCTGGGCAGTCTTGGTGGGCACAGCCCACAGAGTGGAAGTTCTTCCACATGTTCAGTGGAACCTGGGCATCAGTTCCTGCCCATTCCTGTTGTGCCACCATTGCTGGGCCTCACAGTCCCTGCTCTGAGCCCTCCCTGAAGGCAGGGACAGACAGGGATGAGGTCTCTTCTCAGGGCTGAGCAGCCCCAGCTCCCTCAGCCTTTGCTCCTGAGAGATGCTGCAGTCTCCCCACCGTCCCCAAGGCCCTCCCCTCCAGGAGCTCACATCTCTGTTGTCCTGAGGAGCCCAGAACTGGACACAGCACTCCAGGTATGGCCTCACCGGGGCTGAGAAGAGGGTGAGATGATGGTGATGGTGATGATGATGATGATGAGTGTCCTGTCATCAGCAGGAAGAGGCAGCAGCAGCCAGACTGGAGAATCCAGTGGTGTTTCTGCTCCTCAGACCACCTGCTGGACCATGCTGCTCCAAACCCTCGTTCTCTTCAGAAAAATTATGGGATTTCACTTCAGAATTGTTACTCTAGTTCTTGGAATCCCCCCAGGGAGTTAACCATTGAAGGATCATGGGATTCCAAGTCTGAGGCTTGCAGACAGGTCTGCCTTCTAAAACCCACTTCAATGTTCTCCTAAACTCTACCTCAGATAGCAAACAGAGTCTCAGTCATTTTTACTACAGAGTAATGCTTACAGAATTGAACATTTTCTTCTTCTTCAGTGCTGATATCAGGGTATTGTGTCAGACCCTGTGCCTAGGGCTTAAAATATAATGAAATGTTGCATAAATTGATGACATATGGCAGGTGTATCTCACTAATTACCACAATGGCTTTGTGGCCCTTACTGAGCCTCAGTATTTACAAATTCCCAGATATGTTACCTACAAATTGAAAGACACCTCCCACAAAGTTCTGGGAACTCTCAAAACAGTAACTTTTCCTGACAGTGGAGCGTTTGATTAGCAAGAGGAGTTTTTTATTAAAACCTTCTCAATCTGTAATAGAGTGCATGCTGTTTTAGCAAGTATTTCATCCTAGTATTCTGAAATAGTTGGGTTTTTTAAAATGTTTGCTCTTGCTTACATAAACTTAGTTTTATGTTGGAAATATGTCATGAGAGCATGATAATCATATCTGCTCAGGTGAGAAAAGGCTGTTTTCATATGGATATTTTCACTGGAATATGAGTGTGGGTTTAGAATGGTCCCATTGAGAGGAAGGCTTATAATTTTGGGGCAGCAGTGCTTAATCTTTTGGAAAATAAAAATGAAAGCTGGACTACAGTCAGCTGTATAGAAATGTCCAGATGCTTTCCGCTACAGCAACAGCAAAGATACCAAAGCTGCTGTAACTGTAGCTGAGGAGGACTTACAAGGAAAGTCTACAGAACTGGCAGGTTGCCTGAAAAAATAAACTCAGAGCAGCCCAGAAAAATGGTGGCAGCAGGAACTACAGTTTAGGTGTTACATTGTCTGCCAAGAAAACGAGGAGAATTTTGTCTGCACATTCCCAAAAGCGTGTGCGCACACAAAGGGTCACCAACACTTTGTTCTCGGCAGCGTATGGGACGTGTTACAGGTCTGTCAGCACTTTGGGACTGGCTGTCTCTTCACTCCCACTTCTCCTGGGGCTCCCTGATGTTTAGTTACCACACTCAGATGTTTCCCTGTGGAGCCATGCGGCCCCCTTTCCAAACTTGTTGTTGAAAAACCTTAATTGAAAAAAGACTTGTGTAATTCTAGGGTATGATAGCGCTGGTGAAAAAGTGCTTGCATTTGCTCTTTGCTGTAAAATGTGGCATTACAGATGTAGTAAAATAGAAGTGGCAGCATAGCCGCAGACCACATCCTTGCTTGCTGTTGTGAAGGGACTGCATTTACTTAATTTTTTTCCAAGTTCAGACAACTCTTGCTTAGGTAACTATAACTGCATTTATTGCTGTTAGAAATGAGACATTCTTATGCTACAGAACAAGCACACAACGTAGAAATGGCTGATTTGATTCAACCCCGCCAGCCCAGGTGAGGAATGAAGGTTTTCATTCACAGAAGCCAAACAAATCTGCCCTAGACTTGTCTTATGTTTGTTTCCAGTTGAACCTTACCTTTAAATATCAGTGTAGAAGTTCAGCATGAATGCAGAGAGAATGACTTTATTGCTCTGGTAATCTTGGTCTTCTTACCTTATTTGTCGTCTTTTCAAGTATTTTGTCATGAAAAATGCATAAAACTGCTTCTCATAAGAAATATGTCTCAGCATGTTTGTGCTATGTAGGGATTGTATGTATCCGTAATAGAGATTAGATTGCCAGCCTGTGAATCTCAAGACCTAGAATAAATGTTAGGAATAAATGTTAGGAAGCAGGTATTTGGTGTAGCATTCTTCTGAAATGTGTTCTTCAGGGCTCATTTGTCAAAAGGAACAGTGTTTCTAAATTAAGGATGTGGAGGCCTCTTAAAAGCTGTGTCCTGGTTTGTGATTTGTTTGTATTCAGCCTTTGCTTTGATGGCCACATTGACAATAAGCAAATGAGAAGGCCTTAGCACTGAGGAACACATAAATAAAGGCTGCAAAGAAAGGCCATGAGAGAAGCTTTGAAGTGGCATCTAGCTTTAATTTGAGTGGGAGAAAACCAGATGTCTTTGGGAGTTCTGGCCCAGCTCTTTTTATTTTTTTTTTAAGAGGACAGGGAGCTCAACCAAATCATTCAATGGAGAGACCCCAAACCAACTGTTTCCATCCTGGTCCTTTGATCTTTGTTGCCACTTTGGAGTGAACTGTTTTGTTCCAGAGGAAAAATGGTCTAACCCTTCATTTTAACTGTACTACTGGATTACATATCTCCTTTTCCATTCCAGCTGCAGTTATCTGAGTTAATTTCCTTTGCAGTATACTGACAAAGATGATAGTGACTTCAAAATAGCAAAACTGATCAGAGTTTTGATTTGGCTGACTTTTGTATCATGTGTTAGAACAAAACATTGGTGCACAGCATTTTGGGTCAGCAGTCCTGAAAACACAAGGTAGAAAACAAAGAAACTGCTTGTGAAGGACTTGTGTTGGCAAGCTCTGCACCTGGAATGATGTGCTTAGTTGCTGCTTACAAATAGAATAATATCTCTGAATGATATATTTGAGGGCTTTTTTTTTTTTTTCAGTAGTCCCTGGATCACATTAAACTAACAAAAAGATTGCTGTTGACTGTACATTTAGTGAGTAATTAAAACTGCACAACAAAGTTTTTTTTGACCATGTCTAGAAAATAAGTAAAATAATCCTGTCTTCTAAAGACATTAAGAGTCTCAAATGATGGAAAGGAGAGAGAGAGAGTAGATAAGGAGGCAAATAACGTGACTCAAATTCAAGGTTGCTGTCATTTCTAACCTGAACAGGACAAATCCTTTTGCTCTGGGGGTTTGTCCATGTGCCAGAACTAAGCTATCTTACAAATGATGCCAAAGCTTGCAGCTTTCAGAGGAAAGGATTGCAAAGTTTGAAAATTCTGGAGAAGAGGGGTCAAATTGGTGCTGTTAGGTTGCTACCAGTTGTCTTGCGCTGAGATATCTAAAAATGGACCCTATACTCAGGTGAAGCTATTTTGGTGTGGTTAGGGTTGCTAGTTTTTACATTTATGGTTGGATTGCTTTAGTTTGGTTTTGATTCTTTCATGGCAGGTATAAAACCCCAGCTGGAATCAAGCACAGAATATTATCTTGATACATGCAAGAATTATGCTTTATTTTGCATTGAATTGCTTCTCTCATGTCATCTTAATGTAGATTTCTGGAGCCCAGCACATTCCAGTAGCAAATATTAATGAGGAATAGTTTGTGCCACATCCCAAGTCTGGAGAATATGTTCATGAATAGTAATGAAATACACAGGGAATTTTTTCCTGTCTTTGTCTCTAGTGTTTAGCATGCCATTAATACAGATCCTAAAATAGTACGGGTCAGTTAAGAAAAAGTGCAAAAGACTTTGGTGTGTAGTTGTCCTGTGTTCTCAAAACATGGGAAAAACTGGAAGGAGAAGGAAGAGGATGCACCTCTGCATAAGGGAAAAGTAACACACTAGCTGTGTCAAAGTGAATCACTCTCTTTCCACATAATAAAGTACATACACATAAATATGCAAGGCTGAAACTCTGAATTACACACTGGACTTGGTATAAAGTTGAAATTAGAGTTCTCAATAAATAAATTAGGTTTTTGCTTTATTTTCCCTGAGATTTATTGATGATGTTTAGATTATTGTAGTACAATAAATGAAATTCTCTGTGTAGCTAGGAATTTATGGATAACTGAACAAGCGTCTAAATTGGGTGCTGAAGATTGTGAATATCAAGCTGTAGCTTGGTTTGAATTAAACTCTCTGTGCTGTGCAAGATAGAGTTTGAAACAAATGCCTTAACCTTCTGTTATGTGGGAGGGTTATGACAATAATTATCAAGCTTCATTACACCTTGCACAAGGATTTTGAGGAGCCTTGTCAAAATACCAGGTAGATTACTGCCAAAAATGCAGTAATTAGATGAGTAATGAAAAAGTTTTCAAATGGAAGTATTTAAAATCTGTTCATGCAGTTAGACATATTTACAGTCATCACTCTTAGTTGCACAAGCTGAATTTCCAGTGTTCACCCATGAGATTTCACTTGTGTTTAAGCTGAAGAGGAAAAAAGCCTGTTTTCCCTTTGTCTGGAAGGGGGGAAAAGCCTGTTTTCCCTTTGCTTTACTCTTTTAGAAGGAAGTGACTATTCAGGTCTAGAAGAAAGTGCTGTACAATCCTCAGGAGCATGGCTCATGTCCGTGATATGTTTTCTGCCTTTTTATGTAATCTCAGCTACCTCCCATACATCTCAACATCTGTGTGACTAGTGGGGAAAACTGTGTTTTGTTTAAGGATTTTTTTGGTGCTTTTGGATGCTAACTTGATATGTGACTCAAACCTGAAGCAAAATGTTCTTGAGTATTGCTTCCTCTGCTCTCCTCTCTGATTTTCTGCCCTCTCCCTCCTTTCCCCCCTGGTTTTGTGTGGTTTCCCCTCTGCAGTCCTTGGGTGTTGCCTCTTCTGTATCATCAGTGATGTGCACTCACACAAAACATGGGATGTGCCTCCTCTTGGGTGGACCTGAGCATTTCTGGTCCCTGAGAAGAAGTCCTGATCCACTTATTTCCACATTTATGGATGCAGCTGACAGTCACCTGTCAAGGTTTAATGCAAACAAGAAGGCAACGTTTTGGCAAAGCGTTTTGGACAGCTCATGTCCATAGTTTGTTGGTTTGGGGTTTTTTTCAGTTTGTGTGAGAGTGTTTGAAATGTCAGAGGGGGGAAAAAATGTTTTGGAAAGGAAGAAAATAGGACTCACAAAAGAAAAAAAACCCAACCAAAGAAACCTGGATACTTCCTCAGGGATGTTTTGAACCTGAAATCTCATTAATCTGGGCTGATTTCCTTGAGAGGCATTGTATGACCAGGGCATTTGGGAATGGCACAGACTGTCCTCTTTCCTGTCTCCTCGTTGTAATTGATCCATTTCTGCAACAACAGCTCCTTCAGGGGCTAAACTTAGAAATCTGCTGAACTCAGAACAAAGATAAAGCACTGGCAATTGCCAGCTCATCATTAAGCGCTGTAACATGGTCTCTCCATTTAGGCATTAGTAGGTTTCTAAAATCCCAGTAGAGGAAGTGTAAAGAATTGGGCTGTCTTTCTAATCTTGCACTCTGTGAAGGCTTTTCCATTCATTCACCATGAAAGTAATGTAGATTTTTTTTATATGCTTTTGTTTGGAGGCAACTTTTAATCAATAATGCTGTATAATTGCAAATTGTTATGATCCAAAGAATTTTAGTTTAAAAGTGGAGAATATTAAGATAGTCTTGTTAATTCAGGTTGTTTTTATGAAGCAGGAAGGATGGAAAGTGTGACATTCATGAGATGAGCTGTGATTCAAAGTGCTTGAAAATTCAGATGGCTAAATGAATAGGCAGAAAAGAAGTAGGTCTTAAGGATGAAGTTACTCTGGAGATCTTCTAGTCCAATGCCTCTGCCAAGGCAGGCTCACCCAGAGCAGGAGACACAGGTGGTGGCCAGGCAGGTTTGAATCTCCCCAGAGGAGGTTCCCCAGCCTCTCTGGGCAGCCTGTTCCAGTGCTCAGTGCTTTTGGCTCACGTTCAGGTGGAGCTGGCTGTGTTTCAGTTTGTGCCCCCTACTCTGGCACTGGGCTCCTGTCACTCACCCTTCAGACATTTGGGTGCACTGATAAGATCCCTCTCAATGATCTTTTCTCCAGGCTAAACAGGCCCAGCTTTGCCAGCCTTTCCTCCCAGGAGAGATGCTGCAGTCCCCTCACCATCTCCACAGCCCTGTGCTGAACCTTCCCCAGCAGTTCCTTGTCCTTCTTGCTCTGAGGAGCCCAGACCCAGCCCTGCCGTTCTCTTCTTCCCTTCACAGGCTGGAGGACTCAAGCCCAGGCATTTCTTTCCTGTGTGGCAGCAGCTGGTAGTTGTTGAATTTGGGCAATTTCTTCCAAGCTGCAGGAGCTGCTGTGCTCAATCAGGATCTCCAGTTCAGGGGAATGAGATAATGCAAGGGAAGCATTTTTGTGCTGCTGGGGATGAAGCTCAGCCTCCCAGCATCTGGAAGACACTGAATTAAAAAGTCAGGTCTGCAAAAGTAGAACTGTGATTACAACCCCTCACTCTTTTTCCAGTCACTGGCCATTTATCTGTAATATTGGACATTTGAAACTGATGTCTTCACGTCCTGAGGATGAAGACAGTTGCTTTTACAGTAGGGTTTTATCTTTACAGAGCAGTTATATATCTCTCATGTTCAACTTGTCTCTAACCAGCTGAAACCCTATTAATGAATACATAAAGTCATAGCTGAAGTGAATTATCTATGTTCATATATGAACTAAAATCACTTTTATTGTTTTTATAATTCAGAATGGTTGCCAACCCAGTGCCAGTGAAGATTCTTCAATACTAGTTCTCATCCTTATTCTTTGTGTGTGTGTACATATATATATATCTGCATTTGTGACTGTGTACACTTACGTTGTTCTATGCCATAATGAAATATTCTTAATTGTTTTCACTGAACTGGTACATTTGATGTACCGGATTTACATAACTGAGCTGGAAAAACAAAACTTATTGCCTAATAAGTTTTCTTTCTCTCTCTTTCACAGTCATAATGAACGAAAAGTGACCTGCAAACATCCAGTGACAGGACAGCCTTCACAGGACAACTGTATTTTTGTTGTGAATGAGCAGTAAGTGCCTTCTGTTTCACTCTATAAAACACAGGCTTTAAAGCCCATTAATAATGAAGTAAGATTCAGTGATTACTAGTGACAATGTTTATTTTTTCCAAGTCAGATCAACATGTAGACAGTTTCACTTGTTTAAATCACTTGAAAGCAATGATAAATATTTTATACTGATTGTTAAGATAGAAAACATAGCTCAGATTAGTTGTGTGGTAGAAATGAATCACATTTATGCACTGCATTAATTTGCTCTTATCACTTTAATTGTTCTGTAATTTAAGTAAACAGCCTAGATACTATATAACAAGCAAATAAACTTCCAGAAAGGGCTAAATTTTATAATCACTTAGAGACAACCACAAGCTGTTAATCAATAGTGTTTTACCTGATAGTTTCTCCTCCACTGATTATTTCCTTGGCCTTTTGGGGCACCCTCTGAATCATTGGTAATAACTCAGATTTGCTGTCCTTGCTTTAGTTTTGTAGAGCAATACAGAAGGTCTGCATGGAGCTCATGCCTGAGCTCAGGATTTTGTTGGGATTCTGGGTGTCCCCCCCACCACCTTTGCTGTAACACATTACATGGTGGCTCCAGTGAAAACACCAGAACTGGCCAAATTTCACCAGTGTGAAAGGGGGGCAAAGCCAGAGGGGGCCTTTGGAGAGCATTTCTTCCCATTTCCATCTCACACCCATACCTGTCTTTTTCCCTCCCACCAACACCTTGCTGGTGCTAAGAGAGAAATTCTGGTTTTAAGCAACATCTTAAAATTCATCTATAACAGGTTGGAGTTTAAAACACAGCGCAGGTAACTCTGCAATGAAGTGTGAATTGCTTTCAGATTGGAAAAGTAGGACACAGGCTGTACAAAGCTACATCTAGGGGTGCTTTTTATTAGCAGTCTGCACACACAGCATGTTCCAGTGCTATTACATATTCTATTTTCAGGACTGCTGCAGCAATGTCATCTGAAGAAAAGAAGGAGCGACCTGTAAGCATGATATGTGAAGCAACTAACTATAATCTGGCATCAGATTATGCTGCTCATCCAATGAGCCCTGTGGGCAGAGTAAGTCTTTATGTCCAAATAAATTAGAATTAAAATTATTTAGGTATTCCACAAGGTGCTAGACAGTGCTGTGTGTTAGCGTTCCACTGAAAAAGAGAAACAACCCTTACATATTTTTCAGGGCACTCAACTTCTTCCAGGTTTGATTTGGAAACTCAAACAAATTGTCACTGTAGCTGTAATTTTTATCAGGTATCTCAGATCTTGTGACTTAAACTGACCTTTCTGATCTGTGTGAACAGCAAAACCCTGAGTGACTGATGAGACACCTGGGCCAGCACTGTTGCAGAAATTGCTCCATCACAAACAATTGCCTGGATGTGTCCAGGTAAAACAGAGAGAGTTGGGATTGTGTGCAGGAAGTAGTTGTGAGAGAGGTGGGAGGTGGCCCTAAACAGCAGGTGGCATTGGGCCAGAAGCAGAAGTCCTGGCTTCCTAGAAAAATTCCTGCTAAATGGTTGGGAGAATCCCAGGATCACCTTAATTTATGTTTTACTTCTCCATTTACCCAGTTTCTCAGTAAGAAGGTACATGCCCAGATGTTCTTACCAACTTTTAGGTTTATTGGATAAAGCTGATGAGCCTATTGTGTGCATTTTTTTTTAATTTTCAGCTTTCCTGAGAGAGAAGTGCACTTGCTGCAAAATTAAGAAGTGCCTTAAGTTTTCTAGGATACCAAGAAAACAGCTTTGATCAGTGATGACAGACAAGAGCTGTCATCTCTTCTAGCCAGTAGTTAGCAGTTAAACAAGGAGAAAACCCTGTGCTTTAGCTAGACATTGAAAATGCTAACCCTGAGAAGTGCTTTTTCAGTAAATTAATCCAGCCTGCAAGAAAAAAGTAAACTTTGGAATGTGTTCTAACTGAGCAAATTCCTTAATGTCAGAAACTTGGATTGAAATAATTGACTTGCCATGTGCTAAGAAACATTGCAAGGTTCCTTCCAGTGCATTTTGGAAACTTTTTTGTTGTTTTAAATATCTTATGAGACAGGCAGAGTCTTTGACCTATGTTAGAAAACTGTGATTTAATCAGAAAAGTGTCTTTAATCTATTAATGTTGCTGGGGGGAAAAATAGAGTCACAGATGTATTATGAACAGTAACAAAATCCATCTCAACTTTCATATGATCATGTTTAAGTCCATGCAGGAAAAACAGTTTAAAATACAACAAACTAGAAAACCCCCAAACAACAACAGTAAAAAAACAAACTCAAAACCAGCTAAGCCCTAAAACAACCAAGCAAGCAAAAAACCCCAGGTAATTTCTTGTTAGAGTCATAACAGTGGTGTAGAATGCAATAATTACATAGCTAGTTCTGTCAAAATTCATTTTCTGGGGAGCAATCTCGGGTGAAATATGCAAAATTAATTATAATTTAGGAGCATGTGTCTTACATTTTTACACTTCTCTTTCAGAAGAGAAGTTGAAAATGCCCTTTGTGTTTGTTTCATAGTCTTCGAGAAGGAAATTGAGATTTCTCTGGCCCAGTTAATGTGATTTCTTCTACTTTCATTGATTAATGACACTTTAGTTTCCTGTGAAAATAACATCTTGAAAAAAATAGATTGTTCTGTTTCTCATTCCTCCTGTTCTAGTTATTTAAATGCACTGAAAATATTAATATGATTATTGTGGCTGCATATGTAATTACTTTACATCAGTTTTCAGATGTGCATTTGTCTGAATTAGTGCAACACCATTTAAAAACTGTTGTTTTTGGGGAGGTGAATGCTGGGAAAGTAGAACCACAGCTAATATCAATCTGCCTTTTCTGACAGCTATTCAAGGATAATGAGTTGAATCCTGGCTTCCTAGAAATGTAGATATGGCCCATGGGTTGTACCTGGATACAAAACTGATTTTCTTTTTTTTTTTTTTTTCCTAACTCATGCCTTCAAAAAGTAAAGCCTGAAATTCTTAACTTTTTATTACAATATGTAGTTTGTAGTATTGTATAGTGTGTGTATATATGTGTGTGTATATATATAATGTCATATATATTATTTATTTTTATATATTATATGCATATATATACAGTATGATATTAATATAATAGTATTGTAGAACAATAAAACAGGAATAAAATATTGGTGAAGGAAGTTACACAGAATTAATTACAGAGCAGAAGGATGCTTCATGTCATTGCCAAACCAATTTTATTAGGTGGTTTTTGTTTCCAGAGATAACTCATGACCACACGTGATATTGGAATGTAATGAGGAATGGAAAAAAAATTGGGATACAACTGAAGTTTCAGACAGTTAAGGGGTATAGGAGAAAATTCTTCCTTCTGTTAATTGATCCCTGATAGACATGAAACTTGGAGAAGTTTCTATTTTCTGTCAGACTCTCAGGGGTCTGTTGCTGTTGCTGACCAGAGACTAATATGAGGTGAGGCCAAATCTGTTCCTGCCCAGTAGAAGTCCTAATTCTAGTCTTCCTTTCCCACTGTATTCATGAGGGGGGCCAAATAACAGATTACAGCTCTAAGTGCTGCTTATTTCCTGTAGCTTGAAGTGTGTTTCCAGACATGAAGGCACTAGCACAGACCCCTGGCTGTGAAAACCCACAGGCTTCAGATTGCTGCAGAAGTATTTATTTTCATCTCTCTGTGGCATGAAGAAATTGTTTTTGTAGTTGTCTTTTTTTTTTTTTTAATCTTATTTTTCTCCCTGCTGTTAAAATCACTACCTAGACAAACAGGATTATGTGTCATAAATTGCTTTTTAATGTGTAAAGTCAATCACATTTCCAGACATCCTCCACAGTTCAGATCTTGCTGCTCTTCATTGCTGTCCTGATTATCAACAGAATAAGGTGAAGACATTTTTTGTCACAAAAAGACATTTTGTCACAGAAAGCTGTCACCAGACAGCTGTGCCAGGACAGCTCCTGGTGACTCCAGTACAGCTGGGATGTTTCCCAGTGCTCACAAATATTAATCAATTTGTTTATAGGTATTTCAGTGCAGTCCAGCCTGGAATGGCCAGTGTAGGTGTAGCCATTCAGGTCTGCTCAGGATCCAAGTTAGCTGGAAACTTCTGATTAACAGAAATTAGAATTATTATTATTTATTATTAAAATTCATTAGCAAACAGCCCAGTGAACAGGAGAGCTGTGAAGAGTGTTCCTGGTGCTCAGAGCTGGATGGTAAAATACAGCTGCACTGTATTTTATGATTTATACTCAGACCAGCCCAGTAGTGCTCTTTGTGCATCTCTATATTTTAGTCCTAAATGGAATCCAGTTCACTTTATTATGCAAACTAAAGCACACTGAGAGTGAATGATGGGGAGGTTTGCTTCAAAAGCAACCTTCTGGTTCAAGCTCAAATGCTGAGGCAGAAACCACTCAGCTCATGGAAAACTGCAGCATTGGAAGGCACCAGAATTGCCTACAAAATCCAGAAAGCAGCATCCTGTTCTTTTGTGGTTTGGACGATAATGGTAGCCTTGAACACTGGAAACATTTTTAAACACAAGTTAAAAGTAACAAAGATACAGATTTTTATTCTCTGAGTTTACATGCAGAGAATTGCCTTATTTGCAAGGTTCTCAACCTAGGTTTTTTGAATTTACGTGCAATAAATTTAATGTTAATTAATGACTTTTTGCTAGTTCTGAAAATGGGAAAGAAGCCTCACATAAATTTAATGTTAATTAATGACTTTTCGCTAGTTCTGAAAATGGGAAAGAAGCCTCACATAGACCTTGTGTTTTCCTACCAGCTAAGCAGAGAGAAAAGCCACTTCCAGGGTGCTGAAATGTGCAACCCCAGATGCTCACTGCTCTGTTATCCAGAGTTCAAAACCCTGCTGGGTGTTTGTTTTTTCACTTTTGGAAAGCAGTGAACATCACTGGCTGGGCATCCTGGCTTCTTTCTCAGCACTGGGTTTGTGCAGGGCTCTTCCCACAGGATCTGATTTTGGAGGCATCTGAGTTGCTGTGCCTTGGAATGGATCAGATGGTACCAGGTGTGATTCTGCTTTTTGAGATAATTAGTTACATATGAGGGACCATGGGATAGCCAGAGATCTCAGGCATAACAAGAGGAGGAATAATCTAAAGTCTGAGAACCCATAATTAGTTTATATACTCACCTACAGTGTTTCAGTGTCCCAAAATACTCATTGTCTTAAGGTTCAGAGTTTGTTGTGAAGTTATTCTCTTTATGCAGTGTATGGCAGACTAATTACAAGTCATCTCAAGTGTTCTGTGTATTAACTAAAATTAGAAAGCGCTTGTGATGTTGCATTTAATTGAAGGAAGTTTGTATTCACATTTGGTAGGATGTAACCCATTAAAACTCTGCTGTTAGCTCAGTGAAATTGGAGTCAATATGGGTTTTTATCAGGCCTACCTTAGAGACAGCTGCCTAAATTATCTGAATTTGTTAGGCTTGACATGAGTGCTTGCTTGTCTTCAGAAGCATCCTCAATGCATTAGCTATTTTTACGAGTGTAGGAATTCTGGAGCACTCTTGAGGGGTTCTGAACCTTTAGTAGCTAATATTAGAGTAGGTGTGAGTGTTAGAAATTATTTCTGATCAAAGTGTTAGCACAGCTTTTGTGTGATATGCCAATGCAGCAGTCACACAGGTTAACAGAGAGATGTAGTTCACTTTATGACTGCATTTTTATATGTTCTTTGTTATATATTCCTTTTTCACAGCTGGCTGTCATAATTCTCTTGGCTTCTTAGAGATCTTTGTCCATTTTGCGCTGACAGAATTTTTCAGAATAAAATGTAGAAGTTTTTTACTTTTATTCTTAATTAGGTTTTCAGTTGCTTGCTCTGTCTTGCTTTTCAGAACTGAGTCAAATTTCTGTATCTCCAAGGGAAATTAAAAGCACTCTGTTTTTATATTCCCTCATTATTCTTGCAACAAAGAAATACAACATTTACTTTGTGTTATAGACTCTAGGCAGGCACATATAGCTTTTGTAATGTTATTTTTTTTTGCCAAGCAGTGTTGTATTTTTCAGTTAATGGCATCATTGACAAAAGCTGCACGTAATTTTAAATCAAGTTCTCAATTTATGATTTTTCAGCTACTGTGGGATTCTCTCTGAAGCATGAGTAAAACCCAGCTTAGTTCTGTGATGAGTGTTGAGAGAATTTCCATGGAGAAACCCCACATCTCATTTGCAACAAAACCTGAGTGGTTGTCAAGCTTTCCTCCTTTAGGAATTTTGCATAACCTCGTGATTAGTCCCAGTAGCAGAGAGAGGGAAGCTGAAACTCAGGAATATCATATTGTCTCAATCCAAATGGTGGATTTGAAATGCAGCTTTAAAAACTTATTTGGACTTGACTTCTTCTGCACAGGAGTGTACTTTGCTGTGTCTCATGGTGTCTGAATTCTTACAGGATTTAAAACACAAGTAAATGTTCAGCTCCTTTAGTTGCAGAGCAAACTCTTTAAATGTAGGCTGAGAAGAACGAAGTGTGAATTGGCAAAGCACTGCAGGTTTCTTTGTGCCTTTTCCAATTTCTTGTGTTTATTCAAGTAGAAGGATTTAGAAGAAATCTAAACTGCTTTATTTTTCTTACTTCTCTTAATCATAGATGATCATTGCAGAATTGTAAAAAGTATAAGCAACAGCTGATGTGAGCTCTGAAGTTCCATGTAAAGGTTTCTATGTAGACTTTAGTGCACACAAGTAAAGTAATATTCAAACCAACCAAGAGATCACAGAACAAAGAAGGATCACAAAAAAAATTATTTTATTTTAGGAAAGGGGGAATTATATCTTGTTGGAATCTGAACAAGTTTTCATGTTAGTTCAGTGCTGGAAGCAGGAAAGAGTGGGATTTGTTGCCCAGGTGATGTAGTTTTTAATGATTAATAATAGTTCTGTGAGTTTACTTCTTTTCCTACAGCTCAGTAGGCATTCTGCCTACCTTGGAAGAAGGTCAGTTATTTGTAATTTGGGTTTTTTCTCGTTTGAAAAAAACCCAAAACATCTTTTGGTACTTGTCTTGGGATTTATCTTTATATTCTCTGCAGAAGAAAAGAAAGAAATGCTGAAACCAGCAGAACCATTGTAGTAATTATTTATCTAAAAAAAGAATAGAGTTTGTGTTCTGCAGTCCCCCAGAGTAGCACATACAAGATAAACATCTTAGACAAAAGCAAAGCATTTTGATTTTTGTACAGTTATTGATGTCATGGTTTCTATAACATGTTCAATTCAATTTAGACATCACGATCTTCAAAGAAGGTTCATAATTTTGGGAAGAGATCCAACTCCATAAAGAGAAATCCTAATGCACCAGTTGTCAGAAGAGGCTGGCTCTACAAACAGGTACTCAGACCCTCCTCACCCCTTCTTTTTTTTTTCCCCTCTATTGTATGATACAATAGACACCCACTTCTAAAAAATACAATGATAGCAATTGCAGAATGAGGCTATAAACTGTGGTCTTCAATTCATTAACTCCTTACTGAATATCTGATATAGATAAGGACATCAGACAAGTAAAGAACATTGGTAGATTATATATATGATTCTCTCTAAAAAATCTGAGCAGATGTTGGTAGTAAATAGCTGATTTAATTTCAGGTATGTAGAGATGATGGGACAAAAGGTGTATGACCCAGAATATTGGGGGTTTTAAAGTTTCTTTTGTTAGACTATGCATCCTTTTCTTTTTTCTAAAAGTTATATTTTCAACAAAAAATACAAAGTGGAGCCATTTCTTCATATATTTCACATAGGTATGTCCATTTCCTTAATTCAAAGATAATCATGTTAAAACCAGAGATTATTTTAGGTTTTCCCTTGGAATGTGAATTAATCTAAAGTATGCGCTCTTTAATATTGGGACAGTGTTCTAGCCTGCTGTAAATTTGCTCTTCTGGTTAATATTACAAATCTATTTTTAAAATCCACCAAGAAACCCTTGAGAACTCGTTAATTTAAACTCAGCTGAGACAAATGTGTATATATCATTTTGATCTACATTGTCATTTAATGTGCCTACTCAGATAGACTGGAATGACCTGCATAGATTTGAGTGCTGGTGATGAGTCAGTTTTTAAAAACTGCTCAATAGTAAGATCTAGAAGTGTCTGTTTAGTGGAAGATTTTCTCAGTTTTAGACAGTCCTGTGGCCTCTACTCTGAGAGTGAAGAGAATTCTGAAATGTGAATGCTGAGAGTGAAAAATTCTTACAAAGGTGATTTTGTTGCTGTTTTTTGGGGCACAGAATTACACAGCTGTCTTGATTGGAAGGGACCTCATGATGATCTAACACAATTAGCCAGGCTCAGCTAGAGCAGGGTCATAGAATCATGGAATATCATGGGCAGGGTCATAGAATCATGGAATATCATGGGCAGGGTCATAGAATCATGGAATATCATGAGCAGGGTCATAGAATCATGGAATATCATGGGCAGGGTCATAGAATCATGGAATATCATGGAAGGGACCCATCAGGATCATCGAGCCCAGCTCCTGGCCCTGCACAGGACACCCCAGAATCACAGCATGTGCTTGAGTGTCTTGGGCAGGACTTTGTCCTGCTGGGCTTTGAATCTCCTCACAGATGAAGACTGCACCACAGCCTCTCTGGCAACTTGTGACAGTGTTTGACCATAAAAAGTTTTACCTCTAAGTGCTTAATCCACCTCTGGGCTGGAGATGGTTTATGTAGGAAACAACTTACATGCTGTGATGTTCGATTGGTGTTTGTTAGAAAAGGTGCTACTGTGTATTTCCATGTTGGAGTAGTCATTGAGAGCCAGTTTAGTCAATTTTGCCAACAGATATGATCGTCAGAAATGTACAGTGAAAGCTTGTGCAGGTTTCTTTCTGATAGGAAAATAACATTTATGTAATCACAGAGAGTGGCATTTTTCGTTAAATTCAGGGTGTGCTGTCTCAGTACATGTAGTGATCCTCTTCTGTCATTTTTAAATTCAGAGCCAACTCCTTTTTTGGAAGATACTTACAGTGAACATACTTTTTTTGAAAAATGTTTCCTAGCTAATGCTTGGTTTATTCTTTCTTTTTCTTTCAACTCATTTCCCCCACCCCAGAAAGAACAGAGCTTGAAATACAAGGCTAAAAATTATCCTGACTTTTCTTGGGCTGGGGAACTACCCCAAAAACAAACCCACCTGACAGTTTTTCATTAGAGAATCCCTCTTCTTCATTGTCACAAAACCTATTTACTACAAGAATATTGCTAATTCACACATACTCTTCTTCTTGGAACAGATTAACATATTTATTAAATCTGATTCTGCCAGGATGTGTGTACTGCAGTGCTCTGGCTTATTTACACTGCAGCAGTGGTGGCAGTCTTTCATTCTGAGTTGTGTGGTGTAAATTGGTTATAAGCATAAAAGAAAATTAAATTGCTGTAGGAAATAAACTTTATTTGGGAAATAAATTTGCTCTAGATATATGAGTGATAATAGAAGACAAAGTTCAGCAGAGAGTTCCTACATAAAACAAAAGAGGATGTACATGAAGTGTTATCTTGCTCTTTAAAAGGAAAAAAGTGTAGGTTTTGGGGTTTTTAAAATTAGGTAAACTGTAGATTGTAATCTGTAGCATGCCTGGAGAAAAGGACGGTCTCCCTATTCTCTACAGCTGCCAAAGAGGAGACTGTAGTGAGGCGGGGGCTGGTCTCTTCTCTCAGGTGACAAGACGAAAGGAAGCAGCCTTAAGTTTTAGGTTGGATGTTGGGAAAAAAAAGGGTTGTCAGGCATTGGAACTGGCTGCCCAGGGAGGTGGTCAGGTCACCAGCCCTGAAGGTGTAACTAGATGTGGTATTGTGGCACTTGGGGACATGGTTTAGTGGTGGGCTTGGCAGTGCTGGTATCAGCTGGACTCAATGAGCTAAACAGCCTTTTCCAACCCCAGCAATTCCCTCTTCACCTCAGGATTCCTGGGTCACAGCCTTTGTTTGCAGTGACTGCTCAGGATGAGAAGTCAAATACTTAAAACAGCCAAGAAATTGAGCTGGCAGCACACACAGCACAGTCTTGTGTCGAGTTTTTATCTTCTTTTTGCCAGGGTTGGGATTAAATCACAAGACAGAATTTCTCGTTGGGACTTGGATGTTCATTAGTTCTTATCTCTGTCACAGTCTCACAAACCCTGAGTTCTACAGCACTTCACTCTAACAAACTAAAAATGGAGCCATATCTCTCTCTCTACAAGGCCTTTTAAGGATAAACTGCCCAATTAAGAAATGACACCATAAATACTTTCACTTTTAACCCAAACACCCGTGCCTGCAGTCGGGACTTTTTTATCCAATTGCACAAAACCACCCAAACCCATGGAGAAAAAGGGGAAGAAGAAGCACCATCCACCACCCTAAAACCTCCACCTTGCTTTATGTTGATTACTACATTCTAAAACCTAAACCTTATTACTTATTCTAAAACCTGTGATATTACACCCTTCTGTTCAAACTCCACACCCACAATCCCAGTTCTCTCATTCCATTTTGGAAGCCTTCTCAGGTCAATGCAGTGTTCTTTTGGGGGTCAGTGCCTGGCAGCCCAGAAAGTCTGAAATTGTCAGTAACCAGGGTTCCAGCAGCTGTGCAGTGCCTGGTTTGTGCTGGGAGCCAGAGCTGTCCCCAAGTGTGTTTTCTGACCTGGCCCCTGTGATTCCTGCAGGACAGCACTGGGATGAAGCTGTGGAAGAAGCGCTGGTTTGTGCTCTCAGATCTGTGTCTCTTCTACTACAGAGGTGAGTTCAGCTCCTTTGCTAATTTTACTGAGAGCAGATAAATTTTGACACACCAGTCAAATGTAAGAAATAAGCTGCTGCTTAACATAATGGATTAAAATAGTTGTGTAGTTGTATAGCTGTCAATATCCAGGCCTGCTATTCTTATCTCTCTTCTTTCTTTTTTAATTACCAGTTTCACATAATTACTTCCTGCCTGCTAGGCTGTGCTGAAGGGGCAAGCCCATTCACAGGCACCTCTGTTAATAAATTCTGGGTTGTAATTTTTCTCACAGCTTCTGTTGCTAGAAACTAAATATGTTGGGTTAAATCTGATTTTTATGTGAGTTAAGTAGCTGAAATGGGGATAGGGAAGGGCTATAGTGCAGGGAAGCTGAAACTCAGCTTTTAGAATGATAAAGAGCATATATATGCCTTTGGGAACTCTAATCAGTGTTCATGAATACTTATAAAATGGAACATTGTCCATTTCCATATGAGTAGAAGTCTCTGCTGTATTTTGGAACAAAAGAATCTGTTAGTAACCTTGTGTAGCTAGATCAGACTTCTTTTACATGGAAAAATTAGCTATTTCTCCTTCTCGTCTGGAGTTACATGGGTTAGTGATCCCTTCAGCACTGCAGATTATAAACTGTAGTGCTCCTCCAAAAACAAATGGACTTGGGCACAGGGAAACATGGACAATCCTACAATAAAGTGTACAGTTTAGTTTAAAGGAGGCTGAGAGTGAAGAGGATTGTAGAGCATGGCGAAATAGAGGAATGTAAACAGGGTCACCTGCAGCCTTAACTGAGGGTGAAGGGGATCAAATGGTTCCAATTTGAGATGAAACTTTGGAATTGGTAGGACTGGTGGTGATGCTGAAAGCAGAGACTGATGAATTTCAAATGGTGTTCTCTGAAAGTGCAGCAGAGATCCAATCAAAGAAAAATCAGGTCTGAAACAAAAGCTCTGTTTGCAGCTGGTTTAGTTAACAAATTCTGAATTATTCAAATGTGATCATTAGGCTTTGTTTCTCTACCCCAAGAGAGAAAATCTTGGGTCAAAATCACTTTCCAGTTGTGGAGGCATCAACTGACTGGTACAGATACACTGTGGTTACCTAAGTGGTCATTACATGCTCTGTGCTTTTTACAGGTTTATTTTAAACATCTCTTCAGGCTCCTTCTTCAAAAAGTTGTAAAAGAAGTGCTGCCTTAAGAACAGATTAGGTTGAATTTAAGCTGCACAGGAATTTTGTCAAAGTAAAACAAAGCAATAAGCAAAACCAACAACAAGTAAAATAAATATAAACAGCTGTGTAATCTTTTTATTTTCTACATGGCCCAACATTCTGAAATACAAGCAGAATAATCTGAATTGATTTTGTGATAAATGCAGCTTTTAGCTATCACTCACTAGAAAGTAGTTAAAACTGTTAAAAAGGAATTAAATGTATGCAGTGATAGTCCAAAATCTATTAGAAGTGGCTGATAAAATATAAAAAGCTCTTACTCTAAACCCTTTTATGTTTTGGTTAATTCTGTCTCGGGTAGTGAAAAAATAGGAAAGGGAGGGTCCTGCCCTTGCTCCCAGATCAAACCACAGACCTGTTTGTGGTTGTGCAGTTGTGGTTGTTGGGTTTCTTTGGTTTTGTTAGTAAATCTTACTAAATTTCCAGAATTGTGTTACAGTGTTAGCAGCTGAAATCCAATTTATAGATCAAAAGAAAAATTGTGTCATAGTATTTTCTCACAGCTTAGAGAATATTCTCTTTCTGTTCCCCCAAGGCATGAAGAACCATCCACTTTCATATTGGAAGGTTGTGTTGTTGGCACAAATAAAAGTTCTTAGGACTGGACAGAAGATTTGCTGCTTTTCTTGTGTACTTTCATACACAGCACACCAGTAAAGATATGAGGCAGTGGGATGTGTAGATAAAAGCAAACTTGATAGAGAACAGATTTTAAAAATCTGGAGCTGGAATGTGGCAGCATGTCTTTAACAAATAGCAAAGTGCTCCAGACATGCAGCTGTTCAGTGGAACAGAAATGCTGAATGCTGTTATGTGGCACTAGTGAGGGGTTTACTCAGTCAGCAGTCAAAATATGATCTAGGAAAAGAGAAGTTTTCCCCCAAACAGAAGTCCAAATAAAGTAAACCCCAATATTTGCCATGTGTGTTTAGGGACAGTGCACATTTTTGTGTGTGACTAGAAAAATATTTGAAGGGAAAGGTGGGATGGTTTCAGTCGTATTTAAAGGTGCTGCTGAGTTCCTGGAAGTCAATCCGCTCCAGTTCTTTTCTGCCTTATCATAGGAATGAATTTATGCTCAGCTCTGCAATTAAACAACTATCCCAGAAAGCACAGTTTGTACATCTAATCTGTCATGGGATACTGAAGTGGCTGGGCACAACTTTTCCCCATATAACTTAAATGAAGGTTCTGGCTTTTTAAAATCTAGGAGTAAATGAGAACCTGGAAAATATTTTTAAGTCCATACATAAGCAATAGCTCTGGCATGCTGTTTAAGTGTATTTTAATTGCAATTGTTAATTTTTAATTGAAATTTTGCAATGCCTGTTTTCATCTTAATTTCATAGTTTTATTGTGGGCACTATCTTCAACTGAGAGAAGTTTTGTGGGGGACAGTCTCTAAGAGAGTGGTTGTGAATAGAAATTCTGTTCATGAAATACAATTAAGACAGACTTTATGAATTGCATCCAATTATTTTTCTATTAAAGTATAATTGGATTTAAAAACTGGTTGTGGCTTTCAATTAAAATGTCATTTTTTTATTATGATCTGTTGATCTAAAATGTTATGTAAAACAAGGCTCTGGGAAAAGGGTATTTGTTTTGGGGGAGAGCTTTTTTTTTACAAATTATCTGAAACGTGTGCATTCTTACAAATGGAAGGTAATTGAGTGTAAACTCTTTGTGGGAATTATAATGATAATTCATAATTAAATATTATAATGGGGATTATGTAGCATAATATGCCTGGGATCAGAAGAAGAATGTGCACATTTTCTCTGAAATGCCAGCTGTCATGAGCAGTGTTTTTAACCACTTGTGCTGTCAGAGGTGTTTTTAGTGATCAGGCTGTAGATGTGTGCTGCTCTGTCTCGGGGTCTCTGTGGTCGAGATAACCCCAAGGTATCAGAAAGTCTCTTTTTGCCAGCCCAGCAATCACAGAAGGAGTCAGGATTCCTCAGCTCTGCTTTTCAAGGTTGTTTATTTGCACTTATCCATTACATTCTTTCTCTGACCAGCTGACATCTGTCCAGCAGGTCGGGTTGAGGCACACTGACCGCCCTCAGGGCGATGTTAACTTTTCATACTAAAAGCTATATGTACTTTATTTACAATAATTTTCCAATACCTATCACCTATGTTAGTCTGTCTCTACTCTAAACCAATCCAAAAGTGCCACCATCACACAGAAGATGAAGGCTAAGGAGAAGAAAGAGGATGAACAAGGCATGCCCAAATCCCTCCCTCCATCTTGGCTTCTGAACCCCCATTCTAAAAACCCCAAAATTCTACTTTTCCACCTTGTGACAAATTAACTACCATTCTACTTAAATTCTCATGGCTTGTAAATCTTCACCCAAAGTTGGTAATTGTTTCCATGGGTTAAAATCAGAGGCACAGGTGTCTTTGGCTTTGTGCCAAGGTCTCTGAGCTCCTTGCCAGGGGCTTGAGCCATCCAGGGCAGCCAGAGGGATGTCCTGGCTTCCAACATTTCTGGTTCTTTGTCATTGAATTAGGGGCTTGACTTCCAGTTACTCTTCACAGTTAGTCTGGGTTTCTGGTTCTTGATGCATTCTCCTCTGAGCTAAACTTCCTACTCGTGCTCCTGTGTGGCTGAAGGAGTTTAATGAAGTATCAGAATGCAGTGTTTTGTGTCCAAGGAACACAATATTGTGTGTCCAAGGGCCATTTTCTAATGCCAGTGTGCATCCCCAGATGAGAAGGAAGAAGGAATCCTGGGGAGCATACTTCTGCCCAGTTTCCAGATATCTGTGCTGTCTGCTGAGGACCACATCAACCGCAAATTCGCCTTCAAGGTGAGGGGAGCGGCTTTGCCATCTGATTTCATGTCTGAAAGCACACGAGCCTGGTCACAAAAGCTCATTTTACTGAGTTGTTAATAGTAAATTAGTAAATAATACATAGTAAATAGTAAATAATACATTTGCACCCTGGTTAGTTTCTTTAGTTCTGGATCTTTATTATATAATCACATTCTTCGTTCTCGGTAGGAAATGCCTGGGTGGCTTCTCAGAACAGATGTATATAAGTTTCTTTTATTAGAATTTGAATAGTTATTAATAAACTAAAGTATATCAATAATAAATAAAAATGGCCATAAACCCTTTTTGGGTGTTAGAAATTTCCCTGTCCTAGCAGGGAGAAGGTGTCATCACTCACAAAAATTCTTTTTCTTCTTAAAATCTACTCTTGAAATGGCCCTCTCTTCTGCATTTGAAGACTTCTCAGAACAGATGTGTGGAAGTTTCTTTTATTAGCATTTGAATTGATTAACAAACAGCTTCTGAGGTTGATTTTTGCATAATAGAGTAGCAAAAGTTTAAAGTGCTTAGCCTGATGTCAATATAGACAGAATTACTAGAATGGGGAAATGGATGGATAACACTTACTGGTAGGATTTATTTTTTTTTGTAGTTCATGGGTCTTAAAACCTCTGTGGTGAATTATAATTTAGAATTATTAGCCAGCATGTGCAGCTGAATTTCTCCCATTAATGAAAGTTCATTCATTATTTAATAGAAAGTATTTTTGCACATAAATAAAAATAAGAACTTGTTATCACTTAAATCATGATATTACATGAATCACTCTTAGCAATGTTTCATGACAATCTTAAATCCTTATATAAATTACTTTACTAAGCATTTTGTCCTGACTTTTTTTTGTTGTTGTTTTATGAGCTCCTTTTGGCACTTTGTTTGGTCTCCTAACCAAGACATCATTTATTTACTATGGTAAGTACAAATTAAAACCTACTGTATCATTCAGACTGCCAAAATCTATGCTAAAATCTTATTTATAAGAATTATATTCATCTACATTAATGAATGCTCAATATCATTTTAGTAGATTGAAGAAATTGAAGGGCTTTTTGTTTAATGTATTAATGAAGAAGCAGCTATGGTTGAAAACCACAGGCAGTTATTTCGAAAATATGAATGCAGTGACCAAGAAACACTATAGTGTTCCTTTTGATTTTTTTTCTGAGTATATTATTTGAAGAAATCTTCTTAGATAAAGCATTAGAGTGAATATGCAGTAACAATATTTGCCTCTCTTCTTTTACAGAATCTTACATTTTTATTGCAATGACCATGTCATTTCCAATCAGGCAGCTCATCCAAACATGAGGACCTATTATTTCTGCACAGATACAGGGAAGGAAATGGAGTTGTGGATGAAAGCCATGATAGATGCAGCACTTGTGCAAACAGAGCCTGTGAAAAGGTAGTGTGGATTGACAAAACAGTGGGGATAGTGTTGTTTCTCTTGCTTAGTTTGATTTGTTTAATGAAAGACTAAAACAGAATGTAAATTGGCTGAAGTGATTTCTCCTTATATTGAAGACCCCTTAGTAACTGGACAGTGTTGGATAAAATTTTGAAGTAGCAAAAATAATCTAAGTTCAGTTCTGAATATTGATTGTCAGGAGCTAGAAGGAAAAAAAATGACCTATCCCTCTAGCCAGTGGCATCAGAAGTGCAATGACAAATTCTGTGTGCAGGCATGTTTGACTTCCCTGCCCTCCCGACTGAATAGCAACAGCAGCTCAACTGGTGGCAGCCTTGGGCTTAAAGCTGTCACAGTCCTCAAATTCACAGCTGGAGTTTCTGGCTAAATTAACCACTTGTACCTGTGGGCAACCTGTGGGGAGCCATTCTTGTTCATCATTAAGCTGTCACCAAATTTATGCTTACCTGATCTGGAGCCTCACCTTCCTGTGCCCGTGTGTTGACAGTGAAAAGCAAATTACAGCCAGAAGCTTTGTGCTCTCAGAGACTGAGCCCTGTCTGCTGCTGTCTCTCCAGTGAGAGTCATTTGCTCTCAGAGTGTGGTCCCTAGGGTCAGCTCCCTGGCATCTGTAATGGAAACCTCATCAATTGAAAGTTTAAAAGCTCCTCGTTATTGACAGCACAGAAGTTATTGCTGATGGCTGCTGTCACTTGATCTGTTCTCCACTCCCTTAGTTCCTGCTACCCTGGAGCTAAATAAAGTCAGCAACGCTGAGCAACTCTGAGTTTAAAAAAGTAACAGAAAAATCTCATGGACACAGGCTCCAGAGAAGTTTAGTAGTAATAAACTTTATCTGAAAAATTGGGTTTGTATTTCAGATACAATAGTAATTTACATATGGAGAAATTATTAAACCAAATCAAACCCACTTCACTTCAACTAAAAATCACATATCAATTGTATAAACACTTTGTAGAGGAACAAAACTGAAGGGAGGTCATCTTCTTCTGAACTGGTGAAATGACCTTCATTTGATATTTGCAATACTGTGAATATCTGCCTGGATATCACAGGCAGAACAGGCTTGCCAGCAGCCAAACAGTTGTTAGAAAAGCAACTTATATAACACCATCTTCTTGTTTTGATTCAGGCAAGAAACCTCAGAATGAAACAGAAGTAGATGTGACCTCTTTGAGAGCTTTGTTGGTAGCCTTGAAATAATTACTTCAGAGAAAATAGATTTCAAGACCAAGTCTCAAAGAAGTTAAAAATCTGTTAGCTATAATAAGGAAGAAAACGCTTAAGACATCTGTTTTCTAAAGAATCCATCTTTTGGCTGTTTTTTAAGTTCTTAAAATGAAACATATCAGGATATGATCTTATGTAGAAGAAATACTGTTCCTTCCCTGTAAAAATCTGTTAAGTATTAAGTGTCTTATTACCTCATCTCTAAATAACCTGAAGTTTGGCATAGATGGAGCTTAAGCATAAATGGTTTTAGTTCAGTCAAATTTGGCAGTGCTTTTGTTATTGAGTTCTGGTTTTTTTTAGAAGTCCTAACATTGCACTGAATACAGTTTTCTTTAACAGACGGGATACTTTCAATACAATAAATGAGTAATTAGGAACTTACTTCCTTAAATATTCGTGTAAAGTAATGTTGGGCCACTTTTAATTGCCTGTTCATATAAAATGCCCAATGATAATTCAGGAGCTTTTTACAGTATAATTCTTTAAACCTAGAAATCAAGACACTTCACTGCTGTGGTACTCTGGAAATCAAATCCAACTGTCGGTTAAACTGAAACTTTTCAATAATTTTAGCACATTTTTTGTGTCTGTTTTTCTGGAGATGTGAGTTCCTTGGAGAGGATAAAGAGAAAAGGAATATTTAAAACATTAAGTTAGTGGGAGGGAAGGGGTGTTGCAAGTTTTTTATAAACTACTCTTATTTTCCACAAATAGTTAGCCATGTAAACCACAAATGTGATAGTGAAGTGAGAAAGTCAAAATGTACCCATTTCTCTTAGAACTGGTCTTTATTAGCAGCAGAAATGTTCCCTTCTGATGTTTAGCTGCAGGGAAGGACAAACAGTATTTGGCCCTATTGACTGAACTGTAATTATTCCTTTCTAAACAGTTTTGATTTTACCTACATAGTGCAATCAAGTTTAATAATGTACTGAGAGGCCTATTAAAATAATTAAACCAAGTACTTTAGTCAGTGAGGAGCTATTGAAGCTTATGACTCAAAATATGATCTCAAACCCCCTCTCTGGGTGCTTGCCAGTGTTTGTAGATGGTAGTGTCCACTAACACAGTGATTTACCATTTTACCCTAAATGCTGATTCTCTGCTCTCCCAGGTGTGAGTGCCATTTTCTGTCCTTTCACTGTCACCTTGTGTGCTGCAGCCTTTGTTTCTCCTCAGTGATGCAGCATGTACTAAGAAAAGATTGCTTTTTTTCCCTCCTGGGGTAGTTACTTTCCCTGAACAGCATAAGCCAGGCTGCCAAAAAAGCACTTGTTAGCATAGAGACATCCACAGTGGGGGCTGACTGACGTCAGTGTGCTTGGAAAAAATGGCTTTTCCTTTTCAAATGCCTCTGCCTAGCTTTGTTAGATCACAGCCCTCCTGTCCATCTGATCATTAATCACATGTTCCCCCCCTCTCCAACCCGTTCAGAATTACTTCTGTATATAAACCAGCATAAAATAGTACTTCTCCTGTACTGCATATTGTACATATGATTCCTTTATGGTTGCAGAAATATATAAATTGCATTCAGCATATGCTGAAAGACCCATGTTCAATGCTCATTCTTTCCTCTATCCCTATCCCATCCTCAAACAGCCTGCCAGCTTTGTTGAATATGTCTTTGAGAGCTAGCTATAAATATGGAGCCAAATATACATATGGATTTAGGTTTCTTACATTTGTTTCTGATAATTTCTCCCCATATGGATCCTTCAGTGTGGAAAGAGATCCCTTGCTCACTCAGAATTGGCTGATTTGGTTCCACCAAGTTGAGAGAGCCCAGCAGGCTGTTTGAATGTCAGTCCTGCAGCCTCTACACCATCCCAAGGAGTGTAAAATGTAAATGTTTGGCTCTGTATAACCATAGTAATGAGGGATACAGCATGAGACTGCGTGGAAAAACAATTCTGTGATTTTGGGAGTTGCTGGTTTTTAATTAAAACACAGTGGAAAGTATGAGAGTGTGAATTGAGCACAGTGCCAAGGCTTGACTTTGCCATATCTATAATGAGTGTCCTAGAGATGCCACTGTCCCTCTCCACCATGGATTTTCCACCTTTTCCTCTGCTCTAAAGCCACCTGAGAAAGATTTTATTATAAATTTTATATTATATAATGGGGTAGGTGGTGCTATTGAGACACACTGCAAATATTAATGCCCACGTTCAGGATTGTTTGCAAGGTAGTCTTTATATCCGTTTGTGACCTCCAGAGTGCTGCCTGAAAAGTGAAATCATAACACCCCTTTTTTACTTGATAATTGTGGGAAATTGAGTTTTTAATTCACATTCCTGTTGGAAAAATCCTTTGGTTTCTGGTAGAACACTGGCTGGTGCAGTTCTGAGGTGGGAGTGAGGAGGGGATCCCCTTCTTTTCCATCACCTTGAGAAGGAACCTAGGCACAAATGTTTGGTCTTGGGAGTGATTTAGGATCTTGGGGGGGAAATAAATGGCTTTTTTCACAATGGAATAAGCAATAATGCTTACAGCTGTGTGTGTAGTCAGTCTTGTGCTCCTGGTAAGTTGTGTGTGTGATGGCCTTTTTACAGACACTTGAACTGGATGCAGTTATAAAGATGAATAATGCATTTTTTTAAAAAAGTTGCAAAACAAAAAGTTAATTCAACATCCTCTTAAAATAAAGTGTTGTTCTTAGTTTGGTTTTATACAGAGATGTAATCTTAAGAAATTATATCTCTTCTTCTTCTTTCTTCCCATAGCAACAAATGCAGAGCAAAACACTTTAAAGTGGTGGGGTTATTTTTCTAGTGTGCTAAACCCAAAAGTCACTTTTTGAGCTGAAATTGAAATTCTGGTCCTGGCAGTATGGCAAAAGATAGAGCCTCTTGACATTTTGAAATTTTAAAATAAGATCACTAATAGAACTGCACACATTGAGTGCTTGTGTAAATATTGTAAAGCAGTAGCAATTCCAAAAATATCATTATTTCTGTGGTACAGTTCCTTAAGTCAGCAGCTATTTCCCCCTAAAATTGGAAAAAGCCACAGTCATTTTCTGCAAAATGTGTGCCAGCCAAAGTGATAACACACCAGAGAAACCTAATTGATACCAGTGACCATGAAAAGTCATTTGCTTTCTTGAAAGGAGCTCATTATATGCTAAATTCAGCAGTATTGTGAATCACAAGCTGACTTTGAAAACCATCTGAATTTCAGGCTGTTGACATTTGGAAGCTGTAGCTCTTGGAGAGCCACTGAATATTTTCACCCCTTGAATTTTCCGCCCTCCAGGAGCTGAGCATCCACTTTTTTCAGGCTCTATTTCCTATTGTGCACGTGTTTTGTAGGGGGTTAATTGACTGTTGTGAATTTTTAATAAGTGACCTCATGTTATAATTGCTTTTAAAACAGCAAATAAAGAGAAGAGTGTAGAAGAAAACAATACTCACACTTGCCAACCAGAAAAACCCCAAATCAACCAACCAAAAACCAAACCAATCAAGCACTACCACATATCCCCAAACAAAATTAAAAACAAAAGAAAAAGAAGACCAAAACAGCAGCAGCAAAACCCCCCAACCTCTCCTTGATCATTGTTAAAATGTCCTGGTTTTTTCTCGCAAAGTCAAGATATTGTTGTAAAATATATGGTCAGGGGTTCACTGAAATAACTTCCAGTTTTTTATTACTATTTGTAAGGAACATTTTTTTTTTTGTATTATAACTTGTCGTATGTTCCCTTCCAGAATAGAAAAGTTCACTGTTGAAAATACATCACCTCGAGAGGCAAATAACATTTCAAACCATCGGGTGCTAATTAAGCCAGAGGCCCAAAACAACCAGAAGAACAGAGATGTGAACAAAAACGAGGAGAAGAAAGCTTTGGAAGCCGAAAAATACGGATTCCAGAAAGTCGGGCAAGACAGACCATTGACAAAAATCAACAGTGTGAAGCTGAACCCTTTGGGATCCGAGTACAGGACTTTGCCCATAAGCACGATTCCAGGTGGGCACTTCAGGCCTGTCCATTTGAATGGATCTGAGAGTAAATCCATGGGAGTTGTGCTGGCGGATGTTGGGGATGGAGCCCATCACAACGCCGAGTCCAAGCGGGTCATGCAGAGAACCAATTCCATGCTGCAGCTGGAGCAGTGGATTAAAATCCAGAGGGGAAAGGGACAAGAGGAGGAAACAAGAGGGTGAGTACTGGGTAATTTTATTTTTAGACTTTCTAGTAAATAATGCATTTGTACCCTGGTTAGTTTCTTTCGTTCTGGATCTATATTATATAATCGCATTCTTTGTTCTCTAAGAAGTGCCTGGGTGACTTCTCATAACAGATGTATGAGAGTTTCTTTTATTAGAATTTGAATGGTTATTAATAAACTAAAGTATGTTAATAATAAATAAAAATGGCCATAAACTCCTGTTGAGTGTGAGAAATTTCTCTGCCCTAGCAAGGAAGAGATGTCATCACTCACAAAAATTCTTTATCCTCTTAAAATCTCTTCTTGAAATTGCCCTCACTTCTGCATTTGAGAACTTCTCAGAACAGATGTGTGGAAGTTTCTTTTATTAGAATTTGAATGGTTATTAATAAACTAAAGTATATTAATAATAAATAAACCCTTAAAAACCCTTAAACCTGGCTATAAACCCTTTTTGGGTGTGAGAAATTTCCCTGTCCTAGCAGGGAGAAGGTGTCATCACTCACAACAATTCTTTCTCCTCTTAAAATCTGTTCTTCACTTTGCATTTGAGGACTTCTCAGAACAGATGTGTGGAAGTTTATTTTATTAGCATTTGAATTATTATTCATAAAGTATATTAATAACTCAATAAATAAAAATGGCCAGAAACTCTTTTTGGGTGTTGGAAATTTCCTTGTCCTATCAGGGAAAATGTGTCATCAGTCATAAAAATCTGTTTTTTAAATGGCCCTCTTCTATATTTTTTGCTCACAAGTTCTTGTAATAATATTTTAAATTCTCTTTAAAAAAATATTACTGGGTGCTTTTAAACTTTAAGCCAGTTTTAAATGAAGAGAGGAAGAGAAGATTTATCTAAAAATAAGACACAGAATCTAACTTGATGCTTAAAGCTTCTCTTCTCATGAAATTAGCTATCAGCCAGTTACAATATTGAGCTTATTCATGAAGCTTTAAAGCGATGTGTGAATGATTGGCAATATTGAATGTCGTGCCAATAGCAGTTTCTCTGAGAAGTGTAGGGACCTTGCTTCCAGGCTGCCTTACAGACAAGCAGCTCCAGCAGGAAAATGCAAAAGGTTTTTTATATTACATTTGATAGGAAGTATGGAGATGCTATCACAGGAGATACTTTGAAGGGCTGGAAATTAAGGATTTTGTGTATAGATGGATGGCAGAGCAGAGCCTAAGATAAACCAAGTTCAGAAAATGTGTTTCCCCCAAAATTTTGAGATAAGTACCTGAGGGCTTCTCGGTTTTCACAAAGTCTTGAAACATTTCCATGAACTTGGCTTCCACTTGCCAAGGTTGAATATTTCCTCACTGCTTTTAGCCTTTCATTACATATAATTAGGAATTGTTAATGTGGTGTTTCATGAAATACTCATCATAAGTAGTTTCATCAAGTTTGAACTTGCAATACAGACAGGGACTTGCACACCCTGACATTAATCTTATTATTCAGACTTGCATAATGAGAACTCAGAAGGCTCTTTGATGCAGTTAATTTTTTTAATAGGACTTTAAAACTTGCAACCAAACAGAAGAAACTAGAATAGATGTGCTATTTTTCAGTTCTGAATAAGTATAAAAACACTAAAACTGATTTCATAGTGAGAATCAAAGGGAGGGAAGTGCTATTAACAATATGTTACTAATTAACAATATTTTATTCCTGAGTATAGGGAACACTTGTTTGCCTAGATAAGGGTGGCACTGATAATATAAATGCTTTCAAAAGCAGTTCTACAAAAAAGTGGCAAACTGAAGGAGAATTTGCCTTGAGCTATCTTTTTTGTTTTGCATGGAAACAGCCTTGAATAATGATCCTAATTTCTGATGTATATAGTGATGTCTTTTAAATGGGGCTTCATTTAAATTTAAAATTTTATTTTTGCTCAGGTTGCCAGTTTATGGCTGGAGACAGAAATTTAAGTAGAATCAAAGTTGGTGAATGAGAGTAGAAAAAAAACTCTGGTTTATGCTGAAGCTTAAGGTTGGGGTGAGAGGATCCTAAGGCTGTTTAAGACCTGTAAAACTCATAACTATAATTTTTTAAAAAAATAGTCTTTACCTAATGGGGAAAGTTGTTGACTCTCCACCAAGCTGCTTTCCAGTGCATCTGTATTATTGTGTCTGCATTACAGAAATCATGGAGGACCCAACTCAATATCTCTGGTGTGTCAGACTGCAGAAAAAATGAGGACAAATGCTAAGATGTCAACAAAGATGTTCAATTAAATGACTATATATAAAAGAAAAGAGGATCTCTTAGCTGTCCTTAATATAGAATGAAAAAGGTTCTCTATACAACTACCAATTTTTTTAGAGGAACAGGCTGACCCCTCAGTGGTGTGATTGCCCAAAAAAGTAATGAGAATGACAGCAATGTAGATTTTAATTCTTGAAGCTGTTATCTGTTGTTTCCATGGATCTAGACATCTAGTTTGGCAAAAGCCACATGAATAAACTGCTGCCTTAAGGAAGGCAAACCTTTTTAAAAACAAAAATAAATGTGGTTTGAATCAAAAATAAACACATTCCACTTTGGTATCGTTTTATTGAATTTTGCAGAAGTCAGTTATCAAAAAAATGTTTTTCACAGAAGTAGTTCACTTGAGTGGTCTTTCACAAATGTGAAAAAATACAGAAGGGTTGTTTGGTACTAAGGGATGTTTTTTGTTGCTGCTACCCCAGGATGTGAGCTTGTCTCTCCTGCCTTGCCTATATAAAATTCATCCAAAATGATAAATGCCTGCAATGAAACTCCAAGTATCCATCTTCACTCTGCCACCCTTTCTTGATTCTTACATGGAGGTTCTGTGTTTGGGGCTGCCTGGTATTTGTGTTCATTAGGATGAGGGGCTGTTTTGAGGTTTCATTCTGAGGATGTTCAGAGTATTGCAGCACTGAGCCTCTAAAGGCCTAGCAGCAAAGTTGCTTTCCCAATGTGTTGGTTTGAAAGATGTAAACCCCCTCCCTCTGAATTATTATAATTTTGAAGTTAAGGGGCTGTCAGGCAAAGATAGGGGAGTAGGAATAAAACTTCTTTACTAGGAAAATTGAATTACAAATGCAATAAAAATTAAATTACAAATGCAAAAAAAAAACAAAAAAAAACCAAACCAAAAACAAACAAACAAAAAAAAAACACTGACAGACCATGCCCTGCCCCCTGTGTGCCAGGGCGGTGTCCCAGCCCCATGCCATGGGGGCTCAGCCCTCCTGCAGCCCCAGCTGTGGCTCTGCTGCAGCAGGGATCCTGAACAAGGAGGGAGTTTTCCTCTGCAGCTCCAGGGCTGCTGCAGATGGGCCTGGGCTCCCTCTGGCCATGCAGGGCAGCAGAAAGCTGCTCCTCTGGCAGTGCAGGGGGCAGAGGCTGCTGGGGTGTCCCAAACCTCAGATTGTACCCAGGTAGGAATGCTTGGCTCCTCCCCTGGGCGGAGCATCTCCCCATGGGATGGTGGGATTGGATCAGCCATGCAGGGACACTCACTGGCCATGGACAGAAGGTAATTAATAATTAATGGCCCATTAACAGAAGAGATCTCCTGGAGGGAGGATTGGGTGTTGGAGAGATAAAGAAAACTGCCCAGTGAACAGAAGAGAGTTGTTCCACCTCTAACAGATGGCAATAGAATGCACACCTTCAGGCACATATTAAGTTTCCAACCTAAGACACATAAATAGTCCAACTCAGACACCAGCACCACTATTGCTACCCAAGAGACAACCTCTCAAGGTGTCTGTACACACATGTGGAAGACTTTCTCATATGGGAGCAATTATAAGAAGCTATTTATGATGGCAGCTGCAGAAATATTTTGCAGCCTCAGACCCAGCTGTTGCAGCCTCCCCTTGTGTGCAGGGCAGCTGGAAGCTGCAGTTCTGTCTGAGGTTGGGTTTGGGTTTGACTGGAATGACATTTTTGCAAGTGTCAACAAGGCATTGGTGAATCTATTTTGATTTTATCGGATTATGTAAAACAAGGCTTAATATTGAGGTGGTTGAGCTTTTTACAGTTGTCATGGTTTGCCAATTGAAGATGGATTATGTTAACTTTCTAAATGTTCCAGAATATAAGTAATTGCATGCAAATTTTAAATTGATGTCTTTGCACAGTAAGAACTTCGGGCAGCTCTTTTGCAAGTTCAGGATATTTAAAGGTGCCAACAGGATTACATTGCCCATTTGATTAATAAAATGTGTGAGCAACTTCAGTGAGTGAGGTGTGTCTTGCTGCTAAATATATTCATGAAAATGTCAGGCCTTACTGTAGCTGTTATGGGATATAGCTACAATTCTATTTTGAAAGTTAGAAATGGAGTTCAAAAGCATCTTGTTTGTTTGGTTTTAAATATGGAGATGGAGAAAAGCTTTATCATTAATGGTATGTTACTAAAGAAATCTGGAGGTATTTAAGCAGACTTGGCAACAGAAGACTAGTACTTGGAATCCCTTTTCCCTTTTTGTAATTTTTTTGCAAGAATGGGAAGCTGTCCAATACGAAGTGGGAATAATTCTTCAGTAATTCTTGAAAAGCTTCAGAAACTGTAGCAGATTTTGTACACAAAGCTCTTTATAGCAGTTTTCATCTTCAAAATGTTGCAGGTGATCGTAAATACTCAGTTTAAGTATTTTCAGAAAAGTGGGTTCTACCATCATCCATTTCCCTGATAGTTATTCCATAAGGATCTCACATGCATAATGCTCGTTTATCATGCCATATGATCTACATAATTTCTTTAATGCATTTTTTTGTGGCACTAAATTAATTCAAAACCATCTCCAGGTTCTGGTGCTTCATGGTGCAGGGATTTTAGTTCAGATTAGTGTGGGGTGTAGCTGGAAGCTGCTGCCCTCTCATGGCTAAATCAGGTCCAATTTGAGGCTGGTTTTGTTGTCTATAAGCAAGCATCAATCATATGCATGCTCTGTAGCAAAAGGCTTTAAGAGGAGCTCATTTGCATTTTAGATAAGGGCGGAATAAATCAATGTTTATGACCTAGATTTTGTCCTCTGAAATAAATTAACAAGAAGTGCTTTGTCATATTTAGGCATGCATCAATCCTCAGTATAGAAAATTTTTTAGTATTTTAACTAATGCTGAAAGTTTGCTGAATGGCTGTAGAACTGCAGACTTCTAAGGGGCAAAAAATTAAGTAAATAAGCCTTTGAATTAATATCTGAGTTGAAAAGCAATAAAATATTATCAAACAAAGACATGTATTGCTCTTTGTTTCACTTGAATGACTGATACAAAATGGCTTGTCCTTGACAATTGCAAAATACAATTTCTTCAGACAATTACTGCAGTTTTCCCATGGACTGCTGTTAAAGGAGTTTTTTTAATGCTGCTCCTTTTTTTTAATGTCTGTAGTAATTGCTCAATATTTTCTTAGGGAAACAGCAGGATTTTTTAACTTTTGAAAAAACAAACATTTCAAATGGAAGTATGGAAAGCATATGGAATCAGTGTAGAACTTTAAACTTTAAAAGCTTTCACCTATCCAGCATATAGACAAGTTCCAAGATTTGATCAAAACTTGAAATGGAGTTTGCCAGTCCAGTAGAGTACTAGACTGGCAAACTGGTAAAAAGATGAAATATTGATTATATCAGCAAGAGCTAATCAGAGAGAAAGGATCCACTTTGGGCTGCTACAGTGCATTCAGTCAGAATCATTGATTCTTGAACTGTTGCTTTGAATTTATTGAGCTTTTTTTAAATGGCATTCAGAATGGTATAAAAGCTGAGAGCTGGATAAACCCAACCCACAGCGAACACCTTCCTATTGCCATAATATTAACGCTAACAGAAGGAAACTTGTGTTCCAGCATCATCTCCTACCAGACGCTGCCGAGGAACATGCCAAGCCATCGAGCCCAGGTGCTGCCCCGGTACCCAGAGGGCTACAGGACACTGCCAAGGAACAGCAAGACTCGTCCAGAAAGCCTCTGCAGCGTGGCTCCCTACGACAGGGCCATGGGACCCGTCAGCGCCGAGGACAAGCGGCGCTCCATGCGCGACGACACCATGTGGCAGCTCTACGAGTGGCAGCAGCGCCAGTTCTACAACAAGCAGAGCACCCTGAGCAGGCACGGCACCCTGAGCAGCCCCAAGACCATGATGAACATCTCTGACCAGACCATGCACTCCATCCCCACGTCCCCCTCGCACGGCTCCATCGCGGCGGCGTTCCAGGGGTACTCCCCGCAGCGCACGTACCGCTCGGAGGTGTCGTCGCCGGTGCAGAGGGGAGATGTCACCATCGACCGCAGGCACAGGACGCATCACACCAAGGTAAAAAAAGCTTCCTCTAACAGCTGAAGCTCTCATCTGCAGGGCTCTTCAGTAGAATGTGTCTGATCACTGGAAAACTCGTGTTGCGCTGGAGTGTATTTGACTATAACAGATTTTTTACATCACTGTTTTTGTGGAGAAAGGTTTGGTTTTAAAAAGGGCTGAAAAATCTAAGAATAGAAAAAATGTATTTTTTTATAGTACTGGAAGATGGGAACATGTCTTGATATTACTGCCCATTATATGTTTCCTCTTAAAAAAATGAGTCAATATTCAGAATACCCTATGCATATAAAGAGCTCTATCTCCTTTCTATCACCAGGAGGACTCAGAATCCCAGGTTTCTTCACAGCTGCTGCTTTCTGTCCTTCAGCAACAAGTTTGGCTGCCTTGGGCTCCAGCAGCAAATCGAGTGTATTGTTCCTTTTTATGCCTTTGAGCTCTTAGGGAGATCACTGAAGATCAGTCTAAATGCACACAACCTCGTTGCTTGAGCCCTGAGAGGGACACATGAGGAATTGTGAACTTGAGTGCCATATGTGCTGCTCTGCTACATCCAGCATGCTTGTGTTACCATGGGTTTTAATAGATTGGAAATAATTAAATAAAAATTACTTCTTCTGTTGGATGTAAAATGCTCCTGAGCATTTTCTAAAAACTTCATTCTTGGATGTCTTTTTTTTTTGATGCCGGCAAAGAAATAAATCTATAATTATGACTTAAAGCAATTTAAACAACTTAGAGTTGATTATCAGGTGTTGGATTTTAAAGTTTTTAGATCCCTATCACCAAAGGAATTACTTTGCTTTGGCATCTTTTATGTCTCAACTGCTCTGAAAATTTAGTAATCAGTGCTTCTCACATATCTGAGAAATACCACTGGGTCAGTGCTGCAGAGTGTGTATTGCTTGTCCTGTCAGCTATGTTTTGCTTCATGATGTTTTTGTTCCTTGTTGAACACTTTATGCTCGTCTTTCATTTAGTATTGAGTACCTTTTATACAAACCTCCTGTTTCCCTTGAGTTTTTCATGCTGTTTGGTGTGTATTTAATTAGTTACAAAATTAGCTTTTGCCATTAACTTTAAAAACACCCCTATCTTTAAGAGGTGGGTAATCAGAAGACTCACCATTTGAAATCAGTAGGGTAAATTTAACATCTAAACCCTATCTGCATAGAGATCTTAGGTTTTTCAGTGGGTTTCTAGTTTTAGGTTCTCAAAGTCCTTCTGAAACCCATCCATGCCAGTGATTTGAAACATGGAGACACATGACTGTGTCTCTCCAGAGCTCAGCCCCATCTCTGCATGTTAGGCACTATCCCAGGTTGAGAGATGGGATGTATTTTCCTCTCCAGAGCTGTATAGCCAATATTTGTCATATACAGTGCTTCACTTCTGCATAGATAGCCATCCAAACAGAAAGCTCTATAATTTATCCAATATTCTGTAATCCTTCTATTGTGAGAAGTTCAAACAGTGTTCCTCATAATATGTCAGTTGTTATGGGCTGGAGCATTTACCCACAAGAAGATCAGTTTTTGTCACCAATATATTGTTCTCCATGTGCTACAAGACTGTAATCTTATCATCCCTGGCTGGACTTCTACATTTGCAGAATTCCTGCCAGCATTTATCCTTTTAAGCCATCACCTTTTTTAAACTTGTTCACAAGTGATGAGTTAGAAAGAATATCTGGAGAAGGATATAAAACAACTCAAATACTCTTTATTGTGTACAAGACAGAGAGGAGACTAATGTCCACTTAGCTGAAATCAAATGGTTAGGGAACAAGGCTGAACTTCTAGGAGCTGCCTCGTGTTGGAACAGGAAAGATGAAGGAAGTCTTTTTAGCCATCCAGCAATTTTACAGGAAAGTGGACACTCACTTTGAAGAAAGGGCTACTAAAGGAAGTTCAAGCCCCCCAGGAGCAGAGAGGGATGTTTCTGTGAGTGGTATTAGAGGTCTCTTCCAGCAGAGTCCAGGAGCCCAAGCCAGGTGTGCATGTATCCAAGCATCCTCGTCAGGCTGGGGCTGTGTGCTCAGGACAGGCTGCACTGTCTGCCTCAGTCAGGTCACTCTGGCAGGCAGAGGATGCTCAAGCTGAGCTGCTTCCCAAGAGAAAATGATCCAGAAAGAAGAGCAGGGGTTTTGTTGTGGCTTTTGGTTTTGTTCTGCTGATCCTTTCCTGCCTCAAACGATGGCAAGGGTGGTACTGCAACACCTGGCAAACATAAAGCAATTGTGTTCACATCCACATGCCCATTTGCACAAATCCCCTTGGGTGTGACTATTTCAGTTTAAAACGTCAATGAAGACATGGTTTGAGAATTCAGGAATGAGAACATCATGAGCAGATGCCAAAACTTTATTTTTTACAGCACGTGGTTTTGAATTTACTGCTTCTCTATGTTTAAATGGCATTGCCTACTCCAAAGTAGTCACCCTGCAGCTTGAACATTTTCTTACTTATTTTCACATCAACTAGTTTTCTGTCCTGTTGTGTCTTTCTTTATTATTCCAAGACCTTCCCTATTATTCTTGAAATAGAAATGACATCTGCAGCCCTGAGAATGCTGCACTACACCCACAGAATTTACTTTATCTAGCAATCTGCCCCTAATATTTTGAGAGTACAGCAGGACAGAAAAAGACTGCCTCCCCAAAATGCTGTGTTGAGCTGTCCTTAAATGAACTGTGTCCTATGAGTTCCCTTTGGAACACTGGTAAAGGAAATAAGTCTTCAATGGTTTTTTAATCACAAATCATTGTAGATGTGCTTTCCTAAGGTATCTTGCCATGGCTTTGGATCTTTTTATGCTAAAACTGTTATTTTTCAGGATTCCTTTAAAATTGCTACAAAACATTTTATATTTGTGAGTATTTAATATTTTTCAGTGTTGTTAGCTCATGTCTACATTTATTTTAACATACATTTAAGTGATAATAATGTACATTTAAGTGAAAAACATCCACTTTGGTGAATATTACTGGTTATATTGTTTATGCTTTGGAAATATAACTGTAGTGGGAGTCTCTGGGTGTATTGTCAGAAATAATTGTGATTTGTGGGTAGACCTTGCTCGTAGTCAGCACTGTGTCAGTAGAGCAACAGTAATGAGGGAGAACTGTTAATTAAATCAAATATGAAATTTGGTGTATTTCTAAAACTTACAGACTTAGTAACCTAGGTAGTAAATCAACAGAGAGCATTACTGGCACAAATCATAACAAATTTTCAGTAGGGGTAAGTTGGCTTGACTTCTTGTGTTAGCATTTAAAGTTTTTGAGTCTTTAGAAACAACTGTGGGTTACACTGTGCTATTTTTTTTGTGCAGCATGTCTTTGTGCCTGACAGAAGGTCGATGCCAGCAGGTCTGAGTTTACAGCCTGTCACTCCTCAGAACCTCCAAGGCAAAACAGTGAGTTGGATTTTTATTTGATACATCAGGGGGTTTTTTTAATAATAATCCTTTAAATATGAAGAGGCAACATTGGAATTTTATTCTAGTTCAAGCTTGCTTTAAATGTAACCTTTATTTAAATTATCAGGGGAAGAAGTACTCTGTGATTCCACAGAATTTAAGAATATTGTGTAGCTGCTGAGCCAAGGTTTTCTTTGGGAAATACAGATTTATTATTTTTTAATCATTGTTGATACATTGCTAAAATTCCTGGGAGAGCGTAGACAACATCATAGAACATGTATTTCTCCATTAATTATTTAGAAAATCCTAGAAGTAAAGTTTGGCTTTTTTGGAAATGTAAAAGAGTGTTTTATAAAAGGATGTCCTTTCTGACACTGTACTGTGGTAGAGCTGAAATTCCCATTGAAGATATTTCATCAAAGTAATGTTGGTGAATACTCTCCACTTTCCTAATTGAAACATGACTCTCCGCCAAAAAATTGCCCTAAATTGCTGTCACTTCTTTACCAGTTTTTAGCTCCTTTTTTTGTCATCTTTCTGTCCATCCAAAAATACCAATTGAGAGTTACGAACTAAGAAAAATGATTTTTTAATTTATTTTTTTTTATCATGGTGTGGGCAGCCAGTCCTTCCACTGCCTTAAGCCCTGTTTCCTGCACTTCCCAGCACAGATTTCTGGCACCTTCAGTGACTTTTGGGGTTGTCCTTTGGCAGCTGGAGCCTTCCAGACATTTCTTGGGGTTCGTGGCCCCCTCAGCTCTGCTGGGCTGATCTCCAGACAGGTCCAGGAAACCAACCAGAAACCCACAGCAGAACAGTGCAGGGCCAGAGGAGGAAACCTGTAGGTAGCCCTGAGAAAAGTTTGTGTTATGGCTGTTGCACGAGTCCCAGGACCTGCATCAAATGCACAGCACCTGCAGCAAATTTATGAATGTCTAAAGAGGAGTAGGAGTTCTGTTCTAAGGGCTCCTCTGTGGAGAAAGTTTGGGTTGGAGTGCCATGAAATAAGTTACTCCTAATGCACTAAAATTGGGCTTTTTCAGAATGCACCAAAAGGAGTTTTGATCTTGAAAAAGTGGATCACTGCTCCTTTTACTTGAAAATGCTGCTTTTTGTTCTCATATTCCTAAAAATGAGACTCCTTGTGCTTTCAATGGATGTTACTTGCCAGACTGAAAGCACTGTTGTCTATTTGTGGAGAGAGCTCCAAAATGCCCTGTATAGCAGTCTGGATTCTTACACTTGCTCCCTGCAATTCAGTATTTTTAGTCCAGTTATTGAAGGAGAACTGTAAGAAGGAAAACTGCCATTAGACAATTTGGGTTTGGTGTTGATTTTCCCTCAAAAGCAAATGGTTTTTCCAGCTGAAGCTATGTGGAAATCCCTTGCTCCCTCTTGTGGGCTCCTCTGTTCGGAACTCATAGAAGTGCTGGTGCCATGCTCCTTCTCAGAGATTTTTTTTCTCTTTATTCTGAGAAACTGGTATTCAGTTTTAGCATTTTTAATGTGGGGTTCTCTGGAGCTCTTTACTTCTTTGCTTTGGGGAAGTTCTGTGCCTGTGGGTGAGGGCAAGCAGGGGTTTAGGAGCTTTTTGTGCTTGGGCTTTGTTTAACTCACAATGTTTGTGAGAAAATCAAAATTCTAGATTAATATTTAACCTCTTGTAAGGCGGACTTCTGGTGAAGTGTAAGAAACAGAAGCAAACAGGAACATAACAAAAATACTTGTGATGCTCAATGTTTTGTTTTCTTTGGAGTATTGCTAATACAAGTGGTTCCCAGGAAAGGTTCAGGTAGAATTTCCCAAACTGACCTAAGCTGATCTGTGTGGAATTACCTGAAAAATACCCATTTGAGGTGGACTTTATTTCCATAATACATATAATCTATAATAAGTCTTAAATGCTATTCTTCATCCCTTCCTAAGGCTGTGTTGTACAGCTTAGTCATAGAAGTAAAGCAATAAAATAACTAGAGGCCTCAGAAAGGTGGGATGGAGAATCATTTTTGTCATGCTTGTGCAGATTTATTTTGTGAAAGGTCATTATTTCTGAGGTAGTTCAGTAAACATGGGATTGTCATCAATTTTTCCTCTCAATTTCGACACATACATTTGAAGAATTATTTTAAATAATTGTCCGAATAATTATTTTTAAAACTACATTTTTTTGAGGGCATGTTTTGATTCTTTCACCAAGCTCAAATGGCTGCCCACATACAGGGAACAACATCCTAAGGACTGGAGTTGTCTCCCTCTGACTTAAGTCAGTATCGCCAATTTGATATGCATGTCCGGGAAATTGAGGACTGCACAGACTTTGCCCTGCAAAATCCTCAGTTATTACAGAAAGTTTGACTTTTATGGCATTTGCTGGTTTGAGCAGTCAAAGGCTAACCCTTCATTTTATATTTGGAAGAGTTCAGCTGGGGGAAATGTTTTCTCTTGTGTTGTATCACTGCCAGAGTCCCTGCAAGGCGCTCTAAAGGTGCACCCTCCTTTACTTTTAGTAGCAAACCTTTTATGAGGCGTGCCTTGTTTTACTGAGGTGTTGTTTGGGGTACCAATTAACCTCTTCTCTGCTCTTTGGCTTGTCACACTGCACTCCCTCAGCCGGAGGAGCTGACCCTGCTGCTCATAAAGCTGAGACGGCAGCAGGCGGAGCTGAGTAGTATCCGGGAGCACACACTAGCACAGCTCATGCAGCTAAAGCTTGAGGCCAGCAGCCCAAAGGTCAGCCATCCAGCAATGTGTGTCCTGCTCCATGCTCACTAACCCACAGCCACCCATTAACCCGAGTCTGCTCTGTGCAAAGTTCTCCTGTGCGAGTGGAACTAACCCAGTGTGCGCGTGGTGCTCCGCTATCAACCCTTTGACGTTTTGGTTTTTGAAGTAAGCAGAGTCAAAATCACCTGGGATTGTTTTAAAGTAGCTGGCTGGAGTTCTGTGCTAAACAGGCAAAAGCATCGTAAAGACACCCCAGGACATTCAGGTTTAAAATGGTGAGGCCTCACTTAGAGTATTGTATCCAGTTCTGGGCCCCTCACTTCAGGAGGGACGTCGAGTTACTTGAGCGTGTCCAGAGGAGAGCAACGAAACTAATAAAGGGCTTGGAACACAAGCCATATGAAGAGCGACTGAGGGAGCTGGGGTTGTTCAGCCTGGAGAAAAGGAGACTAAGGGGCGACCTCATCACTCTCTACAACTTCCTGAAGGGTGGCTGTAGTGAGCTGGGGGTCGGCCTCTTTCTCCGGGCGACAACGGATAGAACAAGAGGACACAGTCTCAAGTTGCGTCAAGGTAGATGTAAGTTAGAAGTAAGAAGAAAATACTTCACAGAAAGAGTGGTCAGAAACTGGAATCATTTACCTAGTGAGGTGGTGGAGGCATCATCCCTTGAAGAATTTAAAAAAAGACTGGATGTGGCACTTGCTGCCATGATCTAGTTGAACAGTTAGAACATCGGCTGGACTAGATGATCTTATAGGTCTCTTCCAGTCTTGAAAATTCTGTGATTCTGTGATTCTGTGAAAATGAAGTGATTTTCATCTATTATTGTGTATTGCAAACAAAATTAGTCGTGATAGATTGAGACTAATCTGCTGTTTATGCAGCCTCCAATCAGGTTCCATCTTGTTTGTGATATGTGTACAAAAAGCAGGACATGTTTAAAAATGGATTCATCAAAGGGTTCATAGTTGCCTGCATAGTGGACATTGACATAAGCTCACTGTGTTTTGTGTGTAAACCAGAATGAAATGTAGTGGTCGTGGTCTGATTCATAGCAAACTTTCATCATTTCTGTTTCGGGCTCAAAACTTGTTAACAGTTCGCTAAAAAAGGCAGTTAAAAACAGCATTGTATTTCTCCATTAAACACAACTGTCTATCACTGTCTAATTTACATCCTTCCAAGCTCTTTTCATGCATTCTGCACCTTCTGTCCCTTTCCTTTTCCCCCCTGACTGCTGCCTGCTAGAATGAGATTCTTTCACATCACCTTCAAAGGAATGCCATATATTTGGATCACCAGGTGGGATTTGCAATTTACTTGTGTGTTTATATTTCTTAATGCTTTTTGCCTGCTCCTATCAAAGCTGGAAATATTTGGGGAGAAGGATTTTCACTGAAGTTGGAGGATTCCCACAGCATAGGATATCTCAATTGATCACAAATTTGAGCTCTGATGGGGAAAAATTCCTCAGTTTAAAATTTGTCAGAAAACAGTAGCCAATCACCAATTCATTTTTCTGTTCTAAATATGTTCCTAATTTCCTTTTCATAATAACACTAACTGTAGCATTTTACCTTGTTTAACCAGTCCTAATATGTTTCCAAGCTCACATGACACACATGTAATTTATAAAAAATGGGTACTTCTGGGAATTTCAGTTTTCAAATTAAAAAGAGTTACATGTTTCTACAGCACATTAAATGAAGAGAAAGTCAAACATGAAGAAATATTTTAAGCAAATCATAACATGACACCTTTTCCCATTTTTCTCATTTCATTCTGAAGGATTTATATAGAAATAAGGTGTTAATTCTTTTCAGTTTCTGGTATCTTATGGAGTGAGGGTTCAGTTCTTCACTAAGGTACAGGTCTTCATTAACATAATTGACTGCCAAGTGAAGAATTAGAATATCTCTCTCTCTGGCCTTGTTGCATGACCAAATGGGATTTCTGTACAAGTTGTGTTTGACAAGTTTTGAAGTGGAGTTTTTTTTTTTTTTGCTAGCAGTTATGAAAGACAGTCGTAATGCTTAGAACTAAAATAAGCAACTGGATGACCATTGGTTAAAAATATAAAAATCACTTTTTGTAACAATATTTTATATTTATTATGTCTTTTATTGAAACTTTTGAGGCTTACACCTAAAACCGGCTGTTAGAACTTTTATATGTTCCTCTAAGGGGTTTCAGTGAGTTATTGAAAACCCCAGCTGTGCACAAACACACAATACACACTCTCACATGGGCTTGCTCGACTTTATTTTCCTACTACCTCTTGAAAACAGGGTGGGAACTGTGACCAATTCAGTCTGATGGCAGTGCATTTCCAAGTATCTCTGTATTGTTTTGTTTAAGGGGCTGCAGCAGGTCCAAAGCAGTAGGGACACACTGCTTGCTAAATTAGACCAAAATATTTCATCCAACTCAAATATTTCCAGTCTATAATGTTTTGGAATAAGAGAATGATTATTCTGTCTTCAACAGTGTAATTCATTGTCAAGAAAGGATAACTGTCAATGTGAAATGTAAAATTGTTGTTATTGCTTGGTTAGCCAAGCTTGTCAGTATGATGGGCAGGATTAAATGGGGGGAATTGTCTATGTACAAGATGCAAAATAGTAAAAATTATTTTCCTTTCACTTGCACCAGATAAAATTTAGAAATGTGATGTGGTAAGCATTAATTTAGGAAAGTGTGTAAGTCTTATAGTTGTGTCATACCAGAAATGCAAGGAATCAGTACAATTTAGAAATCAAGTCTAAAATCTATTGCCTTAATCTCAAAATCATGGAAAAGCAGGTTGGAATACTCACTTCTCTTGTTTTATAATACTGTCATCTACCTGTAGAAAATAAATCCCCCTGAGAGTCTCTCTGCTTTGAGTACCACTGCTTCTAGGGGTGGTATCACATTTATAGCTTTTCATTATTTTGCCATATATCAATTTCCCTTTATGTTAAAAGCATTAAAAAAAAAATCAAAATTTCTTTCAGTGTAATTGAGGCCTTTCCACCTTTTTACCAGTATCTGTAACCCATGTGGATTAGTCTCTTACTCTCTGGATTTGAAATGTCCTGTGTACTTAAATTAGGTATTTCCACTTGTGTTTAATCTCTGTAAATAGTGTCAGAACCTACTTTGCTTATAGCACATGATGGGACTCCAGTCCCTGCATCCTCAACTCTCACATTCTTGGTCACAAAGAGCTCAGTATTGTACTCAACAATAAATAATAAATTTATTAAAAGGTTGCACAGGTGACTTTTCAGGCAGACTAAAATTGATGTGTAATGAAGGTAATTTATATTCTGCTGCAATAATATGGCTGTTAAATAGGTGGCTTTCTTGTCAAGAATCAAGAATATTCAGTCACCTTTTGGAAATCATTTGTTTTTGTACTGCTGTTTCCTTTGGCCATGCTCAGAAATTCTCACCTTACACTTTCTGATGGTTTTGTATTATCCTTTCAGAATTTTTGTTGTTGTTGTTGGAGTTCAGAGAGGGGGATAAAAACCTGAGGAGACTTGGCCCACAGATACCCAGCCATATGATATCTTCTATGTCTTAGGGCCAAATAAATGGTTGTCCAGAACCCTTTTCTTTTTAAACCACTCTGCTGGCTCAAGGTTTGCAGAGTTGGGAGAGAGATTCAGTGGTAGTAAAAATGTTGGAAGAACTCCTGTAAATCAAAGTTGGAGCTTCTAGAAAACCAAACATTACTTCAAAATGTCTTTTAAGCAAAAACATATTACTTATTTTCTAATCTGGATTTAAACAAACTTTGAGCAGTTCAACAGAAACTAATTCTGGCACTGTCTGTTACTGGTCAGAAAAGAAAAATTTGAAATTGTAGGAAAGGTATTAGGTAGAGGATATGAAGTGGTTCAGATCCTGATAATAAAAATGCATACAAACCTGTGTGTTCTTAATGAAATATTTGAGCTTCAGAGAAATTTTTCTTTTATTAATTTATCAGTTGGCTGTATTTGATTGCTTGGCTTTGGGCCTTATTATTTCTCTCTTTATTGAGATCTGTTTTAGTATAACCACTCTGGACAAAATTTAATGTAGAGGGAGAACAACTTCTTGTGTCAGTCCTGGTTTTCTGTTTACATATAGTGGAGATGATGGAGTAAGTGCCAGGGGCAGGTTGTTTAGGGGTTTTTCCCTGCCTTGAACAAAGAGAGCATCTTAAGGTACCTGTTATTGCCTGATTAACTTACCAGCTGATCAGACTTTGCAGTGGATAAAAAGCAACAACAACAAAAAGGTCCTCTGTCTACAACAAGAAAAAAATAAGATAAAAAAAATATTCCTCCAAATGTAAAAGTTAGGTTTTTTCCTAAATAATTTTGGGCAAGAAATACTAGAAGGCATCAGAAACTCATTCTGTTGCATTTCTATCTATGAAAGAAAACGTTGCTACGCAAATTCATGGGGAGTGCATATAAATACAAAGTGAAAGATCATGAATGCTCCTTCACACACTTTGTGTAACCATGCCTGAAGCAGGTGTTGCTAAAAGTTTCTGCTAAAGCAGTTATTGCAAAAATAGGAGGAGAATTGTACATCAAGTGACTTTTCAGTTTTCTTTTGGAGAAGAAAACCACCTGTTTTCATCATTTTCCCCTTATTGTTAGGAAAGTCTCCTTTTTAAGACGAAAATCCCTTTTTTTTTTCTGTGTTGCACAATTCTCTGAAACACTAAATGTATGCAATGTGTAATAAAGTGCCTGATTTTGACATTTGCATGCTTAGCAATAAATACTAATCATTATAGAAGATGTCTGACCAGTTCCAAAATAGTTTCACTCCTGTGTATGGGGGTGGATAAATGCAACAGGTAATGATTCAGAGCTCCAAAGGACATATATCAGTGCAGTATATAAAGGCATTTTGTGATACGTGAACATGAGTCTATTGACAGGCTGGGAATGCTTATATCTTTTTAATGTACACTGAGTTATTAAGTCTATAGTTTAAAAAGTTTTCTGATAAAGGTTTGTGTTCCTGCTGCAAAATCCAATAATCCTTTTCATTTCAATACCATGCAAAGCCAAACTTGTTTTAAGCTTTTTTATTTTTAAAAAGGGAGAGTGTTGGTGAACAAATATTACGTTGGTATTAAGCATTTACCTTACTTTTGATATATTTGTTTGATATTATTAAACTTTTCAGATGTTGGTATTACTGAATGATGGAATATATGAAAAGCATGGGTTAAAATGTAATCTACTGCATTATTAGAAAGAATTAAAGTAGAGGCTATATTTTACAGTGTCGTCTTTCAAATCTAGCCATGCTGTAAACTGATGTTTGCTGTATGCTCCTCCTGATTTGAAATAGATGAAAGAGAATGAACCTTTAATCACCATGGTTCACACTATGATTGAGAACTCGGCGCTAAGACCGCAACTGTACCATCAAGTAAGGTCTTGGAGAGTGAATGAAATTGCTTTATCATCTGCCAGAATTTTCCTTAGTGACAGTTTTGGTTGTCCCTCAGATTTATCCATGACATTGGTGTTTCTCTCCTTTGCTTTGGACACCCACAAGTCATCCATGCTTCCCGAAGCGCTGCAGTATCGTTGGCATGGCTTCCGCTGCCTTTTCGTTGTTTAATATTCAGTGTACACTTCTGAGTAACTCCTCTCTGTCTAGACTATTTAATTAGCTGGTGCTTTATGCAGGTGTCCAGTAAAATTCATGAAACTTCCAGTGAGCTTCCAACATTTGTCTTAGCATGATTCTCTGCAATTAGTGTTCAAAGGTGCTTCTTTCTTTTGACCACTACAAAAGCATGTGAGCGGTGTTTACCTGGTCATTTCTGGCAATTTTGTTTCGTTCTAGGAAGTGGATTTACAAGTTTTTTGTTTGCACCTACCAAGCCTTTAGCCACTGAAGAAAGAAAGGATCAAAATTACTTTGATCTGGGGCCTGTAAATCCAAAAGGCAGTGTCTGTTCATAAAGTCACAGCAGACTTTACTGTGCACACTTAGAGAGTATCTGGTGCTGGTTGGCAATGGTAAGATGGAAGAAGAATCAGAAATGTGAATGGAAATATTGTCTGGGAGTTGAGACCTGCACTAACTTATGAGCATGGCCAATCCCTCTCTGTTGGTGCTGGAGCTGAACTGAGCAGCCCCTGTCATGCCAGGGGGTGTTTGAGAAGTTTCTTGCCTCAACCACAGGGAAGGTGTTGTTCTCACAAGGGAATATCTGGCCAGTTCCCTTGCATTTACGTTTTTGCCCTTGTGAGCCAAAATTACATATAAAGGTTGCACAGTTTGAAGAAAAGGGGATGTTCTGCCATGTAAAACAGATGTTTATTACTTCCATGTTTCTAAAAAATGCTGCAGTTTAATCGAATATTTAATTTTTTTAAAAGTCAACTCCACATCGTAAGTTTGCTTCCGATCCAGAAATGTTGCCAAAAATAATCTCAGTTTTCCAAAGAAAGTTGGGATCTGAGTGACTGATTACATGACCATCCAATTTGTGTTCCTACATACAAAACAGGAGCTTTAACTTGGAACCTGGAGGGGAATTGGAATATTTGGAGGGGAATGAGAGAAGTAAGGTGCCCTGGAGCCCTAAATGAAATTTTGGGGGTTTGTTGTAATTTTGACTGTTAGAATTTTTTTAAAGCAAGTAAATTTTGTGTGATAGAGTATGTAAGATAAATCAGTGGGGGTATAATGAGCAGAGGTGTTGTAGACATGTCAGGGGAAACTAGCCCAAGCTTCTAATATTAAATAGACATATTTTATATAGTTGTGCCTGGGCTAATCTGCTCCTGCCTTTGGGGATACCAATAAATTCCCCAGTGCTGCCCTGGCCAAGCTCTGCTGCCAGCTGCAGTGTCTGCCTTCACCTTGCAGGCACGTTTGACTGAATAAACACCTTTTTTGGCATTCTTGTCAGAGAAGCAGTGACTCTAACAGGTCCTGAGGACTGAATAACCTGTTGCCTCTGGAGATGTGGTCTCTTCAGGGCAGAGGGTTTGTGACATGCTGAAGGCTTCTGCAGAAGCTGCCTTAGCTGAGGAGTCACAACATCTTCTGCTTCCGTGGATAAAGTTTTCCTGTGTGAGATGTTTCATTAACTGACTTTCTGGAGAGGCTAAAAATACACTCCAAATTTCACTGTCTAAATAGTCTTCTAAACTTTTGTAATGCAAAATCAACCCATTTAAAATTCTGGCAACTTTATTTAAAGTCTAAACAACATATAATTTCTTATTCAAATGAAATAAATTTGTTTAACAATCATCTTTGCTGCTGCAGTTTTAAAGCCATATAAATAATTGGGAGAAGCCTCTGTGCAAGTGAGTGAAACTTGTTTTGTTGTCAGGATGCTAAAATAGTTTGTGATGACTGCAGCCATTCCTGTGGATAAAGGAAAGGATCTTTCTCAGCTTCAGTTTATTCAGAGCTCATTTAGAGTTAAGCAAAGGAAAGCAAGAAAAGTTTGTATTTAATTTGTCTTGCTTCCTTTTTGTAATGATTAATGGTTCTTTAGTAAAGCAGCAAGAACCTCTACTATTTCAAATGTGTTATTTATAAGGCACTTTTGCTTGTGATTTGTTACATCTTCAGAGTTATTTAAATCACTTGACTTACATCAGTCTGCTCTGCAGACTGTGCTATAAATTCACAAGTACAGGCCATGGAAATTATTCCATATGTACAGACAAGAAAAAAGTTTTTTATAGACTAGACCCATTTCTCCCTTGGTTTAGGGTCTTTTGCTTCTTTCTAATACTAGATGAGGAATGTTAGTCTTGTTCTCCAATCTTTTTCTCTAAAGCAGTACAGGCTGACTTTAAAAAGCAAAGTTTTCTTCAATTCCTCTTATATGTCTGAGTTCCCTTTAGGAAGAAAAATGAAAATCTGAGCACAACAAGCTAACGTCCAGATCTTGCCATGGAGAATTGTTCTTAATAGATTAAAAATACTGAAAAATAGCCCTTTAAGTTTTTTGTTCCTGTAAGGATAGGGAGGTTTTGCTTATGGCTTGTTATTATTGTTATAGGAGCTGCATATATTTAAATTGTTATGCATGTTAGATTTTGAGGTGTTTCAGGTTGTGTTATGAACACAAGGTGATGTTGTTTGAGGTAAAAATCTTGTCTTTTCAATTTGTATTTGAAGTGTTTGGTGTCACAGAATTCAAAATTAGAGGGGAACCTTGCTTAATGGGGCTAAATGCCCATGTGCCCAGCTTCCTGACAGCAAGAAGTATTCTAAAAAGCAAGAAGTAAACAAAAGAGCCTTTTGCAAGTCTTGATTTTAATCTTGTGCTCAACAACAAAATGTCCTAGGTTGTCTTAATTTCCTACGTGCAGCATCCTGCAGAGGTACATATCATGCTTTTGGGGTGTGAAATATCTTCCAAGATATTCATGGAATCAAAACAGTAGGTGGAATCCAGAAGTAGCTTACAAAGTAATGAAATAATGCTGTCACTTCAATGTTTTTAATATCAACTACTTAAATAGTTCAACCTCTTGTGTCCCAGGGTGTCCAGCACAGGGCATCTCTCCCTTTCTGTGAATCATCTGCTGCTGGTGTGTGACAGAGGTGGGGACTGTACAGATAGTGACAAGTGATTCCTAAGCTAAGAGGGAGGTTCAGTCAAGGTCATTTTGCTTTTTCACACTCAGGATAACACATCTGGCCAAACTGTGGTTGTGCAGCTTGTCTTTGAAAAATGCTGAGTTCTGTTTGTGGCTCTCAGGGTGCTGCTCCCTCAGGACTGGGAGGTTTTTGGTGTTAAGAGGAATGGATTTGGTGTGTTTGAACAGGCAGAGGGAGGCCAGCAGCAGCTCCTGTCCCGGCTTCAGTAGATGGCACTCTTGCTCTGGAGTTCTGCCCTGGCAGAGCCTCTGCAGGAGCCACTTGGCGCGAAGGACATTTTGATAACTTGGTCACTGGAGCTCTGCTAATGCGTTTTCCAGGGTTCTGAGGCTGTTGTTTTCCAGGGTTCTGAGGCTGTTGTTTTCCAGGGTTCTGAGGCTGTTGTTTTCCAGGCTTCTGAGGCTGTTGCCCTTGCCTGAGGTGTGTAGTTGTGTTTTGCCTGCCACATCTCCCCCATCCCTCCAGCAGGACATGATTGCATCCCACACCTCTCACGTTCACTGATGGGCTGGGAGAGTTGGAGCTGTTTTTGTCCGGGATGGATTCAGTTATTCGGAGTATTTGGGGCGTTTTTGTGCTAATCCTGGGCAAAATGTTGCAGCGGAAATGTCAGGACAAGGTGGCTCCCAGCAGTGCCTGTTGTGTGGAGCTGGTGCTGCTGACCGAAGCAAGAAGTCGGTAGCGGTTTGAAAAGTGTCATAGGATTTTAATAAGAAGAATTAGCACGGCTATAGTGTTCTTTGAAAAACTGTTTTCCTTGTCTGAATACTTAAAATGTATTCCCTTCAGGAGGTAGAGAGGGGTAGGGACGCTGAATTGGCAAACCGTTTTAAACTCGGCTATAATTGAGGTTGAAATGACAAAAAAATAAATGTCTCTCTTTTTAAAAAGTATGGAAAATACTGGCTTGAAAAAGCAATATATTTTTCCAGCCAAGCCACATAAAACGCTGAGCAGTGACTTGGAAAGGTGTATTTATCTAATATGGGATAATCTTTCTTCTGTAAAATCTTCCTGTTGTGAAATATAACTAGGTTTCCTCTGTAAGTTAAATACATTTGGCCATGTTTATGAGTTTTATTTAAATATTTCCATTCCTCATTTTTCTCTCATTGTGATAAAATCAACAGTAAAACAACACAACTCTACAATAGTGGGAGTTTAAACAGCTATCTTAATTTGTGTGACATTCATGAGGTGCAAAAGTGCTGTGGCTTTTTTCATGTTCCAACATTCATTTTCATGAAGTGTCCATTTCAAAGAAAGTTATTCTGTGTTTTTAATACACTATTCATACTTCTGAATTGTCACCAGGTACATTTGCATGAGGTATGTGGACATAATATCGTGAAATAAAACACTTGTGTGTTGAAGGTTTATTTTATGTTTGGAATGCTTGTCTCATGAACCCTTCCCTAGTCCTTTTATTTATAAGTGTCCCTTAACATGGACTTGTGTCGCAGTAGTCTTCCTTGTACTATTAAGTCACTATTAAGAATTACCTAATTCTGACAGACACATGGAAGGAAAGAATCTCTGTTGGGACTCTATATACCTAATGGTTTTTAATTAAATAGAATATGAAGGTTGATAGTGTTATGTTCTTACTTGCTGTATAGGCTATTAAATAGTTACTCTATGTGAGAGTTCACTCTGAAATGGGCAGCTGCCTTTTTCCTTGTAAAATATTTAAAAATCTTGTTCCTAGTCAGTAACAGATTGAAAAAGTTAAGAACTTTATGTGAGGAGCTGTATCAAAGTAGTTCGAGATACTGTGCATCCTTCTAGCACAATGCGACAACTTTGCCTAGGTCCAAAGATAAAATAGAAGAGCTTCTATTTGTGGCATTTCTGGTGATGCTCTGCTGGAGGAGAGGAAATCCTAGGAAAAGTAGGAAATCCATATGAAAAATCCGTATGAAAACTGATGGCACTTATTGGACATATCTCTAACAAAATATTTACAACAAAATATGTTGTAAACATGGGTTGTTCTGCTCTGGTTTTGGCTTCACCTCAGATCACCCTGCTTGTGAAACACCTGACCTTAGTGGGCCTAGAATGGATAATTCAGAGTAGAATGAGCCCCTCTGTTTAGAATTCATATGACAAAACTTAGGCACAATGATGCATTATTATTTAGATGTATTCTGGCAATTTCGTCTTCCTCCATAATCCATGTTTGATTGAGTTGTACGTCTTTGAAACTGCAGTTTGCATTAGAAACAGCCTGTTAATTTACTGCAGCTCTGCTGACAGTCTGCTTGACATTCCATTTAGTTACCCTCATTAATGTATATTGGCTAAATATGTATTGTTCAGTGTGGCAGGTTTAGCTTTCAAGCAAAAGCTGATTTCTGTGTTAAAACTCCTAAGCTGAACATTAGTTTTCATTTTCACAGTCCAACTAAGTTGTTTTATGGCAATATTATTCTTCCTTATAGTTAACACAAGAAGAATGTAGGGGTACACTATACAAATATAGAACTGAAGAGCTGGACATTGATGTAAGTCATTTGTATTCCTTCTTCCTTGTAAATGTTGGTATTTGTCTCTTGATAATAATTTTCCTCTTGACTTTTGGGTTTGAAACTCCACATGATTGCCAGCAGAAAATGCATCATGATATAGAGGGAAATGTCTCTGTAATAAGCTTCTAACTTGCAGGAAATACTACATTTTAGGCTGAAATTTTAACTATTTGATACAGTCAGCTGAGAAACCATGGGACAGAGTGTGAGGCTGTGAATGTATAAAATATTTGTAATTTTGTAATACTAAGCAATATGTAGATTAAAATAGAATCTAATACCTGTTATAAAGTTGTAAAGATTTAGCTGTAGAATCATAAATTATGTTTTGAGCCATGCTGCTTCAAGCTATAATAGCACTTCATATTTTCTTGGGAGGGTTTCTTAAATAATTTGAAAATGCAAGACTGATGCTTACATAATTTAGAATTCTTAATTTAATAGTATTTTCTGTAGGTTTGTGTAATGATTTGATCAAGTTAGATTTTGATTACTGAGGATGCAAATAGAAAAATGCTAATTGTGATAATTTTCTGTTCCACCCTAGGCTAAGCTTAGCCGTTTATGTGAACAGGACAAAGTTGTGCAAGCACTGGAGGAGAAGCTTCAACAGCTACACAAGGAGAAAGTAGGACAATTGTATTTATTACCTAAAGTGGATGTTATTTTACATGCTTATTATCAGAACACTGATAGCTGAAATAAAAGGAAAATCAGCCCAATGATGCAGCGCATTAAAAATAATTCTTTTTATTACAATAGTACACGCTTGAGCAAGCTTTGCTCTCAGCAAGTCAGGAGATAGAGATGAATGCAGATAACCCAGCAGCCATACAGAACGTGGTCCTGCAGAGGGATGATTTGCAGAATGGACTGCTCAGCACCTGTCGGGAGGTGTCCCGAGCCACTGCAGTAAGTACCACCTTCTTTCCACCAAAACCTCATCAACTGTAAAATTATTGTGTTCCTATTCCTAATTGCATTGGTTTTTTTCACTGCATCCCAGCAAAAACTCTGTTGTTTTTACTTGCTTGTGTTGCTGTCAAAGGTGAATGGAAAATTTTCTCACTGCATTCATCAAGTGAAATAATCCATGATTATTTCATTGCAGTGAAAGGTGATTCATCATCATTATCTTTCTCTAATTTTTTTTTTTTGACCAGGAATGGGTGTATACTGTCTTAATTGGTGTGGTAATTATCTTTGAAATATGAGAAATTGATAACAGAAGATAACAATTTCTTTGTTATCAAGAAATTGATAGCAGAAATTGATAACAGAAAATGCAAATAAACTATTTCATGTGATGGCAAAATAGTGTTGAGCACAAACTGTATTCCACTTATTTTAAACAAAGGCAGCTGCAGGACTGCCATAGTCTCTCTCTAATATTGGGGCATTGCATTTAAAAGATCTTTCAAATTATGCAGTTCCAAAAGTTTTTGTGTTTTTTTTTTTTTTAAAGGGATAGGGAGGAAATTGCTGTGTACTGTCCTTTTCTACTTTGTGATGACAATGAATCATTTTTGCCTACTTAGAGCTATTTCCAAAAAGGTGTCAGATTCCAGGGGGTAGCTGTGGTAAAACCAGACAGGATGTCAGCCCTGAAATCCTGGTTGTAGTCTGAGTGTTGGACGTCTTGTAGCAGGAATTGGTTGGACACAGCAAAGGGAACAAGGGGAAAGGAAATCCTCCAGACACACTTTCCCTCATTAACTTTCCAATTTATTCTAAATGAGTAAATTGCTTGATCTAGGCTGCAGAAGTGAGACTGTGGGGCTGACCTCAAAGAAGAATAATTTTTTTCCCACCTTTTCCTTGTGGTGTTTGCAGCTGCACATGAGTAGAGCAGTGTTGTGTTGGCAGCTGGATGAGTTGCATTTCCCCTGCATAATGCTCTGCCTGTGCACACACATGCTGTGCTCTCACACATGTGTATTCTGGGTGATAAAAGAGACAAATTTGCATCCATTTTTGTGGCTTTTCTGCCTCGCTGGAAAGACAGCTTAAGATCCACATGCCTGCTGACTATAAAGGCATTTTCTGAAGAATTTGCCCACGCCTGTCTTCTTTGTTAGTGCTGTTTGTTTGAATTTTCAAAATGCTGTTTGTTTGAATTTCATTCAGTATCATTAGAAAATCAAAAAGCTGTTTAAACATTGCATTCTCTACATTATGTATCTGTTTATTTATTGCTGGTGTCTATTTATGTGTTACTTCCTGAAGTTTCATGCCACTGGAAAAAGAAAAAAAAAACTTTTTTTTTAAATTGAACTGTATCCCTAATTCTTTACATTTGTTAAATACTTAGGAACTGGAAAGAGCTTGGAGAGAATATGATAAATTGGAGTATGATGTAACTGTAACAAGGAACCACATGCAGGACCAGCTCGATCGGCTTGGAGAAATTCAGGTGTGCCAAAGATCTTAAAATAATGCACTCAGTTCACTTGGACTTTGTATGAATTTTAAAACTATACTAATGAAAAAGTGGGACAAATGCTGAAGTAACTTACAAACTTTTAATTTCTTTTTCTACCTTGTAAGTTCTGAAGAAATCTTCAGGCTTTCCTCTTTTTTTTCCATATGATAACACTGATATTCCTTTGTCTGGGAGCTTTCTTTTTTTGTTTCAGTGAGCAGACATTTTTGTTTGGCGGTTGCTCCAAAAGTTGAAGTTATTTTCATTATCTTTACCAAATAAAAAAAAAAGAAAGAAAGAAAGAAAAATCACTGTTATAGAAGCATTATATCCTAGATTAAATGATACATTTTTAAGTTTGTTATTTAGTGGCCATATTTGCTGTTTATTTGCTGGCAGACTGAATCAGCAGGGATACAGCGTGCTCAGATTCAGAAGGAGCTCTGGAGAATTCAGGATGTCATGGAGGGTTTACTTAAACATAAACAGCAAAGAAGCTCTTCTGAGGCAGGTGAGCCATATGGAATGATAGTGGATCATACAAATATTTTAAATAAAAGCTCCATCATTGCTTTTGTATGTTTGCAAAAATGACACCATGACTAAGAAGAGAACAAAGTAAATACTACTTTAAATTGGTGCTTGGTGTATTTGGTTGATAGCAACAGGTTAGAGTTCATATTTTTAAAGCTGTTTATTGAAAACCATTTTTCTCTTTTTTTCCCCCGCACCTTCCCCCAAACAGGCATCATGGTATCAAGGACATTTTCTTCTATTAAATATAAAAATGAGGTATGGTTTTAGCATATTTACTATTTTAGCATTATGGAAGTTGTAACATGGCTATGATAAAAACAAGTGTTATTGTGAATATTTTAAGGATGTCTGAAGGATGTATTCAGTGTGTTTCTGTAAAAACACCATATTATGAACTAGTTTTAAAGACTGATAGCTCCTCTAGTAATTCTAACACTCATTTGTACTGTGTCTCTGTATTCTCACTGGTATGTTTCTCTTTTCCATTTCTTACCTTTTCCTCTCCCTAGGCTCTTAACATAGAAATATGAACCCTGATTTATGTTTTCTACCCACCACACTTTTCATGGGAAGAAACACATTGCTTTATATGTTTATTCAGATATTGAGCCTGGTTCTCAGATGGCCAGAGCACCCACAAGAAGAGCTGAGACTGTGGGAGCTCCCAAATGTTCAATTCCTCTGAAAATCTGGCTGGAAATTACAGTTTTAAAGGGACATTGTCATGGTTATCTAAAGTGTGTGCAATATCCATCTGGCTTACAGAACTTTCTAAAAGTCTCATTTATGTAAAATCTTTCAAAATATAATGGATTTAATTTTTAAAAGTGTGATTTAGAGAGTTTGTACCTGTCCAACAGAAAGCACAGGTGCTAGATTTATTTTTTTCCTTCTTGTTAAATGTGACATTGTCCCTTTAACTGCAAAATCTATAGCTGCTGTAGCCATGGTAATATATTTTTCTTTTTAAGTTATAAATAACTGTACCAGGTGCTCATGTCTAAATAAGGTGACTATTCTACAATCTTTAGGAAGAGGAAGTAGTCCCACCTCGTCCTCCACTCCCTCGGTCCTATGACTTTACAGAGCATCCTCCCATAATCCCCCCTCTGCCCAGTGATAGCAGCTCCTTGCTCTGTTATAGCAGGGGCCCAGTACATCTGACAGAAGAAAAGAAGATGTACCAAGTTCAAGGATATCAGAGAAATGGATCTTACTGTGTAAGTGGCTCAAGCTGCCACGTTGTTCTTGAAGCATCCTCCCTCCTTTGCACAGCCGCCGTTTTTGTTTACTCATCTGGCTACTTCTGTGTTATGGTTTCACTTTTATTTGGTTTTGTTTAGAGCTGCATCATTTGCTCTTCACATTCTCCTGTCATCTGTTCTGTACATATATAAAATGTCTTAAGACTTAAATGTCATAAATTTGGATTCTCCTGACTAGTTCTTTAAAAAACTCTGGGCTCAGCTTTTGAAGCTTGTACCAGTTTGCTTCCAGAAGATCATTAAAAAAAAAACCACAACTCTGCCTTTTTATGGCAATTTTTTCTGATTGTCTGCAAATGTTGTTACTCAAATTAACTACCAGAAAACACTTCTGCCATACCACTTGAAGGATGGAACACTGTCTTCAAGTGAGAGCAGAGTTATCACAGAATAATTGGTTTGAGTCTTAAGACATAAATACTTGCAGCAAAGTGCCTGTTTATTTACCTCATGCCTTGCTGTTCCTCAGGGTCCTGATTATAGGCTTTATAAGAGTGAACCTGAGCTAACTACAGTAGCAGAAGTGGATGAGTCTAATGGTGAAGAAAAAACAGAACCGGTTTCAGAATCAGAATCTTCTACTAAAGGTTTGTCCCCAGGCACGGTGTTTGCAACCTTTCAGCTTTCTCACAAGGAGTGCAGAGCTCAGCTCAGTGTTGTAGGAGCTGCCTCAAGGTTTGTGCCTTTGCAGCCTGTCCATTTCTCAGTTTGATGGAACAGCTTCCACAATAAAATAATGATTTAATTATATGACGAGAGAAATTTCAGTCAATTACACCGCAGAAAAATCAAACATTACACTCACCAACAAGCCTGAAATCCTTATTGACACCATGTCTAATCACATCACTCACATTCCCCACACGCCATTCCCTTGAACAATTACCCATTTTATGTTCTTGCCCTTGAACAATTACTGAGTTTTTGAATCAAGCTCCCGATGTTATGTCGCTGGAACGTCCAAAAAGGCAGCACCACAGAATTTTCGGGCTCTCATAAGGCAGGGAAACAATGTCTTTTTCTTTTTTTTAATCTTGTAATTGTTGAATTGCCTTCTGTCCCCTGATATAATAGGAATAATGATCATGACCTTGGAGTGTACAGACAATAAAGGTCTTGGCAATTGCTAAATGCTTTAGATTCTTCTCTTCATCTAGCTCCCATGAAAGCTACTAATTGCTTGGTAGAGTCTTTTACCAGGAAGTGCTTCTCAATTCTGTTTGTTAAAACATACAGAATAGTTTGTTAAAGGTGACTTCAGGAAAAAGCTCAGCTTTAGCACCTCCCAAAAACCATATTCAGAGCTTTGAGGAAAACTACCTAAACTTAGCTATTTTTTTTACCCTAAGCATTGATGTTGCCAGTGGCAGCAGGATCACTGCCTTCTCTTCTGGTGCTTTGACATTACAGAGCAGGCTGATGCAATGGTAGCAGAATTTTACCAAGAATTATGCTTTTGCAAAGATATTGTTTCCATCAGAATGGTCATAGAGGTTTTTAAAACTGAGGTTAGCATACAATTTGGGTATAAACTATGTGAATGGCCCTGTGATATAATTAAGCTTGCACTTACCACACAATTTGTCAATTCAGACTCTCTGGGGTATTTGCTGAGATAAGATACAATGTTAAGGCACATAATTAAAACCCTGTTAACTTGGTGGCAGAAAATGGAATATTTATCCTGAGATTTGCTAATCATCAATGACCTAAATTGAGAAACTTGTCTTTCTGACAACATGCCTAGGGTTTCATTGACCTGTGATGTTTCTGATTATTCACAGTAATTTATGTCAAAAGGTGAAGTAATGATAAAGACAAAATGAGAAAATCTACACTGACTGTGTAAAGAAACCCAACACTTTTTAAGCACCTGTAGTCTGCTTTCTGTCTCAGAGACAGAAATTATTTTATTCTGTCCATTTGTAGAAGAACAGTCCTCAGTGAGGGAAAGCAGTAGTGCAAATTCCTCTTAAGATTAATAATGTTTAGAGGTGTGGAACAGAATAGCTGCAGTGGTAGCAAGCAGTGAGAGGCTCTGTATATTCTGAAACTCCCTCCAGTGTGTGGTTTACCTTAGCTGTGTTTTATCATGTGAGCAGATGAATTTTCTAACAGACATCTCTTGTTCTGGGCATTCACTCACAATAACAATCCCTGTGCAGTAGGAAAATGTAACCATTGCTGATTGTTTCAGTTCTGTTTTAGTGTGTAATCCATGACAGGAAACATTTTTATGTCATTCTGTCTTAAGTTTTTAAGCTGATGAGGGAAAAAACTTACAGGCAGCTCATCTCTGAGTTTTTTCTGCCTTACTGTTTTAAGAAGTTATACCTCAGTGATGGAAGTTTCTTATTGAGGGTGGTTCTAAAAATAAATATTTTCAGAGGAAATTTAAAAAGGTTTTTCTAGTGGTTGTGCACTGTGGTTAAAGTACTGAGCACTTCCCATGCCAGCCATTTCCCTCTCTTTTCAAACCTCAGCAATTAAAGGGAAATGGGAACCTGTCAAATACGAGAGCAGAGGAATATTTGGGACCTGTGTGGTACATAAAGGTGACACAAAAAGAAAATGGAATTCTGCTGTGGTTTATCCTTTTTTATGTCTGAAGGGCGTCCAAACTGCTGCTTTATAGCAGAACATCTCAGCTCCTGTTTCCACTCAGAGCTGAGCAGGCTCAGGGTGATTTCATTCACCCACAGACACCAGCATTGGTGTGTGCACACAAATGAAACCATCCAGGAGCTGCCTGGGCTTTCCATATCTGCACCCACCAAACCTCAGCACCACCCTCTGAATCTGCCTTTTGGACAAGGGTTCCCAGCGCTGACAATGTGTCTTTTCTAGAAAACCAGTCACCAGTTTTGGCAGTGTTTTGCACAGCACTCAGTTGGTTGCTTTGCTGTTTTGCAGGCTCACATTTCCCTGTGGGAGTTGTTCCACCCAGAACCAAATCCCCCACGCCAGAGTCCTCAACAATAGCATCCTATGTCACCTTGAGGAAGAACAAGAAGATAGATCTAAGAACGGTACTTCAAAATGATCTTTGAGTGTTGGTTGTGTTCATTTTTAAGTCTGGTAGTTACTTCAAAAGATTGAAGTTATTTTCATTGTCTTTACCAAACAAAAAGAAAGAAAGAAAGATAGATCACTGTTATAGAAGCATTTATATACTAGGTTAAATTATACATGTTTAAGTTTGGTAGTTACTCCAAAAGTTGAAGTTATTTTCAATATCTTTACAAAAAAAGAAAAAGAAAGAAAGAAAAATCACTGTTGTAGAAGCATTATATACTAGATTAAGCGCTATATACGTAATTAATTTTACTAGTTGGATTCTTTTGGGGTTTTTTTTCTATGGGTCAGGATTGGAATTGAAAGCACTGGAGATGGTATTTTGTGTTTGGACTCGGATGTTTATTACTTATCTATATTATAGTCTTACAAGCTGTTGTTCTACAGCATTTTACTAATAAGTTAGGAAATATCTCCTTATTTGTCTCTACCAAGTCTTTTAAAGAAAAGCTATTTAATTAAGAAATGACACTTAAATTTTTTTTACTTTTAACTCAATAACCAATCACTTGTATCCCACAATGCAGACTTTTCTGTCTAATTGCAAAATATCACTCAAACCCATAAAGAAAAAAGTGAAGGTGAAGAAAAAAACTAGCTACTACCTTAAAACTTCTACCTTAGCTTTATATATCTCATTATATTCTAAAACTTGAAACTCTAATTTTTCCACTATATGATACTACACACTTCTATTTAAACTACACGCTTATAATCTCAGTTCTATCATTCAATCTAAGATACTTGCTCTGCAACCTCAAGTCAAAGGTAGTGTTTTCTGAAAAGTCTATACCTAAAAGCACAAAAAGTCTAAAATTCTGAACATCCAAAATTCTAACAGAGAGTGCTGTAGAAGGAATAATAAAATGATAAATGATGTGCATGTTAAACTGCATGGAGACCCTCAAACTGGGCAAGAGCTGAGTGGGAAATGATAAATCTGCTGAAATTCAGGCTTGAGTTGAAAGCACATGAAGCATCTTTCAAACACTTGTATTTGACAATTTTAACAGCCCCTTTATAACAAACACAGGCTTTTATTTATTTCAGTTCTAAAACAATTTGGGAAATAGCTAAAGCAGCCAGAAAATAAGGATGTAGTCAGCAGTATGCAGGCAATGAGCCTGAAATTTAGATTGGACAGTTCTGTTGTCTCTGGGTTAAAGACCCACATGTACATGGACTTCATGCGAAAGAGAGGAAAACTTTTGCCATCATTACAGCACAAATAGTAGAGGAGAAGTTGTGAGAAGAAAGGAAGAGGAGAGAGAAACTCCCAGGATGTTGACTGGAGAAAGAATACCACTTTTCATAATCAAATCAGGTCCTGTAAGGGCACTGAATGCAGCTGATTAGCCTGAAGTCATTTTTTGTCTGTCACAAAAAGTACAAATCTGCCTGAAAACTAGTGAATTTCAAGAAAAGATTAGGTAAATGGGTGTTACTTTGGGAAAAATATAATGCTTAGAATTACAGATTGTTAAGTGGTAGTAAATTCACTTTATTTCAGCCTGCACTTGCAGTTAAATGATGCCCAACTGTAGTTTTTCTTGAAATAAAAAGGCAGAAATTACTATTAGATCAACTGGTATAAATGTCCTGGATCATTAAATTTCAATTATGTTTCTGTCTCAGTCAAATATCTCGTGTTTGCCAGTTTTATAATGTCTGGTAAATTGTTTCAGCTTGAAAGGGTGGCTCAGAGAGCATCTACCCATTCTCCTGATGTCTATAGTTGGTGATGGTGATGTTATAGTTCAGAAGAGCAAATTATTCCTTCCTTTTGTTTTGCATTTCAGTGTTCATTTATTGTTAATTGGTATTTGTAGTGGGTTTTTTTCACAAACATAGAAGGTCTTTATTTGCCCATTATTTTTCTGCCCTTTAGTAAATCATTAGGTGATCTCTTCTGGTAAGTTACAGTCTGAAATCTTAGTTTTTAGTGAAACGTATATATATAAATATTTTTTTTCCTTCCATTTAAGGAAAGACCAAGGAGTGCAGTGGAGCAGCTGTGCCTTGCAGAAGGCTCAAGGCCTCGAATGACTGTGGAGGAGCAGATGGAAAGAATAAAGAGGCACCAACAAGCTTGTCTGAGAGAGAAGAGGAAAGGACTCAACATTATTGGCGTTTCAGAGCAGTCTCCCTCCCAGAGCTTGTCCTATGTCAGGGATAATCCTCTCAAACTGGCACAGGTGGGTGATCTAAAGGTTTGATGTGCCCAGTTAAAAACTGGACACACCTAATTGCACCTAATGGTAGAAGCCACTTCTTTGCCTTTTTGGGAAGCAAACACCTCAGACACACATTGATTGTGGATCAAATCCTCATTTGATTGTGCACTGTGATGTTTGGGAACAGGGTGGGTGTTTTGGTCAAATTCAGCAAACAAGGTGAAATTGCAAGGTTTGGGACTGAAAGCAAGACCAGGGAGAAACCTGACTCTGTTGATGTTGAAATGAAGTCAATGCTGATTTTTCTACCTGTGATGTATTCAAGCATCTGCAGCATTTTTAGGTAGGAATGTATATTTATGTTCAGAGTACCTAAGTGGTGTTCTTCTGCTGTGGTGTTTGAGCCCATTAATGTATTAAAATAGAACTCACACTTTTATTTTCACCATTCTTAAACTTGGTTATTTGCCTAAAAAGTTTATTCATGGGTAAAAGATGGGGAGAGGGGAGGAAGATAGAATTGCTTGTCATCAACCAGGAAATATTATTCTGGATACATATCTAAAAAGCCCCCAAACAGTCAAAACCCAAAAAGCCAAACCAAACACAGATACAGGATAGCAGATGTTAGCCTACTATCTTCTAGATACTTAAATTTAGCTTTCTTTTCCAGTAGCTTAAAGGAGTTGATTTTTGGTTTCTTTGGGTTTTTAATCTTCTGGAATACTTTTTTCTTCAGACCACATTGTTTACTGGCTTCTTTTTTTTATTAGTATTATTTGCTTTTCTGCTGGTGCGGAAATGCCTTCTTTATTTGTGTGTTTTGTAGGCATTTAAACATCTGATCTTCCAAAAGCACGTTAAATATATTGCAGTGTCAGGAAATCAGGTATATCCAAAGATGTTTCAGCTTTGCATTTTGGGTTGGTTTTTTCACCTATCTGTCACAGAGCTATTCAAAAGTTACTTTTTCTTCAAGAACTTTGCATCCCCAGAAGACTCTGAATTCCATTTTAACCTTTGCAGTAGAGCATCTGTGTTTGGGTTGACATCAGGAATGCTACATGTGAAGGGAGTTCCTACAAATATTTCTGTGATTAACACTGCCTTTCTCTTGAAGAGGTCATGCCAAGCAGAGAGAGCTGTGCAGATGTTTCTTTCAGTAGTTTTTACTGAAAAGGAAAGGTTAAGCTTTGCCTCTTCCCTGTGGTGTGGTTCCAAACCTCAGGGTGAGGGAGCTGCAGTCCTGTGTGTCACACCTGGGCAGCAGAGTGGGGCCGGAATCCAGAGTAATTCTGTTCATTGCACCGTGTTCCTCAGTCTCCTCTGTGAAATCAGGCCTCTGTGGATGATAATAAATTTATAGAGTAAGTGAGAAGATCTATGAATTGAATATTTATCTAACAGTCCACATTACAAAGTCACTTTTTCTACAATAACTTTAATTCTTCCAGAATGCTATTTGGCTAAAAGCCCCAGGATGAGGTATTATGCTGAGTAATAGCTTTTATTTCTAAAAGCATAGTTTTTATGTCTATTGATTTTTAGAAAAATGGTGCAATGGCATTAACTGCTGGAAGTCTCTTTGACTGTGGTTTGGTTATTTAAGAATTGGAGGGGGAAGAGGATTTTATTAATGGCCTGCTGTGTAATTTTGAAGTGATTACCATAATCCAAAAGGAAGTTGCTTCACAACTGCTGTTGGGACGAGCAGATGATAAGGGGAGCATACTTTAATTCAGGAGAGCAGAGACTGATTTACGAACTGACTTAGGTGGAATTTCCCCTTAATAGGGTGCATGTGTTAGATCACAGGAGTTCAGCCTCGAGATTTACTGCTTCCATGGCTCCTATTTTTCCTCAGCTCCAGTTCTCAGATGAGCCTGCCTTCAGCTCTGCCAGTATCATGGTCACAGTTCACAATCTTGAGTCACCCCTACCGTCCTTCCTCAAAATTTCTATATCAACTTATATATATATCATCTCTGCGCCATGGATTAATTTTTTCTTTAAGAAATAATTAATACTCTCTGCCATTATCAGATACTGTGTTGTCCTTTATTAAATCAGTTCACACCACAGGCTTGGAGGATACCCAAGATAATTGGAGCAAGTGCATGCAGGTGCACTGAGAATTTTGTGCTGAAAGCAGATTTTTATCGATTTTTGTTCTTAAACCAGAAAAAGCTATTTTATAAAAAGAGCAGCACTTATGAATGCAAGTAAGAATGCTGCTGAGCTGATTTGTGTCTAAGCTAATTATGAATGAAATTTAGAAGATCAGGGTGACATTGAAATGCTGGAAAGGAAGATGGGGCAGAAAGTACAATAATCTTGCAGACAAAGAAATGTTAGGCTGAACTGTTTTGAAAGGTACAAAAATGAGAAAATTCCAAGTCCCTAATGATTTCCATTTTCTTTATTACAATCTATGCTTAAGGTTTTCCAAGTTTGTTTTTTTTTTTTAATCAGTCAGATGGCAGCAGAAGGCTCAGAACTGTGATAACTTCTGTAACAGTATGTCCATGTACCAATTTTATTCCTCAGAATCGGAGAAAGGATGATACAGTGTCTGGCAACATGAAGGAGTTCGAGAGCACCAGCAGAGAAAATAATTTGAAACAAAATAATGGAAGTCCTGGAGAAGAAATAGCACAATTCAAAAACGATGGAGATGCAGAACATAATTCAAGTTTTACTAAAGAGGTACAGAACTATTCCTTATTAAACTGTTCAATAACATAATTCAAGTTTTGCTAAAGAGGGACAGAGCTATTCCTTATTGAACTGTTCATCAGCTGATCTTGCAGTAACAAACTATTTTGACACACATACTAGAGGATGGGAAAGTTAGCCATTTCCCTTTGCTTGGAAGATAAAGACTTCCTATTGAAAATACAATATTCTCTAGAGAATCACAAAATTCAATGGGATCTGTCTATAGCTGAGACATGGAATTTTCTTGTATGTGGTCTTTAAATAATAACAATCATTGACATATTCATTGCTTAGGCTACCCCAGTGGAGTTTTTGACAGCCATTTAATGTCCTTGAATTTTTGTTTGGATGGCTATAATGCATCAAATGGTTTATAGAAAGCAGAATAAAGCTGACACAACAAATTACACATGGAACTAGGCAGTACCTGTACTTAGAGATATTTTTCACTGCTTTGATTTCTGCCCTGAAATAGTTTGAAACACACTTGGCAGGGAATTACCTTGGTGTCTCTGGTGCTAAAGTTCCCTTAAGACTCAGCAAAACCAGACTGACTGTGAAGAATGGATTACTAGAGTTGCTTCTACATAATCATATCCTGTTTATAGTTTAATATTTTTTAAAGTGTTGTGTACAGATTTTTTCTTCTTCTATACCCATATTCCTCAGTTAATGGTTTATTTAATTTAATCATTCTTTTGTTTTCTTGTTTTATATTTAATTTTTATATATATATCTGATGGAGAATGGTATAAAATCAAATAACTATTTTCTATTGTTATCCATTGGAAAAACTTCCTTACTGAGAGACTTGCTTTGTTAAATATGCAAATATTTCAAAAGGAAAATTATGTAATACACTCAAATTGTTGATATGTAATCAGACCTTAAGGGCAGCATTCAGTCTTATCAACAAAATATTGCAGCATCTGGGATTTTTGTTGGCATCATGAGGAGAGGGATAGCATGGAAAAACAGGCAGGCTGCAATCCAAAGAGCTCAGAGGAGTTCTGGAAGTTATTAAGGCAAACCCTGCCCCTGGCCTCTGGTAGAAGTTTTAGGATAACTCTATTAACCTGCATGGTATTGATAAAAATTTCTTAAGTTATGTAATTCTGAGTTACTAAGTATACATGATGGCAAAATTTGTCTGTTAATAAAACTGTTTCCTGGTACTGTATTTCTTACCTGCCACTTAGTGTGTGTTACAGCTTTTTGTTTCATGATTTCAATTTTTTTATAGCTGTCAAAAACTGATGATCTTTTATCAGATGCACATGTTGTATCTGACTCAAAAGAAGGGAGAAATGAAGAGAAAGCAGAAAAGAAAAATAAATTGGAAGAAACACATGATGGTGATATAAGGTAAAAATCAAACAAGATGTTCAGAGGCTATTTTAAACTTGCATGCTGTATTTATTAGCTGAATGGACCAAGCAATTGCCATAAATACTGAAAAAGTTTATTTCTGTGGTTTTGAGAGGTATATATAGGGAAATCTAGTGAGAGGCTTGACTGCTGCAGGGGTTCAGTCAGAGTTGATGACTTGGAGGGTGAAGCAATGTTTGTTTTCAAGTGTTGTCCCAGTTATAACCAGCATGCATTCATAATCCTTGTCTTGGCCTCCAAAATGTGTTTAATAATGTCAATTCTGGCCTTGTATCAATTTATTATGAGCCATGCTTCCATAGCATGCTCTTTAGTGCTGATTAATTTAGGAGCAAACTAAACATCTTATTCTACATCTCCTGCTTCATTTTTTCCCCTCAGTGCTTTGCAGGGTTGCAGAATTAGAAGAATATTATGTCTTGGATATTTCTCTCTCACAATTGCTGGCTTTGGTGTAAGTTGCACTGCAGGTCCTAAGTGAGTTCTCACCTTAGGTCATGACTTTGTCACAGGGCCCTGCAGCAGTAGGAAACTGCAGGAGTGCAGAAAGGAAAGGAATTAAATCCCAGGTGCTTTTTTAAAAGTGTAACTACACAAAGTTAGAAGGATTTCAAAATGCCTGCTTAATTTATGCTACCCAGACTTGCAAGTTGCAGCTTTTTTTCTGTTAACAGGAGAAAATTAAATTATAGCTCCTGTACTTAGTGGTTAACACCTGAAATTAAGTTAGAGCAGGTTCTAAATGCTGTGCTTTTTTAAGCAGCTTGCAGAGTGTCACCACAGTTGCAAACCACAAACCCAAAAGCAGCTCAGAAGAAAGTGAAATACTCAGTGTTCAAGAACAAGAAGGGATTGTGTCTTCATTTGAATTAGCAGCACAGTCTTCAAAAGGAAATCAGGCAGCAGCAGGTATGGAAAAGAGTTTGGGTGAAGCACAGCTTATCCAGTACATGTGTAAAACTTCATTTCATTTTCATTGTGTCTTTTGATGCTCTGAAACCCTTGTGAATTGAAAATGCTGAGCTAGTCTACATGTGAAGTGTGTACAGTTTTATAATGCACAGAAAAATAGTTTCCCAGTGGACAGCTACAGAAACTTCATTTTCCTGAGGTTTTAATATAGCTTTTATAGTTGCTAATTCAGGGATTTAAATAACTGTTGCCAGAAACTGAGTCATGCTGTAGTTGTTGGTTGGAGCAAATCTTTCCTTTTTTATCTCAGTCCTGGATATGTGTAGACTTTTTACCATTGCTCCCTGCTGCTGAGTGACCTTAGATACGCCCAAAATTGTGGAATTATTGAGAGTTTCCAATGTTTTAAACTAGCAAGTAAAAGACTGCAGTTTGGCCATGTTTTGAGTAAGAAAGATGAAAAAAACAGAAAACAGCACCTGACTGGTGGTGGACTATTCTGCAAGAAGAGAAGAGTGGAATAAAGCAAAACTGTGTGCAAAGAAGGAAAAAAAGTTTGGAATGAGTAGGGAAGGAGGAAGGGAGAAGATAGAATTCAAGACATTACTTGCTGATGGGAATGGTTAAGAAAGCCAAATGGTTCAACTTATGGAAATAAAAGGTGATCTGGACCTTTGTAGTGCAGTCAGCAGTCCTTTCTGTGACTTGATAATCAAAACCAGAACTTGTCTGTGCATTTTGCACTGCTCAGCAGAATGAGAAGTTTTAGTTCATCTGAGCTGGGATATGAAGTTGGGTCTGGGCCTATCCCAACCACTTAAATTTCACTTTTTTTCCCCCTCTCTTTCTTGGCAACATAAAACATTAGCATTCCTGTGTTTGCTGTTCTGCTAGTTATTTCTAAGCCTGATTAAGGATCAGATCAGCTGTGCTGTCCCTTGAAGCTGTGCTTTTTGTGCTGACCAGATTTTAAGCCTTTACCTTGTGTAGCTTTCATTTATTTCTTATATTTGCTGTGGCTTGAAATGGTGCTTTTTTTCAAGCTGATCTTTATTATGGCTTCTGTAACTTGGACTCTTCTTTCTTTTGCTGTATGACTGGCAGTGAAAAGTTTGCCCTCCTCACCAGAATCGTCCTTGTCACCAGCTCCATCCACACAGACCCAGCTGACAGAGGGATCCCATTTCATGTGTGTATAGTTACAGACAAGTAGGTGCTTGCTTTCCCACCTCTCCTCTTCCTGATATTCTTCCAGGTTAATTGTGTGCTGGTATTTTTGGGAGAAACATCTGATATTCAGCAAGACAGGGTTACCTGCAGTATTGAGTATAAATGAGCCAGAAAACAAATAAATTTGTGTATTGATTTGCTTGCAAGGAGTGCATTCTCTGTCCAGCTACAAAGAGAAAGGGCTAATTGGTTTATCAGGTATGTTTTTCACAGCTGGCAGGGTAGATAGCCTGGGAAATAACAGCCTGAGCTGCTCCAAACCAGGGAGTTGAGGCATGAGCATCACTGCACAGGTGCACATGAGTCTTGATGCTTCAGCCATGGGCAAAATGGGCAACCAGAGCTCAGAGCTGGGGATGCCCAGGATGGAATGGGTAATGGCCTGAAGAATTCATGGCTTAAGACATAGAAACAACAATTATAAAACTTTATTTCCTTCTTTCTATAGAGAAAGCCCCACACAGCTGCTCTTTCCTGCCATAGTGGGTGATTGCTTCTAGGAATCAAGTTAGAAAGCATGAGTTAGGCTGGATCTACATTTTTCTACCTGTTCCTGCCATTTAATAAAGGGCAATGGAAATATAAAGTGTGTGTTTGGGCAAGTGTTTAACAAAATTAGTAGGATATCAGTGTCAATGCTTCAGCACTTTACCAGCATTTAAATCAATCCACATTTCTTTGTTGTCAGGAAGTGTTTGTTTAAATGAGCATTCTGCTAAAATAATGAGCTTTGCTTCAATGGCAATGATAAATGTAATTTAAGAAAGCTTTAAAATCAAGAACAATTTAAAATTGAGACATCTTCAGTCATTTAGCATGAGGAGATCTGAAAATGTGGGTTTTTTTAATTTCCTGTCTCAGTCTCAATTGGCAAGGTTTCATTTTAGCAAAATTAGACTTATTAGTCATCACAGAGACCTTTCTAATACGAACTAAGGGCAAGAAACTATTTATACTCCTTCAAAAAAAAAAAAAAGGAATATTATTAAAATATTTTCTGCTTTTGAGAAAGTGGAAAATGCCATTTTCACATTCTGTCCTGACACTGCTCCTGCCTTCCTGATGGATGTAGTCTACCATGATTAGATTTAGCTTGAATTTTTGTACTGTAATTTAAAATGTTGATTGCAGAACTATTGAAAAAAAAAGAGTGGGACTTTTCTTCTGGAAATACTGAATTGTGTTAATGCTTTTCATGTTCACTGTATAAATATATATTTATATATATATGTAAATTATATATTTATAAATGTATATAAATATACTGTATAAATATACACACATTTGTCATGCATCTCCTTTTTAAATATCACAAACATTCCCCCCATCCAGCTGAGTTTTGGGTCAGTAATGAAAGTGAAACTGCACTGCTGGATTCTGTCTGTAGGCACAGGGCACCTGTCGGGAAGGGGGAGCAACCAGAAATCTGTCACCAATTGCATTAAGCTACTCTCAGCTCAGAAGATCAGATCAGGAAATTCATTTCCTTTAGGATTTATGCTAAATAAAATAGAAATGAATAGGAAAAGGCTTGCCCCCCCTTGGTGAGGTATATCCCCACAGCCAGTTCTGCAGGTGAAGCATTCCTGTGTTCAGGACAACTCTACTTCAAAAGCCTCTGAAGAAGCTTTAATTACTTTAATTTTCTGACAGAATGGTCCATCTGGAATGGCACTTGTCAATCTGATTCCCTGATGGAGAAAGGATCCCAGAACTTCAGCCACATCCCCTGTGGCTCTTCATTGTTTGGGTTGAGCTGGGCAAAGCCCTTAGCTGGGTGCACCTGCATTCCACAGGGCTGCACCTGATGCCTCTCTTGGTTGTTTCCTTGGAGTTCCAAAGCAAATTTGTGCCATGAGCTGGGTTTAGCACACAGAGGAGATGGATGGAGCACAGTGCTTACTGCCCTCTACCTCCTGGGGCTGTGGTTCCAATATTCCAGTGCTTTGCTGAAGGCTTCTGGCACATCTTTTAGCACACAGGAATTCAGCATCCCTCATTTTCGAGAAGTCTTAAGTGGCAAAGGGAGCTTCAAGGCTGTAGGGTCAGCCCTGGTCATATGCAACCAAATTTTTCAGGCAACATCTGGAAAATGTATAGTGGATTTCAGGGAATGAAGAGGTAATACCTGTATTTGGCTTTTACAGTCAATTAGAAAAATGATGCTCTTGGCACAATGCCAGGGGAGTTTGCCATAGGAAATTGGTGGCACAGGATACTGTAGGACTAAGGAGGAACCCCTTAACACAAGGCTCCTTTTTTGTCACTGCCCTTATTCTGCAGAGACAAATCTCTGTGTGTACCACCAGCCCTGTTAGATTTTAAGCACTGCATTTGCACTGAGTAATGGGGGGATAATGAAATTTCATACAGCACCTGGGTTCAAAGCTCAGGAACATTTTTACCAATGAACTGTTAAAAGTTATTTATAGAAGTCCTTGCAGCAATTACCAAAATACAGCAAGCTCTGGGTAGAGCATTTGAAAAACACTTCCAGTGCAGTGTAGCAGCTCAATAACTCTGCATCCCTCTTCAAAATGTGCCTTGCATTTCTAAGGCTAGTTAGGATCTTTGCTGGCATTGCTGGTTTTAGGTGAAGAGCATTTGAAGGTGACCATGAGTAACAGGATAAAGCTCTTTCATTCAAAGTGGTGTAAATTTGAAAAAAAAATCTTGGCTTTGCTTCTTTCTGTTGAAATATCTTGACAGCAGTACCATTCATCAGGAAAACAGATTTTGGAAACAACTCATTTCTAAGATATTTTATTATGTTCTACACCTGCATTGCTAGGTTGAGGTCAGGAGTTCTTTGCTGTGTTTAATCCCCTGAGTTCTTTAGATGATATTCTGTTGCTAAAATAAAGTAACTTTATCTGTCTGTCTTGCAGCACTAATGGCTTCTGTTGAAACAATTCATGCCTGAGATGTATGGACCTGACCTATGAAAATATGAGAAGATATTGTACAGTATATTTTAAATCTATGAAATTCATAGTCCTGATGCTTTTGGCCACAGAGCATCGTTTTATCACTTCCTGGAAAATGTTTATTCCAAGAGAGCTTTAAATGGCCCACGTGTACACTCAACAACCTTCAGATTGTTCTCCTGATACCAGCTTGCTGCTATGATTTCTGTGCACATAAAACAAAGGCTCTTTTTCATGTGCAGCCTACAGTCAGAACTTTATTTGCTATTCTTCAGAATTTAATGTTCTTTTAATGATGGATCATATAAGTTTACTTTTTTCCTTCTTTTAGATGCATAACTCGGTTAATTTTACATATCACCACTAAACCTTGTTTTACACTTTTTCAGCACTACAGTTTATTGTTTTAACAATTTATTTGTAAAATTTTTATATATATATACATATAGATATATTTAAAATGTGCCATTTTTATTATTGCTTAGTAAGAGATGTCCTGTTTCTGCTGTAATGATTTCTTGGTCAGGTTGCAATGTCAGCAGTTACTGCCACACTTCTGTCAACATAGACATTAATGTTAGTGGTTCATTTTTCTTGACTAAAATGGAGTGTAGGTATTTTGAGGTACTGGGCTTTTCCTTGATGGGGTTGGGGTGTGTACAGCAATAAGCAGGTTTTCAATCCAGTACTTAGTTTGTGTACAAATGTAATTATGTTCATTGTGTATATATTATACAATGAGCACATACGATGTAAGTATGAGAAGCCACTTATTATTGTTCAAATACGAATGTTCATATCCCATTTCTTTTATATCATATTAAATAAATGTTGATGTTCTTAAGGACTTGTATGGTTAGTATTTCTTCCAGCAAACAGATGTCACACTGTGTTCCACCTTTTGATGTGGGGAATGCAACAATTCCTACCCCACTGGCAACATCACCTGTCAAGCAGAGTAGCAGTGACAGACTCTTAAGAGATCGCAGTCTTCCTCTTCAGGAAAGAATTAAGGCTGCAACACAGGACAAAACAGACAACCTGAGACTGAGATGCAAGAAATACAGGTTCAGCTCCTGGCTCTCCCAGACTTGTGTTGTGGTACTGGAACAATCACTTAGTCATTCTGCTCCTGCATTCCCTGCCTGTTTACACGGGAGGTAATAGCCTGTCTTAGTGGGGTGTGGTGAGCAGTAATTCAATATTTGTAAACGCTGATTGCCAAGTTCACTGGGGTTAGGGAGAGAAGTGTGGTGATTCCTGGAGGCTTTGGCATCTGCACAGCATCTTGCAGAAACTGCAAGAAAACCTGAAATAATCTGTCACAGTGTTGTCACACTGTAGATGTTAGCAGCTTCGCTGTTCCGTCTCGCACAGCTGCCTGAATTTGCCTGAGACAAAAGAGGGTTAGAAAAGAACTAAGAAAACAAAAATATTTCAGGGAAAGCTTTTGAATCTTGGGCTCTAAAGCTAAGGAATCTTTTGCAGGTTCAGGCAGCTGCTGTGTGCTTCCGTGCATATGTGTGCCATAAGTGGTAAGGCAAGTTTCACAGGAAGGCAGCTGCCAGCTCCTGTTGTGCTTTTTTCTTATCACACAAATCATATCCTGATCAAGTTAATATTGCTGTTCTAGAAGTTAAAGAATTCATTGTGCTTTTCCATAGAGGAATGCCTGACCTGATACTGCCTCACAGTTTGATATTACTTTACCATTACCCCTCTCCCCAAGTAGGAGTTTGTGTTTGTTGGATTCTTCTGGCACTCCCAGCTCTGCTCCCCGTTCTTCCTGGTGCTCTTTGCCACAAAGATGCAGAGTATGTTGTCTGGCTACCTGGTGTTCTGCCATTTTCTGTGAAAAGTTAAAAAGAAGAAATTTTTTTGCTGAATTCAGCAGCAGAGCCTGGAGGGCTCACAGTGGAAGAGGTGGCTGAAGGAAGGACGAATGATGAATGCAGGCAGGCAGCATGGAGCTGAAAAGTTACCACCTCACCCTCTTTTTTTGGAACAGCAGCCCCAAAGTTGTGCATCCTTCCATCCAAAAGACAGCAAGGAAGAGGAATGTGATTTTATTGCACAACCAACCAAAGCTTAAGTGTTCAGTGGAACACCTGAGGCAAAGCAGATGGGACACACCCTGTTCTCTCCCTAACCCTCCTAGAGAGAGCTCTTTGCTGTCAAGTTTTGCAATCTCTTTCTGCCCTTGCTGCCAAGAAAAGAATTGCAACCAATAAAGGAAAGAATGACTAAGTGATTTTTGGACATTTATAGATGTTGCCTGTGTCTAAAGCAGTTTTTGGTTTGGTATATCTGCAAGGAACATGCAGTTTATAATGGAGCTGGGCAAGTTGGGGAAATAAGCAAATTTTGCTGATGGAACTGTTGGCAAAGACAGCAGAGGTGGATGATGCAGGAATGTAGTAATGATCATAGACTATAATTTCACTTCCTGTGGGCACTTGCTGCAAAGACTTGGAGTTTCATTGGGTGCTCTATTTTTTTGTCTTATGGAAAAAAATAATAATAAATGTATGGCTTTGTGTTATCACAGAGCATTTACTGTTTCTTACCTCATCAGAATAACTCATCCCAGTGATCATATTCCTAAGATATAGAAATATCAGAATACTGATATGGTCAGCCTTCAAACATCTATTTTATGTTTGTATCTAGGATATTTTTATATTTCTGACTGATTGCTTTATTGGCTATTGCACTGACACTTGTATATATGGAACGTGCTTTTTTTTCAAAAGCAAGAGTCCTTAGGAATAATGCAACACATTCTCTACAGATGTTCATGCTTTTCAGAACCAATTACATCTATTTTTGTCTTTTGTTCACCATTTGCATTGTTCCAAGGCTACTAGAGAATGTGAATCTTTAAAGTCCCTTAATAAAGTGACATTACTCAAAAAGTTATAGTTGGTGTCTTGGCAGTTTTTCTATGTTGTGGACTGGCTCAAAGGGAAAGACCTCACCAGGCAGCTGAAACCCAAACCTTGTTCATGTTATCACTGAGGTGGAAAAAGTAGTTCTCAGTTCACGTTTCCTCAGAAATATGCATCATAAAATGAATCCAATAAGGTTCTGTTTTCAGGAAATCAGAAAAAAACTTGCACCTTTCAATCTAAATCACATTAATTGGAGAGATTGTGACAGAATTCTTATCCACCCTATTGGACCCACTGGATGTAGCAGGAGTGCATACATGAACAACATTAATGAATTACACTGTCAGTAATAGAATTAATGAACTCTCTAGGACTTAGACTAGTGGATTAAGCTGTACCCTGGGTGAGCAAAGCAGCAGAATAGAATACCTTTAATCAGTGGTGCTGTTGGATAAGTCTTACCTCAGACTTTTCATTATATTTCAAAGATAAGGTGGAGAGGTTTTGTTTTTCCTTTTCTAATAAACCATAAGTAGTACTCATTCAGATCTCAGAAATGGCTCATCATGTCTTTTCTGCACAGTACTATTTTGTCCCTGTGATCCTGGATTGTGCTATAATTATTTTCTAAAGTTTTTCTAGGGTAGTTTAATCTTACATCAGTTTGAATCCTAAGTTAAAATGTTATTTTCTGTCCTTTAGAAAGTTGACATTTAAACGGCCGATAAACAAATTGCCTGTACGTGGCATTGATAATATATCTGAAACAACCTCATCTAACTTTTCTAGGGATGCACATGGAGCTAACAAAGCAACATCTGGCCTTCATTTCTTCTAAAGAACATTATAAATGCTTGCTGGTGTGTCCTAGGAGCTGTTTGGCTTGTCCATATGGGAACATTGAAGAAGCTGCTACAAAATAAAAGAGAATATACTGGTGGCTACAAACAAATGCCTGACCCAAAATGAAGGCTAAAAGCAGCTGCTTTCTGAACTTGACATGCACGACTTGTTACCCAGCTGTTCCAGATGTGTCAGCATTCGAATTTGGAATGGAGTTTTTGGGGCTGCTTTTTTTTTTTTTTTTTTTTTTTTGTGGTGTTTCTTCATTCTGTGGTATGCCAAAGAAAATGTTTTTAAGGTCTGTCTAAATATTATCTGGCTGGTGTGGTGAAACTGCAGGCAGCTCTTAATTGCAGCTCTGGGTAAGTGACATCAGCACAGAGGTTGCCAATTGCCTCGTGTGGCAGTCTGGCTAGGGATGTGCTTAGGAACACTTTTTTAGGCTGGATTAGGCTCTGCTTGGGATAAAAGTAAAACTAGAAGCAAACAGGGCTGTTTTCAGTGGGCTGCTGTAGAGTATGTCTGGACAAAACCAGATGTGGGATCATTAACTTCTTTATTACTGAAACCAAAATGAAAATAAGGAATTAATTCTTTTCTTTTGGTCAAATACTATCCAGATCCCTGTTCTGTGGAATGGGAATACTTCAAAGTATTTCAGACTAAAAATGGAAACACCCTCTTGCTCTTTTGAAGGTAAAATGAGTACTGTTTAAAAAAAGAAAAAAAAAAAAAAAGCAGACTTTGCATGTTTAACTTTATATGTAGAATAAAGAAGGTTTACTTTCAGTCTCGAGGTTTGCTCAATGAAAACTTTCAGGAAAATATCCTCATCTGCTGTTACCTGCTCTGTGTCACAGTGAAGTGCCTGGTGCTGTACTGGACTCTTTTCTGCATCTTTACATCCATTACAGCCCAATTTGTAAAATATTCTGCATTCCTTATCTGGAGAAAATCTGCCTTATCCACACCCCAGCTGTCTGTCCCTGCATGAGCAGCTGAATCCTGGCAATCAGTTTCTTGTGTGGAGTGGTGGAAATCTGCAGGTGCTTATCATCCTGAAAGATTGAGTCAAAGCATGCAATGAGAGACACCCAAGATTCCCAAGTAACTTGATGTAAATTTCCTTTATTTTCAGCAATGGAGTCTATTTAGAAAAAACCTTTTTTCTAATAGTTTTTTACTAGAAATAAAATAATTAGTAGGTATATAAACAAACACCTAAGAATTTGTTTGAGAAAATTATCATTAATTGACAGTACATTTCAAAGCAATTGAGGGGGAAAAAAGACTGCAAAAGTTCAGCAACTCATCTCATAAATCACTTCTTTACAATGTGAATTTCTGTTGAGTCTTGACACTGATTACACATGTAAGTTGAGTGCTTCATACTGTGCAACTTTCTTCTTGGTAAACTCCCAAGTCAGCAAGAACATGGAGGCTGTTTCAGATGTTTTAGCTTTAAACACGAATTTTTTTTTATTATTTTTTTCTTTTTTTAGTATGCTCATCCGCCAGTCTAGGAAACAGCTGTTAATGGCTGTTGGGTTTACTCTTTTTATATACTGAAAGGCTCATATCTAGACAGAGGGGAAACAAGACAGCTGAACTTTCTGATGAATGTTTCCTGATGTTATTTTTTGTTTGGTTTTTGACTACCTGGAGAATGTCTCAGAGAGTTTGCACATGCAAGGGCTGGTACTGCAAGGGAGCCAGCTTGTAGGAGTCAGGTCTAGCTCGAGGTGTCATTTTGTGAGCAGGGAAATTGCCTGGAAACCAAAATCACCTTTGAATAACATTCCTGGCTGTTTTCTTAGCCTGTGCCAACAGACCCATAATTTTTTGTAGCTAGTACTTCTAGTATATTGTGCTTACAAATTATAAATATTTTTAATAAATACAAAGTGCCTGGATAATGTGTGAAATCCTGACCACTATTTATAAGGTAGCAGCTACAAATTAACCAACCAGCCTCAGCCATTTAGGAGATTGCCTTAGTGAAGAGGAATTGGTTAATATTCATGGACCTCAACCCTGGGAAAACCACACTTGCTTATATAAGCTGATTTGGGGGTATAACTACTCTGACCTCACAGCTTTTATTTTAAAACTTATATTTCATGATCTTAAAGCTACCGCATTCTGTGTCTTCAGCTAAATATAACCTAGGCTAAGCTCCCCTTCATTTCCATCATCCAGATTTCAGGACAAGGGAGAACAGAGGTCATGACATTTTGATCGTTTTTGCCTCATTAAAATCTTGTGGACCCCAAGGAGCACAGCTGGGTCATGTTTGTGAGAAGTGGGACTCGAGCCTTGCTTTGAGCCCTGCCTGTTTCGCAGGAGTGCTTCCCATCCGTCCTCCCCAGGCTGGAGCACTGCAGTCATTCCACCTGCAGACAGGAATCCCCGACTCTCACAGCATTTTCAGGCAATTAATCAGAGGCGGTGTGTGAATCCTAAGGTCTCTGCAGCTCCAAACTCTTAAGGGGGTGCCGGTGCTCGGGAGTGAATCCTCGTTCAAGCTTTAGTGCTGCAGACTCTCCAGCGATGAGAGAGTCTGAGTTTTGGATTCCCAAACCCTTGGGTGCTGTAGCTGCACCTCTGAACGAAAACCCGGATTGCTGTGCGCTTTGCTTTTTTGTTCACAGGTAAATTACAAGTAACTGCAGCACAACAACTGCCGCAGGAGCTGTACATTTTCTGCGCTTTGCAGACGGTAGGTCCAGGCTGCCCAGCAGGCTGGGTTGGTGCTTTGGGAAGCGCTGCTGGCGATCAGTGTCCCTGCGGGAGCAGGCTTTCCCTCCCTGTCTCCTGCAGCTGGCCGAGGCTGCACGAACGCCCTCGTTACCTGTCGGCCGGGGCGCAGGAGCTGCCGAGCTTCCTTGCAGTGCCTGCCCTGGGCACGGAGGCTGTGCTGGGAGGGAAGCAGGGGATGAAGGGCACGGGTGTTTTCAGTGCGAGTTCAAGAGCTCGCCCAGAAGGAGCCCGGCAGAGCAAAGTTATCCCGGCTGCAGCTGCTGCTGCTGCTTCTTTCCCTCCGTTTCCCCTCTGGCCGGCCCTTTGTGCTCTCGGCGCGGTTGCCATTGTGTGGGGGTTTCGGGGGATGAAAGCGAGCGCTCGCTGATGGGTGACATGATAGCGCTTTAAATGGGAATGCAGATTGCCCCGGTACCACGCGATGGAGCGGGGCGGACAAAGCCGGCGGCGGCGGCGGCACAATGGGCTCGGGGTGATGGCCATGGCCACAAGGGACTGACAAAAGGAGCAAATACCCAGATGGGTTTTAAAAAAAATCTCCAGGAGTGTCCGGAGATGTCTCAGCAACTCTGTAAGTGCAAGCTGCCCAGATGTGGCGGGCTGCAGCTGACCTGCCATCTCAGGAATATTTAGTGTCCCTCTCCCCATCTCAGGAATATTTAGTGTCCCTCTCCCCATCTCAGGAATATTTAGTGTCCCTCTCCCTTCCTTCTGGGAATCTGGGTGCCGAGCACGCGCAGGAAATCGGGGATTACAAACTTGTCTGAACTTTTCACTGCCAGGCATTAACATGCGGATGCAGCAGCCCGTATGTAAATGATGTTATCTGAGCTGTTTTATGCATGTGTTTCCAGGATAAGAAAGGAGATTATTTCATTGTGTGAACTAATTACCTGTGAAGAAAAAATTTAGAGCCTTTTTAATGTTAATGCCAGGCTGTATTTTTATTAACCTTCCTACTCAATGATGCAGTGTTGTGTGTTTATTGTGCATTTTCAAATGTTAAGGACTTGATCCTTTAACCTAAATGAAAGAAGTTCTTGATAGGACTTTGTATAAACAGGTTTCTTTGCAAGGTTGCAGCCACATCTCAGAGCCTTCCTTTGCCCATAAAATGGGGTTGAGACAAAGTGACTTCTAAATACCGTGATGTTGCTGCTTAATGGTGCACGGCAACAATTAAAGATAAAAAAGGAACAATCGTATTACACTGAAATTGCAAGGCAAATTACTGCAAAACAGAGAAAATGTGTTCTTGGCCTAAGCTGCAGTTGCACATAACCAGGGCAACAGAATTAGTGTTGATGCAGCAGATCTGGGCCCAGATGGGAACAGCCCTTTTGGTTTCAGGTGAACACATTGCATGATTTAAAGTTAAACATGCTCACACTGCAATCATTATGATACAGGAGAGAATTTGTGTGAGAATCTGATCTCTTGTGGTTCCTACATCCCAGATGAAATTCTGCATGTTGCTTATTAATAGTATAATTAGATCAGGGAGGAGGGGAGTAACTTTCAAATGCTTCATGTTTCAATATTTATATGGCATTTAAACCAGCATTTATTTTGTCATACTTTGTTAAGCGTGATATAAGCTGAGTTGTTGAGGTTTTTCTGTAGAACATCAGCTGATGAGAATATGCTGCATGTAATGGAAAAGAATATGCATGCAGTGTGCCAAAAGGAGTTACCATAGTGCAGTGCAGGTGGTGGACTGAGATCACTTACTGCAATATAAGAAAAGTCCCAAAATCTGACTGTATTCATATCCAAAAGACCTCCAAAATATTTACTGTTATAAAAAATCAGGTTCATGGACATTGGTCCAGCACTTTATGTTTTATTGAGGATGGTAAGGAGAATGTTTGGGGTTTTTTTTCCTGTAAAGTCCCATTTTAAATTGGCTGCTTTGCTTCCTCTCTACATGAAACTCGGCCTTGAGAAACTGGGATGTGAACGTGTCTGAGGCACTTTTGTGTAAGATCAGGTCCTCAAGATAGCAGGGAGAACAGAAACCATGGCCTGAAGTGGTGCCAAAGGATTTTCCTTGGAAGAAACAAGGCAGAAGTAGGTCATGGCTCTCTGCAGAGCTGATACCTTAATGCTTTCAGTGCCTGAGTTACACTTTAGAATACATCCCTCTTTGTTGTACCTCTTATGCACTAGCACAACCTAAATCAAATAGCTTCCTCAGTTTAAGAGAGCCCAGTTTTACGTAGGTATGGACTGTAAGATTCACCACATTTAAAATCAGCTCTTTTTCACCTTGCCCTGAAAAGTCTCCTTATTTTCCAGGCTCTAAATAGCCAAATCCACTTTTCACCAAGATGAAACAAATGCTTAGCATTGCCAAACCAGACAGAAATTCAACTGCAAAGATGATGGTTCTGATAAATTATCCAGTTCAATGCAATATAAAGCCAAGCTGCTGCTGACAGTATGCCTTTATAGCAACAGCTTGCCAAGAATATATAGTGCCCCTTTTCCTACTGTAACTTCAGTATCACCTGCCTAGAAAACAGGATAGTATTTGTTAGGATAGTATTTGTTTATTGAACACACTTTGCATGTGTCATTGGGCAAAAATCATCAAGCACATAATGTTCACCTTGGCTCAAGGAGAAAAAAAAACAGTTTTAAAAGACTGACTAAACTCAAAAGCATTATGCCATTAAAAGTCACACCTGTTCCTGTTGAGACCTCGTGTGGGTTTAACAGCAGCTTTAACTGGAGGGGTTCAAAAACAAACAACTGCACCCCAGAGCAGGGAAAGAGACTCTCTTAAGCATATCCTAACTGTGCATAAATTTCTGCAGAACACCATGCTAAAATGCTTTGCCCACCCCTGTGCAGTCAGCTGTTTGGAGAATCTGGGAGCAGCTGAGCTGGGAATAGAGTTCAGGAGAGGGGAATCACTGCTTTGCCTATTAGAGGACATGCAGTGCATCCACAGGGCATTGAGCTAATTTAGGATCTACATCTCCCAGTTCTGCCACATATTCCAGGCTCTCCGAGAGAGTGGAATTCTGAACTATTGAAATCCTGAATACAATGCAACTTAGGCTCTCCTGTGCAGTAGGGGCCAAGTTCCCACCTCCTGGCAGCCATCAATAATATCAGGATATCAGGATTTGCTGTGGGTTCCTCCAAACTCCTTAGCTGCCCAGCTCTCAGGCTGGGTTTGATAGTCTGGCCCCACTGAGGTCATGGTGAAATTTGCAATCAATACCAGAGACGCCAAAGTTTCAGACAAAGCCTGTAAAATTCCTCTGAGAGCACATCTCTCTGAGCATTTTGTTTGCAATAAAGGTGGCTGCTGCAAGATTGGGTGTAAAGCACTCAATCTCAGTTTTCATTCCATCAATGATAACTAGTGGGGGCATAACACAATTTTCCAAATGTTCTCATTTCCCACTGCTTCAAATAAACAGCACCAGAACTCCATCAATATGTGCACAGCCAAAAAGACCTTACTTTCTCTTTCTTTGTCTAAATTATGAGGATCTTACCTGTGCAGCAACCATTTTTAGTCATTTCTGTGAAATAAAACTCCTCTGGGAATGGAATAGTCTCACAGTTCTCCCGAAACTGGTGCTGGTGGTGATTACAGTGAGCACAGCCAGCAGGCTGCCTAACTCTGTGTGAAAAGTGATATATCGACGTGGAGTGGCCAGAGCTGAGCAGGTAACATCCAGCCCTGCCAAGGGTATGACCCCAAGGAGCAGATCCTGCCACAGAAACCCTCAGCCTTGGCCCCAGAGCTGCCAGGTGAGCAGCAGAGCACACAGACACGCTGCCCCTCGCACTGAGCATGCAGGGGTGGCCGGCATTCCATCGATGGAGCTGGGCTGCAGAATGAGCTGCTGTTTGACTGGGTTTCTTACAGGCTACTGCTGCCTTCAGCATGGCATTTCTGTGGAGAAAGGGAGTGCAGGAAGGCTGGGTGCTGTCCTTGTTAAGGCAGAGAGAGAAACAGAAAGCGTGGGGAGTACTGAAGGGGAAGGAGGGGGGCAGGAGAGATCCATTCTTGCCAGATTGCAACTGCATTGCAGCCTCAGAGGCCAGGAGCGGGGAAGTTTGCAGAGTAGAATCAGGGAGGTTTGACAAGCAGGCATTCCCCTGGCTCTGTTGTCAGCCTGCAGACAGGCAGCCCAGTTCCTTTGGCACAGCATTGCTGCAGTGAGCTGATGAAGATCTTTTCAGTCCCTGGGCTTCCCGGTGCTGTCATGACAACAGCTACTTTCTCGGTCCTGCTGAAACCCCTTTTCACATCCAATGAATGCCACGCACGGAAAAGTAGGTTGTTCTCATCACAGTCTCCCTCTCTCTCTCTCAGATTTGATTGATTGAGAATAGGGAGGGGTGCTGTACTTCTACAAGCTTGGCTTATTTTCCATGAACATGATGGATCCTTCTTCTTACAGGAAAGGTTTGAGGAGTTATGAATAGCAAACGGGGTTTTAATAGCTCAGAAGACAAATACACGATCTGTAATAAACATTTGTCATTAGTGGCAAACGACAATGAAGTCATCCTGCTGGTTTTGTAATTGTTAAATTAGTTTTGATTAATTTCAGTATGACTTCTCTGTTCAGTGAATGCCCAAATAATGGTAATTCACATCTTTGGATGCAACTCTGAACTTTTCTGAAATTCATGTGTTTGCTTGTGCTGAGGCCTACCAAATACTAAATTCTATTTAAATAAATTAATTCTGTATATATCTAGCTGTTTGACAAACTTCCCATGACATGAATTTTTCTTGTAGCATAAGCAGAGCAGTGGGGAGAGAAGATGAATTGTCCAGGTTGTTAAGGTTTTGGGAAATCTCCTCCAGGGGATTTTGGGAAATCTTCTCCAAGCAGTATCTTGCCCAAGGTTGGCCAGAGCGTGTGATAAATGCCTCTCTTAAGGATAACCTCTCTCCCTTAAGTCTCTAGCCTGCCAGGATCTGGCAATCATGGAAAACATGTAATCTCGCTTGCTTGTCATTTCTAATCTCAGGGGATGTAGCAGGACCCTAAATTTGGCCAGCTTGGGAATTCTGAATGGAGCCATTCAGGCTGCATCCAGACCTGCCTGCAGGGACTCAGGGCTTGGTGCCAGTCACACAGCCCACCTCAGCTGTTGTGAATCCCACCAGGACTCCCTTCCCATCTTTACAAAGCACACTGCAAGGCAGGAGTGGTGTCAATTGTGATTTTCATCCCCACGTGAGGCTGGGGCAAAGCCAGGGTATATGGTGATATTTGGGAACCCAGAAAAATACTGGCTTTGCATAAGTAGCAAAGCCTGTGTCTCTGTGTAACACAGGAATAATATCTCAACTTTACAGAATCACAGAAAAGGTAAGGTTGGAAGGCACCTCAGGAGATCACAGAGTCCAATCCCCCACTCCAAGCAGCAACAGCTGGAATAGGCTGCTCAGGACCATGTCCAGATGTGGTTTGAATAACTTCACAAACAGCAATGCCACAACCTCTCCACTGCTTGAAAATAAAGAAGTTTCTTCTTACATTTAAATAGGATTAATGTTCTGCATCTCAGTTTGTGACCATTGACTCCTGCCCTTACCAGACACCAAGTCTGGCTCCATTTCTTTACTTCCCCTCTCAGATATTTATACCTCGATAAGATCCCCCAGAGCCTTCACTTTTTGGGGCTGGACAGTCCCAGCTCTCTCAGCTGCTCCTCATCTGACATGCTCCACTCCCTGCATTATCCTCAGGGCCCCTTGCAGGGCCCACCACAGCATGTTCTGGGAAGCTGAGAACTTTGTTCGGAAGGACATGTGTTCACAAGGGTTTGATCTTGGAAGGATAAGAGATTCTTTCAAAAAAAAAAAAAAAAAAAAGAAAAAGAAAAAGCACATAAACTTTATAACTAGATTTCTGCAAGGGGATTTTTGTTTAAATTTTATGAAACATTAATTTAAAGAAATCTAAAACCCTGCTTACCACTACGAATTGAAGACGGGGACTTACCACAAGCTGAAGAAGGGGAGTCTTAAAGTAATCCTAGAACAAGGAAAAGCTGTTGTAAATTTGTACTCCTTCCAAGCTGTGATTTGTATTTAATTAGCATCCAATTAATTATGCATTTCTGTTTGGTTGTAATGGTTACACACCGGTTTTGCAACATGCAAGATCTTGATTACTTTTATGGTTTTTGAAAAGAATTTCCATGTGTGCAAAAAAACCTCTGCTCCTGACTTCACATCCGTATTTTTAGGCAAAAAACCAGGATTTACTGTCTAATGTGCTTGTGCAGAATTGTCCCCTCAGCTGGGATGGCCTGCCCTGGTTTTACTGTGAGGATCTGCACCAAATTTATTTCTGCAGAAAATAAATAGACATCCTGGTGACAACCCTCTACATGTGCTCAGGCACACACCTTCATTTAAAGCTGGAATCCAGCTCTGTTTTGCATAAGAATGTTGAGAAAACCAATTCCCCAAATTAAGAGCATGTAAAGACTCTGTAATCTGGAAGCAAATATTTTAATTATCTCTGGCTAAAATGAATCTAAATTACAGCATTTAAGGATGTTGATTCTTCTGAGACTTAAGAATTTTGGCTGCCTTTACTGAAAAAGAGCAAACTGTGCCAAAAAGAAAATGTACACAAGGAGGTTTAGCATACTTTGGGAGGAAAATAAAGTATTTCTGATAATTTATGTAGATTTTTTAGTCATAAATAAAAATATTGACAATACTGATGACAGAGAAAAATGGTTTATTTGCTTGTACAGTCCCGCATATATTGCTGTTTTACTTGTTCATATGATATATTGCATCAGGTATTTAAATTTTCCACTTGAAAAACTTTCCCAGTAGTTTCAAAGAAAAGCACAATGCACTTTTAGCATGTACTTATGCAAGTCCCTGGGAGTCACAAAAATTGAGAGACATGGGGTGACAGGACTAATACTCAGCTACGACAGTGCAACTGTACTGAGAGTATCTTTTGTTTCTGAAGCAAATTCTGAGTTCATTCTCAGTGGTATCTATAATAACTAAGAGGATATCACAGCTGAATAGTACCTATTCAAAATTCTGCGCTTATATTTCAGGTTTTGCAGCAACCTGTAGAGCACATCAATGAACATATGACAAGGTCTCCTAGTGCCTTGAACTCACTTTTTTATCTTTCACTTACAAGAAATTTTCAGGGTTTATTATTTTGCATTTTCTGTTTTCCTTCAATATGGAACAAATTGAGCATCAATTTGTGTGCATTTTAGAGGTTCATCTACTTGTAAGGTATCTGATTTCCTTCAAATTCATCAGAATATCTATGGAACGTGGCCTTCCTCTCACTGTTGGTGTTTATAGATGGCTTCAAGCAGAGATGCTCTCATCTCCACTGGGCTGGCTGGAGTTTACCACAAGTGCAAATAGAATGAATGTTAGGATGAGCTTTTGGATGAGCTCCAGAATGACAGAATGGGGTTTTCCATTCCTGAAGTAACCCGTGGTTCTTCATATCACCTTAGCAAGTTTTTAACGTTTTTGTTCCTCTTTTCCCCATCCCCAGAGAGTTACATTTGACTGAGCTGTCTGGAGCTTTCTGAAGCTTCATGAGCTAACAGGAACAGAATGTCATTTTATTTTTTTTCCTCCTAGTTACCACTAAAAGCAGTTCCCTGGTCGAGATCACGGCAGGAATTTCAGGGACAGCTGTGCTGGCACCAGAGAAGAGGCAGCAGATCAGCGTGACACAAAGCAGCGGCAGGGCAGAGCAGGAGGAAGGTCCCAAGCAGTATCAAGAATTCATTTTGCTGCAAAATGTTTTTCAAAGCCAGTTACAATCCCAGAGAGGGTTCAACACTCCTGGGGAGGGAAGGGGGACCCTTTCCCAACATGCATTCCCTGCAGCCTTCCTCTGGCTGGCCCAGCCTAAGCGTGGCTTGCAGTTTCTCAGAGTCATGGTTTCTAAGCAGACAGCGCAGACAAAGATTAAAGGCAGCTTTAAAAAAGAAAAGAGCAAAAGAGCGTGGAAGCTGAGTTTAAAGGGAGAATTAACTGGGTGCTGCAGGAGAGGGTGGGGTCAGAATTGCATCAGGAGGAGGCAATTTCAGCCCAGTCTGAAGGGAAGGGTGAGAACCCAGCGCTGCTCACTTGCAGCAAGGACAGATGGCAGTCTCTTCCTCCAGCCCTCGAATTGGGATGGGGAAGGGAGGGTGGGGCAGAAAAAGGGAAGGTGCAGTTTCCAGAGGCTGCTGAGTCGGCAGAACGCTGAGCAAGGTGAGTCATGAGGTGCAGGCAGCAGGAATTTCCTGCGCTGCTTGAGACGTGCATGGGGAGGCAGGGGTTGGAGAAGGGAGCAGATGCTGGGCTTTACAGAATTTCTCCTGGTATCCTAGCAAGTGTGAGACTGGATGTCACCTTTCCTGTACCTCAGGCCTGTTTAATTTTTTTTTCTCTCTTTATAGGCCTTTCTTGCTGTATTGAAGTGTTTTGTTTGTATACTGTATAACATAGTACTATAATGCTGATCAAAGTTAGGGAAAAAACCTCAAGAAACCTGTCTTACGTACATCTTCTGGTGATCTCACCTAAGTGTCCTTCAAGAAAACCCCACAAAACAGCAAAATTGCTGTGAATCAAGAAAAGAAGAAACTATTTCTGTGGAGTGTGCTTGTTACTGCTCCTGCTGTCAGTGTGAATACCCTGCACCCTGGTGTTCTGAGGTAAGAGAATAAAATCTTCATTTCTTCTCCCTGCTCTGCTGTGTCTACAAGTTGTTTGTTCTTGAACTAATGGCCCTGCTTGGAATCTTTTGCCTGTGAACGGGCTTCTCCTGGTTTATCTACAGGCTTTTAAAAATGTATTTTATTATTTTATACTTTGTTGATTTCTCAACACAAATATCTGAGCTTTAAATCATTGTAGTTAGGTGATCATACCAAGCTAGACTGAGCACATCAGAAACTCTTTGTGTGAATGACAGAGTAACATCCACCCAAGTGAACGATGTGTTTTTTTCTCCAAAGGATTTCCTAACAGGAGTCTCCTCCTTTGAGCTTTTATCACAGCATTCACATGTAAATGATTTAGGTGCTTTTGCAAGTTGTGGAATCACCTGTTCTCTGACAGATCTCTTTCAAGAGGTTTGAAAAGTCAAAAAACCTTGGGAAAAAAGGAAATCCAGCCTCGGTAAGCTGCGTGGGTTAGTACAGAGAAAGCTCAGTGAGCAATAATCACTGCTGCTTGCACTTGATTAGGACTTTATTACAGCACTCAAGGGCCGGGCCTGGACGCAGAATTTTGTGTGTTTGAAAACCCGAGAGCAGGACACCGAGAGATTACCACGGAGTTTCTCTTTGATGCCGGCCTGCCGCAGCAGTGACCCCGTTGGTACTGAGCGCTTGCTTAAACGCCGAGTGATTTCCACCGGGCCATAGAAAAGTCCCGAGGTTTCCTTCGCTGACCCTCTCTGAATACACAGATTACCTAACGAGCTGGCGTCTCTACCGCCCCGCTTAGGCGAGCGGAAAGTGGGAGGGCGAATCACCCTGCTCGCTTTCAGTGCCAAACACAAGGAAGGAGCCTTTGCGCGCACACAGCACCTCGAGAAACGCAGAGAGACCTGGGGGGAAAATACATTTGAGCACACAGCCATCAGGACAACTGACATCGCGGTACAGAGCTCTTTGCGATGACTTTTCTCCCCTTTATCTCATGGCCATCGTCTGTGAAAGGTGTTTTTTACCGAAGCTTTTCATGTATTTTTAGTTTCTCATGCCCCGGTACCTCCCCGATTCTGTCCCTTGCTGCAGCACAGAAGGGCATCAGTGGGTAGTGGAGACCAGGAATAACAGGAATTATTTCAGCTACCGCCGTTTCTGGGCTGAATCAAAGCCCGGGGTGGTTTTGGAACGTCACACTTGGCGTTTGATTAGAGCAGCGACTGCAACACGCCCCCGGAGCCCCACGCCTTCCTCCGGGGAGCAAAGCACAGCGCACACTGTTAGCATGAGGAGAGGCAGAACACGATACAGAAACTCAGGGTTTGGTGACTGTGTTGGTGGCGTTGGGAGACCTGCAATGCACATCTTGCACACGTGAGAAGCAGCATTGCAGCTGTTCTTGTCTTTCCCCCCCCCCCCCCCTCTGGATTTTTTTTAAAGCATTCTTAACATTTCTACTTTCTAGCCAAGGCTGGCTTCTAGAAATCTGAGGAATTATCATCACTTTTTCATTGCTGTTGGTTTCCAAAATTTGCTTATGCTCCTCTGCAGGCTAAATGTGTTATTGGTTTGTTTTCAAAGGCTAATCCAGTGTTGAGTCCCCGACCCCCCTGTTGCTGTTTCAGCGCTGTGGCTCTCTATTTTGGCTGCTACACCACAGCTTGTTCTTGTTGCTGCTCACAGCTACATCTGTTGATGGGCTGGGAGCCATCACCAGCCATGCAAATGCAGGTCTTCGGAGCACCTTCTCCAGATTTTAATCCTACGCAGTTAGCTTCCCCTGGAATCCAGGATCTCTGTGGACATGCCAGATCTGCCTGCTGAAACTTGAGTTTGTGAGGTTCTTCCTCATGCGCAGAAGGCACAAGGCTTTTCTGGACTGAGCTGTGGTTCTGTGTTTGTTTTTAAACTTCACTACCACGGCTTCATGATTTTTCTGCTAAATGTGGCAAGCTCTGTAAGCATTGGCTAAAGACTGACAGATGTAGGATATTTAAAATTCACAAAGAACAGCATTTTATTACATCATTTTATTACCTTTGGTTTATTTACCTTTGATTGAATATCTTTCATTACCCTTCTCATCTCTCCAATAACTTGTCAAACTACCTGATTATATCTCTGCGTTCAGATTCTACCTTTCTGTTCTATTGCCAATCCCCATCGTATGTACTTTACTGTTAACTTTATCCCATTTTCCATGCTCATTAAATGACCTTAATTTTCAAACTCTGTTCTGAAGGCTTCTATGTGATTGACAGTCATGCTGCTGAGATTTCACTTTACCCCTTTTATACATCCATAGGTTTAGACTAGGTATTAGGGAGAAATTCTTCTCTGTGAGGGTGGTGATGCCCTGGCATGGGGTGCCCAGAGAAGCTGTGGCTGTCCCTGGGTCCCTGGCAGTGTCCAAGGCCAGGTTGGATGGAGCTCTGAGCAACCTGGTCTGGTGGAAGGTGTCCGTGCCCAGGGCAGGGGTTTGGAATGAGATTATCTTTAAGGTTCCTTCCAATCCAAACCATCCTGTGATACTTCACAGTCCCCTTCGGTCACACAGCTTTTCCCAGGAGCCGGGAAGCCTCCTCCCTGCCTGGAGAGGTTTCGGGCCAGTTTGCTCTGGGGTTCATTCTCTCTCCTCCCTGCCCAGCGCGGCGTTTCTCACTCCTTTTCCAGCGGCCCTGGGACCCTTTCCCCGTCTCCTTCCTGCCTCGGCCGAGCCGTGCTGCGGCACTTCTGCCCGGCTGGCTCCTCAGCGCCTGCAGCTCTCTCCGAGGAGCCTCGATTGTCCCGTTCCCTGCGCTTCTCCGTGTCCCCTTCCCCACCGCCATGCCCGTGAGGGAACGGCCCGCAATGGCCGTGAGGGGACCCGCCGTGCCCGGTGCCTCCGGAGCCCTGCCTGCCCCACCCTCCGCCGGGGCCACCCTGCTCCGGCTCTGCTCCATCTCAGCGCCAGCCGGGAATGTCCCTGCCCCGCTGTGGGACTCTGGTGCCATTCGGGATTTCTCCTGGAGCGAGGCGGGGCAACCGGGAGCGCTTCGTTCCCGGTTCGTCCCGCGGCACTCCCCGCTATCTATGGAGCCGGGGGCCGGGATCACGCCATTCCAGCGGCCCCGAACTGCGATTGCCGGGGGATTCCAGCTGGGATCCCTGGGGGATTCACGCTGGGATGCCCGGCAGACTCAGCCGCGATCCCGCCGCTCGCCCGCCACCGCCCTTCGCTCCGCCCTCCCCGCGTTGTTTGTCCCCCGGCGCGCTCCGTAGCGCGTGCGGCGGCGGCGGCACGAGCCGGGCCCCGCCCCTCCCCGGCGGTGCGGGTGCGCGAGGAGGGCGAAGGAAGAAGAGGGGGGCGCGCGCGGGCGGCGGCGGGAGCGCGCACCGGCCGCGCGGGCGCGCACGGGGCCGCGCGCGCACGCCCCCGCCGTGCGCACGCCCGCGGCCGGCCCCGCGCGCGCGGCAGCGACTCGCAGGCGCCATGGCGGCCGCTCGCTGCAGCGACATGGCGGAGCCCCAGCGGCGCCTTCCCGGGCAGGCGGCGCCCGCCGAGGAGGAGGAGGAGGCGGAGGTGGCGGCGGCCGCCGGTGGGGCCGGATCCTCCTCGTCGTCGTCGCCGCCGCCGCCGCCTTCGTCCTCGGCCGCGGCGGAGCCGGAGCCGCTGCTGCTGTTGAACGGCGAGGCGGAGAGCATGTCGGAGCCGAGCCCGGAGAGCGCCAGCCAGGCCGGGGACGGGGAGGACGAGGACGAGGAGGAGGAAGAGGAGGAGGAGGGCGGCGAGGAGGAGGAGAGCAGCCTGGTGGGCAGCAGCAGCAGCAGCAGCAGCACGAGCAGCGGCTGCTGCAGCGACGAGACCCGCTCGCCGAGCCCCGGCGGCGGCAGCGAGGCCGACGCCAAGGAGGAGCCCAAGGGCCCCCGGGGCAGCCAGGAGGACGGGCCGGGCCGCGGCGGCGGCGGGGGCGGCAGCAGCTCCAGCAGCGTGTCCAGCGGCGGCGACGAGGGATACGGCACCGGCCCCGGCACGGGCGGCGGCAGCAGCTGCGGCAGCGCCACGTCGGGCGGCCGGCGGGGCAGCCTGGAGATGTCCTCGGACGGGGAGCCCCTGAGCCGCATGGACTCGGAGGACAGGTCAGTGTCCGCCGCGCCCCGGGGTCCCCGCCTCGGCAGCCCCCGCCGCCCGGGCGCCGCCCCGCCGCCGGCCGCGGGGCTGTCACGGCAGCCACAGGTTTCTGCGGCCAACTTGTGCCGGGCCCCCGCCCCTGCTGCTCGGGCCCCCGGCCGCCCGGCCCTGCCCGCGGAGGAGGGGGCGCTCCCCGAGCCGTGAGAGCCCCGAGCGGCCCCGCCGGGCGCTGCCGCCTCCGCCTCCTGCTCCTCCGGGGCCTCTTTCCTCGGAAGCTGCGGATATTTCTCAGATGGTGCTTTCGGGGCTCTTCAGGGCTGTGTCTTGCGGCAAAGCGCAGGTGGGGTGTGCTGAAGCTTCGGGATGGGAAATGCATTTCTGGATGCGGTTTTACCTGCGCCCGCAACAGGGTCTCTGCTCTAGGGCGAGAAAACCGAGTGAAAGCCTCTTAAAACATGAGGGAGGAAAAAAATCGAGTTTGCTGAAATAAAAAGGAGACCAGCCCTTCCTGCATTACGTGTGCACAAGTAATAATCGTGCACGGTGTGGAGTGAGGCTCAGAGTCATCTTTGAATGAGTTCTGTAATTGTGAATTTCAGAATCTGTAAGGATGAGTTAGTTCTTGAGCTTTTGTATGTTAAAGCTGCACATTTAATTTTACCAAGATTCGAGCTTGGTTCTGGTGAAAAGGCACAACCGAATTCTCACACATGGTTGAATTCGACCATTCAGGTCCGTTTCAGCCTACTGACTCGAGCATTTCAAAGAACAACATCCAGCTCTCCTGGATGTTGTATGCAACAGTGTACTTGAAAAACTGAAAATACTGTGGAAAAAGGACGTAAAAACAGTGTGGAAGTGCTGTGTGTCCCTTGCTAATTAGTCCTTTCAAATAGTTTAAGAAACTCGTACGATTTTTCTATACGTTTAGCAGAAAAAGTATCAGACTTCCCTGCTAGAGTTACAGTTAAGTAACAATTCAAATTTTATTTGTAGTTTCTTAAGATAGTTTCCCTGTTAAGTGTGGAGAATTACGTGGTTTGGTCCAGAAATGTACTTTGAATATATGTTAGATCAAAATCTTTGTAACTGTACAAGTACCCATATTTCAGAATGAAAAGGGGGCATGACTAGACCTAACCTCGAAGATTGAAACCAGCCCAGCAAACCCCTCGTGAGTCAGTTCCCCAAAACCATGTAATTGGCCTAAAAGTCTTAAGAAGACAGAAAAAAATTCAGGTCTTTGGTTTCTATCAGACTTTTGAGACTCCTAGAAATCACGTTTTCTTTCTTCTAAACTTATGCGAGTGCAGAGGGGGTGTGGATGTTGGGGTTTGTAGGTTTTGTTTGTTTTCTGTTTGTTTCAAAAGCTGAGATTTTACATGCAATTGACTAAGTATGGGAGTAGACTTCTGGAAAAACACCAGGTGCATGAAGGAACTTTAAGATAACAGTTTCTTGTTTTCCACAGAGTGAAAGTCTAAGTCTAATCCTGATCTTATCCAAGTGCATGTCGGGGTTGAGGAAATAACAGAAATAACTTGCAGGGGTTTTCTGGAAGTAGCGTCATTGTGCCTTGCCCTGTGCCCTCCAGAGCTGGTTGCTACTTTCTTTCTCTGTCATTGTTCTCGTGGTCCTCTTGCTGTAAGTGGTTAAATCCACGTGTGTGGGTCCTTGCTCCTTCCCTTTACACCAGGAGTGGGACTCTTTGTGTTTAGTGGTTTAAATAAGGACTGTGCCTTGTTTTAAATCTTTGCAAAGTTTTGTCTTGACCTGCCAGGATGGAAACTTGGTGTGTTGAGCGTGTGTTTTGTGCTGTAATTCCAAGCATGCTGGTTGAGTTGGTGGGAGAAGGGCAATGCTACCCAGAGTGCCATTTGTTATTCCTGGGGTTGGAAAATTTCGTTTGGTGTGCACTCTTTGCTGCAGGGTGTTAGAATGCTTTATTATTTTTGTCACATGTAGTTCAGCAAGTTGCTGCCTTGACATTGTGATCCAAATGATTGCTGCTGCTTGGAAGGCAGCCACAGCATAATCCTGTGCCTTTCAGATGATCACACAGACAAGCAGAGTGTTGCAAAAGGTAGGGATGTGCTGAAGAGTTAGAGTGTGTAAATTGGAATAGTGAAATACCAAGGAAGAGCTGGAAACAGTTTAGACTTAATGCATTGAAATCCTGAAAGAATAAATCATTCGTTGATTTGGTCTCCTCTGAATTAAAATGTAAGTTCTGTGGCTATTAGAGAACGATATTTTGTCTATTAAGTGTTGTTTTATATGGAGTAATTTCTTGTACAGTGCTTCATGACCTTTGCTGACTCCCCGTGTCTCCGAAGTCCTGAGGAACTCTGTGTCTGACTCTCAGTGTGCTGTAAAGTAAGATTCCCTGGGGAGGGAGAGGAGAGAAAAGGGAAGAGACAGAACTAACAGTTTTGACTTCTCAGACCCTGAGTTTAGCCGGAGGAGGCTGGTAGGAGAGTGTACTGGGTAAAGACTCTCCTGCTGTCAGCAGGTTTGGTAACGTTCAGATCATGCCCCTGGGCTTGGGATTTTTTTTCTTGCTTCCTCTTCAGAAAATTTGAATGAATTAAAGGGTGTGGTAAGAGGGCCTGAATTCCGTGAGTGATCAAATTCCCATTTTCTTGAGCATGTTCTTTATCGTTGTCCACGTTGTGTTATCTCTGATTTTTCCTGTAGTGATATCAAATACAAATGAAGCAGATGAAGAAGAAAATCTTGCATATGGTTAAAATAGAGCTACTGTTCAACAACTTCTATTTTTAACATTTTATTGTGTTTTGAGAGTATCTGCTGACAGAAAGAAATAACTTGTAGGAAATTGGTCAGTATTTATAATAACACAAGAAATAAATATAGAGGTGACTACTGATGCCCTGAAATTTAGGGTAAATTTTGACCCTCCGTTTACATGCCTGCAGTACAACATGCTTATCTTCCCTCCCAGAAAACCCAGAAAGGAAAAAGCAAAGCCCAGACTGACACCTGGGATAAATAACCAAGGTGGCATTTTCAGCTCAGCAGGAGAGTTCAGAGCAGTAACTCTAGGACTGGCAGCTATCTCGTTCATCTGTAGCAGTTCCATTTCTTCCCTGGGAATTGTGCTAAGTTCCCACTGCTGTGCAGGAGTTTGTCTGTGACTTTTGTGAGCGAGCTCAGATCAGCTGGCTGAGTAATAATAGTCTGCATTCAAGCCTGGTGATCCTCTGGATTTACAGTTGGAACAAAGACCATTATCAGCACGTGAATGCAGCTCATTTTCTTGTGCCTTTCCCCAACTTGAGATCTGTGCTGAAAGGATGGATGTGTTCCTCCAGAGTCCTCTGGAGCTGCTAGTCTTGTTGCAATGCTGAGAAACATTTGACAGGACTTGAAAAGAAAAAAATAAGGGTTCAGTTAACTATAAATACTGAAGCTGGACCTAAGCAAATGCATGGATTTGGGTATAAACCAGCTGAGCTGAGCGTGGTGGAGATGCATCTGCAGCTCCCTGCTGTTGTTACTGCTGAATTATGATATTTTCTTACAAACACTTAGTTTACTGAAATAATTTAAATATTGTTTACTGGAACACTTATTATGGAAATACATTTAAATCTGAAATAGTTTCATCATCAGATTTTGTTTGATTTAGAAAGCAGTGGTAGGTCTTGCAGTTTGAAGTTGTTGAGCAGAAATTCAAGTAGTAAATCTGTATGAAAAGCTTTTTTTTTCTACTGTCACCTAGAAGTTACCCCTGGTTTACTATTCTTGCATTATCTTTACCCCTCTTAGCAGTTTATCCTTTGCTCCCTCCTCCTCCTGGCTGGGCAAGGAGCATGCAAAAGGTGCATTTAAGCTGCAGGATCAGCTGTTCTGCTGCGTGAGCTGGGAGTGCTGACTGATGTGCTCCTAGGCCAAGTGTAACAGGTTGTCTTTGCGCCTATGAAGCAATCTTTGCTTTAGGCTTAGCCCTAAATAATGTCCATCTCACAGGCGATTTTCATGGAACTTGTAAGGCTTCATTTTCTTCTTCTTTTTTTTTTTTTTTTTTTCTTTTTGGGTTTGTTTTGGAAGGAGGATAACCTTTCCATGTTTTTTGTTATTCACCATCGAGTCAGTTATTGTGAGGCCCTGACTCTAGGAGTATTCAGTAATACTCATTGACAATTTGTGTTCGTAAGACTTGCAAAATACTTCTAGGAATGTTATTATTCTGTTCCTATTTAATAGATAAGCAGTTTGGAAAACACATTTCAGATAAGTTTTTCAGTAGTAATCTTTTCTGTGCTTCAGATTATGAAGTTTTTTTCATTTTGCTGAGTGAAATGACAATGTGGAACTAATGGGTTGAAAGATAAGAGGTTTACACATGAAAATTCCAGGCTCTAGTCTGAGTTTTTTAAATCTCGTGTAAAATGAAGGCTTTGTCAACTTTTAAGATGTTTGCTGATTTAAAAATGTTGGTTTTATTTCTAGTCCTTATTTTGTCTATCTTTTAAAATCTTGGAAGTGAAGAACTTTCAAGATTGACTTGGCAGTGGCACGCAAGTTGTATGAGTGACACTTATGAAGGCAGAACAGTAAATTTGAAATACAATCCTGAGGACATGTGGTACTAATAGGTGTGTTTCATGGATCCATGTGACCAGATTAAAAAGTGCTTCAGGCCTCTCTTTGCTGCATAGTCTCACTTGTTCCTATGCAGGAAGTGAAGAATCATTCATTAGCACTTAGGGCAAGGTGGTTAAGTCATTAAATTTTTTTTTTAATGTGTGTAATATTGCCATGTCACAGTGAGCTATACAGAAGTTTACCCAAGTTTCAGAAATTCTGCTGAAAATTGTATGTGCAGTATTTCTAACTGCATTTATTGTTGCTGTAGTTATTTGCTTTCAAATTGCAAAATAAACCCCTTGTTTCTGTAATGGTTATGTTCAGGCCTTTCTGGCACGGGAGAAAATAGCTTTTGATGGGTAGACAAAACAGCCCAGATATTTTGTATGGTGAGTATCTTTATTACTAAAGCTGTTGGTTGGTATAATTGAGTGGTTAACATGAGGTCTTTTTGTGAACTAGATGAAAGAGCTTGGTATAATGAGCTGTTATAGTTATTGTAGTAAGATGTAAATATACTTCATACAATTTGAGAAAAACATTTTCCTCTTCAGTGTAAGACAGAATTAGTTTTGCTTTTATGTAGGATTTGAACATCCATACCAGTCTGTGTGCATTTTGTGTTAACTTTGTGACATCATCCAGTCTGGTAACTTCTAAATACAAGGTTTAATAGATGGGTTTTTTTAGGGAATTTCCTAGGCAGTAAAGGAAAAAAACTGTCTTTTTTTTTTTTTTTTTTTGCTTTCCCTGTTTCATTTCCAATGAAGTGAAGCAGAGTGTCACAGCCTGAACAGCCGTTTGGCAGCAATGTGACATCGCATTGCTGGAGCTGGTCACAGATAAAACCAACATGGAAATGTTCTACCATACCACTCGTGCTCAGATCTTTCCACAGCTTTCTAGTACCTTTCATATATTTACATATTTTTTAAAACCCCTGCCCAGTTGGAGAGGAACGGTGGGGGAATGAGCAGCACGGGGAGCTGGCATGGAAATCAGCAGTGTGGAAATCCACCTAGAACCAGAACCCCTTGCCTGGGGTGGTTGTAGAGCTGTCTGCTCTTGGCTGAGAAAGTGGTGCATGGCAGAGCAGGGAGATGAAAAGCAGATGGAGCTTTTGAGACAGGAATAGAGGTTTCTGGCAAGGGGATGATGTGAGATGCACACAGAAAACTTCTGGGATGAGAGGGAATGAGATATGTCTAATAGCCTGAGGGGAAAAAGAGAACTTAACCCAAAGGAAGTGAAAAATTGGTCTCTGCTGTAAAGGAGCCAAGTAATTGCAGGGAGTCATTGAGACAGGTGGGAATGTAATCTCCAGTTAAGTTGAGCAAGAGAAAGGGCAGAAGAGGGTAAGGAACGTCTTTGTATGAACAGTGAGTTTTATCCACTCTCCCTGTGGCTGTTAAACAAATACGATGTCATGACTTGCAGAAATACAAAGTGTCAATTTTGTAAGATTCCCTGAGGTAGAGATTTCTTTGGCTATCCATATGTCTATGTAACTGATTCTTTTTTATAACTACAAAAAGCTTTTTGTCAGACAGCTTTCTGTCTGGGGTTGTTCAAAAAATATTTGTTTTAGAAAATGAAATATAAGTATTCCATGTTGTGCTTGCTGCTTATCATTGGTTTTGTGATACTCAGAGGTAATGATTACAGTGGTGGTTTTGCAGCATTCAAAACCAACAAAGAACTGGGGAAAAATTTTGAAGCCTTTTGAGATGCTGGAGTACTGGATGTTTTCCCCCCTTAAGAATGGTAAAATGTAAAGCAAGAAAGACCTGGGATTTCTTTTCCCATATCTAATTTTCTTCTCTATACTAGAATTTACATTCTTAAATAAATTTCGCTGAACTTCTGTTGCTAATGTTTAATGAATACTTTCTTTATTTGATAGAGGTTGCTTAAGGTATATGCCAAGATATTTGATAGAGAAAAGCAAAACATTTATGATTTTGAGAGTCCTGTTGTCATCCTGGTGCACCATAGAGAAGTGCTGTAATTCAAACAGCTTGTATAATGTCAGAGGGAGAAAACTGCACCTTGGTGGTTTGAGTTGAGACTTGTAAAAAACTTACTGTTGGCTCATACAGTGGTGTTATGATTTGTTAAATGTGCCTAAATAAGAACCTAGCATAAAGAATTTCCACTTACTATTAATGTCATTCCATGTAGCCTTTGTATAAATTACTAGCTCCCCTGTAAAATTGCAGTAAAGTCCTTATTTTGAGCATTTTAGTTTATTGTGCTGTAGTAATGATTAGGTTCCAAATGAAAAAAAAAATCTTAAAAATGCAAAGAAAATATTTTCAATATGTGCAAACAAAGAAATGTAAATATTTGCTTTTCCTTTGAAACAAACTCCTTTCGGCATGTCTTTAAGTGGACTTCCTTAGGATGACTTGAATGTTAAGTTACAGCTTAGACAGTTGTACAAGTAGAAGTTAATTCAGTGTCCTGCAGAACAGGAGCCAAACCTTCATTTATGGCCCTTTTGTTATGAATTGAGCCAGTTAGTGGACTTGTACTTTGCTGGTTTCTTTGCTCTTGATATATGGTTAATACTTGAAGGAACAAGTATTCACTGAGGTAGAAATAGACAAGGCTGCTACTTACTACAATGCTATCCTATCTGTGTATTCTCTGTTTTAAGTTAATTTAACATGATGATAACTGAAACTTTTTAGATCTGCTCTGTGAGTTTGCATCTTTCTTTGGTCATTTTATGTTGCATTTGTTTCCTGTGTTTTGGGGTTGAGAGAATGGGAGGGTAATACCTACAGCAGATAAAATTGCCTTGACACCACACCTGAAGGCTGTTATCTTCCAGTGCTGATTACACAACTTCATAATGATTATGGTTCTCAAAGTGGGAAGCACTGTTAAAAGAATAAGTTATTTCTGGTGGTTCTTTAGTGAGTGTTTTTCTTCTCTGCTTCTCCTAAGCTGTGCTACTAAACACACTCCTCTATCAGTAAAGACTGAAAATTGTGAGCCACTTGTTGCTGTTCTCTAACTTTTCAGGGAGATTATTGAGCTGAAGATAACATGGTTCCCAGAAATGGAAGGCAGTTTTATTTGTATCTTCAAGGCAGAATCGAGTACAGTTTCTTGATTTGTGTAATCCTTTTGCAGAATGTCATCTTTGTGCTGTCATATCACAAGGCCCATATGTTTAACCTGCTCTATTTTTGCACTGCTGCTCGGATATTTTGGCATTCCAAATTTCCTCCTTGTGTTTTCAGTTTCTCTGTATGCTACAAATCCTGTGATGCCCTGGTTTGTGTTATGCAAGTATTATGATCTCAAATATTCTAGGAATAACAATCTAAATAATCAAATTAAGTGATCCAGGAGAGTGGAAACAGCTCTAGAGGTGGTGAATCATAACACACTTTCTCAGTCTTGTTTTGTTTCCTGTGCATGTTTGTTATTTTAAGTTCCTTAAATTTCTCTATCTCAAAGAGCTTTCCTGTCTTCCCTGGTTTTATATTATCAGGCTGAAGTGTTTGCAGTGTTCCCTTTTCTAGGTGTTTATGCCTTACCTAGACGCAGCTTTACTCTAAAATAAGCTGCTGCTTCAAAAAGAATTTAAAAACAAGTTTTTAATGTTGCCACTTGCCATGCCGTATAAATTTCTGTCCCTTGACTATTTTATTTTCTGTTGCTTGCTTAGTAGTCATATAACAATACATATATTTAATACAGAATGTTGCAGTCTTGTTTTGAAGATTGATTTGTGAACACTTTTTGAGTCTGTTCATTTTGAGAAGGTTTTGTTAGAATAATCAGTGTAAAGCATAGATTTGATAGGTTTGATTTTCAGAAAAATGCTTATGTGATTCAGAAGCACAAGTGCTTCCAGGTGAGTGGGTGCTTTCTTCAGTCTTGTAGCCCTGGAAGTGAAGGTCTTTCTTTCTTTATGTTGTCTTAATGTAGCTTTTACTTATTTTTGCCCATCCTGCTTTGCCTGCCTTGCCTGTGAAGGGCTGTGGAGTCAGTTCTGTCTGTCTGCCAGGGATCTTTGTGGGTGTCGTGTGCCAAGAGAAGGTGCTGCCGTCAAAACTCAGTGGTGGACTTTCACTTCATGTAGTCCTGGCTTACTTTTTTGATCCAGGTATTCTGATTTCTTGCTGCCACGTGAGTAATCTTTCTCTTTGGCAGCCATTTAGCGTTCTGCATTCTCTCTTTGCTCTGTTGTTTTTTTTTTTTTACATGGTGGTTTATCCACATACACTATATTTTTCTTACTGGTAGTAGGTTTTCCTGAACTCAGCTAATGATCAATATCAGTCATGAAATTATTTTGGATACGTTCTATTTAAAGATTTAAATTTAAATGGTTTTCTCAGCAAAATCAGCCAAAAAAACCCCTTAGATATGCAGGTAGCTGGAGTTGCTTTCTGTCTCCTTTAAAGATTCTCTCTGGGCTGGTTGCTGCTTCAATGAAAAGGAACTGTAAGAGCTCTAAAGCATAATGGTATTTTCATGCCACAATCAAACTACATCCATTAAAGTAAGACAAACTGTTTTGCTTGTGAAACATAAATATTTAGTTTAGGGAATTATATCGATAAATTACTGAAATTTAGTAGTAGGAGTTTATCTGTTACCAATCTAGATGCATCATAAAATATGAAATTTTCCAAAGATGGACAGAGGAACAAAAAAAGGTGAGATAAATCTCAAACTTTGCTGTCTCGTGGTGATTGCTCATGTTTTGGGAGCTCTGTTTTAGTCTTACTTTTAAATTGGCATGATTGTTTGGAGAACATACAGCCAAAAGATGAACTGAAATCTCCTTGGCCACCTGTGTGTGATTTCCTTGGGTATTTTATTGTGTACTGGTACCCCCATGCAGATGTTCTGACAGTAGCCTCACAAAGACATTGGCATTAAAGTTTGTTTGATACTCATTGAATGTCAGCAAAAATTAAATCTTACTACAAAAACATAGGAATTTATTCTTCCTCTGCTTTTGTTTAGGAGGCAAAAATCTAATGTTACTAATATAATCTGTTATTAATATTTGTATCTCTGGCTCCTCTGTTTGGAATTGATGGAAATATTTTAAAATGGGACAGGTGAAAGATCTTCCTCTCAATGATGGGAGCTGAGGGTTAATAATTAGATAATTTTGAGGTTTCGTGAGGATTTATCTTCACTGGATCTTTAATTGCATTAGGAAGTAGTGAGCACAAATTGCTTTGAATTTGGTGGTGTTGAAAAGCTGTTGTTTTTGTGGAACTTGTCCATTGGCCAGAGCTGTACACCACAATTTTCCACTTCTTATCTTGGAAAGTAGTAGGAGTAGCAGGGAAAATTGTGAAGTTTTTGTTTTCACTCTCGAGTTTCCTTAGTGAAATAAAAATAATGAGCTGCTGGGGGATGTCACTAAGCATGTCATTATTATTTTCTTTCAATGTTTCTGTTTTGACTTGGTGTTTGTAATTGAATGATTGCAGTTGGTGCTGTTTGTTTTCTTTTGGGATTAGTACCTAGTTGTGATTTAGTCTTGCAGGTGGTAAAAGCTTTTCTGTTGATTTCTAGGTTTTAACCCTTGAAGTTGCTGTGAGATGTGACTGACTGTCATTCACACTGTTCCCATTATTGTGAGGGTTTTTTTTACCTGGCAGGTTTTTTTTACCTGTAACAGTTCAGTTTTATTTCTTAAGCTTCATGGATTAAACCAATGTAGCTGCAGCTGTAAGGGGAAATGACAGAGTATTTCTCTGACTAGTAAAAGAGAAAGAAACCAGCACGGTATTTATTTTTTTTTGGTTTATTTGTTTGTTTTTTAATCCTTGGCCTGTTTACTTATTTCCAGTAAGGTTTGTAGCATTTGGTTTCGGAGGCAATCGGCTGGTTTGATGTTTCATGGCCGGGTTATCAGCGTATTTCAGAAGAAACTGTTCTCAAAACTCGCAGTAGTGTGCAGTTCGATGTCTGCTCAGCAGTGTTGCTTTCAGCCGCCCTGCAGCGTGTGCTCGCTGCAGTTGCTGTTCATTTTTAATTCGATGCTTTCCAAGGCGAGGTTTTTGCATAGAGGATCTGTCAGGATGGTTTGGTGTCAGCTGAATTGAGCTGGGTGCTTCGGTCACCTCGTGCACGGAGCGTGTGGGGCTGGGAGCAGGCTCGGGTGGAGGTGCTGTGCCCCAGATGAGCTCCTGTTGATCGGGCTGAAGCGCTGCTGCTTGACCCTCGGGGGCACGCTGTAAGGCCCATCTGTTAGGGCTGCATTTCGCCTCAGGGAAGGTTGCTTCAGTTAAGGTCTACAGGGACTGTGTTTAGCAGACATTAAAAGTATAATAGCAAATTGATTGGGCTTTTGTGCATGTGTTCGGTGCCTGGCTCTGCTCTCCCTTCAAGTGGATGGTTGCTAATGGGACTTGGTGCAAACTAAAAATGAAATTATTTTGCTGTTCTTTCAGGCTTTTTTTATGTTAATCTTCTTCCTCTCTGTTTTTCTGGAAGATTAAGAAAATCAGGGAAAGAATAAATTTTGGACATTTCATTCGTTAAATTCAATAGGAGGAATTACTTGGAATAGTGAGGAAACTCTCCTTGGAGAGCCATATGTGTGTCAGCAGTGATGTGCAGTATACCATTTTATTTAATGCATTACATCATAGTCTCATTATATTTTTATTCACATTTAAATGTACACAAAAATTAGGGCCCAGGTGTATAATATGTGGTTTAAAATCTGTACATTTTAAATTGGGAATAATTTGGATTTCGTTTTTTTCTCTATAGAAAATATCCACATTAAAAAGACTCGGTCAGTGGCTTGATTTTTTCAGATCCTTAAAGGAACAGAATAATCCAGAATTTAAAGTGCTTGAAAAATGCTTTTTGTTTTCTGTGAAAATGACTAGCAGCATCTTACAAGTTTTTAGGTATTATTTTTCGTTTCAGGGTTGTTTTAAATAGAGTTTGAACTGAAGTAACAAGCTAGACGCATTTAATTGTGTAGGCACTAACCTTTTAACATGAAAGTGCTACTAAAAATACCTTAATGTTCTTGATAATGAAGACTGCATTATTTCTAGCCACAGGTAAAATAAGTACAGGTAAAAATAAGACCTGAAACAATGCCTTTGAGGTAATGATTCCTCTATTTAAGCTTGCATGGTTTTGCTTAATGAACAGATTTTAAATGTCACTATTGTTTCTAAGCTGTTGATCTCTTGGTAGAGGGAAAATTTGTAGGAGGAGAGAAAAATGTCTGACCCCTCTGAGAAGATTTTGTTTTCAGTTCTACCTTGCTGCATTTGGCAGATGCTGCCAGTGTTTGCAGACTTGGTGAAATGAAGTGTGGGTTTAGTAAGGCATTTCAGAAAGGCATTCAGTTCTTGCCTCTAGACCTGTGATTTTTACATCAAGTCGATTCAGGTGCTCGATTAGGTTGAAAATAGGGACAACATAAGCTTCAAGATCATGTTGTGCTTGCTGTAACAGTTCTAAATTTTAGTAATTAGTCAGCCTTTTGAATGGAGCTTCTTAAAAACTGCTATTGTGTATGCAGGCTCTCTCCAGCAGTGACTGTTTTTGATGCTCTATTGTTTGGGATGACCCCTGAGCTGAACTCTGAAACTCAAATGTCTAATGTTCTTCATCAGGCCATGGTCTATAGATCCATTACAATGGAGCTGGAGCCTGCCTACAGCTTGGGAGCAAACCCAGACCTGTCTGTCACTGGCAGGAGGGGAATGCCACAAGCGCCTCCGTTCTGCTCGTGTCATTCTGCTTTGATAGTGGCAGGCAGGCTTCAAACAGATCCCCTGCCTGCGAGAAAGGGACTTAGCAATGGGCAGAGAGACTTGCTTGAACTTAGCTAAAATCTGTTTCAGTGTCTCTGTTCTATTACCAGGATGTCTGTGTTTTTCTTACTTTGTTTTCTCCTCTTATGCACATTATTATTTTCCCACTTGTAGGCTTTATGGATTTGGGGTGAGAAAGAAGGGTGTAATTTCCATTACTACCTTCCCTTTGTAAAGAAACCTTTCCCTCTGTTAGATCATCCCAAACAGATACAAAGTTGTATTGGATTGAAAAGCCCCAGTCATGGACTGAAAGGTGCACACTCTTTTTCTGTAGTCCAAGCCCATCTTGGGCTGAGTATGTGTGCACACATCTTATTTGCTTGTGTCCTGCCCTCAGCCCCTTAGTGAAATTCTGAGAAACAAAAAAGTGGGTGAATTGGCAAGCTCTAACAGACACAGTGTTGCAGTTAAGTCTTCAGAGACTTAGTAGCAGCCACAGCTCTGACTGTAAAACTTATCTTTCTGCTTCATCTCGAAATGGGCAGGTCAAGAGACCGCCCAAGTCAGTGTCTTTGATGTTACATACACTGCAGACTATTCTCTGAAAAGCTTCCTGATATTTTCTCTGTGTAAGAAAGAGAAAACTACACACACTTGAGCTGTGCTGGGCACTGGTCTTTCACAGATTCTCTTTGCAGCCTTTGCCTCTTTAGTGAGGGACAGAACTTGTTTAGTGAGGCAGAAACTAATTCTAGATTTCTTAGTACTGGGAGGCGCCTGATCACCTGAAATACGCTGGTTCTGGAGGCACAGAAGAGGAAACAAAAACAATGTGTGCTGCATTTTTATTTAACAGGTACTAGAGAAGAAATGGCTAGGGCAGTGAGTTTCTGGAAGGAAGGAGGGCATTTTAAGCTGTTTTTGCTCAACTGGATTAGAGTTATATTTTTTCCCATTTTTAGACAGGATTTTGAAGAGCTTATAGAATCATAGTTCAGTGTAGCACTTCATTCTCAGTTTTCAAATTCTATATTCTTCTACTTGGTTTAAGTGCTGTGGGCAGCTTTTTTTATTCCAGTTCCTCTGATACAAAATTTTGATACCATGTTAATCTGTTAGCCCTTAGCAAACACTTAGGCTATTAAACCTGAACCCAGCAAACATTTAAACAGTAATAACTAAATTAGCTTGTTACTGGTTTCTTATGTCATTAATAACCCCACTTGTCATGATAGCTTTTGCTGGGATCAGTTGATTTTTACATGTTTTTCTCCAGAAGAAGGTAGATAGCTTATAAAAAACCACAAAGCCTAAGCATTTGCATTCCTTAGGCTGTAAAATTGGAGACCTGTGATTTTGTGTCAAGGTATGTTTCACTGCACTGGCAATGTGAACTAAACTGTCATGGTTTTGGTTGATAATTTTCAGGGGTTTTTTTATCTCCTCTTAGAGGAATTAAGTGGATTTCATGCCTGTGGAATGGAGAAACCACACACCTGTGTGATCGTGCAATTTTCCCCTGCCCCAAAATGCTTTCACAGAACTTGTTCAGGGTTATGTTTTCTCATTGCTTTCCCACTTGAGACCAGACTGTAAACCCAGGGAGCTGTTAAATACTCTCATACTCTGCCTGTGGTCAGCAGCACAACATATCCTCTCAGTCAGAAATCTGCTTACAGTGTTTGTGGGGTGTGTGAGAGCAGCCCTAATGCTGGCTGTGGGCGTAGAAACTCGTACTGACTGGAAATAGCTTTGAAGCTCGAACTCCTCCTTGCAAGTGTTTGGAAGCAGTTTCCTTTGGTACCTTTCAGCTGTGGGAAAGGCAGGGTTATTTATGGAGCTGAGCTGGTGTGAGGCAGCTGTTGCACGAGTGCTGTGTGTGCAGTGCTTTGCCATCCTTGGCTGAGCAGCTTCCTGTCGGGACCACTGATCCGTGTAACAGCTCTGTCTGTGGCAGAAGTGGTTGGGCTCTGTGCCATTCTGTGTGTCCAAACCTACTTCCAAGTGTGGTTTTGAGAAAGCTGCATTTGGATAGCTTAAACTGAGAGGGAGGTGAGGTGGTGGCACAATTAACTGTAATGAATTGTTCAATTTTTCTGACATTATGGGTAAATTCTGCTTTCACAGTACAGTTTTACAGGCTTTATTTTTGGGATCATTTTTTGGCCTAGGCATCAGTTGAGGAAGTAGAAGATGTCAGTCTCATAATTGCATCTATTGTGAGCCTGGCACAGTGGAAAAATTAGGATTACTTGCAACAGGTTTTGCTGATAAAGCTTCTGACAATTTCCTCCAGGGATCCTAAAATGCTGTTACAGTGCCTGTAGTTAGTGGCTCTTAATGCTCATGGGGCTGGGAGCTTCAGCTTGGGGCCAGTGGAATACTTTTTTACTTGCTAGTGACAGATTGGGAGATTGATTGTATGTCATAAAAGGAATCAATATTACTGGGGAAGGAAGTGAGACATGGGGAGGGAGCATGGGAAGCTTTGTGTATTCAGGGTGTAGAAAGGGGAAGAAAGTAAAGATAGTGGACACATGGAAATTGGCTGTGTAGCAGCAAATAGCCTGTATGGCTTCCATGGGTAGGAGCTATGCCTTCTAAATTATTACACCTTGTTTGAAATTGGGAGGGGGGTCGAAGAAAGGCATGTGGTGTTGGTGTAGCATTTAGGAACTCTGTATTTGATATAACTTCGTTAAAGCAAAAAGGTGTTTAAAAGGTATCTTTCTTTTTAATTTGGAAGACAAAGGCCTGAAATAGTTGGTCAGTTTTAATAACAGATGGAATGGAGGATGATTTTTAAGGATTCTGTGGTTGGGATTTGTTATATTGCTGGTATCTCTTGAGATAAGTGTTGGTTCATGAAACCAAATTACCCAGGGTAGTTAAAACTAAAACTTGTAACTGGGAGCATTGCTAAAGGGAATCTGTTGTTTACACTAAGGCAAGTCACTTTTTATTGATAAAAGCAGTGGAATCTACATGGTGGGTGAGAATGGGAAATCTAAACAAAGCAAATATCTGTGATTATTTTAAAATCTGTCACAGAAAAAACCTGCTAGCATTGTAGTGATTCAGAAAGATGCAGATAATGTGAGAAGTCAGTAGTAGAGACTCTTACAGCAGAGGAGCAAACATGTTAATGGTATCTTCAGATTTTGATTAATGGTGGTTTTTCTGTCATTCATCTCAGTGTGTTATAGAACAGTACTGGGCATGTAAACAGTGATGGTCAAAATAAGGAGCAGCACCTGTACCTTAAAAGCAGAATAGTTGAACACATCCCAGTCGTACTGGGAGGATGTGGTGGAGGCTCTCCAAAGTGGTTGGGGTGCTGCAGGAAATCCTGAGCATGGAGAGGCTGAGTGCGTGTGTTCAGTTTTGGGAGGAGGAGGGCAGGGTTTTTCTGTGTTCTGTGATCTGATAGGGAGGGTTAAAATGGAGGAGGCAGAGTCATCTCAGCCCTGCAGCTGCCAAGGATGAGAGACAAGAGACAGAAGTTGCAGCACTGGAAATTCTGATGAGATGTTGGGAAACTTCCTCCCTCCCCCAGAACAAGGTTAGTCAGCCATTGAGAAAATTGTTCAGAAATAGCAGAAATGCCAGCCTTTGAACACACCCGTTGACAACTCCACTGGACAACAACACAGGCAAGCTGATCTCATTCGTTCCTGTTTGAGCAAATTTCACTACCTGGTCTTGGAGGTTCTGTCAAAAATGAGCTGTTCTGTGATGCTGTGGCTTCGTGGAAGAGAAAAACTTAAAGGCCCTCATGGCAACTGAGCAGGTTACCAAGATAAAAAAAGGTGTATCAGTACGTATTTACTGAGGAGGAACATCCATCTCCATAGTTTATGCTTATACAGGGAAAGAGCATGATCTCTGCAAGTTTTTTCTGATCCATTTGATGCTTGTCTCTATCTGCTGAGGTACAGAGCAGAAAGGCTGATGGAAGTGACCCCTGCTGGCCACAGATTTCCTCTGCCTCTGGAAACGTTTTGCAAAACGAAAACAAACAGTTTAGACCATGCACACGAGGGAAACTATGCTGGGTCCATGTGGGAGGGCTTTAAACCCTGAGTAGAACTGAAGTGCTGTGTTCTTCTTAAGGCTCTAGTGTTGGCAGGGGATGCTGGACTCAATATATGCAGGATTTTCCATTCTTCCCTTTTGTTCCCAGTGAGCAGAAGCAGTTACACTGTTGATAATAGTAGCTGTTTCCTAACTGTACATTTATTAATGAAGCAATGAACCATATATATTATAAATAATAAATTTGAATTTGTGCAAGGTTTTCTTTCCAACCTGTCTAAATAGATCTGAAACAAAAGAGCTACAATTTGGATTTGCTCTGTTAACATGCAACAAATACAAACTTTGATTTCATTTTTGGTTTTTTTTGTCTTGCAGCATAAGCAGCACTATCATGGACGTAGACAGCACAATTTCCAGCGGGCGTTCCACGCCGGTGATGATGAATGGGCAGGGAGTTGCTGCCTCCTCTGCCAAGAGCATTGCCTATACCTGCTGCTGGGATCACTGCCATGCCTGCTTCAGCTCCAGCCCGGACCTGGCCGACCACATTCGCTCCATACACGTGGATGGGCAGCGAGGAGGGGTTGGTGTTACCTTTGGGTTTCCCTTCTTGCTTATTTGCCAATATTTTGCTCTTGAATGACAGCACCAACTTTTGTTTCAAAATTCCTTTTTTCTAGCTAGTGGCAGGAAAGTTAGTGGCCTAACTTTAGAAATATAGTCAGTTATTTTCAGTAAATTGAGATTTCCAGGGTTTTGATAGTGTGTTGATTTCAATATCCCTGAAGTGCTTACACTTGGAATTCATTTTCTTCAAACTCTTAGTGTACGTGTTCCTGCATGTGAACTCAGGTGAAGTCACATCTTAATTACTGTTACCAAAGGAGTTTCACTGCAGGTAAAATCCATCCCGAATGTCCAGAAGGGAAGATGTAACACTGACTCAAGAGTACAAAGTCTTAACGAAACAGCTCTGTGTGTAATACTGATGGCAAGTTTGCCTTCTATATAATTGCATCTAATTTTTTTTTTAAATTGAGTTGCGTATATAAACATGTAAATTCCAGTCTAATCCCTGGTCAGATGATAATTGGTCTCAATTTTAATGTTTAAAAACATCTTCAAGTAGAGTAATTTCAACTTTGTACTTAACTACCTCCCATCTTCAAGCTCCCAAATTACCTCTGATGTCTGGAATATATCATGTAAACTACCTTTACATCCAGCACAAGCAATCTGCCTGCTTTAGGCACTGTGTGTTGCAGCTCTTCAATTTCTGGGAGAGATAATATCAGTTCTCAAAGTAGAATAGTTGTTATCTTTTGACTTTTTGCCCTGTCAGTTCTTCAGAAGGAAAATGTTAAGCTGTTGCACTTTATCTTCAGTGAATAAGAAACTTAAATAAAATGCTAATTTGCATTACTTTAAATAATTTATTATGTAAATATGTCACTGAGACAGCTGTGACTCTGACTGTATTTAGATAATATTTTTTGGCATGATCGAACTTTTCAGTTTCATATTTGATGGCTTTTTTCAGTCCAGTATCTGAGCAGAATCATCCATCCAGTGTAGTGGCTTTTTAGCCACCCATGAGATGATTCCTGAGTTCTGTCCACAGGTGTATAAAGGTGTTACATGAAACCTGCATGAAACAGTGAAATGAATAAGGTGTGTTTGGATCTTCGTTATCCTATCCTTTACATTTCTTAAAAAGGGGCTGGAAGATTTTGCAGATTTTGGTTTGGGTTTTTTTCCCTGTATTTTCTTTCTTGTCACTTAACATTTCATGTGACGTGATTTGTGGATATTTTTATTTAGAAAATATTGGACTATATTTGTATATTTGAAAGAGGAGGTTGTTGGAAGCACAAAGTGTCTAATAAGTGTTGCATTGAGTTTGCACTTTTGAATGCCCCTACTGGAGTTAATTTTTTAGCAAGTTCCAAGGCAGGGCTGTGGAAGGGGGATGTGTCCTATGGGTTTGTTTCAGGGATTTGTCTGCCACCTGCCGGTGAGGTGTTCAAGTGTGTTGGAAATTGTCTCCTGCTTTTCATGGGATTTCAGACCTTACTTAACTGCAATGGCTCTACATTTGAAGAAAAGTGGGGGTTAAGTAATTGCTTATTGAGAATGGAAAGGAATAGGATAAACATCTGTGCATGGTAAAATGTACTTTTTCCAGCTAATACCGGGGTCGTGGCTTCAGTCCAAACCAGATACATCCATGATGAGCCTGGGAAGCTTTTTGACAAAACAGTTTTGCTTTTGAAAGATGTTATTTCAGAAATATTTTGGGATCAGCTTCTTGGGTTCCCAAGCTGCCTTGTGTAGACTTCTGGCCCGTGGTTGCAAAGCCAGGTCCTTGTATTTCCCCCATCTGTAAGTTCCAGTAACACCTTTGCCAGGTGCCCTGCAGTCTGCAGTTGCTGCTGGAAATGCCAGCACACTTATGGAGCTGCTGCAGAGCCAGAAATCTCAGAAATCCCATTTCTGTGGTTTTGATGGGATCTCAAAACTGCGGAGTGACAGACCCCAGAGGTTCAGGGACTTGGGCCTTGTGTCAGTGGGTGTGGATCAGTCCCAGCCACCGAGGGGTTTCCAGCTTTGTCTGAGTAAAGCTGGTTATGGATCTATTGTACAGCAAGAACGCAGAACTCCTGTGGCTGTTTTTTCATTTGGAAAATAACATCTTTTGAAGGGTGAGGGGGTTTTATTCTTCAAAAGAGAACAAGAAACTGAAATCCAATTAGTTTCCTGCATTTCTGAAAACCTGTGTTATGAACAGTGCTGTTCCTGGGAACTTTCTTTTGCTGTGACAAATTAGGGCTTTACCTCCCTTCACCCACAGACCTGTTGAGGAAATTCTAATGAAAGGCAAGTTCATTGAGCTTTTTTATTCCCTCAGTTACAGATAAACACAATGAGAGAGAGAAAAGCAGCATGAGTGAGTTCTGCTCCCCTTAATGCACTATTGTGCACGTGATTGTTCTGTACACTGGAATCACAAAACAGCCATAGATTTTGAATCCTATGAGAATTGGTAGCTTCCTTCATCAGGAATTGAATGTAAGGCCCTAACTAGAAGTATCTGGTATTCCAGAATACAAAACTCCAGTAGATAGATGGCATTGCAATTAAGAGGTTTTACTTTTTCATGCTCAAGAAATAACTTAATTGCTTAGGAGAGCAAATAATTATATTTCTGTAACTACTACCATGAAAATGCAAATTTTTCATTTAAAAATGTTCTGACTCCACATCTGGTGGATACAGATACTGAGTGCAAACACAAATACAGCAGACCCTGTTGCTCTTGATTGTGTTTATCTGCAGGAGCATCTGTCTGTTGGTATTTTCTTCCAGTGACCTGTTCTTACTGAATACTTGGGGTTGTAATTATTTTTTCCTAATAAAAAAAATGATATATTAGTGAGATATGAGAAGTGTGTTTCAAAATAAATGGTTATTGTTCAAAATTCTGAAGTGTTGTGAGATATTGTAAAAACAACCTTCTTTGCTAATGTGCTTTTTATTTACTGTTCTCTCTGACTTGTGTAAACTTACCACGTTTTTGCTCTATTAGGTGTTTGTTTGCTTGTGGAAAGGTTGCAAAGTATATAATACACCTTCAACAAGTCAAAGTTGGTTGCAGAGGCATATGCTGACACACAGTGGGGACAAACCTTTCAAGGTAAGGCTCATTGTAACATACATCATCTCTCATTTTTAGAAAAATTCTCTTTATTTTTCCTAATACAGTATGTTAATTCAAAAATACTATCACTGGAGTGAGCTGAAGAAAAGTGAGCTGAGCTTTCTTCTTTGCAGTAATAGTACCCAAAAGTCCCGTTCTTCTACAAAAGCAGGTGAAAAAACTCTTATTGCTTCTCTGTCCCTGTTTCTTTTAATCTATAAATGGCAGGGAGTGTAAGAGTAAATAGTGCTGAAGTTCAGGGGGTTGGTGCATTTTGAGGTTGAGCTGCTTGCACTGTAACAGTGAGGTATTTTCTCTCATAATTTACACTTGCACATTGAGTTTTGGATCGTGGCTGATGGTGACATTCCTGCTTGAGTAAGAGCTGCTTTTGTTAAATTCAGTGGAAACACTGGCAGTGACTATGGTTCATTCTGTGAACAGAATAAGGAAGTCAGAAATGCAGGACCGGTGACCTGAGTGTATTTCCTGCACAGTATTTTCTAACTTTCTCTTTCTTTCTCCCCTTAATCTGTACCTGCAATTCTAGGTATAGTAGTGTTTATCATTCCCATATCCACCAATCCGTTATTAATGAGCTGCTTCATCCTCTTATGGATACAGTTGGGGCAGTTCATAGCTGTCAGTCCTGGATCACTTGATGGTAAGTCCCACCCACACTACTTCAGACTGAAGTTCTGCCATGTAGGATATGAAAATGAAATAGGATTTGGGGTTTCTTTTGAGTTTAGGTAGCAATTTATGCCTCCTGTTCTCCCATCCCTAACCTCACCAAGTTTTAGTCCCTGTCTTCCCTCTCTTCTCTTTCTCCTCAGGTAAAATCTTCCACTTTGTAAAAAATACATTTTAAGGCAGCTTTATAACTAAAAGTACTTTTCTGTTACAGGAGTTTCTCTCTGTAGTTACATTTTCTATATAGGTTTTAATAATAGTTATGACAGAAAACAAAACTAAATTAAACTCAAAATCAAAAGAGTAAAAATAGTGCATTGCATGTGAAAAAGACTTTTTTACCAAACAGATTTTTTTTCCATACTGAACTGTGCAGTTTAGACTGAAAATTTCTGACTCAAAGTAACCACAGGAAAATGAGTTTTGAGGTTATTGTAGCCTGTGTTTGAAGGAATGAGTTTCTTGGAAGGATAGCATAAGGATCGTACATCCCTGCAAGTTTGCAGATATGGTTGTGCCAGGAACTGATCTAATCTTAAATACTAATCTCTGATTATTAATATTATAATTATTAATAATAGTGGTAATAGTAGCAGTAGTAGTAGTAAAGAAAGCAACCACGAGTTACCAGAGGAAACTTGTACCTTAGGTTTTCTCTATTTGGAATTAAATATTTTGTCTAACTCAAAGTATAATGGCAAGCTTTGTTCTTGGATAAAAGTCCTTTAATAGCTTAATCTGTGTTCTTATTTGGTCTAGATGAAAGGAACTCAATTGTAGAGACACTGGGTTGAAGAGGTGGCCATAGCTCAGAAACCAGTACTATTTCTGAGTGTTTGCCTTACCTAGCAAAACTGAGTTTTTTGGCTAGGCTGGTTACAGCTAGAGCCCTAAAATTGTCCACTGATAATAATCATCTTGTGTTCAATATCTGTTGTTTCACCAGCTGATTTTCTGTCCTTTCTGGTGCTACTGAGGGAAAGAACAAAACATTGGAGGGTTGCAGTAGTTAATCATCCTGGCTCAATGTGTGTCACTGCAGCATTTTTTCATACTGTTGTCTGGAGTCCCTCTGTTTGTTTTTTATCCCTGTATTTCTCAATCTGTTCCTGGGAGCTTTGAATGGAGGATAATTGTGGTCTGAGTAGAATTTTGTAACATCTTTTGTTCCCCTGTCATTTATGCTGAAATAAGCTTCAGGGCTCACATGAGGTAGCCAAGTATGTGAGTGTCTGTGATGGCAATCTATTAATTAGCTGGCTCCTTTCTTCATTTGCTGCTTCTTTTTTTTTAATGCTAACTTTAGAAATCTACTCTGAGACAAAAAACACTTGAAGTGTTGGATATTAGTCTTGACCAGTCCAAGAACAGACTTTTATTAATTGTTTTGTGGCAGCCAGTCAAAAATGGAGCCAATGTGTCCATTTTGTGCATTTAGCTTGTCTCATAAATCTTAATTGCTCACCTTTCAGGGAAAGCCAGATTTTTTAAAGTCAGAGTTGATTTAAAGACCTGTTCTTGATAATTACTGCAGACAAAATATCTCCCAAAACCTAAATTGCAAATGAAACTTCATGAGGGTATACTGAAATCCTAACATAAAAGGAAGGAATCTTTCATTTTGGAAAACTTGCAGGAAGTAATCATTCAGTGTTTCAGTTGAAAAATAATGTTGGGATTTTTGAGGAAAGCTGTAAGAAGTGGTAATGGAAATAGTACAGCTCTGTGCTGTTGTCTGAAGAACTGCTATTTAGAATGTTTTAAAGAAAAACAAAGAATCTTAGCTAGGAAAATGACAACTAGAAAATTGGAAATCTTACTTTTGGAAAGGTAAATTAAACAGTGACCAGAAGAGAGTAATAAGTATATCACAGATTGATATATTCTTACATTTCTAGTGAAAAGAAGAGACAAATGTAGTTTCTTAAATTGAGAAGCATTGGAGACCGTCTCAAACATAACTCCCTTTGGCACAGAAGGATATATCCCTGTCCAGCTCCCCTTTTGCTTGCAAATGGGCTCATTTTATGTAGTTGCACATTTTGGGTTTAATTATCTCTTTTTGTGATACACATGGAGTTGTCCTTTGACTAAAAGCTCCATTCAGCTCTAAATGAGCTGTTCTGCTTTCCTATTGGAAGGTCTTTGTGGGTTTTACCTGCCCTTTCCATTCATTCCTATCAGCCACGTGACTGTGCAGTTCATTTGTCACAGAAATGAAATTGCAAAGGCAAAATGGTTCATATTTTCATGAGTTTTTCCTTTTTTTTCCTGGTTGTGTGGCTTAGTATGTCCCTCTCATCATGAATATTGCACAGAATATGCACAGAAAAGGTAAATTTCCTTATGGATACCTATTTTTGAGACTGTTGTCATGCTAGCTCCTTTTTTCTTTGGAGCAATATTTTGGTAGTGTACATCCAGCTCCTCTCTGAGTAATTTCCTTCACAGTCTGATTTTAGCCAGTCTTTTTCATATTTTTTGTCATTGTGGACATTCATTGAATATAGGTATTCTTTCCAAAGACATTTAGCATGCTCATATTGTACATGATTTTACTGAGAGTTGAGAGAGTAAACCCTCAACATTATTCTTTTTTAGATCTCTTACTGCACAATTTTGCAGCTTTTTAGAAACCAGTGGAATATTGTGGATTATCATCAGCATACAGGGCTGGTCCTGTTGAGGGCTCAGGAACTTGGCTCTCAGACCTTATAGACAGGATGTAAAGGAATAATCTGCTGAGTCAGAAAACATCCTGGTTTCAACAAACTGCCCTTGGCAAGTTGAAAAGAAGTGAATATTAAGATATTCCATCTTTCTTGTCCTTAACTTGGCTGCTACAAGTATTGGAATAGTTAAGGGAGTTGTGACAACCTGTGTTTTCCAGCATGGTTTCTGGTGTAGGGGCAAAATTAAATTAATCAAGTATTACTTGGCACTGAAGGTTACTTGAAGACACATGAAATGAGCTCTTAGATGTTGAGCACAATGAAAGGACAAATGGCAAATGAGCACAAAATAGTGGGAGATTTTATGCAGAATAATTGCATAAAATAAAAATAAAGTAAAAATTTAGGTAATAATACTTGCATGTAGCATTAGGATTGGGGTTGATGATCTCAAAGGTCTCTTCCAACCTAAATGAATCTATGAGGATGCATGTGGGAGTGCTAGCAGCTGCTTCCACCCATGGATTCCAGTGGATGTGCTCTTCAAGAGCAATCATGCAAGGTCTGCTCCTGTGGGGTAAATGTTGCTAGTGACAACAAATGGCAGTGCACAGGTTCATTGCAGGCTTCTCCTTAAAATGGGGGAAGAAAGTAGTGTTAAAAATGAAGTTGGGTGCTCCCTGTAACTTCCAGAATTCACGAAGGGGTGACTGCATTTGATACAACCCTCAGTGTAATGCTTGGTGAAATGTAGAAAACACAGGCGTGCAGCTCCAGTCTTCATTGGCAATTCATGTCTGTTACTCTCTTGGCAGAATATTTTCTGTCCGTCAGAGCATTGCAGATGTAAAATATAAAGGCACTCTGCCCAAACACTCAGATGTAGAGACAATAAGGAAGTTTATCCAGATGTCTAAACTATTTCTGTTAGATTTACTAGAAAAAATTACACATTGAATAACACAAATAGGAGATTTGGTTATTTTGAATTTAGAGCAAAAAGCTGCATTGCTAGATACTTTTGTATCCTGTTTGTTAAAGTCACTGGTCATTACTGCCCATTAATAATGGTGGGTATGGGTACACTGGAGAAATTAAACTTCTTACATGTTTACTTCCTTTCTCTTGAAGTAACATATCCACCAATCCGGACCCAATCTGTTGTATTTCAAATTCAATGCAAAATTTTGAGATTTAGGTTTTGGGGGAAAAATGACAAGATTGGTTCAAAGTTGTGCATAATAGTTGAGTTTGATTTATTAGAAGGCCTCTAGAGATATATAATTATCTGGTGGGAAGCTGATTTGGTGTGACTTACCGTCCAGAGATCCTGAAGTGACAGCCTGAACTGCTCCTTTATCTTTGGAGAGAAGAGACTTTACCCATTAGTAACGGATTGCTGGATATATTATTTTAGAGAAAAAAAAGAACAAACAGGTAAGATTTTTTCATTCTCCTCTTCTACTATTTCCTATCTACTGCAAAGGCATTCTCTGTCATCTTTGATCTATCAGCTGTTGATTATTTGAAGACATTATCAGGTAGTCTCAAAGTACACAGAATCTGAATGTAATAATTTCTGCAAATATTTTGTACTGTGGCTGTAGACTATTAATACACTTTCTGGAAAAAGACAATTTCTGGTTGCAAGTAACAGATATTGAGGATCTAAGGATGTTGGTTTAGGGATTTTGAAAGTAAAACTTGGGTAGAGCAAGAAAAGTTAGCAGTAGCTTCTGTAGGTAATCCATATAGAATATTTGGGATTGTTTGCTCTGTACATGACAAGAAAAAAGTTATGACATCATGAGTAAACCTGCATTTTGTCATAAAACAGTGTTTCCCATCTGACAAGAAGTCCAGTTATGGTTTGAAAAGTTTTAGAAAAGTGCCTGACACATAGTTTGGGCTTTTTTCCCAAAGATGTTCCCTTTTTGTTACCATATTTAACTTGGAATATGATAATGCATGCACTGTACCAAGGCTTTAGGTTATTTTGGACCTATAGCAGGCACTGTTAAAACTAAAATTTTAATTTCTCAGTGTGACTGAATTTCAAGATCTAGGCTGGTTTCCAGCTATTTTTTTTCCTGACGGTGTTTGTGTGATCAAGAGCTGGAATCTGAAGTCAGGAGCACATTAGTGAAACTTAATCCTAAATTTCGTTTATGTGGCTTACTTTCATGCAGCTGCCTTTATGGGCAAGACAGCTATTTCAAGGACAACAAAAAGGAGAGGAGAAAATGTTTAAACTGATGCACACAGGCATTGTAGACTTATCTGTCGATTGGGAGTTGAACAATCTTTCCTAAAAACAAGTGGTTTGGGTTCAAGGTCAGCTTGAGGGGTTTAGCAATCTAATTTAGTGGATGGTGGCCTTACCCACAGTAGGGTCTTGGAACTGAATGACTTTTAAAGGACCCTTCCCACCCAAACCACCCTGTGATTCTGCAAGTGCAGATTTTAAAGAAAGGAAAATAGTGTTTGTGTCAGTGTAGTGTAATGAGATCAGCATCCAGAGTGTGCTGGGACTCACAGGTGTGCTGGGGTTTCTTCCACTCTAAGTCACTAGAATCTAAGTAGACAATATTGCTGTTGTTTGAACATGGGAAATCTTAGGGCAAGGTAAAAAGGCATAGAGGGGGATTTTGATAGAAATCTTCACATTTCTTAAGGTGCTTATTAGTGGGGGAGACAGGGAGGAACAAATACAGTGTGAGGGTTCCTCAAGCTTTTTGTCAGGGAATTCTACATTTGAGTTATTTCATTACATAGAGAACTTTCTCTAACTCTCTCTAAGAATTCTTCCCTTTTAAAAAACACAACAAACACACAAAAAAAAAGTGAAGAACTTTCATTTTTTGCCTGTTGTTTTCTTGAAATCTGTGTACATGTTTTTAGTCCTATAGCAAGTATTAAGCACAGTTTTTCTCATTGTGGACACTGTATTTTACTACTGATCATGGAAAACCAATTGCTAAGTCTGAGGCAGAAATAGATTTCTCAGTTCTGCCAGCACTGTTAAAAAACAGCACAGTTGGGATTTAGGGGCCAAAAGTGGGACATGTGGAGTTCTAAAGCTGTTTTCTTGTCTTCCAATCAAGAAGAAAAATCAATCATATGCATACACAACTAATTGCAGCCAGTGATGAAATGCATGTTCTAAAATTACTTTGCTATTACTCATGTAAGCTCAGAGAACAATAGAAAAGGGTTGTGCTTCCCTCTCCAGCAGTATAATTTAAATATTTCTTTTGCAAATAAAATAATTGCAAATATGAATCAGATACTTATAAAAGTACCAGTAATTGTAGCCAGTACCAGGTTAGTTGCTGCTGTCATTGTATGTTTCTACTTGATTGTTGTTGGATCTTATTTTTCTGTTGAGAGAGGACATTTCCTTTAAATGAGAACTACCATAAATGCTCCTGAAGTAATAGCAGCATCCCAAAATGAATGTATAAATAATTGTTACTACAGCTTGACTGAAGGTAGTTTTAGACAGAACTGTAAGGCAGCTGTGCATTGAATTTTATAGCGTTTACACAGAGCATTGAGCTGTTTCAAATTTCACGTGGGTAAGGATGTATTTGTTACTTCTTCCTTGTCACAAGAAAGGAGGATGTTAGAGGATGTTACTGTTGCCAGATGGAGAGCATTGGAGAGGTGTTGAAACAGTAACAGTGTTTTGAAAGGCAAGGGAATGTTGGTCTATGAAGAGGGAGGTTTGCTAGTGCATTGTTTATTTTTATGCTATACAATAAAAAATATTGTATAATGAAATAATTATTGAGAGTTAAAAATTTCAAACATATTTCAGAATACTTTTTTTGTTTTTCTTTTTAAGAATTGCATGGTCATTAAGAATTTGGTTTTGCTTTAGTGTGTTGGAAGTTGAGTTAGAAAAGTCACAGCAGGCTGTCGAAGCTCCTGTGCCACACAGGCACTGATGCAGTTGTTGTGTTTTTTCTCACTAGTGTGTAGTTGGTGGGTGCAATGCCAGCTTTGCATCTCAGGGAGGACTTGCCCGTCATGTGCCCACACACTTCAGCCAGCAAAACTCTTCTAAAGTTGCCAGCCAGCCAAAGGCCAAAGAGGAATCTCCATCTAAAGCTGGAATGAATAAAAGAAGAAAATTGAAGAACAAGAGAAGACGATCACTACGTAAGTGTTCCGCAGAAGTTCTTGAAAGGTTTGTCTTGGAGTGAAAGTTTCTCTTCACCCTGGTGGTTTCTCTGCAGATTTGAATCTGGTAGGGTTGGCATTCCTTGTGAGGGGAAGAAAACAATTCCAGATTCTCTTTGTGTTTCTATTCAGGGTAAATCTCTGTGTGTCAAGGAAAAAAGATCAGTTTTCTGTGAGCAACAATTGGAGTTGCCAATTGAAAGAAGCTTTTCATTTCAGAGTTGCTTTTTGTTTACTGACTGTATTACTGTTGGAAAGGGTTCTGTGTAGTGCTAATGAGATCTGAAGTTCAGACAGAGATTGCAGATTCATATAAATTAGAGATAAATGCATGTTATATAAGCTCTTTTTTGAGCACAACATTTCGTTTTGCTAATGACAGTTTTATGAGCATAACCAAGATCTAATTTTGGGCAGAATTGACTTGCTATGTTTTTTTAATCTGTCTCCACATAGTTGCTGTTCATTAATTTTATATGTACCAGTGTGCTGAGAGGTGTGATTTGTCATTTAAAGTGAGAACTGCTTCCTCTAGCAAGAAATCATCACTTACCCAGTACCTCGTCTAGTCCATTTGGACCTGTAGTTTGATTCCTGAGTTGTCCTAGAATTAGACTAATAAAATATCAAATTTCTATAGAGATTCTAATCTACAGAAATAGTTAGGAAAGATTAGGCAACTGTTGTAGTATTTCACTTTGGGCTGTAATTGCTTTGGATGTAACTCTCCAGTACCAAACTGACCATTTGCTAATATTAAAGTGTTATTCTGCCACCTGCATTTTAGAAGAGACATTAAAAAACCCTTTAGATTTTTTTCTGCTGGTATGTCAACAGCTGAAGAAAAAACTACATGTATTTTTACTTGTGGTGCAAAATCCATTTTACAGTATTGGAAAGTAGACAAGATACCCTTTTATAAGTTTTATTCCACAGTTTTATCTCTCCAAAACTCTTCTGTAGCAGAACATATAACATATTTATCCATCCTTCTCTCCCTGTGAGGAAATACAGTTTCCAGTTATTCAAATAGTACTGCAATGATGGATTCACATACTAGTGGTCTTAGGTGATTACTCATTATCACACAATTGTGATTTATTCTTAATACCTCACTTGTGTTTTAAGGAAGTTTATGGAAATTTATGAAGCAGTGGTCATGTATCTGCCTTGCATGCAGACCAGCATGTCCTGGGAAGTTACATTATCTTCTGGAATTCTGAAAAGTTTCCTTAAAAATTCTTATTATTCTTAAAATATGTATGAGCAAATTGTATTGTGAAACACATCTTAAAAGTAGAGATTTCAAGAATTCCTCTGGTTTTGGTTCAACATTTAAAGAAATCAGAAAACTGTTCCTGTCCTTTTCAGAATTTGATTTTCAAAGAGCTTTCCCTTTCGCTGTGGAAGTCTGGGTAAATGAGAAGGGAAGGCTGATCAGTGAAGGGTTATGGGCTCACTTTGCAGTATCATTTTGCATCTTCGATGTAATGAGAGAGACATCTTGAGATAATTGCAGCTTCCTAAAGGATCATCATGATTTGTTGACTGTTACTCAAAATATAAAGTTCTGAGGCTGGTCACTTGAAAATTCTCATTTTCAGGAGTTCCTGAGTTGCATGTTACCTTGCTTCTCCACATTGATTTTGTTAGGTGGCTGATTTGATGCATCTTAATTAATTTTCACCCCCCTATATGCAGAAGTAGTTTTTCAGGTTGGCATTTTATTAGCAATTGATAAACATCATATTATATTATTTGACTTACAAGTTTCATAGCAGAGCTTCATAATTAAAACTTCAAATCACCTATTAATATGCTTTAGTTGTAATAAGAATTTGCTGCAGAAGTTATGAATGAATTTATGGCCAAAAAATGGAAATAATAAATATTGTGTGAATGTTAAAGACCAGACTGCAGTATTTGAATGGTCTGCTGTCTTGATCAAGTGTTGCACAGGAGGAAAAATGACAGCTGCTTGAGCAATTTCTTATCTTCTTGCCTCTTGAGACAAATGCAATGCTGGCTGTAGACTTTTTTGCCTTGGGGCAGAAATCATCTCTAACTGAATTGGGAACTGACTACTGTAATGTATTTCTCCAGAGGGTATGTGACCCAGAAATGTATCCAAAGTTGATGGCATTTTCTGCAAATGCTGAGTATTGGCAGCTTTCCTTTCAAACTTTGGGTGGATTATTGTTGGTGAACTGAAGGTGACAAGGGGCTGATACAATCTTGCTTGTCTTTGTTTCTTAGCTTCGTTTTAGTTAAAGAGCGAAGTGTGCAAGTTTGTGTGTTTTGTCTTTACAAGAAGAATGGGGGCAGGCAAAACCTTTATCTAGGAAGCCAAAATAACGCAATTTAACATCATTAAATATTTTCAATTTAGAGTATATAAAGCTAAATACCTAAGAAAGATTTATATGTAGATATTTTAAGTGCCCAAAAGGAGAGATGTTTAACACATGTAACCAGGTTCTCTGCAAGTTCTCCTCTCTTACAAGGACTTAATGATATGGATGTAAACAAAATGCCATTTAATAGTGGACAATCTGTTTAGATCACTTGCAGATAATAATTTGACAGAAGCTGGCAGTTTTTCAGCACAAAACAATTTGTCTCTGAAACAAAAAAATGTTGTCAGTATGTTCTTTCTGCCTCATGGCTTTATTAGACCTTGGCTTTTTTTTAAAGGTGTAAAAGGATTACTAAATATTTATTGACAATTAATGGCTGATACATGCTGTTACTGAAGCACCCTCATGTATAAATTCTTAATAGTTTAAGTACAGCAAATTTATACATTTGCTTCCTGTTTTATATCTGAAGGTAACACCTTTTTGTTAGAGAATGTATAATGGAAAATGAGGCTTTACTGTGGCTGTACGTGATGAGACTACAGTCTTCTAACTGATACTTTTTAAAGAAAATTTCTACTGTTACTTAATTGTTTTTAAGATCTTGCCATTTTAAAGTGTTTTGCTTTTCTTTTGTCCTGTCTTGTGTTTTTATGTGTTTCTAAGTTTGAAAATCAGCCTTTTATTATAAAAGCTTGTTTTACTGGTGGCACCCTTTTAACTGGTCACATTCATGGTGCTGTAGAGATCTTATTTGTCTTAGGAATTTTGATGCAGAACAATTCAGGGTTAGAGTCTGTGGCTTGCTTTCTTTTCTGGGTGGCCTTTTTTCATGTTCTCTCACTCATGCAGAGGGGCTTTTAGAACCAAATATATTGCAAGTGTGCACCTCTAAAATAGGTCACGGTATTGCTGTTCTGAAGCTGTCTTGATTGCAATATTGTCACTTGCTTTTTCATTGCAAAGATGACACTGTAGTTATTAGCATGCATGATAATCAAGTTCACGGGAGGAATATAAGACAGATAAGGAAGCTTTCTGTCCATGAAATGTTCAATGAGACTCTATTACTTATGTAGAGCTTGGTTTTCATTTGGTGGGTTACTGATGTGATGATGTAATTTATTTGACTTAAGGAACTGATGTGTACTTGGAACTTGCATTATTAAGCACGAAGTAAGATACTTACATCCATTTTCTCAAAATCATTTTGGGATAAAGAAGTATAGAAAATACTAACACTTAAGAATAATATAAGTAATTCACACACTTTTGAAAAATTGTACCCTTTCTTCTCAGTCTGCTGAATGTTTTCCACTGCAAATCCTGGAGAAATTTGCTGCATAAACCTGAAAGCAAAATTTGTTGGTTTTTCTCCCTTCTTTCCATCCTCCCTCCTTTCCTCCCTCAGAAATATTTATAAAATATTTATATGCTTGCATCACTGAGCACCTGCAGCACGAGCTGGGGTCCTGCATTGGCACTTAGTGAGAACTCATTGCAGTGAGATGATTGCCTAATTGGCAGTGTCCAGCTGAGATGGAGCTGGGACAGAACACCATGTACAGATGAATGCTTACCAACAATCAGCCCCAGGAGTGCAGCAAGTGCTAGCTCCAAGTGCAATTTGTAGTTCATTTGGAAGTCATGGATACAGGAATAGAGAATGCTGCTGCTTTAAATGAAGGCAGCAGAAGTTTGAATCAATGTTTGTGCAGATTTTGGAGTAATACATAGTTGATAACCAGTTTCTAGTCTTAGTTTTAATTTCAGTGTGTTATTTAATAAATTGCTGCTCTCAAGTAAGGCTTAAAAATGTGAATATTTTAATTCTGACTTTTCAGCTAATGTAATGTATTTACAGTTTTATATGGTATATTTTAAAACTTTTCTGTGAAATACTTCTAATACCATGCAAATATGTTCTTAATAGCAATTATTTTTTAGTGCAATTACTTTTAGTGTAGAATTGATGGACTTTATTTTACACCTTAAATCAAAATTCAAAAATTTTTCTATTGTTCAAGAAACACTTCACTCTAAAAATCCTTTTCTAATAGGAAAAGGCCTTTATAATGCCTACTGGTTTTATACTGGTTGTAAAATCTCAGATGGGTGTTAGCTGTGCTTTACTCATTATAAATTGAAGGTTGATATGTGCTGCATGAAGCTTGTGCTTCTTGGGTAGAAAATGTTTACTAATAGTCCAAGAACATGGAATGGCAACTTTTACATGGAAAGGAATTTGTAATGGCGTGCAATTTTTCAACTGACTGTTCAGCATTATTGAAACTGAAATGAGTGGATGTGGTTGCAGTTTTGGAAATAGCTGTTTAATTCACAGGGAGTGTGTTTTGAGCAACCTTGAATTGTGCTTCTCTAGGAATAATTTCTCCCTCTCAGTAAAAATGATGTTTGCAGTTCTCTGACAAGGTAGTGCTGCTGACAGAAGGATAAATGTTTTACTAATGACACTTCAGACCTGTTTACATGCTTGAATGTGTTTGAATGCTTTCACTGTGTTGAACACTAAGGATCTCTTTTCCTTTTTTCCAGCAAGACCTCATGACTTCTTTGATGCACAAACACTGGACGCTATAAGACATCGAGCCATCTGCTTTAACCTCTCAGCACATATAGAAAGTTTAGGAAAAGGCCACAGTGTTGTATTTCATAGTACTGTAAGTATTTATAGGATGAATTCTGTTTGTTTACCTTTGTGTCTAAAAAATCCAATCTTTCAGAAAGATTTCCGTTTTCTTCTTACTGCTGTAGACATTTAATCAGAAGTAAGCAATAGTGGCTCTTTGGTATTGTTGAGCTGTCCACTGCTGTTAGTAAATGAACTTTTAAGAGGTATTGGTGGTAGTTGTTCTAGCTCACAGATTGAGTGGATTGCAACATTTCCTGATCCATTTGGGGAATGTCTAACAGCAACTTTGTGTTGCAGAAGAAAATTGGTTCTATCTTCTAAATAAGAGCACAGTTCAGATGGCATTTCCATGGTCATGAGTGGCAGTGGTCATTTATCACAAGAAATGTTTTTGGTGTATAATTGAATATGTAAAGATGCTGATCTCAAATATGTGTTTATTCCCTTTGTTCCTCCAGTTTAAAAGATATAATCCTGAATAAATTTATTCCCATCCTCATTTTTTTCTTTTAATAAACTTACCACCAAAATACTGGGGAATTGCTGGAAGGAGGCAAGAACCAAGTGGGGAACTTGTGTTTGGATAGGAAAGACATCAGTATTATTTTAGAAGAGTTCAAAGCAGGGATAAAATACTGAATTGGGGTAGAAGGATCAGAAGTTTAAAAAGTTGAATAACTCAGATTTTCTTAAGCATGTTGGGAGATGAGGGCATGTAAAAGGTGGAGACTTGACTGAAGAAAAGTAAGAGATGGGACAAAATGGGGAGGGATGGTTTTAAATTGGTAGAATAGTCCAGACAAGGAGTGCTGGCTGACATGTCTTCAGCTACAGCTTAATCTTGGTATGGGATTCATACTCTTGAACTACCAGTCTCTTTCCATAAATAAAAGATTTTGTGTGCATGAAGCTTATTTCACCTTGTTCTGCAAGGCTGAATACCTGTAGCCTCTATTGAAGATCTTTTCCAAATTATTTCTGCTGAACTAAGGAACAGATATTACAATGATTGAAAAATGTAACTTATAGGATACCCTGTCATGCCACTCCCAGCTTTTGAAGTGGCTTGACTTATTTCTCTAAAACATTTAAACACTGAACTGTTCTCTGGTTTTAGCTTTTTCAGGTATTTCAGTTCAGTGGCCACATTTTTAACTACTATTTTAACTAGTTACATAGTTTCAATATATTGAAACCTTGTAAGGCAGTAAATTAATCCAGTGAGATGCCTGCGATGCACACAGTTTACAGTGTGAAATTGTTTTCTTTTTCCAGAAGAGGTCAGCAGAACTCCATGTCTGATTTGAGGCCACTGATGCACGTTTGCTTGGAATTTCCATTTTGTTTCTGGGACAGTGCAGGAAATGTAGAGAGCGTAATAAGAATATTTCCAAATAAAGCTGGATTAAGTGGACATCTTCTGGCTGAATTGTGGTTTTCACTTAAAAACCTAAATGGACTTAAGTTCTTTGCAAAAAAATTTTAAGTCTTCAGAGCATATTTATTGCAGACACACAACTTTGAAGTTTGCTTTCTATGAATGTCTAGTAGGACATGAAGAACAACAATTTTTGAGAAAAAAATCTGTAATTTCGTTTTAATTATGATTTTGTATTTATTATAGGTAATAGCTAAAAGAAAAGAAGATTCTGGCAAAATAAAACTCTTGCTTCATTGGACACCGGAGGACATGTGAGTATATTGCTAGTGACACATTTTAAGTGGGGAAAAATTTACAGTGGGACCAGTGAACTGGTACTAAATTATTTTGTGCCTGTGAATATTTGACTTAAAGGTGATATTTTAAAAATGCTTTTCAAAAAGTAATTTAGATGTTTAGAAATTATTAAACAATGAGTTTATTGATTTTTGCTTTCACTTTCAAGTCTTTGTACTTTAATACCAGTTCAGTTAAATTTCCACCGGTATTTTTAATGCGTTTTGTCACAAGTTTCAATTCATCGTGAGAGACAGTAGCTAAAATGTCCTTGTAAAGTAGGCAGTTTTTTAGGGCTACCTTTAGGGCTGGTAGTATTATATCTAACAGAATTCTGAAAATTTTCTTTTTAAAATGAATACAGATGATATTATTTTACAGATAAAGGCAGTTAATTTTAAGATAAGCATTAAGAAGTATGCAACACTGGGAACATGAAAAATAAATAAAAGAGAAATTTTTTTCTAATACAGAGTTGAATGAATTTTTTGCTCATGAGGTGAATTCAGTATTAGAATCTCTGCATTGGAGAGAGGTTGTTCAGACATGTTAAGACATTCCCAAGGAAATTTAGATTTGGTTGGTCAGGTCAGACGAAAAAGGTGTTTTATATTGCTGTTTGCTGCATCTTGGTTGGGTTAGATAGAATGGGTATTTCAGGCACTGAATGATGTAGCTTTGAATTACTGGGTATTTACTTCATCTTGATTATTCCATGTAAGCAGAGGAGATGCCCAGGTATCCTGGCACACACCATCAGTCTGTTACCCTGTCAGGGCACTCACACTTCAGACAGTGAAATGCACTCAGGGTGGTTCCTTTCCACTCCCCTGAGCTGCTTATCAGCCTTCCCCATGGAGCTGGCAGTAGTGATTTAACTTCTACACTGAGTGCTCTTGAGAAACTGCACAGGTTCGCCAGGATGTCCATATGTTTAGGGTTTTGGTCAGGAAAAGTAAATACAAGTTTTTAAGTTGTTTCCTCTATAAGAGAGAAATAAATTCTAGTGGGCTGGGAGGGTCGGGGTTGTTTTGTTGGTTTTGGTTTTTGTTAAGAGCAGGAATTTATCTTTAAAAAATCAGCTTACTGACATGTTGTCTTTCTGTATATTTCAAATCTCTGCATGTGAAAAGTTTTCTTTTTTGCTGTTTGTATCTTGAGCATGTTGCTCACTGAAAATGTCTTCCCAGTGTTGGTTGTCCAAAACCTGATTTTTTGACTTTATTCAAAAAAACTTCTATGATGTTTTTTCACCTTTCAAGATCCATGAGACTTAGTGAATAAATGGATTGCCTGCTGGGTTGTTCTCCCTCCCCCTCTGCCCTGTTGTTTTTAAAATTTTCTTCCTCATTCATCTGAAAGGTTTAATTGGAGAAACTCCTTTTCCTGCTGCGTTAGAGGTTCTGGGTTTTATTTCATGTTTTGAATAGCTTACCCTAAAAATTGAATTTGAGTTGCAGCTAACTTTCATGCAAAGTGAAATAATTTGCAAAAGTCTGTGAAGTTTGGCTTTGCAGAAAAAGAGCCACTACATTTAGTTTTAACTGTTGGGCTTCTCAATTCGAAACCTGTTTTAAAGACTTAGACACCTTAATTGCAAACTCCTTCCCCAACCTGAAGTTAATCTGGCTTCTAGGACATGTAGAAAATTTTTAAAACCCCACCAAAAACCCAGAGAGGATAATCAAACAATTAAATTCAGCAGAGTTGGACCATTTTGTCTTTGAAACCTTTGAGCTTGGAGCAAGGAAATGAGAGTAACTCAAAGCTCAGTGCCTGCAGTGTGTCCTGTCCTTTAATTGGACAGAATCAAAGAATTTCTGCCAGTGAAATAAATTATTTTTAAAGGTCTGGTTGTTTTTTCTGTTACCCATTTTGACATTAAATTGTTACAGTGGAGAATGTAGTGCCATTATCATTGTACACTCAGAATATATTTCTGGAATGATCTAAATTCTCTTCAGTGTTTTGTCAAACCGAGAACCTGAAAAACTTCAAAGTATAATGTGTAACGATTGGCTGCCTATCCTCACTCTGGTGAAGATGCTTTTTAACCAGGGAAATGGGAAATTTTCTTCATATGTACTAGTTTACCACATAATGTTATGGTAAGAAAACCAGTTGATATTTTTTGAATATTTTTATTTTATTTATTTATTCATAGTCTGCCTGATGTGTGGGTAAATGAAAGTGAGCGACATCAGTTAAAAACTAAAGTAGTTCATTTATCAAAACTACCAAAAGATACTGCCTTGCTTCTGGACCCAAACATTTACAGGTAACATCTTCATTTTGCAACTTTCTTTACTTGAATGTAATCTTAAGCCTCACTTAACTTTTTGACGTTGGAAAATCAGGATTGCTAATATATTATACACCAGATCAGGGAGCCTTGGTACTGTACACGTCCAGGAGTTAAGTTCTGAGGTCTTAAGTTATTTCAGAATTACTTCTTGAACTAAACTCTAGTGACTGAGAAACGGGGAATGTGTGTATTTACCAAGTGTATTTTACTTTTTTGTGCTTGGTGTACAGAAATTCTAGTAAAGGAAGTACATACAGTGGAATCCTGAAAGATCACTTCTGTTAAGATCACATACTGGTTTGTATACCAATTTTTTTAAAGTCCAAATTTATCTTTCCATATTATATTCAACTGTAATACATGCAGTATTACCTTGAAACTTGTACTTGTGTTCAAGTACTGTTATTTTTTATTACAAGATTCTTTATAGGGGGACAAAAGGGAACAATTCATGTTACTTGTCTTTAAGCTACTTTCACATTTCTGTTTTTAGGCCCTCAGATTGGCTTCTAATCCATCTGGTTTCTAATAATTTCCTGATTCTCCCCCCCCACCCCTTTATTACTGCTCTCCCATGATTGTCAGTACCCACAGTTCTGTGTGTACAGTTTTTAAAGGTAATCTGAAATGCTTAATTCATTCTAAAATTTTGAGCATCCATAGATCCATATGTGATTATATTAAAAATCCATGAAAATGGCTTTTGGAAAGAAAGTTTATCATAACAGAAGTTCAGTGTTCCGATGTTTCTTCCTTAACATCCAGTGACCAAGAGTCTCAAGGAGTAAATAAAACACTAATCTGAGGTCTTTCAATGCAATAAGCCTTTCAGTTCACCTTTAATACTCAGTGTATTTCACTAATCAAATTAATGAAAACTTGCTTTATGATATGAAAACCAATCCTACTGTATTTGCTATCTTTGTAAATGCGTTTTAAGTACTTACCTTAGCCTATGAATCATTGCTATTAATGGTAAAATCATAAAAATGTTATGGTGAGATTGGATTGTGTGTTTTAAAACTGCTTAACAGAGTGACTTTGATAATCTAATTGAGGCGTTAATAATTTTATATTGATTACCTTCGCTGAGCTTGATAGATTAATTTGCTTTGAAAAGAAAAAAATAGCCTTTTAAAATAAAAATTTAATGATCTCTGGATTAAGCCCTTGGAGAAAAATTAGCAGACCTTTCTATCTCTCCCAAATAAAATTAAGGTCCCCACATGTAATGTTGTGCTCTATTTTTAGCAGTATGGATCAGTCTGTGATTGAAATGAGCTTTTGGGACCAGCTAAGGGAGCTTAATGATGTAAATTTTAAAACCAAAACTTCAAAAAAAATTTTAAAAACTAAAATCTCTTTTCAAGAGGAAAGGGTAGTTAAAGAAATTCAGTGGCAGCTATCAATGTCATGCTTTAATAGAAAGTCTGAAATAATTATCTGAAATGTAGACTTTAGTGAGATCATCTGAAATGGCTCTTGGTTTTAATCAAATGAAAGTAGACTTTGTGCAGTCATGATTTCATAGTGCATTCAGCTGACCAATGTATACATCACAGGGTCTTAACGTAAAGCTGTACCATCTCCTTTTACAGAACGATGCCCCAGAAGAGGTTGAAGAGGTAAAAACCAAGCAAGTGGGGACACCTGCAGTCTTAGTCACTGACAATGGATTTAGAAATAAAGTTGCACATTAGTCAAATCCCATCTTTTTTTTTTTCTTTTTTTTCTTTTGTTTTTTTCTTTTGTTTTTTTTTTTTCTTTTGTTTTTTTTTTTTAGAGAAATATTTATGCTTAGTGTAAACATTCTGTGAATGAAGTTGATGCTTCTGTGGAATATATTAATATATTACTGTATATCCACATTTTCATGGAATGGTACAGTGGGAGACTGAGCAAACACTCTTCTGGCAACTTAGTGGAACAACTAAAAGGCTTTGCATGCTTGCTTCTTTAAGCTGCTTTTTTCTTTAGTGAATACAGTAGTCTATATTTGATGAAAAGAAAAAGAAACCATCACCATTTCCTCCCGATTCCCAGGAGAACTGTTAAACAAGCTATTGGGCTTCCTGTCAGTGTTAACTAAACCTAACACATGCCAGACAATAGAACAGCTACCAAGGGATGATCCTGTTGCCCTTTGAGTATGGTGGATAGTAATCATTCGTCATTTGTGATCTTGTGTCCTTTTGCAGCTCCCTAAAATATGTTGGATTATGGTGTTGAATCAAATGTTGATGGAATGCTTGTCTTTTCCAGTCAACTCTGAATGCATATAGTAAGGTGGCAGGATGTTCAGAGTGTTGCAGTCTGTCCGACCCCTTTGCAGGAGTAGTGTGGTGTGTTCATCAGGTCTGCTTTGGTGTGATCCGTATCAATGGATGGGTTTGGGAAACCTCAGTGTAAGCAGTCAGTGTTACTGGTGATTTATTTTGCTTTTTTGACCCTCTAGGATCCCCACTCACTTGTAAAGTATACTTTATTTGGCCTAATGTTTTCTAGATGTAAAGAAAATGGTATTTTTTAAAAAAAATTAATCTAGAAATTCAATCCTTTATGCACCAAAGTTGGCTTTGAAAAGGAAAGTAAAATCATTTTCTTGCTTAATAAGCAAGGAGCCGTGGATTTTTTTTAACTGACAAATAGAGATGCGTCTAACCTGTTAGTCTTTGTATGGAGACAAAAATGTTGCATATAGATAATAGGACATTGCTTGTAAATATTTCAGCAGATTTGTAATATATTTTTATATTATGAAATGTACTGTAGATGTTTTTCTAGAGGCATGAAAGTTAAAATGTATATATTACGGTAGAAATAATATTGAAGGATATTGTAATTCACTAGTGCTGCCAGAAGAATTGTTTAAAAAAAGCACCTTCCTTAACAGTAAAAAACCTTCTTTTACATACCTAAGGGACTATATACTACTGTTAGTATCTGTTGTAAGAACAAAATTACATTGAACATCCTTCCCAGAAATCTTAGAGGGATGAATAGTACCCATAATTAATTCATGGCACTCCTTTCTAATAGTGAACACAGAATTAGTTTTTTCCTTACTGTCGGAAGGAACTAATATGTAAAATTTGTATGGATATATGCAGTCAAACTGCAGAGTTAGTCCTCCTTATTGGGGAGGAATTTACTACAGTGAAACTAATAACCAGCAGTTTTTACACTAAATTTTTATTAAATAGATTAAGACTTAAAGTAACCCTTTGGTTGCAGAAGTGAGCATATCCTAATGTAATACAAATGCGTTCTGCATTGGTACTGACATAAGTCTTGCTTAGCTCCAGTGGGTTAAAAATGTTACTTATATACACAAAAAAATAATCTTATCAAGGATATGAAGTGCAGATTAAAAGCACCACTAATATAAGATGTTCTGGAATGGTTGTTTAATAAGGGTATTATTCATAAAATCTGTAGTGACGTGACTTTATTTTTGGAAGAAATGCAGTGTTTTGGTTTTTTATTTTTTTTTTGCTTGAGCACTTCACCTACTGCTTTTTCTGTACCTATAAAGTAATCCGTAATCTTTGTTTCTTTTTTTTGAATTTGTTATAAAATTGCCAAATAGAAGTGTTTCAGATATAGTTTGTATTTGTATTTTTTTAATTTTATTGCTTCATGAGTTTCTTGTAAGTCATTTATAATTGACAGATGATTGTAGACCTTGCCTGAGTATTTTTTCTAATAAAACAAAGCAAACAAACCTCATATGCTTCACAATTGTACAATTTCAATGGAGTTTTCAAAAACAAATATAAAAACGATGCTGTTTCCTCTGTAAGTTGTAACATACACCTTTACAGAAGGAGGAATTCATGGATTTAATGTGGTGTTCCTGTAAAATGTGACTTCTCCTGGGTTTGAGAAAACTATTACCTGGTGTTCTCATGGCAGAGTTTCTGCTTTGGAAGGAAAAATCAGTTTAAATAACAAACAACTGTGAAGAAATGGATACACTGGAGTTAGTTAAACTTTCCATAATATTCAAAAGGTAAGTGGACATTTGGCTGGTGTTTACCTTGTAGTTATGGAAGTGAATTGCTAAAACTATTTATGCTTGAAAGTTACTTGCATTCTGCAAATTTTGGAATTACTTGGTGGTGTTTTGTTTCAAATGCCAGTCTGTTCTCTAAAGCCCTGCCACATTTTTTTGTGTGCCCCTGGGTATATTTCACTTTTGTTGGAATACCAGGTAAGTGGAACTGCCACTGTGTACTGGAGGGCACTGATCATGTTTTTATTCGGAAACTAATCTTACTCTTACTCTTGAAAAGTGTTTCTGAAATAGTTGGCCTCTCCCCTTTTAAGTAATTCCATGTGCTTTGTTTTGAGATGTTTGGGATGTAACATTTAAAGGTTTCTCCCTGTCTTTCTCAAGAACATTTTCCAGACATCTACAGATTGCATTCCCTCCCAGCTTGAGTGTTTATTTTCTTTGTAGAGAAATGTCAACTCCTTGAAAGTCACACTTTTCAGAAGTTGCAGTGCACACAAATAACTATGTTCAAACCCCCATTCTTTTGGAATGTGTTGGCTTGAATTGTTCAGTTTTCAAAAATGGAATAACAGGATTTTTGAGTGAGGGATTGTGTCTTGGGCTTGAACACCAGCTCTGCCTGCTAAGTGGATGGAAATTCGTGTCTAGGAAAACTAGCTGGCATTTGGGCATAGCACACAGCTGATTGTTTGATGCTAGATCTTACTCTGTTTGCTAATGCACGTAATAATTTGTTTATTAAAGACAGAGCGGAAACAAATTGGTATTTTTCTTACACTTACTTTGAGTATAATTTTCTCAAGTTACTGTGGGTCTTTCAGATTTTTGCCAAAATCTCCAATAGGTTGCATTATATTTTTCCTCTATAGTCCATGAAGTAATTATATAAAATTGAATTTCAAATTGAATTGCACATTAATTCTGGACTGGCTTCACTTGGAACAAACAGGTGAATTGTGTTCAAACATGCATTGTTTCTAATAATTGAAATTCAAGTGGTTGATTTCTGTGCCCTTCAGCTTTTCAGTACTGTGTATGAATTAATTAGTGCAAAAGACTGGTCTTGTTTAATACTTCAGCCTGAAATGGATGGTTTACTCTCACTTAATGCTTTCCTGCCTTGACATTTTAAACTTGTGAGTGAACCTATTTTAAGTATTCCTCTTGTCATATTAATGTGCGACAAGTACAACAGAAAAAAAATCCTATAATAGGAAAGCTGGCATTTAAAAAAAGCAGCTGAATGTATGGCTTCTTTCAGCCATTGGTGTTTATTTATTCCAAGCAAAGAATACTCTGGTAAACTTTGTTGAATCAACTTTTATTAAAAATTCTGTATTGTGTTTTGCGGAAGGGGAAGACAAGCACCACCTGCACTACTGCTGTGAGCAACACAAAACCTGAAAGTTGTTTAATTTGTAATTTCTGAAGTTACTTAAAAATAGGTACCAGTTCAGATACACAGCAGCTTGTTGTCCTTTCAGGGGTGATGGCAGGACTGGGAGTTATTTGTCATTCCCAGGGTTCCTGGTGCTGAGCTGTCCTCATGGAGTGACCGGCCCAGGAGTCAGTGTTATCCTGGGTGCAAACCTGGATAAAGAAGGGAAGAAGGAGATGCTGCTGTGAGTTTGGTGGCTGTTGGAAGGGTGAGAATTCATGCTACTGTGCTCAGCTCTTGTGGAGGAATAGAAGGTAAGAGAATAGTGCAGAAGGCAGTCTCACACCTGAGGAGTTGCAGCTGCACTAATCACCAAGATTAGGAACATGCCTGCCCTTAACAGGCCGCAGCTGTGTCCAATAAGGAGACAAGTGCTACAAAAGAGTGGGTTAGCTGGGTGAGGAGAGAGTTGGAGTTTGTTGGCTGTGCTGTGATGAAGAAGGAGTCAGTGCTGTGAGGAGCTGTCTGTGAGAAATCACTGACAAGGTATGGGAGCTTTGCAATAAGATGACAACAAGCCCTAGACTGGAATGAACTGTAGTCTAGAGATTTAAGGCTTATTTTCCCTTCTCTCCCACATACATCCACGAATTTATCTCTAACTCTTACCTAGAGGAGTTAAAATCAGGATATGTCTGATGTGGTAATGTAACTTACACTGGAGTAAAGAAATGTAGTTCTAAGGGTAAAGAGAATACAATGGTGTTGATTACATAGAAAAAGTGGGCTGTTGGTTGTCAGCCAGTTGTGGATAAATTCAAGTCCTGCAGTTGTTTGTGGAGATTAATATGCTGTGATTGATGCTACATTATTTGTTTTTTCTAATTTTAAAACTGGCCCTTTGAACTTTTGTAAATCCTCCTCAGTAGTAAAGCAACAAATACTAGTAATATGATAAATCTGTTTATTTCTTCCCAAATGAGAGATAATTGCTGATAACATCCCCTTGGCTTGGCTTGTGTGCAGGAGATTTGAGTCCTGTCTGTTGGATGCTGTTCAAAAGAATTTTCAGATTTTAATGTCCTTGGTGTTTTGCCTGTGTTTGTAGCCTCAGTGGAGGATGGGAGATCTCACAATGATTTACTGTGAAGAACTGCTTCTGGTTTGAGACAGTCAGTAGCTCTTCTGACTAGTCAAGGGCTACTGACTGCCTCAAAGGGTGAGACTTGGAGAAAAAGATAAACTTGGAGACCTTGTGAAATGATGAAGGAATATCCCTGTGGTCAGCTGCCCTGGCTCTGTCATGGGCACCCCCAGCCCACTCCCTGGCAGGGCAGCATGAGAAGCTGACCTGTCCTTGACTGAGTGTAAGCTCTGCTCAGCAAAAAGTAAAAAATCAGTGTGATGCCAGCACATTTCTCATTCTAAATCCAAAACAGCGCTCTACCAGCTACTGGGAAGAAAATGAGCTCCATTCCAGCCATAACAAGGTATAGGACTAGAAATTGAATGGCCTATCCAGACTCTGAGATCTCCCTTTTCTCACTGTCATTGCTCAGTTGTGTTTTTTTGCTTGTTTCATCCATGAAACATCGTGTCTAAGCTCATGTGGGATTTGCACAGGCATATGGAGTCTGACCAATGCCTCGTTGATTTTAGGAGGACATTGTTATGGATATTTGACTTGTCTGCCTCTGTTCAAATCTCCTGTGTGAAACCCAGATTGTGAAATCAGGGGGAATGGATGGATTACTGAAATCAGGGGAACATGATTTTGCTTGTGATTCATTTAAGCCAAAATGCTCAGCATGAGCCACTTAAATGTGTCTAGGCACTGAAATATATGCTTGGATTTACATAATTTCAAGGCCAAAAAATTAGTAAATGTATTGTTTTGGGAGCAAGGCCTTGGAATGTGAGATTCAAGACAGCGCCTAAGCAATAAAAGCATTTTAAACACTTTGCAGCTTTTACTTCCTAGTGAAAATGAGGTAGGGGCTTGGACCCTGCTTGCTTGTTCTTTCTTCTTGCCAGAAATATTCTCTCCTAGAGCATGGAAAATAAGTCAATTACACTTAAAACCGTTTATTGCAGAGCAGATGTGTGCATACAGCAACTGTAGCTGAAAGCCTAAGTATTTAATTAGCAATTGCCTGTAGCTGGATTCTTTCTTTTTAAACAAGTGAGGAGGTAGGAAAGCAGAAGAGGATGTCAGGAGACATTCTGCTGACAGTGAGGAAGTTCATGTGTAATTACTTATTAAAAATTTCCCTCTGCCTCTGTCCTCAGAGCCATCATGTGGTGTTGCTGCTTTCTCATTGTGCTGTGCAGCCACGCATGAGTTCTGTGTCCTCGCTGCCCAGACACCTGTGCTGCCTCAGTCAAGTGACATTTGATGGGGTTCTATGGTCTGAAGATAGATCTGAAGGTTTTCTAATAATCCTGTGCTCATCTGGTAGTTTTGTTGTGGCTGTTCCCTCTGCAGTTGAGAGTTTGCCATTGATGTGGAGACTAAAGATTAGTGTTTTGGTCAGAGCTCAGAGTGGGGACAGACTTTCCTCATGGGCAGAGCTGTGTATGTTGTAAAAATTTCAGAGAGCTGATTTGTGGATAAAATGTGGCCTCTGTCTTAAAATAAGCTGCATTTCTTTTTGTTCAGAAGTGAATTGTTGTGGAGGAAAGGTGCAAACAAAAGCTTACCTTGGCTGATGCCTCATCTGGCTAATTACTACAAGCTGTACAAACTGCTCACAGTAGTTACTGATGTACTTATCTCCTTGAACCCCCCTTTTTTTTCTTCTTGGCTAAGATGTTTGATAATTTTAATCTTAGAAGGTATTTCATAATTTAATAACTATTACATGGATTCCAGTGGGAGCTGATTTCAGCAGTAGAGGATTCAAAGATATTTTGAGCTGGAAGACAGTAAATACCAAGACATGCAGCCACACACTGTGCAGTTTACAGAAAGTACAAATGATGTTCCTGTCCCACCCCACTGCTCTCCCAGGTGCTCAGATCCCACATGTCACAGTACATTTCCACTGTGTGTGTTTTAGGATCAAATCTAATTTCACAATGGTCTGTAACCAAAAGGTGGCAGCAGCCTACCACACTAAACTCTGCAGAAATTAATGTATCCCTTGGTGCTGAGACTGCTAGGTGTTTTTCTTTTCCAAACCAGCCTCCTTGTGTGCAGTTTGGTTTTCTGATACAGGATGCAGCTGTGTTAATCAACTACAGCTCTCCTCACTGCTTTTCAGGTTGGTCTGCGTCTCTCAGATATTGGAGAGGAGAAGAGAAAGAGCCTTCTCTTTTCATAAAATTGACTCCCAAGACTGAAAATTCTTGAAAGGAGTTCTGTTATTACCCAAGTACTGAAAAGATTGAACATTATAGCATTTTGTAAAATGTGTCTAGGTAATTATGGTGCTTGGGCACTTCCTTCTCTGATTACCTTTTCTTTGCCAGTGATGCCCAAGATTGCACATTTCACTGCCTGATTATTTTCCTTAAAGGGGCATGGCAGGCATTCTGTATTTTTTGTTCAAGTAGGTTGCATATCAAATGCAGTTGTTTAGGTAATCAGATTACTGGTGGTTGGGCTTTTTTCCCTCCCTAAATGAAACATTGGGTAATTTCAGCATGAGCTAAAAACAAACATGCTCAAACCAAACAACTTTATTGTTCCTGTAAATTGCAAAGCTTTTCCGATTACTATCTACTTTGTGGAAAATGCTGCTGGAATCAGAACCATGGCTTCTTCTGTATCTGAGTAATCCTTTCACAGGAAAGTGAGTTTTTTGTCTGTAAGATGGGTAACCATGTACAAGGCAGGATTAAAGCAAACTTCCAAAACTCACAGCTGCAGTTGCAAAAAACACATCTGAAAAAACGTGTTTTTACACGAAGTGGTGTTATTTGGTTTGCTTTCTGCTGTATTTCTTGATTGGTCTTGGGTCTCTATTGGCATCTGCTGTTTTGTAGCAATGACCTACATCACCTTTATCCTTTAGTGAGTGAGAGCTGCTGGGATGTGGTTCTGTTCCCAGTAAGGAAGGGAGTTGGTTTGCATTGCTGCATGAGTGGTGCAGGATGATGCAGTAAACACAGAGCTGCTGGCATGCCCAGGGAAGTGGGTGAGTCACCATCCCTGGAAGTGTTCAAAAAACACAGATATATTACTGAGGGCATGGTTTAGTGATGAACAAGGCATCTCTGTGTTGACAATTGGGTCTTAGAGATCTTTTCCTACCCTAACTATTCCATGTTAGGGTAATGTGCAGTGTCTCTCTTGCTTATGCTTAAAGCCTGAAATTCAAGCTGCCACCTCAAAAACTGTCTTGCATGGCTGCAGGAGGAAGGACACAGCAGTGGATAAGCTGTGCCCCTCATCTAACCCAGGAACTGCAGACTCTGAGCCTCCTCTCATCCCAAACCCTCTGGCTGGTGCTCTCATTGTGTCATTGAGCAGTTGCCTGGAAGCTTGCCAGGTTTTCACCACCCTCTGTGGCTTTCCAGGGATTCCAGTAATGTCATTGCCAAGTTTCTGGTGCACTCCTGGTTAGTCTTGGGCTCTTTGAACTTTCAGGTAGGGCTCAGTACACTGTGTGCAGTGGAGTGATACTTTCCAGTTTCTGGACAACAGTGAAGGTTAAAAATACATGAGATCAAGGGCAGGTAAGTGTGAAACACAGGCAACCCCTCAGTGTAGACTTAAATCTCACTATTGCTATGGCAAGGTCTTGCAAGGGAAAGGTGATAAGAGCAAAGTGTTTTGCACAGCCTCTTTTCTCTGCCTGCAGGTGCAGTTCTTGATTTGATGGGGAGTGGACGTGTGTTTGTTGGGGGCTTGGTGGGGGAGGGTTGGCAAACTTCTCAGCTATGGAAGAATTTATTGAACAAAATTCAGTGTTGTTCAACTCAGTAGTTACCCAGAATGGGTGAAAAACACTGCCAAAGGAGAAGTAAAGAATTTATTTGCTTGTTCTGCCATCATGTGAAAGGCAGATCAAGGGATGATTATGAATCTAGAAATCATGGGATAGGGGTTAATGAGTCACAGTTGAAAACTGGACTGAGGTGTTCTGGGGGATTTTTTGCAGTGATAGATTTTTTTTTTTTTTCACATTTGTGCAAAGTAAGTTGTTTTCAAATGATCCATGTGGTTTTGAGGGTTTTTTTGATATTGGCAAGGTGCTCAGCAGAAGTTGCAGAAGAAATCAGATTGTGTGTAATCTATAGTGCAAGTTGTTTTTTCTTTATCTACAAGCTTTCTAATCAGCATCTTTGTCTAAGTGGAAGGTGCACTTACTCTTCATGTGGATTTCCTCCCTGCCCCCAACAGCAGTGGCATCACCTCATAATTTTTAGGGTTTGAGTTCTATAACTTGGGTAACTATTTCAGGTTCATCCCTGAAGTGCCTCCTGAATGTGAGTTCACAAATGCTGAGTAACAAAGTCACAGAGTGCCTGTGTACCATAAAGCCAAAGGTCAGCTCATGTAAGGGGGGATTTGAGTCATAATAATGTGTGTTCCATCTCCTTTGTGTGTTTCTGTCAACTTTATAGTGAGATGTGTTGTTTTGTGGTCTGCACAGCCAAAAGGAGCACGTTTTTCCTATTTTTTCTTTTCACAAACAAATCCACTGGTTGTCATGCTGTACACATGACAGTAATCTGGCAGGTGGTGGTGAGTATGTCACCAAGTTCTGGCTGCATACTTAGGAAAGGTTCAGGCTTTCATGGAGCTTAGGAAACTCTTGAAATTACAAGTCAGTTAGTGGTGTATCTTTTTTGTGCTTGGTCACCATTTGTTTTCAATTATGGATAACTTTTTCCAAAGCTGATTTCATTCCAAGCAGTGCCTAAGCATGAGATCAGTGAGGAGAAATGATTTCTTGGGCAGGTTTTATCTTTCCAGTGGTTAATTTATCACTTCTGTAAATAAAGAATAATCTGAACTCTGCATTCTTTTGTATTTCATTGTTATAATTGAGCCGTGCCAAAGAGTAGCGACAGGCAAGATACTTTGCAGTCCTATAAAGAAAAAAAATTGCCAAGTGATAATCCCATTTTTTATTCCAGATGGATGAGGTGAACCATTTCATATCCACCATAATTACAGTTTATGAAGCAGCCAACTCAATACACAAGCTGCCATCTGCACTTCATCAGTTTCTTTTATAACAAGGGACAAAGTTTTAGCTGTCAGTGAGACAGATGATGTGCATTTTGAGTGATTGTGTATTTTAAAAGTATAAATCCAAAAGTCAACATATCCTTCTGTTCTCATGTACACTTTCTTCCTCTTTCCTCTTTTGAAAGTCAGTTGGCTTCAGTTTGGGAGCTTTTTTGTGGTCATACCACAAAAGAAGCTGAGCTGATTTGGTTTTGGTTTGGGGCTTTTTTGTTGGTTGGTTTGGGGTTTTTTGGCAGGAAAGGAACAGATGGTTCACAGGGAAAAAGCATGAAAGGTACTCTGGCATTGCCAGTTTGCTTCTATTCTGACCTTTGTTAGATTTCCAGTGCTTAAACATCCTCCTTATCTGGAGGCTTTTCAGGACAAATCTGGGGTGGTGGTAGAGCAGAAAAATCATTTCATGTGCACCCTCTGTTAGTGTCCAGCAATTTCTTCTGTGTGGGTTGTCATGATTCAACATCCACTCCACAGTTTTCTGTTTTTGCCCTGCAGCTGCAGTCCCCTGTGCTTCCTCTGCCTCCCTCCCTCTGGGGCCAGCTGTGCTGGAACTTCCCAGGACACCAGTGAGCACCGAGGGTTTGGAGGCAAAGCCCTGTGTTCTGTTACTGCAGGGTTTAATGAACTCATTGGCAGTGATGCCTTGTGCAGGCTGGGCAGTGTTACAGAATAAAGCAGGGATTTATTGAAAGGATTTCCTCCAAGGATGCACCTTGGGCAGCACCAGAGCCCAGCCAGGGCTGCACCCAAGATGAACCAAAATGGCCCCAAAATGCACGGCCGGGCACGGGCTCTGTCCCTGGGATCAGTTCTGCTCCATTTGCACCTTGCAGTTCATTGTCCCATTCCAGCTTTAGCCCAGGCAGTCCCACCCTGCTTGTTTTTCTCTCTCCAGCCCACGGGGTTTGTGCTCCTGGGCTGAGATTGGGATCATTTGTCCTTGGTGCCCAGCTGGAGCAGGAATTGTTTTGTGTCCCTGCTCTGTGCACAGAGCTCACCATCCCATAATACAAAGCTCAGACCCACACACCTAAAACAGCACAGAATCAGAAAAAATAAAAGCTAAACCTGAGGCATCAGCAGTAGGTTTGTACCTTTTCCTGGTGCTGGCAATCACAGGGACACCTCACCTAAGCACAACATGTTTGCCAAAGCTGATGGAATTTGGTCCTGAGTTTAACATCACCAACTGGGAATGGGGAAGAAGGAGGAGTGAAGAAATATGTTTCTTACCACCTCCTTCATAACTGCTTGAAACTTTAATTCTGCTGATCCACACTGAATATCAAAACGTGTTTTCAAGCTTCTGTTCCATAGCAGCACAAGTGTTACACTCTAACAAATCAGAAAGACTCCTTGCTGCTTTTAAAAATTGTTACAAAAAAGTAGCCACACACACTTAATGGGTGTTGAAATGCCACAGAAGTGTGATGTGGGGATTTGTGTGACTTGATGCACAATTGACTTCAGAAATCTATATAAAAAGTAAATTGAGACCCAACACTTGGATATTGTTCTGATGGTCTACATCTGATCATTTTTATTTCTATTGATTAGCATACACAGCTTTCCCCCCTCTATTTCCTAAAACATTTAGATTAAAGAAAATCCATTTTATCTCAAGTCTTCTACAGGGGAAAGGGTGTTTTTGCTTACTGTTCAGATGAGTTTTATCAAGAAGTGACTAGAGAAACTTAGGGTTTTTTCCAAGACAGAGATATAAAGTCTGTCTGCTGTGTACATGAGACCATCTCTCTTTGCTGTTCAGCTTAACCTAATCCTACCTGAGAGAATTAATGTGTAATCATCTGGGTGCTCTGTGGTGGTTTTGTTGGACAGGTGGTTTCTGAAGATGGACTTCTTTTGTCAGTGCATCTGGGTCTAAAAGAGTGAATTTTCTCAAGGTCTTGCACTGATGCAAGATGTGAATTCCTGAGTATATTCCTGTGAACTCCTGTAATTTGATGTGCTGTTGATTTTCTGCAGTGGCACCAGGGCTTTTCCTCAGCCAGGTGTATGTGAGAAAGGACATGATACCAGACTGGGAGGTGGCTGGGATAAAGGTACAGATCCCTTTGTGCTTGTTATGCAGACAGGCTCTGTTTTTCTCAGAGTAAAATCAGCTCGTAGTTCTAATGTATTACATCAAACTGTATTGGATGTCCTGTTTGGATGCGTGGATTTTTTTAAAAAGAACACTTTTACAGTTAAAGGAGGAAACAATAAAGGTCCAAAGCCTAAAGCAATGTCTTGGATTTCTTCATCACTGAAGAAATTCCCCCTCACCATCACTGAGGGGAAAAAATGCCCACAAATCACATAGAAAAGGCAACTTGTCCTGCTTTTCATGCCTCGTTGTGCCCCTCGTTTGCCCTACTAGTCAGGGGACTCTTGGTTACCTCTGCATGAACTTCTGGGTTCTGGCATGATTGCTGGTTTTGCTGCATTCCTGGTCTGTTTAATACTGCTAGATAAACGACCCCAAATGACTCCAGTCTTCTGGACCTGTTCACTATTATTAGCAAGGTTCCATGAGAAATCCAGGGGCTGATGCATTAAGCAAGTCCTTCAGTAAACACAAGTTATCGGGAAGTCCTGTTTTAGCAGCAGAGAGTACAGCATGTCTAGGGCCGATGCTGGAGTTAGCTGTGCTAGAATTTCTAAATTAACAAAGTATTCACTGTGCTACGCCTGTTTTATCAGGCAGCTGCCTTTGAGATGATTACGTGAAAGGAAAAAATTCTGTAAGGTTTTTTTTTTTCAGCTCAGGCTTTGTTTTGCAGCCCTGAGATAGTGATAGATTAACTAGGCTTAGCCTGGAGTGTGTGTGTAAATGAGAGACAGCAGGCTCTCATGCATGAGTAAGAGTACATGTAGTAATGGCCAGCAGGCTGCTCCTGCTTGTAACACAGCAATAAAACATGAGGCACTGGAAATTGTATCTGCCTGTAGTACACCAAACCACAAGGTCAAATAAGGTTTGAAGCCAGGCTGCAAAAGAGAAGCTGCACTCCAGCATGCTGCTGTGTGAGAAATGTCTGTCCCTTCCTTCCTCCCTGTGATTCCTGCCTTATTGATTGCTCTGAAGGCACAACACAGAGCTTTGCTTTGTGTCTAGGTTCTTAGAAGGAGGCACAGGGTGAGTGGGTATGTGTGGAAACCCAGGGCACTGGGAATATTTCTGTCTACTCTGGGGTGCCCTGACTCCCAGTGGAACACTGGCTTTAACCCTCATTCATGGAGAAAGTTTCCTACACTTGATAGACTGGAATCCACAAAAGTGTGAAATAGATTATAGAGAGTAGTGTAGGTGCATCACTTGGTGAGAAATTGAGGTTTTGGGATCTTTAGTATGTTGTGGATGGAAGCAAGATGGAGGGCACAGGGTGTTGTCCTGGGTTTCTTCTTCACAATGCTTCTTCCTCCTTCTCCATGGGTTTGGGTGGCATTTTGTAATTGGGCAGAAAAGTCTGCATTGCAGCTCTGTGGGATCAGTTATTGGGTTAAAAGGGAAAATAATCCAAGTGTCAGCTCTTAATAGGATAGTTTGGCTTTAAAAGACCTGGTAATAAGAGATTGTTGGCCATTTTTGTGGTGCTTTTCCAGTGTGCTGAGCCTGGTGTGGACAGCATGCAAAACTTTGGATAAGACAACGATAAAAAAAGAAGACTGAAAAAATCCAGTGTGTCTCTCTTTCCTGACACAAAACCACTCCAGGAAGATCTCCCCAGACAGGGGAGGGCCCAGCCAGAGTCCCAGCAGTCAGGGAATTGGCAACAGGAACCCTGACAGGACTGGGAGGTGCAGGCACTTTGATCCTGCTACAGAGAATTCAGGCATCCAGCTGGAATTTTATCACCTCACCTTGTGGCAAGCATCAAGCTCCAACTGCTCCTTTAACTGTAGGCAAAATATGAGGAGCTGGTGCAGAACAGTGCCTGAAAAGTGTGAGACTGGAGGTAGCTGGATGTCACATCAACTTTTTTGAAATCAAGAGCTAAACTGAGGAGAGTGTTCTCAGGTAGTTGGGTTTCAACATCCCCCACAGTGAAGTGACACTATGTGTTATTTAACTGAATATCAGATGTGCTCTATACCACTGGGATTTCCAAAACAGCCATAAATCCTCAAAACTGCTAACAGTTAAAGGTATGAGTCTCTTTAGCTTCACTGTGTAATAGAATAGAGAACAGGATATTCTGTATTTATTTATGTACAATATTAAACATATAGCCATTATCTATACAGAATATATATGCTGTGCTTATCAGTGTCTTTTCAGCACTTTGATGTATGGACAAATTCAGAAAATCAATAAGAAATGTTAAAAAAAGGCTGCAAACTACATGCTGCAGGAGAGTCAGCTGTGCTACAAAGGAAAACCAAATTTTGTATGTTTGACTTTTCGTAAGTCTTATTTATTAATTCTTCTTATTAAGAAGCTGTGGATTTGTTTGGGTTTTTTGGTCTGGTTTCTTTTGTTTTGTTTTGGGTGGGGTGTTTGTTTGTTTTTTGGTTTTTTAAATTTTTTTTTTGTTTGGGTTTTTTTTTAAGACTGTAGTTTAGCGTTGACATCTTACGTACTACTGGGTGCTGTTGGAACAGGTCTCTTCCTAAATATGATCAAATTAAAGCTAACAGTGTAACACAGCTTTTTCAGCATTGGAAGTCCACAGCTGCCTTATTTGTTGTGAAGCCTCTTGCCATGAAAACCTCATTTACTGGAGTTTTCCTCTTTGCTGTGTCTGCTGAGCTGCTTTCAGAGAGCCACCAGCTGCAGTTGTGTGTCAGACTGCTCAGCCCCAGCCTAGCTGCAATCCTTACTGGTCAGAGTCCACATTTTTCCCCATTTCTCTGTTTTCCAAAGTGCAAAGCCCTTGTTCTGTAAAAAGGAGCAAGATTAATGCTTTTAAATTAAGGAGATGGCATGATGTGATGTCTTGGAAAGAAAGTACTTATTTTTCTGGTGGAGTACCAGAAGTTGATTTCTATAATTTTTTTTTCTGTGCAGTTCCATTAGTGATATTTTCTGTAAGCTTTTGAATGATGTAATTTTATTAGCTGCAGCTGATATAATTGTAACCAGGTGGGTTTTTTTGGGGGGGGGAATTTGTGTGGAGGAGAGGCTTTTCTCATAGGCACCTGAGACCTGATCTGCAATGAGGCTTTGGGACAGCATGACCTTCACAGGATTGTGTGGCTGGGGGAGATGGAAATGAGATCCTCCAGAGTTCTCTCTCTGATGGGTGATAAATTGAAGCAGCTGAAAGCAATTGTAATGACAAGTAGACAAGGTTTGTTCCAGAGCAGGGATGCAGCAGGAAAGGTGTAATTGGCAGCTCATGGCATTTAGTCTCACATGAGTTAATGTGGGAGATAAGCTCCGTGTAACCCTAAGGGCTGCTCTTATAAATCCAGCTGAATTTGCAAGTCAAGGTCTGAACATTGAATCTGTTGTTCCTGTTTTATCTGAGTGACTTAATCCATCTTCTGCAATTCCCTGGGATTAGGTTTTCTTCTGTGGTGTTGCAGTTTTTAGCTGTGGTAGTGGGAGGTGAGCCTCTAGCCCTGCAGTGAGAAATGTGCTCCAGGGAGCTCTGTAAATGGGCTCAAAAGAAGAACATTACGATTTTTATTCCTAAAGATTTGTTAATTTTTAAATGTATCACCAGTTACACGTGGGGCATCAGGAGAAAACTGAGTGTTTAGGACCTGCCTGTGTTCTAGGCTTTGCCAAGAGTGTGGTTCAGATTCCAAAAGGAATTGCAAGGAACCATAGGCAGAGTTCTCTGGATGTCAGTGTTTGTTCTTACATGCCTTGGGGATGCTCTGATTTTGGACTGTCCTGTCATAGATGTGGGTTGTTCCAGGGAGGGCTGCAAGCCCTTGTTCAAGCAATGGTGATAAAGAAATCATGATGAGCTCTGCCATGAGGAGCAGGATCAGCTTGAGGAGCAGCATCACTGCAGCCTGTGGCACTCCCCTCAGCCACAGCCATTTTTCTGGAACTTTGTCAGCAGGAAATGTCTTTCTTTTACAGAGTACGCCAGGTGTTTGACACTTACAGATCTGCAGTAATTGAGATTCTCTAGTGGGGAGCAGGAGAATGTCTTGGCCAATATTATTGTAGGCTTGGATGTTTCAAAAAATAGAAGGGGAAAGTGCCAAAAAGAATCAAAATGCACTGGGGTATGCCCCTTTGCCCAGAGCAAATTTAAATTTAAATGTCTTCTTTCATTCAGCTCCGTCCTTCTTGAGTACTGCACTTGCTTTTCACTCTTGCTCATATTCTGTTTCTTTTTCCTATCTTTTTGGGAGCCATATCCAGTTTTCATGAGCGTGATTTAGTGCTTTCTACTGTCATAAAAATGCGGCTGGTTTACAAATTGGGCCACCCAAGTGTGGCCTGTTATGTCAAATACGATGGTGTGGGAGGTCTGGGCTTGCTGCTTTTATTTATTTATTTATTTGTTTATTTATTTATTTATTTATAGCTTTGGGGGTGAATGCAGTTCCCAGGAGATTACCAGAGCTCTGTGGAATGGGAAGTTTATTTCAATTCACCCCCAGCTATAGTGGATGCAAGCCCAGGAGCTTTAGTTGCTCTTGCTCCAACTGTGACTCCAGTTGTTTTTCTTTCAGTCTAGGAATTATTTTTTTTAAAGCAGCTCCATGACAATGATAACTCTGTTTTATTCTAACAGGACATGCCAATAATTCCATTTTTCAGATGCACAAAAGAGGCTTTTCAAGAAAAACAGTTATTCAAGTAGAAATTGGTGTAGGTGTGCAGAACCCCCAACTGCAGTAGTGTTGCGTTGTGGTCTTCTGAATATTGACCTCCTTTGGAGTGCATTTGTCTCCCTGTTCTTCTGGTCAGGATTTGTGACCTTTATTTTTCACCCCAGCAATCTTGACAACAAGCTGGAGAGTCTGAGTCTCTCCTCTGCTGCTCTTTGTTTCTTCCTTAAACTTCTTAATAATTTTTTTGGTTGGTTTTGCTGGGGTATTTTTTGGTTTTGTTTTGTTTCTTGTTTGTTTTTGGGGTTTGGGGTTTTTGTTTGTTTTGGTTTTGTTTTGTTTGTTTGTTTTTTAATTCCAATTACTCCAGAGAAGCAGGGGTACAGAGAGTGAGATACCAAACAAAGCACTGCATTCGTTATGCACCATCTCCCAGGGTAGAGAGAAGTTTGTACATTCATTCCCTGCTCCAAAACCAGACTCACGTGTTCCTGTTTGTGCTGCTAGAGTGTCTAGAGAAAAGGTAAATATTTGTAAAAAAGCTAAAATGAATAATGACTCCAACTGTGGCTATAGAAGACATCTGGGGAGCAACCACCTACCTAAATATTGCCATTTTCTTGTCTTCAGGGTATTTGCTAAAGGCAATGCAGATTCTCTAGGAGACTTTGCTCCTTCTGTGACAATGGCTGAAACCCACTCCTGGAATTCCAATGCCTGGAATTTCATGGCACCTGAGCTTTGTCACCTAAAATTGTTCCCTGATAGCATCTAGGGTTGCATTTGTGAAGGGTTGTGAAGGAATAAGACAGCTGAGGGTGGAGGAACACTCTCCTAGGAGCAGAGGGAACCTTCCTCTGGGAACCTCAGTGCTGAAATGGATGAGGTGCTTCCCTTGTTCCCCTGTTCTCCTTCCCATGGCAAGAAGATGTGGTATTTGTACCCAACTACTCTGTTTTTCCATGCTCTGGAAGAGTCTGGTTCCTTTCTCTCTGCTTTTTAATGTTTTCCTCAAAACTGGCTGTTTTTCTTCATTTCAGAGGGAGATTCCACAGGAGGAGTTTATATACATACTGAACATCTATATTTAAATTTATTCATGTGTATATCTGGCTGAAGATACAGGTACAGGGGTGATTTCATGTCACATATCCTCAGGAATGTTTTTTATATCTGAGGTTCCAGGAAATTCATATATTTTGACATAACTACAATTTATCAGAGAGCAAAATTATTATAAAAATTGTCTCTCTGCAGCTACAAGAGCAGGTGGTTGGCAGCATATTACAGTGTGAAACTAAATAAGATGAATTTGTGTTCTCACCTGCTTGTGGCTCAGGTGCTGTGTAAATTGAGAAGACAATTCTCTCACCTGTCACAGCTCCTCCTCTGTTCATTCACCAGATATATTTCAGAAAGAAAACCAGTGAGTGGGGAGGAAATGATTCACACTCAGACCTTGACTCTCCAGGAGTCTGTAGGAATTTGTCCAGACCTGAGCAAAAGGAACCACCCTGCTTAGCCCATGGTTTGGAAATGTCCCCAGGAATCTGCAATAAGCTGGTATTTGTTCTGTGGTGTGAGGGAACTGCACAATAGGAACCAGAAGAAAATCAGCTAATGATGGTTTATTCCCATTACAACCATTATCTAAATTAGTGCTACCAGCTGTGACTGCAACAATCTGGTTTTTCCTTACTAATCCATCTGCTTCTCAGACTTCAGGATTTGTGAATAGCAGTAGAGCTTGGACTTGGTCTGGTTCTTCTCTCCCAAAACTGTCTTGTTATAGAAACACAACCTGGTGTTTTTCCTGGTGGCACTGAATGTGACACCTCAGTGTTGCTGATGTCCAGAGTGGGGTTGGCTTTTGTGACCATAGAGTGCTTCAGAATATTATGGGGCACCAACTGGAGACCTTGTGCAAGCTATTGAGCACTTCTGTGGTCTTCTATGTACCACAGCTGAAGTGCAGTTCCTCAGCCAGTTCTGGTGTGCAGCCTCTGAAACCGTGGACACTGGACACTGCCCAAATGTTTTGGGAACTCAGTATTCAAGGTGATTTGTGCAACTCTCTCCATCAGACTTGGGTGGTGCTTTTGGTGTATTTCTGTGAAGGGCTGGTATCAGATGTGTAGAATGATGTGTTGTGCATCTCTGTGGATGAAGCAATCTGTGCTGCTGGATCAGAAAATCCATCCACAACTGCATCTTCCATCTGCATTTTACTCTGCAATGTTGCCCTGACTCTGAGGGGTCTGTGCCCCTTGTGTTACCTTGTAGTAAATGGTGATGATTTGAGAATTTTCTGCCAAAAGCCAGAACCTGCCTCTGCTGCTGCACTTCCAAGCACAGTGAAGTTTAATAAAAGAAGAGTCAGGCTGTACCCTTGGTGCCTCTTTGGTGGGAGGAGGACACACAGGAGGACATGTGTTTGCCATGTGATGGACAAGAGTTCTCCACGGATTCTGGGCTTCCCCAAGGTGAGACACAAATATTGGTGGTGAGATCTGTGCTGGCTGGCCTCTCAGTGTCATTGCTGCTAAGCCGAGTGACCTTTCTTTACTCTGCAAACACTTGGGGCACCGTGTATTTTGATTTCAGACTACTGGAGTTCAGAGAAAACAGCATCTTTTATGGGGTCCACGGGATTCACTTACATTGTTGCAACTGGCCTGCAAAGCTGCTGTTATCCTATTTCTCAGATGTTTCAGGGATCACTGTCTAAGCTTTAAGTGCAGTCACCAGCTGAGTTAGAAATTGGTAACACCTGAGTACACACGAGGCAGGGAAATGCTGACATGGAAGAAAATGTCTCAGGCCTGATGCTGCTTGGTCTGGGATGTAAGCCAGTTCCAGTGAGGGGTGAAACGCTTGTAGGATCAGGTCCTGAGCTGTCCAAGAGCCCGTGCACAGCTCTGAAGGGGCACTGGTTTAGGCTGTTCTGTTCAAGAATGGGTTTGTGCTGTGGGGTTGTGCTCCAGGCACCGCTGCGAGTGAGGATCACAGGGAAAAACTGCCTGCAGAACTGTGGGTGTAGCTGGGCCTGCAGGGTGTGAGGCTGAGCAAACACCCCCTTGGTCCAAGCAAAACATGTCAATCCATTTGAACTTTTAATTTTTTTTTTTTAAATAAACTCTCCCTTTTCTTCACCTACTCCTGTGCACAGGAGCTCGGGGCAGCAATACTGCCTGGAGACCTTATGGCTGCACAGGGGCCAACCATAAAGCAGGGGAGGTGGTAAGTAAAGCTTTGTCAGGACTATAAATCCAAACCCTGTGGATGGGTCCCATCCCTGGAGTGTCTGACAGATGCTGTGGGCTGGGTGGTGCCATCAGCACCCTTTGCAGTCCTCAGGGTGCTGCCTGAGGAGATGGGTGCTGGCCACAGCCCTGGCAGGACATTGCTGCTCCCAGCCTTCCCCCTGGTCTTGGCCCAGCTCTGTGCTCTTGTTTCAGGTCTCTCTGCAGGGCCCCAAGTACCTGAGCCCACAAAGAGTTCATTTGTTAAAGCCCTGAGAGCCTCAGTCCAATTCTGCTTTCTGATCTTTTGGCAATTGTAGAATAACAGGAAATTTTGAAGTAGAGCTGCTCTTCTCCTGGCAAACAGGAGTGCAGGCAGTTGAGTTAGATCAGTGTCATTTCCTCTGTTTCCCTGCATCCAAAAGGACAGCAGGCAGATCCTTTTTGTCAGGTTGGAGAATTAACCTCATTGTGCCAAGCTCAGAGCTGACATGTCTCTTGTCTGTGTCTTAAGGAACTTGACAGTGCCCTGTCTTAGCAGGACAAAGCCCTTGCTTTTTGACTTGTATTGAGGGAAAAACAGGGCCCACTTCAGGCCAGTGGGGATGGTAATTGTTCATCATCATGTGCTTTATTTGCGTGGTCTCTCCTCTGGCTCAGACCCTCCTGGAGCCCGGGTGAGGAGCACCTGCTGTGTCTGTAGGTGCCAGAAGGGCTCTTTGGGCTGAAATGAATTTCACCTTTTGATCTGTGCATCCTCTGGCAATAGACCCCCCAGTTAATCAGTCTTTTCCTCACTCTGTCCTGCAGCGGGTGGATGTTTGGCAGCAGGCTGTGCTTTACACACCCCTGAATTTCAGCCATGACCCTGGAAGTTGATGGGAGCTGCAGCACTTTGGGATTGAGTTGTTATTGTCTAACTGGCCATGTTGATTGGTTTTTCTTGGACTCTTAATCAGCTGCAGTGTTTGATGTGTAGATGACTTCAGTTTGCTTTGAAAAAATAGATGTTTTGAATTACCTATTATCTTGCACAAAGTGAAACTATTTGCCCAACCCCGTGGTTGCCTTAGAGACTTGCTGCAAACAACAGATAGAAGCATGAGCTGAATATGAGGAATGTCCAAAGGACAAGAATGTGAGTGTTGAAACCAGAAAAATGAAACAACATGATTGCAACATCTGTCAAAGGGTAGGAGACTTTGAAATATTTCAGTTTTATTGTACGCTGGTTACAGGCTTTTGGAACCTTAGGTCAGCACCTGGCATTTGTGTTTCTTCCTGAAGGACCTTAAGTGTTTCAGTCAACATTTAATCCATCTCTTCTCCTCTGAGCCCTCAGCCTGCCTTGTTTGGAGGCAGGAAAATTCTTCTTGTTTCAGACAACATGGGGGAAAAATTAGTTCTTAGCATTTGGGAAATAGAAACCCAAACCATGGAGTTCAGTCTTGGATTTCATTTGAAATCATGGTTTCTGAAACTATGATCATTTTAGTAGTTTTATTATTTGCATGTAAAAATTAAAGATCAGAGATGGTGTTAAGCTTTCATTTAAAAAACAGTTAAAAGTGGTGATCTAGCATATCCTGCAAGTTTATAGAAACACAGTTTGTTATATAGGCTTGTAAGCCAATTATTAAAACATCTGTGAATCATTTGATACTACATGTTGCAAACAGAATATTAATGGCTTCAACAGTGTGTGGGCAACTTAGGCTCCCACTCCTTTAATAAACTTTGCCCAGATGAAACTTTTATGTTCATGTACTTCCCTACATCTCAATCGCTTCTAGAGAATTCCCCAAAGAATCTAGCATCTTCTGGCAAAAATCTATTGAAGTAGAGCCTTAGGTGTTGGGTTTTAAAAAAAATTTCTTTTAAAGGTACCAGAAGGGAGATGGGTTCCTTTTTCTGAGCCATAACATGGATAATACATAACCTTCTGTTTATCTGTCTGTGTGTTACAGAAGTTGTATCCTTCTGCTTGGTTCCATGCTTAAAACAGCTTTAGTAGCTGTTACTCTCCACCTAATGAGAATTTTGGGGTTTTCAATCCAAGTTAATTCTGCAGGCTCTTCCTCCTCTGTCCCCACTGATCTCAATGCCCTAATTTCATGTTGTGTGCTTTGTTTTCCTGCATTTCATTCCATTTTAGGTTTAGGTTACCTCTCATCAATGTCAGGACAAAAAGTTTCTGGGCTTCACTGGGGGAGGAAATCACTGGTTCAGCTTGTATCTCTGATTGATACCTGTGGAATAATTTCACAGACACTGATGAATATTATGGGTTTTGAGCTTAAAGGCTTTCCAGAGTAATTTACATGGTGAATAATTGGTGCCAAACAACAGAAATGGGATTTTTCTTCTGAGCAATTTTGGTTTTCTGTGTATTAGGGGGAGTGATCTGGTTATTGTTATATGACATGCTGAACCTTCAAAAGGAAATAAAGGTTTGTTGTGTTGTCAAGGCATCCAGTCAGTAGTTAGGAAAGAAACCAAACCAAATCAAGTTCTAGAGAAGGAAGTTTTTGTTACTGTAGAGCCTATCTATGCTTGAGGGTCTGTCCTGTGCAAAGCCAAATTGCTTTTTATTTCATCAGTGCTGCTGCAAAATTCTGTCCTATTGGCACACAAATTATTCATTTATTTAGTTTTCAAACTAAATTTCATCTGCCCTCTGTAAATCATGGCTGTGCCCTTGCAGATGAGAACAGAGAGATCTGACTTTCCCTGCTCTGACCCACTTGATCTCCAATGGTATTTCACAGATTGTGTGTCCTGGAACAGCCACCATCAGGGCTTGGAACTGCTGCAGGGCAGGGCCAGCACCTCCAAAAGTGCACACAGGGTCCGAAAGGAGCTCAGGTCTGTGGAGTCCCTTCCCTGCAGGTGGAATTCCAGCACGTTCTGCTGGGTGTGGAGCCCTCCCTGCTCTGCCAGCGTTCAGACTGGGAGGCTGTGTGCCCCCTCTGTGAGGCTTCGTGCCCAGCTCTGCTCAGAGCTGCTCTCTGGGATCCCCCAGCCTTGTTTTCACAGCAATGCCCCTGATCAGTGCTTCCCCACTGAGTTATCTCTGGGGGAAATGGCCCCGAGGCATCCTGTGGAACATCCTGTATTTTATCAATACACTGTGTCAGGTTATTCTTATTTATGTGCAGGGTTTGGAATCATGGAATGGTTTGGGTTTGAGGGGACCCTGGAGCTCACCCAGTTCCAGCCCCCTGCCAGGGGCAGGGACACCTTCCTGCAGCCCCATCCCACAGTGGATTTCTGTTTTAATGAGCACCGTTCCATCCAGCCCTTCCCTGATGACAAGTTAGAATTCAGTGAGTTGCTGCACAGATGCAGAGCTCTTGTTTTGAGAGTCAAAGTAATCAGACAAATGCATAGCTGCTGCACTGGAAAATAATAATAATAATAGTAATAGTAATAATAATAACATTATATATAATATAATAATAAAATAACAACAACAACAAGAAACCAAACAGATGTTTGGTCTGTTCTATTTCCTGCTGCTTCCCAGCTGCAATATTTTCCTATAGGATACTCACCTTGGAAATCTTTGACATCTGCACACCTATTTATTTTTTTCCATAAGGAGTGAGCATGTGAGCTAATTCCTTACATAAAAAAACCTAAACAACCAACTTCACTATAATTTATGTGAGACAATTTTGTATGCACATGTGCCTTGTTTCTTGAGAGAGGAAAAATAAGACCACCTGGTAGCAAACATTTTAAAACATTGATTTCAAACATCTCTGGATGTGTGTGGTCATAGATAATATCCTTTAAAAGCTCCAGAGGCCTCTGTATGTATATATTTAAATAAGAAACAAACTGACATTCAGGTCAGGAAAACTTCCTAAATCCAAGAGTGGTGTTAACCTGCCACACTCTGTGTTTTGTGACTATGCACTTCAAACCATAAGCAGGAGTCTGCTATGATGTGGAAAGCAACTGAAAGGCAGCACAATGCTGTGATAAAATCTTAGATTTGTCCTGTCAGCAATGGAGATTTTTTGTTTTTAGTCTTAATTTCAGTCTTAAACTCACTGAATTACAGAATGTTCATGGGAATAAAACCAGCACAACTCATGGTAAATCTGTAACCCATCTACTTGTGGCAGGAGAGCTGGAAACCTGTGTCTAGCAGAGAGGATCCCAAAGAGAGAGCTGGAGAGAGCACGGGCAGTGCAGCATGGCCAGCACCAAGGCACCACTCAGGGAACTTCAATTTCCTGCCCAAACCCAGGCATGGCCCTGGAACTGGGATTCTGCCTGTGGTGCTTTCCTTGGTGAGTGCTGTAGCATTCACATTCTCTGAAAAAATCAAAATTCCTTTGCCCAGGAGTTTTCTCCCGGCAAGCTGAGAAGCCTCAGAGGAAAGGGAAAGAATTCATATCTCATTTGCTTCTCCTCTGTTTTGCTAATCTGGAATGTGTTTGGAGATTGTTCACCCACAGGTGATTGTTTCATTGGATTCTTTATTCTTTAATATAATGTAGTATCATAAAGTAATAAATTAGCCTTCTGAGAACATGGAGTCAGATCCATCATTCCTGCCTCCATTGGGACATTTCCCAGCAAATACAACAGAGTTAGAGGATGGCAGCCCCCACGCTGGAGGCTTTTCTGAAGTGCTGTTTCTGAGGGAGCCAGGGCTGGAGGGCTGTCTCTACATCCCTTCAGAGACCCAAGGCCAGCTCTGTGCCAGGCTCACTGTTGGAGCTGTGTATCCACAAATGTTCCTGTATTTTCTGCACCCCCATGAATGCAGAGTGCATGAATGGATTACAGCCACCATTCATATACAGCACAAATTCATAAATGGGAGAGCAGCTGGAAAAAAAAAAAAAAAAAGAGAGGGAGAAACATGAATGGCTCAAAGAGATAAATACTGCATTAAAAAGAAAAAAAGAAAGTTGATTCAACCTCAGGGAAGAAGGGAGCAGTGAGCTGTGGGTTTTGCACGGTTCGTTGGTTTGCTGTGCACAGAGCATTGCATGGCTGCCCCAGCAAATGCCACATCAGAGGAATTATCTGTGCTCTACATGACATCTCCCCCAGCACAGCACACGTGCAGGGCCCAGTCACGGGGCTTGGCTCCCTCACATGTGTGTGCTGCTGGCCCCGCTGCAAGAAGCACAGCATTGATATCAATTTTTATGGGATTTAAAGCTGTACAACAGCTTCCTCTGTGCAAACTTTTTTTTTTTTTTTGCATAAGGAGAGAGCATGTGAGCTAATTCTTTACATAGAAAAAACCCCAGCCTACTTCACTGTAATTTATGTGAGACAATTTTGTAAGTACATGTGCCTTGTTTTACTTTAAGTAAAGTAATATTTACTTTAATTTTACTACTATGCCTCTGGTCTTTTGTGTTTAAGGACAATTACTCAGTCACTGTATTTTCTTTCTCCTACTGCTCTCTGTTTCTCTGCCCCGTTTTCTCCAGCATCCATTCTTCCAGCATCTCTGTTTGGTTAACAAATTGTGAAAGCCTCAGAGTGCTCAGATGTTTCTATTCATACCTAGTGACCTTTTCATTCATCTCTTTCACTCCCCTGATCAAGCAAGTCCCTCTTGGTGCCCTGCTCCATAATGTGTTTTATTGCCCACTGGGCACAGGGCTGCTGTTATTTCCACATTTACAAATGGATAATTGTCCCCATCCCAAAATTTATATATCTTTCTGCTTTCAGATTTTATGGGCTATATCTTGCCTGTAAATGTGTCATTACAGTTTGGGATTTTTTTTTTTATTTAGACCTTTCAATATCATCCAATTCATTTGGAGTGTCTTGTGGCCCTCCAGGGTTGTGCTGGAGCTTTTGGAATCTCAGTTTGCTCCTGAGTGAGCTCTTACAAACTGCTTTCTTTTGCTGGATTCTTCCCACCCCTGCTTAGAGGCATGGCAGTAGCAGAAGGTTTCTGCCCCAGCCTTGAGGATCTGTAGATATGAAAATAAGAATTTCCATCGCTGCCCATTCCTTTCCCATATCAGTAATCACCCTTCTCCAGGGACCCTGCTCCTGCCCTTGGAAACAGGGATGTGCAGTGGAGAGCTGTGCAGAATTAGAAATGGGATTACTTGTGCTTGGCTTTTCCTGTTGTACTTTATTAGGTGTAACCCTGACTGGCTTGATGATGGAGGAATCACCACAGAGAAAGTGGAATTTCAGAATTTCGTCCTGTGCTCTTTGTGTCAGCACCCAGCATCTTCCATGGGCTGCTTTTGTTTCTCTTTGTGGCAAAGGGTCATGTTGAGCAAGCACCACCTGAAAATGGTGAGCCAAAGTTGCTCCTGACTCTCTTGCATCTTAAAGCACACTGCAGGGGCTGTCCTGGAAACCAGTTCACCAAATTGTGTTTAAAGCAGTGAAGTAGAGACAATATATTCCATCTATGCCATAATTCAGTATATCGGCAGGGAAAAGTGAGTACAAAGTGTGCAGAGTGATATTTACTTTAATTTCACTACCCTTGCTTGGCATTTAATGCAAAAATTGTAATAGAACCGTGGATGAGGGGTGGGGCTTTTTCCCATATAGAGATTTGACAGTAAATTTTTGCTGTGTCTCTTCACTGGCTTTTCCCATAAAACTGTTTCAGGTTTATTCCTCAAACGTGAGCTGCCACTCTGATGCACGTGAGATGGAGCTCCCTGACTCCTCAAACCTGAATTAATGGAGACATTTTGCATCAGCAGCACTTGTTAAACACTGCTAAGGGGCTACTTCAACTGCCAGCTCATAAATCAAGCTATTTTTGGTACAGCTCCCTCAATGGTGCAGCTCACAATTAAATGAATTCAAGCAAATCTTTTATATTTTTCAGCTGAGAGGGTGGTGATGATGCACAGATCAGGAATAGGTTAGCAGTGGGCAGTGAATGCAGAACAAGTAATAGAAAGAAAGAAAGGGGTGTCACAGTGAGAGAGGAGGCTGTGCACTCCTGGGTAAAGGAAAATAAAAATGCACACTTTTGCTTTTTCTGATGAGTGTAAATATTCACCCTAAGATTCTGAATCAAAGTGTGAGGCAGCAGCAGTGGTAATTCAGAATGCCAGGTGTAAGGGCAAGGTAAAGAGGTGCAAAGCACAATGGCTTTGGTGCCCCTTGGCTTCCTGGTGTTGGGCTGCAGGGATGACAAGGGCACTGAGAATTTTCTGTAGCACTGAGAATGTGCTGTAGTGCCTGGGAAAACCTCACTGACCAGTGAGCTCCATAATAGAATGATCATGTAATAAGCAAGAGAAAAATAAAAATAAAGCCAAAATTCCAGGCAGCCCAAGAGCAGAGAAATTTAGAAACAATGCACAGAATGTGTGTCAAACCTGACAGGCCAGGCCAAGTCACAAAAACCCTGATAAGCCCTGGCTGTGAATTCTGTCTCCTGGGCCACATAAGAGCAAAGAGGAACTCTGGTCTCTCTTGTGGGAGCTGCTTTAACCAGTCCTGTTCACAGAAATTGTTTGAACACCATATGAACCTGCTGAAGATTAATCTGGGCAATATTTCCCTCTGCTCTTCTCTTCCTCTAGAACTACACTGGCAGGACGACTCCTGGGTGCTGACCCAATGTCTGCTCCTTTTCTTGGACTGTGGAAAACAACAGGTTCTGGGGTAAGTGTGATGCCCTTCCCATCCTTTCACCACAGAAAAATACCCTGACTGTGGGAGCTGACCAGAAAAATCCTTAGGAATGGGGAGTAAGGACTGGGGAGTAAGACAGTAGGATTAGCAAAACGAATTTTTTGAGTGCAGCCTGGAAAGCTTTAGAGATCCCAGCAGCCCTTTGGAAAACAAGGAATGGACCTGAATGCTCTGCCCCTGCCTGACCCCATCCCAGAGGCTTGTTCAGCATCCCTGTGCCTGGCAGCTGTCCCTGCCATCTGGGCTCTGCTGGTGGTCTGGGCTGGTGCTCTCCAAGCAATCATTCCTTGAAATTAGGCTTTCTCTCACCTCTGCCAATGTCCTGCCACTCCCTGACCCAGCCTTACCCAATTTCTCAGCAGAAAGCTATTCAAATCAACAACAGGGCTTTCATTGCTTGTAGGTCCAGCGGAGGAGACTTAAATGTTGGCTGGAGTGATTCTCAGCCGGTTGTCTCCTTCCAAGCACGTGAAATGCACAACCAGGGCATCAGAGCTGACAGATGTTGTCAAACCACAGCCAGTTTTCAGCAGAAACAGCATCTCTCAACTCACCATGGAGGTTAAAATGCAGAGTGGATGTAATAATTACAATGACATTCATAAAGAAATGAGCAATTAAAATTTGACACAGGTAAAACTCTTGTCTGGCACGAAAGGTGTTGAGCACAGGAGCAATGCAAATGTGCCTGAGCTATTGAGGTGGGTAAGAACTGCTGTCTCTGAATGCTCCAGACATCTCTGAAATCAGGCTTAGCTTTCCATGTCACTTCTGTGCTCTGAAAATGTGCAGTGCTTTTTAAAAGAGCTTTTGGAGAAGTCATAGCTGAGTGTTGCACAAGCTACTTTAAGATGCAAACTCTTGGGAAGCTCAGATATTCTGTCTAAGATAAGGAAAATACCAGATGTGTTAGCTTTCCATGAGACTTACAAGGGATAAAATTAATATACTGTAAAGATGAAAATATTGATAATTTGCTTATTTTCCTAATACAGCAGTATAAGCAGGTTGTTTGCAGATATCTTAAAGTTTTACAGGTAGGAAATATTAAAGATCAATGTACATATTTTATCAATACACTGTTTAGCTTTCCAAATGACTTGTGAGACTCTGGATAATTTTATCCAGTCAACTTCAGTGAAAATAGTATTCTCTCTCAGTGAAAAAAATTCTCTTTCCTTGACAGAAAGGAAAATCCTTGATGGAGCATGCATCTTAAAGAGAAGAGAGGAGGGGGAAAAATGCTCTCCTCTTGGAGAGTAGGAAAAAACTACAAAAGGAACAGTAGTATTTGAGTTTTCTTTGAGGGAGGTGGATTCCAAGGAGATGACCTGGAGCTCAGGTGCCTCAGGAGAGCTGTCCAAGCCTTGTAGGCGCCTGCCCTGCCTGTGGGCATAAAATCAGAATTGAAAAAAATCAATCCATTAAAATCAAGCCCCCTCTGAGCTGCTCTTACAGGCTGCTGCTGTGAGGCAAAGTCCCTGACTGGGTTTCTGGTGGGCTGTGCTGTGCCAGTGACACGGCTGTGAAGATGGGAGATGAGCTGGGAGGAAGCACAAGGACAGACCAGCTCTGAAGGTGAACCTGCTGCTGGTGGGGACAGCGATGTTTCTGATATTTCTGCCTTGCCTCTGGAAAAATCCCCTCTGTGGAGGCTGTGGGAGCTGGAGGGTTCAGCAGGGGTGAGCAAGGAAAGGTTTGGATGAGGGGAGGAGTGTCAAAGCCTTCAGGTGGTGCTGCCTGTGAGTTTTTCCTGCAGGACAATGACAAAGGAAGTGGGAAGAGTCCAACAGCAGAAGAGAAACAGAGATCGTGCATGTGAGAAAGCTGTGGCTGAAGACCAGGCTGCTGTGAAAGACAGTAGCATATGAAGACAAAATGTGTGATAAAATCACTGACTTAAGAGAAGCCAGGGACCAGGAGGGGCCTGTGGTCAAATAGATGTTACCAAAACGTACCAAAGTGAGCTATGGCAAAGGCTCATGTGGCATTGCACAACCTTCCAAAGAAGAACTGACCAAAGTTTCAGCCTGGCAGAGCACAAATTGCACAAATTTCTCCTGTAAGAATCCCTGCACAGACATCAGAGCAGCCAGCAAGCAGAAAGGAAAGGAAACCAGTTGTACACTTGTGGGTTTTCTTCAGAAACTTCTTTAGAAACCATGATCTGCTGAGGAACGTGGTGCAGTGTCATGTGCCAAGAAAAACAGCACAAAGGTCTGAGGCTACTCCTAATTATCTGCTTTAACAACTGCTCCATTGTCAGCATCCAGATGAAATGCATTCTCTCTCCTCCAGTAAATGGCATTGTCACTGACTTCACGGTGAGGAAACTCACAGATATACCCTGAGTCATTAGGTGGTTTGATAAGGAGATAGTGGAATAATTGCATGTGGTTGGGGAATATCTTTGATGTGACAGCTCAGTCGGGAACAAGTAAACACAAGGGAACCATCTAAAACAAGAGGGAGTTGGTCATCTTGATTTTTTTCTTCTATATTTTTTTTCCAGAGGAGAGTCCTACAAGTAAATTCAGTGAGAAATCAGAATCTGAACTCTAGAAGACAAAGACAGAATAAAATGACTCAATTTCCATATCTTGGCAGTCACATCCTCGTGAAAACGTCAGGGGCTGGCTAAGGCAGGGCTGGATTTGGCAGCTTAAGATTTGTTTTTGGGAAATCTGCACTTTAAAGTGAATCACTGAGTCGTCAGTATTCGGTTCTAATAAATGCATTTGAAAGTTTTAGGACTTTCAAAAGAGCAGGAGATCTAAAAACTGTGAATTGCTACAATAAATTTCTAAGAAATGCAGAGATTCAGCAACTGTCAGCAGCCCCTTATGCTGGAAGGAATGTTTAAGAGAAGAGGTTGGAAAACTGTTGAGAAAGAGTGTCTACTTTTAAAGTCTTAAGTAATTGAGCAATGGCCAAATAACGCAAGAGAGACCAAGGAACCTAGAAGGCATCCAGAGGTACTAATCAGAAAGTGGAAGAAACGTTCTCTGGGACACTAGAAAAAAGGCTCAATATGGAGAAACTTGGTGAACACTTCTTTATGAGCAGTGATATCTAATACACTGAATTTTAAAGTTGGCAAACACACAGTTATCTACATTTACAGAGATCCTTGGTATGTCTTTTAAAATATATCCACAATGAGAACTAAATTCTATTCCAGGCATCTCTGATATCCTGGGAACTGAAGATTAAATGTGTAAGTAGAAGCTTTTTTTTCTCTGTGGTTTAAATAAACCACCTGTTTCATGTATAGAACAAGGCTGCTCAGCTGTGAACATTCTCAGTGCCCTGCTGAGAGACAAGGATGAAATTTTGCTAGAAAATTTGGTGGATCCTGAAGAGAACCTTTAAAATAACTTCAGTTTGCTGGTTAAGGATCCTCACTTGTGCCAGTGAGGCCTCAGCTCTCTTTAGCTGAGTGATGAGCACAGGCAAATGATGTTCATCTTCCATCTCTGACAATGAAAGCTTAAAAAATTGTGTATTAAAGATGTGGGTGGCTTCTGCCAGGTATGGGAAGAGACTGAAAGGTCATTGCAAGAACAGGCTCATTTCCTGCTGCAAGGAATGAGCTCTGGTCTGGCTGCTACACAGACAGCACCTTCCTTCCTGTGGCACTTTCCTCTAGAGCAAATCAGTCTCAATGCTGCTCCAGAACTCTGGGGTTTTAGTTTTTATTTGGATTGTTTGCCTCTACATCTATTTTTGTATATGTTTTTTTGGCAGAATATGAGGTACAAAGAACTCCCAAACAAGTGCAAGGTGTCTGGGAAATAGAGCCAGCTGTGAAGGTTGGACTGGATATTACTCCTCAAATCTGCCACCAAACCTGGACCAAGAAGCATAAGGAATGCTGAATTTAATACCTTGCACTTCATTTATGTGTCTGGAGATGCCCAGGAATAAACCAGCAAGGCAGTGCAGAACTGGGACAGAAGGGCTTTAGGACTGTGGAGAGCTGACCTCAGGCTGGTGGTCCCAGCACATCACAAAAATAATTATGGCTCTCCTGCTTGTGAATGCACCTTTTCGCTTTCCTTTTGCCTTAATTTTCTCTCCAGAGCCCAGCTTCCAGAAAAGAGCCCAGAGGTTGCAGCAAGAGCAGCACAGGAGCTCATCCCATATTTACTCATGCAGCTTCTTGTGTTTCTGGCCCTGGCTGAGCTTCCATCACCTCTCACAGCCCCAAAGCCAGCTATGCCCACTGCCTCCAGAGAGAACAGCTCTTCCCTTTCAAAGGGTGCTTTAAATCTCCCCACACAGCTCTGTTTCTCCAGCCCCAGCTATCTGACAGAATGGAGAAAACCCTCAAACTCCAGCAGAACAACATCCAGCCCCAGCTGCAACGTTCTCATCTTCTCCTGGCTTCTACAGGGAAGTTTAAAATTTTCCAGAATTTAATGAAATACATGGCAGAAATCTTAGGCATTCTCTAGAAGCTTGTCCAAGAAAAACAAGAAAACTCTTGGAAATATTGTGCTTGTCAACACAAGCAGTGTAGCCATGCCCATCTGGCATACACCTGTATAGACCTTGGCCATGTCCAAGAAAAGCAGAAGGAAGACATCAAGCTCCTGCAAAAGCTGTTTTTAACATGTTTTTTTGCTCCTGTGCCTGACTGCAGGGCTTGAGGGGACCAAGTAGGTCCACGCTTGATGCTCTCTGTGGGGGAAAGACATCCTTGAGGCATTTGGTATCAGAGTGCTCATCCTGCACTTTAAAAAATGTTGGAGGTAATGAGGTGATAATGTTTTCATTAGAAAATTTACCTGTGTAACCCCTGGAAGGTTGCTGAACTCCCTACAACTCCAACAAATCATCTCCCTGCCTTGTTTGTCTCTGGGTTACACTAAACACAGCTGGCACTCCAGCACAGGCAATGCCTTTTCATGATGCCATCCTGAGTTTAGCATTTAGGAATCCTCTGAGTGATCAATGTAACAATTGAGGACATCTGTCTGAGGCTGTTTTATCAGTGATGTGTGTGATGCCTTCTGCATCATAACATGCTCTCAGGCAAGTTCTGCAGGGCTCCTGTGTCAGGATTCCTCAGAAACCAAGCCGGAACAACAGGAAACTTGTGACAAGGAGCATATTTTAGTGTGGTGCTAAACACATCACCAGCCACCAAGACTCACAGATTTAACGCGGCAGAAGCACAAAAGGCACCCTGTGCTTGGGATGAGGCTTCCCACAGGTAGCAGACTTTGCTGACAGCACTAGGATAGTTTTGCACTATTTTTCCATTTCACTGTGCTTGACATCTGAGGAAGATTTCACCTTCATTTTTGTGAAGTTCTGTCAGGCCTATTGATCTTTGCTTTTATAAAGGTCAGACAAATCCACACAGCTTAGTCCTGCGAGCCCTTTGGCTGTTTTCCCTCTCTCTTTTTCCGGTTTCTTTTTAAGATTCTCTTCACAGGAAGAAGTTAGTCACCATCCGTGCTTGGGCCTTTGATGGAGGCTCTTTTAAAGTGCAGAGGTTTGCCTTTCATCCCTGGTATCTCCAAAGGAGCCCAGGGACTGCAGCCACACCCACGGCTGCCAGCGTTTGACGCCGCTTGTGCTCTCACATTTTGGGTGATGATGTCAGTCCCGTTCTTCACATCCCACCCTCGTGTACCTGAGAGATGTGAAGTGCCTGCCTTGCTGTTCCAACCCCATCAGCTCACCTCCTTCAGTGACTCAGAGCTCGAGAGGCAAAGCTCATCTGAACAGCCTTCTAATTCAGGATCCCTGAGCCACTCACGGAGCCTTGCTCACACACAAGTGTCTCTCATAAACCTGAACCCTTCCTTGGCTGCTCCGTGGAGTTTTCTTCTCCCTTCCTCATGGATTAATTAGTCATGCAGGTGGATAATAGCATATAAATGCAAATAGCTAATAAACAAGAACTGAGATGACAGCCCTTCGCTGTGCCTGAGTCCCCTTACATTCTGCCCCGAGATATCTCTGTACCTCTGCATCTTTCTTTTAATTGGCAGGAATTTTTCAGGCACTCTTAAAGACTGAGTCATCAAGGATCTTTGAGGATTCCCTGTAACAGAACCACTTGAAATAGAAGAGATGTGACCCCATGTGCTGTGTGGGAGATGGCTTCCTTTCCTTTTGTACATCATAATTGTTGTACAGATTGAATTCTGAGAATCCTGAGGAGGTAAGGCTGGAATTTCTCTATTATGAGACAGATAGTTTTGGTATTTTGCTCTGCTGGCAATTACAAACTAATTGATGGCTTCACATACCTTATCAAATGATGTTTTCCAGAACAATGAGAAAATCTTGTACCTGGTCTCTTGGCTCTCATTTTATAGCAAATTGTTGCTGGACTGAAGGGCTGATAAGAGCTCTGTACTGTTCCAGAATTATGGAATGAATCACAGAATCACAGAATGGTTTGGGATGAAAAGGACCTTGAAGATCACTCAGTTCTTCTTCATGGCAGGGACACCTTCCGCTGTCCCAGGTTGCTCCAAGCCCCAGTGTCCAAACTGGCCTTGGACATTTCCAGGGATCCAGGGGCAGTCACAGCTGCTCTGTGCACCTGTGCCAGGGCCTCACAGGGAGGAATTTCTCCCTCATATCCAATATAAACCTACTCCCTGTCGGTTTGAGCCATTCCCCCTTGTCCCACCACCACATCTCCTGGCAAAAGCTCCCTCCCATCTTGCTCACTCCTGCTGGAGAGCACCATGCAAGAGTGCAAATATAATCATGATTGGCATTCTCTACCAATACAGAGGTAATGATAATATCTGGGGAAATATTTGAAACAATTAATGGATTTAAAAGGGATGAGATTAAGGGTTTCCATCCTTCATGAAGAACGTGCCTTGATTGCTGTTACCAGTTACTGAGCTAAGGTAAGTGGTTTAGAGACCTTAATTTTATATATCTCTGACAGTTTTGAAGAAAGGAGACACAGGGACCTTGTATGGCCAATTCACAAAAGGTAGATTTCTAGAGAAAAAGGAAACTATATTGGAAGACACAAAAATTTGAGTATCTCAAAAGGATAAAATACATGGGTTTCATCAATGGCAAAAATTAAAGACAAAGGGAGGATTGGGCAGTTTACTTGGAACTGGGAAATCTTTAGGACAGAGGCTGTTTTTATTCTTTTCTGTGTCTATTAGAGCAGCTCTTCAGTTCTCCCATATTGCAAATAAAATAATAGTAGCTGCAAACAAAAAGAGCTCTGGCAGACTGTCACTGCAGATAAGAGCACGTAGGGATAATGTAATCACAGTGGTCAAATAGGTAAATATCAAAACTGATTTACTGTAAGCAATGCAGGCATGGAGTTTGGGTTATGGAACAAATGATTTGCTACTTGAAGGCTGAGAGTGAAGTCCTCTGTGTTGGTGGGATGTGGGTGGGCAGGTTGATTCAGAGGATTGGTTTTCCTCTCTTGGTGTTGAGAGTAAGTGGGAGGGGTTTGATGGACGAGTAAAATAATTTTCTGTAAGAATCTTATAGCTGCAGTAGATGCAAGATGTCATGGAGGAAAATATACCTCCCATCCTGTAGAGAAATTCCTGCCTGAGGGGATTTTTTAGCTGTCCTCATAATTTTTGCCCTTTCACACTTGAGCTGTTCCCTCAGTGTGTGTTGGTGCTGAAAGTCAGGGCTGCACTATATGGTACACCCCAGTATGAGCAAGGTGGGTTTGCACTGAAAAAAATTAACCTGCTTTGCACATAAATATGCTAATCTGTTAATGGCATAAAGATTCAGGAACAAGGAAAAGGCAACATTAGTTAATGTTCCAATTAATTCAAGAAACTGAGTTTTGGTAGATCCACACAATCTGGGGCAGGGTCAATTTTTAAAGCTCATCTTCGAAAAGTGGAAAATTGAAGCACTTGCTGGGCATCCAATTGTTCTCTTTATGGGTTCTTCTGCAAGTGCTTCACTGTGTGAATGTGTTTCCATCATCAGCCTCAGAAATAACCCTGTCACTCCTTGCTGCCCTGGCAGCCCTGGCTAGGAAGGACTGGGGCTGTGACGGGCAGCAGTGCCAGTGCTCGAGTGCTGATTAGCAGAAAACTCAAGAGGTAAAAGAGATTATTTGTTAGAGATGGTTTTGCTTTTCATTCTATGGGCATCCACAACTTTGAGCAGGAGCTGTTGGAGTGCCAGACTCCTTGGGAATGCTCCAGCCAGGAGTGCTGCTGTCTGCAGAACGTGAGGGGCTTGCCCCTGGTTTGGAGACAGCAGAGAAGCAGCAGCAGCAGGGGTTGCGACCAGTGCTTTCTTTTCCTTGGCTCCTGCTGGGCCCAGTGCAGCTATTAGTACTTTCTTCAGAGGAATGAGACTCCTGCAAGGTTCCCTCCATGCCCTGCTTTCAGTCCCCAGCCCTGGCCTGGGATTAGTGGTTTGCTTTCACACTGCTTGCACACTGGAGTTGTTACAGCTGTGAGCAATTGCTGTTGGCCCTGGCAGCCAGGGCAGAGCTATTCTTCACAGCTGAAATGAACAGAGATCCTTTAAAAAACTTGGGAGAGATCTCTGAGGTCAGCTCTGAGTAGTTGTTTGTCCTGACTGTGAAAATAACTCGATTGTAAAAAAACATTTATGACACTTTCAACTCTATCAAGCAGTGTGTGTTGTCAAGATTATTTTGAAACATAGAGGATAGACTGGGGATAGAAATGTGCTTATTTTTTAAACAAGCTGAGATTAGAGCAAGCATTTACAGTTTTGCAAATCAAAGGAGCCTGGGACTAGCATCTTTGGAGACCCTGAAGGGCAGCTCTGTCAGCCAGAGAGGAGATTTGCTGGATCAGACAGCACAGCCCCACTCTGAATCCTCATCCCGTGGTGACAGGATCCTGCTGTGCTGAGCTGCCCTAGGTATGTGCCATGGATTGCTGTCCCTGGGAGAAGCATACCCTTCCTGCCCTGTCCCTGTGCAGGACACGGCCCTGCCTGTGCCCCTTGGATGGAGCTCTGCACAGCCACTGCTTGCAGCTGCTTGTCTTGGGTTTATTATGAAATGGCAGCTCTATTTCCTCCTGTGCCCCTCATCCGCCCCTTTTTGCCTTTGGAGGATGGACTCACAGACTGAGTCACAGCCTTACTGCAGACTTTGACCAGCACAGCCTTGACCAGACCCATTTTTAGGGAAGGAAGAGGAGAAAAAAAACCAACCATCAACAACCACTCTGTTGATTCTGGCTTTGATAGTGTAAATACCACTGTGCTGCAAAATGAAAAACTAAACATGCAGCCTAGATAGCTGACTTTGAAATGTGTGCTGGTGGTAATTGAGTTTATGAGAGTTTTTTTTCTATTTCCTTTCCCCCCCCCCCCCCCCCCTTTGAATGTGATTCTATTAAAGAACCTTTTTGACCAAATTTGGAGAGAATTGGGTTAAGGCTTTTGAAGAATGCCTTTCTGCTCCAGCTCTCAGTGAAATCCATCCAAACACACGAAACAGAAAGGTTGTTGATATAGTTTCTTTGGAAGCTGGGCTGTATTTTCTTCCCAGTTCAGGCTGTCTCCTTGAAACTTTATTTCTGCTTGTTGCTCTTCTCACTGAACCTGAATCCAGAATAACAAATATTATTTAAAAAAAAAAAAAAAAAGAAGAATTTCAGAGTCTGTTTTCAGTTCCCTTCTGCGGCTCCCAGAAAAGCACTCTGCCAAGATTTCCAGTGAGCACTGTGTGCCTGGACAGCTGCAGAGCAGGCTGGGGCAGGAGAGTCCTGTTACAGAACTCTTCAGGAGCCTTCTGTGGGCTCAGGACCTGTGGAAATGGATCCCACCTTGGCTGTGCCAAGCTCCAAGTCCCTCAACAAGCTGCAGGATTTCCTTCCAAAGTTAATATCGAGTTTAAACAACTATTCCTCAGGTTCTGCCTTATTTTTTTGCCGCTTTGGCTTAGAAGTTTGTCACTCCTTTCCATGTCTTTGGTGGCAACACCATCCCATTCTCTTATACCTCTTTCTGCCTTTTATGGAAAAATGCTTCAGCTGCAGTAAGCTGGGCCTTTTTCCTTTCCTCTTGCTATTCTTGTAAGCCTCTTCTGAGACATTTCAGGCATCAGTGCTAAAAAGTTCAATAAACCAGAACAATAGTGGCCGTCCTTCTGTGCTTCCCTCTTGCCAGTTGTACTCGGGGCTGCCAAGATGAGTCTTTAAAGCCAGCCCTGAATCTCACCAATCTCTCCATCTGACATTTTGTTCCAGACAGTGTATTGTGGTTTGGGACCATATATTGTGTGTCTCCTTGACTTCGTGGCTAATTGCATGTCATAAACATTATTAGTAGAAGAGTTTTGACAGCATTCCATGAGAACACTCTGCTGGCTCCCCATTATGGCTTCACATAACATAAGAAATTATTTGCTAGAGATAACTGATCTGGATACTCTTTTAAAATTTTTGTTCTGTGCTTCTTCACTTATTTTTTTTATTAATTCAATTGTTTTAGAGATTAGCAAAGTTCAGACTCAGTAAATTTTTTTAACACTGAAGGATTCCCTATGTTCTTTCTCCTTTTGCCTTGTCTTCAGTGTGGTGTCTTCTGCCTGGTCTGCATTTCTATTTCAAGGGTTCTTTGGATTATTTTTTCTTCCCCAGTTCAAATTTAATTTATCTTAAATTTGGCTTTCTAAACTTACAAGAGTGTGGTTGGGTTTTTGGAGAGTTGGATTTTTTTCATTGGATCTGTTGTAGGTGTATGATCCCCATGCAGAGCAGTAGAGGAGTTTTTCACATTATCAAGTCTCTTCCTGGGGAACAACCATCTCCTCATGATGATAAATCCCAGTCTAATAAAAAACCATTACCCTGTTAGAGCACCTCTTTAAGCATCCTTGGCTGCTGTGGGAGTCCTCAGGTTAGGATTTGCAGGTGAAATGTGGATTAGGTTGCTTCCAGTGTAGTCTAGAATGAATTAGAGCAATAAAATATAGATTTGCTTCCTGCCAACAGTTCAAATTCTAAATCAATTTCTTTTCCATCCACTCATGCTGAATAGAAGTTGTGAACAGCAAAGCAAAGGACTTTTAAGAGCTGTTAGTAAAAGGCTAAAGAGCCTTTGTCTGAGCACAAAAACCTTAATAAACTCACTGCAGAGAGCAGAAATGACTTTGTGCTTGTGTCAAAAGCACAAAATATTGCCAGCATCCCTCTTTCAACCTTTCAACCCCAGACAAAATCTGGTACTCTGAGAAAGTAGCTGAATTTCTTTCAGTAGCACCTGGATTCATTTTTTAGGTGAATAAATGGTGTTGGATTTTCCAAAGTTTTGTATTAATGTCCAGATACAGATAGTTGTGTCTAATCATCCAGGTTCAAAGCTGCTAATTGTAGTTGCTGAGCCGTATGTGACTTTTTTTGCCTGTAAAATCACAGTTATGTGTTCTATCCCCAAAAATTTCTCTTGAGTAACTTCAGAGGGTAACCTGGGTGGGATAAAATCTATAAGGTGCCTAACAGGATGGAGCCCTAACATTTGCTGGCATCTCTAAACAGCTGATACTTTATTTATAATATAAAATATATGTTTAGGGTTTTTTAAACCTTGGCACTGTCAGAATGCAACATCAGAAAAATTAGTTATTGCTACAGTTTATTTTCAGTGATTGTTGTGATGTTATAAAATGATGTAGCTCCTATAGCCACTATCACGAGAGGGTTACTTTGGGCTGGATAACACTGAATTTATTTTAAGTCATGCTCAGCCTTATCTGGTTGTGCCAAAAACCTTTAAAACTTTATATCCTTCCATGCATAAGAAGCAAAAAGCTGTTCTTGTGCTCCATTTATTGCTGTCTGCTGCAATGGGAAGAGGTAGGAAACTAAAAAAAAAAAAAAAAAAAAAAAAAAAAAAAAAAAAAAAAAAAAGGTGCTCTAATAAAACTACTGTTCATTTATACCAGCGTAATATTTTTGAGAATGACAGGGAAAATCTTTAGAGATGGGTTAACATTTATTCAGTGTTGTTAAAGGGGGTTTGGGTTTTGTTTATCAAGGTTGAGTTCTCCAAAGCCTTTATTTGTGGGAAGTGAAATGTATTCAGAGAAAAAAGCTCTGCTGAAAAAACACAGGGCTGTTTGAATGAAGGAGAGTGTGAGGCTGTCAGCAGCCTTGTTACTGCTCCTGGCATGGCTGCCTGCTGTGATTCTGCACTGAAAAACACATCCTCTGGAATTTTAGGTGGCATCTGCAGAAAATGCCCCAAGGCATAATGGACGAGATGCCCAGAACTAATTATCTGCCACACAGGGGGAAGTTTGCAGCCGTTCCATTTTGAGTGAGTAATTCCAATTACTTGGGGATGTTTTTAAAGCACTGGCACATTTGATAGAAGGAGGGGGGAGAACCCAAGCACAGCTTGTCAATGGAATCTGTTGATGCTGGCATTCAGTGGTGTAGATATTAACAGTGGGATAATACTTGTAATTCATTTAGCTTGAAAAACAAAAGCAGCCAGAGTAAGGCCAAGGTTTACAAAAAATGAGTCCCCAAAGATAAGTTGATATTTATTTACTTAATAAGGACAATTGCTTTTTAAAAGTGTCAAGTACTCAGCAGCTGTTATTATTACCAGCAGAACTGGTAGCAAAGGAAATAACTGAGAATGGTGCCATAATCATTAGGCTGGTTTTGTTCAAGGTAATCTGTGCCTGTGGTCAGAAGCGAGCCAAGTATTCAGGCTGTGGGTTCTGGCCCAAATGAGCCTGCTCTCTGATCTAAAATAACACAAAACCCCAGAACTGTGTGTTACAGACAGGAGGGGAACATGGGCAGGAGGAAAAAGAGGAGTCAGCTTGAGGAGGTGACATTTCTCTGATGGATTGGTGTTGCAGACATCTTTTATGGAAAATCCTTTCCTTAGGATTTTTCCTCCTGAGAATCTGAGAGGCCTCAGGAACAAAATGTAAACCATGGTTATCTGCTGCTGTGGGATGCAACAGGTGCATCTGTGATTGGTCTCATGCGGTTGTTTCTAATGAATGGCCAATCACAGTCAGCTGGCTCGGACAGAGAGTCCGAGCCACAAACCTTTGTTATCATTCCTAACCATTCTATTCTTAGCTGGCCTTCTGAGGAAATCCTTTCTTGTATTCTTTTAGTATAGTTTTGATGTAATATATATAATAAAATAATAAATCAGCCTTCTGAAACATGGAGTCAGATCCTCGTCTCTTCCCTCGACCTGAGATCCCTGTGAAAACCATCACAGGATGAGGGGTTGTACCTGAACTGTCCCCATCCCACAGGCAGCAGGGACAGCAAACCTGGCTGGGGAAGGTCACCTGGCAGGAGGGGTGGCACAGGAGGTGACCCTGAGGCTCCCCTGAGCCTTCGGAGGAGGTGTGGAGATGCTCACAGGGGTCCCAGGATGAGGGAAGAGATGAGAATGCTGACTCCATGTTTCAGAAGGCTGATTTATTATTTTATGATATATATTGTATTAAAATAAAATGATATATTATAACTATACTAAAAGAAAGGATTTCATCAGAAGGCTAGCAAAGGAAAGAAAAAGAATGATAATAAAATCTTGTGACTGACCAGCGAGTTGGAGCCAGCTGACTGTGATTGGCTATTAATTAAAAACAGCCACATGAGGCCAATCAAAGATGCACCTGTTGCATTCCACAGCAGCAGATAATTATTGTTTTTCTTTTCCTCTGAGGCTTCTCAGCTTCTTAGAAGAAAAATCCTAGCAAAAGTATTTTTCAGCAAATCTGTCCATGACAGAGGAGGCGGCAGGAGATGGGGACAGCTTGGACACCCATGGCCAGTCTGGTGTGAGCTCAAAGGGCAGGCTTGCTGTGAGGGGCCTGAATTAGTTTCAGATGACATCATACTCGATGAGTGATTATATTTAGAGTGTGTGGTAATATGTTCTGAGACCTTCCATATGTTAATTTTGCATGCTTCAATATATGGCCACAGGAAGCTTGTGAAATCAAAGCAACATTGCAGGTAGGGAAAATATTTTCTCTAGGTGAACTTTAAACACAGTTCTGCAAAAAGGTTTTACATGCCATGCCACAACCAAATTTATTTTTATTTTAAAGTTGGTTGTTTTTAATGGATGAAAGACTTGCATCTTTAAGATTTAAATATTCAGGCTTAGTTGATATTTTGGCACAAGAAAGTATTTGGTCCATATTTATCAAAAGTAGTGGTTTTGTTGAAAAGTAGAGAGAAAATATTTTTAATGTATTAAATTATGGAATGAGTTTAAAGACTCAGAGAGCTCTGTGGAGTTTGTCAGCCAATGTTGAAAATATTGCCTCTGAAATACCACAGCAGCTTAGTAGATGTGGATGAGCTATTAAAAAAATCACAAACAGCCCTGCCCCTCCCAAACAACAAAAAACCCTTTCGTAAACTTGCATTTTCAGTGTAAGTAGCTTCCTATCCTTCTGCCCATATCAGCTCCATAACACCAAATATTTGAAATTATGAATGTTCGTTGTGATAAGCAGCTTTGTGTAGATGATTGGCTTGGACCCTTGAACTTAGGCAAAGGGAAGATTAAATTAATTAAAAGCACATTATTAACTTAGGCTGGGCTGGGACTGGGGTAGATACCTTTAGGACTTTGCTTTAAAAATCTTTGTGAGTTTAATTCACATGGATTTCAGCTGAGCATCTGTGGGACAAACTAATCTGCAAATCCTCTTTTTTTTTTTTTGGCTTTAATTGAAAGCCATTGTATTTTACAGAAGGTAAGGTGAAAAATTGTCTTTTCTGAAAAAATTGAACAGGTTTGCCTGTGGACTAAATAATTTGTTTTGAAAACAGTGCAGAAAGAAACTGTTGGAAGTTGTAGATCACTTTTCTTTTGTTCCCAGTCTGCCTGGACAGATTTCATAATAAAAATTGCGAAATTTTTGCATAGTTAGATATATTCTGTTTGAGGAGCCCAGTTCAGACAGTGTGAACAACAGTAAGGTCCTGAACTACAATGTGTTATCAAAAGAGATTTCCAATTTGGGATGCAATATGTATTTTTCTGTAGCAAGTCTACACTTCTTTCTCTACTGCTCCCCAGCATTTGTTGGAAAGCTGAAACTTCAGCAGAAAAAGTCTTTTAGCAGAAAATACTTGACTGAATAACTTAACACTTTTTGTTTGAGAAAAATGGTTTCTACAAATCTGTTTAAAACTGTGATTTAGTGCTGCTCACATGGCAAGGTGCCAGGGCTGAAAGATGTTTTGGGGAAGAATTTCTCTTTTTTGGATCTTGATTAAGCATGTCCTGTCCCCCAGATAATTTCTGTGTATATATGACACTGCACTACTCCTCTGGCTGCAGACAAGAGTACCAATTCTCCCTGGAAATATTTTATTGAAGTTGTTTTTGCAGTAAAATCCAGTGTGGCAGTGTCCCACCATTTGTGTTTGAAATGTGAAGCTGCACCTTTACATTTCACCCCCAACACTGCCTTCTTTTCATCTTTCAAATATCTGTCAATATCTGACTCTCAAATATCTGCCATTTATTTCACTGCCGTGGTGATACAAAAGCTCCGTGGCAGCCCTTGCTGGCATTGGAAGATTTAGGACTGTTTGTTCTGAGATGGCAAATGAAGAAATGCAAGAAAGCAATTCCATCAATGTCACATTTTTGTGCTCTGCTAGTTTTGAAAAAGAGAATTTTTTTTCTTTGTTCCCCATGGATAACGCACAGAACAAAACCTTTCCATAACTTTTCTAAACCAGATCACAGAGTGGGCTCTGTTCAGGCAGGAGGGTTTGTTGTTAGTTTGTTGAATGTCCCTCCAAGTCCTCTTTGGTATGAAACAGTGGAAAAGGCTGAATGAAAACATCAAGGGGGTGAGAAACCCAAAGGGAATTTTATGCTGGTAGTAGGAAAAGTGAAAAGGGCACTAGAGGGGCAATGCACACAGTAAAGAGCAAAAGCTTTGTCTAAAATAGATGTGAGGGGTGTTTGGTCTTCAGTTAAGGCAGGTGGCTTTGCACCAGGTGCTGGTAACAAAATCTGCAAAACAAGAAGGGAGAATCAGTTGGGATAATGCTGGAATAACCTCAGCTGGACACCATCATTGGGGCTGACTGTCAGAGTGCAGCAGCTGGGAATTGTTATGTGAAATTCAGCTTCCCACATTAAAGAGAGAGTGGTGCAGAGCCCAACAAAAACCAATGCAATTAATGATGGTTTAGGTTTAGTTTTGGTGGGGTATTGAAGACCCAGAAAAAAAACCAGGCATAGAAATCAACTTTGAAAAATGCCTTGGGACAAAATGATTGAGCATAAATGCTAGAATTATCCTAAAACACATTTTCCTTCAATTTTATGACTGCATTGTTGTAGTGCCTGGATAGATTACTTTCTTTACCAATATCACATTTCTTCTCTGCCTGTTTTTGTCAGAGTTCTTCAAGAGTTTGCCCAGAACTTTGCTTCCCCAGGGCTGCAGTGTGAACTCTTGCTCTGCTTTGAACTCTCCAGGGGAGCTCAGTGCTGCACCTCTGTGCTCAGGTTTGCTTCTGTGTGAAAATAATGTGCCCAGAGCTGTAGAGATTTGTATACCCTGTAACACTGCTGCAGCTCTGCTGTTTGAGGTGCTGGAAGCTGATTCCTTGCCCTGGGCAAAAGTCTCTTGTTTCTCAGGAGACAGCTTGGGAAGGTTTGATGCTTTCATTTTTTAACCTTGTTTTTGTCATCTTACAAAAAAGGGATGCTTACGGGAGTAGTGTTTTATAATTTTGTCAGTCTGACTAAATAGAAAAGCCAAGAGATGACACCTTGGGCACATGTAGAAACACAAAAGCTCTTAAAAATCGAAATGTCTCCTGCTACAGGGCCATCCAATGCTTGTCTCTAATAATTTCTTGTCCAGATCACAACACCTTTGAGCACTCATGTAATGCAATATATGACTTATCTAACTTATAAATAAGGTATATACACACAAATAAAAGAAAATCAATAATTTATATACAATATATATGTCATGTTGGATAATGAGCTGAAACAGACTCAAAAAATCCCTTCTCCTGTTAGAGAGAGGAACACGATTCCCTTGATGTCTGTGTACAGTGCAGAGGGGAACTTAATTCCCCATTGCTACTTAACTGCATGACATTTAAAATCAGTATAATGATACCAAAATCAGCATTCAATTCTATATAACAGTGACCTTTTCTTTGCTTCAGAACTATTTTAAATATTCATGGCCAAGATCTTACTGAGAGGAAGCTCTGCAGAGGTTGGGGCTCTTCCTTCGTTGCTGTTTGCTGGACAGTGAGTTTCTCCAAAGAAGGAGAAAAAATTGGTGCCCCCCAGAGAAAGCCACAAAACCTCACTGCAATGCTCACCTGAGAGGAGAAGAGAATCAAGCAGTGCAATCTGTCACCACCTGCCTGTTATCTGCAATTAGAACTGGAAATTTTCAGGAGGAGAAATGGTGGCTGAGAGAGTTTAATTCAATTTCCTTCCCTCTTGTAGTGCTGGGATAATTTTTACTTTTAGCTTACAAAGCCAAATGGTCTGACTCACTGGTGAGGCACTGAAAAATGACCAAAACTTGGTTTCTGCTTAGGCCCCCAAATGTAGATAATAGCACCAAGGTGCTTTGAGGATTTGGGAAGAAACTTGGCTTTGCTGCTAGGACAGTGGAGACAGCAGAAGAAGCAGCACATAATGGGTTCTGATAAAGATGGAAATCTTTATCACATTATCTGAGATCAGTCTTTATCTGATAAAGATGGAAGAACATCTATGACAAAGGCAGCAGGGAGGACCCTCAGAGCTGCTGCAGTTGTTCTGCCTTTGGACTGAAGGGAAAACTCCTGCATTCACTGAACATCCTGGCACTCAAAGGTAAGGACTTTTCCTGCAAACAGCATAGGTGCAGTTCCAGCCAGGTAATAAAAATGTCCCCCCAGACCCTGAGTCTAAAAAAATGACACAGCTCTGATGCATTAAGCCACTGGATTAGCTGGACATTGCTGTCTTCCTGTTTGTTTCACAGTGGGCAGGAATTAAAGTTATTAATTAAATTAAAGTTATTAAAACAAATTAAACTGAATAATCCTAAACACATTTTTAATACCCCTCTAAGATCTGTTTGGCTGGTTCTGGCTGGAGGAGCTGCTGTCTTGTCATTCTTGTGTGATCAGAGCCCTTTGTCTGTGTGCCTCAAATTGTGTGTCTGATGCACACTGAGCAAATAGGATTGTCCCATGGCAATGCTTGGTGTTATTTTGGGTTTGAAACTCCTGTTATTTGGGGTTTTAGAAAACTTGAAACTCTCCACTTTGGGCTGGCTTTGTGTTGCCTGGTGTTGATGTTCAGTTTCAAAAAGAGGTTTGGCTAAAGGAGACAGTGCATAGCTGAGTGCAGAGTCACAGATGTGCACGGTTGGGCACAATCTGAGGCTTTCCCAAATGTGCTTTCATTCCTTTCCCCAGTTCATGTGTCCAAATGCTTCTCAAGAGAAGTCTAGCACCAAACATAAGGGGAAATATTTTCCCCTTTCAAGTTTGAGTCTCTAAATGTTACTGCTCTCCCTGAGGTCAGCACAAGGATTTTATTTCCCTGTTCTAGGCGGGATAGAAAATTGCCAGTATCCCTTTTTCCCCTCCTCATCTTCACAGGATTTATCTATGTGCAATCACTGCTGATTGGATTCTCCCTTTTCAGGCACCCAGCTGTGCTGCCTGAATGCTCACCCCAGCCTGCTTGCCAATTTTAAATGCTTTACAGGGTCATGTTTTTATCTAAGCCAATCTGAATTGCACATCACTTCAAATGTTCCACTTCAAAACAGCAACAACAAAAAAACCCCACAAAAAACCCACACCATAAAAATCCCCCAAAATGTAAATCCACCCTATTCCCCAAGCTGTCAATCTCTGGGATATCCCCCTGTAGAATGACATGTCTGTCATGAGGAGAGATGCAGCTGAACAGGGATCAAATTTGGCCTCTCCTAAGGATTTCAGGTGTTGGGTTGCACGTTTTCCCAGGAATATCTCCCCTTTTCTGACATGGCAGAACTCTTTTTTTCAGTCTTCACTTTTGGAAGCTGAAGATGCCTTATGGTAACAAATTTCTTCCAACCACCTTTTGCAGAAAATATAAAAAAAATGTTTTGTCATAATACGAGAAAAGTTGCAGAATTCTTTGCCCATGTAGAATGCCCCATTATTCTGCACAGAAGTTTTTTCTGTATTTGTATTTTTTCCTCCATTGAATTGAGAGCTGAGGGACTTTCATGAGCCAACCGTTTATCAGCTTGGGGGAATCAAAGTGAATTTTGTGGCTCAAACGGAGACCCAAGGTATCCACAGGATTTTGGCTACAAACCAGAGAAACTGCAGCAGTCTTAATTCTATGTGGCTCAATTTGCCACATCTCTCTCTTGCAAGATTTTCTTCAAAGTTTTTCTCCCCTTACTGTGTTTGAGTGATGTGTTCTGATTAGGCTACTGAGGCTGCAAGATAACAAATGTATGTTTGCATGAGTTGTCATTGTTGGGTTGGTTTTCCCTTTTGTCTGAAGGCATGTGACATTTTTGTCAAAATCAACTCTTAAACAGCCTCTGTTAAGAAGGCTTTAGGGTTCATCAAATAATAAAACTGATATTTGAATAACATATGTAAACTTCAATTCAAAGGCCTGCTGGAAAGCTGACAAAAAGTTGTCATGGAAACCACTAACACCTAGATATGGGTGGAAAAAGAAGCTTTCATTCAGAGACCACAATATTTGCAAAAGAATCTGTAAGTTTCTGAAACATTTTTTCTGCTCATTTGTGATGGCAGGGCTGCTTTTAATTTTCACAAATGTATGTGTGGATTCATAGACACAGATAAGGAACATTGTGCTTTGTGCTGGGTGAATAAAAAAAGTTCTGGAACATGAAATTGCTGAGAATCAATGAGAGATTAAGGGGAGGATTTTGTTGGCCTCTTGTATTTGATTATAGCTTATCCATTTTTGATAAAATGTGTTTAATTCTTGTTAAACTGAGCACAAGAGAAAAATGTGCATATGAAGTGAATTTATGGGCAAGATGTGGAAATGAGAAAGTACCTGACAAGCCTGGCTAATCAGGAAATAAAATGGCAGTAGAAATTAAGAAGAAAGGAAGGATGAGTTTATAGCCTGTATTTTAGATGGTCTTCTTTTGAGTTTGTCTTATTGAAGTAACTCAGCAGTTAATTTAAATGTGTAGCACACATCTAAATATGGTTTTATGCAACATGGCCCCAAAATGCACGGCCGGGCACAGGCTCTGTCCCTGGGATCAGTTCTGCTCCATTTGCACCTTGCAGTTCATTGTCCCATCCCAGCTTCAGCCCAGGCAGTCCCACCCTGCTTGTTTTTCTCTCTCCAGCCCACGGGGTTTGTGCTCCTGGGCTGAGATTTGGGGCATTTGTCCTTGGTGCCCAGCTGGAGCAGGAATTGTTTTGTCTCCCTGCTCTGTGCTCAGAACTCACCATCCTCTCATGTGAAGCTCAGACCCACACACTAAAGCAGTACAGAATGTGAAAAATAGAAAAGCTAAAACCTGAGGCATCATTTCAAGGCAGATATTTAGGTGTTACAGTATTTTTTGGAACACACCAAACTGACATTTCTGCACAGAAGAGTCACACTGCTCTCAAAGGCCTATTTCTGCCACTGTCCCTGTCCAGTGCAGAGTTTTTAAATGATGCTGTTCTACTTCTCTCACTGACACTGAGCACTTCCAGTGGGGCATTGTTTACTGTTCCATTCTTGCTCTTGGCTAGGGATCGTGATGCCACAACCTTGTGTCTTAATTAAGCAGAATTCACAGTGCAGAGTTTAGGCTGACACTCTGCTTTCATGTCAGTGTTCTGTGACTCAGTAAAAATCCCAGCCTAACAGTGAAAAATCCTAATTGGCAAGATGATCACTCTTGGTTTAGCATGACAGGCCCTGGAGACAGGGCTAATGAATAAAGATGCAGACCCTTAGGTACATGGTGAGAGCTGCTGTTGACTCATCTTGGTGATTACATGGAAAAGTAGGGTTCCTTCTGCATTCTGAGTTTCCCTGTGAAACTTCAGATTAAGAATGACATAACTGGGCCAGACCCACCCAGGGCTGTGTGTTTTCTGATGGAGACAGCAGTGGCAATAAAAGACAGCAGAGAAGAACCAGGCAAAGTCAAAGGTGGTGCCCTGGGGGTGGAAAAGCTTTGTGCAGCCTGGACAGCAACTCTTTGCTCTTCTTGGCCCTAGGGGGTTTTCAGTCCCTGAAAAGTGATGCCCACCTTCACCTGGACACGAGTCAAATGCAATTCCTTGTCCTCTGAAACCTGGATTCTGTCTTTTCCTTGAAATGCTAAGGGCCTGTGTTAAGCCTGTGGTATAAATCAGTCTTACTTGACCACTCTGCCTTGTTCTGTTGATGCTGGATAAAACAAAAAAAAAAAAGTTTAGTAAGGATTTCAGATAGTCCCCACTATTCTTTTAACATTAATGATTATACTCATATCTATTTGTCTATTCATTGCCTTGCCCTTTGGTGCAATTGCTAACTGAAAACGAATTCATTCCTGTTTTTATTAAAGCAAGTGGTGCTGTAGTGACCAGCAACAGACTAAATCCATGGGGGAAGAGAATTACAGCTGGAGCCAGAGGGGTTTAGGAGATCAACATAACATTTTTGGTGGAAGAGAATGGTAGTTTAATAAAATATGAAGCAGGATTAATGCTGTAGGTGACCTTAAAATACTGACTAGCAAAGAGTAGAGTGGCAATTGCACATACATGTGTAGCAGAAATATACTTGTGTTTAACAGAGATGATCAAAATGTTATAAAGACCCTAAATATGGAGTTCATATAGTTTAAGGTGAATGTCAGCTTACCCCAGAAGCAAACAAAACTAAGCTATTTCTCCAATTCTGTGAAAAATAAATGAATTGTTTTTGAGAATTGGAATTTGTGATAGCAAATGTCAGTGTGTAACCGTGGGGCTGTAACAGACTCAGCAGCCTCTTGGGGTGGTGTCATGTTCTTGGAGACTCTCAGCCATGGACTGGTGCTGGGAAATGCAGTTTGCCTCCAGCAGATTTTTCCAGACCTGTAGGGGCAATAAATGACATTTTTCTCCAAGACCTCACTCGTTAACTTTATAAATTCTCATTTTTTTTAAATTAACTCCAGCAATCATTTCTCATTTGGTCCAACTGAGATGTGTAACAGGTCCTTGCCATGGCCTTTTGTGCTAACATGTTCAATTAATTCACAGCAACACTGAACAAAACTAATCAGGTAATGCTGAGATGTGCTTGCATCACCCAGTGCCAACAGCATGGCATTGTAAGGATGGTGTGAGACTGAATTTCCACTCACCTTTTCTTATTGTTGAGCCCTAGGCTATGTGCACTGAAATCTCACTTCCATGAGTCTCGATAGATTTAAAGAAATGCTATTTAATGCATTTTTAATAACATGGTGGTGTATTTTATGATGGTGTTGGTTTAGTTTTGTTAGTTTTGTTGTTAAATAAATTTTTATTAAACATTTTAACACCAGTGGTACCTAGACTTGTGCTATCAGGTATTTTATAATAGCTATGTTTTAGTCCTGTAAATGTTTTTATTTCTTGTAGGCATATTGAGTAATCATATGCCCACAGGCATTAAGGCTTTGTTGTGCTTTAATCCCAAAATGTTTTCCCTAAGCACAGTTTTTTGATGCTAAACTTGCAGTGCAAGGACAGAAGCCTTTGGTGTTCACTTTGAATGCAGGTTGGGATCTGGTAAGACTTATTTTCTGTGAGAGATTTTTAACCATCCCTCCAGAAAACTCATCATCCTGCACAGCTGAACTTTGCCTCTACATGAGGAAAATATCAATTTTCTTCATAAGGATATAAATGATAAATATCCATTTTCTTTATAAGGATATAAATGATAAATATCCATTTTCTTTATAAAGAACCAAATAATAAATATCCATTTTCTTTATAAAGAAATAAACAATAAATATCCACTTTCTTTATCTCTTGATGAAGAGACTGGAGGTTAAGGACCTGCTGCAGCAGTGCACTGAAGGACTTGTTCAAGTTTCAGCTGACAGCAATCCTTTTGAAATCTCAAGATTAAACCAGTGGGGTGAATACCAGACTCCCATTGACTTCAGTGAGCCAGGATTTAATCTAATTTCCTAATTAAATGGTCCTGTTCTTCAGCAAAAGCATTAGAAAGATAAATGCTCTGTAATTGCTTTGAGTATTTCCAGTGAAATCTATTTGCTTAGGATAACACATTTCACATTTCAGTGTAATAACTACTTTTGTGGTTTCAAACTGTGCAAGAGATGAATATGAAGGTGAGGTAGTACATTTGTGGACTTTTCTCCCAAGGTAATGATTTTGGACTCCCTTGTTGGGGTGAATAATTTCCTTCATTGGCTCTCTTTCCTGTCTCAGACTGAAATCAAAGGTGGCAAAAGGTATTAAAAATACTTCTGCAAAGTCAGCTCTTAAACTAACATTTTAGTCTTTTATATTCAGGCTTAAATATAATTATTGAGAAGATAAAAGCCTGAGGAAGAAAGAACTGTCTGTTGTGAACCATTTTGCTATTATTCCTTTTGATCTAATTGGCCCATAGCAAAAGTCCCCTGTATTTTCCATTAAGTGGAAGAAAAAGGACTTTACTTTTCTGCTTCAGGGAGAAAAAAAAATATATGATTTGGCAGCCTCTATTCAAATAAATAGTTGTATTTATTTGCAGTTGTATTTCTACTTTCACACTAGAGAAATTATTTTATGTTTGCAAAATTAATCCTAAAGCCTTGAACAGGTTTTCTGAACAGGACGAATTGTGTGTTTTAAATAGATAACCAGAATACAAAAACCAAAACCAGGAGTTGCCTGAACAAGTCCCACTGCCACAAAAGAAAGAGCACATTGTCACTGGGATGTGGGTCACAGCAGGATATGCTTCATCTATTTAATTGAATCTTTTTATGAATGGCACACTTTCATGCATTTCTTATGAAAGGAAACGTAGTGTTTTCATTTATCAGGAGCTGGGAGCGAGGTTATGTTAAACAGATTCAAGGTGTGATTTATTCAGCACCAGCTGCCAGTGCTGCTGACCTGCGAGATGATACCTTGTGAGAGGGATTTCTGAGGGCAGAGAGCTGGGGTTCATCTCGTGTCCTGAGGGAACATCTGCTCCAAGGACACGCTCTCCTGCTCCGCAGACATCTCCAGCCCAAGGCCAGCTCAGGGGTGGCAGAGCCATTTGAGCCCCATTTGAGGGGTTTCTCCTTTTCTATGTCCACACAAAACAAGGGAGTGCAGCCCAGAGATGTGGATGTAATAATCACATATCCCCTGAACAGAGAGACATGGTTCTCCCAGGAAAATCCTGGGAAGGCTGTGTAAAAACTGTAGGAAATTTGGAAGAAAAGCATTCAAACAATTATTATCTCTCTTTCTGTAAGTATTGTTTTTAGATATGGTTCTCCAGAGTGTGCTGTTCATAGTTCACCAATGGTGTGAGAGAAGATTCCTAAAAACCAATCAGGTCTTAAGTCCACCATTGCTTCTATAAGAACTGTGGGTTTGTGTGGTAACCCAGGGCACACAGGGAATATTTCTGTGTCTGCTCTGGGGCGCCCTGACCCCCAGGGCAGCACTGACTTTGACCCTCATTCATGGAGAAAGTTTCTCAGACTTCAAGACAGACTGGAACCCACAAAAGTGTGAAATAGATTATAGAGAGTAGTGTAGGTGCATCACTTGGTGAGAAATTTAGGTTTTTGGGATTTTTAGTATGTTGTGGATGGGAGCAAGATGTTGGGCACAGGGTGTCATCCTGGGTTTCTTCTTCATGCTGCTTCTTCCTCCTTCTCCATGGGTTTGGGTGGCATTTTGTAATTGGGCAGAAAAGTCTGGATTGTGGGGTCTTTGGGATCAGTTATTGGGTTAAAAGGGGAAGTAATCCAAGTGTCAGCTCTTAATTGGACAGTTTAGTCTGAAAAGACCTTGGAACAAGAGATTGTTGGCCATTTTGTGGTGCTTTCCCAGTGTGCTGAGCCTGGTGTGGAAAGCGTGCAAAACTTTAGATGAGATAATAATAAACAAGAGCCTGAAAACCGAAAAGATCCAGTGGGTCTCTCTTTCCTGACACAAAACTGCTCCAGGAGGGTCTCCCCAGATAGAGGAGTCCCCTGGGAGGGCCCAGCTTGAGACCCAGAAGTCAAGGGATCAGCAACAGGTACCCCGACAGGTTTCTAACAATAAAGTGCTTATCATGCCTTCTGATGATGGAATCTGTGTACCCCCTTTGGGTGTCCCCAGTTCCCCTACAGCCATACCTGGGGCCCAGGTGGGTGCTCCATCCAGAATTCCATGTCCCAGCAGAGGTGCAGGCTGTGAGCAGCTCCCACAGGGCATCTCTGCCCCACACTGCAGTGCCTTCCCATTGGGAACTCAGTGGGGTTTTACACATCCCTGGGGCCCAGAGGGAAGGCAAGGCTCCAGCAAGACTGGCAAAGATGCAAAAGAAGTGCCCTGATGCTTTTCACCGCTACAGGGATGGGGTAGGATATGTGCTGCTGTCTGTATTGACACACAGTTTTGCAGGCATGTTTTCACTTGACTTAGATGTATTCCCTCTGGTGGTAGGACAACTTCCTAAAAGGAAATAGCATCTGATTTGGACAGATGTCTGTCATTGTAATTAGAAGTTTTTAAGTGGTTAATGACAGCAGAAATGGTCAGAATCAAAATATTTAGGCTGCCTCCCATGTGTGCTCTAAATCAGGCTGAGCCCTTGCACAGAAATGTGAAATAAATAAGCAAACCCTCCCTGGGGGCTTGTGCACACACAGATAGGAAAGCATTCTTATTAGGGGAAAGTAAATTGTGTTTGGTAAATCCAGAAAATGAATCCATACAAAATTAAAGAAGAAAATGCATGTATCCCCCTTTGTAACATTAGCATGAGTCCACTATTTCTTCCCCAGTAACATCCAGAATTGGGCCAGTTTCCACCCTGCACTCCTGATTTGAAGCAACAACATCATAACCACAGGAGGGTTTTACAAAGTTAAGGTGCTTGGTTTTAAGATCTCAGCTCTGCTGCTTTCTTGTTTTATCTCTCTCCACAAGGACCTCAGCTGGTGCCATTTGTTATCCTGGAATAATCTCTTCTGTGTCTTGCAGGGGCAGCACAATCTCTCTTGTCCCTGTTAGCCAGGTCTCCAGCAGGAAGAGGGAAGAACATATTTCTGGAGGCTCTGGAGCAGATTCATTGATTCTGGAGTATTTTCTTCTCCCCAGACATCATTCCAGGCAAGGACTTTTCCCTCTCCAAGCCCCTGTGATTACCCAGGACTCCCTTTCAATACCAGATTTGTATTAGTCAGGGTTTATGCAGCTCTCCAAGTGCTACAAGAGAAGGGAGAATTCTTTGCCAGCTATAAATCTGGGATGTGGACACACATGATGGTAATAGCCCATCACATGAGCTAATTAGGAGGTGATTACTTTAACCTGGAAGGAAAACATACTACAAAAACTTCTTTGTATTCCACTTGTTCTCATCATGCATTAAACCTGACCTAGGTTACTTTCATTTATTTTTTTTTCTTTTTTGCTCTGAGATTTTAGGAGGATTTTATCCTGGATTTTCTAAGTCTGCTTTATTGTTTTTCCATATCTTATTTCAAAAGGTGACCTGACACAGGATTCAGTTCATCACTCAATGATTAAAAACCAGGCTTCTCTCCAATCAAAAATACATAAGTTCTGTAAATGAGGTTTATTCTGATCTCTTTTATAGGAGAGTTGTTTATGCAAGCTGCTCTAGCCTTGATACTGAATTCAGATTGCCTGGAATTACCTGCAAAGTTTGAAATAACACAATAGAAACCTTTTCACCTAACAAGTGAATTTTTTTTTTGAGTTCAGGGTTAGTCCTCAGCTACGCTTACAGAAGGCTGAACAATTTTGGTGTTTTATATCTTTATTTCTCATAATATCTTCTTCAAAGCTCGAGCAGCACTGGCTCTCATGCTGCCAGAGAGGATTTGGGCAGGCTGGTCATCAGGTCACTGATGAAAATCCAGAACTGCTGAGCCATGAGGAGGCAAATTGCTTCTGTCCAACATGCCATGCTCTGATTTCACACCTCTCTTCTTGCCATGGTTGAAATGTGGCCTGAACAGGTAACAAATCTCCCCATGGGGGAGATTTATGGGGTTTCTACAAGAAAAGTTATTTCCTGTGTACTCATCCCTTGAAAATCTGATATCTCCATGTTTGTGACAGAGCAAGGGGCTTGGGTTTCTTTTTTTCCTGGAATGGAAATGGAATTTTCTGTTTTGATGAAAATGCAGAGATTTTGAAGCTGCACCTGCATGTAGCTAAGGTTTCTGTCTGTTTTTGAGGAGTTCATCCTGCAGCCAACCCCCAGCCAGCTCTGGTTCCTGTTTCATTCAGGACTTGAACTCTCCAGTCCTAATTCTTCAGTTCCTTAAATTTCATCCAGGCATTTACACCTGTGGGAAGTGGGTTTAACAGGCTTTGCAGCTCTGGTTTTATGCCTTTCTTTGTACTTCTTTTCCCAATATAAATATTACTAGAACAGTAAAAGCAATGGAATAAATGCCTAGGAGAGATGGGATGCAAAAGGAAACCAAGAAGTGATTAATTTTTTAAAATCAAGATCTATTTAGTCTGGTTTCTAGGTTCTATTCACTTGGTAAGGGAATAGAATAGACTAAAAGATTTTTGAAAATCCATTCCAGAGAGGAAAAGCAAGGACTGTACCTGCTGACAGGGGGTTTGGTTTGCAGACACCCATGGTGTGTGCCATGTGCCAGGAGTTGTGGTGAGTTTGGTCAGTTTGAATGTCAGGAGGGAATGGCAGGACAGCCTGAGTTCTACAGTCAGCTGAACTCAGCTCTCAGGCTGGTGCAGGAGAGCATTTATCCTTCCCTCTCTGCCCTCAGGTGCTCTGAAATCTAAGCAAGGTTTTCTGCCATCTTAGGGAGCTCATGCTCTGTTTCTCCATAGTGTAAAAGTTGAACAGAACACGTGAAGTTAGAATAATTGGAGACTTCTTAGCAGCAAGTTGTGGCTCTTGGCATCAGTTTTATTGGGAGAATATGTGCCCATACTGCTCCCATGACACATTTCCAGATCTGCTCCTGGGGCTTAGGCAGTTGGCACACTCTTAAAACAAGTTATTTGTGATAGGGACTTGTCTGGGCAGTCATTTCTCCCCCTGGTTCTCACACTCTCAGTGCAGCTGAAGTGATATAATTAGCATTTTAAATAAGACTGTGCTTCAACAAAATTATTGTGGTTGAGATGACCCTGTGGAGGGAGATCAGTTTATGCTTTACGCACTCATGGCAGCCTGCCTCACGTGAAAGGCTGATGTCTGCAGTTGTGAAGGCTTCTGGTGGACTTCAGGGACCTCTTCAATCAGAAGTGGGCTATGGCAATCTCATCTTGAAATTAATAACATTTGAATAAGCAGTGTCAAGGACTGCCCTGCTCAGGGGAAAGGTGCACTCTCCAGGTCATCCTAACACAGCAGAAATAATTCAGTGCCACAACTGGCAGCCAGAAGTGGAGCAGTAGTGATAAGGTATTGATCAAGATAAATCTCTGATTTAGGAAGCTGATGGGAGTGCCCAGAACCCTGTCCTGTATAAAGCAGAGTTCTGCAAGAACAAATTGTTTATTTCCTCAGTGGAAGCTGACAGAACTTCTGTCTGCCTTTGTCCAGGCCTGCTGGAGCACACAGCCATGCCCCAGCCCCATCTGTGTGCTCTGAGGATGGAGTTTGTAGCATCCACTGTAGGACCATGCTGAGATAAAACTTTACCAAGGTAATCTAGCTCTGAGTTGAGCTGGGAAGAGCTGAGGTATTCCTGCACTGCTTTAATGGAGATTTGAGCCAAAGGGGTGTACTTGGGATCTTGCCATGTGTCCTAAAAGTCGGACACTTTTAGGAGGGTCATTGTGACATGAACACCACCTTCTTCTTGACTCCAAAGCAAGTTGAGCAGCCAGGTGAAAGTCCTGAAGTGTCTGAATGTACCACTTGGTCAATGGATGAGTGGCTGTTGAAGATGAGACCTGTTCATGCCTAATTAGAGCCCTGCCAGCTGTGCCTGCCTGGCTGAGGCCTTGTGAGACCTGAGAACATCTGGTGCTCATCAAGCTGGGAGCTTTTGGCTGATGAGGAGCATGCACTGCTCGCGTGTCTGCAAGGCAGATGGCAAGAAGTGATGGTAGCAAAGCTCCTCTGGGAGCCTCTCTGGGTTAAGGGAAGTGTGTCAGAGTTGGATTCTGAGCACTGCAGGCCATGTTAGCTGCAGGAACTTTCTGCCCAGTAAAATGTTTCCTGAGGCAAACTGTGTCTGAACAAAATAGACTTTTGAGATAGCTTGCCTCGGTCCTGCCTCGATGAGATGGCTGGCATGGATATCCACAGAAATGGCTCTGATGTCATTTTCTGCAAGGGACTGAAACACTGGAGCAGGGAACCTTAGCCTTTTCTCCAGCATGTTCAAGAGAGTGGTTGTGATTAAAATAATGAATGAAGGAGAAAGAGTTTGGACTTCCATTGTAGTAATGTTCTGTATTTCACCAGACCCGTTAATGCATTGAGCTCCAGATCTGTTGCTACTGGAGTGCAAACAGCAGACCTTTCACTAGTTGCAGGCAGTCCTGGCTCCCTGGAGCTTTGATAAGCAGAGAGGAAAGACTCAAAGTTCAGCATCTGGGGAAAGAAGCCCAGATTGCTTTTCTGGTGAAAGATAGCAGTGAAGCAGCATTGTTCCTGTGTTTGCACCGGCTCGTGGAAGTCACACAATATTCCCCTTGCACAGCATCATTTTGTCTGTGTGTCCTCTCAACCTGACTCTTGCAGCTGCCTGGCCCAAGTCCCAGCCCTTCAGCAGGAGCAGAATGCTGCAGTCTGCCCTTGTCTGTGTGTCAGGAAACGTGAGCACCAGCCTTGTTCTCTAACAATTGTGTTGGCTCGCATCTGCTTTAGAATCCAGCTCCCCTGCTCTATTTAAAAACTCCATTTGACAATCTGGATATTAGCACAAAGATGCTGCTCAGCCTGCTCTCAAAAACAAAATGCAAAGAGAGGAAAGAATTTTGTTGAAATATATTAGTGAATATTACAAGCTGGAACTTGTTTCAGCCACTGTGTTCTCCATGCATCTGACAAAAACAGTGCCTGGCTTATCTATTAGACAAAACCCCTGCGATCAAAATGTATTTCAGCTGCTGGAAACCATTGTAATTTTCCTACTGCTCACTATTTACACCAGGAGAATGAATCCTAATTAATTTTTGTTATGTACTTACTGTGATTGCTCAGCTTTCTCAGGGGAAGATCGAGGTCAAGAATCAGAGTTTGTGGAAGGATTTGCTTTTCTTGAGCAGCTTTCCAAAGGTTTTCATTGCACCTGGAATTTGTCAGCCATATCCTCTTGGGCTGTGTGGAGAGAGCATTATGCATGAACTTTTGGAGCTAGTGAAAGAGGATGCTCCAGGATTAGTTTTAAGCAGTCCCCCAGGCTTTTCTTGTTCCCTTTTCCCTTCAGACCCTTCCCAGGTCTGACCTGCATTGCTGTGGCAGAGATGTTGGTTTGGAGATAGGTAATGACAAGTTTGTGTAGTTAAAATGTGAGTATCTTCCGAGATAAAATTCACAGCTTTGCCCTGATCAGGTGAGATTAAAACTCTACAGCTCAACTAAACTTAAAAATATTTATAGCTTTCTCCTTTTGGCCCAGAGACCATCTTATTTAAAACAGATGGGAGCTTATCCTTGTCTTTACATTTTGTTCTTCCTAAATTTGATGCTTGTAAGCGAGGTATCAGAATTTAATGAAATGAACTCCTTTTTAATAATGGAATCTATCCTGCAGAATAGTAAGAAATAAAAATTCCCATTAGTCTTAGTTAATGAATAGATAAGCAGAAACTCTTCTAACACATTGAAGTGAGTTTAAAGAAGTGGAGGTTTTGGTTATGATCTTTGGTTTTTCTTTATTTTCTTTTCTTTTCTTTTCAATAACATTGGAGTATTTAAATCTTGGACTCCTTGGAAAACAGAAGTTTTACTTCTTATTTGGCATAGAATTCAAACAGGGGGTAACACTGTCAGAGTCTGGAGGTGGATAAAACATTTCCCAGATTTTATAGAGAGCTTGAACTTGGGCTTCTGATTTCACTCATTCCAAGGAAAGAAGCCAGACAAGAAGTTATAGCATAGAAATATTGAAGATGTATTAAAATATTTGTATGGCTCTCATCACTAGTTTCTGAGTGAATAGGTTTGGACCTGAATTTCAGCTGCAGTCAAGAGTCTGGATCAAGGCTTCAGTTTAGGGCCATCTTTGATTCTAAATGGCTTCTGTGGGTTTATGACCCTGCTTGGTTTTTTTTGGTTTTGTTTTTGTTTTTTTTTTCCATTGGAAACTCAATAAATTTCAGACACTTCAGGCAGCACAATGATTTAAATTGGCAAAATATAGCAGAGTTGTTTGCAGATAATGAACCTGTGGTTATCATGGGGAGCTGACACCTGTGATTGTCAGCCTTGACCTCCTACTATTTTTGCTTTCAGTAAAATCTCTGTGAAAGCTTTGCCTAGTCAAAGATCTCCAAGGAAAGACCAAAACATAAGTATATTATTAGTGAATGCACCATGAAAGCTTAAAAAAATTATTTATTTCTAATTATAAAAAAAAGGAAATATATATACATGCCATTTTAAGCTTCAGGATAAATTGCCTGGGGTTATGGGAAAATCTGAAAAGGCAAAAAGTTCTGTGTTGCTTCCTGACATTTGAGCAAACAGGTTTTTGCAGCTGTGTGTAATTACAAGAAGTTAGAGGACTGTTTATTTAACAATGATATATTTATACATTTACTAGGAAATACGGCATTAGTCAGAGAGGCATTAAAATATCTGTTAAGCTATCCATTATAATATCTGCAAACTGAGCCCTTAAGAAATAGCATTCTTCCGTAGTATTCTTCCACACAGTCATTTTTCAGTTTCCTGTAAACACAGCTAGAAATGCTTAATCCAAGGGGGAAGTTCATGGAGGTTCACACAGAAACAGAGATATGCACCTCTAAAGTTTATTTCTCTCTCTGATATAAATGTAAAACCTGTTTGCATGTCAGGACTTCAGGATTTTGGTGTGTTTGTGTCATTTATGTTGGGAAACTGTAGTATCTCCATTCCCCATGGGGAAAACTGAGCTCTGGCCTGATAAATTCAAAAGCCAGAGGGGAAATTTAGATGCCCAGGCCCAAGACTGGCCTGCACTTTTAGTCCTGCAGCCACATTTGCAAGTGAGGATTTTTTGTTCATGTGGAGTGATACATGTCTCGAGTGACCTGTGCTGTGCTATGGAAGATGAATTTGCTGTTGTGCATTCCCTCTGTGGCCTGGCTCCCCCCAGCACTCAGCCAGGGTTTATCTGTTGGAATCAGCTCCATGTGGAGTGCAGTGACAGCCTCAGCATTCATGAGAAAATGTGTGGAGAAGGCGTGGATGCTGACACGACTCCGGTTTGCACAACAGTCCCGTGCTGCAGAGCCTTTGATGGTGATGTGATGCAGTCCCTTCCCCAGGGGACCATAACCCATGTGCTGTAGATATGCCTTTCCTGAAAAAGCTGCCCCAGCTCAAAGTTGATGTATTGAAAATTTCCATCCCTCCTTTAAAAGTTGAGTTCTGTTAAGTTAAAGAGCCTAGGGAAACACTGGCCCTGCAGCCAGCATTTCAAAGTCACAGGCTAGCATCCTATGCATTCATATTGAAACCAGAAGATGGAATTTACTTTTAATATTTTTCTTGGGTGATCTATCTTCTTTCTTCATCTTCTTGAATTAATTTAGTGGTGCTGAAAAGTTCTGAAATTATTTCCTGGACTAGATTAATTATTTAAGACAATGGGAGTTGTTTAGTTGACTTCATTGTGAATTAGAACAAGTCATTTATTTAAATGCAAGATGCAGCATGAACAAGCAGTGAAGTCAACTCTCCATTCTCTTGTTCCTCCTACAAGACACACTTGTAAGCTCAGCTTTGACCTCTAATCATAAAAACAGATTGTTCTCCAGACCTCTTCATTTTATGGTGATTTGAGCAGAGGTTACTGGTGATGATATGCACACCTCCTTCCAACTGAAAACTGCATTAATACCATGAATTCTTCTCTTATAAGTTCTATCAAATGAATACCAGAGTGAATAATGGAGTATTTAGAATAGATTTCTTTTTTATTTTTTTATGGTTTAAAGGAGTTATATGATGTGATGTTCATAATCGCAGAAAACTAGAATAATTTAGGTTGCAAAAGACCCTTTAGATCATCAAGTCCCCCCAGCACTGCCAAGCTCACCACTCTAATAATGTTTAAATTGCTTCCTTTTGGGCAGGCCTGTGCTGTAGATTTTAGAGGTGGGGAGCAAAACAGAGGCTGTGATTGAAAATGGAGAACAGTGGGGTGAATTCGTTATACAGCAGCATTTTATTCTCAGTCCTGCAGTGCATCTAGCCCCTCCATCAGTAACACATTTTGTGTGGGTGGAGAAGGCAGCACTTCACCTGACATACAGCTAATAATACACAGTAATAACCTTATTTCTGATTTCTTTTGATGCCAGCAGTTGTGGTTAGAAAACCAGCACTGAACAATGCTGTGACACCAGAGGGGAGAAAACCCAAACCCCTGACTCTTTCTTTTGCTCTTATTTTTTTAAGATTTGCTAAGGAGGGATAAAACAAATTGGAGTCAATTTTATGGAGTGTCTTTACGAATATGCCTTAAGGCTTTTGCCTCTTTCTGCTGAGGCAAATGTTATTGGGAGGGGACACTGTTCTCTACTAGAACAGTCCTAACTTCCCAGTGACCTCAAGTTTCATCTTATTCACTTTGTGCTTCACCTTATTCATTTATTCACAGTGTCTTGTGCAAGCATACTTGAATTCAGTCAAAGTGGTTACTTAAATGGCCTGTTCTGCCTTAAAACTGTTTGCTTACTCTCCTTAATTACCAACATTAGGATGCCTCATTCAATGACTACCCTTGCCCTGCAAATCAACCTGAATCCAATTTTGAACTCTCCAGCAATTTTAATGTTATTGGTAATTTTAATTTTTAAAAATAATATATTAATTTGGATTGGACTTGATGATCTTGAAGGTCTCTTCCAATCTAGTCATTCTGTGAATTCTGTCAATTTTCATAGTGTTAAGAATCTTTTGATCTCACTCTGCCTCAGGAGATGATTTTCATCATTGTTCTAGTCCTTCTCCCACTGAAGTTAAGAAAAGGCTTCCATTAAATTCAAGAGGAGACAGAATTTAATCCTTTTCAAAGCAGGACCTGCTCCATAGACAGGCATGCTGCCTGGACCCTCAGATGGGAAATTACAATTGAGATTTTAGTTTGCTAATAAACCTCTCTGGCTACACTAACCCAGAGGACAGTTTGCATCTCAATCTAAATGGTAAGGGGGGGGGGTTCAGCTCCCTACTTGTCTGATGCTTAAATCTTCTGCAAAATGAATTTTTTGTCACTTTCAAAAGCAAGAATGCTGTTTTGTAACTTTTCTCTTTATTGCTCCCATCTCCGCATTCAGTGCAGAAGAATACTTCTGTATAATGTCTCGTCTTCTCATAGTAGTCCTAAATTGACTTTTTATTATTTCTCTGTGTTTTCCTGGCTGTATACAGAAAATGGGAATGTTGTGAGGTTACCCTGCTGAGAGCCATATTTCTCTAAAGATGTATTTTTACAATACATTTTCTGGATCCACACCCCAAATTCACAAGGAGGGCATATTAAACTGACTCTTCCTGTAGATTCCAATAATGTTTAAAATCATGGGCAATCTTAACTTTTCAATCCTCTTTGGTACCCAGTGCTCCTGCACCTTTTACAAACAGTTAACTTTATTATTATTGCTTGATCTTGCTGCTTCTTTCTGGCTATTTTAATTCTGAGATCAGTCATGTGTGCTCCACAACTTCCCTGTAAGGACAGGGGATGAGTTTTGCAATTGGCATGTTGTGATGAGACCATTTGGGACCCTAATGAATATATTCAACAGGCTGGGGGAGATGAGAACTGTTTTGGATTTGTCTGAAGACATCTTTGGAGCCATTCAATGAAAACAAAGCAAAATAAGAAGGAAAAAAAAATTGTTTTCAGCACTTCAGTTGCGACATTGTTTGCTTCAAAATGAAATGCTTCAGTTTTAGGTGACTTAAACTTCAGGCTCAGTTCCAAAGAGAAACATCTTGATTTAGGAAAGAATATTTTAGCAAAACCTTTTAATTTTTTTGATGCACTGTTCCTTCTTTGTGCCTTTTTCCCTTCTGTGTGTCAAAGTTGTGGCACTGGGGCTGTAGACTGACCTTTCCTGTTGGCCACTGCATTTTTTGCATGGTTCAGATTGCACGGTCCTCACATCACACCAAAGTGGAAGAAAGCAGAGCATGGACAGTTTCCCTCAGTGCCTTCGCAGACCTTGAGCCCCATTTGAAGCCACCTCCAAATGAAATTAAGATAAAGGCTAACAGAAATTGCATCCAAGAAAATTGTCCTGGAAGAGATTTAGAAATTCTTGGCTTGAGAATGTAGCCTAACTGTTCGAGATGAAGGGGTTAAAACTCTTCTGTGCTCATTTTTTGGTTTCTGATTCTGCCTCTGTGCAGGTCACTGAAGGCAGTAGGAACACTTAACTGGATAGAACAGTGGTTCCAGCTGCTGCAGCCCCTTCTAAAGTCACCCCTCTGCAGCAGGATGGTTATAATTAACTGTCCTTTCTGGTCTTTGGGAAGATGCTCAAATAAAACCCCCAGCACCACACAAGAACAAAGGGCTATCAGTGGGGAATGCTGATGAATGCAATTGCTGGTTCAACGGGCACTTGTGGGAATTTGCCCAGGATTAATTTTGATTTCCCAGCACATTTGCAGGTGAAACACATTCTGAAGTGAAATAAGAGGTTAATCATGAGAAGGCAGCTGACTGCTCTAAGCAGCAGCCTTTTTCATCAATGCCTGTGCTGCAAATAAAAACCCCAAACAGCCCTAAAACTAAATATAGCATGAAAGTCCTCAAAAGCCAGTCAATAAATAGTAATTATCTCTCACAGCTGGAAGCATGTTTTGCTTTGAGTGCAACCAACAAACTGTGCTTGACTGTGTGCTGATTATTTCAATCAGGTTATAAAGGAGAATGCTATTTTGGAGCCCCTCACTTGGAAGGTGTTCTATTTCCAAACCCTTCCCTTCCTGCCCAAACTGCTGCAGACCTGGATGAGTGGCAAAGCCTGATTTGATCCCAAAGCTGGTTTGGGATTCAGACATTGCTGAGGGGCAGAACCCCCCAAATCTCCTCCCTGAGCTTCCACTTGCTGCTCCTGGGCAGTAAAAAACCAGGCCTGCCATGTTTCATGGAACAGTGATTTTTATTTTTTTTTTCAGACACCTCGCCAGCCCTTGAGAGTGGCTTAAACTGTGAGATCCTGACAAACTGATCCCCAGGACTGGCTCTCTAAAGTGGTCAAACTGAAGGACAAGTTTGGATTAGCTCTCAAAATTAACATGTCAACAATCAGGTCAGGAAACTGAAATTTGTAATGTACCTGTGATGCAATGTCCCAGGCAGTGAAATTGTGTTACCCTACCAAACATCCCAGAGTACGTATTGCACTACCATCCTGTCCCATTTCAGTATGGATAACTCCCATTTCAGTAAGAGCCACATTTTTCAGTATCATCTTGCATTTCTTGGGACCTGTTTTAGAAACTACATTATCTTTGAGGCTTTGTTTTTGCCTGCTAGAATGATGGTTGTCCTCTGGAAAATAACATCTATTCTGATGTTCAGTCTCCATTTCTGACAGCATCTACATAGCCAATAGTTTTCTCAGTGCATAAATAAAATATTGCCAGGCTCTTGTAGATGGATGTGCAGTGCATGTCTATACTTCAAACTGTTACAGACCTCCCTGTGTGCAGTGTGCTGAGTTTTGAAAAAATACAATTTGAGATGCTGCTGCAGCTTTTAGATGGATATTTCACATATTCTCATCTTCCTTCTTCCTAAATAGGCTGGTTGAAATTCTCACATTGGTTTTGGTATTGCTGGTAAATTAGAGAAAGTAAAGAGGCTGCCAATTGTTTTAGTTATTAATTAAGCAGATCTCTCTTTTACTAGAACAACAGGCACAAGGAAGAAATTTTGAAGTCCCAGCAGGGATATTTTATGTTGTATGTTTTTTTTCAAACAATGGACTCCTTTTTTGGAAGCTATTTACATTTCCAGAACTAACATTTTAGGATGCCAAATGTAGCTTTTCAAGTAAAAAGCTATCATTAAAAGGACTATGAGGTGGTGCCACTTAGAGTGTGCACATGAATTATCCTTGAGAACCATAAAAATTGATCTATTTAAGTGGTTTTCCTTTTTCCTTTTCCTTTTCCTTCTTCCTTTTCCTTCTTCCTTTTCCTTCCCCTTCCCCCATTCCTTTCCCTTTTCCCCTTTTCCTTCCCCCCTTCCTTTCCTTTTTCCCCTTTTCCTTCTCCCCTTCCTTTCCTTTTCTCCCTTTTTCCTTTCCTTTTCCCTCCTTTTCTTTCCTTCCCCCCCCCTTTCCTTTGTTTTATTTCTCAGGATTCATATAAGGAGTAGAATTTTGCCTCATCAAGACTCCAGAGGAATGGGATAGATAGAATTGGATGGTCACAGGTTTAGGTAGCCCTAAACATCGCAGAATTGTGATAAAGTTTGGAACAGTGCAGAAATTCATCCCAATCCAACAAGGTTCTTCCGAGATCAGTGTGCAACAACACATCTCGGTGTCATTCAGATGCTCTCTCGAGGCTGCATTCTTGGCAGCTGCATACTTTGGCTGGTTTTTTTGTTTTTCCAACTGTATATGGACTTCTTTTGTTTCAAATTAATCTCTTGATTGGCTGCAGATGTACACCAAAACGTCCTTTGTTTCAGTGTACATTTTCAAGTGACTAATGATTAGCGCTGGTTGGAAACTTTTCCCTTGCAATGATTTGACAGACGTTTGTGGTTGCAGCAAAATTGACATTTTCTGTGGAAAATAAATGCATCACTTTTGCCAAGGAGAAAAAAAAACAAAAAACTTTTTTTTTTTGGTCAAGTCATCCTGAAATCCATGGTTTATTTTAGGTCAGCTGGTTAAACAGCTCAAAGCTGTTGATTGTTTCAGGGCACTACTTAAGACTTGTTTTTTACGACTGCTTATATTTGTCGCTCCAGGCTCCATTGATCAGCCTTCATCCATCAGTATTTCTTGTTGGAGATGGCAGGAGAGCAATCTGGGAGCTCTGATGCCTTCAGAGACAAAAAACATCCCACAGAAAATTATGGATAAGAGCACAACTCCTGTGGGGGAAGTGCAAGAGCACCAAGTTTGCAGTTACAGCCTGGGAGGGGCTGGGGGGCTTTGTGTGCAAAATGGAGTTGTGAGAAACACAATTTCCTTTGGAAAGCATTTATATTCAGTTCATAATTGATAATTATTAATAATTTGATATTATGTAGAATGAAAATTTTATTAATGAGTCTCCTGTTATCACGTGTATTTTTTAGCGCTTCATTTCTTTTTGCAGAGGTGCTTTTGTGCTCAGCTTCAAGGCTTAAAAAAACCCAAACCCACAATAATAATAAATGCTTTTGCCTCTTTTAATTTGAATTTTGAGGGTATTTTTATACAGCCTTTAAAGTTCCCTCAGGTCTCATTTTTCAATCCCCTGCCTACAAGTACAAAGGCTTGAAACCTAACCTTGCACTAAGCAAATACAACATCATTAAGTAATTGCTTGTTTTCAGGAACTATGATTTTAGGGAAATAAAACCATTACAAGACTTTCACTGGTATATTGTTAAATAAGAGATAACAATAGTGGAACTCTGATTTTTGAGCATTACCATAAGCCATTAAATGTTCACAGAAGTGAATAAATAAGCTGCCTAATGTTGTATTTCCCCAATATTTAAATAAAATCCTGATAAACATCATAGACATCCTCCCAGCTTCTTAAACATCTGTCCCGGCATCATGCAATTGGAGCATGGAGGAAACAGAAGGGATACACTAACCAAAGGTAATTCTTTTGAAACTGGGACCTAGGGAGATGGGCTTGGTAACTGAGCACATCCAGGATTTAATGTTATCTGAGTGCCCAGCCCATGCTTCTGCAGGCACTAATAACCTCACTTAATTTCTACAGTATCACTCATTTGTGGGGGAATTAGAAAAACCTCTCCTTTGCACCCAATAGTGCGCACACACAGGGGCTCTCACTTATTACAGCCAATTTTACAATTAGAGAACACCCAGAATCTGTGAATTAGCCCCATAATGACAGGAGCAGATGTCCCTTGCTGTTGAATGAGCAGCACAAAGCATCAGGGGCGTGCTGTGCGATGCTGCCTCACGCTTTCTGACAGCCAGCTCCACCTCCCTGAAGCCAGCCTGCTCCTTTAAAACCTTTTCCCAGTGTTTGTCTGGCCAGAGGCAGATTGCAGTGGTGACAGAAGGCAGCCCCATGCAAATCCTACCCCCTTCCACCCCCTGTCCCCAGGCTGCCAGAAACCCTGGGCAGGCCCTGCTCGTTTTAGTCATTCCCCTCCAGGGATGTGTCAAACACAGAATCAGAGTTAATTCTCCTGCGGCTGCTCTTGGACCAAGCCACATACAGACCTAATCCTAATTACATCATTTGCTCTTGTCAAACATCATTTTGCTGGGGCAAGATGTTTATTTATGTCTCACAAGAATGGGATTTTTAATAAGCACTAGGTGAATTTTAGGCAGGGTTGTGGAAGGACTCTTGTTCCCACAACTGTGATGACATAAAAATCATATAAAGGTTTGTACAGGAAGGGTGAAAGGTTTGAACAGGTCTGTTTTACTGTGATTCCAAAGAGAAAAGTGGAAACATGAAAGTGAAAAAAGGGGGAACAGTCTACAGGTTCTAGGCAGATATTGCTGCTGCTTTGGTGCTGGGAACCATCCTGTGGCTTTTGTGAATTTAATTAATGAGCAAGATAGGCTTGGGAGGGTTGAAATGTGATGTATAATATGGGCATGCACTGTTGGCTGCACATCACTAAAAATGTGCAAAGGGTGAGTGGATAGCTGGGAAAGTATCTGGGATAACCTGGTGGAAAATCAGCCCTGCAGTTCAGGTTCTTCAGCATCCTCAACCCCTGGAATGCTGCTGCAGAAGGATATTTCTATTTTTTCCCTTCCTCACAGCTTCACAGCAGGAAGTGTATAGGAAAATTACCCCCAAATATCATGTGACAGTTTGGTTCTGGGCAGCTTTTAACTGAGAGGTGTTGGGGTGTGAGAGATTTCAAGAGATGGAACTGCCATTCCCAATCTGTTCACACAATTACGTGGATATGGGTAGGCTCATAATCCAGATCTACCTTTTGTGAGCAGGCCAGGGTCAAATTGCTTCCTTGATGACCTGAAAAAGGCAGTAATATTTTTTTCAGAGTAAATTTTTTTTGCAGCACTATGACATGTGATGGGAGGTGCTTGAGGTTTGCTGGCCACACAGACCCTGTCCCCCTTCTTGCTAGGTTCAGTTCAAGTGATTTTGTGAGGAAATAATTAAATCAAGTGAAAGCATCGTGTTCTCTAAAGGAACAGCAGAAAGCCAGCACAGTATTTGCAAACCATATACTCTTGCTGAGCCTCCAGCTTGTTCAGAAGGCTTTTCTGCTCTAATTCATCTGATGTGCTTTGGTGAAATCAAGCAATTCTGTGCCTTAACAAGTGTTCCTATGGACACAGACAGGGTGGCCTTGGATCACATGTGAGTTAAGACACTGAGTTTTGAGAAACAATAGATTAAGACAGAAGCATTCTGATCCTGTCCATTGAGCTTCAAGCTTTGTGATTGGCAGTCATAATTCATAGTCACCGTCTCCTCATTTCTTATTTGGAAAGCCCAGTTTCCCCTGCAGATCCTCAGTGCTGAATGGCTGGAACAAATCTTTTGAATCCAAGGGAAATGTGCAGGGATTTAGCCTGCCCAGGGTTAGGTTTTTTGCTGAGGCATGTCACTATAGGGACACTTGCAGCTCACCTGTCCTTTCCCTGTTGCTGGGGGAAGAAAACTCAAATTTTCCTGCTGTCACATGGGTGTGCTTGGTGGGTGCACATATAAGGTCCTGGCTACTTACAAACTGATTTACTCTGGGGACACTGCATCCTTGCAGCACACCTGTGCTTATCCTTGCTGCTGGGGGAAGAAAACTCAAATTTTCCTGGTGGCACACGGGTGTGTGCACACATAAGATCGTGGTTGTTTTCAAGCTGATTTACTTTATAATATATAGCATACACAGTTTGCGTTCTAGTGTTGGGAATACACATGAGCCTCCAACCTGCTGACACTGCTACCAAACCAGGTTCTGCATTTAATTTTACTGAAGCCACTCTGGTCCCTCAGCATCGCTCGCTGCGAGCTCGGGCGGGCGGGATAAACGCGGCCCTTTTGGAGCGCTATTTTTGCACACCTTCAGGACAAACACCGAGCAATCCCCCGTGTTTTGCTCGCAGTTTCATGGGGTTTTCCACCGTCCCGGTGCCGTGTTCCAGGCGGCCCCACGAGAGGGCAGCCGGGTCCCGCCGCTCCCGGCGCTCCGCTCCTTGTCCCGGCTCGCTCCGAGGGACTGACCGGCTCCAGCTGCTCCATCCCGTCCCGGGGAACGTCCCATCCTTCCTCTCGGGGCTCTAGCTGCTCACAGTGACCCCGAGATGTGTCACAAAGGCTCCTTTCCCAGCCCGGCTGTCAAAGAAGGAATCAGAGCTCTTCATTTCTCGGTCTCAAGGTTGTTTATTGTTCCTTATCTATAGAATTCTTTCTCCTGCCCTGCCGAGGTCCGCTCAGCAAGACAGTCAGTGCACTCTGTCTGCCCCCAGGGCAGTGTTATCTTTTATACTAAAAACTACATGTACAATATTCACAATTACTTTCCAATACCTATCATCTATGTTAGACAGTGAGCTTCTACTCTAAACCAATCCAAAAGTGCCAACATCACAGCAGAAGATGGAGGCCAAGAAGAAGAAGGAGAAAGGCTGGACACACCCAGATCCCTCCATCTTGCCCCCTGAACCCCCATTCTGAAAAACCCCCAAAAATCTATTTTTCGCCCCATGACAAACTAATTATTATTCTACTTAGACTTCCGTGGCTTGCAGATCCTCATACGAGGTTGGTAATTTGCTCCATGGTTCATAATCAAAATCACAGGTGTCTTGGGCTCTGTGCCAGGGTCTCTGAGCCCCTGGCAGGGGTTCTGGCAATCCAGGACAGCCAGAGGGATGTCCTGAATTCCAACACTTCCCCAGGTGAGGAAGCACTGTTTGCATACCCACCTGCATCTCTGGCTGCTAAGATCTGCCGTTGGTTGGTAGGAGACCAAAATTGCTGCCCTACAGCAGCAACTTGTTCCTGTGCGTGCCACAGCCCAAGGGCAGCAGCTCTCCTGTAAAGCTCAGAGGAATATTACAGCTTGCTAAGGCTAAAATAGGAAAAAACTCAGTCCCTTTGAATTTCTAAGTTTAAATTGTGTTTATTCTTAATTCATCAGGCAAAGTTTAAAGATTTGTCCAGTGGCTCTGTCATACACACTGTTGGTTATGGCAGTCACTCTGTAACTTTGAGTTTGGGTAATACATTTAAAAAAAATAAATTCAAATTATAGATCCAGACATCTCTCATGAGAAGCTGTATATCAAATAATTCCAGTCCTCTACTTTTGGTTTGCTGTTTGTTTTTTTTCCCCCTCCTCTGTGGTTGAAAAGCACAACTGCTGGAAGCAGAAAGAAGTCAGAAAGATTCACCAGATTGGAATATGCAAGATCCCTGTAATTTCTTGGGAAGGGATTGATGAAACCTCAGAGGAGCTGCCTAAAGGCCACAATCTTCATTAGCCATCAATCTGCTGTCAGTGTCACAGGAATAGATGCCTGGATGAGGAGTTATAGAATGCTTTGGGTTGAAAGATATCTCCCCTCTCCCTCTCCCTCTCACCATCTTCCTAGGACTGATGCTCCAGCCCTCTGATCCTCCTTTCTGCCTTGGAATAGTAGTTTACAACAGGAAGATTGCTTCTTTAATATTCTTACTGGTTTGGGAATTTTTCATGGGTTTTTGTTGTTTTTCCTGTTGTGCTTTTTTGTTTCATTGGTTTGGGTTTGATTTTTCTTTTTTTCCCCACAGAGGATGTTTTTTAGATGGCCTACCTGGCCAAGATGAATGTCAAACCTGAGCACTGTAATGTGTTAGCAATGAGGAGAATCTAAGATGCTTTTTGTCTCAACAAAGAAACAAGTCATCAATCATAAGTAAGACACCTGCTGTTGCTTTTTCTGATCTTTTTTTTTCTTTTGCTTGAAGTTTTTGAAAAAACCTGACAGTGACTTTAAAGCTTGGGGGGACTTTGCAACTTCAGAAAGAGGAAGGTAAACTTTGAGGTTATGATAAGGCTGCAGAAACACAGCAGAGAGTTAAAACAGTGAATATATTCACTGAAGGCAGGATTACACTAAATCTTCTATGTTTTTCCTGTGAGTTCCCTGGGCAAAGCCTGTCTTTCTTTGTGCTCTGTAGTGATTTGGGCAACACCAGAGGAATAAGCAAAATCGATAGGAAAAACCAGGATATTTCCAAAACTGGCATCTCCTCCTTCCCCTGACCATGTTCTTTTCTTCTGTTTGTTTCTTCAGGGAAATTTCTAAGCCCATGTTTTTGCCATGGCATGCTGTCACTGTGGAAATTGCTGTGATTCCATATACCTGAAGATTATGGCTTTGGATAAAGAGGAAATAGTCTGCCAAGCAAACAGAACCTTTTGTGTTGGAAACAGATGAGTGCAACGTGAGCTGAGGTTGCAGAATCTGATTTGTGGTGGGAATTTTCCCAGCACTGGAAAGGCAGGAACTCAGGATATGGTCTCCAGGTCTGTTCCTGACCCAGTCCTAAGGATGATGGATATGGCAGGCCATGCCACAGTCATCTATTGTCTGCAAGTTTATTTAGAGGGAAAGAAGGAAGTGAAAGAGATATAAGTGATATCTGACATTTTCCTTTGAAAATGAAAAATATTTGAGATTACTGAGATTTGATTTCTTGTATGAATTGCTGTTTTGCCTTCTATATTCTCCTTTTGTCTTTTTTCCCCCACCTTCCTAGCTGAAAGTCTCTAGCAATTTTGTCAGAAGAAAAACTTTGAAAAAAATTACAGAAGTGTTCACATCTACATGCAAATGAAGGTGGTGAGAGTCAGTTGGCATGGAAATGAAGAAAACATGTCATCTGGAATAAATGCAAATATCTGTTTTAAATGCCAGCATTAACTATTTTGCCACTGATCAAAAAATGAAAGAAAACTCAGATGCTCAGTGGAGGAAGGAGGAAAATTTGTGTTGGCTCTTATCTTTGTAAAGCCAGTGAGAAATATGTGAGTGGATAGCTTCCCTGAGTTTTATTTATGTTTTTGAATGGAGAATGGAGGAAGAGGAAGGAAAAATACTAGAGGAGAATGGTGTATCCTTTGGACTGAATAATCAGTGGTTGACACCGAGAATCCGAACACAGCATCCAAGTTCAACAGAGAAGCCAAAACCCTGACACTCCTAAATTCTGCTGAGAGTTAAGGGTACAGAAAGAACACCTTTCTCCCAGCTGATTTTGAATACCAGAACTCAGAAAGAAAAATCACATATTTAGCTGCAGCAGCGCCTTAAGTGGGTGCATTGAAGGAAAAAATTGACTTGAACGATAAAAACTCTTTAACAAGCTGGGAAGATAAAGTGTGTTGTGTTTCTTCTAAGACATTCTCTAATACCTTAGAAGATATTCAAGTTACCATTGCCTGGACAAGACGCTGGGGTAAAAAGTTTGGAGATGAGAAGATCTCAGCCATGATTCATGCTTGGTAGTACAGTGAAATAATTAAAATAATTATGGTTTCTAAAAAAAAAAATAAGCTCAAATGATGTTTTGAATGCCCTTATTAAGCTTTGTTTTTAGGATATACCTCTCTACAATGGTTTTGGTTGCCTCCTGGGTTGCTATTTTGTTAATTAATCATAGTTTAGTTGGTTTTTGCTGTTGTTATTATTATTATTATTATTATTGTGGTTGCAAAACTTTGAAATATAACACAGTGAAGACTAATGAGCTGTTGTGAATAAGGTATGAAGGTTACTTGGTTTAAATCATATTTGGAAGAGTGAGTTTGGCTCATGAGCTGCTATGACCTGGATTTTCACTAGATAGGGTTCATTTTAAAGTAGCATGAAAACTAAATGTTTTCTTTAATGCTGGCAAGATACTTGGTTTAATTTGCAAGAACCACCTCACTGCACTCGAGAGAAAACTTTCTTCATTATGATCAAGATGTTTTTATTTTTAAAATTTATATATATGCAATAACCACGTGTGTTTATGTGCATTTAGAAGTTAAAATGTTATTTCTATTGTGAAAATTTGATTTGTTAAAACCCAAAAAAGTTCTAGTAGGCCATGAAAAAACAGTGCCCAGTAAAGAGCATCAAATACCCATCAAGGACATGTTCTTGGATGGACTTTTTATGTGCTGCTCGTTGATCTTATGTTGTGAAAAGTTCTGACAATTTGTGAAGCAGAGAACAGATGAGTTTCCTGTAGTCCTATGAGATGTCATGGACCACAGCATTTCCTCTAATTACAGCTGAACATGTTGGTGCCTTGTGGTCAATGTGACTTAAAAAGGAGAAAATAGAGATGCCAGGTCTTTGTGCACAGTCATTAAGCTGTTGTATGAAGAGAGAATTATTTATGAGAACATGCTGCATCACTGAAGTTATCAGAGGTCTTTGTTAGGAGTTGGGTTTGGTTTGTTTGTCTTTTTATTTAATTCCTTTTTTTTCCTAAAATGCTGCCAGGAAAAGAGATGTTCTGGTACATGGATAATGAGGCATTGCATCAAAATTATTTCTTAAGCATAAGTAGTTACAATGAATATTGCCAAGAGTAGTGAGTTATCTGGAACGCTTGATTTTTAAAACAACACCTTTTCCCACACACCCCCAGAGTTGTACTCAAGAAAAATGCTGTGGTCCCACTTGTCTGTTTTACAAAAAACCCAGAATGCTGCCCTGAGTTTCCCTTACTTCAGATTAGGATTTAGGAGCTTGCACAGCCTGCACTGAAAAGAAAGAAGATAAATAAGAGAAAGCTGCAGCTGCCTGTTCCAGCCAGCACGTTGTTTGTCTTTCCTGACCAGTGAGTAAAGTGCAAATTTCTGAGTTTTGTGAGAATGTATAAAGAGCATGCATGCTGCAATAAAAACAGTTTGAAGCCCTCTGAAAATGGAGTGTGGCTTTGTATTGTCTTCATATCAACTCTGACAATCAGGATCTGGGGAGAGAGGGGCAGCAGAATCAGGTCAGTCACTGGCATTTTTAGCAGTGGAGCCTAAGGGGCTTTTGAGGCACAATTCCCTCTTTTTGGGTTTGCAGCTGGCTTGGCTTGGTCTCAGCTGGAAAATATAGGGATGGATCTCATGTTAAGACTTGTCCTTGCAGGAAATGATTTTAAAAATCAGTCAAGGTATGATCACAGTTCAGAATCATTATTTTGTAATAAATTTCATATAGATGCTGACATTTTATCTCATGCTAGTTTTGGATATAGATTAAATTAAATAGTGTGGGGGCAGGTTTGCTGTGCAGTAAGGATGTCCACATGCTGAGTACAGCCAAGCTATTAGTTACAGCCATTTCCTAATGTTAGACAAACTCTTCCAGACCTTCTCTCCTGAGAATGGCAAAGCACACAGATCACCAGAGCTGTCCATCAGCCCCTTTCATTACTAATTTCTGGTGCTATTAAAAATGTTTTCTTTTTGATCATGAATTGAATGTGATGAGCTGAAAGCCATGATGAAACACATGTTCTGAAGCTTCAAGCTGCTCACACACCCACTGAGGAGGAAGAATTCCTTTTACTGCAACCTGTGCGGGTAACATTCATCCTGAAAATGGCACAGCAGAAGTTCAGGTAGATGAAGAACTTGTTTATACTGTAGGTCTAAAACACATGAGGAATCGAAGGTTATAATATAATCACAGGCAACTGCAGCTGATGGGAAAATCATTTACTCTTAAATGGCAGCCCGGAGTGCCTATCAGAGAAAAAGATTGTGGTCTTTTTCCCATCAGAAATATTGAAACACATCAAAACAAACATTTTGTGTTGTTCCTAAACACCTTCAAAAATTATTTTGAAGAGTGAGATGGGAGAGAGGAAATCTCTTTCTGTTTCTCTTTTCAAGGAAAAAAATGCTTAAAGATAAAATCATTTTTCATTTCCCTATTAATTTCTGTTTCAGACTTTTGCTTTTTCAACCTTTCCTTTAAAAAAGAAGGACAAGTGAGTGGAAAGGAATAAAATATCATAAATGTAACGTGAAAAATTGTAGGGTTTTCTTTCTGCAAAATGTGTTTGAAGGACATTTTCAGAGGAAATGCAGTGGTATCATTTTCTTTTGACCTGTGGTCTCAACTGAATTTAAAATGTTGAATTCTTTGTTCATAAAATCAGAAGAATTAATCAAAATAGCTTTGCCTCATGCAAAATGAAGAAGTCACACATTTCATCCTGTTGATTTTTCAGTTCTTCTAGCAGCTTGCATCGTGAGGCTTTGTGTATATACAAAATTTCCTAATTGGTACCTGTAGGTCAAGTGTGTGTAGTGGTTTTTGTGTGCTTTTGTACAATTATAAAAGTGTCAAATCTGGATATCAAAATGAAATTCTTCTTGCTTTTAGTACTGAAAATATCCTGAGCTGATCCAATGTACAGGAACCATTTACCTGTGAATCCTGGAAATTGGCAATGGAGTGATTATCTGTTATTTTCTGTCACACTCACCTTTTTTCTTTTAGGATAATAACTTTACTGGCAAACGTTTTATGAGCAGAGGCTCCACAAAAGTGAACAGCTCCCAGTTTCAGGAAGGTCTTTGGTTCTTATTTGCTGAACCTTGCAGTTTGAGGTTACATCAAGGCAAATTCAACATCAAAATTAGTTTTGTTGTTGTAGATACAGCTGCTTTTGGCTGCGAGGACAAAATTCTTTAGGATCTCAAATAGGATTTAGCTGTCCAGAAACCTTTGCATAACTTGGTCTTTAGAAACTGGAATTCATACCAATTCTACACATTAGTCTCTAGTTCAATCTAAAGTGCCTTGAGATCCTCTTGATCGTTAAAAAGTTGACATGCATATAGCAGAAAGATTGAGGATGGAAATAAAGTCACAACAAGTAAAATAATTGATACTACAGCAGGAGAGAGGTGAAGTTTCTGGCTGTATAGAAAGATGGGTTTTGATAAGGGAGCTCAAGAATGTCCTAGGGAGGGTATTTTACATGCTGAAAATAGCAACTAAAGACCTATATTTAGGAGCCCAACAGATTCCTGAGATGTAGCTCAGCAATTATTTTGCATGTTATTGCATGGTCAGAGCCTTAGAAATGCATCTGATATTGGATGCTAGAAATGCCAGCTGTCATGCTGCAATAATAACTGTAATTAATTAATTGTCAGTGCTGTTTCTCTATTGACCTCAGAGCACTTTGTGAAGATCACCAGTGTTGCTGTCCCCAGTGGGAAAATGTTCTTTTTTTAAGGAATCCAGGTTCTGCAGCTTTTTGCTGTAGTTCTTAACCTGCACAGTTTGATTTCAGCTTCTTGTTCTGCTGCAGAACTTTTCCTGCCCATCTCTCCTTACCCTTTCATGAATGAATTCAGCCCTTTTTGACCCTCAGTGCTATTTTATCTGCTTCTCAAATCTGTGATTAGGATACTTTTACAGTATCCAGGCTTAAGGAATGCAAAGTCTGATGCCTGTGGTCAGACAAGCAATGTTCAGGCCTGGGTAAATATCCTGGCACAGATGGGAGTGCTTTCCTAATTTCCATCTGAGAGCATTAAATGGAATGAAAAGAAAAGATTCAGTGAAGTTAACTGTGGAGAGTGACACGTCTCTCTGATGTTGAAATGTTGAATTCTTTGTCCATAAAATTGGAAGAATTAATCAAAATAGCTTTGCTTCATGCAATATCTGGAAGTCACACGTTTCATCCTGTCAGTTTTTCAGTTCTTCTAGGAGCTTGCTGTGTGAGGCTTTGTGTATGTGCAAAATTTCAGAACCTACTGTCATTTTTATCAGCTGGTGAGTGTTAAAAATGAAAAAAGAGAACGATTATCTATAGAATCAGAACCATGAGAAGTGAAGCATTTAAGTGGATCTGTATAAAAATCATACAATATTTATGTTGATATAATTTGCTCCTGTCAGAGTTTAATTTTTTTTCTTTTATAATGATATGAAAATAATATAAATAATTTTCCTTCTGTCCAATTAAATTCAACACAGTCTAATTTTACAGGTGTATTTTTGGCCATTAAATACAGTTATATACAATTTATGAGGATTTTCAAGAGGATTTCTTTCCCCCAGCTGTGATTTCTCAGCCTGAATGGACTAGTTAGTCTGTGGAAGTGTTCAGGACTCTACCTGGAAGATCAAAACAATCAATCTTTTTATACTGCTTGGCATCCCAAAACTTCTTCCTCAGGGTAAGCTTTTCTTCAGTTATGATGGGAACTCCTCTGTTCCTCAATATCATATATTGAGGATTTATTGCCATCATTTTGTCTGTTATTTTTTGTTGTTAACAGTGTTTATAGCTACCTCAGTGCCCAGCTTTTGCTCTCCAGAACAACCTACCCTTTCAATTCACTTTCCTGATACTGTAGAAGACCTTTCCAGTAGAATAACTGGCCTGTTGAGGACCCAGACACAAAATTCATCATGATGTTTTTGCTCAAAGCAGGTGCTGGTTTTCAGTGCTACCTCTCCAGCTCAACACACACATCCTGTTAATTTACACAATTTAAATATTTGTACTGCACACTGTTATTTTTTTAAATTGATTAGGGACACAGGTGAGGTAAAAATGCTGTCAAAAATTTTCATTAATCCTCTTTTGTTTGGCACCACCTGTTCTTTTGGTCTGTTTAGCATTTTTGAAAAGTGTCAGATAAGTGGTGTGGAGTTTTCCAGATGCTCCCAAACCCTCCTGACAATGTTTTTCCCAGCTCTTATTGCAGAGTTTGCTTGCTGAATGGCTTGTTTATAGGGAAGAGGTTTAGGAGCAAGGCAAAAGGATATCTGGATTTTCTCAGCTGAGACTCCAGGTTAAGCTGAAGTGAATTCTAACAGAAATAATTATTACCATAATCTCCAAGTGTTAAATAGTGGTCAGAGAGAGATCTGTCTTCAAGCAAGCCATTGAATCCACCTTTAAAAACCAATAATTCTTACAACAATTAAGGGAAAAAATCTCAGTTTTGTACTTTGAAGTGACAAATAGGTCAGGAAACAGAATCTTATGATGTTGTGTGACATAATATATTGATCCAACCTCAGAGGAATTTGTACTGGCCACAAAGCAACAGCCAATTTGTCTGGGAAAAGAAGAACATTTACTAGTATTAGGAGAATACACAAATGGGGGGAAAATACTATATTTCTGGAGAAGATTTGATGCCAAGTATTTATTCAGAGTTTTCTTTAAAATTTCAGAGCAACTATCAAATTACTCCTCAATTCCAGTTTGGATGGCTGTTATTCCTGGTGGACAGAACAGTTTAGAAGCCATGATGTGCAGTGAAAGAGAATTTGTGATAAGTTTGCCCCAGTTCCTAGCAGCACTCTGGACACCCAAGATTTTATATAAAACCAGGTGAGGTTTAATCATCTCTTTGCAGATGTAACTGTCCTGGTTTGCTGTTCTAAAATCCCGTTAATTTCTTGTCCAGAACTTTACCAAATTAAAACCTTTAAGCTTCTTTTGCCATAAAGTATATGCCCAACTCACTGGAGTAAATTCCACGTAAATTTTACCTACAATGTTTAAGCTTGTGGGTGGTAGGAACCTTTTGTAACAATTCCTTTTATTTTCAAGAAGTTGGTGCTTCATTTACTTGAGTTAAAAAGAGAAGAGTTTGCTACAGCTTCAGTCTATCAGGTATCACAAATTTCACATCTGACTTCATGGGGGAACTGTTAAAATATCTGAAATAACATTTTGGAAATATTTTTCACAATAATAGAATTATTTTGGAAATAATTCACAAATAATATTTGTGAAATTTAACTATTTTATGCAAAAATGAGTTTTATACTTTGAAGAAAGAGCCTGCAGGTATTTTTCCAGGGGCACAAGCACAGGTTTGAATAAAGGCATTGCTTGAAGTTTGAACTTTAAAATCCTGTCCTTCCATGCATTTCTCCATGTCACAGAAATCCAAAAGCCCTGTTTTTCACGGGCCCTGTGTTGTGGTAACTGTTGTTAAAATTGACTTTTGAGTAACAACTGTTGTATGCCTGATTTTATGAAGTTCATGTTCTCATAGCTGGCAAAGAAAGTTACTAGACAAGACTTCTGCAGCTAAAAATTAACTCCAGCTCTATCTGAGGTTTGTGTGGAGTGAATAAAGCCATATACTCATTAAATTTCCCTTACTTACATTGTAAATGGAATTACAGGGATTGCCTGCAATGGTCACTGAAAGCAACTAAAGAGAATATTTGTGGGAAGGAAATTTTAAGCTCATAATGATGACTGTTTGGTCTGGAGAACTGGTTCTGGAAAACTGATTGAATCCTGCTCATAGGAAAAAATGGAATGGGGGACCTATATGTAAGTGCAATGAGGGTGGTTATGGAAAATGGAATGCTACAACAGACTTAGAGCAGAATTTTGTGCTGAGAGTTGTGGAAGTACCTCTTGTTTGGGTGAAACATCTCTTTTTTCCTTTGTGTGTGTGAGGTGTTGCTTTTGCTTTGTTTGACTCAAAGTATAAAGCTGAAATAAGGCTGCTTATGAAGAGGCTGGCTGGAAAGCTGTGCCCACAGTTATGCATCCCATGCTCCTGAAGTCACACACACCCTGCAGCCACTGCATCTGATTCTTGGGAATTATTTTCTGAGGAGGCTGGTCCCAGAAGCTCTAAATTTGTGTGCAGAAGTTCAGTAGATCACAAGTTATTCTAGAAATGATGACAGCATATGTAGTAAGTATTTTCAATCAATGACAGCATATGTAATAAGTATTTTCAATCCAAGTACTGTCTAATTAGATTCCACCCTATTGCAATAAATGTCACATTATAACAACTAGATGCTCCCAGTTAGGAATGTGATTTTCCTGTACTGGGTGCTGTCACAAAATGCAACTCAAGATCCTTGCCAGAAGCATTTTAAAAACTTCCATCCTGGAGCTCTGTATTTTGTTTAAATGTTATTGAAGTTTCTGTATCCTTTCACTAAGTTCTTCTTTTAGAATTTGAAGAAGCCTAACTGATACCTAAGCCTCATGTTTGTCTCTCGCTGGCTTGCAAGAACACAGAGTTCTGGAAAATATATTGTAAATTCAGTCACTGCTTGCACTGTTCTGTTCCAGCCCTCAATGCTTCCTGTGATTTCCAAGCAGCAATTGGATTTTGTTTTCCAGAAGTACATGCAAATTAATTTTAAGTACCTATGGGAAATTAAAATAGCATTTCTGCAAAACTTGTATTTGCAAAGTTATTTGAACATTTGAAATTACTTGGTCTACTGAGGAAGATTCAGACCAACTGTTCAATTATGCAGCAGTGGGGTTTGTTCTGTCTGAGAACATCTCAGGGATGCTTTGCATGAGCTGTTTGCAGAACCTCACTGCTTCAGGGACTGCACCAGCACAAAAAGGCTGTGCTTGCTCATATGTTTACAGGAACACAGAGATTTTGTTTTTTCCCAGGACTAGAATCCTGCACTGTAACTGGCAATTCTCCTGGAGCCCTTGAGCTCGAGGTGCAGGGAGATGAAATGCCTGTGTGCAATAAAATAAATGCTCACCTTGCTCTCAAATGCTGTGAATGTCTGTGGAAACCTCTCCCTGTGCTTACAGGCCAAGTTAGCCTGATAGGTGCTGTTCTCTTATGTCAAGAACTTGGTAGAAAATGGCAACTGCTAGAGAAGTGTTTGTTCAGCACGGACACAAAATTTTGAGGGATACTTTGAAAGGAATACACCTTTTGGAATACCTAAATGCTCTCTGACAGCTGTCTTTTATGAATGCATGACAAAAAGGAATGCAAATGGATAACTGTGTGGCTTTGCTTTTATAATTATTAAAAATTTGAAAGGCTTTACTTTGCTCCATAGAGAATAGCCTGGTGGTATGACTTACCACAATAAATGCATCCATCCATCTCTCCACATACTATATATAGTCTTTATAAACTTGCAGCTACATAGTTATGTCTTAAAAACACAGCAAATTTTTCCCTTGTGTATTTGTCCTGGCCATGAATCTCAAAGTCACTCCTTCCAAACCAGGACAATGCTGCCTGAGGCAGGCAGATGGAGTTTTCCTGCAGTGAAAGTTGTTGCTTTGCCTGGGGGATCCTTGTAATCCTCTCTCAGTGTGTGTTGGCTATCACCTGGTGATTTGGATACTAAAATGAGATTCTTCCTGCTTGTAGCACTGAAAATATCCTGAGCTGATCCAGTGGACAGGAACCATTTATCTGTGAGTCCTGGAAAATGGCAATGTAGTGATTATCTGTTATTTCCTCTCACTTTCACCTTTTTTCTTTAAGGATAATAACTTTACTGGCAAACATCTTATGAGCAGAGGCTCCACAGAAGTGAACAGCACCCATTTTCAGGAAGGTCTTTGGTTCTTATCTGCTGAACCTGGCAGAATGAGGTTACATCAAGGCAAATTTAACTAAGTCTAAGCTTGGGAGGCAGAGGGTCTAACAACATATTTTATTCCAGTTTCCCCCCATGCACACTGAGAAAATGAAGGATTTAGCCTGCTTTGCTGTGTTGCAGGTGAATACCAACACCCTTTCAGTCCCTCATTATGAGTGGGCATTTCCAGCAAAGAACAGATGACAGTTTGCAACTAAAATCCATATATTCAGATCCAGACCACTCTGGGGAGAGAATATGAGGCTTTCATCGGTTTGTCCATCTGTTTTCCTGTCAGACTTGCCTTCAGGAGGCTTTTTTCATTAGTTTTAACATATTTGCTGTTGATAACATCACTGGCACTTCCACTCCTGTCCTAAGAGGCTTTTAAAACTGCTCAGAGGAGCAGCAATCCAAAAGCTGAGTGCAAATCCCCTTTCAGCCTCTTGTACCTCTTAACCATGCACTTGTAGGGAGATTTCAGCCTCAGCAGATGGGGTGAGATGGAAATCAAGGATGAAACTTCATTTCCTTTACAGCATTATTGGAAGAATGGTGTACAGTCAGTCCTCTTAATGTCCAAATCAGTGGTCAAGTTCTGTGAAGAAATGTTCTGCCCTTCTTTGTGCTCTACAAATCTGATTAGAAATGGAGCCCACATGTTACCTGAAAGGCTGACAGTTTCTCAAGCATCAGAGAAGTCTGATCTCTCTCCTGCTGAAACTGCCAGGAAACCTTCCATTAATTTATCTGTCAACTAAATCAGAAACTGTTTTTACCAGGTACTTTGATATTTAAAATATTGATGAATCTGGATTGTGTTTTGAAACTTGGCATGACAGAAGAGGAAAAAACACAATGGTAACAGAAAAATCCCTGCCCTGAGAAATCCTGGAACAACTGGTGAGCAGTGAGTAGTAATGGAAGCTTGAAAAGGCTCCTATTGGCAAAAGCAGAACTCAAAATGTTTTACAATTCACCAGTAATGAAGAGCTGGTTTCTAGACCACAACATTTTAAGACTTATAAAAAGTGGGATTCTTGGCAAAGTGCAGCAGGATAAAGTTTGCTGTTCCTTTCAGCCTATCCCCAAAGGCACTGATTCTGAAACAGGATTAGTGGCACAGATACCTTTGGAATTCCGTAGTTTTTCTCAAAATTAAATATATTCAGGGGTCTGAGTGTGTTTAGTCTCAAGGCTGAGACCTATTCTTATAAAACTGAGCTCCCACCTGAAGGAACAAGCATCAGTGTGGTAACCCATGAACAAAACATGAAAGAACAAAAGAAGAAAACATGTCACTGGACTCTGAGCAGGGAAAAAATACTAAGACTGTTTACTAAGACTCAAAGGTCAATAGTACCTACCAGGAATGACTACTCACTTCTCTTTAAAAATATCAGCTCCCGCACAACATGCCTAGGATAATATTATCAGAGGTGGTTTCTGGTGTAGTTTTGGCGACCATAACTTTGTACCTGTGGTTGTTCTGTAACAATCACCCTCACTAGTGAGGAAGGTACTTCTCCTATCTCTCCCAGTTGAAATATATGGCAACATCTCTAAGAGCAGCACAGGACACAAGACTCAAAGGCTATTTTAAACTATTTTTCTAGGCTTTGTTGTTTACTCAAGAACATCCATGTTCTTTCTGCATCTTGGTTACTAAAAATGTGGAATGGAGAAATATTTCAGAGATATCCCAAGAAAAATGGTGTTGGTTGAGCCACCAGAGCTGATTGGTGATACTTCAGTGAAAGGAGAGCAATCAAATTTCCCTTTCAGTAAAGGACACCTGTGTGGAAAATGATTCTCACTTATTTGAGCATTTCACTACTTTCACACATCCAATTTCAAAGCCCTTACACCTGATCCTAGCAAGCCTCAGCTGAGCCCTACTGAGTAAATGTGGGAATTCCTTGATTGAAAATGGTTCTTTTTCCCCTGTGTGGGTGTTTTTCCTGCCAGACAAGGATGTATTTGACTGACCATCTAACTATGAAACATTGTTGATACAGGTAAGTTGGAAGAGGTGTGAGAGTGATAGACACAGAGTAACACTGCAGATAACTTGCTCAAATATGATGTTTGTTTTACTTTGCCTTCGCTGGCCTGTGTGTTTGAGCATTGCAAAAGACTGAGCACGTGTGAGCAAACAAACTTCTCCCTGTGATCTATGCTGCAAAGAGCCACTGTTGGTAAATGTTTGCATTCTGGTTTGCCAACATTGGAATGTTTCCTGATGCTCTAGTTCACACCTTTCCCTTGCTGCTGGAGGCAGGCACTGAGTCCAGCCTGAAGCTGGGATTCTTGCGCAGACTCCAGCAGCTGGAGCCCCAACAGTTATCAAATCTTGTGAAATTTCACAATAACTTGCAGGAACAGTGATTAACGGCTGTTCCTGTCTTTTATTAGGAATATTTTGTGAGGGCTTTGAGCTAGGAAGTTGTGCAATTTTTGGAAGTCCTTGTGGATGATGATTAGCATATTCTAGTTAACCAGGACCAGGAAATTAGCAACATCCTTGCTGTGGCCCCCATGGACGCCCAGTGCCAGAGTGGAAGGAATGAAGTCACCTGAACCTTCCACTCTGGTGAAAGGCTGAGAAAATGAATACAAGGTCTCCACACTTTCCTAGAAGCAAAGGAGTCTGAGTGGCTGATTGCCAAGTGCACCATGCCAAGAGCTGTTGGGATCTCTGACACATTCCAGTGGGAATATTAACAGGTCTGGGTAAAGTCTCCCAAGCTTCCAAGAGCTCTGTGAATATCTGCTGTTTAATGTATGTAGGGTTTGTGGTCCCCAGCTACCGGAAACTCTCAAAACTCTGCAAATACCTCCTGAAACTCTCACCCCCAGACTGCTCTCCAAACATTCCTTCTCCTCTCTTTGAGCATATGTGGTCTCAGAGCCCTGAAACCATCTGGGAGTATCAGCTATAGGCTTCCAATCATCACCTTGTAATAGGATTAGCACCCCATCAAGCCCACAGATGCTGGGCATCTGCTGAAATAGCTGTAATGCTTTGAAATAGAAAATATCATTAAAGGGGTGTGTGGGACGGGAACCAAAGCTCGCCAAAGTCAGTGAATTCTGCAGTTCCACGTGTCTCAGAGGGTTTGGGGTTAACCCATGGTCAATAACGATCTTGGATCCTCTGACTTTTTATCCCATCTGAATATAGTCTGAAGCAGCTTTTAAAGACCAACTGAGACGTGTTTTGTCCCTTTATATTGTGTGAAAAGATTGAAGTAAAATAAAAGTGGCTACCAAAAGTCTGCTCCTGGACAGGACAAAGACAAACTGCGGAGAACCTCTGGAAGAGCCAGAATTCATGTTCTAAGGAAGGCAAGACAGGGGTGTATTAGTACAGACTGATTCCTGCAACAGGGTAGAGCTGAGGAAAGTTCTAACTTGGGTTTTGAGCTGTCTAAAATATGCTGCAGACAGAAATCCCATGAGCAAGAATGAGGATGTTTGAGACCTTCCTTTGGGCTCCATCCTGGGTGCTGTGCTCTGGTGATCTTGATGTGATTTGGGATTGGGCTGAAGGGTGAAGTGACAGACAGAGTTGTCTTTGCATATTATTCACATTAGATCTAGTTTTGTAAATGTATTTACATTTCATGCAGACAAGGGGTTGTGCTTGCATTTTATCCACTGTATACCAATCTCACTGTTATTTTATTAACAATTGTAAAAGGATTATAACTTGGAATTATATAGCTGTATAATTATTGATATAGTTTAATTATTGTATAATTATTAGTGGAATTGTATAGCTGTTGATTTTGTTCATATCCTGGTGTTTGGCCGTTGGCTTATTCTTGTATGTTATTGATATTGTCAATAATCTATAAATGTAAATATAAAGATTTTAATGATATGTAAGTTTAGAGAGTGAATTAAGGTCAGCACACGGACACATTCCAGTGTTATTGGAACCTACAAAAGAGGCACTTTTACCATATTTGCTATTTCTTCTGCAAGGGCCCTATAGAGAAATAGGCGCAGAGTGTGTGGTGATTGGGGTGGGGCTGTGCCCCATCATCCCCAACTGGCCCCAGCTGTGCCCAATCATCCCCAGCTGTGCCCACAGGTGAGCAGCACTGACAGTAACAGCCATGCAGGGCACAGAGGGCACACAGGGGCAGGGCATCAGCAGCAGGGCACAAAAGGCTGGCCTGAGGGACAGGGCAGATGCTGCAGCCTGCTGATGAGGTATGGTGTTACTGTGTGTGGGTTGAAGCTTTCTGATGTTGTGTGGCAGCACAGTGCATCGTGCTCGTCTTGACTGCAGTGAGAGCTGTGACCTCCGAGGAATGCGGTGAAGAAAAGTGCTCCTCAGTTTCTTGGCACCTAGTAAGCTCCAATTTGCTCTGTAATCTCATCTGAAGTTCATTTCTGACCTTAAAAATGGTATTTCAGTTGAAGATATGCCCTTTACTGTTTTGGATGATCTATCTCAGCCGTTTCTATAATAACTGACAAGAGTTACTTGTAGGTTCTTTGTCTCTATTTGATAGTTTTATAACCATTTTAGTGCTTTTTTTGTTCTTCATTCTGTGTTCCTTTTGGACATCCCATTAAAAGTGTGGCCTGTGTTGAACAATCACTCCTTCTAGCAAACTATAAACTGCTTGGAAAATATCTAAGCTAGTGCCACTTGTGACCAGGAGCTGACAATGGCTCTGTCTTCCAAGAGCTGTAAGAAGTTGTCAGGTATTATTATTATTGTTTGTATTATTATTTGCCCTGCTGAGAAGTGTGCATGAATTCGAGCCCTTTGCTGTATCTGAAAAATATCACATAAATATATAGGTGTTATGAGCTTGTTGGCTTGCAGGTTTTTTTGAAGCAACATGGAGTTTCTACTGGAAAAGAGAGATAAGTCAGCATCTAAATTTCTGTGAGAAACGGCAGGCATCTCTTTTGTTGATTTTGTCTGTTGGGTTTTTTTTTCCTTTCCAAATTCATGTTTTCATTTCACCCATCAGGACAGCCACTCTAAAGATGTTTGTTTCCAGATCTGAACGTTATCTGAGAACATTTGAATTTCTGTGGACCCACCAGGCCTTTAAAATGAGATTGAGAGCAGCAAAGCGCTGGAAGCTGGAACTGAAAGTCACATAAGAAATTCTTCAGATGGGACAGCACTTGTCAGCTGACAGTAAAGGAATTTTAAGAGGCAAGCACCAGCTGCTGCACTAATGAAAGAAAGAAGGAGCACATTTGACCTGGCAATTGTTTGGGGATTTTATTGCAGTAGAACAAAAGGAGAGCCTGAAAACTCTTATGAATGGGGGAGGGAGAGAGAGAAGGGGGAAAGAAAGCAGATAATTACATGTGCCTTCAATTCTGCTTTATAAACTGGCCTGGTCCCGAATGAAAACACAGATGCAAATTGTTTTGTCTTTGTTAGACTGCTTACAAAATGAAACTCACCTCACTGTGCTCATATTGGGTCTCATTTTCTCATTCAGCTGTGTTTTCCTGGAGCTGTTGAAGCTGGTAAATACAGCTTGAGTGGTCACCTTCCCTTGGGGTTTTATGCCAAGGTAGACATATTTACATTTTTAATAGTACCTGTGGCTTGCCCATGGGGTGAATTTTATCTTTTCCCACCTCCACCTCATATGCCCACACAGCTTTTTGGCTGACACTCTTTCTTTGGGCCAAGCCCCAGCAGAGAAAGGTGATGGAGATGCCAGAAAAAAACAAGGTTCACATCCCTACAGAGACTTTCCTGTTTTGTGGCAAATATCACTAAACTGAGGGTGTCGGAATTTAAGATTGGGACTCTCCCTGAATGGCAGAGAGATCCTTTGCAAAGCTGCTGGGATCAGATTTCTGGCATAAGTTAGCAATCATTTGAATCTGAGAGTTTTGTCTGTTTTTCTCTGTGGTAAGAATGAAGAAAAGGGATTTGAATGAAGTGAGAAAGAATTCAGTGTTCACGCTCAAAATGTTCTGAAACAGAACACTTTCTATCTGCTTGAAACTTCTTCAATTTTGTATTATTTGAAAAAAAAATGTTTTTCATCACTTTTTCCCTGGTTTGACAGTGAAAATTATCTTCCCTTGCAGCATATTTACTGCAGTAGTCTTGTTAGCCAGGAAATGCAGTCTTGTAATTGGTAAATAAATAGTTCCTGTGCTCGCTTCATGTCTAGGCCAGCCATTTGTTATTGTTATTACTGGCAATTAATTTAATAACTTAGCAACTTGAAAAAATATAAAGCTATACATCCAGAATGAAAAAAAACCAAAACAGGAAAACCACAACAGAATCAAAACATTAAAAAATACTAGAATAAGAAAAGTTGATAATGAAAGATAGCTTTGAAATTAAAAAGTTGAAAAATGCTTAGAAACGGTGACATTGGAACAATTCAGGTAGAAAATATTTGAGAATATTTGATAGATTATGAAATCCATCCTCTCAGCTTCATGTGATTTGATATCAAGCCCTACATGCCTGTGGATGTTTCCTAAAGTTCTTTTGCACATCTTGTGGCAAAATGAACTTTCCAAGGGTGCCTGGCATTGGGTTAAGACAAATAGTTTTAGAAAAGTGAGAAGCTGTGAAAGGGCTGCTGTTGTTTAAAGGAACTTAAACAAAATAGCAATTCTCATGCTGGGTAAGATAGCAATTATTTCTCTGCAATAAGAAATGTGAAGGAAAAAAATAGCAGGGTAAGTGAACACAGGAGATCAATAAAAGGATGCCATTAGCATCATTTAGAGATCACTTTGTTTCAGAAAGAAAGGGTTGGTTTTTAAAGCCTAATAGGAATAGAAAAGCCACTTGTTTATTATTTCAGTGATTTATTTATAAGATGAACCAAATGTGTCTGGTAAACTGAAAAAAATCTGTTTAACATGCAGTGATCACTGGAGTAATGTGAACCTCTACTTTATTTATTTCTGTGGTGCAGCTCTTTTGTAACTCTTGTCCTTTTTCCTGACAGTAACACATTATTTGGGGCACACAGGCTACTAATTATATTGTACAAATACACAAGCAACCCGAAACTTCACAGTGCTTCAAAGGAGCTGCAGTTTATTTTCTTCTTTTGGTGTTTGTAGTTGTAATGATCGTGTTGTTATAGCTTTCATTCCAGGAGGAGCTGATTCCAAGCCCAAGGAAGCTGTGGAGTGCAGCAGTGGTGAGTCTGGATATCGTTAAATAATGCAAGTATTAAAGAGAAGTGGTTGTGTTAAGTTCTGTCAAGCCATCGTGCTTCTCAGGTTACAACAGCTTGTAATAGGTGTGCATGTTTCACCTCTGTGAATGCCAGCAATGAAATTGTCCAATTATTCAGGTACTTGTTTGGATGAAATGGTGCAAAAAGCTGAAAAATATCCTAATAGACAGGGAAATGTTTGAGACTAGAAAGACAAGGGTAGCTAGTGAACTGTGAAGACTGGGCTGAGGTTCTGAAATCAAAGGAGAAATCCCACTCAGTGAGGCCTGAAATAAGATGAACTAAGAAGAAAAATTGGTCTGTGTCTGCTGAGGCAGGTTCCCAGTAGACTAAGGCCAAAATCCATTATTGGTGATTTCATTGTGAGGAAACATACAGCATCGGCAAAGAACTGAACTGGAGGAAGAGCATGCTCATTTAGTGTGTCAAAAACGTGTTTTTACACAGCCATAACTGGATACACAGATGTATGGCAGGGACCAAGGAGGTAGCAATGCAAAGCTGATTGTGACCCTTGTTCTCACTCCAGCTGGGGGGCAGCAGATTCTGGGGATCACACAGCAGTGCTCAGCTGTCCTGCTCCACAGGAGCAGGTAATTTGATGCTAAAGAGGGTTTAAAGCAGGCAGATTTCCACCTCTCCATACCACGTTTGGGGATTCCCCAGGGTCAGGGAGTCTCCATCAGCCCCTGAGACTCAGACCAGGAGCAGAGGAGAGAACTGGGGAGAGAGAAAGAATTGTTTTGTGGCGAACACACGTGTGTGTGTGTGTGTGAGGAGCAGCAGGAGTTAACCCATCATATGAAAGTATGTTTGTTCCACTTTTTTCAACTGTCTCAGTCTACCACTCATCCTCTGACTGATAATTTTAAGCAGGGCTGTTAGGCTGGTGCCTCTTTTGCCTGTGTTTTTTCCTCCCCAGTCTATCCCCTTTGCAGGCTTGTGCTTTTGCCTTTTCTGTACCACCACCTCTGCCTTGCTCTGAAGTGGTTTCCCCGCTTGTTTCTGTCCATGACGGAGAGTGAGAGGCAAGAATATGTCACAGATACTTTACAAATAATAGAGTGTTCCTGAACTAAAATAATCAAGGGCTGACACATTGACCTTTTCCACAGCTCTGTCTGCCACTAACAGCCATCAGCTGTTTGAAGGGCATTCCAGTGAGACTAATGAAATGGCAGCCCCACTGCACCCAGCTACTCTGCCTTTTTTTTGATACCAGTGATGATCTGCCTTAGCGTGACTCCCTTTGCTGCGCCTCAGCCAGCTTTCAGCTGATGGAGAAATCTCTTCTTTCTCTTGTCCCCACTGCTCGAGCTGTTTGCTGAAGCTGAGGCACGAGCCTGCAGTGAAGCTTGGGCAGTGTTTTGTGAGCCTCTGAGGAAATGCTCTCCCCCTGTGTGTGTACCCTGGCCGACATCCCCCATGAGAACCGCGGCCAGCGAGCGAGACGTGAGCTCCTTTTCCTGCAGCCTGCTTGGCCATCATTAATCAAGCTGTTCAAATAGCTTGTTTTGTTATAAAATCAGCTTCAGCTAATGTGTGTGTAATTTCCTGCTGCCTCCCCAGGCTCTCTCAAACTGTGACATGATCTAGGGCCTTTTCTGGTTGCCCAGGCTGCTGGGAGATCTCGTGTTATAAAAGCCGTGGGTAAAGGAGAGCAGGGTCTTGTTCTTCAGCCCTGTGTAAGGGGCAGGCTGCAGGGTGGTCAGGCTTTTCCAAGGGAAATAAAGTCTCTTGATTGCTGTGGGGATCCAGGATACTCTGCTCTTGCATGAACCAGCACTCTGTGAGGAGAAAACACTCCCTCTGTCACTGATCTGCCTCTGATGGCTCCCAGGGAAATTAGCACTGACATCTCTGAAGTAACTAATGAGCTTGCCATTAGGATTATTGACATCAGGATCTCTTTTTCTGAGGGAAAGGACAAGAAATAATTAAATCATGAAGGAAAATGATGCACCTTTTCTACCTCTTGGAAATTAATCTTGGCAGGGAAAGAAACCTAGGGTGGCAACAGTTTTATCACTAACCTGGAGACAGAAGTACACAGTGCAGGGAGGAATCCCCTCAGTTACAGCTTTAACTCAGGGGGTGTGTGATTATTTTTTATTTTCTATTTGTGGTGGGTCATCCTGCTAGAGACATCCCTCTTTAATATGTTAATATCCCTCTTCATGTACTCACAGAGCGAGTCAATGGCAGAGCTTCCCTGCAAGAGGAAGCCAAGTGTATTCCATTTATGTATGTTCTCTTTCCACAACAAATATTTAAATAATTAGGCAAAGCAAAATTGTATTCTTAGGAGAAGGAAAAGTTGTATTTTAGTTGCATTAAGTAATAATCTATGCTTAGATAAGAAAGTGAGAAGAGAGCATTCACACCTGATTAAGAAAACAGATCCATAAAGTTCAGGATGCTCTAGAACCTCTGTTCCGTGTGGCAGCAAAATAACCATGAGACCTTCAAATCCAACTCTTGATTTGCTTTGATTTTCTTGGTCCTCAAAGAAGAAGCTTCTTATTCAACTGTATGGAATGTTTCATTTGACACAAACCAGATTTCTCTCTCTGTTTCTCTCCACCAGTTCTTCCCCACCCGACCTCTAAAGATATTCCAAGTGTTTTCTACACTTTCATCATGACTATGTTTTTCAAAATGCATTTTTCATTCAAATGCTGAACAAAAAACAATTTGTGCCACCCTGCTTGATATAGTCAAAATATTACTTTGGATTAAGCTGGTAGTTTAATAGGGGGTTGTATTGGTTTTTAGTTAAAGAACTGATTTTGTGGCTTTTGGATGTTCTCTCTACACTTTACTATGCAGTAAAATGAGTTGTATTGAATTATATTTAGTTCATTACTTGTCCCCTTCCACTTATAATAATCTTAGTGCTGCAATGAAGATTAGTCCTAGCATAATACATTGCCATTGTGACAATATTGACCAAATCAATCTCTCAAACGAGCTGTGAGATTGGTTTTTGTTTGGGGTTTTTTTTTTATAAGACCAACTTAAAAGTGGGTTTCATTTACAAAATGTTCCTACTACTTACTTGCTTTTAAAATCCTACTTTTGTGATAAAGATATTGTATGTGGCAAAGGTGTGATATTGCTAGACAAATAGGATGGGTCCTCTTCAAAATATGTCACTTTCTTTTTGTAATATGAAGTTTGATGTTTTACAAGAGATGTTGCATAAAAGGAGCTTCTTTTTCTGTAGGCAAAGAATTATTTCTGATTAGCAGTCGAGGAGGCAAGACTTAAGATGGTATCCAGTAATTGTAAAGGTTGGAAAATGCCCATCAGTCTTAAACTTTTATCTTATTACAGTATTCACTTCATATATGAAGATCCTCTTTTTTAGATAAGTCATTAAAAATACAAAGATGGTTTTACATGGAAGTTGTAAAATTTCCTCTTAACCTTTTATATTCAAAAATCCATCTAGTCAGCACTGCCTGCAGTGGGACAGGTTAGGTGGGGACACCAGTGGGGGCTGGAGCTGGGTTTGGTGGGCTGAGAAGCCCCTGGGATCAGTCCCCACAGCCACTCACTAGTAGGGACCCTTTTCTTTGCTCTGGAGATCTTTTTCTCTGTTAGGGACCCTTTTCTCTCTTCTGGAGCTCTTTTTCTCTGTACTTTAAGTCTTGTCCACTCCAGAAATGCAGGCTGCTCCGTATGGAAATGGTGCTACTGTATGCATCAAGAGGCTTTGTTGACTAAACCAAATAGTTGTAAAACATTATTTATCATAATTATTCACCAGCTGGTCACTTAAAAAACCAAAAGCCTTGGTGGGTACAAGCCTGGTGCCTGAAGCTGTTCAGTTTAAACCTTTATTAATAATGTTCTCATGGCTTTTTCTTTTAATTCCCATAATGGCTGGATACTGAGCTGCACATCAAAGGAATTTTGGTTTTAAAAGCAATGGTGAGTGCTGCACATTGCACTCACTCCACTTTGATCACCATCCACAGCACAAATAAATCTCATTAATCAATATTTTCTCTATTTCCTCTCTGCCTTTCTGTTAGTGCCAGAGATCTGTTTCTGATTTGCTTTGCTTTGTTTTAAACAAGAGGAAGATTTCTCTGGCTATCTTCTGTCTAAAAGGTAAATTTCTCATTACTTTAGGAATGAAACTGTTGTAACTGGGACTTGATCAGAGCCTGTTCATCTTGAATGTCAGAGCAGGAATATTGAAGCAATTAGAGCAGCCTGTGAGTCTGTGAGCAATCCATTGGCCAGGATTCATTCACAGAAAATATTTGGTGTACCCTTGCCAGCTGGAGGCAAATTAATAAAAGTCACAGTCTGTTCACAGACAATTCTTGAGAAAAGTGATAAATTTCCTGAAAAAGCTGTGACTTGCCCATCCACTTCCAGTTGTGACTGGAAATGGCTGTGAGTAACTGGTGCACTTTGCATGGAAGGAAGGCTCTGAGACTTGGTTCTCTTTCGTTCCTCCCTAAGCAGCTTCGTAGCTCTGCCGTGTGTTTGGACTTCACCTTTCACCTCTCTGCATTACATGCACTCTTGGGGTTTTTTTTTTTTAGTTTTTATGTTGAGGGTTTTTCTTTTTTCCTCTGCTTCCTTCGTGTATGTTTTGTATTTGCCTTCAGTTTGCTGGTGTCAAGCAAATTTTGGTGCATCTGCTGCCACCAATGAATGGCTGTGCCGGGAGGATCCGACTCCTTGGGGGCGGAAAGGGAGAGAAAGGAGGATTATTTTTCCATTCTGTTGAACAAAGCTGGCTCCTGTTGCCATTTTTAACACTCCAGTATTACTGGAATTAATTTGACGCATCTGTTCCTGAATTACCTCCCATAGTTTTTAGTCCTTGCTACACTTCCAAACCAGTGTTGATTTAGGCCTGTTTGCTCCCATCTATATTGCATTCCCATAAGCTCTATGCTATTTTAAAGCAGCTCAATTGCTTTTTCAATCCTTCAATATTAAAGTTACAGTAAATTTCAAACTTCATTATATTGTTAAACATACATGTCTAGATTCTCTCTAGGGCTGTATAAAGCCTGGCACATGTTACCTTCTCCAAGTATGTAGTGAATATTCAGGTTCCAGAGACTGACCAGGGACAATATTATGGGAAATGCACAATGTGTAAGCACTTTTTTTATTGGGATTCTCCAGATCCCAGCTTGAAGCAATTCCTTTTGACTTAAACAGCATAAATGTTGAGAGAGTGAGTGCCTGTTGGTCATTAAATAATATTTTCTGACAATTAAGCTTTCCAAGCAGCATAGCATTGACAGAGTTGCTTCACTTTGAATTTAATGTGTTCTTGCTTAGAGCTGTGGGGAGATAAAGACTTGGCTATTATATATATATAAATAAATAAATATATATATATTTGAGCTGATCTTGTTGAACACACACAATTTCATTTGATTGGTGTCACTGTAACACATCCTCTGTTAGTTTTCAGAGCTGCATGTCCTCTGGGTTCTTGGGCATGGATTTATTAATCACCAGAAGGAGCAAGGTGGGAGAGAAGTGTCTTGGAGACAGAAATAATAGAATAGATTCAGAATGCTGAAACTCCTGTTAAAAGGAAAAACATCCTGTTAAGAACCAGTCTTTAAACATGCTGCTGGGGGGATCCAAACCTTCTGCCTCCTTCAGGTTAAACTAATTTAACTCTCTAGTCAGTGTTTCCCCTTTCCCCTACCCCAGGAAACAAAGCTGAAAACAGAATGGGAGACCTAAAACTTCACCTAACCTTGGTCCAGGCTGGGCCATAAATTCAGACCAGCATTACTTACACTTCCTATGGCCCCTAGGGGCTGATACAGGGGCCAAGAATAGCTGAAACAGAGCAAGAATAGCTGGCCATGCTCCCCCAGCCCTCTCGCACTGGGAACAGAGCAGGAGAAGCACAGAGAGAGCTGCTGGCAGGGTCCCATGCTGCCAGGGATGCCCTCCCTGCCTTCCTCCTCCTCCTCCTCCCAGCTGGCACAGATGATTTACACCACCAGGAAGGGCCAAGGGTGACAGGCTCAGGAACTGGTTTTAAATAGGTTGCCCATATCAGGACTGGGAGTACAGAGGCAAAAGGTTTATTTTAAGCTGGACAGAGGTAAAAGAATTTTGGAAGTTTGATAGCTTTTTCTAGCATTTATCTAGCCAGGGTTTTGTGCTCCCCACTGTTAGGCTAAAATGCATTTGAGATCCCTTTTCTTCCCCTCACTGGAAGTAAAAATAATTACCCAGTCAAAAGCATTTTGCATATGAGGCGATAAGTTTTTCCTTTTATGAAGGAAAGCACAGACTCATTTAAAAAGCAAACTGTGAATGAAATAATTATTGCATTTCACTTCTAAAACCTGATATTTGGAAATCAAGTTAAGTACATACCTGTAATAAGCTATTTCATTTTGGTTTTAGTTTATTTGTACTGCCTTCCCTTTTTATGTGTGAAAGAACAACAGTTTGAGATAAGTCACAAGCAGCTTTAAGGAAAGAACCCACACAGAATCAAGTCACTCAATTTAACACATAAAGTCCTTGTCCTTAAAACATTCCCTGAGCTTAAGCCTCTTGAGCAAGGGTGGAAGAAGAGCCAGTAGGGGTCTAAATAAGCATTTCTGCTTTCTGTGTCACCCTGTTAAACCCTAAACTAAGTTGGACTTTTTGGAGCATCACACTGCTTTTGAGTGTAAGGAGTTGACATGAATAACTTAATTTTGCTCTTGTGAAAGAGGGATGCTGGTGCTGGTTGTGATTTTGTGTTGTGAAATCAATAGTGAAAAACTAGAGATAGTGTTCTACCTGGTTTTTTTCTTCTATTTTCAACTAACTGCATCTGTGAATGAGTCAATGAATCAATGCATCAATCATTTATAATCTGCATTGCTGGGACACTTTAAAGAGAAATTATTCTTGGTCCTTTGCTACAGAGCATAATCCAAGGTATGCTTGATCTAGAAATTGGTGTCCTGGGGAGAAAAATGGATTCTCAGAATGATGTTCCTCAATACTTTTTGTGGATGAAAACACAGCAATTTTTCTTTTGTGTGTAAGGCATTGCAAATGCACCTTGCCTTTGAGGAGACAGTAACCTTTTAACCTTAATCAGGGGGTTTAACCTGAATTAGAAGGCTTGATCCCATTCCTTAGAAACTTGCTCGCATGGGCCAGAAGTGTTGTAAATGCTTCTGTGGGAAGAAAGGAAAAGCAAGTTCAGCTGGCGGTCCCAGGTGTGGGCTCTGCTCATTTCAAGCACTGCTCACCCACCTTGTGCCCACTGAATACCAGAGATCGGTGTGGTTCTGGCGAAAACAGGAAGAATTAAAATCTACTGTTCCTAGAAGGGACTGAGCCAGGTGCAGGAGGTGAAACAGGCTGAGATTGTAAACTAAATATTTGTGTATTCTTAGTTTTTAGCAGTAGCTGATTCCTTTTGGCAACAAGTAAAAAAATGTGCATGCTGTAAGTTTTTTTTCTTAACTGAAGATGTTTTGGATATTTTCCCCTCGAAGAGATAGCCCAAAAATGTTCCGTATCATACTTAGTGGAAATCCTGTTGATGTTTTCTTTACTGTTCCTACAATTGTGGAAATTACCTGGTGTGAAATTGTCTGTTTCATTCTGAATCTCTGTCCTTGACCTGGCCAGCTCTTCTTGCCATTTCTCCCTTGGCCAAAGCCTGTTTTGTGGCAGAAGCATGGCTGGTCAACTTGCAGCTGGAGGAAACAAAATATAGATTTAATTCAGCCCTGTATTTTCAGAAACCTTTTTCTTGACCCTGTGGATGAGGTAATAAATAACCTTTGGCTTCTGCTTCAGCCACCATTGTACCTGGGAAGGTCAACCCCACACCTCATTTCCCATTTTCTATGGTTGTTATACTAGTAAAAGACAAAACCTAAACAGTGAATTCACTGGACTACAGAACTGCTTGAGAGTGCCAGGATGTGCAGGAAAACGACAGAGGGAAGTGCCCTCTCTAATTATGGTTTATAGTTGCTTCCTTATATGCATGGCTGCATTTCTGAGGGCACTTGTCAGGGAGAAGCCCCCACTGGTGTGGGTGTAGCTCTGTCCTGGGCAAGGCACGTGGCACCATGTGGGATGTCTGTGTGTTGTTCTGGCCCACAAAGCTTTGCTGTCGAACTTGGCTCTGCTTGGCTATTGTTATTTCTGGTTTACCTCTGTGTAAACTAAACCATGGGGATGTTAAGTTCATCCAGGCTGAGCAGTTCATTTGCTTTACATTAGCACAAGTCGTACACAGAGAGTCCCTGATCCCATAAATCCAGTAAATACAGCACTGTGTTATCTCTCCCAGCTACTGCCTGATGAGCCAGCATTAAGTGCTATAGTACCTGCTCTAAATTTTGGATGATTAAGTGGGTTTGGGTATTCACACAATTAAATTAAAGCATCTGAACTGTGTAGAAGCTCAACTTAGGAATTGGTCCTTTTTCTTTATGCTCCTTATATAGTCATAGGAGAGGTAAGTTCATGTTTTGAATCTTTGAAGGGAAAAACCCATCAAATCCTACCAAATCAGACAAGCCTTCTGGCTTATATATCCTCAGTTAGAGACTCAGCATAGAAAGTGTGAGCAATTAAGGAGGAATTTATCTGTGCCAATTTAGCTAAGTGCATTTTTCTGACCAAGTTTGAAACTGGCAGCAGATGGGTGTCCAAACAAAGGGATGATACAAGAATCACTTGGGGTAGAAGCAAGTAGAACTTTGGTTTTCCAAGCAGAAAAATGAATGTGTCACCCCCTAACAAGATGAATTGTTTGTTTTGTGTTTATTTTCAAAGTCTGCTGAAATGAGATGGTTATCTCTAGAATTCCTCCCACTGAAATCTGTGGATTCCTGTAGTTATCTGCTCCCATCTTATATTTTTTTGGGAGCTGGAAAGAAAGCAGAGCTTGTCTGGAAGGAAGCTTGTACTCAAGTTTCAATGTCCTCTACTGAGTTAGAGTCACTTTTTGGCTGTGGAAAGGATCCCCAACCTATCAACAACACTGACAAATTTATTACAAGAGTACTGATTTTTTATACATGCAGTAGATTCTAGAGTGCTTTTTGTGTAGTTCAGTTCAAGTGGTTAAAGAGAGAAAGCATGAGAAATGTAAACTTTGTTGACATGAGCTTTTTTCTTTTAATTAACTTATGCATATCAAACTGAATGCTGTTGCCAGCACTTTACATGCAGCTCCCTTTCCCCAGAAGATGGTTTGCCAAACACAACACAGGTTACACGGTGGGAGAATCAATCAGGGGGAATCAAGTCTTCATCTAAACTTCTGCTGCCATGTATGTGCTTGGCACTGGCACAGCTCTGAGCGTATTTACAGGAGCAAGCACTTTTACTGCCCCTTGTATTTGTGGGGTTCCCAGACGAAGGCAGGAATGATGAATCTGACTCCATGTTCCCAGAATGCTAATTTATTGTTTTATGATACTGTATTATATTAAAGAATACTAAACTCTACTAAAGAATAGAGAAAGGATACTTGCAGAAGGCTGAAAGATACTAATGAAAAACTTGTGACTCTTTTCAGAATCCTGACACAGCTTGGCACTGATTGGTCAGAGAGTCAAAACAATTCACATGAAACCAGTGAAACAATCATGTGTTGGTAAACAATGTCCAAACAGACTCTAAAGCAGCAAAACACAGGAGAAGCAATCAGATAATTGTTGTTTTCCTTTTTCTCTGGGGCTTCTCATCTTCCCAGGAGAAGAATCCTGGGCAAAGGGGAATTTTCCAGAAAACATGGTGGTGACAACTGCCTAAACACCAGGGCTGCTGAAATACCTCACTGACACTTTTCAACAGGTGCATTTAGAGGTTTTTGGGTCGTAATGCTCAAACAGGATCCCTACTTTGTGTCTTCTTGGGGAGCTGGCAATCCAAGGCTGTGCAATTGGCTGGGTACTTGCAGCCTTGCTCCTTGGCATCCAGCCCTGGCATTCTTTTGTCTCCATTCTGCATCGTGGTTATCACACTGCCTCAGCATGGGGAAGGAGCAAAAACATTTTTAAAAGTGCAAAGGAAGAAGTTGAATTAAGATAAACATTTACATAACTGGGGAAAATTACCCAGGAAGGACTGGAAATCTGATGACATTCTGTTTACCTAGAGCAGTATTGAAAGTTTTGTGAGAGATACAAACCAGAACACTTTGTATAAATCACTGTGGATGTAAGGACCTGTGAAGCGAGACAGTAAACACTAAAATTATCAAGCTGGCTCAGCACAATAGAGCTCACTCAAGACAATATTTTGCACAATACTTATGCTGAAACTCTCCTGAGACTGGAAAAGAGCAAGGTGGTACAAAGCTTCATGGGAAGAGAAGCTGCCATACATTCTATATGTAAAATCTATAATTTTTGCCCATTTTAACAAAATCTATGCCTTGCTATTCTATAAATGCAGGTCTGAGACTAAAAATTTACGTTTCCCCTTCATTTTGTTACTGTTAGGTCATCATAAGATGTGTTTGCATTTCCCATGTGTTTTAGCCAGCAGATGTGAAGCTGTGCAGAAATTTGGGCTTTGTATTGAGCAGTTCACGCATCTGCTTGATACAAGCCTGTGAGATATCAGAGGGTTGAGATATCTGTGAGATATCAGACTGCATCTAAGCAATGTATTGTTTTATTTTGAAGCAGAGGCTTCTTTTGGATAACTACCACAGTATTTGGCTCCTCTTTCTGAAGCTAGTCTGAGTTTTCATGCCCTCAAATTAGATTAGATGTGTGTTTTCTCCCAAGACTTCTCTGTAATCCTAACCAGGTTTTCTCAAGAGTTAGGGGTCAGTTGCAATGTTGGAGGAGGTGCTGGCAAGATATGGAAATGGATATTTCCTCTTTTTGGCTGGGCTGATCCAGCCAGTCTCTTGATTACAGCATATGGTGTGTGAAAACAAGCATCAAACCAATCAGATAGGCAAGGCTGGAAAGGGAAGTAGCTAAAGAGGTCTGGGAAAAAATCACAACAGGGAGATCTCAGCAAAAAAGAGGTTGGGGAATTATTAATGTGCAGATGGATTAGAAATTCTTCTCCTATGGGAAAGGACCACAGCAACCACAAAATTCACATTTTCAATATGAAACACAAGGATCACTTCCTTGAGCAAGGCTTCTCAATAATAACATTAGACAAGCAAATTCATTAAAATAACATAACCACCCTTCTCACTGCCTGGGAAGAGAGAGGAATAGTTCCGTGCTCAACTTAAGTTTTGTAATAAATACTGTATAAGAACATAAGCTAGATAACATATGTCATGATAAATGGAGTCTAGTCTACCAGGAGGCATTTATTAATAAAAGCCACAGTGACAGCCAAAACAAACAGGCCTCCACAGGGCTCAAGTTTCTGTTTCATGTTCTGTGCTTGCGAGGGATGTCTCGAGCTCTGTGCACAGCAGTGGGACAGAGAGAGGCTGCAGGATGAGGCAGGAGATGGATACAAGCTCCTCACTTACACCAGCAGACAGGGAGACACCGGCAAAGAGCCTGGCAGCAGATTAGATGGGAGGGAAGGGAAAAGTCAGGCTGGTGAGGCACAGGGAACATGGAAACGTGACAACTGTGAGAGGAGTGCTGGGAGGAGGAGGGATGAATTGTTGGAGCGCTGGAGCTGATTTATTCACTTTCTGTGGGAATGCAAACTAGCTGCAGATCCCAGTCTGCTGTCAGTTCTGAACATCTGGACAGATTCTGAGCTTGCATCCAGGCTCTGTGTTCCTTTCTCTTCTCACAGTTTCTTGCCCTTCTCTTTGTCTCTCTTACATGTCTCTGTGACAGCTGTGTGCTCCTTGAGAGTGGTGTTTGGGGGGGTTCTCCATGGGAAATGGTTCTGGGCTTTCTCAGGACACTGGGGAGCTGCTCCTTGGCTCAGTACCTGTGCTGGATGTGGTGCAGAGCCCAGCCCTACCAGCTGGCAATAAAATACAAATTCACCTTTCTCCGTCCCCTCTTGGGCACTGCTCAGAGCAGCAGGACAGTGACAGGGAATTTAGGGTGCTCCAAGCATGTTCATATCATGCTTGAATTTATTCAGTTTTAGTTTGCTGCATTTTTTTTTATCCTTTGGAAGCAGGCTTTACTTTCTTCCTTTCAAAAGTAAACAATTGATTCCAGGGCCAGTGAAAATATAATCCCTTTGTAAGGCCTGAAGCTGAGCCCTTCCCAGTAACGTTATGGCAGGTCATTGTTCTGTCAAAAGATTATTAACTTTTCTTGGTGTTAAAACATAAATAACTAAGTAGGGAAGTTGTACGTGCCCCCAGGGCACTTGCTCAGCTATGAAAATCCCAAGTACAAGTACATTTCTCATTACAGAAAGGAGAATGTGGAATGTTTGGAACAATAGTAATCAATTTCAGAAATGCTGTGATTTATTTGGCATGGCAGTTTCAGATTTTTGAGTCATGTGTAATACTATTTTCTCTCCATCCCTTTTATGCAAACAGATAAAACTTTTGGTGGAATTAGAACTCACTTCTGCACACTTGATGCATAATACTAAAGAAGCAGGGAAACAATAATTCATAACAAGTTGCTCTGCTCTTCCCAGAGATGGATTTTATTACCAAAGATTTGGTGTCCACTCTAACAATATTTTTTTTTAGATGTGGTTCATCACTTTCCCAGAGGTTAAAAGTCTTTGCTTTTAATGAAGAGAAAGATGAGAATTCTTCCCTTTCAGGTCAGCTGCTTTTTGGGTACATGACAAATCCATGTCTCTACATTTCCTCATTAGGACACAGAGAATCATAACTCAATTTATTTTCCATTTTGACAGTGCTAAGTAGCTGTTATCAATAACATAAATAAACAGTAATGCAATATAATTTTTCCATAAAAATAACATTTGGAGAAGTTTTTCTTAGCTGAGAAGGCTTCCCAATTCACAGTATCCAGGGGTTTCTTTTTCACATTAGAAACTCCCCCTTACAATACCCAGAGCTGAGTTTGCTGTTGGAGCCCTGACTTACTGGTGTGTTAAAAATTTTTTGGCACTTGGAAGTAGAACATATAAAACTGATTGGTGTTGAAGTTTAGTTTGGGGAAAAAACCCGTTTCATATCTGATCTCTTGCTCAGCTTTTGCACTTGGGAGGTCTTTGGCTTACTGCAAAAATCAGATAAAATTGGCTGCCAAAATCAAGAGTCATAACAATCCATTTAACAAACTTGCCAGATTTGCTGGAAGATCTAACACTTGATCCTCAGACATCTGCCTTTGCTCTCTCTGTCACTGAGTAACAGAATATTGTGTTCCTGCTTAGGTTTGCTTCTTCCCATACCCAGCAAGGCCATTTTTGTTGTTTTGTGGGAGAGTTTATGGCTCTCTCTTGGTTGCTGTGACTAAGTTCATTCTGACTCTTGTTCACCGTGAAGCTGCTGCCACCAAAAATGATAGTCTGAACTTTTGCCTTCCTTTTTTGCTCCTTAGTTGTCTGTAGCTCACATCAAATCCTGGTTTGTCCCACCACAGCTACTCCCTGGAAGCTTGCTGACAGAGGGGCAGTTCTTATCCTTGTCACCTCTTAAAAAATGAACTACTTCCATGTCAAAACCTTTACTTTTTGGCCACAGGTGGGTATCTGCCACGTCCTCTCTGCTCTTTCTCACTTGCTGCGGCACAGGGCAGGGCAGGCACAATACCATCAGCCAGAAGGGTTGTTCTGGGACAATGAGGCAGCAGAGTTGCCAGGAGCAGGCTGTGACTCACAGCCCAGAGGAGTCCTCATGCCACTCTGGATGGGGTCCTGGCATGCCCCTCTCTGAGGCTGGCAAGATGTGCAGGGTAATCACCGAGCTGCTTAAGGAGGAAATGTGGAATAAAGAAGAGTGGCTGGGAGTCCCGGCTCAGTGAAAGCAGGGCTGCTTTGTTCCAGTGTCACTGCTCTCCCTCAGCCACCCTGTGCAGGGCTCTTGGAGCTGTAACAGGACACTCGCCTTGCTTGACCCCAGAAGGCTGAATCTGCTCTCCACCACATCTCTTCATCATCTAATTGTTGGCTGTGAGCATGGAGTGAGGCATGGCTGAGCCCTGCTGCAGGGCCATTAACTCAGATGGAGCTGCCTCCAGAGATGAATGTGCATGGAACTCCAGAGCTGCTCTAATCAGAGGATTTTCCTATTCATGAACCTCTGTGTAAAGAGAGCTGGGTAATTAAGATCATTCATAATGCTGTAGGATGTTCAAGCTAAGATAAGGAAGGTAACTTGTTTTTTAAGGGCACAAATCCATCTCCTGCTGTGGTTGGGAAAGCATGATCCACATGTTCACAGGAAGATTTAATAGTTGTGCTGCTGTTCTCTGAGTGCATGTAACAGGAAGAATGAGGTTTTCTGATAAATTACATATTCATTTTGCTCACTGTTGATGCCTCTAATCAAGACTAATGTGCATAAAAACTACAGTGAATCAATGCAGTGCTTGTCTCTAACCCTCTCCTGAATACTGGGAAAGAACAAGATTTTAGGAGATAAACTGCTCTGCCTCTCCCTTCTCTCATACTCCTTAGAATTCATCAGCCTGTGAAAATACAGGCATTTTTTTTCGGGAGGGAAAAGGAGCACAGTGGGTATGAGGCACATGCACAGCCTCGTAGTCCCTTCCTGCTTGTCTGACTCATTCAGAGCCTTGGGAACCCCCCTTCACCTAAAGGAAAAGCAGAGGGATACTCTGTCCCTGCAAGTTCCCAAATGGTACTTATGGAAGAGGTTTAAAAATGTGTGTTCAGCACATCACCCAATTAATAATCGGCTCTGTTCTCCCTTCTGGCTTAGGTTACAATTGTTCAGGAGAGAGGCCCAGAGCTGGCTCAGCAAGGCATGAGAAGCAGTTTGTTGTTGTAGATTGAGCCCTCTGCCTTTGGAGAGAATCTGGCATTTTCTTTGCTCATCTGAGGGAGAGGCTGTTGGATAGGGAAACTTCACTGCCTCCATCTCTTGGGGAGGTGCAGAATCTACTTGGGGAGGAAGCAACAACCTTTCCTTCTTGTCTTGGCATGCTGAGATCCAGGAGACAGGACCTCCCTCCTCCAGGGCAGCATCTGTTCATGTTTTGTGTTCTCATCCCCTCGCTTTCCAGTGTGAAAACCCCTAGGAAGTTTCTCTGTCCTATAGCCTGTGCCATGTATTCACCAGTTTAAGTGTTTTGTGAATGTAGACAGAGCATTGCTAGGCAAATCACGTGGAAAAAGCTCTCTAGGTGCAGCTGAGGGATTTGTTTGGGGATTAGATTTACACAAATGCTCCTGCAACTTGTTTTTGTATCAAAACAAAAAATAATGACTTCTTAAATTTGATTTCGATGTACTGCTCTAATTTTCAGTCTAATAATTTTCTGTCCTCAAAAATTATCATTTGCAGTTTCAGTGGAGGCTCACTAGAGGTTTCTTTGGTCTTGTGCTTAAGAAAATGTCACTTCATTTTTGCTGTATTCAATTCTACACCTGGCAAAACACTCTTCCAAGTTACCTGTAAAGCTGTTATAATTTGGTGTAGAAATGTTTTAATCTCTGCACAGTGAGGCAGAGAGAAAACCGCTGCTCTAAAACTTTTGCATGGGTGTCCAGTTTGAGCCTTAGATGTCTACTTTGGGATCAGCTGACATTACTGAGCCGCTTTGGGGAGAGCTCTCAAAGCTCAATTCAATGATTTCCCTGCACCAGGCTGTAATCAGAGTTGAGTCTTATTCTGCAGCAAAACCCAACTTCAATGCCAGGCAGACTTCAAGGTGTTTCTCAAAAATAATAACATTGCATCTGGTTCTCCTGTCAAGCTCTAAACAAGATTTTCCTGATTTGTAAAACTTACTAGGAAGCTGATAAATGATTTGTCACCTCTTGTTGTTCATGTATTCACTGCTTGGTAAATGAATCCAATGTTTAACTCACAGGGAAGTCAGGTTTTCAAGGGGACCTGAGGTTCTCTAAAGAAAGACACACTTGTATAAGATTGTCTGAATAAACTTCATGTTTCATTCAGAAAATTTACAGCACCTGAGAAAGAAAAAATGTTTGTTGATCACTGAAACACAGAAATTTGTATTTTAAGAAAAACAAATTCTAACATTTTTCTTTATGTCTAAATCCAGTAATGGTTTAACAACCAAGTCTGTTCTCATGCCTAGAGCAATACCTTTGTAAATTCTTATGGCTAGATGCTTTGCAAAGCATAAATGAGAAAACAAGAATGACTGTGTGAAAGGCATTTTTCAGTAATGAGGGTTTTAAGTGAAACATAAAAGATTTTGCCATAGAATTTTCCATGAATTGTAATGGAAGATGCATGGTTAAACCACCCATACTGCAACTCTTATTTTCATTAGGAGTTCTACCACTGCTTTCTTTCCCTTCACTGAGGTCTCTGCTGGTTTTTGGATTTTTCTTTTTTTCCTTTTTCTGGTCCAGACAAATACCACAGTGATGAATATGTTAGAAAGCTTCTAAAATAATGGAATGTCCATAGTTTTTCAGTCTTTTTTGTGTCCTCTGTGCTTTACCTGATCTTACAAATAGATAACCAATAGCCAAAACTGTTCTTTTTTTATCAGAGGACTCCAGGCAAAAACTGCCCACAAGATGCCAAAAAGTTTAAATTTATTTGACAGTGACTCAATTATTTGTATTCCTGAGCATCTCTCAGTTCTGGAAAGAGGCAGAAACATGAAAGTACGGTGGAATAGTAATTTTAAATGGCATTCATGCTTTAACCTCAAACGGGAGAATTTTCCATCTGGACAAATATCCTGTCCACTTGGACCTACCCAGCATGAGGTGCTGCTCTACGTTTCTGTGAGAAGCTTTAACATTTTGGGGTTTGTTCTGAAGAAACGTTTTAGCATTTTAACTTCCTAAGCCATTTCAGGACAAAGAAACAACTTCAAACTGTCCAAGCCTTTTCTAATATTAGATTTTATAGGTAGGTGGATCAGTACCTTTTTGTTTCTGAAAGCAACAACTTCTAAAATGCATTTCTTAAGTAGTTTTCCAAACATTAAACTTAAAAACAGCCAAATCTGTTCAGCTATAAGCAAACAGTATCTAGCTGCTCTTCATACAATTTTCCTGTATATGGTATATAGAACTAAGATTTTATCTGAAGAGTTGTGCTTTGGAAGGAGATCAAAAAGAGTTTCTCTCCTGATCGGAATTTTGTTTTGCTTCAATGTTTTTGTCAGGAGGATCTGGATTATTACAGCTGAATAGAAAAAACATCTTTTCCCAATGCTTTGAAAGCAAAATGTGAGACAAACTGATGTTGTATGAAAAATTACTCCATAAATACTGAGAAGGAAGAAGAAAGGAATACCCTCCAACCAAACAATCAAAGAAACCCATTTTCTTTTTGGGTTTTGTTCTTCCCCTTGGTGATGACATTCAGCAGTTGATTAATGTTGCGTCAGGCCATGTTTTGTTTAGCTACATAAAATCTTTCTGCAAACTCTTCCCATGCCTTTGTGCATGGTGACAAGAGCTTGGATTTTCCTGGTGATGATTGGTGCTGTGGGGCTGTTCCCAGTGTGCTGAGTGATGCTCTGATTGTCCATTCTCATCAGGCAGCAATAGAAGCAAGTGCTTTCTGTGGAGTGCTTGTTGTGCCAGAGGATGTGCATCACTCTTCCAGCAGCTTGGCTTCTCTCCTTCATTGAGATTCATTTGGATCTGTCCCCTGAGCATGAACACTCTGTGCAACTGGAGATGCCTCATTCCCTTCTCATCTCTCTCTGTTTATACCCTTTGTACTAGACATGGTTCATTTTCAGAATTTTATAGATCAATCTCCAGAAATTACATTTGAGAGTTTCTTGATTTGATAGATTTAGAATACTCTAGATTTTTCTTTCAATTTTTATTTTGTGTTACAATCAGCCAAATTTGCTTCAGAGAGTGGTGCTCCTTCATTTCATTATTAAATATAAATCCCTTCTGGTTTGTTTTTTTTTCTTTTTAAGATAAACAGGTTAGTGCATAATTTTCTGCTTATTTTCTCTGTTTCTATCTCTTTGGTAGTACCTGTGTAAATAGGGATTCAAAACTTGAAAAAAAATTTTAAATTTTTGCTACAGCAGAATCACAGAACAGAAAAGCAGTCACAGAATGACAGGACAGGTAAGGTTGAAGGCACTTCTGGAGATCATCCAGAACTTTCTGTTCAAGGTAAGATCAGCCACAGGATGTTGCTTAGGGATGTCTCCAGTATAGTGTCTTCAAGGAAAGACACTCAACAACCTCTCTGGGCAACCAGTGAATTATTTATTTTACAATCATTAAAACCTTTTACCCTATATTTAAATGGAATTTTCTGTGTGAGAGAGTCAGACCAGTCTCCTTTACTGTCTCCCATTGGGTAAGATTCTCCCACACTGGCAATCTCCTCCTGAGACATCCTTTTTTTCCAGGCTGAACAGTTCCAGTTATCTCATCCTTTTTGTATGACAGATGCTCCATTTTTTTCATGGAGTTTGATGAACTCAGTATGTCTCTTTAGTGCCAATAAACCCAGAACTGGGTACAGCAATGCAGATGTGGCCTCGCCACTCCTCAGCAGAGGGGAAGGATCACTTCTCTTCACTATCTTGGTGGAACCCAGGGTATTGTTGGCTTTTTATTTTTGCTGCAAGGGTACCTTGCTGCCTCATGTTCAGCTTGGTATTTTGATTTTCCTCACCTGATTCCTGCACACTCACACAGTGCCTTTATTGCATCTCAGTCACATATTTCTGCTTCTACCTCTTGCATGTTCTATGTCGAAGTCATCAGGATCCTCTTGTTGATCCATGCAGGATCCATCCTTGATTGTTCTATTGTCAGGACAGACCAAGGCCTAGAGGATTTAGTCTCAGGTCTCCCTTCTCTCCAGGAATGCCTGCCATGGGATTCCCTCAGGCAGAGACTGGAGGAAAACTGTGTGCTCATCTGGAGTCCTGCTTTTTGCCTTGTTTCCTTCTCATAGGACCTGGAACTCCACCAACTTGTGGTCACTATGACAAGGTTGACCGTGACCTTCACACCCCTGACCAGTTCTTCCTTGTTGGTGAGTGTGGGTGCAGGAGATGACCTTCCCTTGTTCATTCCTGGATATTCAGGAGACGAGACTGGCTTGCACTTGTCTATGTTGATAATTTTCTTTAATTTTTCTGACTTCTCTACATTTACTCCCAACTCTATACCTCAGTTGAATAGAGTTAGCTGTGGTAAGAGCTGTTCTGGCCTGCTGCCCAAAAATAATATTCCATCATTTCCTGATGGGGAAAAAAAGTCCTGTAGACTTGTGGCCATTTGTCCTCACATCTATTTGCAGCTCCTTATTTCCCTTGAGAAGCATCCAAGACCATTTGGAAGCTGAATTTTCCGATGTCCTCGCTGATTTCCAACCCCCTCCCCCTCTGTTTCTTGGAAGCTTATGAGGACTAATCTCCCACGTTGTTCAATTCCATTATTCACTACTCTGTGTCCATTTCATTTCTGCTCATCACACAGCATTCTCTAGCGCCTCCTTTTTCTGAACTTACTTGGAGATCTGCCCCCTGTAACACTTACAGATGCATAAACATATTTAAAAGTGGGCACTTTGTCATGTTACAGATTTTATTTAAAAGCAGATTCAGCTATCAGATTATCATTAGGTAATGTGCTGACATTCACATCCCTGAGGGAGATGATTGTGAGCTGCTGGAGGAGAAACGATCAAGATTAGCCTGCCAAATATATGGTAGGTTTTAATCATCATCAAACACAGCATTTATTTTTTCTCAGAAAAGCACTAAACTACAAAGCTTGTCCTTTTTTCCACAGAACTACTGTAGCATGCAGTGAACTGGGGTTTTTTGACAGCATCAACTTTGACAGCATATTGATTTAATAATTTTTGTTGCTTTCTAGCATTCCAATATTTTCTTTTCTCCTCAGAATTCCCCTCCAACACATAAAGACATGAATTTTGATAAACTTGAATTACATGCCTATGCAACTTGCATTTTCTCCATTAGGAGATTTCAAACCAAGTTTTTATCCACTTGCATTGACATTTCCCATTATTGAAAAGACCAAAACCTTCAAGGCCTTTTCAATATGTGGGTACCTTCTCATGCTTGGAATTGGGCTTACTTAGCATTGAATTCCATTACGCTTGGAATTGAGTTTACTTGGCATTACATCTTTGCATTCTATGTCCACTGCAGTATACAGAGAATTAAAGCAAATATTTTTGTATGATGTTCTTGAACTTAAACTAGGACTTGATGTCTTGAGCCTAGTGAGATTCAGATCCCAAAATGATGGATATTAGCAAACTGGGGTTCTACAAGAATGACTTTAAACTCTTTGTAAAACGGTGTCTCTGCATCCCCCTTAGAGATACATTTATTCTGAAATTTGAATAAATATATCAAGAAAAAAGATGGAATAGGGAATTGGGACAGTTTTTACATAATCTTACTCAAATTTTTCACAGAGTAGATTGAGCCAACCCTTGAATGCAGGGTTTGGCTGCATTCAGATTACTCTGTTTTCCACTTCTCTTTCTACCCATTTTGCCCTCACTGCAGCAATCAGTCTCTTTCTTTAAAATAAATACATCAAGTGCTGCACATGGTGTCAAGGGGGGAGCTCTCATCGTGCTGATCCTGGTCTCAGGGGCACAATGCAGATCGCAGTGCAGCTGGTGGCACCAACAGAACAAAAAGGAAAAAGTTGTTATCGACTACCCTTAAATTTGCCATGTTTTCAAATAAATATTTGTGTAGCTAACAGATCATTTAAGGCTGTGCTATGGGCACCTCTTAAAACTGAGAACTCAAGGATATTAACAATTTGCCACTAGGATTTTGCCAGGAGTCACTAAATGGTACAATTAAATTTGCAGTGTTCCTTCAAGGTTCATTTCCTTTCAGGAGAAGATCAGCTGTCAAATAGAACAGGAGCTGTTCTAGAGAAACAAAGCAATCAATTAGTGACTAGTTGAGCATTTTTAGCTAAATTATTTTATCCATTAATATATTTTTCCCAGCACAGTTAAAGAATGCTGCTTTATCAGAATAGTTAATGATGTTAAACTTCAGAGCCCAGATAAATTTCTAGGTTCATTGAAGGGAGCATAAAACTAGCAGTTTTGGGAGTTTTGCTCAAGAAAGAGAGTCAGCTTCTCCAGTAAATGACTCTTTGTGGATAACATCTTTTTCTGTGTAAAAACTGCAGAACCATTAGCATAATACCACTAAAGCTCTCTTAGATCTCACGTTGTGCTGCTGACAGCATTGCCATGACTGATACAGAGCTATGTTAAATACATTAGTCTTTCCATTTAGGTTTGCAAGCACTTACAACTGAAAAGAGCAAGGGATGGCTAGTTTGAATTATTTTTCCTTCCTCACATAAAATGCAATAGGTGAATCCAATGTTGAAATAGATGAAAGTATTAGTGTATTCCAGTCATGAGCATAAGGTATCACTAAGCACTGCCTTCCAAAAATATATCTTGTGTAGGAGACCTCCTGAGAATGAATTAGGGCGTGTGTGATAACATTGAAATAGAAGAATTTGTGTAGCAGTAGCTGGAAGCAGAGGTTGGTTTGTTCTCCTGCCAAATGAATATATGCTGACTTCACTGGGATTACTCAGTACGTAAAGACCAAATCCTGCTTCTGCTGAAACCAGTGACAGGACTCCCATTGACCTCAACAGAACCCAGAATTAATGCTCTGTTTCCCTGTAAATTATGTTTTCACATCATTTACAGAAGGGAGTTTTTCTTCTTGAACGTGGTAGGAGCTTGTCAGTACGTCACAGTGATCTATGAAGTAGCTGCAGACTAATGTCACTGGGAGTGAGAGGAGATTCTGACCCTGCTTGTTGGAGAGGAAACTGGAAGTAATGAGCCCATTAACTGGAAAGCAAGGAGACCACTAGAACTGGAAAATTTGGAAGCTGCATGGCAGGATCATAACGGCCACTGGAGCTTGGGGCTTGCTGCAATTAATACGTGATGGGGAAAGGGAGGGAATTTCTTATCCCTCACACTTTCCCTTTACAATCAAAGCTAGAATGTAATATTTCTAAAGTTTAGACTTTAGGAATTGCAGAAATAAGTTCAACTAGTGGCTTTTCTCAGTGAATGGAATGGTGTGCCAGCGGAGCTTTTCGTGTTCTCTCAGTTCCCTGGAAAATTCTGAACATCGTAATAAGTTCAGAGGTGAAATTGATGGCAGGTCACACAGCTACTGGCTGAGGAGCACTGATGTGCACTCTGAGAATGGTTAATGGCTCATTTTATTGCACAGCCAAAATAAGACAGAGCTGTAGTGCAGACTCTTTTCCACTTGTACTCTGGGGATTCTGAAACATTTCACTTTTTTTTTTCCTTGTGGCTATATGGAGCAAAACAAAACATCAGCCAGTAGTTTACATTTTTGCTTCCTGCTTTATTTAGCACCATCCCTGAAGTGGCTCTGGGCATTTATAAATAGAGAACTCTCACAACACTGAGCCCATGTGAAAGATGGTGTCGGCTTTCCTCTGTGGAGATTAAAAACAGAGGATTTTTTGTGCCAAGCCCAACTTCACGGCGAAGTTAAACCAGGGAGCCTGTTTTCTGTCCCATCATGGGCTGTGTTGTGGATTAATGGTGTGACTTGTTCTGTCAGGCTGTCTTTACAAGTGAATTCATTGGTCTGTGATGTGATAGGTACTGAAAAATGAGCCTTGAATCTAGATCCATGCAGGACAGTCCTTCCCAAGAGAAGGATGCATTGCAAAATGGACAGGCATTGCCATTTTTCACAATCTTGTGTTAGTAAAAGTGCTACTAGGTTAGAATGGAAATATTTTATATCCCTAAGAAGTTAGGGGCTTTATCTTACCATGAGACATCATTTATTAGAAATGTTTCTTTCTGAAATTTTTTGTATAATTCTTTCTGTTCTTTTCTATATTCAATTGTCCTTGTGTCAGTAAAAGGCAGTGAATAATTACACATCAATTCAAGGAAAAAATTCAGGTTCTTTTTAGGTGTCTTATATGTTTACCAGCTAAAATCAAAGAGGAGAGACTGCTCAGTGGTAGCTTTGCTTAGGTTGCTCTTCAGCAAAGCCCACAGTTCAGAACTTCCCCAAAGAGAACTAACAGCCCTACAAACAGTATAAACCAGCCTGGTGACATGGAGAAGTACCTGATGGCAAGGGCTCTGAAGAAAGCATGCTTTGAAATCCTGTTTTGTACATAGATATGGATGCTCAAAACAGGAATTTTTCTTTGAGAAGGGGTCAGGACAGAATAGAAATAAATCAGAAAACCAGAAACACTCGTGGGACAAAATATTTCAGTCTTTCAGGCAGTTGAAGTCCAGACATTCAGGGGAAGTAAGTTAAATAACTGGTGGTGCATTTGAATGAGAACATTCATCTTGTTTGTCAAAGCCCCACAGATATTCTTCAAACTGACAGAAGCATCTGACCACATTTCCCCCTTTCCCTACCCTGAATGAACTTGTGAACTACTTGGGCGCTGCCTGGGTTCCGGGCATTTCAATAGGTTTGGCTGTATTCTAACATTCAGCCTAGAGGAATTCCTGTTAATTTTCTTTATGCTCTTTATTAAGCTTTTGTTTTGTTCCTTCAGGCCTTTTCTGCATGTTGAATGGGAAAACCATTTTATCTGATGCAGTTTACATTTCCGTAACGGTGAGCAATGGGTACTTTCTCTGAGAACATAGTATGCAGAGATCCAGAGTCCAAAAACTCTTGAACTTTGTGTTGTCTGGGTGGTAGGTGAGATACTTGTGGACCTAGACTTCAGTTCTGCAAGTAGCTTTGATACACCATTTTCTTAAACACAACATAGATAGGATGAGGGGATACAAAACCTTGATGCTCTGCATCTGAATTTGTTATGGGCAAATTCTGTAAGCTGTAAGCCCCAAACAGTTTTGGGGCTGGTTCCATTAAATTTATGGATGTTCTGGAGAAGGACTGGTGAGGAGGAGTGCTTGCAGGTGCTTAGCAGCAGGTGATCAAATGAGCAAATATCTGGGGGGTGATGGGTGTTATTGTTGTGGGAGCCTGCAGATGCCAAATCCAGAAGCTCAGGCGGCAAGAATTTTCTCTTGCCTTGTATTATAACATCAGGGGAACCACATGGAAGAGCCTGGAAGATATCAAGGAGTTTTTTTTGTAGAAATACCCAGCCATGCTCCTGCCCCAGTATTGTGCAGCCTGCATTGTCAAAAGCAGTGTTCTTTTGGCTGATTGTCTGGGTAAGAATCATGATGAAAATATCAGGACGGAATCCTGCCAAACTCACCAATTTCATAGATCTTGGATTAGTCTGACAGGTGCTTATGCTACCTAAATTCATCCTGTCAGATATTTGTATAATGTGGTGAGGCAATCCCGCTAAGCCTTGTGCCTTTATGCTTGCACTGACCTATCCACTGAAACTGCATATCAAAGCCTTTTACTATCACTTTAGACATAGCTGCCATTTTGCCTGATGAAGCTTTTAAATATGTCCTGCTTTTTAAACTTTATTTTGGACATGTCAGAGAGCCTCACAAAAAAGTTGTATTATTACAGTGTTTTAACTTGGCTCAGAGCCTCATGATCATTTTTCCCCCTGAATTTTAAAAGTCTGTAGACATAGAGAGATTTACACGTTTGTGTTTTCTTGGACACTGCTCCTTTTCTGTCTCTGTTTTAATCTCCCAGAATGTAAGGCATAAACCAATATAATCATCCTTGGACTGTAAGGAAGATGATCTCAAAGGCAGTCAAAAATCTGTTTTGATGATTTTTAAATGAGAAAAATATATAATTTGACATATAAAATAATCTAATTATTTTATTTGCCTGAAGCTTTGAGATCAAATTGGGAGAAGCAAATTTACTGCAAACAAAATGAAACAGAAATATATTTTAGCTGATTAAAACTTTGTTTTCTGCCTGCTTCACCTCAGGCCATGAACAGATTATATGTCTGTTCTTCCCATAAAATAACTTGACAATTAACTTTGGAAACCTTTCCTCCAGGAAAGGTGAGAGCGTGTCACAGGATGTGAGATGAGGCAGCGCACTGAGGGGATGGGAATGAGCAGTTCAGCTCAAGACATTATACATCAAATTTATAAAGCTGACTTTGACTTGGGCAGGACAGCAGGAGCCTTGTCCAAGCAGCTGTCACCAGGACTGGCACTGCTTATGAGACTGGGCTTGCTTTTAGAGCTTCACTGGAGAAAGATTTAGCAGCAGGAAGTTTCCATTTGCTTGGCTGCCTGTGTAATGGATGGTATGGCTCTCTCTTTACTATTTCAGGCTTTTCCTGGCTCTCACAGCAGCACCTTGTAATGCTACAGCATCATTTATTTAGGTCCATGTGAGGAGGAGCTCAGGCTGGTTGTTTATTTATGCTTGGAAGTGGGTTATTTTCTTTCTGCACAGCTTTCCTTTGCCATAGGAGTGAGAAGGGGCTGATGTATTCCAAAACAAGTCCAATTAAATGTTCTCAAAACTTAGAGGAAGTCTGATTTCACAGTCAGAATACCCTAAAAGATAACTTGATCTAGCATTCAAGTTACAATGTGGTTTCCAGTGTCTTTGAATACAGCTGTTCTGCATACTGATATAAAGTGTGATTAAATACAGGACGCTGCTAAACACCTCGTCAAACCCGTGTTATAGTTTGGCAAAATATAAATTGTGACCTTTTATGAACATTTTTTGCTGTTTGAAACTGTTCTTTCAACCCTTAAAATCAACACAGTGTTTTGTTTGAAATATTTAAATGCAAGTTTCCAGCAACTGCAAATTTTTTTGGTGCCATCTAGTTAGAAAAGAGTCATGTACCTCCAAATTAATTTCCAGGTTTGTTGCTACTAACAGACCTCAACATGGTTATGAACGTCATTAATTTCTGCACCCTGTGATGAATACAGGTAGAACAAAGATCATTAGGTAACATGTTTTACAACAGGACACACTCCACTGAAAAAGTCCAGCCATCAAGAAAAGATGAATGTAGGAACAAAAAAAAGGGGGCTCTTGATCTATTTCATTTTTCATTTTGTACCTAAGAGCCATATTTTTTTCCTAGCGAGTCAGCCAGTATTACTTGGGACCAAAATTTATACCTGAAAATGTGGACTGGAATGTTACAGATAGGAGGAAAAAAATGATGCAAGATCTTCAGCTTGTCTAAGACTTCATGGTGCTGCTGAGCAGCAGAACTGTACTGGTCAGCACCATGAAATGTCCTGGAAGGACTGAGTTTTTAGAAGTTAAAATACAATAGAAAACCCAAAGGTTGATCCTGAAACCTACCATTTTCTTAAACACTTTAAATTGCTAATCATTTGGAGTTAATGTCTAGACATATGAATTATATTTATAATTTTGTACACTAGAGAGATCCCATATTATTCCATTAAAGAGTTATGAAACCACTGAGAAATAAAAATATAAATCATGACGAAATAAATGTACAATCATGGCAATGCTCAAAAAAAGATTGCTGCCACAGCAAGTAGGCCCAACTGAAAAACACAGCAGATTTTCTTCTCTTTCAGAATAATTTAAACATAGCTATGGCCAAAACCAACCAGCAGAAAGATTCTGACGTGTAGTTTGCTTATTTTGTGTAATTGGATGCTTTGTTAATGCACCAAACTTGCAGCATGCATAAAGCAAATGATAAACAGTCTCAGGTGACTGTCCTGCATCAGGGTGTCCCCAAGAAGAAGGATGAATGATATCAAAGTTTTTCTTTTTAAATTTTGTTCAAACAAAATTTTGAATGATATTTTTCTTTTTTTAAAAATTTGTTCAAACAAATTTGCATGGAGGAAAAACTCGAGTCATAGTAATGTTTCACAGTCTGTTAATGTGTATTGCTACTATGCTCAGTAATTTTAGTGTGTTTTTATCCTAGGATGTGTTTATAATGCTGATGGGTAGAAATCATCTTGGCATTTGGGCAGATTTTCTGATGATTGCTTGACAGGTTATAGACCTGCAACAATGTGAATTTTTTTTAGAGTCATATAAGGAGTGTGGACACTCTTTCAGTCCAGATCAAATATGAACCTTAATATTAGGTAAAATACCAGTGGGTAGTCAAATGTCCCCTGATAAAATTTGATGCAGTACCAAATGAAAAGATGTTTGATGCGAAAAAAATCAATAAATACTTGAGACATGGTTTATTTCAAAAGCTGACTTCCTGTGAGAAATTCCAAGCCATGCCAGCTGAATCCAATAAAAGGACAGGAGACCAATCCAATAATAGGACACACATAAAGTATGTAGATAGTGTGTATTTAGTAGGAAGATAGCAAATCAGAGCTTGCTGTGTAATTCCTAGTGGGTGTGGAAAAGTGAGATAAAAGTGTGAAGGGCAAGGTTCATGAAGAGCCAAATGGGGAAAGTGCAGTGGGAAGTGGGGTGGAAAAATCTCCAAGCTCCTTTCTGCCCCAAGGAGTGGGGAAAGCAAAAGCTGTGCAGTGTTTGTGTTTAGAAGGAGATGACAGGGAATGCTGCCCTGCTCAGTGGAAATCCTGACAAAATGTCTGGGCAGCTCATTTCTCTGATAGTCATGGAGCTTGTCCCTGTCTGGTTTCCCCATGCAGAGACATTCTTTCCCCTGCTTTACTAGGGCCCTGAGAAATAGAAAAGAAGATGTCATCTCAAGCTAATTCTATAAACACTGCTATCAGAAAAGACATTTTAAACTATCATAAAAAGGCCCATTGTGCAACTGGACTCTTGAAACAAGAGTGGCTTATAGCTCAACCATTGTTAAAGGTTAATGTTCCTGTCATTGCATTCCTTTTTCTGGTTCCCATAACCAGGCTGTAATGATAGATAAATATATGAGCTATTTCTTTGTGTTGGCAAAATCACAATTCAGAAAGACATAGTTTCCTAGGTTATTTTTAAACTAATATGCTGGTTTATAGCTAATAAACCCATCTTTTTTTAAGAGAAAAGACTTTTAATGTTCTGTTGCTTTTGCAGAATGTGAGCATTTGTGAATGTTTTTGTCTATCAAAACAGAGTGACAGCTTTATGAAGTCAACTCATGAACTGAAAAGGAAACTAATTAAAACAGTAACATTAATTTACTGTTGCCAAATGTTAACCACTCTTGTACTTTCCACAATTATTTTTACTGCTGTACAATAATTTGAATGTCTTTGTCATTGCTGCGCATTGTTATGTTCCTGTAAGTGCTGAATGCTGATTCCAGGTCAGAAATTCTATTTTCTGTTAGCTGACTGAGCAAGAGAGTCTGCACATCTCCCTTCCAAGCTCTCCCCATTTTCACACAAGGAGCAAAGTAATGTCTTCTCTGTTTTAGTGAGATGATGTGCTGCTTGGTCAGTGCACCAGGAGTGCTTTCTATCAGTAAAGTACTCTGATAAAATGTTTTAACTTCTAAGAAACTCTGCAGATTGAGGTCTAAAAGTTTTCCTGTGACATGGCAGGAGTGTAGAGCATCTCAGCCCAGGTTTTCTTTAAAACTCAGGACAGGGAAAATTCAGTCTTCACAGTTCCATCTGATTTAGAGAAGCTTCTGAACATCCACAAATCTCCTCTTGCCCAGCTCTGCTCAAACATCTGCAGGGCTGCAGGTGCTCCTGAGTGATGGAGCTTGTGCATCCTTCCCTCTGTGTTTTTCAGGCAGTATTTGGGTGAGTCCTCAGCACAGCTGTGTTGTGCTCAGCACCTTTTCCAAATGGTTGGATGCTGTATCACTGCTCCTAGTCCAGGTTTTCTGCTTCAGGGACAAAGTGAGAGGAGAAGCAGGCCAGCTGCAGCTACCTCCTATTTTTGAAGCCAGTCTACTGGAACCAATTCTGTGCTAAAAGTAATCCCAAATAATTTCTTTTTCTTACAGGCAGAGAAAACACTCTAGTAACTCTTTCCTGGCTCATGGTGGGTTTTGAATGGCAGTAAATAATTCCCCATTTAACAATCTCAAGGGAAACACCTGTGAAAGGTAAGCTGATGAGATATTTTGGCAGCATGGCTCCATGGCAGTGATATATCCTAGTGAGCAGAGCTTGGGCTCCAGATGGTGTCTGAGTAGATGGCCTTGGTTTCCTGCAGAGATTTGATAATCAGGTTGTTCTTTGGAAGCAAGAGATGGATGGGAAGCCCAATTAAGGAAATTCTTAAGGAAATTCTTGGTTTTTAACACAAGAAGGAATAATTAAGGTCTGTCTGTCTACAGCTGCCAGAACTGTCTAGGTAACCTGTTATTTAATTTTTCTATAGGAAATTTAAACTTCTTTATAAAAAAATCAAGCAACCGAAACCCCAGACAATAAACCTCCCCCCAAAAAAGACCATAAAAGAGAAAGGTTAATACGGATTTGCCTTTCAGCAAAGAACAGATACTGCTGGTGCATCTTCATGAGAGGTGAGCTGCCATTTAACACTTCAACTGTATTCTGAAATTACCTCTAAAATTCTGGACATTAGCTCCTAGGCTCCTGCTGCATTGGTTCTGAGTGCAAAGAAGTGAAAATACACAATTTCAAACTCTGAGGTGCCTCCTGCATTGGTTCCTGGTGCAGACCCACTGCTGACAGTGCTGTGTGTTGGCTCTTTGCGCAGAGGAGCAGGCACTCCTGTTCACAAGCTTCACGTGAATACAGCCCAGATTTTCCTCTTGTTAGCACTAATATAGCGATTTAAACACATTTTTGAGTTATATTTTTTTTTTCTCTATGGTCTGCTTTTAGCTTTATGTGCAAGCTTTGTGTTGTGTCTGTCAGAAACAGAGAAAAGCATCCCTGATATTTGAGGAAGGGGTTATGAGACAGAGAGAGGCCGCAGTTATTTGGACTAAATATGTTTTAATAACTAGAGTGATACACAACTGTTGTTTCCATTTCCAGGGGGTTTGCCTCTCTTTTAGTGCTGTTTTAGAGGTTTGGATTTCCTGTTTTATTCCCAGTTTACTACATTAAAATTGAACAAACCGGCAGCATTATTTTATGTGCTGATGAAACAGATATCCTAAAGAATGAGATATGTGTCATGTCTTTGCAGCATGAGGAACCCAAGGTGGGATACCTGCACTTTTAAAGTCCTTCAGTGACTAGAGCTTATATGGAAAAATTCTTTTAGCTCTGATTTTCTGGACAGACAAATGAACTCAGCTCTTTGCAGGACCTGGAAACACAGCATCTCAAATTAGTGCCTGGTTTGCCTTCACGGTGCTTATAAAATTTATATGGTTTTAGATGCTAGTTTAGGTACATCTTCAAAATCTAAACAACTCTGAAAATTTTAAGCAATGAAATAGGCTTACAGGTATTGGCCTCTGGTAAAAAGCTATAATAATACAGGTAAATAAATACATGACTGTTTACCACAATATGCAAGTATTTGTAAGAAAGCAAAAAAGCCCCTAAAATTAAAAGAGGTCTAGGAGCAGTTTCATTCAAGAGATCTCCTTAGAATGGGGAAAACTATAAAGTCTTGGGCTCTTTGTTTCCAAAAAGCTGTGTTTATTTAAGATGATAAGTAGTATAAGAATTTGGTTGATGCATTTAACATGAAGAATTGGGAGGTCTTGTTATATATAATAAACCCTGTTCTTCCAAGGCTCTTCCCTGCAGTTTTACTAAAGATGTTTTTGAGACCTGCAAAACTCTCAGACTTTATGAAAATTCCAGTAAAATTTCACCCATTATAATATAGGGCAATGCAACACTCCTTAGTCTTTCAATTTTTGCAGAATACAGCCCTAAATAGTGAGGTTCTACAAAAGATTGATTTTAGGGTTTGCTCATTTTTATTCAGCATTAAAATTAATCTAACCCAGAAGCATACTTTAATTAGAAGCAGCAAAATTATAAAGATGTTTCTGCTAAATTGAAAATTAGTATGTGATTTGCTGGGTTTTGCTTTATTATTGCTTTAGGTTTTTAAGCTCCCTTGTGACATTGCTGTACAGCAAGTGAAATATTTTTTAAAGTGATACATTTTTAACTTGAACTAGTAATAAAGTTCAAATCTTCTGCAGGAGAATACAAAATTTAGCTTTTAAAATTTTCACAAAAAGAGAAGAGCAGAGTAAAGGATTTCAAGAAAGGAGTGTATTTGTTCTCACTGCAGGTATTCTAATTAGATTTCTGTAAATCACAAAATTATTTCTAAAAGCATTTTGGAATTCATTCTATTCCTTGTGAAAGCACAGTGCTTTAATTAGAAACAGTTTGATTAATCTTAAAAAAGTAAAAAAAAATCATGCAACAGAGGAAATTTTGACTTTAAAATGATACTTTAAAATGACTGCACCTGATCAGTCTGTCACATTAATTACAATATAATTTAATTAATTTCCATATGTTTTTGTCACATTACAATATGATTGGTAAGAGGATATGAGTAAATTCAGGTGGGTTTTTTAATTCACTTGTCACATTCCCGTATAAAAAGGGAAATATGTTTTCCAGAAAATGATTTTTATTTCTTTGTATAAAAAGAAGTTCAGCCCTAATCCTCTTTAGCACTTAGATGTTACCAAGAATTATGTTTTTAAAATATACTTAAAGGACTTGTTTCAAGGGAGCTCCCCCTGCATTTAGAGGCAGATGCTGCAGTACAGATGTGAAGAATGTTGTTCTGCAAGCTGAAAGAGAGAGATTGATTGGGCAACTTTCACAAAAATAAAACCTGTTTCCCTTCTCTACCCTCTCTCTTCTTCCATCCCTCCAGTTAAACAACACTCTGTGATAAAAAATAGCATTTGAAATTGTGTGACACACTCTGAGGAAGATTGCTGGGCTTGATTTCCTTTCTGTTTTTCCTTGCCTCCCTATATAACCTGTAATGTCAAAGCTCAGAAGCTTTTTTGGCAGGAGGAGAGGGCTGTGCCAAGAGCAGGGGCAGCTCATGATGTGCTTTGGTGTGTCACTCCTGTCTGCAAACACACACCTTGGGTAACAGCCAAAAACACTGGGGGAAAGAGCGGGATGAGCATGGCCAGTAAAAGATGCCCCTGTAGGGTATGGTCATGAAGATTTGGTCACATCCTGAGTATTTTTTTCCTTACAATGGATTTGCTGCACATGTAAAGCTACTTTTGTAGTAACAGAGCACGAGAGATTGTGGGAAATGGAAGGACAGAAACTCCTACAGATGCAGGAGGGTTTGATCTGCAGCTTGGATGGATGTAAAAATAATGTACACAGATATTAAGTAGAAAAATCATAGACTTATGTTTCTATAGCTGTAAGTGAAAATATGCCTTAAGTGAGTGAGAAACTGAACTGATAAGATGGTGAAGGGTTTATAGTGTAGGGATGTGGTTTATAGAATAAGCAAAGAGTTTAGAAGTTATAATAGCAGCATATGTGTATATGTGTGACAATAGCCATTGGGTAAAAGTATCCACAGTGCAGCAGAAATAAGTAAAGGTGATGGGTTAGAAAAGCAAAATAAACCCTGTGGTGACTGTCTATTAGATTAGAAAGTTCTATATTGCCTTGTGACACAGAATTTGTGACTACTTTGAGCTATAACCAACTGCTTGCTCCTCTAAAATCTCACAGCCTCTGAGAGTGATGTTTATCTGAGCAAGGAATCATTCTTAGCCCAAAGATGGTCCCATCCCTTCGTTAAAAAGCAGTGACAATGATGAAAGATGACTGGGGATGAACATATCTGTCTCTTTTGTGTGAAACTTATTCAAGTCAGAAAAAAAGGCTGCTTTGAGAGTGGAGCCAGTGCCACATGATCAGATTTTGGGTGTTCACATTCACCGTGCAGCCCTCTCAGCATCCCCTCCATCCCTGTGTGATGTCAGGGGATGTGAGCTCCCACCAAGCATTGCCAATGCTTCTGACTCATGCTCAGAGAGATGGAATTAATTGTGGTTGCATTTCTGGTGCTAATGCTGCTGTTTGCTCTTTACGTGAGAGGGACAGGAAAGAAGGAAAAGGGACATTCTCCTTTCTAGCAGCTACACAATAAAGTGTGGCTTTCAAAAGAAATGACTGGTTTTTTCCAATTTTTTTAAGGGGGAAAAAAATAATCCTCCCGAGATGCAATCTTGAGCAAAGTACAAGAAGTTCCCAAAGGATGCTGAACATGAGCAAAAACATTTCCAGCATACTTATAGTAATGTTGTGTTTACTTTGTCAATTAATGATTCATTACCCAAAACAGCTTGTGCATTACAAATGGCTCTGCACTGGATTTATGGAGCTGCAAACTGTAAATGGCAAGGATGGCTTCACTTTTCTTGCAGCCGTTTGTTTATCTGAACACCAGAAAAGAGAGCTGTAGGAGGAGTGGAGGGTATCATATGTTTATTTGTTTAGTCTTGCAATGCCTTTGCTCTTTGATGAGGAGTCCTATACTCTCCATCGGCCCTCTCTTGTGTCTGAGCAGAGAAATTGGCCACAAATTGCCTCTATTCCCTTCCAAGACCTGTTGCTCCATTGCCTCCATGGGCAGAGGGACCCCACAGTTGCCCAAAAGCTGAAGGCACAAATGCAACTGGCTCCCAGGAGCCTTTATAAGTTGCTCATGCAATGGCTGCAGGACAGGGAAGAGGTCAGACCAAGTATCCTGCTGGTGTAAATCAGTCCAGCTTGTCATGGGCTTTAATGGAATGGGCTGATTTATACCAGTTGGGAATCTGACCTGTCACAGACAGGGATGGAAAATGCAGCTCAGTTCGGTTCAGTGGGAGTTGTGCTCCCCTGTCACGTGTGGAACAGAGCTGAGGTCCTGCAGCTGTGGGAGATACATCTCAGATTTCCCCACTATGGTCTTCTTAAAATTATAGCAGAGCTTTTCAATCATGGCACATTTTTATTTTATTTTATTTTATTTTATTTTATTTTATTTTATTTTATTTTATTTTATTTTATTTTATTTTATTTTATTTTATTTTATTTTATTTTATTTTATTTTATTGCCATCAGGCTGTCTGAGCTTGGTTAAACATGTGGTTGTAACTTTATTAGACTTTTTCTAAAATTAATTTCACCCCGATGGCTTTCAGGTTGATAAATTACCTCATAAATGGACATAGGTGAAAGCTGGAATCTTCTAGCATTAGTCTAAAACAACAAGTTTAATGGTTCTACTTTGCACATAATAGTTACAGAACTTGATCAAAAGCCCATTGTGGAGAAGAGACTGTCTTGCCTTCAAAAGGCCACACTAAGCACGCTTTGCCATTGCCGGTGCCAAAAGATCTGAGCTGTTTATTTGCAGCCTTATCTTCAGAACAGTTTGGTTCACATTCAAACACGAGCCCTCAGGGGGATTTGCTCAGAAAGCCTCAGGCATTGAGCTCCTCTGAGTCCAAGGTGCACACACTCCATGTCTAACATGCAAAGGAAGAGCCAGTACTTCTGCACGGGCTGAAAAGCAGCCGGTGCTTTTCACATCAGCAGGTAGAGAGGATGAAAGACTTTATTTCTAGTTGTATCTGGAAAGGAGAGAAAGTACACTTTGTTCAGCATCACCAGACTGTACTGCTCCCCACCTGGGACTCAGAGCTCACCTGTGAGCTGCGAGAGAAAAGAGCTTTGAATTCCCTTACACAAACTATTATTGCTTTAAAAACAAACCTGCCGTTTCCTGGCTGTGCAAAATTTGCATACTTCTTGAAGATTGTGGTATCAACACAGAGATATTAATCAATAGTTTCATATAGTGTCTGCAAATCATCTTTCCCCCCAGCATATTTTTTTTGTTTATATTGTTATCAGTTTTTATGAGCATTGTGTGTCTCATGAATGCCAGCTAACCAGGGTGATATAAATCTTAGAGCTGTGAGAACTGAAAAGATATTTGCAAGCAATTATGCAATAACTGTATTAAAAGAAAAAACAAATTGGGGCCAAAGTCTAGACATTTGCCTTTCAGTTATGTGATTCTTATCTCTGCCATTCAGTTTCTCCATGGAGATGGTCAGTAAAGTCTCCCTGCAGAAGAAAAGATAAAAGGTCAACAACAGAGTTAGCCAAACAGTAAATTTTAAACTGGTATTGTATAATTTTTTGTTATTGAGTTAAAAATGTAAAGCCAAATGATGCACTATTTTAGCTGATAAGCCTTCCATAGGTTTCACTAATAACTGTGCTGCATTCCAAGGAGTTTGGATCCAATATCTTTTAGAAAACAGCAAAATGAGGGTAGCTTCCAAATAAGCCAAAGTTGGACTCAAATATGAAAACTGAACAAGGACTCTGCAGGATTCATGACAAATTTCAGAGCTGAATGGAACAAAGGCCATTCAAGCTTGAGTTGTCCTTTTGAAGAGAGTGAGCATACTGTGTATTTTTGCAGACTAGCGCTGGTAGCCTTTAATTCCTTCTGCAGAATTTGAATCAAAGGCTTTCCATGAATTAAAACATAATATGAGCAAGCAAAGGGTGCCTACAGATATAGAAAACTGGTGAAGAAATAATCTAATGTAGAACTAAAAGCACGGTGTGACTTCAAAGCATATTCAATTTGCAGTTACACTGACAGACCCACAGAAACCACTGGGACTTGACACATAAGTGAGATTAGGGGAATTTGGACTCCTCATCAGATTTTACAGCTATAAAGTGATACGCTGTGATGTGTTTTGGACTCATTAGAGGAGCTTCTGTCCTCAGAGCATATACTGGAGGAAAGAGCAAAAAACACTAAATCTTTTTGGAGAAAACAAGATTAAGATAAAGCAAGCAGGCTGGTGGGGTTGGTAGCGATCATAATTCTGTTGGGATCCAATTGTCAGTTTTTCCCAAATGCTGCTCTGTGTTTCTAGGGTGTTTTGATTTATGAAGAAAACTTGTGGAAGCTTCATTTTATGAGAATGGGAACTAGATCATTATGCAACTGATTTCTTGTTTCTTTAAGAAACAAGATTTATTTTAGAAAATCAGACAGAATGGTGAAGTCCTGCGTTTATATCCTTATTTCCAAAATCCTGCTGCCTTTTGATGTATTAGATTGCCAATTCAGGTGCTTTCATAAACCTGGACTAGTGCCTTCATCTGGGCTGTCTAGGTAAGTTTCTGTTGCATTCATTGTTGTCATAAAACAGCCATATATTTTGGGTTTTTTCCTTTTAACTTGAAGGCATGTTTACAAAGCACATAAGTTATATTAATATTTACATCAAAATTTATATCAATATTCATGTTTAATTATTCCTAATTAATTATTTATATATTATATTATTTATATAATTGTTTCTCCATTTGAAAACTTTGGGTAAGCATGAATATGCAGGCATTACTGATGATTCTTGTCTTTTAAGTATTTACATTTATGGTACTGGAGCTAATTTGTTTAAAGTTACAGCAATTTGAACTACCTGAGCTGCAGACAATTATCTGGATCTTTCCTTTTTTGAGGGAGAATTAGAAAATATCTCTTAAGAACAAATATTTTTACATATAATAAGAGAGTCATGTGATAAGAGGAGGGAAAGAGAATTGCTCATAACACCTAACAAAGCTAGCTCAGGGAGTATTCATTATCAGGTGGTTGGTAAATCTATGTGATATTTGAGGAAAAAAAATGCTTAAGGTATGGTAGAAATATTGCCTGTTAATATGCAAAATGAGGCGCTGTGATTCACATGGGTTCTTATGAATTGGCACGTTCAGTAAAAACATATTTTCATTGTTTCCACATTTTTTTTGCTGTTTTGAGAACAGAGGAGATTTAAATGTGCTTGAGCATATCCACTACATGTTTTTACAAGCAAGTTCATCATTCCCAGCTCAGTTTGCCCTTACTTTATCAATCCCTCCCACCATGATTTCTTTTTGCAAAGACCTAGGAATAAATCCCCTGCTGTCACCTCAGGCATTGTTCTGAGGTTGTTTTCTCATTTATTTCCATGCTGAACTCTCACATTCATGTTTCTCCCTCCAAATTTTTCTTTTTTGAGCATTTTTTTCTTGAACTGCTTGAGATTGTTGACAGAAAACCACTTCCTGCAGACTCTACCAACACTATTCATAAGATTGCCAGAGTAGGAAAAACAGAGGATAGGATCTTGTGCAACTGAAATATCTCAATCAGTAAAAGTGTTGGTTGTCTTCTAGAACTGCATGATTTCATCCTAAATTGCTTCTTCAGCACAGAGTGAAATAACAATAGAAGTTATTTCTTCTTGGGTGAGTCTTTTCTTGCAATTAATTTAGGGGGAACTGAGGCTTTTATCATCTCTTGGAATGTTTTGCCCACCATGAAGACCCCCTTCTTCCAAATGACTCATCTAGAACCACAATTAGTCTCCCACAGGGGTTTTCTTTTACATGTCATTTTAAAGAAAGACATTTATGACGTTACCCTGCTAACATAATGAAAATGTGCTTTATTGCAAGACTTTACTGTGCTTTATTGCAAGAGCTCCATCCTCTCCCATAACATAACCCAACGTGTTGGAGCCAGTGAAGATCATTTCAGGGATTTTCACTCAAGGAAGTTTGCATGGGAGCTGTGTTCTGTCTAGGACTTGTTTAGGTGGAAAAAGCATGCATCGGCCCAAAGTTTCCCACACAATCCCAAGAAAGAAAAAGTTTTAAGATTTGATCTGCAGTAATTTAATTTCTAAGCTTGGCATTTGAGAGCTTGCATCCACTGATACTGGTAGGTAAGGGACTTGGCACACAATACATTAAAAATCCTTCCCTTTAAGGAAGGATTCACAGTGTTAGTGCTATGCTTGGATACAAATTTATTTTTAAATTTCATACCTGCTCTCCAGATTTCAGCCTGTTATCATCTGAGGTCTTGCTTTTTACTAGTGGATGCATTCTCTCCCTTTATGAACCCTGTAGAGAGCTGCCATTAAACAACTTGAGCTGATTTTTTCCTTGTGTCAATACTGGACTAAAACAGAAAAGGAAAAAAAAAATGTAGCACATTTCAAATCCGCTAGAAAATAGCTTTTGACATATGATAGCTAAAGCTTAAACTAGTTCCTATCTTATCCCTCTGTGTATTTATAATCCCTCTTGAATTCCAGCACATTTTGTTTTGACATTTTTCTCAATAGTTACCAAGACTAATATGAGTAGTTTCAATCCACTCCAAAACTGTGATACAAAGTAAAATACACCAAAGATTTAAATGATATAAACAGCTATGTAGTGAACACTTAACCATGTCATGGCAGGAGAGCTTGGGGGCTCACTTTCAAAGTGAAGTTGCCTTCATTTTCACCATACTGTGTTTAGTCAAACTAGTTATGATTCTAGACCATGAAGCATAAAGTACTGAATGTAGAAGGCATCCTTAAACGCTTTATTTTGATGCTTTGGCAATAAAACATACAATCTGGAGTTTTTTTGATGGGCCACTCTCCTGCAAGAGCTCTTCTAGCAGAACAAGTGTCACTGTTCCTCTCTTCTCCACGTGGCAGACCCTACCATGTTCAGCTCTGCTGGGGATTAAGGCTGAAATCAGTCTCACCAGTTTACTCTGGGGAAGACCAGCAGCTGCCCTGCTGGTGAAAAGCTGTCTAAAAAACTGGTAGATTTACAAGATGAACCAGTGTGTTTTCCCCTTCCACTCCCTTCAGCATCTTCCTCTCCCAGACTTCTTCTGTTGCTTAATCTTTCAAAACCATCCCAGACTCACTGGCTGCGCAACCAATCCAAGCAGTGCAGCTTCCTGGTCATGACTTAGCACATTCCCTGCCTTTGGAAAACTGGCACTTCAAATGTGGGAGCAGGAAGCAGCTGCCACCCTAAAGTGGCTGTGGCAAGACATCTGCTTTTTGGATCTCCAAAAGTGGCTTTTTGGATCTCCATCTCTCCAATCAGTGAGCACCAGGTTTGCCTTCCACAGGGTCTGAGACCTGCACTCACTTTGCAGCACTCCACCACTTTTATCAAAATTAACACTTTTAATCTACCCTCTCAGTTGTTGTATCCCTTCAGAGACCTTTTCCTGTGGGAAGACAGAGAGCTGTGCCCTGATGTCCTGATGGACGGATTTTGGAGGTATATCCAAGGCAAGACTGAATGGATGCTTGTGAACAGCCCTGTTTCAATCCATGTTATCCTTTTGCAAAATTGACCCCTTATTTAAAGGTCTTTGTATTTAAAGTCTTAGGAAATTGCTTGGATATTATTTTGGGAGGTTCTTACAAACCTCAGCTTGGCTCTTGTGCAGCTTCATCTGAGGCACTGTGTCCTGCTCAGAGCCCATCTTTGGGAAAGAGATCTTGATAAACTGCAGCAGTTTAAGCAGTTTAAGATCTTGATAAACCGCAGCAGTTTTAACAGTTTAAACTGAGTTTTAAACAGAGTGTAGGACCAGGTGACAACCATACGTCTCTCTGCCTTAAATTATTCTGTGCTGCATTGATCCCCTCAGGGGAATTTCTGCAGGAGAAAAAGGGTTTAGGCATGTGATTAAAAATGGTTGCACTTTCCACCAAAGCAGGAATCAGCAATATAAGATTTGCTGTCATCTACATTCTTTTCCTTGAGTTCCAGTCACAGAGGTTTGTATACATACTGATTAAAGGGACACTGCGTGAGGAAAGATTTGTTTATTAAGTCTCTGGTTGATTGATTCTCCAAATAAAAGAATTTCTAAAATGCATTCCTGATTTCCTAAGTTATGCACTTGTCTTTTTGTATTTCATTATGGAATTGATATGTTTAGATTGCTCTTTTTCAGTCCTCTTGCAATTAGACCTGGTTATTGCTTTTTTTTTTTTTTTTCCTATTTGTTTGAAGAACTTTGGAACAATTGCAATTTTTATTTCGTCAAATTTTACTGGAATTTACTTCTCTCTATCTTGTAATTTCAGTGTTGTATAGACTCTGAGAAATTGCAATCAGATCAAAAGTAGTTTAGGAGGCCAATGCTTCTGTCAATATTCTTTTCTTTTTCCCTTTCTACAGAAATGAAGGATAAAATGTCATTCTAATTGCACAATCCTTTCCCTCTAGGACAGATTGCAAAAGGAAGGGCTCTTCCAAAGAACTTATTATGGTTGTTTCTTATTTCTGTTGTAGTTGTCTGAGGCCCCGGTCAAAATCTTAGTCCTGTTTTTCTAGGCATTAGTTTAATACATAGAAGCAGTTCTTGCTCAGCAAACTTATATTTAGGAGGCAAAGCAAATAGATAAAAGAGAAGAAAATGTCTTAGCCAGGCTTTTTCAGACAGATTGAATTCTATCTTCACTGCAAAAAGGCAGCACAAAAAGCATTCCTGAAACAAGATTGATACCTGAAATTAAAATTCTGGTGAATCAGTGGAGCAAAAGTCAGAGTTTTCTCAATGCAGCTGCAATCATGGAGATGAGATTAGCAAGTATAAAGTGTGCTGTCTAGAATTCTACTTTGACCAAAATTACTTGACATAAAACCACCATCCTTCTATTCCTCCCTACCACACTCTGTTAATACCTTAGTAAAGGGGTTTAGGGTGGTTTATGAGGCTTTTAGTATTAAGTATGAACTCCGGTCCCTTGATTGCTGAATCTGTGAGAAGCAAATTACATTTAACTCATCCTTACAAAAAGTTAGATGTTTGTTTGTTAAGATCTTCCTTACCCTGTGGAAGATGCTGCCTGGTTTTGGTCTATGACTATGAAAGTAACCGTACAAAAGGCATTTGTTAGAAAAAATGCAATTAGAAAGATCAATTAACTTCTTATTTGCTTTCCCTTTCCAACTGATTTTAACCACATCTCCATGTGAGATACGTCTAGTTAATTGCCATCTCCAAAGTTAAATATTGATTCTGACACAAGCTGTCCAGATAAGAGAGGTTACCTTCCACTGCAAACATGTGTTCAAAACAAACTTTCTCATGCATCAGAAACAAGCCAAATTCATTAGTCACATTTCAGTTGTATTATAGGTGTTTATAATTTATTCTAGCTCTATTCCATCCTTTTATGGTTCCACTGGGCTGCTCTTCATTGCTACTGCTGACCCACTTTCAGTAGTGCATTAAGTTATGTGATTAACATCTGTCACATGTTGTTTGTACTCTCCTCTTCTCCCCAGGGATGGAAGTGTGTGCAGTGAAGTGTCCTGTTAATTTGTTATCTTAAATATGAATGTTGTTGTGTATTTATTAAAGAAGGCAAGGTCAGGGAACGGGCCTTACTTTTGGACCAAAAATGACTGTATTTGTGATGCTTTTTCCCCTCAGCCCTGATTACAAATAACAATATTGTGAGTAAAATTAACAGAGAGACTTCATTTTGTAGGAGCAATATGGCATCACATGGGTTTTTTTACAGCTTCCATTAGTGGTTTGTTTTTCTGCATTCATTCTTTCAGAAAGGCATGTCTGCTTACCAGTGAATTATCTGAGTCCAAAATGCTTTTTGGATCATAGATTATCTTTTGCTTTTACTAGCCATACTGAAGATATCATATGGACATATATATATGGTACTAACAGTATTTTAACCTTAGCAAAACTAGTGCTGCCAGAAAAAAACAATCTTTCATCAAGAAGGATGATGGACACAGTTCTACAGTGCTTTGACTTTTATCTTGTTTTTTCTCATTTGTGGTTTCTGAAGTGGTTCCTCATGGAACTTGTCTTTGCTTTCCTTGCTCATTTTTTTGCCCAGTTTTTTTCTGGTCATCTTGGCCTATGCAGAAGCCAGAAGCTGTGAGCCATTAGCTTTTAAAAATGTGAAAACTTGTTTTCGTATTTATTGGGCTGTTTCAGACTGAAGTGTTGGAAACAGCTGGGAGGCTAATCAGAAACTTTCTGAGAAATACTAATTAATGAAAAATTTATTGGTCTGGATTGCTTTTAGCACAAGAGGCTCATTCCTTGTCAGGTTTCTATATCCACAGGATGTTTTCTTTGTTATCCTAAGAACACTTTCTAAGTGGAAAAAGGAAAGTTTGAAAAAGAATGCATGATAACAGAAAATGAGAAGATTATAAATATGAACTCTGGCTCTCCTAAACTCTAATTCACCTCATTGGGCCCAGGATTTCATCCTGCAGGTTTCCGATAATATTTTTTGAGCTATAGAATGTAAGTGTGAAGAAATACTCGTGTCTGTGGTATACAAGAGTGCAGGGTGCCAAGAACTGCAGTGTACTTAATGAAATTCAAAAAGATTTCTCTGTGTCACTGAGAGTCACTGTCACCAGGCTTGCCACGTGGGAGTGATTTTTGCTGTCACACTCAACTCTTTGAAGCAAGGACAATTGTGAATTCTGGCATATCAGGTTGCAGTACTGCTGCTTGCATCCCTTCTCCTTCCCTCTTTGTTGCCTTGTCTAATGTAATTCTCCATCTTCAGGTTTTGCCTGGCACAACCCACAAAGTACACCAATATCCATTGGCTTTGATTTGGGTTATCTGGCTTTCCAAAGCTGAATGAACAGCTGAACTGGTCAGTTTGTGGACTGAACAGAACAAACCAATTGAGCAGTTCCTATTTCATACTACATTTCTCGCCTAAAATGAGTCCTCTAACCCAAGGTTGTTATAGTTAAGACTGCAACAAGGAGAAGACCTGGACACAAGAGAAACTATTTGCTCCACAAAATCAATTTCCTCCCAAAGCAACCTAGGCTGAGAAGCTGCCATTTGTTCAGCTGCTCTGACAAGATGCCTCTGAGTGACCATATCCTCAGGCAGAGAGAACCAGGATTAAACCATCCTGCCAGAAGTAAAGGCAGGCAGAAGATGGCCTTAAAATTGGAGAAGAGTTTTCAAAACTGAAGAGAATGTTCAGTTCCTGATGCTAAGCTACAAGGTTGCCAGAACTTCAAGAGCATAATTGAATTTATCTTTCTCTTTTATGTCAAGGATTTAGGAGTCCAAAATGAAAGGTCTCTTTTCTGCCATAGGCTCTCTTCAGGCTTCCCCTAGGATTCTAGGAATCTTCTGGATCCTCTTAGGCTCTGCAGCAGTAGGAGATGATAGAGATAGATGATAGGATAGAGAAATCTTTTACTTGGAAGAATTTAGTGCCATGGATACCTGGGCTACCCAAAACTCCTGGGCCTCTGTGTCAGGCAGTTAATCAAAAATAAGAACTTTGTAACTACACCTAATAGTAAGCATGAATTTCTGAATATGCCTTTGCTTCCTGTTGAATATTATTATAAGGGTAATTTCTCATGGAGTTAATTGTGTCTAATGTCAAATTAGAATTCGCCAGTGCTGATTATAATTGGTTGTGTTTTGCTGCACACAGAAATTCCTAATGCTGTGCTGTTTAAATCATAGTTCTGGATTAGAAGTGGAGAAAGATTCTTTGGAGTGAAGAACTGACAACTGTAATTGTGCAATGAAATAATTGAAGCGTGCTAAGCAATTAAGGAGTCTATTTATAGCCAGAACATATTTATGACTCTTTTTGCCATCCTCCTTTTTTTTGTTACCTTATATACAAGGGAAAGAAACAGCACAGCAGTGTTGCTGTAGTTTGACCAGAAGCAATAAATGTGTTGTGTAAAGGTAGGATCAGTGGGCAGCACTGCATTAAACACACGTCAGAGTGTGGGTTTGGTGGCCAGATCAAGGCCAGATTCTGATTTGTGTGAGTCAAAGAAATTGGCAAATTTCTTGATGACATTTCTCATCCAAAGTGGAGTGTCCCTCCTTTGCTCATCTTCTCCAGGGACAGTGCTCCTCTTGAGCAATGTGGGTCAGCTGCTCCTTGTGAAAGTTTCATCACTCATCTCAGTCTCAAGAAAGTGACATACTGTTCCTTAAAGATTTTGGCAAAAGCTGAACCTCACTGGAAGAGGGGCCACCACATTGTTTGCACAGAGGCCAGGGCCAAACCCATGAATCTGGTTTATGATTCAGGGACTGGAATCTCAATAATCTGGAGGATTTTGTTCTTGGAGTCCTGGTTTTGGCCTACTGTAGCTACTTTCTTCGTTTTATTTCTTATATATCGATGAGATATTTGAGCAGTGTAAATCACAATGAATCAAAAAATACACGACCTGAGTCATGTATTTGAGTGTGGGGCAAAGAAAATGGGGTTTTGCTTTGTGTTTTGACTGCTACCTATCCCTATCTCTGTTGCATGATCCTAAGAAGACAAGGTCCATTTGTCCTGGGAAGGAAGGTGATTATCACTGGTACAGAGAGGGAATATGTGAGAAATTGTAATGAAAGAGCTATGGTCATGCTTCATGGCTAACAGGTGAAATAAAAATATTAGTTGCTGTAAAGATAGGAAATTTTGAGCAGTTGGAAATTAGTTCTTGTGAATTGTACTTTAGTCTGTTGTGTCAATTTTGTGTCAGAACTATTATGTCTCTCATGTACTGTTTCTTGTGCTTATTTTAGTCATGGTTATGAACTGTACTGAAGGTCCTCTCTTGGATTGCTCTTCCTATCAGAGATGAAATAATTTCTTTACTGAATCATTTCTAGGTCTCAGTATTTTCTCTTAATAGTTAAAAATTACTTTTTTTTATTGTAGAAGCAAATTCCTGTGCATTTTGCTTCATAGTGCAAAGTTCTTTTAATTTGGAAGATATTTTAAGGACTGAGATGCTAGTGAGACTTGAAAATTGTTCAATGTTAGCTTGATTTTACTTCAGTTTTAGATTAGCATTAGTTTTCAAACACTTCTACCCCTTTTTAAGTTCTTAAGTTACACATTAAGCACAGCAAGCATTATAGATTTTGCCAGCAGTCTAGATAAGATCTGACAAGATCTGCTGTTTCCAAAATTACATTAAAACAGTCCTCCCTAATCCTCTACAATTCAGAAAAAATAAACAAAAACTCTAAGGTATTTCTGTTTGTCTAGACATAAACCAAGTGGGAGTTTTTTTCTGCACTAAAAACTTCCACTGTTGCTATTGCATTTCCATGTAGAGATTAATCAAGGACAGGTCCCTTCTGGTGATTTCTGCCCCAACCATCTGACTGCTAGAGATGGTGGGAAGAAACCTGGCAAATTGTTTCCTCACTGACCTCTCCCATTTAGAGAAACCTTCATGAGGAAGGCTGATTTCTGTGCTTACACCTTCTTCTACCGAGCAATTTTGTTTTCTAGGTTGTGTAGCCCTTAATGTGCCACCAACTCCTCCACCAGCTGGGTTTATGGGCTTCTTTGGTGAGTAGCTACAAGCCCAAGGGCAGGAAGGTTTGATCCAGAGTAGCCTTTTGCCCTTTTGCAAACATTTTCTGCTTTGCAGAACCATCAGTTGCATGTGTTGGCTTTCACCTCAGAGAGCATGAAACAGAATTGCTGTTCCTGTGGAAGCCCAGCCAGTTTGTGGTGTCAATAAGGAGCAGCCGAAGGCTTGGAAAGCCTTCAGTGTTCACCGTGCTGGGGAGGCTGCCCTGTGCCCCCAGGGTGCTGCACCTCTCCCTGTGGTACCCAGGTGCTCCCAGTGTCTCTTGGCATGGCAGCAGCAGTGGTGGTATCACAGGAGAGCCCTGTCCCTGTGCTGTTGATCACACTGGTGGTGATAAACAGACTCCCTCACAGCTGGGTGCACACGCTCAACACCCACACCATGGGAAGGGTGTGATGAGCTCTAGACTAAGTCATCACCTTCAGTACAGCTCTAAGGTTTCTGGAAAAAAAGATTTTGTGGGTGATCTGAGTGACAGTTTATGTAGCATTGAGGGGGACATGCTAAGGAGTGTCCCTTAAGTTAGCCAGGATTGTGGGAATCTTCACCATGAGGACACTCATTTAATCATGGAGCTAACAAAACAGGGAATCCCAAACAAAAAATAGCCATAAAGCCAATATAAGTGCCATTATACTGTCACTGTAGGCCTGCTGTGCTTAAGAACAAAATCATAATCTTGCTGAAGGCTCCTTTATTGCCTAAACCACTTTTCATTGTCCAGAGTTTTCAGTTTCACAAATGAAAATTAGGCAGCATCATTCCCTTTTTTTTTTTTTGCTGAGATGTGCTTTGTTGCTAAGCATTTCATCTGAAGTGCTTTGAGGCTAAAATCAAGACAAAGCATTTCAGTGTAATCTCTTTGCTAAATCAATTCTCTGATGTTTATGTTTGCAGAGGAAAGGGCCTAATGAAGGAATCAGCCTCAATATGCATTAAGATGATGCATGCAGAAAAAAGATGAATGCTGCTTTAGGAACCTGTAAGTAGGATCTTCATCTGCCAACATACCACAACATTAGGAGCTTAATACCACGGTGTAGGACATGAGAAACAAGGATTATATAAACATGCTGATTCCATCTAGTTAGAAAAGCTCCACACAGGTTGGAAGCCAATGGAGCTTTGCAAGAAAAAAAAAGAAAAAGAAAAGACAAAACCAAAATAAACCCCTGATAAACCCCTGTGGGTCATAGTGGACAACAAACTGGGCAGGAATTGGCAGTGTAATATTGCAAAAAAGGTCAAGTACATTGTATTTGGGTTGTGCTGGTGACAGTGGAAACAGATTAAAGGACAGGAGCCTTCCCCTGTTTTGCTCTGACCACTATAGCAAAAACTGTTTCAGAAAAGTCAGCAGTAATTAAAATGCCTTGCTGCATTAGCAAGGAAGATCCTGAGAGGGGCTTGCCAGCATACAGAAACATTCCAAAATATTGAGCAACTGCTGTCCAACTCCACATTCATCCATCACAATGAACAGAGGGTCCTGCTGATTGTGAGCTATGCATATATTTGTGGGTTTGGAGCCATCCTCAGCCAATCATTAGGAGATGGAACTGAAGCACCTTTTTCTGTCTATTGAGGAATGCTGATACCAACTGAACAGAGTATGAATTGATTAAGGGCTTGCCACTTCAAAGTCAAGCCAACAGCTTCAGTCACACTGCTGTGCATGCAGGGATGGAGATGCTTGTGAGCAGTAATGGAGTGTTACACCAATTGCTTGTGATTGCACCAGTTGTGTGAGCCAGAAAAAAAAGATGGCAAATGCCAGTGTGTGGGGATGACTGCCATTGCCTATTCCAGATTGTGCTCCTCCACCTGCAGCTGAATTCTCAGTGCTGGAATTCCTCCCAAGCCCTTTCAAGCCAACCATGTCATGGAAATGGCTGCCAGTGATTTATCCAGAGCTTGGCACAAGTCCTTGGCTGGGTGGGGAGGAAGAGTTTGGCCAAATAGAGTTGAAATAACTTTTATCCAAAAAATCTGATCTGTCTGTTTATGAAGAAAATCTTGTATTTTCTGTCTTACAGGAAATCAGCTTATTGTTGTTGTTTCACTAACATAATCTGCAGCAAATTCAGATAAAGTGCATCTGAAAACATTGCCCAGAAGTTGCATGCAGTGCTCTGGGATCAGTGCTGTGATGGTCACAGTTGAATGTGTGAGCCCCAATAATCTCAGTGTTTCTCTGGGATATGCTCACAAATCAAACCCATTGGTCTGTCCTCGGAAAGAATTTCTGTGTGTTACAAATTGGCTTGAAAACTGATTTTTATTGTCACCATGAACATTTATTTCAGCAGCCTCAGCTCTTTCACAGCTATTTGCATGTCACAACTACTGAAAATGCTGTATTTCATATCAGAACTGCCATCAGTTCTGGTAGGTTAAAGAGTTTTCCCCAGAGCAACCTGGTTTGAACTGCTCCTACTGCATCATGACTTTAGCAGGGAAGCAGCTGAATCAAATGGCTCAGTCAGAGATGTTAAATAGGATTACAATAGGCTTATTCCTCATTTGTTGGCATAGTTACTCTTATCCAACTACTGGAGGGAGCCCAGATGAGCTAAGCTTGGGGCAGGTCGAGCCAAATGAGTTCTGTCAACCCTTTCTGCCTGAGTGTTGTGATACAGATAAAAACAAGGGGTGGAGTCACCTCTATTGTTTTATTTCCTTTGTATTTGTAGAGTAAACCAACTCAGAATTGCAAGAATCTGTGAAACTGGACCAAATTAAATTTCTTTGGCTCTCATTGATACAACCTTGCTCAAGCTTATAGGAGTTTTTACCAGCAGGAAGATTTTCAAAGTGTCAGGCATTGTAAAGATCAGAGCAGGAGTGCACACTGACAGATAACTCTGTTATCTCTTGGTGTGTACACAAAGGGCAATCACAGGACAAGAAACCAACTGGGATGCTCTGTTTGATACAGGCAGGAGGGTTTTATCTTGATTTAAGAAAGGTTAATGAGCTAATGAGTGTTCTTCCCCGTCTCTCCTGCTGAAGCAGCAGCAGTCTGAGGTACAGCAGGGTTTGTTAACAGAGGCTTTTGGAGCTGTGATGGTTTTAGGGGATGCTCCAAAGGCCACATTGACATGCTGTGGGTGGCCTCAGCCTGTGTCAGGCATCTCAAGTGCCATAGGGGAAGAGAGAGAACATATAATAAGAATAATAATGATAATGATGTGCAAACATTGCCTTAATTCAATTATTATATAACTCATCACTTGATGCCCTCAGTAGGTTTTGCAGAGGATGGGATCAGCAGAACTCTTAGGTTCAGGATCCTGCTGGGCCTTGCAGGAAAGGAGAAAGGCCAGAGCCCAGCAGTGCAGCAGCTCACTCCAAGAAGATGATTTTGGTGGCTCTGGAATCCCCTGTCAGTTGTCCCTGGCCCTGCACAGACATCTGAGACCTCCCAAATGTTAACCTCCACTCCTTGCAAGAACCCCTTTCTTCTCCTCCTGAACTTAGCTTGCTAAATTAGTTTTGACATAGGATATTTAGAATACAAACAGTCTATAAAATGGTAGTGGATAATGGTCTCTTTCCCCTGGCATAGGACTAACAAACCCAGGCAAAACAGTCAAAAGCTGTGCAGCTGCATCTGAGCTGAATAACACAAGCTCTTACAGCAACCTTTGGTGCAGAAATGAAATGAAATTTCCCTCAGAGTTTATTGATGTTTCCCATTATGACACAGTGCACATGGTTCAATTAATTCAATAAAGTTTTAAATAAAACCAAAATGAACCTATAACTCTGCCATTAACTGCCAACAATTAATATTACCTCTGCAGAAGGAAAGTCCCCTCAGTTCCATTCTTGATAACTCAGCCCCAGTAATCCGTAATTCATCTTTATTGCCTCAGTGCCCCTTGAACAAAAACAGAGAATGCAACAATTTAAATTATTTCTAATTTAATTATATGGTTTTAAAAAAGGATATTTATATTGGTGATTTCTTATGACCAGGAAAAAAAAAATCCCTCTGTAGCCTTTCAGGAAATGCAGTATTCAGTAACAAATCTCTTAGCTGTATTTTTCTTTTCACAAATTTCATCTATGAAGTGTTTTGAGAATTAATGGGTAATCTTCCTGTGAATATCATATGCCATAGTGAACATCTGGTTTATGTAGTCTTACCAGAACATGCCCACGAGACCTCAGAAAATTTTAGAATCTCCCTGTTGCCTTTGCAAACATGGGGACAAGCTAATAAGATTTTTGCTTTTGATTATAAATTAGTGTTTTTTCTTCTTAAAAGACCAGAGAATTTGTGCCATATAAAAGTAACAAAGAAATAATAAAGTCAGAAATTTCAATGAACTCATTTTTTCTTTGGGGGAGAAAATGAAATTAGAGTTACAACCAACTTTTTACTGTTTTTCAGTTTGATGTGTGTCATATAAAGTTTCTTATAATGAAAGCTATTTCTATATAAAATTTTTTTTGGCCTGCTGTTTGCTATAGCTGTCTTGCTAATAGTCTGTAATACAATCTTATTTCTCCTTTTTGTTTGTTTTCCGGTTATCACTTACATTGTAAAAAACAAAATACACAAAAATACACAAAAAATACACAAAACAATTATAAAACAAAGAAAACCCAAAAATGACCCCCAGAAGCGGATAAGTCCAGGTGAGTTTTTCATAAGAAAGTTTCTAATACATGCACATTTTTACCACTGACTCACTGGAGGGGATAAGAATCTTGGGAGCTCAGGAAGATCCCTGTGTGTGCCAAAGCTGCCATGAAGAACACCAGGGGGGCCCTAAATCTTCACTGAGGCTCCAAAGTGCTGCCCTGGGGTCCTGGTGGTCACTCAGATCTGCTGATCATTCCGAGCTGGCTGCAGCATGCTGAGCATCTGTTCTCTTCCTCTCCTCCTGCCCCGGGAGTAAAGGTGTTGAGAAGGAGCTGGTTTTCATCTGGATTTTATCATAACATGGGCCAAGATACTAAATGGGCTTTTTGAAGCACTTCCAGAAATAATTACCTAGCTGGTGAAGAGATAAAAATGAGTTACAGATTGACTTGGATAAGATAAAATGAATTATTTGCATGGTATATTATATATTCCAGTACTATAATGCTGGAAAATAGCCCTAAGCAATGAGGCCTGGAAGAAGGAGTTTCAGTCAGTCAGTTCACTGCTCTCAGCTCCAAACCAACTCTTAAAGGAAAGAAAACAAGTTTAGGGAGTAGAGTCAGAGGGATTGGGGAAAAAACCTTGTGCACCCCTGCTCCTCATAGTACAAATAATTCTATTATACACTACAAAATTTCTTTAAGCAGAGGCACCTAAATAACTTGAAAGACTGTAAAAATTCTCATCTGTTTTTTCATCTCCTCTCAAGATTATCCAACTCGTTCTTTAAAGGTCTTCAAAGGTGGGAATACCCACACAGAGTTATATGCTATTTCCTAATTTTTCCCAATATTTGTTTTCACTGTCATTCAAACCTACAAATCTGAGCCATGAAAGAACTAATCCTGTGGGTTGGGGTTGGTTTTTTATTCTATTAGGTGGAGCAACACCATTTTCTTCAGCTTTTTCCCATATAATATATATTTTCTTATGTTTCTATTTGGTGTTCTGTCCACAGCCACCTTACTGGTCTCACTTTTTTGAAGAGTGCTACTCGGCACTGGACAACAGTTGCTGGACCCAAATAACCTGGTAAGATTGTCACTGTGTTTTTGCTCTGCTTGCACACCTTGCTGCAGTGCATTCCCGTTTCAAGGCAGTGTTGCCCTGTTGACATGCAGCTGGAACTGCAAGGAAAGCCTCTGTGTCTTCTCTGCAGAACCCAGGCAGTGTTTCCTCCCTCCTCTTTGCTTCTTTAGCAGAAGAGCCATGTAGAATATGAAAACTCTGTGAGATGTTTTGTGTGAAACCCTGTGAAATATTAGCCTGTCTTCCCAGACCTTCATTTGTCCACTTTGTAATTCTGAATTTCCCCTTCCTCCAGCACAGTGGCAGAAGTTCTCAAGACAACTTGAGAAATGTGCAGCCACATTTCTCCTCACAGAGAAAAGCAAGGCACATCTTCCCAAGATAATTTCTGGGTTTCACATTCTCTGAACATCAGAGAAAGAAAACAAAATTCTTATTTTCTGTGCCTGTGTTTGTGCAAAAGTAGAATGCAATATGGAGATTGTTTACCCAGAGTGATGGAGTTTTGGTTCCTTGGCCTGTCAGGGCCAGGTGTGTGTGTGTGTCAGGACTGTGGGCTGACAGTCATGAGATTTAGGCAGCTGTGCAGAGTTGAGTGCTGGGCACATTCAGTTTAGATGTAGTGTAATATAATATAGAATAATACAGTATAATAAAGTAGTTAATTAGCCTTCTGATAAGATGGAGTCCTTCTCATCATTCCTCCCTGCCACGGGGGTCCCTGCAAATATATAGATAACCTGCTCTGGAAAAAATTTTTACTCCATCATTCTACAGCCACTTATGGTGATGAAGATGATGATGTCCCTTTTATTGTAGCTTTGTTCAAAAATTTAAATGCCTTTTTTAAAAAATTCACTTCTTATTTTCTTGTTAATACTGCAATTGATTATTTCCCTGTGTATTCCTGGAAGTCAGCCAGGGACTGAGCTGAGCCTTTGGGGAGCTGATAATGCAAAGCATCTCATCTTGGCAAGAGGTCTCCTCTGGAAGGCCTTAGCAAGTGACCTGCTCTGTGCTTTGTCTCTTAGTTAAGAGGCACCATCCTGTCATTAGCTGTGCAAGACACTGCCTGAATCAGTGACTCCTGCACAGAGAGTGGACCCCTCAGTGCTAACTTGTCACTGTCACATTTTCTGAAAAATCCATTTGCCAGGATTTCTTCCCCTGGGAAGATGAGCAGCCTCAGAAAAGAATGAAAACAATAATTATCTGATTGCTTCTTCTGTGTTTTGCTGCTTTGGAATCTGGTTTGGACATTGTTTACCAACTGGTCTTGGTTTGATTGGTTTCATGTGAATTGTTTTAACTTAACGACCAATCACTGTCAGGCTGTGTCAGACTCTGAGGAGAAAGTCCTGAGTTTTTCATTATTATTCTCTTAGCCTTCTGTCTGTATCCTCATAATATGATATGTATAATATAATATAATATAATATAATATAATATAATATAATATAATATAATATAATATAATATAATATAATATAATATAATATAATATAATATAATATAATATAATATAATATAATATAATATAATATAATATAATATAATATAATACAATATAATATATACTTAGCCCTCTAAGAACATGTAGTCAGATTCATAATTTCCTCCTCCATTTGGGAAACCCTGAAAATACCACACTACCCCTGCAAACCAAGCCCATGGGAGGCTCCACCGGCACTGTGGCTACTCCAGGTCAGGTGCCCAAATCTAGATGTGGCATTTGTCCCTCTGTGTCCCAGCTGCCCCAAGGGTGTCACTCCCTCCATGTGGGCTCAGCTGCTCAGGAGCCAAGGGTTGCTGGTGTAAGCTACATGACTAAATTCTCATTTCAGCCAGGCAGCTCTCCAGGGCATCGTTCATCCTTTCCCAGCCACTGATCTCACTTCTGAACAAATCCTTCCCTGGACAAGCTTATTGGATATTTATTCTTGGGTGTTGATTGAGCCTAGATGACTAAGATCGAAACTTTTAATTTTAGGTAGGATTAACAAAGGTTTATATTTGGGTTTATTCATGTGTAAAGTCAGATAATTGTACTTCATGAGTCCACTGAATGGACTCAGACTTTTCTTGAGTTTGGAAATGATCTGTGAAATGGCAATGAACAAAAGAGCCTCCCAGTGAAATAAACAACTCGTGCCTTCTACTATGCAAAAATTTGTGTCCAATTAAGGGAACAATATGGTATGGCTCTCCAGGCTGGAACAAGTTTGGAAAAAGTGTATTAGGTGAGATTTGTTTCCTTTCCCCTTTGTGGAATTCTTCAGCCCATTAAATCAAGGTTACTTTAGTGTAATTAACCTTTAAGAAGTTTGGTTTGTTTGCATGAATTGAGCTCTGTCCTGCATTCCTATATGTGAGAAGTTTCTTTAATCTGAAATGTACTTTCTAAAAATCCAATCCAATATCCCTTTTTTTCCCCCAGGAAAATAGCAAAATCAAGCAGGAATGATTTATGGATGGTCAGGGGAAGGAAAATAAAATGGGTCATGAAAAAAGGAGGAATAATGAGGCTAGAATCATTCCTGATGTTATGGGTTCAGCATAAAAACTTGTGCCAGTTATGTGGTGTTGATATCAAATTGAAAGGAGATTTATTTATTGAAAATCTGTGAACAAAAAGAGAGGTTTGGCTGTTATTTTACATGGAAAAATGTTGCAACATGTGAAAAGAGCTATGTAAGTTCATAAGTAAATGGTTGCCTAAGAATTGTCATAACTCCACCTGATAGGAGTTTCATTTTTCATATTTATTACTTTTTTGGATCATGGAAGATAACAAATGTGTTTCTGAAATTTGGAAATAAGCTATGCTTTTCATCAGCTATCTTTATTAAAACATGCTTTTTTGGACATAGTAAAAAGATGAACATAAAATCTTGCTCATCTAATATTGCAATGTGCTGAATAAAGTCAGCTGAGCAATCCCATCCCGGTACATTATCAGTGTTTTTAGATTTCTTTTGTGGAATTCATCCTAGCAGGCAGTTGATCCCAGGAGAGAAATCAGAATCTTAAATGGGCAGAGAAATAAAAGGACCCTGATCTCATGAATATTTATGAGAATTATGATTAGATACAGCTTTTTAGCTACAAAAATTACATCTGGATTCAAATTTACTTAAAATTTACAGATATTTCTCAAGGTGTCCCTGAATCAACACTTAAAAGGCCAGATCACTGTTGTAAAGTTGAAAGTCTTGTAGAGACTATTTCACTTTCTTTTTTACTAGAATTTGAGTTCAAGATTTCTCCCCATCCGTATGGGCAATGTGTGTCCATATAGAGTGAATGATCAAAGATCTGAGTAGTCAAATATTCAACTCTCTAACTTGGAAACAATTGGCCTCTGAGTAATGCAGAAGCCTTTCAAGTCTTAGCTTGGGGTATCTCAAAGATCAGATTTTTCTTTATTTTTTGTTGCTCCTCTGGAAATTTTGGAAACAGTGTACACCCTGTATTTCCAGAGTGTAACATCTCATGAGATAATATTTGGCTTCTGTACATTGAACTGAGGGCATTTCATGTGAATGATATAATTGAAGCCTGTGATCCTGCTTTTTCTTAGGTCAGAAACTGCACCATTCACTCTCTGCCGTTATACTCCTGCTCAGATGTTTCCTCTGCTCAGAATTCCTAATCCCTTCAGTTCCTCTCCCTCTTTTCTTTGAGGAAGAAAGTCTGGCAGCTGTGACAGCAAAAGCTTCAGGCACACTGAGAACATCTGGAAGCCTGGCAGTGAAGGGCTGAGTCCAGCAGCTCCGCGGTTGTTGTCTGAGCCCTCTGCACCTGCTGGGTTATTTCTCTCTGGCTTGGACACCAGCTCCAATGAGTCTCTTTTTGAGGTAGAAGGACCATCATGGAAGCATTTGATCATCATTTGGTCACTCTGAGTGCAGCAAAGGGCTGGAAGAGGTTCAGGAAAACGCTGTCACAGAGAGTTTCTGGTTTGTGTCGTGCCTGGCTGTGGGCCTGTCCCCAGGCACCAAATGTGGGATGTGTTCATTGATCCTCAGCTCTTCATTTTCCCACACACAATTCTTGTGCAGGCATAACCTCTCACCAGAACAAAGCCAAATTAAAAACCTCACCCTGAAGTCTGATGCTATTAGATTGTATCCTTCTGTATCTCTGCATGACTTTTAGAATTATTCTCTGTCCGAATCTTTGCTTACTGTAAATTTGCCACTGCTCTAGTTTATCTAAGAACTCAGTCTAAGTTTGTTGCCTTACAAAAAATAACAGACTTAGGAGCTTAAGACTTTCCTGAATTACCTCTTCCAGCACATCGTGGCTAAGCCCAGCTAAAACAGAGAGAAATGACAAGTCAAAGAAGATATTTTGCTGCTTGTCCTCTGCCACACAGCCCTATCACCAGCATGGCAGAGTATGTGAATGAGATAGTTTTACAGACAAGGAACAGCTGCTAATAACTTAACTAGAAACATTTGCAATATTTAGCTCCTAGGCAGGTTTTGCCTTTGGGTTGTTTTATTTATCTGTTTTCTGACTTTTTGCAGGTCTTTTTTCATTCTCTTTCCATCAGGTAACATGGTCATTATGGTATAATAAATCAAACGTAATCATGGCACTTGATTACTGCAATTACCTCAAAAGAGATCCTTTTGGTTTTCACTCTTAAGTTCATCTCAGAGGAATATTCATAATTCCAAATCCCTCTGAAACTTCTGTCTTATTGCATCACACGCTGAAATATAGGACCTGGAGACATTTGTTACCTCCCAGTGTGGTAATGCCTCATTCTTCATTCCTCAGATCTAAAGATCTAAAGCCTTTAAATGTCCCCAGAATGCTCCTTTCAAGACCAACAATTCACAGTAAATAAAAATACTTTTGAAAGCATGTTGTTACAATGCAATTAGATATAACCAGAGGTGTTGTTTTCAATGGCTTCCAGAAAATAAGATGAAAGTAAATGTACAGGGAGTAAAACCTAAGCTTTTAAATGTTGATAATTATAGATAAGTATAATTATGCTAAACTGCATACCTATTCTGAGAGGTACAGCTGGAATACTGCAAGTACTGCTAAGTAGAGTGAAAATATGAAGGAAAAATTAAATAAGAGCGTAAAGAAATTCTAAATATTCACATTACACTATTAGCACGAATGGCTAAATCACAAGATATTTTAGAGGTAGACAAAATAACATACTTATTAGCTTATTTGATACAAATACCAGTAGTCTCATTTACATAAATATGAGTATCTATTGAGTATAAATAGCAAAATTCTACAAAGTGTATTTTATGCAATGACCAGGGCACCCCCTTGCACTAGGAATTCATCTGCACCCTACATCTTAAGCCCTGGTAGAGATTCAGTTTGTTGTTGTGGAGTTTTTACCTTTTTATTCCTTTTTAGAAGTTTGTAAACCACTTATTGATTTGAACTTTAAAAATACAAAGATTTCCATCAAAACTTCCTAAAATCTGTCCTGTTTTAGATGAATTCTTATAACACCTTCAGCTGGACTCATTCTGCTATTTCACTCAATCTGCCCAGCCTGTGCTTGTGCTGAGCTGCTCACCACAACCTGTCTGAGGACAACCATCCAGCCAATATCTTATCTACTGGGAGGCCCATCCATCAAATCCATGTCTCTGCATTTGGAGACAAGGATGTCATGAGGGACAAAACACTGCACAAATCCAGGTGGATGACAAGTCCAGGTAGATTTCTCTGCCCTCTGATAAGAAACAGGCCTTCTTGCATGCCTTTTGATAAATACCTGCTGGGAGCTTCCCAGCTTACCCAGAGGGCTGAGAGGTCCAGATGCATCACACAAGAGATGCAGCTTTTAGATTCTAGGGAAAAAAAAAAAAAAAAACCAAAACAAAAATGTTCCTCTTTTACATAGCAGCAATCTCCTGCTCAGATAGGGTCACGTGTAGATGTGGCTGTATGTAGCTTATCAGCAGGGCTGAAACAAACTGATTCATTGTGCATCCCTGCCAGCACTCTGTGAGTGATCATTGAATATTTTGTTCCATTAATTTATTTTGAGGTTTTTTTTTTTACTGTTTGCTTTTGGAAAAAGCTCCTTAGCTGTGCTTTATAAACGGTTTTAAATCATACACTTTACCCCTGTGTCTACCAGCAGACTTGCTAGAGCCTCTTCTCTTTACAATTTCATGTTTAACTTCTGCCTTAACAGCTCTGATGCCTTTTTCTCTTCATTTTTTCCCCCAGGCTTCACGCTGAAACATTCTCCAGCTGAGTTATGCCCCTTAGTCATGGAATTCACACCCCGACCCCTGCACTGACGCAAAGCTTGGAGAGCAGCTCTGTGGAGGATAACCCGAGCGCTGCCTCCCCAGCTAAGTGTGCTGTCCTTCCTTGTTATTGTAACATTGATATACATATCTTCCTTTCCTCATTTTTCATGTCCTAATGTCATTAGGACGAGCCTGCAGCAGTTTTAAGAGCTGGCTGCCCAGCCTCTTTGACGTCATTGCAGAAAGGTCTCGGCTGCAGCCCCTGCACATACTGTCTGTGATATGGTGTATAAAAATCCATGTCAGTGCTGGCTCTCAGGGAGCTCTGGAAATGATTCAGCTGTCTGGAATGGGCAGATGGCTGCTATCAAAGTTTTATTATCACCATCATTATTATTACAGTGGTTTGTGACACATACTGAACTTTAAGGCTAGTGTTAAAGCTAAAGTATTTGAGCAACACTTTCTGAAATTCAAATCCCTCAAATCCTTTCCAATCTGACTCTAAAAAGCAGGAGCAGGCTTAAAGCTAATTAGACAGATTGCTTGGTTCCACTTCCAACTTTCAGAATAATTATCTGAAAATTCTTGTTCTCATGTAAACGCAACTGTTAACTATTTTTAATTGCTTTGATTTATTGCAGAACCTAAATTCAGTACATATTGAACGTTCAGCAGGGTGGAAAGAAAATTTGAGTTAGTTAAGGGTGCATATGGATTGGATTGTCTACCAAGTTTTTACTCTTTGAAAAAGCTTGTAGTCAACCTAGGCTACTGCATTCTGCCTGCTGGAGGCATCCTCTATCTATAACTACAAATACAGAGGAATTTCTAGGCAGACATCTGTCTGTTTTTCCTTCATCATCAACCTCTTCCTCCACACTTAGAGATGTATCAGGCAAGGGATCCACAGGGCAAGCTTTCATTTATTAAGGGACAGTTTGTTTCAGGGTTATATACTCCTTGTAGCTTCATCTTGTCCAGTATCTTCATAACTTCCAGTGTCAGAAACTCTGCCCCAGAACTGCTTTTCTAGCCTAGGCTGGGTTTGATATGCTCCTTCCCAGGGACAAAGGGAAATAAACTCACTTTTTTTTCCTCCTAAGTATGTTTTTATTCTCTGCTCCCTCTTCTGTAACAGAGTTCTGTACCCAGATAAGTTTCACAGGAATTGTTGCTTGCTACTCCAGACACTCTCAGAGAACCACTAATTTTTCTTTATCACACTGTATTTAGGTGCTGTGGAATCTCCTGAGAGATTTCAAATAACCTAATCACCAAATGAAGGCAGGTCAGTGAGCTTATGTCTGCCTTGCTTTCAGTTAATTTACCCCAAGGGTTTGTCCAGGAAGCTGTGTCTGTACCCCCTAAGTTTTTCTCAAACTCCACTCCCACCTGATAGCAGGCAAAAAACCCATTTTTCTGACATCCTTTGTATACATTCTCTTGTCTTGCCCCACTAATTAACATGACAGATGGTGGTGCAGAGAGGTGGAGTGAGCCATGTGGACTAAATTATACAGTGTTTAGGGTTCAAGGTATGAATGACTAAGATAGGTATCCTCTCGTGTGCCCCCAGCTGAGGCATTCAGCCTGAGTTACATCTCCGCCATGACATCTCCCACGGCTGTCCAAGCATCAGCTGCTTGTTGGATGTTCTTGACCTTGTTTCCACAAGAAAAGGAGGTGGTGGGGAAAGCTGCAACAAAACCAGTTAATGGTGAGATGAAACAGCAGAAGAATTGACCTAAAGAATACATGAATTTATGTTAAGTTGGGTGGTGTTGCCACAGGTTTGCTGATGACAGCCTAGCTGGTTCACTCACAGCTGGTTCAGGAAGTCCCTGCCCATTCCTGGGACAAGCAGCTTTTGACACAGGTTCATAGGCTCTGCACAGGTGTGGCTGAAGAGGTCTTTAGTGTTGAGATGACCATGAGGTGTTAGAAAGTCTCTTTTTCCCAGCCCAGTCGTTGAAGGAGGAGTCAGGAATCCTCAGCTCTGGTTCTCAAGGTTGTTTATTTTTCCTTATATGTTCCATTCTTTCTCTGACCTGCTGAGATCTGTCCAGCAGGTTGGGCTGTGGCACAGTGACCACCCTCAGGGCCATGTTAACTTTTTATACTAAAATCTACATGTACTTTATTTACAATAATTTCCCAGTACCTATCACCTGTGTTAGACAGTCTGCCTCTACTCTAAACCAATCCAGAAGTGCCACCAGCACAGCAGAAGATGGAGGAGAAGAAGAAGCAGGAGGAATGACAGCACACACCCAGGTTCCTCCATCTTACCTCTTAACCCCCATTCTAAATCCCCAAAATTCTACTTTTTCACCCTGTGACAAATTCACTATCATTCTACTGAAACCCTCGTGGCTTGTAACTCCTCACACAAAGTTGGTAATTGTTTCCATGGGCTAAAATCAGAGGCACAGGTGTTTGTGACTCTGTGCCAAGGTCTCTGAGCCCCCTGCCAGGGTCTCAAATCACCCAGGGCAGCCAGAGCAATGTCCTGGGTTCTGACATGTGGCCAGCTTTCCACACCCTCCACCCACTGCATGTCCACTTTTCCTTAGGGTCAAGACAGCAGATAGATTTTTTTGAGTGCTGAGGAGAGTGATCTGAAGGGGACTTTGACATGCAAGACATGGTGTTAACCCCTGAGAGTTCCCATCACTGCACTCCTGAATTCCAGCCTGATTCTGGAGTGCTCATTCCCCTGCAAAGGCTGCTGGCCAGGCTGGAACCAGGTCAGACTGTGCAGATGAACCCAACAGTTAGCCTGAAGGATGCTCTGATTTAATTGTGTTCATGAAATAGGTTTGAGTTTGCATATTTTGCTCTAAGACTGGAATCAGATAAATTTGAACAAAAAAAAAAAAAAAAACCACAATTTTTTTCCTTTTGAATTTTTATTTTTTTCATGGAAATTCTAGCAGAGTACTTCTTTTCTATTACTGTAGAAAACATTGGCACTTTGTATATTTTATTCTCAGGTTTACCTACATGTAGCAATTTCTGTAGCTCAGGAGAACATCTCGGCTGCAGGCAAGAAGAAAAAAGCACTGAAATTATAATATCATCTTTGAGCTTGGCTGGTGACCATCTTCAGAAGCCACAACAGGCAGGAAACAGGGTCAGTTGTGAAGCACATCTTGTATTTTCAGGCCTGTTCATATAAAGGAAATTCTTTTATGAATGGTGAAAATGAGTGTGCATATACATGGGTTTAGTAGTCCAGAACCAGATGTGTGAGGTGGCATGAAGGGGAAAGGAAAGAGGAAAGAGGAAAGAGGAAAGGGGAAAGGGGAAAGGGGAAAGGGGAAAGGGGAAAGGGGAAAGGGGAAAGGGGAAAGGGGAAAGGGGAAAGGGGAAAGGGGAAAGGGGAAAGGGGAAAGGGGAAAGGGGAAAGGGGAAAGGGGAAAGGGGAAAGGGGAAAGGGGAAAGGGGAAAGGGGAAAGGAAAGGAAAGGAAAGGAAAGGAAAGGAAAGGAAAGGAAAGGAAAGGAAAGGAAAGGAAAGGAAAGGAAAGGAAAGGAAAGGAAAGGAAAGGAAAGGAAAGGAAAGGAAAGGAAAGGAAAGGAAAGGAAAGGAAAGGACTGTTTTTCTGTAATATAGATGTTTAAGTTAGGAGTCAGTATTCCACAAATATCTAACTTCATGGATATATGACCAACAGTATTTTTGAAGATGCTAGAAATAGGTCCTTGTGAACTTTTGAAAACCCTGAAAAACACACAGTTTTGGGATTTCAAGTTATTTGATTTGTTGGAGCTTTTTTTGGTGGGTTTATTTTTTTTTTATTTTGGAACCAGAGATGGTTTGGCATTTGAAAGAAAGAGATGAATGTGACATCCAGTGTATGGACATTTATTTTCATTTGAGCTCATTTGGCTGCAGCACACAGCAAAGAACATTTTCATCAGTCATTTCTCAGTTAGAATTTAGGAATATGGAAATAAAAAAAGGCAATTTTTTTGACTGTGAAATACAATCTTTACATACAGTTAGATTTTTGGCCATCTTGATTTCCTCATCCTCTGTATTCCACACAGGGTACCGTGGCCAGAACAAGCTGCTGTGGATGTGAGAAGAAAATGCACGTCATTCTGATTTAAAGCACATGTCCCAGCCACTCTGCCTTTCCTGAGAATTTAGCCAGTGGTAACACATTAAAACACTTTAGAGCCCATTCAGCACAGGGCTGTGTTACATATGCATGCTGGCCTTTTCGTTAAAATTCATGAGTAGTAGTGCCTTAAACTTGCCTACTACAAGGATTTTTTTGTTTGGATAGCCCAGACAGGCTCATAAAAGCCACCGGTGCTTTACATTCTAGATCCAGCTCCACAACAATAAAAGTCTTTCAAAATACATATATGGAATTAAACCGAATGCCACAATATAAAGCCAACTGTAAAACCCCCACATTGTATTCTTAAAGTGACAACTTAATCATTCCCTGTAAGATTAGTGTCTGTGCCCTGGCTGAATTAAAAAAGATTTTACATTTTGTGGCTACAATTCCAGTAAAATTGGCCAATGGTATGCAAATATTTTCTTCTCCATTGAGGACTGCAAATTAATCATTTCTGGAAAGGGGGCTATTTAATTTTTGTTTTTAGGAATGACAGCATGAATAAGGTCTTAAACTAGGGTAGCAGGATATATAGTAGATTGCCACTAACCCTTTTAACTAATCCATCTATTTTTTCATTCTCACTTTGAGATCTTTTTTCTTCACTTCTCATGAAAGGTTTAATGCTGGATTTTCACATTTTACAAAAGACTTAACCAAGTGTATAACATGGCAAATATGGGTAATCCTGCTGATGGGATAACTACAGGGAATGAGATTTTGGATCTTGTGGCAGAGGCTCTCCTGTGAGAGCCTCAGAGTGAGTCTGCAGACAGGTTTATGTATAGAAAAACTTTGAATTTAAAATTATTTGGGTTTAGAAATTATGTATAAACTGCTTATTAAAACAAAGAAAAGTATTTAATGAACATGTCTAATTAATTATGACAAGAATAGGTGGTATGAGTAGGCACAGGGTCAGTGGTGATTGGGGTGGGGCTGTGCCCAGTCATCCCCAACTGGCCCCAGCTGTGCCCCATCATCCCCAATGGGCCCCAGCTGTGCCCACAGTGAGCAGCATTGACAGTAACAGCCATGCAGGGCACAGAGGGCACACAGGGGCAGGGCATCAGCAGCAGGGCATCAAAGGCTGGGCTGGGGGACAGGGAGGGCAGATGCTGCAGCCTGCTGGAGTGGAAAGGTGCTACTGTGTGTGGGGAGGTGCCTGAAGCCTCCTGAAGAGGTAAGATGTTACTGTGTTTGAGCTGAAGTTTTTCAAAAAGGTTTCATGTTCCTGTGTTTTGGTTGAAGCCTCCTGAAGAGGTTTGGTGTTACTGTGTTTGGGGTGAAGTTTTTCAAAGAGGTTTCATGTTCCTGTGTTTGGTTTGAAGATTTCTGAAATTGTGTGGTGACACTCTGTGTATTGGGGCCATCCCAACTGTGACGTGTGCTGTGACAGTTTCCTATCAAAAATGACAAATCTAAAAAATAGAAGAGTCTTTGATTCCTGAGTTGCGGAAGAGTTTCTAGGTTTTTGAATCAAGTTGGATTTAAGTTCTCAACCAATGTTACCTTATTAATGTATGTGCAGGACCTTGGTTTATATCTTATGAGGATGAATTCTTCAACTACCTAGAGACTTTTTAGCAAACCTTGTAAACTAGACAATGTAGCAATGATGAGTAATTACTGGTATTTTCATGTATTTTTAATGTTTAAATTTCAATTGAAGGTTTTTGTAAGCGTTCCTTATGTTTTCGCTCCTAAATTTCCCATTTGCTTTTTGCTTTTGGAATTGGTAATCGATAGCTTGGTCAGCACAGAGGTATTCAGTTACTCTTTTAAACTCTGGAGTAGTGGAAGTAATAGTGGTGATGGTACAGAGCTTGGTGTGTGCCAGCTGATTGGGTACTTACCCAGCATTTTGGGCACACAAAGTAGCACCTGTGCATCTGCAGTTTGCTTTTTGACTTGTCACATTGTTTCAGCAATAATAATAATAATATTAATAATTCTGGGACTCTGGTAGTACAACACATATCCTGTTCAGCCTCATCCTTGCTGGGATTATGGTAACTCTGGCAGTGGAGAAGGGGGGAGGCAGGGAGTGATGACTTCTGTAGTTGTCCCAATGCCAAATGTGATGCAAGGGGTTGAAGTTAGTTGGAGAACATCTGTGAGCTGCACTTGAGGAAATGACAACTCTGCAGGTATCTGTTAAGGAGCACAACTAAAAGCACATTGCTCCCCTAGGGAGTCCTAAAGGAGATGTGGTATTAGATTTTTTTGTCATGTGATATTATTTAATTTAATTAAATAGGCTAAAGGGGAAAAGACCTGTCCTGGTTTAGCCTCAGACAGCAACTAAGCACCACACAGCTGCTTGCTCACTCGTTCCCAGTGCGGTAGGGGAGAGAATTGGAAGGGTAAAAGTGAGAAAATTCATGGATTTAAGAGTTAGAGCAAATGATATACGCACAAGCAAAGCAAAACAAGATTTTTTTTTTTCCCCCACATCCCAGGGGCAGGCAGGTGTTCAACAATCTCCAGGAGAGCAGGGCTCCATCATGTGTAATGGTTACTTGGGGAGACAAAAGTGAACATCCTCTCCTCCTCCTTCTTCCCCAGCTTTATATGCTGAGCATGATCCATATGGTCTGGGACAACTGGTAAATTAGGGTCAGCTGGCCTGGCTGTGTCCCCTCCCAGCCTCCTGTACGCCTTCAGCTCCCCACTGGCTCTGTGTGAGCAAGGGCTGGAACATCCCTGTGCTACCAACACTGCTCCCTGCACTAGGGCAAGTGGCCTAAAGAAGACCCCTTATTTTTGTAGCTACATGAACCTACAGGTTACTCTTAAAACAGATTTAAGATTTACCTGTACGATTTCCCCCAGATTAGTTTCAGCAAACCCCAAAGGAATCTGTGCAGAAATGTAGCACAAAGATATATTTTCTTCTCTGCCTCTCCCCCTTTCTGATACAGCTGCTGAACCCTACATAGAGCTGGGCATTCTACCAGCAAACAGGTTGCAGTCTGAAGGACTTAATGGCCACACAGAATGTTAGATAAGCCTGGCCCTTCTGTGTGGCTGCATTTCTCTTCACAGAGAAAAGCAAGGCACAACTTCCCAAGGATATTTTCTGGGAATGGCAGTGAGGAACCTCGGAGAAAGAAAAAACAATTCTTACCTCAGTTGCTGTGTCTGTGTTTGCTCACAAATGGAATACATTGTGGAAGATGGTTTACCTGAAGGGAATTGATAATTGGATTTTGGTTTGAGTGTTTTGATTCACTGACCAATTGAATCCGTGTGTGTGTTGGGACTGTTGGCTCACGGTCACGAGATTTGGTTGAGTGCTTGTGCAGATTCAGTTTAAATGTAGTGTAATATAGTATAGAATAATACAGTATAATAAAGTAATTAATTAGCCTTCTGATATCATGGAGTTCTCCTTGTCGTTTCTTCCCACTCAGGGGCACCTTGCTTTACTATATTTCTGTAAATCCATTTCATGCTATGTTCAGAGAACATGCCAGGTGTCTCTAACTTTTGTCACCTGAAGAAAATGTGGAGCCTTTTCCTTCTCAGAAGTCTGATGTTCTTCCATCCCCATTCCCACTCTCCATGTTCTCCTGTTTCCTGTTCTCCTGCCTTATTGCTGCTAGACCAGGCTTTGAGCGGGAGTGAATCTTTGACCATCCTACCTCAAACCATTACTGTGCTGCAGGCCTGGAGGGGTTTGTGGATTTGATTTGTTTACATAACTCTAATGTAAAGATTGCTCTGTGAGAGTTCTCAGAGCATCCTGAGCAAAACCAGGAGTTCAGCTCCTCCTTCAGGGCCCTTTGTAGTTGATGTACTTTGGAAGAAAAGAGGTGGGAGTTCTTCCCTTGTAGGCTATCTGGGAAAGTCTTACTTTCTCACAGTAAATACCAGAGCACCTTTCATTTTTGACCACTGAGGTGGCTTGCTGACAGGACTGTGGTTTCTGGTGTATGTAGGAAATTCAGGCTGAAACTCATAACCTGTCCTTTTCACTGTTATTACAGGAATAAATTTAAATAATATATATCTGTGTCAAATAAGTTGCATAGTTAAGCTCTTGCCTTGCTTTACGGCAGCATCTGGGATTCATCAAATTATTATACAGCTGGTTAGATGTAAAATACATTTGTGTACTCAGTGTCCGTGTTTTCTGTTTCTGTGAGCTGTTACTGTTTTATTTTCTCTTTGTTTGAAATAAGCAAATATTTAATATTCTATATTTGGATTGTATGGACGCAGCTGAGTTTGGCAACTTCCCTCATCCTAACCAAATTTCTATTATGGAGAGAATTAAGTTGCATTTTATAAAGTGAATCTATCGTTAATTAGAGTCATTATGAGAAACAACAGATAGTATAACTCCTTATAGGTTTAAATAGATATGCGAAGACTATTCTATTTATCTGTTATTGGAAAGAAATCTTATTTAGCCTTCAAAGTATAACATCACTAGTTTGAGTGTTACAGTTAAATTACAAGTTATTTTGAATATTTTTGTTAGAAGTAGAGAAGATTTGATCTCAGAAGCTGAACCAGGTGGTGATCAGGGCAGCAGGGACTTGCACTGCTCCAACCAGCCTGGCCTCTCTCAGATTTGAAAGCAGTACTTTAACACTGGTAATGCCAACTTCCATGACCTCAGTGTTCAGTGATGTTTTTCTTACACTCTTGCCATTTTTCAATCCCATAATTTTTAGAAGCCCTGATCATAATTTTTGAGTAGCTGAGTTTAGCAAAATGGATTTTCACCAGGGATAGTGATTATAGAATAATTCGGAGGTCCAAATTGTTGTGACAACAGAGGGAAGGTTTCCTTGCTTTCTGCTTCTTATGATGCTTAGAATGCTGCCAGTCTTTCCTAGAGCATTTCAGGTGTCCTGGTTGAGGGAAAAATGAAAAATGTCCTCACTTTGCCTGCAGTACCAAGTATTCTACTTGTCCTTGTGTTCATGAAACATTTTTGGTGCACCTCTGCTGAGGTCAGGAGGCTTTCATTGATTTTTGAGCTTCATGAAACAATGCCCTGCTGCCTTTGCCTCATTAACCCTGGGGTTAATTGCTGTTAATAATTTTTCAGAGTGGTGTGGTACTGCAGATTGTGTAGGTTCATGGTAAGGGATGTGTTGGCCATCAAGAAGATGATGGGGCTTAGGGGAGTCTTGGATGAGAATGCCAGCTCCTAAAGGCAGCTTGCTGTGGGATCACATGCCTTTTGTGCTGTGATGTGTTTGTTGACAAATGTGACATAAAGAAATTTAGGAGGAAAAAGAAACCACATTTTCTTAAAGTGTTTTAGATCACTTTGTGGTCTAACCACATGCTCAAAAACTTCCTGAGCTGGAAACAGTCTCCAGATGACCTACAGGCTTTAAAACTTACCAAAACAAAAAGTTCTCTGCCACAAAAGCATTCCGATGGTTGTACTCTGGTAGAAAATAGTTTCTCATCATATGCTCTAATACTGAAAAATGCACTGGTTCCTTGTCACCTTCTATTCTTCTGCAGAGAATACAAGGGAGTTATAGCTCAGCATAGCTTTTGGCTTATGGGGTGGCTTTGTATCCACAGCAATAAATTGGGGCACACAGTAAAACTCCTCGGCAACTTGCCAAATTACCTCCAGTGTCAGCCAGGCACAACTGTTTTTCTTGGCATCAATTTCAACATGATTTAAACAGCAAAATGGACATTTCTAGCATCTCTTTGTAGAAAGAGCAGTTTCAATGGAAAACTTTTATCTGCTGTGAATACGGGGAATAATTTACCACCACGTCAAATAGTAATTGCAATTTAACAATACAATTTGTCTGTGATTTCAGTGGGGCTTTGAGCTACAGGATTTATAATTGACGCTGATGTGGTAGAGCTTTTAGCTGATCTTTGCCACTTGAGCTTTCTTTTACAAGCTTCTGCACTGCTAGAGTAGTGACACTTCCCCATGAAAGGCACCACTGTACATTTCTATGGGGTTCTGGGTTTCTTTGAACATACTGAATTGTGCAGGCTTTGCTTCTCCTCTGCACCCGTGTGTCTGCTGTAGTCAGATGTAAAGGCACCTCATTTAGACTTACCTGGCTTTAAACCAAATCCCTTGGCACTGTAATCAAACCTCTGCGCAGCCTGCATCACGTGCTGGAGAAACTGCTCTGTGCTGCTTGGAGCACATTGTTATCCACACTGGAAGTGGCTGGTCTCAACCCAGTTGGGTAATGTTAATTATTCACACCTTTCATTACAGAGTGATATGCTCCTAACCAGCCAAATGCTCTCTAGAATGCAAGCCAACCTTTGGAACTTGGTTCTTTAGTTCTCCCAGTTCTACCCTGCGGCTCAAAGGGACCCTAATTGGGATGCTTGTTATGTTTGTATGAACTGAGGTAATAGTAAAGCAGGACTAAATGATCAAATTTTAAGCCTTTTTATCATGATATTGTAAAAGCATTCCCTTGTTAGAAGTACACTTGGGCTGCTTGTGCAACCATCTCTAAGCTTAAATAGGTGGAAATGTTCAAGATCTGTGCTCACATCTGCTATGAACTGCAACCCTTGCCTCTCTCCTTACAAGTACTCAGTTGATCCTGTCTCTGCTCATCTGAGATGATAAATATCTTTCAATACAAATCCCTCCAATCACAAGAATAGTGAATAACTTTTTTGCCAGCTGGCCAGGGTTCATTCTGAAAGTCTCTCTCCTGGTCAACAAACTCAATAATTCTATAAGATTTACCTTTATGTGCTTCAAAGGTCTTTGTTTAGCTCAGTTTCATGTGTGACTTCACATCCACTCCTGAAAATAAAACTTTTTTTTCAAAATTTGGGAGCTAAACTGAGAGACGTCAGCTTTTCTGTGACGTTCTATATTAATAATTAAAAATAAACCAAAACAAATAATAAGTTTCAAGGTCAAAAGGAACTGACTATTATTTTTCAGTCTTTTTCAACTGTCAGCTTTTAAATTTTAGGTTGCTGGTGGAGGTAGAAACCTGCAGGATTTAGACCAATTATTTGTGGCTATTTTGTACACCTTAGGAATACTCTATGGACTGCCAGCATTGAATGGAGATGTGTTAGAACTGAGAAGTCTTGTTCTTGGAGTCATTTTTATTTCTGCAGGAGTCAGCCCTTGCTTTTTGCCCTTATTTAAGGGCACTGTCTTTACTTCGTTAAAGCTTAGACACATGTAGAATTCCCTTCTAGGATATGTTAAACATCATTATTAGAGAAACACTAGAATCTTTTAGAGTATAAAGCTAAGTATATTAAAAATTAGGCCAACAACATTTTATTAATAAAGCATGTAAAACTTAATGTTTGAAGAAAAATTAGTGGTTGGATGAACTGTACCTGAACCATGTAGTTCTAACACTGGCAATCCTTCAAGATGATGTAAGGATTCTTTTAGCATCTCTTTAGATTCTTACCAGCAAAATTTTTAGGATAGTTCCTGAACTATCATTTGTTTCCTTTTGGAAGCCAAAAATGCTTTCAAAATTTATATATATAAATAACTTTTCTATAATATATTTCAATTTTCCTTGAATTTTATATCAGTTGTACTGTGAAGTCAACTAAAAGTTGGGCTGTAAGGGCTGAGGAAAGAACACGCCTTCAGTGGAAGCTTAATTTGCTCCCAGCCTTCTTGATTTTCAGATTTATTGCACATAACACCTCAGTGGTTCTGCTGACGTCTCTGCCTGAACTTTGTGGTGTGTTTTTTTTATACACTTTGTTATAGCTGAACACAATGGAGGTCTGGCTGGTTTACAATTGACTGTTCTCTCCAGAAAAATAAACAATACTGATTAACTATTTCTTTCTGTGTAAAGATAAATCCCTGTAATCCTATAAGCAATTGCTGGTTCTTTGTGCTGTGTGATACATCAGCCTGAATGAGAAAGTAGAGCAAGCAATCACGTTCACTTTTCTGCTTTTTTTTTTTTTTTTTTTCAATGAAAAATGTGGCAAGTGAATTGGAGTTTACTTCTTCAAACTTCATCTTTTTAGGGCATTATTTCACTAGGCAGATTCTGTGCTATTAGGGAACAAATGGATAAATGTTTTGGCACCAACCCGGCTTGCCAGACTGGTCTTAATAACAATTTCTGTGTTAATTATCCTCACTCAATGCTACAAGTGCACATTTTTTACTCAGAAGGCTCTAGATCCCTACAGTTTATTGCTTTTGTCTCATCATAGACAATCCATGAGGATGGAAGCTCAGTCTTCCTGCAGAGTCTCTATCTGGGATATATGGAAACAAATAAGATCTTTGGAAAATGACAAGTTCCATTGCAAACATACTGCAAAACTCTTCAGCCTCAATGCCATTTGATTTTTCTTTTTGACAAACTGGTGCTTTGAGTTTAATGCTTATTTCCTTTGTGAACTGATGAGCAACATGTGGTTTTGTGTTACCCTGTGTAAATCAAATCAACACAACACTAATTAATTCCTTGAGCACTGTTCCCTTCTTTCATTTGGACTCTTTTCCTGTGTGCTGAGTTTTTGTAGTGTAGAATTATAGGATGGCAAATGTGGAGCAGATATAGGAGCAAGTTCTGGTATCCCTGAAAAGAGAGGCTATGGAATGACTGACAGAGAGCTTGCAGTCCTTGTTCTGAAAGTCCCAAAATCTTGCCATGCATGATTTCTTTTCTCTCTTCCTTATGCCATTGATATTCATAGCAAGGAACATTCAATGGAAAAAAACCCCATCATTTATCTTCTCTTCCATTTTTTTCTGTGGTGGGAGAAAATGTGATTTTTTTTTCCCTGAGTTCCCTTTTTATTTTGCCATTGATTTCAAGGCCTTAAACTAAATCCACCCCTGGCCTGAGACTCATGAATTGTAACACACACCCTCAAGCAGACCAAGGGTCAAACACACCCCTGTACAGTGGCTCAGCACAAGTCTTATGATGTAAATGCCTCACAAATCCTGAAAAGATGCATTTTCTTTTTATGGGGATAAATTTTACCTAGCTCAAGGTACATCTTGTGTTCAGTATAGGTGTGGTTTGTGGAAAGATCTTTGAACTTTAAATGCAGTTAAGTTGAGAACAGTGCAGGTACAGATTGCAATCCTGTCTTTGTTATTCAGTAATCATAACACTAATTTGTTAAAGTTCAAAATAAATAAGTGTGACTTGCTGAAGTAGACACGAGATGTTCTTACTGCAGATTTGCCATTGTTTGTGTGAGGCTGACGTGAGTCACAAGTTCTGTAGGTATCAAAATGTACGATAACATGCGTAAAAATGTGCCTAGTGTGGCTGCAGATGGAGTAATATTAGTTAGAAATTAATTATTATTAATTAATGCACCTGTAGCTATATTAACTGTAAGTAATACACAAAACCAGCTCCTATGCAGTTTTTTCCTAAAGGCATATAAAGCCACCTCTGCTTGGGATGAATTCTGTTTTCTCCATGTCAGCTGTTTTAATCTTAAAGCTCTGGAGTTCAAACTGTGTTTCTGGTTTACAACCGATCACAATCTCTAAGATTTTATATCCTTTACTATGCAAACTGAATTCTGGTCTTATGTTCCTAGAGGAACTGCTTGTGGAAGCAAGATTTAAAATTTGTTTTGCGTTAGTATTTAAGCTTGAGATTAAAATTTGCACTAATGAATTGCAGATGCATGCTTTGGCTTAGGAACTGGATATGTAAGGATCACCAATCTGGCTGGAATAAACAAATTTAAAATTAAATAAATAGAATAACCAACAGGCAAATATTTCACAAAACAGGCATTATTGCTTGGATCTTGCAGACAGTTTAGAAGATGGTGTTGTGTTGGTTTTACTTATTCTCACCTATTGTATGGAGGTTTGTTTAAGTTTGGTTTTTTGTTTGTGGCAAAACATTCAAACTAATCTCAGGTTATAGAGCCACAGACTCAGCAAAGATAGAAAAGAACAAGTGGAGTCACCCAGACTAGGTTGCCCAGTGTGATGCTGATATAGTAAGGATTTCAATATCTTCAAAATCTGCTCAAGTCCATCTGGACACCACGAAAAACATCTTTTACACAGCTCACTCATCTATTTTCCATGTAATTCATATACTCACTGCAGGTGTCCTGTGCCCCATTTCCCAGGACATTAAGGAAGGGGTTAAAATGTAAGGATGTGGTATCACCCCTGAGATCCAGCACTAGTGACTGGCTTCCAGCTGGAATTTCTGTGGCTTGTGACACTTTTCTGGGCTCAGCCATTTGGCCAATTTTCAGTCTACCTCCTTGTTATGTACCTAGCCTGTATTTAACTTATTTATCCAGGGGTGTGTTATGTGAGAGTGCGTCACATAAGCACCATCCCTTGCTCTTCTGGTGTCCACCAAGCTTGACCAAGGCACTATGTGCCCCTTAGAAATTCATCCTGGCTGCTCCTTATATCCTTTATATCCTTCATGTGTCTGAAAAAGGATTCCAGGATTATTTGCTTCACCATATTTGCAGGGGTGCAGGTGAGGTTGAAAAACCTGCAGTTCTTTAGATCCTCCCTCTTTCTCTTTGTGAAGACAGAGGTGACATTTATTTCTTCCATTCCTCAGGAAGCCCTTCCAGTTGCCAGAACCTTTCAGAGATAATCAGGCAAGGCCATCAGCCAGCTTCCTTCCTCAGCTCTCATGGCTGTATCCCATCAGATCCCAAAGACTGTGTGTGCCTAGTGTGTTTAAGTGTTTCCTAACCTTCCCCTTCTCAACTGAGGGCAAATCTTTTTTCCTCCAAAAATAAGTCCATTAAAAGCAAGATAGAGCACATGCTGCTATCAGTATTAAGCTCTTTGATTTTAATCTGATGGGGCATTTTGGTTTTCATTTTTTTCCCATCAGAGTGATCCTGGAAGGTGCTGAGCATCCAAAATTCCACTGGCAGCTTCTTGGCCTCTGAGCTCTCAACAGCATTTTACAGGATCAGCCTCTCCAGAATCACTTAGGAGTTTTGAGTGTAAAGTTGAGGAATGAATCTTGGAGATATGACATAGATTTTGTTTGTTATTTTAGGCCACTTTATACTTGATCCCTGATCTGATCTCCAAGGTCAGTGTTCTTGTCTCTTTTTAAAGATAAACAAGTTTGTATCCTTCTTTGGCCAGGAGATCACATCTCCAAAGTATGTGTGACAGAGCCACAGTTTACATTTCATCTGCCCCAGCAGTTTGCTCTGACAGCTGCTGGGAGAGGAGCAGGGTGCTGCTCCCTGCCTGCCTCCATCATTGCTGTCATTCCTTCTTGCAGCAATGTCCTGGGAAAGTTTTCATCTGACCTGGGTAGGTGATAACACAGTGCTCACACTCGTGTGAAAAAATGGTGATGCTCTTGTACCTTTAGCAGGGTTTGAAGGTTCCTGTCTTCCCTCCCTCTGGTGCTCTCTACTATGAACATTCACACTGGGGGATATTCTTCAACTATTCCACACCAGGCCTTTAACAGAAAGGATTAGTGGCAATTTTCATAAGTCTCAATATATTTATAGTGCAGCTTTTGTGATTTTTTTTTGTGGATTTTTTTTGTTAAGCTTCGCTCATTTTTCAGTCCACAAATCACCACTTTCTCAAGTTCCCCATTGTTTGGTTCCCAGGACCAAAAAGTTAAGATAAAATCTTACTCAGTAAAGCGAATTTCTGGTGGGAAATGTAAAATTGCAGAAATTGCCCAAATGGCAAAAAGTCTGCATATGTTCACATTTCATTGTGATTTGTTTTTTCAATATAGTATTGTATGTAATATAATATTATTTTTTAAAAGTAGTGGCATAAAAGGGACCAAAATTGGAAAGTTCAAACTGTGTGCTTTTTTGGGGGAAGGCTGAATAGGAATTCAAAGACATAAAAACCATTTTAATTTGATTTTCTTCTGTTGAAATTTTATTGGAATTGGCATGCTAATTATAATAGTCTATCCCAGGGAAACAGATAATTTTTTACTTGTCATTATTGTATTATCATTATCAGCATTTGCAGAGGTTTTTGCATTATTTTTCTGTGTTCTGATTGGTGAACAAGAAAATTTAGGAAAAATTGCCTGTACTCACAAGGAATTTCATCCAGGCTCTGCAGCCTGTCCTTTCCCACTTCTCTCAGCTTTTAAAAGAAATCCTGGGTATGTTTCCAGAGGTCTTTTCTCTGGAACACTCTGCTGGGAAGAGCTGGCAATCTAAACAAAAGGGAGAAAGGGTAGAAATGTTAATGTCACCACTTTGTAATGGAGCTCTGATAAACACACAGGAGTCAGCAATTGACCCTGGAACAGAGCCAGAACTGAACCCTGTGACCCATTCAGTCCCTGGGTGCAGCACAATAAAATCCTCTTTTGCTCAGGGGCTTTGCCATAGGTGGCAGCATGTGAGAGGCAGTAAAAAGTGAACAATTGGCTGTTTATTTCCTTGTGGTGGTTTACATCTCTCACCTGTAGCACCAGCACTGAAATTAACTTATAGTCGCCACATTGAATGAAGCCATTGTCTCAGACACAGTCTCTTTAACCACTTAGAAACATGTATTTTTATTATTAAGACACATGACATGACACGGTTTTCTTAAATCCCATAAATATTCCTGGTCTGAGAAAAGTACTTAATGAAATGGTGGCCCCTACTCCAAATGGTAAATAAGTTTATTTCTTTACGACAGAAAGATGCCATTGTAGTGAACAAAGGAACTTCCTTTTATTGTTTGTGAGCTGCAGGAGGCTAAACAATCTATTGCATTATAAACTGGACTCACACACAGATATTCACATACACTGCAAAAGAATTCATGCTTTGTCTGGAGGAAAATGAAGTCCCAGAGGTAATTTCTGGACTGTGTGGGAAATAATGCCTCCTGCAGAAAATTTATAGCTATGATTGTTTAATTGAAATTAGAAATATAGTGGTAAATGTTTTAACAAAAGCATTCAATTGTTTCATGTTTTTCAGCTGACTCCTACCACTGCTAATTTATAGAAATCATAAATCCTGGACAGAGTTTCAGGTCACTTCACAGGCACTAGTTTGACTAAATTCAATATATTGTTTTAATCACATCATAAATTTACTCATTGATCATGCATTTAGTTTGAACTTATTCCTGCTCTACATTGAAAAGAATAGATTTGATACCAAATTGCATAAAACATCATTTGGGAATGGCACTAGTAAATACAAGAAATGTTTATTTCTGTGTATGATTGGCAGTAAGGGTTGTCTGAGAAACAGGTTATTTGTCCTGAGAAGGGCCTTTTCCACCTATATTTAGAAAAAAGTGAATATTACAGTATAATATATAATTCTATATATTATGGTGCCTTCTGCAGAGCCCAAGGCACCATTCAGTTCTTGTCCTGGGCTGATGCTGGCAGCCTCCTCACATGACCCTGCTGTGCTTGGTCTTCAAATTGATCAGACATGATTTTAGTTCTGAGGCCCCTGTTCCCTGCAGGAACTGCCCTCGGCACGCTCAGCCTGATGAATTCTCTCATCTGGTGGCATGAATTTACAGTATGGATAAGCACTGTAAGCACTGTGTTCATCTGCCTGGAAAAGGGGCAACTCTGACATGAAATTCAACTTTCTACTAATTTTCTTGAATCAGAGCCGACCATATTTTTTTTTTTTTTCCTGGAAAGAACAAGGTGTGGTTTCCTGACCTGACTGCAAAAAAAAAAAACACCCCAAAACAAAAACCCATCAAGAAAACACCAAACTTTCTGACATGTCTCTTTCTCTGCTTATCTCAGAGTCCTTCACAAGCTTTAGGGAGGTGCATTAAACCCCATGGTCTTACCTTTACTGTCCTTCCCCTTTCCAGCTGTTCTTGCCTTCTGAGATCTCTGATAATGTTTCTTTGGAGTTTTGGGGGGATTATCAGCAGGTGCACAATTTCCTTTTTTGCCCTAACTCCTGTGTCAGTAAAAGGAGCATTAATGCCTGTTCCACAGCAGCTGGGAGCCAAAGCTTATAAAGCCCATTCAGCTGGGTGCATGCTAATGGCAGATAAGGGTAGGTTAGTGATTGTTATTTCTTTGGCTTAATTGATAATAGGAATAATTGAGAGTGAAGATAAAATTTAACCCTTTGGACTTATGTAAATTTGAGAGACTGCATTGTTTTCATCTACTGACTCTTTCTGACGAGGTGAATTTTATCTCTTAGGAGAAAAAAAAATGATCCCAGCAGTAACACTGAAGAAAACTCCTGTGAAATGCAGAGGGGGGAAAAAAAAACCCTTGTATGTCCTTTAGATCCTTTGTCCCTTTCTCCTCAAGTCTGAATCCACTTTTCCTTTGCATAAGACTGCCATTAAACAATGAAAAGCTCAAGGCAGTTGTGGTCTTGCAGTCGCCATTTAAGGGATGTTGGGAGTCAGAGAGAAGCACTGAATTGCTTGCCTAGTGATAAACCAAAGCTATCATTCACTGCATGGGTTTTGGACCAGAAAAGGGGCTTGTATTAACTCTGTGGTTTCTCATAGTATGGCTTTTTAAATGCATTTAAAACCCTTGCCCTTAACCAGTGGTGCCCAGAGCAGCTTTTATGGTTTGCTTTGAGGAGAGCTGCGAACTGTAGATGAATGATGCAGATACAACCAGGTATTTCCCTGCAAAATATCTATCCATCTATAGCTATGCAACTTCTCCTGTTGAGTTAAACTAATAATTTAAAGATAACCATCAGGCATTTTTCAGCAAACCCCTCACTGAAACAATTGCATGTTTCATAGTTTCCAAAAGCTTCCACAAAAGTCAACAGATTTATGATTTAAAGAAAAACACCCTATCACATTCAACAGCTTGTAAAAACAAACTTCCTCCCCAGTTAGGCATTCCCTGATCACAGTGTAATCTTTTTAAAGGGCAATTACTGGATAGGAACTTTTTAAAATGTTTAGTTGAAGGTTTCTTGTTGTCTCAGTGAATTTTCACACTGAGCATGTACTTCTGTTTGCTCTTGTGGTGCACTTGAGCTGCACTTGCTGACAGTATTAAATGCAGCTCAGTGCAAACAGCTTGTGAAAAAAAATCTGACTTTTAGCAAAGAGGAAACAATCCTCAACCTCTGAAAATACAGGAACTTGTGTAGAAATTCATCATCGCTTCTCTGGTAACTCACCAGGCTTTTGGGGCTGGACTGTGCTTTTGAGAACTGGTCCTCACCTCATGGGGTCACAGTTCCTCCCTCTTGGGCTTGGGAATAGGAGTTGTGAGCAGATCTGGAAAAGGGGCAGTTCTTTCCTCCCCAGGTGGCAAATGCAGCCTTCTAGGAGGACTATTGTCATGATATTCAGTTTTTCACTTGGAGACTGAAAGTGACGCGAGGAAAATTGAGCACTGGAGCCAACCCAGTGTTTGGTTAAAGTTAGGGTGTAAAGTTAATATCTTCTTAATATCATCATCATCTTACTCTTACCTTAAAAAAAAAAAAAAAAGTGATCTTTTACTTACACAGCTAGCTTCCATTTTCCTGAAGCATGTATTTCCCTTTTATGGTCCCAATGTTCCCCTGTCCCTAGGGAACTGAATCTGCTTCAGTAAAAAAATGGTAGCAATGTTTGAACTTGCTCATATGGATTGGCTAAAAAACCCAGTGAAATCGAAAATGCTTTCAGTTGCTCAGCAAACCATCCCCATATAATGCTGCATACTACTTAGGAATATAACAACAGGAAAATCAGGAAGCTGGGAGATTTCTCAGAAAACATAACAGGACTCTATTTAACTAATTCTCTGAGGTACCTTTAAATATTCAGTTATGTAATAAATATGGTCAGGAATTATTTGTTGAAATGGTTTATGTGTGTGTTGGAAAGTGGCACTTCATCAGAACCACAAATTTTTTTTGTTTTTCTGAAATATTATTCCAGTTTCAATAAAACTTTCAACAAGAGAGATATTTAAAGTGCAAGACAGAATTTGGTGGGCCTGGAACTGGAGTTGGTAGCTGGGGATGTCCATCCAGGAAAAGTTGTTAATCCAGAAAAATGTGATAACAGAAACAAATTAGTGCACAAGGAAATTAAAAGACAATGTGTAGCAATGGGAAGACAAATGTAATGGAACAGATTTCCAATTGAAATAGGAAAAATACTCATGTGATAAGGCACAGATTCTTATTTAGTTAATAAGGGCTTCATGAGCTTCTGTTTGTGAAAGAGGTGATGTGTGTGTTTGCCTCTAATTGCAGAGGGAGACACTGTCAGGCCTATTCTGTTCTTGTGTTTTTAAAAAGTCTTCTAAATTGAAGGGACACACTGTCAGGTCCATTCCATTCTTGTATTTCTAAAAAGTCTTCAAAATTATCTTCATCTTGCTGCCATATGGTACCAGGCTTTGGGCTTAGGGTGAGATGGAACAATAAAACTGTTCCCTTCACAAATTTGTTAGCAAACTCAAGCTTCATGCAAGCATTGAATTAGTTGCCCAAATAGAAGCTAAGTCATGATTATCTGAATTTTTTGCCTTTTCTTGCAGTTGTATTCATAGTTATAGTGACATTTCTCAATTTAGCAAAGCTCAGGGATGGGGAAAATGTGAAAAAGAGCTGGTGTGAGACAGAAATTATCAACATAAGAATCCTATTATGCTTAGAATTATATTCATCAGGAAAAGTTTCTTTAGTTTTTCTTTTCTGTCGATTTCTGGTCGGATATATCTGCAAAATTTTAAAAAGTAATGCATCATATTTTCAGGGGAATTTGAAAATATTGAAAAGCACAGTTATAAGTGCAATAAGGCACTTTCTATTCCTTTAAAATAATAGACAGAATTAAGAACATGTCATTTATCAATCAGTGTTAGAAATTAATAAAACCAACTTGGTGTTCTTAAAAAAAAGAATGATATTTGGAGAAGTTATGTTGCAGTGGGTCACAGTGAATTTAATTGTCATCACTAAATCAAAGATGATTCTAAAATTAAATTTCAGGTTCATCAATTTTAGGCTTCTAAGAGAACATCAAATCATTTCAGTTTTAAGAGAGCAATAGAAAATTGTAGATTGTTTGATTAAGGACCTTGGAGGGAGGTGTTCCTGTTCCCCAGAAAGAGGCCTCTGGACTGAGGGCAATGCATAATCAGACTTCTGAAAAGTCATTGTGCTTTTTAAAAGGAAAATGGTAACAAAACTAAAGAACCTAAAAAACTGCCTGGGCCACCAGTTCTGAAGGTGAATTCTCCCAGAACCCTTGCTACAACACAGGAAACCTGCAATTCCATTTTTGTGCTAAATATTAACAGCAGTACCAGAGTTCCTGACACTCTGAGATGTTGACAATGTGAATCCAGAGGTGATATATGTGTTCCAGCCGTTTGGGCTTTTGACCTTTTCAATATTTGTTTGCCATTTCATTCTCTCACCTATAACCCGGAGATTTATGGCAGAGCAAACTTATTAATCCTAACAACCATATTTTCATTTGGAAGCTGGACTGACTGTCAATAAACATCAAAAGGACTCCCTGGCTTTCAGGGAACACCTGTGAAAAGAGAGGGCTTGTGCGTCACAGGGCACTGCTGGAGTGAAGCATTTATTTATTTATTATTATTTATGTTTATTGTGCTGCAGTTATCACTGGGAAACCTGGCAGGGCTCCTCACACTCTGGAGAGCTGAATAAAAACTTCTTCAAGGGGTATTTTTGTGTGTGTGTGTGTTCTTGGCAAGGTTTCAGCAAGGTCTTCATCTTTTTTATTAATCAAAAGCAATTTTTAGGGCTGAGTCTGCAGCTCCTCCAAAGACAAAGAGTCTTTACAAAGCTGACTGGAGCTGGTTTTGGTGGATAAGCTTTGGCCATGGACACAGGCCAGAGCCCATTAAAGTCAACTGTGATCTTTCCACTGACTCCTGAGTGTTCTGCCTCACATCCTTGGGGCAGAATGCTGCCACTGTGAGTCACATGAATATATTTTGCCCCACAATTAATTAAAATTAATTGGATTAATGAAACTACTCAGAAGATTAAAATAGTAATCAATATGAGAGTGATGGATTAGCAGTGAATGTTGTCATTGCCATAGATACTCCAGATTTTACATTTATTCCTTGCCTTTTGTGTTATTTTATGTTCAAGAAGTAACAATTTAAATTTGTAATTATCCTGCTTGCTTGCATTTGCAGTGTCTATTATTATAATGTTTGTGCACCAATTTGTGAGGTTTAGTTGGAGATGAAACTGCTGTTCTGTTCTTTAGCAGAATTGTCCTGTGTCTGAGCTAGGTGTCACCTCCTCTGCCTTTCCCCTAGAAATTCTCCAGGAAGACCAGGGAGGTGTTGTACACCTCTCTATATCTTATCTATCTATATCTTTTTCAATTTTCAGCAGTTTACTGAAGAAGGGAATTGGATGATATTGCAAAAATATATAAAATTTAAGTGTTTTATAGTTACAAACATAATATTGAAATAAGCGGCCTGAGCTTCAAAAACAGTGAATAATACTATAAATTTTTGTATCTGAATGGATTGAATGGATTTTTTAAAAAAATGGATTTTTTAAAAAATGGATTTTTTAAAAAAATAGTCTTTTTTTATTGAAGATTAAGAATCTTGGCAAGAAAAACCTTCAGATTTGACAAGCTGATTTTTCCATCTGTGTTGAAGGATTTCTAGGTGCCACACTTAAAGAATGAAAGTTGATCCTCTTTGGTGCTAGCAATATAGGTACTCATCCACCTCTAAAACTATTCCAAATATTTTTCCCTAATTATGCTGCTTACAAAGAGCTTAAATGCAGCATCAGCCATGAAGAAATTCATTGGGCATTGCCACCCATTCTCCAAATGTTATCCCAAGTGAGATGCATGTTTTTAGAGAGTGTCTTCCTGGGCAGAGGGGGCTGTGCTGCTGTTCCAAGTCGTCCAGGTGGCTTCCATGGCCCTGCCACCTTTTCCCTTTTCCATGGAGGTGACTCCAGCACACAGCAGCATTCCCATGTGCTCAGGTCCATGGTGTGACTCTGGTGCAGGTGGCACTTGAACCACCTCACACTCACACTTGGAATCCTCCACACTGCCCTGACCTGCCTGCCAAAGATTGCCATGCCATGAATATGAGCCCAGCGTCCAGCAATAATATTTGATAATATCCATTTCTGGTTATAAACAATTTGCCACAAAACCAAAAAGTACCGGCTGTTCTCAGAACCTTCTTATTTTTCCTTCCTGCAAATTCATGCTTCCTTAATCTTCCTAGTTGTTTTTTGTTTTCTTCAGTTTGTTTTTCAGGCATTTAATTTATGAGTTTGAGTTTATTAATTTTCCAAGAACTTTTGCTAGAAGCATGATTTGCCTGTGTTTTTCCAACAGGAAATGAAATCAAGATTGGTGAATGATGCCAATTGTCAAAACTTTATTAACTTTTCTCTGAAAAACATTTCTCTGCTGTTGAGGTTTACCACCTGTGCTCTCAGTCCTGAAGATGGTTTTCTGTGAGGACTTGGGAAAATCTCCTCCCAGCACTCCACCTCTGTGTGACATGGGGATAATGTCTTATCCAGCCTAGAAAAAACAGAGTTGAAAGTGGAAATAGGAAGTCTGATGGTAGAGATGAAAACTGTTGTAGCTGAGCCAGATCTTGGAGCCTTGAGGTTTTTACAAATTAGCTTTTGATGACCAGTTCATCATTCTCAACAGTTAAAATAAGTTAGAAGAATAAAGCCAAACAGAATGTGACAGAATCATTCACTCAGTTTTTACTCGGACAATAACTAGATTTTCAGCCAGAGCTTGCTTATGTGCATGCTGAGCAAAAACTATTAGGGGTCCCTAGAGGGGTAAATAGTTTTTCACTGTAATCCTGTGAGAGTGTCTTCTGTGACCATCCAATGCATTGGATGGGTTGGATTGAGTTCTACAAGAAAAGTATAAAAAAGACAAACCCCAAAATTAAATACTACATTACTCAATGGAAATCTGCTTTCAAGTGATTTCAGGGTTTTCAGAATGGCAGTTGTTTATTCCAGCTGGATAGTACAAAATGTCTCCTTTGGCCCAGATATTACTAGGAAAATCATCTTTACTTCCTAAAACATGTTAGTTCTACTGTGAGCTCTTTGGGGTTTTGTTGGTTGGTTTGTTTTTTGTGGTTTTTTTTTTTTTTTTTTTTTTTCCATTCTTTTCTTAGAGTTATGCTTTATGGAATTTTAGAGGAATTCTTTATGGAGTTATCCTTTATAGAATAGACTTATACTAGCAGTCTTAAAGTGCTACTTTTAACATTTAAACATTTTACATTTAAAACAATGTTAATGTGCTACTTTTTCTTCCTGACACCCTCAGCAACAGGGAAAATATGAATAAAAGTGCTGGTCTTTCCTGCCACCAGGAAGCTTTTCTTGTCTTTACTGGACTGACTCACAAAGTGTCTTTTTATAGCAGGTTATTTTGATTGCGTTTTCGGTGTATAAACCTTCTTCTGTAAAATGTGTGTGAATTTGCATTCCTGGTTTATTATATGCCTGTTGCAGTTCTTAGTGGGCCTGTAATGTTTACAGGGTGGAAATACGAGAGAACTTGTTTGTAGTACTGTATTCTTTGTGTGATTTGACAGAGAATTAGGGCAGGTTGGTTTGGGTGTGGGAGTTGTGCATGCTGTTATTACATCTACAGGGGGGAAAATCTTTGGAGCGCTATATAAGCAAAGTCAGGGTTTTGATGGCAGTGTGTGGAAATTCACATTTTCTCTCCACCAGAAATTTCTTTCCCCTCTAAGTTTTGGGGAAAAGCCATGCAGGAAGTAATATTTTTTTCCATACCAGTGGATCCCAAAACACCTTATCAAAGCATACATTTGCAGCAAAACAAATCTGCCTCTGTAAGGGCTGCGGCAAAAACCACCTAGATAACCATTGCAGAGCAGACGTGCAGACACAAGAATGTTTTCCTGTCCCAGACTTTTTTATCCTTATTAAAACAACTTACATTATCAATGTACCACAGACATAACCAGAATTGTTGAGGTTTGCCAATTAATTTAGTTAGAATAACCTAAGTTAAGGAGGTAACATCAGATTTACCAGTCTGGGTTGTACCAGGGATGTCTGGAGCAGTTAAAGCAGTGCAATAGAGAAATGAATTGAGCCCTTTCTCGACAGAGCTGGTTTTTAGTGACTTTCACTCTTATAAAATTGCATGACACATTTGTGAATTGTGAATTATGGAATTAAGAATTGCAGTTTTGTGTAACTCGTACTTTAAGGGCTACCTCTACTGTTAAGTTAGAATCTCCTTGAAAAAACACATTTCAGTCTGACTAATGTTTCATAGGAAGCAGAGACTGTGCCATAGGGGTTTTTATGTGGAACAGAACCTATTAAGCACCTCATGATGTGGAGGCAATTCCAATTACACGAACAGAATTTTCTAGATTTACTGGCAAAGTTACATTTCAGTGTTACCGGTGGCCACCGGTGTACTTTCAAGCCAGAACAGCATTCAAGTAGTCCCACCCTGGTAATTTTCTAGCCTGGGTTTGGAGGCAGTTACTTGGAATTCCACATCCAGTAAAAAAGGCAATAACAACTCGCCTGTTCCTTCTTCCTAGTTCAACAGCATTGTCTTTCTGGAAAACCTCCCCTTGTAACTCAAGGCTATATTAAAGGAAAATGGCCAACATAATCATCTTTTTAATCTGAATCATATCTCCTTTTAGGAATGCACTGAAAGCCAGTAAGTGCTGGTTCATTTTGGTCTCCATGACGCACAGGAGACAGGGCAGAGCTGACCAGCTGCAGTGAACCCACTGCTGAGCTGGGCCAATAGATTGCTCCATCCTCCAAGCAGATGTTTCTCTTTTAGACTAATGGAGCTCTTGCAGACCAGATCCCTTCCCAAGAGAAAACACCAGCACAGTTGGAAGCTGGGAGGACTCATCTCAACAACAGAAGCAAGGTGCCAGCAGCATCAGCCACAGTTTATTAATAAAAATCCATGAACAGAACAGCAACTGCATTTTGTTTTAGCTAGTTTAAAAGAAACCCACATAAAACAACACTTTTTCTTCTCTGTGTGGCCCTCTTAGTTGTAGTGCTTTTGTCCTATAGCAATAGAGTTCTGTGTGAGAGAAGAGGAAATTAATCTCTTGCTATTTGCCTCGCTGTTGCTCTGTCAGTCATAAAATGAGAGAGAAAACAATTTGTGTAAATATTCATTGGTAAAATCTACATCACATGTGATAATTGATACTCTGACTGTGCCTAGGTAAAAATAAGAACTTCATTGTGCTTTGAGAGCAGACTGGGTTTGATTTGAGTCTTATACCTGGAAGAACCTCTTCCAGTGTCAGTCCATTCATATTTGTTTGTGTCGCTGTAAGAAGAGAGAAATGCTCATTATTTTTCTCCAGGGGAGGATGACAATGAACAGAGCTAGGCTTCTATGTTAGACTTTGAATAAGAATTGTTTCCAATTCCTTGAAACATTCTCTTTCTTCTTGGGACTTGTACATCCGTCTTTGTCTAGTCAATGGTTTTGAGAGCTGCTTTTGAAATGATAATTAATGTTGGGGTTCTTATGCAAATGTGACCTGAAACCTGGAGAGCCAAATTTCATAGAAAGGACATACAAGACAGGAAACTGGGGAACAGTTTGAATTGCTTCATTTCTGTTTTCCAGAAGCAGGGGCAAAGAATTGAATCTCTTCTCTTGGAGAAAATGTTTTAAACTTCTGGAACAAAAATGTCTCTACCTCTGTCTCTCTGGGTTTGTTGTTTTTTGTGGTTTGTTTTTGTTTTTTTTTTTTTTCATATTATAACATAGTTGAGTTCAGACTTTATTTGACTTCTACAATACACATTTCTCCCTGGAGAAATACAGTGAGGAGACTGTAAGGGTTTGATTTGTTAGCAAGAAGATAAGAGTGAGGAAAATTAAGACGTTAGTGTCAGATTCCTCCTTTTCAAAGCATTTAGGGAAGGTAGAGCACCCAGAAAAACCTCACCACAAAATGGGAACTACTCTGGGCAGCTTGCTGCTCATTTTTCTTGCTATTCATGTTGACTTTTGAGGCAGGTAACCCTTATTAGCCCTCAAAAGCCCAATCACACAACCAGCATTACACTGTGGCCATCAGCACCAGCTGTAAGGTTTTTTTGCCCTGATGAAACCTCTGTCACTGATATTAAGTAGGGAAATGAGCAGTTTCCATTATAGTACAATTGAAAGGGAATGGCAAACAACACTGTGTCTCACATTTCATTGGCTGCACGGAAGTGTTGGCTTTTAATAACATCTTCTTAAGATTATTTATATAGTTTATTTGCCATTATCCATATCAGTTCATGCCCTTTGTGTATTTTAGATAACATTGTTGTGCTTCCTTTGACTTAACATTTGGTGTGTTTGAACTTGCCAATAGTGAGAGCATATCATGCTTCCCTCTGTCTGGTCCTTTCCCCAGGCTGTTTATTAAGGAACAACTCATTATTAGAGGATGTAAATCCAGCTTTTACACTGGAGGTCTCTGTAGCTACACTTGCAGGGGCTCTTTGCCTGTACTTCTTCTGTTTAAAATTATATAGATTGATTAAATGCTGAGAAATCATTACAGAGTGAAGTGAAAGAAATCAGGCAAAGCTCAGCACCTTTTTCTGCCTGGTTCTGGGAGACTGTGCAGTGGGCAAACCCGAATTCCCCTAGAGGCTGGTCTTGCTCAGTTTTGTAAGCTAGGCTTGGTTTTCTCTAGAAAAGTGGCCACCCACGTGAGCTTTAATCAGATCCCAGCTCCTTCTGCCAGTTCTATGGCTCTCCTGACAGTTTTTGAGCAGGGTCCATGAAGATCCATTTAATACTCTAACCAGAGCAGCCTCCTGGGAACCTGTACTGTTGAAGAGCTGGGATAAGGCATTAGACAAAACTGTCTGAACCAAAAAGTATGTAGAAAAAACCTTGAACTGTCATCTAATTGCAGCTAAAGACTTGCAAAAAACAGGAATTAATATTGGCTGGATGGCCAATGACCTGCTGATGCTGATTGCTAATGATTAAAAATGTAAGCATAAGGAAGAAAAGATGCTTTCAGACCCTACAAAATCTAATAGCTGTGGCTGCAGAAAGAGGTTCCTGAGTAGATAGGATGCAAACAATTGCAGTCCTCCCTGCTTGCCAAAACGCAAATAAAATAATAATAAAAAAGGCATCAAGGGCAGAAAACAGCTCTTCCCAGAGTACAGGCATCTATGAACCATCATAGAGGCCTCTAAACTCATCTGACCTTCCAGTCATTTGGGACCCAAGCCCCTGTAAAGGATTTGTTCAGCCTCCTAAGATCTGTGAGGATTAGGAAAAGTATTGTGGTTTTGAGTTTTGGATTTTTTTTCCCTCCTTCTGGATCTTTGACTACACGTTAATTCAATGGCCAAATCATAACTGTGAGACTGTGGAACTTTTGCTTGTGCTGACAGTGAGGCACATGGCATTTTTATGTTTTGTTTTCAGTTTCTAGTGTTAAAAAACATTCTGCAGTGTAGTCTTTAATTTGTATTACAAGACAGTCTCCCTCTCCAGAAGCAAAACAATATTTGATGCAAAAATTCCTCCTCAGAAAGGCTTCCAAAAATGAAACAAAGGAGGAACAGATTATTCTTTCCAGAATCTGTGTTAAGAAAGGCTCTGAGCAAGTTCCCTCTTAGGGAGTACCCAAGAAGTAATTCTCTCCTGCTTTGCCCCAAAGAGAATTTAAGTGCCTCATAGTGGAGGAAACTGTGCTCTTTCTTTTTGTATTGCAATCTATTAACTGCTTGTTCAGGTCTTTGGTTCGAATAAAGGACACATAGCACTAGAGACTGGAGGAAAAAATGGTGCGGAGTGGCTGGTGTAAAAATGGCATGTTCCTGATTTCATTTAAGTATTCTGAATGTTCTGAAAGACAAAGGAGTTAAACTGAGGTATGCTCAAGGATTTTGTGATAATGGAAAGCTGGAAGGGAATTACTTTGTGGGTTTCAAGGCAGAGTTCACATTTATTCACTTCCTAACCACTCCCATTTCCTCCATCCATTCAGCAGATAAAGCTGCTCTCTAAACCAATAGCTGTTAGGCTTAAGATATTTCCTATCATACTTCTGGAACAAAAACATTTTATTTTGTTTCAAACTGGAGTAATTTCCACTTCTTAGTAGTAAAACCAATACATATCTATACATGTCTCTATATATGCGCATATACACAAAAATAAAAAATGTGAAAAATAGAACTGGAATAATTCAGGTATATGAATCAATTTTAACATGAACAAAATCACTAACCTCTCTAGGGAATGCTATTTGTTCACTGAACAATTGAAAAAATGAACCTTTTACTATCTTGGCAAAGGGATGTTTGATTTTTGAGATACTTGGAAGATTTATACTTAAATGTATACTCATAAAAATCTGCATTTTTATTGTCGCAGTGCATTAATTAAGTGCTCTGCTTTCTATTTTGAGTGAATCAGTCAGATCTGGTATCAGTTTAGGGTTTCAGCAACTACTGTTGTTCTGTCGTTTAGCAGAATTGTCCTGTGTCTGAGCTAGATGTCACCTCCTTTGCCTTGTCCCTGGAAATGCCCCAGGAAGATCAGGGAGAAGATCTACACCTCTCTCATTTTTCCTTCTGCCTTATCTTCATGTCTCCATTCTGGAGGAGGATGCCCAGCTCTCAGCCAGGGTAATCCAGCCCAGCCACCCAAAGTTTCTCTTGCCAGGGTCAGGATGTCACAGTCCTTTCTGCAGAGGGGATGAGCACCCCCCTTGCTCCTCACTGAGTCCTGTCTCCCTTCTGCAGCTCCACAGAGTAAATGTTCTTTCCCAAACTGCAGCTGGTACATTTAACTGACTCTGCGTGCCAGGCAAAGGCACTGACCCCTCCACCTTCACCTGCCCCCTCTTCTGCTGTTTTCAAGAATTCCTGTGCATTCCAAGATGCCCTATTTATTTATCTAAATTCCAAAATCCCATTGTTCATCATGAGCTCATTTAATTTTCTCCAATAACTACTATTCCCAGTCCTCTCTGTCTTAATCAGAGGCTCTTTACAGACCATTCCTGCTCTGATTAGTTTCTTTATTTGCATTCTAATATTCCAAGTATTGTTTTCCTCTTTACTCTCCATTCCTTTGTCTCACTTTTAATTCCTCTCTGGCTACAGCAGATTTAATTCAGCGCTCAAATCAGGCTCTGAGGTGCAACAAAGTTGTTGCCAAAGATCCAGAGCTTTCAGGTGAGGTGAACAAAATTTAGTCCCTCAGCTGCTGTGCATTCATGTGCTCTCCTCTGGAAAATATCTAAGAGTGAGTCTTTAAGAATCTGATTTGGTAAAATGAAAGAAATCTGTTTTGAGCTCCTGTTACCTGTGAATTTTCAAATGGCTGTAACCTGGCTAAATTTAGTGACTTTTCAGAGCATGAATAAAAGAGCTGCTCTTCTTTAGTGTCAGGATTGCTGCTCCCATAAGAATGTTCTCTCTTGATGGGGAAGAAGGTAAGTAAGCTGTTCTTAAAAAGAACAATAAATATCTTTTTTTCCTGCTCTAGTTCTTAGTAATGATTGGCCAGTTTTGGCTGGAATCTTACATCTTCTCTCCCATTTAACTAAAACAAAAAATCAATCTGAAACAGAAAAGGAGCCTGGAAACTTTCAACCACAACAGTCGGTTTAGTCATTTTTAAGAAATGGGAAACAGTGTTCAGTTAACTTCAATAATCTAGGTAGTTCCTATTTCACTTCTAACAGGAGTTTTAGTGTGGAATATGTCTGTAGGTTTCATTAAGTATGCCAAGCTGAAGTCCTTACTGTTTTCATTGTGTAATGAGTATTGTATATTTAAATGTAAGAAATGACTGAGATTACTGGAAATCAGGAGAATATTTAAGCTCTCAAGGTGTTTCAGTTCAATAAACCAGTTCTGTAGGATGTACTGGATAATAAAATTTGATGCACATCATAAAACAATGTATATTTTAAAAATATATAACATAGTAAAAGCCTGGTGGACAAAAAGGAATTTTTGCTTGCTTTCCTGGGTCCGCCATGGATTTCCTGAGAATGAGCACAATAATTTAGCCTTCTGTATGCATTTGCTTTATCTTTAAACATTTGCATACGCATAATCCTTTTTCCTCCTCTGTTTCTTATAAATGCTTCTAAAGCCAGGATTATTCTTTAAATGGGCCTGTAGTAACTTGCATGTTTGACGGTGCTACTTTTTTCTCTTGATTACTGCAGAATTTAAAATACTGCTGTCAGCTAGTTTTTTCTAAACCTATCCCAATTCCTTATGATGACGTGGTTGGCTTGAATTCTGCTTTAAAACTATTTAAAATAAGCTTAATCCCTTGTGTGGGAATCACAGAAGTGACACTGTGTTGATTTTGGGTCTGACTGGAGCAGTGTGAATTTTGTGCTTGCAGTGTAAGTGGCTGCTATTGGTTTGTTGCAGACAATAGATATTTTGTCAATGCCTTGCAGTCTCTGTGGAGCTGATATAGCAATGTGGTACCCATTCCTGGAATGCTGAGCTGATGGCTGAGCCCATAAATACACCTGTGTTACTCATCTGGAGGTGCAGGCTCCTGCCCAGGGTGTGCCTGGCTGAAACGGGCTGGGTGAAAGGGCTTTGTCCAAGCTTTAGCACACAGGTTGTTCAGGACACTTGGAATCAAATCATTCATCCCAACAGGTTGAAACAGACACCACAGGAATCTGAGATGACAGGAGACTTCCTTCTGTGGTCCTTTTGTAAGGATGTGCATGTTGATTTAACCCAAACATAAAATCATACATCACATCCATGTGTGTGTAATTAAATGCCTTTGATAACCTTTAATAGTAAATTACCTTAAGCAGTCTGTAATAGATTTAGGATGCAGCAATAACAGGCAGTAAAGCGCATGACATTTTGTTTTCTGTTTTGACTTGTTAAACCTGAATACTTGGATCTTTTTATCTGTGTGTACACTTTCCTTATCAATGGAACTTCATTTGAGCATCAAAGAGTCCCTTTAGGAAATCCAAATTCCTGGAGTATTGAAACAGAGCCTTGTTGACTGAGGTTCTTTTATTAGACAGGTGAATTTCCTGTGGGCTTGGAGTCCTGTGTAAGAAAATCACCTTGCTTCCAAACCTTGTGCTTCAGTACAAAGAAGCATCATGTTTATTTTAATGTTTCATTAGAAGGCATTAGAAAGGGCCTTTTCCTTTTGTGTGCTAATTGTCTGCTATAGCATAACATTTTAACTATTATGATTTTTACTATTATGATTTTCACTATATTATTATTATTCCCTTACCAACCCAAATGTTTGGAAGGACAAAGTTAATCCTCTTCGTACGGGTTTGGAAGTTCACTTGGCCAGGGGGGTTGTGGGATCAGAATATCCTGCCTGGATGTAACCTGGGGATACATGGAAGTCTCCAAAGGTTTTGCAGATCAGCAGCTGATGCTGTAACTGGATAATTGGTCAGGAGGTGTTCCAAGCCACATAAAAAGAAAGCTTGGGAAAACAGCCACAGGGGAACTCCTACAGACTTTGATTTGGCACTGAAAGCTTTTGGCCATCATGAGAGCGATCTTGGCATTGACATGTAAAAACTCTAGGCTGGGGCTGAGCTGTCCTGAGGGGTTTGGTTTCTGCAGCTCCAGGAGGAAGCAGGAGCTGCTGGAAGATGTTCACAGTCCCAGCACTCTTAACTTGCACCTGCAGTGAGATAAGGAGAAGATGGAAATTCTCAAGCAGGTGAACAAATTGAGAATTATTGAAATAGTTGCAGCTGAGCCTTGTGCCCTTAACTAGATCTAAATATTGAAAACATGTCCTTTGGAGATACCTGAGCTGACCTGTGCCAGAGTTGAGTGGCTGTGCCAAGCTAGCAGAGGTGTTTCCCATTCAGGTGGTCTCAGGAAAGCAATGCCACATGGAGATTTCTGGTCCTGCTTCAGCCACCTGCTTCATCAGAAGGAAGAGGAAAAGGGTAATTTGTAGCCAGACATTTTTGTGGTCTTCTTTTGTACTCCCTTCTGTATTTTCTTTAGATGTTTCCTCAGGAAACCCAAGAGGCTCTGTCCTTATATATGTTGATTTAATATATAGGTGAATATTTCTATATATTTTTCCCCCAGTTACTGACCAGTTGAAACACCTCTTTTTGAGGTAGATATCCAGGAGACAAAGTGATTCCCAGCAAAGTTGTTTCCCTGATGTGTTTTCTTGGGATCTGTTCCCTATTCTGAGGTGAGCTAGCTTTGATTTTGCTGCAGTTGGATTAGTTTTAGATAAATTTGTCTGTAATATCTTGATATTACAGACAAATATATACAGATATCCTCTTGATATCTTGGAGGATGGCTTGCATGACATCCAGATGTCAGAGTAATAACAGTGAGTTTGATACGTTTCATTTTATATCTACAAGTGAAACTAAAATAGGAGCTGCAACTTTACCTTGTGTTACTTCACACAGCTTCACAGGTTCAAAATTACTTTGAAAATAAAATGTTACTTAGTTTTTTTCTGAAATTCAAAATCAAAATTATCCATAGTTAGTGTGAATATTCTAAAATGTTCAAAGGAATAAAGAAAAGTTATATGTTACAAGTATATATTTCAGCAGAAACCCCTTTCTGGTTTCATAGATTTAATTTGCATCAGGAACAAAGGGACCATAGAGAGCTAAAATCTTAGAGTCTTGTTCTATTAAGTGATTTCTATCAAGTTTCCCTTTCTTTCCCCATAGTTTTGAGATTTAATTCCACCCCTGACCACATCAGCCAAGTGAGACCACAAGTTTGGGTAAACATTTAATATAAAAACCACTTATTTTTATCTAGAGAAACTTCTTGTATGCTCTGTCTCTAATAAATTTGCCTTCTGAGTGAGGGAATTTGGTTTTAGCTAAACTGGCTATGGGCTTTGTTGGTTTTTTTGTATGAAAAATAACTTTTGGGTTGTTTGTGGTTTTCCATTTGTTTGTTTCCTGATTCTAAGGCAACGCTTGCATCTTTATTGATCTTGGCCTTGGAGCACTTGAATTTAGGGAGCTTACAAGACCCTTTACACATCCAAATTTCTCGTCCATTTCTCATTTAACCAGAACTCCTGGATGGACCAGAGTTTAGCACAGCAAAAAGCAAGAGAAGTTAAGTAATCAGAGGAGGGGTATCTTTGGGTTATAAAATGTCACTCAGAAGTCTACAGAGGTTGTTGGCTTTTCTGTGAGATAGTCTATTTTTTTAATAATGAAATCTTGGATCATTTACTTCACTGTTAGAAACTGTCCTTTTCCAATTAAAAAAATCAGTATATCACTTTGACCAATACAAATTCTTATTTACTTTCTCAGGCTCTATGTACTGGGAAGAGTCTTTATGATATATGTTTTTAAAATTACAAATAGAGCTTTAGTTTTGGCAGATACCCATCACATTTTAAACTTCTGGCAATCATGATGATAAAGAAGTTTGCATCTCTGTTAACACTACTATTGTTGCTGTTGTATCCTGGTTGTTTGTTTCTTTTTTTAAGAAATATTTAGATTTTACATGGGCAGAACTAGACCTGAGAGTCAATTTTGTGTGTTACTGCTATTCCTCAGGCAAATACATTCTTCCTTTTCTACCCGTGTATTCATCTGAAGGCTGGGTGCAAGAAAACTGAATCTTACACAAATGTCTCTGAAGGCTTCTAATTGTTTTATGATTATATTAATACCCACTCAATTAGTTTTAGTGCATGAATGAAGGGCTGAGGAAGGTCTCTAAACTGTAACACCTTGCAGCTGACATGAGCTGTCAGTATTGGTGCACTCCAAAAAGAAGTTTATTGAATGCCAAAATTTCATGCTTCACTGTTATTAGAAGAAAACTAGACTTCTAATTTTTCTAAAATTCTTGAAATTGAACTTTGCAGCTGTTTGCAAACTGGATCCCATTTATGAGGCTGTTAGGCCAGTTGTCTTTGTCACATCATTTTCTTCTTGCTCTTACTGACATGAATAAGTAGGTTTAAGTTGTGCTGAGTCAAAAATCAGTTTTAAATCAAGCCATCGAGGTTGAATAAATAACAATAAACTACAGAGGGGCGACCAAAGATGAGTCAGATACGATGTGATGAGTCATTGAGTGTAGAACACATTTGTTAGAATTGTACAGAAATGTCAGGGTTTTAAGCAGAACTTCATGTGCAAGAACATTGGGAGTTATCAGAATTAAGAGTTTGTTTGGCTATTTCTAAATTTTTAATAAGTGCATGTAAACACTGTGAACATTAAGAAGGATCACTGTGCCTTTCTTTGGAAATGGCTTTGAAAGAAAAGTCTTCCTCAAAGTATTTTCAGCTACATTTGCACTAAACCTGTTGCCATTTTTTGGTGTTGCTGTTTTGGCACCTCTGCACTAACACCAGCCTCTCCTGGAGCTGGGAGCATCCAGAACAGCAACTCCTAGGGTGTATTTGGATTTTTTTAAATAGGGAAGAGTGCAATTCTTTAGGAAGAATAGGGATTAAAGAATAGAATTCAATTTAGATTTAGATTGTTCTCTTTGGGGAAAGAATAAAATCCACTTTATATTCTAATTGTGCAATTAGTTTTCAAATAAGAAACAAAGAAATTCGGGCTGCTGGCAGTCAGACCAGGTGTCATACATGTCCCTTTTTCTTGAAAGTTCAGGGTTCATCACTGGCCAGACATGAATCTTACAAATCATCTACTTTTTAAAGTTATTGGCTGGAAAATGTGCTCATGTGAGAAGGTGTGATTAAATATAGCCCATGCCCTGGGGCAATCAAGAGTACTCCTGGATGAAGGGAAAATCGAACTAATGGTGAACAAGTCCCTAGCAATTTCCTGGTACGTTGCTTAAAAACAGACATGATTTTATTTCCTTTCTGAATATCAGGATAATTGCACATTTCTGGAAGGTCTGATCCTAATAATGGAGAGTTAAATATGAGTTCAGATCAGAATTTGAAAGAAACCATAGTTCAGTGTAAGAGGCTGCAAGCTTTAATTTGGCATCTTATAGGAAAAGTATGGGAACACGAATCCAGCTATTCCTAAGATTCATTATTGTGTCCTTCTGGATTGGTATTAGACCAAGGGGCTCTTTCTGAGCTTGATTAAATTATGTCATCTATTAATTCTGTTAAGAGTAACCAAAAAAGTGTGTTATTCCTTCTAGATTTTCAGAGGGATATATAGTTTAAAATATCAAATACGTAAATATCATCACAATTAAAACCATTTCAATACAGGTAAATATAATTTTAAACCCTTGGTTTAAAAATGCTTTTCCACTAAGAAATGGTGACCACAATAACCACACAATCTGAGTCTCCAGAACCTACATAAAACATAGAGGACACTTCATTTTAACTTGGAAGATGATTTTTAAAAGAAAAATTCTATAAAAGCTAAGTGTTTGGCAGAGGCAGAATGTTCTTTGTGACTCACCTGGTCTTTATCAGAACAACCTTGACAGTGCCTGACCATGGCAGTGATATTTCTGTGAATTACCTGGCTGCCTTTTCTCTGTTCCCAGGAAAAAACATCTCAAAGGTAGTTTAAGAAACCAATATTATCAAACTTGTCATGTAAATTGAGTGGATTCTGAATATCTGGGAGTATTTTTGGTATGGAGGTTTAATCTATCACTGGTCTACTCAACTGAATTGTTGAGTAGATTACTCAACAACTGCTACTCACTTTTCAAGTAATTATATTTTCCATGGCATTTTTTTGCTCTGTAGTGGTGGACAGTTTTCCCCTACTTTTCTGATGATCATAGAGACTAATTTGCATTTTTTCACTGTGTGTGAGTTAATATTTCCAAACTAAACATGGAAAATAAATATCCATTGCTTTGCCCTGGCAGAACAGCATTCCACCCCTAAAAATATTTTTTCACATATATTTTATTTTCAGCCTCGTCAATCCTTGTTCTCAAAAATGTTTTATATTTTTGGAGGCTGCTGTTTCTCTCAAACTCTTTGAGTGCTTTGGTCACTCAACTTTTCCTTAACCATTGTCTTTTAGTAAACTGGTTCCATGCTTCATTCTCCTTGCTATTAGAAAGTTTCAATTTTGTGTCAACACTCAATTGTCTTTCCTAGCATTTCTTGCCCTGTTACAAAAATAAAAAATAGTGCTTTTTTTTTCTGGTTATTTTAAAAATATTTTTGGAGGCTGCAGTTTGTCTCAAAATATCTCATATTCAAGTACTTTGGTCACTTAACCTTTCTGTAACCATTGTCTTTTAGTAAACTGATGTCATGTTTCACACTCCTTACTGTTAGAAAATTTTAATGTTGTGTCAACACTTACCTGTCCTTCCTGGCAATTTAAGTTCATAATTGCTTGCCCTGTTAAAAAAAAGGAAAAAATACTACCTTGGGTTTTTTTGTTCATCTCAAATTCTCTCATATTCGAGTGCTTTGGTCACTTAACTTTTCCTTAACCATTGTCTTTTAGTAAATTGGTCCCATACTTCACTATCCTTACTGTTAGAAAGTTTTAATTTTGAGTCAACACTTAACTATCCTTCCAGACAATTTAAGCTCATTTCTTGCCCTGTTACAAAAGAAAAAATACTACCTTTTTTTTCTTGTTTGTTTTTTTTTTTTCCGTTACTTTTTTATATTTTTGGAGGCTGCAGTTCATCTCCAAATCTCTCGTCTTCGAGTGCTTTGGTCCCTTAACCTTTCCTAGGGGCCATCCCCAGGGTGGTGGCAGTGAAAGGCTCTTCCAGCACTGTTTCTCTGTGTCTCTCATGCTGCTGGCTCGCAGGTGCACAAAAACCCTGGCAGGAAAGATTCAAGGCTGAATGGATGTGACGTGCTGACGTCAATGAGCCAGGCTTCAAAACAGCTTTATAACCTGGAGAAAACACAGCAAGCCTATAAAAGCTGTGGGAGGAAAACCTCTCGGTGCTGCAATAATCCTTCCTCAAACACAGGCACCCCCAGCAGCCCTGCTCAGCCTCCAGCTATTCATCACACCTTCAGCCTTGGCTCTGCCCTCAAGGAAGCAGACAAAATAACTCAAAGCTCTTATTTCCTGGCTGGAAACCCTTTGGATGTGTTTTCTTGTGCTCCTCTGGGGCAATGACAGGCTCATTTTCTCTGTCAGACAAATGAGCACACAGCCCAGTTTCTGCCTTCTTTTGGATGTCCTCTGGTGTCTTTATGTCCACCCCAATCTGGTGTGACTGAGAATTTGTCACCATCTTGCACAAGGCACCTAGCTGAGACCTGGAAACCAAAGCTGTTGAGGAAGGGTGTTGCAGACCTCTTAATTCTTACCTCTGTTTTTCCTTGGACTGTGCTGTTTTACACTCATTTTAAACCTGCATCCCTGGTGCCTGTCAATAAATGGTCTGGGTTTCCCCCACACCTGGCCACAAATCCTCCTTTGTGTGGGCTGTATTGTCTGTGAGGTGAACAAGATCATTGGAGCAATCCATCTGAAATTGGGTATTCAGCAACAAAACCAACAGCAAATTTCTGTAGAACCTCTGCTTTGTAGTGTGTACCAGCACCATTGGAGGAATAAAGAATAAATTGGGGCTGGCACGCTGCTTAAGCAGAGAAGCTTAAGTCTAGGCTTAACTGAGATTACTGACCAGCCTTGGAGGAATCTGACCATTTCTCATCTCAGCCAGATTATTAAACCTCAGCTTTTAGGCTTCTCCCCCACCACTGTATGTGAATGGTGCTCTCAGTGCCACCATACCCCCATTTCATTAGCCAGGTTGTCACTTTGTGCTGCCTATCCCAGCACACCTGTATCACCCGTAGTGCTGTTCCAAATGTGTTTCTCCTCACACCTCTGTGTCCCTAAAACTTGGTTTTATGGGTTGTTTCTTCCTGGCTTGTCCATGTCTTTGGAGCTCATAACTGAGTCAGGTCTTCAACATGAACTACACACGGTCAGGAGCAACAGAAACAGCAGCTTGAGAAGGGGACAATTCCACACCAGCCTGGGTGCCTTGCACAGGGTTTGAAGTTCAGGCACAGAGGTTCATGACCTGTTGAATTTGGGTGTAACTGAGGGACCCTTCACAGGAGATGAGACCAAGCCAGCAGCTGAGGTCACATGAATTTTCAGCACAGCACCCTGCTCTCAAGATGTTGGTTCCTTTTTTGCATCCTTATTTCTGCACCTGTGTGTTCTGGACCCTATGGGATGACCTTCCCTGGGCCAGGGAATTCTATGGATGTTCCTGTGCTTCCTATCTAACACAATTACTGTACAATAGCACATTAACTTTTTCATCCCTACTTTCCAAATTGTTACATTTCCCTAATCTCCTCCTGCTTGTACTGGTAACAAAACAGAACAACTCTCAATTTTTCTTATCAAAGTCCTTTTCCCATAAAACCTTATGTTGAAATATTCAACAGCCTTAGGAAAACATGTGACTTCCCCTCCTCAATTACTGCCAAAATTTGGCTTCTCTATTTAAAATGAGACTTTTAGGCCATTTGGGGTTTATCTACAATAAGCCCACAGATGAGGTTCCTCCTTGACCCTGCAGCTGATTGTGAAACTGTCACAAGGAGAGAGTTATGCACTTCAAGAAGGCATAAATCCTGGAGTTAATCATAACCAAAGTGCAGAAGTTAGACAGGAATCAGTTAAAGGCATAAAACCAATCTAGCAGCCATTGCAGCTGCCCTTTGTGCAAATCCATCATTTGGAAAAAGATAAGCATCCAAGGAAAAACAAATGCCTCTTGCTCAAATGCACACAATTTCCAGTGCAGAGGTGGTTGCCTTGAAATCCCAGCTCTAATTTAATTTGCTTTATTCAAAACATTAATTAGAGGTGGGGGTAGAGGAGGGAAGGGTTGTTTTGATTTTTGACAGGGGTTCTGTTGGGCTTTTCTGGTATGTCTTTAGCTTGGACTTTCTTTGGGGGTATTTTGAGGTTTGTGATTTTTTTTTGCTTACAAAGTTTTCTGTCTTGCCTGACCCAACAGAGATGATCACAAGAGAAGGTTTTCCAATCCTCTAAAAATTCAACTAGATATTGGACTGCATGATCACAGAACTGGGCTCAGAGGTGATGTGCAAAATTCAAACCTGAGTTATCATTTGTCAGCTGAAATTCTAACTGTTAAACCTTCTTGACTCAGATAATTGAGTCATTTATAGGAATTTCTGTCAGAAGATTTCCTGTGGATGTTACTTAAGAGCAAGTGTAGTATGGCTTTAGACAAACAAAACTGCAGGAAACAAGTCTTGGCACAAAAATTATTTGCTGCTTGATTGAAGTGGAGGCAGTTAAAGGGGTGGGAATCCAGTTTCACAGGGAGATAAAACCTATTACCCCCTATTACCTTTATGTATTTATTTTATGTTAGGGTTTAGTGGGTTTTGGTTGGTTAATTGGGATGGGGCTTTGGGAGGTTTGGGGTTTTTTTTCTGGTGAGGTTTATTTGGCTTGGTTTTCTAATTGTGGAGAGGGACAAAAAGAGTCTGGAAGAAGAACAAGAGATCAAGAATAAAGGCTTCAACCTGTCTGCCTTATCCAGGGTGAAATCAGCTGTACTTTTGTCTTCTCTGGCATATTTTTAAAAGGTATTTTTGAAGTAGTTCAATTTGATGTAGTGCAGTGTTGCCTGGAGAGGAGGGTTGGGATCCAGTGTCCAAGGAAAATGAGCATTCCATGGAAATTTGGGTGTGGGAGCATTTCCCAGCGGGGCCCTGTGGGTGTTAGCTGCTCACACAGGATGAAAGGTCTGCAGTAGGAGATAGAGAGCAGTCCCCAGTAAGACTGATGGTCACCTCATCCTCATGGTGCACTGCATCAAAGCAATTCCTGTGAATACATCGACTTTTGTCCAGGAAAAGGGGAAACTAAAACTTGTTCGTGTTATGGAAGTGCCTGAAGCACTGAATTTCTCTGCTATTATTTTTCTTCTCTGTGCCTCTCATCCTGTCTCTGTGTTTTATTTAATTTGCTTTGACTGGAAGTTCCATATTTCTTGATGCAACTTTGTGCCTGGTACTGTTCCATGAAAAGTTTTGCTCTTCATACTTCAAGAGTTTGTGACAAAAGAAATAATTTTGTTAGAAACCCCCTGGCCAAACTGTAATTGGCACACTGCATCCCAGAGCTCTTCTGTACACGACAAGAGAATGCATATTGCTGTGCTGTGCTCCTGATGGTCCTCAACTCTAATTAAAGATGCTTTGCCATCTGTGAAACAGCTCCGGCAAGAAATGTGAAAGCAACTCCAATTGTATTATAATCACTTCTAGCCTAAATGGTTCCTTAATGCTGGCTCTTTTGTCTAATTTGGGAGTAAAATCCTCTGTGCAAAGAGTTTTGGGCTGTGGCCCTTTCTGAAATGTCTGGATTAGGGTTCTGTGCTGTTCAGGAAGTCACATTAGGTGACCACAGTGCTGCCTTCTGGCCATAGGTCCAGGTAAAGGTTTCTCATTTACCCTTTCCCTTTTCTCCTACCACATTCAAAGTGTGAAATCCAGGTATGACACTGTGCAAGGGCTCTGTCTGGAACGTATTTGTCATCCTCCTTTTTTTTTTTAATATATTTTTCAGCTACCACTTCTCAGAAACTCTCTGGAATAACAAGATGTGTAGTGGAGGTTTACTCTCCAGGAGAGTACGCTCACTGAGGTGCTACAGTTGTGTTTTATTTTGATTTGTGTTTGTTTATTTTATCTTAAAAAAAAAACCAAAATCCAACAAAACAAACAAGAAATCCCAAAACAGCTATGGTCCCCAAAACCTTGATTTTGCCTTGCCCAGGTTTGCCAGAAAGGTTTCCTTCTACCTTTGGCTTGCACTGACAATGATCTTATTTTCTGGCTGTACAATACATTGCAGGCAGAACTGAACAAGTAGATTAAAAAATTTGAAAGCACTTGTGACATCAAGGGATAGTTTAAATCACCAAGACAATTGAATAATATTTTCTGCAGAAGATAACATTGCGAAATGATTAAATCCATAGGCCGTTTTAACTGCCTTATGTCCTCTGCTTCAAAATGTTGAGGTCAAAGTACCCAAGGCCTCTGCTGCTCAAAATTTCACTTTGAATTCGCTGTCTGGGGCTATCAGGTCTCCCCTGGAAGCAGGACACAGAAAACTGTCAGTGTGAACCAAAGCTAAAACATGGAGTGCTTACAGACCTTTTTCTGTAGAGGCTGATCCAGAGCACTTGGTGCAAAGGGATGGGTGATAACCCCATGGTTATTTATGAGAAATGCTATTTTGTTTTATTTCAGAGATTGTTAGTCCTAATGGTTATTTAACTTGCTGGATTAGCAGATATCAGTTTCCCTGGATTGAAGGCACCTGAGACAGTAGTTCATGTTCACACTCAGGTGTTTATTATTTCTTATCAGTAAAACAGTCTCACTGCTGTGAGTTCAGCAGCTTTTCATTAGAAGGCACAAAATGGCCAACAATCTCTTGGTACAAGGTCTTTTAAACTAAACTATCCAGTTAAGAACTGACACTTGGATTATTTTCCCTTTTAACCCAATAACTGATCCCAAAGAGCCTGCAATGAGGGCTTTTCTGCTCAATTACAAACTGCCACCTAAACCCATGAAGTAGAAGGAAGAAGGTAAAGAACAACTTGCCTCCACCCTAAAACCTTCCTCTTGCTTCATATTTGTTTCCATATTCTAAGACCCCAAACTCTAAGTTTTCCACTGTGTGATATTACACACTTCTAACCAGCTACACACCCATAATCCCAGTGCTATCAACTAATTTTGGAAGCCTTCCCCACAGCTTCAGGTCAAATGCAGTGTTCTCTTGTGGGTCTGTGCCTTTGAGCACAGAAAGTTCAAGATTCTCACTATCCAGGATTCCAACAAGCAGATTTCTGAGCACCATTAATCCACTACCTCAAAAGTTCCCTCTTGTCCCTGAGAAAAACCAATCCAACACACATGAGAGCTGGGCAGGGGCAAGGTCAGAGCCAGAGAGACAGTGGAGAAGGCAAAAAGAGGTGGCTATTGCAGGTAGGACCAACCCATTTGGAAATATTTCACAAGCAGGGCTTGTGTCCCTGCTCTTTACTTGGCTGGAAATAAACCAAAAAAACCCAAAAAAGAGATGGTCACCAGAGTCACACCTAAGGCAAATCAGCACACATTGTGCTGATTTGAGCACTTGTAAATCTGGGTTTGGGTGGCATTTTGTAACTGGGCAGAAAAGTCTGAACTGCAGCTCTTTGGGATCAGTTATTGGGTTAAAAGGGAAAATAATCCTGTTAGCGTTCAAAAACACATAATCACAGGGGATTATATGTCGTGCTTTTTATTAAGAGCTCTGGGAATCGGGGTATATTCAACCCAAATCTGACTCCGACCATACATCCGAAATGATCATGTTTTATACTCTATCGTTACATAACTTTCATGTTAATTATTAAACTTATATTGTTCTATTGTATACATAAATTTAGCCCCTCTCTGAATTTCCAACATAGTTTTTCACTATTCTTCTTATGGTTATATAATAATTACATTTAATTACCAAACAATCATCACATCTAACAATTATATAATTTATCATACTGCTTACGCAGGTGCAGTTGATCTGGGAAAGCACAAAGCCTAACATTTTAGATTCTATCTTTAACTTTTTCCAGGGTTCCACTATCAATCCAGGTGTCAGTTCTTAATTGGATAGTTTAGTCTTAAAAGACCTTGTACCAAGAGATTGTTGGCCATTTTGTGCCTTCAAATGAAAAAAGAATTTGCTTTATGCAAATTTTTCCTGTGCCAACAAGCAAGCCATGCACCTCCCCTGTTGTCACTTCCCTGTCCATAGCATGGAGATAAAACCCTCCCCAATATCTCTGCATGGACTTAAATTAGAGTGGCAGGTTCTGTTCTGAGACAATTTCTTTTTCCCCAAGTTTTCCTGCTGACATAATAGATACCAGATAGTCCTGAAGAGGGAGAAAAAGATTGTCTTTTAGAAAGTAAATGTAATTAGAAAAGTCTGTAGAGGAAATGATCTGATGGGTTTTTCCTTGCTTTGATTCCTCTTGATTCTCTGAAAATTATTTCTTTCTGAAGCAGTTGTTAACTGGCATAGTGTTATTGTCTTACAGAAGGCTCACCAGACCTTATTTGTTATTTATGTTGCTATGACTCTGAGAGATAACATCACACCTTGTGTTACTTTGACTTGGAAAGAGATGCATTAGAGAGTTCCATTCTGTTCTTTGCAGAATAAAATAAAGTACCTCTATCCTCGCTGGAAAATCAAAACCTTTAGCACCTTCATACTAGGCTCAGCAAGCCAAAATATCAACACATACTGTGCAACAAAATTCCAGGAGGTGATTTTGGTTGGTTCCTGTAGGAATAAGTCCACAAAAACACCCTAAAGGGTGTCAGGGGCTGCATTTTCTTAGCCATTTAAGTGACTTTTCTAAAAACACTGAATATTCAACATATTTAACCATATATACACCCAGCTGTTTGTCTGTGCAATGAAAAATTAGTGTTTTGATAAGTGATAGAAGAGCCATCTATATATTTCAAACCCAAATGACAAAATAATTTGGCATATTTTCCTAGCAGGATCACATGGTATTAAAAATGTTTTATGGAGGAAACATTTTAAGCTATAAAATATTCTGTTTGTTTTTTTCTGCTTACTGAGATAACAGCAGAATGTTTTGTCTGCATAACCAGTCCTTATTAGCTGCTGGAGATGTAATATTGATTCCAACTTCTTGGAACTTCAGCTCAAAAGAGAGATAATTTATCTTTGGATAGGAAGTTTCCAAGAAAGGAAAGGGGGTTTATTGGTTTTCTTATTTTTAATTTTTTTGGGGTTGTTTGTGCTTAGAATGTACTTTAAATTAGTATAGTATACAATAGATAGTGTGTTACTTTGGATTTATTTCCATGCATATGTTTAAACCTCTTATTTAAGCTGTTGGTGCTATTAACCACCAATTAGTTGCATACAACTAATTGTCTTTATTATGGTAAGACCTCAATGTCATTTATGATTTTGTTTCACTAGATGCTATATAAACAGGCCAAGGCAATCCATGAAAACCACAGTTTCAGTATCCCACAGAACAATAAATTTTATTAAAGAAGCAGATCAACATTACATAGGGACAGCAGATTTTTTTATTTGGTTCATTTAATTTGATTTGGTTTATTTAATTTGTTTAAATATTAAGTAAATGGTACTCAGTAAAAAATGGAAGGGGATTATTTGAGTAGAAGAACAAACAATGGGAGAGATGAGAAGGGAAGCACTGGAATGAATTCAGAAGGGATAAGAGAAAGGGAAATAAGGCAAGCAGGTACTCTGAGGGCTAAAGGGAAGTATCAAAGAGAAAGTTGGGAGGAAATATATGGAATGAAAACTAGTAAAATTCCTGAACACATCATAACACCAGATATTACCAGTAGGTATTGGACTGAGGGATTTTTTATGCCATGTGAGGGATGAGACCAGCATAAAGTGATCTTGACATCAGAAATCCAGGAAGGAACTTAAATTCACTCCTCTTCCTCATGGCAGCTGAGGTCCTTGATATCTGCAGTTTTCCCTAGCAAGGGAAGCTGTGCTCATCTGAGAGCAGATCTGTTTTCTGTCACACCTCAGTGGTCACTTTCCCTGTCTCTTTAATCAAAACACTGGCCATAGCAACATGAAAATTAGATGTGTCCTTTGGCGTTGACAGTGGTTCCATTATAGCTGGTGAATATTTGGAAAAATGAGTTGTTTCCCTATCCTGCTTTTAGAGAGGAAATCTCACTCTGGAGTCTGCTCTTTCACATTGTTTCTAAATGGAGTTGAACCTGTGCCATCTGCCAGCCTTCCAGATTACTTGGGAACTTCCATGTTGCTATTTGCATAAATTGACGCATAATTTAGGTTTCATGCTCACCTTGAGGCATTTCTTCACCGATTCCAATGTGGACATAAGTTATCTCTTACTGTAGTGGCTGCACCATCATTATTCTTTTAGAGCAAAAGCCTAAAGGAAAAACAGTTAAGTACATTTCCTGTCATAAACCTGAAATCTGGAGCCACCACCTTAAAATGCAAGAAAAAGCCATTAAAAATTGCCCACAAACATGAAAGAACTGTTTTAATTTGTTGCCAAAACCAGTTTATCAGATTAAGATGGCTGACTGGCTTTCCTAATGTTTTTCTGGTCTGTGGTTTGCTGTGCAGGATGCCTTTGTGTCACTGGTTTAAGAGCCTGACCTTTAGTTTTGAGAAATAAATTTTTGTTGTTATTATTAAGAGAGCCCAAGGAAAGCAGAGCTTTTTATTCTGCTACCTTTAATGTGAAAACTCCAGTGTTTTTAGAATTCCTGGAGCAGAATTATAGAGTCTGCCCTCAGCTCCAGGTGAGGGTGTGGAGCAATGCCAAGCACTGACACAGGATGGGGGGACCATGGATTGAGGCCAGCCCTTGGGGAGAGGAATTTGGGGGTGTTGGCTGATGGGAAACCCAGCAGGAGCCAGCAATGTGCACCGGCAGCCCAGAAAGCCGACATGGCCTGGGCTGCAGCCAGAGCAGCCTGACCACAAGGCCCAGGGAGGGGATTCTGCCCCGCCTGCAGGGCTGCATCCAGCTCTGGGGTCCCTCAGGGGATGGAGCTGCTGCAGCCAGCCCAGAGGATGAGGGATGGAGCAGGTCTGCTGTGAGGAAAGGCTGATGGAATTGAGGTTGTTCAGCCTGGAGAATGGAGGACTTTGGGGAAACCCCAATGGGGCCTACAACAGAGATGGAGAGGGACTTTCTGTAAGGGCACAAGTGACAAGACAAGGTGAATGGCTTCAAACTGACAGAGAAGGTTTAGATTGGATACGAGGGAAAAAATTATTTATTGTGAGGGTGATAATGCCCTGGCACAGGTTTCCCAGAGAAGCTGTGTCTTCCTTATCCCTGACAGTGGAATGCCAGGTTGGATGGGCCTTGGAACAACCTGGGATAGTGGAAGTAGTGGAAGGTGTCCCTGCCCATGGCAGGAGGTTGGAACTTTAATGTCCTTTGAACCCAAACCATTCTGTGATTCTACGGCTTCTTCCCCAGAGATCTGGCATCTCCAGTAATTGTTTAGCTACTCCTACAATGTAGTAAAAATGAACTTTTGTTTGCAGAGGGCTCTGAGACGATGAGATAAAAGATTCTGAATAAGTACAAAGTATAATTATTAGCTAGTGTTTACCAAGGTTTTATGATTATCACATTGTCTGTGTAAACAATATTTACCTTAGAGTTGATACAGGGTGAGATCTGGGCATCCCACGCTACCTTTTTGCATTTCCACTGAATCTCACCTAGCAACATTTGAAATCTTTGTCTTCAGTTTGCTGCAGCTCAGTCCAAAACTCTGAAATGAGGTGACTTTGTTGATAAAACATTGTTTACTTAAATGTTGGAAACAGTCAGGAAAGAACCACTTGATTTCAACAGCTGCTTTTACAAGCATGTCTTGGCAAGAAGTAGTCATTTATTTAACCATCAACACAAAATTAACAAGTGAAGGTACTCTGAAAAATTTCTTTAGGTTCTCTAAAGAAACACCTATTTAAAAGGAAATATTTAAGTTTGATGTATCCATGTACTCTGTAATACACACTAAAGAAATCAATTTCTGCCTCAAATCAGCAATTCTAAGGTTTCTGAAGAGTTTTTACTGGTATTTATTTCCTCATTGCTGTTGTTATGTGACCCCAGGACAGTGGTCAGGTTATAATTACTTTGTTTGAGGATTTTTATTTGTACTTCTTGGTGTTCCAATTGTCATTGTGGATGCAACTCATGCACTTCATAGTTTAAAGGATTTATTTAAGGCAATAAATCTCAGCAGGTAACAGAGGTGCACTTTCAGCGACATGAATATTGTGATCACACGTGCACATTGACCTCTCTGTTCCAGCTCACACTCTAAGTTGTTGTTCACTGTATTTATTTAAGATTTGTGTAGTACTTTTGATGGCAATAAGAATTCAGAATACCTTTCTGCTCCTTGTCAGAATGGACGCTCAGAAATTTCTGCTTCAATGTCTGTAAATTCATTTGAGCTTCTCTATAAACTACATAAGCTGGTTTTTTACCTCATTACTTTAAGGAGAAAAAAGAGTTCTGTTTTAACTCAGCTGCACAAAGGTGAGAGAGAAAAAAAATATAAAAAGGAAAATAAAAAGGGTGATTTAAAAGCTTATAGAGTCAAAGAGAATTTGCTAGCTTTCAATATTTCACAGTACTTACCATGAAGGTCAGCATTTGTCTTCCTCTTTGTTTGAAACCTGTCCAATTTCCATTCTGATGCAGCTGCTTCAAATGCCTTTTGTTCTTATACAGGTTTGAGCAACTCCAGAATATTGTAGAGGAGAAGGGAGGGGATGAGAGGAACATCCTGACAAACCTGAAGGCCTTGTCATAGCTTGTCACAAAGCAAAAGGTGTGATGTCTTGTCAAGGCTGACCTAGAACAGAGAATAGAGTTACAGAATAAAGCAGGGATTTATTCAAAGGATCTCCTCCATGGATGCACCTTGGGCAGCACCAGAGCCCAGCCAGGGCTGCACCCAAGATGAACCAAAATGGCCCCAAAATGCACGGCCGGGCACGGGCTCTGTCCCTGGGATCAGCTCTGCTCCATTTGCACCTTGCAGTTCATTGTCCCATTCCAGCTTTAGCCCAGGCAGTCCCACCCTGCTTGTTTTTCTCTCTCCAGCCCACGGGGTTTGTGCTCCTGGGCTGAGATTTGGGTCATTTGTCCTTGGTGCCCAGCTGGAGCAGGAATTGTTTTGTCTCCCTGCTCTGTGCACAGAGCTCAGCATTCCCTCATGTGAAGCCCAGACCCACACACTAAAGCAGCACAGAATCTGAAAATACAAAATCTAAACCTGAGGCATCAGGTGTATTCCTGTGAAGGCCATCCCAAGGATGGGCAGAGCAGCATTTTCACTGGCTAGCACTGCCCAGAAGAGCTATAAATAGAAACATTTCTCTCCCTGGTGCCAGCCAGGTGCTGGATTTGTGACCATGGCATTTGCAGATCAGCTCTGCTCAAGCAGCCCCTGTGCCAAACCGTAGGCAAAAAGAGCAAGCAAGCAAGATCTCAGCACAGGGGAAGGAGAAAATGGGATGATGAATTCAGCACAGGCACAGAGTATTTGTGGCTGAAGTAAATATTTCTCCTGGGTCAGATCACTTTCTATATTCTCTGATAAATGAACTGGCATCAATGGACATATTACAAAGGCTTTATGCTTTGGTTTTACTTTATCCAGACATACAGACCAAGGAAAGATGTGTATTTTTCACTCAACCCAAGATCTATTAATCACAGCTTTGTCTGTGTAAGCTCTGAGAATCCGGGTCTAAAACACTAATAATTCCAAAAAAAGGTGTTTTCCCTTTACCACTTAAAATCTGCAATTCAATGCTCTGTCCAGGAGAAGAAAACTTCAGCAGATAACACCCAGAGCAAAGAATGCACAGCACTGGACATAGGCAGCTGACTTTGCAGCACATCTATCCTGTCTTTTATCCCACATGCTTTTACACTTCTGTCAGACACCTTCCCTAAGCTTCCCCATTTAGTGCCATCAGTGGCCACTGTGCCCATGCTCCTTCTGCTTTTCAGCTCTGACAGCCTTCACACATGACAGTGCACAGCCACCAAGTGGTGTTTGGGATTTGGGAAGGGACTAGGAAGCAGCTCTGCATCCTCTTGGAAGGAATTGCCCTGTGAAGGCTCTGCCTGCCAAGGCTTGAGTTCTGCAGCACGAGCTGCTCCTCGTTCTTGGCCCAGGGCACACACGACATTCTGCAGCTCTCTGAGTGGCCAAGGCCCAAATGCTGCTTTGTAAAGAGTGTGTTTACTTTATATGAACATAAGACATTTGAAAAAACTTCATTTTAATCAATAAGTTCAAGGTTAGCTGGATATTTTAGGGGATACAAGAATGGCTTACTTTATCCTACCTTTAAATGTTAAGGTTAGTTAGTTAGTAAAGCAAGGGCAGTGCAGAAATTAATGGAGTGTATATATAAAATGGGAATGGTGTCAGAGCCAATTTTCTTAAGCACTGTGAGTACTGCTGACGTAAAACAAAATAATATTTTTCATTCTTATGAGTGCCTGTGAACTTGTTGGAAAGTCAGAGATGAAGTTTAGGGTATTTTTGGGGGGTATGTACAAAGAATAGGTGCAGATTGTAATTTTCAGGTCCATAAATCACCACAATACTCTTGACCTGGTGAAGTTTATTGAATCTAGTGCTATCTTTCATGTAAAATACCATGCCTGTAGTCTACAGCTTTTAAGGATCTATTTTTTTCCTCCACTGTATATTGTAGAATTCTATCCTTTCCTAATATGGTGTTTGAGAGATGTTTTAAAAATAAATCATATTGACATTTGGATTTAATTATAAATTTCAAAGATAGGAACACATAGTTTATACAATATTTCAGCACAATGTTCATCTGAGCAGTACACTATGAAAACTTTTTATTAAATTTACTTTATTCAAGGAGCCCAAACACTTAGGTTTTTGGGAGTTTGTATATTGATATGGAGAGAGATCAAAACAGTTGTCAGCTGAAATCAAGAGCTGGCTCTTCTGTGCAGAAATAAACCTGTGGGATCCTCATAAGTTACTTAAGCCATGGAGTGAATGCAAATTAGCTTTTTTCCACCATATATTAGATTTTGTGAAAGGAGAACTACAGACAGTAGTTGTAACAATGCTGGACTTGAAGCCAAAAGCACAGAGGCTGGATTAGCAGTAATTAGCTATAGTTAATTAGTATATTGGCTGTGTTTCCTTCCCTGTATCTGGCATTCCAAAGCCAAGTCTGCAGGGCCAAATCCAGCCTGGTGTGGACCCTCTGGAGGGAGCCCAGTAAGGGTTTGGATGGTTTGGATCTGAAGGTGCTGATGGAGCAGCTGAGAGCTGGATTCTCCTGACGGGATAATGAAGAGAAGAGGAATCCAGGCTCTTTTCAGGGGTATGTGATGGAAGGGTAGAAGTAGCGAGCCCAATAATGTGAGAACATTGAAAGCTCCAATTTGACATAAGAAGAAACTTTTTGGGGATGGTTAGACACCACGACAGGGACCTGTAGAGGTTACAAACTCTCCATTCCTGGCAATAGACTTAACTTGACAGAACAAGGGCCTGAGGAATCTGCTGCAGCAATCTTGGAGCAGCAGGTTGGATTAGGTGGCCTCCAGGCATCCCTTTGCAGCTGCATGATTTTCTGCTTTCCAGCAAGCAATGAAAGAAAAATGAAAAGCAACAATTAACACTCAGATCATTAAGAGTTTACAAATACCAATTAGTGGGTGACATTCTATGACTTTTAACAGCCATGAATTTCTGGTTTTGCACTGAAGAGTGTGTCTCTCAAAAAGTGAGTGCTGTGGTGAGCTGGTGCTTGTCCAGGGTATCCTACAAATATTGTACAATTCCTGAAGCTCAAAACTCTTAATTCATGAAGTATATTTTTCTCACCAGCCATCAGTTAAAACATTTTGTAGCTATTTCTCCCACCTTCTCAAGCTCCTTTATACTTCAACTTTTTTCATCTCTTCACACACTGGCACTCCCTGTTTATAATGTTGCACACTCTGAGCACGCTTCTTTATGCAAAAGATTGCAATAGATTCAATAAAATTTTTCTTTAAGTCTACCAAAATGATCTATAAGACCCTTGTGTCAGATGTCCCAAAATACACTGATGTATGGGAATCCTCCAAAACTATGGTCTCCAGGGCAGCTTTAATGACTTCCTGGATGTAATCCAATGTCTTGCAGGACTCTGAAGGATATTTTGTCTTCCTAATGTTACTGCTTCAACTGTTCAGAACCTAAAATACAGATGAATAAAAATATCCAAAAGAGAGAAGAAATATGGGAATGGTGAAATAGCATACTCCATCACCGTTTTCTTGGAAGAAGCTGATGAGACTGAGGAAGTCAGAGATTGCTTGAGGCATTGAGTCAGGCAGCTGGACAGGGGGGATGTGGGACAGCTGGAAGTGCAGGTCATAATCCAGCATATGTGGAGAAAATCCATTTTTTCTATTAGCTAGTGAAATTAATCAGGATAACTGGTTTCTTTTCAGGGCTGTTTATGTTTTCCTTTAATAACTTTTGTAATGATCACACTCCTTCAAAACACAAAAAAGTAGTAGAAACACCTGCCAAGGCACCAATAAATTTCTTTCTTTCTGTTCTTTATCTTGCAATCCTTTGAAAAATCTTAACCCAGTTGAAGCCTTCTTTAATCCAAAATTTTCAGAAGAACAAATAATACCTGGGTATGTGGTGTGATGGTTTCCATTCAGTGTGATCTTCATTTTTTTCTGGTTGCTGGAAAGACAGATCAGTACAGGACAAGAGTGAAAATGAAACAAAAGAGCTGAAACCACTGTTAATATGAATATAGAGGGTGAAGGGGCAGAGCAGACTGAGTGTGCTTTGGGGGCTCTTCCAGGAAGGATGACAAATGGATACTCCTCACCCTGGCCAGCTCTTCCAAAAATTCACTACAGAATTTGGATGGGAAAGCAGGGCAAAGTTTATTTTAACTTTGGGTAGAAAAGGAGCATGAGTTCAGCTGCCAAAGCGGTGTTCTCAGGTCGTACTTGGTGCGCAGGCATTTGCAAGGTTTAGCTGCCTCCTATCTCCCTGGTCCTTGGGCAGGAATACATTGCACTGCCAAGAGCCACTCGAAAATCCATTAAATATGAGTAAAGCTGTCAAGCCCATTTCTTCCGCCTCTGTCGGTTCCGTAAGAAGCAAGAAAAACACATTTGTTTTTAAAACACTCCCTTGCTTCCTTTGTTGCTAAGATGTTTTTGCTGTAGCTGAGCAGCTCTGCTGCTGTTACAGTCCTGTGTGTTTCAGTTCCTGGAGTGGAAAACCCTGAACAGAATAATCAGGACAAAAGCTTGTAAGCCAGGTTTCAGACCCCAAAGTATTGCTTAAAGGACTTTGCATCTGCTCCATCTGGAAAACTGTGATAACTGAAGCCTTCCTTCCACTCTCCTTTTCTTTTTCTTTCTTGGTTTTTTTTCCTCCTTTTCTTTTTTTCTCCTTTTCTTTTTTTCTCCTTTTCTTTTTTTCTCCTTTTCTTTTTTTCTCCTTTTTTTTTCTCCTTTTTTCTCCTTTTTTTTCTTCCTCCTTTTTTCTTCCTCCTCTTTCCTCCTTTCTTCTAAGTTTTTCTTCTCTCTTTTGTTTTTTTATTTTTTTGTTGCTGTTGTTGTTTTCTTTTCTTTTTTTTTCTTTTTTTTCCTTTTTTCTATTTTTACTGGTTTCCTACAGCCACACTTCTTGATGTAATTCCCATGTTTAGGAATGCAAGATTCTGTTGAAGCTGCACCCTTTTCTCTCTCAAAGCACACCCACTCCTCTCCCTGATGCAGCACACACAAACTGATTTTGCACTGCTGGGATTTTGCAAGCACAAAAGAGGTGTGAGAGTAGCAGAGTTGGGACCAGGATCTTCCCCAGAGCTTCCCTAGGACAGATATTCAGTCATGGCTTCTAAAACTGTGAATTTCTGCAATTCATGGAATGCTGAGTCAACTAACGTGGCTGGTAATAACCCCAGCAGGAGCAGATTTCAATTTCTGCAGGGTTTTTGCTCCTCCATATCAGAGCAGTTACATTTCTGTATTATAGGAAACTCTTTTTTCCTTAAGACACTATTTTTTCAGAAACAGGCAAGGAGTTTTTCCCCCTCAGGAAGTTGTTTGCAGCTCTGCATTGCCAGGCCTTTGATTTGCATGGAATATCTGTTGCATGTAAATTACAGAGCAGCTGCTCGAATTCCCACTGGTTTGATTCTCTTCACATCTCGTCAAGGACAGAGGAAACACAAAATTCATTGTTAATCTAATTAAATTAATTCAATTCTAAACAGTCTAATTAAATACTTATTAGTCAAATAACAATGCTGCTAATACTTCTGGTTGCGATTATATGCAGTTAATGTACAAACAAACTCTGATATTTATCCTTTCCTTGCATGCTACCTTTACCCTTTCACTGCCCCTCTGGGTCCAAGGCTTAAAAGTTTCAGTTTGGCAAAGGTGCAGGGCTTGGCAAGTGATGAGCATCCCAAGCCCTTTACCAGGAGGAAGTTGTTTTTTATTTTTTTCCAGTTTTGATATGTGGCCATTTTAATGTTTGTCTACGTTCTGTATAGCTTGTTTTTGACTTCATTGATCTGCAGGTTTCACATTGCATTCAAATTTACCATATCTGTTCTATATGGATTGAGTACTTGTTCTTTTTTTAACCCCTAAAATAATATTTGCCCAGTCCTTTGACTGTGGCAGAGTGGTTTATAGCCCTGGAATCACCCTGGTTCCTATTGCTGGTTCTTGTCACACTTTCTTGCTGTAACTGATTCAAGATCATTTTAGCCAAAGCCCAGAGCCTTTTTCTCTGTATTTCCACCTGGGAAGACTCGTGCTCTGAGGGGAGACTCTTTCATTTTAGTATAACATTGTATATTATACTAAATGTATATAATATTTAATATAATAATCATTGCCACGCATTTCAGTGTAATATTCTGTGTGTTTGGCATGCCTGCAGGGAGAGGTGAAGGTAAAGGAGATGCCCAGGTGGCATCTGTGAAATGATACCTCATTCCTCTGAGTAATACCTCACTTCTCCCTTCTGCATGGAGATGTGAAAGTAAGGCATCCTTTATTTTTTATCTTTTTTCCCCACTTTTACTTTTTCTATGATGCTGCTGTTCATAGATTCTGTGTTGCTCCAAAAGCTATGAAGTGCTGTCTGACAGGACAGTGGACTTCAAAGGGGATTCTTCTGGACTCCTCAGGGCTTGCAAAGGAAATATTTGGGACAGATTGTAAGTTTGGGATAGCCAGAGGAGCTACCAAAATTACCATTACATTTGGAAGTAAGCTTCTTCAGTAAAAACCTTTTCAACAAAGGTACCTGTTTATGTTTATATACCTTTCAGTGTTACAGGTCCTTCACTAGGACACGACGTCCTTTCTGAAAAAAATATTTATTGTGATTATTATGATTCATTTTTATTTATGAACACAGTCAAAAGGATATGTTGTATCATGAGAGAGGTGGAAATCACCCTTCTTTTACTTAGCTTGACTCTTATACCCTCCACATTCAGGCAGGATCCAATCCACAAACCTGGCAGTGATATTTAAGTGCTGTCATGTTGGGCCAGCCCAGCCCAAGCACTTGTGCCTTGCAATTAGAAAAGTGCATTTTTACCCTGTTTCTACCTGACTTCTTTTTAATGTTTTAAATTTAGGCTTTTAAGCTATATGCTGTCATAATGACTGCAGCCTGGAAAGTAGCAGCATTTCACCTGGTTTCTTCCAGGTGCTGGAAAACTCATGCAGCTTTCTTAGTCCACTGTGTTTTTGGAGAACTTTGAAATGAGAATTGTCTAAGAATGCCTCCAAAAATGATTCTTTTTATGAAATATATTTATCAGGGGCCTGGAAATGTCTTCTCTTGAGGAATAAGTCAAGCAGCTGAGAGGGAATTTTGTGAAGTGAAGAAGTGTCTGTAAATTTGGTGCCATGACTCAATAGAAAAAGATGGACCTGCTGAGGGATTTCAGGGTAAAAAAGTAATTTATAAGATTGAATTAATAACATATTTCATGTTTTGATACTAATGCAGCTAGAGAAAGGATGGAAAATTCGGAAAATGGTGTGCATGTTCAAATCAGTCCTACTTATCTTTTATTAGCAGTGTGAGACTGGCATGTGACAAGTTATGAGTTATTAGAGGGCACTGAAAGACCTTTAAAATGGTAACTTCAAACAGTCTCTTTTCTCTTTGGTTATCAGCCCATTTAGGTGTTTTATAAATAGCAAAGATAGATTGTCAGATACTTTCAATAGGAAAGAGCAGGGGCAGCACAAGGAAGTAATAAGTTATATGAGATACCAATCATATTTCCATCAACAGAAAATGACTCATGATTCATAAAAGCCTCCTTTATACTAGAATACATTGTTTAGAATTTTGTTTAAAAATTAAACAGAATGTCTAGCATTTCAGCAGCTTTAACTTGCTGGCTTGATTTCTGATGGACATTGTATAAATAAAACATGTATTTCAAAGCTTGAATTCTCCTCAGAAGGAGCCCATGGGCAGTTTTGCTGGGATATTGTTTTTCAGTGCAATCATATTAATTTGCCACCTGAACAAGGCTTTTGCAAGCAAAGCAATGAGTAAGAAGTGTGCTTTGAGCTGGCAAGTCAGAAAGAGGCACCTTGTGAAAACAAACATGCAAAAGACAAAGCTCTCTGTAAAATGCAAAGCTAAATTGATGCCAAGATTGCTGTTCTGAATAGCAGTGTAGAGCAGCACAGTGAGATTTCAGTCAATTCACCACCTGTGAGTAATCCTCTAAATAAAGGTGTAAATTTCACAGTAAATCCTTCTGCAGGCTTTCTAAGCCCTGAGCATTAACAGGAAAACAGACAGTGCACAATTCAGTGCGCTCTGTGGGGAAGAAGGAAGGGTAGAAGATAATCCCTCTGCCACTTTCTTGTCACACAGGCTACTTGCACTTATCTGCATAGAAGAACCAGTTTCTTTTCTGCTGAATTTACCTCCAGAATCCTGAGTGCATCACAGGCACTGGAGGGCAGGCCTTTGTCACCGTCATATTTTCTGAAAAATCCACTTGCCCAGGATTCTTCTCCTGGGAAGCTGAAAAGCCACAATATTATCTCATTTACTTCTCCTGTGTTTTGCTGCTTTGGAATGTGGTTGGAGATTGTTTATCCAACAGGTGAATTGTTTTTACTTATTGGTCAACTAAGGCCCAGCTGTGTTGAGGCTCTGGAGAGAGTCGTGATTTTTTCATTAGTATCTTTTAGCCTTGTGTCTGTATCCTTTATCTCTTCTTTAGTATAGTTTAGTATAGCATTTTCTATATAATATAATATAATAAAATAATAAATTAGCCTTCTAAGAACATGGAGTCAGATTCTCAATTCCCTTCTCCACCTAGGGAACCCAAAAATACCACAGGCCTTAACCCAGACACTGGAGAAAAGGAAAGTCCTGTCTGGAAAAGCCTTCCATCCCTCTATTACTAAATTCTTCTGTCAGGGGTGGAGGCTCACAGTGCTTTAGGAGCAGCAGAGCCAGGCTGGAGCCAAGAGAGGCAGAAGGTGGGCACATCATGCAGGGATTGATGACAGACTGCTTCAGTGCAGTGACAAAAGAGCACACCCTAGTGACATTTCTCTATTTGACATATGTATGGATATGTGAGAATATTATAAGCAGGGTGCCCTGTGGCAGGAAGGAATGATGGATCTGACTCCATGTTTTCAGAAGGCTAATTTATTATTCTATGATATTATGTTATATTGAACAAAACTAAACTATACTAAATAATACCGAAAGGATACTTACAGAAGTCTAAAAAGATAATAATGAAAACTTGTGACTCTTTCCAGAGTCCTGACACAGCTTGGCCTTGACTGGCCAATAAGTCAAAATAATTCACATGAAACCAATGAAACACTCTCCAACCACATTCCAAAGGAGCAAACACAGGAGAAGCAAATCAGATCATTATTGTTTTCCTTTTTCTCTGAGGCTTCTTGGCTTCCCAGGAGGAAAATCCTGGGTGAAGGAATTTTTCCAGAAAATATAACTGTGACATATGAGTGCTTCAACATTTGCTTTTTACAGTTTGATTTAGCCAGAACAAAGCATAAAGCCGCTTTATCTCCCAGCTTTAGTAATTGCTCTGTGTGGCCACATTTCTCTTCAAAGAGAAAAGCAAGGCACAACTTTCCAAGGATATTTTCTGGGAATCGCAGCGAGGAACCTCAGAGAAATAAAAAACAATTCTTGTCTCAATTGCTGCTCCTCTTGTTGTGCACAAGTGGAATACATTGTAGAAGATTGTTTACCTGAAGAGAATTAGTAATTAGATTCTGGTGTCAGTGTTTTGATTCACTGACCAATTGAATGCATGTGTGTGTGTCAGGACTGTCGGCTCACAGTCGCGAGGTTCTGTTCAGTGGAGTGCTTGTGCAAATTCAGTGTAATGTAGTGTAATATAGTTACAAAAGTTATAGTTATAATTACAAAAAAGTAATTAATTAGCCTTTGGATATCAAGAGAGTCGTCCTTGTCACTCCTCCCCTCGTTTGGGGTCACCTTGTTTCTGATATCTGTACCCATAGCAGGTACCCTGGCCAGGTGGCTCCTTCTGCTCACCTCAGCTCTCATCCCTGCTCACGTGCCAGTGCTCAGGCTCCCCCAGACAAATGTCTGCATGCTGGTAATGAGCATGAGCTTCCCCCTGAAGGCAGGCCAAGCCCTGAGTGCCAGGGTAAGCCTTTGAGGGAGCCCCAACTGTGCCAGGAAACGTGCCAGGAGCAGGGAGGTGGGGATGACTGTGGCCCAGCTCTCAGCCTGTGGCCTGGCCTTATTCTGTTTACTGGAATAGACAGAGCACACAGCCAAGGAGGTCAGGAAGAGAGCACAGCACTGAATGTTTTCAGCACACTGGGGACATTTGCCCTGCTGGCCTTGGCAATGGTTTCTCATGCACCACTTCTGTGCATATGTTCCTTCCCTTCCCTGTCTTGCCTTCCCCTCCTTCCCCTGCCTGCTTCCACCTTTTCATGGGATGTCAGACGGTGCAGCAAAGAGCCTGCAATTATATTTCATCTTTATTGGGTCCTGTAATGATCCAAATAATTGCTTGAGTTTTAATCTGCTTTATGCAGGCTTAACACTTCTGGTCACACTTGGAGAGGAGGACTAAGGCTCTACCACCCTTAAAAAAAAAAACAACACATATTCCCAGGAATATCCAGGACTGCAAAAGGCTGCTTGCTGCCCTGCCAAGGAGCCTGCAATTGCAATAGGGTCTGTACTGCTGTGAACTTCTGCAGAAATCACAGCATTTGATTTTGGGGTTGGTTTGGTTCCAAGGGAATACAGAGCTCTAACCCAGGCCACCCTGTGCTGCACACCACTGACTTTCCCACCCGTGCTCCCTCTGGGGTGCAAACACAAGTTGTGGGCAAAAGGAACCTTGTAAAGGGGAGTAAATATTATCCCAAATAATAATACTAGCAGTGAGTAGTTTCTCCAGTTAATGTGGCAGCAGTGTGAGTGGTTACATCATCAGAGAAAAGGCAGTGGTAGAAAGGATGAGTCCACTATATGGATGATTAAGGTGAATTCTCTCTGGTTTATATAGGTGAGTTAACAAAGTGAATAAAAAATGCTCCCTCAGTGATCTATGAGTTCATGCCCTGCTGCCTTCCAGCAAGGCAAGAGCTCCTCAGTGCCTGAAGGACTTTTTTTTTTTAAATACAGTACAGGCTGTGTAATCACTGAAGTGTTTGAAAACTTCCCCAACACTAATTTTATCTGTTTGTAATGGTGGAAACCTGGTGGAGCAGTGAGAATTGCTTTCAGGGTTTCCTGAGAAAAACCTTAACAGCTGAGAATGCAGCTTGATTTGGGCCAGCAATCCTCTGGGCACAGAGTGGTTAAACCATGAGCATCAATTAGAGGAACTTCAATTAGTGAAGGGTGTGCATGTTTGGAGCTTATTTCACTTCTTTTCACAGCTTACAGAAAGATTAACTAAAAAAGGAGTGATCTTCTTAAGAGAATGTAATGCTGACTTGTCTATACCAGTAAAAACTCGAGGCCAGGGATCTGAAAAGGCAGAAAACATCCCCAAAACCATGGATATAAAACTGTGCAAGAGGGAGGAGGAGTGCAGCTCCAGACTCCAGCACAGGAGAGCTGACTCTGCTTTTACAGTGAGATCAAGGACAAATTGTCTACTGGCTTTGAATCAAACACTGGCTCAAAACTAAGATAATGGGAAAATTTCCTTTTTATTTGACTTTATTTTTTTTAAAGTGTTTTTTATCTTGCTCATTTAAAAAGTCTGTGCCTCTGTTCTAAGAAGGGTTTTTTTCCAGGATCAGAGATATCTTGCATTCCTCAAGTGCAATTCACTCCCTATAAAACTCTCTGTGTTCCATATCAACCATTAATGTTTCCAGACTGTAAACCTGACAGGTTTAACAGATTTATTCTTGTTTTCTATTAATGTGAGGCTAAGACTGTGAGGTTAACATTTAGCATGCTGTGGAGACTGAGCAGCTCGTTCTGTGTCCATGATTTTGTTCCTTGATGAAACTAAACTGGCAAAATAAACCAGGAAAAGCAATTCTTTCCTGAAGTGACTGAGGTCTAAACAGTTGTGGTTTTGACAATCAATGCAAGAAATAAAGATAGAAAATATAAAATATATTAATATTTATTAAATTTGGGGGGGTTGTGTTTTTTTTTTTTTTTAAGTGGCATGTAACAAACTTTAGTGCTGACTGGGGACAAATTAAATCCTTTTCCTTTGCCTGATGAGAAGCTCTGGTTGTACCTATTTAGACATTAGCTAAACTTCCCTTGAACAACAAAGGGAGTATTTTGTTTGCATGTTTAATTTCTGCTTAGTAATCAAGCCTGTTTTAAGTATTTACAGGAAGCTGTGTTTTGATTCTCAGCAGATAAACAAGCTGGGCTTTTATATAAAGCTTATGTCTATAAAGCAAACAAAACATGTGATTCACTGTTCCAGTGTGGGAAAAATATAACTTACTATGAAAAAAATCACACTAAGGGATTGATTTATTTATTTATTTATTTATCTATTTTATTTAAATTGTAGACTCATATAATAATTTGGATTAGGAGGGACCTCAAAGATCAGCTGGTTCCAACACCCCTGTGGTAGGCAGGGAGACCAGGATGCTCAACAAACATGCAAATGAACCTATAATTAGAAATAAATTTTCTATAACACAAAAAAATGAACACTGAAAATCTCCCAAAAGTGATTCTTTTTCTCCTTCTTTTCCACCAGCTGGGAGAAAACAAAACAAAAAAAAAAAAGAGAGGAGAATATTCAGGCAACTGCACCCTTGTATTAGGGCAGGTTCTGGTTTACCTGTATTGAACAGTTCATTGTCCTTTCAGTTTCTGCTGTGCTTTTCTCATTTACATAGATTTCAGTAGTTTTACTACTTTTGTAGCTAACTTATGGGTTATTCATCATAACTATTAGCTTTCATGGGGTCTCTGCCCTCAGTTTAATGCATATACTAAAATTGGTTTACTGCAATTTCTAAGTGTCCATGAGAATTCGACAATTTTTAAGTAGCAGCACCAGTGTTTTGTTGATTAATAAATGTCATTTTTGGTTTGAATGGCACCTGGAAGTAACTCTGCACTAAGAAACTGCTCTTGCTATCTGCATTTTGTATCAGCTGAAAAGCTGACACAAGATTCATCTCACTTCCAGGAGTTATTATAAACACATCCTTTGTGGAAGAGATTGAAATATTTTGAATTAACATGTGAAATATTAAGTGGAGAAATATTAACAAGTTAGTAGATGATTCTTTACTCTTACAGATGTATGAAATATGAAGTACATATGTGAAGATGCTCAAAAAAAAAATCTTAGTTTTGTGTGCAACGTTAGAGCAGAGCCACAGGGAAAGAACTTTATTTCATCTTTTTCTCTCATATAAACTGGCAGCACTTTTAAAACAGCTCTTTCACGTCAGCTCTGTACATAATTGTTCTGTTTTGGCTGGCAAGTATTATTTGCTGAAATACCACTTCTTATCTTCCATCTCTTTGCTGGCTCTTGTCCACTTTACAGCTACTCCTCTGCATCTTCTGACTCGCTGGCTTCTTTGAGAGATGATTTATAGGGCTGCAGATTGTCTTGTATGCTGGCTGCTTTGGGGATTTTGTGTTTTGCTTGTTTGGGTTTTTTTTAAGTGGACGTCCCACTGTTGTTTTAGAAAGGAGCATTCAGACTTCTTGGGAGTAACTGTGAAGGTGGCTTGCAGTGTGTTATAACTATATGAAGGAATAACATTATTTAGTTCATAGACATAATTCTTAAGACATTAATAAAGATTTTCTTTTTATGTGACAGAAAACTTTCCATGCTTACGTTTCAAGCTCAATCCCTTGCTGTTTTCATTGCTGCCATTCTGTAATTGTTCAATGACTCTAAGAACAAGAAATATTTCCTACTTTCTTTTGCAGGAAATGATACAGAACACTGTCTCCATGAGGACAGTAAGGGATTGTAGTAATTTTTCTTCTTTATTTTAAAAAAGCTGGTTTTAATAACAACCTGGAATTACCCATGTATAGTCCATCAAGGCTTTTATGATCTTCAAAACAGGGAATGCTTTTTGTTCCAGTGACTTTTGTGAAGTCACATACCAGAGTGATGAGCATAAGAAACCCTAGAGAGACAGGAAGTCAGATGTCCTATAAGGCTAAATTCTTTTCTTCTCTGGGCTGACTTTTTCTGTAGAGCATACCACGATGTGGCATCAGCTCCAACTCTCACTTTTAAGAGGAAGCAGAAATTTGTAAAGAGCATTTACATTCTCTAGAAAAATCACTTTGCTTAAGATTTTTCTCTTAGGAAGCTGAGAAGTTTCAGAGTAAAGGAAAACAATTCTTATTTTATTTGCTTCTCTTCTGTTTTACTCATGTGAAATGTGTTTGGAGATTGTTTACCCACAAGTAATTGTCTGATTGGATTCTGGTGTGAGTTGTTTTAACTCTGGCCAATCAGGGCCAAGCTGTGTCAAGACTCTGGAAAGAGTCACAAGTTTTCATTATTATCTTTTTAGCCTTCTGTAAGTATCCTTTCTGTATTCTTTAGTATAGTGAGTATAGTAGTCTTTAATATACTATAGTATCATAAAGTAATAAATTAGCCTTCTAAAAGCATAAAGTCAAATGCATCATTCCTACCTTCGCTGGGGCATTCCCTACAAATACAACAGAAATTATTATCATTTCAGGCTGTATAATTCTAGTCCCTTGTTCTAATTTCAGGTTTTACATGTGTTGTTAAGCTCAACAAGGCAATTTCTGTTGTGAGACCTAAGTACAGCTTGATCAGGGAGCATTAGGAAACATGATGATGGTTATTTGGTTAGCCACCAATTTCCTTTCTCATGCTCTCAGTCTCAGATTACTGAGCTTTCATCTGGCATTCTCAGACATGCTCACTAATTGTCCTGCAGCAGACAAGTGAAGAGCACGTTTTACAAGTCATGTGTGGGACATACTAACTAATGTCAACTCATATGTTGCCAGGATACAGATCTTATTTGTGTTTAGGATTATTTAATTAACTTCTTAATTGTAAAGAACAGAGAATTGAAGCATGCAGTCTAAAGTCCAGTCAATGCAGAAACTCAATAGACTGCAATGAATTTTGGCTCACACACGCATTGCTCTGGTCATCAACTATATCGTGGTTGTAACATAAGAGATGAGAATTAAAAGGAGCTTGGATGCAGTTGGAGGAGGCTGAGTGGAGGGGGAGGATGTTGTTAGGAATACCAGAATAATGGAAATGCATTTGTAGAGAATTGTTCAACATGTGTCATGCAGATTAAAGCAATGTTGAACAGCTGCTCAAGTGAATGTTGTCAGTCTTCCCAAACGGGCTAAGCACGAAGGGTCTTTGGAAAAACTAAATGTGGTAATGGGATCTCCAAAGCCTTTTTATGGATTTTTGGGATGCAAATTGCAGGAAATATTAAATGTTTGATACGCTCAATGCTCAGTGATCTCTCAAGAGACAGAAGGAGGTACAGAAGTTGGAAAGGTAATGTCTGAAAGTGAGTCATGGCTCCCTCTCTGTAAACTTGTACAAACACATAGTGTGGAAGGGCAGCTGATGTTTGAGTTCATGGAGGAAGGTGGCTGCGGCTGAGGCCTCTGCAACCCAAAGATGTTGATCCAGAAAGAGCCCCTCTCTCATTTGCCGTCAACTTCCATCCAAGAGGAGAAATGGAAATGAAAAAATACAACAGAATTGTCAGATTTAAGGGAAAGCAACTGAAACCTGAGTGCATAATCAAGCTGCATTAGGCTCCTTGTGCAACATAAGATGGGGCTGTCAGTTGTTCTTCAAACTCATTTAGCGGTACAGAAAGTCCACAAAACCTTAAATGTGTTCTGTCTGCTCTAATGTCCTCTCATGCAACTTTAGACTAGCTGGAAATAACCATAATCGTGTATCCTTTACTCTAGCTGTGTTTGCCAGACCAGGTTTGTGGTGAAATGAGATGCTTTAATGCAAAAAATCTATTTTTGGCATTGCCTTAAGTAAGAAGAAAGGATCAAAATATTAAAAGTCATTGAGTAAATGAACAGTGAACCGATGACCCAGTTCAAGTATGTGGTGGAAGACCATTTTAATAGAGGTGAAAGAATCTGAAAAAAGACTTTTCCCACACAGCGATGTGGAAATAGTGGTCCAAGCATCTATATACACATATTTGTAGGCTGAACACCACTCCAGAATTGTGATCTCACACCGAATCCCTTTTGAACTGTCATGAAAGGGAGGCTCAGATGCTCTGCAGTGATGATGTGATGGATTTTATTCACAGACTAACAGACTTAAGGTGCTTCGTGCACCAGAGCTCAGGCAAAAAATCCTCAGGATGTTTATTGAGTGTTATTTACCAGCCTTGGTTTATAACATTATTAAATCCATTTAATTCACTGGATTTTTTTGAGATTATGTGCTGTGGAAATACTAAGGTATTTCAAAAAGATTTCTTTTACTTCAGTACAATCTGTCCCTAGCTCAGCCTTTACAGATTTTTATGTGGTAGTTACCTTACAGCCCATTAGTTCTTCAGAAAAGCTGATCCAGGTTTTGTAATCTTTTTTTTTTTCCCCAGATGATTTTTAACAAGCCAGAAATTTCTCTAAAATCTCTTTCTTGACTCATTATTTCCTGGCAATTCTAAGATGATTCTTTGTTTTCTCTTCCAAGATTCCGGAATGCCATAATATTTCTCATTCAGTTTTTGAGGAAGAGTTGCCTGCTTGTCATGTAAAAGTTTCAGTTCAAGTCCAGTTCCAAAAATTGATAATAACTTTATTTAATATTTTAGCACACCAGTGTTTCACCTAAAACAATCTATCCAGTGTTTTTGTAACAGTGATGGTAAGGAGATTTTAGGGAAGTAAGGTGTGTGAGGATATATTGCCTCCCTTTCTACAATTGGCTTCTCTTAAAAGAAAAAGAAAAGAAAAGAATATTTCTTCATACAGTGCTGCCTTGTGCAGTTATCCCCCACTAACTGGAATAATATATTTTTAATAAAATGTTTTAGAAGAGCGCCAAGTCATTCCTGAAAGCCAGCTCCTGTCTGAAGCTCTCTTTTCACCTGTTTGTTGCCCTTCTGAACTCTTTGGGATATTGAATAACTTCTGTTTTGTTTAATTCTCTGTGAGTGGTGCCTAACATACTGTAAGTATTAACATCAGGACACAGGAATGAACCTGAAGCACAGCATGTCCAAGACACACATTTTAATTTAATCACACGTCCCTAAAAACTTTTCTCTCACCCACTGCTTCAAGCAATTATGGCCATCTCTGGTCTGTAACACACATCTCACTGTAAATTCTTAAGTCTACAGGCATTGGACTCAGTGTCTTAGATTAAATCAGGAAAACTGGCCTTGTTCACTATCAAATAAAACACAAAGTCCCGAATCCAAGATGTTTTACCATGTTATTTTGCCAGTAAAATAAAAGTGCAGTTTTTTCTCATGGATCAACACAAGGGGAGAGGTGTTAATCTTTGCTGTAAAGGTCATTTACAATATGGAAATGCTGCACATGAATAGGTTTCAGCTTCTTTTTCCCTGGGCTTTGGCTTTGAAACTCCAAATTATAAGATATTGAAAAGAACTCTGGAACTTTAAAAAATCCTCAGAGAAATGCACTGTCTTAAAACCAAACCCAATACAAAATGTTCTGCTTCTCACAATCTCTTCTTTACAAAAAAAAAAAAAAATCCTCTGGAAAAATCAAAAAGAAAATACTTTCCTCTACCCATTTCAGGCTACAAACTCCACAACCCTCTTGCGTTTTATTTTGGTTAGCAGCTTGGACTGCCTTACTGCATAACTAACCTGAACAAATATTGTGCCTTAGATCATTTCAAGGGAGCAAATTCCAAAACAAGCAAAGAAACAATAGACAACATTTTTTTTTTTTCACAAGGAAAAGAAGTAGGTAATTAATTATCCACCTAAGGAGGAGAGCTAATCATTTATGCGTGTTTTTTTGATTAACCATAGTACAATTTATATCGATTTTTAAGTCGGGAAGGATAAAATAAACCATACACAGTAGTTTTGAGCTACCTTTAGCCCTACTGTGCTGTGCACACAGTGTAATAATATCCTTACCAAAACAAGGAGTGGTTTATGCAGCCCCATGCTGCATGGGAACCCTGCAAATACAGGAATTTCACATAATGTACAAGTGTACAATAGAGGGTATTACATACTTTTTGCTACTTTTACTACCAGGAACAAAGTTTTGTGGTCAGTGAAAATATTCATCTCTAGCCCTGGTGCTGGTGTTGAGCAATATTGAATTTTAGAAGACTGCTTGGAGTCCAGACCCTCTCCTATCTCTGCAAAGCCAGGAGGAGGGAGGGTGACGGCAGCACTTCCAGCGTGGGGATTCTCTCTGATTCCTCCTGAGGCTCCCCAGACATAACCACAGCAAATACCTCTGGGTTTCATACCTCCTTTGAGAGGGAAGGGAAATAAAAGGTCCTGTGGCAACCCAAAATCTGATTAACTTTGGCTGTGGTGGGCAGCTTCCCTGGTAGCTCTGAGGCGCAGCTCCTCCTCTGAAGGAGAAGGGAAAGGTGTCTTCCCTGGATACGCTGTCTGCATCCACTGCAGCTTTTTCCCAGCCTGGGACTGGATATGCCTATGTGTTTCTTGTGTGTGGTGGCTGTTTTTAGGAGTTTTTTTGTCACTTTTTACATTTTTGAGAGCTTTTCTGGGAAGCTTGAGTGTTTTTTGAGGGGATAAAAGAACTCTGTGAGGATAAATCGGAAGGTTTGCTAATCAGACTTGGTGACTGGCGAAGAACACATTCAGGACTTGGTAACTCTCTTGGTGTCATTTTTGAGCATGTACTGTCTGTGGCTAAGAAATGAGAGCAGTGCTCTTTGTTAATCTGTCATATTGTCCCTTAAACATCTAACTAAAAACCAGAGGTTTACAAGAACAAGGTATGGTCATCTCTAAGGGAACATACCTAAGAAACCAATGGCCTGAGGAGCAGGATTGGATCCACTTTTTGGGGGGGTTCAAGCTTCATGCACCCCAGCAATGCCTCAGGTTTTAGCTTTTCTATTTTTCACATTCTGTGCTGCTTTAGTGTGCAGTTCTGAACTTCATATTAGGGGATGGTGAGCTCTGTGCACAGAGCAGGGAGACAAAACAATTCCTGCTCTAGCAGGAGAGGGATTTAGAAATCCTCTTCATTCCACGAACAGCAGGGTGGCACAAAGGTCTGAAAATCCTGTTACTTGTTCAGCTTTCTTGCAATGGATCTCAATGCCTCATTTTGGGCTTCCTATTCCTGCTGATGTTGCCTCCATTTCTCACCTTGATACCTTCATTATTTTTACTGAGCAGCTGTTTCTTTTTATCCTTCACTTGACTATTTTGACTGATAGTTAAATGAAAGCAGCTCTGCTGCTGCAGCTGAAGAACAGACCACTGCTTTTCCCAAGGGAATGTTCTCTTCCCATGAGTGCAACAAGATGCTTCTGAGTAAAACCTCCAGATAAGTGATGCCTTTTTAATTTGACACAACTTTACATTATGCTCTCCTAACACCTTGCAGCATGCCACTCTTCTGTCTTCCTCTTCCTCACTCCAATGATCTGCCTCCTGTGAATTTTTGTCATTTACAGTATTCCTTATCCTGACAGTAGGAATGAGATCTCACGGAGCAGGAACATGGCAGACAGATCTTTGAGTGTCAAAGTGTTGTTTTTATTTTCTTTTATTTTCTTTTTTTTTTCCTGGTGGTTTTTCCTTTAGATGTCTGTTTCTAGCACTACACAAGGACAAATTTGCTCCAAGGCACTCACTTAAACTCTGCTGTGTTTCCTAATGCTTCAGTCTTTGACTTTGCATCCTTAACATTTTGTAACGTCAGTTCTAATAACTATTGATAACTAACTAACTAACTAGTTCTAATAACTATTGGTAACTAATATCAATTTATGTATTCAAACAATAAGAAATAGAAGATGTTTTCAAAACGAAAGGTGGGTTTGGAGTTGTTTTTAAAGGTGAGTGTATAGTTTCCATGTGTGCACTTGCTGGAACACATGTTGTTCTTGTCTTCCTGTAAATTCACACAGAGCTCAGCCTGATGATCTGTTATTCCATTTAATGCCTTTATCCCTTCCATATGCCAGAATGGTCTGATTACTGTAAATATGGACACCTGTTCCAAATTATTTCTAATGGCCTTAATTAGGCCTATTTCAAACTTTAATTATTATTTTGCAGCCTTTCTTTAGAATCAGATTCTGGACACACATTTTTCAGAAGTTGCAGGGATTGCAAACAAAGTTCCATGCACTCACAACTGCTGTGGCAGCTGTAAACAATATGCACTACTCCCATAACATTCTTCAAATTGCAATAAATTTGTTTCTCTGCCTGCCTTAGTGATTCAAGTGCTTGAAGTTAAAATTTTAAAGCAACCACCTCTTCTTAAATTATAGGTATAAATTGGTTTAATAACTACCTTCTTAAAGGTCAAAGAGTGCAGCCAAAACCAGCAAATCTGTTCACTAAAGGGAAGCATGTAAACACCAATATAAACTGTTAAAACACATTATCAGCTATTCTCTTAAGTAGTTAGTTGGGGGTTTTTTATTTCCTTTAAAAACACCAGGCAGAAAAATCATCCAGTCTACTTTTCACAGGTAGTCATGTTCAAGACAGGGGGAACATCTTCAAACAGCTGTGAAATCCATAAATGCTGACAGAAAAGAGGATTATTTTAGCATTGGTCATTCATTTAGTCAGCCTGACCTTGCTGTTGAGCACAGCTTCCTTCTCAGAGCAAATTTGGAATGGAAATCATGGAGATGTTGCTCTGCTTATCCCTTCAGCTGAAAGGAAAGCTGTAAAGTATTGAATTATTGCCTCTTCTGTCATGGATCTGCTGCTCCCTGCTCAGCAATCGCTGCACAGACTGTGGAAACTCAACTTTCAACCCCTCAAATGCTGGAGAGCTGCTGTGCCAGGAAGGGACAGGGTAACACCAGCAGGCCTTTATGGTCTTTCCATCCCTCTTTATGTTCCTCTGGTTCCCTGTGTCCATCCCTGCTGGTGAGGGAGAAAAGGAGGCTGGGATCACAGCACAGCCCTTACCTCAGGCATCAGGAATGTGCCTTTCCAAGTTCAGCCAAGTATGAGCTACCAAGACACAACACCCTTTTAAACTGACAACCTTAGGCCAGCAGCACCTTATTCCACAGCAGTGCTCAACGAATACAGACCTGCTCCTTCTTGAAAAAAATAATACCTCAGAGCCACTGAGGCTTTGTGACAGTGATAGAGCCAACAGTATTTTCATCTGTACCCCTTGTTAAACCCCCATAATTGTATTAAATGTTTCTTCTTGTTTACACTAGTCCATAACCTTCTTCAGCTATGTGACAGAGCTCTTTCTCTTAAGCTCACTGACCAGGAGGAATTCTTGGGAGTGAAGATGACCATGGGGTCATCATGGGTGACCATGGCAACCTTCATGTGCTGAAGGTCCCTAATTTATTACTTCCTCTTGATCATCACTGTTTAGCACTCAAAAATAGGTTGCAGATATTTCCAATCCAAATAACTACTTGGTAAGCAAGTTATTCTACTGGACTTGAGTTCATTTCACTTGCAAAATTCTGAAAGTAACCTTGCAACCAAGAATTTTCTTTTTTTTTTTTTCTTTTTAGGATGTGGAATTGCAGTAACTTTTCAAAACATTGCAGAAAAGTTACTACTGAGAAATCTGCTTGAGAGTTAAAACACCCTATGGTTATATACATTTGGTGTAAGTCATGGCCAGCATCAGCTTGGGGGCAGCAGTAATCACTGGCGGAGTACTGAGTGTGGTTGTATTTTTGCTAGTTTTGCTTAGTCTTCTGGGTCTTAATACCTTTAAAATGAATACGTGGTGCTTTCCAATAAAGAGCAGTTTCCCTGTAGCATTTGCTACATTTTGCATATATTTAGTCTTATTTGAGACAAGGTGGACAAGTTAAAGAGCCTTTTGTTCAGAGCATATGGTGATTTAAGCCTCTGCATTCCAGGACTTGTGCATCTTCTTTACTATTCCTTACCTATCATACTATTCCTTCCTTACCTTCCTATTACTAAAGGCACAGTGTCCTTTAGTTTGTAAATTGGGAATACCTTTCCATTTTTATCTGATATCTGTCACTTTGGTTTTTTGAGCTTTAAAGAATATATGCTACACATAGGATTTTTATAACCATGGTATTTTTAACCTTAGATCACAGAGAATTCTTAAAAGCAAATATTTCCTCTGTGCCTTACAGCTAAAAAATGCCTAAAAATGCCAGTAAACTATTCCATCTTTAAGGTTTTACCCAATGCTGACAGCAATTACAGTGTTGCTGTCAGGTGTGTGCCAGGACTTGGTGCGCTCAGACAAATTTCAGCTCTGCTGTCACTGGAGATATTTAATTTCAGATTTTGCTGCTGTTGTTGTTTCACTGAGGGTGACACAGCTGACCAGGTTATGTTTTTCGTGGTAATTTGACTAAATAAATACGAGATCAAAGCCTTTTGCTGCCTTCTCGAGATGCTGGTAAATCAGAGCAGGAGCAGGGAGTGGAACAGATGGGAGCTCTCACTCGCCTGGCAGGTGAGTGGTTCCTCCGCAGGTGGAATCCTGCCAGCTCAGCTCTGTGGCACTGCAGCACAATGGAGTGTAAAGGGCAGAGTGTGGACCCCTGCCAGCCTGCCTTCCTGGGAAAACAATGAGGAGGAATAACCTGCTCGTGCTCCAGAAAATAAAGTGATCTGCTACAGAGGGAAGGATGTCAGAAAAAAATATCTGAAGGTGTCAGAGCCACTGAGAAACAATGTGATGCACTGTTTCTACTAAGACTTACACTGAGAGATATTTGACTATGCTGTGTCGAATTATTATCTTGCTAAATGGATATTTTTTTCCAGATAATAATGTTTCACAGAAAATCCATCCTGTTTGGTGAAGAAAAAGTAAGGTTTCTTGTAAATACATTGGTTTTATGGAGAGTATTTTCATTTTAAGTTCTCTCTGGTTTTATTTTAAATTTTATGGAGTAAAAACAAATCTCTGTGTGGGTTTGTTTCCCACAAGTCTTGTTACAAAAGTGATTAAACACAGGGGCACTGCAGTTCAGTTCCCACCTGTTAAAGTTTAATCTTTAGCCACTTAGTTGTTCTGTGACATGCTTTGGACTACTAATGCTGTAAAGCCACATGGCATCTCTTAAAATTAATTTGTAACAAGCTAATAGAATACATCTGAAACACCAGGTAGAAGCTGTTAATGTGTCTAATTACTGCCTGGGGCTCAGCTCAGTTGAAGGCTTGGAGAGCTTGTGGTTAGACCTTGCTGGTTTGCAGGATGCTCCTGGGAACTGAGAACTTGAGATAAGACTGCTTTCTATGGCATTTCTTATTAGAAAATAAAAACTCAAGAAATCTATTAACAACTTGTGATGCAAAAGATCAGTGGGGTCCAAAATCCAAAGAAAGGAATTCCAGTTCAGAACCAAGCTGCTAGATCAGGATCCATTACAAAGGGCCCTGAATAGGTATTCAAAGTGAATTCCAGTGAACATTATGGTAGTAGTTATTGGATTCTGATAATCAGAATCTTAGAATAATTCATTTTAAAAAATCATGTAAATTATGATGGCACCTTTAGCAGCAGCAAAAATATTGTGTACAAGGTATTGGACAGTATTAACAGCAGTGAGCTGATGTGTGCTGAACTGAATGCTTAGAGATGCTATGAGATGTTTACCATTTAAAAATGTACGTCTTTTTCTTGTGCTGAAAATTCTATTTAATTTGGGGCTTGAGAATATAATTTAGTGGTCTGTTTTTAAAGCCTGGAGATACTGGGATGGAAGTTCTGCCTTCCAGAGTGCTCCAAATGAAAGCAAGTTAGTTTTTTTCCCTATCCTTCTCCTATTTAGAAGGATATAACATGGAAGCTTATTTCAATGGGACTGTATTGATATTTTCTCCCAGAGTATCAAGTCTGGGAACTGCATGACATGGTGGAGCTCCTGCATGGCACTGATGCCAACATGGATCAGATACCATGTCTAGGCAGCTGGAATGTTTGCTTTAGTTGCATTTCCAAAACTTGGTCCAGAATAACTACAAACGTACAGACAAATGTGCCAAATCTACAGGAGACTGGAAGAACAGCCTGGCAGCCTGACTGCTTTTGCAGCAGGGTTATTTTGTGGCTTTTTTTTTCTTTTTTGGCTGGTTGCTCTTTAATAAATTTTGTTCTGTGAACTTCTCCAGCAAGATAATCCTACTATCAAAATCACAGCATTTGAGTATTTTTGAATTTACCAAGAGCCTGGTACCCAAAGAGGCACCACTGGGAGTTGTTTGTTTGATGGTCCCTGCAGCAGAGTGAACAGATTCTTTTAAAGATGTGCCCAAATATTCAAACTCCCCTGGGAATGAAAGAGCACACATTGCTGGGGACAAATATAGAAGTTCTTATCAGAAGTCTGAATCACACTCGGGCCCCTAAGGAGTAGAGAAACACTGATAGTCTGACTCCAAGAGAGATTTTTTGGGTAAGGGCTGTGCTCAGATGGGTTCTCTGTAGCTGGAGGTTTCTTCTAGACAGAATTGAGAGGTGCTGCTGCCTAACACCAGGAAACTGGACAGGAAGGTTGTTCAGTGGGATGTATTTTGTTTGTTTTCTTTTGTTTGTTTTCTGCAGTAAAGCTTGATTACTCAACTGCACTCCATCTTGTGCAGTTATTAGACATAAACAGAGATGTGAAAACCAAGGCACAAGAGCACAATATGTGAAAGGACACAGTCTAAAATTCAGACAAAAAAGGAACAGTGATAAATGCACCCCAAGATGCCAGTGCAGAGCTGTACTTTCTGGAGAATACAGAAGAAAAGAAAAGTTCTGCAGTGAGTCTTGTACAGCAGCCAGCCAGGCCAGCTGTGCAGGCATTGCCAGTTATCATCCACAGGACAGAAAATTATTATTGCTGCTAAACAGCTTAAATAAACTGAAAGCAAGGTGACAACAGTGCCATGGAATAGCCCGTGCAGTAATTCTGATACACTGCACCACTTTGATGAGCCTGGTGCACACTGAGCAGCCCAAAGCAAACACAGATAATTATTGCACAGTAAAAGCACTCAGCATGAGGGATGGCTGCTGATTCCAGCTGAGCTGCACATTCAGGACACCCTCAGCATCCTGGTGGCACCAGGAGAACTGCTGATCTCTGAGCAGGACATTGCTGGATAAGAAACCACATCATATGTGACCTAGAAACAACAATGCTTTTCCACCCAGCTTTGGAAAACAGAAAAGCAGAACTCTAAAGGCAAAGGATAGCAGCCAGTGCTTCCAGGAGAATGAGGAATATTAAAATTGACTTTTTTATGCTTCGGCTCAGCTTGAGAAAGGATCTTGCTGTGCTCTTTTTGCTGTTTTATGGGGATTTTTGAGTTTTGGTTTGTGGTTGGGGTTTTTTTGAAGACACACCCCAAGACTGTTATTAGTGGAAATACAGGGCTCAGTTTCTAAGAGAAGCAGAGACCCTGCTAAACACTCAATAAACTGGAGTCTTGTGCTGTTGTCTGCTGCCACACTTTGCTATTTGCAGAGTCATGGCAAAATGTTGAGAAATACAAATTATATTACTGACAGATGGAATTGTTTCTGTTTAAGGACAGATGCTTTTTATACAGCTTTTATTTAAAACTATGGATTTTTTGAATGCTTGTTTATGGAAATTTAGAACAGCAAATTACCACTTTCCTCATTAACATGTGTTTTTCTCAAAAAAATCTATTTTTCAAGAACTTCATGCATTTATGCAACATTCCGTGTAACTAAATTAATTACATAGCCAGCTTTTTTATGATATTCAAACACCATTTGGGGAAAAGAAACATTTCCTGAATTAACTCCAAAGATCCTTGGACATACTTTTCTTACAGATGCATGAGTCTCCCCATCCCTTGTAATAAAAAGGACATCACAGCAACATTCTTAATGAAAAATTTTTAATTTTTAATGCAAATTTTTAAATTTTTTGTAGTTTCTGTTATAGGACAGAAGCAAGGTGTGAAGGAAACTCACTCCACCATTGAGATATGAGCAGTGGGATGATAAATAAAATAACATTATAGATTTACCATAGTTGTTGTCTGGGCTTCATCTCCCCAAACACTCTCTGTGCCAAGATGCAGGTGTCTGTGCCTTGGAGCTTGGTCTCCAGCACCTGAATGGAATTCTGGTGGCTGTCAGCTCTCAGTGCCACAGCAGAAGGCAGCCAGATGCAAATGCCAGCTTTGAAGGTGCTGTGCTGCATCAGAAAGGAAAATTGAGCAAAGGAAAATTTTCAGATAAACTGAAAAAAAAATTAAAGAAGTTTCCTTTTGGTTTTCCTGAAAATTTAATTTTAAAAATTGCTTTCATTGCAGAGAAATGTTCAGTTTTGGGCATACAACATTTTGTCTCTATGGGGCTACTCAGGAAAGCGTTTCTGTCAGGCTCTTAAAATGCTATTTATCTCAAAAAGGTAATTGTGTCTCTGGTGCATGACAAGTCCAGCAACACGGCTTAGGGAGCACAGTTATTTGTTACCATCCCTGCAGCAGAAGAAAGATGCTTTTAGGAATTTTAGTCGACATGAACTTTACACAGGAGAAGCCCAAGATCAGACTGAAAAACTGCTGGCAAATTTCATTAGAAGGGGAAGGTGGCTAGGTGTTTTCTTTCTTGATTTTGTATGATAAATGTGGGCTTCTGTTGCTGGCTTTTAAAAAAAATTTTTAGATATATAAGCCACAAGCTTTGCCTGGCTAAGCTGAATTTCAGTGAAATCAGCCACCTCTGCTTTCCAGGGAAAAAAAACCCCAACCCAATTCCACTCCCTAGATCTAACCCAATCAAGGGCTAATATTAAATTTAACTTCCCACCACGAGGCAAGCAAAAATCAACACAGCTGTGCCATGAAAAACACCTCAGTTGTGAAGCCCAAATTCACCTCTGTGTGGACAGTAACTCATCTCCCTGTGACTGTCAAAGGTTCCAGCAGAACACGTGGCTGAAGCCCAGTTTTAAGATGCATCATCAGGGTAATTTGTATTGTGTCTGTAATGTCTACCAGAACACAAATATATAAAATATAATGCATGTATACAGAAGACAAAACCCACAGATAATTAGTTCAGCCTGAAAGCTAAACATTTGCAGAGATATATGGTAAGGCCAGCAATTTCAGACTACAGTAAATGAAAATTGGATTTATAGGTTTAGAATTGCCATCTCTCATGCCATTGTATTGACTTTCATGCGTGTAAGGAGCAGGTACAGGAGCTGATGCAGCCTCAGCAGTTAATTGGTAAAAATAAAAAGCCACAGGTGAGATGGAAGGGAATTACTGCAATTGCCAGAGGGAAAGGTGAGATAGGCGATAGTGATGATTTGATGTTTTCTGGGGGGGAGTGGTTTTGCTTTCTCTTTCCCCCTTGCCCTTCCAACTCTCTACTGCCTCATTGTTTTTAGGAAGATGGAAGAACACACTGAATTTTTAAAAATAAATGTTGACCAACAAGCTTAGTACAAGACAGAGGAAGGTGGCCTTATCTGCACAGTGGCCCTTTGGCCCTGATCCAGGCTCCACAGGTGAGCACCCTCTGCTAACAGCAGAAACATGGAAACCTGATCTTTCCATCAGCTGCCATTACTTTCTCCTTTCAGGAAAATAAGCTTTTCTCCTTGGGAACAGCTGCTGCTCATGAAGCTTTTGCAGGATGCAGACTGTGAAATCTGGGGCCATTTTGTGCCAGTATTTCCCTGTTGTTCCAGCTCAGGAGCAAGTTCCAATTGAGTTCCTTGCACTTCTTGGACCAGGTAGTCTGTGAGCAGCCCAGGTGCCATACAGATGGTGAGTTTGATCTTTTAATGTGATCTTTTATAACCCTGATGGTATTTTTAGAGCTGTTGTCTTACCTCTGATCTCAAGAGGATGTTATTTTATCTCTTCTTTAAGAGATAAACTGCAAAGTCAGTGTGAAGTGCTTTCATTTTTGTGCCTTGTAAGAGAGATTGCAGTGAACAGTTTTCAAGAAGACTTTAGCTCTTATTCCTTGTGCATAATATACTCAGGCTCTTTATGGAGGATACATTTTATTTTATTTTATTTTGCGTTTACACATTGGGACAGCTCTAAGGCCATTAGAATGTTTTTAATTCCAGAGTGATTGAGGTATTTTTCCATCTATGTTGAATACTGTGTCTTTTGTCTAAGAATCTGACTGATGTAGCCCTTTCTGGTTGGGAATATTAAATATACTTGGAAGCAGATAGGTTGTTACTAGCTGAAGTTTTTTCTCACCATTGCCATTATATTTGCTAACTCTGAGGTTTTCAGCAAAGCCTGTGATGTTGGTCTTGCTCTTAGATAATTTGATAATTGACTGATCTTTTCATACAAGTTTTATTTACAAATGCCAAAGTTGAAATATCTTAAATTTGAGAGGTCCTATGAGCATCTATGGACTTTGGAAAATTGCTTCTGGTCTCATGGACTTGTTTTCACTTGAGATATCATCAGCATATTTGAGGGGGATATTTTCTGCTGTCTGTCTACAGGAATATCAAATGTGCTTAGAGCACAGAATAAATACTTGCAAGTCTTCTATTGAACATGAATAAGAGAAAGAAATAAGTGTAAATTAAAATGTGCAAAACAAATTATTCTCCTCAGTTCAACTGGGTGCATACTTAACATTGCTATGGAGCAATCTCTTCCTCATTATGGAGAATATTCAATATATACAACACAAAATCTAGAAGCAGTGAATTTAGTGATATAGGAGGAGAGATCTCATGAGTAGCCTTTTCTTTGCAAAGAACAGCCCTATGTCACTTTTGACAGTCTTTGTGTTATACAGAACAAATTGGAAAAATCTGTATGGAAGAAAGTGTCTTTGAAGTACACAGCTCCAGTTTACTCTTTTATTTCTTTTTGTTTGCAAGCTCAAAAATAAAATTCTAAATCATGCCATAATTTCCTTTTCTGTTATATGGAAAAAAGAGAATTAAAGGTTATGAACTTTTTTGCTGTTAATTAAAGGAAGCAGACAGATATGGTCTGAGGCAGAATCCCCAGAAGTTCTGAGCTGACATATGTGTCTGTTTATGAGCTTGCAGTTGGTCTCCACCTAAGAAAGGGGATGGCAAAGAACCCTAAAATCAACCATCACCCCCAGGCTTTGGAGATGATGGATCAGGCTCTGACCTACACAGAACTGTGAATATAAAGCCTCGTAAATATAAAAGCCTGCAACTGGATCTAGGAAAAAAGTTGTATACAAAGTCAATTGTCAGCTTTGATCATGGGGTAGAGGCTACATTCTTTTTCTTCATCTCTTACATAATTGCACTTTCAGAAAGCTCACTGTGTCTTGGATGTGAGCAGGGCCTATTTTACTCTGCAGCTGGAGTGGAATCATTTCAGGAGGCTCTCTGGTCTGGTTTTTGGTTTAGCTCAAAAGGACACAGACTCAACCCAGTGGCATTTCTCTGTGTGTCTGCAACACAGCAACTTCTGAACATCACACCCAAATGCTTCTGAAACTTTAGGGCAAGTTTTAGGTTTTGATAGCCAAGACCTCGGTTTCACAGAAAAGTAATAAAAGAAAATGGGAGACGAGGAGCTGCTTGTTTCTCTCAAATGCAGCCACAGTTGGAGTGGTTTTGGATCAGAGGCCTGGGTATGGTTCCTGTAGAGCAGGGTAGAAATGACACTTTCTCCTCACAGCTGCTCAGGATGGTGTTATTCTGATGGACTGCCTCCTCCAAAAGTGTTGGTGTTAGGAAATGCAAGGGCAAATAAAAGATGTGAGAAAGGGTGGAGGAGTACTTTGTGTAGTGAGAATATCCTGTAAAGAAAGAGAGCAGCTCAAACATCAGCAGGGACAGGAGCAGCAAACAGGAGCCTCTGTTACTGGGGAAGGTGGACTCCAAAAAATGACAATTTTTCTGGCCCCTGTGGACCAGAAAAAAGTGGAGATTGAGCTGCCAGGAAAGAAGGAACACTGGGACAAAAACCTACAGGATCCTGCTGTGCCAGAGACCAGGAGGTGCTGCTGGGGGGTGGGACAGGCCAAGAGAATGGGGAGAAATTTTGCATGTTAATTGGGAGAGTGGAAGAGACAGAGATGTGGAACACACAGCACCTCTGGGGAGGTTTATAATAAAAGTTGGTTTGGACAGATGGGGAGTGTGGAGGAGAGGTTTGGGAGGAAGGCAAGAAACCTCTCTGGCATGCTGCAAGCTCAGCCTACAGAAGCTGCAGAGTGTGTGACCCTCTTGTTAACTTCATTTCACAATGTTCCCTGCATGCTTTGTGCGGCTTCCAAGTAATGCATGACATCAGAAATCTTAATAAAAACCACCTGCTCGGTACATTTTATGTTCAACTCTGTTAAACTTTCCTAGTTCAAAATATCCAGTGCTATCTGGAGCAGGAGGACAATTACTTTTCTCTAAACTTGCTGAGCATTGTTAAACGAGTTCTTTCCTTAAGGAGTAAAAATGTGAATTTATATGCTTTTGGAAAATCACCTTTCAGCTGTTCAACTTTGTAGGCTGATAAAAACCGCTGTCAAAATTAATTTCTGACCCTTCTCTTGAACCTAGTCTGCTTCTATCCATGTTCATGGCCTGTGTTTCAGGAATGATGAGGAGCTGACTGCTGTGTACCAGGGAAGTGTGGGGTCTAAGTGGCTCTAGGTCTAGTGAGAGCTTTGCTCAACACACCCCAGGAAAGCTCTTTAAGCTTCAGGCTGCCTGGACTCTTTCAAGTCAGACAAGAAGCAATGTTTATACATCCCTCAGCACAAGGGAAGAGCTGGTGTGGGCCAGAGGTAATTAATATCAGCAGTTAAACTGGCTGTTCATTAAAAAAATAAAAGTATCATTAGAAATAATTGCTTAGCTTTCCACTTTTGTGATCCAAAAATTCTCAGGCTGCGGTGTTCCTGTCTGCTAAATATTAGATCAGTATCTCCCAAGACAAAACAAAACAACCATTCTTCTCTGGGCTACTTTGCAAAGTTTATTCCAGACTTTGTTTAGCTGTGATAGAGGTTCCCAATAGTCTCAGTAATAAAAAATATGTGTAGTGGGCTGTCTCTTTTTGAGGAGTCTGAGCTTCCGTCCCAGAGTCCCAGCCAGAACTCAGCTCCTTCCTGTGCCTGCCCTGCTCTCCAGTTCATCCCTCATTGGTGGCACTGCAGAACACTTCCCTGGAGGTGCATTTCTTGTTGTCAGTGAGCTTAGCCATTTGCAGGGGGTTTTGAACCTCTTTTTGCTTTATCAAAAAAAAAAAAAAAAAAAAAAAAAAAAAAAAAAAAAAAAAAAAAGCCAGGCACAAGGGCAGCTTCTGAAAACTTATTTTAGGACAAGGAAGGGGGTCATGACCCTGAGGCTCTGCTGTTTAAATCAGCAGAACTTCTCTGGAGTGTACGTAGGATTTAGGAAAGGGCACAGGCTGTGCTGGTTGTGTCACAAATTTTCCAGAGTGCTTTTTCTGAGCAAGCCAGAAAAAGATTTGCCTGAAGGGACACATGAATATGGGGTGCATGAATGACTTTTTAACACAAAAGTTCTGGGGTTTCTAGGGGACAAAAGGACCAACATGTGGGTACCATAAGGGGCTGGAGGAGGGAAGGTGGCATGAGGTTGGCTTCTGTGCACCCTCAGTGGGATGTGCAGGGTTGGGGGAAAATTGGAAGATCTTCTGAGACCACTTGAGATCTGCTGCCAGAGCTCAGTCTCAGGCACTGAAATCCCTGTGCCAAGCTGGAAATGTGAGACTCAGCCTGGAAATAAGATGTGCATGAGGACAAGTCTCCCTCCTATGGTTTCTTTTGAATTGCCTGGAGACAGGAGTGGTCTTCTCTCCGATTAAGCATTTCTCATTCAAATATTTTGGAAAGAAATGGAGTCAATTCATCTTTAATTGCACTAAACAGTTTGCAATCAATAATGCTCTCCTTTGCTGCCTTTGTGCAAATGTTCAAGTCTTTGACTCTCTTGAGGATGGGCTGTGAGGGCATTGCTAGATCTAGTGAAAAAAAAGATTGTAAATAAATCTCTACACATAAAAGCCCCAGGCCTCTCTGGGCACATACTTTTAAATCTATTTATTCACCTTTTCCCCCTCTGTTTTCATATTTAGATAGGGATAGCTGTGGTGTAAAGCAGAGCTATATATTTTTGTCTGTTAGGACATGAGAAAGGGCACAGTGCTCTCTGTTTCAGCAGCTGTTCTGAGGCCAGTGTGCTAACTGTATTTATTTATTAGTGGGTTGTTTTGGTTAGACTATTTTTTCCCCTGATGCATGTGCTGCTGCAATTGGTGCACATGCTTTCCTTTCCTTACATCATCAAAGAAACTGGCTCAAGAGAATTTCGTGGATTGCTTGCTTTTGGCCTCTGAATTGTTCAGGTAAAGATCTTTTTCCTATGTGTTTCTTCCACATCATCTAGCTCTGAATGCATTCTCTTGGCATGTGAAATAGCAGGAATATATGTCATGTGTTTTCTGAGGACACCAGCCATAACCCTCAGAAATCATTTGCTTCTTCTCTAAGCCAGAAGCCATTGAAGAAATTAAATCTGGATGAATGATGAAAATATATTGCAGTTAGAGAACAACTGTCGATTCTTTTTGACAGCAACTGTGGTTTTTAATGCTTCCTTAATTTTCACTTGCACATATCTGAAGTTGTGATTAATCCAGTGAAATATTCAAAATTGCCCCAGTAAATCTCACTTTCCTAAACAGGATTTATCTTAAAGCCTCATAAAGCACTCTGACAATCAGATCCAAAGTTTCCTTTGTGATGCAGATAAGCATCACATACGTAATCTTCACGTCTCCAGTTTCCAGGAGTTCTGGAGGAAGAATTCTCATCCACTGAAAAACAGCGTCTTTCTCTGCAGGGGCTTACTCATACCAAGAACAACTGTATTTTTTCCAAACAATAACAAAAATGTGTTTCTTGCCTGTGGATTAAGAAAAATCTCGAGATGAAGACCAGCTTCCCTGCTCCCTTCCTGTTCAAATTGTGAAATTGGCCTGAAAAACTGGGTTTTTTCTTTCCTTTTTCTGAGCCATTCTGATGCTCTGTGGTGTAACGGGCTTTCCTTAAAAAATAGAAGCTGTGAAATGCTGGTTCTCTGCATTCCAGCTGTTCAGGAATACAGATAAAACAAATGTCATGAATATCACAATAAATCCTGAAAGCTGCAAAAACAACGGGAGGGGGAAGAGCGATCAGAAGCTGTGCAGCAATGCACAGATGGAGAAAATACCCTGGGGGCTCCTGCAGCTTTTGGTGACTTTTCCTTTGGCGCTTTTGTCCTGTGACAGCTCCTGGCACTGGGTGGAGGGAGCAGGGAGAAGGAGATTGACCCTGCAACCACAGGGCATTCCCTGCCTCACCCTCCTTTTGGGTCCCCAGAGGTAAAACTGGGGAGAAAAGCACCAATTAGTGTATGTGAATATCTACCAGATTAAAATGATGAAGATTATGCTAATTTTTCAAGAATGGGCATATCAGGTCCTAAAACTCCTTGTGAATCTTGTAGCCATGTCTTTGTTGTGGCTTTAAGTTTGGCACAGCAAGAGATCTTCCACTTGCCATGGGTTTTTAGGGACCTCAATCACTGGGGCTCTGCTTCCCCTGTATTTGTTCATAACAGGTTTGTTGCATAAACACTTTTATTTTTAAAAAGCATGAGCATCCAAAGAAACATTTCAGGGACAATAGGATCTGAGGTTGTAAATACATTCTTGTGAACTTACTAAGATGAAGAGAATTTTAGCTTGAGAAGAGGAAAAGCTTGTGATCAGGCAACTGCTGTCACAATAATAACAAAAGAAAACAGAAAATCACTGTCAGTTTGATTGTTTTGGGAGTCTTTGTCCTGCCCAATGGTGCCTCTTTATCACAACCATTTTTTCAGTACAGGGTGCAACCTAACTAAAATATAGAAGCACCATAAGGAAAGATTGTGTAAATTGTTATTTACTGTACTATTTAAAGGACTACAAAAAAATTAACTTAGTAATTCAGCAATTGAACTAAGTGCAAGAATTTCCAGCTGTTATCAAAATGGCTGTTTCATGAGAGATCACAAATACCAGCATTGTTTGTGTAACTTAGTTCCTATCAACCTAAAAGATGCATTAAAATTGTGATGAGGTTTTAGTAACTCGAGGTTGTTGCTATTACTAATTAACCCTGCAAGCAGCACCAAAGATCATTGCACCCCTGCCATCCTTGGGCTGAATTTTGACTGAAATGGTTTTTTTGGCAAGTCATCACACCAGAGACAGGTTTTGGTATGCAGGGATTTCATCTTGCCCTCGCCCTTGTCATTCTTTGGTGCGGGCAAGCACACCACACTGAAAAACAACATTGAAAGCTGGAAGTTATTTTAATTCAGTGAGAGACATTGATGGAGAGGAAGCAAATGGAAATAAGGCCCAGAGAACTACAGAGATCTATTCTTACTATTCATGTCCATGCCATTGAAGCTGATTTTCCTTAGATGCTGAATTACATCTTCAGGCAGAATATTTGAACTCTGTTTCACTGACATCAGCCTTGTCCCACTGCCCTGACTTAGGAAAGCTCAGGGTTTGGCTCACTGTTATATCCCAGCCCCCAGTTTAACAGAGGCTTTTTCTCTCCTAAAATTTCCTTTACCTAAAGTTTACAATTTACTTGTTGGTGTGAAGATGCTTTGGAAAGAAGGGCTTCTGACAGACCTGGGTCTGCTGCCCAATTCGCTCTCTTTTTAAGGGAGCTTTGCAAATTTTAATTACAGTATTTCTACAAAATCCTTGAAGTATTGTTTCATGCATTTTCTTACTTTTCAAGAGGAAGGACTAGCTGTGGCTCAACCACAAAACCAAAGGTATTTGTTTAAAAAACATATAATAGGTTTTCTGCAATGCATATCCACGTTCAATGAGTATGCAATGTGTTTTCTAGGCTGTTTGCAAGGTTGGTGATGTGTGATGGAAGCTCAAGCTGTAAATGAAATTCATTGCTGAAAGAATAGGTGACAAGGCAGTGTAAGATTTAATTCCCATTGCATGAATCACTTCATTTGCACATGTCTCTTTGCACTTGATTGGACATACTGATATTTGAAATGCATTACAAATTTAATCAAAAGCATTAAGTAAGACACACAACATTGAAATTACATCCAGGAAAACATCTGGGACTAGGGAGGGGGAATTATTCTTGCATAAAAACTAAAGATTCTATACTTTCATAAACTAATTGAATAAACAAAGGCATATTCAAGCTCCTCAGGAGATTATGTAGAAGGTCAACTCCTGGCATTTCCCAGACTGCAAATCCATCCATTGATCTGAATAGAGTTTTGTATTTAAATAACTCCTGGGGTGACTCCATTGGACTTTTTCCTCTGCAGTCTGTTAACAGTGCTGAAATGAGCTCAAGAGGACTCTTCCCATGTGCAAAGTCGTTCAGAGTTGAGTTATCAACTTTGGGGGGCTGAAGGTTCAGTCCTGCAAAGTTCATTCACACAGATAAATCCACTTTACCCTTTGAAGAACTCCAGCCCAGAAAGGAACAAGGCCTTGAGGTGAGGTTGATAATGAAGTGATTGTTTTACTGTCCAGATAAAATCCCCTGAAGGTATCTGAAGCTATGTTCTTTAACTTCCTGCACAGCACACAATCTTCCTCATGTTTATAAAATATATTCTCTCCTCTTGAAACCAAACACCAAAACACTACTTCTTCCTCTCCAGATTTGCTCCATATGGAAAACATCACAAACTAGGACAAAAGCAACAAAGATGAGAAGATAGAAAAGTTGAAAATTCTGTTTAGGTGACTAGATAATTTCAAATATTTCAGAAAGGGCCCTCTCTGCCACCCACTCTATGTTACAGTTACTTCTCTACTGGTTGTTTTTCCCCACAATTTTAAATAGCGACTGAAGAGATTAAAATTAATCAGACAAGCAAAGTGAATATACATAACTTTCTTACTGTGTGTGGAATCTGCACAGTTAAATTTATGTGTTAGGATACCATTAGAACAAAAATTGTAAGGCGAAAACATCAAAAATCTCATCTTTGACATTGTTTAATGAAATCCCAGGTGTGCAGTTGAAAGAAATAATTTGACAAGTTTATATGAAAGAAAGGTGATGAGTTTACCTGCAGCAGACCTGATAAGAATTTTCATTCATTCCTTATGGAGCAGGTTATCATACTGTAAGAGAGTTATATAAAACTTAAATATTCCTGAGTAACTTCTTCAAATCTAAAATAAAAACCAAGATTTTTATTTAGTTGTCTAAATGAAGACAACTTTATTGTTGTCTTTATTTAGACAACTAAATAAAAAGATGTCTGCCAACCAATTTGTCTTAAATTCTTATGCTAGAGACCTTTTCTTGATCTTTCCCTCTCTTTTCTCAGCTGAGGTGTCACTATTGAAGTCTAAATAAGGAGGCAAATACCAGGTATTGAGCTGTTCTAGATCATTAGTTTCTTGTCCCATGGGCTCATACTGTCTGAAATCTAGGATGGAGAAAAATTGGAATTTACAGAATAGTAATTCTATGGGTTATTTTTTTCATTAATATAATTCACATAGCAGAAAGGCATTGGCTTTGTGGAAGACCTGCACAGCAATAGGAGAATAGTTCTATTTATCAATATTGTTTTGAGCACAAATACAAAATGGTCCCATATCAACTACTGTGAAGGAAATGAACACTCTCCCACTCAAAACAAAGATATGTTTTGAAACAGGTCAGTCCTTCATTTGCTTTGATGGAGCAATATTCAAATATTTTGCGTTCAGCTCTGATGATACACAAAGTATAACTTTAAAAGTTGTTTATTATTTTAGCTTGATTTGTTTTCCACAGAAAAGCAAACAGAAAAAAAAAAATCCCAGGCTGAATTTCCATCAGATGTGAAGTTTCCCATCTGTTTTGGTCTTTAATTTTTTAAAATTTGAACATGAATGAGAGATTTCTATCAGTATCTGAATAAAATCCCTAAAATCTGAATAGGATTTGAAGAACTTAGAGAAAATTTCTATTGTTCTGATCTGACATGACTGAGGGATGACATTTTGCTTGTCTTCCTCTTACATTGAGATAAAAAACATTGAAAGCTCCATTGTTTATAAATAAAGCTGGAAGGAAATTGGCCTGAACGAATAAATTGAACAGATGCATCACCTTCCGTTATGCAGACAAAACAAATAGCTGTGTTTTGTGAAAAAAACCTATCAAATTACCAGCTACACGATGCAAAAATGTATCTTGGATAAATGGGCAAGTTCCTAGCACCTGTGGGAAGCTTGGTGGCTGCAAATCTGATTCTTTCTCTGCTTATGTGCTGACCTCCTGCTCCTTTGGTACTGAATAACTTGGGTTATAACTGTCTTCCAAATCCTGAGGTATTTATTTAAATTTACTCTCTAACAATTTTATTAAAATGGGAACTGTAAAAAAAGCTGCTGTTTTCATTGTACAAACACAGTGAATATCATCAGTCCCATTGTCAGATTCAGTGATTCTAAAGGTTTGAAAACACTAAAATGACCTGAGAGTGTCACCTTTTTTTTATTTAAACAGATGGGGGGTGGAGGGAGGCAAATAACAGCAAGAATTTCACTTTGTGCTTAAGGATGACCAAATAATTTTGGCTGAAAATGTCCAAACACATTCAGCCTGAGGCATAGCTTGAGCCTGGAGAATTTGAGTCTTGGTGGTTTCAGTTTTTATGAGTTTCCTGGACTTCAAACAAGACCATATAAATTGGAGTTATTATGCAATCCTAATAATAGGTTATGTTACCAATTTGCTCACAACAAACCAGTCAGCATACCTGAAATTCCTAGGTGCGCTGTGGTTATTAAAAATTAGTGTTCTGTGACTTGCTGCTGGACTCCCAGCATGAATTTATTGGGAAGGGAAAAAAAAAAGTAAATTTTGCTCTTTAAACTTGATTTTCTTCAATTTTTTTCCAAACCTTAATGGATCATATATTGCAAAAAGAGTTTTAGTTCTACTTAGCTTCTTATTCCATCCCTATGAGTGATTGCTTTATTTCAAGTGATGTTTCTGTAAGCTTTAAATAAAATCATAGATTCTTGAAATTGCTTGGGGTGGGAAGGCACCTTAAAGACCCTCTCACTCCAGCTCTCCTGACATGGACAGGGGCATTTTCTCTGTCCCAGGCTGCTCAGAGCCCCATCCAGCCTGGCCTTGAACACTCCCAAGGATTAGCAGAGATGAAACCAATGAACAGAGACTGCTTTTCACCCAGGTGAGATGACATTGTTCTGGTTGTATGAAAGCTGTGGGGAAACGGCCCAGGTACCTACCGTGAATAATTCAGGGCTCTAATCTATAGATCTTACTATCTACAAGCACCAGTCTCTAGTACCTGTTTTTATTCTGAGGATACAGATGGAATTCCCCAAAAAATCAGCCACTGATGATGAAGTTTTTCTTCTGAAAAAAATATCTGAATTCGCCAAAAGAGGCCTTGGGCCCAGACAACTGGAAAACTGAAATAGTGGCTGCTCCAGCAGTAGCAGGGCCTGGGTTTGGCTGGATGCTCTTGCATGTAGCTCAGAATGGTCCTGAGTTGGTCTCATGGGCTGGCACTGAGGTGCCAAATGAGTGCTCACTGTTCTTTATATCAGGGGTGCATTTGTCCTACAGCTCCATTAAGTATAGTTAACCTGGGTTAAAAGAGCAGTGAAAGAAGTTTATTGGATTTTTAGCTATTTGAGCAGATGAATTCAAGCTCAGATTCTCCCACAGGCTTGGGATTCTACTGAGAGCTCATTTTAAATGACAGATTTCACTGCTGTAAATTGGGGTAACCAACCCAGGCTAAGCATCCCCAAAGAAAGTTTTTCCTTCAGCAAAGACAGATATGAAACACATCCTTGTACAGTATGAAGTCTTGGAAAGCTTTTCTTCTGAGAATTGACGAAGTAGCCATGACTCAGAGGCTACTCAGGAAAATATGGTTTTAGCCCTGAGCACTGTGTGCTCAGCTGCTGTACTTGGCTTTCTTGTTTTCCACTATTCCCATGGGCTATCACAATTTTTCTTTTTTCCTTCATCTTCTGCTCAGTAGGGATATTCTGGCTCTTTTCTTGAACTTAGCTGCTATAAGAACAGTGTTCAAAGCAACTTTAGGAAATTTTGATATGACCCTTTTTCAATAAATCAATAATGTTAACATGCTACGCTTTCTAAATTCATTTTCAGTACTCTTATTTTTCCAAAGAGTAAAATTCAGTGAGAAATCTGTAAATGTCAGGAGATGTGAAATAATTTCCAGGTTCTGCTGCTGCTCTGCTGTGAGCCACTGAGGCAGGTGTCTGCTGTCACAGCTCTCACTGTGGATAACAGCTGTGCTCAAATACCTGGAAATCTAGATGAGAAGTATCACGGTCAGGATAAAATGTGGCATAGCAAGAACGTGCTGCAGTATTTTATAAACAAATCTGAAATGTTCGAAAGGTAGTGCTTGTAGTACTGGGAATATGTTTTTGCTACATACTTACTCTGGATTTTTTTTTTTTTAATAGACCTTATTTTGCTCTGAGTTTTGCTGACATCTTCCCTGTATTTCAGGACAGTTGAGGCAGGTCTCACTTTTTATATTCACAGCCTGTTTATGAATCAAAATAAAGAAATGAATCTAGTGTCACAAAGCCCCAGCACTTATATCAGAGGTTGATGACACTCTCAACCAATATTCACTAACATTTTGTAAATCACTTCCCCCTAGCTGATGACACGTTTCAGGGATTAAAAGTTAATACAAGGTGTAGAATTCCATTTCCAGTCTTGCAATTCCTCCTATAGTAATAATAAACTGATTATTCTTTTAATTTTAAGCTTCTTGGCCTATTTCTGAGTGGTGCTGGATACCCACTGCTTCCAAGGAAATCAGAGTTGTGCATTCCCTCTCTGCACTAAATGTCTGGGGCACCAAGCTTTGTGTGCCAGCTGTGTATTAACTAAAAATTACAACAGCATGTATGATAAGCTGGTCTACACATTTTATTTTATTCTACAAATTTATTGCAAAACTTGATCTCCAAATTACCAACAAAAATGAGATTTTATAGTAATGGCTAGCAAACTATTGTCATGCAAGACACTGGTTTACAAAGAGTGACTAGAATTTCACTTCCAAAGGCTTGACTTTATCCCTTCCAGAACTGGTGTTTGAATAGCAAAGTTTTTAACTTTGGAGTTGAACTTTCCCTTAGAATGCACCAGACCTGGCTTCCACATGTGTCATGCATTTTACTTTGTTTGAATCTGGTCTAAGTTTGGGGAATTTTTTAGAAGCAGATAAAGATCAATCAAGTTCTGCACAGATTTAGTTTTCATTGCTCAGGCAAATTCTCTACTGAGACATACTGCTGTGGGAGTTGTAGAAAACCACAAGAACAGTCAACTGAATTCATTACTATATTTCTTTGTAGGTAGTACTGATGTATATGATAATTAAAAGCTTAATAGCCACATTAGAAGGTAAAATATTTTTCAGTTTGTACATAGAAATCATCTTCCTTTCATGTGTAGTTTGAAAGTTTAGCTAAAATAATGAAAAATCAATTCTGTGAGGGGAAATAAGATTATCCGTTCCAATAAGAGCCGGAGGAAAGGTTCTACACTGAAGTGTCATGTGTTATTTGATGACAGAACATTTTTAAGGTTTTGGGGTTGGGTTTTTTTAGCAATTTTCAAAGATACTTGATAATTTTCCTGTAATTTAATCAATTTCTGCACAGAGAGCAAGTGTCAGAGTCTGAAAGGCAGAACTGCTGGGAATTTGGGTAAGCAAGGCACAGGTGAGGGACTCTGGACCTGCTGAGTCTTTAAGCAGAAAAATATATACAAACTGGAGTTGCAGAGAAACAGCAAAAAGATTAGTAAAATTATAACCTCTGGTACCTTGTGCCATTTAGAATTAATCTTACTGAACAACCTGGTGCCCTTTCAGTTGAACTAGAGCCCTGGCCAAATTTCAAATCTGTGTCCTACCTTACAGGTTTGTTTAAGCCTATAACCAAAGACTAAAGCTGTGACTCACCTGTAACTTTTAACACATCCCACTGTGGCTCCTTTGTGTTAACAGAGGGAGATCCTGGCCCTGCACCTTGGCTGTGTTCTTTTGTGGAGGTGCTCTGAAAATCTTGTTGAGTTGGAAAGGCCAGGAATTCTCACTGTTTTCCAAGTCTGGCCAAATTACTTTCCAGGGTGGAGAACAGAGTATATTTTATTGTAGCAAGGAGAGGTAGTATTGCCTGGATTAATACCTTTGCTTCCTGTATAAATTAAGCAGAGCTGCAGTGCAGACTCCTGATGGTTCATATCCAGGAAGGAGCCTCCCTCTAGCTGAGTCCCTGGGAGCTGCACTGACCTTTGTCTGCTGAAGACAGCTATTTGCACATCTGACATGCCTTTAAAACGCCAATCAACACATTCTTGTGTAGCTTTTTAATGCTCTCAGAAGTCCATAGGGAATGAATGAACCTATTTGTAATTCTGGCTGGGCTTGATCTCATTCAGCTGAAGGAGCATAACCTGCAGTTCTCGTTGTTTCCATAAATGCACACCATCCATTTTGCAGTCAAAACCAGATGATGCCCCTTGGAATGATGCTTGCTTGGAGTGTTGGTTGCACTGTGTCAGCTTGTGGGCTGCTCTTCCACTCTTCCATGCACTGCACTGGCGGGATCACAGCCCTGGCACCGTGATGCTGCATGCCTCTGTGCACGGAGGCTTTGCTCCTCTCACTGTGATGCTTTCATGGGTTCCACAGTTGTGGGAGAAGCCCAGGTTCAGTCTCCACAGCATCTGCTGGGCAGTGAGAGCCCAGATTAGGATGTGCAGGAGCTCAGGGGTGGCATTTGCACTCTGGTGTTTTGTCAGGGCACACATTTGCAGCAGAACAGAGAAATCTCCTGTCCTGGGCTCACACTCTGAATCAAGGCTGTCTATTGAACTTTCACTGAATATTAACTTGTACTGCACTTGGCAAACACACTTAGCAAAAGGTGATCATGGCAGCCCCAGCTATTGATTGTGAGGTGGATCTGCTGCAATTCCCAGTGCCAGTTCTGCCTGAGGGCTGTGCCAGCTGGGTGCCCTGATCGCTTTTCAGCGTCATGGTGATGAGGGCTTGTGGATTGCTCTTTGTCTGATGTCAGCTGGTTCCATTTGCCTTTGGAGATAAAGCCATCTTTTCCTGCTCTGGCGGTAATTGTTAGCAACTTGCTATTGAATCTGGTTTATGTTGTGCTTTTTTTTTCTTTTTTTGTTTTGTTTGAACTATTCTGCAATGCTGATTAGATTAAAGGTCAAGTTTGGCATTCTCTCTCCATAAACTCTAGAGTAAGCCTTTCTGATATCAAAGGGATTGTTTGGGTGTAGCTAGTGGGAGAATTGGCTCCTGTACTCTTGCTCAAGAGAAGTCAAAAGGTTGAAGTCCAGCTAAAGATTCATGTTATCATCATAAATGCAAATAAAGGAGTCACGAGGCTGGATGAAGGATGATGGGTCAGCATCTTGGGCACTCCCAGATGGTGGCATGTGGAAATCCCTAAGGGAGCCTTCAGGCATTGGATCTAGGGCTCTCAGAAATTCCTTAATTCAGGGCACTTTCTGCAGTGAATGGGACCACAGCAGAGTAAAATTTTATTGACATATTTCTTGTCCTTCAGGCTGGAGAGGGCAGGTGAGACATCCTGCGCTTGTACCCAAATTTTCCATGCAAATTGTGCACTCTTTTCCCCTGAAGTAATTCCTTTGACTGCAGTCCACTAATTTACATTTTAGCATCACTGAGCATCCAGTGTCCCATTTCAGGGCATTGCTTTGTTGAAGAGTATTAACTCTGCAATATCAGAGATGCAATTAATTAATTAATTAGACCTTACCTACATAATACAATAACAGTAGGCATCACATATTCCCTGACTATTCTTCTCCTCAAAGACTGCATTTTTTGAAGTTTGCAGAGGTTTATTTTTGAATGACAGGGCACTTCAGGGTTCTAATTTGCATTTCTCTGCTTTGCTGTGATCAGGACTTCGAGGAGCAGGGAAGCAACCTTTGAGAGCTGGTTCACTTGCACAGCTGGCAATAAAAGGCTGTGTGTCAGAAAGCATTATGGACCTGATAAGAGCCTGTGACTTGAGCTGTATGAAAAAAGTGAAATGAACTCACGCTCCTGCTGATCATGATGTGCAAGGTCAGGACAAACTACTGAAATATTGGATTGCAAATACGCTCCTGGCAGTAAAAGTCCCGACTCAGTACAGCTTGGTCATTACAGGGAAGCACAGAGCTGCGCAGTAAAACCAGCACCGTGCTTGAAATTAGTTCCTGAGAAAGGGTTATAAATCTGAAGGAAGTTTAAAAGGGATTTTTTTCCTAATATTTTTCCTTAGTGTTCTGTAGTTCTCATTCCTGTGCCTTTTTGATTGTGCACTTCACCTCAGGAATGGTCAGGGCTGAGGAAGGGAGTCCAGCTGAAGCCCAAAAGATCAATGAAAGGGATGGAGAGGCAATTCCCTTTTCTTTTTTGTGTGTGTTGGTGTCTTTTTTCCATACAAGTGGTGAATGTGAAAGCAATAAAGAGGGAGGAGATAAAATCTGGGGTTTGAGAGAAAGAGCTACTTCCTATAAGACATTAAACCCATTAATGTGTTTTCAGTGAAACTGCTGGAAGCAAAGAATGGAGCAGAAGTAAGTTGGGGATTTTTTTGGTGAAGCTGCAGGACAGTGGACTTAAAATTGGAAAAAGAAAATAAAAGCAAGCCAGGGGTTAGGTTATATCCTGTCCATAAATTTCATGTGTTCTTATAGCCATTTTTAAATGCTTTTAATTCCAGTAAAACAATGGTCCAAAGGACTGAAGACTTTTCCACATAAGTGGAAACTTCACTGAAGTTAGGAGAGCTTTGGTATGAATTCTTCCTGAATGACTAATCATATTTGATCATTTCATTAGACTCCAAGAGGAAGCAAAAATGGTGAGTCTGTTTGTTCTCTCATCTACAAAAGATGGTGCCCTTATCGTGTTTCAGTGGACAGCTTAAAACAGATTTATGCTCTCAGTTATCTGAATGAAAGGCACTGGCATTGCTGGTGTTCCTCTAGTTCCTGGATGCTTGCTGCTTTCCTACTGGCTGCCAAAAATGGAAAACTTGATTAGCAGTGACTGTGCAGATAGCTGAAGAAATTACAATTTAAAAAAAGAGAGTGACAGGTCTAGCCAGGCTTGGGACACAGAGCAGCAGAGCTCCCTTGACTTAGGACTCAAATGGCCCAGGAATTTGTTCATTATTTACCCCACAATGCTATGTGTCAAAAGAACATTTAAAAAGGAAATAAAGCAGAGAAAAATGAAATAAATTTAATTCCCAACCCTCTTTAGGCACAGCTGCAGCAGTCCCTGTGCACTAATGTTAATTAGCTGGAGGCACTTCACCTCTCCCATTTGCTCTTAAAGAATGAGAATTTGAGTTGGCTTTGCTGAAAGATGGACTCTCAGCTCCAGGAAGGAAGCCTGGTGTTCTCCCAGCCCAAAGGTTAAGGCTCTAATCCATCCCCTGGAGCTAAAAAGGTGCTGCTGAACCTTTCCCACTCCTTACAGAATATAATCGTTAGGATATTTTGAAATGAGTAAAGGTTATGGTTAAAGGCTTCCATTCACACATCTTCCCCATTGGCTTAGCTGCTGCCATTGTTCTGATTTTGAGATCACAAAGATTCTGTAAAATCATCTTATTTGTCATGACACTACTGCTATTCACAGCTTGGGGAAACACCGTCCTCTTCCTCCTCCTCCTCTTCAGCATGGTTATAGCAGTTACTGAACTTGAACTCTGTCAATTCTTCATCAAAATCCATCCAGGGTGCTAAAAGTGCCTCAGCTACCAGCAAAGGGCAAACATTGCATGAATATGTGTATACATATATATATGTTATTATATGTATTTATATTCTATTGCATGAATATGTGTGCACACAAATGTTCCCCTTGGCTTCCCTATGTCTGTTACTTTGACTGAAAACCAGATTTATGAGGTCAATTGGAAGAAATTACAGAAGAAATTGCTTTCATCTCACATCATCACGCTGTTTTTCTGAGCACCTCTGGATCTTTATGTAAGAGCTTTTCTTCCTTGCTCGTCTGTTGGGGTTTCCTCTCTGTTATATCACAGCAGAAAGGATACAAAGAAAGTTCTTGATTTGCTTAACTGAATCAAAATCAAGTGTGGGTTGGCCATGTTCATTTTAGGTCTCCATTATCATGATGTGCCTGGCCTTTTCATTTAGCTAAATTGCTCTGTGGTTTGAGTGGTGAGGAAAGAGCCCTGATGTGTTTGTACCATCCAGCTTTTCAACACCATCCTCTACATTTCTCATAAGAGCAGACTTGGAAAGAAAAACCCCTTGCTGCCACGTGCACAGATTTTAGGCAATTTTTTCCAAGAGCAGGCACCTTAACAGAGCAGGAGCTGAAGTTTTTTGTCTTCTTGAAGAACTAATTGCAGCTTCAAAGTATAGTTTTATCAAATATTTAATGTAACCCTATAGTTGTCTATACAAGAAGCTAGAACTATGTATTTTAAGTCAAAATTGTGCTAAGCTGAGCCAAAATATGTCCACAACTTGCAGCTCTAAACCTTCTTGTCTCAAGGCTATCTTCAAGCAGAATCCATAAAGTTCAATCCTATAATTTTTACTGATTATGTAGTTCATGGATTTTCCAGCCTGATCATTACTGAATTCAGTGTGCCCATCAAGCTCCTATGGCTCATTTCTTACACAGGTAACATTGGCAGAATTTTAATTAGCTGGACTGAGCCATTAAGGACATGTTCTATCCTGTGGAGCAAAGCTTGTGAGCTGGCCCTGTGAGTCAGGCAGTCATTGGTGGGATTGTGTGGGATTGCAAACCCATCTTTGAGCCCAAACCCCTGTGCCTGGGAAGGAAAGTGAAATCCACAGTAAGGCTGCAAAGGAGCATCCAAGCTCCTGAGTCCTGACCTGCTCATTGGCAAGGCAGCAGCAGGAGATAAAAATCTACCAGGCAGATCAATTTATAGCTCAGCTGTCCCCAAATTCCCCAGGTTTGTGCATCCAACCCAAAATCACACTCTGGCAAAAGACTCGCTCCTAACCAGCCAAAACTTTTGTTGCACTTCTTCCATGCACCCATCCTGCCTTTTGATGGATTTGTTAGAAGATGGAGTGTAATTCTAAACACAAAAAGAGGGCTAAAGTTTTGGAAAATAGGTTGGGTTCTACTCAACAATTCTGACAAATCAAAATCAGACCTTAATTTCTGTTGGATTTTAGTAGGGGGCTTTGCTAGTTAGGGAATACACTGACACAGAAACAGCCATGAGTCTCTGTATAAAATTGCCTTTTAGGCATAATTCACCACTGGCATTTTAAAGATGTGTTTTAAACACTCTGAGGTTTAGTCAAAATAATGGAAAACATGAATATATGAGTCCTTATTGGTCCAAGAACAAGAAATTTCAATCTAAGACAGTACAGATAACATGATATCTTTTATTGAAACAAGAATATTAATCTAATCTTTATATAGTAATACATCCAGAAGCAGAACTTCTGGGCCTCTGAGCTTGAACTTTATAAAATATTCTTGTTCCAATAAGAAGTATCACGTTATCTACCTTGTCTACTTAAATGCATGTTTTAAATGATGGATTAGTGGCTATTTTGGGTGCATTTTTACTCTGTTATTATCTTGAGTCTCACTTAACTTAGGCAACCCATTTCAAAGCTATAAACCTGTACTCTTTATATGCCAAACTCAAATATGATCTCTTTTTTTCTCTATGCTTCAGTCACACTTTGAAATAGTTTACACATTCCCAGAGTGCTGTATTGATGTACTCTTGATTCGGTTTTATTATATTTTATTTCATTTTTGTCAGCAAGAGAAAATAATTTCAAGAATAGAGGACAGCTTTTAGTGAATTTTATGCAGAAAGACCAGGGAAAAATAACTCAGAGCTCCCATAAAATGATTATTTCTGGGAATGTGATATCTGTGGAGACACCACAATCATTTCAGTGTAGAGGAAAGATTGTGTTAGCAATCACTGCCTCTATCAAACACTGCATGATTGATGACATTTGTGGATCCTTTGATTGCAGTCTTTCGATTGTTTGATCAAATCTTTTGGTTTTTGAGACTAGGAGTAAGTGTGGCAGAAGGGAATCCTTGGCTGGCCCCCTGATACTTTTACATGGTGTGTTCCCAGGGATCATTGAAGGGCTCTTAGATGCTTAAATGCAGTTCCTGACCTTTTATCCCCACTGAAGTAAGAGTGTTGCCTACTGCATAGAAATGTATTAAAACAATCAGATTTCTCCCTGAAAATCTAGCTGAGAAATGTTAGATGTACAGGCCAACACTTAACTTTGCCATTTGACAGGGGAATGAAAAGTTAGAGAACTTTTCCACCTGCACCATTTTGGCTTCAGAGGGAGTTTGAAGAAAGGATGCAAACCCATCCCTGTTGCACTAACAAGGAAATCCTGAGCAGAGCCACCTCTGTAGCTTTTCCCAAGGTTCCACCAGGGGAGGATTTGGGAACTGCCTCCCTCAGAGCTGGGGCTGTCCCAGAGATGTGCAGAGCAGAGCACCTCCCCTGCCAAGCCTGACCACTTTGTGGGCTGTGGCAGCTGGCTCTGGGCCTGCTGGGAAAATGAAGTTTGCAATGAGATTTCATCACTTCATGGCCACAAAAGGCATAAAAACCCTGCTGGGGGAATGGCAGAAGGATGCAGGATTTCACTGGGGACTTTATAAGGTGCTTTGGTTTTTTGCATCAGATGGTTTTTGGGTGCTTCAGAAATCTGACATCTCCTCTGGAAATTACTGATAGGGTTTAAGAGCTAGTTTCCTGATAAATAAATTAAAAATTGCAACATCTGGATACATACTGTGTTGTCTAGGCTACTAGTCAACATATGGCTATATAGTCAACATAGGCTACTATGTGTGGTTGGACAAAGCCAATATGCAGATAGATTTCCTCCCTTTCCCCACTTTTTTCCAAATTTCAGTTAAAATAGTAGCCCACCCTCTGGAAGCACAACTTCTCCAAGAGCCTTGTATGTCTGGAGAGCTCAGCACAGTGCACCCCTTTGCTTTTTGAAAATGGATTCCTGAAGTATTTATTTTTATTTTTTTTTTAAGGTTTAAAAGATTTTAAAAATGCTTGAATAGCAAGAGATGTGTACATGTATAACAGTATTTTCTGAAGAAAAAATTCATCTTTAACACCTTCAGGAGGTGCTTTGATTTGTGATATATCACAGAGTAAGCCCTGTAGGTTATCTGCACATATCCTGTGCAGGAGCCACTGCTAGCAAACAAAGAACAACTGAAACTGTCAGGAGTACAGGAAGCCAGCAGCAAGGATGAAACCATAGGAAAAAAATTAGGAGCAATCCTAAAAAATTAGGAACAATCCCCATAGATGTGTTAAACACTGTGTGAGAGCTTGAGGTGGAGCTAGGAAAAACCCAAAATGAATCAGATGAAGGGATGTCAGTGATCAGCTACAGCATCCCATGTTCAAATGCTCCTGGTGGAGGAATGGGGTTTTAGCAGCTGAGCAAGGAGCCAAGGCTGGGAGGTGTAAGGAAAAAACAGCATCTGCCACAGAATTGCTGCTTTTGTGGTTTCCATCCATGCTGCTCACTTTGGGCTTCAGATGAGGAACCTTTTGGGGCCATCTGTGGGATGGGAGCAGACCCTGCTGCAGCTGGACTTTTGTTTGGCAGCCTGTGTCACATCCTCTGTGGTACTGGGGAAGGGAGTCTGTAAAATAAGCCACTTCCACCTACATTTATCCTGGCTCCTTTCAGTTATCCATTCCTAGATAAATTCTCCCAAACCTGGTGCCAAAACTGTAAGGTGCTGGTCGGTTTTTGTAAGGCTGCCTGAATGACTCACCTCATTTCTCAGATTACTGATAAAACAGGGGGGAAATTAAAAAAAATCTAGTAGGATCAAAAGCTTTTGGCAAGCTGAACTGTCCTTTTGTAGGCACAATTACTTCTGGCCGAGGTGGGTCTGCGAAACATGAGGCTGAACTCATGCTGAGGTGTCTTGGGTTGGAGTAGAGGGATTCAGGTTGAAGAACAAAGTCCTGTCTGTAGAAATGAATGAAAAACCTGGCCTCAGGCTCTCCTTTTCTGACTGCTTCAGATAGAGATGAGAAAAGACAAGGAATTTTCTTTCACACCACAACCAGGAAAGATCATTTAAATTCAGCAGGTTGCCTTTAAAATAATTTCAGAAAAAGCACTCTCTGGGCAAAAATTTTGTGTTAATTTTGCACACATGTCCTATCAGATTCAACAGAAAGGTTTTGCCTGCTCAGAAGGTGCAGCTCAGACATGATCTGCATCAGAACAGCAAGAGCTGAATGCTCTCCTGGGCAGGAGGGGAAGAAGAACCCAAGGGAGGACCATGAGGTGAGGTGGTGTGAAGGAGGCAAGTGGATGTGCTCAACTGGAAGGAATGGCAAAAGGCCTGTCTGGCCCAGCTGGAGGGTCATTTAGGGCCATTTTTCGGGGCCTTTTGAAAGAAAAGACCATGGCTGAGAGACGTTAAAATCTATTTGGAGGGTGTGTTTAAAAACAAGGTTGTTTTTGGAACCAAAGCTGAACTTTAGGAATCTAGAATTAAAGAAACAGAGGTGGAGTGTAGGGAGAAGTTGGAGAAATGTTCAGCCCTTGTCCTGTGGCCAGGCTGATTTTGTCAACACCTTGTTTTCAACACAACTACCAGTAATTTGAGTCATTTATGCAGTTTGCTCTTGATATGTGCATACTTTGGAAGAGAAAAGCATTTCTGGTGGTTCAACTATTTGGCCCTATGTATGGCCTGATTAATTTTTTTTTCTGTATTAGTTACAAATCTCTCCTTAAAATTTAAGTACAAAACCCAATAGAGATCATAGTAAGCATTGCACTGTGTCATCAGCTCTTATAGCACCAAAACCCCCAGTGAAACAGAGGCAGTAAAGAAAGGGAACAGCATAATAATTTTGATCTGTGCTTCTTGTTTTTATGATTGACCAGCAGGACCACAAGAAAATCCTTTAACTTTTTTTGCTGCAGTGACAAGACAATTTTAATACTTCTACTGAATTTCATTTGGCTTACTAAGTTTCTATAAAGTGCTTTGATCAGTTTGTTTAAATACAAGGCATGACTGAAGCAAGGCCTGCTTTTGATTCTGTATTTTCTGCTGCTGAGATGAATGCTGATAGAACAAAAAAAAAGAGGGATACAGGAGAAACCTGGAAAAATGTTTTGCACATTCTCTGTATGCTTTCTCTTCCTTATTTTTCCCCAAGGAAATGAAAGTGTAATGGCAAAAAGTAGGATATTTAGCCAGTTTTTTACAGAGGAGAAAAGCAAAATTGCTGACTGAAAAGTAGGACAATTCTACCAAAAGTAGGGCAGCTTGCTGCACGTTAAGTACCTTTGGATTATGTGCATTGTATCACGCCTGCTTTGCACACACAATTAGTTCAAAGTGGGGCTCCCCACATGAGTTCACAGAGGAAGATTTATCTCAGCAGATAAAGCTGCAGCAGCACACATCAAACGGGGTCACAACACACCCACCAAGAAAATAATCTGGAGAGCAGCTACAACTGCCTGAGCTCATGTGGAAAGGGAAAATGTCACTGGTGCTTAGGCTTGAGATCAAATCAGATGGGAAAAGCGATGCTGGAGCAGGTCACAGAGACTGAAATTCTAAAATTTGTGCTTGGAATGACTGCACACCTGTGAAGTTTTAGTGCCTTTAAGGATGAGATCTTTTCAATGTCGGCAAAGGGTGCAAGAGTCAACACAATGGAGAGTTTTTTAAATGGATTTTTTTCATAAAGGGTTAATGGATAAATGACTTGTCGGGGTTCAGGTGGCACTTGGAGCGCAGTCCTTCCAGGCACCCTTGTCCAGAGCAATGGATCTGCAGTAAATCACGTGTGGGCTGATATTTTACATTCCATAAGGCAGGGTGTGGCAGCCCTTGGGCTGTGTCCTCTCAAAGTACAGGTCCAGGTAAAACACTCCTGGCTAGACCTAGGAAGGAGCCCTGCTTCAGAGAACAACCTGGAGCTTTGAGTTTGGCTTCTCACAGTGCACATGGAGGGCTAGCAGGGCACCCTGAGGCTTGAAGCAGAAGTAGAAACCCAGCATGATCTGAAGACTGATTTCCTGACACAACTCCTCAAACATTTTATCCTGTTCCACTTGAAAATTGGCTTACACAGAAATATCTGTGATTTCATTCATCTGAAACATGATCTGACAGTGCAGAAGGTATGTGGGAGAGTGGAGGTGAGGGCATATTAGGATGCAGAAATGTAGTATAACTGCAGTGCACTACTCCTTTCTTTCAAAATAAATAGGTATATTTGCAAGCAGGGCCTGCTTGGCCTGTCTGTCTGAACCAGTGACCTTCCAGTTTTATTTGTGTACAGTCAAAATGATGCTTCTATTAGCAAGAAGGAGGGGCCAGTGCTCCTTTACAAGGTTATCTGCAGATGTAATTTTAAAAGTGAAATTTCCCTCCATCTGTGTCAGAAAGAAATGTCAGCACCCAAGGCACAGAAAGCATTTTTTCCCTTTTTTCCCATAATTCCTTCTGCAAGTGAAAAATTATCACTATGCTATTTTTAAAATTACGTTGTTCTAACCCTTATCCTGTTACTTTAGAGTTGATTTCTATTCACAGTACCTCACTTGTGCTGTAAGTAACTTCCACTTCTTGTGATTTTGCAAACATGAATGCATTCATTATGTCTTGATTAGGTGCTGGAAGGTCCAGCCACAACTATTTAGCAAGGCAGAATAAACAATTCCATTTCTGTATCTGCGCAACTTCATCAGTGCTAAGTAGTTTTACAAATGCATTGAAATCATCTCTGATTTGAGTCAAGGTTACATAAATTAAAGCTTATTTAAGAATAAGAACTGTTCTTTCTGGCCAGCCCAAACCTCCCAATCCACAATGATACAAACTGTCATACATACAATATTTCTTCTGCTGAGCAAGATATAAATTATTGCTGATCATATTCCCCTCTGAGTGATTCTTGCCCAACTAAATTTACTGCACTGAGCAGAGATTCAGTTTTAAGGGAGGTTAATGGTGTGAGGAAATTCAAGAGCCATGGATCACAGCCCTGGTGAAGATTTGTACTATAGTTATTAAAAACCATCACTTCAGCAATCCCAGTTTCTGTTTAGAGTCTTCTAACCAAACAGTTAAGCCATGTTTTCACTGATTGTGATTTCCATGGCTGGAGCTGTGTCCCCTAACTGAGAACTTACTGAGGCACTGAAGGGGCACAATCACTTCTCTGTAAGCTCTGGGAATCTTTTTTTTTTCAGAGGTGCTCCCCACTCTTTCACAGAATCACAGAAATTCTAGGTTGGAAGAGACCTTTAAGATCATCGAGTCCAACCCATGTTCTAACACCTCAACTAGATCATGGCACCAAGTGCCACATCCAGTCTTTTTTTAAACACATGGAGGGATGGTGACTCCACCACCTCCCTGGGTAGATGATTCCAGTATTTGACCACTCTTTCTGTAAAATACTTCCTCCTTAATTCTAGCCTGTATCTCCCTTGGTGCAGCTTGAGACTGTGTCCTCTTGTTCTGTCTGTTGTTGCTGGGAGAAAGAGACCGACCCCCAGCTCACCACAGCCACCCTTCAGGAAGTTGAAGAGGGTGATAAGGTCACCCCTGAGTCTCCTTTTCTCCAGGCTGAACAACTCCAGCTCCCTCAGTCGTTCTTCATATGGCTTGTGCTCCAAGCCCCTCACCAGCCTCGTTGCTCTCCTTTGGACATGCTCAAGCAACTCAACGTCCCTCCTAAAGTGAGGGGCCCAGAACTGGACACAATACTCCAGGTGAGGCCTCACCAGTGCTGAGTACAGGGGAAGAATGACCTCCCTGCTCCTGCTGGCCACACCATTCCTGATACTGGCCAGGATGCCATTGGCCCTCTTGGCCACCTGGGCACACTGCTGGCTCACATTCAATTGACTGTCAACCAGCACCCCCAGGTCCCTTTCCACCTGAGCACTGTCCAGCCACACCGTCCCCAGCTTATATCGGTGCAGGGGGTTATTGTGGCCAAAGTGCAGGACTCGGCACTTGGACTTACTGAACTTCATCCCATTAGATTCATGAGTGTCCATTAACCTTGTACTGCTGTCCATCCATGTTTTTGGTCTTAAAGGGATTCATTTTCTCAGTTGATAGGAGAGGTTTGTATATTTACATATTTGGAGGTGTCCAAGGGCAGGCTGGATGGGGTTCTGGGCAACCTGGTCTGGTGGAAGGTGGCCCTGGCCATGGCAGGGGACCGGAACTCAATGAACCCTTTAACCCAGACCATCCTATGATTATGATCCTATTGGTAATGGTTCTTACCGATCTTACTGGTTATGGTTGATTATGGATCTTATTTCTAAGAAAAAAAAAACACTGCCAAACATGACAATTTCAAACAGGTGCAAGGATGCTTTGCTTTTACTCAGCATAAGGCAGAGCTTCCTAGTACAGTGAGGAAAGATCATTATACAGAATAAAAGTGGGATCTGTTGACAGGAACTGCAGTTTGAGTGCTATCAAACATACCTTTATTCCCTTTTCCTCCCAGTCTCTTTGCTTTCACGTTACTGCTGTTCAGGATTTCACTTTCAAATAAATATTTGGCACTTGCATCCAAAAAGACAAACAAATACGCAGAGAAAAATTTGCCTGAGTAAGCGAGCACTCCTATTCAAAATTCTGTGGCTAGATGAACGGATAAGTGACAACAGTGATGAATAAATAGTGCCGGGGCCTGCCAAAACCCAGCATTAGAAAGTACAAACAAAGCAGCACAGAAAACAGATGGATTCATTTTAAGTTTTATCCTTTTTCAGTCAAGAGATGCTAATGAGGCCACTTCACTTTGCACTGTGACCCTGGCAGGCATGTGCCAGCACCAGTGAGGGGATGGACTGGAGCAGCTGCCTTCCCCAGTGCCAAGTCATTACTGCCAAAACTACAGAAAAACCCAGATCTTCCTGCTGAATAATGGTGAAGAGAGCAAGCACCATCCCAGCCACGTCACTCCAGGTATTTGTGAGTATCTGTGCTGGATTCATCACAGGAAGCAGAAAAGGGGGGATTTTCTTGCTGGGGCTGGCAGGGAGAGGAGGGAGGTTGGTGCTGAGATGAACTGAAATCTGGTGAGGTTTTTACGGGCATGGGCTGTGAAACCTCATGAGCTGCTCCATCAAATCAGCCTGGTTTGCTCTGAGGGTGGCCAGGGCTCGGTGGGTATCGGAGGCAGGTGCAGCCTGCTCGGCTACTGGCACCAGTGCCATATGGCAACTCCTTCCTGAGGAAATCAGCCTTTGCTCCTCCTGCAGCCCGAGGAACAAAGCCTGCTGTGAAAAATGGAACTTTCAGGGGTTTCGGTTTCAAATTGGTTAAAACAAATTTTGAATATAATGAAGTTATGCTTGAAATAAAACTCCGAATTTGAAAATTATGTCTGTTTGGCAAGCTCCGGTGCACATACCCAAAATATAATATGTCTGGACAAAAAGCCAAGAAAAAGCATGTCTTTGTCTGCACATGTGGATTTGGATACTGTTTCTAGAAGGAAATTATAAGAGAAATAACATCTCCCAATGACAATTGCCTATTCTTAAAGTTCTCAGGGGAAATTTCTAGCAGCAAGTCTCAATTTTCCTGTGGTTTCATCCCCCCCAGAGCCTGCTGCTCTTCTGCAGATTCTCCTCCCTGTGCTGCACCTCCTTTTCTCTATCTCCTTCTTCCTTGTGCCTTTGACATTGTTGACATTTTCCTTTTAGGAGAGTTGTTCCCTTGTTTTTCCCCAGAGCTTTTTCCTTGCATCATTGGCAGTTCAAACATATTTATTTCTATTTAAACAAAACCATTACACAGAACTGATGTATCCAACCTGTGCTGCTAACAGATGAAATGGCTTTTGCTAGAAGTACCTAAAGTCACTTTTCACACATATTTTCCTTCCAGGCATTGTGAAAAGTACTTCTGGTCTTTGGTCCTGTTCTGGCGAGCTCACATGGGACCCAGGTGTAATTACAGCTTCTCAGCCAGCACTGGTGTGGGACCTGTGCTGGGACACCTGCGAGCTGGAATGTGTCTCACAAGTTGGAAAAAGTGTTTTATAGCTACATGAAAGGTAAAGGGAATATAGAGCTGTAAGATTATTTTAAAGAGAAGCCAGGAAAAACTATGGCTGTGACTTCTCAGCAAGCAGGGAATTTAATTCATAAAACAAATGTGTTTGAAAACAAAAGCTGTGATGCTCCCTGCTTTCTCATTCATTTTTCAGGTCATATAACTCAGCTTTGCTACACTCAGTTATCCAAAAGGGCTTTCATAAAGTAAGGTATTCATGTGTATACACACACTTTGAGGTATAATTTCCCTGCAGTAACTTTGTATTCCTGCATGAAGCTAAATGAAGAATTGACCCTATTTCTGACTGCACAAGAGCAGGAGGCCTAATGGCTCTGCTGTGCTTAGATATATTTGCTGAAAGGAGTTTAATAACATAATAATGTTGCTGCCTTCCGCTGTCATTTCTTAGGATATCTGTCATCTGGTTGATTGGAAAAAATTCCCAAAAGAGTTCTGGCATTCTAGTCCATTTCCTAATCCAATAGTTTCATTACTTATGCAATTTTCCTTGTCCTGTGGGGGAAGGACATGTATATTATTGTTCATTCCATGCAGATTTGGAAATCAAAATCACATCATAGTCCCATTTCCCATCCTCCCCTGTCCTTGGTTCCCTTTTATCTGGAAACTTGGAGGATGCCATCATGCTTGTGCTCTCTTACCAGGGAAATCTTGTTATCAGTATGGAGGGGTTTGATAGTTGGTTTGTAAGTAAAGCTGAGTTAATAGAAGAAATAACAATCGATGATTTTTCAGTGAATTTATAGCAAGGAAGAAAAGGCAGTTAGCATGGAAACAGATTAGAAAAGAGATATGAAAATTTTTGTAAGTTAGACTATGTGCATAAGTAGATACACTATACTTATAGATACTTTATTAAATTTTTGTAAAACTTTTGTCAATTATATTGGCATTAATTATTTTGTACTAATGAATATAAAAAGTTATTGTGATGCAGTTAATGACTTAAGATCACCCTTTTTAAGAGTATAGAAACTGGAGAACATGCAGAATAAAAATTTTTTCTTCTTAGACCTTGATCACATGTCTGTCTCGTCCAACCTAACAGAGACATATCAAATAAATCAATTTTTTTTGATGAACAGTGGAGGCTTTAGGAGATGGCAGAAGAGCCATGCACCATGTTCACCACCCCAGCTGCTGAGTTTCCCTGATTGCTGTTATAATTTTGTTGCACTAATCAGCCACAAGATGATAATAGTCATGTAAGGCAAGCAATTACTAGGTTTCCTGGGATAGTCCAACCACAGGGACTATTCCTAATTTAAAGGAGCTGTAACTGCCAGTGTACATGTATGTATTTTTCTTAAACATTTCTAACTATAGTTATGAAGTGAAATAGTAAATTGTATTCCCTCTTGTTCTCCTGCAGGGACTGTGCCTAAGCCTGGAATTACTGACATCTGTGTATCATTTCAGTGGTAAATTACAGCTGGGACATGCTAACCCCAAAGTGTGAGTAAGAGCTGCTCCTAAATGATTGGAAACTTCTTGGCAATTTGCTGTTGAGTTATAATAATTAGCTTAGTCTTCATTCTCTTTTGATAGCTGTGTAAAATTTGTGCTATTTCCTTAGCAGCAGAGTTGATTGTTTAATCAGCAAGAAGAATGGTTTTTCTGCTGAAGATTAGATCTCAACTAAGCCTCATTTTGTGTTAATTGTCTCATTGACAACTTCCTCTCCTTCTCCCCTTCCCCCATATAAGCAGAGGAGTGATGGAAACCTGGAATTAATATTTTCATGGAGATGATGTAATTTCCTGAGTTGCTCCAAAATAATCTGAATTTCAAAACTCTTTTACCTACTGATTTGAGGAAAAGTATAATAGATAATACAAACATATTAATGGCCAAAACATATTATCTCATTTTAGATAGCTTGTGCCCAGTTCTCTAATAATGTATTTGTGCTTGTATAACAAGAGGCTAAGCACAAAAAATACAATGGTGAAACTCAAAATTTGTGCTATTTATCGCTGTTGCCAGTAAATAAGATTAGAGTAAGTGTTTACACATCTCTTTAAATCTACTGTCCTTGAAACCAATTAACATAATAATGAATAATGAGTTTTTCATTTGTGAGATTGTGGGCAAGTGGTAAAGAGGTTAGAAATCAACTTTCTTTCTCAAAATTAATAAGTTGCAGCCCTTGTATCCATGTCATAACTATCGAAGGGAAAGTAAAATTAAAGCTTTTTTAGTCAAGGGCTGAAAATTTAAGTAGCACTCTAAGATTCACATGCTACTGGGAATTTGGCCTTTGACTGCCATATTTTGTATTGTTCGTGTAGCAGTAATTATGGGATAGCTCAGTTCACCATAGAAAACACATGTTTTAATAATTCTATGCTGCTTAATAGGAGCAAGATGAAATAAATGGGCCATGGGGCAGATGAATGAGACTTTTAATGCCTTTGTTAAGACTATCAATTGCTTAATTGAGAAACCATAATCAAATTCAGAAAAACTCTTCCAAATCATCATGCTCTTTGGAGATGCCTGAATTCGGGTAGTTTGGAAAGCTTCTGAAACTTCTCAACAAATGCTATTTTGTAAGTGTGAAGTAGAATTTGAGGTATACCAGAAGAAACAGAAATGAGAAGCTATTTTTAGGAGATGACTCTTGCTGTATATTGTATGTATAAAATATTTATAATTTTATATATGCAAGCACAGTGCTTAGGGACATGGCTGACTGGTGGATTTGGTGGTTTAAGGTTTGTGGTTGGACTTGATGATCTTAAGGGACTTTTGCAATCTAAAACATTCCGATTCTCTAAAATAAATGTTGCTGAAATTTAGATATATTTCCAAAATGCTGGGAATTTATACAGATTCCAGTGGTTTAAGATTATATTATATGCAGGTCAAAAACATTGTTTCTTCTTATGCTACTTATTCCATTGAGTATTTATGTTCTACTTTACTCATCTTTAAGTGGTTTTCAATAAGTTATACTGCAAGTGTCAGCTTCAAACAGTCTTTGACTCCTAACTGAAAAATCTCTACCCTTTTGAGAGTACAGAAGAAATAATGTTCTAAAAATGGCAAGTATCATTATTATTTCATTAGTTATGCAAATTTGTTTCACAGTTCTTCTTTGCCTTTGTTCAGTTTTTTTCTTGAATGGGTTTTTTTTCCCTTATGCTTCCAAATATTTGTTTGGAAGCTAATAATAATAATAATCTCATAATAATAACAACAATAACAACAATAATGATGTAACACTCTTCAGCATATGTGTCAGTTTAAGCACACTAATGTTGTTGACTCTGTCCAGAAAAATCAACTTTACATGTGCCTAATTCTCGTATTAATTAAGTATTTTCTTATTCCATAAATTTTCTTATTATTGAAATGCTTAATTTTCATATTAATTATTTTCTTATTCTGTAAATTTTCTTATTCTGTAAATGCTTAATTCTCATATTAATTAAGTACTTTCTTATTCTGTACATGCCTGTCTGGAAGAGAGAAAATTTAAGTTAATTCAGTAGGTCTGAGAACACTGATGGAGTCTTAATTTTAGCATTAGCTTCTAGCTACATTATAATTTTAATTGTACAATTGTAGGTATTTTATCTTTTTAAAACACACCAGAAATAACTCTAATACATTTCTAGCACTAGTAATTATTCTGTGTTTACTTGCTTTTAATTTCAACATTTGCTCACTCTCTGGGAATAATCACGAGTACCAGAATTGTACAAGATTTCTACAATTAGGAGTTCCCTCCCTTCTACATCATAAGTTTAAATATTAATGGAAACAGTTTCAAAATCAGTTCCTGGGTGTTTGTAGGAAGATCCCCAGTGACATATGGAGCTGGTATGAATGATGGGCAGAGGAAAAGAGTTTAGTTAAAGGTCTTTGAGGACTTCCCAGAAATTAAATTTTCGTAGTGAGCATTGAACTTGGATTTCCCCTTATAGAAAACACTGAAATTAAAATGCATAGAAACTGAAATGGAGTTTGATAGATTAGCACAAGAGTTCTGTTCTAATTGAGAAGAAAACAAAAATCAAATGTCTTTGTCTTCTTGAAGCAGCAATAAAATTCTAAATTTATTATTTTCCTCAAATACTCAGAAACTGTGATGAAAGTTTCACTAATCATGAAGTCAAATGGCACCAGTTGTGAACAGAAGCCTAAATAATGTGAAAGATTTGGAATAACCAAACCTGATCACAAATCATACATTTATCAGCTCATTCATCCTAAAAAACCCTGGGTTTAAAATCAAAAATATGGATGATGCAAACCATCAATGTGGTTTACTTTGTTTTGTGGAAGTCTTGTAGTCCTTGCTGCTCCATTTCCAATGAGGGAAATGGTTTACTCTTACTGAAATTGTGGCTGGAAAGAGTTTCCATCCATAATCTCTCAATGCAAATACATATACACACATTTCTACATGTCTGTGTTTATACACACATCTATCTATCCATCTACAGGTATGTAAATATTTTTATTTTAATCCCTCAAGCATGCAGTTCAGTCAGCCTGCCCATGCACTGAAATGCTGTATTTGCAAGGCAGGGAACTAAATATTGGGAGAATATGTTCAAAATTGAATGGCCTATATAAGTTTTGTTTTATGCTAAGCTGGATGTGAAAAAATATCTCTTTCATATAAAATATCAAGAGGCAAAAGAGCAACAGTGGCAATGTAACTGAACAGCTTGTTTTATTTCAAATACCCTGGAGCAATATCTTTTTTTCCCCACTTCTACCCATCCTTTCATTCTCCAAACTGATTCTAAAAATAAGTAGTGTTAGTGTTCAAAGTGTTGTACAGGTTTTTATATAACTGTTGTGGGCAAGATCATTTTTATTATTACGTTAACATGAATTTTTATGTGTATATTTTTTGTCAGTTATCAAATGTGAAAAAAAATGTTATGATATTCTAGTTAAGTGGGAATATATTTCAATTTTTCATGATCAGTGAATGGGAACAGCTGATACTATAAACAGATCATGCATTATTTCCTTTTGTGTCAAACATTTTCAGAATCATAACTCTTATCTTAATTTGGGGGGGAAAAATTAGACACTGGAGGCAAATTCCTTCACTTTTTTAATAAATTAAGATTTATAAGTAGACTGATTTAAAAGCCTGTTGGGCATGTATGCTCCAAATACTGTGCTTAGAAACCTTTTCTTCACGGAAAGTGCAGGACAGAGAGGTGGGTTTGATCAACCACAATTATCTAAAGAGAGATTTTACTTTATATCTTCAGATGATTTATCTTAGAATATTCCTTTGCAGTGAAAGCCCAAGAGCAGAAATGCATATGCAAGCAGTAACTGTACCTGTGACCACAAATGTAGGATGCAGCAAAATCTCATTTTCCCTTTGTGCTCCTGCAGTCTGGCATAATAAGGAAACTCAGAAATATTTCATGGCGTTCTGTGATGTAAGAACTATTTTTGTATCCTGAATGGATTTTAATGGCTTTGGAAGAAAAGTGTTCCTTGTCTATCTCCTGTGTACACAAAAATTCTGAATGTTACCAGACTGAGATAGGAATCCTGAATATTTAATGAGGATGTGCTACTGACAACTCAAAAATAAGCAAAAGAGGCTGCACAGGATTATTTTACACAGGACTATTTTACCATCTTTGTCCATCCTGTTCAGCATTTCAACCTTGCTCTCTAAACTTTTTAAAATGGCCTTTCATATTTTAAAGTGGGCTGGACATGACTCTAGTGATGTTGGCACTGAACTCATAGCTGGGTCTTTCATGGGATTTTTTTATTATTTTGTTTTGGGTTTTTGTTTTTTTGGGGTATTTTTAATCTTGAAAGTCAGGTTTCACTCTGAAAGTAAATTCCATTCTGGTGGTTAATAAGGGTGAGTTCTTCCACCATTTAAGACAGAATTTGTTGGTGTTTTTTCAGTTTGGTTGATGGTTGTTGTTTTGGTTGGTTGGGTTTGTGTTTATTGGGGTTTTTTTGTTGTTTTTGGTGGGAAGGGGGTTTGGATGTTTAGGCTTTGTTGGTTTTTTTTCTTTTTATTTGGTAATGATAGTTCCATATTTTCTGAAGTTAGTGCTGCTTTGTAGCCTGGATCTCTATCTGTTCATTTTTATTTTCACACAGTTTCCTTTATTTATTTTTTTTTCTTCATTTTAAAGACAATAAAGATCCCAGATACCATCAAAGCTGTTACAGGTCTCCAGGAATATCTCCATTTCAGTCTCAGATGTGATATCTAACTGGGAACCTCTGTTCTCATCAGTATATACCATCAGGTGAATTTTTTTTTTCTTTTGGGGGAAATTTGTTTGTTTTTTTCCCTTCCTTTTTTCACTTCCTGGGTCTTCAAAACAATTCCTGCTCCAGCTGGGCACCAAGGACAAATGACCCAAATCTCAGCCCAGGAGCACAAACAAACAACAGAATGAAGAACAAAATCCAAGAAGGATGGAACTTCATAACCTAAAGCTGGAATGGGACAATGAACTGCAAGGTGCAAATGGAGCAGAGCTGATCCCAGGGACAGAGCCCGTGCCCGGCCGTGCATTTTGGGGCCATTTTGGTTCATCTTGGGTGCAGCCCTGGCTGGGCTCTGGTGCTGCCCAAGGTGCATCCATGGAGGAGATGCTTTGAATAAATCCCTGCTTTATTCTTAAATTTTGTCTATTCTCTGTTCTAGGTCAGCCTTCCCAAGGTATCCAAAGGGGCTGAGCTGATCCCTACATTGCTGCCTGTCTGCTCTCCCCCAGCTGGTTGAGGATTGACTGGAGATCAACTCAGGATCAAGGTACCCTTGGATTCTCTCCCTTGGCATGCCAGCAGTGGATGCATGCTGTCCTTCCATGCCACGGGCTGTTCCAAGCTGCAGGAGCACCCCTTGGTGCCCAGCCCTGCGTGGGACTGTGTGTGACAGCAGCTGGGCACAGGGACATGCTGTGTCTGTCTTTGGTGACTGTTCCAAATCTGGGTCCAACAATATTTGCTCGGGCACGGAGAAAGTCTGGGAATTTGATCTTGGCATGTGCCTGCAGCCAAAAATACAGTGCAGCAAGTGGGCATGGCTGAAATTCACCCCTGTTATCCCAAATGTCACTCTGAAGGTTCTCAGAGACTTTCAGGCTCCCAGTAGACTCAGTTGTGCCAGTGGTGTCTGAGTGTAATGAGCTGGACCTGTCAGATGCAAGTCCCAGCCAGCACATCAATTCACTAGCTTTACAGATGTGATTCTTTAAAAGATCTTTGTAATATAGATTTTTGTGATTTAGACTTGGAGTTACCACCCTCTGCAGTACCTGTCTCACAGTTTGTGTCCCATTAAACATACCTGTGAGCATGCTTAGGAGTGAAATTAAATTGCTATTTAATGGAATAATTTAATTGTTACTGGAGGGACACTTTATTGTCACTCACGAAAACCTATTCACAAATAGGAAACAATCTCTGATTTCTCAGTGCTTTAGGAGAAGTCCCCTCAGTTTTCCTGTAAGATAATGTAACAAAGGCATCCACAGTGTGGGTGTAAACTGACATTTTGTTTGTTCAAGGAACAAATTGCACCTAGGCTGGCGCTCAATCCACAGTTCTCTCCTCAAAGTTTTCCTTTGTACATTGAAATGACAGCAGATGCCAAATTCAGCTTTTTAAACCATACCTAGAGTGAATAGCTAATAGCTTCCTGATTCACCACTGCTGCATGCTTTGAGCTTTGCAGGTAACTTCATTTTTGAGATTGAAATGCCTATTTTTATTTTATTTATTTTTGAATCAATGGTGTTTAGATCAGTATCTGCTGCCTATGAAACTTGTTTGGGTTAAGATTTCATTACGAATTTGAAATGCCCCAGATTCATTTAGGAGGTGGTCTTAAAATACCTTTGATAGACTTGAGCAATTTATGATTTCAGAGCCAGCTGCTGACTACAGAGTAAAATCAAAACCACCTCACAATTCACAGTTTTGTTTGGCTTAAGGTTTAAACCCAGTTCACAGAAAGGAAGGGCTGAACTCTCCACCCCAAGATTTGTTCATCTCTTTTGCAGCTGTAAAATACTGGAGTGCAATTATTATTAGCAACCTAAATGAAAATGTTGCTTTTCTCCTATACAGGGCGCTGTTTAAACTAATAAGTCCTTCTGTAATTATTGTGGGGGTGCTGTATTGCTAAAATATTCAAATATGAATTACAAGGAGTTCTCTGGGAGGAATAAGGAATCATGCTACAGTCATAAAGAGATCACCGTTTAAAACAACTAAATGCAGATAGATGGAAAAAGGAGAACTAAAATGTTTGGGATTTGTTCCTTTGTCTGCCCAGATACTCTTTGTTTTATCAGTCTTTGTGGAGCAACTTCAGAGTTGCTTCACATTCCCAAAGAGCAACTTAAATCTCATTCAATGTACACTTGTGAAAAGCAGACTTCGTTTCAAAAAAATTTATTCTTTTACTCAAAATGCAGCCTCAGTTGTTGACTTTTTTCTTATTAATTAAGAGAGAAACCATTATTTTTACATGATGTATATATTTTCAGTTTCTAAAAAGGTACACTGCATGTAGGTTCACTTAGCCAGAAATAAACTGAAATGTGGCTGGAGCCCCTGCTCATGTCCTAAAACCAAGAAAAAATTATACAAGATTTGAAAAGGATTATTAAGAGAATAAAACCCCACAAACATTACTGTTAGGATGAGATATTGCTAATTAGAAGAGTTGCAAATAAATTTTCAAAAATATTGTGGAAGAGTCAAAGGAAGTCAAACATTTTTTGAAACAAGTCTAGCTCAGGATCTCTTGATTCTGGGTTCTTTTCACACAGCACTGAGTACATTTAGAAGCTTCCAAAATTAATGGGGATTTTTTAATAATGCAACAGACTAAATCCTAAACTGGGGCCTGTCATTTCTCATTTTTTTTTTAGTTACACAATGAAATCTGTAGGCTGCAAAAGAAGATCATGCAGTGCCCTCGATGCAGACATCTCTCCTGCTGGCTGGGTAAGTATGGGGTAAATATGGGATGGCTGCTGCCTGCCTGCCTCTGTGGGTGTCACTTGTGTCCCTCCAGAAATATTGGGTGTCATTTGTGCCCCTCCAGAAAGACTGGATGCCATTTGTGCCCCTCCAGAAAGATGAGGTGTCACTTGTGCCCCTCTGAGATGCTACAGAGTCACAGGTACATCCCAACTCCCACATTTGGTCACCACATGAGAACAACTATTTTGCTGCACAGAGGCACCAGGGAGGAGATAAAACTTCTAATTAATTGCTCAGGTGTTTTCTCAGAAATGGAGAGTCACCAAATCCTGAGCTCTTAAGAACCAGCTACCAGTGAGGTAAAACTGCCAGGCTCTGGTGTGTGCCACAGAAACTAAGGGCAAACTAAGCAGTGTCACTTATCTGTGTCCTATCAAGAACTTCACAGAGGTGATGAATTTAAAATAAAGAAAGATATCTAAATAATTTTCAGATTTTTAAGTAAGGCCAGACTGTCCCCTAAATTTATTTTAGAAATTATTATTCAGGCAGTGCCAGTTAACAAAGCCTGATCCTGAAAGGACTTCAATCCATAGTGGTTATTTGTTGTTCACTTACTTCACACAAACCTTCTCTTAATCAATCATTCAGGTTTTTCTGGTCCTTAATCCTTACTGGTCCTTAATGAAATGCTCTTCACTGGCTTTTGCCAACTTCCTGAAATTGAAGAAAACAACAGCAAAGGTCTCTCAAATAAACCTTAGTAGTTACTAACAACAGTGGTAGATACCCCCGTTATTAAATTGGCTGCAATAAGCCTATAAACAATGCAAATGGGGTGTTTATGGGGTTATTTCTCTTTTTGAGCTCTCATCTGCCCTTCTGTGCATTGCAGCCTTGCTGAAGGATCTGCAGTTCAGCTGTTGGTGAGAGCAGCTGCCCTCAGTGAATGGTTCCTCCATTTCTCCTTCCTCCAAAAGAGTCCTCCAAAGTGGCTCATCAGCTTCCTCCTCAAGGAGTGAAAGGATCTGGGAAAAGGCACAAGGACATCAGCTTGTCAGGCCATCCACAAAACCTTCCTTCAAATGTCTGGGAGCAAAGGGATGCCTGGACAGGGATGTGGTGCCATGGAGAGCCCAGACACAGCTGCAGCCCTGGGAATCCTCCAGTCCAAACTGAAGGGGCTGCCCCAGTGGGACAGAAGGGATGGATGGTTCCATGCCACAGGACTTCCACTGCCATTGCCTGGGGACCAGCAGGGACCAGAAAATAAAGAGGCCCTCGTTTTCCACATCGGTGGAAAAGGAGTGAAAAGGAGTGAGCTCTGACAGAGCACAAACCAACCAGCCAGGAACAATCCCTGTGCCTGTCACTGCTGTGTCAGTCAGGAACTTTGTTTAATTCTGAGGATTCATTATTTAAATCTTAAAATGCCTCTCTGAAACTCAGCAGAAATATTCCTGCTTTCAATAATACATTTGCAATAATGCTGTCCTCCCTCCTTCAGACCTCTTTGAAATCAAGCACTGCAGTCAGTGACATGTTGACAGTTTTGTATGAATTAATGAAAAAGAAGTTGGAAGTGGTTGACCAAGATTTATTAATTATTATTCTTAAACTGACCATATATCCATGTTGCTCTTCTGAAAAGAAAATAAGGAGAAGAAGGAACTGAAAAATGATTTAGAATTTATTCTGTACCTCAGTCTACAAGATACAATTTTAAGTATGAAGGCTTCTAGTTTGAGGTGGAAATTCTTGCTCTAAATAGTATTTGCTGGTATTAATTATTAATTTATTGGTATAAATTGCTTTCCAGGTATTGCTTAACATGCTGAGATGATGTGAAAATGGATATTTCCAATATTGGGAAAACCTAAGTCCAAAGTTGGTCACTCAATAGATAAAGGCTAACTATTATTTAATTCCTTTTGTTTAAAAAGAAAATTATTAATCATCTTGGCAACAAAACCCTAAGACACAAAACATTAACATTCCTGCTGAATATTTTATTACATACCCTTTATGATAAAAATCTAAATGCAAAATCTTCGTGATCCAAGCACAGAAGTGACACCTAATCTTCCTGAAGCACTCTGGAACATGTTGAGTTGGAAATACGAGTCCTCTGAGCCTCATGCTCCATTAGCATGCCCTCCTGTTTCACAACCCTGCTTCCTTCAGCACCTCAGCCTTCCCCAGACATTCCGTGCAATTTGCCTCTGCCCGTCTGCGGCAACAGCCCCAGGCAAGGAGAGGGCCAGGAGCTGCCAGCACTGGCCAGCCAAGGGCTTGCATGGCCATGCCAGCTCAAACACAAGCACTTCCTCTTGCTGCTTTCCTGCTCCTGAGGCCAGCCAACCAGAGATGGAATTTCTGCATTCCTGGAACACCTGGTGTAGGCTCTCAATGCTCACAATTATCCTCCCAGCCCTCTGCAGGTGCAGGGCAGGTTCTCTGAGAACACAGCTCTACAGTGGATAGGTTCACCTATAAATCTCGGTGAAACACATGCCACAGGATTTAAAATGTGTTTTTATTTTTATAATTTTTGCTGAGAAAGCAATAGCAGTTGGAATAATGTTACATTATAAGGTTGTGAAGCCTCGGGCAAAATCTCCAGCTCTTAGTAAATGCAGGGCTTTCTATTGCAATGAAAACCTTCATGTCAGCATCTTAAGCTGCTGGATCACTTATGCCTTTACAATCTACACACCCAGTCAATTTTTACCCCTTCTCTCAACACAGGCTTTCACTTCTCAGGCATTTGTCTTCACCCACTATAGGACACAAAATAAAACGATGCGGACACTAGAACTTCTAAGGTAACAAGAAGGAAGTTTAATTTCTGACTTCAATATTTAGATTTTCAAAAGTGACAGTGGATTGGAGGATGGCAGTGCCGCCTCTCCAATGACACTGGACAAACCAGCAGTCTATCAGAATTTTCCACCTCCAGAAAGGAATGCAAAACAGTATTTACATAAAACTGTGAGAAAGTTTGTTAAAGAATGTAAACATCAGAAGGCTTAGAAGAACAGGGTAATCAGACAGACTACCAGCCGACCCCTTGCTGTTCTCATCTGGCAGGGCAGCTCCAGGAGCCCCTTCCCCTGTGTGCCCTGGCTGCCAGCTGCTGCTGTGGGGCACGCTGGCTGTCAGACAGGCTCCGAGCTGTGGGAGCCACGGGCTGCTCCTCCTTTGGCTCTGCACGCCTTGCTGCACAGATGGTGAGCACGGCACGCGCCGCCCACTTGTCTTTCTGCGCCTCTCTCCATATGGTTCTTGTGCTGGACCTGCAAACAAATTGCAGCTCTTAGTGGGCCTAGGAAATTAATTTCATTAAGCTCAGCGAAGCTGCTGTTAAAATTCCTCGTGTTCTTGCACTGGTGTGAATGGCTGTGTGAGTCAGGTCAGATTGAGATGGGGATTTGCAGCTCCCTTGATTTTACTGGAGTCAAACCCACCTGTGCTATGCCTAAAGCTTACTCTGCGGTGTGTCTGTAAGCCACTTAGCATACAGGTGAGTTCCTCATTTCCCCAAGAAAATCATCTCATGACAGGTGTGAAATCATGCAGCATTAATATCTGTACATGCATATTTCATAATATCTGTAAATATTCACTGCATAATATCTGTTCATGTATATTCCATAATATCTGTACATGTACATTTCATAACATCTGTAAATGTTCACTGCATAATATCTTTACATGTACATTTCATAATATCTGTACATGTATATTCCATGTCTGTACATGTATATTCCATAATATTCCATGTAGATTCCGTAACAAGTACATTTCATAACATCTGTACATGTATATTCTATAATATCTGTACACGTTCACTGCATAATATCTGTAGAAGTTCTGATACTTGACAGATCACAAAGTCTTGGAAATGGACAATGCCACTTGCTGCTTTTGGTGGTGGGTAGGGGAAACAGGATTAAAGCAATCTGACATGAAAATGGATGAATGATTTATATTTTGATGATCGATTTGGTTGTATTCTCTTTGTGCTTAAAAGGAACTGATTAAAAAGTCAAGATTTCAGCGTCTAGGATGACATCTCAAAGGGAGCCTGTAAAGGTTCACCAGTCTAACTTTCATTGTAAGACTTAGCTCTCCCTGAGACTCAGTGTCAAAGGCCAGAATAATTTCACTGATTTTTTTGATATATTTGTTTCCCAGTTAGCCACTTGGGACCAAATCCCCAAGAAGGAGCTGCAACATGAGGGGATTTCTGTATTGTGGGGTGGAGCATGGCTGTCCAGGCCCTTGAAGGTGCTATAACACTGATTTAGGGCTCAGCTGCATGGCTAAAATGCAGCCCAAGATGGAAATGAAATTTCCATCTTGGGCTGGTGAAATTCCTCAAGAGCCACCAGCAGTCCCTGCTGAGAGCTTCTGCTGCCCAGCACATGGGGCAAGAATGTATATTGTGGCTCCTAGCCATGTGAAGGTCTGGGTGTACAGCTCATAGAGCTGTGGAATCTGGCAAATACAAAAAGTAGGGATATTCATGATGGAGACACCTGTCCCTGCTCCAGTGGTTACTTTATGTATTTTAAATATTTTTTTAAATCTTATTTTCAACATTTACACTATAAATCTTCTGTAAACCAGCCTCTGGAACAGGGGCTGGGATCCAGGTGTCTCTGCCCCTCACTGAACGTTCCTACCACAAGGCTGTGGTGCCACACTCACTGCTTCTCCCTTTCTACCACAGATATTTTTTATTTATTTATACAAAGTGAAACAGATTCACCATCAAGGCTGGCAAGATGAACAAAATATTCCATGGGCAGGAGTTTAAAGCCCAGTGGAAGAATGAGAGGAATTTGCTACCCAGCCCTCCATCCTTGGTGAGTGGTGATTTTGGGAAGCTGCCCCATGTGCTCACCACATGCCTCTGGGGTTTTTTTCTCGGGTGACACAGGTGGAGGAACTGTGCTTGAGAATCCTTCCAGGCATGACTTAGACACGGAAAATTCAGCTCTGCTGACACTGCAAGACTCCTGGACGAGCCCAGAAGTGAAACTCTAGCACCTGGTTTAACACAAGAAGCCAGAGCACTGTAGAGGTAGCTGAAGAATTTTTGGATGCAGGCACATTAAGGTAAACAATCTTTGAAAATCCCACTAAATACTTATTTGCATCTCTAGACACTTATCTAACTACAATAATTTGATTCCAGATCAATTAAGAACTTGTGTTTCTTGAATATTAAGACTTTGCATTACATTTTTTTCACTCTAAAAGAAACGTCCTAACATGGCTCAGAGGGGGATTTTCATTAATAAGTTATTAGTGAGCCTGTACTTTTGATTGAGTGCATTACATGTCAAGTGAGAATTGTTTCAATGAAATTAATTTTTTTTTTGGCTCATCAGTAGAACAGGTATTCATTCTTAGCCTCCCTTTACTCTGAGAGATTTGGTAATTTTCCTTGGAAGACACTAGTTAAAATTCATTTTCAGCCTGCATTTCTGTTTCTCAGCTGTTTAAGCAGAACTCATTTTTCTAGTCTTACTAGGAAAAGATGCTTTGAAAATATCTGTCCCATTTCTTAGGAAAAAAGTTGCACACTTTTATACATACTTATAAATCACAAAATCGGAAAGCATAAAACTGAGTGTGCTTACAGAACTACTCAAAAATGAGAGTAATTTGCAGGCATTTTTTGATACTGTTAGCTCTGGAACACAAGATAAAATGGAACTGACACCAAAGACAGTATTCAGGTTAGTAAATATCTTGATTTTTGTGTTGTCTCCCAAAACTGTAACAAAACAGGTTATATGAAAGAGCATTGAAATTCCTGTTAGAGGAACTTGTGACTTCCTTGTATTTCTACAGAATATTTCTAAGAATTAGGAAAAAAAACCCCAAAAGAACAAAACCATCAGATAAAAAAAAGAGACTGAGAGAGTATTTGGTGTTTAGGGATCAATGAGCTCGATAGTCTAGTCAAACGGAAACTTAAGAGAAATAGGGGCCCATCGTACAAAAATTTATGTATTCACTCAAATTTGTTGAGTGAGAAGTTTTTTAAGTGAATATTAAAAAAAAAGGAATAGTGGAATAGTTAAACTTAACTCAGTGATCAGAAAACTAAACACCATTTGAAGCACAAAATAACCAGAGGCTCCTGTGCAGATTTGAACCAGCCAGTGTACTTGTAATTATTACTTTTAAAAGAAGGTGAATATTTGCTTTCAAAACCCGTACTTCAGATGGCTTCAAAATATAACATACAGAATATTTAAAAGTAATTTTTTTCCTGAACCTAAATTTATGAGATAAATTTATGGCATAATTATTTAATGGTAGCAAAAATAAACAAACCAAATTTTGGGATGGTCATTGAAGTATTATGAAAGTTGGCATCTTTAAAAAAAAATAGCAAACAGAGTGCTTGTAATCATGTTGCTATAGGACATTTCTTTCAAAATATCAGGTCACTGCTAAAAGTTTGTTTCACAACTCAAAGCACAGGTTTTTCCACTGATCAGGATTCACTATTGCAGCAAAAACCTCTGCATAATGTGAATTCTCAGTTGCAATAAAATGGAATCACTCTTTGAAAATGAGATTCCCTCATTGGGCATCATAAAAAAATTGTCCATTCACATGTATTTTACAAGAGCCTCGAGTGACAGAACAAGGAGAAATGGCTTCAAACTGACAGAGAGCAGGTTTAGATTGGACATTAGGAAAAAATTCTTTACTATGAGGGTGGTGAGGCCGTGGCACAGGATGCCCAGAGCAGCTGTGGCTGCCCCATCCATGGAAATTTTCCAGGCCAGGCTGGATGGGGCTCTGAACAACCTGGAGTAATACAAGGTGTCCCTGCCTGTGGCAGGGGGTTGGAAGGAGACGACCTTTAGGATCCCTTCCAACCCAAACCATTCCACAATTTCATGATTCTACTGACAAAAGATACATAGGCAAAAAAAAAAATATATATATAAAAGTTACAAAAGATAACCTTTAAAAGGCTCCAGTCACACTCTTTCCTCTCCAGAATCAGAATTTTACTCTTTAGCATGATCATTCATGTAAGCTAAAAGTAATCCATTACATTCTCAGCAATCCTTACTTTGAAATATAAAGTTTGTACTTTCTTTAAGTGCCTCCAGTGGAAGTGTAACAGACTCAGAGAGACTGAAAACTCACTTCTGTGCTTGGAAAAAAATCTGAATCAGCCTATTCTTTACAGTGCATGAGGATTCTAAATTGTTTTCCTAATACAATAATTGGAATTCTTTCTATGCACACCACAATGAAAGGCAATGGAAATTTTAATAAATTAATAAATTTGATTTGTCATCAAGTGGATGTTCTCCACAACATAAGACTTAATTTTTACTCATTACGTACCTCAGTAATGTATTTTACATTCCCCTTATGAAGAAAACCTTGAAATGGTGAATTAAATGAGACACATGCAGAGTGGGTGTTGTGAGTATGCCTGCACTCAACTCCAAAACAATATTATTTACTTCTCTGTTGAAAATGGTATAAAAACAATCTAATTCACATGGTAAACATGTTTCAATGCCACATTCTCTATTAATATCATTGAATCAGCAAGATAATTCACACATTACTTTTTTTACTACATATTACTCTGGATGCTTAATGAATTAAATGAAAAATCTGTCATTTTCAAAACTTTCAATTGAATTTCATGTGATAGTCTGTGAAATGCTACTGAAGTCAGAAATGCTCATATTTGTAAATAAGCATATTTTTAAGTGCTCCAGTAAACAGATAAATCTGTCATGTAATGTACTGGTCATTACCTAAACTACTGAGGATTTTAATGACTTAGAAATGTTGTAAAATAATTTGATATCCTAACACAGAAAACTAGCATTAATGTCCAGAACATTACCACCATGTGTAGGTTTTAATCACAGTACATTTCACAAATTATGAAAATTTAACTTTACTCAGTCAATTAATATTCAGTAGCATTATAAAAATTCATATAGACTTATTCACATGCAAAGTCATAAGAAGTTGAGGAAAGTTTAATGACAAGGAATGAGAGAAAAAAATTAACAAAAAATGTAAGAATAATTACCATAAGTGTAGACCAAGAGTGGTAAAGTTGATAATGTATGGACAGGACTGTGCCTATTTTTCCTTTCCCCACCCCATGGCACTCTTCAGTAGGACATGGTGCAGAATTTACTTCACTTTCACTATTGCTCCTTTACCCCCAGAAGAGCATCTCACTTCAGCTCAATCCCAGCCCTTCTGCAGGATTTGGGACTTTTGTTGTGTTGCACCTCTATTTTTGGGGGCACAGAGTGTGTAACCTGTTATGGGAAGTGGCTATACACGTTTCTGGTGGTTTCCCAGAGCAGCTGAGGCCCTGTGACCACAAAGCAGCAGCAGCATGAGAAGAGACTGCAGGGGAGGTGTGGGGAAACCAAACAAAAAACAAGTGCTGGTTGTCTGATCTGATAGCTGTGCTAGATCTCACATTTCCACTGTGAGATCTCTCCTCCTCAGTGGTTGGGAAAATCATTGTTTCTCCCTATGGATGGAGAATTGTGTTTTGTGTGGATGCCTGAAGTCCCCTGAGAGGATTAGGTAAAGTACTGTTACTAATGACATGTCAAATTCACTTCATCTTCTTCACCAGTGACTAAAGATGAAGTGATTCTGAGATAGATGATTATGTCCAAAAATTCTTTACACCTCCTTCTCTTCACTATTCATTTCCTTCTCTTTGTTGTCCAGAGCAAACTGCTTTTTTTTTTTTTTTTTTTCTTCAGTTAAAGTCAGTTCACCTTTATTTTCTAAGAGACCTTTCTGTGACATAACCCATGAAACTTCCTGGGTTTGTCTCCTTTGCAGTCTCCACGAAGTCTCCACCATCACTATGGAAGATTGTGCTGCAAATAGAAAGTAGAAAGGGTAATTTCTGGTTTTCACTGGAGTGTGAACTGCTGCAGTTTCTTTGGTGAATGACTGATACAGTGACCTCATCCTATGGAATGGTTCCCATTTTCTTTGGGCTGTTATAGGCACCTATTCATCAAAAGGAGGCTGAGTCTGCAAGAGCCAAAAAGATGCAGCACCAGGACTCCAGGAAAGTCTTGAGCTCTTGATTATTTGCAGGGGTAGAGAATAAGAGAAATCTCCAGAATTTCTCTTCTCTAGAGAAGGAAGACAGAATTTTTAGGTGACTACATGCTCAACATACTGTTTAAGGAGTAGCTGTCAGCTGTAGACAGCCTAATCCAGTGGAATCAATCATGAATGAAATAACACAAATACATACACTCCAGCCTTTCCCCTGCTTTCTGTGTGTCCCTGCACAGGAAATCTCCTCAATGGTCATTATTTCTCATCTTCTGTGCAATTCATGTTCTCTTTGGCTCATCACCCACCATGCCTTCCCACCTGGCAGTGATTTTGATGGAGACTCTAAAATTAAATTGCTGCTGTTTTTTAATGAAAGATCTTCACAACTTAGGTGCCTGAAACACCCTTAGATAATAGATGAATAACTGACAATTACACTGTTTCATTCAGAAACATGCAGAATTAGTATTTTTATCAAATCCCACGTGGCAGAGGCCACAGCAAAGTTCATCTTCCCATGTACTGATCAATACATGAGAATTTGTGCCTTGACTTTTATCAGGCTACCTAAAGCAGGATGTGAGAATGGATATACCAGGAAAAAGGACTCTTAATTTGACTTTCTTGTGTCAACTTCAGTGCAGAAAGTGGCAAATGCCTTGGGGAGGTCTGGTCTGTTTCATGTGAGACTGGAAAGAACCTAAAATGTGTCCAGCCAAAAAAAAAAAAAAAAAAAAAGCTGCTGCTGCTTTTAATATAAACAGAATAATTAATGTTTTAGCTTAAGGAATTAAAAGAATATAGTCAATTATCTGCTTTGATCTATGTGTTATAATTCTAAATGGGATGGCAGCAAAAACATTAAGGTAGGGGGTGTTTATTCCTCTAGTCCTTTTTGTTTTCATTATTTTATTTAAAGTGTCAATATTTCTGGTATCAGGAGGTGTAAGTGTAAAGTATTAGGTCAAAAGTCTGATCTATCTGATTTGCAACTGCTGTATGTGTGCTATCCAGTGTTGCAATATCCATTTATTTGCATTTTGTTCTGATGAATCTAGACTTAGAAACACCTGGAAGATGCATATTTTTATTTTAAAAAAATAGTAGAAAAGAGTAATGTAATTACTGGGAGGTTGATGTTTAGGGTAGATGGAACCAGCTATGTTTTTCTAGATGTGCATGGCAACCTGCTGATTGCTGTCTCACCAGAATAAACTCCAAACCTTTCCAGCTGTTCTTAATCTGGCCCCTTAACCTTTAAAAAAACCAGAGGCTTTCCATTCCTCGGAGCCAAACTTTGCTAACAATATCTAGGTTGTTTTTAAACCAAGCTTCAAACATAAAAATGACTAATAAATCCATATTCCATAATAGTTAGGCTGGAAAACTATTATTTTAAGACAGACTCAGTTTTTATGACCCATTTCTAATAAAAATCCCAAGTATGCTTCACTAATGCTACCATTTCAGACACCCAGATCCCGGATGATAGGCATGCTATCCAGATAGATGCACCAATAAATATGTAAAGGCTATAAATCTGTCTCAAATTAGTGATTTGTAGATGTGCAAGGGGGGAAGGAGGGCTGGGAAATTCTGTTTTCTAATGCGTTCGTTTCCTGACTCTTAATGCTCTGTCACTTCACAGCTGGTGATTGTATTTTTCCACGCTTTGTATTAAGTGCTAAATACATTACTCCAGGCACTTCGGGGTTTTGCACAGACTTTGTCCGCACCTGATTCCACTCGTGTGAAGGCCAATTTTGGGCAGCTCAGGGGCAGGGCCAGATTGCCCTGAGAGCAGAGAGCGAGGCAGGTTTTGAGGAAGGAAACAGCGGCTTTTGGATGGAGCTACAGCTGGAAACCCAGAACGCTTCGGAGCCCGCTGGCTTCGGGATTCCAGCTCGGGCTTCCTATTGAAACAACAACACAACCCGTAATAATCACTCATAAACATCCATCTTCCTGACTCTTTTACGGCCTCGTAATTGCCCCGACCCTGACAGGCGGATTTATGCCCTGGCTGCCAGCGGCCGGTGCCGGGGAGCTCCGCCGGGGCAGGGCCGGGCTGCCCTTCCCCAGGAGCCGCTCCGGCGGCTTTGGGAGCGGCAAAGCCCCCGGTTTTCCCCTCAGCCTCCTTGGTTATCGCCTCCAGCAGCCCGCTCCGCTGCTGGGCTTTGAGAGGGTCCCGCTCGCTCGGCGCAGGTTTGCTCCGGGGCTCTGGGCAGCCTCCCTCCTCTCCCGGCCGGGGGCAGCGCTTTTCCCGTGTCAGGCTCAAGCACTATCCCCGCAGTGCTCAGGAGGGAAATCCTCTCCTTGTCGCTCGTCTTTTTCTCCTCCCTAGCAGGCTTACGTTCAAGTTTCTCCCGCAGGTCTCTTTCTCGCCCTCCCGGCAGGACTTCGCAACTTCTGCCGCGGTTCCGCTGGCCTTTTATTTGCTTTTTTCTTAAGCTCTGGACTTTATTACTTTTTTTTTTTTTCTCCCTGTCATTTCTCATACCCGCAATCCACAACGACCTGGAGGCTCCTTCCCCTTTCCCGCGGGGCACGGGCCGGACCCTCGGGCGGGCAGCGCTGTTCCGCCCCCGCCGGGAGCGCCTGCAAGGCAAAGGATGGCCTAGAAATTAAGCAGCACTTCCGAGGTGGTACATCTGCCTCTCCCCCCAGACCATTTCCTTACACCGCTTACGATCTCTCCGTGTCTTTCCCAGTCCTGTACTTTCAAAAAGACATTTTAATTTACCGCCCCAAGCCCGCGGAGAGGCGCGGCGCTCCCCGGCCCCCCGTGCCTCGGAGAGGGCGGGCGGGGGGCGCTCCGCAGGAAATGCCGGCGCTGCCGCGGCGGGGAGCGCCCCCGGCCCGCCGCCCCCCGGCCACCGAGCGCTGACCGCGGGGTCCCTCCCGGACCCTGCCCGGCTGCGAACAACCGCGGGGCGCGCAGGGGAGCCCACCGAGCCCATGGAGGAGCGGAGCCCGGCGGCAGCGGCGGAGCGAGGGGCGCCCGCCCGGACCGCGCCGCCGCCGCGGGAGCCCCGGCGCCGCCGGAAACTTTGCTCGGCGCTGAGCGGCGGCTCCCTCTCGGCGCTGCCGGCCCCGGCGGTGAGGCTGGCGCGGGGGGAGCGGCGCTGGGGCCGGGTGCCGCCCGGCGCGGTGCCCCTGTGCCCGGCCGGCGCCTCCTCGGGCGCGGGGCGCTGCCCGGTGCGGGGCGGCGTGCGGCCGCGGGCGGCGGCGCTGCTGCTGCTGCTGCTGCTGCTGGCCGCCTGCTGCGGGGGGGAAGCGGTGGCGCAGACGGCGCTGGCGGCGGGGGAGGAGGAGGAGGAGGATCACTTGCTCTCCCTCGCCGCCACGGGGGTGGTGCTGAGCTGCCTGGCCGCCGTGACATGGCTGGTGCTGAAGCTGAGGCAGGGCGTCCTCATGCTCGCCGTGACTAGCGCGGCCAAGACCACGTCCCTCGTCGCCTTGGAGAGGGTCCCGGCGTCCTGGCGTCCCTACCTGGCCTACCTGCTGGGGCTGCTGGGCATCCTTCTGGCCGGCTACGCCGACCGGCTCTGGCCCCCGCGGCGGGCCGCCCCGCTGGCCGAGCCTCCCGCCGCCCCCCCGGCCGCGGACGAAGCCCCGGTGCTCAGGCGGCGGCGGCGGTCCAGCTCCATGATCTCCCCCGAGATGTCGGGCGGCGGCGGCAACAAGACCCACCGGAGGACCTCGCTGCCCTGCATCCCCCGGGAGCAGGTAGGGCTGCGGGGAGACGGATTCCAAACTTTGCCGGGGGTCCCGGCGGCGGCAGAGGAGCCGCTCCTGGCCGGGGAGGCCGCGCACGGTGCCGGCTTTGCCCGGCTCGGCGCGGAGAGCCCCGGGACGCCTCGGGACGGGGCCGGGGCAAGCCGGGCTGAAGCCGGGCTCTCCGGACCAGGCAGAGGGCTCGGGGTGTGCTTTTCCCTTACAGCTGTGGCCGGCGCCGGCTTTTGCTAAAGCTGGCAGAGGGAGGGCTGGGGTGGACGGTGCCTGCTGGGCTCCCGGAGCCGGTGAGAACCTTCCCCGAACGCAGCCGTCGGGTTCCCCAGCATCACTTAGGAACCCCGCTGTTTCAAAGCTGTAGTTTCCTAGAAAGGTACCTCAGCCTTTTAAAACTTGCTTTAAGCTCGAAAGGGGTGTGAGCGTGTGTGACCGAGCAGCTCGGCTGTCCGCGGTGGGAGAAGTCCCTTATCGGGGCGGTAACCCAGGCTCGTCTTTGCACTTTGCTTCCCCAGCGCTGTTCCCGTGCTGTAATCAATAGCTCCGGCTCTGCCCTGGCTGTGGGAACCGGTGCGAGGCACACGCGATTTATCTCAACTTTGTTTCCTCTGCGAGGCTGTGGTTGGAATGGCTGAGTGAGAACTTTATTACCAGAGATGCGTTCGTTTCAATGCACACCTCAAAAAAGCTGGAGGAAGAAGCAGTCAGGCACCGGTATCTTTACTGCACACAGCTGTGTAGAGAGCCCTGACACGGACACAAAGTGGGCTCGGTTCTGCGCTTGAAGGGTTTTTCGGTTGTTTTGAGATTTAAGATTGCCCCACGAAAATATCACTTGACACTTGGGTGTCTTGAAAGTCAGCGCAACTCCTGCTGAGCAGTAGAAAGGGAAACCTGGGGGGGAAATAAGTATCAAACTGTGTTAAGTTTTCTTTTTCAACTAGTGTTGAAAAGGATTCTGTGCGCTGTGATCAAGTGAAGCGTGTTGTCATACACCTAAGGTTTTCTTTCAGGTAGCTTGCTGGATAAGCAGCAAAGTATTTTCCAAGTAATGGCTATATCTAACTATATGGTATGGGTGGCTGGTTTGTTTCTGGAAATCGTTTGATTACAGCCCTTTGTGGTTGGTATTGACATTTCTTAGAAGAGGGCCTGACAACCTTACATACTTGAGACTTGTTTTACAACAAACGTACTTATTTATTTAACATTTTTGTTTAGGTAAAGTAAATATTTACCACAGACAAATACAGTGTGAAAAAGTAGAAAACTGACCGAGTTCTGACTTTAGCAGGAACTGAGAGGCAATGGTGTATGAGTAATTTGTAAGTACAATAAGGCACAAAATTAAAACTGTTTATGCTTACTTGGAGAAGCTAGGCATTTCTGGTGGTTTCTTCCATCATTTGTAAGGTCTTAAACATGTTTTCCACTTGCTTTCACACTTCCAGTAAATGCAGCCTTTTAGTTAACATCTCTAAATGTAGTCATTTGGAGACAGGACTCAGTGATCTTGGTCCTTGTCTTCTCTCATGGAGGAGCTTCAAATCTCCTGCATGTACCAGAAGGTTGGACTGGTGATGGATATAACAAGGTAGACTCCTTTTCCCTCCCTGCTGGTGCATAACCTGGGGACAGTGCCCCGAGCAATTCCCACCTCCAGGCTGTGGAGCTGGCCTGGAGTTATCTGCAACTGTTCCGTTCACCCGCTGCAGGATTTTGGCAAATTTCTCTTCCCTTTGTTCTCACTCACTATTAATCAATAGTGAGATCTGGTATTGCTTGTGTCTCTGTGTGATTAGAAATGGATGAGAACTTTGGAGCGTTTATTTTTTTTTTTAAGTACAATGTGGCTGTGTGTATGTGAACTTCTCTCCCTAAAAACTGTTCTCTTAAATAAATGCTAGTGTGAGTGAAAAATGGGAAAGTTGAAATAAAGCTCTGTAAGGACCTTGAAGAAATGATGGGAGAGTGGGACTCTCTTATAGCAAACACAGTTTATGTTTATAGCAAAAATCAACTCCCTGTAGACTTAAAGAAATCTAGGTAAATGTTTTTCTTTAGGACAGTTTTTAAATATAACATGTTAAAAATAGACATGAGGGCTTTGAAAGAAAACTAGGCCTTCTCTTGCCCCCCGGTTTTTAAAAAACATCCTCTGAATGTTTCTGGTCTTGTTTGTACATCTGCGAGCTGCCAATAGTTTTCATCAGGAAATAGATCCACTTTATTGCTTTGAAACACGTACTTGAATTTAGTGAGTAACATTAAGCAAAGTTTTAGTGATCTTTCCCATCAACTCCCGTGTAACCTTTCCTATTGCTGAGCACTTAATTTTGTTTTTCCAGAATTCAATTCCCTTCATATCCGACTCTTTCTGTTAATACGAGATTCTATGAAAGTTGGAATTTCTGAATTTTTCTTATTTAGTCACACATCTCAATTTTAACCTGAATTCTTCTCTACTAGAATTTGAAGGTGAATCTGTGTGGCATTGTGAAGGACAGTACCAGGAATTGCAAACTGACAACATGGATATTGTATTAACACACCTTATGTTAGCATCTTATCACTTCCAAAAAGAATTTGAAAAGAAAAACTTTCATTAAAAATGCCACCGTCCAGAGTTCAAATGGTACCATGATGCAACCTTATCTTGTTGTTGCTAGAAGTGCTCTTTCCCATTTTCAGTTCTGTGCTTTTTGTGGTTGCTTTTTGTATATGATCTTTCTCTTTCCCAACTTTGGCCAAGTCTTTGGATTACAAGCTTCCAGCCTGGTGTGAGTGTGGCTCTCATTGAGGAGTGTGTGCCTGATCTTGCTCCCAGCTGAGTCTTGTCTGCCTGTGATTTCATCAAGGCTGCTCCTTGAGGGCTCACTCAGCCAGATTTGAAAGAGGATGCAGAGCAAAATTGTGAATGGATGGATAAGACAGGGAGTGAGTGAATGAAGAAATGCCTTTTTTTTTTCTTTTTTTTTTCAGTAAATCCAAAAGCACCACCAAGAAGATGGCTTTTGGAGTTTTTTCCCCAGGTTTTTGCAAACATTTTTATCTCCTCCTGAAAGTGCAGAGAGGAGGTTTGTGGGGATAGTGAGGGGAGCAGAAATGTGTTCTATGTGTTGTTTTTTCCCATTAAAATATTATAATGCCCATGTGCTCTGAGGCTTGTGCCTCTGATGATGTGTTAATCTCAACGTGCAGCAGTCCAAGGGGATGATTTTGCCTTGGTGGGTAGAATGCTGCACAGGAGATTGTAGCTGGGCAAATCTAAACCATGCTGAACACTCCTGATTTTGCTTTCAAGCTTTGCTTGTTTGTTTTGTTTAGGGAAGCTTTCGGCTACCTTGGATTTATTACAAGTATGTGTTATTTGCAGCTGCTGCAAATAGTTTGATTTGCTTTTGCAGGATTTTTTTTTTTTTACCTTAGTCAGGAGACGGTAGGGGTACAGCACACAGTCTGAAGGATTTTCTGGTTCCCCAACTAGAGGGTGACACCGCCCTGTGTGAGAGATGGTGCTGAGTCCTGGTGGAGGAGCTTCTCCCATGTCCCCAGCTGCCAGGCCAGCTGCTCCATGTACAAACTCCTGCCCATGCGCTATTCCTCCAAAGGCAGACAGGTTTTCTGCCCATTTTCCTTATGTATTTCTCTTTTGCTTTTATTTCTGTTTTCTTTATGTATTTCTATTCTGGGCAGCAGGAGAAGAAGAAAGCTCTTTGCGTTCCCGAGGGACATCTGAGGGTCTATCATTTATTTTCTGTTGCTTTGAGACTTGTTTTATTCTGCTGCATCTTTCCCATCCCTTTTCTCCTTGTTTTTTCAGGCTGGTAACTTGGTGCCAGCCTTGTCTACCTTCCTTCAGCAGCAGCAGTAGGTTTTTTTCTCAATTGACTGTTTTTCATGGGGTTCTGGGTGGTAACCCTGCCTGTTCCCATCCCTAGCCTGGGAAAGTTGTGTGCAGGACTGTTGTTATCACTGCCTGTCTGTGGAGTTGAGAAGACAATCCTGTAACAGTTCACATGGCCAAAGATATCTCTGCAGTGATAAGATCTAAGAAACAGTGGAGAAAAAGAAATACATATGTCAGTTTTCCTTTTTTGTTTCCAAGGGAAAAATTAAAGCTTTATCTCCTCTCGTTGTTTGATAGTGACAGCTTTGGTAGTGCCAGGAATATGTTGCTTCTTCCCCTTTGCTGGTTCTTCCTCATTTTACCTTAAAAAGTAGAGAAATGTTCCCTTAAATTAAAACCAATTTTTATTAATACAGATCCTGTGCTCTGGCTTGAAAATGGGAGCGATCGGGGTGCAACATAGAGAAATTTAAAATTTTAGAGTGGGCTGGCAGATTGAATTTAGCTACTGAACTTTGTGTCTATTAGACATGTGAGGTTTTATATACCATGTACCTCCTCCTAATAGGGTTTATTGAGCTGTAATTAGTCCGATAAGATTTAATGGCATTGCCATTTAGGTCACTAAAAACTAAGGAATACTGAGGAATTATGTCATCTGGTGACTTGCTGAAACACAACCATGTAAAATATTAAAGAAAGGCTCCAGGAAAAATCACCCAGGGATTCCAGACGTAATGCTTTATTTTCTTTTGCATGGCTTCATTTACGCAAACCTGCTCCACTTGGTTTTTTTCATTTCTCTCTCAGCCTCACAAAAATGTTAAAACTGCTGCTGAAACTCTCACCAAGGGCTTAGAATCTATTTTTGTCAATTGGTTAAATCAAGAAATGTATATTATGGTATATTGGCTAAAAAGTAAAGTACACTAGTGACTTTCTGCTCTTTCTGCCTGAAGTGTGAAAATGCAAGGCTGGGGAACTGAAAGAAATCCTGTGTACTCTGGGTTGTCATGTTAATTAAATAAACAGCCAGAACAGTGACCCTGTGTATAACATGTGTTTTGAGAAGCTTGTTGGGGGTTGGAGGGGAAAAACAGTGACACATGATGTTTTGGACGTTAACTGTGACATTTGTATGAGTTTCTCCTAATCTGCTGTTAGCGTTCTTGCATTCCTACACTTTTTTGTGGGAGACTGAGTGTTGCAAACAGAAGCAATAGTGCTTGGGCTTTTTTCTTTAAAAAGTAATATAAAGAAATAACCTCAGCCTGGAAGTGAAAAGGTTTGCTGCGTTTGGTGGTGCAAACCACAGGGCTTGGAATGGGGTGAACTGACTGCCTCCTGAACTATTTGAGAATGAAAGGAACACTGCTGCAAGTAAAGCTTTGAGGCAATTGCTGTGATTTACCCAGGCAATCTGATGGAAGATGTACAGCTTGTAGCATATCCCTTCGCAGATAAGGAAAGAAATGTCCAGATTCAGATAACAAAGTGGAAGCTGTGTTTTACTTTGTGCAGGGATTTTAATTTTTTTTTCCTCTGCTTGCTTTTGAAGAAGTTTTTTATCAATTACCAAGCACTTTCCTGAAAGTCTCTTCTGTGTTAGTCAGGGTGTCACACCTCTCACTTGGACTATGTAGTTTTTCAGGTTTCAGGAGGGAGGTGGTGGGGTTGGTTTTCTTTTTTTTTTTAATTTTTTTACCTTGGGGTTTTTTTTTTAGTTGGTTGTCTGTTTTTTTTTTGTTTGTGTGTGTGTTTGTGGGGTTTTGTTGCTTTTTGTTTGTTCATGGAGTTTTTTGTGTTCAGGTTGTCTCGCTCTAAGTCCTGCAGCAAGCTTTGCTTTAAGCCCTGCTCCAAGTGGTAGCATCAATTCTTTATATTGTGAGTAATAAAAAAAATATCATGAAACGCAACATCTGTTTGGGTTTTAAGTTGTGAGTGGAATATCAGCTCTTTTCCTTCCGAGCTGCTTTTGGAGATTCACTGGGGCTGCGGGGAGAGGATGTGCTCTACCCCTTTGTCAAGCTCTGGCTTCTATTATGTATGTATGTATGTATGTATTTATTTATTTATTTATAATGAAGGGTTTGAGCCGCTTTTCTTCTCCCTGCGTGTGTGTGCCTGTCACTGTCGCGAGTCCCTCGTGGCGCCGGTGATGATGGGTGATGGTGGTGGTGCTGGCGATGAAGGCGGCTCCGGTCGCTCCGGTGATGATGGGTGATGGTGGTGATGGTGGTGCTGATGGTGGTGCTGGCGATGAAGGCGGCTCCGGTCGCTCCGGTGATGATGGATGATGGTGGTGCTGATGGTGGTGCTGGCGATGAAGGCGGCTCCGGTCGCTCCGGTGATGATGGATGATGGTGGTGCTGATGGTGGTGCTGGCGATGAAGGCGGCTCCGGTCGCTCCCGCGGCGGGCGGGCGGTGCCGGCGCTGGCGGGCGCGGCCCCCTAGAGGGCACGAGAGCCAAGCCGGGCACGGAGCGTCATCCACAAAATCTGTCCGTGGTCCTTAACTCAGCCCGTGCCGGGTCTACCCCGCCGCTGCCGCTCCAGCGGTGGCACAGCCCGGTGCAGACCGTCCTGACTCTGTGTAGAATTTATAAATGGAACTGGAAATGCCACCTGAAAAGCAGGATGTCCCCCTGTCCTCTGCCCTGCCGAGGCCACAGCTGGGGCTCGCTGTCCCATTCTGGGCTCCTCAGAGCAAGAAGGACAAGGAACTGCTGGGGAAGGTTCAGCACAGGGCTGTGGGGATGATGAGGGGACTGCAGCATCTCTCCTGGGAGGAAAGGCTGGCAAAGCTGGGCCTGTTTAGCCTGGAGAAAAGATCATTGAGAGGGATCTTATCAGTGCACCCAGATGTCTGAAGGGTGAGTGACAAGAGCCCAGTGCCAGAGTAGGGGGCACAAACTGAAACACAGCCAGCTCCACCTGAACGTGAGCCAAAAGCACTGAGCACTGGAGCAGGCTGCCCAGAGAGGCTGGGGAACCTCCTCTGGGGAGATTCAAACCTGCCTGGCCACCACCTGTGTCTCCTGCTCTGGGTGAGCCTGCCTTGGCAGAGGCATTGGACTAGAAGATCTCCAGAGGTGCCTTCCAAGCCCAGCCTGTCTGTGATTCTGTGTGATGTGCTGATGGGACAGATGGTCCTTCACTGCTGTTGAACATGGATGGATGGACGGATGTTTTCATAGTGCCACCTCAAGGGCTGCTGAGCAGAAGGGAAAATATGGGGCACAGGGAAGATACTGGTAGTTATAAGAGTTTGGTCAGTGAAATGGCATTGTTCGTTATTGAACCTGTCAAGAAAAGGATTTTGTGTCAGCTGGCCACTGGAAATGTGCTGGTCACTGAAAAGGTTTTGTGTGTGGGAGGTTTTAAAATGAAATTGGGTTAGTGAAGGCATGGTATGGACTGGTGGATCAAGTTTTGGTCAGACATACAGAACCATTAGGATCCACAGATAGCCCAAACTTCTGAGCCTCATCTAAGAAGGGACTGAAATTGTACATAAAACCAGATCTGACTGAGGGGTATTGATGAGGTTTGCCTAAAAATGAAAGAAATCTGGAAAACCAACCAAAACAAACCCATCTCCAGACCTCAAAACAAACTCCCCCCAAACCTCCAAACAAATTCCCCCCAAACCTTTTCTTTTTAAGCTGCTATGAAGAAGTCTGATTGTGTGAGATAGAAATAGACACTGATCGTGAAAAACAAGTGCATGCCACAAGGTATGAACGAAGCTCTTCCAGCTTAGACATTTGTATTTATTAGTTATTGAAATGTGTGAAGTTTCTGATGCCAGACAGTTTGAGGATTAGAAAAGCTGTTTGTTTTTTTTTAAATCTGATACTAGTTAGGAAGAAAGTTCCCATTTGCTCACACTCTGCTTTAGTGACTGTACTGCTTTATCTGGACCTATCACTGCACAACTCTCTGTACTTTTACTGCAATTAACTACTGAAAAAAAATTAGGAAGAAGATATTTATGAGCATCAATACAGTTAAAGGCTCTCCTCCTGCCCCTGCAGAAGGCTGGAAAATTACAAAACCTCTACATATCAGAAATAGCTCAGAGCATAGCTGAGGCCTCCTTGGCTAACACCCCCAATCCACCAGTAAAATATGTGGGGTTAAAGTGGTTTATATTACTTTTGTATTTTGTAGGTTGCTGGAGTTGGCTTTGTTTGGTACTAAGATTTATGCTTTGGTTTGAATTTTAAAGTAAAATAAAATTACATTCTGCGTCATTTTGTTGTTTTTTGGTTTTTTTTTTTATGAGATTTTTGTCTGCCTAACTCTGTAGGAGTGGTGCTTTTCAAATATTCTCATGATGCTCTTTCTGATGGCTGCTGAAGTCCTGAGGCACTCCCTGCTGACGCTTTAAAAAAAGCAACTCTTCCTCTCAGACTGGTTGGTTCTCTTAGAAATATCTCAGCTTCATTAAAAGCTGTGGGAAATATAAATATGATGATGCCTGCTGGAAAACTATTGCTGTGTTTTGATGATCAAGTCACTGAGGGTTGCTGGGTTTATTTTTTGTTTTAAAAAAGCTTCTTGTTCCTGGTTGTCTTTGAGTAAATAATAATACTGTAGGGGATCAGTTATAACTGAACTTCAGAACTGAACATTACTTATTCTGAGCAGCATCCTTCTGACTGATTTCTCACTAAATTTGTCCATAAGCACAGCTGTGAAATGAATTCCAGACAGGGAAAGAATGGAGTATTTGAGTGGTGAAGGTTAATTGTTTTTTGAACTATTGCACTCCCAGCAGGTTGATGATACCTTGCTGGCATCTCTGTGTGCTGGAGCTGCTGCCAGGCACCAACAATAACCTAAACTGCTCCTCACCCTGGACTACAGATATTTTGTTTCTCTTCCACTTTTACTGTATGGTTTTAAATAATTCCATGCATGTTTGTGTTCAATGCCGAAAAGGAGAGGCAGACCATTCATCTGTTTTGTTACTGATGTTAGATGAAAATACTGATTCTTGGCAAATACATACACCCCAAATTTACCTTGAAATGTGGCTGAGGGCTGTGCATGGGCTGAAAAGCCACATCCAAGCAAGTTTTACTCTACTTTGTGGGCAGAAATCTAGATATGCTCTCCCAAGCTTTTTGTTGCCTGCAGAGTAAAACTTGTGAAACCTTGTCTGTGCTGGAGTATTGACTCTCAGTTGAGATGACAGCTGTGGAAAGGTGCAGAGCTGTGTGTGAAAGTGGAGATTAAAAAGGGCTGCACAGCCTTATGTACTGTCTACCCTTGCCTCTGTGAATGCAGTTTCAAGTGCTTTTGAGAGAATTTTTTTCCCTTTTTTTTTCTTTCCTCTCTTTCCCTTCCTGGCTTCTCTTCCCCCCTTTTCTTTTTTTCTTATTGATGTGTGTTTGAGCTCACCAGCAGACAGATCTAACTGGGATTTCCATTTTGCTGCTTTATTTCCTCTACAAACCCACCCCCCAATGCAGCTACCACTATTTCTGTATTGGAAATGCTGAAGTCCATCCCCCAAAACTCACCTTTGAAAGGCAAAACCTGTTGGATGCTGCACTGAATTCTCTGGTGGATCTCTTCAGCTGTACTGGTGGTGCTAACTATAGGTTCGTCTTGGCAAAGTCTGATCACTGTATTATGTGTTGATAAGGATCTTCAACGTGTTTGGGTGCATCTGTAATTGCAAGATAACTTGGAAAATATCTTTCATGTGGCTGGAGTTTTAGTTGGAATTTGTTACAGGAACGCTTGTGCTGAGCTGCAGCCTGCCTCTTACTCTTGTGAAACAATGGATACCTTCACCTTCTCACTCAGTGATATTTTAAAATTCATGTTGAACAAACGAAGGTTTGTTAAAAACACTATTTTTCTAAAATTCTTTTTGTAAAGGTTAGTAATCACCTCCTCCTGTCTCTGCTGTTTTCAGCCCTTCCAGGGTAACTGGGTGATCCTTTCAGTTCAGTCCTTAGTGCAGAAGGAGCTGTGTTCACATCCTAAAATCCAATGAGAGCTTCTTAATTTATTTTTTTTTTTAACAGCTAACAATTCCTTTTCTTATTTTAAAGAAAGAAATTCAAAGCTAACACTTGTTGTGCTGCTGAAAATGTCACCTGACACCTTGTAGCGTGTTTTTATAGATGTGTGCGCACACATATAAACATCTATGTAAATGTTCATATATGTATGTATGTATATACACAAATTAGTATTGTGCAGTTGAGAGGGATGGAATTCTTTGCTTGACTCTGACAGCACAGTCAGCAAGCCTGAGTTACATATGACAGGGTTCTTTCTGGGTATTAAATCATATTTCCTGATATTTCCACAGGCAGGCTTGTTTATTAATATGCAAGCTTTAGCAACTATTGTTTGACTTTTAACTCTATTCTTTAAATATTTCTTCTTCTTTCTTGATGTGCAAACGTATGCCAAGTTGTGCAATTATTTGTAAACACTTGAGTAGTGATTTTAATCAACAGATTACCACTTACATCTTACAAATGATACATTCCAGTGTTAAATTTGGAGACTGGTGCCACAAGTCTGTTCTAGAGGTGAAAGCCATAAAGATGCTTTCCAGGTGTCCCTGGGCTGCCTTGCTGCTGGCTTCAGCTGTGATGTGGAGCACAGGGCTGGCTGGGCAGGAGGAGCTGGGCAGATCCCAGTGCAGCCTGAACTGGAGCCACTCCTGGGGGCTCAAAGAAGGGGCTGTTTGTACAGAAATATTAAGAGAATGAGCAGCATTACAGCATTACTTGTCTGAGGTCATGCAGCAAGCAGAGGAGAGAGTTTGGATGTCCTGAATCATAACCTGCTTTCTGCACTAACTCCTAAAATTATTTGTGTGGCCACCCCAAGTTTGTGTATTTGTTCCCTTGTTTAAACTGAATTTCATAAGTGTTTATTAAAGATAAATTTTGCAGGTTTGGTGTGAAGCTAAAATGAGACTACAGCTTTCTTTAGGTGTAGGCACAGGGTCAGTGGTGATTGGGTTGGGGCTGTGCCCCATCATCCCCAACTGGCCCCAGCTGTGCCCACAGGTGAGCAGCACTGACAGTAACAGCCATGCAGGGCACAGAGGGCACACAGGGGCAGGGCATCAAAGGCTGGCCTGGGGGACAGGGAGGGCAGATGCTGCAGCCTGTTGGAGTGAAAAGGTGCTGCTCTGTATGAGCAGATGCCTGAAGCCTTCTGAAGAGGTAAGGTGTTATTTTGTTTGGGTTCAAGCTTTCTGAAACTCTGTGCTGACACTCTGTGTATTATGGGTATTTCAGCTGTGACAATTGTTCAGTTTGGAGCTCTGGCTGGTGAGAAGTATGATAAGACCAGTTGGAAAAAATAGGTGACTTGCATTTTTATAGCTGAGCACAATGAGCTTTACCTGGTAAAACTCTTGTTAGGTGTAGTGGATATGTTGTTGCTGCTATGTAGCAGTTCTCTGGGAAGATGTGGACTAGTTTATATTTGTTGTTTATTAAAGCAGTTTCCTGAAAGTCACTGCATTTTTGTTGAGCTGAAATGTTTCAAGTTAATTCATATGCCATTACTGAGGGTTTGGTTTTTTTAAAACCAGCTTAATGTGTCTGTAAGTGCCATTCTTAAATGCAGCCCTAATTGTCTACTGATTACAAAAAACTGCAAATGAATAAACATTTTCTATTAAAGGATTTAATGCTGTGCTTCATGTGAGGGGTGGAACTGTGAGGATGATTTGGAAGCTAAAAGTGGGTTAAGGGTAGAAAAGGAACCTGACCCTTTCCAGCAGGCTTCTGCTGAGAGTTGCAGAGCATTCATCTTTCCTGTGGCTCGTGGAGAAGCAAAGAACCTTTAGGAGCAGGCAGGTGTATCCATAGGTGTGTGCAATCTCATCATTCTAGGCAGCATGGGCTCTGGTTGTGCCTCATTATAGAGACCACAGTAAGAAATCTGCTCAGTGACAAGAGAAATATTGTCTGTGCTTTGTTGGGACTGCAAACTGACTTGTGGGCCATGGAGTCCAGGATGCAGACCCCTGCTGAGCCTGCTGTGTTTGTGTTGAGCAGGGTCATAGAGGAGCACGGGGTAACAGTGCAACAATTAGCTGGACTGGGGTGCCAGCACTCAGTCACATATTCCAGCTTCAGTTCCTCTCAGGGATCCAGGCCTTGGATCCATGGTCCTTTCCTCTTCGCCAGCTCAGAGGAAATCTGAGGAACCAGGGCTTAACTGAAATTGAGGACATCTAAACCTGGCTTTCTGGATGCATCTGCTGTGGTGAGGCAGAGAGATGGCAAACACAAATGTTTCTTGGAGAGCTCTTGAGCATTTTTAAGTGAAGCAGTAAAGACAGATTGTCTATCCCCTTCCTCTCAAAGCTATCCAATCTTTATTTCAGCTTTCTCTTCTGCTGTGAGTGGTGTATAAATCTAATCCTGAAATGTGTGATGTTCCTATTCAGGGCTGATGGATAATATGAATTTGTGATAATAGTGACTGAGGCAGAGTTTCAGTGTTTTCATTTCAACGTTTTAGCTGCCCTCATCCTTGGATCTAGAATGATCTTTTCCTTTTGTATTATGCATAGATGAAAAAGAAGATCCTTAAGATGAACTTTAAGACTTCCTGGCTGTCACTTGAGCAGACTTTTTGAAAACTCAAAATTTAAAATTCTGGATATTTATTATATTGTCATGCCTAGACACGGTGTCATGTTTAGACCTTTGGATTTTATTTTTCTTTTGGAAACTGCAACTTATCTGTGTTTAAAAAATGGTAAAATTCTTCCAGTTGCAATAATATGTGCTTATTTCATGTTCAGATCTGCTTTATATATTGTCTCTTCTCAAATGAAAGTGGTAATGTGATGCTGAGAAAAACATTGATTTTTAAGCTGAAGTCACTGTATTGCAAAATTGATTGATATGCACTGAAAGAAACCCAGCCCAAAAAATCCTCAGATGTGATGAAACAGCTTCCTTTGCTGTCATTCAGTGCACTCATGAGAACTTGGCCTGGGGGCTCTGGCTCTTTTGTTCAGTTAAGGTTTTTAGAACTGAGATGAAAGTAAAAATCAGGTTGTCTTAATCATTTATAATAGCAGGTTAAGGAGATGAGAACTTTAGGGAGAAACTTGATAGCCCAGGGAGTATCTTTCCTGTGATCTTAATGCATTGCTATCTAAACCAGTGAGTCAGTGCTTGTAAGCATAATTATGTCATACACTATCTTTTGGATGCTTGGATCTGCAGTCACAGATGGTTTTAATGAAATTTTAGCTATCTAGCTTCTTAGCTGTATGCAGGTTTGTTTTCTTTTTCCATGTGTTTATTTAATAAAAAGCAAACTTAAAGGTCATGCTCTTGATGGCTACATGATTTAACAGCTTCCTCAGTACCACTCTTCTGAATGGTCAAAAAGTTTTTTTGATCTAGGAATACTTACATCAATGAACTGATTTTTCCTGCCTCATTCCCTATCTTCTAGTCCTGCAAATCTGGTCCCCCTTTCCTCTCTCATGAAAGGCAGGCCAAACAACACAAGGGTGGGCTTTGGGCACTTTATTCTGCTTCTACATGTTAGGAAAAGTGAATTAGATTTGTTTGATGCTTGTCTGTGAGTGACCACCCAAGAATGACTGCAGTTTTGTCTGGTGAGATGATTTTTTTTTTCCTTAGCTTATCTTTCTTCTTTCCCTTCAGCCAGCATCTGGTGATGTTGTTGTTGTTTCTTTGCTTTTGCTTTTGATTGTTTTGGAGTAAGGGGAGATAGATGTGTGTGTTGAAGCAGAGATGCACCCATGGGTGTCAGTCTGTGGAGATGCTACCTCAGATTTTAAGGGATTATAGAGTTACCTGGCTCTAAATGCAAAAGCTTGAATGCAAAAACTCACTGATGCCTTGGAGGAAATTTCCATACATCAAAGGCAGGTTTGCTCTGGTCACAGTATGCGAGATGAGCATGGGAAGGCAGTTTCAGATGGGCAGAGGGCAAATTTCCCACTAGTGTGTGAAGTCTGCCCTAAGAATGTGTACCAACTGCAGGAAGATGCTCACTGCTTTTTCATTTGTTAATCACGAAATGCATTGAGGTGATTACTGCTGTTATTTCACCTCTCCCCTCTCAATTCTAATGCTGGATCTATGAATTGTTTAATCCTTTGCCCCTCCATAGGCTTGTGGTGGCCTTTCACATTCTGGGCCATGGCTGGTGTGGCTCGGGTGACATCACAAACATTTGTGTTGGCAGTCCTTCCTCCTGGAGGGCTCTGGAGTCTGACAGTGGTGAGGATGACTAAGTAGAGACAGATTTATGTGGAAATCTTATTAATACCCATAAAAGAGAGAATGGAGGCATAAGAAATTTGGCTCCAAAAAAAAACCAAAAAATGCTCTGTTCTTAGAAACATTTGGCATAGCTCCATCATGCCTTTTGTGGGAACTGGTTCTTTGTCTGGCCTAATCTAGACTACTTTTTTTCTTTTTTTTTTTTTTTTTTTTCAGAAGATTGCTAAAGACTTCCACTTTTCCCAAACTTTCTCACAGTAGAAAAAAAATTAATTTTCACTTTAGTAATGCAAAAATCAGTTAATTATTTCAAAGATAATGAAACACAGATGTGTCCTCTTGTTCCTCAGCAAAGATTTAATGGTAGCCTTGCTGTGAGATCTTTCACTGCCTCCAAATGTCCATAGATATTACATGGTGCTTATAATCAAAGTGGTTTACTAAGAAGGGGAAATAATTTTCTCTTAGTGTGTGAGGGCTGGAAAGGAGCTGTATCAGAGATGTGAAATCATAATTCAGTTTCTTTTATAACATGTTTGATACCAGCCTTGGGAGAGGAGTTTTTGATGCTCAGTGTGTGCTAAGGCTCAAGCTTTTCTCTGTGCAGCTGCAGTAAGATTTTCTGCCTAGAAAACCCATCTTCCTTTATGGCATAATCCATAGTACACAGAAATCTTTCATAAATAAAACTACCTTTATGTGCTTGGTGCATGTGGGTAGAGTTTTTTGTCCTGGAAATAATTTGCAATATATTGTTCCTGTTGAATCTGTAACTGAAAAAAAAGTTCTGGTTTGCTTTAGCTATTACTGTGATGACCTAGGCCTTTGGTTCATTTGGATATTGTGTTTTAGATCTTTAACTGATCCATGCACATGTCTTGTACTTTTTCCATGTGTATGTTATTTTTCCCAGCAAGCATGATATTCCAAGCTCATTCCTGATGTGACCACACACTGCTTTGAAATAGGAAGCAATAAATTAGCCTTTAGGGCTGCAAGATAAGAGCCAGACCTTATTCTTTATTTGTTTACCTCTGCTTCTTGGATGTGTGCAGTTTTTAGGCCTGCTGTTAGCACTGCTACTGAAATTGTTACCATTTCAGAAGATCAAAGCAGCAACAAAACAAAGAAGAAAATAGGAAAAAATTCTTATCTGGATGAGAAGATAATTTATATCTCCTTATGTTTGCCAGGGTAAAAATCTTCACCATGAGCTGTTGCTTAGAACCTGGAGAGACAGCTCACCTCTGCTTTTCTTAGGTTGTCCCTGATCTGGAGGCAGTGGAAAGCACTCTGCATAGAGGGCATTGATATCCTGCACATGGCTCATTGGCCAGGAAAGGAAATTGCTATCTTGCATTTGAATCCCATGGCTGTGCCCTTGTGATGATAGCAGTGTGCTCCTCATGTTCCTGAGATGGAATAGTTCTTTTTGTTAAGTCTTGGTAAGATTTCAGAGCTTCCATCCTCACCAGTGCTCTACTTCTGCTCCCGAACGTTTTTGTCATTTGTGGGAGCAGTAATGCTGCAAGAAAATGTTTCCTCACGCCAGTAGGTTTATCATTAAGTGGTTTTGTCAGATGCTTCCACACACAGCTGCCAGCATTGAAGTCTTTTATTACTTTGGTGTTTGAATATTAAGTGGCAAATCAGTGTCCCCTCTGCTAATCTTGCTTAGCATTTGTATTGGTCTTCTTACTTTCAGGACACTGTGCAGACTACTGGCTTGGCCTTCTGAGGTGTGTCATGTATTCAATTTGTGCTGACCTGGATGGGCAGCAAGGGCATTTGGCATCTCCCAGGAATGAATATGCTGACAGATTAATCCTGTGTTGACTTTTATTTTAAATAGCATTGTGGGAGAGCCACAGAAATCACTGTTATTCCTTGCTTGGGTCAGAGATGTGTACTGAAATTGTTAGCCCTGACTTGCTGTCTTCGGAGTCGGGCTTGTCCTAGATCTCTGTGGGATTCTTGGAAGCTGAGAGGGAGGAAAGTGAGAGCTCTTTGTGTTGGGTGTAATATATCTTGTTGGCCTTTCTTGAGGTAAATGAAATACTCAATCAGGAGAGGTGAATTAGCTCCATGTTCTTCTGTCCCATCTTCTTCCTCACTTCAGCTGTGTGATTTACCTGAGACCAGCTGGCTTGGGCTGGTGCAAAATCCATGGGCAGTTGTGTTTGGATAAAATTCCTTTGAAGGGAAGTGTGGTTCTCAGTGTTCCCTTGTTTGCCATCACAGCCATCACATCAGTCTTGGCTGGATGAAGCCTGGAAGTCCAGAGTTCCCCTGGAATTCTTCTGGTACTTTACAGCTCCTCCCTGGTTTTTATATGCAAACAGCATTCTTTAAGAGGCCTAGAGGGCGGAAATGGCTATGAATAAATCTCATATATTTTCTGATATGTCAGAAGATACGAGAAAAGAATAGGGTGCTCCATGTCTGCTGGTAGCTGATTTCTTTTCATCCTATTTATTTTGTAGAGGAAAAAAGCCTGGATATTGGGGAAAACTTCTGTGAATAGTAGTAGTGAAGTTCTGCAACAAGCTATGTGGGGGAATTTCATCTGTGTACATAGGAGGCTCTTTCAGAATAGCATTTTAGATATTTTTCTGAGTGGGTCTAGATACCTGCATTTTCTTAGAGGAACTCATAGTTGTTGCTGCAAATTTTTCCTATATATTTTGTAGAGGGAAAAAGTTTGGTTGGATATTGAGGAAAACTTTTCTCTGAATAGTAGTAGTGAAGTTCTGCAACAAGCTATGTAGGGCGATTTAATCTCTGTACGTGGAAGGTTGTTTCAGAATAGCGTTTTAGATATTTTTCCAAGTGGGTCTAGATGAATTTCTCTTCTTAGAGAAAACCATAGGTTTTCTGCCATCTTTTCCTATTTATTTTGTAGAGGAAAAAAGCTTGGTTAGGTGTTTTATGAATACTAGTTGTAAAGTTCTGCAACAAGCTATGTAGGGCAATTTCATCCCTGTACATGGAGGTGGAGGGTTCTTTCAGAATAGCGTTTTACGTGTTTTTCCAAGTGGGTGTAGGTACTTTTTCTTAGAGGAAGCCATAGATGTTTCTGCCAATTTTTCCTGCATCTGCCTGTGGGTTGTGCCCCCAGCTGCTGGCCAGATTCATCTACAGTGCCAGTTGTTCTGTTTGGTGCAGACCCAGCCAGTAAGCCCCGTTTATGTTCCAGTCAGTGCCTAAAGTGGAGTGTTAATCCCACTCCAGAGCCCGGGTGCCTGCCCTTAGAGGGGATTACTCAAGATCAGATCACATTTCTTGTGTCTCTTGCACTGTTGCCCTTCTCTGATTCAGGAGGTGCTGTGTTATTTAGTTGTATTGCCAAGTCATGATTGGTGGCAGACTCTTTTTTTTCCTCCCCTCTTTTCTTCCCTGTAAATGATAATGTTCAAGTTCCAGGTAGGCTCCTAATTGCTCTTCATTTTGGCCTGGCTCCAAAGCCAATTTATCAAGTCCACTTGTTAACTTAATGCTTTTATGGCTGCCAAGAGAGTGCTACATGGCCTAAGTGAGATGGAGTGGCTGGGATTTGTTAGACTTTGTGTGCAGGGAGGTTTCCTAGCAGCCAGATAAGGGACAGCTGTGTGAAGGGCACAGCAGCACTGTGTCACCCTTGCTCACGTGAGGGAGCAGCACTGGGCTTGTGAGAGAGCTCCTGTAGGAGGAAAAGCTTTGGGATGGGTGTGTGAAGGGTACAGCATGTTCTGTGCCTTATTGCCCTGTCAGAACCCAGGGCATTCCTCTGACTGCTCTGGGTGGCTTGAGACCCTGGCAGGGGGCTCAGAGACCTTGGCACACAGTCACAGACACCTGTGCCTTTGATTTTAACCCATGGAAACAATTCCCACCTTTGTGTGAAGAGTTACAAGCCACGAGGGCTTGAGTAGAATGATAGTGAATTTGTCACAGGGTGAAAAAGTAGAATTTTGGGGATTTAGAATGGGGGTTCAAGAGGCAAGATGGAAGAATCTGGGCATGTCATGTCCTACTTCTTGTCTTTCATCTTTTGCTGTGATGGTGGCACGTTTGGATTGGTTCAGAGCAAAGACAGACTGTCTAACATAGGTGATAGGTATTGCAAATTATTGTAAATAAAGTACACGTAGTTCTTAGTATAAAAAGCCAACACCACCCCAAGAGCAGAGACTGTGCCACAACCCAACCTGCTGGACCGATCTCAGCAAGTCAGAAAGACAAATGTATTAAATAAGAGAAAATTAAAAAAACCCCAAAAAACAAATACAAACAAAAAACCAAAACAAAACAAAACCACAAAAAAACCACAAAAAACAAAACACAAAGAAAAAACCTTGAAAACCAGAGCTGAGGAATCCTGACTTCTTCCAGCATGGGGCTGGGAAAAAAGACCTTTTAATACCTCAGGAGCCATTCCAACAACTCAGAACCTGAGCTATGCCCTGCTGCCCAGCTGAGTAGTTCTCATCTGCTTGGGTTTTAATGCTTCCTGTCACTCCATGTTGGTTTGTTGTTGGTTTATTTATTTATTTGTAATTGTCATTTCACTCTGAACTAACTGGATTGCTGTTAAAAATCTCAGCATGGCAGCTGTAAAGTTGCCTAATCAACTGCAAGGAGATAATCTTTCCCAGGGAAGACCTTTGAATGCACTGACTGTCAGCAGGAATAGGTCAGGTGCCTCCAGGTAACTTTGTGGGAAGGGAGCCTTGTTTTCAAAACTGCATCTACCCTGCTTTGTTAAGGACTAAGGAACTGGTTAGTGGGACCTGTCATAAAAGTCCTCTTTTATGGTTGTGCTAAATCCTCTTAAAGAAAGCAAACAACTTTCTCATTAATGCTGCTCTGCTCAGCATAGAAATAAAGCAGCTGTTGTGACTGTCAGAGGCTTTAAGAAAGACTTGGAATTGGAAAGAATTCCCACTTGATCAGTTGATGAAACTCAGTGGGCAATGGCAGTGCATTCTTATCTCCATTTTCTCCTTGGAGTCTGAGAAATATGTTGAATTTGTGCCTGAGAACTTGTTCAGAGTTACATTTTAAGGGGGTGACACCTGGGGGAGATAAGCTGCAACAAGAACTGAGATTTTCATAGTTTTCCTGTAAGTCAAATGATTAAAAATATGTGAGGTTTGGTGTATCAAACTTGAAGAATAAATCCCTTCCTTCCTATGCTGGGTTCCAACATTCAGCAGTGGAAATATTGAAGAATGTTAGTTGGAACTGATGCTGACCATATTGGTGGCCTAAAATACTTGGTTAAAACTACTTCCAGAGCCTTTTATAGCTTTGAAGTTGCAGAACTGAATAGCTCTGAATTATACTAAAGCTTCTTCAGATGTCTTACCTTCCTTCTCTTGAACTGGGGAAGCAGAAAGGAAAAAAAAAAAAAAAAACAGACCAGAATCAAACAACAAATGCTTTTTTGTTCTGGCATTTTGACTCGTGAGCCTGCAGTGGGTGCAGGGGCATTGCTTGAGTTTCCTCATCACCTCTGTGTTTCTGCAAGCATGGGGCTTTGTGTAGGACATCCCTGGGATCCTGGGCTCATTTCAGAAGCAGAACAATGTTACATAGGGAATTTGATTGCAAACCAGAAGTGTTTATGTATAGAATAAATATATATCAGTGCTTTTAATTGATGTGTGGGTAGATGCAGGCCTATTAATAGATGGAAATAAGGAGAGGGAAAAGAGGAAATAAAGCACCACAGCTGTGATTTATCAAGATTGACGTGAAAACAAATATTATTTTAGTACTCAGAGGAAATTCTTTGTAAAGCATGTACAAGAAAGGTATTTTAACCCACCTCAACGATTTCCTGCCCAGCTACATCCAAAGAAAATCAGACTTTTTCCTCTGCCCCCCCACAAAGGGTCACTTTAAAATCATTGTTTCTCCCCTCCTCCATTTCTCTTGATGTTGGGCTTTCTGTTTGCTTCAGATTTTTGGGTTTTTTTCTCTTGCCAAATTCTTCTTTAAGGGATTTTTTACCTGGCATGTAAAACTGTCTAAAAAGTGCAGCTGTGGGGTGGGGAAGGGATTTAGTTTTGTGTTTAACTGGGAGGTGTGCTGAAGCTGAAGGGAATTGATGTTACCTCAATGTAAGGCTGGGAAAACTTGGTATTCCTGCCTGGTGTGCTCCATTTAGTGGAGGAGGAGGAGGTGCCCCTCAGTGTGGTTTGGTCACAGAATCACAGAATGGTTTGGATTGGAAGGGACCCTAAAGATCATCCAGTTCCCATCCCATTACCATGGGCACCTTCCACTATCCCAGTTTGTTCAGAGCCCCATCCAAGCTGGCCTGGAACCCTTCCAGGGATGGGGAATCTGCAGCCTCTATAGGGAACCTGTTCAGTGCCTCACCAACAATTTTTGGGATGAGTCACAGCTTTTGTGCAGCTGCTCAAAGGAGGCAGAAGGAATTGCCTTGCCCTGTCTGCATCACAACTGTTTCCAGCTCTCAAACCTCTGAAATCCTAACAATGCCTTGGCAGCAAAATGGTCAAGTACCATGAGTAACCAGAGGCTTGGAGATAAGTGGTTTGGGTGAAAGAACTTGGAAAATGCTTGGTGAACCCATGGCTTGAATTTGTCTCTTAAAATGTTGCAGGTTCATCTTGCCAAACTTCATCTGCCTGAGGGCAGCACTTCACTTAACACTGCAAGTCCTTAAACCTCTCTAGCATTCAATTATTTTTGTCTTTGTTTTCAAAAAGGATTTTTTTGAATTCTGTTCAATACCATTCCTGCTTCAGTTGCCTGTCAAAAATGCAGCCAAAGGCCTTTTTGAGGTGGAAATTAAAATAAAAGAGAAAAAAAAAGGAAAATGCTACTTAATTGGATACTCTACTTTCTCCTACCCAGAGAAGTTTCCCATTTCTCATTGGCAAAAAGACTTTGAATGCCTTGTGCTCATAAGTCTTCCCTCTCGATGTGTATCTCAAACCACAAACACACCATTTGTCTGCAGGGAATTATATTAATAATATGAAGAGTGACTAGAAATAAAAACAAATCTGGTTAACATCATCCATGACCTGACTTGATTAAAAATAATTTCCCCCTTGAAAAACTATTCCAAATGCTGTTTCTGAATGAAAGTTTAGGTAATAACAGTGGCTGATAATACAGGACAGAAAAGGATTTGCAAGAAGTATAACCTTGAGCTCCCTTCTAGCCTGGACTGAGCACATAGATTGGAAAAGAATGACAGATGAGGACTAAATAAAGGACTTCTGGCTGTGGCTTTTCTTGTGTGATCTTAATACTTAATGATGAGATTTACGTTTTCAAACATAGCTTTATCTTCTAAATATATTGTAGAAGGCTAAATTGTGGAGGGAAGGGGAAAAAGTGTTTCTGCAGTGTTGAAATGCAGCTTCAGCATTTCAGGAGTCAGAGGTTTCTGCAGGAGCTTGTGCTCGAGGGGCATTTTCTGCTGTGTCACAGGTGATCTGATCTGCTGGGGAGCCCAAGGCATTTCTTTGAGTCCTTCCCAGGTAATTGAAAGCACATTTCAAAGGCAGGGTGCTGCTGGGCCCTGGTTTGATATCCAGCTGTTTATGCAGTTACATGCCAAGTCCTGCTGCATCACTTTGCACCCCACCATCCACCCTAGAAGATGTGTGCTGAGTACACTGCTTCGAGAAACAGCAGAGGGATTTCAGGGCGTATTTTTCCCTGAAAGATTGAACGAGTTGTCTTTGTCTGCTGTAGATATAAAACCTTAAAATGCCCCCCTGCTTGTCTTTCTCTGCCTCTCTCAGTGTTACCCTGCTGCCACTCTGTCCCTTTCCTGCATGAAGCAAAGGCTTGTGGGGTTGCTCAAGGCAGAGGTGCTGCAGTTGTGCCTGGGGCTGTTACAGAACAGCCTAAATTGCCATTTCCAGAGCTGTGTGGCTCAGCTGGTGCCATTCCCAAAGGATTTAGCAGCTTGGTGTGTGGGTGCTCTGCTCCTCTGGTGTGGGTGGAAGCAGGAATCTCTGCACAAGCAGTGACTGTGACTGCAGAGGTAACACCTAGTTCAGTCACCTCAGTTAACTTCGAAGCACATGGTAAATAAACGTCAAGAAATTATTGGATTTTACTCAAAACATTGCATACAAAGAAGTGTTTTATATTCCAGATGTTTTTAATTGCCTCTATATTTATAAAAGTGACATTTAATCAAAGTATTTCTGAATTGATTTTTGACCAAAACTGAAATTTATTTGGAATATTTGTACTGGGGAAAGCACTAGTACAACTTTATTCTGCTTGCTATAAATTATTTATTTCAAGAAAATTTTATAAGCATATTACTAGGCTTTTACAGAGTTGAAATGTAGGAAAAGGAAGAGGAATAAAGTAGCAATGGAAGGACATCAACAAAAGAGTTGAAATTGATAAAGAAAGCTAGTTTGTATCCTGAATTCATCTATGTTGCTCAAAGAACAAGTGATTTGTAGTTCATGTTTATAGGAACTTTGACATTATTTATTTCATTCAGTTTCTTTGAGATGCAAAAATCAAGCAGCTTCTTTTTTGTTTTTTTTCCCTGCTGGGAGATAGCAAGAGAATCATTAATTGCCATCAGAGATGGATTACTGCTGGTCTTTCTGCCTTGTATTTAAAAATTAAAAATAAGAGATTAATTTACTAATTGAGAAAGGGATTTGTGTAATTTCAGTGTCTGCACCTTCTGAAAGACTGTCTTGTCTATTCAGTAATATGCTAAGTGTGTCAAGCTCTGTAATCACAAACTGGACATGTGATACAACAAAATGGGAAAAGGTCTATGAAATGAATACAATTGCTGCCATATTTACTGACAACAGAACATCAACTATACTTTCAGAATACAAAAAAGACACTTTATCAAGGCTAGGCATTGGGAGATGGTCCTGCAGAGTCTGGAAAATGGGCATTTGAGCAGGAGTAGGGATTGTGTCTGCCAGCAAAACAAATCAGCATCATCACCTGTGTTCTTCTCAGGGTGGCAGGTTTCTGGGAATTCAGATACCCTGGGTGGTTTTATCACAAAGCTGTGATGGGCTCAGGCTCCTTGTTCTGTTTGTTTCATCTCTTTGTGCAGTTGAAGTAAGATGCTGGTACATGTGTTGTTTCTTTGAACAAAGCCAACTCTTAACTTTTCTTCTTGATTTTGTAACTTGGATGTTCTGTGGTATGTATGTGTGCTTGGGAGCTCTTACTTAAAAATGAACACTTTGTTAAAGATCACCACATATGTGGATTCTGTTAGCAGGGAGTGTTGCTGTGTAGGACAGTGATGTGGATGGGTTTTACTATGAAGGAAAAATAACTGAGTCAGGGAGACAATTTGGCCAAAATTTTGTGGGAATAAAGAAAATCCATCTCTTTGTCTCAAAACTTACTCTTGTAATGGTTGTATATGTGATTTAAATCCTCCATAATTAAAGATTATTCCTGTGCTATTGCTGTTTGACAGTCCCAAATGGCAGAACCCATAAATCATTGTTTGTGCAGCCACTCCAAATGCCAGAACAGCTACAGGCATTCACTGCCCAGCTTTTGCAGGTCATTGATCCTGCAGCTTTGTGTTTTGCTGTACTTTGTTTCTCCTGGGTTGGAATACCTGTGTACAGGACACGTGTTGCTTCTTGACCTGCTCTGTGATAAGGAGCAGTAAATCTGTGTGAAGGCAGTAAATCTGTTCATTGTCTTTGAGCACGTGGCTGTTGTTTTTTTGCTTGGTCTTGCTGCCATGGCAACTTTTAATACTGCCTAAACTGGGAGGGGAAAGAGCTGTTTACACCTAACTTGTTGGTGTGGAGGCCTTGGCTGGTTTCTGCAGCACAGCTCTGCCTGACAGCTGTGCACCGCACTGTGCTTATTCTGTGTTTCTCTTGTGCAGACCAGCCCATGTGAGCACCTCCAAAAGCAGAGGATTTGCCCAAATTTGAATGGGTCCAGCAGCCTTGTTAAGCAAGGGGTTGTGTGGTGTTGTATTGGTAGAGAACTCCAGGTAAAGGGGATTAGACCTCATTCCCAGTTTGTTCCAGTGCTGTACAGCGCTGCTTTTATATTCATCACCATGGGTTTGCCACTTTGCCCATCTCAGTTGCTGGCACTCCCCAGTGGGGTTGGCAGAGCCATGTGGGCAGCCTGGCTCTTCTGGCATTCAGACCTCATGATGTGATAGGTGTGCTGGGGTGCCTGGGTTAGGGTGGCACGTCACTTACTGACTGCTTTCAGCTGAGTGTTTCATGTCATTAGTGTGACTTGTGGCACCAGTTTCTTATTTGTGGGTTTGCAGGACAAAAGAAAACGTGACTTGACTGTTTAATCTCTTTGTGCAGTTGAAATGGTCACAAGCCTAAGGATGCTCTGGCAGGGTTATATTGGATCCTTGGGTGGCAGATACAGCAGCCCCAGAGTTTTCACTTTTCGTTCTTTCCTTCTCCCTCCTCCCGTTTGGAAGAAGTTTTTCGATAGAAATACATAAAGCACGGGGTGTTTGTTTTGGGTTTTTTTTTCTATGAAAACTGTGACTTTGCTTGGTTTGCCAGTGTTTGTCCCTTCCTTACCACTCGCCTTCATCACCCTCTCTCCCAAAGACAAATGCAGAAGTTTCTTTAAAACAGATGAAACTGAAAAACAGACCAAAAAAAAAAACCTTTCAGCAAGGATTTTCTGTGAACTTGAACTAAGCAGTAACTCTCTTTTTGTGCCTTCCAGAAGGCTTGTTGTTGTGTTGTTTCATGCCTGGGATGGCTGAGGGTGAGGTCTGTGGAGCTGCTGTGAAAGGGCTGTGCGTGATAAGAGCGGGAGGCACAGTGTCATAATTAATGCTGTCAGAAAGTGTTTTTTTAAATGTGACTAGTGCTGTATTTCCAGCATATTGTATTCATTTTCCTTTTATTGTGGTCTGACAGTACACCCTAAGCTCAAACCAATTTCTTAATCCTGAAAAGGCTCTCAAGTCAAGTCTGGCTGTGGGAGTTTAGGCCTGAAGGGGTTTAGGGCTGCTTCACAGCTGGAAAAAGTTACTTTTTCCATTAAAACAGGAATTAACTGGCTTTAAGGGATGTACGATCTTTTTTATCTTAAGAAAACTCTTCAGTAATAAGAAGAGCTTAGATTGTGATGGTCTGCTAATCAAAATGAAGATGTTCTGGTTTATGGTGTTTCCATAGCATTTGGGTGTAATGAAATACTCTCAGTGTTAACAGAAACAGGATGAATTTTCCTTAATGAATGTCATGGAAAAAAGTTCAGAATTAACTGCATATGTGAACACTTTTGAATCCTGTAGTGAGTTTTATTGATTAATTGCATGTTTTAAATTTGATTGCAATTGCAAATTGCTTGAAGGTATCATGAGCACAGGATTTCCTGTCTACAAATTTTTGGGAGGAATGTGTATGTTGGCAATCAAATAACCCTGCAACCTTTAGGGTTGTTTTTCCTTATAAAGTTTGTTGTGTGTAACTCCAGCAGCATCTTTCCAGCTGTTAACAAATTCAGGTAACAAACACATCAAGCTGGAAACACTTCTGATTTTATAAATACCTATAAACGTGATGTGTGGACATGTATTTTATACTTTGCTAGTAATAATATGTAATTGTTTTGGTGTGCATCCAGACACAGGGCCCTTTCACACTGGTATGCTTTGATATTTGTGTTCTCTCTTTTCTTCTTGCTTGAGCTTCATTACATGTTACATGATAAATGCAGCCTCCAGGGGAGCTGCAGGTTGGACATCAGGAGGAATTTCTTGATGGAAAGGGTTGGCAAACATTGAAATGGGCTGTCCAGGGAAATGATGGAGTCACCATCCCTGGAGGTGTTCAGGAAATGACAGTGTGACATTCAGGGCCACAGAGTGTTCAGTCGTAGGTCGGACTCCATAAGCTTGGAGGTCTTGTCAAGCCTAAATGATTCTGTGGTTCTATGATTAATTGTATTGGGACAAGGACATTAATATGCAGAACAGACTGAGGTTGGAACCTTTGTACGAGCTGTTTTATCACGAGGGGGTGGATTTTTCTGGTGAGAAGCATGAAATGGTGACCACAGAGCATCTGCTTGGGCATCCCCAAGTTGAACCACTAGCCTGTTATCCCTGGGGGAATTTTCTTTGACTGTGAAGAACCCACAGGTGTTTGAAAGAAATGACTGAGAATCAAATTTTTCCATTTCTGTTACCTCCTCAAGGAAAGCTTTTACCTTAAAGTGTTCAGTAGCATGGCTTTTGAAGCAGGTTTTGGTGGTTTGTCTGTTTTTCAAGTTGGCAGATTTTCATTCTGTAACCATAAGACACTAGTATGTACATGTGCTTGGATGGAAGGATTATTATTTTTTCATCTTTCTAGCCACCTATATATAAATGCAGACTTGAGTTTTTGGGTTTGTGAACATTTTGATATCCAAACTCTGTTTGTAGCTAAAGGAAAAATAGGATCTTTTTAGTACTTGAAAATTGAGATGCATACATGAATTTGAAAACACAAGTACTACATGTTCTTTTTTGTCATGTTCCTGCTGTTATTTTGATTAATGTGATAGAGGTTTTCAGTAGAATGCTGTAAATGTTTATTTCCAATCCCAACATCATAGTGTGAGGCTCTCGTTCTCTGCACCTGCAAGACCGTTCTTGGGACAGATAGAAATGCTGTTGAAAATAGAAATTTCATTTCTTGGCGTGCTGAAAGGTAACTTGGTTGCAGCTGCTGGACTTGCATGTGTTGAACCATGCAAGTCCAGCACTTGGGAAGACAGAGGCATGGTAAGGGTGACTGGTGTTCACATCCTGCTAAGTTACCTTGCAGTCAGTTATGTTCAGGATTGCAGTTCAGCAGGACTCTGTGCTCACTGATGCTTTTTCAGGCAGCTTTACTGTACATTTTCGTGATGAAGGTATGAGATTCTGAGGGTTAGTGTTGCTGTTGACACCCTAATGGTCTCTCCCCAGATGGAAACTGTTGTGTGCTCCTTTTCTCCTTGAGGAGATGGGCAGGGGAGGTTTTTATGTGCCACCAAGCATGTCCCTGAGGCCCTAGGAGCTAAGGTCACTCCTGGAACTTTGACTTGGGTGTTGCAGTTGGTATTTCAGCTGAGAATGGAGCCTGTACCTATTGCTGTTGTGCTCCTGAGGCAGAGATTGAAAGCATGCAAGTGGAAGAACAAATTTCCAAGCAAATCTGGAAGTATTGGGTGGTTACAGGAACTCTGTGAGCCAGAGAGGGAAGAAAATGTACCCTAGCACTAGAGGAAAGTTCTGAAAGAACCCAGATTGTACGTCCAAACAGTGGTGGCTGTGGTATTTCTGAGTTCTCAGACTGAGCCCCTGTGCTAGTTTTTGCTGCCATGTAGAGTTAATTCTCTTCTGAGTAGCTGGTGTGATTTGTGTTTGGGATTTGTGCTGGAAGCACTGTTGATAACATAGGGATGCTTTAGTTGCTGCTAAGCAGGATTTACACAAGGCCTTTTCTCCTCACCCCACCCCAGCAGCGAGGAGGATGAGGGTGCACAAGGAGCTGGGAGGGGACAGAGCCAGGATAGACCTGAGCCCAGCTGACCAAAGGGGTGTCCCAGACCATATGGATCATGCTTAGCTTGGAGGAAGGAGTGGGATGTTTGCAGTGATGGTGTTTGTCTTCCCAAGACACCATTGTGTGTGATGGAGCCCTGCTCTCCTGGGAGTGTTGAACACCTGCCTGTCACTGCATGTGGGGAATGAACTCCTTGATTTGTTTTGTGTTTGTATGTGTATTGTTTGCCTTGCCTCTTCAAATGTCGTTGTCTCAACCCACGAGTTTTCTCACTTTTCTGATTCTCTTGCCCATCTCAGCAGGGGACAGTGAGTGAGTAGCTCTGTGGGGCTGACTGGGCTTAAACCAAATCAGTCCTTTTGAGCACCAAAACTATCCCAGCACAGCCCCTGAGCGGGTTTTCCCAAGGAAAGAGTGGCAAAAGCTCCTTGGAGCCAACCTGCATTGCTGACTTTCCTGGTGGGTGCTTCTCTCCCACACTTTTTTCTCCCTTCCGTGATCTGTCACAATTTTCTTACATGTAGAACAGCTCTTGGTCAGAGTCAGGCCTGCTGTAGTGCTGCTCCTTTGGTGCCAGCAGTGTTGCAGGACTCTAAGATTGGTTCTGTATTTCCCCTGTTGCTCAGCACACTTCAGATACCCTCCATCCTGTTCACCCAAGTGAGTGAGCTATGAAAGGTCCCGCTCTCTCTAGCTGGTGAATGCACTTTGGTGCTTTGTCCAAATGGAAAGAATAGGGAAATAGAAATGAAACTCTTTATACATCTGTCATCATTTTCTTCTCTCCTTTGTAAAGGAAAGACAGAGAATGTGCTGTTTGGTTGTCTAAATTACTTGCTTGAGTTTTATGCTGCTGCCACTACCACTGTTTAGAATACCAGCGCTCCTGGCTTTGTGTTAACCCCCTTCATGGAGTTTACACATATTTCTGTTCAGCAAATGTCCTGGCTGTGTGTTTTTGCTGCCTTTGACAAATTACTGTTTTCAGAACAGTTTCCCACACACGTACAGTAGCTGACCAAATGTGAATAGCTATGTTAGGCATAAAATAGGGTTCGTAAAATGCAAAGTTGTAGGTAAATGTCTTTCTGTTTTCACTTTTCTTTTATTCTCTGACCTGTAAATTCTGACTTGTCATGTGCTCAAAAGGCAAGATGACACTGAGGTATTGAAATAGTAGTGGTAGATAAAATGTAATAGCAAAGAAAACGTGCAATTTTCCAGCTATGTTCCTGCTAATACAGGCTGCTTTATTTTTCACTGTATTATGTGTTTCACTACAAGACACTAATTTTATGTGTAGTACACTGCAGTGGAAGATTTCATTAGCTGTCATAATTCTTCCTAGCTTAAAAGCATTCTGATCTCAGCTGTTATTAACAGAGAGAGATGGTGTGGATATTACTCAGAGTAGCTGATGTTCTTTGTGCTTGTGAGCTTGCACACAAGAATAATGCTGGATAAACACTGGCCCTTTCCTAAAACATGTTTCTCCATGCAGATTTGCTCAATGTTGTGTCTTCTAGGAAATATGAGCATTTATATTTTGTTACTTTCTGGGCTCAGAAAGGACATTCCTCTTTTTCTGACTACACATTCAGCTCTTCATTATCCAGGATTCTCTAATGCTTGGTAATCTGTATTAATGAATTTCTGGGAAGGGAATTATCTGATATCTTTGTGAAACTGCATTTGCAGTGCTGGAGGTGCCAGCTCTGTAGCAGGCTGTGGTAGTGATAAAAAAAGAGTTGAAATATTTCAAGTTTGGTTAAAAAAAAGTTTACAGATGCAGGGATGTTGGTTTAACTCTTAAAAACTTGCAAATGCATTAAATAAGAAATTCAGATAGAAATAGATCTCCTCAATACATGAGTATGGCCAGAGTCAGCCACAATGACATTAGTGCCAGCTGATCAAAGGAAGGGGTTTGATATTTAGTAGGACAGGAGTGTGGGCATAGTGACTCATAAAGAGTTTATTATTCTGGGTGTTGCTAAGCATTAAGTTCTAGAGAATGTATGTGTGACTAGCATTTGATTTGGGGAAGATTTGCTAAGTCAACCAGAAAGAAGTAAAGCAAATTTATAATCTCACATGTCTTTAAATAAGGCTTCAAGTGATGACAAAAATAGGATGGATGCTATTGCAAGGAGAATTGGTGACTGTCCTTTTAGATGCATAGTTTCCATAAAAGTTGGTGTTCTTATTGGCCAGACTCGTTCCAGGACCTGCCCTTGAAGAATTGAAATTTTAAATGAGCTTGCTTGCAGGAAGGAATCAATGAGTGCTCCTCCAGGAATGCTCCAGACTTGCAGTTTCTCTTCACACCTGCCTCTCCAAGCAGCAGTGCACACTGGCTGACTTCCAAGTCAGCTGTGCTTTTTTTTTTTCCCTCCTTAGAGTAGCAGTTTCAGGTATCAAGGAATGCTATGGGACTGAAAAGAGAAAGCTCTGGCATTTCCCACACTTCTCCATCTGGTTTCCTTGCCAGTGGCTGTCGCGTGAGAGGTTGATACTGCTACACCCAGTCCTGCTCAGTTGTGCTGGTGCTGGATGTATTCCAGCTTGTTGAAGGAAATATTATTCTTTTTATCCCTTCCCCGAGGGCAAAAGTCCTTCCATGGTCCATTTAATTACTGCAGGTTATTGTGATTGAAATTTCCACTATAACAGCGTGTGCCAGGGACTGTGGTGTGGTTTGTTCTGAAGCCTGACCCTACACTTGCTGATTCTGCTGGCATGTTTGGTTGGTCAGGAAGTCATTTCCCCCTCATTTTCCCCCTTCCACTTTTACCAGCATAATTCTGTCAACAGAAGCCCAGGTGCAGCTATGCTTATTCCAAGCATGAAAGTCCTCTTGGTGCTGTTGCTAATCCTCCTGCAGAGTCTTGTGCCAAAGTAAGCTGTGTCTTGGCTAGGTGATGGCATTTACTGGTATGGCAAAAGGAAGCCATCAGATCCTGCCCAAGGCCCCAGAGCAGGCACCCAGCTCTTTCCCAGTGTGTGAATAAGATGACTGCAGAGCGTGCTCCTGTCGCCATATTTTCTGAAAAATCCCTTTTCCAGGATTTTTCTCCTGAGAAGCTGAGAAGCCTAAGAAGAAAAGAAAAACAATTATTATCTGCTGCTGTGGAAGGCAACAGGTGCATCTTTGATTGGTCTGTGTTGGTTGTTTTTAATTAATGGCCAGTCACAGTCTGGCTATCTTGTGACTGACTCTGGTCAGTCACAAGATTTTATTATCGTTCCATTACTTTCTTTGCTAGCTTTCTGATGAAATCCTTTCTTCTTTTAGTATAGTTATATCATTTTCTTTTAATATAATATATATCATAAAATAATAAATCAGCCTTCTGAAACATGGAGTAAAGATTCTAATCTCTTCCCTAGTCCTGGGACCCCTGCAAACACCACCACGTGCTCCAGCCTGAGTTTGTTGCTGGAGCCATACCTTGATCAGCCATTCCCAGCTGGCCAAGGTGACATGGGACAGCTACAGAACCCCCAGAGCTGATCTAGCCAAGGTTGTGGTGGGCACATCGCAGCTTCTAAAGCTCAGTGTGCATCTCCCTGTCCCTGAGCAGGTTGGGAGCAGGAGGCAGCTGCTGAGGAGGCTGTAGAGGAGAGGTTTGTCCCAGGGAGCTGTGCCTGCTGCAGGGTTGACAGGACGGGGTGGCTCTGCTGGGCTGGCACTGTCGTGGGCTCACGGCTGTTATCGGTTCCTGAGCGAGCGAGTCACGTCTAGACAGGGCTGGAACAATAGACCGTAAATCACGCTGGGAGCCTGCCAGCCTTGCTCAGGAAACCTGGGGCTCTGTGCAAGGCAAATGTCCCCCAGCTAAATCACAACAAAGCTGTGTTACCCAGGGCCTTTCGGTGCCCATGGAATTACTGCTTTGGAAGGAGGTTGAATGTTTTTATGTTTGCATCAAGTCAATGACTTCTTACTGAATGTTGGGAGTTTGCATTTTGCAAGGGTGGGTTTGTAAAGGAGAGGGATGCATTGAGGGCTCCAGCACCTTCATTTTGTATTGCAATACTGGCATCCCTCCATTCTTCAGTGCAGTGCCAATAATTTCCAGACAGAGGTCAGGTCTGTGGCAGGTAGCTGTGCATTACCATTCATTACTCTTACTCTCACATGCAATACAGGTCACAGGGCTCTTTCCCCCTCTCCTTAATCTAAAATCCAAACCCGAGCTGGTTATTATTGCCAAGAGTTTTGGAAAGAGAATTCACTTTTCTAGCGCTTGTGTATAACTTCCAGTCTTGTTAGTAATAAATAAGAAACAATCTGAAGTTCTGTAAACTGTAATTTATCTTTTTTCGTGTTGTTAGTTTGTTTTTAATTTAAAAACCTATTTAATTTCAAACCTCATTATTGCAGGCCTTAGAAGTATCTTGTGGGCTAAAGAGAAGAAAACTTTTACCTAGCTGTTTTTTTAGTTAATAAAGCAATCTGTGTTTGGGTGATATCCTAAATAATTTTATAATTAGCACAAAGCTCCAGTGTTGTTCTGTTGGAGTTGAAAATATGACTTATGTAGTTCACCTCTGCTGGAAAAATGACAAAGCTCTTCAGGCTCTTCTGCTCTGATTTATCCTTCTTTCACACATCCCTAAAAGGTTTTGAAATCTGATAAGGATTCGGGCCTTCTTTGTAGCAGTAAACAATTGCAAATAATAGAGCTGTGTGTACTTGTGTGGACTTCTTTTTTTTACTCTTCTCAACTCTCTTTGATCTCATTGTGGTGTTTGGCAAGAGAAGCATCAGTGCTGTGTGCCCTGGACCCCACGCCATCCCCATGGATTTCTGGGGACCAGCACAGGAGAGGGGAGGAAGGCCATCCCAGCCATCTCTCTCCCAGCACAGCTCTTTGTTACCTCTTTGTGATGTATTTATTTTACCTGCTTTTTCTTGTTACCTCTTTGTGATGTATTTATTTTATCTGCTTTTCTGCTGGTCTCTTTGTAAAAATCTATAGCTTTGAGGAGGATGAGTTTCTTCCAAAGTGTATAAGGTTTAGAGGAGGTGTAGGACCCTGCTGTCCCTTTGATGGGAATCTTAGCTGGAATTTTCAGATTTCTTGTAATTCTGTTATAAATCCTCCAAAAAAGTCTCCTCTCCCTACAGACAATTTCTTTTCTTTCTGCTGTACCATTATTCAGTCCATTCAGCTGCTCCAATGCTGCCATAGGATTCCCTTATTCCCCCTTCCTTTTTGGGATCCCTGTGCCACACATAATGTTCCTGTGGGAGTAACCTTAAGAAAAAGATGATGTCTCACCTTTAGTCTGCTGTGTGGCAAGTGTTGATTAAGACATCAAGCTCTAGTTACTTTTATATTTGTACATCTGCTTGCTAAAGTGCAATTCTCTGTGTGTATTCAATTTTTTTCCCAGTTTTTCTGGAAATAAATTATAAATGACATTCCAAGTAAAAATATCTACACTTTTGTAATTTTTCCCCTCATCTCTATGCCAAGTGTATCTTGGCTCTACCCAGAGACCTGATTAAAAATATTAAAACACACTTACCAGTGTGCAGTGGCTACATTTATAGCATCTGACTTGAATGTTTGTTTCATAGTCTGGGTTGTAACAATCTGATTCTCAGACTGCGATTGACGTCAATTTAATAGGAAAATTCAAATGAACCTCTATTAGATTTTCACTATTAAGTTAACAATAAAAACTTTCTACAGATGCCTTACGCAGACAAGGCTGCTAACAGAAATATTACATTAATAAAAATCAGACTTCCAGAAACGGAGAATAACTAAAAAAACCAACAATTTTGTTTTTCATCTTCTAGCTCACAGAAATATTCGCTTTTTAATTGCACTAGCGGTTTAGATGTTAAGAATTGGGAGAAGACAGCTTTTGGCCATTCGTGGTCGTGTTGCAAATCTCTTGGCTTTTACAGAGCTGGAGAGCCCTTCCAAAAGTGTGTGTTCGACCAGTTTCATTGCTCTCAAATTCATCTTTGCCCCCTGAGGTTCTGTGGCACACCAGCTTTGCCGGCTCTTTCTAACCTGCTCAGTTCAGCTGCTCACAAGGTGCTGATAGAACCAGAAAAACTCTGGGGACACCAGAGTGGGTCAGGACCACGTCTCCCAGGGTTTGCGACCTCTGCCGCGGCTTGCCCCACCTGGGGCTGTTGGTAGTTCCTGCCGTGAGGGCTGTGCAGTGCATGGCAGCTGATGATGGAGTGAGGAAATAATGCTGTTGTTCATCTACAGTGGATGTTCTCTGGCAGAGACCAGGCTGTGCTTAAATTTGCCTTGCTGATAATGAAGGGCATGGGGGACCTGTGGCACATCCAGGTGGCTGGACGCTCCCAGACGCAGCAGGGGCCAGGGACTCAACAGGAAGATCCCAGGCCTAACTGTGAGTGCATAAAAGCCCAGCAGTTCCTTCGTTAGGATTCCCTCTCCAAGACACCACCTTGAGCTGTTTCTCTGCTACTGAGCCATGAATAAACTGCTTTAAGGATCCAGAGGTCTGAGACTCTGCTATAGGAAACCTATTCTGCCTGTGTGGAGGTGCAAAAGGGGCTTTCATCCCAGCTCAGGGGTGTGAGGGTGATTCCAGGGTGGCTCCTGGATTTCTGGTCAAGGAATATTCCTTAACAACCGAGTAGTGCCATGCTGGCACCAGCTGTTTCCATGGTAGGCTTTGAATCTTCTCCATCCTACAACCAAACATGAGCCCAGCCTGTCCTGCCTGTGGAACTGAGGCTCTGTGTGCACCAGTGTATTTCCTTTTTAGTTTCATCTTGTCTCTGTCAGCTGAAATAACAAGGCTTTTGAGACACAGCCACATTGTGCTCCCATGGTTTAAGGTTTGTGTTACTTTAGCAGTGTTTAGTAGGTATGCTGCACAAATGGGCACAGAGAGTTGCATTAAGGGTTTTGTCACGAGCTTTCAGTGTGTTCTATGGACAAATGAAGGGTGCTTTCTATTTGCCCTCCCTCTATCCCCCTGTGATTTTGTGAGGTGTGTTTTGAATGAATGTAGACTTACTTAAACACAGGTTTTTTTTTACTTGTCTGCCACTGAGATGACAGTGTTCCATTGAAATGTTTGACAGCCTGAAGTAGCTGACAATTATTTCACATGTGCAGTGTTTATCTCCTGGTGCTCGGTGTGACAGCTCAGAAGTGACGCCGACATTGGGTGTGTGAATCTCTCTGTTCCTCCCATCAGCTGTCCTGGTGGCCTGCAACTTTTTAAAAACACTCTGTGGCTTTTCCATCCCAACAGGGGCCCTCTGTTCTAAGTCACGCCAGGTAACTCTGTGTTTCCTCACCCTTCTCCATCCCCTGGCAGGACGGTGTCCAAAAGTGCAGCAGGAAATGGGGACCAGGGAGTTATATATCAGTAAAAATTGAAACTACTGTTCTTAATTTCGGCCACTTCAGTCTGCTGGGGATCTTGTGAAAGGTCATACATATTTCTCAGAGTAGTTGAAAGGACCAACAGCATCTGTTAATGTGACTTGGGGTAAATACAGCACAGGGCTTTGAAGAGCCCTGCCAGAGTAGCTGTGTGCTCTTGTTTGTTTGCATTTTGTTTGCAGATTCCCATGAAGAGAATCCCAAGCCGTGAAGAGCAGTGTCCTAACCTAAAACACCTTGGGACTTGGAAGAGTTTTAAAGCTTTACAAATGTATAATCATCTGTGCCTAATCTTCTGATGATTTCTTTAGGTAGTCACATGGTCAAACTCTAATTTGTGCTCTGTTCATGTAGGAATGACTTAGAAAAACTAGCTTTTTTCTCAGGCAGGCAATATATGTGTTGCACGGAACCTCAAATATAAACTGGGCACACAATTACTGGGGAGGCTCTGGAATGCTTACTAGGAAGATGATAAATATTGTATTTGCTGTAAAAGACACAAATATCAAAAGGCAGATAGTCAGTTTGATGGCAGGTGGGAAAAGCTGCTTTTTGTTTGTTATATTATGCTTTGAAAAAAAATCCCTAAGACTCAAAGCCTTTTCTCCTGTTTACTGCTTTCAGTGAAATGCAGACTGATCTGTTTCCAAGTGGGTTTGGCTTTCTGATTTCCATGGTTCAGCACAGTGCTTTGCATTACAAAGTCAAAGGCAGCTGTAATACGTTCAGTATCTCTGTTTCCTCTTACAAAGTTAATTCTTTGAATTTTTGGCAAATTGACTGTTCATTTGTCAGTGTCACGTTAATCTGCAAAACAGATAGTGAGCAGCTCAGTCTACTTTTTCTCTTCTTTGTTTAAAGAAGTAGACAAAATAAAATTTGCTGAGATCTGATTTTCTAGAATACAGATGTTGTTTTCTTAGTCTATAAGGTTACATTTCTACAGTAAAAGGAATTTATGAAGTCTGTAGGCATTGCCATGGTGAGATTTTCCTTTATACTGATATTTAGGTAAAGTGCAAAATGCAGGGTCTCTTATTAGTGAGTCAGATGCCTATTTCAGATGTGGCTGTGGATTTAACTTACTGTGCTTGGCTTAACAGGCCTCTTCTAGGTCTGAATTATTCCAACTAGAAAAAAAAATATTCTTAAGAAATCCTGCAGCTATTTGGTCTGAAAATTCCCTTCTGTCCTATTAGCAGCTGAGATTTATTTTTCTGTTTAACTAGCTGGATCTTTTGTTCATGAGAATTGGCATCCTGCAGTGGCATGGTGTGTGTCCAGCAGTGAATTGTGATGTCGGGGCAGAGACAGCAGTGCGATTTATTATCAGACTGGCCAGCTGGTGAGCTTTGTGAAGCTCAGGCAGCCCACACAGGTTCAGGGATGGGTGACCTTGGGCTTCCCTCTCCTCCTGCAGAAGTGAAACTTGGGGTACAGCCAGGCTGGGGAGGTCTGGCATGGTCCAAAGCATGTGTGGCCTCGTGGCTCTGTCTGGATCTGGCCACAGGCCTGCATGGGTGGCTCTGGTCAAGCCCAGATGATACCATAGGTGTTTTTTATCAGCAAGTGATTTTAATAGTGGCATTTTTCTTCTGCAGTATGGGGAATAATAGAGCTACGACTTCTTAATGTTATTTGCAGTGTCAACGCGGTGTTTCTCTTCTCCTAATCCAGCCAGTTGACTGCAGTGCTGCTTCAGTTTGGGGCAAAAATCTGGGTTGTGGCTGTGAGCATTGGTTCATCCTCCCCACTGGGATGGCTGGTGCTGATGCCTGAGCCCCCTCAGAGCTGTGGGTAAGGCTGCTGCTGGCAGCGTGCCTGGGCAGAGGTGACCTGTGGCTCTGCAGAAATGGGTGCCCCTTTGCTCTCAACTCCCTGACAGTGCTGGGACTTGTTTTGCCTAAGCAGGGAGCCGGAGCGATGCCAGCTCTGTTGTCAAAACCAGCTGGGTGTGAGGTGATGCTACATGAAAGCTTCTGAAGAGCAAAATGCACTCAGACTATTTCAGGTAATCAACAGCTCTGTTATCCTAGGTAATCACAGTAAAACAACACCTACCATCACAGAGGTTGTTCTGCTTTTTTTTAATTCTGTGTTTTCCAGAACAGTAGCATGCCTGCAGTAATTCCTAGGTGGTCTCTGTGTGTGTGGTGATGTCAGCAGCTTGGGGAATTAGCTTTGCTGAAGTTTACATCTGCTGACTCATCTGTTTAAAGAAGTTGATTCGTAATTTTCAGAGGGTAATAATTTTTCTCCCCTCATGCAACAGCTGAGAAGAAAGAGATGGTTATGAGGTTTAGCAGGGGCTACCACAGTACAGGGTTTCCTTGCAGCCTTTTAACTCACTGCATATTTTAATGGCTGCAATATACAGAAAGCCTCAGTTTCATGGTTCTTCTTGGACCTTGTCCAGCTTCTGCTGTGAAAGTACAATTCAGCAGAAGCCCTTTTAGAATATCTACTTATTTTTAGTATCTCAGAGTTTGGCATGTGGTATCCTGGATCTTGAGAAGAGTCCTAGCAGTGGTGCCTTGGCACTAATGAATGTTTGATATCTCTGTTTAGGGTTTTTTCCACTGTTTTTGGTTTGGGTTTTTTTTTTTTTTTTTTTTTTCATTGGGTTAAAAGTTAAAGCCCCCTCTGCTTTCCTGCTCTTAAAATCCAGTTTTGCTGCTCTTCTCTCCCTCCCCTCAACACCCCTTTGGGAGCAAGAAGGAATGGTGTCTCTGGCAAGGAAACAGGTAAGGTTTGGTTGGTAAGTGGAACTGATTTAATTAAATCTCCTTTTCAGCCTCATAATGGAGTCATTCAAGAAGGCAGAGGAGTAGGAATGTGGCTTCTGAGTCTTTTTTTTCCTCTCCTTTCTCTTTCCTTTTTCCATCCCAGCAGTCAGTGAAAGAAAAACGGCTTTCTACACAAAATACTCCTTTTTCTGATAATTTAAAAAATAGGCTATGTTAAATCTAATTTTTATTAGCACATCTTTGCATTCCTGAAAACACTAGAGCAGTTTTGATGAATGTATAGTATTTGCTGTAGACACATGCCAGTATAAGAGTGAGAATTCCAGATCTGTCTAACACCACCTGAAACCTCACAAACATTGAGCAATACAAACATAATGCCACAGAAGTCTGTTTTCCATCCTAATTAGCTCATGGTCTTGTATGATTAGTTTTACTCTGCCAGCTCACTTTGGTTTTGTTATCTTGACAATTGATGTCAATACTAGCATTGCTCAGAAAAATTGGACTTGGAATTTTGTCGAAATGGTTTTTTGTTTTTGGAGCCAAAGTATTTTGCAAGACTCATCAGTTTTGCTGGTTTTTTTCTGGGGAAAATGATAGACAGCTCTGAAGAAAGAGAGAGAGAGTGTGTGTGCGCGTGAGTGTGCACATGCATGGTAGGCTGTTAAGGGACTGGCTTCAGATGTGCAAGACTTGGTTCAGCTTCCTGGTCTGCATGGTATAGAGCAATGCAGGATGGAAAACTACTCTCTGACCTTTGAATTGGGTGGAGTGAAAATTCAATCAGTGCTTTCTTACTGCTGGGAGATTGCTCTGACTAATGGTTTGCTTGCTTGAACTGGAAAGCAGGAATTTTTGATTTTCAGAATGGAGTTGTCACCCCAGGATCAGCTGGAAATGTTGGGCAGAGTCCTGGTCTTTCAACAGAAGGGATGATTTGTGTGAATAAATCTGAAGGAACCAACAGTGGAGCAGGATGGTTGTTTATGGTATTTCTGCAGTGCCAAAGAACATCTGTGTGCCCTGAGACATGGGTACACTGAGCTGGCTTCCTTACTAGAAGCAACAGTTTTCTCCAGCTGAGCAAAACAAACCCTGACTGACTCCCTGGCTGTATTCTGGATATTTGAGCTAGCTCTGCGCTGCAGTGCTGTGACTTGAGAAGAGCTTTCCCTGAGTCCTGTAAAATTGTGCATTTAGCTGCCTGGTGGTGTACGCCCACCTCCAGAGGAGGAAGATGAATCCAAGTGTCTCTTGCTGTCAGACTTGTTGGAAAACACCACGTCCCTCTTAGTTTGCTGCTGTTGTGGGTATTTATTGTGGCCCTGAGAAGGCAGAGAACTGCACTGCCTGTGTGTGGGAAATGGATTTGTAGGGAGTTCTTAGGGTTTGATAGAAGGTTTATATAGTTATGTGTTTGCATGTAAATTCTGAGATAAGAGATGTCAATTTAGAAATGTTATGGAAGAGGACAGATATTGTTGAAAGAGAAGTGGAGTTAGGAAAAAAGTTTTAAAGGATGGTTTTGTAAATAAGATTAGGTACTTTGGAGAAATAGAATTATAAAAGATGTATTGTAATAAGATTTATGAGGGGTAGTTTTAAATTATTGGTTTTAAGGTACTTATAGTGTGGTAAAAAATTGGTAGGATAAGAAATGTTTATAGTATTTGGTAGTTAAGAAGCAGTTGGGTTTTGATTGCAGTAGTGTGAACTATAATATTTGTATTGGGTTTTTTTTATGGGATTGATAATGGAATGCAAGTTTTTTATTACTCCATTTCTCTTTCAACAATATCTATCCTATTCCATAACATTTCTAAGTCAACATTTCTTATCTCAAAATTTACATACGAATACCTACTACATAAATCTTACGTCAAAACCTGAAAACTCTCTACAAATCCATTTCCCACACCTATGGACTGCTCTGAGTTCCATGGGCTCTCTGAGTTAATGCACTTTAAACAGCCCTATGGATGTGCTGTGGCTCTGCTCCATCAGCCTGCTCTGCTTCATCCCTTTCCTACAGACCGACTTTGCTGAGAATTTTAAACTTCCTGTGCTGCAAGGCAAAGACCCACAAGAAAATACTATATTTAACCTAAAACTGTAGGGAAAACCTCAAAAGTTAATCAATAATGCTAAACTTACGAATGTATAGTTTAAATAAAAATATGTAATATCACAAATTAAAAACGTAGAGTTGAAAGTTTTAAAAAATAATATATAAAACTAAAATAGTAGATTTAAAACAGTAACTAATCCTCTTTCTTCATAAGTTATTTTATTTCATAATTAAACAAAATTCCACATTGTGAACTTTAAATAATTAGTTATTAAGTTAAAAATAATTAAGTGTCATTTCTTAATTAGATAGTTGAACCTTAACTTGATAAAGAAAAAAACTTGATAAAGAAAAATAGTTAACCATTTTATACCCTGTTAGTAAAATACTACAAAACACTCTACTTATAAAACTGTATCATATAGAAAAAAATACATAGCTATATCCAAACACAAACTGTCATCCCAAGTACATTCAATCCCAACCTCAGTACAAAAGAAAAACCAAATGCCAACACAGGGCATCTTTTAATGCTATTATAATTGTTACTTAACTTCTTGCCTTCCCATCCCCGTGCAGGAATGGGCGCAGACTCCACGCACGCGGATGAGGAGGGCAGAGCAGAACATCTTGTTCTCTGTTCCTGAGCAAGGGCAATGATTTACTCAGTGTCTGCACCTCCTAATAGGCTGTTCCCTTATCCACAGAGTGCTTCAAAGAGGCAGAATTACTTGTGTTTAGGTGGGTGTCTAGCACAGTGTCAGAACCCAGGGCATTCCTCTGCTGCCCTGGAGGGCTCCAGACCCTGGCAGGGGCTCAGAGACCTTGGCACAGAGTCAAAACCACCTGTGCCTCTGATTTTAGCCCATGGAAACAATTACCAACTTTGTGTGAAGAGTTACAAGCCACAAAAGTTTGAATAGAGTGATAGTTAATTTGCCACAGGGTGAAAAAGTAGAGTTTTGGGGGTTTTAGAATGGGGGTTCAAGAAGCCAAATGAAGGAATCTGGGTGTGTCCTGTCCTTCTTCTTGTCCTCCATCTTCTGCTGTGATGGTGGCACTTCTGGATTGGTTTAGAGTAGAGACAGCCTGTCTAATATAAGTGATAGCTATTGGAAAATTATTGTAAATACAGTACACATAATTTTTAGTATAAAAAAATAACACCACCCTGAAGGCAGTCAGTATACCTCAACCTGACCTGCTGGACAGACCTCTGCAAGTCCGAAAAGAATGTATTAGATGAGAGAAAATAAACAACCTTGAAAACCAAAACGGAAGAATCTTGACTACTTCTTCAGTCGTGAGGCTGAAAAATAAGACTCTTTAATACCTGGGGAGCCTTTTCAGCAACACAAAACCCAAAAGCACAGTAGGCTGAATGTTGGCTTTGTAAGAATTTTAACTCCAAGTGTAATCATCTCTCTGCAGGTCCTCTGGCAGCATCAGGTTGTTTGTTTGTTTGAAATTGTTGTAGATCAGTGATGTCTTCGAAATCTTTACTTCCTGAGCACTAACAAGTCAGTGCATATTCCCTGAGTGTTCCTGTTCCCATATTGTGCAATCCAGGGCTTTTCTTTCCTTGGGGAAATGGCCCTGACTCTGTAACCAGTGCCTCTATAATTGCTGTAGAACAGCTGTGCTCAACACGGCAAGGACTTTGTTTGCTTCCACATTATTTATTCATGTATTCTTTTTCTTTTTCCAGCCCCTTGCCCCCAAGTAATGGTGCTTTCTTTTTGTTCTTTTAAATTTTTTCTTGAGACTCCTTTGATGGAGAATTCAGCCTTTCCTACAAAACACCACATTCAGGGGTTTTATGACTCATTTGTAGCTGGAATACCTACTGGGGCAGTACAACAGGCTTGGATGCAATAAAATGAATCACCATGACAAGTTCTACGTAAGAGCTGTTTGGTAAATGTACTGATACAAGAGAATGCCAAATGAAACAATTCCTTGCTTTCTTCCTTTGGCCCGAGCAGTTATTGCCCTGAAAATGAAAGAAATCGATTGTTAATTCCTTAGACATGTTAGAAAGATAGAGGCTGCATCAGGACTAGGTGCTGCTTGCATTGTGCTGGGCTGTTGCAATCCATGTGGAAAAGGCTGAGCTTGATCAGTGGCTTTACCAAGGTCTACGTTGACAATAAATTTTTTGGGAAGTGTTCTTGTGGGTGAAATGAACAGGATATTTTTAATAACTTCTCATTAGTGAATTTGTACTGGTAGGAGACAGGGCTTCGTTTCATTTTAGATGTCTTTTCCAGCTGTGGTCAGTAGCATTTGATACTGCAGAGGAGGGAGAGGAAACCTCGCAGCAGATTGGAAAATGGGTGGAATTTTACTTGAAGCATCTCTGAGGACTGAGTAGCTCCTCCTGAGCCAGCCAGGCTTTCTGGGCTTGCAGCATAGCAGTGAAATGGCAGTGCACCTCTCTGCCCTCTCCTCCAGTGCTTAACCCCTTTAGCTGCACAGTGGTCTGAGTGAATTTTGGTCAATGTCTCCATCACTATTACATAGCTGTAGTTTGCTTTACTCTGTGAGAATTATTTTCTAATTAACTCTATGTAATCTGTGTTTCAGTAGTGGGAGTTTAACTGAAAACTTAATTTGGCCAAGCAGTGCTTATGCATAGCTTAATACAATAATACATACGCACACATGTGCTTTCTTCCTTGCACTTGATTCTGTCTCTCATCTTCATCACCAATGATCCTGTGTTGTTTACTGGGTTTCAGATCTGTAACTTGAGAGCCCTGAAGCTGGAAACTGCTTAGAAAAAAATATTTTTCTTTTTCTCCATGAAAACATAAAAGCATTAGAGCAGGACAAAGCGTATCTCAACTTCTTTAATAACATCTATGAAGAAAATGAGTTCTGAGAACTACTTTACTCTTCTTTTGGAGGGGATACAGGTGGTCTGGTTCTGTTTGTGGTCATCTGGTGCTACCACCAAACACATTTGCATCACAAAGCTGCTCCCCTGCTTCTGCAAAACCAAATAAACCATGTGAACCAGGTGATGAGACTGAAAGCACAGTCTGAAAATAGTTTGAAATCACCATTAAAAAGTAATGGAGCAATTTTTAAGGCACTGTGTTGGGTGTTTTTTCCCTTGACATTAATGGTGTTGGTATTGCAGATAAAGTATTCTAGTGAATTCCCAGAGAAATGCGCATGGAGAATCAAGTAAATTCTCTGCTTGTCCAGGCCTTCATTTATTGTTGGTATTGATTAGGTGATAGGTACAAACCTGATTGACAGACTGTGGCCTGGTTACTTTGTTCTGAGGCTGCATAAATGTTTTGTTACCTTTTTATATTTTATCTAAGAAGTCTTGTATCAAACCTTTCTCTTCCCTCTCATCTCCTGCACTGTGGTCTAAACTAACCCTTGAAATAATTTTACATCTTGTATGCGTGGAAGAGGAATGACTTTGGACTCATGAAATATGATCACCTTCAGTAAAGCTACTGGAAGAATGGGTCCTCTAATCTGTCACTTTATTGAGGAATAATTATATTCTGAAAAAAAGTTATTTGAGAGAAAGTGCTGCAGAATAAAAACTCAAAGGAGTAAGCAGATAGGAAACTAAAAGATTCATAAACTTTTTTCAAAAGATGGAAAGTATTTCTTTTCTCCTTTCCTGGTTTCTGAGCCTTTAATAAACCTGCAAGTCATGGTTTTAAGCTTTTTCTTTTTATTTATTTTTATTTCTCCACAAGCATGAGAACTTGAGTTATCTTTTAAAATAAACAAAACAAAAATCCTGCAACTGAGATATTTGGATTCTCACGGAGTCTTACAGTTCCAGCAGCTGGAGCTTTAGGAAAAAATATGAAGCTTGTAATAATAGTCACTCCACCCAAATGGGTTAAAGTTTGGATTTCCATGGGATTGCACATTTCAATTAAATGCAAGCTGCAGTAATGGGAGCGAGGTCCTGAGCTGAATTCCCATTGCACGTGTTTATTTACATGGACAAAAATTCAGCTGAGGGAGTGCAAAGGAAGTGGGCAGAATTAGGATGTGTGATTTTGAGGAAATTCATTCTTTGGTTGCTCTTCCTTTCTTCTTAGTGGCTCTGCTTTTAGATCGGTGTTGTACCTCTGATTCATCCCGTTGCCTTTTCTTGCTTTTAGAAATAGAGAATTTCAGAAGTTCCTTAGCTGCTAAACCTCAAGGATCTTTTCTTTCTATGTGTGTTTTCCTTCTGCAAATCAAAGATGTTTCTTATGGTCTTCAGGGAGTGGCGTAGGACATGGTGCCCAAAGGGTCTGCAGAGGTGATGTGGTTGGGGTGCAGAAGGAAACAGGAGAATATTTTCTTGCTGCAGTGGTTCAGGTTCCCTTGTTTGTCTTCTGAGGCAGGTGTTTTGTGTCTTTCTCTCTGGGTTTTTGGTCTGTGTCAGGAGCAGCTGGGGAGCTGGTTCCGAGATATCTTCTGATGAGCACACTTGTGAAAACAAAGCTCCCCTTCAGTCCGTAACTCAGAGCTCCTCACTGTCCCACCTCAGTGTCACCAGGCACTTCCAGAAGGTGGCTCATCTCTCTTGAACATATTTTGGAGTAGGAACAGCTATCAATGGCACAACACACTTTTCAGTGAGGAGATTAGGGTTTTAGGCCTGTGATATCTTGAGCAACAATTTGGCTAACTGTAGAAAAGCAGGACAAAGCTGGTCCCAAGCATAGTGTAGCATCTCTGCCTCTTTTGCTGCAGTGAGGAAGTGCTGTGCTTCAAGCTCTCAGTTCTTCAGTCCTTAATGAGTGACAGGTGGAGCTACTTTCTGTCACAGAGGCACAGATCAATGTCTCAGAGAAACTCATGAAGGCTGACACAAACTCTGGGGTTGATGGAGATTGGATCTGTGGCACGAACTGAGTTGGAATTGTGTAATGGAGTTGGTACGTTTAATGTGCTCTGACATGGAGGTGTTTGAGCAGATACCAGTAACTTTGCAGTCTTTTGTTTGCCTTCACTTGGAAATTCAGTAGAATTTGTGTATTTGAAGTGAGTTCCTTCCTTTTGCTGATCCATAGGTGTTCTTCCTAACGTTTGAAGAAGCATCATGCTTGCAGTGAATACTCCAGATATTAAAAAATCAGGCCCAGCCAAGAACAGCTTCATGTTTCCAATGTAGATGTCCTTGCTGTGGGCAGATAGGGTCATTTGCAAGAGTCCTTCTATCCAAGCCCTCCTGGTAGTTTGGGAGTTTTATGGGTTTGTGACTTCCATTTTTTTCTTTGCCATCTACCTTTTTGCTGCTGCATGTGACAGATGCCTCATAAGTCTTTCCATTCCCTTGAGACAGACTATCTGCATAGTTAGTGAAAGATAATCTTGTGCATAAAGCTGCTTTTCCTTGTGGGAAAAGAATTTTCTATTTGATTTGTTGTTTTGATTGCATTATTTTTGGTTTCTTGGGTTTTTTTTTAATAAGTGTTTCCTTAGCGTGGAAAATGAAAAGTTGTAGTGTTTTGTAGTTCAGAATTTGTCCATGTTAAACCTTTTAAAAGGGATGTCCCAGCTGATGATTTTTGTACTTTTTAATTAAAAAGAATGAAAAAAGTCTATATGTTGATATCCATGAATATTACATGGCTGAACTTGCTGTGGATTTGCTACAAATCCCAGCAGGTGTCAGAGCTGTAGATTAATCCAAGGGGATGCTGATGAGCACAACTTGTTAACCCTCTTTGGTGCTCTGGATTTGTGACTTAAAATAGTCAGAAATGCCGCAAATACCCCTTAGCTGTGCTCTTGAAGCTGGTTCTGCTGCTCTGCCTGTGCTCCTGGCCTTTCCACTTCCCCTCTTTCCACGATCTGCCAGGAATAGCACATTTTATATGATGCCAAATTTATAAATTCCTCAGACCACTTGGTCTGGGAGGAATGCATTAACAGTGTGGCTGAGTTTTAATCTGGGATGTTTTTAATTTTCAGACCACGTTAATTTATTTTGATCTGAAAATTACAAGATTCACTTCAGTTCTCCATTTTATTGCTTCTTTTAATACTTCTTATTTGCTCTTTTTTTTTTTTCTTAAACAATTAGGTCTTTCCAGTGTGCAGTCACACCTTCTTTTTCTGTCTTTGATAACTGATGAAGAAGCTGTGTGTTTGAGTAGACTCTGAATCCCCTTGAGATGGTAAGATCAGTGTGTGTATTCTGGTTGGTTTGTGTTGCATATGACTTTTGTGCCAGCAGCTGTTTATTGAGCATCCAGCTAGGGCTAATCTCCAGATTGTTAGCAGCTATTCAGAAATGTTGTGTTCAGTTCTAGGGCTTTTACTGTTTTATGGCCCCCTACTCACTGGAAAATAAGGTAGACTCCAAGCTGAGGGAATGATGGAGCACCCTGAGGTATTTTTGTTTTTCTTTGACATAAAGTCTGGTTTTGGAAATTTGCCACAGACACTTGTTATCACTGCTGTATCAACTTCTAGTGTTGAGCAAGTGACTGAAATTGCTGTTTTCAGCCCTAGCTGCTTGCCCAGCCTCAAACTGAATGGGAGATAACAATTGTCTGAGTGCCTCTCCCGAGTTCCCAGGAAAGAATTTCCATTTCTGGATAAGATTTTGGTCACACTGGAGTTCTTCATTAACTCATTTCATACAAATATGTTTGGGATTTAATTATTTAATTACTGGGTTTTAATTATGGTTTCTTCCCAGTAGCTGTCTTTTCTTCCCACCTGCTGTAACAGAGAAATCTGTAACTGACAAAGCCTCTCTGGCAATGCCCTAGCCACTCATTACCTGGAATTAGGAGAGTCTTCTTAAAGTAGCTGTAAGTTAAGCAACTCTACAGAAAGGGCTGTGAATAAATATTTGCTTCCTGTTGGATTTTTGTGCTGCCATAGTTTTATTACATGTGTAGTTGAAGGGGTCTTTCCCCCCCCTCCCCCCAACTCTTTCAATAGGCCGTTTTCCAGCTCTTGATATAGCCTCAACTCTGTTTAAATTCTTTCTTAGAAAGAAGATCTCTTGCTGTGTTTAGCCCTCACAGACTCCTGGCTGGTTGTTGATGTAGAGGCTGCCTGCTGCGTGCCAGTCCAGGCTTTCCTTTGGCTGGTGGAGGGACACAAGCCCTGCTTTGTTCAGCCCTTTTCCAAACCTCCCCACCAATATGGTGGGCAGATGGCAGAAACACGAGCCCTGTGTAAGAGAAACCTCTGTGCTTGCTGGGAGGAGCTGCAGGGATGGAGAGCCTGTGGCCTGAGGACAAAACTCAGATTATTTTCCTCTCTAATCACATATCCTGTTTTTGTAATGGTTCTGGTGGCGAGGCCACTATAATAGGTGAGCAGAACAATGCTGCCCGTGCTTTTGTCGTGCAGAAATTGCCTGTTTACAATACATGGAAGATTTAGTGCAGCACACTGTGACCTTGCATGTTGGGCAATTATTTCAGTGCCTCCATGGCGCCTGGTAAATGCATTTCTGTGCTGCTTGAGTCCTGTGCATGGGCTCATTCCTTCAGCCTGCATCAGATGACAACACAAAGCGAGAAACACACCACTGGCAGTGGGGCAGGACAGCCAGTGCATGTGGAAAAGCTCTTCAGCCTCATCTCAGTTACAGTTGTCCATCTGCCAGTTTGTACCTTTGGGAGATGGGGGCGGTTTCCATGTCATTTCTCTCCCTGGAGGAGTCTTAGATGCTTGTCATTGTATATTGATTTTGTATATGAATACATAAACATTGCAGCAGTGGTGGTAAGAAGGGAAATGCAAGTTACAGTCCTCTTTTTCAGAGATTTCAGGCCAATCCCTCACTTTAGGAGGCTGGGAGCATATGTGTCTCAAGAATTGGCTCTAGCAAAGACTGAATTCCTTGAGTGCTTGCTGGAGAACTCATGAAAATTAGCATCACTTAACTGACAGTGTTAAAGCAATACCAGTCTTAAAGTTTGCATGCTAGAAAAAAAAGCCAGTCAGGTTTTGTGTGGCAGGGCTGCATTATGACCTCTCTTGGGACAGGCTGCTGCCCTTCTAAACTGAGAAATGGCAGTAGAGGGGTTCCTTTCTCCTAAGACCTCAGAATTCTGTTGCCTGAGTCACAGTCTGCTATCCTAGGGCAAATTCCTTGCCATCGAGAAGTAGGATGATTTGGGTGACACTTTACTGATACGTGTTGTACAGTTGTTTGGACTGTGTGATTCTTTTCTCCTGACTCTTCCTTGTGTTTAGGCATCTAGATATGAAAGGTGAAACTGGATCAAGGCTACAGGACTAACAAATCCTAAGTCAATTACTGTCTCTGTTGTACCACCGTCTTTATTATTTTTTTCTCCTTAACTAAGTTAAATAACGGTGAAATCAAACAGGGAAAGATGCTGTTGTAATTTATTATCTTCCTTAAGCATGTAATAGTCTTATCTCACTCTCCTCATGCTCAGGAAAAAAGAAAACAGAGCAGAAAGGGTTGAGTCAAGTCAGCAAAATTGTTTTACCTCTTGCATTGTGTGTGCTCCTTTGTGGAACTTCATGCTGTATTACAGCAATTTACACTGTGGCAGAAAGTGTTCAGAAGCTCTGTTTTGAGTAAATGTTTAACTTTTGATAAATGCTGTATTGTTCTGGCCAAACAGCAGTACAAACATGTCACCATTTGGTGCCTTTCCAGCGTGCACACCTCGTTCCTCTGTGATGCTTTCGTTAAACTTGAACGAAATCAGGGTACATTAGGTACTCATCTGAAGGGCACAGATTTCAGCCAGCACTCCTCAGAGCCAGGTCCATCCTTGGTGGAAGATTTCAGTGCCCATGGAGGAAAGAATTTGTCCTGTTACACATCTCTTCTTGTTGATTTTTCCTGAGACCATCTCTTTGTGTGGGATGAGTAGAGATACCATCATATTGTTTTCTCTTCTGTCCAGAGGGGACCAGAAGCTGGATTATCTGGGTGATGCTGCTCACTGAAATACAGCTCTGGTAGGCAAAGGCTGAGGTGAGCTGTGTAGAATTGGGAGCATCCCTGAAGGTGTGGGTAAGAGTTGTGCTCGAGTAGATCAGCAGAATTGAGTTGCAGTTGAGATGGGGAAAGCCAGGATGCTTCAGAGACCATAAAACAGAGCTACTATTTCAGGAAAGGGAGAATGTTTGGTCTAGCCAGTGGTTGCCTCTAAAAATACTTCAAATATCATTTGAGTCAAAAACAGGGCAGACTATATGCATATTTACCCAAAGGAGAAAATTAACCACCAGGCATCTTGCCTTTCAGAACATTTCACTGTAGGTGAAAAACATTGTTATTCTCTATGTCTGTCAAAATATCCCATGACAGAACTTGATTGGAATAAGCAGCTGTGAGCCCAAAAGGACATCCAGACCTGGAAGTAAATGTGTGAGGGTAGCTCTGATACAGAGGTTTCTACTGTCTTCTTTACCCTTTTGCTGTCAGGCTGTTGCTTCCTATTTTCTGGAAGGAGATTGAGGAACAAAGCATGTTCATGAGCAGAAGCCATAGTAACTGCCTAGAGCAAACAGCTTGATTCTGAGGCACCAAAATGAGTGTTCATGAAAAAGGACAGGTCTGTGCTTTAAGCCAGAGCCGTTTGGTATGATCAAGCAATGCCCTTGAATATGGAAAAAACTGTATTCCTGACTGAGCACCCTGCACTCATGGCAAAATTGAGCTCTCCTGAAAAGAGGGATGGGATGTGCTGAGAACATGACAGTAAAGATCAGAGTTTTCACCATATTCACCCAGTACAAGCAAGTAATGTAGGGAAAATAATTATGGAATTCCCAGCAAAAGCAAATCTTAGTGACTTAGAGATTTTTCTTGTTCTTCAAGCTGGTGAAACAGTGCTTCAAGGTGATTGGTTTTTTTCAAGGTAGTGTGGTTTTTGTTAAATGACAAATTTCATCAGGACCAAAATCGTTTTTAAACAAAACTGCAAAGTTGTCTAGAAGAGTTTTACCTTTTGGTCAAGAAGTTAAAGCAAGCGCAACCTTTACCAGCTTGCGTTTTCCTGGGAATTTGGTGGTGAATAGCCCACGTTAGTAATCCAAACCTTACACTTCTGCAGCAGTGTAAATACCACTAGAACAGGGCACTCTTTTAAGCTGGGACGTTTTTATTTTAGGCTTTTCTTCCTCATGAAAGCAGGGCTGTGTAAGCATCAGTAACATGCATATGATTACAGTAAAATGAGAAATTTCTCATGCTCCTTGCTGTTCTTGAATCAGCTGCTGGAGGTTGGATGGGGGAGTGGATTTATCCAGCTGTTGCATCACCAGCATGTGGCTACTGCAGGTGAAAGTTTTAGATGCACACTCTGAAAGCATTCTGCATCTGAATTTGCATAAGGATTTGCTAAGGTATTGAGGTACAGGAAGCTTTCTTTCTAATGTAATTAATCATTACATTGTTTAGGAATTCTAATTTATGGTTTTCTCTTTCTTAGTGTGTTGTGTTCCTTCTACACTTCATATTTGCACCACCCACCTTGATATCCTTACTCCTTTTTCTGAAATATTAATGTATAAGCACATTATCCAATACAGAACTGCTCTTTTCTTTAAAAGCAAAAGATCGGCAGCAGATGATGATGCTTCTCAGTATAAAGTTGTCCTAATGCTCTACAGAGTAAACAAAATATATCTTAAAATACTTTCTGGGACCATCTGGTAACTTGGACAGTATGAAAGGAGATGATCATCTTGATGAAAACTTCAGAACTAGAGGGATTATATATCTGCAAGAAAGTGTTTCAGTAGAAAAAAGGTATTATATGCTGAAGCTGCACATAATAAACTTGTGTATTTTCTAGTCCAGTATTTTCTAGTCTATATCAGTATAGGCCTGGCCATAGTCATTGTTTTCCTGGCCAGGGCTGGATCAGAGTGACCAGCTTCCACTGCTTGGGAATTCCCAGCAGGTCAAGCTGCTCATTTCCATGTTCAGTTAATGAAAGCCACTCCTTGTTTTGTTGTGGGAGTGTACCTATGGATGTGTAAAAAGGAAGTGTGTGCGTGTGAAAGAGTTAGGGCTCAAATCTGGGGAAAGACATCCTCAGGAACCTGGGATGTACTGCCACACCTGCTGGTCTGCCTCTCTCACTGCAAATGCCAGATGTGGCTCTTAGATCTTGTATTTATTAACAAAAAGCTACCTGCACCTAAAAAAACAACCCAGACACCTGACCCTCCCCTCTGCAGTAACCCACCTCAGCAAGGCGAATAAAGTGCCTGGGCCCATCTGTCCTCTCCAAGGAGAACTGGGACAAGCAGTGATGGATTTGCTTCCTTAACAGACTTATGGGAAACACTCAGGTGATGTACCTGGGGTAGGAGCCTATTCCTGATACTTACCTTTATTCTTCTTAAAAGTACTGATGTTTCTAATTTTTTTACCATATTTCACTGTCTGAAAGTTGCATACTGCTCTAGTGTGCAAGCTGGGAAACGTGTTTTTGGGGAAGCAGGATTGGGCCTTTAATAATTTTTCTAGCTGAAAGAGCAACAGTGAAACTGCAGCTTGGCCTCACATACGTGGTTTCTGCAATTAAGGGCTGCAGCTGCTCTACTTTTTTTGTCTCTGTGACGCAAATCAAAGCGCAGCAATGGTATTGCCTGAGGGAAGAGAGAAAGCTACTTGCTCGCTTCCCCATGCTGATAACTAAGCAGTGATGACAAGAAACTGGGGCAAAGGAAAGTTCAAAAGCAGAATCTGAATATTATAAATGACTGGAGAAACACAGGTGCCTCTTCCTTAGCACAAAGGGGAAAGAGAACTGTGAGAATGTCAGAAGAAATTACCAGCTCCCCAAGGGAAAAGATGTCGGGCTGTAAAATTTCTGTGGCTCAAAGGGATTCTGACACATGAGGAAGTTGGGGTCTATGTGCTATTAAACATGTTACAGTCAGGCCCATTTTAAATGGGATTGATTTTCACCTGGGGACTTCAACCTACAGGAACCTTGATTGTCTCACCTTCTCATATGAGTCTCCTCTCACATGTGTTTTGATGTCTACCTGAATGGTGAGATCTGATTCACTATCCTCCTTTCATCACAGGAAATTGCAAGGGAACAGAAATATTAAGAGAATGAGCAGCATTATTTGTCTGAGGTCATGCAGCAAGCAGAGGGAGAGAGTTTGGATGTCCTGATGTCTTGAGTCACAATCTTTCTGCACTAACTTCTAAAATTATTTGTGTAGCCATTCCAAGTTTGTGCATTTGTTCCCTTGTTGTTGTCTAAACTGAATTTCATAAGCGTTCATTAAAGATAAATTTTGCAGGTTTGGTGTGAAACTTAAATGAGACTACAGCTTCCTTTAGGTGTAGGCACAGGGTCAGTGGTGATTGGGGTGGGGCTGTGCCCAATCATCCCCAGTTGGCTCCAGCTGTGCACACAGGTGAGCAGCATTGAAGGGAAGGGGCCATGGAGTGCCCAGGGGCACTGCCCGGGCACAGAGGGCACAGGGGGCACACAGGGGCAGGGCACAAGAGGCTGGGCTGAGGGACAGGGAGGGCAGATGCTGCAGCCTGCTGAAGAGGTATGGTGTTACTCTGTTTAGGTTGAAGCTTTCTAATATTGTATGGTGACATTCTGTGTGCCATTGCCATCTCAACTGTGTCATGTGCTGTGACATTTAGGCATCAGCTAGACAGTGAATGCAGAGTTCTACCAGGTGAGCTGGAGAAGTCCTTTCTGCTGGGTGTTGCTGTCTCTGTGCCCCAGCCCTGGCAGGGCTTAAGGCATCCAAGGCTCTGCTTTCATTGTCTACAACTTGGCCATTTTGGGGGAGCTTGTGAGGAGGACACAGAATGGCCTCTGCAGTACTGTATCCCCTCCAAACTTTGAAATTCATTATTTGAAATAAGACTCACAAGAAAGCAGGCTTAATTTTCCACAGAGGTAGAACAATATTTTTCTCTATCATCTGCACAGTAAGCATTCAACCCATATCCATAATCTTAGGCACAAAATAAAGAATCAAATATTGCATGTGGAGCTTAAAATGAGCTATATTATGGAAACTATTGGCCATGTTAAACTGCTACTACAGCTTGGACTTGTTGCCTGTGAGTCAAGTCTGGAGTATTTTCTTCTGGTGGGACTTGCACCAGTAAACCCCACATGCTACCATGGAAAATAAATCCACATCTATTGCAAGGCTGGGATTTAAGACTTCTCCTTTTTTCCCCTTTCTTTTTTTTTTTTTTTTTTTTTTTTTTTACCTCCAGCTTTATTTTTTCAGCCAAGGCAGAAATAAATTTCAGGACTGAATAATTATCATCAAGCTAACTAGTTTACAGCACTTGACTTAAAATAAGGAAATAGTTTAGAAATATATTTATATGTTTGCTACTAGCAATTTTATTGGTAATAAAGAGGCTTGTTGACTTCTTTGCTGGAAAATGGATTTATTATCTTGGGTTTTTTGGCTGGAAGCTAAGGAAGTGCAAGTGCTTTATAAAGATACCTTTTAAGCAGGACCCACAAAAGTACTCAGGAGCTTTTCAGTCACCTGGACATTATTGGGTAGCCCACAAATGACCTACCCACACTGGTAGTTATTCTGCAGTCCTAAAGCATTTTAAGTTTTTACCTGTGGGACCCCTTCTCTGTAAATGCAATTTCCTCAGGCTGATACTCTGGTGCAGTTCCTCATTTTGTTAGGTGTTGGCTTAATGTATAATATAATCCAATCATATTTTCTCGGGTCTTGTCTTTTAACGTAATTTTTATTTAAAATTACATTTTATCTAATGTCATTTTTGGGGTAATAAGGGAACATTCCTTTGCATTTGACACAGTTGTGACCATAATGGCAAGTGAAGTTAAGATTGGAGTTCTGCCTTTCTTAGGACTCATTTGCTTCATGAGGAGAATGTAGAGCTTCAAAATCTGGTGTATACTGAATATTTATTAATGATGTTTGGTAATTTTTGTTTCCCATCATTCTGCTGTCTTCAGATTAGTAAGGAAATGAATGCTCACTTACTTTATTATGTCAAATCATTATTAATATTGATCTAATAGTAATAAACTAATAACTCCTGCTGTAAAATGCTTTAATATGAACTTCAAGAGGAATATTAAAATTTATTAATCATTCCTTAAAGCTGATTGATATGCTAGGGGGTTTCATAGAAATAAAAATTCTAGATGGGGATGCATGCAGTGCTAGCCTGATTTCAATAAATTTTAAACTTTTTTCCTGCTGTTTATAGTTATGATAATTGGGTGTTAAAGACTTTCAACAGAGTCTGATGCTGACTCTCTTTCTTCATTACTTCCTGCTTCTAATCACCCTTGAACTGCATTCATCTCTGCCACAGACATATTATTTAGCACAAAATTCCTTGTCACTATTTGTAGAATTTACCAAGGCTTTGGTTCCGCTTCGTCAGCGAACAAACCCTTCGTGGTTGTTTTTTTTTGTGCTTGGCCTTGTGAAGTGTGACTGGATGTGCGTTTCTGGAAGGACACATGTGCTTTCCATTGCTCCATGGAGAAAAGGTTGTCCCTGTGTCAGCTGCAGCTCCAGGGTGTGATGGCCACGTGCAGCTTTAGACTTCAGCTCTGTACAAATACTGGGCTGCGGTTGGAATGTACCACTTGTCTTGAGTGACGTCTATTTTATTTAAAAAAACCCTTTTTGAGGTGGTAACTTACTCATTTTTCAAAGATAAGACCCTGTCTTCTAAGTAATTTGAAATTCTACTCCAGAGAGTAGAATTTTTCTACTGAAAAATTTTCTGTTTTCTGATGCATGAATGAGGCCATGAACAGAGCAGGATTTGTCCACTGATTGTGAATATGCTTGAATTACCTGCAGACTGTAACACTGTAATCTGGTCCCCTGGGTCGCTCCCTGGACAAGGTGAGGTCAGATTTGTAGAAGAAATATTCCCATGCTTGCAGTTCAGACTTGCATTCAACAAATATAAAGACATATGGGATTCTAAATAAATTCCAATGGCCTATCAGAGGAAAACATTCCTTATCTTCTCTCTCCTCCTCTGAAAGAATGACACATGTCAATAGGAAGTACAATAAAATTGTTCCTGTAACTTCCAAGGAAAAGGAAGAGCCCTCTTCTGACTCTGAACATCACTGAAATCTGTCCTGATTAGACTGTTCAATACAGGGATGTGGGCAGGTACTGCTTTATGGTGTGGCAATCAGGCAGCGCTATTAAAAACTGCTGAACATCAGCTGCTCCTAAGATGCCATCCTCTGGTAGAGAGGACAACAGCTGGAAGGGAAATTGTTGTAGAAGCTGTCACTGCAGCCTTAAACTTACCTGGGACATGTTTTCATCACAGAGCTGTGGCTGTGCTTGCTGCAGTGGGGATTTGGGACAGTCTTTAGGACTTGCAGCAAAAGCCATTGTTCTGGTTCTGGCTGTGATGTCCTCAGTTTGGATATTCAAGCAGTTGCAGTGGCCAGCACGAACGAGTACTTGTGTTCTTGTATCTTAGGTAGGATTTTCCTGAATCAGGCATTTCAATACTCGCCAGCTCTTCAGGTTCAGTTTAAGAACAGCAGGGAGAATTTAAATGCTAAAATGCCCTATTTTCTAAATCAAAATCTGTTTCTGTATGTTTTCAAAATAACTTTTCTTTTTCTCTGTTCTTATGTAAACTTCAGCTAAACTTGTTTTTTAAATTACTTTCAATATTTGGCATTTAACTTCCAGATTTTTTTGTTTGTTTGCTTTTCCTTTTTGGATAAACTCATGGGCGAGAACTTAGAATTCCCCTCCATTCTTTTTACCTACTATTAAAATACTATTACAGAAGTAGCATTATCTTTTAGTCCCATATTTGCTATTTTATACTTAAAAGAGCATTCTTGGCCCTTCAGCCTCCCTAACAAAATGGCTTGGTGGACTGGTTATGGAATAATTTATGAATTTTTACCTGCCTGTGGGAGACTGGGGCTTGGGGTAGCTGGAAAGAAACAGGCAAGATTCCTAACTACTCCATTCTTTTTAAATTATTAATATATTGCATCTTGCATAAGCACTGAGCATGGGAGGAAAGATGTTTCAACTGGAATGTTTTTTGGGTTTTTTTTTGTTCCTAGTGACAGCTCTTTATTGGCCTAAGGGGATTTAAAAAATCCTGTTATTCTATTCTATATTGGTATTAACCTAGTTCTGTTTTGTCCTTACAAACTAGTATCAAAAATACCCAGCTGTGTTCAGAAAGTAGATCTTGGGAACCCTTCTTTGGTTGCTTTGCACAGCCTTTAGAGGGCCAGGGCCATTGGCTCTGGAAATGCAGGCACACCTTGTCTTGGTAAGAGAGATTTTTTGGGTTTAGGGACAATGCTTAATGCATCTTTTAAGCAGTTTTTCAGCTGGACATGTGTCAGTCACACTAGTATTTGTACACAGCTGAAAGGAAATGGGGCTTGTTAAGCTATAGATTAAGGTAAACAAGAAATACAAGATTCTGGTTTCCTTCAGTACAGCAGCAAAAATATTAATCTCTGACTTACAAGTCTCTATTAAACACAAAAATAAGTAGTAGATTTATTAAGCTCAAAATAAGAGTTAAAAGGAACAATAGTGATGCCATGTGTTTCTCCTCCCAGCCCCCCCAAATGTGTTGATTTTAAATGCATCCATAGAGCAATATAGCTTGTTTGCAGTTCCTCATAATTACCAAATGAGCTCTGCAGAGGAGCAGACAAGGTGATCAGACAGTCAATTATTTACTGGTTCTTCTGCCTGCATTTGCATCTATTTTCATTTCCATTATTACAAGGAGTTTGAGAGGATTTGCAAAGCACGGAGGCAAAATGAGAGGTAAGAATTTCATTTGGCTCATGTTTTTCATTGCCTCCAAAGAAGTTGTTTTTGATGTTTGCTCCCAGATGTGCATTTGAGCGTGGGGACAGAGAGAGGCAGGCAGGATGAATTTCTTTTGCTGGTTTCCACCTAACCCAGCGCCCAGAGTGGAAAAAGCTTTGGAGTGCCCTGGCAGTTTTACTGACTGTCCCTTTTGTAGTGACACGCCAGCCCCTGTGACATGAAGGCTACCAGGAGTGAGTGAGCACACATGGCTTTTGTGAGACAGTGATAAATTGGTGGACAGTTGGGCCGTGATGGCTTCAGAGGTTACGTGTTCCCCGTCAGCGCCCCGGGGCCGCTCATGTTCTGTGTCAGTGGGGTGCATCTGAATGCCATATGTCACAAAGACTAATGTCCTCACTCTTCCCCCTTCTAATGGGCAAGGCAGACACCACACACTTGGAAATTTCCGTGCCTGCCTCCCAGATAAACACTAACAGGGCCAGCTAATTGTGTATGTTGTTAAACACCAGAGCTGCTCAATTGAAAGGTGGACCCTGGCAATTAATGACAGCCATTAAGGGACTGAACAGAACCAATTAAAAAAAAAAAGGCATTTTTTTCCTGACAGAAGGTTTGGTGGTAAAAAATTAAGTGGGCTCTTGTCCAGACCAATTGCTGCTTCACTGTTAGAGAGAAGTTAGGACCAGGTTGGAGTGTCAAAGTTTAAGAGTACCAGATGATCGTTTAGACACTTGTTTGCAGAGGGGACAGCAAGAACACACATGAGAGTATGAAATCTCCCTCTTAACTGGGACTGGGAAACTGAATTCTTAAAAATGTATCATCATAATTATGTATAAAATTAACTCCTGCAAAGAGGTCAGATTGCAGTGTATATACTTAAAAAATAAGGGATGTAAAATGTTAATGAATAAGCAAAGTGTTCTGGAACAAAGCTCTAGGGTGAGCACGTGTGGTTGTATGTGCAGGGTGGAGTTTGTTACAGGGGTACACTCCAGATTAGGTGAGTTTTGGAATTCATTAATCTCTAAACTGACAATAAATTTAAGTGCTTCTGCCTACATTTTTACAGTCTTTACTTCCATTCTTGTCTAGCACAATAGATTTAATGGAGTTTGAGGTAAACAGAGCTGTTCCATATGTTAATCCAAGTGCTGAATGTTGTGGGAATGTCTCTGGCTAATGGTTGGAGGAGCAGCAGTATAAATCACAAGAAAATGGCAGCCATGCAAAGAATGAAACATATGGATTATGGATGCAGAGTGAGGAAAAAACTATCCTGCAGGAACTGCTAAGGTCATGGCTCTGTTCTTTCATGTTCTTAGAAGCACCAAAATTGCACTGTGGCATAGACAAGATGGTCATCCAGTGATGCTCACCCTTCCATTCACATGTGTTGCTAAATAAAAAGGGGGTGTGAAGGTTTCTGGAGCAGAGAATTCCTGGGATTCATTCTTTAACCAGAGAGGCTGAAAGCTGGGCAGGCAGGGCATTCACCTGGGAAATGGAAAGAGCAGAAACCAGCTGAAAAAAGAAGTGATCATTTCCAAACTGGGTCAAATGTCCAAAAGCTCATAATACATTCTCTTATGTATTTGTTTGTCTATGCCAACCCATTTAGGCTTTTTAGGGCATATTTGACAGGTAGGAGAGGGGTTCCCATGTTCACTACCTGCGTCTGATGAATACTTAAGCAAAGGATCACAAAGAGGTAGTAGGAAGGGCCAAAAATGCCCATATATTAGAGAAACTGGACTTAAACCCCTAAAGAATCTGAAATATTAGAACACTGTTATAAATGCACGTTTTTTGTAGAAATTTGCATTTTTGTAACAACGTTTTCCTTTGCGTGTGAACTTGCTGCTTAGTGAACTTCATCTTCAGAGCATCCCAAATATAATCAGATATCTAAGTTCACTTCTTTTGCTGCTTCTTAGAAATCTGACCTTCAGATTTTATCTTTGTTTTTTTCCTTAAAGAAAATATTTTGATTTATAGTAGCTGATTCATTTCAAAGCATCTTTGTTCAAAGAAATTTCTCCAGACTTCAGGTGATGTGGAGCTTCATCCTCCCACCACAGCTGGTTAAAACAAAGGGAGAGGTTAAATGGCTTGGTCAGGGTTCTGCAGTTAATCAGTGCTGCAGTTTGGAATGGGACAGAGGGGAATTTTAATGGTTTTAACCATGAGGCCACTGGTGGTGAGTTGTGGAATGGGACACTGGTATCAAAAGTGTGTCCCTGGTAGCTTTGTTTTGGTTTATTTTTATTTTTTGCTCTCTGCCAGTATCAATGAGGGCTTTTGCATCCCTAGACTGGTACTCCTTAGTCCCCAGATCAGTTTTAGGGACCTGAAGGAGTTTGTGGGGCACAGGCAGCTCTGAGCCCATGGCTTCCCCTGAGGAGAAGAGAGGCAGAGGAGGGTGTGATGTGCCAAAGCTGATTGCAGAGCTGGAGAACAAACCCCTCATCCTCCATGGCTGGTGAGAAACCAAGTTTTTACAGTGTATAGTGAATTTGTGTGTTGATGAAGTCAGAGGCTGATACTGAAGGTGATATAAAGCACACTCCTTGTCTCTTCTAGGGATTGTGTAGCTTACTTACAAACCTTCAGGCTTAAACTGGGAAAAAAAGGTGTAGAGAGCCCTGAATTCTACTCCTGCAGTTATTCTCAACACTTTGTACCAGAACACACTTCAGGTTGAAAATACTTTTGTCTGAAAGATACCTTGCCTGATTTTAATTAGGGTTTTTTGTGGGGGAGAGTTGGTTTTGTGTCCTTGATTCAGTCTAATCCTGCTGCCTGCAATAAATGGCTTTCCATGTAATGGGTGCACTGGCTACTGCAAGGCAAACATCTGCTAAAGGATGCCTTTGAAAGTCAGGCTAATTTATTGGATAAGTGGCAGATTTCTGATTGCAATCTCTTTTCAATACAGGGGATCACTTAAGTAAGACAATAATCCTCTCTATTTTTTTCCCAAGCCTTAGGTTTGGGGGTTTTTTTCCATCTGTGTTTTAATCATCTTACTTCTAATTTTTCCTTCTCTCTAGGCATACTTTGGTTTCTCTTTCTTCATAAACAGTCACTACAGATGATTACAGGGAGTTTTGTTGTAGTAGAGCTTGTATATGACACTGACACTGCTGTGAACTCAGAAACTACACTACATGAAATTGCAGGTTTATGTAGACTACTCTGGCTTCAAAACAAGTACCATCTCTGCTGCATTCTAAACTCCACATAAAAATGGCAGTTTTGGAAATAGCTGTCAGAGAATTGCTTAGCTGATACTTTCAGTACTTGCTACAGAGGTAAGAGAGGAGTCTCCTGCTCTCCCTGGGTGTTGTGCCTGCATTTCTGTGTTGAGTGTGTGCATAAGGGCACAGAGACCAAGTATGACACAGAGCCAATATGACATTATTGTAGTCTCTAATAAATGTCAAATGTTAAACCCTCCCTCTTTTTTTTTTTTTTTCTTGAATAAACAATATTCAAACTGCTTTAATAACTTTAAGGCTAAACCTGTGCCACATTTTTTCAGAATTTAGGATTGGTAATTGGATTTATTTTCTTCTTTAGTAATTTTATAATCCTCTGTGTGTTGTTGTTAAGCTAAAACATGCTTGTATTTAACAGGTGTGTATTTAGCCTGTTTCACTTCACCAACCAGTCATAAACTTTATCAAAATAATCTTTTTGGTGCCTGGGAGTTGTATTAGAAGGCTTGGCTGGTACAGCTGGAGTGTCAGATCCAGAAAAGTTCTTTCTTAACATTTTTTCAAGCCTTATTTTCAAAGCAGGTAGGTATGAGGAGTTCAGCTTTGGGGATAAGCAAACTGAGAGGGGAAATAAGTTCCATTTCAGTATATATAAATGTAGGTGCTCAAAATGGAAGCTGAGTCTTGTAATTCCCTACAGTGCTGTGACCACTGTGTCAAAGAGCCTTCATACATAAATTTATCTGTATTTTTCGTATATGCATGAAGTAAGTAAAATGCTTCCTCTGAAAATTTCTTTAACCAGGCAAAACTATGGGTGTGTAGAAATAGGGTAACAGTAAAGTGAACTGAAGACTTCCCACCTTTACTTTTGCAAATCTAGAGTGGCCTTTGGGATGTGCTTTTTGCCCTGATGCAGTGCGTGGTCTGCCAGTGATGCAGCAGAATTTCAGAAATGACTGGAGGAGACACCTCTGAGGATACCTCTTCACTCTTGCTGGTGCTCACCTAAATTACCTGAGGGAAATTATTTTTGTATGAGACATGAGTGTACAGTTGGGTTAAACCAATCTTTTTCTGGCTTACCGAAAGAGCTAAGGATGGAGAAAGTCTGAAGACTTTATGTAAGCCTTTCTTTCTGTTGTCTCATGATCTGTTTTTAAAAGCAGAACTAATTTAAATAACTAGAATAATATTAGAATAAATAGTAGATCAGGTGTTTTCTCGTTCCAGGTCATTTTAAGAAGAACAAGTTGAAAGCTCTGTAGCGTTCTTTGTACTTTCTTATGAGTTATTTTGAAGGTTTTTTCCATTGTACTTCTATTTTTTTTCCCTTTTTCCATAATAAACTTTGAACTTAGAAGTGTGTGTGAATTGGAAGTAGCAGAGTTAGCAATCCTCTTTTCTGGCTGTCTAAAATAGTGCAAGGCACTGAGTCACTTCTTGCCACTAATAAGTTGCGTCACTTTGCCAGGATCAGAATGTTCCAGTCTCCAAGCAAATAGTTTGAAAAGTGAAAAACCAATTGTTGCCATATATGTGTGTGTGTGTTCATACACAGGCACACACTCTGTCTCTCTCCAGCATCTCTGCTTATCCTAAGGTGGTTATGGATCCTTCTGTGTGTGGGGCAGTGAATTAATAATCACCACTTCTTTCCACTTCATCACAGACTTCGGTTTCAGCAAGGGAGGAGATAAAAAATACTCTTATGCCCATAGCATTTTAAAGCTGAGGTTTATAAGCATAAATGAGGGAAAACGTGGAGATTCCATGGGGGCAAAAAGAAAAAAAGGTGGAGAGAATGCTAATCTTGTCAGATGAACTTCTTGTAGTGGTTTTATTTTGCACGTCTGATTTGTTATATTCAGTTGTGAAGCGATTTCTGTCCTATATGTGAGCGCTGTTGCAATGCCCTAAGGTAAATTCCACAAAAAGCCAGGTGTGTTCCTGCTCCTGGTTGTCTGCAGATGTTTGCTATGCTGAGTGTTTGATGTGTTGATTTGAAAACTGTATCAAACAGGAATGAAAAGCACAATCTTTATGCTGATTATTTTGTGTCCATTTATCGTCATGGTTTGCTAGCAAATCCAGTCCAAACCCAATCCATCAGGATTTCATCAGGATAGGTCAATTTTAATGTCTTAACACTTCATTGGTAGAAAATTATAGGCACAGAGTCAGTGGTGGTTGGGGTGGGGTGTGCCCAATCATCCCCAATTGGCCCCAGCTGTGCAGCACAGGTGAGCAGCATTGAAGGGAACGAGCCATGGAGTTCCCAGGGCACTGCCCAACCCCAGAGGGCACAGGGGGCACACAGGGGCACTGCAGCAGCAGCAGGGCTGGGCTGAAGACACTTGAAGCCTTCTGAGGAGGTTTGGTGTTACTGTGTGTGAGTTGAAGCTTTCTGAAATTGTATGGGGATATTCTGTGTATTGTGGCTGTCTCAACTGTGACATGTGCTGGGACAGAAAATTCCTCTCAGGTGAGAAAAACTGACTAAAGGAAAAACCACTGGAGATGTGTGTGTGCAGGGACCCTTGGCTGAAGGGGCTAGGCAAAGCCCTGGAGATTGCCTGGAGGTAGCTCTGGTTTATTCTGAATAATCATGCCAAACCCCTGGCAGGGGACTGTAGGTGCCAGCACCCTGAATCCCTTCAGAAAGGGATCCCAAGTTTTTTGGATTGCACTGAAGAGCCCAGCACTTCAGTGGCTGGCTGGGGTGCTGAGATAATTGCTCAAAGCAAATGAAGGACTTGCTGTACATTTGCTGTTTCAAATAATCTCACCAACTGATGGGTTATGATTATTAATGAATAGCAGGAGAGTCTCCAATACCTGTTATCATTATGATAATGCTGAGAGTCTGAATGCTGGGAAATCAAAGGAATGACAGGTTGCAGAGAATATTGATGCCTTTGGAGGAAGCTGAGAGCACCGACTGACATTGGTGAGGTGACTTAAAGCCATGTACTGTGGAGATCATTTTAGCCTTTGTGCTGACAAGTTTTGTGGCTGCTGTTAGTTTTGCCTTGTACTTATAGAAGCTCTTTTGAAAATATTTAAGCACAAAAAGGCATCTGACTTGTGTAACATCATCATTGAAGGGTATCTGGTGACCTGCTCCTTTGAGAAAACAGTCTAAATACTGGATTTCAAGGGAAGGTGTTAATCAATACAGACATCTAGTATGAAGGGGAGAAGAATCTTTTTCCTTCCCCCATAACATCCCATAAGATAAAACCAGCAAACAATGAGTTTAAAACCCCTTCAGTTTAGATAGAGACTGACTGTATGGTGAAGTTCTATGGCCACAGAGGCAGCAGGAAAGAAGCGATTCTTTTATTTCCACATCCTTGCTCTCTTGCCATAGCCTCTGTGGTGTTTGTCTAACACTCACATAAGCTGCACCAAGCTCATAAAGAACAATCCCCCCATTTTTTTTCCAGCCCAGCATGGACTACCAGCACCTATAAACTGTGCATGGAAAAGTAATTTAATGGTACATTTCTTCACTGTGATGTCTTGAACAGCTGAGCTGCCTGGATCAGCAACAATTTGCAGTGCTTTTGTGGATCAAGGTAAGAGCTCCAGAGGGAACGTGGCCTCTGAGGTGCAGGTCTGGCACAGCTATTTTGGGTCATTATAGGTCACACATGCCTGGTATCTTCCAGCAGAGCCTCCTCCTGCCACCAGAGGAGCTTGAAAATGTTTGTTCTGTGCCAGCATGCTTGTCTTTATTTACCATTGAAAGGTTTTACAAGACACTTACATAGAGCATCAATGCCAAAGGATTTGGAGGAGGACAAGTCAGTTTGTCATAGCTAAAGCTGTTGAAGCCCCAAAGACTTGACAGATGGGTTCAGGTTAGATATAATGTATATTTTGTGTGGTTGTTTGATCAGGCATGTTTGCCCACTGCCTTAACTGGAAAAAATTGTATGGAAAATTTTAAAACACAGTAAGTTTTATAGATAAGAAATACAGCTCCACTCTTTCAGCCAAATATGTCATGAGTTATTGTGACAGCTGCCTGAATGAGCCATGTCATCCCCAAGTTAGAAAAGGAAAGAAAGAAACCTTTATGTAGAGTGTATATACCTGTTAATATAAAACTGTTTATACCTGTTAATATCAAACATTGTTTTCACTTGTCTTGTGAGTTTTTGTTTTGTTTGTGGTTTGGTTTGCTATGTTTTTTCTTTTTCCCTGGTATGTTTCTCAAGCTTTTCCTAGACTATCCTCACTGAAAAATTTACTTTTAAATGCAGACAGATATTTCCCCATCGTTACCTTTCAGCAGGCATCAAAACTTGTAGGGAAAAATATGAAATACCAGAAGATTTGTGTTAGGTCACAGCTCATCATAATTTCAGTGGTTCCATGTGGAAATAAAGAACCCAAACCATGCTTTGCATTACCTAATAAAATAGAAATGTGTAGTAGTTATCTTTAGCTATTTAAATTATGTGAAAATAGATAAAACTATGCATAATTTGTGTGCATCATGGTGTCTTGCTTGTGATTTTTGGTCATGGGTGTCTTTATATGGCAGAAAGCGTTCAATTTATGGTGGCAGATCATGAACTATTTTTTTTAGCTGAGTTTGTTCCGGTCACACAAATTCAATTTTTTGTTTTTGTTCCTTGTATAAATATGTGTTTTGCCTTGGCCACTTAAGACTTTGAGCCTGCTAGATACAAATTTTTCACAGGATATAGAAAGGTGAAAGGAACTGATTTCCTGATGCAAAAATAAAAGATGGATGGGTGAAGGAAAGAGAAAGGGACTCAGTTCCCTCAATTTCACAGCTGAAGGGAAGAGACTTAGATGACTTCATCCTGAATTTCACAGGGAAAAATCTGTATGGACTGGGCATGTAGGTGTACTGTGGTCATGGAGTCAGCCTTGGCTTTCCACTGGCACAAGGACAGCAGACAGGGCTCCCTGGGGAAGCCGTCTCCTAACACCAAGGAGAGCTGCTTGAGCAGGCTGAAATGTTGTGGTGAGGGGAAGGCAGGGCCTGCTTCTGCAGCAGAACAACCCTGGAAAAGGTGCAGTTGTGCAGAATCCCTTGTGGCTGCTGCTGAGCTCGCAGGAAGTACTCGCAGTGTTATCATTATCATGGATATACACTCTTGACCCAAAAAATATTTGTTTTCAGAGAGTACGCTTGCAGTGTCTTTGTGGCAAAGTGCAGGAAGTTTTTCATTGTACAGCTGGTTTAAATTGAAACTTTTGAGTGTAATGGGACAGATCTCCATCTCATCCCATCCCCCAATGAAAGTTTTTATGCGAGAGCACATTTTCCATGACTCCCTTATTGTTTGAACATCAGGATATTGCATAAGCCTCTCTGGGGGAAAATGGAGTATGCAGAAGCAGAGGATGACCTGTGCCCACCCACAAGGGCTGCTAAATGCAGCTTCATATGTAGTGTCAATAATGAAGAACATCAGAAGGAAAACAGCGTGTGGGCATTTGAATGTTTTAATTAGTGAGTGTTTGAATATTCACATCCAGGTTCTCACGCTGCTTCTGCAATCTGCAGGATGTGGGTGGATCTCCTAACCTCTGTGTTCCTTTCTCCCCTGATTTGGAATAGAGCTCTCCTTTTCCCTCATGGTAAAGTGAAATGGACAGGAGAGAAGAAGATAAGGAAGTGCAATGCAGGGTTTGGGGTTTTGTTGGTTTTGTTTGGTTTTTTAAAGTTTCTTTGCCGATAGAATTTTACATGCAGTCTTTTAAGAAAAATGTAAATGAACAGGCTAGCTTGTGCAAGTTACAGAGTTTACTCTGGAAAAGTAGCTTGGGTGCCAGTATTGTGTGACAGGCTTCATCTAGACAAGGAAAGATAAATGCCTGGCAAATTTATGTAACTGCTACTGAAGAGGAGCATTCCTGTCAAATAATCTGGAGTTTTGAGCATTGCACAAATTGAGGAAATCCACGTCAGTGTTGTGGTTGAAGTTAGTGGCCCAGCTCATTTCAGCGTCAAGTACCTTATGTCAAAGTACCTTAAAGTCAAGAACCAAGGGTTCTTCTGAATCCAGGATTCTATTTGTGAAGTCTTTTACAGACTGTGCTTTATTTCTCTTTGCTACCTGGAACACCACCTCCCTGGGCTGAATGAAACAGTGCTTGAAGAGCCTGTAGTGGTGCTGGAAGAGAGCAGGACAGGAGAGCAGGTTCTGGCTTCTGATCTCTGTATGGCCAGACCAGTGGAGAAGGTAAATAAAAATGTTCTTTGCCTGTAGATGTGCACTGAGTCCCTCAGAGTGGAAATGAGCAATTAGTGTCTGTTTGCAACATTATCTTATCAAATCTGTTGGAGACTGCCAATTGACAAATTGAGGGAAGATTGTCTCTTCCTCTTTTTGAAAGGTATCTCCTCTTAGGAGAATGTCTGACTGTGAGGCAGAAAGAGAAGTAGCCCTGATGGGTACTATAAATCATTTACTTGAGATAAAATTTTGATAAGCATTATAGAGAAATGACCTCAGTGCTTTATTTCAGTTAATGTGAGCTGTCACTCTGTGTTTATTGCCCCTGTAGTTAAAGTTTATGGAAGTTCCTCAAAGGGATGCCCTTGAATCTGGGACTTAATGACTTCTCCCTCTACTGGAATTAGAGCTTCTAATTGGAGCAGCTTGGATTAATGTCACTTTTTTGCATGAGTAATGATATACAGCCTTCATGTATCAGAACTCAAATCTACAGAACTACACTGTTAAAAGCCAAGAAACTCTAGGCCAGTGACACATCTTAGAGCTGGGAGAGGAATTTGAAAATCGTGACAATAAATGTTCTGAAGTTATTAGGAGGTTTTTCACCCAGAGGATGGTCAGGCACTAAACAGGCTCCCCAGGGAGCAGCCCCAAGCCTGACAGAGCTCCAGAAGCATTTGGGCAACTCTCTCAGACACATAGTGGGATTCTTGGGATGTCCTGGGCAGGAGCTGGACTGCAGAGATCCTTAGTGGTCTCTTCCAACTTAGAATGCTCTGTGATTTCATATAAATGAATGCACCTATTTAAAAAAAAAAAAAATTTTAGGGTTTGTGGGTTTCAAGCTTTGTTCCTGCATGTCACTCACGGGTATAACTAATGGATTTGGTCTGATTTGCTTTATTTTTTCCTCCAAGCATAAGGGAAGATCGTGAGGTAGTTCTCATATGGCCACTGATGGGTATTTTCAAGAGAGAACTTCAGCTATTGTAAAACTTATTTAGACTTGCAAGCACTGAAAGTTGAAATAATTAAGAAATGTTCAGCTTGATCTCAGATGGAATTTCAGGACCAAAAAGATGCAGACCTGAGTTTCATTGGTGGTTGTTCAAAGAATGGAGAACATATTCATGTGACTGGTTTGCATTCATTCCATACAGAATAGAAGGTGCCTCGTTTCAAATGGCAGCAGGTCAGGAAATGGAGGGTTTTAAATCAAATTGCATCCTGCTTTATTCAAACTGCAAGGTTCTTAAAATGTGAGGGAAACATAAAAAATCTGAAACAAATTATTTTACTTTATGAAAAAAATAATTTTACATTTATGAAGTAAATTATTTTACATTACAAAACCACCACCAAAGAAGTGTGAACACTGGCATTTCTGTCCTTGGGCACTGTTTGAATTTTTGAAGGTGTAGAGCCCATGGCAGTGTCTGTGAAGGTCATAGAGAAGTGCATGTGTGCTGTGTTTCTGGAGATCACAGTGTTCAGCTGGCACAGTTCCATTCCCAGTGCTCTAATGAGGCTTGCTTGGAATACTGTAGTTCAGACCTTGCTTGCTTTTATTCTGAATTTTGTTAAAATTGGCAGTACAAAAAAAATTATAACAGATTCTCCTTATGTTTCTGCAGAGATATTTAAGTTTTGTGTGAAAGAGGGGCTCAAAAAATTGCTAACTTAACTTTCCATATTTCCCTCATATTGTTTTTTCTTTCCTTTTTTTTTTTTTTTTTTTTAATGTGGCTGCTTTGATGGCAAGCTTTATGGGGCCCACCAAGTCTTTATCTCTGCCAAGCACATGGTGTACACCTTGTACACTAGTGAGAATCATTAACTTGCATATATTGTAAAACAGGTTATCTTCAACACAAATAGGTGAGCAGTCAGAGGGATGGAAACACTGCAGAAGAGTGTGTTAAGTAGGTGGTTGATAATGCTTTTTTATCAACATGGCTGAGTAAAACACTGGATACTTTGGCCTTAAACCAGATGAGCTCTTAAGAGCTCTTAACTGTGCTGAAGTGTTGAGCCCAGCAGTAAAAAGGGAAGGCCTGCAGTGATTCCAGTGAGGTTTGTTTGCTGGCGGGCATGTGAGCACCTGCCAGCATGGATTCGGGGAATGTGGCCCCTCCTGGGAAGAGCCCATGGAGGAGAAATTGCAAGCCCCACCTCAGCTCTTGGCTCCTTTTACCCTTCTGATGTTGGCCTGTTTTGCATATCCCGAAAGGACTTCTTGCTTTGTTTTCATGTTCTTTTCACTTGAATTAATCAGTCCTGGAAGTGGTAAAACAGTTTGGTTCTTGCAGACAGGGGACACATTTCTGGTTGTGCTCCTGTGGAATTCCACAAATGGTGAAGTGGAGCCAGATATTTTCTAGCATGTCCTTCTGGTAGGTCAGGGGATCTTCCCATGTGCTCAATTTGTGCCACAGTTACTCATTCCCAGATGCTTTCTTAAAAGCATTCCTGTAATTTGTGACCTCATGTGTGCCTGTATCAGCCATCTCAGTTTAAAAACACAAGAGGTTGAGCATTCAGACTCTGCCACTTATGCTTCCTTGAAAAATAAATTATTTTGCCATAATGGGTTTAGTTGGCTTGTTGAAAAAAACCCAAACCAAACAACTTAGATTTTCACAGTGACTTGTCTGTTTGTTTGTTATGACAGCATATGATTTATAATACTGTGCATGTAAACTAAGAAAAGTCAAATATGGGGTTTCTTATTCTAGAAATTATTGGACTGAGAAGTATGCAGAGCATTGGAAATTTAATGGGAGACAAAGACACGAATACAGTAGGCTACAGCAAAAAACCTCCTTCCTGTTTTCATAATTTTATTATTTGTTCAGTAATGGAAACATGATGTGGGTAAGTTTCCCAGAAAATCTCCAATTTCCTCACAGACTTACTGTGAGGTAACTCAGAGACTTGTCAAAATCTGACCTATTTTCACGCTGCTGTTTACATGTAGTCCTAAGCTGCTTCTCACTAAAAGAAGTTGTTTGCCTTTGAGACCTGATGAATTGGAAAAAAAAATATATAAAATAGTAAAGTTGGATTTGCTAACTTTGTTGCTTGAGTAAAGTAAACCTGTCATGAACAGCACAATGCCTGGTTTGGTTTTGTGTGCATATAAACCAGATATAAGAAACAATTAAACTTTGTTACCCCTTTTTCAATAAAGGACTCTAGCCAACCCAAGAATGGAATGATGTAAAAGAAGAAAAAATTCCTTAGTGTGGGGTAGTTCTTCATGGCTTGGTGGCAGTAATTAGTAATATGGAAGGAAAGTACAAAGTGTCCTAACTCTAAAGCTGCAGTTTTGTAAGAGGAGACACTCAGTGAAAAGGGGGAGACAAGACCAAACCACTCAGTGAACAATTGGTGATTTATCCGGGCTTTCTCCTCAGTAACCATTTGGTATTTTTCCACAGCCACGAGCTGGCACTCTGAGGTCTGACTGTCCCAAACACTTTCCAGCAAGCTGAGCACAGCACATGGTTGGGTGCAGGGCTGGCAGCCCCCAGCTGGGGTTCTGCAGGCACACAATTGCTTCCACTCAAAAATACAGGCAAATCGGAGGTGAGGAAATCGATGGAGAACAGATTCTGGTGCTCTTGGAAGCTTATGAGGTTGGGTGTTTAATCCTCTGTGTTCCTTCATTTGATTGTAAGGGTTGATAGTGGTTATGTTAATGAGTACAGGATTAGAGTCAGCTGCTGTAAGATTGGTCTGGTGTTTGTTACAACTGAATACTGGGGAGTTGGACAAGATGTTTTCCTGAGTTCCCTTCCTGTGGTTCTGTGAGCTGTATCTGAAGCTGCAGAACCTTTGCAAGCATTCAGGCAGTCTGTTGATGGCTGCTAAAAAGGGTGAATAATGCTGTTTACTGGCATTGTCATTGTGGTGAGGCACTAGAAAGTCATGTCCCTTCTCTACTCTGTGAGTGTTACTCCTTTGTGACTGGCCATGTTTCAGCAGGTTACTGGTGGATCCTTCTTCCCAGAGCTTAGACCTGCTCACTGCTTATGTCAGCTTCATCCTGCCAAGAGAACCTGCTGAGAGGATGGGGGAATGTCTTGCAGGTGAAACTTCCTCCCAAAAACCATGGCAGCTTCTCATTTTGCAGATCAGAAATACTCTAGGAAAGGCAGGCTGAGGGTGCATCTTCCAGAGCCTGCTGTGAGTCCCTGGGGAACACAGAGGAGGAAATGGAAGCAGACAAGGTTCTGCTTGTTTTGATGACAGCTGAAATGGCCATCAAAGGTTTTGTTTTTTCCATGACTAAAATACAGACAAGGGCTGTCAAATAAACATGTGATGTGAGGGAGTCTGTGAGCTACAGCTGTTGGATCCAGAGGCTCAAAAAGGCAGAATTGGTAATTGATTTTGTGTGTGTTTTTTCTTTTTTTTTTTTTCTTTTTTTTTTCTTTATTTGTTCCTTTTTTTTTTTCTTTTGTTTTTTTTTCTTTTATTTCATTTTTCCCCCTGTATTTTTGCCTTTTTTTTTTTTTTCTTTTTAAATATTTTTTTCTTTCCTTTTTCTTCTGTTTTTGGGGAGATTTTCTTTTTTCTCTATTCCCCTCTTCCCTTCTTCCTTTCTTCCCTTCCTTTTTTTTTTTCTTTTTCATTTTTTTCTTTATTTCCAAGACAGTGCTGAAATAGCTCCCTTAGCTCTCTGTATGTAGGTTAAACGTGTTTGAGTGGGTCCCTGAGCTCTCCTGTGCTTGCCAGTGATTTTTCTGACTATTAGGAAAATGGGAGAGGCAATTCACTCGGATTTTTACTTGTGTGAATTAAGGTTTCAATGAAGAGCAGGGATAAGAGAGAGATGCTGGTTATGGTGACAGTTACTTCTTACAAATGGACTCCTGTGATGCATTCTTGTAATAAATTCAGGGAGCTCTTCCTCTGCTCAGTGTTGATGCTGTTTGATGGTCAGACAACACAAGGGGAATATAACGGGAAAAACACCTGAGAGGTTACAGCAGGATGTATGGATACTAAAACTGCCCTACATTGTGATTTCCTGGGAAGGATGGGTCATCCTTTCCTTCTTGCACTTTGTCTCATCTGAATTGAAATGAAATCACAGGTGTGGAATCTGCATTGTGTTCTGCAAACTTAATTCCATAAACTGCTGGTGTGGTGGTTTGGTCTGACACCTCTGTTTGGTCTGACTTTCCCCTGGCACTGTGCAGCCACAGGAAAGGAAAGAAAATAGATGTTTCTTGAAGAAAAGCTGTAGAAAACCCACTGCATTTCTAAGTATCTTGTGAAATCACTGGAAACAGTTGAGCACAATTTTAAAAGGGGTTTGATAGCCTACTTATAAACCACAGATTTGAAATATTTTTGCTTCGTGTCAGACAACTGGAGATGTGGCAAACTAAATAAATACACAAGAGAGCAAATTGGCCAAGACTGAGATTTGATCATTATAAATCTGATTATTTTTTCTTTTTACCACAAGGATGTTAGTCTTTGTGTCTGGGTGCTGGATTTTTTTGGTCTTTTGTTTCTTTTTTTAAATCTGTTCACGTAAATAAAAATTCCTGCAGTACATGAAGTGTTTCATCTTTTTACTGGGCTCATTTTTCCTCTGCCTATAGATATAAATAGAATAATGACGTCTCACTCTCTGGGCTTGGTGCATCATTCATACAGCACATCTCCTTTCTAGGTCACAAAGCTTTCCCACATACACTTTTTTATTAAACATTGTGGTTGTGCTCAAGAACACAGGATTTTTTTGCATCTGAAAGCAGTGCTTCATTGAAGGATGGCAGCGGAGTAGAAAATAATGAAAATAATATCATTTATTCAGAATTGTAAGATATCCTGATTTCAGTAAAAATATGCTTACTCTTAGGAGTGAGTCACAGACCATGGTGAGTTTGAGGGGGCTGTTCAATTTTATTTGTCCTGTGGTTGTTCTTGGGAAGTTTTATGAAAGGGTGTGGTAGATATTACACAAGACCAATGAGTTTATGGTAAAGTAGTCTTCAAAGTGAATTTTCATGAGGAAGTCATGATATTAGCTTTTATTTTATGCACTCAGAACACAAATATGCTCATATGACTGCAGTGTAGCTGATGGGATTTTTTGGTATCCCCCTGAGAAGGCTGATGGGTACCTTACAGTTGTGTCCTGGTGGTAGGTAAAGCAGAGATGCCTCTGAGTAGGGTGGGAGCGCTGTGTGTCTCTTAAGCCTTCAGTATAAAGCACAGTGATGCAAAAGTATATAATGCAAGAAAAAAAAAGCTGGAAATTTTACTCAATCATGTCACCCACATCTTTAAGGAAGGCAAACAGGACCTGGTTTTAACCAGTTAGTCCAGGCAGTTCTGCTGAACACAGATTGAATGCTGCTGATACTTCAAAAGCCTCAGTTTTGCATGACAAGTGTTGTTTTGAGTAATGTGGTGCCACTTTAGTACATGATCTAGACAGTGTTTTCATCACAGAAGAGTTTCCTGTGCCACAGTATACTTGAAAAGTGATTTATAACTTGGTAAGGACTTGTAGCCTTGTAATCTCTTTAAAAAAATTGCCTCTCACTTTCCCAAAGACATTTTTAGCTATCAGCATTTTAGTAGTTGATATTTTTTTTGCCACCACCCCCATGCTAGCTGCAGAGTAAAGTAATTTAATTGTGGTTTCTAAACAGATGTACTTGGAAGAAAACCTGGCCAGAAATAACACATCAAAAGACAATTACCGTTTTGTTATATATTTATTATGTAGCATCCTCTTTCTTTTCTTGCCCGTTGCTTGTCAGCTGAAAAGTTCTCCGGGTTTTTTTTTTTTTTTTTTTTTTTTAGAGGTGTTCCATTTTGGGCAACAAGCAGAGACAGAAAAATTTTGTGTGTGTGTGTGTTGTTTTCTTTTTTAGCAGGAAATCAATGGGAATATACATTACCCTAAGTAAGGTCCTGACACACAAACATGACAGTGATGTACAACACTGATATATGTACACACACTGAAATTTCCATGGATTTTTTTACCCTCTTAGGGTCTGGAGGGAAAAAAACCCCATCCTTTGTGTTACCATGGTCACTGTTTATAGAGACAGCATTTGCCAAAAGTTATCACACTGCATTTCCTTTAGCTTGGTGCTGCAAAGCCCTCTGCCTTTTAGCTTCTGCTAAGGGTTTTGCTCCAGAGGAGATCAGCTGCAAAGGATTTGGTTTGTATTTTTTTTTCTAATAGCTATGAAAATCAATAGCAGAGCTTCCCTGTCTCAGTGGTGCAGGATCCTAATCTGAGCACACACTTTATCCTTAAGAGGAAACCATTGTGGTAATTTGCTGGCACATGCTTGAAGGCAATCAGCAAAGTACTCCTGTGATTTCTGCTAACCCAAAGGAAACCACAAGCCAGTCTGTCTTGGGTAGTTCCTGTGATTTTTCTTGTACCAACAGCTGATGCCTTTTTTGTCCTTTTCCTGTGATGCTCCAGCTACTTCACTTGGACAGTCTCATGCCTGCAGACCAAGCATTCATGCTGGCTTATGTGAGAAACCAGTTTCTGCAGAGACATTTTGCTGTGTTGGAAAGTTATCTGATCCTTGGCTTTCCATCTCCCTCACTAAACACGCAGGTCAAATTCGTTCCTTTTTTTTACTGTCCTTGACTTGAAGACTGGTGGCATTTCCAGAAATTCTGAAGCTGCAGTTTGAATATTTTTTTATCTTATCACTGTGGTTTTTAATATTAGTTCTTTCAGCAATACATAAGCTATTTACTACCAGGCTTCTTAGGCTTTGCCTTACAGTGTTATGATGCTGCCCATCCAAATATATGACCAATGTAGATGTCTGGACCTTACTGCCTAATATAAAATATTTTCCAGATGGCTTTGAAGGACTGGGCAATTTTCACATTAAGGGGTGATCTGGATGCATTTTGGAGAGTTTGCATGTGCAGGCAATTCTGGCAGTGGTGAAAGATGAGCCATGCATTTTGTTGATGGGGCTGCACTGTGCCAGCTGGAGTTGGAGCACCTGGGAGATTCAGCCACTCCTGTGGAACTAAAAAAAAGCTCCTGCCTTGTAGAAATGATTGCTGATGTTTTCTTTTTCCTCTTGAGTGACAACACCAAGGGTACCCATGTTCAGCAGGGAGACTTATTTTAATTCTCAAGCTTTGCATGTGCCTTTCTGTGTCTGGGAAGACCCTTGTTGCCAGGAATGCACATGGGGCGTGGACCTCACTTTTTGTGTTTTTTGTGTCAAGTACACTGGAAGCATGGATTATTTAACTGTTTTCATTCACCTGTGCTGATTTTGAAGGCAAGCAAAATGCCATCATCTTCCTCCTTTGGAAGTGCTATGGCTGTCCATTTTCTTTTCTCTCCCAGAAGAAGGATTTTTCTGCCTACAAACTGGATTTCACAGTCACAAAATCAATTTTCCAGACATTCCAGTATAGTCTTTGTTAATGTTTTGAGTGCACCAACAAAATAATGCAGTTTGGAGAGCATCTTAAACAGAGATTCACCTTAATTCATCTAGGAATTACTTTGTCCTTGTTGTAATACAAGCAAGCCAGTTTTTCTTGTAAACAGGAATTTATTCATTACTCAGTCAAGTTCAAATTCTTTTTTCCAGCCAATGGAGAAGCTGCATGGCTTCTCTTTATTTTGGAGGGTGAAAATAAATTTCAAGGCTGCATGGATTAAAGTGCTGCAGTCAGGGGAAGTGGAATTGCCTTGGAAGCAGATACTGCATTTATACAGAATTGTGGTACAACTGTAAAGGTTTTTTTGTAATGAGAGAGAGACAGGTATATTTCTTTCCTGAATGAAGGCAACTTGATTCCTTATTCCCATAGTTATTTGTGGTGGTCAGACAAAATACCCAGAAACCTGAGTTTCTGAAAATGCAATATTCAAGGTGCTTAGCTGGCTGTAGTTTCATGGTTACTTTATCTTGTTAAGTACAGGTGGCTGTTGACAGAGTAATAGTGCTTTCTAACCATTTTTATCCATTTTATACGAGCAGTGCTATGAAATCAGTTGCAGAGTAAGCTGTCAGGAACTGACCCTGCTGAAAATGGGGGTTTGTGGTTTTTTTTTTATTTGGTTGGGGTTTTTGGTTATCCCTTGATTATTCTAGTTTGTGCCACGAGCCTGGAATTGGATTTATATACTCACACAACAGCAAGTGTGTTCCTGGGCCATGGTTTATCACTGCAGGATGCCATCAAAGCCTTTAGTGACCACTGACTTTCCCTGTGGCCCTTGTGTCTGAGGCTTGCCTCTTGCTTTTGCTGTAATGCCTAGAAGCTGAGGAGACCCTGAAATCCTTTCAAGGAGGAAAGGATGAATCCTTTCATCGAGGTCATCATAGATTCTTCGTGGCTCTACAAACCTCTAAATAGGAGGTTTAGCACCTGCAGGTTTCATGTTTGGACCTCAGGAGGTCCCATTTTTATTTCATCCCATTATTTTTGATTTTTCTTCCATTGGCTTAAGTCCCTTGTTTATAAACAAATGTAAAATCCTTTATCCCATAGGTATAATTGCCTTCCTGTTGTAGTAACATTACATAAAGGCTTAAGTTTAGAGTTTCATGCTTACTGCTTTTTCCCCATTATGCTCAGAGGGATTCTTTTAATTTTTCATGAACCAGAAATTTCAGGCTATTAAAGGTAAAAATACTGCTCCATGGAGTGTTTGAAATCAAAGTAGCAGCATGAGATCAGGACCATGAACAGCAAGGAAAGGCATGGTTAGAACCACTGGTCTAACTTGTTGATTAATCAAGTCAGGTATTTTAATTTTTTTTTCCCATTTGCCTTGTATACACCCCTTGTAATCATGCTATTGATAAGGATTCACAAAAACTCCATCTTGGGCTTCTAGAGGTTATGGAAAGCCAAGAGAGCCCCTTACAAAGTGCAGGGGGCAGTGTGATTTAAACAGTGGGATCTGAGATGGGGTTTTGTCTCCCTGCTGACTGTCCCAAGTAGAGCAGTTGGGCACTGATGAATTCAAGGCTAATTTGCCCTGTCACGACTCATTTGCTGCCCTGGAACTTGGCTGACTCCTCTTGGTTTCAGGCAGCCCTTGACAAAGGACTGGTTTTTATTTGTGGCTTTATGCTGGTTCTGACTAGGGCACTCTGTATTGCTGTGCGGTTCTAGCAATCAAATTTCAATTTGTTCTGTTGGCAAATGCGTCAGGCACAAGAGAAATTTTATGTATATGTGAGCAGAAATGTGTTGTTTTTCTTTATTTCTTAAACCCTTGGCATGATTTTTCTGTGTCTCCAAAGCTGAGTGTTTCCCATATATGTATATGTTGATTGAGTTCATCTTTTTGGTTGCCATAAATTATATTTCTGTGTGTCCTGCACCACTTAGCAACGACAAACACTGTTTTCTTGTGGTTTAAGCTCCCTTTGTTCTTAAAAGAGAGGTTATAAAACCCATTTACAAACCCTGAGGTAGAGAAGGATGATTATCAAAGAAAACATGGAATTTTAGAGGTCGATGAGACAGTCTGTATGTCTGTTAGGAAAGGATTGCAGCATATAATATGTATTCTTCTCCTGTGATTTCCACATTCCTGCCAGAAAAAATGGCATCTTCTGTGATGTTGTTTGGTCTTAAGTAAAAAAATGTGTATCTTTACTGCCTTTTAATACAGAAAGGAATGAATCCTGTTGGTCTTAATGCTGGGACCCCTTGACATCCCAAATTTGTAAAGACTATTACACCCGTGTGCAACACATTGCTCCGCTAGGTCAGGAACTGTTTGCAGTAAGGAGGCATTGTAAAAACATTTGTGGAATGTGGATCTTTTATTTGAGGATCAATTAGGGTCAGTATTTTTACATCTGTTTTTGCAGATTTTTTCAAGCCATATTTTGCAGGATTGGAGGAAGATTGTGAAATGGCTTAGAGAAAATATGCTCAAAGTAAACATCACAACACACTTGGGTTACCCCCATTAATAGAAATATTTAACAGATTGAGGAGACCTCAGCATCATGTAGCAGCAATGATATGTTACATTCCAAGATCCCGAGGCATGTCACAGTCATTAATTAACTGGAAACAATAACTTCCTTTGATGACAAGTAGTGTTTCCTCCCGATGAGGCACAGAGGATTAGATGCCTATCTCAATGCAAAAACATACTGCTCTTGAAAAACACTTTTATGAGTGCTTATTCTTTTCCATTTTCACTCACTTTCGTGTAAGGGTGTATATCACGTCACCTCATTGTGTATTTAATTGCTTAATTGCATCCTTCTCTTCCTCTGCTTTGTGGAGGGGTAAATCACTTTGCTCAGAGGGCAGACAAATCCTCTGCTGGTGTCAGTGAAAATTCAGTATAATGTTATTTTAACAAAAAGCGAAAGCAGGCACTCTTGTAAGGAGTGAATTTTCATGGAAAATGCAACTTTTCTCCTGGAAGATCAGTGACAAAGTTCTTTTTTAATATATATGTATATTCATTAGCCTGTAATAGCTTTTAGCCTAAAGGAAGGATGTGAGCTCAAGTGGAAGAAGATAATGAAGTAAAAAGTAAAATAAAAAGATAGTGAAATAAAAAACCCTAGCGGATGCAAGTTTTGTTGGGAAGAGAAAGATGATGCTCCTTTCTCCCAGCACACTGGGAGATGCTGTCTTTTGTCCCATGTGACCCCAGGTCTCGTTCTTCTTCCTTTACAACTGAAAGTTTAACTAAACAGAGGAAATGTTGTATATCAGATGTAGCTCTCAGCACAGCACAGGCTGGTCTCAGAGGCAGGAAGGAGCCAGCTCTGAGCAGCAAGAGGGAAACCCACTGCAGCTCCCCATTCCCTCCTCTCTGCACAGCACAGATGGTTCTCGTGATTTGCTTGTTTTAATAGGCCTTCATGGGCTGCACAAGGAATGTTCCAGCTGAGGAAAGCCAGTGTAGTAACACCATGAATCAGTGTGCCAGACTGATCTGCTCGCTTCCCAGGAAAAAAAAATAAAATGCAAAAATGCGATCAGCGCGTCGCTCTGGTTCAGGCTGGATAAAACAACGGCTGCGCCAGGGGCTGATAGAGTTTGGAGGCCTCTTTAAATGGCCTGCTTGAACATTTGTTTTCTCAAATGATGTCCAAATACTCCCTGTGAGCTCCCAGTCCCACCCATCTGTCCAGTGCTGAGCCCTGTGCTGTTATGCAATGCAGCATTTGCAAACTGCACGCTGTACTGAGCAGACACCAACCTGGCTGTCACAGGGCCAGGGTGGGCTTGTTTTCCTCTCCTTGTAGTTGTTTGTAAACAAATCACTCTCTTTTGCATGTTAACCTCAGTTTACAGATTCAGAAAAAACCTGTGCAGTGTCCATGTGTGTTCTGTTTGTGGCTGAGGTCTGTTCCCCATCCTGAAATTTTATGCAGTCCTAGAATTTAATGCAAGGAGTTTGGGTCCTTATTCTTGATTCCCAAATTTTAAACTTAAACTTGGATTATCTTCATGGGTCACCAGTCTGTTTTCCAGATAATTCTGTAAATTTTTGGGCTCCTTTTTATCACCTTCTTTGGATGTACACAGACACCTGGTTCTACTGCATTTTGATGCTTTTGAAGTATTCACTGTGAAATTTGTGTAGAGCTGTGGGTTTTAAATTGGTCTGTATATAGTGAACGTTTTCCTATACATTTTTGATTGATCAGTGAAGTATTTAGAATCTGTTTTGAAATAAAGCCTCAGTTATTTCTGTGCCTAATGATAAGGTAAAGACAACTGTAAGGCATGAATTTGCTAAAGGTTGTCTGCACTGGTTTCAACTGCAATTGTTATGCTGATGTGGGAGAGCAGACATATATCTGAGAAACAAAGTGTTCCAGAATGGTTTTGTGATTTAATAGAGCAGTTTTGGAAAAGTGTATTTGCTGCTTTGAAAGGTGAAAGAATTATGCTATCAAATAATGAAAGGAAGAACCTGTCTATCCTATCCTGGTTTTTTGCTGAAATAAATTTCTGAAGTATGTTCTTAGCATCTTCTACAGTGGAAAATTCTTCTTTATGAAGAACAGATCACTTAGAAGGTTATGTGAAAAAAATATTTTATGACTAGACTTGTGACATTTCCTTATTCAGTCATTTAAAAGCATTGCTCCACTTTTGCATGACTGCAATCTTGATGTAACCTCTTTTCACCTTCAGCTCTCTGCTCATGCTTCAGAATGTCTTTAATTTGGTTTTCCATAACATGAAGAAATATTTGGTTTAAGATGCACTCACCTACACTTGTATTTGGTAATGCCTTACTGGTTGACTCAGTTTGACTTGAGACTCCAGGTGTTGTGACCAAGGATGTGTTATTCCTTTGGTGCTCTCTGGAGATAAACCTTTTCTCTTGAAACAAATCAATAAGAACAACATCAGCTGTAATAAAGCTGTTTGATGGCCCATCTGAGCCTTGCCTTTTGCACTGATGTGTAATTCTAGCACTGGATGGGGAGCAGTGACAGATGCTGAGCAAACAAACCAGTGTGAGTGCTCTTGCTACAAAAGCCTGGTGGTGTGTGTTCAAAGGCGCTGGGAAATTTGTGGTTGTGCAGATCTGTGTCAGGGACACCCCTGCAGCTCAGTCTGGTCTCCAGCTTCCTGCCAAAAGCAGTGCACATTGATTGCTGTGCTCTTAACCCTTTCTTTTCAGCAGTTGTGGGTAATTCTGGATACATCTTTGAAATGTCTACTACTCAAGGCTTTGCTTCCTTAGCAGCAGATTTCAAAAAAAAAAACAAAAAAAAAACAAACAACCCCAAACAAGTAAACAACAACCCCCAAAACTAAACAAAAACAAACCAAAAAACAAGCAAAACCACCGATTTTTACTAGTCATTTATCTATTCAGCTAAATGCTAGAAACATTGAATTATAGAGGAAGTAACAAAGTAGGTTAGAGAATCTCCATGCAACTTACTTTCCAGAATGTTTTTCCCCATGTATCCTAACTTAAAGGGGGGAAAATGACTCGAAGGCTGGCTTGGCCTCAGGAGCAAAAGTGCATCTTGCACTGCTGAGAGTTGCTCATAAATTGCTGTATACATGGTCATTTGATCTCTGTCTGCTTGGCTTAATTAAAACACTGGAATGTTTGCTCAGTAGATAAGAACATTTCTGAGAGTTATTTAAATTAGCAAGTACTCTGCTTACTGTCATTTCCCCTGCCCTCCTCCCCTCTCCTCACAGCATGTAGCAATAAGTGAAATATGACTAAAGAATAAGAACAATTAAGTCACAGGTGGTCGAACGTAAAGCCTTTAAGTGAATGCTAAACTTCTTTGCTGTTCATGTTAAAAGTGGTGTGGGGGTGTTTCTTTTGTGTTTCTCCTCGTTTTTTAAAAAGCTCCACTTCTCTGTCCTTTGTCTGAAACTTTGGGTCTTGACACGAGCGAGACATTTTTTGTAGAGGAAAATCAACGTGGAGTTGTAGATTGTCTAAAAAACATGTTTAAATGTAGTGTTAGCAATTGGAATAGGATTAATAACATTAAAATGTTCCATCTAGTGTTTGGATTGTTGTTGTTACCATTTGCTTTCCAGAGTGTATTTTAATTTGATTTTTTTTTCCATTTCCTTTGTTTGAAATATTCAGCGAGTGTTTGCATTTTTCAATTTCTTAGATTTTACTGCTGCAACTGTGGAATTTATTTTGGCCTTTTAGATATGAATGGCTTGATATTTTCCCTGTCCTTGTAAGGCATCCCATTGCTCAACCTTTGTGAAGCAAAACATCTTTTAATGTGTCCTGATCACCACCAAGGGTAATGGGAAAAGACTGCTATATCACTTTCTTTCATTTTGTGAGTTCTTTCAAAAATTTCATTTGAAAGAAAAAAAATACAGGTTGGAAAGGCTTCCTACATGCAATAAGGGATCTTTTGTCTCAAGAGGTTAACAGGTTTATGGAAATGTCTGCTGCTTACAAAATGTGCAGAGCCCAGGCACCAAATATTTAAGGTTTCTGCCATATTTTCCATACCTGGTGGCTTGGAGTAAACCAAAGGCTACAGTTAATTCATTGATGTGAGTTTTGTAAATTCAAACCTAATTTGTAAAAATCTACTGTTCTTACCAAGGTTGCCTGTCTGAAGTATTTCATAATTGGACATTTTCTGGAAAGCAGGTTTTTATTAACCTGTAATGCTGTGTAGTGGAAAGCACATTGACAGCAGGGAAATACAGATCTTTTCCTGTAGCCAGAGGTGGGGGAAGGTTAATCAGAATTTTCCATTATTTTTCGGTTTGTTATGTTCAAGATCAGTACATGCACAGGGTCTGATATCTCATCTGGGCTCCTCAGTCTTTGCTGAGTTGTCTGTATGTCCCTCACCTTTACACCTTGTTCTGCCCCACTGTCAGATCACAAATGCATTGTTTCATGCATTTCAGTGCATTATTTCATGCTCTCCAGGGTTGTTATCACCCTTTGGAGGGCTCGTTGCTCACCATTGCCCATGTGATGCTCAATAATTGATCTGCATTTAGTCAGGGAGCGGCAGATGTGGGTGGCAGAGGTGTCAGGTGACAGTCCCATCATTTGGGAATGGGGCGACGAGGAGCAGGATGGTTTTGTAGCCAGGATGGCTGCTCAAACAGCAAAAGTCACTTGCATTCAGTACACAGAAGAGTTTTCTGATATTTAAGTGGTGTGTTTATCCAGTGACAGTTTCTGAGGGCCTTTTCTGGAAGAGAAAAGGGCCAAGCAGGATGACAAGCAGTGAGCAGTGTGGATTAGTGCAGTTAATTTGAGCTGGCTCATTGCTCAGCTTTTCCTCATCCTGAAAGTTGCATTTACTCCTGCTTTTATCCTGCTGTGTTTCTTGTTCCATCATCACGTATGTGGACAACACCACCTTGTTTCCAAGGCTCTATTTTCAAAGTTTTTCTCTTTTTTTTTTGGTTTGAATTGTGTTTCAGCACTGCTGGGCTGTGTGATGCCATTCCTGCATTGGAGAGGAGGATGAGGGAGGAGGAAGGATGTGCAGGTGTAGAAGCACAGGGAGGTGACTCCAGCCCCAAGAGCTGCAGAGGAGCTGGCTCAGGCAGCACTGAGGTTATGCAGAGGCCTGAGGAGGCAGCCAGCTTGAGAGGAGTGCAAGTCTGCAGTGGGGGAATAGAGAGAGAGCAGATCCACAAAGCATCTTGGATGAAGTCCACAGGGAGCTTTACAAACCAAGAGAGATTCCTTATGCTGGGTCAGGTTTCTTTCCACGCAGATGTTGTGTTAGCTCTTGCATTGTCATTATGTTGGACCTCTTCAGTGTGACTAATGTTGCACAAATTTCAGATCTTTTTGTCTCCATGAATATTCAAATGCAAGGAATAAGCCTTGAAAAGTTTTCTCTATTGCTTGTCTTTCTCCTACCCTGAAGTAAAATAACTTTCCCTACTGGATTTTAAAAGATTAAGTGGGGAGTGAGTGTGCTTTCATGTGCAAATCAAAATTCACTGACGTGCTTTGCATTTCTAAGTCTAGAACTGTAAAAAAATCAAGGCTTTTGTTTTTTATATAATAAGGAAAGTGGTTTCTGAACTTCGTTGCTGTTTTCTGTGATTTCTGCTTTAACTCTTCAATGAGTTAAAGGGCTGGGAAGAGACTGTGGACATGACTGTGTAAACTTTGATAGTGCCTCATAACGCCAGCTGTGTGAAAAAACCCCAGTGTTTCTGCTGCCTGTGTTTCCCTGTCATTCCCTTCTCTCCTAGCAACAGCCAATTTGGGCAGTGGCTTTTGATGCTCCACATTTGACAATGTGCATCCAGTGCCATGGTCAGCCCTGGCTCAGTGTAACTAGCCCAAGTTGCAGGAACATGCTGATTTCTGTGAGGAATTAAACCAAAGCCTGGAGGAGTGGGCCCAGCCCTTCCAGAGGAGCAAGGATCTGTCAGCAGAGCTGTAGCCCATGTGCAATTCCTACAAATCTGTGAGTGGGAAATGCCAGTGCTTATTAGGCCATGCATTAAATATCATTGAACAGATGTGCAGAGAGCCTTTCATTCATAGTGCTGCTAGCAATGAATGGAGTATTATGCTCCCATTCTACATTTTTAAGTCAAGTGTAAAGATATGTTTGAAAAGGAGAAAGAGTGTTAAGTGCACCCTGCTGCATTCATGTTCAAAGACAGTGGGTTTTTTCCTCCAGCATCTAAAATTAATTACACTGGGAATAAGGATTTAACAATTCAGTCTCAAGTTGTACAGAATATGAAAATACACAGTGAGTATTGTTTGTTTGTTTTTGATAAAATATATCTTTGTCTCTCATCAGACAGAATTTTTCAGGAAGAGCAGTTCTTGAGCTGTAGCCTTAGCATTTCCCAAAGGTTGTGTTATCTTTGCTCTCAGGGGTCCTTCAATATATGTGTGTTTTAACAGTATTGCTTTTAAATGGCTTAGAAGACTGCAAGTAAAAGCAGGTGTTGTGCTATTTTCCTGAATCCCCTTCAGAAACCCTTCATTGCTCTCCTCCACTTCCTTTCCCTCTCAGTTCTCTCCTTGTTTTACACCAATGTGAATTACCTTCAGGGGTTTTCTGTCACTCTCTCTGATCACAGAAAAGTCTTGGCCGTCTGACTTAACCTTATTCTCGTGCTCAGTCAGCTCACCTTGAATGAAAGGATTGCACTTGAGATTCCTGTTAAAGGTCACACTGTTAAAGGAGGACTCTGATTTTCTCATGGGTGCGCTGACAAAAGGTTTGTGCATCTCAGATCTCAGCCTGTTTGTACCTTTGTTGACATTAAAACATTAAAATGTACGGGTAAATTTATCATGTTACATGTGAGCTTCTTGGCCCCTCTCAACGATAGTGGTCCAGGTTTTACAAGGAAAAAAGATGTTTAGGATTTGTTATTTGAGGGGTTTTTTGTAATTTTTTTTAAGAAAGGGAAAAACAAAAGTGGTTGGAAAGGAGTAAGATACAGCCTTCTTGAGAACTACATTCAAATTTTAGGGCTTAGGAAGAGACCTTCCAGAGACTAAGGAGATGTGGTAATACCTGCTTGTCTGGAGCTCCTGGAGCATCCCCTTAGACATCTGATAGCAGCTGGGCAAGGGACCCTGAACTGAAACAGCAATGAACTGTTCAGGGACTTGCCCATGCCAGAAGTGTGGCTTCCAGAAAGTCCAACCATGGAGAAACTTAGCATTTAAAGACATTCCCTTTTTTTGGTTTAATTTATCATTAATTTACAAAGATTGGTGTAAAGTGCCTGCATTTTGGACACCAGTGGAAAGGAAAAAATACATTAAGAGAAAAGAGTAATTTTGAGGTGCCTTCATTCATCTGCCACCATCTTATTCCTGTCTAGGTTTCATATCATGCCTCCTCCTCTTGGACTTAAGTGTGTTTTGTAAAGGAGAGTGATAAATCAACAGCAGGTAACCTAGAAAGCACTTATGGGGGCTTGCATTTTATTCCTTTTAATTTGGTTGAATTGCACACTCTGTTTTCATCTAAGTCACAAAGATTTTTGATATCCCTTTCTAAATCATTGTGGTTGTGCTTATTCTTGTTGTCTCTTTGAAAAAAGCATGAGAAATATGAAGTTACTAAGTTGGCTGTGCTTTGGGTGGAGTTGGACCAGATGAACTCCCAAGGTCCCTTTCAACCACAGTTACTGTATGCTTATAAAATATTTTAATTAAAGATTCATGTGGGGTTTTTTTGAGCTTCCCTCTCTGTAGTTTGACTGTGCAGCACTTTTGATAGAAGTAATTTTGGAACTGAAGATAAACTGTCTTTTCATGTTCCCCTGAGTTTTGTCTGTTGACATCAGCAGCTGTGTGAGCATCATCTGGGAGTGAAGTCTTTAAGGCTTCAGTGGCATCTGAAGCTGACTTGTGCAAAGAAAAGTATGGTTAGTGGAGTGCCATGTTCCTTCTGTCACCCTATCACAAATATTTAAGGAAATGAAGAGGACTAACATGATTTGAATATTTTAAAGCAAAGAATTAAAGATAACAATAGGATGAACTCTAGAAATACCAAATGAGCTAGGTAAAGAATTTCTCAGACCTGATTTCAAAACAGAATTTGTCACTTTTGCTGAAATGTTAAATTATGTTTCACTTTTAAAAGATTCATAGAGATATATGCTAGCCAAAAGTGACATAAAGCTTTATTTTGAGAAGAACCTGCTCTTGGGGTTACTTTGAAATGTTGCTGTTTCTTGGCCTGAGACAATTCCTGCTCTCCCCACTTCCCTTCTTCATTTTTACTGAACCACAAAGCCAGAGAATTTCATTACTCATTTAACTCAGCTTTCAAGCTCTCAGCATGCTTATGTTAACCATACAATTGGGCATTTCAGAATGCTGACCAGATTAATTGATCACTTCAAATATTATCCTGTTTCAGTTGCAATTTACATCAAACTTATCACTCTGAAATGATGTACTGTTTCCTGAGAGCATGTTTCATTTGAGACTGAGAGAAAGTACACTTGATTGGGAAGGAAAGAGGGAGTCACAGGGGCAGGAGAATGGGCTAATGAAAAACCATCTGGATCATCCTGCCTTCAGGACCCAGTCATCTTAAAAATCCTAGGTCTGGAAAGGACATATGGTGTGATCTGTTCCAATTCTTCCCTGTCATGGTCAAGCGTGTTATGCATTCCTCTTCACAAACCAAACAAGTTTCTAATTCCTGACTTACTGAAAAAGCAGGGAGCTCTGCTAGCATTGCAATGCTTTTCGTCTTTGTTTGGAACTGGATTACTCTTAGCTCAAATAAGAATTTGTATTATTTGTATGCTGCTCCTAATCTTTTCATCTCTCTATGGTTGATCCTTTGGTGGGAGGTACTCATCAGGCTGTGTGTCAAATTCCACTAATTTGTCCTATGCCAACAGAAATTGCTATGGCTTTGTCTGTTTCTTATTATTTCAGAGTAATGGCTTTTTTTTATTTTTTAAGGTCTGTTTTATGTTCATTCTGTTGCAAATTCAATGGAAAGAATGTCTCAGGGCAAAGGGAATGCATGTCAAGTAGCAGCAATAATGGAGAACAGGGTCTCACATGGGGACACTGGTGGTCTTAAACATGACTAACAGCTTCTTGCTTGTATTTTAATAAACCCATTGCAGAGTCAGCCCTGCTGTAAAGTGGCACCAAAAAAGGCAGCTGGGGCTGGGATGGTGTCCTTGGGATGGATGAATGGGCTGGGGCAGGTTTGAGTCCATGTCTCTCCCCAGACAGGGACGGTGCTCAGCCACTTGCGCCAGTCTCCACCAAGTGCCCAGAGTGCCAAAGCCTTGAAGGCTGAATTTAAACAACAGTGAATGTAACAAAGAGAGCTTGAAAATCTTCCCTAAGAGTGTTCAAAGGGCTCATGGACTGGTCCAAATGTGCTATTGATTCAATGTTATTGGAACTGGGAATTTTAAACCACCAGGATGTTGCTACCCCTGCTTGTAAAGCATGTGTTAGATAAAGTGGGAAGATAAGGGTCCACAGCCTTTTTACACTACTAGGGATGACTGATCCCAGTTCTACCTGTGCGGAGCTGGGGTGTAGAAAAGTTCTTTTTAAAATGTGGGGTTTCCTTAGATTACCTTGTCCTGGAGCTGCTAGAGAAGACAAAAAATTTCCTACATAGGCCAGTGACAGTAATGGTTTGTGTCTGTTCACTGATTCAGAGTAAGATGAAGTTGAATGCACTATACATTTTACTGTTTACTTCTTAACTGCTTTGTTTTGCCTGGGTGTAGGTTCTTCTTTTGAAGAATGAAGTCAGATAACCAGTTATTGCTGAATATACATGCTGCTCATCTCTCCTATCTCTGTTCTCAGCACTTCACTTGAGAATTGTGGGGTTTGCATTGGGGAAATGGAGTTAATTTAAATAGCCAAGATAGCAAATTAATTTGAAGTGGATCTGTGTGTGTTTCAAAGAGGCCGGAGGAGTAGCCATGACAATCTAAGGATGCAAAAGGACTTCTGTGGACTTGAGACAGCCCAGTTTGTATGGTTGCCTGGGGTTTTTATTCAACACTTGCACTGCCTCAGATCATCCTACCTAAAACAACTGGGTTCAGCTCCTTCCTCTGTACCTGGAGCACTGTGGACGTGGTTTGCTTCTCAAAGTGGAGAGTTATGTCTGTTGGAAAAGCAGTTTAGAAACCTCTCCTGGTACCTTCTGGTATGAAGATACTTTAAAATGTAACTAGTTCTTACATTTGCCTGTCTGAATTATTGCCTTAGGTTTTCAAAAAGAAGGGAAAGAGAAATTAAACCCATTTCTAAGGGCTGTGGTTTGAATGAGGGGAATATTTGAACAGAACTCAATAATGTGAGCCTTACATTTGTAGCAACACCTTCTGTCAGTTCAGAACAGGAAAATATGGAACCATTATTCTCTGTGCTGTCTGTGCAGTTCAGATGTAGCTCAAACCAAGTTGCTCCCTTCAACCTTGAGTCCAGAAAGGGTATGACCTCAAATCTGTGTGTGTATTCTGTATAAATATGGGTGAATCTTTTAAAGCTGGCTGCTGCTGCTCTGCTGTGGAAATGTCCATTTTATAAAGGAGTGATGTGTGCCTGCATACATGAGAGCAGAGCTGACCTCACAGCTGGCATTGAGCCCTGATTTTGGTCACCTGTGCTCCCCTCCCCTGCTTATCTTCTCCCTTCCAGGACTTCACTAAGTGGTGCTTTTAGGTTCCCCTGCTCTGGGACTACTTGATCACCTAATTTTTGCAGACTTACAGAGAATTTATTTCTGTGTGTTCCTGGGTGAGCACTGAGGCATTTTTTGTCGTAGCCTTTGTTGCTTAGAGGTGTTTGGGGCAGGATTGTTAAGAAAGAAGATTGTTTTTACTGATATTCACTAGAACCATAATAATTTCTAGGCTTTCATTTGGGGCCAAATGTGAGCACATCTTGTATTTCTTTTTTTGGCTAGCAGAGCAAAGTGTGTGTTTAGAAAAGGCTTCAAGTTGCACAGAGGAAGCTGCTTGAACCACTGGCATCAGCAGATGGAACTTCTTACCAGATACTCACCCCTGCTCTGTGATCCTCCTTAAAAGGTTTTTGTACATTAAAGGCCAGCATTTCCACAGCAGTTTTTCAAATCTCTTGTGTAAAGTTGAGAAATAAAGCAGCAGATATGATAAACTATGCTGCCTTCCTCCACCCTTGTGCAAGGATGTTGATTGTAAACCCAAAAATCCCTTCATTGATAAAATCTCCCCCGAGCAGGGGTCAGTTGTCCATTTCCTGACCCATGCATGGATCTGTTGAGAACATTTTTCTCAGGAACACTCCTTCCTTTTTGCTGTGTCCTCTTTTCCATATGCTGTCCCTGGATTATTTCCAGGGAAGGAGAGAAGCCACCAAAAGGAGCAAACCAAACCCACCAAATCTCACCCCACCTCTGGTACTGCTGTAGCATCTGCTCTCAGACCCAGATGTAAGCATCTCTAGGGTGTGATTGTTGTATTGTTTCCATACACCAGCATGTTAAAAATCCAGTTTCCTCCTCTTGAAAAATGTCTTAGACCTCCAGTAGCTTTAGGGTCATCTTGCTTGATTAAGGACAGCAAAATTCAGTCTTGGCTTGTGCATCTGTAACTTTTTAATCTGGTAACACGTTTTAGTCATTTTAGCATGTAGTCCTTTAAACAAATACTTTCTTACTCCTATCACTTACAAGGTTTATTTGAACAAAATTCTATTGTACCAAATAAATATAAACAGTACTTCTGCATAATACTCCTATCCTGCATTCCAGAACATTTCACAAACCTCAAACTCTCAAGTTTTTATTTCTTAGAATCACCAAAGGCCAGGAAACAGCGGAGCATGGTTTGAACTCTTTACATAATTACATGCAAAGCTGGCACCCATGCTGCTCCTCTGTCAGCAGGAGAGTCAGCCTGGAGTCTGAGAAAGAGAAGTGCTGGAGAGATAAGTCATGTTTAGGGGAATGGGAGGACTCTGAGAAACAGGATATGACACAGAGGCCATGGGAAAAAGTGAAACCTCCTCCTTTGCCACAAACCCAGATGGCTGCAGCAAAGCTGGGCCTTGGTGGGTATAGGAGCAGCTATAAAGAGCAGCTGGTATTGGGGGGCCTTATAAGAGCACCCTCACGTGGTGGGCAGCACTGAGGATTTGATAAATCTGAAGACAAATAATTATTAATGCTTGGCAAAAGCAGCTGCTCATAGAAGCCAGGACAGTCACAAAAAATGAGTAATTTTATGCTGAGAGAAGATTTGGGCCTGGAACAAAACACTGGGGATCTAAGGAGGAGCCCTTAGTGTTGCTAATAAATATCCACTTAGGCAGATTTGTCACTCATGTTTCTGGAAGTTTTGTGGCTGGATGAAAAGAATGTGCTTTTATTTCTTGAGCAGCTGTTCTTTTAAATGGGTGCAGCTGTACCACAGTGTCCATTGACACCAATTGCTTTGTGATTTAGGGTATTGGTTGCAGTCAACCAAGTAGAAAGATAATTTTTTTTTTCTTTGTTAAAATGAGGAAAATCTTGTGAAATAGCTGGAGTTTGTCAGACTGGAGCAGGCCCCACTGCAGTGTTTCTGTGAAAGGTTTTGAGGGCCATGGGAGAGGATTATCATCAGCTGAGCACAGCTTTGATCCCATGACCTGCCACATGCAACGTGGAAAACATCTGAGAGCCTTCCTATGGCAAGGGCAGCCCTGCAGTTATGTAATGCAGTTTTACTGTTAGAAGTATGTGAAAACAGGAGCTGTGAACTTGCAGGCAATTCAGAGCTGAAGTTTTTCCATATTCTCACTCCAAAAGGTTTTTTTGGAAAGTTTAATGGAATGCTGTTTGGCACTTTTTGATGGGAGTGAGTTTGCATGTCTCAAGGAGACCTTCTTTTTTCCTAAAGTATCCCATTCTAAGAGTGAGTTTCCTAAATTCAGGGGAGGAATTCTATAAAGATACTTTAAAATGTAACTAGTTCTTACTAGTTCCTCTCCTAAATTAGGAGAAGAAGAGTTTTAATCTTGGTTCTCTCAGTAGTCCCGGAGAAGGGCTTCTGTCTTTGTTGTAGATATAAATTATTAAATATCTACAAAAAGATTTCAGGGTATTTCAGTCTTTTACAGGTAATATAATACTGGAATTTTAAACCATCATCCTTAAGGACTTCTTTGCAAAAATAAAAATCAGGAAGACATTGCCTGCTGCTCAGCTTTTGTCAAACTGTGGTGAAATACCAGGAGGTGCAGTCTTTTGAGGGAAATTACTTTTTAAATCTAAATGACTACAATTTCTTCAAGATAAGCAACTCCTACAATTATGGGTGCCATTATTTTGTGTACTATTTTTAAATATCTAATTTTTGAGTAAATAATAGAGATAATGGCATTGCAAATAAAACCATACCATTGCATTGTTTTCCTTGAAATTCTTAAATTTCTACCAGTTTGTTAAATCCAGGTGTTCAGTGAGAGGAGGGAAATCCACATTGAGTTTGGAGTTTGGAGGCAGTGGAGAAGGAACACTGAGAGTGCTCTGCTCATCAGCCAGCAGAGAGTTTATTGTGGCCCTGAGGGAGCCTTCTGAGATGCCACTGGGATTTTTTGTGTTGTTCTCTTTTTTTTTTTTTGTGGCATGTTCCTTTGGTTTTTTGGTTGGTTGGGTTTGGGTTTTTTTTTGGGGGGGGGGGGGGGGAGGTGGGCAGGTAGTGTTAATGTTTATTTTTGTCGCTTTTTAATTTATGCATTTGAAATTGCCTTTTTTTTTTCCCCCTTACACTGTGCTTTTGGGAAGTCGTGGGGGATTTTTGCTTGGCTTTGTCTGGTTTTGTTTAAACTTTTTCACTTTAATTGAAGTAGCACGAATGAAATTTTTGTACTGCAATAGGCCTTGAAAAGCTGCTTACTGAGAGATTAATATAGATACATTGATTAAAAATTCAGTGTAAATTCAGTGTAAACCACTGAAGCCAATTGGAGTTACTTTAATTGGTTACAGGGCAGAGCCTGCCCTACTGTGGTCCAGTGGGTAGAAAACACAGCAATTCTTTTTGGATTCTTTGGACAAGTCTCTTTTTCCCTCAGCAGTTTATGCTTAACTTATCTAAAATTCCCAGGAATTACTTTTGAGCTGATTTGAATTCTACTCATGGTTATAAAAGCTGAGAATTTTGAGGTCTTCTTGCTTTTTTGATTGGATTTACAATAAGGTGTAAATGTCCTTACACAAATGTCCCTTTTCCCTGAAGAGAACACCCACCAAAGACAAGTGGAAGTGCCTATCAATGCTCTTTAGCAGTGACTCTATCTGAAGTCCATATTTTTTGGGAACAATCAGGCATTTTTAATTTTTTTCCCCTTTTTCTGTGTGTTGAGCAGCTGAACCAATAAATAGTTGGGATCCAGTGATTACTAGTGGATTTTAGCAACCCTCATTCAGCTGGACAGCAGCTTTTCCACATGTTTGGTTAAACAGGTAAAGCCAAGTAAAGGCAGGAAAAAAAATGAGTTCACTGTGCATCACAGGGCCTGGCAGTCAGATTTTGGAGGAGTTTCTGCTGCTTCCTTTGGGAATGGATGCACTTGTTTCAATGCAGTCTGCACAGGAGGGCATGTCTTTCCTTGTTGGACAAGGAAAACTCCAAGGTTTTGGGGTAGGGTGCCTTAAAACATCCTTGCACTCTAGTCTTCAGCCAGGAAAAAACAGTAAATGTCAAATATATTACATAGTAAAAGAATAAAATTGCTAAGAAAAGAAAACTACTTGTAATTAAAGTCCATAAACTGGTAATAATTCTAAGCATCCCAAATGTTTTAATTTGTTGTGACTCTAAATCATTCCATCCACAGCTTGAATCCTTGGAAACTACCTGAATTGTGGCCTAGTGAATATTTGTGACTCGGGGAGAGTATTTTCAGCCTGTTTCTCTTGGGAATATAGAATATTCCCTACTTTGTAGTTGTTGGAACACTGAGTAGACCTGTATCATAAACAACATATGCTGCTGTCATTAATGGTATTTTAGGCAGGAGGCTGTGTTGGAAACTTTTCCCTTCTGAGAGGGGACAGGAGTGGGAGCCTGGAGGAAATACTGCTGGGCCAGTTGTATGTGAGTTTAAAAATAAAACAATTCCAGCACCAGCACCCCCCAGCCCAGCCTCTTCCATAGGTTCTGTCACCAAGTATCTGTTTATTTCTAATGGCCCTTTTAAATGACAGCTTCATAAACTGAACTATCCAAAACAAAGGCCATGGAGTTTACTTTGGCCATCTCAAGTAAATTTTCCTAATCTAAACATCAGCAGTGCTTTTCATAAATCAGTGCAATGACGTCATCTTTTCAATTAGCCAGGCTGGTGTTTGTGTTCTGGCCTCAAAAGCTATTTGACCAGTTAATGTTTTCAGGTTTTGTAGTAGTCCAGACTTCTCACCAGTTCTCAGTAACGTGCTTGAAGTGGGAACACATTTATCAATAATTGCCACTTTTTAAGTGCAGATAGCAGACAGTGATTAATTGCAACCTTTTCTGTTGTCTACCAGAAATAACAAGCACAGTCTGTGGAGTTCAGAGCTGTTCAAAATATATCTCACAGTTCTTACTGGGGGACACAGACATCTGCAATTTAATAGGTAGTAGGAAGAGTAGGGAAATAAGAAAAATTATTGGGTGGGTCGTATTTCCAGGAAAGGTAAAATGAGGTAGTGCTAAGAGCTGGGAGTGAATCATCTGTCTGCCTGAGTGTGCTAGTTTGTTTCCCAATAAGTATTTGAAAAGGTTATTTCAAAGAGATTCAACTTCAGTCTCCTTTTCCTGCAGATTAGAGGGATCAAGCCCCTGCTGGCAGGGAGACTGTGTGCAGTGTTGGGCTGGGGAACAGTTCAGTTGCAGCATATCTTTTCCTCTCCTTGAAATTGCTTCCACTACATGAAAGAGGTTTATTCTGATAAGGTTTTAGCAAAAGCCACCAACTGCCAAGAAACAGTCAAGCAAAGCAACAGTATTCTTCCTCTTAATCACACCTTCCTCTCCCTATGTGGAAATAACAATAAGGGCTGACATGAGCTGAAAAAAGCCAGGAAAATGCAGAGCCAAGCCTTAGCTCCTATCCTTAGCTCACCCCAGCAACACATTCATGCATTGCAACACAGATGCTATGTCAGGTCACCTCTACCATAGTGTCAGCTGGGACTGAATCCCCTGAAAGAGAAACCAAAACTTATCTTAAACACACAGACTGTTCCATATGTGTGTGTATGATGTATGGTTTTGTTTATGTTAATGATGAGACTTGCACCAGTTAAGTGGTTTTGTCCTTGGCTTGAAATGTGCAAATGCTGGAAGCTGTCTCTGTGAATCTCTTTCAGTGTCCTTTGAAACAACCTGAGCTTGGGTTCCCAGGATGCTATTTCTGTTCTTCAGCTTTCTACACACAGCAGCCTTTCAGCAGAGCTCCTGCTGCTTGTCATTGCCATGGCTTAGCTTGTTGATAGCAGGAGTGGGAGCTTTGTCAGCCAAACTGTCCTTTGGCCATTTCTATTTCCCCATCACTTCTGAGGCAAGTTAGGAGCCCTGGTACTGGTGATGCCTCGAGAGGCTGCCCTAGAGCAGAGGCTGGGCAGAGTTACAGAGCAAAGCAGGGATTTATTCAAAGGATCTCCTCCATGGATGCACCTTGGGCAGCACCAGAGCCCAGCCAGGGCTGCACCCAAGATGAACCAAAATGGCCCCAAAATGCACGGCCGGGCACGGGCTCTGTCCCTGGGATCAGTTCTGCTCCATTTGCCCCTTGCAGTTCATTGTCCCATTGCAGCTTTAGCCCTGCAGTCCCACCCTGCTTGTTTTTCTCTCTCCAGCCCACGGGGTTTGTGCTCCTGGGCTGAGATTTGGGTCATTTGTCCTTGGTGCCCAGCTGGAGCAGGAATTGTTTTGTGTCCCTGCTCTGTGCACAGAGCTCAGCATCCCCTCATGTGAAGCTCAGAACTGCACACTAAAGCAGCAGAGAATGTGAGAAATATAAAAGCAAAACCTGAGGCATCATTAGCAGTGCTGTTGGGCTGCAGCAGAGGCTGAAGGAGCAGCATCAGTAGACACTGAAGCCTTTGGGTCATTTTAAGGGAGGTAATATTCTAAGAGAGCTGGAACAAGTTCAGGAAAGGCAGGGAAATGCCATCACCTTTGCTGGTGAGATACTTGCAAGTCTCAGCCCATTTCAGTGGGATGGCTTTTGCTTCCTGTGGGGCCCTCATCACAGAGACTTAGCTGTGAATTGGCCACAGACTTGCTTGAGAATATGGAAACTTTCCCTTGATGCTCTGTAGGAAATGTTTTAAGGCCTAGGGCTCATGCCTAACAAATTGCTGAGCTGATAATCATGCCCTTTAGTCTGTCTTCAGGCAAGGGAGCAGAGTGTGGGAGTGAGCCTCACATCCATTACTGAAACTCATGAGTGTGGGTGCCTTTTCTTCAGAGCAAATTTCCTTGATCTTGGACAAGAAGGAGGAATGCATTAGAGCTGGAGATGTCTGTTAGTCTTGTTGAGGCACTTGTGCAGCATCTCTGCACTGAGCTTTTTGCCTTGGCTCTGATAGGGTGGTGCTTTAAGTCACAATTTAGCCCTGGCCTGATGAGTGTAATGGCTGTTCTTCTAGTTGAGGGGTTTTATTCATGATTTTTGGAGTTGACTGGGTGAGTTCCTTCTTGGGGGGTCAGAGGATATTTTTCTAATATCAACTCTAAAAAACCTTCCCTTGAAGCCATTCCTTCTTCTCTTATCCTTTGTTACCCAGGAGAAGAGGCCAACCTCCACCTCACTACAACTTTGACATGGTTCCCTCTAAGCCTCCTTTTCTCCAGATTAGCAACCCTATATCCCATTCCTGTTACTCAAAAGATGTGTTCTCTTGACCCTTCTGTTGCCCTTCTCTGGACACACTCCCAACACCTCAGTGTCCTTCTTGTCGTGAGGGATCCAAGCAAACCATCTGAGGTGTGGCAATGGTGATCTCAGTCAAGGGACACTGTTGTAGAAATACTAATTTGGGGGTTTTGGCCCTTGAGGAGGATCTTTATTCCTCGTATAACTTGTTCAAGGGCTGCAGAGATGGTAAAGTCATCTTGAGAGCAGGCCAGGGGTGGAGTTCTTGCTGATAACCTAATGGCAGCCAACCCTTGTCCAGAGCTTGGTGAGCACTCAGGAATCTGCAAAGAGGAGAATAAATGGTTTGTGGAGTGTGTAAAATCCAGTGAGCAGAGACTGTGTGTTGTTCTGAGAGGCTGAAAGCCTGGATTCATGCATTGTCTGGTAACTGGAGCTGGGTTATCAGTCACACTGTTGGGGATTCTGGCTGACCATGCCCTTATCTCCCAAGTGCTACCGGTTGCAGGGCAAGTGCCTTTTTTTTGCTGCTTTATGCAGCAGCTTCTCACATGTCTGAAGGGAAAGCTTTCTCCTTTCACTGCCATCACTTGGGCATGCCAAGGTCAGCACCTTGGTGGGGGGAGCTGAGGTTTGCTCTGTGCAGATAGAGGCAGAAAAGGGGAAGCTGTGTCTCTGCAGGCCAGCATTAAAAACATTCCAAGAGGGTTTTCTTTTCTCAAAAGCAAATAATTGCAAAGAACATAAAAGCAAGTTCAGCTCGAGAAGCTGATTTATTGGAATTTGGGGTTTGCTGTGTGGGTCTGGGATGAAAGGGGATGAATTGACCCACGTGCAGGTGAGGCAGGGCAGCCTGGAATGACTGCAGAACAACAGAAAAACAGAACAAGGATGGCTTTCCACTGTGGAAGTGCAAATCTAGTCGCAAATTCATGAGGGGTATGATTTCCTTTGGGCTCTTTCGTTGAGAGGAAAGGACTCACACAGCCAGCAGTGATTTCCCAGCCCTACTGTGAATGCTCAATACATCTGCACAGATCAATACATCTGCTTGTCCCATGTTCTGCTGGGACTATTTTAGTTACAAACTCCAGCTGGAGCTGGAAACCCTAAATGGAATAATCTGGGCCACCTCTAGCTGTTGTGTGTAGGAGGCGAAACCATGCAGAAAAGGGGTTCCCTGCAGTCTGAGACTGAGCCTAAAACCAGAACACAGCACAGGTTGTGTAAAAAGTGAAGGCAGGAGCAGTCTGGATGATTTTTATGTATATGAGAATCTGCCTTTGTCCTGGAAAGAGTGAAGGAATTGACTTAGAGAGGTACAGAATGTTGTAACAGGTAGTGAATGTATTTTGGTAATTGAGCAACAGCCACAGACTGAGAAAGCTGAGTGAAGTGGAATGAAAGATGTGGGGGTAACTCCTGGGTAACAGTTGATAGCATGGGCTGTGTCTTCAGGGCAGAAATTTCCTTTATCATCAGTCTGATTTATACATTTAATTAGATATGGATTTTTTTCAAGAAAAGAATCTGAGCCACTCTTCTTATTCAGTTTTTTGATAAAACTGGTTTATGAGTGGTGCTCTGGGGTGAATTTTATCAAAATAACCTATGAACTTTTTAAAAAATCCTTCAAGAGGCTGAAAGACATATAAATCTTATTTTCAATTGGATGCACAGCAGTTGGCCTTGGGCTACACATCATAGGTTCAACAGTTTCTAGGGCCTACAATTCTGATGAATGGGAATAATTGCTTATTCTTAGGCTCAAGAATGCAAATTTTTAACAGTTACAGAATAAAATGAATTTCTGAGGCTTCCATGGTACAGAATCACAGAATATCCTGAGCTGAAAGCGGCACACAAGGATCTTTGCCTCTGCACGGGATGGCCCCAAAAATCAGTCCATGTGTCTGAGAGTGTTGTTGAAGCTCTCTAGAACTCTTGGTGCTGTGACCACGGCCCTGGGGAGCCTGTTTGAATGCACAGCCACCCTCTGGGTGAAGGTGCTGTGTTCTCCCCTTTCCACAGCAGTATCAGAAGGGTAAATCAGAATCAGAACTGTAGCAGCACCATGTGATTTCATGTGGAAAAATCTCCAGTAGGTCCAGTGGGGTTTAGTGTGTCATTAAGTGTAGCTTTTTGGGCAGTCTCGAGCAGTGATAAATACAGCAGCTAGACTGGCTTCTAGTGGCAAAATGTCTCTATTAAATTTTATCATCTGGGGGGAAAGGTCTGAAAGCAGATGATTTTATTTAGATATATATTCCACTTGAAGCTTATTCTCCTTACATAAGCTAATGCAAGTGCTTTCTCCAGTAGAAGTGACAGTTCATGTCTATAGGAGATGAAAGACAAGAATTTCCTCTTCCCTCTGGATTTTTTAGCCTTTTTCTTGCTCAGGAGTCCTTTTAAGTTGCAGCTTGTCTGGCGTGTGCTGTCCAAAGCTGTTTTGCACATACATGGAGGATTTTTAAACACTTTCTAGAAGTACCCTGCTGTCTCAGTGCCTGGTGACAGACAGCTGGGAAATCCTGGCTGGTTTTCATTGGCATTGCAGTTGGCAGTGCCACTTTGACAGCAGGGGATGGTCCCAGAGCTCAGGGGATGGTCCCTGCTCTGCCCTTGGAAAGGATGGACTCTGGTGGTTGTGCCTTTTTGGACCCAAGATTTCCCAAGTGCATTTCCTTTGGCACACAGAATTGTCTTTGTAATCCAGAGGAAGGAGAAACTGGGTCTGAACAGGTGCAAGAGAGACGTGTGAAAAAGAAGTCGGAAAAGAAATATAAATATTTCTGTGCTCAAGCTCAGGAAATGTGGCATGCTGTGCCTTTCTGGTGAGGAGACAATTTTCCATTGAAGTTAGAGGTGAAAATGCAGCAGTATTGCCTTGGCCGTGCTTCTGTCACATAGCCACAAAAGTGAAAGGAGAGGTGTTCAAGGCTTTTAGGACATTATTGATTTGAAACTCATTTTGCATCTTGTGGACATTTACTGTATGAGTATAAAGCTTCTTACATCTCCAGGCTGAATTTTGAAATTATTTTAATCTTTTTAATAAATTTGGTGTGATCTTGTAACTGTGAACTGAAATAAGCCAGATTTTCTGCCGAAGCTGGAAATTTGCAGTTGATGTATTTCCTCTCAGCAATCCTCTAGGTGATGCCCTCCCATTTCTGCTTCTCAAACTAACATGAATTAAGACAGCCTGCCTCTCCCTCCCCTCCCCAGTCTCTCACTGTTCTGGGAGACAGGATTTAACACTGTAAGACTAGAGAGCAGCCACACACTGGTCACCAAAGAAAACCTTTATTTCTTGAAAGCAATAGTACTAAAGAACTTCAGGTGCAATCAGTGCAGTGTGATGGGTATTTACTATGGTTTCTGGCTATCAAGTTTTGGGGATAAAACCTAAAGATTCTTTGTTATCCCTCCCATGATGATAAAGCTCTCTATTTTTAAAAGATGCTTATGCAAAATTGCCATTTTCTTGTCTGAAAATTTAAAAGATTAATGTAATCTCATAACATTTCTTGGAGGTTGTTTTGTAGCTGACCCCTTTCTGCTCAGAAAAGTTGGGTTTTTGTCTGAATAGCTATTGATTTATTTGGGCCAGAAGCTATATGGGGCTGTTAGCATTATTAAACACAAAAACTGAAATTGCTCTGATAAGGGACTCATATGCTCAGCTGGTCTTTGACTGGCTCTGTAGGAGACTTTTAAATACATAATCTAATTTTTTCAAGCATTCATAACAATCTATTTACACATAATTTAGAGGTCTGTCAGATCTCCAGAATTACCCTGTTAAATTATTGGAGCTAACTTTTAGTGCAGGTTGTAATTAGTTACATGTTCCAGCAGGGAATTAAAATCAAGCTGTTAGCCTGTACATCTTCACTGAAGAACAGAAAGCTGTGGCTAATTATTCTGATGGTGGGGGACTGCTGGCTGGCTTAGGAAGGGAATTATTTGAAATACAATCTCTTTGCAGCAAGGCTGTGTATTGCATCCATGTTGAGGACTTAACAGTGAACGATGATGGCTTTCTGGCTTGGAATTATCTGCTAATTGTTTTTTAGGTGATAGATATTGCATTGATTTCTGTGCAGCAATTTAAAATCAGGGGCAGAGAATGGGAGGGGAGGAAAACTGGAAAACCTGCTTTGCACGTGTAGTGAGAGGGATCCCAGAAAAGAAGTCATGGATGAGTATGAGCAGTATTACCTGGGACAGATAGTGATTTTAAGGAAATAATTTTAACAGAAGATAAATATTAAAGTGGTCAATTGGTGTAAGAAGAGCAAGCAAGGAATAGGGCTACACCCTCTTTATGTACTTTCTCTGAAATCCTTTGTATATGAGGAGGGCTTTTACCCAAAATCTTTATGTGACAGTTGAAAAAGAAAAGACTAGAATTTGTGATGATGAATGCCAGGTCTGGTTTACCATGGTGTGTGAGGGGACACACAAGCTGTTAAAGTGTCTGTTGTTTCAGAAAGTGAAGTGCACAAATAGAAAAGAAACTTTTCAAATTTGACTCCAGCCAATAGGAAGCAACAGCTTAAGTATATGCAGGAGGGAAAGCAACATGAGTGATGAGGGATGGCAGCAAAGTAATAATATCAGCTTTTGTGTGTACATATGTGTGTGTATATATATATATAGGCACATACCCAACCCATGGGAGCTGAGTCTAGGAGCTAAGGAAAAATGAGGATATATACTAGAGGTACCCATGGAGAAAACCAGGAAAGGCTAAGCCAAAACCCAAGAGGTGACCTGCAAGATACACACAAAATCAAAGGGAGTTGTCATATGTAAGTACTCAGTGGAAGATTAAAGAGTCAATCCACTTCTTCATGCAGTGGGAGCCCAACATTTTTGAAATTTACTCATGGCTGTTGAGCAGCTGTCTTTATGGAGAAGATCAGTTGTGTGGAAGATGCCTGGTGCAGTCACTGTGCCCACAGGTGACAGATTTATGTGAGGAAGGTTAGAGGACATTCACACATCTTTAGGGTGACCTTGACTCAATGAATTCCAGGTTAAGACGTGTGAAGAGGTGTTGGCTAACATCTTGGAGCTGCCATATATGAGAGCACCTGTGAGACAGACATATGGATTAGTGTCCAAATTGATTTTTGAAGAGGGGGAGGTAGGTGAGAGAGGAAACTTCAAATGTTCAGTTCTCAGAAAAATACTGAAGCAAAGTAGCCAGAATGTGTTTAAGCACCTAGAAAAACAAAAGTAAAAAAACTACTGCTGATTTTGTGGTTTAGTAATTTCACTATCAAGCTGAATGGTGTACCTCAGGGAATGTTCATTAAATACAGAAACCCTGAGGAGCTAAGAGAGACTGTCATTATCTTGCAGAACAGGTTCAAATTCCAAAATTTATCTGAGCAAGTTGCAGTTTCAGTGTGGGAAATGAGCTGCAGCTCAGTTTGATAAATGCAGATTAGTGTAGCTAGGCGATCCTAAGGAGGATGGGAAACAACCTGCTTGGAGCAGCTACTTAGAAAAAGAGGTGGGCTTCTTTTTTTTGTGGATCACAGCCTACACTTGGAAAAATAACATTATATGTATGTGGAAAAAAGTTAGTGACATAATGAATACCTTAAACTATGCTATTGTATCAGCAAGACAAATCACATAACCTTTACTTTGCTCTGCAATTGCAAAGCGCTTTGGCTTCACAGTGGGCTCTTTCTAATTTTGTTCCCCACAGTCCAGGGAAGATATGAACCCAAGTCCAGAGGAGAGTTCTTAAAATGACTGGAGATAAAGAAAACGCGACCTCTGAAGAAAGATTGGCAGGATGTGAGCCGAGGAGGCAGAAATCTGGAGGAGTAACATGACTCTTTGAAAGGCCCTCCCAAGGAGGAAGTCATCATCTGTTGTGTAAATGAGCAGAGAGCAGGGTGCTGGCAGTGGCAGCAGTGCTGTCAGACAAGGGAGCTGGGTGTCTGTCAGGAATGTCACCACCCTGAGTGACCCTGACCCAAGGCAGGGCTGTGACCTGGGGTAATTCACACATTGCTGCCCGTCAGGTTTCACTCAGCAGTGACCACACTCTGACCCCAGTATAACAGCACAGCTTCGGCAGTCTGAGCACTCAGTCTGATTCCAGATGAGAGTTTGGAGATTGTTTTTGTCTGTTCAGTTCATAAATGGATCTTAAACTTTCCTAGAAAAACATATATGGTGCAGGGCAGAGTGGTTCAGAGTAGAAGGATGGCAGTCTTGTGCTTGAAATGAACCTGCTTCTTTCCACTTCTAGATTTGTTGGCAATTTGTAACTTATTTTAGTGTCTTTCAATAATTACACACATAGATGATGTTTTGATGACCAAAATCTGAAATTCTTTATACTGGGATTTCATTCTCCAGATCAAAGCTAATTTGAGGCAAATACATTCATAGATACACATGCAATTCATCAAATTCCTAAATCTACTTTATTTTGTCTTTTTTTTTTTTTTTGATCACAGTGATGCAAATGATTTCTAGTCTTACGCTTTTGAAGTTTGCTTTAGGGTGAAGTTTGCAATAACAGTTGTGTTAAGAAGTGTAGAAATGAACCTTTTAATTTTAATTAGAACTTGATGGAAGAGGTAGGATCCACTCTCTGCAGAAACTGCCAAGAGGGATTAAATCCTTGCAAAAAGCACCCCAAAACAATCAGGTCCACTTTTAGGAGCAGCTGTTTGACTGCAAGAAACAAAGGGGGAAAAATACTGAAGAACACTGGGAGATGAGAATATAACTAGTATTTCTGATTTCAGTATTTCAGAAACACTAGACTCTCCCAAGCTTCCACTGGATCCTTATTTCTTTCTCACTCTCTCTCTTTTTTCCTACACTTCATTTACGGCTTTATTTCTGTTACATTCACCACTGGCTGTACATGCATTTCCATTTAGCTGGAATTCTGAAACTGCAACTGCAAGGGTGAGTAATTTCTTTGAGACTAGAAGCCGTAAGCATGTGTTTAAAATAATGGCTCCATCTTAGACAAAATGTCAAGGTGTGCTATGATTTGAAGTTCCCTGTAGAAAGCAATCTTTACTAGATGGCTACAAGATGTGCTGATTTTTAGGCTTTAATTTAGAAATTAACAGAAGATATCACAGTTTGACTTGTTATATTCCTCATTTGGAATGGTGTTGGGGCTTTCAGTGGTTTAACATCAGATGTAAGTTTTTAAATGACATAAATGTGTGCTTTTTCTTTGAGTGTCTCCTTGATCCTTGTTATTAAGAAAAGTGCCACAGGACGCTGAAGCATAAGGTTGTCATCTGTTGCTTTCCTTCACAGCTCAGCAGAGCCAGCAGATGTCCTCCACCTTTCTGCAGTTTTTAGGGCTCACGAGTTGAAATGGTTGGTGCTGCATTCAGTGTCACATTTGCTGTACCAAGAGAGACTAGAAAAAAAATTGCTCTTTGCCTTGAAATCCAGGATATTATAAATTGGTCAGAGCACAGGATGGCCAGGGCTCTGCTACCAGTTATGGACCACCAGTACAGAAAACAGTGTCCAGTTTCCTACCAGTTTAGCTTCTGACAAAGTTGTTTTTCTCACGTGGCTGTCACAATGGGTGGGTTACTGAAAGTGCCTGAGGCACTCGCTCAGTATCACCAACTGTCTTGTGTCCTTATCAGTGCAAAGTGGAACAATAACATTCCTTTAAATTTTCAGCATGAAAGTTAGAAGGTTTTTTGTAAGTGTTTCTTAGAGGTCTGCCCATCACGAGAGAGCAGCACGGAGCTGAGGAAGCAGCAGCAAGTTTGTACAGCTGTTTTTTCCATCCCTTTGTCCTCAGCCCTTTGGGATGAGAGCATTTTTGGGAAGTTTTGTGTGTCCCAGCAGCTCAGCTCAGGGCTGCCAGTTCCTGCCCGCAGGAGCACGGTGGTGGCTCTCAGTGATAGGAGTGGTGTGGCCAGCAGGAGCAGGGAGGTCATTCTGTCTCTGATGAGGGCACACCTGAGCGCTGTGTCCAGCTCTGGCCCCTCAGGTTGGGAAGGACATTGGGACACTGAGCACATCCAGAGGAGGGCAATGAGGCTGGAGAGGGGCTGGGAACACAAACCCTGTGGGGAGCCCCTGAGGGAGCTGGGGGTGCTCAGCCTGCAGAAAAGGAGGCTCAGGGGTGACCTTATTATATGGCTTACACCTTTCAACTCCTGAAAGGTGCCTGTGCTCAGCTGGGGCTGGCTTCTTTCTCCAGGCAGCACTGACAGAACCAGAGCACACAGCCTCAAGCTGCACCAAGGGAAATACAGGTTGGATATCAGGAATAAGTTTTTTACATAAAGGGTGATAAAGTTCTGGAATGTTCTGCCCAGGGAGGTGCTGGAGTCCCCATCCCTGGGTGTGTGTAACAAAGCCTGGATGTGGCACTGGGTGCCAGGGTTTAGTTGAGGTGTTGGGGTTGGGTTGGACTTGAAGGATCTTGAAGGTCTCTTCCAACCTGGTCATTCTGTGATTCTGCGACACCTTTCTGTCCTGAGCAGTGCAGGGCTGGCAGGGAGTGCTGGCTCTGGTGTGTCTAGACAGGGAAGTGCCGTGCAGGAATCCAGCTCTGCTCTTGGAAACAGCTGGACTGTGCCCTGAGCAGCACTAATTATCCTGGACACGGCAGCTCACTGACGTGGCAGGGCAGCTCCCACACCTGAGCTGGCTCCCAGAGCCTGCAGCGATGCTGCTGGAATTAGTGCTGTGGACCTGCCTGGCTTGTTCTTTGGGTTTTTTTCTGTTCTGCAGAAGCTGCCAAACATTTATCAGGCAGATAATGGTTTTGGCTGCTCTTGGCCTGGGTTAGATTCCACCTGATACATGGGAGCTGGCAATTCCATATCTCGATTACAGAGCTTTTGCATTCTTTTGTGTAGTGTAATAGTTGTTATAGATTGATTTGGTTACCAATGCAGCATCTGAGCCTTTTATTAAAAGTGACAAACCTTTTGAGACTTGTAGGATTTAATGTTCTTGACTGGCTCAGCCTTTCAGGGTAAGTCCTTCTTCTGCATTTGTAATAACTGGCAGATCTCCTTATTAAATTCAGTAAGAGCAAAAGCATATTTCCATTGAAATGAATACCTCAGGAATGAATTCTGTTTTAGTGGGAAACTTTCCAGTATGTCTGTGCTTTTATTTTGCTCACCATGTGAGTCCTTTCATATATTTTACTGTATTTGCACTTATTTGCAGTGCCATATAACAGAGCCATATATAGGTATGAGTGCTTTTCTGTTCCTAAACCTCTGCTGGTCTGTGCTTGTCCATGAATGTGTATCATAGACAGAGCCCTCCCATCATCTGGGATCAGTGTCCACTGGGATCCGTAAAATCCTGGTAGGGATTGAAACAATTCTTTATTTTCTGTTTAAATTCTTTATTTTCTATTGGTTCTGCTGAAAAAATTCTTTCTTTTCTTTTGATGTAATACAATTTATTCATCCAACATATCTGTGGTACTCCAGTTTGTTTACAGCACAAGACAGTATTAAAATGTCACCTATTCAGATAAAAAAGTTACTCATTTTGTAACTTGTATTTTTTCCTTTGTAGACTACACTTCAAAAATTTTTATTTAATTTAGAAGATTTTCTGTACTTGTGGAAATGTCAGTACTGGAAGTCAATGAGTCCTTTTTGCTGCCTGTGTGTCGCTGAATATTAAATATCTACAACAGGTTCCTTAGTTAGGGGACAGCTGTTTGCCTGTTGAATCTTTCTGCAAGAGAAATAATGTGGATCTGTTGGTATCTAGACTCACAGTAGAACAAAGTTCTCTATCAGTGGTGGTCTCTGTGCTTTGCTGGAAGTAGGAAGTATCCTATATTGCTCCTGTTGTTTTCACAGTGTTGAAAATAAAACAATCCCTGTGCCATTGTGATGCAGTTTATTTTCTTCATAAAGTGCGGTGGCATCACAAAAAAAGGTTTTAAAATGTTTTGAGGTCCTTCATATAGCCTCATATGGGTTTCAATGAATGATTTCAGCAATACCAGTTTATATACCACCTTCAACTCTTCCTCATTTTTCCCTCCACTGAGACTCAAAAGTGTTGGTGATCTCCCATTTCATTATGGTATAAAGAAAACCAGATTAATTTAAGCCACTTTCTTAACATGGATTTGACATTAAACTAAAAGGAACTGCATTTGTCTTTCCTTTGCCTTGAGGCATGAGAAAAATGGCTTGTATCTGCCTGCAGAAGATCATTTGAGCTTTTTATGGTCTCCTAGTTGATGACTGGCCAATGATTTTATTGGCTGCTAAATGGTCTGTATCTCAGTAAGGCTTGGAAAATAGTCCATACCAAGAAAGCCATGGATGGTCCCTTGGCTTGGAGTCTCTGAGGGAGAGCTCCAGAAAGATAAGTTTTTCCTTTCTGCTGGTGGGTGGGGTTTGAAACATGTATTGCTCATAGCTGATATCAGGTAACGTGACAGTAAAAAACTGGATAAAATGGAGCTGGAATAGATTTTGTCAGTCGAAGATGCCTAGAAAAGTGACAAATGCAAAGGAGACTTCCCCTGCATTGTATCTTCATCAAATCTCTGTGTGTAACACTGTATGGAAAAAGACAGCAGTAATGGGCTGTGGCCTGAAGCCTTTGCCATAAAAACCTCCACAGCAACAACAAACCAACAGCTCTCTTGCTGTAAGGTGATCATTTTCTGTTGTCAGGCTGAGATATATTCTGTGTAATTATCAGGAGGGCAAAAGGAAAACCATCTCTTTAACCCCTTTTGATGATTTTCCCCCTTTACCACCTTTCTGAGGGAACACTTAGTAAATTATTCTTGGCAGAACCTCAAAAGATTTTTGGCATGCTGCGGAGAAAGACTTAAACAGCTAATGCTTAAGTTAAGTCTTAAGTTTAAGGTAAGACTTAAACTAAGACAATGCCTGATGTACTTGCTGTAAGAGAGGCTTTTTGGGGGAGATGCAGAAGCCTTTGACCCGTTCTCTTGCCTGGGTGCCCCTGAAGCAGCGTGGCTCAGTTCTCAGAGGAAACACCTGGCAGCACAAATGCATCCCAGTTTGCTCTGGAAAGCTGGGAAGGTAGATGGAGCTCTGGTGCCAGCAGATTGAACACTTGCCTTCTTTCTTTAGTGTAATTACATTTGCTTTTCAAATTAAAGTATTTCCTCCTGATTCATGGTATGACAGGTCCAAAACTGTGATTGAGTGCAGGCTGGAGGGCTGCATGCTGGAAGCCAGGTGTTTGGTTTGACCAGTAGTTGTCTGGTTTTCTTGTTTTGTTGCATGCTGGGAATCAGGGAAAATGAGATTTATTTTGGAGTGCTGGTTCTCTTTTGCTTTGTAGCACTGTGAAACTCTTTGATCTCAGAGCACAGATTTTCATGGGGCTGTGGCCTTAGGCCAATACCCCTGAAGGAGCTGTCAGCCTTACAACTACATATTCTTCCGTGGAAAGTATTTTTTGTTGTGTAGGTGACATTGTTAAGGTACACACTGATGACTTATTTTGCTTTTTTCTAGAAAATTAATTCTTTGACAGTTGCCTCAAGTATGGCATCAATCAGTTCGGGAGCACTCAGTCAGAGCACTCTTAAAAGAATTCTGTCAATCACAAAACATACCAGGGCAAAAACAGCAACCTGCCCTGTTGAGCAGTCCATTTGCACTCTTGAGTGATTAACTCCTCATTTCCAGGGAAATGAGTCAGCAAGGAGTCAGGCCAGAGCCTGAGTCATCCTTGTGCCCATGGGGGCTCCCCAGGAGCCCGCTGCCCTGGCAAGAGTGGAGCTGGCAGCTGGTGGAGGGCATCTTTGCTTCCCTCCAGGCACGCCAGGACTTTCTGTGGCTGCTCTGTGTGATTTCCTCTCACTGGGGCTGAGACAAGAGGCTGAGGAGCAGGTTCTGATCTCTTTGCTCTCTCCAGTCTGCCTAAAAAGGGATCAGAGAGAAGGTGGAGCCAAGTTTTTCTCCAAGGTGCATTTTGTAACATCCAGGGGCAATCAGCAGGGCAAGAGAAAGTCAGATTAAGTAGAATAATTTTTCACAGCAAGGGTAGCTAAACAGCAGAACAGTGTGCAGTGTAAGGCTGGGGCACATCTGTCCTGGGGGTGGACAACTCACCTCAACCAATTGTCACTGTGATATTTTATGAAAAGTCCCTTCACCAGGATTTCTTCTCCTGGGAAGCTTCAGCTTCTCCCTGTTTTGCTACTTTGGAATGGGATTTGGAGAATTGTTTACCCAGCATGTGAATTGTTTTAATTTAATGACCAATCACAGCCAGCTTTGTCAGACACTCTGAGTCTGTCATGAGTTTTTATTATCATTCTTGTAAAGCCTTCTGATGTCTCCTTTCTCTTTATTTAATATATATTTAATATAGCATTTCTATTAATAGAATATAAAATCATCAAATAATAAATCAGCCCTCTAAGAATATGGAGTCAAATTCTCATTTTTCACCTCGCCCTGGAGACTGCACAGCACAACACCCAACACCCTGAATTAACCTGCCTTGAACAGGCACCTGAACTAGGTGACCTTGAGAGGTCATTTTCAACCTGAATTATTCATGATTCAAAAATCTGCATGTTTAACTGTGCTCTCAATCAGAGTTTTCTAACCTGACTTCAATCCAAATCTCAGGTTTTAATCCAAACTGAGGTTCACCCATAACATTTGAATTGTACTGGTTTCCTAAAGAACTTTGGGCATTCTAAACTTGATGGCTTATTTTTTAGCATTGCTCTTCAAGAGGGTTTTATTTTGCATTCATGGCAAATAAGAATTTTCAGGAGGTGAGATTGTAGAAGTAAGAATGGTGCAGGTTTGGGCTTTGATTGCAGTCTGTGACCAATTCCAGTGCTGTTTGTTCTTCTGGGAGTGTGTGTCCTCACTGTTGTGGCAGTGATGATGTGCCCGCTTCTCTTTGGCCTTCATCATTGTGCATGGTAGCCCCAAACTTGTACCTAGGTAGCCTAGGGGACCTTTGTGTCTGCACTTTTTTTTTCTGCAGTGGTGAAAAAGTACTCTCTGAAAGGCCAGCGTAGCAAGGGGGCAGCACTGTGTCTCCCCAGGAAGTTTATTGTTGCAATAACACAGATAAAAAGGATTAGACCATGTGTGGAGTTTCTCAGGCTCTGTGAAACTAAAAATAAAAACTCTATATTTTTTCTAGTTACTTGTATCTCAGGTGCCAGTATGTACTCCCAGGCTTTTTCTCATGGATCCTTGATGCTGTTCCTTTTGAAAAAAATATTTCAAACTGCATTTAATAATTTTAAAATATCATACTGCTTTGACAGGGTTTTTTTGGTACTTGGTTCCCTAGCAAGTAATTTTTAAAAGCACTGCTTAAGTAACCTAGAAATTTGCAGATTTATTTGCTTGCTTGCAAGAAAGACAACCCTGTCATTGGTTTGTCCTCTTTCAGGGTAAATTTTTTTGGTAGTTTTGCTGCTCCCAAGTTTCCCCTTCAGTTTTCTGTCAGGGACTTCATTCTTTTACGCCTGACACTTCTTGAAGTGAATATTGAGTTTTTGTTTTTCGTGTCATTAGGCTGGCCTACCTCAAGGAAAAGTTCAGACCCTTCCAGAGAGAGGATCAAAGAGGTTAATTATAAATGAAAGGTAGGGGAAGGAGGGATATTTTCCTGTCTTGCTTCATCATTTTCACTGATGGAGTCTGCAGAAGCAGAACAGTCTGGTGCTTGTAATATTTGGGGATGGCTCTGTGTTTTCTGAGCTCATGATGGAAAGGAGCCAGGAGAGAGCTGGAGCAGTGCACAGCCTGCCCACATGTTTGGAATGGGCTGGGAAGCTGCCTCAGGTTCTGATTTCCCAATCACTGCCTGCAAAAAACAGGGATGGAGGAGAGGAGGAGGAGATTTCTCCTATTCATTTGTGGAGGTGGGGGAAAAAGAGAAAGGAATGGAGAATGGAAAATGAGAAATAGGAAGAATCTGTTGTCTTCCTGCTCCTTGGGGGACTGTTGCTAGACAGAGCATTTGATGAAGAAAACGCCATGTTTGGGTTTTCAAATACTTGAATTTCAACTGTGCCATTGGCCTCTGAAGCTTGCGAGTGAGTCCAAGAGAAACAATCTTCCTCTCCAAAGAGGTTTAGCTTGCATCATGTAGGCTCCTTAGCCTGTACAGTCATTTGAAGTGATGTAATGAATAAAAAAGTGGAAGTGGCATCTTTCAAATCTTCCTTTCAACCAACCTCAGGCCTGGGCAGGAGAAATTAAGGGCTCCCCATAGTCTCTCTCTGTCACAGTGTAGAGGAAGGTAAAAAACATTCAGCTTTATCTTGGTTCTGTTTGTAAAGCCTTGATGAATTCCAAACCCCCCCTCCCCAACCCCCCAAACCAGAGAGGGAAGGAAAATGTTGACTTTGGAAAGGATGAGCCCTGTGCACAGGAGAGGTACTGATGTGCGGTCAGCTGCTTTGGATTCTTTTCTGGGGTTTTTGTGGCTCTTCTTTTCCCCCCAGCAGTACAAGGCAGTTCATTGAGAAAACCTTAAAGCAGCCTGTAGGACATGACTGCAGTGGCAGCTCTGCAGCCCATCCTCTGGCTCAGCACAGGAAAATAAAATGGTATGTCTTTTCAGCAGGGAGAGATTGTCCTGCCTTCCAGAATTTCCATGTTTCTGCAGCGAATTTGTAATTATCATGAGTCAAGACCTTTGCATTTTTTTACACATTGCCCCACATAAGGAAATAATTCTAGGTGATCTCTCATAAGCAGTGAGCAGGTTTTTCACATTGTTGAATTGGCTGCAATTTACCCTAAAATCTGCAAGATTACTGTGGTGACCCAGAGGTGACTTCTGTACCATCACCCCACCCATGGCAGTAGTCAAAAATTACTGCTTAATTAATTTTTACTGCTTCAGTCTGTTCAGAGTGGAGAGAAATCTGGAGGTTTAAATAGCATTGTAATGGAAGGTGAGCCATTCATTCACCATTCCCACCCTCTGCTTCTTGGGTGGGAGCAGGAGAGGTAGGAGAGCAGGAGAGGTGCCTGCTCTTCCACTGCCTCTTTTGTTCAAAACTTGAAAGCTTTGTCCTCTCCTGAGCTTTTGGTTCTTGCCAGCATCAATAGACCTGAACACAATGGTTCTGCCACCCTGAGATGTCACAGGGGAGCTGAAGGCTCAACCAACTCAGGAGAGAATTTACAATCCTGATTAAACTCTATGGGGTTTATTTTAGCTGTCTTGTTCTGGAGTGAGAAGAGGGAGTAGAAAATAACCAACAACAAAACAGCTTCATTTTTTGATAGAGTTTACATCCTTAGGCATAGGTAATTCTGGCCAGAAGAGCAAATGAAGCCAAAGATCTGTATGTTTTTGAAGAAGCCTAGTGGTTTTTTTGAAATATGCTCATAGTAAAGCATATGTTTTTAGCTAAATGTGCAGTGGTATATACAATTAGTCTTTGAAACCCAGTACAAAGTAACAGCTGCTTTGAACTCAACTCCAGAAGCTTTTTATGGCTAAAAAGTAAAAATAAAAAAATCTTATGTGAGATATAAAAATGTTAATGTTTCAATAAAATGTATTTTTCCATGTTGACCAGGTCACTAGAGCTACTGTAAGCAGTAGAGCTGTTGCAGGAAGGTTTTCTATTTCAATATAAAGATCCTCTTTGTAATTAGTTATTTTGATATTTTGCAGCTTTTCTTCTTGGAACTCAGAATATGTAAATATTCAGCCTTAGAAACTTGTTTGCTAAAGGAAAAGGAAAAGAAAAAAAAATTAACTCTGTGAATGAAGGGGCAAAAGTCACTTGTCTGAGGGCTTAAAAACAGATTGGTTTTGAGATCTGTCTTGTTTTTTACAGTCCCTACAAACCCAGCTGAATGCTACTAAACCAGCTGGACTTCAAATGGTCATTCCTTCTGTCCTTCCACTGAGCACAGACACCAACATCCTACATTAAATTAGACATCTGATAAAGCAGAAGCCTCAAGTGCAAGTGCTCATCAGTGGGATGCTGGTTTTCAGGGTTATTTTTCTTCACTCCAAAACAAGGTAAATGACATAAAAGCACCGGTAACTCAATACCATTGCACGTCAAAAAAACCCATCTGGAAGAACACTAAAGAGGGTTACAAATTGTTGGGTTAAAGAATGGGTTCCCAGGAAAAATAAATTGTTAGCAAAGCAATATTGGTCTTCATTGAAGAAAATATTTAGAAACTGTGAGAGATGTTTAACCTCATTTTCTTCCTTCATTAATACATTATGTGGTTACCCAAACTTATGATTGAAGGGCTGCTTTGTTCCTTCTGTTAGAGACTAATGTTTTGACTGAATCAGGTAAATGGAACTTGTCTTACATAATTAAAAAAAAAAATTTAAAAAAATCTGAACCTAAAATGATTTTTGATTATACTTTAACGAGGCACAGTTTCTGAGCTTGTTCACACTGGATGATTTAACTTGCTGCATCGTTTAAATATTCATGAAACTTGAAACAGAAATGAAGGCAGGTCTCACTTCTCTGACTGTATAGCTCATAAAGCTCCACTGACAAACATTGTAGAAGGATTTATGGAGCTTTCAGAAATAAGGAGAAGGCTAAAATTATGGTAGCCTGCATCCCATTATCCTCTTCATGTCCACCTCATGCCCTAAACCTTTAAAATTATATACATCTACACATCTTTGCATATTTCTTTTTCCTATAGTTTCTTTGATCCACTCATTGCACACAAACTTGTGTTGGAAGTAAATCTGTGCTCTGCACTGAGGGCACCAGCATTTGCTCAGATCACATCTTTGAGGATGCCAGAATATGTTTAGAGAATGAGTCAGGAGACTGCAGAAGGAAAAATTTCAGGGTGAAGATAGGTGAGCGATGCTCTAGAGTGATGACTTTTTGTGCAGTTTGTTTAAAATCCAGATTCTTATAAGTGAGTTCCAGTTTTTATGATGGCTTGACTCCTTATCTTATTCACTGAATTCTTCCAGAGATCAATGGGTACTCTTTTGAATATGGAAAGAATTATATAATAAGAAAAGTTCTCAGAAATAGACCTTGGACTTCTCATGCTGTATCTTTCAAATTAGTAGACAGATTTGACCTGACATTCTTTGTCTTAGCTCTCTCTTCCTTTAGGAAGTTCTATTCACATAAATATTTCTGAAGCTCTCAGATATGGTGGTGATGAATGTTAAAAGCTCCCAGAAAATAAAGGAACAGACAGGAGAATTTCCATAGCTTGGAGTTAAGTTTTAGTGCTTTATATTCTGGAGAAAATGCAGCTGCTCATTCAAACACTTTTGTAGGCAGCACCTATTCTATTTGCCAAATCAGAATATTTCACCGTGCAGTGAAACACCTCACGGCCACTTCATTAAGCTCCATGCTGTGCTGTAGAGGAAAGAGTGACGTAAAACTGGATTTTTGATTTAAAAAGTGGGGCTCTTTGTTTACTTGCAGCCATTTTATTTCTTTTTCATTCATTATTGAGGTGAATCAGTAATTCAGAGAGATCAGGTGTCTGCCTGCCTCTGGCCATGGGAGGGCCATGAGTCTCAGCCCAAGGTCTGAAAAGTTCCAGTGCTCTGTTGAGTGAATTTCTCCCAACTCTCACTGCTCTTGACTCCTCTGACAAGAGTTTTCCCTGGCTTTATCTTTGACCTGTGGTCATGGTGCCCAGCCTGTTCCCAGTGCTGAGGAGCTCTCTGGTGGGGTGTTGTGTTGGAGATCCCAGTCTGTGTGTCCCTGCCACAGTGACTCCCCGTCTCTTCTGCTCCACTGCTGTCCTCTGATCCTGGACAAGGGGGACTGGCTTCACAATGGGAGCAGGTTTAGATTAGATCCTAGGGAAAAATCCTGTCCTGTGATGGTGGTGACAGGCTGCTGAGAGCAGCTGTGGCTGCCCCTGGATCCCTGGGAATGTCCGAGGCCAGACTGGATGGGTTCTGTGCAGTGTGGGACAGTGGAAGATGTCCCTGCTCATTGAAGGAATGAAATGATGTTTAAGGTTCCTTCCAACCCAGGCCTTTCTCTTGTCCTGTGATTTTGGTTTTGCTGAGTCCCACTATGAATCCCTACTTGCCCAACGCCCCTTGCATTGTTACTGCAGTTTTCTTCCCAGGATTGTCCCACCTCTCCTCCAGCTCCTCACTACCCTGACCCTTTGCAGTTCCTTGCTGTGATTCTGGAGCTGAGCCACTTATGATTTTTTTCCTAGCAGTGACTCTCAGCTTTCACAGCAGTGGGACAATGGCACTTTTTACCGCTCTGTTTCCTTTTTCTACCTAGGAGATAAGGCTGTTCAGTCTCCTTCTCCAAAGTATTTAAAAATCTGGATAAGAAGCAGTTCAGCTGTCTGCAAACACAGAGCACCACTGTTAATGAATGAAATGAGAGAAAAGTGGAGTTGGTGATGGTGCATTGAGACAAACACTCAAGCACTTTTCTGCCCATCTGCAGGGAGCCCGCCCAGCCATGTCAGTGCCGGGCATCCCTCAGAAACTCAGCGGTTCTTTCAAGTTTCAGCCCCTGAAAACAAACAGCAGAGGCGCTGAGGCAGTCAGTCCACCTCAGTTTGGTGTCTCCCAACGTTTGTTTTCCCCACTGGAAGATGCAGCACGGTGTGCTCTGAGCCCTGCAGAACCGGTGTGCTCTGCCATCTGCCTCTGCTGCCATCTGCTTCCCGAGCTGGCTGCAGCCACAGACAGCAAAGCCCTTTTGACAGCAACAGGGAGGTTATCTGTCCTAAGCCAGGGAAGCATTTCTCCAGAGGAGCAGGGGAAGGTGGAAGTTCGCTGGTTTAGCGTGCCTGTGTTCCTGTTTGGCACTCAGCATTTAAGAGTGACCTTCCTGCAGTTTGGCCTGCCTTGCAGCCCCGTGAGGCCTTTAGCAGAGACAGGAGGGGCTGCTGAGGCCTTGAGAGGCTGACCTGGAGCAGAGGCTGGGCAGAGTTACAGAACAAAGCAGGGATTTATTCAAAGCATCTCCTCCATGGCAGCACCTTGGGCAGCACCAGAGCCCAGCCAGGGCTGCACCCAAGATGAACCAAAATGGCCCCAAAATGCACGGCCGGGCACGGGCTCTGTCCCTGGGATCAGTTCTGCTCCATTTGCACCTTGCAGTTCATTGTCCCATTGCAGCTTCAGCCCAGGCAGTCCCACCCTGCTTGTTTTTCTCTCTCCAGCCCACGGGGTTTGTGCTCCTGGGCTGAGATTTGGGTCATTTGTCCTTGGTGCCCAGCTGGAGCAGGAATTGTTTTGTCTCCCTGCTCTGTGACAGAGCTCACCATCCCCTCATGTGAAGCTCAGACTCACACACCTAAAACAGCACAGAATCTGAAAAACATAAAAGCAAAACCTGAGGCATCACTGCATAGGCAAGGTGATTCTTGTTTTTTCTTAATGGCATATATTTTATTTAGAATTTAACACTCTTTTTTCCCCACTGTGTTAGAGGGATTCTTTTATACCCAGCTGTGTAAACTTGCTTGATGATACTGCAGTGATTCTTCAAAAGAATGAGGATTTTGCTTCGCTTTTTGATTTTTCTTTTTTTTGAACTTCATACTTGTTTGAGGTTGTGCCCACATTTTCTTCATGTCTTTGTTTTTATCTTAATAAATAATACAGAAATGAACTTGAGAGATAATACATAAATAGACAGCAGTGTGTATCCACAATTTCTTAGGGTTATCATTCCCTCATCATGTGTGCATCTACATATAAAATATATCCTTCATCCACACATTGGAAAACCCTTGAAGAATCTCTTTATAAACAGTGCTGGGCAGGGTTTTTTTGGTGTTTTTGTTTGTTTGTTTGTATGTTTTGTTATTTTGTTTTGGGTTTTTTTGGTGTTTTTTTTTGGGGTTTTTTTTTTTTTTTTTGGTGGTTTTTTGGGTTTTTTTTTTGCCAGAGTTAAACATTTGAAGAGCAAAGTCCCATGTGTGGTTCTCATGGGCCTATTTTTAGTTTCTTGTATGGGAAGAATGGCAAAAAATAGACCAGGACTGAGTTTGGATATAGTGCCCAGAATGTTTCTAGGTTAGCTGACAGGAGTCTGTGGCACAGGACTTCAGTACACTTCTGTACACTCTTTAACAGGACTCCCAGCAGAGCTGCTGTACTTTCAGCCTCCAAACACTAATTTTAACTTGCTGTGAAGTGCACCATAGCTCTGAAGTGCTATTTTCAGCCTTGATTAGGGATTGCTGACCTGAAAGCTCTATATTTCTCCACGGAGAGGCTTTCTTGCATTCATTAATCTCTGGTTTGGTTGTCCATCTCTCCCTCCCTTCAGAAGCTGTGGATCGATGGGATGCACAGAGATTTGCTGCACTTTATGCTGGGGATGCATCTATAGCCTGCAAGTGCTGCATCTTTTAGATGTGCATCATTTTGATCCAGTTCAAATATTTAAAAGCATCAGGTTTTTTGCTTATTTGGTTATTGTTTTCACTTTCTTCTGTCCTTGGTGATTTTTATGTGTTGTTCAGTGCTTTGGGCTCAGGGTGGAAGGCTGGTATTTCAAAAGTGCAAAGTGCAGTTCTCCTCTGGCTCTGTGTGACTCCAAGACAAGGAGCTCTTAGAGCAGACTGTATTTTAAAGCATCTTTTCAAATCATTACTTGACAGGTAAGAGAAAAGAACATAGACATTTCATGTCCTTTACCTTAAAAAAAAAAACCCTAAAACTAAGTCTAAAACTTAAAACTTTTAAAACTTCAAAACTTTTAAACTTTTAAAACTTTTTAAAACTTAATCTTTTTTAAAAAAACTTTAAACTTCTAAAATTTTTGCAAAATAACTTGTGGCTATGAAGCTTTCCATGGAAATACCTGCCTCATACTTTCCTAGTGACTTTCCATTGCAGCTGTTTCCTAACTAAATAAAATATCCTGCCTTATAAATGACCTGCTAGCATTTAAAAAAGAAAAAGGTGAGCATCTGACTGGGCAGGGCTTGGCTTGTTTGAAACCTTTAAAAGAAGGGGGTAATACTGAAGCAAAAAGCTTCCTATCCCCTGAGACAGACAGAAAGGAAAACAAAAGCCCCAAGCTCCCCAAAGTGTAGCAAGAATTGAAAATATTTCAAGAGTGTCCCCTCCGTGTTCTGTTTGACACTTACAGAATACCTGCACTTTCAAAAAACCCTTTAAATATTGACTTGACTGGAAATGAACAATGAAAAGCTCTGGCCTTTGTTGTTCATCACTTGTTGGGCAATTACATGGCAGCTTTGTATGATTTTCTTGGCATGGTTCTGAATTTGGTGTGCAAGTCTGAATTGTTCAGCACTCAGTTCACTGACTATTAAATTATTCCAGTAGCAAAAAGGGCAAATTTTTACCTTGCCCTCATGTTTCCACCCATCTCTGTCATTCTCTGTTTATGTGAAAGGGAATGAGGAGGAAAGGCAAATATTTCCCTGCCTCCAGGACTGCAGACAGTTGGAAGAGATGCTCTGGTCACTCCAGATTTGGTCCTTTGCTTTTTAGATGTGACTGTAGTGGGAGTATATCTCTTCTTTATAACAACACACAGATTTGAAAAGCCATTTTCCTACAACTTATGGGATACTGATAGAAAACCAAAACCTCTGTAGAGAGGCAGGTTAGGGTGATAAACTGTGAGGGTGGGGTAGCAGTTTTTCTTTTAAAAACTGACTTCATCAGACAGCTCCATTTTGGCTTGGATGAAGGCTGCATCACATGTGAGGCATTTCTTTCAATTTGCATTTTATAAATGCACAGGATACTCCAAGCAGGTTACAAAAACTGATGGCTGAGGTAGAACTGCAGAGTGATTGCAAATAACGAGGCATGGAACAAGAGCAGAGGGAATAAGGCCTTTCAGCAGCCTTCATTTAAGTATGTGTACTTAATTTCCCTGAGTGTGAAAGCAGCAGGAAGGTCCCAGAGCAGGAGAGCAAGTTGGGCAGCCAGGGTTTCAGTGAGGAGCTGCAATCACAGAGCTCCCAGTGTGATGCTTCCCCTCGCCCCCCTCCTCTCCCCTCCTGCATTTCTTGGCTCCCCTTGCTCCAGGCTGGTGGGGTGTGACGTGAATGACTCCCAGCCAGTGACCCCCGTGGCAAACCTGTAAAACATCATACAGCATGAATAAGAAGCCTCTTCTTAGGCCTGCAGCTGGCTGGATGCAGACATACGGCAGCAGGGATGTTTTGGAAGGAAGGCACGGCTTGACAGAGAACCCAGTCTCCTGATAAAGGTTTATACTGGCACTTTCCTGTGTTTATAACACCATCTGCCAGGGCCATGGCCTCTTTTTTCATCATATTGTTGTTTAAATTTTTTTTCCTAAATCCAATCAGCTCTTAGGTGTAGGAGTCTGAAAAGCAGAAATTTGATATCGATGTAAGTTTTTCCTTAGAGTTCTTTGACGGGAGTTGTAACTGCCTGAGCTCAAATCTGCTTCATGTATAAATTGTCAGGACCAATTGTTCCTGTTATGAAAAGAAAGTTTTATTTTTATAAATATTCTCAAAACAGATTCAATATTGCCCACTTTTTTTAGTTGCTTGTTTTTTATTTTCCTCATGTAGATATTCAGTCTTGTTTGCTTGCTTGCTTTTTCCGTGTGTTAGTTTAGTATTACAGGATAGTATAAGCATGGTTGTTTTCAAGAAGGGTTGCTATTTGAGTGTGTTCTTAAAAGCTCTTTTTCCCCCTCAGCCACACAATCTCAATAATAAGCTTTTCTCAGGCCTAGGCATCTGGTCTCTGGTTTAAGAGCTGCACAGTCATGCTGTTCCTCTATCAGTTATGTGATATCTGGTACTTTAAATAATCACCCTTGACCTTTTTGTAGCCTTCCAGGCTGATAGATTGGTTAAAACCATATTTACAGTGGTAGCCAGGGTGGTTCTTTGCTCAAGTGTAACTGCTGGTTTGGGTTTGTTATTTACAGTAGCCCTTAGGATTTCCCCTTGGGTATCTGGCCCCATTGTTCTAGCAGCAGCGCAGAACCAGGACAGAGCCACACTTTCTTTACCCCAGAGAATTTTTGAGTTTTGGCTGGAGGGAAGTTCTGCCTTGAACTGATTCAATACCACCTGGCCCCCATGTGTTATGCCAAGAATTCCCCTCACATTGGGAAATTATTGTTTTAAAATGCAGCGAGTTGTTTTTCTGGCTTTTTTGCAGCTGCATTCAGTGACGAAGCAATTTTTTGGCTGCTGTAAGTTGAGGTGTTGGAGCTGTACTGACTGTGTTCTCTTAGGGCCAAAAAAATTCTCAGGCAGTAGATAGTTAGTCACTTTCTAGCAGCCAGGAGATTGTTGGGCACTTTGTGAGTTAAAAACTGAAAAGAAATGGTTCTAGCATAGGAGAGTTGCTAATGAACTTGAAAAACAAGAGCTAAAAAGAAATGTGGGCTCTTCTTTTTCACTTTTTTTTCTTGACTGCTCCAGATACAAATTAACCTTGTCTCATACCTCTTCCATATCTTGCGTGTTTTCCTCTGGTTTGGTCAGAACCTGACAAAAATCATGCATTAACTCTACCCTGGTACAGCTAATCCCATGGGCCTTTTCTGTAAGTGAAGTTACTGCTTCCTGTTGTTCCCACAGGGACTTGGGAACAATTAGAGGAGATTAGTCAAGAAGGTTGGAGCAGCTAAATTGGCCAATTCATCGCTTCCTTGTTTGCTAGATTTAGGGATGGATTTTGCATCCCTTTTTAGAAGGCAGCACTGACAGAACCAGAGTACACTGGTCAGGCTGTGTCAAGGAAAATACAGGTTGGATATTGGGAAAAAGCTTTTTGTGAAAAGGATGATAAAGTTCTGGAATGTTCTGCCCAGGGAGGTGGTGCAGTCCCCATCCCTGGGTGCATTAACAAAGCCTGGATCTGGCACTGGGGGCCAGGGTTGAGTTGAGCTGTTGGGGCTGGCTTGGACTCGATGATCTTGAAGCTCTCTTCCAACCTGGTCATTCTGTGAATTCTGTGTAAGTTCTGTGGAAGTGTGTCCTTTAAAAAAAAAAAACCCACAAAACAAAAAATGAAAGAAACAGCGAACACTTGTCTGCCTGCTGAGCAGTTAGGTGTACCACCCAGACAAAACGCTGAGTTCTGTGTCCTGTCCCGCAAGAGTGAAATTCCTCCCAGGTGTGGAATCCTGGACAGCAAAACAAAACCAGCCATCTGCTTGCCACATTCCTGGCACATTTCTGGTCTGGGTTCGTTGTTTGGTTACCTGGTGGTTGTATGAGCTTGGAGGATATTCCTTCTTTTCCCTCTACCCCCCCATTCAATAACAGGATTTATTAAATTGTTGGCCTTGGTGTGCCTCCTGGGTTGTGGATCAGGCTCTGGCCCCGTTCTGTCTCTGCTCTCTGGTGGCCATATGCTGTTAGATCTCCTTGGTCCTCGCAGCCTGGCTCTGGGGAGGTGTTTCCTTGGTTTGGACAGTGTTTCCTTGCTGTGTGCCCCAGGGACACGCTGTGCTGGGCACCAGCAGTGCAGCTGGAGCAGCTCCTGTGCCACTGGGACGTCTGCCCTGCCGTGGGGTGATGCACACCTGGCAGCAGGGACCGCAGGCTGCAGCGCTGGTGTTTTCCTGGAGCACAGCACTTGCAGGGCCGTCTGCAGCTGGGTCTCAGGCTGCTGTGAGCTGCTGCCAGCCCCTGCTCTCTGCCTCTCCTGCCTCTCCCAGGTGTGCAGCTCCTGCATCCTGGCCTTGGAAAGACCGAGCAGCCTGGAAGTCCTGAAAATCGGGCCGCTCCCTGTGGCTCAGGAGCTGCCCAGCAAGCAGGTTCACAGCCCAGTGACCAGACTTGCAGGAATCCTTTCAGGAGACAAAGCCTGAATATCTTGAGCAACTCTGTGAGCGAGGTTTGACAGCAGCAGAAAAGCTCATTTATATCAGTCAACCCTTTACAACCTGAAACAATTGTGCTGGGGTTTTCCCAGAGTTTTGGGGCTTTTTTCCTTTCAGATTTTAATATCAACATTCTGCAGTAAAACAAAACTGAAATACTGTTCTCCTAGACATTGAAATATTGAAAAAGGATGTTCTGCTGTGTGATAAATATCATCTTTCTCCCTTGAAGTACGTGTATCAAAACCAAAATCTTAACTGATTCAATTTGTGAAGCAGTTGAGTTTTGAAGAAATCCAGGTTTAATTCTTGAGTCAAGTGGTTGTGTTATTTGCCTTTATGCAGGTGCTCTTTGCATTCTGGAGACAATGAATTAATCTGTATCTCTGCAAGATACTTCATATTAAAAAACGAATCAGTTCTTAAAATAAATAACCAGAAGGATACTTCATTCAAGCAAAAAAAGCCCCAAAGTCTTGTGTATTAGGATGTGAGGACATTAAATCTGTGGTATCCAAAGTGCATTTTTAACTCGTGCTCTTCAAATAAAGACTTGGCTTGTATTTGTGCTGTAAGACAGGAGGAGTTTTTGTGCCATTCTGTACTGTTGCAGTAACAGGTATTTAGGCAGTGGATAAGCTACTGGGTAAATTTTCACATGCTTTCTGACCTTCCTGATGCTGGCATTGCATCGTCTTCTCAAGTAGAACTGAGATTATTTGGCCCTTGAGATAAAGAAGGAGAGATAAGGTTATTTTTAGCATTAGCTTGCTTTAGTTCTGGCATTTTGTTCTGTCCTGCCCATCCTCCTCAGTGGAAGGATGCAGCTTGTTTATTATATTTATAATAATTTACCATATCTGCTCTTCTGGCCTTGGATACCAGGCCGAGCTGAGCTTTACCCCGCAGCAGGTTTCCCACCAGTGCTGGGGCAGCAGGCCACACATCAACCATGAAAACTCAGTTTGCAGTCCTTGCATTTATTTTTGTTCTCCTCTTTGCAGTCCTGGTAGTTAAAAAACCTTCTTTCTCTCTTAGAGAAAATGTAATTTGGTTCTTTCTCTGTCTCTTTCTCTCCCCTTCATCCCTCCCTTAACAATGTTGAAGATTTTTTTTTCTATGATTCAGACTCCAGGAAGTGCAATTTCTAAGCAAATGAAATGCTGTGATGTAACACTCTAAATGCTGTAATTTTTTACAGCACCAGAAAATAACCCAGCTGTGTTTTCTGTAAGTTACAGTACAAGTATTTAGTGCTATTGTCTTTAGAGATTCCACATGTTTTGAGCTTATCAGTAGTTATCCGTGTGGACACTTATAACTGTGTTATACAGTGATCACTGTGCCTGTATTTCTACACACTTCTTTCTTCATCCTCTGTATTTAATACTGTGGAAAGTGTTGGGAGCATTATGCATATGGAGGCTGGATGTCACTTTGTAGTCCTAGGGCCAACAAAAAGTGGCATTACAAAGAACTGGGAACCCTTTCCCCCTCTTTAATCATGTCACACTCCAGCCTGGCACTGGGAATATTCACTTTGTGTGGCTCCTTGGTGAGACCTGGGCACATGAGCAGCTCCTTGATCCACCTTGGACTTCTGATTTTCTCTTGAAGCACTGCAGGTGTTTTACCATGAACTTCGCTTTCCCTAAAAGCAAATTAAACTGCTGGTTCCACTGTGTGTGGTGGGGGAAACAGGGTGGAGGTGTGGGAGGAAAAGTCTAAGGTTAGCAAAACTATTTCAGTTATATACATTTTTATTTATGTTCTATATTTAGGTATGAGAAGGGAAGTTATTTTTTCATCTTCTGTAATTCTCCCAAGCTCATAAAGCATCTGTTTCTCAGCCTCTGTCACCTTGGCCTGAACCAAAGTTGTTGGTGGCCCTGGTTCTCCTTCAAGGAGTCTTTGTCCTAATAAAGGGACCCATTGAGAAGGCCCAAGGCACACAGGCACTCAATATTCAGAATGCAACTTGTGGAATTTGGGTCTTTATACTGATAAAGTGGGCAAACTGCAATTATCCATGGTTTCCCTTTCTGAAAAAAAAGAATTGCATGGGAAAACTGAAAGTGGAAGAGAAGAAAATGGAGCTCTTGTTGTGAACACTTTGATGTCAGAGGTGCTTCACACACCTCAATGAATCAGAGTGGTTTGTGAGAATGCTTTATCTCCTGGCATTTTGGCTCTTTATCTCTTCCTGTCCCTTTTCATCTCTTTTCATCCCCTGAAACCTCTCCTGTTAGGGTGGATGGAGGTGCCTGCCAGTTCCCCCTTGTTCAGCACAAGCCCAGTGTGTATGTTGCTGGCTTTTCCCTGTTTATACCCAGCATCTCTGGCCTCCAGATGGGGAAGCGCCCATGTGACAGCATGTGTGTGTGATTTGGAGCAGCAGATGGGTGAGAATGACAAACTGTTGCTGTGTAGGCACCTACCTAGAGATGACTCAGAGTCCTGCCTCTGTGTGTTGCTGTGCTGTCCCTGCTCTCCTTTATGGGCTCCTGCATCCTGACCCCATAGGGATGCAGATTTCAGTGCTGATGTCTATTTGTGATGTCTAAGAAAGCACAGAGTGTGTTAAAATCATGTAGGGAGAAAAGCAAGGTGGGATTGACTTGATACTCCAGCTCTGTAGTAAAGGGAGATCTCGCTTCAGTGTGGGGCTGTCACCTGGCATTTAGTGCCCTGTTTAAGTTGCCTTGCCCTGTGCTGATCTTGCTCTGGATATGTTCTGCAGAAGGAGGGTGGTGGGAGGTGAAGTGCACTGACAGGAGAGGCTGGTGTTTCTGCCCTGGTCTACAGCTTTGGGTATTCCCACTGCTCAGGTGTGGTGGCATCAGCTGGCACAGGCTGTGCCTGGCAGCATGACCCCAAGGCAATCGGTACCAGTTCCAGCAGCAGGGAAATTCATGGCCCAAAGGTGTTTTTGCATGCATTTCAACTGGACTGTCACTTAATATTGTCTGGTGGGAGAACCTAAAATTGTGTGTATTTCCTTTAGGGTCAGCAGGGTCACGAATGCTGTGGCCATGCATGGACATGGACTTGCTAGGCTGGGAATGCACTTAGCACAAGGCTTGGTGTCTGATTCATGGCATTGATCTAAACCCCACAAATTCTGCACTTTGTGTGTTAGTCCTGACAGCTCTGCTGCAAGGCCTGACTTGGGGTCTCAAAAGCAAAGCCCTGCTCTGAGCTCTGCTCATTCCATAGAGCCAGCAGAGCACCAAAGTTTTGGTGCCTGTGGTCCCATAAATCTGAGGTAGGGAATCAAATCCTGCTGCTGTCTGACTGAAACACATCTTCTGTGGCCAGGAATCTGCATGTAAATGTCAGTGGGAAATTCTCCTTGTGAATTTTTTCTGTGTGGCACTTGGCTTTTCTTCCCTTTATTTTAAATCACGCAGCTGCAAGGATGAGTAGAAAAGATCCCTGGTTGGCTGCTGGAGAGGGATCTGAGCCCCCTGTGAGCTCCCTGCCGAGGACAGCTGGAGGAGATGGGGATGGAGTGGGTGAAATGTGTCCTGCTGGAAGGAGATCACTGAGCTGATTTAATTAGTTCCGTTTCAGAGCATCCATTTCTGCTCGGGTCACTGCTACGTTCATCTATTTGCTTTTTTACCCCCCTCTTAGCAATAGCCAAATGCAGGGTGATAATTAATTTGGCAGGTTGATTGAGATTGGGTGGCAGAGAGGGGAGTTTTCCTGGATGAGTGATGAAGCATTGCTGGTTGAGCTAAAAGTGAATAGTCTGAAATAGAAAGTAGTTAGTAGAAAATCCCCCCAAGGGTGTGTTTAAACTGAATGTACTTTGAGTTTTGACATTGAGGTTTTTTAGTAAGCTACCAGACTCTACAGTGTAATTTTAGGACATTTGCTAGCTGGGATCTAGCTGTTGAAATATCAGTGCTGTTCTGCTTTGTGAAGCCTCAGAAGCAGGAAAATGGGGTGTTAATGAAAGAAGTGGCTCGTTTGTGTGGGTGTGAGGCTGGAACAAGCCTTGGCAGAGCAAAGCTTTTTTCTTTTCCAGGCCAACCCTGGAAGCTGAGGCTTCACCTGCCCAGACTCAGGGATGCTCTCAGAGAGGGAGAAGACTGTGTGGGTCAGGCTGCTTTGTGGGAGGCCAAATTCTCCTTATCTTAAAATGTTCATTACTTCATTGCAGCTATCCCTCAGTGCTACCATTACAGTTAATGTGTTTCAGTAAAACGAGCTGCTGGAGCTGTGTTGCCTGGCTGGCTTTCTGCCTCACTCTGTTTTGGCCTCACCAGGGACCAATTCCTGGAGTCACCATGTTTTGTGTTTCACACCAGATGGACACTAAGTTGCCATATTACCATAAGCAAAGTCTGTTTTTTTATTTTCAGGAAGTGCTGATGCTATCACAAGAGATCTGGTTTGGTCAGGCTGCTGGATTTGTTGCTCACAGAATTCCCACTTTTGGGGCACAGTGGCACTGCCACCTTTGGTATCTCTGTTTTCCTCTCTCACTCTCTGCCCTCTTCCTCTTTGGGAGTGACTCTGCTCTGCTGAGAGTTTGAGCTGGCAGCTGTGCCAAAATGCCATCCTGTGTGCACAGGGAAGTGCAGAGGTGACACCAATGAGTCACATGTGTCCCTGTCCCTGCTGCAGTGGCTCACTTCCCTTGCTGGATCTGGAACCACTTCCAAAGGATAAATGTCTGGTGAAACCTCCAAGCTTGCTCAGTCCTAAGGGCTTTTTTCTGCGGAGACTGCCAGTAAGGATGTCAATTTGTGATGGTTTGGGGTTTTCTTTGGGTTGTTTTCTTTTCCCTGTGAGGTAGGCACTTATCCCCTGGGAATCCAATTCGAAAATTCCCATTTTTATGCAAACTACCAGAGAATGGTCAGCCATTTGATGAATGCACTTGCTGAACTCATTGGACTTTCCATATGAGCTAAATTCATAAAACTTGCTCAACTCATTTGCCTTCCATATGAGCTGTTGTGATCTGTGTTCATATTGAGGGTGATCCACCTGAAATCAGAGCTTGACTGAGAAATCCCTGAAAAGCTTTACCTGCTTTTCCAGTGGGTTTTTAATTGCTGTGCAAAAAGACATTTCTGTGGAAGCAGAAACCCTGCTGTGCACTTTAACCAGCCTAAAAGGGCTCACCTCACCTTGGAGCTCTGTGTTAGCAACACCAAGTGCAGAGACGCCTATGTGACACCAGGATTCTGAAAATATGGGAAGTGAGAGAAAAGCTATGCACAATAAAGAGAGAGTAGAATTGGAAACATAGATTTCAGAGCAGATTTTTTTGTAGAAATCTTTAGACTCTTTAACAAAAGAAAATATTATGTTAGATGCCTCATCATGATTTCCGACTTTGCTAACTCTGCTGCAGTAGCTGTCCAATTATCAAGCTAGTGCCAGGCTTGGTATTGTGAATGGGATTCTTGGTGCACAGAGAATGATTCCCAATGGGGGAAAAAAAAGTAAATGAGCTTTCTGACTTTTCTAGGAACTTAATTTCACCAGAATGGACTTGACTGGGTAGCTGTGAGTTCCAGGAACTTCATGTGTGTACTGTGAATAGCACGCAACATTTAAATAGTAATTCTTCTCCTTTTTATCAATATACTTTTGTTCTTTTGTTAACTTGCTGCTATGTTTAGCACTCTTGACGTTGCTGTGTTGATCTGGCATTCCCATAATGAGAAATCTTCTCTAAGTGACTCTTGGTAAATTATCTCTGTAGCTAAGCTGGGAGGGTATCAGAGTAGCTGTGCCCACAGCTTTTATCTCACCACTGTAGATATTTTTCTCTAAGGCTTTGGCTTTCATGACTATACTCAGAATGATAAAGTGGGAAAATTTTTCAAATGTGAAAAATATATGGAAAATTTGGTGAACACTTTTACTTGTGGATTACTAGTCAACCAGATCAATACGCCTATTATTTATCTACCAGATCAGTTCAAGGGAATAAGAAATCTATTTATGATAATTTTAATTGTTTTACTCATTTATTCTGAAATGAAATATCCAGATTAGATCATTAATTTAGGAAGCCTTTGTTAAAAAATCTGCAGTACATCTGCAAGTAACTCTTTGTGTGGAATCCATCATTGAGGATCACTGAAGAATAAGAATTGCTTCCAAAAAAACAAAATAAAAAACCACTGCCTCCTCCTCCCTTCCACCCCCCACTCCCCTTAAAATCAGGTCTTCTCTCTATTTTACTACAGCTCTGCCTCCCAAACCTGTTGTTTAAAATCCTCCTTGATCTGTGAAGGATTAATAGGGACCTGAGAAATTCAGTGGTGGGAGTGAAAATAATAGAAACACGCATGGATTTGTTTTACTACTGTCATCTGTTTAAGTAGTTGTGACAAAAATTTGTATAAAACCAGATACAGGGTGTGGAGGTGGATATTCCTGTGCCTTTTCTTTTTCCCACCTACGTTTGGTTTTTTGGTGTTTTGTTGTTTTTTTTCTTTTTTTTAGCTTCCCAGCAGCTTCACATTCTGTGCAGTGAAAGCTGCTCATTTTCAGGGGTGCTGTGGAGCTGCCCTGAGCCCGCTGCTGTGTGACACTGCCGTGTCCCTTGTAAGGAAACCAGCATCCCTGCATCCTCCTGCCCTGGAGGAGTCAGCTGCAGTTTATTGTGTGGAAATAAGAAGGATGTTTGCTGCCATGAGAGCCTCCCCCAGCATGCCGGCTCCTGCTGTGTCTCCAGTGCCAGGGATGAGCTCATTCCCCCGGAGCTGCGGCCCTGCTGCAGCGCTCGGGGCGGTTTGCTGCTGTGCCTTGGGGACAGTCACTGCTGTCCCTGCTGCTGCCTTTGGGTGTCCCCTGTGCTGCTGTGCCCACGGGGCTCCCCTCAGCCTTGCTGCCTCTCCAAGGCCTTGGTTTCTCCACTCCCTGCTGCCACGGTGGCTCAGCACACTGAGCAGTGCTCTCTGCAGCCCTGGCAGTGCCCTGGCTCCTTGCCTCACCTCCCAGCCAGGGTCTCCTCCCAGCAGCTCCCTCCAGCACTTCCAGCTTCCCCAGGGTGGCAGCTTCAGAGGCCTTAACTCCATCCCCACGTGGGTCTGAGCCTGCAGAGAAGGCATTCACTGCAGCTCCCCCTCAAACCCATCACTGTACCTTGTTGGTACAAGGTACCAACGTTGGTGCCCTGCCTCCAGTTCAAAGCAGCACCAAGTTCCAACTTCCATTTCTGCCTCTGCTGTGGTTTAAAAAGCTAATCTCTGCTTCCAATTGTTGTCCAGCAGCCCAGAAACCATTCAAACAATTTGATTAGGAAGCAGCTAAATGGCTCTTAAATGCTTACCCCCGATTTATTGCTTTGGTGTGTTTCTTGTGGTGAGTTATTTTTTTGGGGGTTTTTGTTGCTTGGTTTTTTTTAAACCAGTCTTAGAACTGAGTCTGGCCCTGGTGATTTGCAGGGCTAGAAGATGTTGGGAGCATTTGGGTGGAGAGTTTCCTCTCCACAGTGGCTGTGATGACACGAGCATGCAGCTCACACATCTGGCTGAACAGCGCAGCTCTGACATCTTGTGCTTTGTGCTGACCCTGGGAGCTGGCCAGGGGCTGTGGAAAAGGGATTGTTTTTCCAAATGCTGGAGGCCTTTGCTGTCTGTGTGTCATGGCCTGCACATGCCTGTGTGTGATCACTCTCAGCTCACAGTATCTCTGACACCTGGGATGCCCCAGGGCAAGGTGCAGTTCTGCCATTTGGTGGGGAAGGTGGTCAGAGCAGCCACTTGCTCCCCTGTTATGTTATCAGGATCTGGCAGTGGTCAATCTCAGCAGCTCCAGCCTGCTTAGCTGCTCCTGCTGATTATGTCCACACCAAAATTCCCTCCCTAAATCAATTGAGTCGGTAAATCATCTCTTTTATCTTGATTGCCATGAAAATGCAGGGAACAGTCTATGGGATAGAAGGAATCCTACTCAAAATAGCATGTGCAAAATCACCCTGTTAGCTTCTGTGTGACCTGACTCCTGCATGTTTGTAAAAATAAATGTTTCCCCTAATATGTAATCAAGGAAATAATTTGTGCTTTTTTTTTGTTACCCAAAAAAGAACTTATCGGGAACATTTTGTGCCTACATGCTGGTAACACACAGTTTCTTATTGCCAGTGGAAATGTGATCCTGACTGGAGCATAGCTAATACCCATATTCAGAGAATATGGATCATACTGTGCCCCATTCAGCACAGGCTGTAAGGAGGCAGTGTCAGAGAGCTCAACAGTGAGACACTGTTTCACATCCTCAACATGCCCATTCAACTAAATCTCTACCAAAGAGGGAAGATGTTATGCTCATGTTTAAATAGAAGCTCTGCTATTTTGGTGAAGGCTGAAACCAGGTGCCAACCTGATTGGGTACTCCTGTCTTACTCTTCTGGATGCTGATTCCCAAATATAAACAACTCTTAAAGCTGCTGGCTACCACCCCGCCAAAACTTCTCGTCATCTCATTGGTAATTCATTTTTACCAGTACTAAATGTGCTAAGTCCTTGCAGGAGTGGCAGAAAGGCATTTTTTCAGGTTCTCAGCTGTTTGGGAGAGCTCAGGCTGCCTTGTTCATGTACCACAGCCAGTTCAGTGGGAAATGTTGGATGCAAGTGCTTGGCTCCTAATCCCAGATGGAGCAGAGGAGCAATTTCTCTCACATTCCTGTGCTTTGCCTTGTGTCCACTTTCCACTAGGGAGAGCAGGACTTTTTTATGTTCACTATAATGGAATGAGGTATCCAGCCACAGTGGAAATCTTTAAAATCCAAGAGAAGGAGGCAGTGAGCTGGGGCAAGGTTCTCACGTGCATTTGGACTGTGTGATCTTGTTTCAGCCTTGTTGAATCCCATTTATTGTCTTTGGTGTCTCCATTGGCTGATTTAGCTCACTTTTGTCCTCACCATCTGGTTGTTTTTAGAACAGTAAAAGTGTTATGTACATGTAAATATGTGTCACAATCAAGTTCCAGAGTAATAGACTATAATCTGAATAGAATTAGAATGGACTTTGAATGGATTTAAAGGGTTTTATTAAACACTAAATGTAATTAATTCATTGGTCCTCTCTAATGCTTACAAGGAAAGGATCTGCTCATTCCCTCTAATGAAACTGTGCTGAGTTTAGACAATGCTTTAATAAATCCATCTGGTTTGAAAATGCTGCTGCATTCTGCTGCTGAAGATTCCCTCCCCTTTCAAAGAATATACATGGGACTGCTTGCATTTTAAATATTGGGGTTTTTCCCCTGACTTGTGCCCAGTTGGGGAGGTCCTTGTAATAAGATTATGCCTTTTCTATTACTCTGACTCATTTTGGGTTGGCTTTTTTTCTGGTTGGCTTTGTTGGAGGTTTTTATCTCTTTTATTTTTTTTTTTCCCCAGCTATTGCATAGTTAGCAGTACTGCTTTTTCAGGAGTGCCAAAATTAAAACCCTGGTCCAGAAAAGATTGTATAAGGGAAAAACAGGACTTACAAACAGCTGAAAAGGTTTAAATTGTCATACTTTACTTTCTGTCCTTTTTAGATTTACTTAGATCTTCTACAGTCTGTGTGGGTCACATTTTCCTCCAGTTCTCTAATACTAAGGAGGCTAAGAATTATGGTTTATGAATTTTAATGAAAGTTGAAATCCTTATGTAATCATTTGCTGGGGCTTTAATTAAATAACCATATAGGAGAAGAACTGCATTTAGAGAGGCGAGGGTTGAAGATGCTAATTTTTAAATGGCTTTGTTCTACTTCAATATGGCTATCTCAAAAATCTGATGTGATGTACTTTATACCATTCCTTACTCCTTTGAAGATATTGCTGCATTAGTGAACAGAAGTTTTAAAGCCACAAGCTGAGAAAACTTCATGGTGTTTATAGCAAAACCCTGAAATTTCGAGCTCAGACTCACACCCTACATCTCCAAAAGGGGATGAGTCCTTTCACTTCTCCTCTCCTGTCTGTGCCTGGGATTTTGGAATTGGGGTCTTTCCTCAGCTGGAATGGGGGAGTGTTTTCCCTGGAGAGCTGTCAGTCAGTTCTTAGGGTAGCACCAAGCAGTGGTTTTAGCACAGGCCATGTTTGTGTGAATTCCTGAACATGCAAGGCTCGTTCTTGTTGCTAAAAGCTGCTTTCATCTGTGAGCATTGAAGCTGCCAGAGATGGGTTTCCAGGACAGTTTCAGATGAAATGTAAAGTAGCTCCTTTTATTCTAACAGAGACTGCATGCATGTAAGCTGTGTGGGAGTTTGATTTCAGTTTTATCCCTCCTTTCTGCTGCTGATACACATAGCCTTGGTTGGCTGGTCAGTAAGAATAATAAATTTGATGCTCTGAGGCTGTTCATCATCACTCTGGACCAAATTGATTCCAGAGAACTTTCAGAGGAGGTGGTGGGGTCTGGAGCAAACCCATCTGTAAGTGATAAACATAACTTCCCCCTACTTCCAAATGCATTTTTATGTCAGTATCTCTGTTTGCATGCATGCACCAATTAAGCAGTATATTATTATCTTTTTCCATGATTTCAGAAGGTTGAGTCACTCAAGTGGATTTATGCACACGCTCTTGTTTTCTCTGAGTGTAGTTGGTTTGTTGTTTGGTTTTTTAATTTTTTTTTTTTTTGAGGGGGGGTTTGTTTGGTTTTTGGCTTTGTTTTTGTTTTTAATTCTGCTTTCTTCATCTTTTGATTTCTATTCAGCTTGTAGAAATCATGATTTCTACCTAGCCCAATAATTCAGGCATACTTTCTTTCCTCCTTTTCTGGGTATCATGCTCCAGCACTGTTTGTCCATGAAAATAAAATCAGGTTCAGAAGGAATTGAGCGGAGTGCGGCTGGTTGAGCTAAAGGGTGTCACACTGAGGCAATCATCCCTCTGCAGAATGATGGCCTGGCAGAGATTTTGTCATAACCTTTGGGGTTCTCTTCTTTCTGAAGCATTTTTGTGTGGTATCCATTTCATTTTTCATTCCTCTACTCCTGTGTTAGTAGGGACCACCACATGCCAAGAACATTCTAGCGTGGCATGAGCACAGATTTTTAGATAACAAGGGAGAAATGCATTTTAAAGCCAAGTAAGATTTTATGACAACAGTAGGAAAAGGTTGGTTTCATAGGTCATGGATTAGATATAATGCTTAAAAACAGCCTCACTGTTTTAGCTGGGGACAGCCATGTTGAGTTTGTGAAGGGTCCTCAGGATGAGGTGAGAGATGAGAATCTGACCCCAAGTTCTCAGAAGGCTGATTTATTATATTATGATATTATATTATATTATATTATAGTAAAAGAAATAATATACTAAAACTGTGCTAAAGAAAGAGAAAGGAGATAACAGAAGGCTAGAACAAGAATGACAGTAAAAACCCCTGACTGACCAGAGTCCCAACACAGCTGGACTGAGATTGGTCATTAAATCAACACAATGCACATGGAACCAATCAAAGATGCACCTGGTGGTGAGCCATCTCCAGATCACACTCCAAGCAATCAGATAATTACTGTTTACATTTCTTTTCTGAGGCTTCTCAGGAGAAAAATCTTGGCAAAGGATTTTTCATAAAATATGACAGTGACATTGACCACAGGTAACCACCCTGACACACTTCAGTGCTTTCCTGGGACTGGCTGCACTGGGAGCATCCCTACATATCTGAATAGTGATTCCAGGCCTGGCTTGTGACTGCACCTCTCATTTTTGGTGGCAGTAATAAAGCAACCTTTCACTTTTCAGGGAGCTATTGTGAGAAATGATAGTTGCTTTGAAAAATTTTTAAAAGGTTTATTAAAACTTTATCAAAAATTGCAATAAAGACTGAATAGAGAAAATAAACCCAGCACTGGCAGCACAGGATTTTCTCTACTATGTGCTCCTCTACACAATGGATGTTCTGCTTTCACTGTGAGACTTGCTTTTTGTGCTAATTCCACTGATAGGAACCTGGAGGTAAAGGTATCACCCTGAGAGCCACCAGTGGTCAGACTCGAGCTAAATTAATTTTCTTTTAGCCAAGTGAATCAGGAGAGTGGGAGTCACTTCCTCCCAAGGCACAGGGGCTAAGAATTAAAATTGAAGAGGGTTTCTGGTCCACAGAGAAAAGACAGGTAGGAGGGTTCTGGCAGAGTTTCTTTGAAGCACATAACCTTTGGTAGGAGCATCTCTTGGTAGTTTTTGCACGTCAGTTATTCATTTAAAAAAACATCAAAGCTGTGCTTCATGCAGTAATGGAGAGTAAACAGGGAAATCCAGCAGAGATAGTGTTTCCACCAAGAGTACATGGAAAATAGGGAAAAATTGCAGTAAAATGAGGGTGGCAGTCACAAGGCTGTATCAGGTAAAAAAATGATGTGACATTTCTGATTTTTGATGCCTGTCTGCCTATGTGGTTTGTCTCCAGTTATGGAGATAGATAGTTGTGAGTAACAACTTAAAAATTAGGAGCCCTTGGGAAAGAAAAGGATAAGGAGGAACAGTTCCTGGAGAAGATTAAAAAAAAATCTCATCATAGGAGGTGCATGTGGCTTTCCTGATTTTGCAGAGTAGTTTTAACCTCTTGTCCTGGGATGAATGTTTTGAAAGCATGTTCTGCAATAAGTGTGGGTTGTGAATCTCCTTGCCTACCTGTGAACTGGGGGAAGGCATTTCCTTTGGGAAAGAATTTTGGGAAAAATGAGCAAGAAAATGTTCATGGCTGTAAGTCAGTGCATGTCACATTAACCCTCCTATCTTTCATTCACATATTTTTTTATTTGAATTAAGCAATGCCTCTTTGTGGAGGAGCAAACAATGCCCAGAAGAAATCCCTGAGTAGATGTACAAAAACCCCCATAACTCAATGGGGAAACAGATTTAAAGCTGTTGCTAATTATCATGGCCGATATAAAATGTACATTGCTGATTAATCAAATGTGCCCTGGTTTTGGTAGTCTCCTTGTTGATGTATCAGCTGTCCTTTTGCCAGATCAGTATTAAACATTTGGCTAAAGCTGAATCTGTGGCAGTGGGGATTTTATTGGCACCAGCAGAGTTGTGATGCCAGATGTGTTTGGGTTCTGAATGCAAAGGTACAATGTTACATGGCTTCATTATGAGTCTAAAAGCTCTGTGAGATAAATCATAAAAGCAAACCTGTTTATTTCCAAGAAAAACGTGTAATGGATATAAAAGCATGAGTGTTTCAATTAAAATAATGAGTGCAATTTATCACTTAGCTCTGCTTTTCTTTGTTTTGCAGCTCATGGGGCATTCTGAATGGGATCACAAACGAGGACCCAGAGGCTCACAGGTCAGTTACTCAGTATTTTGTGTTTGATTTTGGCTTTTTGTACATTCAAGGCATTCAAGCAAGTTTTCCTTCTGAGTTTGGCAAAGTTGTTAATTTTGTTAATATTTGCAGGGTTTGGAGCAATGGAAAGAGGCATAAAACCATGGCAGCTCTCATTAATATAATTTTTGAGCTGTAATTCAAACAGTTGATCCGGACAGAGCTGAGTCATCCAACAGAAAGGGTTTTTCAGTAGCAGGAGGATGGATTGGATGTGTGGAGAAAGCATTTCTTACTCAGCTGTCTCCATCAGGACATCATAGCCATGCAATTTCAAACAGCGTGGGTATAATCTGTTTGGTGGTTTGTTTTTTGGGTTTTTTTTTTAACCTGACAAACTTGTTAAAACTTGGAGGGCTCTCTCTCCATAAATCCTTTCACTGTTGACCCAGGTGTTAGAACTGTGTGGGGAGGTGCAGAGAAGCCACTGGAAGGGAATTATGCCAGTAGTGTTAATGGTATCACAGTCCATTTCAAAATTATCTATAATAACTATCTCTTGTAATTATCTATTGCAATTGCTGCAAACAAGACATCACTACCAGTATTGATGTTCAGGAATTTTCCTGCTTGGCTAAAATATCCTTTCCCATCTAGTGTTGAAAGAACATAAATACATTATTAGAGCCCCAGCCTTTTGTACTGGGTTTTACTTCAGGTGAAGGATTTTTCACGTGGATATTTTGTACAAATGGCAGTCCAGAGGTGTCATAAAAGCATTAAAGGATATATAATAAGGTGGGAAAAGAAAACTGGAGAATCATAGAACAGTTTGGGTTGGAAGCGACCTTAAAGATCACCCAGTTCCAACCAAGTGCCATGGCAGAGATGCCTTCCACTGTCCCAGGTGGCTCCAAGCCCCATCCAACCTGGCCTTGGGCACTGCCAGAGATTCAGGGGCAGGCACAGGTGCTCTGGGCACCTGTGCCAGAGCCTCAGCATCCTTACAGAAAATAATTTCTGCCTAACATTTAATCTAAACCTACTCTCTGGCAGTTTGAAGGCATTCCCGCTTGTTCTCTCACTACAGTTCCTGATGAAGAGTCCCAAAATGACCCAAGCTTTCTGATTACTGTGTGCTATCCTGCGCCCAGACACAAAAACCAAGGAAGAAAAGTTTCATTAGAGAGAAGAAAATGTGCCTCACTTATTCCACTGTAGCTTTAGATTTTCTCTTTTACATTATTCTGAAAATCTTCTAGATAGGAACAGCATTAAACCTAATATAATTAAGTTCCTTGAAAGGTTAGGAGAAATTAGGGAGGTTCTGGTTTTTGCAGAATAGAAAAGACTTTTTTTATCCTTTTGTGATTCAGTTACATTGTTGCCAGCTTGTGTCCTTTAAAAAATGCACCTGTGTAAAAAAAAACCCAAGATCTTGCTGAAAAATTAAGGTGAGTGATGTGTTAGCTATACTTAAATACCTTAAAACCTAGGAAGAAAAAAACGGAAGTGGAATAACTGCTTTACCATAATGTAAACTAAAATCCACGCATGAACTCCTGAAGCTATTCCATCAAGACTCATTAAAAAATCTCTGATTCAGTGAAGGGGATTTTTTTTTAGGAGCTAGTAGGTTTTCTGTGGCATGTGTTGAAACATAAGGGGAAGCTACTACAGTGCATGTCACACTCCTTAATGGCCCACTTGGAAAACATGTTCCTTTTCTGTTCCTGTTCTGCACGTAGGAGTGAAATGCAAAGTGCTGCAGCTCCAGGTAGAGATGGATCTCAAATGAAATGCACTGGGGCCCACGGGAATTTCTGTTTGCAGCAGTTTGTCTCGTGATAAGCATCTGCAATTCAATAGAATGTTAATGGCACAAGTAGAAAGCTGTCTTTACAATATTTAACTTGCTCAGGCTTCTAGGATGGCCATCACTGCACTCCCCTTTTGAGACTGCCCTCATGTGTGTGTATGTATGTTGTAGGATTCCTTTTCTTTTAGAATAATTATACTATTAAGGCTGCTGTAATTAGATTGAATTATAGGTTGCCTTACAAAGAGCAGGGAGTTCCTGGCTACATACTTGTTCTTTTTTTTTTCTTTCTTTTCTCATCCCTGAAGTCAGCACTGCCTGCTCTAAGTGCTTCGTGCTGGGAATTTTCTCTATGGATTTGAAATTAAGCAGGAAGTGCAAAGTGAATTGCATTACATTTTGTGCTTAATTTTAAAGATTAATATGTGTTAGAATTAAGAATTTAGGCATGAAACTTCAAAACTGAGTTACATATGAAAGAAATTCCAAAGTGTTTAGGAATATTCAATCCACCTAAGGAAAAGTCTCTCAAATATATATATGCAATCTGTAGAACCATATCATGAGAAGGGAAAATAGTCATACATGTTTGTAATGCTGGCACGTGCCACAGGAAAGTGTGACTAGCAGAATTCATCCTTGGAATTTTTCTTCTGCAGAAGAAAAATATGCAAATTGTCCTTTAATCATTCTGCTAGAACACAGTACACTAGTACACAGTACACTAGTACTTGGTACTGCCAGGATCTTGCAGGTGGGCCCCAGGGCACACTCTGTGCACACGTTTTTATGTTTTTACCAGGGCTCCTGGGTGTGTGGGAGTAATTTGTTGCTCTGTCATCCAGGCTTGTTTGGCTTGCTGGAGATGTAGGCGTAGCCCCAGAGTCAGTGCAATCGAGCCCCAGAGTCAGTGCAATCTAGCATTGTAGAAGCAGGATGATGGAGAGAGGAACACAGGTCCAGCCTTTTTAATTCTCTGTAACCACAAGAGCTCTCGCTTCTCCATCCGAGGTGCTGCGTTTTACCCCTCCAGTTCCTAAGCAACAGCTATTTCCAGAGTGAGTGCGTCTGGTGTTGTCTACCTACTCCAGGCTCCTTCCTGGGAGGTGGCTGGGAGCTGAGCTGCTCACTGCCTCAGCTGTGCCACTGCAAGGACACAGATGCTGTAGAGGAGCACCACAAGCTGGGCTCTGACCAGTCTCCACCTTGCAGCTCACCAAAACTTGTGTGCTTCAGGGAGCTCTGCAGCCTACCATGAAGAGCAGGAGTCAGAACTGAGGTTCTTGCCACTGGTTTGGGACAGAAGCCTTTTTTTTTTGTCAAGTGTGGCAAAGCCTCTAGAGCAGATTGAGGAGGATGAGCCGGAAATCTCTGTCCTTGCTGAAGCGCAGGTGGGAGTCCATTCCCGCTGGGGACCAGGTACTGTGCTCTGGGAGTCTGTCTGGGGTGTCTGCCTGCCCTCAGGGCCACTGTAAAGAGAATTGCAGTGACCTCATGGGGCTCTGGGGGCTCTCTGAACACAGGGAGAGACAGCTGCTCATTATTTGTCATTCCTATGATGAATGATGCCAAACTCTGGTAAAGCTGATTTTGCCAGGGCATGTGCTTGTGAAGGTGGAGATGCCATGGCAGCCCATTAATGCAGAGGTCTTTAACCAAAAAAGTCTCCCTGTCTCAAAAAGGAGATTTGCTTCGGGAGTATTTTAAACTGAGTATTAAAAACTATTTTAAACTGAGTGGCTAAGGGAAATAATAACCTACCATTGATGGGTTGGTGCATGACTTTTTTGTGTTTCATATCTTACATGTGTGTGTATGAAGTCACTGAGGCATCGGCAGAACCTTGGTGTTTTCAGAGTCTGCCCTCAGTGTCACTGTAAAGAGAATTACATTGACCTCATGGGGCTGTAGGGGCTCTCTGAACAGAGGGAGAGCCAGCTGCTGGTTATTTGTCCTTCCTAAGAAGAATGCTGCCAATCGCTGGTAAAGCTGATTTTGCCAGGGTATGTGCTTGTGAAGGTGGAGATGCCATGGCAGCCCCACTAATGCAGGTGTATTTAACCAAAACAGTCTCCCTGTCTCAGAAAGGAGACTTTTCTAAAGGCTTCAGGAGTATTTTAAACTGAGTATTAAAAACTATTTTAAACTGAGTGCCTAAGGGCAATAGTAGTCTATTGTTGATGGGTTGGTGCATGACTTTTCTGTGTTTCATATCTTACATACATGTGTGTGTGTGAAGTCACTGAGACATTGGCAGAACCTTGGTGTTCTCAGGGTCCTCTTGGTTGTTGTGTCGTTCCAAGTGTGCTAACTAAGAGGAGAGTAAAGCAGATGCAAACAGAACATATGTAAACATCTGCTGGGAAAAGCAAATACTGTCACCAGCAGCAGGACTGAGATGTGATGAATGGCAGTGTGATTAGTGTATTTTCTACTTCTTGCTCCAGGCACTCCAAGATTCTCTGATTTTTTTTTCAATACTTTGCTTGAGATGTACAGATAATAAAAGAAATAATTACAGAAAGAATATTGGTGAGCTAACAGCTCCACTCTCTTCTCAATCATAATTCCATCTCAGTTTTCCATTTATAAAACAGTTGACTGTGAATGGTAGTTTTTATCTGTAGAAAAGAGACAATTGTTTGACAGGAAGAAAGACAGAAATGCATCCCAGTTTTTGAGAAGCATCCTCCTGTGCATTTTTATTAAGAGGGAGATGGACAGGGAAGATTATATATCATATTTTATGTTTAAAGATAAATCATGCCACTTGGAACTTTTGAGGATCTCAGACATATTAGTTGTCAAAAAAAAAAAAACAAATCCCATGCTGTCACATAATTATTCACAATAAAATAATAAGGCATTGTTGATTAGTTCAATTTTATTGCACTAAAAGGGATTTAATTGATCCAGATCAGTCCAGCATTCCTAAATGTCCTAGGAAAAAAAGATAAATAAGTGCTCTGGTAGGAAGTTAATCATTTGTGATGTTGTTTCTGTTAAGATGCAGAGACACTGATGTTATTTCAAAGGAAAACTGGTTTTCAGCCTTACTTTTCCAGCATTTCCTTTGAATCCCTCTAACCCTGATGTTGCATTGCATCATTGATCCTATTGTAGCACAGTATGTGGGAAAAATAAATATTCCTCACCTAGGAATATTTATATGAGGTGTGCTTGGCTGCACTGAGCTGGGCATCAGTTCCACCATCAGTCTCTCGAGCCCTCCGAGGGCTTTAAAAGAGGAAAGGGAATTTCCCTGACCCATCTGCCACTCTGGGACAGTGAGACCAGAAAGTGATGCACATAGAGTTTACTTGAGCATAGTGTGAGTCTGTGAGGGCTGACTGAAGGAAAATGCAGTTACTGTGCAAGATGACAACCCCAAAGAGGCAACTTCCTGAGTGCTTTAGGCTGATCCTGCTCACAAATTATTGTATAAAAATAACATCTCTGCCTGTTGGTGAAAATCCATTCTTTAGTCCTTGAAGGGATGCAGTCTCTTACTGTGTTCTTACAGCTGACCTTGACAAAATTACTTGATATTTTGACAGGTAAGCAGTGACATTGTAGGTTGCTTCTCTACTCAGAGTAGATAAAAGATATTTGTGTTAACAAATAACAAAACCTCTCCAAATGGCTTTTTGCCACCTAAAATGAAAATAAAAACCAAACCAAAAAAAAAAAAAAATAAAGGAAGGAAATAAAATCAAACTGTAAAAATGGGATATTTGGTTTCATCTTGTTCCTACTGTAAAACAATGTGGCAGGTGTGACTTAAGAAAGTGGAAGCTGTAAGTCCACAGTGAAGTTTGATACTCTATTTGAACATACGTTTGGGGGGGTTTTAAGTCATAGAGTGATATTTTATTTCTTATCTTGCATCCTCTGCATGAAATCAAATGACACCCAGAACTGTTTAGTCAAGGCTGAGCAGCTTGAGTAGTAAGAGTGGTGAAAAACCAAGAGTGGTTATGATGTCTATAGACAATATAGTTGGAGGTTGTTGGTTTGGGGTGGTTTTTTTGGAGCTAGGTTGTTATATAATTTTATTTTTGATCTTTTGAGCATTGTTTGTGCTCTCAGACACTACATCACGGAGGTCTCCATGGTTTCCAGGCTCTGGTATGACAAAGGAATTTTCCTCTCATTGTTTTGTGTTTTATGGATGTGAAAGAGTGAGGAAAGTAGGTTTAACTGGCAACCTTGAATTAGATCTCTTTGGATTTGGTTGATGAAAAATGTCTGATCTTCCTGTTCATTTCTATATGTGGAAGATACATCTTTATCCTGGGGGTGTTTTTCATGGGTAAATTTAAGCTAAATAGTGATAAACTAAATACCATCTATTGGCCTCTATTTAACAAACTGTAATATTTCTTAGTTCTTTAATCTTGAATGGCTTTGTCAATAATTTCAGAAGGAATTACCTTTATATAACTAAGGAAAGAATTTGTGAGTGTTTTTCTTTCTTGCCCATCCAGCTGTTCAGATTGCTTGAAAGCTCTCCCTGAAGTTTCAGTACAGGGGTTTGGGGAGTCATTCTCTGTAGGTTTAATTTGTTGTATGTGCCTGATGATCTTGTTTTTAGGAATAAAAAATCCTAAATTTTTGTTCCTGAGGACTGCAACTGAGAATGCTTTCACTGAATGGATCTGGATTTAAAATGTTGTGGTAGCCAGATGAGCCAGAGGTGTTAAATATTTTCTGTGATGCTGTTGAGTATTTCCACCTACCTGAAATTCCATGAGCTGTAGCCTCTGAGCATAAGGTCCTAAGACAGGAAAAATCTTGTCACATTATCCCGTGATGGAAACTTCTAATTGTTTCATTGGTGACTATGAACTTAAAAACACAATCTAGATTTCCACAATGATGTAAGAACATGACCAGTAGTTGCTATAGGGATATATATACTTTATATTTTTTAATGTATTTATAGATATTTTTATAGCTGTGGATAGTTGAAATGAATGCAATATGCAGTTCAATAAAAGCAGTAATTTTTTTTTTTTAGGTAGGAATTCATGCTTATAGCAGTGTGGGCAGTGATAATGCTTTCTGTAGAATTAGATTGTGACGGGTTAGTGTAAAACCAATGAAGTGATGCTTCCCTCACCTGCCAGTGATTTACAGCAGAGCTGTGCCTAAGGCAGTTTGCATGCACACTGCAATATCCTGTTCCTGACCATTGATGTGGTGGATGGGACAAACTTCCACAGGGTTTTTGGAAGGGTGCTCAGCAGCAAATGAACTCATCCTGACTGAGTCATAACTGAAAAATGATAAACCAAGGGATTTTCTGGGTTTCCTATAGCATTACATCATGCAGCCCCCATATATTCACTGTGTGTTCAGTACAAAGCAGGAACGTGTCATTGCAGTGATCCTTGTGCCTAACCAAACCCCTTCTACTTTACCTGAAAACAGCTTACAATTAAAAAAAATAAGGTTTCCTGTTAAGAATGTTTTTGTGGGTCTCCACAGCTATTCATTGTTAATAAAACTTTACATTATCCTTTCATTCAGCAGACAAGCTTTCCAAGCTTTGGGGACAGAGCAGAGATATGCAGGGTTTGGGATGTTATGAGAAAGAGGCCTCATGGCAGGGTTTTTTGTAGGTTTGGTTGGAATATGGAGCTGGGAATTGGGGGAGGAGAGCTCCTTCTGCACAGCAAGAAAGGTGCATAAAGCTGAGCCTGGGATTAAGAAGTGACCTAGGAAATTCCTCCTTGCTTTCTAATGCAGCAAATGGGTGATGCAGAGCAGAAAGCAATCTCACAGGAAATAATCTGCCTGAGGTTTGTCCTTGCTTCTCTTGGAGTGAGGAGTTGAGGCACAGCACTCTCTGGGGCTGTGGGACCATTTCTTTGTGTCCTGCAGGATTTCTCCCTGCTGCTCTCAGGTGAGACAGGAGCTGTGACCCAGATGATGTGGGCAAACATCCTGCAGCCTTCCACATCCAGCACTCACCCCTAGGATGGAGAAGAACCTTTGAATTACTGTCAGCCACCCTGAGAATCCTCTCTGCTCTCAAATTCTCTGTCCCAAAATGACTGCCAGGGGGACAGGAGTGGATTGGAAGCTCAGCAATGACTTTCACTCTGTCATGTCACTGTTCTTCATACCTAAGCAGGAGCTCAACACAGATTTCCAGATATGTTTCCATTCTTCTTCAAAATCCTTCTCCACCTTTATTCCTCCCAGGTTTGCAGTGCAAGTCCTGGTGCTGGTCAGGCAGTCCAGCTGTGGCACAGAGAACCTTCTGACAATAATTTAACTTGTATTTTCCTTTATTCGGTCAGCAAGTTCCAGTTCAGGAAGGCTGCAGTACGATCATAGCCATGCTGCAGATCAATGCAGTTTGGAAATGGAATCAGCACTGAAATCAAACAGGAGTAGGAAATACATGCTGGTGAAATGACTCCTTGGAGAAGCAGCATGGTAGGAGTGTAAGAAGTTTGGCACAGTGCCATTTGTCTTGGTATTTTGGAAAGCAGAGATAGTGGCAGAAGCTGATAATTGCCCTTTTTCCCCCCTTTTTTTTCTTTTTTCTTCCCCAAGCTTTTCCTCAGGCTGGGGGTGCATGCTCACTGGTGTGGTGCAGATGTGGATTGCCTTGGCAATTGCATTGAGAAGTGAGATTGTGAACTGTCATCATGCAAAGCAGAGGAAGGAGATTATTTTCCTTTTGGGGTGATCAGACTCCAGAAGCAACCCCTTAATCTGCCTGCATTTTCTCTCTTTGCAGCAGTTTTCATAATTTGATTTTCAGCATGTTTCCTAATTTAGTTAACTCATTTGTTTTCAGAACCCTGGTTTTTATATGATTTTCTGACTAAAGCTTGTATTTCTCAGTTGCCTTTTATAAATTTAGAGTCTTAAGGTCTTCAGGTTAAGAGATTTTGTTCATGTGCTTTTTTTGGAGGTTTGGGGGATTTTTTTGTTGTTTGGGTGGGGGTTGTTTGATTGCTTTGGTTTTTGTGGGTTTGTTTTCTAGCTGCAAACTTAGGAAAAATTTGTTTGTTGGATTTAAGGGGGTGGGAAATGTATTGGCATCTGATGGTTAAAGTTGCTGACTACCTTTAAGACCCAAAAACTTACAGACTTTCAGAGAGTTTAATCCCTGAAATTCAAGTCCTCTGCTTTAGCACAAGACTAAGACAGGGAATTCTCTGCAGGTTTTCAGGTTGCATATTTTCTGAATTGCCAAAATTCAGGCATCTGTATGCCAGTCTCTGAAACAAAATCTACACTGAGAATGTTCTGGGACCAGAGTAGAGCACCCCAAAAGAGGTGAGTAGTTAGAAATGAGTAAAAGTATCCCTTAGTCTCCTGGAAATGCCTGTGCTGGATAAAATCTTCCAACTACAGACTGACTGCAAGGGGAAATGTCAGTGTAAAAGTTCAGTTTTGAAAAAGTTTTAAGCAACTGCAAACAGGGTCTTAGGAAGGGAGGGATAGCCAAACTAATAATGACTGATACAGTCAGGTGCTTTGTAATGAAAAAAAATACCCCCCACATTAAAGTTAGGGGGCAGTGGGACTTTTGTGATGATAGAAGACTGCATTTTAGTTCCTGACAACTCTGCAAAGCTGGGAGTAGTGCCACAAGATGTTCTTTTAATTTCCAGTAATACCTTAAATTTCACTTACGGCATATGTGCATTCCAGGTATTTGTCACCTTCCCAAGCACATTTTTAACACAATTATTGCAAAATTTTAGCTTTCTCTATTCAGAGATGAGCCCAATTATGGAATGAATGTGATTAATGTATTTAATTTTTTACTGAGCAGGGTTTATTCCTAGTTTTCAGCCAGTGTGCTTCCACTGGCATGTTAATACTAGCATCTCTGGGGGATGTGGGCTGCCCTAACCTTCCTTACTGAGTTTCCACAATGCCATTGTTGTTGGAAGATGTCATATTAATGTTAATGAGGACAGAATGAACTGGCTGATTTCCCTCTATAAAGGAAACTTCATTTTAAAAGCATTTTTATCACTACTGGTTTGTTTTGGATTTTTTTTTCCCCTCTGAGTTTTGTGTCCATACTGAGGCACATATGTATGCTTTAACTGCTGCTCTCTGGGATAGTTTGAAAGAATAAGTAAGTGAAAGTATTTCCTATTGTTTCTTCCTTACAAGAAAACATGCTGAATTCTCTAGTAGCTCATTTTATGAGTTCCCCAGTGGAAAGGCTCACAGCTGATCAGCTCTGCTCTCAACAGCAGATGTTCTTTTTCTTGACTTCAGCAGTAAGCTATAATTTTGTTCTATGTCTGACGGATCAGTGTTCAAAATTTCAAAATGAGTTATTGGAGCAGCCTCCTGAGATTTTTGAATAAGCTAGAGCTGGAGTAAATCTTAAAGTCAAGTCATTAAAAAAAAATAAAATTAATGTGGGGTTGGATTTTAGAGATCAAAGGTTTGTTGTGTAATGGCTCTGCTTTGCTCCATTTTCAATTCCTGAAGAACCTTGAATGTGACAAGAGCAGTAGGAATTCTTACAGTCCATAAAGGAAGGCTGGAGATTAAAAGGTGTTGAATCTGGAGTTCATAATTATTAAGTTGCTGATCTTATGAAGGGCTAGAAAAGCTACTGGTTATGGTGAATAGAGGAGAGATAGAGGCATCAGTTAGGGAATAGCAAAGTAAAAAAACCCCAACATTTAGCATGAGAAAGGTGTCTGTGTTAATACCCTGGGTGCTGGACAGACTGCACCCTTAGGAAATGTGCAGGTGATACAGAACCAGGGCAGTGGCTGCTCCAGGGGATGGTGATGGTGCCATTCAGGGGGACAGCTGGAGAAGGGGGCCAGCAGGAACCGTACTAATTAATGGGGACACGAGAGGAGAAAGTCCTCCCACCCCTCAGGAGATACACAGGGGCTGGCTGGCTGGGGAACTGCCTGGCACAGAAGCACCTTGGGGTCCTGGTGGACACCAAACATGTCCTTATGGCAAAGAAAACCTCCAGCTTCATGCTGGACTGCACTGGGAGCTCCAGCAGGCTGAGGGAGGGGATCCTTTGGTGCAGCTCAGCACCAGGGAGACACATCTGGAGTGCTGGGCACAGCTGTGTGCTCTGCAGAACATGGCAGAAGTACTGCAGTGTGTCTAAAACAGGAGCACAGAAATGGTTAGGGGGCTGGATCATCTTCTGAGGAGAGGCTGAGAGAGCTGGGACTGCTCAGCCTTGAAAAGAGGAGGGTCTTGTGAATGTGTGTGAATACCTGGTGTGAGAGTGAAGGAGATGGAGCCAGACTCTTTTCAGGGGTGCCACTGGATAAGAACCAATGGGTACAAGCTAAAATACAGGAATTCCTGTTCAAAAATAGGCAGGAACTTGTTTAATCTAAGGGTGACCAAGCTCTGGTTATGTGGAAAGGTTATGGAGCCTTCATCCTTTGATTTCTCTCTTTGTTTTCCCCTTGCACCTTCTCCCACAAACACACAAAATTCATGAGGAGGCAAAAAAACTGTAGATGGAAAAGTGAAGCCAGGAAAAAAAATCTCTCCAAACAAAGCTGGGGCTATATTAAAAACCAGCTACCAAGGTAGTGATTTAAAACATGTAATCCCTTTTCAGACTACATGGATAGTGCTTTGGTAGAAATCCAGATAACCTTTCTGTTTCCAGTAACTTTGCTTCTGAAGCACAAGAGCTCACTTCTCCAAAAATGAGGAAAATGTTAATACTGTCTATTCTGGTATCTGAGAAAAAAATTAGATCTTTCTGTCATGTACAGTTTTGAAAGTTGATATGCTGGTCTCATATACATGCCCTTGGCTTCAGAGCAGCCCCCACATATTCAGCATTTTCAGTTTTCCAGGATAGGGGTACCTGATTCTCCAAAGTTAGGTGATGGATATGAGCAGAAATGTGGAATGGCAATAAGCTTTTGTGTCATATTATCATGGACGAATTTTTATAGGTATCTAAAAATAATAATTCTGTGCATATTGAGATTGTGTTTTAGGACTCCTGGAGGGCTTCATGTGCTTGCTTCTTTTAAATTAACAGTTGGAGTTGAGTGAACAATCTGCAAATAATTATTTTAGATTAAATTCTTCATTAAAATGCAGAATAGGAGGGGGGCTTAGCTGACAAGAGAAGCTGCAGTACTGCTTTCTATTCCTTACAACTCTGTGGGATGTGAAAGTGATGAACAGCTGAAGCCAATGATTAGAATCTTCAAGGATCAACGTTGCCTTTGAGACAGCTCTGTCTCAGAATGTGATTTTGCTGGGATTATGATGTGGCTGCCTTTACATCACAGAAACAGCCCTGGACAAAATCACCCTGTAGGTTTTGACTTGTGTCCATACAGATAGGAGTTGTTAAAATGCAGGATTGTACCTGTGGCTCCTGTGTGTAGCTGCCACCTCCTGTCTTACAAACAGACACCAGGTTTGGGTTTTGAGGTACTGTAAGGTAGTAATTGATGATGGAGGTTGCTTGGGGATGGTGGGGAGCAGCAAAAGGCACAGGGTGTCCTTCAGCAAAGGATACTGCACAGTGTGACAGAAGATCAGCAGGTCACTGGTGATGAGATCCCCCCAGCACGTTTGGGCTCATGCTGAGCACTGCATGTTTTCTCCTGAGGATTAAGTGGAGCATGGAAAAGGAGGAAAAGTAGAAGCTGAAATAGAAGTGCCTTGAGTGGTGTGAACATGTAAGGCACACTGATTTATCCTGCACCACTCACAGAGTAAATCCCTTAATGCCTTGAATGGGATCTCTCCCATTGCCTTTGGAGCTCCACAGACAGCACCTTTCTTTCAAGATTCTGATGCCCTTTCTCCAACCCCCTTCACCCCCCAACACTGAGTCCTAAAGTTGGGAAGAAGAGAGTGGAAAAGTTATGCAACTGGGCACTGGATTCCTGAGATGCTCAAGGTTCTATTTTTGTTGCTACAGGCATTTGAAAAAATGTACTTCCAATATTTTGTTTTGGAATTATTGCTGGAGTTCTGAAGTCCAGGAATTTTTAGCAAGTCCTCACCATAGGAGCAGAAAGAAACAAATCCAAGATATTTTAATATGGCACACATAGTTCTGCTGTTGCCAAAGGGAAGTGCTCCACTTAAATGTCAAGACAATGTTAGCAACAACTGACCCAAGAGAAATGAGCTGGGGATCCCAGTCCAATTTCTAATGGTTGAGTGTCTTTCACTGAAAATTCAACCTCAGTTTTTCATTGCTTAGGAGGTGTTTGTGGATGTGGAATCTGAACTTTGCTTGTTTCTTGAAGTCAGGCTTTTCAGAGTCCTTGTAGATGAACCTTTCTTGGTCAGCATGTCTTGTATGCTCTCAAGGAACTACTTGAGGTGGCAGCCACATAAAGGCATAGAACAATTTCTGGGTCAGCCTTTTCTCCTGGTGGTATTTCAAAGTGCACCTCCTATTTCTGTTTAATTAGAGATTGGTGTCTCTTGATATCAGCTGCCTTTACTAGAGAAATAATGAGACAGCACTATTTTAACTGATGTGATTCTTCCCATCATCTCATTTCATCTCCTCTGGCGGAAGGTTCTCTGTGTTTCTCTCACTTGCCTGATCACCCCTCCTACTATGAAGCCAATCTGTCCCATTCATACTCCCTGCCATGTTGCAGTAACATGTCAAAGGACTTTTTTGGCCATTGCCATGAAATTGGAATTTAACTTAGCCCTGCCTGTAAGTTTCTCATACTGCCATAAAATTTTCTATGTGTGTTGATTGTGGGTCTGATTTAGATGCAAGTTTTCAGCTCATTCGTATGATTGTTATTTTTCCAGATAATTCTTTGGGGTCCCCAGCTTGACTCCTAACTTCATTTCCGTTGTAATTCCTGCCTAGTCCTTTATGGATATTGCTGGGTTCTCTACCCAGGCTGGCAATCCAGACATGTTTTCAGCTGGCCAGAGTGCATATCAGCATTTAGTAACTGATCTTCACCTCCACATTTGATGATATTTCTTCTGCATTAGGGCCTGTGTCCCTTTTTGTTTTTCCTTAAGAAAAGTTGAAATGCCTCTTTATTTTCCAGTAATTAAAAGCCTAGTTAGTATATGGGAGAATACTGACAGGTAAGGATTAAGGGCTGTACCAGGGCAGGAAGTTTTCACTTCCCACCTTTGCCCTGGACACCAGGGAGGCAGCAGACTTCTCTAAGTGGGTCTGCTCTGCATTTTGGGCCTTCTGTTCCTTCTCCTATAACGGTAACATATCTTTTCTTCTTTGAAAAGAAGAATTTTGCTATTGAAGCAATTTTGGAAGCCTTGGATGAGCCATCACTCCTGTTGCACCTGCATCAATGCCTGCTCTGTGGTCATTCACTGATTGGTGAACCTGATCCTGACCAGGTGAAATGCAGAATCTTTGAATTTGGGCTGGTTCTTGTTGCTAGTCTCCAGGAGTACAACCTTTAGCTTCTGAACTGAATTTTTTCTGTTTCCAAAGACCAATGTAGTCTTGGAGAAACTCAAAAACTGATCCCTGCACACTGATATATCCTCCTGGTGAATTCCCCAGAATTTGTGTCACTAATTTCCTCAGTGGCAGCAGCAGCCAGACTAACATCTGGTGCAGGTTAGAGAAACACCAAAAGTATAGAAAAGCAGCCTGTGGATGGCAGTGGGGAAGAGGACAAGGGGACTGACACTGAGTCTGTCTCTTCTGTCTGGAGAGCTGTAGTGACAGAAGTGCATCTCATTCAGCTGCACAGAGGTGACATTCTGGAGGGTCTAATGACAGAAGGGTGCAGTCTGGACTGGCAGATGAACCTGTGGTGTGTTTGATGAACAAACAGCAAGGCAGAGGTTGAGCAAAATATATTTAGTGAGAAATTTGCATCGTGTATGGATGGTGAAAAACTATAGCATTCTTGGAAAGCTGCAAAGCAAGAATTCTTAAATTAGGCTCACAGTGCTCTCTATATATGTTCTATATAGAATATATATAATGATGATATGTACATATATAGATTCTAGCTAGCAAATAAAAATTGAGTATAAAAATGGCAAAACTGAAAAAGAGGCATTGTGCTTACTATATTTGTGCTTTCTGATTTAACTTAGGAGAAAAATGGAGGAGGAAGAATTCCAGTTTTAGAGAACAAGAGCTGAGTTTCCATAACCTTTTCCCCTCCTGAAGTTGTACTTAATTCAGCTATTTGGAAAAGTAGTTGAGGAAAAAGACAGGAGGAATATTCCATCTTGCACAAACACAGACAGAAAACAGAAGCCTCCTCCAGGCAAATAGTCTCAGGAGATGGAGTAAATTGCCAGTCATCCATCTCTCTTTCCTGGATTACCTGATGTATTGGAACAGTTAGAGAGGAATCTACTGCTTAAGTGCAATCAATAATTTGCTTTTATTGCTTTATTTTTCTTATTGCAACTTTGAGGTCATGGTTGTAGTCAGGAGCTTACCCTGGCACTTTGCAGAGATGTGCTTTCTTCTCAAAATCTAGTGTTTAAAGGGAGGGCAAGGAACACTTTTAAATGTCAGCTGAATGGCAGAAATGATGACTGAACTCCAATAATTGTAATGCCTTTTCACCCAAACAAGATTATGAACCTGCATTAAGAAGTGTTTCCCACCAAACTGTGTTTGCTGATGTGGGAGCTGGTGCTGGGCACACACTCCTGCTTTTGGCATTTCTGGCAGAGGCTCAGCTCAGAGTGGCAGCATTTGAGGCTTCTGATGTGGAAAGACTTAACCTTGTGACAGCCTTAAGTATTAGCAAAGAGATGGGATCTCACATCCTTTCTCAGGTGCAAAGGTTATCACATACTGGGGGACAAATCTAGAGTTGTGTGCAGCTTTTTTTTTCTGTTCTTCTCTCAAGATGGAATTTCTTTAGATTTGCATTTTTTTTCTGAGTAATGTTTTAATAATATATTTTTCATAGGTATATGGACAGACTGTATGGGGAGGTAGGAGGGAGGTGGGTGTCTGCTGCATTTAAAAAGCTGTCTTATATAATGCAAAAAAAATTAAAGCATGAGGAAATGTATCATGTCTTTGTTACAAAAAATTTATCTGCTGTTACTTGGATCTGATGTATCAGGAAAATGTCCTCTGGAGAACAAATTAAGGGTTTTGTGCTTCTGCTGGGCTGTTTTGTTCCAAAACTGGCCTTGGAGAAAGCAGAAGCAGAATCATTGCAGGGCCTGAATTTTCAGCTTTGGAAATTACTTCCTGAGCATGAAACATGTCTGCACTGTTGGATTTTGAAACCAGTTCTTATTTTTTGCTGTCTCCCCAATAATCAGGGAGATTTCTCCCTAACAGTCTTGGGGAGAAGTGCATGCAGGTCTGCACCTCCAGCTCTCCTGGCTCTTCAGCAATCTGCAGGACTTCTATCCAAGTTTGAGAAGTTTTCAGAGGAGTAATGATTTCTTGGACTTCTTACTTTAAGTGATTCATTTTCTTTGGATTGAATAATTTTATTATCTTTTAACAGGAAAGGCAGAAAGTTAAATCCTAGGAGAGACCAACTGCTCCCTTTTGGGGCACAAAGTAGGATGATGAAGGAGATCAGCTAGGCAGTGCTCCTCATGTAAATGCCATCATTTAGGTTCCCATGGCTTGCAATTACAGTTTAAATGGGTTGCTCTACAGGCAAAAATCTAATTAAACCTAATTAGTCAGTAATTTATGCTTCACATCCTGTATACACCCCAGTTCCCTAATCCCTGTCACCACTGGAAATCCATGGAGTGCTGGACAGCAGAGGAGGTGACCACTGACCTCATATTGAAGCCATTCCCTCTCTGCTTCTGAGGCCATACCAAGCATCACCCCTCATGAAAACTGATGGTCATCTAAAGAAGTTTGGCCTCAGTTTAAACAGTTTTGGCTTTTATGTTGCTGTCAGCCTTGGCTGAGAGTGGCCAAGAAGCTTCAGCTGTTTTCAAAGGTATCTGAGGGGGTGATGGCAAGAGGGGTACCACATGATTGACTTTATTTTGCTAAAATGCTGCCAATACATAATCAGAGAAGGTGATATGCCAGATATTTTGTATTTATTACTCTATTACAAGTAACTGGTATTTCCAGCCAAGAATACCTAGTTGACACATGAGCCTATTTGTGTAATTTTTTTAGCTGCTGTGATGGTAGTTTAACATATGTGGGAGCATACAGTACTTCCAAGGGTGCTCATTAATTGTGGATTAGCACATATTTGTAGTTATTGTCTTAATTAGTTCCTTGGTTGAATGTAAAATGAATAACGAACGTGGTAGCATTCATGTAAAATGCATGAATTAAAGAGTAGGATCTTTGGGAAGAAGTTTGGCACTTCCCAGCAGGAGGACAACTAAAAGAATAAATTTCTTTTCTTTGATACAGACACATCATTACTTGCTGCTACAGTAGGCACAAATTTCCTTTGACATTCCCACTGAAATTAGATCACCTTCCATCCCTCTGTTTTCTGATAAAATTTGTAAAATTATATTACATTAAAAAGAACAAAAGGAACATGTGATCACAGCAAAGAGGCAAAACAGATTTTAAAGCAGATAATATCATTTGTGCTGCTTAAATGCTGCTGGACTCCATAGGAGCCCATTATTGGATACAGTCTAAGTATTCTTATCTAAATTATTTTATTAGAAAGAGGAGCAAAATATTTTTTAACTGCATTCAAAGACAAGTTGTGGTCTGATGGAGGTTCTGAATTCTTAGACATACCCTGTTGTTGTGGGGTGTGCTGGTTTTTGGGGGAGGTAGCAGGGGGCATTGGAAAGGTTTCCTGAATAGAATAGGTGCAGTATAGAAGAATCAATTTCTTTGCCTCAGTTTTAACCTCTTCCACTTCTGATTTGCTTAGCCTACAAATGACTGTGACTAGTCACTACTTGTGTTTTGGAGGTTATGGGGGTTTAGAGTTATTTTTTTATTAAAGAACTCCAAATAGTGTAAAATTTTACAGTGAATGCAACTAAAGAATGTAGGCAGAGGGTGCAAAACAAATGCTTTTGAACTGAGCTGGCACACTCTTAATTTTAAGATTAAACGTTTCTTCTAGTGTGGCGCTGTTGTTTCCTTCCTGACTTACCAAACTCAACGTGTTTGGGGAGGTATTGATTTTGGCAGTACCCTTGTGCAGACACAAGTGAGTTGCCTTTGGTATTGGGAGCAGTTCAGCCTGAACTAGACATCCTCAGTAACATCTCCAGTTTCTCAGCTCACCTGGCTTGTCTGCTTCCAGCAATGAAGAGCTCTTCCCTGCTTAGCTTTGGTGTCTCTGTACTTCACTACATCACTCTATAAGCATCACTGTTAAGCCGTTCAGCATCTGGTTTATGTCAAGTGTCAGTGGACTTGATGATCTCTATCTGCTCAGCTATTTACTTGCCTGTTGTGTTTTCATTTTTCCCCTTTTACATATGAAACACTTGGAAAAGGATTAGCAACACTCACGTGAGGAATACATAGATGGTGGATGTAGTTCATAGAACATAGACCAAATTCTGTCTCAAAAGTAAACAAAGGACCCGTCCCAACACAGCTGTGAGGAAACTGCACATCTCTAAACACCCTGTGCAGAAAGGGCAGGGGGCAGATTGCTTCCCTGCTCTGCTGTGGTGTCAGCTGCTGCCTGAGCACCCCCTAAACACCCAGCTCAGCTCACACACAGATTCTAACAAAAAGGAGTGATGCTTCCTTCCAAAGTGCTCCTGGCCCAGCTCTGCCTTCTCCTCTGCTCTCCCTTGCATGCATACAAAAAGCCTTCTGAAGGAGTGAGCCAGATTTAATCCTACCCATAAACTCTCCCCAGCACTGCCCCCATAGCCAGCTGCAGGGTGTTCATCAGGGATGAAGCTGTGGGAGCAGAAAGAAAGCTGCCTTTCATTTACCAGGCTCAGATGACGTAGCAAGATGTCAGGAAAATCATTCAAAATCTGCTAACTGACCAGAGCTGCTGAGTTTTTAGTAAAGTAGGAATGGTATGATGTTGTTCTGGCACTGCTCCTTTTCCCCTGGTAGATGTGCTGTAACTCTTTTTGGAAAGTGTCTGTGTTTTGCATGTCAATGTGCTAATCAAGTTTTAGGTAAATGGAGACACAAAAGACTTAGTCATTGCTTCAGTACCTGTCTCCAAAAGCTCAGTTCCAGCTGCATGAACAAACACTCCACTTGTACATAAATCCCCTTTCTGTACCAGAATTTGTGAAGCTCAAAATAATTTTCCCTGGGATAGTTGTTTGGATTCTTTTTCCCCTGTATTATTTCCGAGGGGGAGAAGTGCCAAGAGTTTGTGTGCCTGGATGTGTATGAGTCAGTGCCTGAATGCATGTTTTATTCATCCCTTCATTCTCGGTCTGGGGATACTGTGGCACCCTCAGGCATGACCCAGGTGAATCTGTGCCACTGTCCAAGTGCTCTGGTGCTTCTTACCAAACCTTTTGTCCAGTCTGACTGCACTTCTTTTTGAAGCTGCTGCGTAGCTTGGTTTTTCAAACATTTAAGCTTTTTGCTGACCTTCCTAGAAACAAAAAAACTAAAAATAAAACCAAATCCCTCTCCCATCTCTCCCACTGAATGAGAAAGGAACCAAGACTGAGAAGGAGCTAATGCTGAGAGGGAGGGGACGCACTGCTTTGCACAGGAAACTGTACTGAAAGGGAAGAGCAAAATTTGAAAAAAAAAAGATGGTATCTCCCTGTCTCTTCTTTCTGCCAGTTCAGGATTGATCTGTGTGGGCTCTCCTGTGTCACTCTGCAGTCAGGCAGCAGTGGAAGTGAGTGCTGCTGCTGTCAGATGTCTTCCACCCCCTTCTTATTCTCTTACATTGAATTTAAATATTTTGAAAGTTAATACACTTAAATTCACACACACAGATTTTTAACAAGAAACCCAGGTTTGTGGGTTTCAGTGTAAACCATTAGAATGCCAAGTAACTGAGGTTAAATTTTAGAATGGTTGTTTATGCCAACAATTTATAAGAGTGGAGGAAATAAACCTTTCTGAGCAGCTTTCCTAACAGAAAGTGTGACTTAAGCCAACAGAAATGTGCAAATACATAGCTTAGTGCCAAACCTGCCTGACATGAATTGAATTTATTATACACCAGGCAGAAAGAAATTCAAACACTCACTTCAGGCCGCATTCTGTGCTGTGATTTGAGTAGGGGGTGTTGTGTGCAATCTGTGTGAGATAAACTGCTTGGGAAATTAAACTTTGGAAGAACCCCCCCCACCTGTGGCATTTTTTGCTGTCAGGCTCGTGTGATTGCCTGCCTTTGGGTGAACTTTGTGAACCCTGACATTGCAACTCTGCTCAGTGTCACAGCTACAGTACGTCAGGCTCATAACAAAATAAACCTCCCACCGGAAACAGCTTCACTTTGAAGTTCACAAGCTTGCTCTAGTCTTGGTTTTAAAAGAGCAGTATCATATATCAAATGCACTGAAAAGTTATTTCAAGCTACTTTCCTATGATAGAGCACTATGGTTTGGCCACTGCTGTAAGTGCAGATGTATTCATTGCATTCCAGGCTTTGCCAGCACTTTATTTTATTTATGGCTTGCTCCATTCTGCTTTATTTTTAATAAGTGTTGGTAAAATCTGTCACATTGTCCCATGCTAAAGACTTCAACACAGTGGTAAATTAAATTTAAAACTTTTCACAATGATATATGTGTTAGATTGGATGGCACAGGGTGAGGAATTTTAGAAAGAATTTGAGATGGGACTTCTGAATTTATTTTGATGATACAGTTTATTTTCCTTATCTTTTGCATAAGCAAGAAGGGTGAGTTTGGCTCACATTGTTAATAGTATAGTTTAAAAGGTTCTAAAACCCTTAGTTATGACTTTTTAAAGATTTATTAATTAATAAAACATTGCCAACAAGGATATTTATGTTTTTGACTTAATCGTTAAATATTTTGTCTTATAGACTTATACTACAGTGTAAGATTTCTTGATTAATCATGTTATGACACACAAACCTACAGTACTACATTCTAAACTCCTAGTTTACCTCTATAACTACTTTTATATCTTAAACTCTAAAACTCTAAACTTTCTCCTACTTAACTGCTTTGAACTATAAATCCACTTCTAGTACTTAAGTTTAGAAGCCTTTTCCAAAGTCTCAAATCAAATCCTGTGTTTAATTCTAAGCTTTAGCGTACAGGCCCAAAGTTCTGAGAATTCCTCACATTTCAGATTCCAGCAGCACAGCAGAGAACTCAGGGGTTAGCAAAAAGGCAGGTTCACAAATGTGAATTAGCTGCCATTTGTCAGAAATAATTTTCTCCTGATGAAATCAGAAAGTAAAAGCAGTAAATGGCAAAGCTCAGCGGCCAGTCCAGCATTTCTCTGCATCAGCTGGCACTGGATGCACTGACAGGGCTCCACTTGCAAGGGCCCCATTTGGTAAGGTGCTTGACTGTAGGCACAGTTTGTAGTCTGCACGTGGCTTCTTGTGGTTCCCCATTTCCCTTAAAATCCTTTCTGTCTTCTTGTGGTGATAGTGAAAACATGGCTAAATTGCATTCTCTCAAAATAATTATAATTGTACACATCTCTGCTTAGGTTGTGGAGGCTGCTGTAAAGGTAGTAAAGGGCCCTAGTGTGGGAAACAAATTTGGTCATGCCATTATTAAGTAACAGTACTGAAGTAAACACCTGCTTAACTTGCTTGATAGGAACCTATGTTTCTAATTTTTTTCTTTTTTTTTTTAAGAGGTAAGATGTCTCGGAGATCCACAAGGATCTTTGCAAGGCTGTAATGTAATCAATGACTTGTAATTTCTCACCACTGCTGATCCTAGCACAGAGATTTTATCTGGAATCTTTATAATTTCTGTTCTCCCCAGGACATTACCACTTTTGCACTTTCAGCCTAGTGGAAATATTTAATTCTGTTGTTCTATAATGGGCTATAAAGATGTGAGCATAGCACCTGCATTGTAAACCTTTGGTTGAGCTTCTGACTGTGATTTATGCTGCTGTGGTAAAATCTGTGGAAGTGCCCCCAGGTGAGGATACTCAGCCCTCAGAGGAGGGCAGTGAGAGCTCCACTGGACCCTTTCAGACCCTTGGTGAGCAATCTGCTCTCAGCTCCACCACTGGGATGGAGGCACCTTGTAGGATCTGTACTCCTCAGTGCATGGAACTGTGTGGCATTCACATTCTCTGAAAAAATCCCTTTGCCCAGGATTCTTCTCCTGGGAAGCTGAGAAGCCTCAGAGAAAAAGAGAACAGTTCTTATCTCATTTGTTTCTCCTGTGTTGTACTCACGTAAGGAATGTGTTTGGAGATTGTTTACCCACAGGTGATTGTTCCATTGGATTCTGCTGTGAGTTGTTTTCACTCTTTGGCCAGTCAGGGCCAAGCTGTGTCAGGACTCTGGGAGAGTCAGGAGTTTTCATTATTATCTTTTTAGCATTTAATAATTATCCTCTTTAGTATAGTATTGTATTCTTTAATATAATACAGTATTATAAAGTAATAAATTAGCCTTCTAAGAACATGGAGTTAAATTCATCATTCATGCCTCTGTCAGGACATTTCCCTGCAAATACAATAGGGCTGGGATTTACTTATTCTGCCTTCCCTGGCTGGCTCTGCAGTGGCTGCCAGGATTGTGTCAAGGGCACATTCTTTCCACTGCCAGAGGTGTTTACTGCACTATCAGCTGTGAGTGGGGAAACAGCCCTCAGCAAGGGGCTGGCACACAAACAGGGACAGGGGAATCATCTCCAGTGGCCTGACCACATACATGGCCCTGGGTTTATTTCTGTTCCTCGGGGTCTGGATTGAATAAACACCTGTGTTGAGACTCAGGTGTTTATTATTTCTTATCAGTAAAACAGTCTCACTACTGTGAGTTCTGCAGCTTTTCATTAGAAGGCACAGAATGGCCAACAATCTCTTGGTACAAGGTCTTTTACGACTAAACTACCCAATTAAGAGCTGACACCTAGATTATTTTCCCTTTTAACCCAATAACTGATCCCACAGAGCTGCAATGTGGACTTTTCTGCCCAATCACAAAATGCCACCCAAACCCATGGAGAAGGAGGAAGAAGCAGCACGAAGAAGAAACCCAGGACAATGCCCTGTGCCCTCCATCTTGCTTCCATCCTCTACATACTAAAAATCCCAAAACCTCAATTTCTCACCCAGTGACACACCTGCACTGCTCTCTCTATTTCACACTTTTGTGGGTTCCAGTCTGTCTTGAAGTCCAGGAAACTTTCTCCATGAATGAGGGTCAGAGTCAGTGCTGCCCTGGGGGTCAGGGCGCCCCAGAGCAGACAGAGGAATTTTCCCAGTGCCCTGGGTTTCCACAGGTTTATATTAATTTCTTTGATTGACAACTCAATATTGAATTCAGGAGCCTGAAATATTTTTACAAGCCTTTCAGCTCAGCTTGCCTTCAGTTTAGAGAAGTCCTTCAGTGCAGGCTGCTGTGCTGGTTTAGCTTTCTCAGCTCTAGTCTCCAAACTGAAATATGGAAGGATCTCCAAAAGAAAAGAGGGCAATGAAGGGGAAAGGGGCTTCCCTGAGCGTTGACTTCAAGTGGGAACTCCACGAGTAGTTGGAACAGCAGAGGAATTGGCCCAAAGAAATTTTCAGAGGTACCTAGCAGGGAAAGAGACAGCACTGATTAGAGAGAGAGATGACTGGCTTGGAGAGCAGAACAAAGCAACTGGAAAACAGGAAATAGCATTAAGAAATGCTCCCCGTGCAAGAACAAACAAATATTTGTACAGGAGAATCTGCAAGTGGCACTGCTTTCCTCCCACACTGGGTACAGTTGCCAAAGTGGTGGGCTCCCTCTGAGTAAGGCACATTTAATGTATGCACAGTGGATGGCAGTGTGTGAATAGCCCCCACAAACCTTGAAAATTAGATAAATTTGGCAATTCTGAATTTTTTGCGATCTGTCTGGACATAATGTGCACGAGAAGCTGAGAGTTCATTGGAGCGGAGCTGGTAAGACTTTCTGGGAATGTCTCTACAGCCATTTCTTTTCTTAGCTGAGGAGCTCCAGGCTCTGCATCAGCTTCAGGAAGTAAAACACACACTTGTCATACAGACACAGGGCGGACAACTTTCTTTGAGTGGGTGATTGAATGGATGGAGAGGCATCTTGCTGATTCTGGCAATAACACAGTCCTCAGGGGCTGTATTTGCCATGAGTTCATTGAAATATTACCCTGGGACCAGTGAAAGAAGGCCTGAAATTTTCTTATTTATTGCTGAACTTTATAAGCTTTACTGGAGAGTCTTCTAAACAGAGTCACTGGGTGGGACTCAGTTGTGAACTCTGAAAATTGTTTATAGTTGAAACAGACATGATGTGATGCAGACCTGAGAGATAGGAGGAGAATCCAGAAAATCTCTCTTGCCTGTCATGTGTGTAGCTTTAAGTTTACTCTCCTACATTTTCAAGTGGTGGCTTAATACCTATAAAATTATGGAAGGATGGTTTTGTTGTTTATGCATTTTATGGAGTCAATAAATAAACCTTAAGCAGAAGTGATTAAACCTGAAATGGCAGCAGGGAATTGCTGTATCTCTTCTCCATCCTCTGATTCATTCCTAAGTCAGGATTTACGACTAACTCAATTAAATACACACTTTCTGCATAATTGCCCATGTGCTAGCAGAAAGTAGTCACTTGTCAGGGATTTTGTTCATTTCTGGGTTGGCTGCCTGAGAACATAAGGAACTGGGAAGAAACTGTGGAATTACCCATAAATTTTCTTAATTGAATTGAGCATAAGCTTTCAAGCTTAAGATGAGAGCAAGGAAAACTTTCCAGTTTCCAGGCAGAGCTGTCTCCTTGCAGTTATTTACACAGTGCTGCTTTGACTTGCTGTTAAAAAATTACACTGGGGCAGAGATTAGGAATTCAAAGAGCAGTTTTGTAAGGAAAATCCCTCAATTTCATTCAGTAAGAGGAGATGTGTTAAAGAAGGGGAAGGAGGGGGGCAATGAGCAGGGCAGAGAAAAAGGGCTATTACTTCAGGCAGGTTTGAGTATTCAGTCAGGAAAACCTTGAAGTAGAGCCTTTAGAATGTATTTTTTACAGTATTTTGGTGAGACAAGTGAGAGCATGTGGCCCTAGAGGTCAGCCTCCTCCTTCTCTCCTCATCATCACCCATCCTGTGTGGTTCTCATTTTTTTGAGGAATAATGTTGAGGGGATTGTGTTTCTGTCACAAAGCTACTGTAAAATTTCTAATCCCTTGTTAAAAGCGACTCCTGAGCTCCTTTTTTTCAGGATTTAAATGTGCTTCATGGAGGACATGTCCATCCTTTTGAAGTTTGTGTTAAAGCAGTGTTCTGCTGCCCTTTCCTGCGTTTGGATGTGAGTTGTTAACTGAAATAACTGAAGAGATCTCTGATAACAGGAAAATGTACTTTAATACAAAAAGATACCTGATTTCTTTGCGTGCACGCGTGTTCATAGTATTATAATAGCTCATCACAGATAAGGTAACTTATATTACTGACTTAAAATATTGGCATTTTTCATTAAAATGAAGCAAATTTTCTGTTCCAAATGGCATATAATACTTAGGGGTAATATTACACCTTCTATTAAATATAATTTAAAATTAGTACCTGCAGCTTATAATATTATCCCCCACAGGATCTGTACATCGGTCCTAGTGTGACTTTACAATGTTTAATTGTATTTTTATTTGTTGGTTTAGTCTGAAAATAAGTTTTAAGACTAATTTTAAGTATAAAGAAAGGAAAAGAAGTGTAGAATTTGTTGCACATCTTTTTTTTGCACATCTCTTGTCTTTTCTCTCTTGCCACCGTGAAATGTTGGTGTGAGGTTTTATTTAAACTAGCACAGAATTTCTTTCAGTGGGTTCCAGATCAGTGTGCAAGAAGTGTAGCCAAAGGAGCCAGATGAGTGGTGCATCTTCCCCAGCCTGCAGTGCTGGAAGTTTTGTGTGTTTCCCTGTAGTGTGTGCTGAGAAATCCATTCCTCACATTCAAACTTCAGCACCTGACAGTGGCCCGGCAGAGTGGGAGAGGAGGATGCGGTGCTGCTTGTGTGGTGCTTGGCAGCATCTGTGATCTGAGCCCTGCCTGCCAGGGCTGCTCAGCAGGGTAAAACACAGGCAAGGGGTGAATTTTGCTGCAGTGCTGCTGCAGAATTCCTGGCTCTGGGCTGAGGTTTGCAGTAGCACCAGCCTGAAGCACACACACCGTGGACCTCTGCATTCCTCCCCCTCCCGCCCAAGGCTTTTGCTTTTTTGGGGGAGGTGGTGGTTGTTTTTCTGTGCCTGCTGACGTCAACAAAATTGCCAGATGGCATTTCAATGCTTTGCAAAGAGACAGGAGCCTTTTATTACCGGGGTCACGTGGATCCCATTCATTTGCATTCCCAGAAGTGGGCTAAAGCTTTTGCTCACACTGTAGGCAAAGAGTGCTCTGCACCTTCCAGGACCCAGAGGGCCTTCTGTGGGATGTTGCTGCCTTGGGAATCCTTTAAGGGATGCAGAGATGAAGGCTTCACTTCATGTTCATTTGGCTGATGTGGAAATTCTGAAAGTCTCTAGGCAGTTGTGCTGTGCAGAGGTTTTGTGGGTTTCTTTTTGAATGACAAAGGAATACTTCTGTGAATTTAGGGTAATAAACAGACTGAGGGTTTAGCTCTAAGAGGGTTACTTAGTCTCTCAGGCCCAGGTGACTCAGTAGCTTGTGAAACAAACGTGCAAGTCTAACAATGTCATAAATATCAGCAGAGAAGAGGAGCTGTCAGGGTTTAGGTTTTGAAGTTTTCAGGCTCCATCACTAGAGCTGGGCTGTGACATGATGGATGCATTGAAATGGAAGAGAGTCCCTTTATACCCCTGAACAGATGACTGGGAGCTCACTACCAGATGCACAAGATTAAACCAATTTACTTTGCTGTGCTTGAGCCATCTCCACAGCAGCTGGGCAGGGGACATGGCAGAGTTGGAAGGCCAGAACAATCTCTCACTGATGCTGTGACTCCAGTACCAGCCCTTGTCTGGCAGCTAACCCAGGAGAGAGGGAGATTATGACGGGATTTTCAGTGGACCTTGGAGAAGTGAACCTGGAGGAACCTGCAAGGCTCACAGGGGAACATGGGAATGTTGGAGAAGGGAAAGCTACACTTGATTTTGGGTAGCATGAAGATTTCTGCTTCTTGCAGATCAGTTGATCTTTGCAGTAGTTTCTCAGGTTAAAAGGTGCTCCCATCTTTCCTTTCTGAGAAGGAAAGATGGGAGCATCTTTTATTTTTCCTTGAAGCAAGCACAAACTACCTTTGTTGGAGCACATGGACTCTGTGGTGATGCAGAAAGGAGGCTAAATAATCTGGTTTTGCCATCTACCTCACAATTTCAAACTGAAACTCCCCTAAACCTGTCTGAGATTACCATAGGCTCCAGAATGAGCAATAATCTGAGCTCACAAACCAGGTTTTAATAAATTTCTCTTTTATTTTCTGAAAGTTTTAGCTTTCAGATGTGCCCCCGTGGTGCATCCCTGCTCAGAGTACACTGCAGTGACAAAGATGTGTGCAAGTTCCCCAGGGCCACATATCTGAAAAAAAAAAAACTAAAAATGGGACAACATAACCCTATGATCTTTCCAAGTGTGAATATTTTATTCCTTAACAAAGTGCTGTTGAAAGGCACTTTGAAATGCAGTATCACCAACTCCCCTTTCCTGCTTGATAAGCCATGTGTGAATATTGCTTACCCTTGTCTTACCAAATTCCCAGCTGTATGACATGCACTAAGGTCTGGTGATTTATCATGGTATTTGTGTATGTTAAGCATTGCTGTAATTCACATGCTGTTAAGTGGTCACAGAAGAACACACAAATAAATATAGTGAATTATTGGACTCTTCAAGTTTGGTGCCATTATATTCTTGACTAGGAAGTGGAGAAATAATTTTAAACTGGCTCAGAGCAGACTGGGTGATGTTGCAGAGTCCGAAGAGTAATAACCAACTTGACCCTGCTTTCATAACTCCATTCTTCAACTGGGGGAAGAAAATGCAGAGTTTCTTTAGGGCTGGCATCTCAGGGAAAGTTATTGCTCATGCTGTGCTCCCATACCTAATTTAATTTCACCGGGGAGCAGCGAGCACGTCGTGATTCACAGATCATGGAGCAGGAAACAGCCTGTCAACTTCTAGGGAGCTGCAAGGGGGGAGAGCTGCTCAGAGAAAAACAAAAAATCTGTTTTGGGAGGGAATTCAGCTCATGAGCACAGCAGGCAGACTTCAGTTCTGCTGTGACTCCTGGTGAAGTCAGAGGAGTCACTCTGCAAGATTAATTTGCCCCTCTGTTTTTCAATTTGTAAGGTCTTGAGTGCAGAGGAGTCCTGTGGTGGATTAAACACAAAGCAAACGAGCAAAAAAAAAATATCACTCTTCTCATCAAGAATCAGAGGCTTTTGAGACTTCAGTTTGAACATGTCCCTTCCATCCCAAATGAGCTGTGTTCCACAGCCTGACATCAGCTTGTACCCAGCTGAGGACATGCAAATGTGAATACTTTGCATCTTTTTGCAATTCACATCAAAAAGAAAGAAAGCTGTTTACACTAAGATGCACGTATTGCTTTTTGTGTGTATGTGTGTTGATGTTTCTTTATTAGCATCTTAATCTGCTTTCATTTTCTATCTTCCATTATTATTTCTATGTGGATAACTCTCAACAGCTCTTTTTTGGGGGAAAAAAAGTGCAGTAAACTTCAACCAAATTAGAAAAATTAGAATTTTTTCTAATTAGATTAGAAAATACTTCCATGCTGAAACATTTCACAGTTCCAGGTAGAGTTTAGCATCTGCAGCAGCTCTGATAACAGACAGAAACAGAACATGGGGAGAAGGGAGAGGCATGTATATGTTAACCTTATGTGTTGGACTTATTTCTCTGAAAGGAATTCTGCTTTCTTAATACAAGCACTGCATGTATTGCTGGGGAGTTTTGTGTTCCTAGAGAAACTTCTGCAATCCTTCTGCTATGGAATATTTTAGTATGAGAGTCGGTTCAAAATGCTATGAGGCTCCCTCCACCTCCCCCAGATGCAGCAATTTCTTTGTTGTTTGTACAAGATCTGAAAGATTTTTGGAAAGAATGTGAGCAGTGAGAGATTACTGAGCTAATATATAAAAAACCATGGATTAAGATCTTTTTCCTCCCAAATCGATGATGGCATTTCACAGGCACAGCAGAGCTACAGTCCTGATTTGAAGGAGGAGTAGTGCCATCTGGTGATCCACGGGAAAGGCTTTTCTGCACCTAAAGCGGCAGGATCATAAAGGATGATCCCTGTGTAAAGAGTTCTGCTCAGCTGTAGCATGGCTTTTACCTCACACCTTCTCCTGAGGCACTGACTCACCTGGAGTGGTCCCCTGGCACAAGGTGTGTGCTCATTTTTGGAAGTATTTGTGCTCCAGCCTGGCACAGCTGTTCAGACTAGGTCTGAATGTCATGTTCTCACTGCCATCCCCTTCTCCTGGTCTGATTTTCACAGTGCAGCTGGATGTGCTCACATCTGTGCTGCCTGACCCTGTCTCCTGCCCTTCCACCTTTCACCATGCTTCTGACCCTGTGAGAGCCTGGTGGGCAGGCAGAGACCCTCAGAGAGAGGAGGGACAGTTTGGGCTCCCTTGGTCCATCCCCTGGGAGCTCCCAGTCTGCCTGGCTTGGCTCCTAGGCAAGGCTGAGGCTGGGTTCCAGCCCAGAGCTGCTCCCTGATCTCCTGCCTCATTATGTCCTGTCAGTAATGAGAGGCTGGCGTGCAGATCACAGAATCACAGAACCATGAGGTTGGAGGAGACCTCTAAGATCATCGAGTCCAACCTATGCCCTAACACCTCAGCTAGACTGTAGCGCCAAGTGCCATGGCCAGTCTTTTTTTAAACACATCCAGAGATGGTGATTCTAGCACCTCCCTGGGAAGAGCATTCCAGTACTTTATTATTCTTTCAGTGAAAAATTTTTTCCCTAATATCCAACCTATACCTTCCCTGACGTAGCTGGAAACTGTGTCCTCTGATTCTGCCAGAGACCAACCCCACCTGTCTGCAGCCTCCCTTCAGGAAGGTGCAGAGAGCAATAAGGTCACCTCTGAGCCTCCTCTTCTCCAGGCCAAACAGCCCCAGCTCCTTCAAATGTTCCTCACAGGATTTGTGTTCCCAGTCCCTCATTGCATCTTCTGGATGCACTCGAGCATCTCAACATCCTTCCCAAACTGAGGGGCCAGAAATGGACGCAGCACTGAGGTGTGCCCTCGCCAGTGCCGGTGCAGGGGCAGAATGACCTCCCTGCTCCTGCTGGCCAGTCCATTCCTAATCCTCACCAGGGCTGCTGCTGCCTGGGGGGAAGCTGAGTTCAGCTGCTGCTCGGGAGCCATGTGGGCTTTTCCCTGGCTGGCAGCTTGGTGCATGGGGAAATGATTGTCTTCAGTCAAAGGTGGGTTCATTAATTGCTTATACAGAGCTAATGGACCTCCTTTTACAAGCAGAAATAGTTACTGTGTGTGCTTAGAAGCCTGCCCATGGACAGGTTCTTTTTTTAAAAAAATATTTTGTGCACGTGGTGGAATGTCCTTTGGATGGTTTCCATTTAGGCTGGTCACATCAGCAAGCCCTTAAAGCAGACCCTGTATTTTATGTAGGGTCAGAACATGGTTTTGTCTTGTTTGACTGGTTTCAAAGTATACCCAAACCCACACAAAGCGAGTTTCAGAGTTGAGTGTGAAGTCCTATTTGTAACATGTCTGGTTGTTTGTAGCTGGCACGGGCCTACACAAAACATTAAACAGTCTTTAGAGACAGGTTTTGATCTGCATTTTTTTCTCAATTTAAAAAAAAAGACCAACTAAATGTTAATTCATTTATTTCCAATCAATTCCCCTTCCCTTATTTAAACTGAGGTATTAACATGTGTGTGAGGTATATTACTGTGGCTCTGTATAGAATTAAATAATTATATAGTTAGTAATTATTATAGGCATGTTTATATCATGCCAGAAAAGTGCCATCCTAATGGAAGGCATCTTTCCTAAAAGGCAGAAGAAGTGGGTACTCATCATGTTGCCTTCTTGTGCCACCTTGATTTTATTGATTGGAAACCAACAATGTTTCTTTGATCTGTCAGTGCATAAAAGGGCAAGTGCATAAAAGGATTGTCCATAATTAATTTGGTTGGGTATTTCATTTTGCTGTAGCATCATACAGAATGCTTCAGCTTTACTCTCCACAGCAGTTGTAGCTTGCATTAAAAGAGAAAATGGATACAAATAAATTTTTACTTAGATTAAGGTTAGTCTTCAGATTCTTGGAAAAATGCCAACCTGTTGCACAGTGAGCATTATTGATATGCATTTTCTGCTCTGTGTTAGCTAGGAATGACAGTAATTAAAAGAAAAAATCATTTAAATGAAGTGATTCTTCTTTCTAGAGAAGCTTGTTTCCTAATGTTGTTGCCAAAATCTCTCAAATGCAGTAGGAGAAGAAGGAGGGTGTACTGAGAGAATTGATCAGCAATTTATGTCTTTGGTTCTTTTGCTTTAATGGGATAAATGGGATATCTGGGGCCACTGGTAAGACTCAGATGGAAGCAGTCAGGAAGATCCTGGAGCATTAGGAAGACACAATCCATATGCTTCATCAGCTGATCAGCCAGAGCACCGTATGGCAAACAGTCCAGCATGTGGTCTGCTCCAATTTGTTAACAAATATGTTACACAGAGCATTGTGATGGGAGCTGCACGTGACTGCTCACCAAGGTCAGGCCTGTGAAGTCAAGTGTTTTCTTGTGATTAAACTGGTCTTTTATCTGTGTTGCTCTGAGCTTAACCCCTCAAAGTTAAACTGATTTTTGGGAGGATCTTTTGCTTCAATACTCTGCCTTAGATTACCAGTGTTAACAAACCTGAATATTGAAAATATTTTGGAGTCTAATCCATTATGGATGCCACTTAATTCAACTGTGAGCCTCTGACAACAAAGGACACACTAAGCTTCTGCAGAAGTCTAATAAATAAAACAATGCAAATATGGGCAGCAGGCTGTTCTTCACAAAGAGAAGCCATAACCTTTTAAAAAAAAAAAAAAACAACTAAGGAACTTCATTTCATCATTTTCAAACTAAAGATTTAAGTTTTGAGAAGTTGACGCAGTTTCTTGTTCCTATCTTTTAATAAAACTGTCCTAAAATTGCTGAAGCAAAGCCAAAATAAGCCCTTTCTGTCACCAGCAATTCCAAAACCAATAATTTTTCTGTCAGTACAAAATACTTTTTGTGTTTGCCTGAAGTTGTCAGTGCACTCAGAATCCTTGAGCTGCTGTTTCTCGTTGGTGAGGACACCACACTGTTCTCTGTATTAGAGAGCTCTGGGGCAGAATCATGTGATGATAAATCTCATCAGCAAATAGCCCAATACTGTGTGCACCAATTAACAGCATCAGTTCTGAGCTAAAATGTCAAGTCTCTGTGTTGATGTATCTTCCCAAGTCTTTGATTTTAGATGGTAAAACAGAATTGTGTGTTGACACTTCTTTTCTATGCCTCCTTATATAAAAAGTCAATTAGGACTTTTAATTCCAATTTTTTTTCAAAAATTCAAACTCCTTACAAAAATTCAGTTGAGGCTTTTAACCTGTCTGCCAGGACCTATGTAGTGTACCTACTCAGTGGTAGTAAGTGCTTCTATTGCACTTACTGATGCATCATCACTGATTTATTACTGCAGTAGATTCAGATGAACTACTGAAGTTCAGCTTCACAAGGATATTTAACATTTAAAAAAGCCCCATGTGCAACCCACAGTTTATTTTTCTTTCCCTTAATGTCCACATCGAAGCAGAAAGCATAACTCACAGTGGAGATAGAAATCATTGTCAAGTGTGGTTGCCAGCATAAGCACCAGTGCTTCATGATCTGTGTCTGTTTTCTGGTCTCTATGGCTCTGTTGCCTTTTGTAAATGAGAAGCTGGTGCTGTTATATTTAGATGTGAGTTTGAATCTAAGCTTTCCAAAAACACAGAAGTGTTTGGCCCTCATAAAATAGTGCAGACCCTGAGCCAGAAAGTCAGAGTTCGGTATGGGGAGATATTAATGATGCAGAAGTACAGATTGGGTCTATCTCTAATTAGAACTGAGAAGCAGCCAGGGTGTCATAATTAGGAATATTACATGCATTTTACTTTTTTCTTTTTCTAAAGTGCAAGTTAAGCACTGCTCACAACCTAAAATACACCAGTTGTAAGTAAGACTTTTCTTAGATTAAAACTGTGCACAAGACAAATCTGTCACCAGCTACATGGAAGAAATTAGAGATTGCTGAAATGACTTAGAAAATCTTAGAGCCTTTAGCATCCAGTGTGTAGATTAAAGGGCAGAACAGCAGTCCTGAAAATGGCCATCTGATGCAGGCATTGACCTGTGGTTATCAGATGTCTACCTTGTATCTCAGCAGGCAATATTTTTTTTTTGTTTCATTTGTGACAGCAAAGGCAAAATAAGCCCACAGTATAAACTAACCTTGTGTGTCTTTAAGTTGGTCCTTGCAGGTCAAGGATGAAGTAGGTTGAAAACAGTCCTCAGGGCTTGCTGCTCTGTCAGTTTATATCTGTGGTAAGTGAAAAAAAATATTTTAATATCACAGAAGGCATGCAGAGGATAGTGTTTTGTATTTCTTGTACATGAATTACTGGTTCTCTCTGTTCTGATCTTCATTGAAGAGTCTGCCAATAAATAATCCAGGAGAGGTGGGGGATTTTCACATCTAGTGCATGCTTAAATGTGACTTTTACAGGTCATGGCTTTGGATGTTAGTAGCTTGTTCTTTAGAGAAATAATAGCTCTGCAGCAGCTATGATGAAGGATTTGGGGGCTGCCAGTCCCTAGGGCTACAGCTGGGGTTTTTTTGAATGAGTCATAATACAAGAATCCAAAGCCAAGTGTTACAGAAAAATGATTAATTCTTTTCACAGAGGAGTTCATTAGTGACATAAAGTCATGAGAAAGAGGAGGAGGCATCTCTAGCACTCAGTTGCTATTAACTGGTATTAGTGTGAGTGCTTAAAGTCAGGAGAACTGAAATAATGCAAACCGCGAGGTCTGATGGAGAAGAAAAAAATGCTGAAATTGGACCAATTTGTCTGCAGCGAGGCTCTCACTGGAGTCTGATGTGCAAAGGATTTATCCTTTTCAGTGGGTGCAGAACATCACTGCACCTTTGGCTTCACAGAAAGCCTGTTCTTAAAAATGGACCAGTACATCTCAGTAGTGTTCATGGTCACTGGAGAATTTCATGGGAGCCTTCTGCTCTGCTGCTGCAGCATATGGGAAACATGGCCCAAGATATACATCTGGCTCCTGCTGTCATTTCCAAATCCCTGTTGGAATTCCAGTAAGAACAGACTGAACATTAAAGGCTCTTTATCTACAGCTTCACTGATAATTACTTCCTAGTTTCTAATTTTTACTTATTCTGGTTTTCAACACTCATTCTTAAAACCTTATGAGGTTTGCTTTTTTTTAGTTTATTCTCCTATGACAACTCCTTTTTAGTAATTGAAAATATATTTGACACCCTGTGTAGCAAATCTTCATTCCACCCTGCCAATCTTTTGTCCTCATTTAGAGGCTGCATTTATTTGCATTAAAATTTTAATGATAGTTGTTAATTCTCTTCTTCATACTGTTCAACAGTTCTTAGTGAAGGGCTGGGATGGATGTGAATCCATGGATGGATGAGATGGATGTGAATAGCTGGGTTTATTTTCATACATATTTCTGCAGTTTGCTGCTAATTGTGAGGTTGCTTCTCAAGTTGCGTCCCAAAAGAGCCTGAAGTGCTTTGAAAGGGAGAAAATATGGCAGAATGTGGCTCCTTTGGCTTTGCTCTGGTGTAACTGAGACTGTCAAGTTGAGAATGTGGGAGGATTAGTTAGTACACAGAAGGCAGAGCAGTGATTATTGCTTTCAATGGATCTTTTTTTAACTCATGCTGTGAATTTGGCTGCTCTGTTTTAGTTCACCGTAGCATTAAAATAGCTCTCCATGCTGAGCAGGCGTGTTGGAGCTGTAAACTCAAACGAGTAGGATCACCAGGTATTAATAGATGGTTTATTCTTCCTGTATGTGCACCCAGCACCCCACTCCTGCTGGGTCCCACTTGTGTTGCCGCAGCTCAAGTTGAGGCTGAAGACAGTTGTCACTGTTTTCTGCATTTGAACACAAACTATCAGCTTCAAGCTACTAATTTGTGACCATCTGATGTACAAATTGGAGAACAATAATGTAAGACAATTGAGTACAGCCTCTGAAACACAGAATTGTTCTCCTTGGTCTGCGTTGCTCAAAGCAGATTTGAGTCCCATTTAGAATTTAATTTTTCCCATCTGCTGTGCTTTAATTAAAAGCAATAATTTTTAAAGTTCCTAGTTTGGTTGGAGTGGCGTCTACTTTGTAAGTAATCAACCCTGACTGTGACTGACTCTGTGATCTGCTCTACATCATCAAGTAGTTCTTTGGGCTGGAGAGTCGTGATGTTTTAATGTTTTTAGGCAGCCAGATAGCATGGAAAGTCCCTTGGAAGTGGGTGACTGTGTCCCCAGGGCTCTGCTGAGAACATCAAATACCAGCGTCAGAGTTTCCACGAGGTTCGCAAGCTGTGACCGGCGGCTCCCAGCCAGGGAGCTCAGCCTGTGCTTTCCCCTCCTTCCAGGAGCTGCTTTCCCTGGATCCTCCTCATGGCATGCCTGATGCAGGAGGTCATCCCAACTGGCTGAGTGTCTTCACTTGGACTGGGATTTCCTGAGGAGCCCGGGGCAGAGCACATGTATGGCTGTGCCCCTTGCCACGCTGTGCCACCCAGCACGCCCTGTCCCTTTCCCTCTGCCTTCCAGGGTTTCCAGCTGTGCTGTACAGCTGTGGCAGGAGGAAATGTGGAAAATTAAGCACCACTTGATGTCAGTACCAGTGGAGTTAGTTCATGTGAGGTCCTTTCTGTCAGATATAAATGACAGGGATTTAATTACATTGCGTTGGGTTGTGTCCAGTATTTGCATCCACATGGGTTCAGACTTTCCTACTCTGTAGGTCTTGAAGCTGGACAAATCCAGTCCTCCCACTCCTTGAGATTATTTCTGCATCTATCTTTTTATTGTTGCTTGGTTGCTAGTGACCACGAGGATATTTTCCTTCTCTGTGTGTGTAACAAATCTGGAAAAGCCTGCTAGGTGACCTGAAAGCAAGAACCCATAGCCTCCCTCGAAAGTTACAGACGGCACCAAAACTGCAAAACAGCTCCAGTGTGTTCTCTGTTTCTTGAATGTGATCCTTTGCCCTTTGGAATATTGTACACAGTGCCGGAGGACACGTGTGCACTGTGTAGGGGTGAGCACTTCCATGGTGGGTTTCTGACAACCCACAGAGGTCATGCAGGGCCAGCTTTGGTTTCATTTTTCCCAAGGACTTCACATCCAAATCTGGACATATCAGGGCAGGGAAAGCAAAAAAGGCCTTACTGCACCTCCAGTGCCTGCTGCAGATTAAGTGGTATCAGTTTACCAAGAGTTTTTTAGGATGGATAAAAGACTCCAACAGTCTCCTTGTAAATGTCTGAACAATTTTTCTCAAACACTGAAATAATTCACCCCAGACAAATACCTGGCAGTGTGTGTTTCAGTCTGAGCTCTTTGGCTGACAAAGCTGTCACGAACTGAAAGATCCTGTAATGGAAGAAAGTTAGTCAGCTGTAACTGTGAGCCTGGTGAGTGGTGTCACCTAAGGTGTAGATGCAGGATGTGGGGATTGCAGCTGCCTCCCCACACAAAGCCTGCTACAGACAGTGATACATTCCACAGGTTTTATAAGAAGGGGGAAAAAAGTATTTCCTTCTCAAATGAGTGTCTCTTTCTTAAAGAATGGTGGTGTTGTCATCCTGGTTTTCTAAAGAAAGTAGTCATGCTACTCTGTGGCAGTTTCAAAGAAATGTGGCAGATGGGTGGGAGCAAGTTTCAGAAATTATTTTCTTCCTAGAAATTTTATGTTAGCCAGTGGTGGGATACAGGAGGAAGGTCCAGATCAGTGGCCTTGCTTGGTAGTAGTAGAAGAGTGGTATTTTAATATACTGAGGGATGACAGAGCCAGCCCTGCAAGAGGCTGCTCAATCCATGCACAGCCAGCCCCAGGCTGGGCTGCCTGCTGCTCACTCTGTGGCTCAGGGTTGCTTAGGAAAGGGCTCACTGCAATATAGGGAGGGGACGAAAAATTTAACTCTTTAATGAGACCCATTTCATCAGGTCCTGCCTTTGCAGAACTACTTTGAAACGCTTCCTCTGGCGGCTCTGTGATCCTTGCACTCTGGCACCTTCCTGGCATTACAGACACACTTGATGTGGCAGTCATGGCACTTTCTGCCCTGCAGATCAGGGTTCAGTGTAATTGCTGTCAGGTAGCTCTGCTTTGCTGTGCTGGTGCCATCCCCAGCATCTTGGAACCAGGATTAAAACTCAAATCATTGTCTCAGGCAAGATTTAGAGTTTCCTTCATTGTGGGCTCATCTTCTGTGCCTCTGTGTCTGGTTTATGGTTATGTGGCCCTGGGTGCTTTAAAGACTCATCAGCAAAGCCAGGGACTACATAGATGCCTTGGAAAGGATTTCTTTGATCAATGTGATGAGACAACAGGAAGATGCTATTTCCAGCCCTACCAAAGAGTGTGCCTTGCAGAGCCTGTGGCTGGTTGACCTCCAGAGAGCAGTGGGAATGCTGTGCTTCATTAAGCTGGAGAAAAGTCTCATAAACATCTTTTTTGCTCACCAAAGAAGAGAAAATCTGAGATCTTGTGCTGGTGCAAAATAAGAGAGAAATAAAAATAAAAATACTCAGTTTCTAGAGCTTTAAATAGAGAAAAGTGAAATGTGAAAGAATTGCATGCACGCTTTTTCCCTTAGTCATTCAGTGGAAGGTGGAGTAGTTAAGTCTGTGGCGCCTTTAAAATGATTCATTATTTCCATAGAAGCCAATTGATGTTTATCCTTCAGATTGCTCTGTGGACATTAAAATAATGGAGAATTATATTTGCTTTTAATTTTGTTTCCAGACAGCTTGGCCTGAACATTTATGATGTGACTTGGAAACCATATCAAATAGTGATTTATAGCTGCTGGTAATTGTGTGAAGATTGAAGATAGGCTGGATGCTGCTTTCCTTTGCCTTTTTTTTTCCCTCTTTGCCTCCCCCATTCTTTTGCTTACAGAGTGCTCTTGAGTGCAACGTGGTGAAAGGCCAACATCTCTGCCTTCATTGCTTTTCCTCGTACAAGCCACAGCAAATGAAGATTTTATTTCTCCCTAACATGAGGCTGTGTGAAATGAATTGTGGTTTGTGTTTGATAATTGGTTTGGGGTTTTTTTTCCCCTTCGCATAAGTTTCGACTGGTTTTGTGTTGTCATGATAATCACCCCCTTTGTAGGATGGAGAGAGTGGTGGTTTTTAGTCAAGCTGGATGAGAATCATATGCAAAACATGAGTGGGGAGGGGGAAGACTTTTCTTTGTGGTAAGGCATTTGTTGAATGTATAGATGTCAAATGTGCTCCCCAGGTGAGCCAACACAAGTAGTTCATACCTAAATTTATCTATCTGGTCTTATGGCTCAAGGAACTTGTTATTCCTATTTTCCAAAATTCATTTTTCCTGCACAGTTTTATCTGCTTTTTCCTCCTACTGAGTAAAAAGCTATTCTTAGAGCTTTGTGCATAATATAATTTAACAGAAGAAAACAAAGGGAATTTTGTGGACTATCATAGAAAAGCCCAGTGAAGGTTATGAAAATTTTGAGAACTTTTCTAGACATGTTGCAGACTCCAAAACAAATAATTTAAAACTAAAAATTTTAAAGTATATTAAAATTTTCCAGGATACTGTTTTCATATTGAATATAAGAGTGTTCCTTAGAGTTGTTTCCTGCCCTGACAAAAATGATCTGTGTGATACTGGGGCATGCTACTTTTGTGGTCTGATCCTGCACATGCAGCAGTGTGTTTTAGGTTTGTTTATTTTTTTTAATTTCTGTACATAAAAGGAAGCCTCAAAACATGCAGCAAGTGCATTTGGGCCTACTTAGGAATTCCAGATGGCAATGTGGCCTAAACCAGCTGTTTTTCAGCATTGTAAGGAATTATTTTTTTCTTCTTATCTTAGTTAAAAATGAGCCTGTTTAGTTTTGCTTTTGTTCCCAGCCTGTTTGCTTTCTTATTCTCATGCCCCAGAGCATTTCAGTTTTAGTCACTGCATGACATTGCTGAAATCAGGGCTGGAATGAAGTCACAAAATGAACAGCAAGCCAGTCTTATCCAAAAGTCATGGAAGGGAACTGCATTCACAATTATTGGCATAGATGAGCAAATGAGCACTGACCATTGTGAAATTAAGTCCACCTTATCTTAGCTCCTCGTTGTTTTGTTTTATCAAATTAGTTGTTTGTTATTGTTTGCAAATGTTGTTCATGCCACAATTCCCGAGTATCTGGCCTTGGAGCTTCAATGAGTAAAGTGCTTTGGAAAGAATCCAAATCCAAAGAATCCAAATCAGTTCATGCAGAGGCTATGCGCTTAGTAAAAAACAACTTTAAAAGACTGAGCAAGGATTTTATCTGCACTTTTACCCTAAAAGAAGACTACCTGCATATCTATCTGTGTGCATGTGCATATATACAATACATATGCATGTATGTGATTACATTAATCTCAAATTTTCAGCAGTTTCCTCTCTTGCTTTCACATCACCACAATGATTTACACTAAATTCCAAGTTTCCTTGCCCTATAGGGAAACACATTGTCATCTGTTTTCTGAGTAATGGTCTGCAAAGCATATGCAGCTCTCTACTGTTTTTTAGCACAGACTCTGAAAAGTAAAATGTTTTAAAATGTTCTCATGCATTCAATTTGTAATATTTTTTAGAAAACAATAATTTAAATGGCTGTAATTTTACCTAGTCAGACTAGTCTGATGGTGCTGTAAATTGACCCTGACATAGACGAACCATTCCTACTTTTTGACTGGGTCTTAGAATTAAGGCAGGGGTCACCAACGCACATGGCAGCACAGGGAGCTGGAGGCAGAAATCCATGGAGAAGGGCTCTCCCTCTCCCCCCTTGGTACTAATCATGGAAAACAATGCTGGCTGCTTTGCAAAATATCAGTACTGCTGCACAGAGCCTCTGCTTATATCCCACTGAGTCAGACTTGTTTACTTCATAGAAGTATTAATCTCTGCCTCTGATTGTCAACTACTCGAGGCTTAATAGAATTTCAAGCAGTGGATGACACAGTTTTGCTGAAAATATGAGGCTTCCATCGCATTTTGAGTGATGCATTCTGCCTCACTCCCCTTTGGTCCATTTGCCATGGCTGAGGTTTAGATAATTAATTACTCCCATCCCAAGCCTTGTTCTTTAATTTAAGGATTTTCTTTAGCATCTGCCAGAATCTTCTGCGTGCACTCCTGAGATGTTAAGCAATGAAAAAGCCATTAAGTTAAATTCATGCATTAATTTTTTTTTTTTCAGTAGGATGAAATGGCGCTCCAGTAGATTAAGCAGTTTCTGGTTTGTGTTATTTCATAGCATGGCAGAGAAATGTGGGAAGAGGCTGGCTGGTCCTCTGGCTGCCGGAGAGGATGGTGAGTGAGGAAGCCCATCTTCTGGTCCTGCAGCTTACCTCAGTCTTTGCAAGAAGCAGGACATGAGGAGGGATCCATGGAGTGAAACATCTGTTTGCCAAGGGACTGATGTCCACGTTATGCAACTGGGAAGACAGAGGGAAGGGGTTTAGCTTTACTTAACTAATACATCATTTTCCTCAAAAATGCTTTCTTATTGCCTGTAAAGGCTTTTCTGAGAACGAAGCAGTGTCAAGTTGTGTTACTCTGTTCTTTGTGTTTTGAGGTCCATGAATGCTGTCATGAGTCATTCCTGGCTGGGGCTTTAATCACTCTCCTTCTCAGTCTGACCAATTCTCCACGCTCTTTGCTTGCCACTCCAAGCAACTTGTACATTCTTTTCACAAACATAACTTCCCCATTAAGCAAACTATGCATTTTAGCTTTTTCTAAGAAATACATGAAAGCAAATTAGCACAAAATCTGCTGCAATGGTCTCTCTGGGAAACTGCACGTACACCTGCTACACCCCAAACAGGAGCAGCAGGACTGAGGTTATGTGTCAGAGACACAACGAAGGGAAAAGGGTCACTCTTGGAGTGCCTTGAAACAGCAACTCCATGCAGAATTTATGGAGGGTTTTAGTGCACCAGCTAGTGGGGCTGAAATGTCACTTCTGCACTGAAATTCCATATGCCTTCTGCATTTTTAGGTGTTTTAATTCTCTGTGCATCCAAGTCTCACTGTTGTTTATTAGAGTTTAAAGATCCTCAGACCTTTGCAATTGTACTCTATAGCTGTCAATTCAAAGACTTGACAACCTTAAGGTTTAAACAAATCTACTTTTTTACTCCATTTCAGTTTTGGTATAGCTGCCCAATATGCAATTGCTTGGAGAAGAATGTTGTTGCTACCATACCAGAATACTGTAATTTAGTTGCATGGAGATATTTTACAGATCCCAGTATATGCTTAGGATTAATTTCAATTTTCTGGGCCTAAGCACTGAACATTAGTTTTTCTAGATTAGTTGTTCTGTAATTAGTACTCAGGCATCTCTCAGGAGAGTCTCGCCCCATCGCAAGCCATGTCTCCAAAAAACTGTTTGTGCAAATAGGCCCTGGCTATTGACCACGTCTCCACAGGGAGCCTGAACAATTTATTCAGATGGGCAGAGTCAGCTGCAGATGGTGGAAGCTGTGAAATCAGATATGATGGAATTCCAAAGTCTTTGTAGACTGATGATCGATCTATTCAGCATTGTTCTCTGTATTTAAAGAATTATTTCATGTTATTATTTTTCCACCTGCAGATGCTTTAGCAGAAGCTGTGAAGAGTTCACCAGAGCTCGAGGCAGTGCCCAGCAGGTTGTTCACTGCTGTTTTCTCACCTGTATTATTTCTCTCGTCTTTAGTCTTCTGGCACCAGCATCACAGTGGACATCGCTGTCATGGGAGAGGCCCATGGGCTCATCACAGATCTCCTGGCTGATCCTTCACTGCCCCCCAATGTCTGCACGTCCCTGAGGACAGTGAGCAACCTGCTCAACACACAGCTGACCTTCCAGGCCATCCACAAGCCCAGGGTGAATCCCTTGGTGTCCTTCAGCGAGAACTACACCTGCTCCGACTCGGAGGAGTGCCCGGAGAAGGGAGAGAAACTGGCAATTCCCAAGGTGAGTGCTGGAGCCTGCCTCTCCCTAAAGGGATGTCATTGGGCTGTCAGATGTCACTGGGATTTTTGTGTGAACTGCCATCTCTTCTTCCTTCCCTTAATTAGAAAGGTGAAACCTACAGAATCACAGAATTATGAGGTTGGAGGAGACCTCTAAGATCATCAAGTCCAACCTATGCTCTAACACCTCAGCTAGACTGTAGCACCAGGTGCCATGTCCAGTCCTTTTTTTTAAACACATCCAGAGATGGTGATTCTACACCTCCCTGGGAAGAGCATTCCAGTACTTTATTATTCTTTCGGTGAAAAATTTCTTCCTAATATCCAACCTATACCTTCCCTGACGTAGCTGGAAACTGTGTCCTCTACAGAAGTCAATTAAAAAGTTTCTATTGATGACCTTCATGTGCTTTGGATCAAGTCTAAACTGTTGTGTACCCCACAAACTAACAAAAATATCACAATCATTAGTATGACAAATACTGTGAGCTCATGGAAGTTGTCTTGAGAAGAAAAAGATGACAACCATAAATATAAATGTAATACTGCCTTGAAAAATGGCTTTATGAATGCTCAGGGATCAGGCAGGAAATAACCAGTGTTAACCACCCACACTTAGCAAGTGAACAGCGAGAAAGAGCACATCAGATTTGAAGTAGTGTGAATTGTAGGTTTGTTGCTAATTAGCTGTCCTGCAAGGCTTGCATTTCATTTCTGAAACTAAACCAAAATGCTTTTGTACTGCAGCCTCCCTTGTAAAATTAAATATAGGCAGAGTACATTGCACAGTCAAATGCTTTTATGTTTTTACAGTTTAAATGGCACAGCCAGTCATTCATTCCAGCATTTCCAGGCATCTGAATTGCAACACTCGTGATTCTTTTATTACAGCTTAGTGTGATGATAATTGCCACCCTATTTGCCTGTTTAGCAGCTGTATGTACAAAATGGATGTTCACAGGTTTTTAAGCACATTTCCCAGTTTATTTTAGTGACCATATCTATAATGGCTGTACCCCAGGCTCTGAGGGGAAGAGTTAAGTGGAAGAGCACTGCTATCACATGAGCACACACAGGGAACAGGTACAAGTTTGCTGTTGCATAATACCCTATGAGGAGGAGAGAAATGAAGGGTGAAGAAATGCGTTAATGCTACAGAGAACTAATTAGATTGAAGAATTCATTGACCTAAATATATCATGGTTCATAAAATAAATAGTTTGCATGTCTTTATTTAAAGTGTCTAAAAGCAGATATAGGACCTTCACCTTAACCATCTGACACTGAGCATTTTGTGTAAGGAGATAATGTGTTAACATATTTATCTGCAACTTTGAGCTTCAGAACCACAGATGTCTTCCATCTCATATTTCTTAACCCTCTGGCAAAGTCCAAGCTCTCCATTGCAGATATATTTATTTTAGTTCTTAGCTATAAACACTTCACTAGAACTTCACAAGAGAAACAGCTTACAAAATTATAGGATCTGCAACAGCAAATCTGGCTCCAAAAAAGATCCTTTATTATCTTTGCCTTCAAAAATTTGAAAAAAACATGTGAATCCTGTTATTTGGAGAAATGGAGGAGACAGGTAAAAGAAAAACGCAGGGGTGGTTAAGAAAAATCTGCTGTAAACAGTGATGCTTCCTCTAAGCTTTTTGAGACATCATATCCCAGAGCGTGAAAGTTTTATTTCAGTGGATTGAGTAGATATGGCAGGGAAAAAAAGTTGGAGTTCCCCTGCCTTATTTTTCTTACAGACTTTCTTGGCTTGAATCTCTGATTCTGAGGATCCATGACAGTGTAAATCAGAGTAGTTGAGGTTGAAAGTGCATCTGGAGATTGTCTAGTCCAGTCCTGTCCCTCAGCTCATTGAGGAGAAAGTTTCTCTAGGCTCAGCCTAGATCAGGTTGCTCAGGAGGATGTCCAGTTGAGTTTTGAGTATCTCCATTAATGTAGATTTCACAGCTTCTTCAGGCAGCTTCTCTGTGTTCAGTCCTCCTCACAGTAAAAAAAAATATTTTTCTAAATTTTAATTAAATTCTTTGTACTTCAGTTCTTGCTCCACTGCCTCTTGTCCTGTCACTGGGCATCCCTGCAAAGACCCTTCTCCTTTACACCCTCCCTTTAGGTATTTGTGTACACTGGTAAGATCTACCCTGAGACATTTCTTTAGACTGAGCAATTCCAACTCCCTCAGCCTTTCCTTTCATGACAGATGCTTCAATCACTTTTATGGCCTTGCTAACTTGTTTAAGTACCTTTGGCCACATCAGGTGTTGAACATGTGTGGCTATGGGGCTGTGCATATATAGATATAGATATATATACCTGTTTTTAAACTTGAGATAGGGAGGATGGTCCAGACTGTCGAAGCGTTTAAAGCATTGGCTGTGTTTGAAATGAATAATCCATGGGAGAACCCAGATTTAAAGGTGTTGTCAGGCAGAATGAAGCCAATGGAAGCGGTTTATTTGTGCATGTGCAGAGGTTTTGCAGCTGTACCAACTGAAGGGCCCTGGTTTCCCCGCAGCGCTTACGGAGGAGTTTGCCTCCAGGACTGCTGAGACGAGTGTCCTCCACCTGGACCACCACCACATCAGCCACAGGACTGCCCACCCTGGAGCCAGCTCCAGTCAGGAGGGATCGCAGTGCCAGCATCAAACCTCACGAATCTTCTTCATCCAGGTTACACATTGCCTCCTCTCTCTTTTATCTTTCTCTTCGGGCAGATTTCTTTGGTTCTGTGTGCAAAATGCATTCAGAAATGCTAGCTGTGAACTGTGTTAGAGTTCATGTTTCTCTAAATGGATTTGACAAAGAAGCAGCATTCCCATTTTTTGTCAGGGTATGCCAAAATTATTCATATTATTGGGTAGAAAAATAAATTTTAAAAAAGAACTATTTATGTTAATGGAATGCAGAACTGCCCAATAAAATTGGAAGAAAGGCTAAGATACCTGGTTAAAGTTTTCTTGAGATGTAGGGGTTGCTTAGGTGGTTATTGCTCAGCCTAGAAAAACTGCAGCAATTACATCAGCAATTTCTAAGAACACACCTACTGATGTGGTCCTGTCATTAAACCAGTTCCTAAAGCACTTCTCCATCTCCCATTCTTCTCAGGATCTAATCCCTGAGCTGGAATTGTGAAGCACATGGTCCCCCTATAGAATGGAGAGAGAATTGCGTCTGCTCAGCTGCTTATAGCCAGCAGCCAGCTTGTTTGGGGAACGTGCAGAGATTTTAATAAAAGTTGTACTACCTCCACACCATGTCATTACAACAGGATTTCCTCCCTTCTGGCTCTGTGACTACTTTCCTGTTCTGGTCAGAGAGGAGCAGAGCCATCAAAGGAAGGTGGAGAGCAGCCAGTTGTGGTACCACCCTGTGAGAACGAAGTTCAGGTCCCCTCCTTACCTCAGCAATGTCCATCACCTTGGGGCTGGTGGATGAAGAAGGAGTGTGGAAACACTGGGGAAAGGAAGATCAGAGTGAAAGCACTACGTTCAAGAAGAGAATTCAGAGCTGGGACATCAGAAGACTCATGTGCTTTTCTGAAATTCAAAATTTAGGGAAAGAGATAGGACCTTGGAAGGCCCAACATCACCAGTGTTGGCTGTTGGATAGATTGGGGGAATGCAGCTCCAGAGAGCAGCTTCCTTCTAAGGTTGGCCTTTCCTTGGATACCTAAATGTGTCCCGTGGATGAGGCTGTCACACAGGGTGTGGAGGTGCTCAAGGCAGCCTGCAGAGTACCCTGAAAGCCTCATGCAAGAAAAACACGTGGTTTGCCAAAGTTCCCTTTGTGAGAAGTCCCATCTGCCTCAGTAAAAGTAAATATAAGGAAGCTGTAACCAAATGCAAATGTTCTTCACTCCCAGACCTGTGGTTCCTGGGGTGCATTTGATTTATGCTGTTGATCCCACTCTCACGTAGTGTGTAAGTGTCCCAAGATGGGAATCAGAGGGAGAGCAATTAAATGTTATTGTTGGTCCTTCCCTGTGGTTGTTATATAACTCTGCATGAGGAGCCAGCTAAGCAGGCTATCAATTCTTCCTATGTTTAATGTCATAGCCAGTGGTGTAATTATAGCTCTGTCAAGCCTCCCAGCCTACTGTTTGCACTCCTTCTTTCACAGTAGGAGAAACAATGTGTGTTCCAGAAAGGGGGAAAATGAATCCTATAAGTCTAGCTTTAAAAATTTTGGCTGACCAAGAGAGATCTGCTTTCAAGGAGAAGAATTTTGAGCTGAAGAGAAAAAAAAATATCTTGGTTATCTGCCACTTCCCTGTACCAAATTCAAGCACTCCACTGGTCACAGAGAAAGAAACATTTCATAAGTTGAACAGTAGGAGAGAGGCTGACACTGGAATTGCCCTGTGGCAGATTCTCTAGTTACAAAACATGCAGCTTGTTCCTCACAATGTGGGACATGACTTCTGGATTTCTGGAGTCACATATTTGCAAAAATCCCTCATAGCTGTCAGTTTGAGATTAGTAATTCTGTATTCTTCCAACCCCATGTCATTGAACCTGGGTAGACATTATACTGGAAAAATAATAGAGCTCCCACATTCTTTCCCTCACCCACTTTTATATCAAGTGATTCTCCTGTAGGAACTCAAAGAATATGGGTCAGAGATTTTTGGTTTGGTTGGGTTCATTTGGGTTATTTTACTGTACAGTGGGCCAGTGTGTTATATTCTTCATGACAATGAAAAAACAAAGCAAAACCTTTTTTTTTATTTAATTTTATTTTTTAAACATCTGTATTCTTTCTTTGCCTCACTTCATCACAGATTTTAAGAATTCGGGCCCATGAAGACAGCCAGCAAGTGTTTTTGTATGTAGTATTTTCTATTCCAAAACAAGATGTTTGCAGAGGTAACACAGTACCACATGCTTTTTTCTTTCAGAATGATTTTTTTCCTTCAAGTTTATTTTTTTCAAGCTCAGCTGGAGCTGTGCTACTTTAAAAGTCTGTCTTCAGCATTGAGTGTCATCTCATCCCTTGGATGAGAGGCTGTGAGGAGAAATGTGGAGCCTGGCAGACCTGTCCAGAGAACTCACAGCTTGATAAGAGCCAGTGCTGCATCCCTGCAAGAAGCTGACATTTGATGGGTGTCATTCAGGAAACTCATTATAAATACAGTTTTCTTGCTGTGCAGAAGATTTTTGCCTCTTCTGGCATACAATTACCACCCAAAGGCTAAAATCATAGCCCATGCTGCTGCAGAGGACTAACACTGCTCCCCACACACAAGGAAACGTGCACTTAGATTCCTTCAGCACAAATTCCCTTGCACTGATGTCTCCAGGGTCGGAGAGGGGCATTTTTTGGGGAGTTCAGCAGGTATTTCACCTGGTTAGGGTATGAAGGGGCACACCACTAAGCACAGCCACACAGGATGCTTCCAGTCCTCCCCAGGCTCCGGAGTGCCCCAAGGGTTGTTGTGTGCCTGCTGTGGTGCCAGCAGCTGAGGACACTGGGTTTCCAGTTCTGCTGAGAACTTGTGTCACTTCTGGCTCTTTTAAGGAGGTTTTAAAAGAGAACATAAATTTAACTTATTTCAAGCCAACTTTTGAACCTCTTTGTGCTGTCAGAACAATATAATGAAGGCATCTTTGTATAAATAAGGCAAATATGTCTCAGCACCGAGGGAAGTCCAGCTTTAGACTGGCTGCATTGTAACTATTTTTGCTGAAGGTCATACTGAGTGCCTCACAAACACCACTTCAGCCAACTCATGGATGTCATTTCCCTCACCAGATTTTGAGCTATCTCTGTATCACCTACTCCTTGTTGCAGCTCCTCACTTGATAAGATCTGCCATTAAAGAGGCTTTTTCCTGTGTTAAATGTTGCTTGTTTGTGCTCTGGTTTGGCAGCTCTGACTCGTGGAACAGCTCCATTCTGATGACAATCACCAAGAGCAGGTCCTTCTCCACCTCCTACGCCGTGTCCTCCACCAACCACCTGAATGCCAAACGGCAGAGCCGCCAAGGTGAGTGGCACCCCCAGCTCTGCCAGCCTGGCCTGACCGTGCCAGCAAATCACATGGGCTCTGCTTTCTTCATGGTGGAAATAGCCCACTCTTTATTCACTTTTTTGTACAGTTTTACTGACCTCATGTGTGACTCCAATTGGTCAGGAGCTTTCTTGCCAATCACTTTATTGGCTATTAACAAGTTGTTATTCTGTATTGCTTGGTCACTCAAACCCCTGATGTGTACATGCAGGGAAAGTTGTGAGAGATAGTTTTCATTTTTCTATCTCATCATCACATTTTTAAATACTGCTATGTCTTCCTATTTTGGAAAAAACTCAAGTGTTTTCATATGTAGTTTTTTGCATCACATTGAAGTCATTGGTTTGTATCTGTTTATATCTTCAACACTGCACATTTGAAGTAGTTCTGGAGGACCTAAGTGCATGGATGTACTTAAATAACACTCTTTGTATTTTTATGCTTTTCTTATCTTGATTGTGAAAAAAATCCTTGCTGTAGCAAGACACATTTTCTCTCACTTTTGCCAGGAAATGGCTGAATGTTGGATTATTGAAAAAAAGTTCTGCTTTTTTCTGGTAATTTTATTTGTGTTTACCTTCCCTGGTAAATTACTTTCTTAAAAAAACCCCAAAAGTACACACAACAAAAAATATTTAAAGAGACCGGATCTCTGCCAGCAGGAGAAAGCTTGCTGTGATTAGAGACATTATTGTGAGAAGTGCTGTTTAAATTCTCAGGACTTGGTTCAAATTGTTGAAAGACCATGTGTATTGCATCCTGTATGAGTTATGAATATTCCTTGGTAACGTATATCTCAAAGATGGACAACAATCCAGCTCAATCCCCTGTGCAACTAATAGACTGTGAAATGTTTTTAAAGACACATTTTTGGTGGATGGAAAGCTGATATCTCAATGAATTCATAAATGTGAAACAGAGGTTTCCTGTATTTTAAAGCCATTTCCCTGTGTCATGGCCATCTGATAACATTTTAATTGCTCTGAAGGCTGTAGTGTTCTGATCTCAAGATTGCCATTATATCCTACTTGCAATCATTGAATTAAGACACTAAATACATACCACATTTGCTAGAGAAATCCTCTTAAAACAGAGATGCTGGGTATCTCTAAACTACAGCAGAGCAAATCAGATTATTTTTCATTTTTTAAACTCTTGGATTGTCAATAGTAAATCAGATTTTAGCCTTCTATCACAATAAGTTTCTATCAGGGAAAAAACACTGGAACTGTGCATGTATATCTTGCAAGGATAATATTTCATAAACTTAGATCAACATATTGCCTTTTTTAAGATAATGTTTGTGTCTGGAATGCATTTAGATAGGGGGCAAAATTCAAACATAAAACCCCTTCAAGTTCCTAAGGCCTTGCTGTCCTTTGGCTTTGAAGATGAATGTGGTAAATTAACTGGGGCTGAGTTCCTGCAAACTTCAGAACAGGAGCAAACTCAATTTCCATGCATTTCCTTTCGAGATAGATGAAGTTTGCACTTTGAGTCTCGTTTTGTCTGAGACTAGGAATTGTAAAGTGGATTCCAAGAGAAAGCAACACTTTGATTAAACACTGGATGCATTTCACCTTGGCAGTGGTGCTCAGGTGGAGTAAGGGACAGAGAGAACCACACCTTGCTGGTGTTGCACATGTGGATATTTGCAGTTCCTCTGCTCTAGCTCAGGTGTACAGTACCGTGTGCTGCTGAAATGGTTGCAATTCTCCCTTAGTGAGCAACAGATATAGAAAAATCAACTCAAACTAAAGATCAAGGCCAAAATCTTTAAGAAATGGCCCCAGAAGTGCAGTATTTTATATAATGAATGGCTACTAAAAATTGCTCTTTTGCTTTATTGCTTGTCTACAAACCTATAGAAATCCAAATTTTGTGGGAATGTGTGTGATCCTGCTTTAGAGATGGTGAGAGAGGAGCTGCAGATGGCTCTGGGAGCTGCCTGTTTGGGCTGTGTCTCTGTCACTAGCACATGTTGATACCAACAGTGGTGCCACAAACTCCTCTGTCATTTCATGCCTGTCCACTCAGTGCATCCTGCTCACCAGGGAAAATATGCTTTGTGTTTTGGGCCAGATCTTCAGCAGGTAAAAGTGGCTGATAGCAATGGAAGTTCCTCACTCTGTGACAGCCCTGGGCTTGGCTCAGGGTGGAGAAGGGAATTCTCTTTATCTATTTTGGTTTTGGAGACTATGCTGGTGCATCTCAAGAAGAGTATTTCTGCATAGTGAACTAATACAAGCATCTGCCACTTCTGATAATTGATAACACAATTGATAACACTCCTCTTGTCCTTGGCCAGGTATCCCACCAAATATTTCACCTCTCACCTCCCCGTGCCATTCGCCGATTCAGGGGACGCCTGCCACGAGTCCTACTGGGAAAACATCTTCTGTGTCATTTCCAGAGCCCACAGACACTGACACCAAGCAGGGCCTAAAGCCACACAAGGTGTTAACTTCTACTCAGAGTGCACCCACCCTGTCAGACCCTGTTATCAACCCCTCCATCATCTGCAGCAGGTAAGATGATCATTTGACATGCCTTGCAATCATTTCACGCTGTTCTCATGAACATGTTCTGTTGGCCCACATATAAGTTTTTTGTGATTTACTTCAGTGTTTATATAGATTTTTCAGGTTTATAGTACTTCAGTAAATGTGTAGATCAATGCTACAAAATAATTTTAAAGTAGGAGACTGTTGGCTGTGTTTATTCCTATGTTTATTGCTTCTGTCAGGTGGACAGCCTGATTCCTAAACAAATTCTTTGTCAAGGACCTGCAGATCCTGAAGTTGGATTTCATGTTTGCAGCTTGTGTTTCTGGAGCCATTGCCCTTGGCATGAGCAGTCACCTTTAGGGCACAGGCCAAGGCTTGCACAGCAAGCACCTGATGTGCATAGAAAAATCTGACTGCTATGGCCAGAAGTGCCTGAAGACTCTGTGATTTTGAGCCTTCTCAAAATCACTCAGGAGCCCATTCTCTCTGCAGGAGTGGGTCCTGTCTTCCCTAGGCAGAGTCAGATTAGGTACTGTGGGGATAGTTTTTTTTCCAGAAGTCAACTGCAGATGAGTTCTTTCTACTGCTAAGAGTTCCAGTAACACAGTTTAATTTCTTACTTTAAATTACCCCTTTATTAGGGAACACAGACCACACCTACTTTGCAAAATTACCATTTTTGGAAAGAAAGTTGTTCTGCTTATCTTCTCAGAAAGGATTCAGTTGCTATATCAAATACTGGAGTTTGCAGTATGTGTCCAGTTCAGAACAGTAGAAAGCACTGGTATTCCCAAGCCTGTTCCGGTGCAGTTTCAAGGTTGCTTTGCTCACCAGATGTTACTTTTGGCTATAGCACGAGTGGCCAGCCAGCAGAGAGCATGGCTGTTATCAAGTTTGACTATCTTTGGAAATAGTTTTTAGTTTCTGCCTTCAGTCACATGATTTTGGATGTGTCTCAGTGTGCTGTGTGCAAGGCTAGGAAGTGGCTGTGAGAAAGTCAAAATTGAGACTCCAGCTTTGCTCAAGGGAGTCATCCTCACTGGAGTTTGGAGTCAGATCCAAACAGGCTTTTGAGATGGATTTAGATTAAATAGAAACTTAAGTGCTTTTAAATTTTCCAAAGGTATACCAAAATTGGGATTTGGAGAGGTTCATTTGAAATGAAAAGTATATTACACAACAGAAATAAAGCATAAAGGTGCTGGAGTCTTATTAAGCTGTGCCTTTATTATCACTTCAGGAAAATACTGTCATTTCACAAGTGAAATTCATTTCTGGAAGCCTTCTACTAAAAGGAACTAAGAATTGCATTTAAAATATCAGAAAAGAATCAATGTAAGCTTGTTGTAGATAGTAATGAAATTAATAACTTTTTCATCTTGTTTATCAATCTGACTGATGCAAAATCTATTTGCTTGGCTATGCACTACAAGTATCATTGAATACAGATGAGCATTTTAATCTGGAAGTCTTTCAGGAACTCATGCTGTTTGCAGGGCATACCCAGCTCCAGGATATGTTTGGATGACCCAGCCAAAAGCTAGCTGGCCCAGGAGTTAAGCCATTTTTATATATTGAACTTAAAATGGTGCAAAGGTTCTAGTACAAAGTTTGACCAATCCAAATAATTCTGTAATAGTTGCTTTGTGAAGACTGTTGTATATAAGATATGCCACAAAATGCTGACTTAAACCAGAGAAAATGTCAGGTTTTAATTAGGGTTTAAAGGGAGCTATACACAAAGAATAAAGCTTTTTAATGGAAGGGAAGAGCCAGTCATTTGAAAAGGTCATGATATTGTGGTCTGTCCCAAAATGTATTTATGTTCTGGAAATGATGCAGCAAACTCTGCCCTCTTGGTTCTTGTGTACTTGGTATGCTGTCACTGAAGTAATGATAAAATATAATTTTCCTCCTTAAGAGGAACATATTCAAATTTTAGGCAAGAACAGTGCAGCCAGATCATGATTGTGTTCAAACTGAATTCTGCAAGATTGTATGAGACTCTGGCACAGTTTCATAATTTTAATTCATCTTTATAGGGCAGCTGTAGATATAGAACTAGAGGGTTTATTTTGTGCTGGTATACTTGCAGAATAAAAAAAAATATTTAAAGAAATCACATGGTTCAGGTTTACTGCTGAAAACACCAATTCACAAATTTAATGGTGTTGGGCAGTTAATCCAAAGTCTTTCTGTATTTTTGTCTCAAGATCCAATAAAACTTTAGCAGTCTCCTGTGATTTTGTCTGGACCATATCCTGGACCATGACTTAGACTGTATGACATAATCTCACACTGCCAGTGGGAAATCCTTTTACACAGGACTGTCTAAGGCACGTGGTTCTTCATATTGTCTGTTGTGTTTGTTGATGTATTTTAGCTGTGGCAGACCCTACAACCAAATAGAAGCTGGTGATGGGACACTAAATAGAAATGATGCTACTACACACACCCTGAACAGAACAGGTAATTCTTTGTCAAAAACACCTTGTTCCCTCAAATTAAGTAATTATCCACTAAAAGGGCAGATGAGCTTGTCGGTTATAAAAGGAGAACACACCCAGGTGAGTCCATACAAATTGTCTTTGACAATTTCATGTCCAAATGCACCTTCCCTTTTCCTATGTACAGCATGTACAAAATGCTTATGGAGTTAAGTTATGAAGATGATACTGTTCCCCTCAATTTACTTAAATAATGTTCCTCAGAATTTTTTCTCTCTTCATTCTCTGCTGCCATTTTTTACACTCTACAGGGTAAATCTTTAATGCCCTTGGACAGATTGTCTGACTTCAGAGCCAGCCAAGCAGCACATATGTATTGTGAGTCAGAGCTCCTGTTGCTGCTACTCAGAAGGTCACAGGCTGGCTTCCATGAAACCCTTGCTGTTCGCAGCACAAGCTTTGTGATTTGTGTTTGCAGAGGATCCTGCCCAAGCCACCTCTGACTACGAGACCAACAACAGCGACAGCAGCGACATCGTGCAGAACGACGACGACACGGATTGCTCCAAGGAGCAGCCACGGAAGGGATCTGGCTGTAGGTCCTACACACCTGAGACCATCATCCTGCATCCCTTGACACCACCTGAGGTAGCTCCTCTAAGCTCCCCCAGCACAACAGAATGAATGTATGCTGACGCTGAGGGGGAAAAAAACCCAAAATTAAAACCAAACTAACCAAAAACCCAGATCCCCACAGAAAATGTGGTCTAAGGGTGCTGCAAGATATTATTGCCTTAAACAGCAAATGCTGCAGTGTGATGAACAAGTGATGATTGTCTCTCAGCATTCAGCTGTGAGCTTGGTTGTGATGCAGAGGGAAAGCTCTGTTTAGTTAAGTTTTCCACAGTCTGTTGTACAACTGAATTAATAATCTGCAGTTGGCAGGAGCTCTTGAAAAATTTATTGTAATCTGCTGGAGTTGGACATGCTGAGAGGAGGCATTTTGCTTGAAATGTTCCAACATTTCCTCATTTCCAGTTTCTAAGTAAAATGAAATTCCAGGGAGTATACAGGGGGAAATGTGAAAGGAGGGGCACAACCCAACTTTTATTTGCAGACCTTGAAAGACAGATAGGTTTCAGTTTAAGGACTACAAATCTTCACTTGGACTGAGCTCTGTTAGCCATGTCAGAGTGTAGTGAATGGATCCTGATGCAGAAGCAGAAGCTGGGAGCTTCTCTGTCTGTGCCACAGTGAATTTCACAATGAAGGCAGCCTCCCTTGGAAATGAATGAATGATTCCCAGGAGTGAATGAACGAGTCTCAGTGCTAAGTGCAGGCACTGCTGTTTCATAAACAGAATTTCCTATCCATTCAAGTGAAACACGTTACAAAGGAGAGTGAGTAGCTGCAGGGCTGCAAGAAATGAGGACATCTATCTGAGATGAGTGAAGTACTACAGACTTACACACGATGCTAATGTGACTTTAGCTTTTAAGAGCATCAGTTTTTGCTTGAGATGCTTCACTGAACTAACAATCCTTTTTATTCTGATTTCTGGCACAGGACAAGCCTGTACTGGCTCCTGAGCCTCTGGTTATGGACAACTTGGATCCCCTGATGGAGCAGCTAAATAGTTGGAACTTCCCAATCTTTGATTTGGTGGAAAAAATTGGGAAGAAATGCGGTCGGATTCTGAGTCAGGTGAGAGGTGCACCTTGTCTGCAGGGTCTAAATGTTGGCAGATTTAGACCCAGACATGTTAAAGGCATTGTCCTTACAAGCTGATGAGCCCTGACACCTAATTCAAAGCTGACAACATGAACTTTGTCTCATTATATTCCTTATTTTTGAATGTCTTTATTTTTAAATTCAAAAATGTGAAAGACAAAAGTCATGCACCTATTTTGCTTTCTGCTCTCTGCTTTTCTGAATATTCTCTTGAGATGCTTCCAGCCCTTACTGAGTTCTTTGAGAAAGGATTTCTCATGGGATTTAGCATGGGAGGGCTAAACAGTAAATGTATTCAGTGGATGCAAGATATACAGAGTTTGGTCCTCTTTTATACTGAAGATTTCAGTGTAAGATGTCAGAAATAAAAGGTTTCAGATTTCAGGCTGGGAAAGAAAGCAAGGTTTGAGGAAGTGGGGGTAGAAAGAATCCTTACTATATTTCCTCATTTTTAAAGAATCAGAGCTTTGAGAGAAAATTAATATAATATTATGTAGGGAAGATTTGCTATGAGCTGGGAGAGCTTACTAGTCTTTCTTTCAGCCCTCAGGTTTTTATTCCTTCCTGGAGCTTTAATTCAGTTACTGACACAGCCTGTGCCTACCCAGCTCGATTGGTGTCACCTCCATAATCACTTTCTTGGCTGAACTTACTACTCAGTTATGCCCCTTTTCCTGGCACACTGACAAATTAGTCATTTTTTCTTATAAAATTATTGAAGATTATTAAACAGGAAAAGCAAGTAATTATTTTTATTATTATTTAGGGATGAAAGGGAAAAAAAGCCCCAGAGAATCAGTCGGATCGCTTTACAAGGCATTATGTAGTGATGAGTGCTGGAAAGAAGAGATAAAGTTAATTGGTACAATGTGGTACAATTATCAGCCCCCCAGAAACACAGAGGTCAGTGTGTCAGGCAGATTTCAGTGTAACAAGCTCCAGAGAATGCTGGATCAAACCACAGTCCCTTGGTGGTTACCTATTATTCAGCTACATTCAATTATCTGGTGGTCAACAAGGAGAACCGTGGCATGAATTCAGATTTATTCTCTGCTCTGCTTTTTTGTGTTCTGCAGCTTGGCAAGCAACATCTGAATTTGACCAGCCTGCCAAGTCTCTAGGTTCACTTTAGAGAAACAGGCAAGCTGTGGATATTGGATATATTTATTGGATAAACTCAGTGGTGCTCATTGAGGCACTTTTGCACTGGACAGTGAGTTTGGGATTGAAATGATATCCTAGATCATACTGGTCATCTTTCTAATAGCATGGAATGATAATGGAATGATGAATGAAACATAAGGAGAACCAGAACTGTCTTTTAATGGCATAAAGAACAGTTTGGATGAGCCAGAATTTGTTCTGGTTTTACCTGGGTCTCTCTGTAGGCTTTAAGCACTTCTCCAAGATGAATGGGCTTCTGTAGCTCTGGACACAAGTCCTCTGTGCTTCCCTCAAATTGCACTAAAGCTCCTCACTCTACTTCCCAAAATGTGGTTTTTGCACAGGTTCTCAACATGTTCTTCACTTCACAGTTCCACAGAATGAGAACTTGAGAAATAAAATAGAGAAGCTTTAATATTTGTGATGAAAATTCAACATTTTCTGTAACAGCAGTTTATAACTCCCTCTCCCTAAAAGCAGAATATAGCAAGTTCTACCTTGTTCACAAAACAGAGATCCTTATTACCCCCACCTACTCAGATGTTGCTAATGAAAATATTTTCAGAAATCAGGAAACTAAAATAAATTTTTTTTTCTGTCAAAATCACTATTTTTTTCCCTGGTTTGATTTTTAAATCCTGGGATATTATTAACAAAGGTAAACAAAAGCTCTAATGATTTATTCTCAGTATTTTGCTATCAAATGGACTAACCCATTCAAAAAAAAAAGTAAATTAAAAAGCTGAATTAACTATGTTTGCCATGCTATGTTAAATTTATGAGATGGAACAAAGCAGAGTTGACACATGCCTCCAGGGAAGCATTCAGTTTAGAAGGCAAATGCTGGCTTAGCATCTTTGAAGCTGCTTGAGATATCTGTTCCTTCTTTGTGGAATGTTAAATTGATTCAGACATATGAAAGGACCCCAAACCAGTCAGGAGCCATGAAAGCATGTGTGCAGACTGGAGTGGCAAGCCCAGTCAATGTGGCAGTGACAAATGTGCATGAGAGGGTTCAGAGAGGAGCATGAATTCAGTCTCATTTAGAAACAGAGCCAAGCTCTCAGAACCAAGCTGTTGCTTCATAAGAGGCCATAAAATTCAGTAATATCTTCAGTCACACTAAACACTTTTTATGTAATTCAACCTAAGGAGTTTTATATCTATTTTGAAGAGTTTTTCTCATCTACTTAGCAACATAGATTTTTTTGTTGTTGCTTTTTTTCTTTCAGGTATCATACAGGCTTTTTGATGACATGGGTCTGTTTGAAACCTTTAAAATACCAGTGAGGGAATTTATGAACTACTTTCATGCCTTGGAGTGTGGATACCGAGAGATACCTTGTAAGTAAAAATTCGTGGTACATAATGATGCTTCCCTCAAGTTTTGGGGATTTTGTATTGAAGCCTTTCTTCTTGCATTATAAAACTACTTTTTCTCTTCCAGTACATCATGACCAAGTGGATGGCTAGGCACAGGCTGGTGCTGAACCACAGCCTGTCATCTTTTTTACTTTATATTTCGTATTTACATTGTTTCATAATTCATGGCAAAATCTGCCAGAAATCCAGAAATCATATAAAGCTATTATTAGTAAAGACTGTTTCCTTATAATGCAAGTGTACCCCAGTGCTCCAGTTGGAGCTTTTGAAACATTTAACTCTCTAAAGGCAACTTGGACTTTTACACAGTAGCAGTGCTATGCTACCAAAGGAGATGAGCTTTATAAGCAGAAAAAATATACCCAAAAATGAGTGAACCCCATTCTGTTACTGCAGCTTAGCTGATACTTTTTCAATGGGAAACATCTATTCCCTGAAAAACCTGTTTTCAGTCATCCCCAAAGTATTTACCAATTCAAATGAAATTTATCCAAGTGCCTCAGCTGCAAAAGACTCCTGTTTTCCCAAGAGGAAAGAGTTATTACCCATTTTAGTGGCAGATAAACCCAACACTGAGGAACACAGAACACCCTGTTTTCTCTGCACTTGCAGAAAAATGTGGGAGAAATCATTATAAGTCATGTAGTCTCTCTGTCAAATATTAAATACCAGTTGAAGCAGTGGGAAGGATTTAAGGAAAGCTACCTCAAACAGTAGGAAGGATTTAAGGAAAACTACCTTAAAATGCCTTCAGCCAGGTGGTTTGGAGTCTTTTCTGGAAAAGTGAGTGCCCCAGTTCTGATCCTTTCCTTGTGTTTGATCTGGATCAGGGATCAAAAGCAGCAGATCACAGCCTGAGGAGGTCAGAGATGGAAGTCCCACAGCCTGTTCTGCTGAAGCCATTCCTTTCTGTTTGAAACACGTAACTATTCATAGAGTCTCTGGGATTTTTGTGAACCTAGCACTCTACTTCCTTGGTTTTTTCTTAAGTTTTACTAAAGAAGAATATCTTTTTAATACAAGATCGAATTATCTTCCTTTTTTCATTTCTGTGAAAAGGGCAGAAACAGCTCTGCTGCTCGTGCTAATGTTGGTTTTGTCTGCTGGATTTTGGCACACGGTACCCACTAGATGGTGCTGGCAGCCCTCTGTCAGCAGTGCCTGGTGTTTCACAGCTGCCTGGTTTTCTCCCCATCGCAGATCACAACCGAATCCATGCCACGGATGTGCTGCATGCGGTGTGGTACCTCACAACCCAGCCCATCCCGGGACTCCCCACTGTCATCAATGACCACGGCTCGGCCAGTGATTCAGGTATCTTTAAATGTTGGCATCCTCAAGTTTCTCTCGTGAAATTTGCTGTTAGAAAGGCAACAACTGGGGATTGCATGCAGAATTTTTTGAAAATTGTAGCACAATCTTAAAGTTCAGTAGCACAATGAGTGTTCTAGGTGTTCAGGTGTGTTCGTGTAACTTTGAAGGGAATGGAATTGTTCCTCCGAAACTTAATACTTGACATTTAATGATGTGTGAATGCAAGCCTTTGTGTTCACCTGTAATGACAGATCTTTGTTACCGTTTGATCTTTGCAAAAGATTTTTGTTTTTGCAAAAGGTTTTTTCCTAGGAAAACTGTACTGTTAGTGCATTTCAGGGCTATATCAGAGGCACTGTAGACTTAAATTCTTAAACCCTTCGTTGTTTTGCTATTCTACAATTTCTGGGGCATGCAGGCAGTGCTGTGCACTTGCCACTGCTTGGCTGTCATGAAATGTTCTTTGCTTTTCCTCACTGTCTCTAAATAAAAGACTCGTTGCCATCTGGAAATTGCTTTACAAGACCACTCTTCTTTTGTTTTATGAATGCTCACTACAGGAAGCTGTTCTTCTTGCATTTTTATATTAATTTCTCCATGTTCAGTATGGTAACTAGAAGACCTGTCTGTGTTTCATGGGAGTTCTCAGAGGGTTGCTGAAAAAGCAGGAGTTTGTTCCATTTCCGCTTCTTTTTTTACTTTTTGGTTTGGTTTTGTTCTGTTCTGTTTTTGTTGAGTTTTTTGTTTGTTTTTGTTTTGTGTGGTGGTAAAGGGTTTTATTCCCAGAAAAAATTTATTAGCAAGGGATTTCAGTGGCTTTGTAGGTGAGGTGGAATGAAAGGGGTTGCGTTCTGGGGCTTTTTGATGTTTGTTATTTGAAAGACATTGTTCAGCTGCATGCAGGATCCATTCGAGGTCGTTGAGATTGAATGAGCAAAGCATCTCAGTATCTGTCTCTGACAGGTATGCTCAAGATCTTTCAAAAAGAGAATGATAAGACGATTATCAGTAAAGATTCAAAGTCTAGACATTTGTATTGAAAAACACCCACTGTAATTTAATTACTAAACTCTAGTCCATTGCTTTAAGGACTACAAGTGTCTCATGTACTTGTCTACATGATGAAAGAAATTACAGAAAGGCGCAGGAAGATCAAGTTTCCCAGAAAGTTCCAGTGTGGCTGTCAATCCACATTTTACTGCTTGTGACTTACATAGTTGGAGAACAGGTTTTGGAAGGGCTGGAAGATCCCCAGGTGGGATCAGAATTTATTCCTATCTAATTGTTTACCTTATTGTACTGGATCATAGGCACAGAAAGCACTGAGGTCAGGCTGCATTTATCCTTACTGCAAATTTGCTCCTTCTCTCCCTGCTTTATTGCTTCTCTCACTGAAAGAGTGGCCCTGGATTTTTCACTGTTTCCATTTCTTTCTTTCTGCTCAGATTCTGACAGTGGGATCACCCACGGCCACATGGGATACGTGTTTTCCAAGACATACACACCTACAGATGACAGCTACGGGTGCCTGGCTGGCAACATCCCTGCCCTGGAGCTGATGGCTCTTTATGTGGCTGCAGCCATGCATGACTATGATCACCCAGGAAGGACCAATGCCTTCTTGGTAGCAACCAGTGCTCCTCAGGTGAATAACCCTCAGACAGTGTTGCTGTGCAGTTTGGAAGGGTTCCATGACAGCTTTTCCTTGCTGGTGGTTACCTGTGGCTTCCATTAAGCACAAGGCTGCCAAATATTTTGAAACAGCTTGTCAAAGTGACAGAAATTATCATTTCACTTGGGGATTGCTGGTAAGAGTCTTACACACCCTCAGTTAGCAGAGCTGCTGAGAAAGGTACTGATAAACTGTGACAGTGAAGAAAGTAAAGCTCTGCTGACTGAAAGAGAACCTGTAACTGTGGAAGAATGGAAGAATTGTTCTACCAAGTAATGCACAGAAAGATTAAATAAAATAAAACATCCCAGTTGTGTAGCTGACTGTGCTTTGTAAGTTGTGCATGATCAGAAGGCATTTTCTGTTGCTTCTATAGAATATGAGCAGCTTCAGTCTTTTTATGAAAGTATTTGGAAGCAGGGAGTGGAAAATAATCTCAGTGTTATAAATGTAGAATTCAGGCTTGCTTAAGGTTACATAGAAGTTACTGCCAATCCTGAGAGTTGAATTCAGCAATTCCGAATCACTCTTTATTGGCTTAATTATGAGATCATCTTTCCTTGCTTTACATAGCTGACCTGCCTGACTTCAGCACACTGTGCTGAAAAATACTTCTATTGATGAGGAAATTTTAAAATATATATATATATATATTTTAATGGTTGCGGGTCAGGCAGGGATGCAGAAATTCTGGATTTACTCCCCAGCTTGCAACCAAAATTCCTCTGTCACCAAGAGCAAGTCACCTGAACTCACTCTGGTATCAGTTTGTGTCTGTGAATTGATAGTAATGCTTCTCATCCTTGCAATGCATTTCTGTGATCAAAACGTTTGATACTTTGGCCAGGTAAACAGACTGGGAGAAGATACTTATTATCTTTAAATCTAATTGTAAGAAACAAGTGCTATAGCTCTGTGCTTTTAAAAATCAGAAAAGGAAGTTAGATGATTAGCCTTTTTGTATTTACTCTAGTTAAATATTAAATTAATAGGAAAAAATAGTTTTCTTGTTATTTTCTGAGTGGAATTACCATCCCTATGAGAGTTCAGCATCTTATTTTGATAAAGATTTGACCCATTTGAGATTTCAGCCCTGAGATATCTGTCAGGCTGAGTACGTGTTTTTTGCTTGCAAACTGGAATTTCACCTATTTCTTTCTTTGGAATCCGTCCTACATGGACACCATGCCTGGTACAATTGCCAACAAGCAGTAATGAATTAAATGAGCTTCATTCTGACAATCAGGGAAGCACACACCTATGTTATATTAGCCATCAACCTGTGGCCTGAAACAGGATGATCCATTGGTGTGGTTTTGCTGAGATAATTTTGTCAAGATAGTTTTGCCGAGATGGTTTTGCTAAGATGGTTTTTATGTAGATGGTTCTGCTGAGATGATTTTGCCAAGATGGTTTTGCCAAGATGGTTTTGTGTAGATGGTTTTGCCAAGATGATTTTGCTGAGATGTTCCTCAGCTGCCCCTTGTGCTGCTTCCACAGGCGGTGCTGTACAACGACCGCTCCGTGCTGGAGAACCACCACGCTGCTGCTGCCTGGAACCTCTTCATGTCCAGGCCAGAGTACAACTTCCTGGTCAACCTGGACCACGTGGAGTTCAAGCATTTCCGCTTCCTCGTCATCGAGGCCATCCTGGCTACTGACCTGAAGAAGCACTTTGATTTCGTGGCCAAGTTCAACACCAAGGTGAGATCAGTTTGGGTTTCTGGGGCATGGTCAGAAAAGATTGTGGGCCTTGGGAGCATCCAGTAAGAAGGATTTCTGTTTCCTCTGAATGTCCTTTTGGCTGCTCTATTATAATATATTTATATATGATAAATAATATATATATAATAATATATTATATTGCTTTTCACTTCTTTTTCCCTTTCCATATTGTTAATTCCAGCCTGGTCTTAGCTCACCTGCTTGTGCTAGTGATTTTGTTGAACAGCTAAATGTATTTTGCGATACCCCAGATCAGATTTTCCTCTTCTGCCTCACATCACCATCCTGTTTCCCTTTCCCTGTCTCCCAGGTGAACGATGATGTTGGCATTGACTGGACCAACGAGAACGACCGCCTGCTGGTGTGCCAGATGTGCATCAAGCTGGCTGACATCAACGGGCCTGCCAAGTGCAAGGACCTGCACCTGCAGTGGACAGAGGGCATCGTCAACGAGTTCTATGAGCAGGTAAAGGCATTCCAGAGCTGCCTGCCTGTGTTCTGGGGCATGGCAGTGCTGCTGGCCAGTGAAAAGTCACAGAGAGTAGGGGTGAAGATGTTGGCTGGAGTCACATTAATCCATTTTTTTGCCAGACAAGTGAAAGTCCATTTGTCACTGAAGTTTCTGATGTGTCCTCAGAGACCTCTGGTGATGGTGTCTCTACAGGCTGGATTGTTCAAGTCTGGCACTGTGGACAAGCACTGGCATGGTGAACAAGTGTTCTTTTCCTCTTTCTTTTTCCTGCTGTCTTTTTCCTGTTTTTCCTCTTTTCTTCCCTGTTCTTTTTCTCCTGTTTTTTTCCTTTCCATCATGGCTGTCATTTCCCCCTTCTTTAGTGCAAACCATGTTTTCACCCTTCCTTCTGTGTTCTTTTAGCTGGTTCTCATGGCTCTCCTCTGCAGTCTCACACTTTTATTGACATGTAGTCTCTCAATGTCCTTGTTCTGATGGTCTAAACAGAGCAGTGGGATTGTTTCAGATTCTCTGCAGGCCACACCTCTGTTCACACAACCAGAACCTTTATGTGCCGAGCAGGACTGCAGCACTGGCTTTCAGTTCATCACAGGCCAACCACAGCTGCTCCCAGAGCCATATTTCAGTTTTAAGACAGCCCTTGCAGCTCTCAGAGGTTGGTCAGTACAGCTGTGCTCATTATGCAGGGCATGCTGGTGGCACAAGGAAGGAGGACAGGCACAGATTGATGTAGAAACCCTGGGAATACAGCCAGGCACTGCTCCTCTCTTTCTAGGTGTAAAGGAGCCCTTAATTGAACCTAATTTTCTCATTGTAACCTATTTAGCCCTGCTGAGTGCAAGGGTCAGGGCTGTTCCCACACTGTTCCTCTGTTTCCTGAGTGGGAACATTTTGAATGTTCTGCTCAGATTAAACTCCACATCCTTTCTTTTCCAGATGAAGCAAACAGGCTAAATCACTGAACAGGACAACCCCCAGACTTTTCAGGGAGACTGTGCAGTAACTTGGAGTCACAGACTAATCCTTTTTAGAGCTTTTTCAGCTTTCCTTAAATTTACTGCACTTACAGTTTGGAAAAAAAAAATTTCCAACCAGGATTTGCTGCTGCCCTCTGGAGAATGTAAAGAGACAGGGAAAGGGACATAATTCAGGCATTGACCTGAAGCTTCTTCCTTTCTTTCAAATCTCCCAAGAAAAAGAAAGTACAATGAACCTTACCTATAATAGGAATACAGCTGGTTCCATTTTTGTTTTCATTTTTTTTCTTAAACAAAGAGAGAGTGTCCCAAAACAACCTTCATGACCCAAATTTTCTTTCAGGAAATCCTTTTCTTCTTCATTACCACTGTCCCAGCAATGTGCTTCACAGTTCTGGTGATGATCATAGCTTGTGTGGGTGACTAGTGCATGCAGACAGAAGCAGTTAATCAGATGTAGGATAAGACTTTCCTTTTTTCCAATAAAAGCTGTATCAGAGTGAAGTGCCCCAATATATTAACATCAGCAAAACCTTGAATCAAGCTTGTGAGGATACAGATGTGGGAAGATATTGTGTTACCTGTTTCACAGTATGAGCTTGTGTTATTTTCCATCATTTAGAAACGGGATCCAAAACAGAGAACATGCTCTTTCTTGGATTTGGTTTTGGCATTAAGGAGAATAAGCTAGATTCTCAGTTACTTTTATTAAAATCTATTTTTCTTTACTTTAATATGCTATAAGAGGTGTATCAAACCCTGTTCACATGATTTTGAGCATTAGATTTTTTTCTGCAACTGGAAAAGTCTTCATATTCTCATTTCTAAAAAGGAGAATTTTATGGGAAATTTGAATTTCCCTGGAGATATTATCAAAAAGCACACATGTGAATTCAACCTATGCTGTGAAAATAATGAAGTATCTTTTTTACAATAAACACCAATTCCTTTGAAGAATTTCACTCCTATATAAATAAAAACTGCTTATTAAAATGTGTTGCATAAAAATATTCAAAATCCTGTGTCATATTGTTGCAGGATGTTTCCTTCTCTTCACAAGTCCAGTAGAATTATTTGAAGACAGACATATTAGAATTTAAAAAACCCACACTGCAAGATGTTTCTCATAATAAATCATGTTTTAACAGAAAAATAAAGAAGAATTTGTAAACATTTCCACAGTCAGCATTTCTCCCAGTTCACAGCTAGGAAATCTCAGACGTGTTTCTGTAAAGAAGAGCAAACTGTCACCTCTTCTTAATGTGCTTGCTATTTCAAGAATGGATGGCATGTTTCAGTGTTTTGCCAACACAAATATTTTGTTTTTAATGATAGCACATAACATTTCAGCATTCGTTATTATAAAATAAAGCAAAGAAAACACAAGGAAATGAGATATTTGCTGTACATACTCCAAAATTTAGCTCTCATTTTTTGGCCTTCACCAATAGATACAAATAGAGTGTTGATCAGCTGTGAAGACCATTACTTTTGAAAAATTTACATTACAAGGAGATAAATATAAGCAAACAAAATGGAAACTGAAAATGCATCTCTAAAAGCTAACAGGTGTCCCATAATATAGAACTCTGTATTGTATTACAGAAATCAGTTAGATATCAGGCTTGATTAGGGAGGTTAGATTTTTGGGGAGGTATTTTTGGGGATTAGATTTTTTGGAGGTATTTTTGGGGGGGAGATGGCATCTGGTCTGGTCATGTCTGCTCAGCTGAGAACTCGCTGATATCACCAGAAGCTTTGCTCTGGTAGGGAGTTGAGTATATTAGATTTGACTCTGCAATGAAGCTTTACTTTATTTAACATCATGTGAAGAGAGAGAAAAAACCTCATGCCTCCCTCTCTCCCCCAAAAAAGCTTTGTGGGAAAGATTTACTGGTTTTGAGCAAATGAATGCCATACATTGCTTTAATTGGAATCATTCTAATAGTCACAGGAAACAAATATTTATGACCCAAAGCCAAAAGGATATCTCCAGGTTACTTTTAATAAGGATGAAATCAATAACAAAGCTAGTCTGGTGAGATAGCCCTGTCTTGTAGAAGTTGTCTTATTCCCTGTAAACAAGGTTGCTGTGAACTAACAATCACACCGTCAGAAGGGATTTTTAAAATAATAGTGTGAAGAAAGAAATGAAATAACAATTTTCAAGTTTTCACATTGTGTAAAGTTCAGGACTAGGGGCATCCTCCTGCAGAGTCATTGTTAAATTCATCCTTGTTAAATTCACATTATTAGTAGTGGGTTGGGATCAGCTCCTACAAGAAAAGAGCTGTGACTGTGCCCATTTGACATGATGGCACTGTCACGATGGAAGTGCCGGGCTGGTGTGGCATTCACATTTTCTGGAAAAATTCCCTTTGCCCAGGATTTTTCTCCTGGAAGCTGATAAGCCTCAGAGAAAAAGAAAAACAATAATTATCTGATTTGCTTCTCCTGTCTTTTGCTCCTTAGGAATGTGTTGGGAGATTGTTTACCCACAGGTGATTGTTTCATTGGTTTCATGTGAATTGTTTTGACTCATTGGCCAATCAGGGTCAAGCTGTGTCAGGGCTCTGGAAAGAGTCGCGAACTTTCATTATTATCTTCATTATTTTATCTTTTTTTATTATCTTCTGTAAGTATCCTTTCTGTATTCTTTAGTATAGCTTAGTAAAGTATTCTTTAGTATAATATAGTATCATAAAATAATAAATTAGCCTTCTGAGAACATGGAGTCAGATTCATCATTCCTTCCTGCCACGGCGTGCCCCTCAAATACAACAGATGTTGTCCTTTCAGCATTTTTAATTGGCTGGATATGCTTTGCTCCTTTTTGTGGCATGGTTTTGTTTCATTTAGCTGTGAGGAATGACGGCTCTTTTTCATCTGCAGGGTGATGAAGAGGCCAGCCTGGGGCTGCCCATCAGCCCTTTCATGGACCGCTCTGCTCCCCAGCTGGCACACCTGCAGGAGTCCTTCATCACCCACATCGTGGGACCACTCTGCAACTCCTATGACTCAGCAGGGCTGATGCCAGGAAAGTGGATAGAAGAGACTGATGAGTCAGGAGACACTGATGAGCAGGAGGAGGAGGAAACAGCAGAAATGGAAACTTGTGAAAACGCTGAATCCAGTAAGTGCTCGACTTCCATTTTCCAACAAAACAAGTTCCATGGAGTGACCAAAGCACTAAGCAGAGGCTGTGAGCTGGCCAGGTTCAGCGTGGGCCGCCTCCAAATTGACAGTGAGTCCTTGATGTCCTTGGCTGTCCTTGGAGGAGCTGTAGCCACTTACATTGTGAATGGAGATGCTTCATGGTTTCAGCACCAATGTGGTTCAGATCCATCACTTAGTTCTGCCTTAGCTGGGGTTTCTGGTGGTGGGTCATCTGTGCATGAGTGCTTTCTAGGGTCTTTCAGGTCTGGTATTGATAGATTGCAAGAATTTCAGTTGAAAAAAGGATGTTTGGGAGAAGATTTTTCAAGGAAAACACTCATCATTTCCATGAGTTAACATGACAAATGGGAATAATAGAATGAGGATCTGAAATGCTCATGGAGTAAAGGAGTTTTTGACAATGGAATCATTTTAATGCACATCTCTCAAGGTAACATGGAGAAGAGGGGGAAGAGAATTGGCACTGAGCATTGCTGTGTTGTGTGCTGGGAGCTGCATCATTTGGCTAACCAGTAACTAAAGTTCATGTTCTTCTCTAGAAAGGCAACACTGCCAATATTTGCTGTACTGAGATGAAAGTTTTTACCTTGAAAGGAGATTTCAGGCACTTGTGGGAAGTGATTTTTAAGAGAAATTACTGCAGCTGTAGACCTCTTCCTTAAATCAGTTTAATCCTGCTTTACCTTTTTCTTCCTTTCATGTTCTTTCTCCCGCTGAATTTTCTACTGCTGTTCCTTTATTTCCCTCCTCTCAGTCATCTTTCTCTCTCTCCCCTGTATCCAGAAGTTTTAGGAAACAGCAGCCTAAAGTGCACTCATGAAATACCAATATTTTTTTCCCTCAACAGCCTCACTTTTTCTGCTCTTTCCCACACATGTTCTTTCATGCCCTGCCTGGGTATCATCCCTGTTTTCTGTTGGGAAAGCTGAGAAAGATTTAGTGAGTGCAGTAAGTCACATTTGGATGTGGAACTTAAAAATCTGTGTCTCCTGATGTGCAGAATTAATCTTTTATCTCTAGTAAGATTCAGTGGTAAACAGTTTTTATTTAAGAAATCATGGTATTTTTCACACACACAAACACACACACACACACACCCCTTTGCACATATTTTAGGTTTAGCACTTCCACATGAACAAAAAAAATCTCTTAGAGAACAATACACATCAAGTAATGTCACCCCCATGGGTTAATTTAGCACTTTATGATCTATCAATTCTGTAACAGGCAGAGCCACGTGTTTGTGGCAGATTGGCCTTTCTGGAAGTGCCTGCTAGGAGGAAATGCATGAAGCTGAATTAACACAGACCCCAAAGCCTGAAACTGATACAGCTGTACTAAAAAAAAAATATGAAGGATGTTCTCATATATCCATGTCTCTAACCTGACTTTGAAATCCTTGGTTTCTTTTCATTTAATGTCTCTATTCACTTATCTTCTGTATCACCATTAGTGGAGTCAAATAATGCTGTTTTCAGGTTAAAAGCACTGATCATTATTAACCCTTTTCACATTGCAAACAGACTGATTTTAATTATCTTCTGTTTTCTTCTTTACCTTGTTATAGCACCCTAATACTATAGCATTTTAGACTTTGGTTTTCAAAGCTTTAAAAATTAAAGTATCAGAAGTTTTGAAATATTCCACAAGTTCTTTCTATTTCCTTCATACCAAATGGGGGGTGCTCCTCTTCTCCATCATTCTAATGTGTGGCAAATTGTTGTCTTCAGGTCCCCTGAATTTCCTGTGGCTGTGTGGACCTTACTCAGGATTGTGTGACATCTTTTGTGTCAGTGTAGGGGCCTCACAGTTCCTTAAAAGTGTGTGCCTGTGACCAACCCAATTTTGGACTTTCTAAACTTTCTCAAATGAAACAGTAAAAGGTTGAGATGTCAGATGCACACACTTTTAAGACTGGTATAGATGTTGGTAAAGATCTTTTGATGAAAATGCCTTTTAGGCAGATAGAAATATAATTGGGGCAGGAAACACTTCATCTAGGTCCTGATAATTCACTGAAGAAGTTGAGATCAATTTAAGAGTTATAACCTTGAAGTAGCCATAAGTAATTTTTTTACTGTACAAGGGCATACACTTGCCCTGAAGGTCTTATGCAAGTATAAGAATTAAACAGACTCAGTCTTTAAAGATTCAGACAAATTTTAACTCCACAGCAAGTGTCTGCAGAGAGCAGCAAGATGTGGGGTCACCTGGGAAACCCAGGAGAGAATGTCCTGCTGTAGCATTGGCAGCAGAGGGGCTTCTTATTAGTGCTAAACCTGAAGGTTTCCTACAGGGAACCAAGGGCTTTCTAATGAAGGATTGAATGGGATTTGGTCTGTGCTCAGTGAAAAGCTCTTTGTTTCCAGTTCAAAAGCTTCAAGGGCTAAACATTTTGGATCCTGACACAGACATACTTCAGGCAACCTGCAAGTACTAATTCACGCAAATTTATCTGGTACAAAACATTCCTCTACGTCACCTCCTTTAAAGAAAAAGCAGCAGTTGTCTTTGGAGGGGCTATTACTTCAGTTCTGTGATGGCCATTGTCACTGCTAATGACCAGGAAAATTTTTCAAACTTTGTACTGCTAAGGAGTTAAGAATCTGTGTTGGACAGACTATATTGACAGGAAAAAAACCCTCTTCAGACTTTTAGTGTGTGTCAGGAGCCGTGAGAACCACCAGGGACAAAAACACTTCATAGGCTGAGAGCAGGGGCCTGGTGCTTCAAAAGCAAAAAGAAGCAAGCTCCTGTGGTAGTATTTGGCTGTATGGGTGCTTCTTTAGTACTCAGGCTGCTGCCAGAGCAACGTTGTGCTTAGGCTTTAAGGTCACCTCCACTGTGATGGGGGAGCAATGGATAAATTTGAAAATGGAATACAGGAAAAAAAAAAAATCACAATTTTTTTCCCCTAGGACAATCAGCAGGGATCTGTTGGGGGTGAGGAGGGCATAGAATTGAATGTGTGTTTAATATATGTTAATCAGAGTCTTTAAGAACTTGATATAAAATGAGCAGAAACAGCTCAGCAATGTGTTTTATGCAATAATCATTCAAAGACGAGATACCTCTGTAAGCAGCTGAGTCAGGCACAACATGCAGCCTTGGCATAGGATGAAGTCGGGGAAAAAACTGTACAGGAAACTTTCCCCAAGATCTGGAGAGGCACACCTTTCTGAATTTTAATACTGTTCAAATGTTGGGGTTTAAAAATCTGTCATAGCACACTCTGTCTGCTTCCTATGCCTTCAGTCGCTTTTCCTTCTCCAGTAGAAACCAGCACATTAATGTCACATGGTGTTTTACAGGAAAGAAGAAGTTCAAGAGGAGGAAAATCTACTGTCAGATCACTCAGCACCTGCTTCAGAACCACAAGATGTGGCAGAAGGTGATTGAGGATGAGGAGAGGTTAGCTGGGTCAGAGAAGCAAGGCACGGAGCAATCCCCACTGCACCAATCTTCAGAACAAATCCAGGCCATCAGGGAGGAGGAGGAGGAGAAAGGCAAGGCCAAGAAGGATGAAGAGGAGAACACAACTGTAGAACCAAACCAATGACAATATTTACAGCAGTATTTTATGACAGATTGACTCGTGCACAGACTCTTTCTCAAGCCAGCACAGCATTTAGACACAACACTGTAGAAGTATGGGATAATGCGCCTACAGCTGTTTCATTTGTTTCTCTTTCCTTTTTATGGTGAGGTACATTGTTTAAACTCCTATGCTCAAGGAAGCTTTCACACTGCAACACCGGCTTTACAGACTTTCTTTGAAGAGATTTGGGGGTGGGTGGAATTATATAAATATATATATATATTTATATATATATATATATAGCCAGGGTTATTGGCTGCACACTTCAGCAAATTACATTTAATGATATATTATGGTCACTGTGATATTTACAGGAGAAAGTTATCTGAGGAAATGCTGCTTCTGAAGCACATTTGCAGTTAACAGTAAGGTACCAGTTAAGTGGCTTTTTTGCTCTTAATGCTGAGGGATAAAAGTTCCAAAGCTTTACATGAATGCTGATGTATCCTGCCAACACATGTGTGAGTGAGGGGGTGTTTGCAAGTGTGAGTGGATGTGAGGAAATACAGCATGCTCTGAGTTCTTACCACACTAGCTGTAGCACATGTCCCAGCATACCACAACAAACAGAAGGCCAGAATTTTAGAGAATTTGTGCCTGCAAGGGAACAATTTTGAGGAGCTTTGCTTTCCCTCCAGTCCCAGTTTGCACTCCAGCTGCGGGCAGCCTCCGTTCAGCAGCAGCCCAGGCGCTGCTCTGGCCCTACCAGCTGTGCTGGCATCACCTCCTCATCCTCCTCCTCCTGGGCAGCTCCAGGACTGCTGGTGACAGGGATGTGCCAGGAGGGCTGTTTGCAGAGGGGCAGTGCCTGGCTAGGCAGCCTGTGCCCTGCAGAAGGCTGGCCCTGCCCGTGCTCTGCAGGGTGAACGTGCTGCGGGGCCGCCCACGGGTATGGGCACGCTGTCCTGTCCTGCCCTCACCCTGCCTCTGGGCATCCACCACCAAATGTGGCATTGAGAACAAAGCTAAACTGCTGGGGGACAAAGGAAGGGGAGCGTGGGGGCCATGGGAAGAAGGTAAAGGTGCATGAGGAGCTGCTTGGGTACAGGTGCCAGTCCTGGTGGGCTGGCATGCGGTGTCCCAGGATCTGCTCCCATGGGCTTCACAGAACTCGGGGTTTCAGTGCCAGTTTGCTGCTGGCATTCTGCTTAGGAGCAGCATGTTTGATCCCACCAATATATTTTTCCTTTCTTCTTTCTTCTTTTTTTTTTTTAACAGAAAGAAAAAGATCATGCCTGTAAGAACAGCAGATCTTTTATTTGTTGTTGTTGTTCTATTCATTTGTTTTCTCTGTTGTGTATGCTGTGAGCCAAATGTCTATTTAAAAGGTTGGATATTCACTTTCAATATTTTATTTCATGATATATTTGTCAATGATTAGCTATCTAGATGTAAATATGGAAAAATTTTTATGGGTTCCTGTAGATAATGATATCTTTAAGAAAAAAAAAAAAAAAGAAAAAGAAAAAAAGGGAAAAGTTGTTTTGTAAAGATAATTTTTAAAAAAATAAATACAAAAGCATTTTTATACAGTGTAGCTATTTCCAAACCCCACAAATAAAGTCTTGAATAATCTGTATAGACCCTTCTGGGAAACCAGCAGTCTACAGGATCAAGGCTTTAAAATATTAATGCTTTGGGGACTGGCAGCAGCAAGCAGTACCCCACAGTTTAGAGATTTGTTCCCATAGAAAGAGTTATATATATAAACTTCAGTATCTCTCAGAACTCCTTTGACTATGTATGCTTTTCCTAGTTTGATTCTGCAGCCCATCACCAAGAAGAGGGTTGCTTGTGAGAGTAAGATTCCTTGTGAAAGGCAGAGTTTGTAGAAATCCTTTCTGTATTAAATTTCTGGCATTACACCCATCACTTTTTGCTATTGTAACACATTCACCAAATTTCATGATCCTGTTGGCAACTCCCCAAAATGTTGGAAAACATTCTCTATCAAAGGCAATCACAGGTGTGTTATCACTTCAGAGTTCCTTCTTGCTTTGTGTTTCTGTCTGCTCAAAAGAGGATTTGGGGTTTTTGCTGTTGCATTTTTCTGATATTGCCCTGCCCTACTCTTAGCAGTAGAAATGTTTGTCTTTCAGCAGAGTGACTGGGGCAGGTTCTGAATGCTCTTACCAGCAGGAATAGTCAGGAAGTGTTTTCCAGTGAAAGCAGGAAAGCAAAGATCCAAATTGCATTGCTGTTTTAAAGGGAAAGGACATAGCAGAATTCATTCAAAACAAAAAAGTTGTCTCCAAGTTCTCAACAAGTCTCCACCAATTCCAGCTTGTGTTTTTTTCACATCTCTTCTGTCACTTTGATCATATTATTTGGGCTTTTCTTGTGCAAGTGAAATGCATACCTTATAGTATGAGAAGGTTTTATTATGCCTCATTCTGTCCTTTAAATTAAATTTACCGGGATGCTTTAAATTGTCCCAACTCCAAGCACTTCTTTCTCAATTTTCAGTGCATAATCACTGCAATTGGATTTTAATACTGAGGTTTATATTGCTTTTGCTGGAAGAGGAAAAAAAACCTATTGCTGCAAGTGTTAGTGGGTGCCCAGTTGGTAAAATTATGAAGAAGCATTCAAGAATGTGGCCAAATCCTGTAAGTAGGGTTTTATATATTCCTCTAAACTGGCATACACAGGGTTGGAAGAACTAAGAGTAACTAAGAAAAGTTATCTAAAAATGTGCTGAAATGAAACCATTATATTTTTCTAGTCATCATTTTTGGTTGTTTTTCTGCATTGCCAAGGCAGCTGTTAGAAACTGATACAGCATTGCTACCCCAGCCTGTTCGTGGGAGCAGTCACTGAGCTGGACCTTTATGGTGAAGAAATTGCTGACAGACTTAAAATGAAAATGATTGTTGTTTTTACCTAAACTAGAAAGAAATTCCACTGAAGAAGCTGAAGTGGCTGCGAGTGCTCAGCTTGGTAAGAGGTGACATTTTTTTCCCACTTCAAATAGTTAGTAATCCAATTTCTGCAGGTGGTCCCTCCTTATGAATCTGATTCTCAGTCTTTGAAGTGCATGTCTGGCAGGCAATGATCAGGAAATCTCCAGGTTGGCGTAGATATAACAGAAAATACCAGAGAGATTTTATGTCAAGAACGTGAAAAACTTTTTTTTCTTTTTGCTTTGGGGTTCATAGATAATGAAGCAGGAAATTTAGGGGGCTTTTTAATATTTTCTAGTCCAAAGGAGGCAAAAGATTTTTACCTGCAGTTAAGCAGCCTTTTGGAGGCAGGAGTTTTTTACTTTGTGTAGTCCTTTGGTGTTGCAAGCACCAAATAATCCACAGCCTAAGAAATATTTTAGGAAGAAAAACTAAATAAAAGAAAATTAATTGTATTCAATCAGAAAAATGCTCTTGTTTTAGGTGGTATGTTTATAATGTTGATATGAATTCCTGGTACATAAAATATACAGAACATAAAGAAAGCAACCCCAATTTAAATGGTGTTTTGCAGGGGCAAACCCAAAGTATTTTAGTTTTCTGTTCTTTAAAAACAAGAGGAGAAAGACTAGATTGTTTTTTCCATTTGGATATTTTGTTTTTCCCACTTTAATGGCACTTGGTATTTGATCCTCTTCCCTTCTAGTCTAGAAATGCTCTTGCAGTGCTTGCAGCTCCCAGTGCAGTGACAAAAGGACTCTATGTCATCTAGCAATCACATGTAAACACTTTTGTCCTTATATTGGCACTTTTGTTGATGGCCACGTGGTGTTTACCATGGAATAAAACTTGTCTCCTTACACTTATGTTGCAGAGGGAACACATGGAAGTAGAGAGTGTGAAAGCCCCTAACTATTTAATTAACTTTTTGGGGAGGGAATATGAGACATTAGCTTTTAAGAAACCAAAAATGGTGTGTCTAAAAACAATAGTTTCCACCATGCTCAAAGGGCCGTAGTTTGCTCTATATTTATGCTCTAATTCTAAAATCTTGAGTTGTTTTTAGCTTATTTAATGTGCAGAGCATTTTGACACTTGTCTCTGAAAATCATCTACTCCCTCCAGTAGGAAGATGGTGTTTGATGAGATGTTGCAAGCTGTGCATCAGAAGTGAGTTGCAGCAATCTAGGGAAAAGGGATTTTGCTGTGGTTTTGGCAGGATTTTGGATGGCCTTCATCTGTGAATGAAATCTTTTACACAGAGCTGTGTGTCACCAAATGTGACATCATTCAGGATGCTGGTTCTCATGGCAAACATGGTCATGTTATGGCAGGAAATGGTTCCTAGGGAAGATGTGACTTGAGAATGCTTTTGGTAATAATTCCAGGATAGTTCTCATCAGTTTTTATTCTGACATCATGTGTGAACTTCTCTCTGCATCATTATCAGCCTAAAGATGGATTTAGGTCTTTACCATTAGTGTACCACTGTTAGAATTTCTTAAGATCCTGGTGGTCTGAATCTGGAAGAAAATTAGGGCTACAAAAGTTCAAATTGATGCCTTTAAAGGTACCATTTGGCATCTAAGCAAATTTCCCTCCCCAGTCCCATTCTATGGATTCCACTTGACATAAAATTCATTTGTTTTCTTTAAAAAAATCTAAATTTCTGTCTGCTTTTTTGATAGAATTTTTTCTTTCTGAAATTCTGGCCCAGTCTTTCTTCAGAAATGCCCTGGGAAGTAGAATGCAGTGTGAAGAAGGCAAGGATCTTGCCAAATTGAGCATCAGAGCCTCCAAGGACTCTGTGTGGGCATCCACACAGATCTGAGAGCTGAGTGGGTGTGGGGGAGCTGTCAGCAACCTGGACTTGGAATCCTAGAGAATTTTGTCAGTTTTCAAAACAAACCCTAAGCATTTTGGAAAGCTTAGCCATGAGTTTTACGCAGCAAAAGCTCTGTGCTGGTGCTGGTTGTTAATGAAGTTCTTGTGCAAAGTCTGTGTAAGTCCTGCCTCCACTGAGATGTTCCATCCTTCCATCATGGATGGAAGGAAAGGTTCAATTTAAGGAGGAGAAGTTTCTAGGCATTCCATGGCCTAGTGGGCAGAAGATTAGGGAGAAACACATTGCCAGAATGAAGAATTCACCTCTCTGCTGGCCTTAGAACTTGAGAGTTCCTCCCTGGCAGCTCAGAGCTGGGGAAATCAGTCCTTGGGTGGATGGGGCTGTACACAGGCAGGAGGGAAGTGAAACCTGCATTCTGCGGGAAGGAGCAAATAAAATCATAGTCCATTATCAACCAGACTTTGTAAAACAAAATTTATTTTCCTTTTCTTTCAAAAGCAAATGTAGTCCTGCTGAAATGGAGTAACATAGAGTTTCTGGGAGGTTAATATCTGCTTGATGTTGCAGTATTAGTCAAAAGGATGGCGGTGTTAAAGAGAAGACAATTATTCCCATTAATTAGAGCAGGAGAGTCTTTTTTTCCCCTATTCTTCAGTGAATCAACAAGTAAGAACATCCAAGGATCGTGGAGAATAATGCATGTTAAGTGATTTTGAGCAGATGAAAGAATCATAGAAATTAGGTGAGAACTGTCTTAAGAAACATTGGAAGAGCTTGCAAAATTATTGATTATTGGAGTCAAACTTTGATTTACAGCAAAATAGCACCAGTTCTTTCCAGAGCAATTTATTCTGATAGATTTTTCTTTGAATTTCATCACTTTGTTCTAGCAAAACAACATTCCTGTGCAGGTAAATCAAAGCAGGGTTTAGCCCCTGCTGTGGTAGATATTGAGTCCCAGCTTGGAGGGAGCAGTGTGAGAATTATTCTCCATTTAAAACCTAATTATGATTTATTCAGAGGCCATTAGTGGGATTTTCCTGGCAGGCAGGTGTTCTTTTGATGAAAAATGCATCCCACCACCTCAGCAGGATGCAGATGTCACCTGAGTGAGCCCTGAGGACAAACTCCTCAGGAGCCTAGGGGGAAGAACAGTGCTGGTGTATTTCTGCAGAGTTCATTTTCACACTGACAAAAGGCACAAAAGGCAGGATCTTGAGCTAGTTAACAATAGTTCTTTGGTAAAAATGAAATGGTAAGCACTGTGCAGTCTGAAACTCTGCCAGTGTCACTGAGGTGTACAGACATTCCCCCCAGTGCTTGCTCCTGTAAAACTGCTGTGAGTTCAGGTAAAACCAGCTGGCCTTGGGTGTGTCTGTCAAGCTGAAGGGTGTAGTAAATCAAAAAGAATTTTTGACTGAAGTTGTTTAATTCTCCTTAATCTAGGAAAACTTTGCTTTGTGCAAGTGGAGGGGGAAAAAAAAGAATATTTCATTTGAGCTTTTGAGGTTGCCAGTCTGTGCCAGTGGTTTCTTGTTCCCAAAACTGTGTGTGCAGGATGTCTGAGATGTGGGAAGGGGGCAGCAGAGGAGAATTGTTCTGCCCTGGATGCCAGAGGGAGCCTCTGTGCTCTGGGCAGCACCACTGAAACCTGCAGGTGTGCAAAAAGAAGTGATTTAATTGGGGAAACCCAGATATTCCTGTTTTCTGTGTGGAAGCATAAGAGCAGGTACACAGGACTTTGCCACAAGCCATGTGTCCTTTTATGGCTGAATTCTCTTGTCCTGAGGCAAAACCATAGAAATGAGATCAAATAATAGCTCAGTTTTCAATGCTGTCTTCCTGTACTGCAGCAAATGCTTAGAAACAATTGATGTAAATTAGCAACTGCTCTTTGCTTTTAAGTATTTATTTAAAGGAAATGGGAGGTTTTGGTGGTGGTTTTCATTTTCCTCCTCTGACCCTAGTCATTTTCACTCAATGCTTTCCTAAAAAAGAATTAAAAATAAAAAAGCTCTGTGATCTGGTCAGAGAGAAAGCAGGGAGGGGTTGGCCATGTCTGTACATACTGCTTTAGGTAGAAAGGCTGCTAAAATCTGTTAAAGCTGACTTTCCTTCCCAAAATTCCTGCCTGATCCTGAAACACAACAAAAACCTGTATTTGAATGCAAAATGTTGATTTGTAAGTGTTTGTAAACCTTGATAGAGTACTGCAGGTGGTGTCCCAAAAGATCAAAGCCAACGTTAATAACTGCTCTGTGGTGTTGATGGTATCTTTAATATTTCAACCATGTCAGCGTACTTTTGATCATTACTTTTCTAAACTTAAGTCTTCTTCTCTTGAATAATCAATATCAGATGTTTGCATGATGGAAAGTAATTTAAGTTCACTTTTCAAAAAGCAGTGATTCATTCTGTGGGTTACGTTTGTTTAACAGATTCACATTCTCACTGATGGGTGGCAGTTTTTTTTTCTTTTTAGTGCTTTTGATAGAACAACATCCAGGATATTTTCCAACAAAAACACATTTTTCCACCTTTGCCTCCAGTTGTGGAACAAATACCTTCCAAAACTAATCCTTTTCCAATGCAGTTTGGCCTGTCTGGGTAACGATATGGAAGTATGTATATCATGTAGATGTGATTGAAAAAATTAATAATTTTGGTAATCAAGAAATTAACCTAGCAAGATTACAACCCTTTCTGAATTAAAATCTTGGGTGTGCCAATATAGTTGAAGCACTTGACCCCACCAGATTTGAAGGCCAAATTATATAATTTTTTTATTTTAAATTTGACAACGGGCTAGACTTTTTTTTTTTTTTTAATTTCAGGAAACACTGAGAAATTGGTGATCTTACATCCTGTCCTGTGAGGGTTGGCTCCTGGTCTGGGACCTTGGGGCAAAGTTTCTTTAATGATGCTTATTCAGACTCAGCTATAGTAGCAGGTTTCCACAAATCACTCGTGTACTACAAATTCAATCCCTCCTTGATTATTTTTTTTCACTTCAAAAGGTGAGAAAAAGATGGGGGGAGTGTAATTTTATACGGCTCTATTTGACAAAGGGTTTTGTGTACCTTTATAGTTCTTTTGAAGCAATATTTTAAAAAATAACTGCCAGCCAAAGTGGCAATGCAGAGAAGTGCCATCTTGTTTAGGATTTGTACACGCCAGTTTTTAACACAGTGTTCTTTTCACTAAGTACTACATACGTTAATTTATATTTATATATTGTCAATATTGTTGTAACCAAGCTTCTCCTTTCTAAACACTTCAGGAACAAGGCCTTGTATTTTTAGGTGATTTTCATAAACAGAATAATTCTTTTCCTTTCACTAGTATCTTGCACTCGATACATGTAGCAATACTTAATATATTCTCTTCACAAGTATTTGTTAAGTGATTTAGTTAATGGCTGATAAATGTTTTGTACAAAATAGATTCTGTACAGGAAAAAAAAATCTTTTAGATAAACATTATTTATTTTTACTGTTTTGTAAGTTAGACACTATAATGAAGCTCCTTTTTGCCAGAATTACTGGAAGTGCCTCTTGGTAAAATGTATTATACAGTAAATATGTATTCAAAATTATTAGAAATACTTGTCACAAAATGAACAATGTGGATGTTGCAATGTGAAGACAAATGTACAACATAAATATAATTCTGTGGTATCCTGTGTTTCTTCTTCCTTTATTGAACAAAATTGCTTTCGGTGCCCAGCTTTAACTGTCAGACTACAAATGACTTGTACCCTCTTTAGACTCTGATACAAATCCAGTGAAAGCTTGTATATATTGAATTATCATTTTAGCTGCCAGCCCTGCTTGGTGTGTGTTAGTGACCCAAGCTCATGTTTATTGGTATCTGATTTCCTGAGACTTTTACCTGCAGAATTCTTCACTTTGCTTCAGATTGCTAATAAATCCCATGTTAAATCCTTTGTGACTCAACCAATCTGTGGAAAGCCTCATTATAACCATTCTTCTTTAATGCTAACCAGTATTTCAGCATCCATCATCAGTGTACTACTCAATCCAATTAATTTGGACTGGATGTGGTCAGTATTACAGGGCAGCATTCAGCAATGCACAGTGACTAATGCTTCCAGAGAAAATGAAATGTGTTACTTTAGCATTTTCCCTCATTAATTATAGCAGTAATCTGTTAAAGTGGGACATCAGTGAGTGAAATCCATTTTCTTGCCATTATATTGATAAGTGTGCTGTCATTTTTCAGTGTAAAATTTTACTAGTCTTTTATGTGGGCTAGAATTGACATCTAGCTACCTTATTTGCTCACTGTTTATAATTTCAAAAAAAGTATCTCACAGCTGTCAAAAATTTTACCCATTTTTAAAGTTTTATTACCTACTTTCATCAAAGACTTGGAAGCTCGTCAGCTAATTGATTTGAAATGGTTGCATAAAAACTATCTAGATCAACCATGTCTTCAAAGTCTCTTTTCTTATAAGTGAAAAATTAACAGCTTCCAAAATCCTCAAGAATATCTACTACGTATCTAGCTGTCAGTTTTCAAATGCCCCCCAGTTTATTTGTCCTCTGACTAAAATTCTGAATGGAAAAAAATTGGAAGGAAATTTGCACCAGGCAGTGATTAGGAAGATACAAATCAGAATCATTGCCAGGAGGAAAGTAAAATTTGTTTCTACCTATTCCAAGGGAACTGCTTCTAAGCCAGCAGCTGGTCTGTCCCAAACACTTCTTATCTCAAGAACATGTAATTAATGGATGTTAAATTCACAGAGAGGAATGCAACTGGAGTAGCAAAGAGAAACTTTTGCCTCACCACTTCTCATCACAAAGAGCAGGGGCTACCAAGGTAGGGAACGCTCTTGTCTGAAAATCCCCAAACTCTCTCTGGAGCTCCTCAAACAGCGAGAGGTTCCCATGGGAAGAGCTGAGCAATAAAACAGGGCAGGAGCAGTGAATCTGCTAATGAGGCCACACATGAGCCTGCCTCTCCTGGGGCTCTGCTAAAGCATAAAGGAGACCATGAGCGCAGCCCCTCTCAGCTCAATTAAATGTTGCATTTTCCAGGTGCTCAAATTACCTTAATTGCTGGGCACATCTAGTTCCCTAAAAGCGCTTGAAGTGTTTCCCTGCAAACACAACTCTCAGAGAGCTACTGGGGCTTCGTTTGGCCGTGCTTCCTTTCAATGTGTGTTCAGTTATCTCACCAAAGTCCTGTGGAAACCAGCCTCATGCCCCCACGGGCTCCCCAGATATTGTCAGTGGTTATTGCAGGGGTGGAAAAGAAACAACTTGGACAGCAGGGTAACGTGCAGGGGCGACCCTGGCTGCTGGGTCTGTAGCTCTGGAGTTGCCACCTCTCACCATCCAAAGGGGAATTTTTAACCACTCCACACTGGATTCCCGTAGACCTGGTGTGCTGCAGTGGAAGTTGTCAAAACTATTTCATTCAACATCTTCACTGCCAGAGGCGACAGGAACCTTGCATTAATTCACGAGGAAACATGCAAGTTTCAAGTTAAACTGAAAATTCTGATGGTTTGTGTCACACCCAATGTGGATTGCCAGCTGTCATCACTGCACAACCTGGGATACACACAGGCAGAATGGTTTGGAAGTCGGCTACAGATGAAAGGTTGCTGCAGCACCTGCTTGTCTTCAGCCAGGAAATACACAGCAGAAGGTTCCTGTTTGACCTGCACAATGGCTTCAGTTAATGTGCCTTTTATTGCTGATAAATTACTTCCCTTCTCAGTCCCTTGCAGGTGGTGATTGTTTGTTACTGTTCTTGATAAACACATCATATTCTATAAAATCAACACCTTCAGTGTTGAATCAGCTCTTCTGCTCAGTTCTTGGTACCTTCTCTCTACTTTTCTAGGCAAAATCTTTGGGTTTAAACCCACTTCAAATAACTTATCTTCATTAAGGAAAGTGCTATGGGACTATTTTTAATATTAATGGTATTAATCTCTGGTAGCTGGACAAGTTCCAATTTCACTTATTACATCTTTATACACAGAAATTCTCCCCAAAGCTCCAGTGGGTGCAAATGCTTCCTGCACTGAAGAATGTCACATTACTGGATTTCTCATTCAGCCTGTTTGTTGCACTCCCTCAGAAACGGGTCTCACAGGGCCCTCTGCAAAGTGTGGTGCTGTATAAAAAAACATAGTAATTCTGTTCAAATGTCTCCTTAAAACCTGGCTGACTCTGCCATTTGACTGCAGGGGCAGGGCAGGGGGAGTTGGTTGGGGTTTTTTCTTGGTTCTTTGCTTGTTTGTTTTTGGGGTTTTTTTTATTAACCATTCAGGAAGGAAAACCTCGGAGCCATTTTTATCTGATCAGTCACCTTCTGCAAGTGCTTGCAAGGTAATGTAAAGCTATTGACCACACTTATAGAAGTTGCCTCAGGTACCCAGAACAGAGGGCATGCACAGAGGAGGTGATGCTGTTCTGTGGTCAGGGTGCAGTAAAGAAAGGCCTTCACTGCCACTCCTATTTTTGAAAATTTTTCTTCCTTAAGTCTCATGCAAGGGGCTGAAAATGTAAATATCAAGAATGATTTGATGAACGCCTCAGAGTAAAGAGACTATTCAGAAGGATCTTTGCATATCCTAATAACAAGAAGTTAGACAAGTCCAAAATATAATTGGAACGTTCTTCTATTCCTTTGCTGTCCTTAGGTAAGAAAACTATTCTTTGAGGATAGATCTGGAAGTCTTGAGTTGGACAAGAAAGTCCCAAAGTCTGAAATTCCCCCAGAGTTTCTAAAAGCCAAATTTATTATTTAGGTATAATTTGTCTCTGGTTCTTTGTGTGGAATGGGTACCCAAGGTTTGTTCTGGCAGTGGGGTTCCTACTCCTTTATATTCTTACCAAGCCTGTTCCTAGGACTGGCAACAAAAAGAAGAGGAAAATTAACGTTGAGAAATTAATAATCCATAGCAGTAGAGTAGCATAACTAAAGCAATTAAAATTTTACAGGCAGTGAAACTAGGATGCCTTATTATTAAACTGCAAATATCTTCCCTCTTTCTACCTCTCATTGACTGCAAGCTGCACATTTACAGTATTTGTTGCTCAGGATTGGAGCATTTACATCAGCACAATTAAAATATTAAAGGAGCATTTGGGCAAGTTTCAATGAGAGTCGTTGAAGACTCATTCCACCAAGGGTTTATAAGTAACTTTGCTTTGCTGCACAGTATTAAGGGTTGCAAATGTATTCTCTGTTGGACTGTAGGAATCACTTGAATTCAGATTTAAGGTGATATTTATATGTTTTTGTTTGTGTTTTTAAACAGTCTTTTCCTTCTGTTGGAATTCTATTGGAATTCTGTTGGAATACTTTTTTTTTGTTAAATGTCTTTTAGGAAGGAAAACATTTCATGCTTCCAAAGGCTGGCCCTAAAGCTGCTGTGCTGTCAGTGTAATGCTGGGCCTGTGTATGAAGATTTGCTTGTCACAGCCATTCACTCTGGCTAGACAAGGCTTTTTAAGTATAATTAATTTAACCTGTGCTTTAGAAATGAAGGTGGTCTGGCTTCTAATTTCCTGCTGCTAATACAAAGTAGGAATGCAAAGAAAACAGACTTCAAGGAACAAGCTTCAGTCTGCTTCTTTGTCCTCTAGCTGCTTTAAAGGTTTTGTTCCAATTACAGAATAGATATAATAAGCAGGCAATTTCTTTTAGGACTATAGGAAAGCAAAACCTTGCTTGTCTGTTTCATTGTCTAGCAAGCTTCCAGTGGGTTTTGTGTCATTGTGCTGTGGGAGGCACTGAAAAGTGACAAGCAAGGGGTGTCATGTCCAGTGTTATAATTGGCAGTGATTTGTTTCTCATGTCTCAGTCCTTGGTGGTGAATTGTGCTGGGTGATATACAGCATTGCCTTTCCATGGGACATCCATGGCCTGCAAGGCCTGGAAAACCAAGAAATTCTTACCTGGATGAGACTTTCTGTCAGATTAATTTACTGAATTTTAGGGAGGATCTGGTGTTCATTTACTCTGAGCATCTTGAAACGCATTGCAGAGGACATAAGTAATCTCTGAGGAACTGCTATAATTAGTTCATAAAGGAAGGGTGACATTCTTCTGGAGGTGTAAGAAAATTTTCATAATGGGAAATACCTGCCCCAAGTGGTTTTGGGGAGTTCCAGTTAAGATACCACCACCTATAAAGAAGTCAGAGACAACTCTGTAACAAAATTTCAGTAAAAGACCAGCTGTGGTAAAAACCTGATACTGAGGTTTTACGATGAACTAAAAATCCAGAAAATATGAGACAATTGCACTAAATCTTGTGGGCCTTTCAAAGCACTGCTGCTTTCTAAAGGACATTAAACCAGTCTGTAAGTATTTTTCTGGGAGTATGGAGGACAAGGCTGTGGTGCTTATCAATACCATTTGTAGCATAATTTAGGAGGATTTTTATCACAAATTTAGGAATTTGATAGTGAAACTTCACTTATTTTAAAGGACAGTGTGGTAAAGGTTACCAGTGGCAGAATGTCTGGAATCTGTGTCAGAAATCTTTCAAAGCAGCAAGGTCAGCAATGAAAGGTCAGCAATGAAGATTAAAGGTCATGCCAAACTAGCACAGGTCCTGTATTGTGCAAACTCAGTTTTCCTAATGATGGAAGGAAATGGCCTGGAAGCTGGTCTCCTCAAAAGGCTGAAAGAGCTCATAATCACTAAGTCTCCTAATCACTAATTACTGTGGACTAGTACGCACCCTGATATCTCTTAGAAAAGGGGAAAATAGATTTCCAAGTTTCAAAACCAAAGAAGGATACGAGATACTTTAAAGTACAAAATGTGAATTAGGTGTAGTGTAATTAAATTCCAGACACATTAAGAGCCCAAAATGGAGAAATAATGAAGGGAAGGATAATAATTTGTATTAAATCTAGGAAAGCAAAAGCCTACTCTGTGTTTGGCTGTGTAAGTGAGGTTTTAGCTGCCATGGGAACCTGCTGTACTGCCGAGGGTGGGAGGGAATAAGAGGGGAAAAGGAAGAAGAATTTTTAACTTTAATACCTTTTCTGTTTGTATAATCAAAGCCTACAGGGCAGCAGAAGACAGGATTTACAGCCTCTCTCAGCTCAACAAACTACAGAGGGAGCTAGTCACATTCCTCACCTTTACCTAAACTTTAAAATTAATATTTCAGCAGCCATGACCTTGTGGCAGGAAAAACTCTGGGTGGGAATGAAGTCTTCAAAACTTTCTTTTCCTTTCCTTCTGGTAAAGGACTTCACTGACTCTGCCATACATTCTGTCCTCCCCCTTAATGGGTCTTTTCCCTCTGTTGTTTTTGTTGGGTTTTTTTTCATGTTGACAGGGACATTGCCGTGTGGATTTTGGGCATCAGGGCAGAACAGGAAGGACCAGGGACTGGATAAGTTTTTGTGAATCTCTTGTCCACCCTCAAGCCTATCTTTCACACACTCCCCATTTTTCTTTTTTTTTTTTTTCCCCAAGCCCATTCCCCCTTGAATTCTTCTGTTTCCTGGAATTAAGCAATTAATAAGATCAGAGTTTTGGTTTTTTTGGTTTTTTTCTCTCCACAAAGCTTTGTCACGTGCCTCCTCAAACTTACAGCAACTTGTAAAGAAAACTACCCCTGGGAGCTGTTTAGGTGCTCCTCATGCTTCCCACCAGGGCCCCTTTGCTGTCCTGGAACTGATAGGAGGGGACAGAGGGAGAAAAACCTGAGCAGGTGGGGGAGGAGGATGGGGGGCAAACAAAGAGCAAATGCTCAGGCAAAACAAGAGACAAAACAAGTTCCCCCACCTGCATGCTCTTCCTCTCTCTACCTCCAGAATAAGATGCACACCCACAGAAAGGGTCATTTCTGAGAGGAGGTTCTCCCCTCCAGTTTTTCCCCTTTCTGTGCATGCAAGTGTGGGTTTGCATGAGCAGCAGAGGAAGCTTACCTATGAAAACTGGTGGGCACCATCTCTGGGGATTCCTGCTGCCAGGTAAGATTTGGCTTTTCTTCTTCTCTTTGCTGCCCGACTTTTCACAGAGGATGCCTGTCAGCTGGGCTCATGGGTGAGCTGTCTGTGTGTCCAGCCAGTGCAGCAAGGGCAGCTCCTGTGCCGAAGGCTAAGGAGGCTTACTGCAGGGTGGAGGAGCTCCCAGAGGGGGAAGGATGTTCTCTCTCTCACTCCTGCACTCTGCATGAGGGAAGGGGCACTCCTGGAGGTGTCCCAGCCTGTGCTCAGGGACAGGGCTGTCCCTGGAGCTGACCCTCGGCACAGGTGCCCATGCCAGCCCTCGGGACGTGAGTGCCACCAGGCTGTGCCACAGGTGAGCCCCTGGGAGGGCTTCTGGGGGGATGGAGAGCAGGGGGGCTCCCACAGCCCCACAGCTGGAGGCAGGCGTGGAAGGAGGGCTCTGAGCCCCAGCTGTGGGCCCAGAAGAGTCAGGGACAAGGTGTGAGCATGGCCAGCAGCTGTCCTGCAGGCAGCGTCACCCACCAGGCAGTGTCTCTCAGCTGTTCACACAGCTGAGGTGAAGCACAGCTGGAGTGCTGCAGTGTGTCACCCTAACTTTTTTAAGATTTTTTAAGATTTTCTAAGCCTTCTGATGTTTACATCCTTGTAACGAACTTTCTCACACACTTTCTGTAAATAACTCATTGAATTGCATTCTTTTATAGAAGAAGAGAAATTTGATGGACTGCTGGTTTGTCATTGGAGAGGTGGGTGGATGGGTCACTCAGGGACAGGACAGGGTTTAGTGGTGGACTCTCAGTGCTGGATCTACAGATGGACCCAATGATCTCAGGGGTCTTTTCCAGCCTAAACAATTCTATGATTCTCTGGTTACCTTTTTCTGGCATTCCTGCCATGTTTGGAAAGGAAGTGTTTAGACATTCTCTGTCCTCATTTTCTATGTCACCAAAGAATTATGGTATGGTGACAACCTGAGACCATCCTTGGATAGAACCAGAGATGTCCCTCACCTCCCACTGAAATTGAGTCTATTAGGAATAGTCCCACTGTAACAACAACGGTGCCAAAAGAATTTGAGGGCAAATCTGTGATTACAGTGAATCAGTCCTGTGTGTTCTGGTTGCACCAAAGAGATGAAAACCAACAGTGCAGCTGGCTGGGGTTCAGCTGGGCACATTTCTCTGTGCTCTGCCTTGTGTTAAATCTTCCATCAGAGGCATTGTCAGGGCAACCAGTCTGATGCTCTGAGATACATGGCTGCAGGTGGCTCTGGAAACTGCAAAGGTCCTTAAAGCCATGCCTCAAGAGCAGCTGGGGATATATTAAATCTGTAGATATTTATATAGATTTCCTGGGGATATATTAAACCTGTAGATATCTATATATATACCTGGGCATATAGTAAAACCTGCATGGATATCAGGCCTTCCTTGCATTCTTCAATTTGACAGTCAGACAATAAAATTTAACAATTTTTCTGCTGTAATAACGTGAGCAGAAGTGTTGCTTCAGCTCTGCTATCCATTTGAGATTTGTTTCAGCTCAGTGGAACACCAGCTTGCATGCTGCTGTCAAACATCAGTTTATCATATTCCACCACAGCAATTTTTTGGTGTTCTGACCAATCCTGGATGTGTGATGCAATGGAGGAGACCCTCTACACTTTTGCCATCTTCTCTAGCTGGAAGATGCTTTGCTCATAAATAAGGACATTTCATTGAGCTGTGTTTCATATGTTTTCCTTTTCCAGGTTTTGGGGTTTTTTCATTCCAAATTTGCTGTAAATATGCAGAGCATTTCAAACCTTACAGTAGAGGCTATTTGATGTGCTTCCATGGCAGCACACCTCATGTGATTGTCATAAAAGGATTTATGCTGTGAGGTACATGCTGGTTTTCCCCATTGTACAGGGTCAAAAGTGGGGTTCAGGTTCAAGAGTGGGACTTTTCCCAATACATCAAGAAAATCAGAAGCAGACCAGGAATAGGTGCAATAAGTGTTCAGCAAGCACAAAAAATTTATTTTTCTATTGCAAAAAAACCTCTATACTCCTTAGTGTTGATAAGGAAAGATATTAGAGTTCCTGTAAGGACAGTGTGAAATGCAAACATTTCTCTTATATGTAGTCACAGCTCTTATTTCAAACGATGGACAGATCTTGGTGAAAATTGTGGTGTCAGAAGCAAAGTCCTTTTGTCTTGTTGATATAAGAACAGAGCCTATGAGCAGATATTAGCCTCTAAAGATATACTTCTGTTATTTTCACCTGTATTTCTGGTAAAACAGGTGCCTATTTGGGAAGCCATGAAAACACATGCATCCAGAGGTATAGACATAAAACCATACATATTTTAACTTATGTGAGATGTTTCTTCAGGCAAACATGAGAGAACAGGAACTTTTCCTATTCATATTTTCAGGCAGCAATTCTGTAAAATATAGGACTGCCTAAAAGTGAACACAGAAGCTGATTTCATAAATATTTTCAGATCTGATTTAGAGATTGAAATTAAGAACAAAGTAGTGCAGTATGTAACTAGAGATTTAAGAATTGCTGATACCTTTTGTTTTCAAATTGCAGTATTTAGTTTTTCTTTACTTCTTTGTATTTACCTGCAAAGAATTAAATTCACATTTTCCCTGAAACAATTGACCACTGAGCCCTAAGACTCTATGTAAAATGGTAAAGGGAACTAAACCTCTTTATTCTTGTGTAACTCATTAGCTGAAATCAGACGATTAGAGCTAATGTTTCCATCTAAAACAATTCAAGTGCCTCATTAAGGGGGATAGATTTCCTTTGATCTAATTACTTCATGTCCCAGATATATGGGAAATTCAGAGATCAGTGCTGAGAAATCTCTGCAGACCTGGTCACATCCAGAAACATGAATTTACATGTAGCCTTCAGAAATGTAATTTAAAATGTTAATGAGCCTTGTTCAGTCCGCTGGCAATGCTTGGCCAAATGCTTAATGAAATCACATTGATGATGGCCAGAGAGCGAAGATGATGGCTGTTTGCTGAGTATGATTTAATCTCCATTATTATAGGCAAGTGGATTGCAAATTTCCATAATTAAACATCCAGTGCACTGGTCAGATTCTGTTGTAAAGTTTGGTAATTGCTGTTGTTGGGAAAACAGTCCAGCGGGGTGTTGCTGTCACATGATGAGCTTTTGAGGCTGAGCTAATGGGATGCCCTTTTAAAGTGTTCTCCATGTTTTCTGCTTTAGAGGCAGAGGATACCATCATGGAGGTTTCATCCAAGGAAAATACTCGCTTTTTCTCAAACAACACAGTCTTGCCCGTGGACCGATCTTCATTCAAATCCGAATCTTCTGCATCCAAGGAAAAGCAGGCGTGTTGTGGAGGTCTAAAGGTAGAGTAAGAGCTTTTGAATATTCCAGTAGGGAGTTACAAACTCTCTCTAATTTTTCTTTTTTTAATGAATGATCCCTTTTTAAGTTCTGATTATGTCATGCTGAGTCAGAATGAAATTATTAGATACGTTTCTAAGTCACAGAAAATCTTCTTCAGATCTGTAGTTGCCTAAGGTTTGGCAGTCATCAAGTATTATTTGTTCGCTGAGGCTTGCATATTGTGAGATCTTCAAGACCCATCCTAAAAAGTCCCTCTATCTTCCTTATTGCTCCACCTGAAGTTGAGAACAGGGCAGACAGCACAGGCAGCTGTCAGTGCAGATTGCTTTTTTTAAGATAGTAGCTTTTTTAAGATAGTTGCTTTTTTAAGACAGCAGCCATGGTATTCTGCTGGGCTCTCCAAACTAATATTGTGTTATGGTCTGTGTGCTTTGAGTGCTGTATTATTAAAGCATAATTGTAATGCTCCTCATTCAAGAGAACTCTGCATGAGGTGACTGCAATGAAACTGCAGAAATATTATTTCTTTTTTACCACTTTTTCCACACCTCTCTCACCCCCAGGAAGTTTTTCCTGGAGCAGGGAGGTCCCTGCTCCGAGCCTCGGGATGTGGCTGTGCCTGCCTGGAGGGAGCTGCATCTCCCTGCTCGGGACAGGGGGCACAGCAGCCAGCACAGGGCTCTGCCTGCTGCCTCTGCCCCTCCTCCTGACACTCTCCTGGGTGAGGGCTCAACATCACCGTGCAATGCTGAGATGATCTGAGTTACACAAAAAATGAGCTTTTGGCATTGCTTCGTTCTTTTCATGGTGCACAGTCTTTATTTCTGTTGTTTTGTCCCCTCACTTAAACACGCATCTTTCAGCTATTAATCCAACTCCAGTCAGTGAAATGAGCAATAGTTGCCCTGAAGTCTATAAATTTTAAATGGTTTTGTTTTGAAATGAAAGATGAGTTGTTATTAAATAAATTTTGTACCATAATATAATTCTATCACAGCTTCTCCATTTGCTACAATGATAATCCAATCCCTTCAATGAATAACACTTCAGTCACACATTAGCCAGTCAGGAATCAGTTTATTAGCTCCAGAAATAGAAAAGCAATATCATTTCAGCTCAGTTTCTTTCTCTTTAAAGTTGTGTCTTCTAGGAACCCAAACTGATATTACTAATGTATTTTTGTAGGAACTTGTAAGCCCTCTCTCTTTTTTTGGTGAACTAACCCTTTTTGAGTTCTGATAAGGTCTTGCTGAGTCAGAACAAAATTATTAAAGATATCTCCAAGTCATAAAAAAGTCTGCTTGAGGTTTTCCCTAATGTGTTAAGAAAACAATATACAGATACAACAGGTTGTTTTTACCAATTATCAACCTTCCTATGTCTTAAAATTGCCTTCATTAACCAGAAAGATGTAGTGAAATATCTGCTTACAAGCACTGACAAAACAGAGAAGAATGTGAAATCATGTGTACCTTTCTGTCCCAGCCCTAGCTCAGGAGGGCCTTTCCACCACTGCACACCTGGCACAGGAGCAAACCCAGTAAAAAAATTTGTTCCAAAGACATTCAGAAGCATTTCAAGATGTAGTTTACCTATACAATTTTCCTGTAAAAAACCCCAAAACTATGTGCTGTCACATTGCTATTTAAAATCCAAGGGCATAAAAATACAGAAAATTATAATGATTGTACTGGAGAGTCCTTTGAGAGATGCTGCTGTAGGAAAAAAAGACCCAGAGAGGGTTTGTAAATATTTATTTACCCACAACTGTTTCTGAAGGAGGGATAACCAGCCCTGGATAAAGTGACACAGAGATATATTTTAATATACTTGAATTTGCATCCAGCAGTGCTGTTATTGCCACTGTGCCTTGTCAAATGAGGCGTTGTGAGGTTTGCACTGGAGGTGAGCACATTGCTCAGAGCAGGTGGTTACTGGGAGTGTGATTGTCAGAGAGGATTAAGGAGCTGCACATGGTTATAGACTTCTAAGCAAAACCTTAATGTGTCTCTTAACTTCTGGGACTGGGTTTTATACAAAGCATCCATATTTGTATTCATTTTGGGTCCACACCACCTGTACCTGAAGGTAGAAAGCAAAGTTGTGGTTTCCATGACCTATTCCACTGTGTGTGATTATCTGTGGAGCAAATAAACTGAACCGGGCTGCATTCAGTGAGGGCTGATTTAGGCAATAGATCTGCAGGAACAGAGTTCACTCTGAGGACCCTGCACTCCCACCACAGGCACTGCAGACCAGCCCTCCTCTTTCGGGTTAATTCTGTGGGAAAGGGGCTCAGTCTGTACCTCTGAAGTACAAACCAAAGCACTGGGAAGTTTAATTTCCAAAGCCCACTCCTGATTCAGAAGGACATGCTAAAACAGATGCAGCGATAGCTGAGAGAAAACTGTCTCTGCAAAATTAAGGGAGGGGAGAAGGTGCAAAATGCAGGGTGCACTCTGAGGAAAATGCATGTATTAGTAGAAGAGAGTTGCCTGGCAGGTTCATCTCACAGAACATGTAACATATTTAGAAATGTTCAAAAACTCACCTCCCCACCAAGCCGCACTTAGCATTTATCCATATGGTTACTGTACAAGAGAAAATCACAGGTTTCTGTCTTTCAACAGAACAGTAACTTTGGCCTCTACCTGAAATTAGCAATGCTTGAGAGTCAATTCAGTTTTCATCAATATTGCTCATAAGACATGAACAAATCAGCAATCTAGCATTTAATAAGAAGTAGGAGGAATATTGGTTTGGCTATTTGGCAAAAGAAGAGGTAGGAATGCAGAACATGTTTAAAAATAATTCATATGTCTTCTGTACTGCCTGATTTTAATCACTGTCTTTTTTTTTTTCCCCAGATATTTCTTGGTGCATTGTCTTTTGTTTATTTTGCTAAAGCACTGTCAGGAAGTTATCTAAAAAGTACTATCACACAAATAGAAAGAAGATTTGACATCCCTTCCTCTTTGGTTGGTGTTATTGATGGAAGCTTTGAAATTGGTACGTGCTGTAGAAACACGTTTTTATTTTCAGAAAAATAAAAGAGTGATGCAGTTTGTTCTGAGGAATGATTGCATGAATCTCCCTGAAAACTTAAAACTGAGCAAGATTCACCTGGTAAAAATAAGTGGGGTTATCATGATGATTGTTTTCAATAGGATAAGGTTGCTAATACAAGCAATTCAGCATAGACATAAAAAAATATAATTTGATAAGCTAAGCATGTGGCTAATTGTAATTTGGTAAGTTAAGCATGAGACTAATAAACTTTTGATGTTGAATTAGAATTTTCCTTCGCGGATTTCTGCAGGCAGAAATCCACCTCACCCACAGGTGTTTGTCCTTTGTGATCTCCATTATTATAGGAACAGATTATCAAGCAGTATTAAGCTTTATTATTATTAAGCATTATGCCCATTATTAAGCAGCAGGAGAACAAACCTCTAATTATAATCTACATTTCTTGTCCAGTCCCTCTCCTTCCCTCTCACACTAAGGTTGCCAGCATGTCATTATCTCTTACAATTTCAGGTTACTGAAGTTATCTCATGGGTGTTCTGTGGGCTGTGGTACTCACTGGTATGAAATCTTGGCCTAAGTGTGTAAAACTCAGCTTGATTCCTCCTTTTCCTGCCTTTCTGGTTATTTGCTCTCTTCAGCTGGCACAGGCTTTCTCCTCTTTTCCAGCTGTTTATCCAAAGCTTTATGGTTTTCCTAGCACAGGAGTCACTGGGCTCCTGCAAATGCCTGGAAAAGGGAGAAAGGCCATTCCCACCAAATCAGTGCCTGTACTACGAACTGGGAATTGTTATTTTAGGGGATCTCCTGTCAACAAGCAGTAAAACACAGTTTTCCTTTTGTACTCTCAAAGGGAACCTCCTAATCATAATTCTAGTGAGCTACTTTGGAGCAAAGCTTCACAGGCCAAGAATAATTGGAGCAGGCTGCTTAATTATGTCAGCTGGAACATTCCTAATTGCAATGCCCCAGTTCTTCATGGGAAGGTAAGTGCAGAGTGATCCCTGTTTTCCAGCTGGGCTGTGCACACTGAATGGCACTCACTAAAACATTTAGGCATTGGTTGTGATGATAGAAATAGGCATATGGGGATGTGGTTACTTAATTTAAATTTTTTTTTGTGAAAAGATTTATTACTGTAGAGCAAATAATTATTTATTTTAAAATTATTTTAAATATTGTTTATTATTAAAAATAATTATTTATTTTATAATTTATTACTGTAGAGCAAATAATTTAACATGTGTACTCTTTTAAGCTGTAATCAGCTTTTTCAAATTAGTCTCTGATTTTGACCGGCCACATTTTGGTGTGGTTTAGGAATTGTTGAAATGACAGTAAAGAAGTGATGACTAAACTCAGAAAGACAAGCCAGAGGATACACCAGTGTCTGATAATCTCAGTCCAAATTCATGTATCATAGTAGAGCAAAGTGCCTGTTAAACTGAAATTAATCACTGTTGCAAAAAGAACCAACGGGACAATTTTCATGTACAGATGCAGTACAAACAGAGCTCTGTTTATGCCCTGAAAACCACCACAGGCAATGGATCCAGATGGATTCTTATGGATGCAGATGAAATTTGCATTTTAGTGCTTTAGGCCTGTCTGGTAGTCACAGATCTGCTTGCTTTTTCTCATCAGTACTTATGGATAAATACAAGTTTGTTTTCCAAACAGATACAGGTATGAAATATTCTCTTCCGCCATCAATTCCACTGTCAGCCTCTCTCCATGTCTGCAGGACAAAAGCCAAACTCCACTCTCAGCCCTGGAGAAATCTCAAGCAAAAGTAAATGCAGGTGAGAATTGTCTCTGTTAAATCCTGGGGCTGGTAGTGCTTTGCTGTCATTGATGTTCCCCAAATCCTTCTGTCAGGAGATCCCAGTTTTCATTAGAAGGCAGTGAAAGAGTTTTCTAAAAAGGAGTGGGGCGGCAAATGTATAAAACCAGCAAAATTGTACTATCTTTGAGGCAACTCATGCTAAAAATTTTTCTACCCTAGGCCATTTCACAGTTTTCCTAGTGTTTCTCCCACAACAGAAGTATTTTAGGAGCCCTGAGCTTTGAGTGTCAAAGTGCTACTACAAACACATGGTTGCTGTCTCTTGCTGTGCCCCCAGGGTGTGAGAAGGAAGCAGGCTCCTCCATGTGGATCTATGTTTTGCTTGGAAACCTCCTGCGTGGAATAGGTGAAACCCCCATCCAGCCCCTGGGAATTGCATACATTGATGATTATGCTGTCGAAGAGAATGCTGCCTTATATATTGGTAAAATAAATGTAGTTGCTTTTTCCTCGTGCATTTCTCCCCAGAGGAGAGAACTGAGTCGTTCTGAATAATGGAATGAATTTTATTGAATTAACTTGCCCTGATTGTTTTGTTTGCATCATTTCCAATATTAAAGTTTATTTAACAGTCATGTACACCCAAGGGACCAAGTTCCCATTTAATTATACCAGCACAGTTCCATTATCTTAATTTGGTGAAAGAATTTGACCTTGGGTTCCTGCTGTTACCCTAATCTTCCTAATTCTTCTGGATGTGGACTGCTGAGCCTCTGTGCACATTCAGTTCTCTGGAAAGTGATAAAAACAGGCTCTCTTTTAAGCACTTAAAATAGAATTGCAATGGGCACTCAAAACATTCCCTCCAGATTCATGAAGGATTGTAAACAATAGTACTGAAGCTTTAGGAAGTTGGGATCAGTTTTCTTGTTCATTGTCTGATGGCTGTACCTGAAATATTACCAAAAAGTCCTATCTCATCAGCATCTGCTCTTAACAAGTTTCCAATCAGGCAAAAGGAAAAAAAACAGATTCTCTCTGTAAAAGATTCAGTCTTCCCAGATTTCCAGGTGAATTTTTTCAAATTCAAAGTATTCAGAAAGTTTGGCTGAGGATGTATTGAAACATATTAACAGTGGAAACCAAAGCAAAGGGATTTCTCAGCCTGTTCAGGGCCTACCTCAACTGAAAGCAATCAGTTAACTTTAAAAAAATGACATTTGCTCCCCAATTACTGTGATCCTGTCAGCTAAGCCATTTCTAGCAATTGTGGATTGGTGCTGCTGTTGAGTTCAGGCCATTCAGTTTGCTGACATTTTTTCCTTTAGGCTGAATGTAAATCTTTAATTGGATAACAATAAAATGTGTCATCATAGTGGGGAAGATTTTATTGATGACTTTTTTTCTTCTTGTAAATATTTCAATTTGTGTAACTGTGTCTTTCAATATTTCAATGTGTTTCAATACAATATTTCAATGTGTGTCTCTTGCTGCCCATCACATGCCATAATCTGCTGTCAGATGCAGAAGAACCAGTGCCCTTTTTTAGCTCAGGAGTGTAACAGTGCCCTGTTTTCCCTTCCAGGCTGTGTGCAGACAGTGGCAATTATAGGGCCAATATTTGGCTTTCTCCTGGGATCCCTGTGTGCCAAACTTTACGTTGACATTGGCTTTGTGGACCTGGGTAAGTTCAGAACACTCAGGCTTAAAAAACCCAGTCAGGGTTTTTAAACAAAGGCTCCAAAATTCCTATTTTTGGCCAAGAACTCTGGTTATCTGCTAGGCATGAGGGGCTAGCAGGGGTAGAGTGGGCACTCTGTGAAATGAAAAGGATACAGCAGTGTAGGGCTCCATGCAGAATAGGCTGGCAAGGAGGATGGGGGTAGAGGAAGAAGGAGCTCTGACTCTTCCTCAGCCCCAGCAGATCTGCAGCAGGAGCCTCCAAGAGATGCTTGCTAAGGAGGCTCTGGGGAGACCATGGGAGCCAGGAGGAAACAGGACTGAGGCTCAGGATCCTGCATGTGCCTTTTTAATATTTGTTGCCTAGAAAAGTGGTTTGACAGGGGGCACCAAATCTCCTGATTGCTCTTCTTCTGAAAAAACAATAATTTAAAAAAAATCAGGAGGAAAACAGGTTTTTGTCTGGGTTTTTTGTGCAGAACAGCCTGGCTGGGAGCAGGTGAGTGGCCACCTGGACTGCCCCAAGTGCTGCTGCTTGCAGCATCTCTGGGGATGTGCAAGTGGCACAGCAGTGTCAGGGCCAGCAATCAGTGAGTCCTCACAGCTGCTCCTGTAAAACACCCACAATGACACAGAGCACAGCTAAACCTGGATGGAAAAACCACCCTGCAAACCCTCCTTCCTTAGCAGCAGCACATATCCTCCAGATGTGTTTATTTGATATAGGGCTCTCCTCGAGCCATGTCTCATAAGCTCTTGGAGATCTGTATCACACCTGAGGTAGCTCAGCCACCTCAGATGGCATAAAATCAGCAGGATGGCTTCTGTGGCAGTGTTGGAAACAGAAAAGTTTTAATAAGAGGCAAAATAACAAAGCTTTTTACAGAGAAAAGCCAAGCCGGGGCAAGAGGCTCTTGCCCCCGGTAAAACATCTTACAAAAGCCATTAGCTCCTTTGTTCTCTTATTTTTCTAGTAAATTGCTTAGGCAGAACTTTTTGGCTCCTGTCCAACTGGCTATCCTTAATCTTGAGGTGACTGCCAGGTCCTATGAGATGTCTTTTTACCTAATGGAGGAGAGAAACTTCTGGGCTTTTTTTCCTTTTTTAGGAGACAAAGGACAGTTTTGTCACTGCATAAACAGGATGCACATCCCTGCATTTATTTGTTTCTCCTTTTCCCCTTTCTGCAGACACTGTCACCATCAGCCCCAAGGACGCGCAGTGGGTGGGGGCGTGGTGGCTGGGCTACCTGATAGCTGGGCTGATCAGCATCCTGGCTGGCATCCCCTTCTGGTTCCTGCCCAGGCACCTCCCCAGGCCCCAGGGCAGGAAGGACTCCAGCACCTCCTCTGAGCACTCCAGGTTCATCGCTGAGGACAGCAAGGACCAAGGCACATCCTCCTGGCAGCAGGCGAAGCTTGCAGAGATGGCAAAAGGCAAATCACTTGAGTTTTCTTCCTGATTGTTCAGATTTTCTCTCAGAGGCTTTTAGACTTAAAATTTTAGACTTACTGAGTCCCCATTTTAATGGTCTCAGAATTCTGGTTTTCCCCTTTCACTGTCCAACTCCATAGTACAGACAAAAAGATCACTTCAGTGTTCCCTGGACTTGCTATTGCATGCAAAATGGCTGAGATTTGTAAAATTATAACAGTGGCCCAGCACATATAAAGTTCTGCAAAAATGTTTTATTCACATGTAGTGACTGTTGCAGAAGTGGTGCTCAAAAAAAACCCCAACCCTTGATTTTTGCTAATTATTTTTTTCCTGCATTAGGAAAACATTTACAATATCTGATCAGAATATAGATGGGCACAGAGCAGCTACAGTATTAGAGGAGGCTGTCTGGATTTAGACAGAAGCTGGTTTGCACAATTGCATTTCCTTGGCCTTGCTTTGCCAAAAGCATTTTCCCTCAGAACTTGAATCTGCAGCTCAGTATTTCTGTGTTTACTGTCAGATGTGCTGAGCGCTCTTTGCCCCAAATTAAGCTAAACAGTGCTGTGGCTGTTGAGGACACATAGAAACTAAATCCTTCCTGGTTTATGGTGGAAAGAAGGTATTTAAAACAAGATCTCTCTTCTGGGGAATTGATGCTTAGTGTTTTGCTCCACTGTTCCTCCCTCCAGAAATGAGGGAACTGTTAAGAGCAACAGGGAACTTCACAGATTCCCTCTGAAATGTTTTCCAGTTTTGGGTTTTTTGGAAGGGGCACACATGCTACAAAGCATTATTCCAGCAGTAATTCTCTCTCTGGCCTGATTGTTATTTCTGCTGTTTTGTCTTGCAGACTTCTTGCCATCCCTGAAGAACCTCTTTGGGAATCCAGTTTACATTCTGTATTTGTGTGCAAGTATTATTCAGTTCAATTCTTTGATTGGCATGGTGACATATAAGCCAAAGTATATTGAACAACAGTATGGGCAGACATCTTCCAAAACTAACTTTGTCATAGGTAATGCTATAGCTACTTCTTGATATCTTTAATATGGACATTTTAGGAGCGGCATATACATATAGGAAAAATTGTGGGTTTTTTAAGGTTTGTTAATTTCTTCTCCTTCCTTGTCTTACTTTAAGTAATAGCTCATAGAAGGTAAGTTATTTCATTTCTGCTTCAGCACCAATTAACTCTGACTTTATCTATGCAAGACTTACTGTAAAAGTTTACATGATTTGGTATCTTAATTCCCACCGGAAATCTGAAAAGTCCTTCCCCTTCCTTTCCCTTCCCCTTTCCATCTACATCATTTGTACATACCTAATGTATGTACAATACAAGAAAATAACTGAGAAATAATTTTAAAACAGTTCACATAAATTTATCATCAGACAGATCTGCTGCCTTGGTGGCTTCCCATTTCTTTCAACAAAACAAAGATCAGTTCAATGAGTGCTGTGGGTGACTCTCTGCAGAGATTGTAGTTAAATAAAAGGGAAAAAAGTCATATCCCAAGCTGCCCCTTACAGCACAAGAGACAGAAGCTGCTTCAGCCTTTGGGTACAGAAATCAACATTTTTATAGCTGACTTCACGAGGGTGGACTGGACTGCCCAGCTGCTGAAGCTGCATGTGGGGTTCAGCTCCAGAGGTCCAGGGCTTCAATAGCATTAGCAGCAAAGAGGTTTACATCTCCCCAGCCCAGAGGGAGCTGCCTTGTTCCAGAGCAGCATTAGTTGCGCAGCAACAGAGGTCTATATGTGCAGAAAAGCTGATATGATCCATTGTGCTATGTTAATTCCATTCAAGATAGAAGCTGGAATTTCCTGGCACCAAACTCCTCAAAGCAAGGAGAAATCTTCAAGTACAGTTGATGGCCAAAGAAAGTCCAGAAAACAATCCCTACATTCAGTGTAGTACTTCTCATTGTATTTAAAGATTTTCTGGAGCTAAGCTTTCAGGTATGTGCAAAGTGAGTGCGGATTAGGAACCATTTGATTTCTCTGAGCACTGGGACTATATCCAGCAGGGAGTGTGTGATGGCTTGGTTAGGGGAGGATCCTGCTCAGTGGCTGTCCCTGCAATAAGGTGATTTTTCTTTCTTCTTTTCTTTGCTCTCCAAATCCACCCTTCCTAAGGAGCCTGAGGGCTGACTCAGACTCACAATGCTTATTTCTTTTTCAAACATCTTTTACTCTTTCTTCTTCTTTTTTTTTAAACAACAGTTGCTATCAAACTCTCTGATAGATACCAAAATTTTCAGAGCAATTTGAAGCACTAAAAAAAAATATTTAAAGGCAGGTCTTGCTCTGGCTTTCATAATATTAGAAAGAACTAAATTTGTCCTCTAGGAATCAGCAGATTACTCCAGAGACAGACTAATTGTGAAAAATAAAACACCTAGCTTAAGGAATTGGAAGAGCATTACCTAAACTTTATCCATAATCTCTCTGTCAAAGAACCAGCAAAGAAGCATGTCCTTGGGAGGAAGTTTCTCAAAGCTGTCCCCAGCACCTTTGTAAGACTCCAAGGATCAGTCTAAGTCTGGACAAAATAAAATGTCCTGACTGAAGATCTTTTATAAGATCCTTCATCCTATTGCTGCAGTTGTTTTTGTGCTGACAAGGTTAGCCCGTCGAGCTGGGGTTTTCGTTAATACAGAATTTTCTGTTTGATTTCAGGTCTTATTAACATTCCTGCTGTGGCCTTTGGCATATTCTCTGGAGGACTGATCATGAAGAGATTTGGAGTCGGTGTTGTGGGGGCTGCAAAGCTTTCCCTGGGATCATCTTTCTTTGGTTACCTTTTGCTGCTCTCCTTGTTTGCCATGGGCTGTGGGAACTCGGAGGTGGCTGGACTGACTGTGTCCTACCATGGGTATGCTGGCAGGGCAGAAAGGGCCACTGCAAACCCAATTCCTTCCTCACTTTGTTTCACAAAGTAGATCTTGTTGAAAAGAGAGTGACTGACCTGAATGTGCTTCCCAGAAATTTGATTCAAATCAATGGAAACCACTCCATACCAGTGGGTGTTGTGTCATGACCCTCTCATGATTGTGGCATAAACCAGTGGGGTTTATGTCACAAGTGCAGATTATTTTTCTGATTACTTTTTAATTATTATTGCCATGGGACCCATCCTATTAGCCCAGTGATTCCTGGCAATGTGAGTAGCTCAGTAGGGGGGAAGAGATTCAATTAATTGTTTCTTGCCTTTGTGTGCCACTGAACAATGAATGGCATTTGATAGCCTTTGAACTCAAAACTGAAGGATTCATGGATTAACCATGAGGCACACCTGAGGCTAACATTTTACCCATGCTATTACTCTGTAAAACTAACGTTTTGGGAGGAGTTTCCAGCACTGGCTCACAGCAGCTCCACTGGTGTCTGATGACTGAATTTGACAGAGAGCTGTCGTGCAACGTATCAGACACTCAGTTTGGATGAATCCCATTCTGATCAGTTTCTTTCTAACTTCTACAGAGACCATTTCCCATGAGTAACTCACTCCCTTCTGTGCCACTTGCCCAGTTGTGTTAAAGCTGCACAACCAAAACCTTAGAAAATCTGAGAAAATGCACAAATATAAATTGGTAGCTGTCCCTCTTAATAAAGTACATACTGTCTCACAGCAGGTGGTGAGATGGTGTGAAAACCTTTGGATAACAGAAATGAGGATTTACACTGCTGTGTGGTGTGAAGAGACAACATTTAATGGCCTACAGAGGGAAGGGGTGGCCAGGTGCTCCTGGCAGAGAGCATCACCCCACAGGTGATCGTGGTTTGCTCTGCTGGGCAGCTCCTCTGCAGCTCCTCTTTTATTCCACAGAGCTGAAGCAGTGAGTGACCACGAGCAAGCCCTGTTTTCAGAGTGCAACTCAGGCTGCTCCTGTTCCAGGAGCGACTGGGACCCCATCTGTGGGGAGAATGGGGTCACCTACGTGTCCCCCTGCCTGGCTGGCTGCCGCGCGTCCAACGGCACCGGGAAAAACACCGTAAGGAAACCCTGCATTGCTGTGTGAGATGGGACAGTGATATCTGATAAAAGGTGGGAGATAATCCTTCATTTCCATGTGAGGTGGGGTCATTCTTTCTGATACAAGGTGTGAGAAAATCCTTCATTTCTGTGTGAGATGGGGTCTTTATATCTCATACAGGGTGTGAGGCAACCCTTCATTTCCATGTGAAGCAGGATCTTCACTTCTGATACAGGGTGTAAGACAATTCATAATTTCTGTGTGAGGTGACCTTTCTTTCTGATACAAGGCACTGGGAAAAATGCCATAAAATTCTTTATTTCCATGTGAGGTGGGATCATTCTTTCTGGTACAACCAGGTCTGTCAAAGTGGATTTAAACTGAACACGGCACATCCTCTTCAGCCCTGAACCCCTCAGGGTTTTTAGCAATTTGGCACCCAGATTTAAAATTTTTTTCACTTTGCTGTTTCCAGCAGAAATCACAAGCAGAAAATGTAGCAGGCTTTTTCTTTTTTTTTGAGCTTTTGGCTACCAAGACTGTTGGGAAAAACCCTAATAACTAGATTAATCAACAGTAGATACTTTCTAATTTTCTCTGTCATTATATAAGCCTTTTCCTTTCATAAAATATTTCCCACTTTGGACTTAAACTTTCAGCCATCCAGAATGTGCAATTCCTAAACATCCAATTCCCCACCATTTAGGTTTTCATAGACTTTTGCCTGCTCTCTTCCAGGTATTTTTTAACTGCAGCTGCGTGGGAACCTTTGAATCTTCACAGAGCTCCTCAGCTGTGGTGGGACCGTGTCAAAAAGGAAACGAGTGCCCCAAAATGTTCCTGTATTTCCTAGTAATATCAGTTATCACTTCATACACTTTGTCAGTAGGTGGCACACCTGGATACATACTGCTCCTAAGGTAAGGAATAATTCCTGCTGGCATTGCCAAATGTTTTCAAAGTGTTTTGACACATGACTGGTACTCCCTCCCCTCCTGGCATTCCTGGTATCAGGAAATGTTTTGCAGCTATGCAAGATAGCATATTCCATATAATTGTGGCTCCTAGATTTTTCTCCTTGTTTTAACAATTGTTTTAGCACAAGATTTTCTTTCCTATTTCCTAATCACAGATTTATTGAATGCTTGTCCCAGTGCATATTTAAATGCTGGAACTATTTGTCCATCACTGTAAGCTTTGAGGCTAATTTTAGCAAGTGCAGAAAGCAGTTAATACTACAAGTGCTTAATCTGGATTTTTGTCAGCTACTTGCAATGTTTGGATTCCCAGTCCTGCTCTGCTCTGTTTTGGAAACCTTTCTTTCTCAGTTCCTTTTTCCAAATTATTTCCAGATGGGCACATTCTACTTCTCAAACAAAACAAGAGTAAATCCAGTCTAACTAATCTTTGGTATTATAGCTGTGTTTTCATGCTCCCAATTTCTCCTTGGTTTTCAATTCAATTTTCTGGACCAGGCCCTGTCTCATTGCTGGTATCTTTATAGTCCATGGACAATGCCAGTGTTAGAGCTGGCTGAATGTAGGCTGTATGGAAAAATCTAAAAAAAAGAAATGTGATTTCAGCTAGGGTTCCATCACAGTCCTTAAACCAGAATAAATATTCACACAGAGACTTTCAGAAATGGCTGATGTGAGGATCCTTCTCCACTGCCCTGCACAAATCCTGCCAGTGAGGTGTGCACAAGCTGCACAGCTCTCCTCACACATCTTTTCTTTCAGGGTTACCCCTGAGTGCTGCAAAACCTCACAGCATCTCTCTCTCCTCGAGGGCTCTCTCCAAGAACAATCACACTGTAATCCATTTTAGACCATTTTTACTGAAGCTCCTGCACAACTGAGCTGTCCCTGTGCCAGGATGAGGATGATTCATTGTGGTGGTGTTCACAGGGGTTCGAGGACAAGGGAAGAGATGAGAATCTTGACTCCATGTTTCAGAAGGCTGATTTATTATTTTATTATATATATTATATTAAAAGAGAATGATATATTAAAACTACACTAAAGAAAGATTAAAAAGACATCAGAAGGCTAGCAAAGAAAAGAAAGGAATGATAATAAAATCTTTTGACTGACCAGAGTCCCAACACAGCTGGACCTGTGATTGGTCATCAAGTAGAAACAACTCACATGGACCAAATAAAATGCACCTCTTGCATTCCACAGCAGCAAATAATTGTTTTTCTTTTCCTCTGAGGCCTCTCAGCTTCTCAGGAGAAAAAATCCTAGCAAAGGATTTTTCAGAAAATATGTCTGTGACAATTCATGAGTGGAGAGCTTGCAGCAAAGCCTTCAGGGTTTGTGCCAGATTGGTCTCTGTGGTTGCTTCTGACACACTGGATAAATGTGGGCACAGAGCTATGCAGGGGTGCAGTTCCCCTTTCCCTCTACGTCAAATCTTCCTTCTATCCATAAGGTATCTGGTGGAAAATGTGCAAATCTGGAACCACACAGGGCCTCAAAACTGTGGTAGCCATGCTCAACCTCCTGCTTTCTTCTTGTCCCCACTGCATAAAAAATGGAGTGTTGGGGAGATGTTCATAACCAAGCACATGCAAGCTCAAATCACACAGAGCTGCTGCCCTTCTCAGCCCTAAAAACCTGCTCTTGGCGATCTTACTGCTTAATCAATTCAGTCAGAAAAGCTTAGAAAGGTTTTCAGTTACAATACTAAACCACGTTGTTATATGAAATCAGAAAAACAGTTTTATTGGTTCTGCTCCAGTGCTTTTATTGCTGTTGAAAATCATTTTACTTTGAGAGACATTTAAGAGAAACTGAGAAGTTATGTGTTTTCCTGCTGGATTGGAGGCATCCACCTTTGATATGCCGCTAAATAAAACATGTTTCAGTAAGTTTGATCCTTTTTTTATTTTTTTTTCCTGCACTGCAAATGGCCTTTGGGCACAACTCCACTTTAAGCTCATGCTTACTTTTGTCTTTTTTGAAATCCATCACTGACTGACTTTCTCCAAAAATCTGGCTGAATTGAAAGTGTGCTTCTGTTACCAGAAGGAAAATAAATTTTCCTTGACACAAATAGTCCCAAGGTCAAGTTGTAGGCTTCATTATGTATTTTTTTCCAATGATCACTTTTAGAAATTATTCAGCATTCAGTCATCTCTGTTAAGATTCCAGCACTTAAGCAAGCTGATGTTTTCAGATGAGCAGCTATCACTGCACCTGCCATGGAGGACAAATACAGCTAAATCCCTAAAAGCCTGTAAGATTTAGTGACATTTACTTTGATGGTTTGCACACTGAAGTCATTGAAATGTGCTTACAGCTGGTGACCAAGTCATTTCTGAAATGTCATTTTGGTGGTATTAGTGTGATTACAGCAGCCAGGGAACTTGGGTAAGTCCTGAGGTTTTTGGGAAAAAAGCCCTGCAGTTCAGATCGCTGTTGTTCAAGCACCAGCTATTAATAGCAAGGGATTAGGCAGTGAAAAGGAAGTCTCAGATCTCCCTAAGAGGTCTGGCTATCACTCAGCATCACAAAGAGCTCCTGCTTCCTTGCAAAGACAATACAAAAAAAAAACCAATTTTTTTTTCATCTGAAAGAGAATATTTTTTGCAGGATATAAATCCTGTGAAACACATATCAAATATCTAGTTATTGCTTTTATTTTCCACTTTTTGCATTCTATGCCCTCATATTTGTTCAGGAGGACTCTGGGCTAAGGAGGGCCTGTGTAGCAGGTGTCTAGCAGGGGAGCAAGACACTGTTCTTCCAGCTCAAAATCATTTTACAGCCATGCCCTCACAGCTGGCACTTCTTGTATAAGCCACAATCAAGAGATAGTGTGATGATAATGCATGGAAAAACCTAAATAAAGGGCAGAGCATTAGAGAAGAAAGTGTTGAAAACTACCACTGGTGAGGAACAATAGAGTTCATTCTGAAATGCCTTTATTATTTTTTTAAAAATATTCCAAATTACATTAATTTTTGAAGGAGCAGAGGCCACCCTGGTTCAGAGACTGTACCTCCAGAGTGCTATGTTCATCCACGGTGACAAATTGAATTTCAGCCCAGATAATTTTTTATTATTTGAATATTTATTTAAAGATATTTATTATTGAAGAGAATGACTGTGACAGAAGTTTTATTAATCACCATATTGATATATGTGTTACCTCACATACCAAAAATGTCCTTGTTTGACCATGTGACTGGCACTACCCACTTGCCAAAATCAAACACATGCCCAGATTTGTGCTGGATTAGGCACGGTAATAGTCAGTGTGGTAGGTGATGGAGGAGCAGCAGGTTTGAGCAGCAGAGGTGATTCCTGCAAATCTGAGAGGCTCCATACACACCCTGCTGACAGCAGGCTGGGAAAGGCAGCTGATCCCTGCCCAGCCTCAGGGAGCCAGGATGAGGATCCAGGGCTGGAGCCGGGCTCATCTGGAGCCAGGAGAGCTGGATGTGTGTGTGGGACTCACCCTGCATCCCAGCAGGGTCCAAATGCAAATGGTCTGCTCTGACAGAGAATGGCCTGGAGGATTTGCCTTTACAGGAGGTGTGATCCTGATCTAGATAGGGTGCAAGGAAAAGTGAGTGCCTGAATACCTTGCACTAGCCTGGGACTTGATCCTGAATTTCAGGGAGTGTCAACTGAATAAAATCATCCAATGGATGGGTGATTTCACTAGCAATTTTCTTGTCCTGTGTTAGTAACACCCCTAAGTGCTGATATCGTCTGAAAAATCCACAACCATCTTAAAATGTGTTGTTGAATATAGATGTTCAGAATTCCTAGGTGCTGTTCTGCTTTTATCACCCTTTTTACATATTTCTGCAGTTTGCTCAAAGTCCATGATATTAAGGAGAAAAAGGTCACATTTCTTTCCTTTCCTTTCTTTCTATTTGTGTTCTAATTATATACACCTGATGCTTTATTTCTAGGTAACACCTCTTTTATTATTATTATTATTTTCAGGTGCATTAAACCCCACTTGAAATCATTTGCACTTGGCATCTACACTCTGGCAATAAGAGTACTTGGTAAGTCCATTTGTACTCCTGAGTTGGTTTTAATTCACTCTTCATTAATAATTTCTCTTAAAATTGAGCTTTGATTGTTGTAAAGAACAATGTCTATCTGCAAATAGATGTCATATGATTTTAAAAAAAAGTTGGAAAAAGGAAATTGCTTTGTACTTCATAAATCACATAATTATATCCTAGGCATAATTTAAATACACAAGGCCAATATTTATAGAGATGTGATCCTGTAGGCTATGAAGCTAACATCAAAATTACGTCTTGTCCCTTACTCAGCAACAAGTGTAAAAGAACAGCTGTGGCTGAGAATTTGTGATGGCTTTTCAGGCATGTAGTCACTAGTTTCTAAGGGAATCAATGTGACTGACTACAGGTGTGCCTGGGGTCACTGCAGTCTTGTGGCAGAGCCACCTGAAATCAAGAGTAACATGAGATTCCAACAGACTGGCAATTCCAAAATCCTCTAGGTCTTCATGAAAAAAGAATCAGCAAGAAGCAAGCACCCAATTTACATGAGCAGAGTTAGATGAACGGAAAATTATATCAAAGCAAGCTGTTGGCTTCTTTCTTACACCTTTGCAGGCCAGGATTTTCTCTCCAGGCTTACATTCTCCTCCAGCACCCCAGGTGACACAGTGCAGGATGTCCCCATCAGCACATGTAAAAAGGCTTTTCCTTTCCATCAGCCCCAAGAACTGCAGTAGGTTTGCCCCTGCCACAGTGGGATCTCAAGATGCTTGGGGGATCCCTGCAGCCCCACTGCAGGCTCCAAACCCGCTGTCTCTGTCCCTTCTCATCCCCACCCTACACCCAGGCTGAACAGGCTCCGTTGCTCTCAAGAAAGGAGAATTATCTCCTACTTTTTTCCCCCAGAGATGTCCTGCAGGGTGAGGAAACCAAGCCGTGGCCAGCACTCATTCCAGGGACTTCCAGAGGCTTTTTGATGTTTTGTCATGTTTTCCTGGCTTCCCACAGGGAGGAAAGGGTGGTGTGTGCCTGGGCAGCACAAGGCACGTCTTCCCCAGCCAGCGTGCAAGTGTCCTTGCTGCTGGAATGCATTATTGAATGTTGTGTGTGAACCTGCCTCTAGATCGAAACTGATCACCCTGGACAGTAAATTTCTCACCTCTGTTTGTTTGCTCAATACACCCAGCGGGGATTCCAGCCCCAGTGTATTTTGGAGTAGCCATAGACACCGCTTGCCTGAAATGGGGCAGCAAAAGATGTGGGGGAAGAGGAGCGTGCAGACTCTATGACTCCAGTGCACTCAGGTAATGCTCTTCTCCATTTCTTCCTTACCTTTGGTTCTTGAAGTACATCTACACCTGGCACTGGTAGCAGAATTTCTGTTGGAAAATTTGAGTGAAAGATTTGAAACTAAATGGAAAACTCTGACTAACAATATTAACAATAATGCTCATATTTCATTCTTTTGATTCAATCTCTTTTTGGATGGGAGGGGTGGATCATCTTGTTTCAGTATCAGCTGTAAATAATTGTCTTTTAATAATTCACCAAAAAAAAAGTTGTGTTGACACCTCAATTTTATGCTAAAGCTTCCCTCAGCTTTCAATATATCTGCTGTCATACTGTGTGTGTGTGTGTAAATAAGTTACTAAACCTAATTTTTCTCCATGTTGGAGCTGGATCAAAAAATGGAAGGCAAAGTTGCCACAAAATATGCTTGGTTTATCTAGAGGCTTAAGTACAGAGTTGTCTTTATTAATTTATTGCTAGAGGACAGTAATTGTCTGAACTGCATTTGTGAAAGGCTTCTCCAGAAATGAAGAATGGAATAACAGTGGTAAGAGGAAAATGGGAGAACAGTTTGTCCCTTCTCCCACCACAAGGAAAATAAACATGAGAGAAGGGTACATCTTGTCTTGAAAACTTGAAGGAAAGAGCAAAATCTCAGCTGGGACTCTTTTTGCTAATAAAACATTATGATGTTATTGTTGCTGCTGTTGTTGCTGTCATTATGCCTGCAAAGCAAAAATGCCATCAAATGGTCTTGTCACCACTGGTACTGTTTATATATTAAAAAATAGAGTAACTGCCCTAAAAATATTAGTGCTAGTCTTACTGAGGCACATTGGGGTGGAGGTCAGGCAATGCCTGAGATGCTTTTTTGAGCCCAGAGCACTCTGTACCTGACCTGGGTGAGCTGACAAACTCCCCTCCCCAGGGCCATCCCCTTGACTGCAGTGTCCTTATCCAGCCTTACCTGATGAAAAGATGAATGTGTCCTTGCTGCCTTCTGGTCCTGTGTTGGCTCTGATCAATCATTTCTCTCTCAGGTATGTGTACCTGGGGCTGACTTTGGTCTTGGGCATGGTGTCCATTTTCTTCAGTGTTGCTGTCCTTTGCGTTCTCCGAAAAAAGTCATCTCCACAAGATGAGACCCTCTCAGCCAACGGGGAGAGAGGCGCCTGTGGGACAAAGAGCAGAAAAGACAGTTTTGTCAATAGTGACCAGTTAATTCAGTCAACTTACTGGCCAGAAAAGGAGACCAGGCTTTAGGAAAACTGAGATCTCCACCGTGCTTTTACCCAGTGAGTGGTGTTCCAGGCAAAAATCCATCATCAGTGAAGCAGTATCTTAGTAGCCGCCCTGAAAATGTTCACCCTCTTGCAATTTTCACTGTGAACCCCAAAAGCAAAGACCACCAATATTTGTTAGCACGTGAACAGCTCTGAAAACACTGCTCACCCTTTTTTTCACCTGAGGGAGGGGATTTCCTATGGCTGGGGAGGTGCATTGTGCCCTCTCCCAGACCCCGTTTCTGTGGCTGCCCCTCAGCTCCCTCCCTCCTCAGGAGGCTGCCAGAGCTGCTGCTGCCCCTCAGTGTCCCCCTGGGTGTGAGGGGCAGTGGGGAGGCTGCCCTGCAGCTCCTCTGCCATGGCTCCAGCCAAGGGTGGTGCAAAACCTGACTTGGCCACCTGGAAGGTGCAGGGATCCTGGGTACAGAGCCCATCCTGGCCAGCAGCAAGGCATGGGGCAGCAGGAAGGTTTGCTGGGAGGAAAAATCAGCCACAGGCTCTGGGCACCTCCTGGGTTCCATCCATAACACCTGGGATGTCAGTGTTGTGGGTAGGAATCTGTTTTCCAGTAGCTTTTGTTGCAGCGCAACCATCAGCAATAGAAGTTGTTGTTAACCACCAGCAATAGAAGTTGTCCTTACAAAGAGGCCACAAGAGTACCATCCAAAGGAAACTGGGATGAAAATAGAGCTTTTTTTAGATCTCCAGCAGTTTCTTGCTACTTGCTAGTACTCAGTGTACTAAATAATTCCATGCACTTTATGATGTAATAACAAAATTATGCAAGATACATATGATTTATACTTTAAAAAGCTATGACAAGACAGCTTGGGAAAAATAAAATTAAATTTAATTCAAAGACCAGGTGACTTGGGGCTTTTCCTTTTAATTTGTCATGTTTTCTAGCTGAAACTAAGACATTTTTGTGCTTTGTCAATATTTGATATTAATTATATTTGGGGTGGGGAGTGCAAAGGATAGCTGTTTAATGTGAAAACAATCTCAGGAAAGCTTGAACTGGAAGAGGTGATGGTGGGTCCATAGGGATATCCTTTAAAGCAACCAGAATTTTTGAGCACATGGTGAAAGGTAGGCTTCATCCTTCACAATATTGGCAAAATAAACCCATATCCCATCATTTTTGTCCCAGCAGTGACTGTAGGTACCCTGCTGCCTCTCCAGTGGGGTGCATGAGGAGGGGCACTGCATAAGAGTGGGATTCACTGGGATTTATCAATGACCAGTGATCAGTGGTCTATGTCTGTCCTGTGCCAGCAGGGGCCTACCTAATCCACTCAATAGCAGGACCAAGAAGGATGGTGCTTAAGCAGCAAAAATCTGCAGAAGGTTACGTTTTAAACCCATTTCTGGGGAAAATGCATTTGTCAGAGGAAGAGCCAATGCCACCCAGATTGGCCACAGGGGTCAGTGTTTGACAGTGGCCTGGAATTTGGAGAGCCAGACTCCTGTCCCAGATCTTTGTCCTCCCAGGTGAGTGTCGGAGGCTGTGGGCACTGAGGTCCTGCACATCTGTGCCTGTTCACACTGGGCTCAATACCACTGGATATTGAACTAGACAAACATAATTAAAATAATCTGAAGGTTTATCAATATGGGACTAGGCAAGAGTTGTGGTCGGGATGAACCACAAAGATTGGTGTTCCTATCTCAGATGTCATTCATATTACATCATCATAAAAACAGCAAAAAATGTCAAACTGCATCAGCACCCAGGAGTAAAACCAATGCTGGGAGCCTCCCACAGCCTCCCAAGGAGGGCACTTCCCATAGAAATGAGCTGTCACATCCCATGAGAGAAAGGAGGAACCCAGCTTAGTGCACACTGCGATAAAAAAGGAGACATATCTGCATTTTGATATGTTGTATGATGTTTGATGTTGTATGAGTGTCAAAGCAATGGGGACAATTCCTGCTTTGTGGATCAGTCCTTGTGAGGACACTGCCACCCACCAACTATGAAGCTGTCACAGGGCCAGGAAAATTCACTGATTTCACCTGGGAGAGAGAAAATCTTCTTCTCAGGAGCTGGAAGAGTGCTGTGTTGTGGATTCAGTAGGAGAATGACATTGATAACACACTGATGTTTTGGTTGTGGAATTGTGTTTACCCCAAGTCAAGGACTTTCCAGCTTCCCATTCTCTCTGCCAGTGAGAAGCTGCACAAGACCTGGGAGGGAGCATGGCCAGGGCAGCTGGCCCAGACTAGCCAAAGGGAAATTCCCTTCCCTGGAATGCCATTTCCAGGATATCAACTGGAGGGAATTGCCCAGGAGGAACCAATGGTTGTTAAGGAACAGACTGGATATCAGTCAGCAATCATATCAGGCATCAAAAAGTTGTCTTTCTTAGGCTTTGTTTCTCTTTCTTTTTTTTTTTTTCCTCCCTTTTCATTGCAATTATTATTATTATTCTATTTTATTTTATTCTAATTATTAATTTTTTCTTGACCCATGGGGTTTACCTTTCTCTTTTTTCAATTTTTTTCATTTTTTTTCAATTCTCCTCCTCTGTGGGAGCAGGGTAAGCAAGCAGCTGCATGGTATTTAATTTTGTTGGCTGGGGCTAAATCACAACAGGCAAATAAAGAAATTAAGATAAATAAACTTATCCTACTCTAGTTCAGAAAGAAACAAGGACAGAAAAAATCATCTTCATGGGTTATCTCCTATGGCTATATATTAAGCCTGTAGTTGGTGAATAATTCTTTAAAATACAGGCTTTCCTTCCATAACCCATTTTCTTTCCACATAAGAATACCAGAAAAGAGCTTGTTTCAGTAACTCTTATTTGCACTATATTTTGAAAATGTTCATTTTTCTCCTCCCTTTCTTCAGCTATGATAATCCTGTAAATTAGCAAGCTGATAGAAACCATTCCCACTTTGAACTATTTTCAAGCCCGCTGCTTTATATTAGTGCTTCAAGTAGTAACATGGATGCCTGGATGAGTGTCTGACCACAGATGCACATTCTGGACTTGCTTTAATACTTGAAAAAATTATCTCAGCATTATTTGGAACTGTGACTATCTTCCTACCAGAATTATTCATCTTAAACTGTGTCTGCAACTTGGTGCTGTCTCACCTAGGTCAACAAACCTGGATATTTTCTTTTTAGAGTTAGAGACACCAAACCACAGCCAAGAGACTGCAAGGAAGCAAACATCTTTCGCTTTCAGAGGTGAGACTGTTAAAAGAGTTAGCTGAGGGCATTTCCCAACCTTTGCTATCAGCCTCAGAGGCCAGAGTGGGGCTCACCCCCTTGGTAGGAAGCTCTGTGTGCCATGTAAAGGTGGGATATTATAGAAAAGTCCCCATTGTTCACATGCAGAATGAGGCTGGGCTAAGCAGGCCATGCCACATAATAAAACCCATGAGCCAAAGGCACATTTCTTCTGCTACCTCCAGCAAAAAATACAACTCTCAAATGAAATTACATGTCTTAGTTATAGGCACATCATTTTTAACCGTGTCAGGAGGGAATCTTCAAGAACTTCTAACAGATAAAAAGGCAAAAAGGTGAGATCAGAAGACTGGGGGAACAATGCATCTTATATGGATATATATATAAAATATATGAAATATAGCTAATATAGCTATATTAAGTATAGATAATATATAAAATATAGCTATGAAACTCATGCCATGCCAGCATCAGAGGGAATTACCAAAAACCAGAGAGCAAGGGGTGTGGATATCTCAAAAACAGTAAACAGGCTGAATAATTATAGATTGCCTCCTTGAAATGCTTAAAATAATGAGGAAGATTGATACATGAAAGCAGTATTGCAATATTTTGAATTAACAGCACAATTGGTATAATCTGAGAGAAAACACTGGCAGCACCACTTTGGCTGATGATGACACAACATGCAGCTTAATTCTGAAAAATATTAAAAGTTACTAAAAATTCTAGAAGCTCTGAAGTGCATAGACTGGCAAGCAGCTAGGTTGCAGGAGTATTTTAAAATCATTTTCACATAGATAAGCACTATTAATAATTATTAATAATCTACCCCAAAGGCTGTTGCCTAGAGGGATCATAGATCTGGTTGTCTTATTTTGTGCCCTGGAGCATCACTAAGCAGGTGCTGCATGAGGCAGCTCCTCATCCAGTGCTAATCAACCTCTAGAAGGAAAAAAGTCCATAATTGCTGTAAAAAACATGAGGGGCAATTTAAATGCGGGGCCCTTTAATGGTGATGTGAAGTGCTCGTTAAAAGGACCTTATTTAAGCAACATGTGGCTAATATCAGCAGGTTAGTTAACCAACAGCTCATCCCAGATTATTGCAGTTCATTGAATTTTGAAGAGAGTAAATAAGGAAAGGATTTAGTGGGCAGCACATGGAGCACATTCTCACAGCTGGATGGTGACCAGGCAGGAAGCTTTCTCTCCTTTCTCTCATGGCTGTTGAGCATGGTAAGTTTGAAAGGCTGTTGTGCACAACCGGAGCCCTCTTGTTGATCCTGTGATGTTGGCACTTCTAAAATAAGATGTGGGAAAACACAAACTTGTTTAAGTAAAAACCAACCCGTGATAAGATTATACAGTCAGCAACAATCTGTTTATTTAACTGTGCAGACAGACTGTTTTTCAGTGTCTGGAAATCAAGCAGGATAGAACTGTAATAGAATTTTTTTTTTTTTTTTTTTTTTTTTTTTTTTTTTTTTTTTTTTTTTACTAGAACAGTCTATGGGATGTTTCTGACATCTGATAGATTTTTCTGGAAAAAAAATCAAGACTCACCCATTCTTGTAAAAGATCTGCTCTGGTGTAACGAGACAGATGAGCAGTTTATGGCAGTGGTTTTGTATATAATATCAGGTATTTAATTAATTATGTGAGCCATATTAATTTTTTCAGTCCTGTTAGCTCAGTTAATGTCCCAGACCTTGTGAAGGCATTGGGGGGCTTTCCCTGGGGTTTCACCTGAAGTCAGATGAGTTTTGTTTCTGCTGTTCTGTGATGCTGCTCACATTTGGATGGGTTACTAAAAAGGTCTAAGCACTCTCACCTGTCAGTGATTTACACTTAATTAATTCTATGTCTGTAGTAACAACTCCAGTCCAAGCTGCAGGTTAAGGCTGAATGCACAGAGAAGCTGTACAACCAGCATTAATATCTACCCTTTGTATTTTAAATTTAAAAAAAAGAGAAAAAATATCATTAAAACAGCACATCATGGTCTACTTTTCCCCAGATAGATGCATGAGGTAAATCAATGAGAAAACGATTGAGTCCTTTTGAACAGCAAATGTTCCACTGAGCAGTGGAAGGATAAATTCCCAGACGCTGCCTAAGATGGAGACCACAGATCAGCTGTTTTTCTCACTTGTTAGCTCAACAGCACCACACAGAAACTAGACACTGGGACAGGAGTGCCAAAGAACCTTTTTCTGTTGTGGAAAAGTCTATTTTCACCCTCTGAGGATTCCTGTAGTAGCTTAACTACAGGAGTATTTGCTTACACTTGCTGTACACCGTCCCTTTTATTTAGTTTGTTAACAAAGAGTTAAATTTTAAAATACATCGATTTTCTGTATCTGGGGATTAGCACCCTGAGAATAAGAAGGGCTCTGATCAAAGCTGCCTGCTCCAGCTGGCCCCTGCCTGGGAGCAGCTCCCGCTGCTGCCCCTGCCAAGGGTGCCCTGGCAGCTGCTCCTGGTGGGATCTGCTGCCACCCTCTGCCTGGAGGAGTCTGCAGCCAGATAAAGGTGACTAAAGGTGGCTTAAAGGTGCTAAAAGTGACTCACTTTGGCTTTTGTAAGGACTGCTTTTAACCCTCAGCAGGAATCAGAAATTACTAACAGCTCAGTGTTCTTATTAAGGGGATTTTTTACTGTCATAATCCTTTTTATTTATATTGTTCCTGCAAGTGTGAGTAATATAGAGGGGGGTCTGGGATGGAAAAAGGGATACATCTCCTTTTTTAGGTGTAAGACCATAGTCTGATTTTACTTTGGTAGTTTCCCATTCTGGCAGTTTGAGTCAACAGTTCTTGGTTCAAGAGGTCAGCTTTGATTTCTGCTTCCACACACAGTTTGGACAGCAGCAGTTTGAAGATAGAAAAATTCTTCTCAGCCATACTGAAAGCAAAGTATAAAAGATATTTTAATGCTGGAAAGATGTAAATTAATGGTGTATACAGCGCTAGGAAAAATAGGGAGAAACTGATTTGTACTCACTTGTCAGAATGATGAAAACAAGGAAATGTTCTTTATCATATAAGGGAAACAAACAATATTGAAAAAGAAAGTAGCATATTTTTCTACAGGTTCTACTGCTCCAAAGTAAGAGAGTAATTTTTGCTCCACCCCTTTCCAGATGTTTAGGATTAAAAGGCCAAAAACCCACGTGGGTAGGTCTGCTAATACATCTGAAGACAACCTGAAAATGCAACCTTGGGAATGCAAAGCTTCACCAAAAAACTTTGTAAAACAGGGAATACATGCTTGTCTTGGGACTAGAAGTGGGTAATTGGTGTTTTATGCCACAGCAGGACATGAAGGATCACTAACTCTAAAAAAAAGATGTCCATGAATTTCCATCTCTTGCGTGTATTTAATGCTCAATAATGCTCTGACTGTGAGGACAACTCTTTTGGAAAAATTACAGTGATGGCAATGTTGGTTGTGTTGGGTTTTTCTACATTCAGACTTAAATATAATGGATACAGTCATAACCTACACCATGGATTTTCTCTGCACTGTTGAATGAAATGTTCACGTTATTGATCACTTAGTCATGGAAAACTAAAAATTGTTCTGCACAAAAAGTTACAGCCAAAATGAATCAATAGCAGCAGAAGTTTATGGAAGACTATAGAGCAAGTTAACCTTGAAGCCACTATAGGACACAATGGACTGGTGATTTGGAGCAGTCAGCATGGATTTATCAAGGGTACATCGAGGTCTGACTGAGCTGGTTGATTCCTGTGAGGAAATCACACTGGGGATGTGGTTAGAGTGCTGGCAGGGAAGGGGCAGGAGCTACCAGAAATTGAATATTTTGGTGTAACCTCCAGGCAGACACCTGCCTCAAGAGTAACTTACCTTTTAAGTACAATTACTCTCAGGAATCAGGCAGAAGGCACAGCAGGGGCACAACCAAATAAACCTGTCTGGGTTTCCTTGAACTAGGGCTGTAAGTGATAAAGGGCTGCTCCAAAGTACACAGAGCCCTAATAAATGTTCATATTTCACCTGCCTTTGCTGCTAATAGCAATAAACAATAAATATGAACAGTCTTCTAAGCATGAGTGATTATTGAACACCGTCTTTATTCCATATATCCAAGGCATTACATTTTCTCTTCCTGCAAGTTCTTAGTTGGCTCTAGCAGATCTGAACTGAATGGATTTTAGCCATAGACAGTGAAAATAAAACTTCGTAACAAAATGCATTAGAAGCAGGAATATTTCTAAAGTTGGGACATCATATTTTTAAACACCAGGAAGGTGTGAACCATTATAATATAGACAATTTCAGGGAAGAAAAAAATAAAAGATGCTTCACAAATGGAACACCCTTGCACGTCTTCATCCTAATTAACTTTTGACCTCTGTGGACAAACATGGATTTTGGGACCTTTAACAGAGGGCAGAACTGGGAGGAGACAAGATTAAAACATTGCTTTGAGTTGGAAGTTAATGATTCTTCTGCCATGTACCAGCAGAGCTTTGCTTAAGGAGAGAATTCTCAGACTTTTGAGCATTTGTGTGGTAGCATAACTGCTGTTGTTGTGGATGCAGAACCTAGGTAGGAACCTCTTCAATATTCTTTCTGTTAAGGAACCTCTTCGATACTCTTTCTGTCTGTCTTTAAAATGTTCTTGTTGGTGTTTGCAGCTATCAAATAGGACCTGTGTGGTTTCCAGTAGCATTTGCTGTAATTGGCAGCAGCAGAACCAGTCCTGGTGGAAGTTTCAGTGCTTTATTGGTGGCATCCTGCACTGTGTGTGTCTGAGCTGTCAGCATGGTGTGTCTTGAGCAATGAGCAATGGGGTCTGCACTCATATCAGTCTGATACTCATTTTTCATGTTAGCTGAACTTCAAATGTCTTGCTATGGGTGTATTTAAAGATCAGACAGTTGGATTAGCACTGCAGTTAGTGTAAATCATTGCAATTCCATAAATTACTGGAGGAAATGTGGCTCTTGATTTGTGATTTGCTCTTGTGATGGGTGATGTCACAGTCCCTGGAAGTGCAACTGTGGTAACAATCAGCCCAAAGACTTAGAGTGCCTTTGATGCCTTCTAAAAATCCTCAAACATCACTATATTTCACTTCTGTAAGACTCTACAAAACCTGCAGCAAACCATTGTCTTGACCTTTGTAAACTTATTACCTGTTATTCATGTGGAGGTTTTTTTTAGTTTATGTTCTCATTCAATTACAATTTTAGTTTATGTTCTTATTCTTATTACAATTTGATTGCAATGAGGGGGTATAAAACAAAGCTGATTTTCTTTTTTTTTTAAATCAAATAAGGAACAGAACTACTAGAGTTAGGCTGTGGCTCCTATCAGATCATGTCCCCTGGAGGACTGAAAAGATCTGTCCTTTGCAGGGCTGCCTGCATTCCCTCTGCAGTTGAGCTGCAATTGCTGCATGATTTCCCATGGTGTCCTGGAAGCTGCCAGCTCCCAGCAGCACAAACAATGCACACTGGTTGTTAGCTGGGAGCCTTGCTTTCCTCCCACCCAAAGTGGTTCTCAGAAGAGGCTGTACTGAGCATAAAATCAAGTGAATTTGTCAGATGTTCCAGAAAGTGAACTGAGTGTTAAATTTCATCTGTTTGTACTGCTTGGAACTTTTTAGTGGATTTTTATTTTTTTCCCTTGGTTTTTGGGAAGAGGTTTGGTTTCTTCCCCTAGGGAGAAAGATGGGTTAATTTATGTTTAGGCTGATTGACTACCTAAACAATGCCAATTATTTACCTGCCTAATCCTGTCTTTCTGCAAATGCAACTCTCTCATATCACCATTACAAAAGAGTAGCCTGTGCAGGCCAAGAATGGTAGTTTTAGAGAACTCATATTAGTGAAAAGGCACATTTGGTGCAGAAAGCTTCCTACTTTTGCTTTCATACTTCATATTTTTAACCAGACCTTTGATTTATTAAACATGGGAAAAAATGCTAATGAAAAAAATCTAAAATAACAACTTTATTAATACTTAAAATTATCAGGCTCAGTAGCTACTGTATGCTGTCATCGATTGTCAATTGACCTTTTATCTTTTTTTTTCCTAATGTTCTTGTGGCCTGGAATTTCCCCAGCCTTCAACTCCTCCATCTTCAGCTGATATCTGTGTAGGTCAGGGTCATCTGAGGGTGGGAGAACATACTGTCACCAGATTCTAAGTTACGTTGTACCTTTAAACTCTAAAAAAAAATCCTGCAATGATTTTATCCCCAGCATATTATTGTGGTCATCAATGTATCATAATTTCAAGGAGAAGTTTGTATCTTCAGGCTACACAAAGACAGGTGAATTTCAGAGGAGCAGCTGCTCAGAAGTATTTGTGTACAAGCTTTTCCTAAGCACCAGGAATTTTATTTCGTAACATTTTTGTTCATAGCAGTGCAGTCTTGGAGAAATACTTTCTCTACTTCTTGTTCCTCTCTGTCTGAGTAGCCAAGAGGACGGAGAAGCCAATTTTTTTGTCCTGGTACATGTGCTGACCCAGCCTCATAGCACAGCCACAAAAGAGTTTGGGAAGTAGATATTAGCAGTGGGAAAGCAGATGGAAGTTTTCCAGCATTGGAAAAGTTCATCCAACTTTTTTCAGCTGCATTCAAGCATATAAAACCTCTCTTTGTGTGATTTGTTTCCCCTCTCTCTCTCTTTTTTGCTGTTTTCTCAAATGAGGAGAGTATTGTGAAAGGTGAAACAAATCAGATCATGCGAGCTGTGATTTCTGGATTTGATTTGAGGGCATTAATTGCAATACTCTTATCTGCAGATCTGAACATGGCTTGTTTCGAGTGACCCATTTTTTTTCTGAGGGTTTTTCTGAGGCTCTGCAGTGGCTTCTGGATCGTCCTTGAGAAATCTGTTCTGATTGTAGTGGGAGTTGCACAAACAGGCAAGTGTTTTCATTCTTTAAATAAACTTTGCAAACAGATATATAGGCTTCCTTTACAGCTTTTCTCTCAAGTTTCCTTTTGTAGTTGTTCATCTCTCAGATACAGAGTTTTAAAAAGCTGAGGAAAAAAAAAAAAGATTAAGTATGGAACTATCCATTGCAATAAACCAAAATAAAACTTAATAACCAAACAAGGCTTTCAGCACTAAAACATTATGATGCGTCAAAGGATATACCATTGTCTATGGCTACAGGAAGCTCCTGGGGGAACTGGAGCAGTTCTGCTGATCATTTCAAGCATTTGGTCATATAGACAGCACTCTGCAAACAGAAAGAGCTCAGGGATACCCTGCATATTATTGCAAGAAAAAAAAATAAGTGATATCCTTACAGAAGGTCAGCTAGGTGAAATAATAAACTCTTTTGTCACTAAGAATTGTTTCCAACAAGCCAGAGTAAAGGAATAAATTGAATGGCCCAGTGTTACTACAGATTTTACCAAATCAAAGCGTGAGTTGTAAGCCACATGGCCTGCAAATTTAGGGCTTCCTGGGACTCCCTGTGCTTCAGCACTACTGCTTTGTTAACTCTTGTAGTTTATTTTTGAACAGAGATTTGTCTCTTACTCCTCTGTCCAAACAGCCTTTTTAGCATTAAAGAACAGGACAAGGTAGAAAGATGGGTGCTCATTTATTTTAAAAAAACAAAAGATGTCAAAACTAGATGTTTCAGAATTTAAACAAATATACACTTTGAAACATGCAAGTCCTTGAGCCACATTGTTTTAAGTAGAAAGGTTCAGTTTCAACATCTCAGCACTTTCCTGTAATTAGTTTCACCAGATTCATCAGAGAGGTCCTTGAGCAACTCTACGTTGGCAAATGTGCTTTGGTGTTTATTGCTGTTTTCTCTTGAGCTCAGATCACTCAGTAAAGAAATCAGCAATGACTGTGGAAACCAAACCCAGCAACACCAGTGACTCAAACCAGGAGGCAGAGCCTGACCAGCTTTTGGATGATGAAGGAAACAAAACGCCACCAGTCAAAAAGACTTCCTCTCGCACTGGATTGAAGGTTTGGTGCCTTAGCAATACCACCATTAATTACCATTGTTGTTTTTGTTAAGAAATGTTGTTCAGATGTGACATTTGTGACATACTAAATTCCTTCATCCCTATCCCTATCCTTGGAGGAACTGGATATGTACTACAGGTCCAGGGGACAGTCAGATATTATATTTTCCCCAAAGAAAATAAAAATTCACGATAGACCATATTTATTCACAAGTTACTTGTAGGTGGATCCCCTTGTTGGTCATTAAAAAGAGGCAGCAGCGTCAAGTGGAAAACTTGAACCAGCCTCAGTTGGGTGCCTGCAATGCATTGTCTGGAGGTTGTTGTCTCATAGGGTCAGAACAAGGTGAGGTGAACCAAATTTCATCAAATGCTTTGTGGCTCACCTGAGGATTGCATTTTAAACCCCAAATGACCCCAGTGATTTTTGTTGGTGTTTTCATGCTTATCAGCAGTTTAAGATTTCAGCCAAACCCTCTGAGAATACTTCTGGCATAAGGCACAAAGGGTGATTCTCAGAAATTTTGCCAGTCAAGCTCAGGAAATATAGAACATATCCAGACAAACCCCACACTTGGAAGATTTTTCTCTTCCTTCCTGACAAAAAGAGAGTAAATATACCAATTTTCAAGCTTTTGATTCCCGGATTGGCTTCATTTCTTATAGTAGATAGCATTGCAATGTCTAAACCTATATTTACTTTGTTTATTTACCCAGGTTTCTGTTGTATTAGAACTCTTGCCCAGTGAGCAAAAAATCTATTTGCTATTTAGACTATGTGGAAATCACTGGATAATATTTAAACAAACTTAAATATTTTTCTAAATCTATCTTTATTTGCAAAAGCCACCAGGTGTGTTGGTGGAAGCAACAGTCAAACTACAAAAGAGTATTAAGCTTTTCCTTGTGAGATATATGGTATACAAGACACATTTCAGAATATATCATATGCCACAGAGATGAACTTGGTCAGTTAGTACCACATTCCTCATACTGACGTATCATAAAAACTTGCTTAAAGCATCAAAATGGTGCCATGTGATTGAATTAGAAGCAATTATGAATTGGCCTAAAATAAGAGACATGTGACCCAAGGAAGAGGTAATTAGGGATCAGATTAACTTTGCCACTCCAATTTGAGTAACAAATGTGTCATGATGATGATGGCTCCGCACTATTTTAAACACGTTTGATCCCTCTGTGACCAGTTTCTTTACCTCTCCCTCCCTATTTCCTGTCTGAATCTTTTCCCAGGTGTTTCTGGCTGCCCTGTCCTTCAGCTACTTCAGTAAAGCCCTGTGTGGGACCATAATGAAGAGCTCCATCACCCAGATTGAGAGGAGGTTTGGCCTGACCTCCTCTGTCGCAGGGTTTGTCGACGGGAGCTTTGAGATGGGTAATGGATGTTCCCTGACACACACACAGCTGCTCAGAGACAGAATCTGGCACTCATTCTGGTTCTTTACCTTGCAGGCAACCTGCTGGTGATTGCATTTGTAAGCTATTTTGGAGCTAAGCTGCACAGGCCCAAAATAATAGCTGTGGGATCCTTTACTATGGCTTTGGGATGCTTTTTGTCAGCCATGCCTCATTTTTTCATGGGATAGTAAGTACTGCTTGTGGTTAATTTGGGTGACTCACACTGGAGTTGCATTGTGCTGTCTGGTTTTTAAATGCAGCTTGCTGTATATTTAGCCTTAGATTTCCAAAGGCCTGTGGGACCTCATTTCCAAATGCAATGAACCCCAGGTGACACACACATCACTGCTGTGATGGGGAAATGTTCATTTTAAAAATACAGCTCTTCTCAAGTGGAAGTTCAGCTCCTCAAAAAAATGAGAACATCACAGTGCTTTAGTTTCCACTCAGGCTTATTCAGAAAGGAGCCAAAGAATGCAATGGTGCTGGAGCCTGTAGATGGATGAGTGCTGGTGGAACTCATACCAGGATTTTCCTGTTCCAAATGCACATGCCTGGCTGAACTGACTTTCTGTGTCTGGTTAATTTTTACTCACCTTCTCCAGGCTCAGGGAATTACTGCATTGTGCTTATATGTGATAATGTTTCTAGCCGTAGCTTGAGCACAGGGATGACCAATAGAGTAAGACATATTTCTGTTGATTGTTTAAATATATTAGAATAATTTTAGGTATACTACTGTAAAAAGAAAACTGAAGAATGCTTTTTTTCATGTCAGTGGATCTCGCACTAGAACCAGACTCATTATCAGTTTTTCTTTAAGACAGGCCATGGATCATCCTCCTCTGGGCAACTCATGAACCTGAGCCTGAGCATTTGTAGGGGAGCTGCTCTGCACTGATGAGTGCTCTTTGTTCCAGCCTGAAAAATAAGCCTGCCTGGTCTGACAGAGCCAGGGCAATTCTTTGAAGCAGAATGTGTGCTTTGCCATGTTGTTCTGCTAAAGCTAATTGTACTTTGCCCCTCAGCAGCATTTGTTTCTGGGAGAGGGCTCATGTTGGAGCAGCCGAACAGTCCAAACACATATCAAAGATGGAAAGGGGACCTTTGCTCAAACTCAAGACATTCATCTTTTTCTCCTTGGCTGTGGGGCCAACACACAGAGCTCACTTAGACCTGACTCTCAATTTAGACGCCAAAAATTCAATCCTATCTGAAATACTTTCACAAGCCCTATTGAATTTTCCAGCTTAAAACATTATGCCTTCCAGATAGAGAATTATAAGTTTTATTTTTTTTCTTAATTTCAGTATTTTCATTTTCTAAAATGTTCTTTAATCATCTTATTTGCACCTTTGAATTTATATTTAACCAAAGATACCTTTTTCTTTAGGGAAACAGCTACCAAGGTGGTTCCAGCCCCTCCACACTGGTGTTTCCCTAGTGAGCACTATTCCTAAACCTCCTGTTGTGTGTTTGCAGCTACAAGTATGAGACAACATCGCACACAGATGCTTCAGCCAGCTTAAATTCCAGCATAAATCCCTGCTCCCTGCATCAGGATGTGAATAACACTGTCCTAGAAGTCTCACAAGCAGGTATGGAACTGTAAATGAAAGTATAAATACAGGAGCTTGTTTTGTCCTTGGTTGCAAGGACTCAGTTACCTGGACCTGGAGATGGGGACAGGACAAGAAACTGCATGCAGTTTAACAGAAATAAATGGATATTGCTATAATCCTCCTTACAATATGGAACACCACTGTTTTATGTGTTGCTTGTATGGGACACAGGTAGAGAATGAGCCAAGCTCTGCACCAGGAACCATCTCAAACTTGTCACATTAAAGATACATGATATATGCCAGGTAATATATTTATGAAAATATCAATAAGTTATTTTTTTAAATGAGCATTTTTTCTGATGGGTAATACTGACCTGTGCTTTTAGAAATGAAATGCAATGGGGGTGGAAGAATGTGTTATTAAAAGATCAAGAAAATTTATAATGGGATTTACAGCCTTTCATTTAACTTCTAAAAGGAAATGTTCTCAATAACCTTGATTTCTAATCTATAATCGTTTCATGTGCTACATTTCCTGGGTTTATCCTCAGTTTCCCATTCAAATATTTTATTTTAAAAAAAGATCTATTGTTAGTTAGTTTGTTTGTTTATTTGTTTATAATATTATATCCTCTGCAGGCTGTGAGAAGGAGCCATCATCATATATGTGGATATATATTTTACTGGGAAACGTGTTACGTGGGATTGGTGAGACACCAATAACACCCCTGGGCATCTCTTACCTCGATGATTTTGCTAAAGAAGAGAATGTTCCTATGTATGTAGGTAATCTCAACATGAATAAACTCAGAGATTCCCAGTGTGAGAGGTGGAGCACCCTCTGCAGAAGACAGCATTCAGCCATCAGAGGGTACTAGCACCTGCCTCATTGTATTTTCAGGCTGTTTGCACACCATAGCCATGTTGGGCCCCATGGCTGGCTTCCTGCTGGGATCTCTGTGTGCAAAGCTGTACGTGGATATTGGATTTGTGGATCCAGGTAAGCAAAACAGAGGAAAAGTGAAAGTGAGCTAATGCGTGTTCTCAAGAATTGCCTATAAATGGTTTCATACGTATGCATTATATTAATTATATTATATATGTTATGTTTGAATTATATTTATTTAATTGTTTTAATTGTAGAATTGATTGACATTTTATTATTTTTATTGAATTATAAATTTTATATATTAGATATATAACATACATAATATATATTATTTATTGTATATATAATACATAATTTATATTATATATAATGTATACTATAACATATATATTATATATGCTATATATGTTGTATTTTGTATATAATGTATATAATATTATATATTATTATAATTTATTATGATAATAAATTATTTCAATTATAATAATAAATTATTATTGAAATAATTTATTAATTTTTATTTACTGAATTACTGAAAGCTTTTAGAGTAAAAGCAGAGTTAGAGTGGGAGCATATTTTAGAACTGTGCTTTAATATTAAAGGGTTGTACTTAAACCTAAGAATTAGTACCAAGGACTCTCACAGAACCAAGATTTTTTTCTAAACTGGAATTTTAACAAAAAAGATTCTGCTAGTACCGCAGGTTTACAGTCTGGGGGAATGACCCACCCGTTCCACTGAGTAATTTACATTATTTACATTTCACATCCTTTTGCAGCACAAAATACACATTTTCTAAACCCTTGCTTATTCAGATGAAATGAAAACACATATATGTGCTCACATCGGCACAATGCCAGAGGGGACACAGCAATGCCTGTAAGTGGTGGCTGTTCCTTTTTGTTCTAGCAGGACCGAGAAGTTTTCAGATCTTCAGAATCCTGTAGCTAGATAGGTGATCTATTTTGTGTTTGCCCTTTGTTAAGCCAATGTTTGATTTTATTTAGGATTAAAGACAGTGAGCCAATTCTGGTCATACCAAGTCTTAAAATCTTAGTTGCCCACTAAACATGCCAGAATTAAACCCCATAAAAATAGAACTAGCTACTCTCACCTCCCTTGTAGTATATTTAAAGCCATAGGTAATTTCACTGACACTACAGAGAATGTCCAACTGCTTAATAGCAACCTATACAATGTAGGAAAGCAGAGCAAGGTCTCAGGAGCCAAAAAGCACACCACACTTGAGTCCTGTGTGGTTTCCCATGTGCTGGGGAAGTACCTTTGTGTTGCTGTGTCTGCCACAAAACATCAGCCAGTGAAAGGTGTAGAATGGCAGATAAAATAACACTGGACAAATGGTAATGACTTCAGAGCAAAAGAGAGTAAGGTTGGGTTAGATGTTAGGAAGAAATTCTTCCCTGCAAGGATGGTAGGGCACGGGAACCAGCTGTCCAGAGAAGTTGTGGATGCCCCATCCATGGAAGTGTCCAAGGCCAGGCTGGAGGGCCTCAGACCATCCTGGTCACCCCTGAGGTGGGTGTCCCACAGGACACCTTCCAATCCAAACTGATCCATGATTCTATAACACCATCCAGGGTATGATTCCTGATGCCTCCACTGCATGGATGGCCCCTCACTGGATGTTTATTGCTGGAAGTCAGGCTCTGTAAAATGTAGCAGAAAAAGGCTGGGAAGGTTCAACTTCTCCACTGGGGTAACTTGTGCCTGTTTCTCTCATTTCCAGGGAGCATCACCATCACCCCACAGGATTCCCGCTGGGTGGGTGCATGGTGGCTTGGCTTTTTGATAGGTGGAGTACTCAGTTTCCTATCTGCTATTCCATTTTGCTTCCTGCCAAAGAGCCTGAAAAAGCCAGAGGGAGCCAAGAAAGACAAAGCTTCACATGGGCTCTTGGAAAACATGGGTGCCATGGGGAATAAACTTTCTCCTGAAAAATCCAAGCCAAGGAAGTTGTCAGTGCTGCTGAAAGGCAAGTGTTTCTCGTATGTTATAAATGTGAAAAGCAATAGGCACAGCACACATAGGAAATGTAACAGTTCGGCAAAATATTTTGCCTCCCTGCACTTCCATCTAAACCAGGCAGCTATCCCCAGGAAAGGAAAGGTGCACCAAAAATTATTAGAAGTGTTCAGGACTCTGAGGTTCTGCATTCATCATCTGAAATAAATCATCACCTGAGTGGCACCTACCTCTAAAATTTTGCACTGGAAGAAATTTGAACAGTGGAAAAGTGTTCCTGTATCTGAACATAAAGAAACTATTCAAAGGCTCCTTTTGCCACATGGAAAGACAAATTATTTATTTGAGAGAGTTCATGGAGACTCTGAAGTATGTTGGTGCCTGATGAAAATACTTCAGTCTTGGATAGTTCTGGTTGTGCAGTCCTTAGGCCAAAGAAAGTGGTGTAAAGGTGATGGAAAAAAGTGGCTTTGCTTAATTTGTCAAATTTTTAGTTCAGATCCCAGAGGAAGACACTGAGATAACCCCAGTGATGCAGCTCTCACTTAGCCTTGAACCTGTGATAATATTCATGCAAGCTGAACCAAGTCTGGGCTGTGTGGAGCCCCTTAGTCTTCATGTGCATATTATAATAGAGCAGCCAGATCTTAACCCATACTTCTGTCTCCTTTTAGGATTCTCTTCCTGTATCTCAACCTCTGGTGTTTTTCAAGAACCTGTATTTGCTTTCAGATACCCTCATGCAAATGAAGATCAGTACAGCTTGCCCTTGGACAGCTGAGAGCAGGACCTTGCCCTAAGTTTTGCAGGTTACTCACCAGTAATTATGCCATGCATCTTTCAGTGACAACTCATATGTCCCTTTCTTTCAGATTTCTATAACTCCCTGAAAAAGGTATTGGGTAATCGAATGTACTTTACATTTTTGTGTTGCTCACTGTTACAGTTCAGTAGTTTTATTGGTTTCGTGACTTACAAATCAAAGTACATGGAACAGCAGTATGGACAATCTACATCCAAATCCAACTTCCTAATAGGTGAGAAGAGCTGCTTGTGCTGCCAGCAGGGCATGGTGGGCTTTATCTGGGGCTCAATTCCATGCAGAGCAGGTGGAGGTACATGGTGGTCTGACCTGAACCTGAATGATTAAAAATACATGTTTTGTGCCTGTGGGACCATAAGAAATTTTAAAGTTATATTACATGACATTAAATTTCCATTATATTTATAGCTAGGGCACCCCAAATATGCAATGAATGTGGCGTGGAAGTTTTAGTTGCTGAATCACCCTTGCAATGGGAGTGGGTTTGGAGGGGTAGGCACTTCACAAGCAGCAACTCCCAGGGGCTGGAGTGAACACAAACCTTCCTAAAGTCATAACAGACCATAAAGGAACAAAAAACTAAGGACAGACTGGCTCTTAAGACTACAATGATTCTTGAATTCTAACATTCCCCTTCTATAATCTCTTTCAGGAGTTACAAGCTTACCTCCTGTAAGTCTTGGGATTTTCCTAGGAGGACTTATAATGAAAAAGTATAAAATGGGCATCATTGCAGCGACAAAGTTTTCAATTACCATGTCATTTTTGTCCTATGTCATGGGCTTGTTACACTTTTTTGTTGGCTGTGATAACCACATGGTGGCAGGAATGACAGTGTCCTATGAAGGGTGAGTATCAAACAGAAAAAAAGATTGTGCTCCATAGTTCTCAAAAAAAATGTACTGTGGCATCAAGGCTAAAGGAGAAACATGCTTTTGCAATGCTTGAGAGAAAGTGAGCACTGCCACATGTCACTGGGGTAGTTTTGTTGGCCAGCCTGACAGAGCCCAAGGCTGGTTAAAGATTAATTAGGAATTGCTTCAATAGCAATGCAGGTTGTTTTGCTGGGGGTGAGTGGGAGTATTGCTGTGCAAGGTTTTCAACAGGAATGTAAATGGTGGACCAAGGAGTATGCTTAGGGAGCACTGGGATGAAAAAATGGCAAGTACATCAGTTTCATTTTCCTAGGAAGGAGAAGATGAGTGAAGACATCTTGTTGTTCAATACACAAGGGATGTCTGAAAGCAAAAGAAAATACTGCATTCTTCATATCCTCAGTGAAAAGTTAGGCTAGTTAAAAGTTAGGCTAGGCTTTAACAGAGGAGTATTTTTTAACTACAGAGACCAGAAGATTTGGTTTCTGCCACTGGTGCATTTTTACCAACTGATATATTGATAAGACTGTGATAATTCTTGCCAGCTCTAAATTCAGTTAGAGGTGAGCCCAAATTACCTCTCCCTCCTCTCTCTTTTCTGTCTACCTCTGTAAAATCAGTAGCAATGTTTAATTTGTTTTAGATTTCTCTATAATCTATCAAAGGCTTTAATATCAGTGCAAGTAGGATGGAATCTCAAACAGACCAGTAGAGATATAGAAACTGAGCTTTCAAAACTTGGCCTGGGCACGTGAGGTGGGGTTTAGAACAGCAACACTGTCACACAGAAGGGTCTTCACTGACTCCAGCACTGAATTAAAAATGTCTTACACTTGTCTGAACTTAATTTCCAAGCAACCCCATTCCGTACCACAACAATTCCCTGTTTTCGGAATGCAACTCTCACTGCAAGTGTTCCTCCAACGTGTGGGATCCTGTGTGTGGAGCCAATGGCATCACCTACGTCTCTGCATGTCTGGCTGGCTGTGACACCTCTGTGGGACATGGAAAGAACGCAGTAAGAGACCCTGCTTTGGTTCCCTACCAGCCTATTTTCCATGAGACATCAGGAATTTAGTAGGATAAAGCATTTCAGGAAAGCCAAAGTTACTGGGGACAGGTCAGTAAGGGAGTTTTGATTTCTGGCTGTGCAAACAGCACAGAAAAGTGAGATTTCTCTGAGTTATTGCACTTTAAGCAGAAGGCCCTAGCTCCTTGTTCTGCATATTAACTTTCGTCTTCTATAGGTTGAGCACAAGAGGAGGAAACACACAAATCAAATTGGTTTCATGTTGCCTGAAGGTTTTCCACAGGCTTTGCCTTTCACAAATGTCATTTTGGCTGCCCTGAGGCTTTACCTAACAATTGAAGTACACTAAGAGTAGTATCTTCCCTGCTACTGATGATTAAAGTGTAAAAAATGGGTTAAGGCAAGGCAGCTTGTTTCCTCCATGTGAGACTTTGGGATGTCAGAAACTGCTTGTTTTTCTGGGTGACTGATTTTTGCTTGGCATGGAGAAAATGCCAAGAGTTCCAGAGACAAAGCTCCAGTCCATGGATGTAAACTTTCATTGGGCTGTGCCATTTGAATGTTTCCTGATCACTCCAGAATATAAATGGTCTGGAGCCATCTCTTTACTGTGTTTTCTCTCCAGCAGAATCCCCATTTCATGAGCAGTGTCCTACCAAACCTGTTTTGTGTCTTCCAGGTCTTCCATAACTGCAGATGTCTTGAGATCAGCAGTTCATGGACAGGAAACAATTCTGCCACCATGGGGCAATGTCCAAAAAGTGATGATTGCTCAAGGAATTTCATTTATTACACCGTAATACAAGTCATAGGTGGATTTTTCTATGCCCTGGGAGCCACTCCTTCATTTATACTGACATTCAGGTGAGTACACCTGGCTGTTGACCAAAGGCTTTCAAAATCATGTTTGGTTCCTTATCTTAGGGAACAAAGGAGTTTCTTGCTGATCAGGAGCTGCAGTGGTAGGACAAGGAGTAATGGGTTCAGACTGAAAAAGGGGAAGTTTGGGTTAGAGGAAAGTCCTCCCTGTGAGAGTACTGAGGCCCTGGCCCAGAGATACTGTGGCTGCCCCTGGATCCCTGGAAATGTCCAAGGCCAGGCTGGATGGGGCTAGGAGGAACCTGGGACAGAGAAAGTTGTCCCTGCCCATGGTTTTGGAACAAGGCAATTCTTTAACATCCCTTCCAAACCAAACCATTTTGTGATTCTCTGGTTCTGTAATCAGGTTTTCCAGAACATGTCCTTTTTTCTGCTTGGATTTTGAAAGTGCCATGCATTTGCCAGGATTTCTGGATGTGCAAGGAGAGGACAGAGGCTGGAGATAGGATGAATTCAAGACCAGTGCCCATTTCTGATGCCTGCAGTGCAATTCCCCATGAAACAAATGAGCCAGGAGGCTTTGTGCAGCCCAAGATGTGTCCTTGCACAGAGGAATTCTGTTCAAGCACAGAAAGATGCTGCACTGACCCTGCTACCTGCAACTCTTTTGACTTAGAGCAGTAAGATATTTCCCATGAAATATTCCATCAAGTGAGGGAAATGTATGCCCAAGAGTGAAGGCAGTTGGAGAGCTCATTTCCAAAAGGTCAGGATAGACTGATTATGGCTTTAAAATTTCAATTCCTTAATCATGCACAGGGAATGGACTTGCCAGGAGCTATTTGATGAAAATCAGTGGATTAATTCACCTTTTTCATACTGAAACACTGAACACACTTCAGCAGATGAGGGAAGCACTCTTTTTCCAAAACCTCCAAAGTGCTTCTTCCATCAACAAGGATATTAAGTTCAGGTTATTTAACAGCATTTAATAGGCATGTCTAAGCACTAAATAAGCCAGCACTTCTTGCTTATCCCTCTTTTTTTGCAGATGTGTCCAGCCAGAGCTCAAAGCTCTCGCAGTTGGTCTCTTCACCCTGACTATGAGAATGCTGGGTAAGAGGAACATTGCAGGGTCCAACCCCCCTTGTGCTGCTCTGGGAGCCTGTAACCACTCTAAGGAAATATAAATCTGATTTCTAAGAGCATGTCCTTTCCTGTGAAGCCCTGTCCCATTTTCTGCTGTCTCCTTGCAGCTGGGATCCCAGCACCAGTTTATTTTGGCGCAGCCATCGACAGGACCTGCCTGAAGTGGGGCAGCACCAGCTGTGGGAAGAGAGGGGCCTGCAGGCTCTACGACTCCAATGCAAACAGGTAAAGAAAATTAGGGCAAAAAACACCTCCCTGTGGAAATGTGTTGGTGTTTGTGGGTCCCAAGGACTGATGACAATCTTATTGTCTGATGACAATCTGATTGAAATTAAACTACTGATGAATTTGTGACAATATGAGGTATTCTGAATCCAGGCTTAAACTCTCACATGGCCATGAGAAAGCAAAACAACAGCTGAAGAATTTTGGAGGGAACTAAGAAGTGGAAATTTATTTACTGAAAATTAAATCCTGACTAACATTGTTTATTTGCTTTATGTGGTGAAATGCTGCTGATGTGCTAAATAATAGAAAGAGAGGGAGGACAAAGCAGATGCATGAACAGCAATGGACACAAAAGGAGGCACAGAAGAGATGAGAATCTTGACTCCATGTTTCAGAAGGCTGATTTATTATTTCTTGATATTATATTAAAAGAAAATGATATATTAAAAGTACACTAAAGAATAGAAGAAAGGAGACATCAGAAGGCTTGAAAAGAATGATAATAAAAAACCCATGACAGACTCAGAGCCTCGACACAGCTTGGACCATGGTTGGTCATCAAGTGAAAACAATCCACCTGAGACCAATCAAAGATGCACCTGTTGGTAAATCATCTCCAGACCACATTCCACAAGAAAATATTGTTTACATTTCTTTTCTGAGGCTTCTCAGGAGAAAAATCCTAGCAAAAGGATTTCTATAAAATATGTCAGTGACATGGAAAGACATGCTCTGTTGTCTTACACTGAAGGGTGTGATCCAAAATCATGGTCAGATATTAACTCAGGACTCAGCTTAAAGTTGGTCCAGAATTCCCGAAATTGAAAAATCTCGAGATCAAATGTTAAGCTCCCAATTTTTAGTCAGTTTTTCTGTTGGAATTTAATATCCATGACAGAGATTTCTGGAATGAATTGTGTATTTTTAATATACCTATATTAAAATTATAAAATGTATATTTTATTTTATTTTTAAAATTTATTTATTATTCTATTTTATATATATATAAATTTTCATTGAAGATTTAATATATTATATTATTTATTATATATTAATAGAAAATAATTGTATAAAATAAATATAATGATATAATATTTATTATATTAAAAATACCTATTCATATAATACTTATTTTAAAAGTATATATTATATACTTTTATATAGTACTATATTATATACTTTTATATATAATACTTTATTATATACTTTATATATATAGTATTTTTTTTAATATACTTATATTAAAAATACCTCAGACCTTAGGACTTTAAAGAGGGAAGTTACCCAAATTTACCTGATTTGCAGGTAGTTTGTTCACACTGGCAATAAAGTTAACTCTGTGCATTGGCCACTTTTGAGGAAAAAGTCCATGGAGAATATTCTACTGAGTAGCAGTGGGTATTGGGAAAACCCAAGCCCTATCAGTCTCCTGGGAGAATGCTCCATAGATTTTTCTCTTTTTCACTCAAGCCTTGGCTACTTCTGATGTGTTTTTTATTTTTAATTCCAAAAGACCACTCTGGTGGTGACCTTATATATTTCTAGCCCTAAAGAGTCTAAAGCCTTAAAATGATAAAAAAATCTTGAAGAAAAAAAAAAAGGGAAGAAGATGGAAGTTTCACTTTGAAATTATCTTCATAAGCAAAAAGAATATTACCAGTTCTTTAAGGGAAGTTTTTGCACATAAAATATCCCTTTTTTGGTATCATTCACAAACAATGAATTTTAATGTCTTCCCCTAAGCTTTTTTTTTTTTTTTTTTTTTTTTTTAATGAGAGATTTAAAAGCCATTAAAGTGATTTTCTTTAGTGTTTTTGAAAAATTCAACACCTGGCCTAATTTTCTGTGCTCTGTCCCGCAGATATGTCTACCTTGGTTTAGGAGCACTTTTAAGAGGTCCTTCCTTTTTGGTTGCAATAATTTTTTATGCATTGATAAAGAAACACTTTCAAAATAAGAACTCCGGGCCTGTAGAAAATGGACAAGAAGATGCTGCTATGAATAAAGAAGACAATTGCAAGATCAGAGAACGTTTGCCAGGTTCTCCTGATGCAGAGAATGAATCCTCTATTTAGAAAGAAATTTGACATGTGAATCAGGTCAGCTTCTTTTAGAAACACCGTTCAAAATGCTGTGAGTAACTAAATAATAAATATGTACAGAGAGCATAACTAATAAATAATAAATATGTACAGAGAGCATAACTAATAGCAAAACTGCAAACAACAGCAATAAACACTAACAAACAAGAATGAAAGTGCCTGATGTCTACCTGATTGCCAGTAATAACAGAATGAGTTACACAGCCCGACAAAGTAAAACCTCCTTGGCAGTTCTGACAGAGCCAGTCTGGGGTTTTTTTGTGGGATCGAAGAACTGCCAGAACATCCATGTGCCAAAGGCTCACAAAAAGTGATCCTGACCCTTCCATGCAGGGCAATGACACAGGAGAGATGAGCTCAAGGCTTGGAAAAGCTTTCTGACTCCATCAAATTCAACCAAAATTCACGGTAAGCCAAAGCATTTAAGCCGAACACCTCACCGAATGGTGTCATTGCACCTGTTTTTAATCTCAAAATTGGCAAAAAAGCAGTATTTTTCCAAGAAGCATTTGGTCTTACCTCAGCTGAAAATGTTGCACCTGTTTAAAAATACACCCACGTTTTCATGAAGACAATGGGATTTTTTTAAAAGTCCTCGAGTCATGGAATTTCATTCCAAAATTCTTTTTTATTTTTTAATTTATTTTTTAAGAGATTCTGGAGCACCAGCAATGCTCGTGGCTGGGTTGCGATGCCCGCAGTGTCCGGCAGAGGGCGCCCAAACGCCAGGGTTGCTCCCCATTGCCATCGCAGTTATCGATGTTTTATCGTCAGCTCTGGTTTTCCCGGGAAAAATTCATCACCAGCCAGGAAAAACACCCATCCGTGTTCCCACACACCCTCTAAAATTCCCTCGGCTCATCCACCTGAGCTCATGTGCTTCAAGCTGCCTTTGTGTATTTGGTGGTTTGCCTTTGCTGTGCTCGCCTCACTCGGAGCTTGACAACGTGTTATGACTTTAAAAAGAGCACTTGAGAGCCATTTCACAGCAGGAAGGTTGACACTTTAAAATAGATGCTCAAGGCTCAGTGGGATGTGTTTAATAGACATATTAGATATGGAAAATATATCTATATGTTGAGCAAAATGCTGAATTGTTCTGAAATGTGTTGTCTGTCATGACAGCAATCACTTAGCAGTGATTGCAGCAGCTGAAGGGAGAAAAATGGGACTTTTTGTCCAAATAAAGTGATATTTACCGAAGGTAGAGATTCTCCATGCATCAAAACTAGAGAAGCTCTTTATTCTTCTTTAGCCTGGGGAAAATGAGGCTCAGGGGAACCTGTGGCCCTCTACAACTCTCGACCAGGACCCGGGGATGTCAGGCTGTTCTCCCGGGTAACCAGAAAGAGGAGAGGGGAAATGGCCTCGAGCTGGGCCAGGGGAGGCTCAGCTTGGCTTCAGGGATATTTTCTTGACAGAAATGCTTGGAACAGAGTGCCCAGAGAAGTGGTGGAGTCACCACTCCAGCGGAAACACACCAAAGGTGTGCTGTAAACTGGAAAATGAATTAACATTGTTCAGTGCTTGCACAATGGGCAGGAGAAAAACACAGGAAAAGAAGAAAAGTCTTTTCCCATCTTGCTACTTTCTGTGCCTAAAGCAGGCAAGGGAATTATTTTTGTCTTTTTTATTAGTACTCAGAAAAATAACTGTGCAGAATCTTTCCCACTTTTTAAGTACCTGATGTCCAAAATCAATACAGAAATACTTTTTAGCAAAGTATGCAAATAAAATAAATAAGTGTTTTTCCAAGTCTGTGTGCAGAGCTTTATGTCTGAACCAATGCAAGACATGAGAAAGGCTCATTTTTTTTTTTTTTTAATGTGGTGCATACCACCCCATGGATGCTGCCATATGTTTATTCTGGAGTAGAGTCTACAGGCAATAAAATACATCCCAGACATATGACATAAAGACAAAACAATCTGTCAGTTTTGTTTTGGTGACAAGGGCCTCTACTGATGCAAATCCTTCAGGTGTGAATAATTTCCCTTTGTTCAAACTGGGAGGTGTCATCTAAAGCAGTGTTAAATGTTATCACTATTCTTTTTTTTGAGTGAGTTTTTTGGCAAAATGCTCATCGGACAAGCATTATATCTATCTATATATCTATCTATATCATGTCTATATCTATATCTATATCTATATCTATATCTATATCTATATCTATATCTATAATATATCTTTATATCTATTAATCCATATATCTATGTCTAGATATCTAGATCTAGATTTTTTTATATATATATATATATATATATAAAAGATATAGATAGATTAGATATAGATGATATAGATATCTCCAGTGCAGCAGAACAACAGAATTGACTTTAGTTAAAAACAAACGTATGCATTTTCCTTTCTAATAAAGCTCTTGGGATTTGAAAGGAAGCATAAATTTAACGCATCAGTGTGAAATATGACAATGTAAGGGAGAGCCTGGAGTTGTGTGCACGCCCACCTTGAGTGGGATTAGGGTCACAACCTGACCAGGGATGGATGCTGTGCTCAACTCACTTCAAGGATAAATGTCCTACATGCAGTCAGATCTCTCAAGTCTTTCAAAATATCAAATTGTTTGCTGCATTCACCTGAAATCCTGGCAGTTATAAATTATTTTTAAAAGATACCTGCAGTAAGAGCACTGATTTGTTTCCTTGGTGCTCCTTCTTGTGCATGCTTTCTGGAATTCCTTACTTACACTAAGTAGCTGCAAGTATTTACTTGCAAAAGCTCCTTAGTTTCCAATTATTCTTACTATTCTTTTTTCCCCCCTGTTCTTGAAAACAGATTTCTGAAGGAGAATTCAATAGCTGACTCACTTCTGAATCATCATTAATTTCAGCCCACCAGTCTTTTTTAAATCCTCATTTTAATACACAGGATTTAAAGTTGTTTGTTGTTTTGCTTGACTTCAGGAATGCATTGAAGTTGGTTAAAAAGAAGCATTATGGAGAGCAAGAAATGCATTTGCCATCCAGGTCTCACAAATGCCCTCATTCCAGCCCTGTTTGACAAATCCTCCGGGGATATAGAAAATTCAAACAGCTACTTCTTAAGGTCACCCAAGGATTAGTAGGGCTGGAAAACCTGGTTTTGGGTCAGTTTTTTATTTCTATATTAACAACACTGTTGGGATGCACTTAGCAGTCAATTTAAACTTGAAAAAATGTCAATATTGGCATGGAAAGAAACAGCAGGCAATTTATTGAACAAATATGCTGCTGTTGATCCTTAAAAGATTTGGGAGGGCTGAATATTTCAACAAATGTGGAACTGCAGAAAACTGATGTGGCAGCACGTACTTAAGGAGGTATGGATGGGCCGAAAATCAAAATAAAAATGTGTCACATCAATGTATTACCTAAATTATTCTAAAAACAGATGAAATGGTGAAAACAGTTATCAAAACAGTGCAGAGAGCACATGTGGGCAGTCTCTGCAAGACATCAGCTCTCAGGTGTTATTTTGAAAGCCAAATTAAGAGCAAGGAAAAAGGACTGGAAATCCAAGGAATAGAACTGATTATAGTAACGAGACTAAATTGGCCCAAAATTTGGAATTAATAATGAAAATCTGCAAATTATCCAGCCCAGCTGATTCAAAAAAAGGGAACCCCCCTGGGTAGGGACTGCAGGGTTGTTTGTGTTGGTGCTGGAGTGAGTTCCTGCACGGTGCACCTTGAAGGGAAAATCCTGTTAAGGAATTACTGCTCTGCTTGTGATCACTTCTTTCTTAATTGCTGCCACTTACCCTCTGCAGTGATCAGCATCGCCTATTTGTGTGCCTTTCTTCTCCTCAGTTTTTATCTCAGAGGATGTCTTCTGGGGTCTATAGGGAAAAAAAAAAAAAAAAAAAAAAAAAGTGGAAATCATGGTATTTCCACCAAACTTTCCATTTGTATCTTCAGCTCTTAGGTCTCCATCAACACTATGGAGTCAGAGAAGAGAGAAAAATGGAGTTGGAAATAGCAATTATATATTACATAAACTTCTATATAGTACATAAACAATTATATGTATGTATAAGAATTATAAAACATATAATAATTTTAACAATATATAAATATAAACACACATATATAATTTATAATATAGAATATTTTAATCACGTATTTATACATATAATTTATAATATACTATATTATAACAATATATAAATTTATAACAATATAACAACATATCAATTTATAACAATTATATATTACATAAACATTTATATTTCACATAAGCAATTATATTTATATATAACAATCATAAAGTATATAACAATTATAACAATATATAAAGATTATATATATAATTTATAACATAAAACAGTAAAACGAAGTATTTATTTATATATAATAATTTATAATATACAATATTATAACAATATATAAATATATAACAATATATAAAATATATGACAATTGTATATTACAATAACATTTATATTTTACATAAGCAATTATAACTTTAAGTTATAAAACATATAACAATTACAATATAAAAACATACCTATAATTTATAATATATAATATTACAATAATTTATAAATATACAGAACATAACAATAATTAAAATATATAACAATTCTATATTACATAAGCATTTGATATAATTTCTAGTATATTTATTATAATAGACAGGCTATATTTAATATATATTATATATATTATTTTATCTGTATTATATAATAGCATATATAGATCTGGTATAACATTCTATTTGGCCATTATAATCTTGTGATTCATACCTTGTGACGAATAAAATCTTATTTAGAAATCTATTTATATGTTATGTTTAGGAGATGGTTTGTGACTCATGTACCTGTTGCTTTAAGAAAAATGTTGAAGCAATCAATACAGAAAACCTGGCAGGGCCTCTGAGGTATTTCAGATAATAATATTGTCATTATTATTATTATTATTATTATTATTACTATAACGTGTTATTAGTACAGGGGTAATATCTCGGGTTTCTTTGATCTTGTCAGCTAAGGCAGGACTCAGCACAAAATCTGTGATGATGTGACCCAGTGTAATACTAATTTTAGAGGTAATAATATGGAACATCAGTGTTCCAGTGATAAGATGATATTAAAATAAATATGCATTCCAGTGAGATTCAGTAATTTATGGGTTTTGCAGATAACAAGAGCACTCATTCATTTGGCAGCAATATTTCCTACTGAGAAACGTGAAACTCTTCTGATTATTTCCTGCCTGCTGACTTCAGAGAAGGAAATGCTGCATTTTATAGAAATGCCTTATTGTGAGACACAGCTGAGGAGAGGAATTATTTCGGTTTGACAGTCACTGCCTCAGAATATCTCTGGTTTAAGATGCAGATCTGTTATGAGAATTTCAGTAATATTTCCCAGGGTTTGTCCTGCAAAATGCAATTTGTTTTTCTTAGAAAGTCTCAAGGATTCCAACAGAATATTTTGTAAAGACCTGTATTTCTCCTGTAACAATATCTTATTAAAGTTCAATTAGTCTTTATAAAGTTCAATTATACATATATACAATATATACAATTCAAATTCAATTATATATATATACAATTACTCATTAAAGTTTATTAAACTGATCTGCAGAAATCTGATGACCTGTTGCTTTCTGATATTCTCAATCACTCAAGACTTGCTTAGTTTTTCACTAAAAGTGGTAATCACATTACAGCATGTTTAGCACACCTAACTAAAAAAAAAAAAAACAAACCAGCACTTAGTCCCTTTGCAAAACAACCCTCAGCTTGAACTCTGATTTAGTTATGTTTATGTACTTCAGAATAAATACATTCATTAAATAGAAAGTAACACTGGAAAAATAACCATATTTTTCAGATCTTTATTAAGAGTTTCAGCTGGAAAAACTTTCAGCTTATTTCAGACTTGAAGGCAAAATGACAATATACTCCACAGTGAAAACTGGTAGACGAAATCTGATGTTACCTATGTTATAAAAACATTTTGGATGCTTTAAATTTAAGTTGACAGCCTGAGGTATTTTCTGATTATTCTGCAACAACTAGTACTTTATTCCCAATTTATTTTAGTGCCAGGATAGTCAGGAGTTGTTGATAATGGGGACACAAAAGCCATAAGAAGGCTTGGTTTTTAGAGGGTACATGATCCTAATGCATACAGAAAACTGTGGGTTTAGGGATGCTGGGGTTTTTTCTATTTTTTTATAAACAGCTAGAAAACATCACAAAACCAGGTAGCCATAGGTCATTATGTCTGCTCAATTGTGTATTTAAAAGCAAAGAAATGCCAGATAACTGAGCTGTCTCCTGTTTTGTGTAGTTATTCTGGCAGAAGGACTTTGAAAATGCCATTAAAGAGCTTTTTGATATCCTCAAGGGAGATTTGGGTAAACACAAGGCTCATGCCCTTAAATCTCCCACAGTCTGATGAAAACTCACTGCCTTTTTTATTTGTTTATTTTGATTTTGCTGGACTTACCATGATTTATATGTAATGATCCCCAAACTGTATGTTTGTAGTCTGTATTTGAAAGCACACCTGCCTTGGTAGAGTTGCAAATTTGCCTCCAAAATGGCTTTCTTGGTTAGCAGTTTCTCTTATGAACTTGGAAAACAACAGGTTTTTCTTTATTCCTGGAGGATCTTCCCAGTGATGGAGCTCAGACACAGGACAAAGATGCCAGTTTTGATCCCAGAGTCAGTAATGTGATTTTGCAATGAAACCAGAGCCTCAGGGCCCCCTCTGCCTCTCACTGGCCTTTGGAGCAGGAGGAATTAGAAGGGAGAGTATCTTTACTTCTTCTCTGGTGTGAGAAGCAAGGAGATAAAAACCTTTTGGAAAAATCCCACTTGGTTGATCACCTATTTAATTTTTTTCATGTTCTGTACTAGCTGGTTGTTGAAATACAAGCTGTTCCCTTGAAGAAACTTCTACCTTCTGTTCACAGGAGAGTGCTGGATTTGCACTCAAAAAACAGAATATGTTGGAAAAACAGCATTGGATTTGTCAGAATACTGAGTGAGAGGCTCATTTAAACTTCCTACCTGTGCAGGGTTTGTGCTACTATGAATTCAGGACTGTTATGAAGAATGATCTTAATTCTTATTTGTTTGAAAAACCTCACTTTACTAAGTTTCACCTGGGGTAAATATCTGGGCATGAATCGTCAGATCTGACCAGAATCTCATTTCCAGTCTGACATCAATTATCAAAGCAGCTTTGCTGAAACATTACCTCCTGGAGAAATCAAGATGCTCCCATCAAAAAACACCCTATAATATTAAAAAAAAAAAAAAAGGAAAAACAACAAAAAAAAACAAAAACAAAAAAAAAAAAAAACCAAAAAAACAAACAAACAAACAAAAAAAAAAACAACAAAAAAAAAAAACAAAAAAAAACCAAAAAAAAACCCACCCAGAACTCAGAGTACAGAAATAAATACCCAAACGACGGAAGTAAAGGGAAATGATGTTAGTATGAGTCACCTGACTGACTCTGTGTCTGGTGTAGATCAGGAGTGTTTCTAGAGCTGCCAGGGCATTTATTCAATGTTAAAATTCTCCTTACAGAAGGAGAATGACACGCCATTATTTTCTCTGTGTACAGTTCCTGAGGTTTCTGGAACTTGGATTTTTCTTTAATAATTTCCAGACCTAGATGCACTACTGGTATCTTCTGCATTAGAGAAGTTTATAATCAGAGTTTATAATCAGTTTATAATGAGAGCTGTGAATGGAAAAAACAATGTCTACATGTGCTGCTCATTGTCTTTAAGCAATAAAATGTAATCAAATCCATCCCCAAAGGCCAGGATGTCAGGAGCTTCCTTTCAGTGAGTATCCAACCCTTTTCCCATCCCATCTGGCGCAGATGGTAGAAGAAAGATCAGAAAATAGTTTAATAGAGACAATCCCTCTCTTTAGTCCACTGATCTGCCTCTTTCTGAGATAAAGTGTGGTAGATTTTCTTTATGTTCATTATCTCTATTCCATATCCTAAAGAAGTTTAAAATTAGGAAAGAAATTTCCCCAGTTTTAGGTTTCTGTACAGCACTGTAGGAAGACAAGATACCCTCCAGAAAATAAAGCAAAAATCCTGTGGTGATGGAGTGATCTTCCTAAGTGGGTTTGATCCTATTGCAAAGGTACTTCCTGAAAGCTGTCAACAAAAAAATCACACTAATAATATTTTTAGAGATTTCTTTCCTCTTTTAATAACTGTTGTGATCTTCCTGTAATAAAGCTTTTATCTGGACAAGGCTGCCTGTGGAAAGCTGTGAATTTTCAAGTATTCAATACTGCATTTCAAGGTTTATTGAAGACTCCTTAAACAAGGAAGGAAATTTGTCTTTATGTGGTACAAATACAGTGGTCCTTTGGCTTAAAATGCCCTCCCTCCCCTCCACACAAACACAAAAAAAAAAAAAAAAAAAAGAAACTTAAACACCTATCACTTTATTGCATCAGTTCAGAGTAATCTTTCTCAAACCCATTACTGAGATGTGCTGCAAAAATTAATACACCACTTTCTTCATTTGGTTTCCACTCTGACTGTTGAACACACTTTGCTTCAAAACTTCATTGGCAAACTTCGTTTCTCTCCACTCTGACTGTTTTTCAAGCCAAACCCCAGAGCTGTGGTGCAGTTTGAGTTCTGAGGGTGCTCAGTGACAGCCCTGGGGTCTCACCTGGCCATGGCTCAGGGGACCAAGCCTGGAACAAGGAGCTCAGCTCATGAAAGGCCATCAGAGAAGCCCAAGTGAAACTTGATTGTCCATGTAGAGCTGTAGGACTAAATACAGAGCAAGAGGACTTGAAATAAAGTCAGTGAAAAATGTCAAAGCAGCTTATTGTGGATTTCTTCTTCTTAATTTTTCAAGCATAATCAAATTTATGACAAAATTGCAAAAGTTTGGCTTGTCCTACTGTTGGTCTAGAGAGGGACTGAGAGCAAGAGGATGGGAGAGTTCTCCAAAATTTTGAACACCTTTTCCCCTTATTTTTGTCTCAGATGAGGAAAGGAAGAAGATAGAGTAAAGCAAATAAAAATCCAATGTTCAAAGATACTTTTTTGACTCCCAAAATGTAAACTAGTTGTTGAAGTCTGTATTTGGACCCCTTTTGTGCTCAGAAAAACTGGAGCACAGGCAAAGTTACAAAAGACCTTGGGTTTTGGGTTTTTTTTTACATATAAGTTTCCTCACTCTCCTCTGAGGTTCTTGAACCTGGAAGAATTTCTCTCTTGTTGGCAGTTTCTGGTTCTTTGCTGGTTGAGCTTTCTGCATTTTTAATATCTGTCATCTCTTTGCCATCTGGTTTGAAGCGTTTGATAATTAAAACAGAGAGCACTATGTACAAGAGACAGCATCCTGCCCGTAGTCCTGCAACGAGCCCAAGATACACATTCCTAGGGGGGAAAAAAGGGACAAAATGCAATTATATTAATAAAACTTTCCAATTCTATATGGAACCAAATAGGTTATAAAGAGCAGCTTGACAAAACCATCTATTCTCAGCTAGGTATTGTTTCACATTTGAAAATAAGAAATAACAGGCAGAAAGCAAATGACCTCGTGATATTTAGCCCCAGACAGGCTCTAATCAGGTCTCAGACTCCCAGCAGAAATGTCTGGAGTGTGCTGCCATCCAGCAGACTCTGTTTTAGGGCTGACAAAAAGGAGCTGCACCTGCTGGGCCTTTTTGCCTGCTGTCCCTGTCCTACCCCAGCTCCTCCTGGCCACTCATGTCCTCCCCCAAGGGGATTTTTTGAGATTTCTTATACAATAGGAAGGAAATAAATGAAGGATGAGGGAGAGAATCTGCAGATCTACACATACTCCACAGTTTTTCAGCAGCCCAAAAAGCCAAAGTGTCACAGAGTTACTCAGTGCATTTATTTCATTATTCAGTGCAGACTACAATCAAAGAACTAATTCTCATTACTTCAGGCAGTACCCTGCAATTTTAGATGTCAGACTGAATAAAAATGATTTGGTTTATTTACCTATTAAGGTGTAGTAAGGAAGAGTGGTTCTGTCAGACCCTAATCTGACAGCTGGCAAGAGGAAAGTCCACCCTGGTCCCTGCTCCCAGATCCCCAAACCCCAAAAAGGATTACCTGAACTCTTTTGTGTCGTACACTCTGCAGGACCCTGATCCCCCACAGCTTTTTGTCCCCCATTTCAAGCAGGTCTCATCTATCAAGGCACCAAAATAAATAGGGGCTGGGAGTCCTCCTGCAAAGAAAATTCTCATTACATGATCTCAGACATGGGCATCCCATCATTTAACCTCATGTAAAGAAATGAGGAAGTCAATCTCCAGGTTTTTTAATTATGCCTGCATAGAATGGGACTAAACATCCAGTCCCAGCTTTGAGATTACAAGATTTACTTAAGTAAAAGTACTTAAAGGGAGTTGAAACAATGGACTTAAAACAATAGCTTAATAATATCCAGCAAGGGAAATGTTAGCAATTCCCTTTAATGGTATTTTTATTAGAAGTTTAACTTCCTTTGTTTAAAGAAATAATATAACCAACTTTTGCAATCCCTGGTGTGGAATTACATACCATGACATATGAATATTTATGTATATTGATTTATATATTCAAGTCTTGCCATTAAAAGGGGATTAGTGCAGTGCAAAGGGATGAAATTAAGCACTTGCTCCACAGAAACTGGGTAATAAGTCTACTATTTAAGTAGTAATGGAAGAATTTCTTTTAGACAGACAATAATTTTTTAATATCATCAGTATGAGGGAGATTGTGCAATTTTCTGAAGTTAACTGTCCCACAAAAGCAGAAGATTGATTCTCTGCAAAATATGGACATTGAAAAAGAGATCCAAATAAATGACTGCTAGGGATTTTCTGAAAGGCAGAGATTTCAAAATCAGCAAACAAGGGAAGATGAGGCAAGGTTCATTTGATGCAGGGCAGATCATGTATCTGAATAATTAAATTATTGTTTATTGCAGATAAACTCAAGAATCAAAATAACAGGCAAAGTACATGAGAACTTTAAGGGAATAATGGTCAGCAACAGGGAGGATGGTGTTAGGGATATGCAGAATGATCAAGCTCAGGTAGTTGTGTCCACAATTTTAAAAAAAAGCAGCTCAATAGTAAAAAGAAATTTCCTTCCTTTGCCTCATTTATTTTAAGTGTAGAGAAAAAATCTGAAGAGATAATCGTTATATGTAAATACACAATAATAATATGTAAATACTAGGTAATCATCATATGTAAATAGCAGGAAATATGTAGTAAGCTCTTCTAAACATTTTGAAATGCATAGTCTGCTTACAAAGAAAAATTTTGGAAAATTTCTTTTGTTTTTCTCTGGAGCAAGGGCAGTGCAATGGCTGCCTCTGGTCTACCTCTTTGGCTTCTTTGTAAACCCACTTGAAAACCACAAAGAAATTCAATCTTACCTAGTACTCTACCACCCAAAGCTTCTATCCCAACAGCAAAGGATTTCAGGTCTGGCGAGACAGACCTGGAAAGGAAACAAAAAGAGTGTTGAGGAGCAGAGAAATGGATCTGCAGCCATGCTGAGAACACCTGCCCATGCCTCACTGCAGGAGTGCTGTAGCTTACCCAGCACAGCCCCTGGAACCCCGACTGAAAACATCCACCAAGTTAAAATTCACATGTAGAGTCTCCTTCCACAGAGCAACACCCACTGAAATAAATGCAAGAATCTACAGGAACGCATCTTGAACCAAAGGAAAACAGGTTGTGAATACTTCTGGGAGGTGGTGCACAGGGATATGAAAGCCCACCAAAAGAAGGCAGTTCAGGCCCATAACTTAAGCTCAAGCCTGGCTTTATGAGGGGCTGCACTGTGCAGTGATGACCAGAAGGAACAAGGGTGTGCAGTCCTTGCTGATTTAACCACCTCAGCCTCGAGCATTTTACAGAGAGACAGCAAATGTGAGTGACCTGGCTATAAAACACCTCGTTCCTACCAGTGGAAAGCAGCCTGTGTCCATCAGGCGAGCTGGAGAATTGACAAAACCCAGAGGGGAGCACTGAGCTGGCACAGGGGAAGGAGGGAGCCTGGCTGTGCCCAGCCTGCACTGCAGTTTATACACCACTATATTGTCTCGTCAGCATCACCACCAAAGGCTTCTCATCACACAAATTAAAATAAAAATCATTGCTCTGAAAACTGGCCAATGATTTTGATGCACACCTGTCCATAACCCAGGTGTGCCCTGCACTCAGCACTGCAGGAAATCAGCAGCTCAGCCAAGTTATTTAGTCATGTACAGTGACCATTGTGATTCACCCATGAGCAGGAGGATAAAGACAATTCCATGTAACAGGCACAAAATATTGTGTTTTCTTCTGGATGTAAAGTGCTTTCCAACTGAAGGAATGAAAATTTAAAAAAATATTCCTGCTATAATTCTGCTTCTGTCAGCTGAGCAAAAAAAACGTGAGAATCAGACTTCTCCCAACACAGAAGATATTGTGAGGCCACAAGGCTTAACAAAGGTACCTGTTTTTCTCTGAATAATGTGAACAGCACTGGCTATGGCTTAGCAATGCATCTCATTTCAAGTCCAATGCTCTGGTAAAAACATCCCTATCACTGGAATTGAAACCCAGCATTCAGGATCAGCATAATGCCCCCCCCTTTCATCACCAAAGTATCTACTCTGCATCAAATTAGAATTAAATTTCTGGACAGATATTTTGCTCTGCCTCTGAAAAGAGTTGGATTTCAGAGCACAGGTAAATAAATCCTCAGGGGCACAATTTGATCCACATGCCATTCCTCACAGCAGGAATGAAATATTTCATAGCATTTTCTGTTTCTCTTTTCCCAAGCTTTATGGTCAAGGTAAGATAAAGTATTTCACCTAAACATAATCATGTATGTAGGAGTGCCTCCTAAGGCTAAAACAAATGCACATGCAGTCTGCAATGCTAAAAAATAGGGAAAGGCTTTGGCACAGCTTTCTCTTTGGCATTGTCCCAAAACTGCAGAGGAATTGCCACTGAGCCCTTGTCCTTCCACACAGCTGCAGTTGTGAAACACCTGAAAGGAGAAGATGAGAAGAATTTATTTATTCAGAATTCAGCATCAATAAACAACCATTTCATCAGCTAGATTTTTTTACTCTCCACACCAGCCAGACTGATGCTGAAAAACCCTCTGTAATCATCTCTGCAGACTGATAGCCAGGTCACTGATATGCTCCAGCCTCTCTGAGCTGCTCCAGAGACACAAAGCAGGAGTTCTAATTTCAGCCAATGCTAGAACACAAGGTGCTCTGTGTGCATTTCAAGTGGGTCAAAGCTAAAAAAGTCAAATGTGAACTGCCATCCAGCCATCCTACTCAGGTATCCCATGAAGAAGATGTGTAATAGCAGCAACAAGAAAAAATAGAGGTGTGGACTAAATATGCATCATGCAGGCCAATTTTCCTGAAATGAAGCCAGACAATATTGATGGGATGTTTAAATACAAGCCTGATAATGCTTCTTGTCTTTTTCAGTATTTTCAGTGAAGACAATTCTGCTTTTGCCAGAAGATATAAGCATTTGCACACTCTTCTGTAAACATGGTGTTTTTAACAGTCTTGCTCAGGCAGGATTATTTGAAGTCCTGGAAATGGCTTTGCTGCTGATAAAAATATCTTCCCTACATCTAGTCTAAAGCTGCCCTCTTTGAACTTAAAACCATTGCTCCTTGTCCTACTACGGAGTCACCTATCCCCTGGTATTTACCATATTTTTTCCTGTCCCAGATGAGGATTTGCACCCTGCAAAGCAGGCTGTCATGTATGTGATGCCATTGTCCCCACAGACAGGGTCCCACTGGTCCAGCTTGCAGCTGCACTCAGCATTGCAGCTGGCCACGTAGATGTGCTTGCTGGAGGAAAGGTGCTTCATTCTGGAGGACAACAGGAGGAAATTAAGGAATTATTTAGTGGAATTTTATATTTTAAAAAATTATATATATTAAGGAGTATGCAGGAAAAACATGGAGAAAGTGAAGTGATCAAAATGGACAGATACCTGCACTGTGAAGTTGCCATATGGACACTAAGCTGATTTCAGCTAAAATAAAGTTCTCTTGGGATTTTTCATCAAGCAATAACATTTCTATGGATTGAAAAGGCATGGAAATGAAAAGGCTGGGTGGGAATATTACTTTTGCATTTGAAATCTCACCCCAAGAAAAAGAAAATCGTACCTAGAATAGAGATTCTACATGGTCCAAGGAAAAACCATAATTTCCTCAGCAGTAGGATATCCTACCATATCCAGGTGATAGAGATAGGGTATAAAAGTAAAAAAAAAATGCATAAAACCAAAATAGCAATTGACATTTTTCCACTGGACCCAGGTCACTGTATTAGAACACTCTGAGCACATGTTAGCAGTGCTCAATTTCCTGAAAGTGTTAGGAGCCCACAAGCTACAAATAATCCTTGCTGTGAAGTCAAATGTAAGGTAAAAATGTTCAAAATTTACCTTTTCTCCCTCCTTCTCCCTCAGCCAAAAGCACACATCATGTGGGCTACATTTCCTCTAAGTCTTTTAGAAGGGAAGATAAGAGAGGGAATTAGCCCTCATTAGGCTGTTGCTTCTCTTCAAAATATAAATTGTTAAATAGGTAAAAAACTAAATGGGTCACTTAACCAGAAACAACCCTGGCATGTGTCAAATTCTCCAGACTCAATTCTCCTGGAGAAACTCCAAATGCTCTTTATATATATTCTCTAACGCTATTGATGTTTATTTTTAATTCACTCTGTGGCATCAGATGTTGCACTCAACCAGTTTATAAAATCTATAAAAATATATAGATTAGATGGCATATTTATTTTCATATAAACGTAAACAATAAACAACTTCTACTTAATCATATGAGTCAATTATACAAGAGTCCTACATTTCCCACAATACCTTAAATTGAAACTTTGAAATAGAAGAAAGAAATTTAATTTGACCTAAATAACAAAAAAAATATAAACCACCTGTACTGTAACCAATCACAAACGCTAAGAAATGGAAACAAAAAAAGCAAAAAAACCAAAAAAAATCCAATCAAAAAGTATATACTTATTAGTTTATAAAATCTATTAAAATATAGAATGTAAAGAATAAACAGAAAAATATTTAAAAGTATGTACTTAATAGCTTATAAAATCTATAAAAATATATATAATGTAAACAATAAACAACTTCTACTTAATCATATGAGTCAATTATACAAGAGTCCTACATTTCCCACAACACCTTAAATTAAAGCTTTGAAATAGAATATAGAAATTCAATTTGCCTGTAATAAATGTCATCTTTTTAAGCAATTTGCCAGAATATATAGGTATGTTGTCAGAAATAGAAAATTTAAGAAAAAGAAAATTTAGGAAAAAAGAAATGTCCTGTTTAAAAAAATATGGAAAATAAAATTGGTGTATTTTCCCCATCCCCAGCTTTAGGCATGACTTCAGGCTGACAATTCCGTCCCAAAACCTGGGATTATTTTCTGTGCATCCCCCAGAAGCAGCAGCTGTGCCAAGTGAGCCCGGCAGCCCGAGGTGAAGGGTACAAACCCAGAGTAGGGCGCTGTCAGCCCGGCCACCTGCAGCACCTCACAGCTGCACGTGAAGTACAGCAGGTTCACCAAATATGCCACAATAAAGGTAATGCAAGCAAACTTGGCCATTTCAGTTATGTGGAGCTTGAATTTCTTGATCAGGAAGCCTCCTAGAAACATGCCCAGGATCGTGACAGGTAGAAGTATCACACCTGCAAAGAGACAGGAAAAAAATATGAACTGCTCTCTCTTGCATTGACTCTTTTAGAATACATTTCTAAAATAAATAAGCGTATTCTATTTCTAGAATAAATAGGTATCAGACACCTATTTTTAGGCTGATTCTTTGAGGTTCTAAGATTTATATTACCTTCTAGTAATTCCACATCCCCATTTTCTTTTGCAAATCATATTATGACTTTAGAAAGCTCAAAATTCATTTTTACCATATTGTTGTTTGTATGTAGATATAACAAAACCTGTACAGGTTCCTGGTAGAAAATGGAGTAAATGTCTTAGCTCATACACACTTCATATAAAATAAAACATAAAACTTCATGAAAGCTACAAAAGAGTCTCCAAAATGGAACATAAAAGGAAGATGCATCTGGTTCTGCACTGGATTCCATTTTGACCTGAGACTGGATAATGAGATTATTTGCATTTAGATTTAATCTGTTCAGTATTTCTCAAACACCAGCCCTCACTTGCAAAACAGAGAGGTTTGACAAGGTGTTACTGGCAGGGGTTTGCCTTTCTCTGCTTTTACTGTTGATTGGTTTTCTTGGTCGTTTCTGTAAAATTTTCTCAGCATTCAGAAAAAAAAAAAAGATAGGAAAAACAAAGTTCTCCCCACATTTGTAGCTGACTAAGACATTGTGTCTTCAGATTAAAGTAATTCAATATCAGTTCTGCAATGACCTCACATAGCCTGGTTTTCCTTTCAGATTATGAGACCATATCAATCACTGTAAGATTAATATAATTTATTTCAGCATTCTTTCTTTGTAGAACACTATTAAGTACTTATTTCTGAAGGAACTGGCAAATAGAAAAACAGCTTTGAAATTAATGAAGTGACTCAAACTTTTATAATTTGGTTTCTTATTGCCTATAAAATTTGGATTTGTAATCAAAAGAAAAGAAGATTTATATCAATATGTTACTCTGAAAAGAAAAAAAAAATCACACATTTCATTAAACATTTTAAAATTTCTTTTCTATTAGTTTTTATTCGCAGCTGATGTTTGATGTGTGGTTTTTATCTAACTATGAAAACACTTCCACCCAGTTTTAATAATCCTCTTGCTCAGTGAATTAGGAGCACGAGGAAAATTAACACTAAAATTAACATCCATTTTCAAAATACAGTAATAAAATTAGGAAACGACTACATGCTTTCTTTTTAACCAAAAAAGTTCACATAAGCTCCTTCTAAAACAGAAGGCAAGATAATAAATAAAAGCTTCCTTTTTGACACAGGAATTTGAAAAGAAGTCAGGTACCTACCAATTAGGAAGATGGCTTTTGCCACTGACACATTAAATTGCTGCTCCATAAACTTTGCCTCATAGGTTATTATCCCAACAAGGGAGTTGTACTGCAGAATGGTGAGGAGGATGAACACCGCAAAAATTGGATTTCCAAACAGCTTCCTGAGTGCTGGCAAGAAATCTGCAATGGAGAGGAAATACTGTACACCCTGCTAAACACAGAGAGGAGTTGTTTTGGCATCCTTTAGATAGTGAAATTAACTTGGATTTAATTGCTGGCTGCGTTTGCAGGTTATAATTCTGTGCTTATCACAGCACCTGATTGCTCAGGTGAGAGTTCTCATTGCCAACACATGCCTGGTGCGAAAGGAGGAGCTGCACAGAGGATACTCAGCTGGGAATCAGGATCCTGGATTATTTTGTGAGTGGCACAGGGCTCCTCAGGCTCACAGCACACCTCCTCAATGCCTGCACAGAGCATCAACATCCTCCACCAAGAGTAAAATGTGGTTCCCAAAGCAGCAGCCCTCACCAACCACACAAGGACCGCACGGGAGAGTGATGTTCAGAAAACAGAAGCACCTGGCCCCCCAAAAAAGGCTGGAATAATTTCTGGGACCCTTGGTTAGTATATTAAAATCCATTAAAACAAAGTGAACATAAACATCTAGATTTAGACTGTAGTCTGGCTCTTGGCACAGCTGCCTAAAACACATCTGCTGTAGGTGTGCACGTATATACAAACAGAACCTCGGATCTAATAATAAAAATATAAAAATAAAAGCAACAGATGGTTGGATCTGGTGGTTCCTATATGAGAGGAATTCAGCTTCCCTGAGCTCAAACACAGGAGCTACAAATCCAGGGACTCTCCAATATGCAATGTAGTCATAATGAGCTCCATGTTTCCTTCCCAAACATCTGCCTCAGTTTCCTTGCCAAACACTTGCCAACCCTAGCCTGCCCACTATGGATTGCTCATCAATGAGGGATGGGATGTTTTCCTCACTCTCTCTTCATAACCATGGCATTGTAGCTGTAATCACCTCACAACTACCAACTGAGCATCTCTGGTGCTCAGAGAAACAGCACAAGTTTTTCCCAGCTGTCTGACATCAGGAGAGGACTGAAACTTGCCTTTAGCATGTAATTATAATAGCACAAATTAAAGATATTTTTGTCGATAGTTTGCACTACAGAAACGTGCATTTGCTGAAGGTTGTGTGAGTCCATGCTCAGCTCACAATGAATCCATGAGACAGAATTCATATGCAAATATTTGGGTAATAATGTTTCAATATTTCACCTTTTACTGCCTCTGAGAACTGTAATTGTGGTTGAGCTGGGGGTTCTGTTTTACAGGGATCTCCTTGAACAGACAAGTGACTAATCTTCAAGTTTTCATTCTCTCCTTCTTTTGGTAAGGAATAGGGCAAAAACCAGAAAGGCAATGAAGCAATGAAGTTGACAGCTCCACAGATAAGCAATCCAAGCCACCAGGCACCAACCCAACGGCTGTCCTTAGGATTTATGCTGATGGCATCTATAAAACACAGAAAGACAGGAAAATAGGGTAAATATTATGCAGAGCAGTTATTATAGATTATTATATATTGCTGTATATCCTCATATATATAATTATAAAGGCAGAACAGAGGTTATCTATGTTCCCTATGAAGAATTCAAATGCAGTTTCAAAACATAAATTCATAAAAGCATAATAAATAGAATCATAAAATCATTCAAATCATAGAATCATAAAATAGTTTATGTTGGAAGGAACTTTTAAGATCATCTTCTCTCACCCCCTATCTTGGGCAGGGCCATCTTCCACTATCCCAGGTTGCTCAGAGCCCCATCCAGCCTGGCCTTGGACACTTCCAGGGATGGGGCAGCCACAGCTTCTCTGGATAAGTTGTGAATGACCCACCTCTGGAAGGGAATCAGTCCCATGCAGTCAAAAATAAATGTGTCCATTCAGGCCTATGGTGGCATTTCCTTGCCACAATCCTCCAATACTCTCTGGGAGAGTGAGCAAAAGGATCTTTACCACAAAAAAACACCCTTCCCTTTCTCAATTTCCCAGAGTGCCCTCCATCCCCATCCCCAAACTCTATAGGTTTTCCTCAGATTTCCTCAATTTTTCCCTGGGATTAGAGACTTTTAAGTGATTTGAACAACAAGAATTTTGAGATTAAACTTTGCTGCATGCTTTTTAGAGAACATACTTTTTGCTAGGTGTTGAAAATATCCATGAGCCTTTCACCGTTCCCTCAAGAGGGGGATGGCCTTTTATTCAATTAATCATTTGTTCTCAGCTGCACAGCAAGGGTATAACAAGTGTGTGTGCAAACATAAAAAAACAGTGGGGGTTTTCCAAGGGCTGTTCCAGGCATGCTACAACAGCTGACTTTAAAACCTCCATTTTGAACAGGAAAAACTTGCTTTTGGGGCAGTGAGCTGGGAAGGTGGTTCTTGACATGGGGGTTCCTACACCCAGACACCTTCTGGCTTGATGTGCCACCCCACGCTGGTGGCCATGGTCCCTCACCGATGTCCACGACGCCGACGTCAACCCAGAGGCTGGCACAGAAGGAGCCCAGCAGGAAGCCCAGCGTTGGCCCAAACATGCCTGAGGATCTCACCAGGCCTGCAGGAGAAGGGAGACAGCAAAAAAACTGCATGGGCAAGGCAAGCCTTCCCCTCTGAGGGCAGGGAAATGAGAGAGGAAGGAGCAGGGCATTGCAGAATGTCCTGAGGTGCGAGCTGCCCTGAGCGCAGCTGGGGTGGAGATGGCCCTAGGAGCAAATGAAGGCTGCCAGAAACCCACACTGCATTTTGCTGACCTGATGTGTAAATAAAGCACAATTTGATTTTGGTTACCACTAGTGGCAATCAACAAAAAATAAATAAAATAAAATAAAATATTATCTAAATAATTCAATGATAGGTTCTCACTCTCCCTCGCCACTTTGTGTTGCTCTGTTGAAATTTTGTTGTGAGCAGGTAATAGGATCAAACTACAAACTACTCAGTAATTTGGATTCCTGAATTCCAGTGCAGAGCTGACAACTTGAAGTTGCAGAAGGATTCATTCCATAGGAAAAGAAGGAATTCTTTACCAAATGTCTGTAAGTTCTTGCCCACATCTAGCACTGTGCTCTGTAAATCCTTTTGTGTTCTACTGCAGAGAGTTTCCTCCTGAGAGAGCTGGTTTTGCAAACTCGCTTCTGAATGTAGTGATTGCTCAGTTTATCACCCAGAACTTCTGTAATAAATTGTTACATCTTAACAAATATGCTAAATTTTCTGTTTCTTCCCATGGCAACTCTAGTGTTATTGCTGTCACCACAACTCTACCAAAATTATTTTAGTTCATTCCATTACGAAAATGCTGTCTCTGCCTCCAAATAATTTATGTTCTTACTCAACAAAACATTAAAGGACAAAGGAAAAAGGAGAGACAAAGCTGAAACTTCTTGTTCAGGGTAAAACAGTGAGATTAATGCTCAAAATCCATCAGCAAGGTTTGACTGACCTTTTTATTATAGGACTTTATTTTTTATGTTTGTGCTTTAAAAGAACACTGATTATTAATTGATTCAGCCAGATGATGAAAAATAAGATTCAGAAAAGAATTGAAGTTAGCCAAGAAAAGGAAGTCCTGTTCCACAGAAAGACTGTTTCAACTTCCACATTTTTTACAAAGTGGTTCAGTCCACCAAAATGAAATAAGTGACTGAAAACTGCTATTCTGAATGTAAAAATGAAATATTTTCTAAACTGCAAACTAAATATTTTATTTCTCTAATATAAATGAATTTCCATTTTGGCTGAATCCATGTTTACTTTATCTTTTTGATCCCACTTGCCCAGTAGTCCCCAACCTGTCTCAATCTCTCCCACATTAAATTCTGACAAGAACGAAATTCAGCTAAACTTTTTAAAATACCTCCAATCAGAAGCTCAGAGGAGATTACAAATATTTTGGATAACTGCTGAGAGGAATGCTTGCTTTTGACACAGTTCTTGCATTTTCTTCACCCTGCAGATTTCCTCATTCCCAAATGAAGACATTGGCCATGGCCTTACCCTGTAGCATCACATGCTGTGCTCTTCCTGAAACTGTGTCTTAATGTCTTTCTGACCAGCTCAGTTTCACCAACTTGACTTCAGGCCACACAAACATCCCATGCTAATAAATTGGTTTGCCAATAAATTGGTTTGCCAACAAATTAATTAGCCTGGGTGTAAGTCTCTCTGTCTTGGGCAATAGGTTATGTGCTGTCAAAACAAGATCAAAACCCCAATTAGAAAGGATTTGTTACAACACCCTGACAAGGTGTTGTTTATCCTTCACCAGAGAGTGACTTTAAAAACCTTTCAACTGGAAGTGAAATGTGAAATTCAAAAAGCCAGGTGAGAGCTCCTGAAACACATTCACATTGCTGTGGTTAATTGTGACTTCATTAGAGATCCTCACGTTCAGGATCATTCCCTTATCTGTAAAATAGTGATCAGAAGGAATTCGGTTCTCTGAAGATGTGGTACTGAAGTTGATGTGCCAGATAAGACAGATATGACTTTATACTTTGGGGAAATGAGTATTTGATTGTGCTTCTCTTCATCACAGAAGCTCCTCTGGGAAAGCAAAAAGGCCAATCTGGAGTTATCCCCAGAGAATAAATATGAGACCTCCTTTACACTGCTTGGTGTTTTTTGCACTGCTCAAAGTTATCCAGATAATTTCTTTTGTTGAGTTTCTTTTGTTGCTTGACTATAGAAATGTTAAAGAACAGAATATCTAGCATAAAAATGGCTCATTTGTACATTACCTATGTAAAATGCTGAATTTTCTTCTTTAGAAAAATCATCAATATATGAAACTCCCAGAGGCATAATTGGTGCTTCCCCAATTCCACGTAGGAGGTTCCCCACCAACACAAAAAGCCACAGATAGGAATTTGTTGTTTTCTCACATCCTGCAGACCATAAACATTTATGTTTCTGTGAACATAATTCTGTCAATGCTTTACAGCAGCAGTAAAATAAGATAAAATATGGGGATTAACAATCATTATAGGGTGTGTTTATATACATCATGGTTTCTAGCAGGGGTTTTACTGCTTTCCAGTAAAAAAGGGTTCACAACAGGGACAAGCTGAAGAGAATCCAGCGTCAGAGCTTTATCTTACCAGCATTTATCACTGTGCTGAGTGTTTCTGGAGCATCTGTGGCTGGAGGGCCCCCAGACCCTGGGGAGCAAGCTGACACACTCGTGGAGGAGTTGTCCACACTAACAGTTATCCTTTCATAATTGTAACTGGAAAACAACTGTGTGAAATACAACTGACACATGAAGGACTTTGCTCTGCAGGAAGCGTGTCTGAGCCCTGTTCACATGTGTTCATTCCTGTCTCACACACACAAAGTAAAGGAGACCCCATTCCCAGTGCTTTGCTTAAAAAAAAAAAATGGGTATCTCCATAGCATTTTCAAATGCTCTGATGATTCTAACCCTAATATTTTCCTGAGATAAAGAGCAACAAATCTGCCCCCACAGATCATTTTTCAGAGTGCAGGACAGAGGCAGAGTTCATCAACATCTGTGTTTTTCCATAATGGCACCTCTTTCTTACCTTTGTAGCAGATGCAAGGATGCCAAAGGATTGGAAGGGTAGGACCTGCATCTGACAATTATGTGTTATATCTTAAATGGGGATGGGGTATTTAGACATTTAATTCTCCCCAAGTTTAGATTAAAACCTTCAGCATTTTAAAGGGGTTATCATGAGTAGTCACCATGGAGAAAGAAACCTTTACCACCAAGATCTAATTACAGTTTGCTTAAATATAAAAAAGGAAACACAGTTTTAAAAATTCTATTTCTATTTCTATCCATCCCAGGTGGAAAATTCAACCCACTTTATCCTTAGTTATGTATAAGTTCTGTAGAAATTTGAGGTTTCTCTCCTGCTTACCTGTAGCAAGAGGTAAGCTTTCAGAGAGGAAATCAGAATGCCAATATTTTAAAATCCACCCATTTTCCTGTTGGAATAGCTGGAACAAACTACTACTGCCAGGCTTTTAACTCAGATGCATGCTTTAAAAACTACTTTGTGTGATCAAGTTCCATTAGTGCACAACATGAAAGGTCTCCATATTTACCGTCCCATTAGGAACTGAGGCATCACTGACAAAAAAGCTCCTACAGACATGATGAGACACCCAACAGCAATTATTTTTGGCCTATGAACTCTTGGTCCAAGGTAGCTCACCAACACCATCACCATCAAGTTACCTGCATCAACAAGAGAGAGAGCAAGCACAAAAAATATAGGTTTTTGGGGGGTGAAAGAGTACTGAGAAGCACTGATCCACTTTTGAAGTACATATACCTATCTCAAAGCTGCCATCAATAATGCCAACAATTGATGATGAGATTTCAAATCTCCTTTCAATTTGACTGGACATGCTCTTCATGTAGCTTCCAGACAATCCTTTGGCAAAAAAGGTAAAAGCTAGAGCTCCAAGAAATATCTGAAGAGAGAAAATAATTGAGTTTACAAAGTAACAGTTTTTGCTTTACAGCTGGATGCCTGAGCAACCCAGTCAAGAAGCACAAAAATCATATGCTTTGCTTTCTAATTCTCTATGAGAAGAATCTGCCTATTGTTATAATTAAAAGAGATTTTACTTTCTCTTTTTAGGGTGGCCTCCAAAACCTCTGCTTCTTCAAAGAAAAGGAAAATTGACATTGATGGTATGCACCTTCTAACTTTCTAGTACTTATTGGTCCAGCTGTTTCCTTCCCTAGGAAAAACTTGAAGTTTTCCATAGGAAAAACTTCTTCCTTAGGAAAAACTTGTTGCTTATTTCTGGTACTTATATCACATACTCATATCTGGTACTTATATCTTATTACCTCTCCTTCTCCTGTTCTAAAAAACATGAGTAAAAATATATATCTGCAATTACTACTGTGACTATAGCACACCTCTAAATAATTTGTTCGCAAAATATGGCCTCATTTTTCAACTTCTGAGCATATTTAACTTCTGTATGCTTGGAATCACAACCACAGAATAAGAATGGGTTGGGTTGGAAGGGATCTTAAAGATCATCTTTAGATCTTCTTTAGACCTTTAGATCATATTAAAGATCACCACCTGCCATGGGCAGAGACACCTTCTACCAGACCAGGGTGCTCAGAGCTCCATCCAGCCTGGTCTTGGATCTTCCTGGGATGGGGCAGCCAGCCACAGATTCTGTGGGCAGCCTGTGCCAGGGCCTCATCACCCTCACCGTGAAGAATTTCTCCCTAATATCCCATTTAAACCCACTCTCTGTCAGTTTGAAGCCATTCCCCCTTGTCAATATTCTCTTTTCATCTTCCTTGTTAGCTCCTTCAGGTACTGGAGGGCCACAAGGAGGTGAGCCCTGAGCCTTCTCCTCTCCAGCCCCAATTCTGCAGCCTTTCCCTCTGTGTCCCTCCTCTAGGCTGGCTCCAGCAGCTCCCTGTCCTTCCTGCGCTGGGACCCCAGAGCTGGAGGCAGCTCTGCAGGTGGAGTTTCAGCAGGGCAGGGCAGAATCTCTCCCTCCCTGCTGCCCAAATCCCTTCCAACCGCCTGTGGGTGCAGCCCAGAGCATTTTCCCTACCACATATAGCACCAAACAGTGCCATACATAACTGACTGAGTTTTGATAGGACTTCAAATGAAAATTCAGTGTTCCAGAGAAATTAAGTGGTGGAGGTTCTTCCATACCTTTAGCTTTGAACAGTTATGGCACAGAGTCTTGGCAGGAGCTGCACTGCCATCGCTGTCCTGGAACAGGGATTTTTCTTTAAGCTGGCCAGCAGTGATTGGTCTGTCCATGGTTTTCCTTCCCCAGGTCTGAAGTGTCTCCTGTTTGAAAAATACTGCTATGTTTAACTATTATTGGCATAAGAACTGCATTTCCAATGTTTTTCAGACATACTCAGTGGTGAGACACTGCTTGAGATATCTGCTCATTGAATCTTTTCTCATCTTTGAACAATCATTGAAGAGTGCTCATAGTAACTACTGCAACTAATTAAGGACTGGTGCACCTGATTTGTGACATCTGCTTTTTAAAGGCTCCAGAACTTTCTTGGACAGATGGAAAAGTTATGGATAAATCACTGAAGGTTTTTAGAAACCTCTGTGGAAAAGAAAAGTCCCCAGGCAGCTGGAGGCTGGGACAGTTTGTCAGAAAAAGACCTTCACCACACTTGAGCCAGTCCTTTCTGAGATATCTATTTTTGATCACTGTTCCAGAATAAATGGACCTTTGGTGTGATCCAGTAAGCTTCTGCTATTATATTTCTGAGGATTTTCTTAGTGAACACTACCATTCCGTCAGCATTTGAATGAATAACATTATTTATTGGATAAATATTTGTAGACTCAGACCAGAAATTATGACAGAGGAGAAAACAGGGTGAGCAGTACGGTAGATAAAGATGTATTAAGGGGAAAGAGAGCACTGATTAAAAGAAACAAATAATGACTATCTGTAAGCTCACAAGCCTTCACAAGTTTCTGCAGGACAGATGATAAATGTAGATATTTTAATAATACTGATAAAGTTTTAAGTTTAAAAGCTGACTCTGATTCAAGGAGTCAGCTATGTTAGTTGGTGTAGATTAAGCTGATCAGGGGAAAGCAGCTAATACTGAGATATCTGGAATGATAATAAGTTTTTAAAAAAACTTCCAAGTTTGTCAGTTGCAAAACTGGTGCAACAGTACCAAAATCAACCAGTTAGCTCCTACATACACATATGCACATATATTAAAGGAGTATAGAATATATCAAGAAATTGGCCAGTAACATTTTCCCCACAAGACACTGGAATCTCAAACACGCCACGCTGTTTCAGCCACATGGGAACTTTCCAGGTTTCCCTCCTGCAGGCCCTGAGGCCAGCTGACCCATGAGCGGAGCCCACTCAGGTGCTGTGGGGGATTTTTGGCACCGAGGTTGTGGGGATGTGGCAAGGTCACTGGACACCCCAAAAACATCACCAGGTTCCTCTGAGGAGTTCCTCTCTCCCCAGCAAGATGCCCAGGGCTGCCTGGGTTCCCTGGGAAATGCCCACCTATGCCAGAAAGGACAGCAAGCTTAGAAACCCAACAACCCCCTAGAAGTTCCTCCTAACCACTGAAAATAGGCACTAATGTCTCATAAAAAGATATAAAGCTTCGTAAGGACTCTAACTTGATTTTTGTAAATTTTAGTTCCAAATCCTACTCCAGTAGGAGGGGACTGTGAAAAGCAAGCATGTATATTTCAGACTAAGCCCCATATGAAATTTCTAAAGGGACCTCACCTTCCTTAGACCACCTTCAGCAGCTTCTAAATTTAAAAAAAACTGTTTCAAAAGTAAGCTATAGATAATTCAAGTATGGTGAAGTCAGACTTACCCCAGTCTTTAAAGATAGGAACTGAAAGACAGAGTTCTCTAAAGCAAATACATTCTATATTGATTTGTATTTTGCTGATGATTAACATTGTGAAACATCTGACTCTGGTAAAGGATCTACAGGATGTCAATCAGTGACGTGGTTTTCTTTTCAATATATCAATTTTTTTTTTTTAATTTATTTATGGTTCCAGACTAACAGTCTACCTGAAACTCATAGAAAATGTTAAATGGTAGAAACACTTCTCTTATGCCTAATGGAGCAATCACATTTTCCATAACCACTCTACAAGAATCTGAACTTTGGCAAACCAGTGAATCATTGACACCAGTGGTGTTTAAAATTAAGCAAGAAAAATGAGAAAAGATTTAATTAATGAATTAGGGGTAATGAATAGTTTTTCTACAGAGGGATAAAATATGCTCCCAATGGGAGCGACAGCAATTATCCTTTTTAAAAAAAAATTGAATTTTCAAAATTGTACCTTAAAGCCTTTCAAGTTTAGTGACAACGAGATGTGCAGAAAGGCTGCACTGGGAGCTCACAACTGAACAAACAACCAGGGTAACCAGCAAATGGAAGGGAGCAGGGAGGAGGGACAGAGCAGTCACTTACTGTGTGTCAGAGCGGTGTCAGGCTGGTTCTCTCCCGTGCCCCGGGCTCCAGGCTCGGAGCCAGCGCAGCGTCACAGCCAAAGCTGTGACACAGCCTGCTCCCACAAGTGAAACACCTCACGACATGGCTTAAACCTTGGATTTCCTTCTTATGGTGATTGCAAAACTTGCCCCCCGTCAGCGGTGCGAGAGCTGTGCAGGAGGCAGGTCTGGTGCTGCCCCTGCTCTGGAAGCCTACCTGCACCAGTGCCAGCCTCTCCCGGCTGCTGGAACAACTTGTTTTCTTCACTCTTCCTTTCTTTCTTTTTTTTTTTTTTTTTTTCTGATCTCTAAACATTGGAGCTGCATCAACCACCTCTCAAAGGGAGCTCCCTGCCATCCACCCAACAAGCATGGAGTGGTTCAGCTCAGGCACGAGAGCCCTGGGAGTGCAGGCTCAGCTTCTCCAAGGACCTGAAGCCTCCCAGATCTCACTCCTTGGTGCCTTGGAGGAGGGTCACAGAGACACCAAGGGGTGGCTGAGCTCCTGGGAGGGCATGAACAGCTCATGGACATCTGCCAGTTTTGGGGATGAGCCCTCTGTGCCACAACTCCAACGCAGTGACATGCAGTTCACCCCAATCCAGTGGTTTGCACACAGAGCCTTGATTATCGTCTTCTGTACAAAAATACGCCAAGGGATTTGCTAAAGGCTTAATGAACTCGATTATTTATGAGTTATGGAATCATAACCTTTAGTCAGAACTAAAAAAACCATTATTAAAGCTAAAAGAAGTTATAAACTTGCTAAGTACATAAATATGCAAGCTCTCTCTCATTGCCCCCTGAAGCTTGCAGGTTAACTGCAGACAGTCATTTTATCTGCCATGTTTGCACTTGTTAATGGATTTGGCTTGATAGAATTTTACACATTTTAATGTGATCATTATATGTGCATTGATTTATTATAGGTCTTAATTTAAAGTTTCAATTTCTCTGTTTTACCAGCACAACTATATGCTCTCTATATTTGCCCTCATTAACCAAATGAAAACACAACTTATTTCTACCATTTCATGAGAATATTTGCAAGAGGACAAAGTGTTATTTTCTATGATCATTTTAATGTAGTGTTCCTGCATTACTGTTTAATGCTGATTTCTTGTTTAATTAACTTAGCTTTAATACAAGAGAACAATGTCCATGTTGAAACTCACTTTCTCTTAAAAGAGTTCAGAATATGGGAAATCCATCAAACTCATTCTTCAGATAAATTGATTCTCATTTGCATACTTTTACTCAGGTGAAGAACATTTATCTTTGCCTACTTCTTAATGCCTTAATTATTTTAATTTTTTTCATCTTTAAAAAGCTTAGATTCATTTACCAGAATACCATTAGAATGAAGCAGATTTTGCATCATTTGACAATGTCAAATTTATACATACTGCAACATGTATTTGGACTGCTTTTAACTATTACAGTATTGCAAAGCTAGCAGGAAAAAAATGTATGAACATTAGCAATGGGTTCCCTATTTATTCTTGTCAGTCTGCAGCCAGGTGGAAAAAGTGTTGGAAAGTCGCCTGCAAAGCCATTGTCTGTCAGGAGAGCAGGCTCTGAAACACAGCTCTCAAGATGAGATACCCACAAGAAATGTGTTTTAAAGCTGAATACACAGAAGTTTGTCTCTAGGGGATGTGATTCCTGTGATCCTGGAACACAGATGGCAACATCCACTCACAAGGCAGCCCCACATGGATTCAGTGCAGACACATCCAGATGAGCCACTCAGCCAGGCTCACCTTCCAGTCAGAGGAGGGAAAAGAAGCATTTCCAAAGGGATGGGTCCTTTGATCTATTCTAGATACTTACTTTAGGCAGGAGATGGGATGAGCTCCAGATATGGCTGGGAAAGGGCAAGATCAGCTTTTGGCAACAGAAAGTCAGGAGAGATGAATCCCACTGTAAAAGACTTCATAGAAACAGTCTTCTGCAGCCTTTCCAAGCTGAGCTGCAGTGCCTGTGGCAGCGTTTGCCATCATGCCTTGTCCATATCCGTTGTGATGCAGCAGCTGCTGGCAGGTGAGGAACTTCCTTCCTTGCTATGGAAGGGCAGTCCTGGAGGGGCAAGGTACATCTGTAGATGCTGGCCAGCCCAGGAGGAGCACAGCACCAGCAGCACACACCAGAGCCAACAATTAAATAAAAAAACCGAATGGGATAAACAAAAGGATATCTGAACATGCCACACCGTGGGCTGTTGTGTCAGCCACCAGCCTGACAAGTGGCTGTATTGGGAACCTGTTCTGCAAGGCCCATGGCAGCACAGAAACTCAAAATCAGGAGAGCAATTCAGCAATGAGGAAGTGTTTGCTGCTGCTGCTGCTGCTTCCAGCATCCCCAGGGCTGGCTGTGACAGGCAGTGTGCCCAGGGAGGGCTGCAAAACCCCCTGCAAACAGCCCCAGGAGCTGCCCCCTGCCAGCCAGGCTGTGCAGCACCACCCTCCACCTTCCCAAAGCAGGAGGGGCTGTCCCTGCTGGGATCTGCCTGGCTGGCTGCAGGCAGCACCCGTGTGCTGTGAACCACATCTAAAGAGTGCAGGATGCTCTGCAGCCAGGGACGCGTCAGGACACCAAGGGAGAGAGTGCTCAGGCGTCTCCTTCCTCCAAGAGGTTATTTTGTGTGGCAGACACCTCAGAAACTGCAGAATTTTTAGCTCTGGCCCGCTGCCATGCTGAGGTGAAGCAGATGGCAGATTCCACTCTTGTTCATCGGCGGATGAAGCTCTGCACGAGGGGACCTACTTGTCACTGCTTTAGCTGTGCTTGGCTGCACGGATGGAGCTTTCCAGCCAAACACAGCCCCAGCCTGCAGCAGCACAAGCCCAAGTGCCAGGCTGGCAGCCAGAACACCCTGTGTGCTGTGGGGCTGCAAGGGCAAGGCTCAGGGAGCTCAGTCTGCAAGGCACGCCATGAGCTCTCAGTCACACAGGGAGGGGGAACATGAATTGTGACAGACTGTACCCTACTCCTGCTGAAACACTGAAGGACAACACGTGCAAAAAGAGGGGATAAAAACAGTGAATCCTGTGCCTCAATACAAAAAGAGCTCTTAGAGGTATGATTTGTACATGAGTTGTTCTGTCTTTTTCTTGACAAGAATTTTTCACCTCTGGAAAAGTGCACAGACGATTTGGGGTTGCTAAGCCAAGCAATCATTTGATCTTATTTTATTAATTCCAGCCTCTTTAGGTGTCAAAGAAAACTCACAAAAGACAAAGATACAAGTGGCAAAAATAATTTCAAAGTGCTCTTCTATGAGAATTTTCTCTTGTAAAACGTAATTTGGCAACTCTTTACAGGCATTCTGAAAAACTGACGTCATCTAACTGCAATAAGGGAATTTTCTCCCCAAAGACTGAGTACCCTACTGAGTACTCTTGTGTAAAAACCTCCAACAGTTATAGCAGTAAATGAGAAGTGTTATGATCTCTTCAAACTGTAAGACAGGTATTACATGCATGGTTATATGGGAAACAGTACTATTAACCTTGGAGAAAGAGACATTAAAAATTATTCTAACCCATACCATTTCTTAGCAAGTTGCATTTTGCATTTAGATGTAATTTGTGCTGGGATTAATTAGGCTTCTGAAAAAGAAAAGGATGTCTGAAAAAATCAAGTTTTTGTCAGAATTGATATAAGACTTCCAATCTGAATCTCAAGAACATGCTGGAACAATGCCTTAACCTGAATAATGGAATTATTGTTTAGATGTGCCTTAGTCTTACAAATAAAAAGCAGCCCAAAGAGGGGATGCTTTCAAAGCTGAAAAGAAGAAATTAAACTGCCACTGACAACCTTTGGAAAAGGGATGCCCACTTCAATGCATGCCTTTGGAAATCACCTTTTTTTACAAGTGTCTTATGTGCAAGCTGAATTAAAAATGAACCTAATTAGCTCTGGAGAAATTTAGCTTCCAAAAATCACAGCTCTTTTTTGCCACAGAAAGTTTGTATCAAAAGAAAATAAACAAGCAAGTCTTTAGTGGAGCGCAACCCAAAGGAAATAATCTTCAGTGTATTATTACTGATAGTAACAAGATCTCTGCAAGCTCCAGCCCAGAGTGGGAGCTGCCCACTGCCTGTGCCAGCCCTGCGGGAATGGAAATTGTGCCTGAGCCAGGGGAAAGGAGCAGGGAGCTGATCACAGAGTGGGGCAGTGCCCTCCTGAGCTGAGCAGCAGGGAGAGCTGTGAACAGCTGGCTCTGTGCACATCTGTGCCAGGAGGGCACTTCCAATCTCATCTCCCTCTGGATGGTAACCCAAGGGCACAGAAGGAATCTCCTGCTGCTGGAGGAGTGCAGACCCCCTGGATTCCAGTAAATTTGGCCAAAGCCTCAGGAAGAACCCTTGTGAGCATTAGGATGGGCCCGCACAGCTGTGGTTTATCAAGGTGGTGAATGGTTTAGTGCTGGCCAGCTCTTGTATTAAAAAGTACAATCATTCAATAATTCCCAAAAAGTTTTCATCATGTCCTTGGTGGGAAACATAGAAGGAACATCTCAATACCAATTTGTTTGTATTTTTGGATGTTATAGACTTATCTTTGCTTTTTTTTTAAATATGAAGAAATCCTAAAGTACTTTTACATGCAAGACTATTATTACTTATGCAACCTAGACCTGTTTTTCTACTAAATGGTGTTTCAAAAGTCCTTAAAGAAAACTTAAAACTTTGTGCTTTCACTTAAAAAGAGATGGATGTGGGAAGCTTCAAGGAAAACATTTTCTTAATTATTCTCAGATCAGTTCTTCCCTTTGCAGTTCCAAAGAAGGTTATTTTTCTTACAGTCACTTTTTGGAAAAAAAAAATAAATTACTTAGAGTTTTGTTTTTCAATAAAACTATGCATTAGGAATTTTTTAAGCATTAGTTTCAGTAATTGGTTTTGAGCAAGCTGGGTTTTTACATGAGAAAAATCTGAAACAAACATATTGGGAGCTATCATTAACATTGTTGAGCAGCACAAACTTAGGCAAACATCCCATGAGAATTTCTTTCTGAGGAATGCAAACAGATCACCCTCTATGATCTGGAAGAAAAGTCAGAGGTATCACTGATACAGCTGGAGCTGTTCCACTCCAGGAAGCAGCACGGCTCTTTTTCACTCATGTTTCTCTGCTACAGAAGTTCTGTAAAGCAAAAAAAGTCCCCGAGACAAGTTTCTGACACTCAGCTACACAGGAGCAGTGACAACCCAATTTACTAAAAATACTTCTTTCCTTTTTGTTGTGTTAATGTCCCAAATTCTTGAAAAATAATCAAAATAATCAATGAAAATAATCTCAAAAGTAAAAAATTCACACAGTATGAACTTAAAGCAATATACACTATATACAGACATCTTTCAAGGAAGCAAAATAAAATGCTACCAAGCAGCAGTTTTCAGGGCAATAGGATGCTGATTATGACACAAATTTTGGGCATTCTTGAGACAAATCACAATGCACCTAGTACACATAGGGAAGGTACAGCCTTATTTTAGGGAGACTGACACTAGCAAAAATCTGAAGAATGTAAAAGTATCAAAGAGAAAAAAATAATGTTAAATTGGATGAAAAACTTTGTATTAAAATTAAAAAAAATAACACAACAGGGTGCCTGTGACACACTGGGAAAGGTTCCAAGAGAGCAAAATTAACAGGGTACAAAACAATCTCCAGAGAAGTAATAGAAGTCATGCCACCTATATTTTTAAATTTGACTTGGCAAACATCAATACATATGTGCCAAGAAATAATCTTTTACTGATGGTAAGGAATGGGATTTATTTACTGTACTCAATTTATAAAGTCAAAAGTATTAAACCAACTCAGTCAGGACTAGAATTAGAGGCCTGGGGCATTGAATTGTTCCCATCTGCTCATTACCATCCCTGCCTGCATTCTCCAGCAGGAGCACAATATAAAGGGACTTTATAAAGGGATTTTTGAATCCCCTTTGGCAGTCCCTGAGCTCCCATTTGCAGCTCTCAGTGCAATTGTTGTACCAAGGCAGAGGCACCAGATGTTTTTCTGCTGCTGTGGTGTCAGTGCCAGGGGTGTCAGCCACAGCACCCTCTGCTAATTGTGCTCCTTTCCCAGTGACCACAGGCACCATCTTTAACCCAGAGAATATTGACTCCATATTCTTAGAAGTCCTATTTATTATTTTATGATACTATATTAAAAGAAAATTATATACTAAAACTTTAAGAAACTATAGAGAAGGGAAACATCAGAAGGCTTTACAAGAATGATAATAAAAACCTGTGACAGACTGAGAGAGCCCAACACAGCCGGCTGTGATTGGACATTAAATTAAAACAATTCACATGCTGGGTTAACAATTCTCCAAATCACATTCCAAAGCAGCAAAACAGGGAGAAGCTGAAGCTTCCCATCTTCCCAGGGGAAGAAATCCTGGTGAAGGGATTTTCCATAAAATATCACAGTGACACCACCCCAAAACTCTGAGGGAACAGTTTTTCCTCCCTGTGCATCAGGGACTTATCCAGATCCCTTTCCATGCAAACACAACCCAATGGATGCTCTTGGTACCTCTTCTCCTACCTGATTACTTGTTTTTTGCACTAAAGGCATATTCAGACTAACCTCAATCTTGGTCTCTCCCTTCCTGTCTCTTTATTTAAATCTGTTATTGTGATTTTGTTATAAAATCATGCAAATGAGCACTGAGAGCTCAGCTCAGCTGTCATTTAGGGCACTCAGGCCTTTGAATTTCACAAAGAGATTCCCTGGAAGACTGAACTGCAGCCCTGTCTTGGCTCCTGTGAAAAATTCACATATCAGAAAAGGGGCGAGGGAAGGTACCAATTTCACTACCCACACTGAATGATTGCAATGGCTCACCCCAGAACCAGAAAGGTTTCTGTGTGGAATGGATTTCTTTGGGATTTATCAGCCTGCAGTACTGAAGGAAAGCAGCTTTCCCACCCCCACCACTCTTTATGTCTCCAGGTGTTTACTGAAGTCATAATTCTTTTTTTAACAATACCACTGGCTGACTCTGTGTGTGTATAATATATCAAGTTCATGGTGTTCATACAGAAATAAGATTTGAAGAAATACCAGCTCTTCTCTTCTCTACATAGACTTGTCTAATTAACACAGGAAAATCCAACAGAGGCCCTTAAGGTCTCTAAGAACAGTGAATAAGTGAATCCAGCCCCTGCTGCTCAGGCCTTCCTCACCCGAAAACATAACAGGATAAATGAACAGAGGAACTTGGAAACAGTTTCGTATTTCCTATATTTGAAATTAGAAATAACTTCTTCAGCACTCAGGATGGGATTTCAGATGACAGGTTTCTACAGAAAAGGGATCCAAATGGAAAGTCCTTTAGTAGACTCCATCTGATAAATTGGAATGCTGGAAAATTGACAGAGAGCATAAAAAAGTTGTCTGTGTGTGAAACTAGTTGTCTGTGTGCACATACATATATAAATATATGTATTTATATATATATATATAATATGCAATATATAATATATCATATATATAATATATATATAATATATATAATAACTTGCAGGAATATTCCCTTCGGATATCTATGTGTGTATAAATATATATTATTATATATAAAAATAGATAGATATATAAAATATTTATGTTTATATATTTATATAAATATATATGTATATATGCATATATCTATTTATATATATAAATATATATATATATTTATACACTCATAGATATCTGAAAGGAATATTCCTGCAAGATTCTGGCCATGGAAGTAGAACTTACAAAGCACCAGCAGCAGCAGCAAAATTGCAAATGTTGCTGTCCTCTTATGCAAACTCCCCAGGAAGAACATTCTGAGTTACCACAGGAGGTAAAAAACTACATCACCACCACCACAAAAAGTAAAGTAAAACAAACCACAAATCAAACAAAACAAAAGGAATAACAAAAAAACCCCACAAGTCTTGTGGTCTCTAGGGAATTTTTTTAAACTCTGAACATTTCTGCAGCACCTGAAGCTGGCTTTCCCCATGATTATGTGTTTATATTAGGAAGTTTCCTGGAGCAGAAGGAGCAGCCATGGTGTGCCAGCAGCCTGCAGCTGTGCCATGCAGAGAGCTGCCCTGGAACAATGGAACAGCACAGGTACAGCATGAACTGCCCCCTCTGTGTCTCATTAACCTCACCTGAGGAGTTTGTGTTCTCAAAGCTGCTTTTGGAACCATTCAGCCTCACAAAGCCAGGCAGCCTTTCCTCCAACACAGGGGGGCAAGGCCTTTTAATATCAAAACCTCTGGAATGAACTCCTTGTTTAAAACCCCCATTTCCCACCTGTAATGGGGATTTCTGCCCCTTCCTCTTGCTCTGCCATGTAAGGATCCAGCAAGGATCTGCCACCCAAGTTCACAACCCTGAGCAAAAGCCCTGAGCACCTCTCCTGGAAATTAACAGGCACAAATGTGGTGGCTTTGGTTCGCTAATTTGAGATTTTTTTGGTTAATGTATTAATGAGTGTGGTGGAGTTAGTGTTGGCTAATTACTAGTGCACTTATTGGAATGTATTTACTTCTTTTTGTTGTTGTTGTTGTGATATAGGATTAGGAGAAAAGTTTAAAACTTTAAAAGGGTATAAAGAAAAAAATTATTAACATTAAATAAGAGAGTAAAAAAATTTAGAATAAAATTTTTAGGATAGTTCTCTTTTTCTTATCATATTTTCTTTCTTAATGATAATGTAAAGAAACAAAGCTTGAAATTTTCATTAGTTTACTACTTTTAGAATAGTCACATTTCTGGCCTGGAGTTACAGCATGGTCTCTTCCAGAAGTGAAGTCAGGCATTGCAATACCTTAAATTTCACTTCCCAAAGGGATCCTGTGTGTTTTATCCTGTGATTTTGGCCTGCTGTGATTTAAGAAATGTATGCCCTTGATTCCCTGGACAAAGCAAGAGAGGGGCAATTACCAGGTAATTTTCTACGTTCTCAGAGAAAATCCTAAACAAAGAAAGTTCAAAATCCCAAGCATCATAACTGGGAACACTTCATGCCTTGTTAAGAAAGGAAAAGACTAACAACAATTCTGTGTGGAAAAAAAAAAAGAAAAAGCAGCAGTATCCAGCCAAGAAGTTGTTGCTGGATATATCCAGTTTGTGTCACATGGCCAGATTTACATAAACTAAAAAGTGATTTGGCTTCTTTGCATGCCAGATCCCACCCCAGGTATTCCCAGGGTGTTCCTCCCACAGCCACTGCTGAATCAGCTTCTGGTACCATGGTTTGCTGGGATGAGAAAACCCTGCAGGGAAGAGTCAGCTGCTAAAACTCCACTTGAGACAGAAAGGTTACAAGGCCTGTAAAACACTGCTCACCACTGATGAAATTACCCAGAATTGTTAGTGTTAATTTAAGACGTTTGTATCCCAAACACAAAGCCAGCATCATATCACAATCAGACATGACCTCAACCAAATTACAGTGTAAGGATGCAGCTTCGGTCATCACACCTCCCTTCGGTCCACTAATTAAAATCAGCTTGTCAGGTAACATATTTGCCTCCCAAATGAGTAATTTTCTCTCAAGAAAAAACCAAAAAAAACCCAAAAAAAAACCCCCAAAAAACAAAAAAACAAAAAAACAACAAAAAAAAAAAAACCAAAAAAAAAAAAAAAACACCCAAAAAAACTATGATCATAGCTTGGGCAATGTGCATAATCAGAAGTGTTTATCATGTGCATCAAGAATAGGTTTCAATTCTTTAAAGCTGGAAGCAGCAGGGCAACAATGAAGTTTATATCAGCCACAGGATTTTTTAAGATACAGATAAGACTGTAAAATAATGAGAGACTTAGCAATTAAGTAGCTGATGAAATTAAAATACAGATAAAATAGTGAAAACAAACAAAAAAACCACATAGTCTTCTCATGCACAAAGATGTGCATTTTACAAAGCAGTGACATTTTCAGTGGGACTGAGGATTTGTTATTTCTTTGAAAATGATGGCTCAACAGCTGGTCCCAGTCAAAAAAACCCCAATGGAACATCAAAGATCATTACAAAAGACCTTGAGTACAAAATGCTAGATAAATACATGTTAGAAATTCTAGATAAACACTTGTGCGCACAGTTTGTGTATCATTGCCTTTAAAACACCTCCAAGTTCATCAAATTGCCTGAAAAGCTTCAAGTGTTTGCTTCTCAGTGTTTTTCTCAGTGTTTGACAGCTCCCATATCCAGGCACCACCACCCTGCCTGCCCGGACACACAGCCTGGGGCTTTTTCACTGCTACATTCTCAGGCAGGTGAAGCAGAACAATTAAACACAGTGTTAATATATCCACTGAAATGCTAAATTTAAGACTTTCCTGCAGAAATTCTAATTTTAGAACTTGGAAACATTCCTATCTGCTTCCTCTCACTTCAACACACAGGGAGTTATCCAAGTCTGACCCTTTGGCAATGCTCCACATAAGTGGCATAGATTTGCCTACTTGACAAAGCCCTTTTGTTTCTCACAGCTGTGAAATTCTGCTGCTCTGTAATTTTTCCTGTTTCCCAGGTTACCCTGGCACCAAGCTGTGACTAAATGTCTGCAAAGGGTTTTTAACTCCAGCTTTGGAGGAATATGACCACAAGGAAGAATGATGGCTCCCAGTGAGTGTCCCTCGCTAGCAAGAACAATGCTCAAAATCAGCTTCAAATGTCCACAAAGCCTCTGGGATATCTCTGTGTTGCTTTGATTTTTTAAAGTTTTTTGATGTTTTCATTTTTGTAACAAACTTTCTCACATACTTTGTATAAATAACTTATTGTTTTGCATTTTTTATGGAAGAAGAGAAATGTAATAGACTGTTAGATTGTCCAGTGTCATTGCAGAGGTAGCACTGTCACTCTCCAATCAACTGTCACTTTTGGAAATCTATAAATGTCAGAGTCAGAATTAAATTTCCCTCTTTTTTACCTTAAAAAATCCAATGTCCACATCTTTCTGTTTCATGTCCTACAGTGACAATCTGTGATTTAATAGGGAGCTGAACTCTCTGCTCTGCTCCTGGCTGCATCATATTTGTAATTCTTCCATTCCCCTTCCTCATGTTCAGCTCCATCATCCAATACAAAGGGAGACAGGGAAAAGGACAGATCTTTTCTCACTGACCCCACAAGGACAGGAAGCAATTCCAAGCACACACATATAGATGTCAATAAGACACCTTAAAGTAATCAGATTGTAACTGAATTAATAAACTCTTTTGGCAAAATATCCTTCCCACTTCTTGGTGGCTGCAGAAGGTCCCAGGTGGTTTAAACTGGAGCAGGTCTGTGCTATATAGAATAAACTAGTAGGAAATACTTGCAGGTACTGGAGCACCTGTAGGAAATTTGTAGGAAATATTTGCAGGTCTGTGGTAGTTCCACAAACTCCCTGCATGCCATATGCAGTAGGATAACCAGAACCTGTAATTAAATAAATAAAATAAAATAACCAGGACCTGTAACAAAATGCCTCAAGAAGTTATTGCATGGGCACTGGCAGACAGACCTAAGGGTGCTCTGCACTGGGGCCAAACATGAGGCACTGCCAAATTAGATGTTAAACATGGATGCATCAAACTACAGAGGCACCTTGTATAACTCAGATCAGCAGGGTTTTCTTTCATTTTTGTTACCTGAGACATTTAGGGTTTAATTTCCCTAGATATTTCAGACATCCCAGGGCAACAGGTAACTGAAGTAATGATTCCTGATTACCTTTCCTTGTCAATGCTCAATTCAAATCTTAAAACATCACCATACCACAGCATTTTTTAAAAATGTATTTTTAAAAATTTATTGTTATTACCACAACACCCAGACCATATCATAAACCAATATGTTGACCACCTATACTATGCAGAATAACAAATAATCCCCGCCTGAAAGGACTGAAAATATCATTAAATAAGTTTGTGGAAAACTGGGGCCCAAAGAAGCCACAAATGCTGTCTACAGTCAGTGACACTCTGACAGAAACCATATGAGAATTCCTAGATGAAATCTGGCATCACTTGGAGTCAAATGCAAAATTCTCTCTATTTTCAGTGAAACAGCACTGAACAGATATGTTCCTGCTCCAGGGCCCTTTGCTCAGACAACTCAATCCTGGCACTTCATAAGTTTTCTTTTTTCTAGCCCTTGCTCTTTTGCACCAAACATATTTTTTCCCATGCCTTGTGTTTATAAATTGATACTTTTATAACGTAAGTAGGATACAACTATGTGTAATTCTATTAATCTCTGTCCAAGTGTTCCTTACTGAAAGTACAAAATTTTTCACAAGGATATACCCAATATTTACACTGCAATGTATTTTTCCCAACATGTCCTTCTGTGAAATGCTATTTCACTGCTTCTTGTCCTTTATCCTGCATTTCTATTGGTTCATTTAATAAGACTGGCTTTTCAGATTTCAGTTGCTTCTTTAAAATGAGAAGAACAAGTGTGCTTGGGATGTAGGACACTCCACGTAACACTGCTGGTAGGCCAAGATAGAGCCACCTGAAATAAATAATGAATGTCATTAAAGATATGCATTTGTAAAAAAAGGACAAAACTATTCAGCAAAAACATTGCTGTGTGAAGGTTACAAAGCCACTCTAAAGCTTGTGCCCTGATGCTTTTGGGTCTCACAGAAGATGAGAATGTGAGAATAGAGAATATGAAAAGGTAAAATGGCCTTTTACCTCTCCCAATTTCAGGCAAATGATTTAGCAAGTTAGGCACCTGGTACTCCTATGGCTTTATCCATAGGGAAAAGAGAGAGTCCTGAAAGGGCTCAGACTACCTGGTTAAAGTTTCTAAGTATTCATAAGAATATTCTTCCAAACCAACCTCAACACAGTATTACAAGGAATTAGTATGAGGCCACAAGTTTGACAAGACTTTTCTTTAAAAATTGCACATCAGTCCTTGAAGGACTACAAAAACATGAAGTGCAGTATTCTGGGCCAATTTCCAAGTTAAGTAGATGTATCTTCTCCATAAAATTCTTCTTTTTGAAATTCAAGTACTGTTTCAACCATTTCCTGTTCAAAGATATTGCAGTCACCCACTGAACCTTTTACCCACATGTGCTAAGTGCTTTTCAGTATTTTTATCATAACTCAGTGTTTTCAGAGCTTGTTCTCATGAGAGGTTATTAGTGAATATTATGGCACCAGAACATTTCTGTTCAAAGGTTTTTCCAATGTCTGTGTCAAAGGTTGCACTTTGCAAATAATGCCAATGTCAAGTAAAGTTGTATTGTATCTCTAACACAGGAGCAGTTTGTCTGCTAGGGAGAAAAAGTGCATAAAATTACATCTCTACTCATGCAATATAAGAGTAAGAAGGAGAAATTTAAATGAAGCAGAAAACATACCTGTATGTGACAACATCATACATCCTACACGCTCCTTCTCCACCACAAGTCATGGTACCCCACTTCAAGCAAGTGGTGTCTATCAAAGCTCCAAAATAAATGGGAGATGGAATTCCAGCTGAAAAGAACATGAGCAAAATTTCTGTGATTTCCTTCTGGTTATCAGATCCACCAGAGAGCCTATGCTGTTTGTCACCCACTCCATCTGTCCTGTCCTCTTGCAGCATGAGCCTCATTCTCTATTTATCTTCTGCTCCCTCTTTTTCCTGCCCTCAGCCAAAGATTTTCTTCCCTGCTGCCTGTTAAACAACATCCACATGCAGCAGCATGGACAGTGTTTCCTATTCAGAACCCAAGGTTCTCTTTCATCAGTGAGAGTCAATGCTGCCTTCAATAAACATAAACAATAAGAGTGAAGGAATGCCAAATGGCTTTCCAGTGAGCAGCAGATGTAGTCCTGTGTCCTGCTTTCTGCAATATACAGTTAATACAGTTGATTTTCTTCTTAGCAGCTGGTACAGTGCTGTGGTTTGGATTTAATATCAGAATAATGTTGATAACACAGTAATGTTTTAGCTGCTGCTAAGGAGGGCTGACATCAAGGAGTTCTCTGTCTCTCATGCTCTGTTTGTGAGGAGCTGCACAGGAAACCAGGGGGGAGCATGGCCCAAACTGGCCAAAGGGAAATTCCAAAACCTTCAGTGTCATGTTGAGTACACAGAGTGGAGAGAAGTGGCAGGGAGGGACTGATTGAGGACTGTTTGGGAGTGGGATGGGTATTGGTCAACAGCTCACAAACAATTTTATTCTGCATCACTTTTTGTTCTTTTGTTTTATTCCTCTCTCTATTTTTCCTATTATTATTATTATATTTTACTTTCTTTCCATGCTAAACTATTCTTTATTTAACCTGCATGCTCTACCTTTTTTTCCAGCTCTCCCCCCTATTCCATGTGGGAGGAGAATAATTGGATGCATGGTACTTAGATCCTGACTGGGGTTAAACCAAGATACCAGCCTATTATCCATTAAAAAAAACTGCAAACTGCAAGCAGTTCTACTTTGCCATGCTCTGAGAGCTGTGAAAAAGAATTCCTAAATGGTTCCTGATCAAAGGCACACCACAGAAGCAATGACTCCTGTGCCATGCCCACAGCCCTGATGGGATCCTTCTCTAGCTCTAGGTCAGCCCTAACTGCTCTTCTGAAGTGTGTGAGATATTTTCTTACCAAACACTCTTGAAGCCAGCCCATGGATACCCACTCCAAATGACTTCTCTTCAGGCTTTAGAGACCTGTATGATAATGCAATAACTGTGATGATAATTGCATTGTACAAGTATTCATAGAGGTGACATTAATAAGAGATGTTTAACCTTTTTTTAATCAAATTCTTCATCACATTAGGCCCAAACCATTCTAATAATGATCTCATTATGCTCATTAGATGATGTTTCCTGAAAAGTTCCTTATCTAGGACTGCCAAATCACAAAAGGAAAAGCTTCTATCAGGGTATGGTATCAGAGCCAACACAAAGTGCAGCGCAGTTGTGCCTTAACTCAACATCATAAATTATCATTTGATTAAAATGATTGATAAACTCCCAGGTATCACACACCACTCAATAGCCCACTGCCCTGACTCAGGGCTCCTGCATTCATTCAGGATAAAGCTGACAGCCAGAAGCTGCATCAGATTACAAAGGTGACATGACACTGAACCTTAACAGCACAGAAATGACATCAGATTTCTCTGCTCTTCCTCCTTCCACATGGAAACTAAACACCTTTTAATTCCCTGGAGAATTAAAACCTCAGAATAAAAAGTCTGGTAGATTTCATAAGACAAGGAAATTTTACTGTACCTCATTAAGACCATGTATCCAGGCATGGCTGCTAAGGAAAAAATGAAGCTGCAGACTAATGTCAGGATTAAAAAATAATGGAGCATCTTGTCACAGCTTTCATGTCCATCACAGTGGCCCAGAGTTGCAGAGATGTTTTGAGATGAAAACCCTGAGGCTGCAACACAGGTGCAGTTTTCAAATACCTATCAAAAGAGTATTTTAATCGCACAGATTGTCCAAACTCACACTCTGATGGCAAAGCCACACTGTTGGCACCCATCTCACTGTCTCCTGCTCTCAAACCTGTTACTCATGAGCAGCACTGCACTGAGCCTCCCTCCCAGTTGGCCAGCCACAGGTCCAGCCATCCCTGTATTTGGGGATAAAAGTTCCATAATGCCTGGTTACCTGGCATTTTACCTTTAAATCTACAGGGTAAAAGAGATTATAATAATCTCTTTAATAGTTCATGCTATAGAATTTCATTTTGGTTAAAATGTTCTTGGGCACTCAGATTTCCAGTTGGCAGCACCTTCAGGATGATTTCTCACTCCTTGTTAAGCATTTAATATTCCTTTAGTTCTTAAGAGAGAAGAATTGCCCTTCATTATATTTTTTAATTTAAACTTAAACCGATTTTCCTATGCAGTTTGAAATTTCTGGTGCTACTCAATGAATTTGTTCAAATTTTTTACCTTATATATTCAATGTACATGAATATATAAGGTATAAGGTTAAAATATATTAATATATATTATATGTACATTAATTATGTATATGATTCCCCATCCTATATTGGTATAAATATTTGCCACCTACTTGATTTCACAGTTACAGTACAATAAAATGTATGCTTTACCAAACTCCTTCCAGTTCCTCTTGAGGATTTACATCCAGCAAGACAAGGTGACACATAAGTGATCCCATTGCTCCCACAAACTGGGTCCCAGATTTTAAGTGGGCAATCACAATCCATGTTGCAGCCAGCCAGGAGAGTATTTTCTGCATATGAAACTTGTTCTATTCTGAAACACATTCAGAAGATGAATTAATATTTCAGTAATGAGATACCCACAGTAACCCCATGCAATGCTTAAGATTCTATTCTAGCTCAAGTGTTGAATCAGGACCCAACCCTACATGCTCCTGCCCTGAAGTCATGCCTTTTTATCTCTCTATAGGACACTAAATTGTATTGTATTACATTAATATTGTAAATAAGGTATGAATACTCCACAGCTTTTTTCTTATCTATGGCCTGTATATTTTTAATTGTCCATAAGGGTTGTATCTATCGGCACCTCCATGTCCATTTTACAGACACAAAGCACAACCTGGCCTAGTGGAAGTGTCCCTGCCATGGGGCAGGGAGTTTGGAGATAGAGACTCTTTAAGATCCCTTCCAACCCAAACCATTCTAAGATTCCCATGATCAATGGTGGATTTCAAATCAAGAAACTGCAGATAAAATACCCTCTGATAACTTGATAGTAATCAAATTTGAGTAAACCAGTGTAAGAACAAGAAGGGGATTTGTTCCTCTCTTATTCTGAAATTGCACTCATGTATGCCTGATTTCACCAACAATTTTTATTTTCACCTGCAGTTACAGACTTTACTATCTGTATTAGTAAAAGAATTAATATGGACATGCAACTGCATGGATATCTTTTTTAATACACTTTTGTTATTTGAAAAAGGCATGACAGATCTAATGTCTAATGCAAGCAGAAAGCCTTGAGAATTTAGAACAGGGAATTGCAATGGAGCTTCTGGCTGATTCTTGACAAGAAAAATCATCCTGGTGTTTTAAGACTGAAGTCCTCCTGAGTCCCAAATAACATACCCTTGATAGGAAACTGTTAGACCAGCAACTGGTGAGGTATCACAGACAGTCCAATAGGCAGCAAAGTAGAGAAGGTATTCCAGTAAAGATACCCAAAATGCTATGCTCGCAGCCTGATAGATATTTATCTTGAATTTCTTCATGAACAAGCCTCCAGAAAAATACCCAACGCATAGAACTGGCAAGTTGTAAACACCTAGTTAAACAAGTGAAACTTCCATGTTAAAATAAAGGAGACCATCAAAGCTACTCTACTACAGGGCAGCTAGAGAGGGAGCTATATAGCTGCTGTGAGGGAAGGTTTGTTTGGCAAAGACTCAAAGGGTGCCTGGGGCTGAATAATTTAACTACAATCAGAAATGGTCTCTGCTAATTTCCTTTCACAGCCAAAACCTCTGCCAAAGTCAACAGCAGGTGAGAACTGCTTGGGGAGGGATCTACAGGGTAGGGCTAAAATTATTCATTGGAAAACGGCAATCTAGAGTTGCACTCTAGGTCCCACTCAAAAACAAAAACAACAAAAACAAAACAAACAAACAAAAAGAATAATAATAAGAAAAAAATTATATTGTTTCAATCCAGCCTCTGACTGGGAAACTCAACAAAAAGATCTGTGCACATCTTAATTAAGTGCACATCTTAATTAAGTGCACATCTTAATGCACTCTAAGCATGACAGAAAGGAGGAACAGGCTTTCAGTTTTGAGATGAGATTACTGAATGTGCTCTCACATCATTCCTTGATGACTGATGCTTAAAAGAAGCAAATTCTGACTGAAAGACTCGTTGGAAATGGTTTCACACAAGCATCACATGGCTTAGTTTCATATCAGCTGAATTTTTGGACCCAATTCAAAAGATGGGAATTAGATTATAAAATTGTGCACAAAAAATTAGATGTTTAGCAGAAAATGCATTGGCATTTAGAAATGTTTTGTAATGTGATATCCCTCACCTGTAGAAGCATTTAACCTAGGTATGTATATATAAATACACATGAACATAAGTATATATGTGAAAATATAGATAATTTGAATAGAGACATCACTAATTGATAGAACATAACAAAATGCAAACATACCAATCAAAAAGATGGCATCTGATGCAGATTTCCCAAACTGCTGTTCCAGATACTTGGGCATGAAGGATATCATGCCATCAAAGGCACTGAACTGTAGCACAGTTATGCATATAAATAACATATACACAGGGTTGTGGAACAGAGCCTTGAGGAAGGGGATGAAATCTGCAAGGAAATAATGCCTTGAGTTAGTGTGATGCTTTATGAAAACAATGTGGCCGTGAGGGAAAGGGGGGAACAGAAATGGTCCTGAGCTGGACCAGGATAAACCTTGTGCTTTGCCAGACACCACAGGCCAAAGATCCCTTGCTTAGTCCAGGGGGTCCTCTACCCAGAGATACCCTCACACTCACACATGCACATCAGTGCAGCTCTTCCTTATAAGAAAATAATAAATAAATCACAGCAGCAGCAGCTACTGCCCCATCTTCCCTCCCTTTTCTCTCATCTCATGCCCCCAGAGCACTCAGCAAAAGCCCTGTCCTGCAGCTGGCATCCAGAGGGGTGAAATGCGCTCCAGAGCTGTGACAAGCTGCCCCAGAGGGCTGAATTCTGATTTTGGGGTTTGCTGCTGGGGCAGAAGAGGCCTGAAGAGAGCTGTGAGCACAGTTATTCACACCATCCTCTCATAATCTGCATCAGCCAGTTTTCAGCCAAGTAAGCATCTGAGAAACTGATTCACACAGGTCTTTCCTCTGAATAATGCCCATTGTCAGGATTTGAACCATAAAAAAAGCCCCACAATTCCCCTTTGTCTAATGTTCTCTCTTAATCAATGTGCTGAGCTATTGTCAAGAAACTCTGCAGATAAATTTAGGCATCTACAAAACAATGACTGGGCCTCACTGAAAGTGGGCACCACTTAGGATGGGTGTATATCTTCCAGAGCTAAACAAGGACCTTATTAGAAGTAGCTCTGTATGCAAATCTTTCAAAAATTAGTCAAATCTTAGAAACACTAGAAATAAGCTGCATTATTTACAGATGCAGTGACATTTTTAATCATAGCTTCTTAAGGAAATTTTATTGTTGTTAAATTAGTTTTATTTTAGGGTTTTTTTTACTATAAAAACATTCCTATAACCCGGGAGCACTAAGGAGCCACACCTGAGCTGGGAGAGCAGTATTTTATTCATGGATTCATTTAAGGCTAGGTGGCAGCAGAAAGAGATGCTCTGGTTATCAAGATGAAGCTGCAATATCAGCCAGGACCTAAGGACTCACTCTGGGTGTGATGGATCTGCAGGACCCAGCTGGAAAAGCACAGAGAGGGAGCTGCCACTTGGAATTTACTCGCTGAAAATTTCTGAGGTCCTGTCAGAGGGCCCTGAGCAGGACAGGCTGCTCTGAAGATCATAGCCTTTGACATAGTTTATTCACTTGCATTTCCAACCAGGAAATGTAGGAAGGATTTTTCCTTTAAATAAGGAAGGGAAAAAAATATGCTCCTACTCTTGTAGGAGCTCCTACTCTATGTTCTTACATAGATTTGAAAGACCAGAGATGTGAAAGCTGCCAGGTGAATAAATGTGAGTGGAATACATCTTTGTTCAGCAATAATTAAATGTTTATGAGGGTTAATTTTCTGTCAATTCCCTTTTAGGGCTTTCAGCTGTACTCAAGAAATGCACAAGATGTATGTTGGGTTTCTGCTTTTCTGCCCAGTGAATGTGGGGCACAAACAACTAATATCTGCCTCATGCCCAGCTCACTGAGCTGTAATATTTCTACTCAGATTTCAGAGCTTCAGTCCTTTCCTGGGAAGAAGAGATCTACGTACACCTGAATTGCAAGAGGGGAAAAGGAAGGATCCAGATCCCATATCTATGAAATCAGCTTTTTTCCTCTGCAAGGAGCCATTCTAAATTCCTGTACAAATCCCTTGAACTGCAGAGACATCAAAACAGAGAAGGCATTGCACATCTTGGACCCACCTTTAATTACAAAGTACACAGAGTTCACACCTTAGGACTAAAGCTAGAAAGGAATAAAATGCAACACAACTTGCCTTTAGCAATTTCATACATGGTCTGCTTGGCTTCATTCTTATCATTTTCTTGCAATGGTGTTGCAGTTTTTTCACTTGTCTCCTCAGGTTCATTGGTTTCACCTTCCTTCACCAGGGACTTGGGCAAGAACCAGAATGGAATTGCCACCAGCAGATTGAGCAGCGCACAGATCAAAATGCCCAGCCACCAGGCCCCAACCCAGCGGGCATCTGTGGCTGCTATAGTTATCTCATCTGGAATAAAACACAAAAACAGACTTCTTGATCACTTCAGAAACATTCTTTGCTGTCATTTTGGGCTTTCCCGGTCACCTCTGACATAAAAGCATTTTAATGATTCTTAAAATGAGGCTTATGAAAGAGCATATTCTCCAGTTTTCTTTTCTAATGTTGCTAATTTTCTGGCAAATTTCAGTGGCTTGTATTAAGTTAATTCTAGTCGTTTCCTCTGTTAAGCCAGATTACACAATTTTTCAACAGATAATTTACAAGCAGATTGATTTGTGTACCTATGAACTGAAAATTATAAACCAATCTTCTATTCTAAAAAAACGTCAACAAACTCATGGTGTTATTAACTCCTGGTGGGATTTACTCATATTAGCAAGGAAACTTCTTTTAGCTCTGAAAAATACACCAACTACAGACTTAAAAATAAGGTTTTATATGTTCACCCATTACCTGCACCTACTGATCCAATGTCAACAAACAGCTCTGCACAGAATGAAGCCAACAACAAACCAAGGAAGGGGCCAATTACAGTTGCTGTATGTAGACATGCTAGAGTGGGAAAAAGAGAAAACATTCTAAATTAGAACCCAGTCACAATTATCTTCTTGGAATTGCTCCATAAGATTAGGACAGCTCTACTGAAAAAGCATTTGCACCTAAAAATGGCCTCATTCCAACAAGTTTCTCTCTGGTTAAATTACAAGTCCTAAAATATTTTTGTTTTGATAAGGCAATAAGTAATGTTTTTTGCATTTCTTTATTGGGCTGAAGGGCATCACAATAATCCTTTCTTTTGCTTTTGTTTGCCTGTGTGTTCGGAGAAGGGGAATTACCGCAACAGGGCGGATTTACCCAGGTAGAAAGGTGAATTCTCTGCTTTGGCAAAATCCTCCAAATAGGAAATTCCCAAAGGCATGATGGGAGTTTCCCCCATCCCTCTCACGATGTTTCCAACCATCACAAAAATCCACAGCAGGGACCCAGGCTCTTGTTCACATTCTGTGGATAAAACAAAAAAATAAGAATTAATGTTTTAGTCCCAACTATTAATGAAAATCTGGAGACAAAGAATTGACCAATAGCTTAAGCTTTGGTGGATAAGCCTGTCTTATAAAAGATAATATTAATAACTAGTCACAATACTATTTACTTCCTTTCTCTCCTTGAACTGGGATTTCTTCATCCCATAATCTGCTTCAGGATTTCACTGCTCTCTCCCCCTTTGTCATGCTCAGATTTCTCAGTGCAAATTCATTAACCAATAAAAAACAACTTTGACAGCAGCAGCTGCTGCCTTTCTGGGTGTCTGACCAAAGATGAAATCCAGATCTCCTGTTTTAATGTTAAATTGCTGCCACCAAACACAGGTGAAGCAATCCACATTCAGATGGGGTCACATTCAGTCCAGTTTTCACTTCACACAGGAAATGGATTCAGATATATGAATATCACAGTCCTTGCTTGTCCATAAACCAATAAACAATCACCTTACCCAAGTAGATTCACAGGTATGAGGGTCTATGGGATCTATGTGCCTGTACGTCATTTAGATGAAAATAATTTAATCAACAATCCCCATTATTTAATAAACAAGCGATTGCTAATAAAAAAAAATCCATTTATTTAGACACTAGAGACATAGAAAAAAACATCAACAGACATAGGAAAAGTCCTACCTGTTGATGGTTCCTCTGTAGGCAGAGAGGACAAGTTGTGATTAACAAGGCACAGAGGCATCACTGAAACATTTTCCCGTTGTGAAATGCTGCTTTCAATGTGATACCTGTTGGAAACAAAGGAAAGAAAGCATGTACAGGTCGAGAAGATATTCATGAGAACCATTCTCATTTGTCCGTGCTGGAGTCATGGAGTTACCTATAAGAGTAGGTAGCCAGAGTCATTCCACGCTGGACACAACAGGATTGAAGGATCAAAAACCACCTTGCTGATTAAAGCCTACACAAGCTTATATTATTCTTTTTTTTTAAGCCAAGCAAAAAATCATTTCAAAGGAGTTGAACGATCATTATGGTCAGTACTAAATTTGCTTCTAGCTATTCTTTTAATCAGAACAGGCAGACAACATCTCTGCACTGTGGATATAAGAAATCAGTTTGGCAGTGAAAATAGCTTGAGAAACACCTATTCCTTATCTTCTGGGAGGTCTCTTTCTCTGAATAAATTCCTAGCAGTGCAGAGAAAACAGAGTTCCAATTTTCATTCTGCATTGTTCAGGCTAAAAATGATTTACATAACACTGTCATTTCGTTGTGCCAGTTTGTGATGATTGATAATACCCAATTTCATTCCTGCCAACACAGTGACCAGGTATGATCTCTCATCCAGGTTCCAGACCAAGAGATCTTTAAAAATCACAATTTCTATTGTCCATCCAAGCAGATAAGAGCTAAAAGTGACAGCATCACAGCTGTTAGTTGGGAGAGCCCGTGCAAAGGGGAGCAAAAGGATGAAGGCAAAGGCAAGGGCAGGTGCCCAGCAGAGGGGTAACTCTCCTCAGGAGGTGATGATTGACTTTTGGAGCCATCTCAGGAGCAAACCCAAAGAATCTGCAGTGATCAGACTGAATCCATGCTCAGCAATGTCTCTCCCCATAAGCAGCACCCTCAGTGAGAGGATGAAAGGGTTAATGCCAGCAAGGGTCACAGAAGCTGCTGTGAGCTAAGCACAACACTCACCTCCCAAACAGAAAATGAGGAAGTGATATCAAAAGACATCCAAAGGACAGAACTGTGCAGCCCAAAGCAATTATTCTGGGTCTGTGAAGCTTTGCTCCAAAGTAACTCACAAATGCTATCAGCAGCAAGTTACCTGCAAAGAGAACCTGGGTCACCATCTGCAAAGCAAGGCACCCCATAATAGTTACAAACCTGAGCATGTCTTGTGAGCTCCTGTTTCTTTTTTTGTCTTTAAAAAGTGTCACTAGACAGGGAACTGCCTACATGGTGCAGTAATTCCCTGCTTTATATGATCTTTTTTTGGAAAAGTTACATCACATGAGAAGAACACGAGAATAAAAGGCAGGGTGGAAAAGAGATCACAGTGAGAGAGACTTTTAAGTGTGCCTTTATAGAGGAAAAATTTCCCACTACTTGGCATAGAGAACAGGCCCAGGACTGCAGAATAATATAGGAATGTTATTAGGAATATTCCCCAAGAATACTTTATTTGGTAATGTGTAGGAAAATACAGAAGCGTATATCATAGTGTTTTTGTACGGAAAATAATAAACACAAGATAACCATCATACAAAAAAAAAAAAAAAGAATAATAATTTAATATTAATTTTATTAATAGCTTAATAATGAAAAAGTCACAGGTTTTTATACCTAGTACCATTTAATAACAAAAATGTACTAAAAATCTTCATTTTCCTCACCTCCACTTTCACTTAGAAGCAGTTGATTTTCTCCACTTATTGCTATGCAACTAAGAAAAGAATCAAGCTTCATGTTATGAATCAGGCCCTATAAAAATAGCAATTTAATAATTTTACACCTACTAATTTTATGATCTTTTTGTCAGAAGAACAAAACCATGTCTCTGAGTGACAAGCGTCATGCTCTGAAAGAAAATAATGGCTTTTTTATGTATCATTTCTAAACAGGCTGTGCTGAATCAGTGGCTCGAATGACACTTAAAGATAAACATATAAGTTTGTCACTGCACAATAAAATCTACTGACAGGCAAGGTAAAGAGCACTAAAAGTAGAACTGGAAATTTTCTTTGCAAGGACAGTTGTACAGGTACAAAACCTTAAAATATTATTGAGTTTAGATAAGGATTCACAGTCCACTCCAACCAAGTTTAATTAAAGGAACTACAAAATTCTAAATATGAGCTTAAATTCAAACAAAGTTTACATAGTTGGTTTTTTTGTGTATTGAATATATCTGAAGAAAACATCTCATAAGCTAGTTCTGTTTTGTTAGTTGCTCTGTCATATTTTATCATAGTGCAGAAATTATCTGGACCAGTTTTTAAACCTAAATTTGCCCATTCAAGAGGTCCTATTAATTTCCAAGACATGAAATGGTTACGTATCAGCTCAAAAGAATGACAGAGTTGGCCACTATTGCACACAGAGTAAATGAGAGCAGATGAGAGTCACTAAGACATGCTCAGACCACAGATTAAATTTTCAAAGAATCAGAAATATCAAAATGAGAGATTACCAATTTCAAAGCTTCCATTAATGATGCCCACTAAAGAAGCCGGGATATTAAATTGTTTCTCTATCTGTGTGTACATGCTGTTCATGTAAGCACCAGACATGGTTTTCCCAAGGAAGGCAAGTGACAGTGCCAGCAGAAATACCTAGGAAGGGAAGAATGTGTAAAAAATTATACATTTATGCATATTCCTTGGTTATTTCCCCCAGTAAAGGTGTGCTTCCATTTAAAAAAGTGAGCAGTTCTCTTCCACTGATGTGTGTGTAAATCCCATCACCTATTCCTTTCTAGAGTTATAGCTTTGCCAAAAAAACAAACAACAAAAAAACCCAAACCAAAACACAAAAAACCCCCCAAAAACAAACAAACAAAAAAAAAAACCCTACCAAAAAAAACCAAACAAACTTTGTTCTTCTTCTTCTCTAATTGACCAAGACTGCCTTCAGCAGCCCCAGGTCCCATTTAGCCAGCCAAGGCAGCAGTGCCTGCTGCAAGGTTGCCACCTGCAGGACCTTCCCACCCCCTGTTCACCCAAATGACAAATTGCTTGCAGAGCTGACATCCTTTCCTTTGGAGGAATTACTCCATCCAGGATCTGCTCTCCCATCTCAGCAGAGGTCATGAGGCCACAACAAGTAATTTCAACCAAAAGGAGTCAATAACACGTCCTTTTTACAAGACAATTAGCAGCAACTGACAGCTAAAAAGTTAAAATGAGAGCAGCAGTATTCAAACCCTTTTAACTTCAGGCTTCTTTATAAACAGCATTTTTGAAATGAAATCAATATTATTTTTAAATAAATCTACTGCAAAAGCTAAAAAGCAAAAGAAACACATTTGGATTTTTAATTATTATTTTTAAAAAGTTATTTTATAAGATTTTCTAGCATTTTTTTGACTACTTGAATTACCATTCAAGATCAACAGGCAGTTTTTACTGCCACATCCCAGTCAGTAAAACTCATTTCACAGCTTTAAGAAGGAAGGGTAAATGTGTTAGCCTAGGGGGATTACACAAAGTCAGTGGTGAAGTTTCAAAGCAGCAATCAATCAGTACCTCCAACATCTCACAGAGTGGAAAGTTCAGGGAGAGAAAAAACCAGCACAGCTGTTTACAAACTTTTGTAAGGGCATTAAGGGTAAAAGACAACAGCTAATCCATTCATTTAATCTAGGCTGTAACTTCTACCAAAATTCTGTAAATGCAGTAATTACAGTTGTGTGTTCTTGCAAAATCACTAAAATATGGCTGTACCTTCAACTTGGAAATGCAGCAGAATTTGTCCTCTGCACGTGGCTTCTCAGGCTCCTTCATGTTGCCTTTTTTAATTGACACTGGTGTCTGTTTCTGAGTCTGCTGGCCATCCCATTACAGTGTTGGAAAAAGATGAGAGAAAAGAACAAAAGTTTTTGTCCCATGCTTACAAAAATATGATATCCCTTTTAAGAGATTTGACATTTCAGCATTTTCCTTCAATAATTGCAAACTGGATTGCAACAAAGCCTACCAGACTATGGATTTTATTCTAAATTAAATAACTTGGTTAGAGTAGAGACATTATCTCTTGGCATTAAAACAGAGGAAAACAAAATCAAACCAAAACCACCAGACGAGCTTGAGCTCTAAATGGACAGAAAACAGACTCCATTCTCCTTCCCCTCCCAAGATTGTCAAAAATATTCCTCTTTATTCATCTGCCTACTTTTGCTTATCTCCATTTCAACTTGATGATTAGAGTGTCTCACAATGCTAAGCTGCCTGCTCTGTTGAAATTTTACATATATTCCAAAAGTGTGTTCAAAGAAGGAGCAATATATTCCAGGGATTGGATATACTGACCTGTAAAAGCCCCAACACATCTGAGGGTTTGCACAATGAATCAAAATTTTATTCTATTCATTCCAAGGGCTCCTACAGAGACTCCATTACATAAAGTTATGAAATACAGTTCCCTGGGGCCTGATGGAGTAAGGTGAAAAAAACCAGGGCAAGGCAGAGCCCTACCTGATAGACAGGATGGATACAGGTGAATTTCCTCTTTTTGGTCTGGGGAACACTTCCCAAGGGATCCTGCAGCACCTGCTCTGCTCTGTGCTCTCGCCCTCATGGGTCCAGGGATGGGGAGAAGCTTGACCAGCCCACCAAGAGGACTCAGCTGCCTTCCAAATTCTTCACCTCAGCACCCTCCTGGCCAATCTCTCCAAACATTCATTTCTACAACAATGTTAATCCTCTCAAATGTGTTTCCTAACTAACTTGATTCCTAGCAAGTCCACAGGCATTAACTCCTTCTGTAGCTGCTTTCTCACTTTCAGCTTTGAAAAGCACAATGCATTATTACAGCATTCCTGGAAATACCTTACAATTAACAGTAGGTGCTCAGCACTCAGACAATTATCTGCGATAGATACAGAAATTTTATCTCTGCTTTGCTCACAGATACTTCTACAAATTGTGTTCAATCACAGGACTAAACTGTACTCACACAGCTGCTTTTTTTTTTTATTTATTTATTTATTTTAATTTTTTTCTTTTTTTCCCCTTTGAAACAAAATTTATATCCCAGGGACTCATTAATGCTTTATCTAAATACTGCTTTTCTCTGAAGCCCACCAGCAATACCAAAACATGAAGCAATACCCTATATTTGTCCTCTTCTAGGAGTTGGCAAAGGGATTCTTTCCCTTTCTGTACCAGTTTCACTGTATTTCCTTGCATTTCACTGTCACACCCAGGGAACATCATCTGGCTAACTGCAGGTTTTCCTTCCTGGTGCTACAAGCTACCAGACACCAGGCAGCACCCTGTTACCTGACTTGGGGGATCAGACACATCACACTGCTCCTCATGAAATTACAGCAGTCAAAACAGCATTGTTTGCCTTTAATTATTCATACCTTCCCTCACAGCAGAAATTAGGATCCAGGAAAAAAAAGCATTTCAACCAATTTTTTACTGGGAAGATTATTAAGATTATTAATTGAATAACCAAGTAGACAGAATCATTATTTCCAGCTCTGATTCTGAAATTGCTTTCCTCAGCTCTATAATATTTTGTGGTCACACTTCATCAAATGTTACTGATGCCAACATAGACTAACAGCCTGAATTATCAGAAAGACACAGGTGCATAACTCACTCAGCTCAGGTGCACTCACACCACACTTTAAGTCCAGGTTAGAATTTAAATTACCATTTCTGTGTCTATGAACACACATTTCTTGGTCCCATGAACCAAGTGTGCTCTCACTCCCTTGTCCATCTACCTGCTCTCCACTGTACATTCCTCTTGGGTACATTGGTTACACTCTTGGGCTCTTCAGACTCACCTGCAAACCTCTATATCTCATTGAACGGGCCAAAATATAGCTCTATTAAAATACATTTATTTTAAAATGGGTATGCAAAAGTTTGCCCTTGGGTTCTTAGTGACCTACGAGCACCTGAGTCCACTCATGTGAGCACCTGCGCCTGAATCCCACTCACAAGCCTGCAATGCTCACTGAAATTTCAGGGAACAGGGCAGTAAAATTCCTCCCTCCACCTCTGCACTGAGCCGGTGACACATTTATGGCAGGCTAGGAAGTTGGCAATGCCCAGAACTGCCTCTTCCATCCTCTCCACTGTCTGAGTGAACCTGCAGGGGCAGCCAGAAGGACACACAGGTGATCAGAAAACACCCACCCTGCACATGCACAGAGATTTCTCACTGTGGGGGTGGCTCAGAGCAGCTGGAGGACACGGAGCACCCAGGGTGACCTGGGCTGATGAAGGCTGGCTTAAAACCAAAGCTGAGCCTTCCAGTGAGGACCAAAAGAGGCTGGATTGGTGCAGCTGCCAGCAGCAGGCAAGCACTGAGACATCACTTTGGAGCCACTTGTCCCACACAAACCATCACATTAAATCACATTTCACTGATGCCTCAGGTTTAGCTTTTATGTTTTCAGATTTTGTGCTGCTTTAGAGTGTGGGTCTGAGCTTCACATGAGGGGATGGTGAGCTCTGTGCACAGAGCAGGGAGACAAAACAATTCCTGCTCCAGCTGGGCACCAAGGACAAATGACCCAAATCTCAGCCCAGGAGCACAAACCCCGTGGGCTGCAGAGAGAAAAACAAGCAGGGTGGGACTGCCTGGGCTAAAGCTGGAATGGGACAATGAACTGCAAGGTGCAAATGGAGCAGAACTGATCCCAGGGACAGAGCCCGTGCCCGGCCGTGCATTTTGGGGCCGTTTTGGTTCATCTTGGGTGCAGCCCTGGCTGGGCTCTGGTGCTGCCCAAGGTGCATCCATGGAGGAGATGCTTTGAATAAATCCCTGCTTTGTTCTGTAACTCTGCCCAGCCTCTGCTCTAGGGCAGCCTTCACAAGGCATCATCACTCTAACAAACTAATAAAAAGGAAAAAAAGCACCCAAATATCTGAATTTAAAGTTGATGATGCAATGTTTTGCAAGTTGCCTTGCCTAAGTCCCAAGAGGATTTGCTACTTTCAAAGTACAATTCATCTTCCATTTAGCTCAGCTTAGTCATACAGATAGATAAACTGCCACATCTTAATTTTGTTTACAGGGTTAAAAATCACAGAACATAACGATTCAGAAAGCAATTATGGTGGCAGGATTTTTAACTAATTTATTTTTCTGGTTGCAAAAAGCTTTTTGAAATCTTGTTTTACCAGGTACAGTTCAAACTCTTACTCAAAAGCAATTACACTAATGTTAGACTGAGACAACGGAAAATCTCCTCATGGCAAAACAATGAGGTACTTACAGTCTGAAAAGGTCTCTGCAAGAAATCACTGATATGGCACGCTTGAACTTTGACTTTAAATCTACATTGTTGAAAATTAACCAAGTATGGGGCAACTTGTGTTTTTGCCAAATTTCAGTTGTGCATTTTGGAGTGCTCAGATGTGACAGACATGCACTGAGTTCTCAGAAGGAAAATTAAGCCCATCTGTTTCTTTTCCCTCCAAAAACAAAGGCCAGGGGCTACATCTGTTTCAGATCTCTGAGCATGAAGTTCTGACACTCCTGTGCACTGAAGACATCCAGAGAGCAGCCAGAAGCCAGAGAGGAACTTTGGGAGTGCACTTAAGTGTGTAAATTTACAGGTTGGGTGGACTTTAGGAAAGGGTGGCACAGGGTCAGAAGGGAAGAGGGGAATGAGATTACTCATTACTGATTTACATTGCAAAATCAGAGAATAATTTGACCAAGCACAAATAGTCCTGGCTAACACAACAAGAAGAGGTCATTTGACTTCAATTAAGTCCATCAGACATCTCATCTAGCAATCAGTAGATACACCTTCAAGTCCTAAGTGAAAAAAGCAGAGTACAATCCATTATTGGTCCTAGTCTCAATGTTATGTGGCATGATGATTTACCTACCAGGAAGGACATTTCTGCCCTCACTCTAAACACAAGAGCTTATTTTGAAACCACTAAGCTCTTTCCCAGCACTGCAGCTGTAAGCAGCCACTTCTAATCCATGAAAAGGTGGGAATGTGAGCTGCATCTGCACAGAACCACAGCACCCATGGGCTGAGGATGTCATGACACAGAGCAGGTTCACCATCATTTCCCCCATCAGCTCAGATCCAGGGCAATGTTTAAAACCATTCTATTTCTCAGAAGTGTCTGCTGGGAGCTGCTTCTCTGGCAGTCCATGCACCTCCCAGTCAAATAGAGGGTAACAGGGAGAGTTTCTTACAAGGACAACACAGGATTTGTTTTCAGGGTTGTGTCCTGATCTGGGTCCATGCTCCAAAACTTCACTGCAAACTTCAGCCTTTGAACAGATCAGCAGAACTGAGCATAGGAACCTCACAACAAAGACCCTGTTACAGCATTTTCACTCCTTTCACCCACTCATAGGGGTCCCAACATTTGCATAAACAAAAAAAAAAAAAAAAACAAAAAAAAAAAACCAAAAAAAAAAACCTGCTCAAGATATTTTGGGAGCCTACTCTCAAAAGAAATCAAAGAAGGATTCAAAATAAGGAAATATATAATAATTTAACTGATTCTCCATCAATCAAAAATGCATTTATATAGGCAGTGTTTATACCAAACTAAACAAGAGGAGCCACAAGGTCTCATTGTAGTGACTAGTGAAGAGACTCAGGTAAAACCTTGATCTACTCAAACCAGGTAGAAAAGCAGCCATCTGCATTTAATAAAAATGTAGGTTGATGTTTGCCTCTGTATATGTAGAAACACACACAGGCACAAAACTTTCTGCCCAGTTTGAGCCTGAATTCAGACTTACTTTGACCATCCAGTAATATTTCTTTCCCTTTCACATCAGTGGAACTCATGTCAGCTGCAGGCTAAACAAAAATTCAGATCTGTTTTCTGTCCTGAAGTCTGCCATCCACTCTACTCATCCCTTTCAAGTCATGATTGCCTCAATTTTTTGCCATGCAACACAATAAAAAAAATAAAAATAATAAAAACAAAATAAATAAAAACAATAAGCAGACTTTTCTAAAAATCATTCAGACCCTTCCTTGGAGATAGTACTGCATAGGTGCAAAGCATTATTGCTGCCTGGCTTCATAACTAGCTATTTATTTAAACCAGTGATATTGCCATAATAATTTCTGCCTTGCGAAAGCAGTTTAGCCCATTGATTTGCACTTGTATGGATTTGGGGGCTTTGCTTTTGCTTTGGCAAAGCATATTCATGCCTTCTAGCCTTGCAGCAAAATTTATGAGTGCATAAAATTCCTTATTCTTCATAAAGTTTGCTGCAAGTCTGGAAGATATTCTGTTGTATAAACCTCTGGTTTTAAATGTTAGGAAACATAAATGCTTTAATTGTCAAAACAGCTTTTCAGAACGTTGAAAACCTAATTATATACTTTTGGGCAGTGCTTCCTAGTTGAAGTACAAAGGGATTTGTTGTGTGATCAGCTCAGAGGCAAATTGTCTCAGGAACATACTCTCAGAAAAGCTGAAGGAACAAACTGCAGGTTGACTGGCAGCTCAAAGCTTCCAAGTCTCCCTGGAGCCTTTTCCTCTGGAAAAAATGACATTACCTGTGATTCATCCATCAGTGATTTATGTAACCTGATAGCATTTCACTTCACTATCCATCACTCCAGGAGGATTTGGGGTGTGCCAATGTGCTCTGTGTGCAGAGATGGTTAAAGGTGACACTGTTGGCCTTTGTGGGCACTCTGGACTCAGCTCAGTCCTAAAGGGTGTGAAACATCCGAGGGGAAGATCCAGGACCTTTTGGGAATCAGGCACCTGTGGGCATGGCTTTTCTACAGACATTTCATTTTTAAACATCGGAAATTTTCCTAGAATCTCCTGAAATAGATACTCTTCCTCAGAAAGGCTAAAGTTGCATGAAATATACATCCTCTTTTGGCAACAAAAATTAAAGTGCTGGTTTCAAATAACAGTGTAGCTTTAAGAGTCTCGGGTAAAAAATACCTCACCTCTATGGTGATAATCTCTACAGCTCTTTCAACAGTGGCTTTTTTAACTTCTACAAATTGTTATGAGTATGATAAAAGGCAGCAGGATGATGTATGACTTAAAGCAGTGGGCTGTAGTGATCCACAGCTCCATGAAGATTATGCCTGCTTATGACAACATCCTAAAAAATAGTTTAAGAATGTGTTAACCCCTCATTTACATGAAGTATGAAATGTTCTGTTGACATGAAATTATACATGGCATTGTCAACATTGCTCATTTTTAAACACAATATCCTAAGCATGAATACAATTCAACAAGTATGTGGGGATGTGAGAGCTCCCTAAAATGAAAAGAGCCATTTGCAGCCCATGGGAACTCTAACAAAATGAAAGTTAGTTAGTTAAAACTAACAAAATCTAGTTAGAAAAACTCCCAAAAACTTTCACTTTTGTTAGTGAAAACTAACAAAATCAAGCCTACAGTCACTAGAATCATGGTCACTAGCCAGAGTGGAAATGTGTAGGAATCCTGCAGATCAAGACAAATAGTAATAATAAAAAAGATTATCTATGCAGACAGTAATTTATGTAGCAGAAAATACTCTGAAATCAAAAGCAGAATTCAAGATACCCACTCTAAATGTACAGTAGGTATCCAACACCTGTGGATTTTAAAGACATTTCTCCTGAGGTCTGTGCCTCTCTGCTGCTCTGCACAAGGTTCTTTTCTCAATTAAATGCTTTCCTAAGGTGACTTTTCAACTTTTTCCTATTAAAATGTTATCATTCATAGGCACAGTATGTGTCAATATGAAATTATTTCAGGATGTTAATGACTGAAGGGCCCCGGAGCCTCATTTTTCCCCCCTTCACAATAATGCATGTTTTCAATTTTCCACTGAGTGTTTGGCTCAATAACCATTTATTGCAAGAAACCACCACCTTTTGGCCTAGACATGTCACTTGAAGCTCCTAAATGATTTGTGAAAGCTCACATTTAAGTATTGACTTTTTCACACCATTCCTGAATTCTGTTATCAAGGACGAGCTCCGCCAAAAGTGGATTTGCTGCTAAATGGAAGGAAACGGCAATATTTGGAGTAAAAGAAATTCCCAAAAACAGACCAAAAATCCACTACATGTTTTCAGATGCATATGTTAAACTTCTAATGAATTTTTAGTGACTTCTTACAGTAGAAAGACATTTCCAGGTACCTCTTCATGTTCCTTGTGCTTATCAAAGGCTTTTCTCATCTCCAAGCAGAAAGAAAAGGTCAGGTCACAATGATTCAGGCATGCTGTAAATCCAGCCCTACTGCACTTCCTCTTGAAGAAGGGCTATGTTATTTTTCAGCTAGGTGTGCTGACGTGCCATAAATAAATTAATTAATGTTTCATGGTATTGGCAACGTAAATTCTCCTACGTCAGCTCACAGACTGCATCTACTCTTGGTGAAAAATTATTATGAACATGACTGATCCTCAGTTCAGCACAAGCCTCCTTTTTAAACAGCAGGGAAAATGCCACTATTAATAGCAGAGCTGTCAAGACAGCATCATCTGAAAGACTCAGAATGTTTCAAGACAAAGCCAGATTGTCATTCTCTTGCAGCAGTTTGCAGAGAAGAAAAAAAATTCAGTTTTTTTAAAAGTGGGATAGTTTAAAAGAAAACTTGGTAAAAACTTAGGCACTGCCTCAGGTGTGGAGGGCTGGCATGAACCTGTGTGGAATTCTTTTGGAAATCAGCAGTTTCTCTAAAAGGTGAGTGATTTCCTTTGCTTTGCATTTCCCAGTGATTCACCTGCAATGGAATAAGTCTGGGGAGCACAGAGGGTGGCTCCTGGTCTCACTGCACCTTCTGCAGATGTCTGTGCTCTCTATCACAGCTGCTGGGCTGGGGAGGAAGGGGTGGAGAGTTCTCACAGTTACTAAATCAGAAGCAGCACTTCCACACATGCCTAATTCCTCTCTTTTTTTCCCCTAACAGGAGCATTTAGGGAGACTTCATTGTCATTTAATAGCTATAGGGTGGCCAAATTGAGGCCTTCCAGGACCTGGAGGGAGCCCACAAGAAAGATGGAGAGAGACTATTGACAAAAGTATGGAATGACAGGACATGGGGGAATGGCTTCACACTGACAGAGAGTGGGTTTAGGTGGGATACTGGGGAGAAATTCTTCCCTGCGAGGGTGGTGATGCCCTGGTACAGGGTGCCCAGAGAAGTTATGGATGCTCCTGGAAGTGTCCAAGGCCAGGTTGGATGGGGCTCTGAGCACCCTGAGAGAGTGGAAGGTGTTCCTGCCCATGGCAGGGGGTTGGAATTGGATGAATTTTAATGTCTCTTCCAACCCAGGCCATTCTATGGTTCTATAATTCAATATATTCACCCTGCCATTCCTTTCAGCAAGGCTTTTTGCTCTGCTTTGAAATACACATGAATCCAACACATTAGAGAACTCCCTGCTCTATGGCAGAAGTGGCAGGTTATAGTAGTATAGTAGGAGCCCCTGTAAAATCTATGTACTGGATGAGTGGCCTTGCCCCAGTCCTAGTTATCCTAAATGAGCCACAGCTGTGAAGTCCTTAGCTGGGCAGCAGCTGTGGCTCGTGAAGGTTACTAGGATAAAAGGGGCTGGGTTGAGAGTCCTGGAGGAGTCCTGGCAGAGCCACAGGAAACAGCACTGCTGGGAAGAGCTGCATGTGAGAAAACCAGCTAGAAGGTATGGACTTTAGGAATATAATAACAACAGTATGGTTACAACAGCGGGTGTACATTCCAGCAAGATCCTGGAGACCTGAACAACTTTTTCTACATTAATTGCTATAGAAAGAGACTGAGGATAATTAGTACAGCAGGAAGCAATGGATGACTTGGTTTACCAGAAAGGAAGAACAGTAATTCTATTCCATATTCACATTTACCATCAGCACGGTTTACAGCTCTTGAGAGTGGCATTGATAACCAAAAGGGAGTCCTGCCTTTGCTTTTAATTCCTGGAAACAGGTTGCAGGAGAGACAGGGGAAATGAAAGTCAAAAAGTTAAACCTTCTGTTGTATTCAAAGGTAAATTGTTGGATGCAATTAAAACTCTATAAACTGTAAGTAAGAATAGCACTAGGAACTAAAACTCCCCAACCACTGGGCTGTCAGTTCTGCCTTTTCTGATCTAAAATGGAGTTTATTTCTCCTGTTTGAGGGATTCCCAGCTACAGGCACTGATTCAGCCCAGGCTGCTGAGCTCATTCTCACTGCAATCATTACCAAGAGTCCTTGCAGGCTACGTCACTGCCCTGTCAATGGTGTGAGCTGAGTAACAAAATACATCATAAAAGTTGGTTTAAAATACTCCTGACTACCCAAATTACTCCTTTTCATTTGCTCATCAATCCCATGGATGGACACTGTTTATTCCTGAATCATCTTTTTTTCCTCTGGGGGAGAAATGAGTAACTTTCCACCTCTTACCTCTCAGTTGCTTCTTACATATTTCTTCCTCAGGTTTAACATCACTTTTGGGATCAACAGGAACAGCTCTTTGTATTTTTATCAGCACTGGAATGGCCCACATGCAGCAGGGGTAACAAAGAAAGTTGTACTAGCAAAAGCATATTTAATAAAACACTATTTGAACAAAGCAGTTGCACACAGCTTAAGTGCTAACGGTAGAAAAATCACAACTTCACACACACCAGACAGTGCAAACATTGTGGTTTGCAAACAAGAAATACTGGGAAGAGAGTATTATAGCCAAAATTTTCAGACTTTGCCATCCCAAAAATCTTGGGAACAATCAAGGTTCCTATCATTATCACTTGTCTAGAGTGATTTTACACTCCCTCTGATGCTTCACATAGGTTTTCATTCACAGAATTCACATAATGACTAGGTTGAAAGAGGCTAACTCGTTACAATAGTGCTGAATAGTGTCCTGATAACCAGGGCAATCCTGGATATTTTAGGACATAAAAAATGACAACAGAAAACCTGATTTACTCTTCTAATTTAATGTTTGGCATACTTTGACTTTTTCAGAGGTGCTGACACTATCAATGAAACCTCCTTTTTATGCTTTACTTTTGGAAATTTTTTTGCTTTACTTTTGCAGGTTAATTTAAAAAGATTGAAAGGCTACTGAAATTGCTATAAAGAATTGCATTTGCCATTGTGCTCAGCTCACGTACGAGCTAAAGCTATGACACAGGCACAGCTCTGTGTCATTACTGGGAATGTTTACACTGATGGATGGTAATGCTGCTGCTGCTCTGATTGCTGGTTTATTCCAAAAACTGAAATAAGTATTGAAATAGTTGAAATTTAGATTGTAAGTTAATGACTAAACCTTTCCATTCTCCCTTTTGGTACAACAGGGCAACTAATCCAGCAGTTATTCCCACACTTCCAGCTCCTGGTAACTGAGCAACAGAATAATTTACTGGAGACCCCTGCCTCACACATCTGTGCAGCTGCTGGGGAAGTGCCTGCACCAGGGAATGTGGCTCTGACACTCCCAAATGGGGGAGACATACCCATTAGCAAGAGTCTTAACCTGTCTTATTAATGTTATTAAGCAAATGTAGAACTTGGACATTGAAAGTGGGAACCAGCTGCCCAGCAGGTGCCAAGAACAGCCTAAGAAAAAGATAAATGGGAGAAAGAAGGAGACAACCTTCAATCTCTCTCAATATGAGAGTTGAAGCACTTCTGGTGGAATTAATTCAATTTGCATTTCAGCACCCACAGTGTAAACATCTGCACCTGAGGAGTCACCCAAGGCTGCTTTTGTAGGCAAGAAGGAGAAACAGGCACAGACACCTAGGCTGGCTTAGACTCCTGCATGGGAATGGCACTGGGATGGTCTCTGCTCACCTGGCATTGAGGGACACAGGTCCCACATGTCCTGGGGGGACAGGAGAGCAGCAGACCCTTGGGACAAGGCTGTTCCCTGTTCCTCTGCTGCCAGTGCACAGCATGGACAGCATTTTGCAGCTCCAGACACTGTGTGGGCAGCTCCCAGAAGGGATCAGGGAACTGGGAGAACATGTCTGCTGGGTTGTTTCTGAACCTCAGTTCTGGTGTCACCTAACCTTCTTATAGGCACAATTCTTCAGACAAATCTCTGCATAAACACTTAAACATTTTAGTATAAATATCTAAAATTACCATTACTCCTCAGAATAGAAGTGATCACAGATTTCTTTAATAAGAGCACTTGGTTTTCTTTGATTTTCTTTTTCCTCAGGCTGATACAACACATGTCAGAGAACTCTATGTTGTCAACAGCTAAAAGTTGTCATGCAGAGGAATACAGGGCTTTTTCTAAGATCAAGGTAAAGGAACTTTGTCAGTGGTAAAAATAACTTTCCAGCCACTCATTGAATGGTACAAACAGTAAAGTATTTCATGCCAGCATCTTGAAATTTGAGTTATGAACTGTTCTGCTGTCAAAGAGATTCCACAATTCAATATTCCATTCCTGTTTGTGCAGGAAAACACTACTGCTGCTTAAGAGAACTTGCAGCAGGAGCTGCAAAACTTTACTTTTGTTAACTTTACATGTGACTAATTGCTGGAGAGACTTCTTGCTGACCCTGCCAAGATGCTGTGCAGCCCAGGAGGCTGGCAAAGCTCCTGGGACATCATGAGCCCACTTTCATTTCCACAGTGCACTCAAGAAGCAGCCTTTCTGTTCTTCTCTCAAAGCATTAGTGCCTCCCCCCCAAATCTGCTTTGCAGGACAGCTGCAAATGGAATTTGGGATCAATATTTATTTGAAAACTGGTATTTCATTTTATTTCTCTTGAGCCATAGCTTGATTTAATTTTGATACAGAAACCATTCACTTAAATGCCTTAAACAGAAGAGATTCTGAAGATTGAATGAAGTTTTTTAAAATCTTAAACACAAACTTATCTATCTATTGTTTTTCAGGATTTGAAACAGCATCTCTCACACAGGCTGAGCATAAAGACCTCTGCTGAGTGTCAGTGGCACACAGATCTCTTTCCACCCAGAAAAAAGCACAATAAGGCATTGTCAAGTTCAACATCCAAGCAGGGAAGATTGGCTGATGTCAATCCCCAGGCGGAGTACCTGTATAATTGTTTTTCAGCACAATACACTCTCTGTAAAAGGGGTTTAATCATGCCTTCATTTCAGAGGAGCAAAATTGCCAGAGTGAAATTAACACCAGAATGTTATTTCATCATAGTCAAATTCTACAGTGAGTCTTTGGAGAGATAAACTTGTTTCAGATGTGTCACAGAACTTACTGTCTTGGTGAAGATAAAATACTGCACTTACTTCTCTTACACTGGGACTGTCCATCCAGAGAGGGAATATCAGGAACCTGGTGAAAAGAAGTAAATGATCATAAAAAAACAGAGAAAAAATATCCAGCAGTGGCACTCTTTTAAAAAAAAAAAACCAAACACAACACACAAAAAAACCTACCCCAAAACAACATCTACCACAATCAACAAAATATTTTGTCACTTTCTAGAGCCTCATTTGCAGGCTGTTGAAATCAAGTTGAGAAGTTACTATCCCAGCTAAATATTCCTTCTGTATTCACCTCGAGTAGCCTGAAGTGAGCCAGCACTGGAACTTGAGCCATTGCAAGGAAAAGCTGCTACTACAGACTAAACCAACAAAGAAGGGGGTTTGCAGCTCAGGCAATGCTCTTGGCACTGAAGCACTTCTGAACTCTGAATTTGTGTTCTTGGGGGTAGAAAAGATGCACATGGTAACTTCTCATCACACAGAACTTTTGCTCAGCTATTGTGCCAAAACCTTGTCCTTTATAAATAATTAAAAGACTGTTTTCCAAAGGCATTGGGGTACCTAGAAAAAGCTTAGGAAACAGAGGGAGAAAAAATTGATTTGCCTAATTTCCATGGAAATCAGAGGTAAATGGTTCTAATCTGTATCCTTAGAAAACTGCAATTAGGCAATCCATCGACACTGGATCTAGTCTATTAAAAGCTGTACATTTTTCCCTGAACCATACTCAATGCACACTAGAGAAATAAATTTCCACAGGTAGTTTTATTCTGACATTTCCTCACTTTTCAATCCTAGTCTTTGCCTCCTGAAAAGTATTAATTGACTCAATTTTCACTCATGACGAAGAACCCACCTGTGTTAGTAAAACATGAGATTTTACTTTCATAGTGACAGAATTTTCATTCACATTTAGACCTGACTGTAAAATGTACATGATTTCTACCATGTTACCCTGAATGAGAACTCTAGCTGTCAATTTAAACAACTTTCACTCTTTCCTTATTCGTCATACAGCTTCTCTTCCTTCAGACACCTTTTCCTCCTGATCTATATTCTGCAGCAAACCTCCGCAATTTAACTCTTCCATCTTTTCCTGAGATATGTTTTCCTGCATTTCAATTACCAGTGGCCTGGAGTTTCATTTGCTCTGTAACTTTCGTTACCTTATTTAGCCCTCAAAAACACCCACAGGGAATATTACCTCAGCAGCTCATCAGAGCTGAAAACTGAGGCTACATTTGTGATGTGCAGGATGCCACTGCAGCACCTTCAGCAGGACACTCTGCATAGCCCAGGTGAATATTTCCTGTTGCTCTAGTGCAATAATGACCCACCGGCCTCTGCTCCTCTCTGGGGCACTCTCTGTCTACAGGCACTGGAACTAACGACAGTCTCTCTGTGCTGCCTGATGTCAGAGCTGAGAAAGGTGTCAAGGATATATAAGAGGCAGAAAGGAAGAGGGAAAAGGATTCTCCAGAGCTAGGTGCAAGCGTGGAATTGTTGCATGCACACTTCTTGCTAAGCCAGAGGGCTCGCTGGCTTCTCCAGTTAGATCTGTGGCCACAAAAAGGTAAATAATTTCCATTTTCTCTTACTTTACCTGCGGTGCAACAGATGTGCTTTAAAAAGCACAATATTATTAATCAAGAGCATTTTTCAGGAAAAGGCAACTAAGACAACTTTAAAGTAAACTGCACAGGGAACCAGAATTTGAGACTGGGATGTGTCAGGAAATGCAAACCAGAGGTAAGGGATAGGATTGAAACTGCGGGATGGAAAATGAGCATTTATTCCTGAGAGCTGTATTTCTGAGACTGAGTTGTGTCACTAAACTTGAGAGGATCATTTTTCTCACTCCAGCCTGTGAAAAAGACTAGCTGCTCTTGATTTAGGAAAGAATGGGCATCAATAACAGGACATGCTGAGGAGTATTTGGGTCAGCTTTCCGTTTTCAATCATTGTTCTTTGCAGAAAGTTTGGCAGGAAAGATGTGCAACCTAAAGCTGTCAGTTTTCTTCATTGCACTTTCTGTCACTCTGAGCTGTTTGGAAGCTACACCTATTGAGAGGTGAGTTACAAATAATCATGTTTATTTCCCTTTAGGGAAAAGGGGGTTCACAGTATTGCATGAGTTGCTTTTGCTTTCATGTCTCAAATATTATAAAAATAGAGTTATGCAAGCTCACTGTTTTATTGTTGTTTAAAGATTACTGTCTGTGGCTGATGATCTATCTGATGGTACTTCCAAGAGACAAGGATGGATGTTGCCTGTAATGTCACAGAATACACTCCCAGGACTCAGTGAGGAGATGCCAGAACAACCAGCAGCAAAGACAAAAAGGTATTGATTTTCCCTTGTTTCTTCCAGCCATATCAGATTGGAGCAAACTTTGTCCCAGTGATATTCTGCTACTTGAGAGACTTCAGCTGTTTTTCTCAAAAAAATATTTTTATTATGAATTATATTATTATTATATAATTTAATTGTTGTATTGTTATTATTAAAATATTAAATATTTCAAACTAAATAGAGTTTACTAATACTAAAATACTTTTGCTAAATAGAGTTTGCCTGTAAGCATGAAGATCAGCTTTTCTGTAACATAAAGATCAAAGCATTTAGGGTAGAAAGTGAAATCCAAGGACAAAGTTACAAATCATTTATGCAATTTGCAATTATAACACATTCATAAATTACAAAGGCTGCAAATAGTACATTACCTTGAGGAGAAAGGTGTATTTTGCAAGTGCCTTCCTTTTTAAAAAAATTGTCAGATTTCCAAGGCTGAGGAGGGAAAAAAAAAAAAAGAAAACATACTTTTCTTAATAATATTACTGCTCAGCTAGAATGGAATTATTTTATGGTATAAATGCTTTCAGTAATTAAGCAATTTTTTAAATCACAGAGTTAAATATTAATTTAATCATGGGAAGAAGGGAAAGAAGAAATTGGTTATGATAGAATTTTACTTGTCTGAAACACATTCTCATTTATAAATTCACAAATTCAATTTCAGGCAACTTTTTAATGAGTAAAAACAATTTCAAGATTTATTAGCAATTTATACTAAAATATAAGCAGCACTGAACTATTCTACTTTTCACAGAATCATCAAAGTGGGAAGGGAGCTTCAAGTTCATATAGTTTTGTCAGGCTTTTGAGTGAATTTATTTCAATGACTATTCTGTTACAGATTAATTCAGTAAATACATATATATATGTTACCTGTTCTTCTCACTTTGAATATATATTTTTAAAATAGTATTATATGAAAAATTTTATATCTTCAAAAGTATTTTTATAACAGAGATGAAGTTCTCACATTTTTATAGCTATCACTTTAAAAATAAATACAAACCCCCCAAAATAACTGTAATATTCAAACAAAAGGCATCACCCTGAGGAGTGTGGTGTGCCTTATCTGCTTTTCTGTGGCCTGGAACCATCTCTCACTGGGTGAAATGTCTCCTGGCAGCAAATATTCATTTAAAGCTAAAGGGGTGGTGGGTTCAGCCAGGCTGGACCTGAGATAGAAACCCAGAAGCTCCAAGAAGGGCTGGAGTTCGCAACTTGATTTTGTAGCTTTAGTGGAAAAGAGAATTCTGGCTCCACAAACAAAGCAGGATCTCTGGGAGAACCAGCTGCTGTTTGAATCTTGTATGTTAAAGGCTTGATAAAACCAGTAGAAATACCCATGAAAGTCAATAAGAGGTTATATAAAGGCCTGTCCAACAATTTTCTTTTAATGTAATTGCACATTTAAAATATTAATTGCTTAAAAATTGCTGCAAATCTACTAATGAATAACCAGTATAATACAAATGTTCCTTTCACAGCTGCTATTCCACTTGGATTCTCAGATCAACACAAATAACTTCAAAGGTTATATGATACTTTAGATTATAGATTTAATAATCAGTAAGCAAAGGAATATATTAGTAACTGCTCAGAGCTTGAAACTGGGATATTGTTGCTCTTCACAGTAAATTTGAGTCACAAACTGGTGTCCAACTCATGCCACAGCAGCATGAAGGAACCCAAGAAAATAAGCAGTAACTCAGTAAGCAATCTCAGCAAACCAGTATATCTGTCTGAAGGAACAACACAGCAGTCCAAGGAACAAATTTGAAAACCGAAGCTCTCTCAAGCTAACGCTTTTATCACAATTTAAAGAAAACCCCTCGTGCTACATAAATTTCACATGGAGTTCTGTAAATGGTCTGTTGGTTCAGATCACAGAATGTTATTTTTAGATACAGATTCTTCCTTGGACACTCTTTTAAAGTACCATTCAGCAAAATATTCTCTCTCACTACAAAAGAACTTCCAAGTTGCTTTTTTGTTCCAAAAAAGATGTGGCAGTTTAGTCAGAGCTAAGTGCTAGAGACAGAGCTGAAAACCATCCTAAGTGGTACTGCTGCCTGTCATCATGATATTTTCTGAAAAACCCTTCACTAGGATTTTTTTTCCTGGGAAGCTCCAGCTTCTCCCTGTTTTGCTGCTTTGGAATGTGATTTGGAGATTGTTTATCCAGCATGTGAATTGTTTTAATGACCAATTAGTCCAGCTGTATTGAGGCTCTGAGGAGTCACGGGTTCTTGTTATTCATTCTTGTGAAGCCTTCTGATGTATCCTTTCTCTTTCTTTAGTATAGTTTTAGTATAGCATTCTTTAATATGATATGATATAATAAAATAATAAATCAGCCTTCTGAGAACTTGGAGCCAGATTATCATCTCTCACCTTGTCCTGGGGACCTTCACAAGCACCACAGCTACCTCTGATGAGATGTGGTGGTGATGGGAGAAAGCCTTGGGGTTTTGCCCACTTGGTGTGGACTGGAATATTACCAGTCCCTTCAGGGAGAGCAGGATATGATTCTGTGGAAACACGAGAACTAAATGAATGTTAGTGATCACCATTATGTTAGTAATCCTCATGATATCAGCAAGAGCTCTAAATAGATTTAGAAGTTCAGCTGCAAGTTAAACGTTTAGTCATTGCTTTCACTTAGTGTCTTACCTATACTATCATTACAGGTTTTCTGGCTGTCATAAACTGCTGTGCAGGATATCAATAAAAACGACATATGACTGTTCAGGTCTCTGCATTTGAATAACCCCCATCATTAAAACTGATAATAGCACCCAGCACAAGGATTTTTTTCAGGCACAAAGTAGGTGGTGGGAAGATTCTAATGTTCCTGTATTTGTGCACACATTAAAAGAACTCCCACATTAGCAGAGCTGAAGTGGCTGTGAGAAGCAGCACACTTGATTATCACATTCATATCTTCGTAAAAAAACCCTTTACCCAGGATTTTCCTCCTGGGAAGCTGAGAAGCCTCAGAGAAAAAAGAAAACAATAATTATCTTATTTGCTTCTCCTGTGTTTTGCTGCTTTGGAATGTGTTTGGAGATTGTTTATCCAACTGGTCATTGTTTCATTGGTTTCATGTGAATTATTTTGACTCAATGGCCAATCAGGGCCAAGCTGTGTCAGGGTTCTGGAAAGAATCACGAGTTTTTATTATTATCTTTTTAGCCTTCAGTAAGTATCCTTTCTGTATTCTTTAATATGGTTTAGTTTCGTATTCTTTAATATAGTGTCTTAAAATAATAAATTAGCCTTCTGAGAACATAGAGTCATGTGGGAATCCATAAAATCAGAGGGTTTTGGGAAAGCTGCAAAAGGCAGGCCTCAGAGACAGCAGAACTGTGATTAGAGCTGAGCAGGAGCCATGAGATTTGTCAGCAGAAAAACTATGTAAGAAGTAGAAAGGGACAAATAGAACAATGGTCTGTGTATTAACACTTGTCTAGAATAACTCCTTAAGCTACAGAAAAGTTTATCCAGCAAGATATTAGGAAGTTTTAAGCTTAATAATGGAGCTCTGTGCATTGTATCTTAAGGCTTACAAGCAGGTATTGTATTAGAAATAAGCAAGCATTGTTTTAACTAAAGGGATGTGTGCTTATTGTGGTTGGATAGAATGACTGTCAATGTGCTTCTGCTTTGTGTGAGTGGTAAAAAAACTTTTAAAGTAAGTTGTAACATGAAGTTCTTGGTCTGTTGCTTGGGATGTGAGCTGCTGCCACCTTCCCATTCTCATAACCATGGAATGAGACTGATGCTGGAAAATAAAAATGCTCAAAACATATTCCTAGCAGTAGCAGTCCCATCCCATTGGTGGTTTGTACATATACCACCGGCCGGCGATAGAGTCAGATTCATCATTCCTCCCTTCATCTGGGGGGAACACAAATCCACCACTCCATGGCTCTTCCCTTGGCTAACCCTGGCTCTCTGTGCCCACCTGGCAGCCACCAGCTGGAGAAGAGGAGGTGCAACACGGCCACGTGTGTGACCCAGCGCCTGGCGGATTTCCTGGTGCGCTCCAGCGGCAGCGCGGGCGCCCTGTACCCCCCCACCAACGTGGGCTCCAACACCTACGGCAAGAGGGACGCGCCAGAGCTGCCAGGCACCCAGCCCCACAGCCATGCACTGCTCTAGGGGCTGCTGGAATGTTCACTTTTAATGTGTCGACAACCTCTTGGTGGTTTGTTACTTGTACAGTCTTAGCAGTGCCTTGTTTTCTCTGTGAGTGTGTGGTTTATGTTCACCATTCTGCTGTGCAGGTGCCATGACATGCATAGGCTGCTCTTTCAACTCCATTAGAGCTCCAGAAATCTGCTTGGGAAACCCCTTTGTAAAAATCCACCATGATAATAAATGGTAAAGTAATTGCAAGGAGGTTTTTTTAATCATTATTATTATTATTAAAAGGATGAAAAAATAAACCGTGATGTGTATGTCTTTGTAAAGTTCCTAATTAAAGAACAACAAATGCTCTTAATTAAACAAGAACAAAATAATCAACAAGAACAAATATGTTCTTAATAAAGAACAACAAGTATCAGAACACTGGCAAAAGTGATGTCCTAATGAAAGTAAACCAGAGGAACCTTCTGGTTCTGAACCATCTACAGCACCTTGTTTTGTACAGCTGCAGGAACAGCTAGATGAGAAAAGATGCTGCATTGTGCACCATGGTCATGCAATTATGCAGTTTCCTGACTGCTCTGTATTCACTATAACATGCAGTAAGCAAAGAAACTGGTCTTGCAGCACAGACTTCTGTGCCTGTTTTAAGGATTTGCAGTTCTTATGTAAAGATGGTATCAGTAAAATGTAAGCATAATGAGTATGAGCTTTTTAATTTGGCTAAGATAAAGCTCTGATAACAATCTAGCAGAAACTCCAGTCCCTGGGTATTCCTTTCCTTGAACCAGAGTTACAAAGCGAAGAGAAGAAAGCAATGAGTAGAACCAAAATGCTTCATAGAAACTCAGTAACTTTTTCCAATGGCATACTTACGTTGCTACCAAAATCCAGGGAAAGTATTTCACAGATGGGCAGACCTTAATCAGAATCTGACAGTGTTAATTTCTCCTATCTCAGCCCAGGATTGGTGCAGGGTTAAAAGCCTTTAAAATCCTTTAAATTGTTAAGCAAATTTTGATAGAGGTGACATCCTATATCACAGAAATGCCTGGTTTGCCCACACTTTCTTAGGGAAGGGTTCACTGTCATCTGAAAAAACATCATTGTCCAATTATGAAAAACATTCAGCAAAACCTTAGTTCTGGAGAGGCAAATGAAAGTCTACTTACTTCCTTCAGCTGGCTTGTTTCTCTTTTAAAGTATACCTCCAAATAGAAACATTTTTGCTGAATTTAATGATAAATGGCATATTCACTTCATTTCACAAAAAAAACCATGGAAATAAAAATTACTGCACAGGATTCCTACTCTAAAACTGTTACTAATTACTCTCTTTATGGAGGAAAGTTTCAACCTTCATTAATGTTCTAATTAGTGATATCAATTCTGAATTTTACTGAGAAAACTATTTATATGGTATTAAAGTTGTCTAATGTTTCTGCCAGCTCGAAATGCTTTCCATCCCAGTTACTTTCATGTTGCACACACACTGTGTGCTTGATTTGTGTTTCAGTCAGAATATTCATGTTTCAGAACAGAAACAAGGTGAGAGGAGGGCTCTGAAGTGTCACTGTGACACTGTTTGTGCAGAGGAGCCACCAAGTGGGTACTTGGGGGTGGGTACTGATCCCAGCCTGGAATTTGGGCAAAGGTTTTGTATTTTCAGCCACGACTTGACAAATCCAGCAAAGCTCAGGCTGCCCGTGCACAGGGCCAGTGCAACTGGGGACGTCCATTTCTGCCTTCTGCACTCCTGAATCTGCTGGACTGGATACCAGCATCTGTTTCACATGCCCAAACTCTTCCAGAAACACTGAAAAAGAGAACTCCTATCCCAAATTCAGTGAAAGCACAGAGAGAGAGAAGAGGGGACCATCTCACCTGTCCCCAGCTCCTGTGTCTAACCAGCTGTCAGGGCTCTCCTGCTATTTGGTGGAGGAAGAAGCTTCTTCCAATTCATCCCAGCTTAGATATCTATTTTAGGATGGGATTAATCACTTCTGAAGTGCCTCTATTTCTTCCTTGGTGATAGAGAGTGTCTAGACAATTAGCTGAAAATGAGCACTTAACTTTCAGATAGCTGGAGTTAGGTGACAGGAATCTCATCTGCATTTGGCATCAACTGCTCAAACTCAAATCAAAGGGAAAAAATGTGGTAAAAAAAAAAAACCCACACCACCAACACCTCAGACTCCAAACCACCTTTTACTCTGAGCTATGTTAGCTAATTCATCAGTCAGAGCAGCTTGAGAAACTCCCCCAGATTCCCTAGAGAACACAGCTCTGCTCCCCTTCCTCTGAGAAGAAGGATCTAGCCATAACAAGCCTGGATACAAGCACAATCCTGAGCAAATGAGGCAGGAAAAGAATGGATTGAAAACTATAAATTAATAATTAATTTATAAAATAAAAAAATAATAATTATTTTTCAAATAATAAAAACCAAATTATTAAAAATAACTTAATAATTAGTTAATAGTAAGCATTTAAGCATTGCTTCATCAGCTCTGCAAACAGCATAACCAGAATTTTCAGAATATTTAAGAAAAAAAAAAAAGTGTCTCTATGCATTTTTTAAAATCCCAGTATGTATTTCTCAGCTTCTTCAGGGATGTAAATATTACTTGAGAATCCAGCCTTACATAGCTTGTGTTCTTTTTCAATTCATTTGGATTCCCTATATCTTCCAGAGTATATGCAATCAAACAAAAAATACAAAAAGAGGAAAATTAAGAATACAGACAATGAGATAAACGTGGCTATATTCCCTTTGAAAAACTAAAAATACTAAACCTCTGCTTTTTAGTATGCTCTATGAAGTTCTGTTTTAAAAAAAACAGAATAAGGACATAACATTGAATTTCATTAAATGAGAAGGAGAAGAGTAAAAGTCATCAAACAAGCAAAAGGATTGTTAAAAAAAAAAGATTGTAGGAACATGAAGAATGTTTTAAATGGAGTAGTGGGCCCTAGGGTCTAATATTTCTTAGGAACTATGACAGCTTCATAAAAGACATTTATATTTTCTCATGATGAATAGAGTTGAGGAAAGGAATTGATTTCACTTGTAAAAGCTTAGGCTAAAACCAAGAAAGCACACAATATTCATGAAACATCCAATGTATTTTCCTGAACAGCAAATTTGGAATTAATAGTTTCAATTGCTATCAAAGAAATTGGCTATTTTTCAAGTAAATAAGTCTCTTGATGAGAGTTTTAAACACCAGGCTGACAAAGCTCCCATTTACTGGGAAGCTTTTATTTAATGGAATTAGTCTGGATTTTACTGAATGGCTTTCACTATTTGAAAGGTAATACATTGATACCCTGAATAAAATCCTTTTCCTGTGCTGAGTATCTTCAGCAGCTGCCATCTTCAGCCTCCAGATTTATGCTGGCTTTGAGCCAAGGAGCTCAAAGCTCCTTTACAAATAAAGTTTGGAAGGTGTGGTGGACTCCTTGCTCCCAGTTACAAGGTTTTTTTACAATTTTTACAATTTTACAATTTTAAAATTTTACAATTTTGTAGCCTGAGCTGGTTATCCTATAGAACAGGGACAGCTCTGCATCCTCCTGCAGTGCAAAGAGCAGAAAGCTGGGTTTAGGAATGGCACATCTCCCTGCCCTACACAGAATAAGGGCTGAAGTCACACAAAACTGAATCTCTCCATGGGATGTGAAAACTTCTGTCCCAATCATCCCGCTCTGTTTTTCTGTTATCTCTGTTTTTCCACACTCAGAAAAAATCCCACACTGAAAACCAAAATATTTTCGTGGAGCTGTGTAAGGCTCCAGAGCCAGACTCAAAGTCAGAGCTGAATTCACCATTTAAACTCAGCTTCAGTTTAGGAACACAAATCTGGATGCTCTAGTTTTCCTGAAAACTTTAGACAAATTGCTTTCCAGCTGCAATTGCGATGAAAACTACTTATCCTTTATTAGATTCAGTTAAGAATTCTTTCTCTAACTAAAAAAACTACCTTAAAATCAAAATGTTAACAAAAAAAGTCTCAAACTAGGAATTATACATGCCATGAATGTTAAAAGTCATGTCATCAAGAGCTCACTAAAGAGCAAGACAGTGATGATAAAACAATAGTTAAAATTGCTGTTCATTGTGCAAAAAATTATCTCCTTGAATGCTAAAACATCTGAATAAAAATAAAAAAACTCAAATGCATTTTAATCCTAACAATAGGGCTTACTTGAGTAACAGTCATGCCATAAAGTCACTATTTCCTAGAAATGCTTTTAAAAATACAAAATAGGTTTAATTACTCAAATTAAGATTCTTAGATCTGCCCCTCCTATAATAACATTTTTCCTCTCCACCTTAAAAGACTCTTTTTGATCCTGCATTAGAGACAATTAAACTGTTTCTTATAGGACTCTTTTAGAATATCTTTATTGTAAATAATTATAGTACAGGTAACCTGAGATCTGCTGCAGAACAGCTAGTGACATTTATTATTTTGCTTTTCAAAAGGGATTAATATACTGGAATGCATCAAAATAATTGGAGTTGTAATAAATAAGTCATTACCCAAGTGAATTTAAATAGCTGGAATTAATTTTAAATGAAGTTCTCCTCAATAGGATTACGATAGCATTAAACCCAGAATGTGCTTATTATTATTTACACTCCCAACAGAGGCAGACCAGGTTTTTTCAAACAGAACCAGTCCTTATTCATTGAGCAGCCCCTTTGGACGGACTCAAAGTGGGACTTGCTTCCACTGGGGAAATTGTGCTAAAATTTCAGCAGCCTGTGGATGATTATCAGTCCAGCACTGAGGAGCTGGACTGCTCTCAGAATATAGGGCATTTTTAAATATCATTCATTTTCAATATCATTCTGTGTTGCATGTCAAACTAGCCATATAACAGAGAAAAGGATTTTTTGTAATTTGTCTATTTGCTTGTTTGACAGATGGAAGAAAGAAAGGGGTCATAAAAAGGAGGAGGGGATAAATAATGTTAAGGTTGCAAAATACTTTGTCCATGTTCAGTAAGCAACTGGCACTCATTTTTGTATTTCCAAATTGCCTGCTGTGCTATGGTACAGGAAGGAGAGAGGTAAAACCAAGATTGCGGGACAGAGTATTCTTTGTCTCAGCAAAAATACAAATCTGAAGTAGCCTCATAAAGGAGGGGATGGTCAAGAGGACCTTCAGAGGAAAGATTTTTTTCTTTTTTTCCTATCCCTTCTTGTTTTGGGAAAGTTTGAAGGGAGGAGAGAATCAGTGAACTAAACATTGCTGTGAAAAGAGCAGAGCACAGACAGGAAGAGATTAACAGAATGTTTTCCAAATCTGCACACAGAGAATCAGTCACGAAAACAGCCTGACCTGAATGTACAACTCAAACAACATGCACAAACAACATGCATCCATCTAGTGAGCACATAAGGCAAAATGGCACAATTTTTTTTTTCAACACTGAGGCCAAAACCAAAATTTTGAAGAAGAGGATGGACACTATTTTGTTGGTTAAAAAAAAATTTGTGGCCAAAAGTCACAGAGACTTTCAGGCTTGTATCAGAGTTTTCAGCTTTAATGAATCTTTACTCTCCTTCAAAAGCTTTCTACCACATGTTCAGGCAGGTATTTCATAATTCCTTTAACAAACTGGAGGGCACATATTTCTGGTGTGATTTCTCAGAAAAAAATAATTTTGTTAAGATCACTATCAAGCCATGCAGCACAAATCAGAATCATGGGTTATGCTGAGCTGGAAGGGACCCACAAGAATCACTTGAGTCCAACTACTGGACCTGCACAGGGCAGCTCCAAGGATCCCAGAGCATTTTCCAAATGCTTCTTTCTACAAAACCTGGCTAGAATAAAACATTTGTAAACCAGGAAAGAACTTGAGTCAATTTAGAACCCCAAAGCAGAGTTATTTCAGATCATTTGCATCACTAATAAAAGCAAACCTGCCATTTGTGGGAGTTCTGCAGCCAAAAGCCCTTGGCACTCAGGACATTTCAGCACACCCTGTGTACATCTCTGTGCATGCACAGGGTTAAACACAGCACAGCACAAAATCCTGCAGCCTAGGTAAGTAGGAATTCCTTTTTTGCATTTAATGTATGGAAAACACACTGAAGTTCCCAGGTTCTGCTGGGCCTCAGCTGACTAACCCAACATTTAATTATTTATAGAAGCCCTGCCAGAACTTATATTATTTTTTATTATTTTCTTTTATTTTAATTTCTTTTCTTTTTATCTTTTTGACAAATTTTTTTTTTGTCACAATTCTCTATGATGAGTGCCAAAAAAATAAGAATATCAAAAGAGTTTTAAAGCAGGACACATTATTGCCTGCTTTGGGAGGTGGGGAAGAGTGAGATAAGAATAATTTAATTATTTATTGTGATCACTGCCCTTGAAGGTAAAATAGGAAAAAATGGAGGATAACATGATTCAACTCAGGAGGCACCTAATCAGCAGCCTGGAAAATATGCCAGAGATGTAAGTGAAAACGGAGAACACCTAAGGTAAAGGGATGTCTATGGGGGGTAGAGCTAACTTTGGTATTTTTGAGACCAAAATGCATCTCAGGGACTCGCCAGGCCAAGCAATAGCACTTGGGGCTGACTCTCAGGACTCAAAGAAGAGCATAAGCTTTGGACAGGATTTCCACACAGGAACTAGCTTCATTCATGGGGTAAAGATCTCATTTTCTTCATTTAATCATCATATTAGGTAACAGGTTTGAGTAAAGGCTGCAGGATTTAGCTTGCTACTGCTAAACATTTACAGAAAGAATCAAGACTGTGCATGGTTTAAGAAATTGTTTTCTTTACCCTCAATTCAGCATGGCAAGAAAGAGACACAAATGGCATCAGCCAATGGCCATAAATGTCACTGCTTGTATATTAGGCCATATTTATTGATATATCCTGGAAGGGACTGGAGATTGGGTGGGTGACTAATGCTTAGGGTATAAATTGCTGAGAGGAGAAAACTGAACATAACTGTGAACTTCCTCCTCACAGAAACACATCTGTCACATTCTGATAATACAAACTGCAGTTCTAATCAAAACTGAGATAAACAACGGTTTTTAATCCAGATATCTGCATCCAGTGCATGTTCACTCACCAAGGAAGACTCCTGAGTTTGTTGGCTTGTACTTCCACAGAATTAAAGAATTACAGAACTGACATTAATCTCTGTGGCATCAGCTTTTCTTGTGCCTGCCATATCCCATAAAATCTCTTTTTCCCCCCTCAAAGTTTACATAATATCACTGGAAATCAAAATATCTATCAAATGAGTTGCCACAGACTGTGAACTTACATGCTGGGTGCCACTCTGTACCTCACAGTCTCTCTCTGAAATACCTGTTTGAAAATTGCCTGTTGTTTCAAACTGGAGAAGATAAGCTGGAGAAAAGGCCTAAAGAAACTGTGAACCTGCCCCATTGTTTTCCATGGGTCTTTCACTCTCAAACCTAATAAACACTGCTAAATAAATACTGTTAATAAAGAAACACTGTTAATAAATAAACACTATGGCTGTAAGCAGGCAAGAATAAAGACAAAAAAGTTACAATGGTGGTGGGAATATGCTTATAAAGCCATTTTCTTTGGGTAACATGTTTTGCTGTAGCTTGGATTTTAGAGTACTGTGGAATTCTTCTCTGCAAAACAGCAACTTTGATAGTGAAATCTGCATAAGTCTTCAGACTTTTCAAAGCAAAGCTGTGTACCAAAGTCACACATACCACATATCAGGCAATGTTTGAAAACAAAGCCAGTCCCAACAAAGCCTGAGCGCACAAGCAAAAGATAAAGCAGGAATGTTTTCTCTAAGGATATATCACTCAATATCACCCATTATCATTCTGTTTAACCCTTTATTGCATCTGCTTGTGTCAGTCACTTAGACACTCTTTAAACCTCTGTTGCACCCCCCACTTTCTTCTATAATATATAAATATATAAGTATAATGCTTTTACTTTTCAATGAATTATTTTTGCATTGTTATTATTATGCACTTTTCACTTTTCAATGCTATTGCTGCAGCCACAGAACACTCCCATTGCACTTATCTATGCTGTGCCAAATATGCAATAAATAGATGTAAGAGAGCTTTTCCTGCTGGAATTTTCCCTGTTCTCCTGGCCTGATGGGTTTCTATTTGAGCTAGATCTTATGAGCTCTGAGAACTTCTCACACCCCAGATAGCTCAGCTACTCTGAATGCCACAAAATTAGTAGGGTGGCTTTTGAGGTAGTGTTGGAAACAGAAAAAGATTTAATAAAAGATAGAATAATAAAGTTCTTATAGAGAAAAACTGAGTTAGGAGCAAGAGGTTTTTGCTCCCGCTAAAACATACCACACCAAATTAATTTTTTTTGTTGTTGTTATTTTCTTTTTCTAGTGAATTACCTAGGCAGGACTTCTTGGCCTCTGTCTAATTGGACAGCCTCAAGATTGAGGTGAAGTCTAAAAGATCCTATGAGGTGTTTTTGTACTGAATTAGGAGAGAAACTTTTGGGCTTTCTGCCTTTTTAAGCAGACAAAGAATAATTTAGCTACAGATAGCACATTCCTACACTGGCCCTGCAGCCTCTTCTAAAGAGCCATGGCCACTGTCCTGCTTTGCTGCAACTCAGCACAACCCTGTCACCTGAAATCCATTAATCACCTGAAATCCATAAATCACCTGAAATCCATAAATCAGGACTTCCCGGAACAGCATCCTGCAGCTGCTTCTGCCCAGGGAATCACAGAAAACAGAGCTGGCCAGCCTGGCTGCACACCTGAATACAACCACACAGCTGGATTCACACACAAGTGAAATACAACCCAAAGGAAAGGGAAATAGCATTTTTCTAGTGAAGCCCAGAGCAGCATCGATTTCCACAAATGAGGCCTGAGCTGCCCAGGGAATGATTGCCCTGAGCTGTGCTGTGACAGGAACATGAACAGTCACTTCAGCTGGGAACCCAGTGCCCTTCTCACCTCCCCACTACGAGAACTGACCCCTTCCCCCTTTCTACCTCCACAGCAGCAGCTCCTCAGTGCAAGGCACGGTCACCCACACTCACCCCTGCTCCAGCTGGCTCAGAACTGGCTGAGGAAGAGCTGCAGCCCCTCACTGCCCCGAGTTCCTCCCTCCCTCCCTCCCTCCACACCCAGGTCCCCTCTCTCCAGCAGAGCAGCTCGGTGCTCCAGCTGCTCATCTCTCTTTCAAAGAAAACTTAGGAATAAAAGCAGCTGGGAGGCAGGAAGACAGCCAAGTTTGTTTGCCCTTGAAAGGAGGTGGTCACACACAGAGAGAAAGGCAAAATGCACAGAGAACTCCTGAGGAAATAAATCCACCCTGCTATCCCCTCTGCATCAGTCACAAGCTGCACAAGTTGGGCAGTGAGAGACCATGGTGACAATCCTCAGGTACATTTCTTTAGTGCTTTTTTTCAACACGTGCAAAGGAAGCCCCAGCCTAAGGGCACACACATTGCCAGGAGGAAACACCTCAACCATGGCCCAGGGTTCCCTCTCACTGTGTGTAAAAGTAAAACTGAGAGTTTCACTTAGTGCCAGAAACTTCCTCAGAATATAATGGCAACATCTATAAGCAACAGGGTCAGCAAAGAAGGCTTAAAATAAGTTTCAGAGACAAAATGTGACCATGCATACATGTGTAGATTTGCAATAGCACCCACAGGCGACTCCTGCAAGCCAGCAGGAGTGTATTTCTACAGAATGAAGCTTTTGGGAAACAGAAGACAAAGGCTAAATACTTGGAGAGCAGGAAAAATGTTTTCTTCCTGAGGTCACCCCTAAAGTGTGAAAGCTAGAGTCAGAGAAGCCTGGTTACCCAGCACTTTCCCTTGAAAATCTCAGATGCTGGCAGTGCTGGGGGCTGTGAAGTGAAAGGCAGGGACACCTCCACAATGTGAACCCTCTGGATGAGGGGAAAAAACCTCCAGGTGCAGGACAAAGAAGAGGGGGGAGCACACTCTAATTCTCAGCTTGCCTGTGCTTCATCCAGCAGGGCTCTGAGATACTCTTCCATTTTTGTGTAAGCAAATTGAATCATAAAGTTCCCTTACTGAACTAAGAATCCACTAATAACAGATTTGCTACAGGTTAAGGGACTGATTCCCTGAATGAAATACCAGCAAGGTATTACCAGAGAAAGGAGAAATCATTATAGAGGAGAAAAAAGAAAAAGGAAAACAAGCTGAAATTAAGAACAGTAATCTAATTCTTCAGTACATGATCTGGAGAACAAAAAGATACCCCAGAGGCTGTTTTTGTACCCTGAATACCCACAGTAAGGGCAAGAAATTTATACTGGACAAGACATTCAATGGATAAAGAAAGTGCTAATCAGAAAACTCAAGAGCAATTAACTAAAGCAAAAAAAAAAAAAAAATCTATTCACACTGAGCTCTGGAAACAAACAAAACAAATGGTGCAAGTAGCACTGCAGTGAGTCAGGGTTTGGAAATAAATAGAAATATTTCTGCCATAGCCCAGCATACACATTCCTCAGCCTTTCCTCACAGGAGCAGTGTCCATCCTCTGACTCCCTTGGTGCCTCCTCTGGACTTGTTCCTGCTTTAGCAGGTGCTGCTTCCTCTTTCTATCCCAAAAACCATGAAAAATCTACATTGTGCATCAGCACTCCTGCAACCCAACACTCTGACAGTCTGCAGTCACTTGCTGCAAATAATAACTAAATAAACTCTTTCCTGCCTGAGATTTGGAGCAGGATTTAGGCACCAAATGAGCTGCTGGACAGTAAGGAAATTTTCATCACAAAATGTATTATTATAATGATAATGTCACTTATTATTTATTATGATGTTTGACCTTCAGTTACCTTTGAGTAACCTTTTTTCACCAGAGATACACCTGGCATTGTAAGCCTCCAATCCATACAGTCAACAATTAACAATCATTAGATTTATATTGTTTTTTTAATACTTTTCAAATGTTCAGAAATAGTCTCAGCATATTTTATTTTTCAGCAGTACTATCTGGCTTTACACCTTATTAATATACAACATGCTATATACTTATTTTCTAACACAAACTATTTCAAAAATACTCCCATGAATATATGCTATGGTAAATCACATTTCTAAATTGACCTGTACTTAAACTGTGATGAAACTTTTATAAAATGTGAATACTTCTTCCTCTGAAAAATGTGATTATTAAGCAAGGGCCTGAGGGTGCCCAACAAAGTCAACAAGTGTTTTGCTTTTGCTTTAAGCCACACAATTCTCTTATTATTCTCTGCACTGAAAAGAACACTGTTTGCTGTGTCAACATAGCAAATGTCCAACAGTAAATACTGGAGCATATGAAATAGCAGATTTATTTGTCAAAACACTTTTGAGGAGAAAGGCTTGTTTGTGGATGTGAAAAGACCAAGGGACACTTTCCAGTTTCTCACTTTTGGTGGTAATTTTAAAGAATAATACCTAAATAAGGTGAGCACTCTCAGAATCAGGTTGGAAAAGTTGTGCTACTTAACACCCTTTTTTAAAAAAAATAATATATTGAAAAGAAAGGAAAATTACAGAACATTTAAAAGCAGAAATCTGTTCCTTGACTGTGTAAACGAAGGTGGCTTGCAGCCAGAAGAACTGTGATGCTTACATTCCTGACTCACTCCTTTATTTTGCCACCAGTAAATCCACAGGCATTCTGTGTTTACTGGAGACTCTTTTCCAAAAATGATAAAAAACAAATGCAAAAGTTGTCTGTAACTTGAAAGAGGCTTTCTAAATGTGGATTTTGCAAAGTTAATGCCCATATTATTCATACTTACATAAGCCCCCATGTTCAGATCCCAACAAGGTGATTGTTAAGGTCAGGCTTTTTCTGTCAAACAAGATTTTGATTTTAAAACTAGATGAACATATTTATAATTTCATGAAATCTTCCCAGAAGATAGGGTCATGCTGACCTTTTCAGAGAAATTATATGACAAATGGGAAAGTGATCCTGATAGCATCGTGCTACTAGGAAAAAAAAAACATGTTCCAAAAACTTCATCAATTTCAACCTCTGATGCATCAGCAGAGAGTTAAATGATAGGAAAATGAATCATCAAAAGGGACTGACGGAAAAAATATTGCAGAAGAGTTTCTCCCTCTGCAAATGGTATAGAGAGAGAAAGAGGGAGAGAAAGTGAGGGAGAGAAAGTTATGCAGTCAGAAAGCAAGAGGCCAGAAGACAAGAAATGTGCTTTTCCTTATGTGCAGCATTTTGATGGGTAGATGTATACCAGCCACACTTGCTCAGAAAAGGAAAATTTGTTTATTTTGTTGGTTACTGCAAAGCTTTATGATAAATACATTTAATTTGCAACATTCTTTCTTGCACTTCAATACTATTTGCAGATTAGCCTAAGCAGAACTCATCTAAATGCCACACCTCAAAATGTGTTTCCTACAAACACTCTGCAAATTAATTTCCTACAAACACCAGAGAAACATTTGACATTTTCCGGTACATCACACTGGTCAGAGGCTCAAGGCAGGCAATACTCAGCCCTCATTGTGTCAGAATTACAATTCCTGTCCCTCTGCTGTTATTCACATGGGAATTGGTAAGGCACTCCTGCAGGAGTAGGTTTAGATTAGATAAAAGGAGGAAATTCTTCTCTGTGAGGGGGTGATGCCCAGGCACAGGGTGCCCAGAGCAGCTGTGGCTGCCCCTGCATCCCTGGCAGTGCCCAAGGCCAGGTGGGATGGGGCTCTGAGATGTGGTCTAGCAAAAAGGTGACCCTGACCATGGCAAGGGGGTTGGAACAAGATTAATTTAAAGGTTCCTTCTAACCCAAGTTATTCTACAATTCTAAATATTTTTATGAAGCAATTTTTCTTCCAGCCTGTCCTGTGCTGTTGGAATTATGATTTGTCAGACATTTTTTTTTTTTTAAATAAGAGCCTTAAAATGTTGTAGGGTTTTCTGGTCTGTTTCATTCTTGTGTGGGAGGACACAATTTTTCTAATGGGATGTCTATGCTAAAGACAAAGATACCACAAGTGATTTACAGACCATCCACGTAAATAAGCTACCAGGTTTTTCCAATAACTGATAGTTAAACCACTAGATTTTCTAAGCCCATTGCTCTGACAAGTCATGGTGATACCTGAATTTATCTCCAGCTGCAAAGCTCTCTTGATCAGTATGTCTCCTGAGCAAACTCTGGGTCTGCATGTGTTAAAAACATCAATAATTATACTTTTTACTCAATTTTTTTCAACAAGGGATTCCTTCTGGGGGTATTCTATCCTGCAAGAATGAGATCTGAGTTGCACATGACACTTGCAGAAGTCTCATATCCATATTTCTTCATTATGCAGTATTTAAACTGTCATTGCTGTAAGAAATCAAGGTCAGGGGAGAAGGAACAAATCCCAGGTAGGAAGAACAAATAATTGAAATTTTGGATTTTAGAATATATTTCTATGTATCTCGTTAGCAGTGGAGCAGCACTTTCCCCTTGCTAGCAACCTTTGTTGAGTTTGGTCTGAATTCCACATCAGCCAGTGCTGCTTTTTCAGGTGCAAGCATTGTATTTATCCAGAGACACATGTTGGCAAACAGAGATGTTTGGTGGGAAAACATGCAGAGCCATCAAACCATGCAAAACTTGGTAACATTCCAGGAAAAATTTTCTTTTGCGGAGTGCAAGAGGTGACCCCACAAAGGAAAGAATAAAGTTGTCAAAAATGAGTTTGTCAAAAAGAAATAAGAATGTGGCCTACAAAGATTCTGCAGGAAAATTACAGTTACTACAGAATATCCTCATGATCTCCACAAATAGTAGAATTTTTAATCATTTCAGTAATTCCGTAGTTGGAGTAACCTGAGATAGGCTTACCACTTCTATACAGTCAAAATAAAGTCACACAGAAAAATAGAGGATTATCTTGGTTCCATTCCTTACTCAGAATGATCAAGCTTCATTTCCAGAACTACAAATCACAGCATGACTTTTTGCCATCATTTGCTTATCTGTGAAACATGGAAAGCATTTGGAGATCCTGAGATGAAAGGGGTCTTAGCACACCATAAAAGTGAATGACACAGAACAAAAAAAAAAAAAAAAAAAAACAAAAAAAACAAACCAAAAACACCAAGAAAACAAAAGCAAACAAAAAACCCACAGAAAAATAAAGTGTTTAAGCAAGTATGTGTAAAGTAAATCTAGTTTATAGTCACAATGCTACTAAATACCCTAGTTTAGAATGCAACTTCTTGCTTATGGAAAAACAACATTTTAGAGTTTTAAAGCACTACATAGAAATCATGTACTGAATGAAATTCTCAATGGCAAGGCACCTGTGGCAGAAAAGCAAGAAATAACTTAATGTATAATAAGCACTACAGTTGTTCATCATAAGCCCCTGAAGAAATGACAGAAAAATAAGTTAGTTGACAGAAGAAGTCTCTGTCTCAGTTCAAAGAGTTTTATTTATCAACAAACAAGTTTTGCTCTGTGACAAGACTACATTAAGGGAACTATTAAGCTAAATGTGCCCAAATGTTGTTTGTTTTACCTATCAAAAGTTATTAGTGTCAGAACCACTGCCAACATACAGGCTTGGAAAGAGAGACACAAAAGCTGGTTGTTTTAGGCTGTTCTTTTAAATCACAGTTAAGACTCTGCATGGATACAAGATTTTTCCCCAAAAGCTAACACAGCAAGTCAGGAGACAGCATAAAACCTCAAAAAATAAAGATTAAATCTTTATCTTAGATGAAAATCATCCTGGGGAGAATTGCATGTTTATAACTAAATAACCAGTGAACTTTACATATACATATATATATAGGTATAGATGTATAGATGTATAGATGTATAGATGCATGTATGTATATGTACATGTATATGTAATATGTGGATACCCTGGGCTGCCTGGCCACATCAACCCAGGGACATGCTGGACCCAGCTGGCCAGAATGGATACCCAAAAATGTTCTGCAGACACAAAGTGTTTGAAGCACCTGCTCTAGAATTAATCACAATATTAACTTACATGCTCTTTTCCCCAGAGGTAGATGATTCAAACCTTGGCCCACAGGCAGAGGAACAGGGGGCATCTCTGACCACATCTAAACTACCAGCTCCTTCCTGCATTGATGGTGTGTTGAAACAAACCATTTGAAGGGTGGCTCCTAACAACTTTTGGCAGCAGCCCCTGAATCAAAATACACCCAGCATTGCACAGGAATTTTTTGCCCAAATCCAGGAGGCAGCACAGGTGCAATCTTCCAGACGATGAGCATGAGCAGAGCACCAGAAGATGGATGAGAGGTGCAAAGAACTGGAGATGTACAAAACCTGCAGATAAAGACATTTCTGGCAGACACTCACAGGGTGGAATTCCCTGGTGGTCCCTCCCTCACCTGGGAGCTCCAATGCTGGGAGCCTGGGAGCCCTGGAAGCTCTGGCTGTGCCTGTCCCTGTCCCTGGTGGGTCTGTGCCCTTTCCTGGAGCCTCCTGGTGAGATTCCCTGGATGCACCTGGCTCACCACATGCAACACCTGGGGCTGCTCACCAGCCCCTTAGCCAGGACCCACAGGACAGGCACAAATTGCAGGGGTGTCACCCCAGTTCCAGGCTTGTTCCCCCCTTAGGGCAGCTCTGCTTCCATGGCCCCCTCAAGCAAGACTGCTCTCCTCACATGCTCCTGCTCTGCCAAACAAGTGCTGCCATCCTCTTAGAAAATCTAGACCCTTTTACTAACAGTGCAGAGGAGGCATTGTTCTGGGAACAGCATCTGGGAACAGTGACACTGCAGGATGCTAGAGGGGAAAGGAGGGGAGGGAAAACACACAAATATAAACCTATATGGGGAAAAACAAATTTTCTATCCTATCCAGAAAGCTAATCACTTCCCAAAGCTGAATTACCAGCCAGATGATGAGGTGGCTCTGTGCTTGACCTAGCTGGATCCAGGCTTCTCTTCACTGTGCCCATCTGTCCAGAGGCAGTGCAGGTGACAAGGGAAGAGGGTGCCTGCAAAGGGAGCAGTGCTATGACCCCTAATACTGTAAATTTCCCTGGCAGAACTAATCCAGGCTACCACAGGCGGTAGCAATTAATGGGAAGTGACACAACTGTGTGGTCTGAAAATAAGGTAACAGAATAGAAGTGTCACTGTGCTTCCCAGGGCAGTGATAAATGATGTCACCTCTGTTTCAGGATGTTCCAGGTGAGAAGCAAGCTTTAACCACACAAATTAGAGAAGGACAATGAAAAGGCATAACACTCAAGAATAAAAAAATTAGGTTACTGTTATATTGCTTGCATTCTTGCTATGCACCACCTTGCTGTGCACACTGAGAATCTCTGTGCTTTTCTCCCTGAGCAAAGAGGCCTTCCTCCATCCACTCCAACTATTATTTTGTTCTCCACATGGCTGACCAACAATGCGTGGGCTACAGAGTGGCTCCAAGGCTCAGGTAATCCTTAAATGTTATTCACAGGACTCCCCATTTCTGGGGAAACTGTACTGGCTTCCCTCAGCAGTCATTTGGTCCAATAATACTTTTCATATGTCTTTTACCCTCTTTCTAAATTCTGAGCTTGTTTAGGTTTTTTTTTTTTTTTTTGTCCAGACAATCTTAAAGAAATGGGGAGTGTTCCAGATTTCATTTTCAAAAGCTAGCACTTACACAAGCCACACAAAGGGTGTTACACTAATATTTTATTTGGCAAATCGACCAATCCCAGAACAAATCATACTATTCATAAAGTAAAATATTCTCCACATAGATTAGCAGTCCCTTCACACCAGGAGGTTAAAAAATAAGTACATTGTCTGCTTCCAAGAAAAAAGGCCTGCAAAATGGTATGAGAATTGAAAAATGCAGAATTTGCATTTTACTCACAAACAGGTGCCTTACAAAAAACAATCAGAAGGGCTTCATATGGCATGCTTAGGTGTATACAGGACAATAACTGATTTCTCCCTTTTTAAGTGAAGCACCTTCTGACTGTGAATTAACTAAAGAGACCATCAGAATCACAGGCCATCTCAGACACGTGAAATCTCATGAAAAGTGTTCATGAATGAGGTGCCCTTTAGAGGGTCACATCTTTTCTGCTTTCCCCTAATAAAGGCAAGCTTAAAGATTAATGTTCCACTAAGAGCCAAAGCAAAATAAACTTCTCACAGATCCATGGTAATAATGTTTACTCGCACTCACAGAAATGAAAGCAGAACCCAGTCAACATATTTTCACTGGCAAACTCCTGAATGTTTTTGCTAACTGCTGTAGTTTCAACTAACAAAAATATTATGACAGCACAAAACATTCATTTAGCTGGTATTTCACTAGGCATTAATTTATTTTTCAAGTCCAATGTGTCAAAATTACAATGCTTGGCACACAAATGTTTGTAGAGGGAAAATCCTAGTGGTGATCTGTTGTAGCGGGTTATGTTAGTTTGTCAGTTGCTCCCCCATTCTGTATTGTGGTTCTGTCCTCCATTATTTTTCCCGCCTAAGTAATGTCTGTCATTCAGTTGCTATGGTTACTCCCGCCTTAAGTTCTGTCAATCCCCTTGTTATATGAGGTAACTCTCAGTTCTCCTCCCCTTGTTTCCCTATGTGGGAGCATACTCCTCCCTCCGTGGGCCCAGTCAGTCACTCCCTGCTCCTCCTTTCTTTCCAGAATGTTCTTCACTTTGGGAGCTATGATTGGCTGTGGGACTGGGGCCCTCCCTAACTATGTATCCATTGGCTTTCTCGTAATGTCTGCTATCCTCAGTTCACTCCCATGCCTTCCTGGATCGGTTCTGTTGGAAACCCCTCCTCTGGATTCCTCCCCCTTTATAGCTGCCTGACACCCGTGCGTCAGGGTCACTCCCTGGTTGACTTCTGTTGGGCAGTAAATGTGACTGTCACCAGCGAGTGTCCAGCTCGCGGTCTTGTCATTTCTTGCAGCCTGCCGATCAACTCAGCGTGATCTCGTCCACACGGACGCAGCCCGAAGCCTTCTGCCGGTGAGGGGCGTCGGTAGGAGCGATCCTGGGCCCCTGCCACCGGGATTAGCTCCCCACCTATGCAGTAGCCAGCTAGCCACCCTGCTAGCCGGGCAGACATTATTCTAAGGCCGCTGACCGCTGCAGTGATCATTGCGGAAATAAAGGAAACATACTAATCTCTGGATATCTGGTTGAAAAATACACCAAAAGCAGTTAAACTCTGCTTTTGAATGCACTGAAATGACAATAGAATGCATGAGCATGTTGTAGGGGCATTTCCAAGCAGCCTGGTGAACATGTAGGCATCAGCATTGCACAGTGCAGCTGTCCTGGCTCGGCAGGTTCAGGTATGTGCTGCAGCGTGGGTATAGCTTGGTCTTCTCCATCCTGCACACATCCCTCAGCCTCGGGATGAATTGTAGCTCGAAAATGCAGAAAATGTGGTGAGGAGTCTGTGGTCAGCTCCCACTCAGCACAAAAGATTACACCACCTGCACGGCCTTGCCTTTATCTAACACTGCAGCGAGTTCTCATGAGAACATCTTTTTGTTTGACAGTAGAAGTGATTAATAGAGATGTTTTTCAGCCAGGAGAACCCTATAAGAGCCCCGAAGACCGCGGCGCCGGGTACCCCTTCCACCGGGCACACCAGGACAGCACGCTGCGCCCCGGCTCCACGGCACCGGAATCCCGCACCGCCCGGCATCCCAGCTCCCGCAGAGACGTAAGATCATCCCCACTTCTCCCCTCCTAGCTCTGTCCATGGAGGTTTGTTCGACACTGCAGCTCCTGGGGCGGGGGGGGGGGGCATAGCTCCAGGCATCCCTCCCGGCTCGCTGCAGGCTGGGTTCCCTGGGAACAGCGCTCCGGAGCGGGATAGGGCACACGGATCCCCCTGGGAACAGCGCTCGGGGCGGGCACAGGGAGGGATCCCCCGGAATCGCCGGGAATCGCCGCTCCGGAGCGGAGGGATCCCCCTGGAAAAAGCGCTCCGGAGTGGGATAGGGCACAGGAATCCCCTGGAAACAGCGCTCTGGAGTGGGACAGGGAGGGATCCCCCTGGAAAAAGCGTTCCGGAGCGGGCACAGGGTACAGGGATCCCCCTGCAATCGCCGCTCCGGAGCGGGACAGGGTGGGATCACCTGGGAACAGCGCCCGGGGCGGGCACAGGGAAGGATCCCTCTGGAAAGAGCGCTCCATAGTGGGTACGGGGAGGGATCACCTCAATACACCGCTCCGGAGCGGGACGGGGAGGGATCCCCTGGAAACAGCGATACGGAGTGGGTACAGGGATCCCCCTGGGAACAGCGCTCCGAAGCGGGACAGGACACAGGAGGGATTGCCTGGAAGCAGCTCAGGAGTGGGCACAGGGAGGGATCCCCTGGAATCGCCGCTCCGGGCGGGCCGGGACTTTGGTGTGGGGGCTGTCCCTGGCTGTCCCCGTGGCTGGGGACAGTGACACTGCAGCCCCGGCTCAGGGCAGCCCTGGCGGCCGGGGCCGAGCGGCGCTGACCCGAGCTCGTCCCGGTTTCATCCCCCGCTCCCCGTGGCTTGGGAAGCTCCGGCCCGGGGTGCCCCCTCCATGGGGCTGCCAGGGGGGAGCGGTGCGGGACGCGCCCATCGCCCCGGGCCGCTCTCGGAGGCGCTGCTGCTGGGACGGGGGGATGCGCCAGCGGGAAGGACACGGCGGTCCTTCGGGAAAGGGATGGGGAAAGGGGGTGGGTTTGGGTGTGGGGAGGTGCCTCTTTAGCCGCCCAGCCTCTCCCGGCCGCGCCGCAGTGGGAAGGGATGAGCGGTCCCGTCCCGGGATGGCCGGTGCTGGAATACTGGCAGTGGGCTGTGCCTCTCCTGCAGCTCATCCCTCGAGGGTATCTGAAATAAACAGGGCCAGGAGACTTCTTCTCCTTTTTAATGCCTTTATTATAAGTGATGAGCTCAGGATTGAGCAGCTCGACTGGTCTGCAGCTTCCCGTCGTCTCTCCCAGGGCGACGAGGAGGAGGAAGATTTGCGCAGCTTTGTCCACTAGGGGCAAAGCTGCGGGTCTGGGCCTGGCGGGAGCCTTTAGAGCTTTGTGACCCTCCGGTGTTACTGCTGCCGGCTCTCTTAGCCGGCTCTCGGCGCCGGGGACGACTCCGTGGTCAGTGTGAGAGGGACTATGATGCGGAACATCCGCATCTCTGCAGGCCCAGCACTCCGCTCCTCATGTCCAGACGTCAGTCTCTCAGCTCTTAGGTTGCTCGTTGTTTTTGGGGTTCTATCAGTACATTTGGAGCAGGGGTCCCACACAGCATGCTGGTCCTTGGAGAGATTTTGCATATCCCTCCCCTCCAAAGTCTCTTCTCCTCACTGTTCGGGAGGTACCCCACCCTTGACTGTCTCAGAGAAGGGCCATTAACTCGCCCCGGCCGGGGCTTTTACTGATACAGAAACAACCATTAACAACAACGACCCGTAATTACCATAGCACAAGCAGCAGCCCAGCAGCAACAGTGGTAACCTTTTTCTCACAGAAAAAGTTGGCAGAATTTTTGTTCATAACAGTATCCAGACCCTGAGGGGTGGAAATAGTGGCTATTGCACCAAGAATGAAGGGATGAATCTTAACCTGCGGGTGGTGGGCTGGGGAAAGCAGAAAAATTGGATTAAGAAGTTTCTCGCAGCCTAAAGGCTGCCCAGTTTATCGTGGGTGATGATCGGCACTGGTGAGAAATGCCTGATTTAGTGCTTAATAATATTAAATTAGGTCTAGGGAAAATAGTCCTTCAGGGTGTCAGGAAAAATCAAGAAAATCCACAAAATCCAGAGATTTATGTCCAAAAAGGAGACAGAGGAATCCTGCAACTTTATTTGAATAAAGGGAGAGTATCCAGTGCTGGGGTGCTTGGGTGCTGCCAAAAGCACACTGTTAGCCTAAAACAATTTTCTGATATACTTTAAATTACATTGGTTAAATGCGTATTAATGAGGTTATAGGTATTCAAACATTCCTGCAGTTTTACATATTCTGGGAATTCTGTTGTTTGGTTGTAACTTTGACTTGTCTGCAGGCAATCCTGTGGATTAAATAGATGTATTTTATTTCTTCTTGAGGTTCCATTCTGTTGTTCTGACAGTTCCTGAAAACTGGAGAGTCAGTAGTAGATCTTTCTCTTGGCATCCTGATTCTTGTCACTGTTATCTCATCATTCAGATAAGATAGTCCACAAATACATCGAATCAACATAGCTATTTCACAACTTTGAGTTAGTTAAAATGAAAGTATTTAACAGTACACAGTTTCTATTTTAATATTATGCAAAGGTCTAAGCTATATTTATTACAGTACTATTTATAAACTACACATGGCCAGAGCATTGGCTGCAAAAGCTGACAGAAAAAACTATCAAAAACTGCTTTTTATACTATGTTAAAGCAGTTAAAATGGGTTACAAATAGTACTATATTAAAATAGTTTTGATCAATAATAACTTGCAAAAGCAAATACATAAATGTGAAAGCCAATACTTTAACTGGCATTTATAACAATAATCACTATTACAGCGACCTGATGAGGTCTTCTGGGTGAGAGATGGACGAGAATCTTGTTTCATGATCAGAAGGCTAAATTTATTGATATATGATATATAATACATTATAACTATACTAAAAAGAATAAGGAGAGAAGTTGCAGAGGCTGCTAAGCTAAGAATAGCATAGAAAAGAATAATAACAAAGTTCTGTGTCCAGCAGAAAGCAAGGACAAATTCTCCTGTGAGTGGTCAGCAAATCCAGACACTCACAGAAGCCCAATCACCGCTGCACCTGATGCATTCCACACCAGCCGATAACAATTGTTTACATTCTTCTTCTGGGGCCTCAGCTTCCCAGAAGATGAACAAATCCCAAAGAAAGGATTTCTATGAAAAAATGTCTGCGACAAGTCACTTCCAGGGTTCACACTATTTATTAGACGGTGAAGGCACACCTAGGAAAAGCAAGAAACAAAAATCCAGAGTCAATCAATCCAAACCAAAATAAACTGAAAACTATTTACATGGAGGTAGGGGGTGTAGGAGGGGGGTGACAAAGGATAAAGGGGTAAGGATAAAAAGGAGTATGAACTAAAGGTTCAATTGCACTTTACAACATTTAAACTTAACAACACATTAAACTTAACAGCATTTAGCTTAACTTACAACTTAAATGTAACAATTTAGCAAAGGACTCATTTAGGATTTACTGTAGTACAGAGCACTGTGTCTGCCTGAAAAAAGGAAGAAGGTTTTGAGAACTCAGATCTTCTCTGATGCATGATTAGCACCTCAGGCAAGTTTGGAAACATCTTCATACTGGATATCTTCAACTCTGCACCCTTTTAAAGGTCCTGAGTTGATGGTTATTGTCACTGAAAACCTCTTCTCATTGATGGACTCCAAAATGGCTTCATTTCCCCTGTACCCACCATTTAACACCAACACTTTCTTGCCTGGTGCTGGTATTACAGTTTCTAGATGTGTCTGGTCAAGTTTCAGTTTGTCCCCAGAGTCAATCACCTTCACAATTGCTGCATATTTATCAATCACTTCCTTAACAACTGCCTTCTTCTTGTGGTATTTCCCTTCCAGCTTTTTTGTAACAATTTTTACAATGATGTCACGCTGTAACCAGTAGTCTGTTCGAGATGTTCTTTTCTTCTCCTCCTCAAGCTCCATGATCTCATCAAGTGCAGATTTCTTCATTTTCTTCTTGGGCTGACCAGAGCAATGAGCTGCTCCTGTTCTTTTAACTGCACCCTCCACCATCTTCAGTGCAAGGACACTTGTTTGAGAAGATGCTGCAACTGAAGTACTTGCTCCTTTCTTTAATTTAAATGTAACTTTTTCATCTTTGTTTTCTCTGCTCAATTCAGTATAGACTGGCATTTCGAGTTCTTTCCCCCCCAAACCTCTTCTAACTTGTTGCTCAACTAATTTAGCAGTTTTTTCTTCATCATCGAGGTCCTGCTTCTTCTTCCCCTTTTGTTCCTGCTGCCTGCGAATGGTCTCTGGGTCCCTGTCGATGTACTGGATGTACCAGCCCTTAGGGGTCTCATCGACCCTGCAGAGCCCTTCTCTCCCCAGCCACTTGGTGAAGTCAGTCAGGGTCTCCCACTGGGTGGCATTCATGTGGATGTGCCCCCGATGGCTGATGTACTCGTTGTACACAACGTTGTTGTGCACTCTCCTTGTTCCAAACCGCCTCCTGAGCAACTCCAGGAAATCCCTTCGGAATTCCTCGGAGAAGTAGCCCATGAACTGCTGGGGGTTCTCAGCAGCCAGCAGCAGCTGTCTCTGGTGGGACTGGGACATGCAGTGACACTTGAAGCCGTTCTCGTCACGGCACTGCTTTTGGCACATCTGGCAGTACCAGCGCAGCTTCTGTAGCCCCTTGCTCTTAATACGGTTGGAGATGGCTTTGGGGCTAAGGAAATCTGATTTCCCCATGACACCAACCCTGTTCCAATCCTGCTCCCAACCCTGTGCCTGTGCAGTTCCCGCCCCCTCTGGAAATGGCAACGGCCAATTACTAAATAGTGATTTACTTACACCCCTGTCTTACTTTAAAAAATTAAAGTGCTTAAGAATTTTGGAACCACAACTATGGGAAAAACAAAAACCCTCTCTGCTGGTTTGAAAGCAAACCAGTGGGAGATCCCAGGTCACAACTACAATTTAAAATAAAATGAAGCAGTACAAAAACACTGCCAGAGTCAGAACAGACCTGACCACCTGTGGGTCAGGGTGGTGGCACAGTCCCATTCAATGGTGGCTCAGCCCTCCTGCAGTGACAGATGTTGTTCTGTTGGAGCAAGGATCCTGTAGAAAGGTGTTTTACTCTGGAGGTCCTGCTGCTGTAGATGGGCCTGGTCTCCCTCTGGGAATGCAGTGGAGAAGAAAGCTGCTTCTCTGGGAATCCAGTGGAAAAGGCTGCCTGTGGTGTCCCAAACTTCACATTATATCCAGTTTGGAATGCCTGGCTCCTCCCCCTGGGCGGAGCATCTGACAATGGGATGATGGAATTTTATCAGCCATGCAGGGACACTTAATGGCCCATTAACAGAAGATAACCCCCCCAGAGGGAGGATGGGTCTTGGAAGAGATAAGGAACCCTGCCCCACCTGGTTTTAACAGATAAAGCATACATGCATTTGGTTTCATCTTGCATTGCAACCTAGGGCACCCTCCAACATTTTTTAAGCTAGAAAGTCAAGGCATTATTTTATTATCTCGCCAGGATGTTGTTTTGGCCAGGATGTACCATAGAAAGCATCTCATCCACACACATAGCCCAGGTATGCAGACATAATCAATCCATCACACACCACTTTTACAAGATTTTTCAGATGTTTTATACAGTCAAAACTCATAGAAATTAATTCAGTCAGCATTCATGGGTCCCAGGTTGCAAAGTTCTTATATTTGGTGCCCTATTGGATCTGGATTTCTTTGCTTCTGATGTTAATTAGATTTTCATTCCTTGATTTTCTTATCAGGGTTTTCAGGAGGTTTCTCCAGCTGTTCCAGAGGCAGAGTCTGGGATAGGTGTTCCTAAATGGGTGCTGATATTCTGTTGATGGCCTTTATCTCTTTGGTGCTATTCCCAGTCTGTTGATATGCTGAGTTCATCAGGCCTCACACAGATAAACAGTGCCCTGGAAAGAAGCTTCAGTTCTCTTCCCCCAGGACAAAGGTGAACAACCCTGGCTAAAGTTATATAAACCAATTTTAAATTGATATATTTTCCAGCAGGAGAACCTATCATTGCCTCACCTGGGGACTGGTTTACAAATCAGGCTAGCCAAATATGGCCAAATTTACCTGTGCAGCTTCAGAGCAGCTGTAGCTGTGACAAACATTTCTCCCACATTTACTATAGCATAGGCACACTTGCATGCACACAGACATAAAGAGTCTGTACAAGGTACCTGCTAAAAACTCCCCTCAAAGGCAGTGAAATACTCACTTCAGATGCCTTTGCATCTTCTCCACAAGCCAAGGGTCGAGTCTTGAGGAGTGAGGGTCTCAGCCAAGGATTCATCAGGGATTCCCTGAGAGCAGTAAACTTGAGAGTTCACTCACTGAGAGGCCCCACTCAGAGGGAGGTTGCTGGTCACAGCCTCTGCAGTCCAGAAGGGCTCAGAAGGTCCCATTTTGTACCACTCTTTACAGGGCAACAAGACAGAGGGCATATATGTGTGTATATGTCACAGTTGAGACAGCCATGACACACGGAGTGTCACCATCAGAAAGCTTCAACCCATACAGAGGAACATCATTCCACTTCAGAAGGCTTCAACCCACACACAGTAACATCATTCCACTTCAGAAGGCTTCACGCATCTGCCCTTCTTGTTCTTTAGCCCAACCCTTTATCCCCCTCATGTTTGTGCATTGCACCTGTGTGCCCTCTGTTCCCTGCTGTGGTTGGTCAGTGCACCTGGGCACAACTTTATATTGTACATGTATTTTATTTATGCCCGGATACACTTTATATTTAATTTTATTTTTTATAGTATCCTGGAATGATTAGGGTTGGAAGGGACTTTAAAGGTCATCTAGTTCCAGCCTGCTGTTGTAAAACTTCTGCTTAAGGTCATTTACCCTAGTCCTGTCAGTACATGTCTTGACAAAAAATCCCTCTCCAGGCTTCTCGTTGGTTCTCTTAAAGCACTGGAAGGCTTCTGCAAGGTCTCTCCAGAGTACTCCAACGCTCTCAGCCTGTCTGTGGAGCTGCTGTGTATGGGGACAGGGCACAACCTCAGCAATGCAAGGTCTGACCCATTCCCTACACACATTCCAAGCTCCCAAGATGTCTCTGAGGAGATCTTTCCCAGTCTGACACAGGTAACTCCAGCGTGAAATCTCTCTCAATGTGATTGAATGGGGCTTATTCTCCCACCAGTTTACTCAGAAACCAGCATATCTTTTGGCACCCAGTGTGGGGCAAAAGAGAGAAGTTGGAATTAGAATTTTTTTCTAAAGCATTTGTGTATTGGGTACAGAAAGTCCCTGATCATCATGATGCCTGATGTATTCACATGGATGTTGCACTTTGCCCTGAATCTATTTCCACACATGGGGAACTATTTGTTCATCATGATGGCCTTTTGAAGGCCACAGAGAGGAATCAAAATTGCTTTGTTAATATGCTGTGTTTATTGCATGGTAACATCAGAGGCAATTAATTACATTTGGATTATATATTTGGTGTTGTTTGCCTGTGATAACCAGATCTCACCTCTGCCAGGCCTGGAATGAGCACCTTTCTGTCACAAATTTCTCTCTTCTGAGCTTATCTGATGAACTGTTGTGCATCTTATTGCAAGTTCCTTCCACTGTGATCTTGACAGTTTTTGGGACAGCCAACTGTGCCCTTTAAGTCCTCACAGATCTCTGGAGGTCCCTTCCAACCTCAGCCATTCTGTGACTCTGGGAATATCCCTTTGGTCAGTTAGGGTCAGCTGTCCTGGATGTGTTTCCTACCAACCTCTTGCCCATCCCCTGTTCATTCTGGCCTTTGGGGGTGAAAGTTATTCACATTGAACCTGCTCCCCTTGGCTTGGAACCAAGCCACCTCTCTGGTATGCTTATTTGAGCAGAAATGACCCCTTGTGCTCCTTCCCCTGCCTATGGTGGGAGAGAATAACCTCTGGGTCCTGGCACCATGGCAATCATGCTACTGCAAAAATTACCTGTCCTGGCTGGAAGCAGGACAGATTGAGCATGCACAGCCTCTCTGGGTAACCTGTTCTAGGGTTTCACTGCCCTCAATCTAAAAAAAATTTCTTCCTCGTATCTAAGTCTGTGTGGCCACACCACAGAGGCCCAACAGGCCTTAGAGCAGGCGTCCACAGAAACAGGAACATATTTAAGGGGACCAAATTTTGACACATGAGTAATGTCAGATTGCCATAGCTGAAGAGCTTGTAGCCCTCTGGGGTTTGTTCCATCCTGGGTCATGGTGACATGCTGCTGACAATCAGAGCACAAGGCAATGACATCACGTGCTGGTGCAGATGTAAGATGGAATTGATGTTGTAGGGCATGAGCCCCTTGATGGAAAAACTGATGTGACTGAATTGCCTGGTGTAATGTGTCTGGTACCAGAGCAGCCCACACCAGGGCTGTTATCTTATCTGCACAGTCATTTCCTTCTACAATGAACCCAGGCAAGTTGGTGTGACTATAAACATGAAGAATATAAAATGGTGCAGTTTGTTGGCGTAAAGTATGCCATAATGTTCTCAGCAAATGAAACTATTCCTTTTTATTTACCTCTTTCAGAACAGCACAGTCTAAACTACAAACTCAATTGCATACATACTGAGAGCCAGATACAACATTTCAATTCTCATAAGGCCATCAGCCTGGACATCAGTCTTTCCAGTCTCTGACAACCACTTGTTTTTCACCCTAGGAATAGATTGTTGTGTTAACAAATGCTCATTCTCAACGTGTTTTCTCATGGGAACTTGCAAACTACTTAGCTCCACTTAGAAGTGATAGGCCATCTAATTTAGCAAAGCAAGGCCTGATTTTATGAGGCCTTTCTTTTATAATTTCTCTATTGCTCTGTCACAGAGAGATAGAGAAATTGTAATTTCTAATTATAATAATAATATAATAATTATAATTGCTCTATCTCTCTTTTGTTCTGGTGTTCAAACAGCTTGCATCTTATTAAGGCTGTTACTGGCTATCTGTTAGATACGGGATAAGACACAAAAAAGACCAGTGACAATCCACAAAATTTATTTAATCCAATCATGTCACTGATACAGGGTCTCATGGCATGGGAAGACAAAAGATAATGTCCAATGTCTCTTAGAGAAATAGAAATAACTGACCATTGTTCTAAAGCCCAAATAGCTGAGACTCAGGAATCATGTTGTTTAGGCAGGATCAAGTTCATTCGCTGGAAATGTTGACCTTGACATCACTGAATGTCTTTTCTGGGAGCTTTTGTTCTTGCTCTGAGCATGAAGGCTTAGCTGCATGGCGTGCCAGTGCTGGGCCTTGCTCAACCTCCAGCCCCTGAGAGCAGCTCCTGCCACAAGGTGCTCAGTCATCTTGCCCAGGGGCTGTCAAATCCAATTGGCAAACCAAAATCACTACACCCCCTTCCCTCTGAATTGTCATAATTTTGAAATTAAGGGGCTTTCAGGCAAAGATATGAGAAAAGGAATAGCACATCTTTACTAGTGTGTGTATGTATGTAATGACCAAGGAATGGACTCAGACCCATAGTGATAATCAGACATTTATTGAGAGAGACAAGACATTTTTATACACTTCTTCAAGACATAGTATTTCCTTACATGGTGTTTTACTCTAAGGGGCCTATCACACATTGCCACATCAGCAGCATCCTTTCTTAATGCCCCTATATGGGGTGATCACACATTGTTCAGGTGTCTGGCAGCTTCCAGCAGGAGCCTCTCCATCAAGGGAGAGGATCCTCCTCATTTCACAGTGAGGACCTGGAGAACCTTTCCCAGGAAGGGTTTCCAATTTTACCTCAAAAGGGGGTACAGCTTTTAAAAGACGAAATAAGCAAGTCAAAGTGACTTGATTACATTTTTAGTACAATCCCCTGGGTCTGATGGCATAATTCCCAACAGGCCAGGGCCAGGACCTGGCCAAGGCCTAAGCCTTGACTGGGAGGCTTTTCCTAAATATCTACTAGCAAACCTTTATTAATATCAGTGAGGAACATGACTTCACAAGAGCTTATCTTCCCAATAACAGAGGACAGATTAAAACACACAGTAACTGGTAACAACACACATCTTCCTATGAATGGAGACAGTGATTTAACAGACAACCTTAGGAAACAAAATTACAAGAGAAAGTTTCTGCCTACAGACTGAGACTCGGTCACTGCACCACTGCATCTCTGTTCCTTTTTTTTTTTTTTTTTTTTTTTTTTGTAAAAAAGTCAAATTTATTATTTTAGTTCCCCTCTGCTTTTCCCTTCATCTGTACTTGTCTTTTTGTCTACTGTAAGTGTAATCTCTCTCCTTATAACAGCTGCGGCTTGAATGCCTGTGTCTGTTCTCACCCTTGCTCTTCTCCCTGCAGTGTTCTTCATGCTTTTGGTCAGACTCCTTAGATTTTTTGGCCCTCTTGTTATCTTCTTCACAGTGGTGGTGCTTCTTCTGCTTCTGTTTTTTAGCCAGGTGTGACTGACTTGTGTGAGACTCCTCTATATCCTCATCCAACAGGAGGTCATACTTGGCATCTCGCTTTGGTTTTACTTTTTCTTTCAGAGCAAATTTAGAAGGTTTGTCACATTCCTTCTCATAGTCCTTGAAATCTTCCTTGGTATACTGCCCAGCTTTTCCTTTCCATTTAACCTTTGCAACAGACTGGCTAAAATCCACATGTATCCGTCTGTCATCAATCAGCACGTTGTCCATTTTGAAGTAGGCTTTCTCACAGTCTTCCTCCTTTTCAAACTCAATGAAAGCATAACAAACAGATTCACCAGTCTTCCAGTCTCGGATCACTTCACAACTTTTAATGGGACCAAATCGTGAAAATATTATCTCCAGGTCTTCACCTGTGGTCACAGGATTCAGTTTACAAACAAACAGCACATTTTCTGGTGGCTTGATGTCTGCATCTGGTAAGTCTCCCACCATTTCCAGAAGAATAGCACGACTTTTTGCTTCTTTTTCAGCCCGAACTTCTTCTATTTCATCTGCAGGCCGTCCTTTCATGTCATCAATTTCTTCATCTGCTCCTATTCTGCCACTGTCGAGCTGTTCCTTTGTAGGTTCTGGTGAGCGATCAGGAACACACAAGCCAGGTGGATCATCAAAGGGATCTTCTAAAATTACTGTATGGTTTATCCTGATATCCTGATATGGCATAAAATCCTTACCTACAAAGGTTTCATTAATTGTCTTCAATACATCCATGCCTTCTGTCACTTCTCCAAACACTGTATGTACACCATCAAGGTAATCCAGGTTTTCCCCTGTGGTAATGAGGAACTGTGATCCATGCTGATCACTTCCATTGTTCACCATTGACACTGTTCCCTTCTTCTTGTGCTTGATTCTGGGCACCTTTTCTGCCTCAAAAAATCTGGCTTGATCACCATACAGTTGACAAAATATGGATTCCCCTCCACGGCCGGTTCCCGTGGGGTCACCAGTTTGTATAATAAAATCCCGCTGGACATTATAAATAAGACAAAAGTTGTAGTACTTGACCTTGCAGAGCTTCAGGAAATTCAGACATGCTCGAGGCCGCTCCTCCGTGTACAGGTCAATGACCAGGTCACCCACCGTGGTCTCCAGCAGCACTGCCATGCTCTCAGGAAGAGATTTGAGAATAGGAATAACAGGTCTTTACTGGGAAAATTAAAATAGAATGCAGCAGTACAAAAAGCACTGAGTCAGAATACAACCTGGTACCCTGTGGGTCAGGGTGATGGCAGCAGTCCCATTAAATGGTGGCTCAGCCCTCTGAATCCCACAAGGCCAGCTGTGGTTCTGGAGGAGTGGGGATCCTCCAGAAGGATGAAGTTTTACTCTGGAGGTCCAGTGGTGCTGTAGATGGGCCTTCCTCTGGGAATGCAGTGGAGAAAAAAGCTGCTTCTCTGGGAATCCAGTGGAAAAGGCTGCCTGTGGTGTTCCACAGCTCTAATTATATCCAGTTTGGAATACTTGGTTCCTCCCTCTGGGCGGAGCATCTCACAATGGGATGATGGAATTTTATCAGCCATTCAGGTACACTTAATGGGCCATTAGCAGAAGATAACCCCCAGAGGGAGGATGGGTCCTGGAAGAGATAAAGAACCCTGCCCCATCTGGTTTTAACAGATGGAAACAGCATACATGCATTTGGTTACATCTTGCATTGCAGCCTAACAATTTTTCAACAAAAGTTCTTTTATGTAACAGGCATTCCTCTTCCAATTTTTATATACTGGTGAGACTAAACACACACAACGTATTCCTATTCACATGCAGACATATATGCTCCTAAGAAACAAACTCACAGTATAACCTGCAGAACTCAATCATGCAATTCCTTTTTTTTTTCTCTTATACCCACAGTTGAGACTTAAACAGCACAGAGGGGAATGAATCCCAGAAGGCAAGAGCTGCAGAATTGGCTTCAGGACTCAGACCTGCCAATTCTGACAGGTCCATACAAACCACGCAAAAAGGCACAAGGGGGGACTTCAACCCCACAAAACCACAGCTGCAGAATTCACAATTCACCCAGGCAATTATAAGATTTGGTGCAGCCCTTATAACAAATTAAATTTTGAAGGAAGCCTAATCCCCACACCAAAACTCTTGTTTTAGCTTTTGCAACTAAAACCAAACCAGTTTGTGCACCACATACTTTAGAATTCACAGTACAATTGCATTTTATGTGGTGTGACAGCCTGGTCAGAGAGCGAGAAAACTAGATAAGTTTTCCTGCTGGTGATGCCCGTCTTTTTTTGTCAGTGAGCAGGGGGACAGCGTAGCACCACCCCAAAAGCCACTTGGCCCTGCCAAGCCTCACCTTCACCTGCCCTGCACACCAGGGTCCGACTCTCTCACGGCCAGCAGGAGCTGCAGTTCCTGACTCAAGATCAACCACCAACATCACGGGTGAGGACGGAGCCATCCCCGCCATCAGCCGTTGTCACAACCACACTGGTCACTCCATCAGCTCCTGTATCGAGAGCCAGGGAGCCTGCAGAGATGTCCCAGCCACGCCCATCATCAGCACCTGCCCTCAGGTGTTTGGTCCAGCCAACGTCACACTCCCCGCCAGCTTCCCCCTCCGGTTCCTCTAAAGCTATCTCAAATTCAGTATGCGCTGCCAGGCATAAGGTGATTGACTGGGAGGTGGCCCGAGATTTGCTACATGATGTTGAAGAATATGGCCTTGGCTCTGCACAAGTTTTGCAGACTCTCAGAGTGCTAAACTCAGGCCTGCTTTTTCCATCTGATATTAGAAAAATAGCTCAGGTACTGTTCGACCCTGTACTATTTGGTATTTTTTTGAAGTACTGGAGGGAGTCTGCTGAAAAGGCTGCAGCAGGCAACAGGTATTTGCCTCAGCAAGATCCTAGGTTTCAGGTGGGGGTGGACGTTCTCCTCGGAGAACAGGTCTTTTCCAGTCCTAATTTTGAGGCTACCTGGGACTCTGCTGTTCTTGAGCAGAGTCAAAGGGCAGGATTTCGTGCATTGTTAAGAACTATTGAATTGGCCTCCCCTGGGCCAGCATTTGCAGCAATAACTCAGGGAGAAGATGAACGTTTTCTGCCATTTGTCCAGAAGCTTGCTGATGCCCTTGAGAAGCAGATTGAGGATGATGCCCTAAGGGAGACGTTATGCAAGCAGTTAGCCCAGTGCAATGCAAACAGTCAGTGCAAGAGGATCATAGCTACTCTTCCAGGCATCCCATCACTAGTAGACATGGTCAATGCATGTGCCTGGGTAGGGTCTGTAGGCCGCACAGTGCCTGCTCTGATGGCTCCCTTACAGCCAGGCCAGATACCCTTAGGGGGTGGACAACAGAAGAGGAAAAATAAGGGCAAGGGAGGACAAGGAACATGCAATCCATCATGGCCAGATGCCTCCTTCTTGTGCGCTAGATGCCTAAGGCCAGGTCATTTTGCTGAGCAATGCAAGGCTAAATTTCATGCCAATGGCCAGCCTTTGGCAGACCCAGGAACAGGACAATGAGCACAGGGGAATTGTGCCCTGACACAAGTGATTCCTCAGGGCATGGTGCTGGCTCAGACCTGCCCAGCCAGCTTGGAGGCATCACCCAGGGCTCCACCGGTGTGGATGCACATACCACCAACACAGTTTTCTTAGAATCCTGTAGTGAATATAATTTTTCTTTGGATGTGTTCAGACCTTTGGGACAAGGACTGGGTGCACTGCTTGTGAGAAGATCTAGTGTCACCCACTAAGGAATCTTTTTGTACCCAGGAGTCATTGACTCTGACTTTTCAGGCCAAATTTGTGCTACGGTTTTCATGTACACCCCCCATCACTATTCCAGCAGGGACTCAGATTGCTCAACTTGTGCCTTTTTAGTCATGCATCCCCAGGATTGGCCAGCAGTCTCATGGGAATGGTGGCTTTGAATCCATGGGCTGCCACAAGTCTTCTGCTCTGCAGATGTTTCTGCTCAGCCACCACAGATGACATGTACCCTGATTCTGCTGGGTGCCTGGCTGCCTCAGATCCATCTCCAAGGTTTGCTCAACACCGGGGTGGATGTGACAGTCATCTCCCTCTTTGTATGGCCTCTTATGTGGCCTTTGGCTCCCATAGGTTTGGCCATTGGAGGGCTGGGGGATGTGGCACATACCTTGGTGAGCCAACACTCTGTGCTGATCAGTAATGTGAATGGGCAGACAGCCACAGTTCAGCCCTATGTCACTGCAGCTCCAATCAGTCTTTGGGAGCAGGATGTACTAGCAGCCAGAAGTGGGATGGATTTTTAACTGGGGACACTGCATTGAAGGGCAGAAGATACCCTACACTGCCTTTACAGTGGCTGGTGGACAAACCCATTTGGGTTCATCAGTGGCACCAGACAAAAGAAAAATAGTTGCCCTTTGTGAACTGGTTCAGGAGCAACTGCGACAAGGACACATTGAGCCTTCTACTAGTCACTGGAATACTCCTGTCTTTGTGATAAAGAAAAAATTTGGGAAATGGAAGCTGGGACAGGACCTCTGAAAAATTAATGCAGTGACAGAAAGCATGGGGGCAGTGCAGCCTGGTATGCCCACACCCACCATGCTCCCTGCTGGATGGGACATCTTGATCATTGATTTGAAGAAATTTTTTTTCACAATTCCTTTGCATCCTGATGACAAACCAAAGTTTGCCTTCACAGTGTCTTCAGTCAGCAATGCTGAACCTGTGCAGAGATATAATGTGTTTTGCAGAGATAGCCAAAAACTCCACAACTCTGTGAAAGTTGTAAAGCCAGTATGTTTATTATTACAGCACCGGACACATGTGGAGATTACTCTCCTTAAAAGGCATGCGTACCTCTGGGAACTTCAGGTCTCTTTTTATCCCCCTGTCAAATACATATGCATACAGTTTCACAATAGGTTCACACATACTCATTTTTATGAATTTCGCATGATATTTGCCACCAGTTCTTCTTTATCAGAAAGGATTCCTTTCTGATAAAGGAATGACCTGCTTTCACAGCAGTCTCTGTCTCTCTTTATCATCCTCTGTCTCCCCCTACTTATCTCTGTCCTTCACTGAATCCCTGAGCCTAGGCCTTGCAGTCAGGCTACAGACTACAGGCTTCAAACTACAGACTGAACTCAAAGATGTGCATTTCACCTAAATCAAAATGGATTTCTACTCTAGAGAATTTCCACTCTGTCTCAAATGGAAGGTTTTGCCACAGGTTTTGCTGTCACAATAGCCTGACTATCTGTCAGTGGTATGTTGTTCAGGCCTTGTTTGGAGTCCACAAGCAGTTTCCTCACGTATTTGTTATCATTCCATGGACAGCATCCTGGTGGCAGCATCCCCCAGGATGAGTTGCTGAGGGTACAGCCTCAGCTGTTCACTGCTGTGCATTCTTGTGGGCTGCAGGTGGCCCCGGAGAAGGTTCAGCAGCACCCTCCTTTGAAATATCTGGGAGTCAAAATTCTTGACAGAACTATTCAGCATCAGGAGGTGCAATTCTCAGATTCTATTAAGATCTTGAATGATGCACATAAATTGATGGGTGTCATCAGCTGATTGTGTCCTTACTTGGGACTAACTGACAAAGAACTGTCCCCATTGTATGACACCTGGGGCCATGGCTATGCAAGTGTTTCCACAGATACTGGAGTTTGATGGGTACCTGTGAGGCATGTCTACCCTGATTTGTGACACCAAAGACAGAATGTGGCCAACAGGCAACCTCAGAGTGATGATAAAGATGTCAACCATCAATCAGATGGCCCCTCCATGAATGGGGAGTGAACATTCCATCCTTTCTTTGTTTCCGAAAAGGACTGTTGACAGGCTAAGACTGTCAGTTCTTTCAACAAATTAATGATTAGTTGTTACTATATTATTAGACTTAGTATTGATATTGTATTAGAATAAGTAGCTGATTTTAGGATTAATAGTTTATTTCTTGTAAGAGGGAATCACAAGATCCAATCTCTCTGACCATTTTAAATGGGTGTCCAGTTGAGGTTCTGATTGATAACTAGCAACTGCTACAGGAACCTCTGCAGCTCTGTTTGTTCTCCTTTCTGCAAAGGACCCTGCAGAGGATTTAAACAAAAAGGGGGACCTGTGGATGTCACAGGCTGGTCAGAGAGTGAGAAAACTAGATAAGTTTTCCCAGAATTGGCTTGTGAGACTTTGGGGTGTAGAAGATAAATAATGATAGCTTATCATAACCTGCAGGTGGTGTTTTTTGACTCTCTGTTTTCTTGTTTTTCTCAAAGATTGTTTATTAGAAAAGTGTCTCATAAATTATCCAATCAGGTGGAATGTACTGATTAATTGACCAGACAGGTCTATCTGTATTGGAACAATGTATAAAACAGGATCTGAAGTAAAGACACATCCTTCATGCAAACCAACCCTCTGGCGAGTCTGTGTCATTTCTTACTCAGTGACGACAATTTTATACTATTAACCTGGCTCAAAGACTCAAATCCACTTTTGATATTCACTTATATAACTTCAGACATATATTTAATAGACGGTAGCAAATTAGCCATCGCTTGTAATTTTTTTCATTATACAATTCTGTTATTGATGCCAAAAGATTTTTGCTTTTTATATGTTTTTCATATATTTGTAGCTCTGTAGACTATTACTGTATAGTTATATAGTTTCTTCAGCTAATTCCAGTATTTTGTTAGATAAACACATTCCTGGAATCCTATTCTAATCTTGCTATTTCAGTGAACAATAGCCATTTTACTTTCCCATGTATTTAGATATAAACAATGTGGAGCTAGAAGCAAATGTAGGCTTCAGTAGGGAGCCAAACCAAGAGGGGGAATTACTTCAGTAACTGTACTTCTAACAGGATTCTTGTCAATTTTGCCAATTTGCTAAACTTACAAATAATATCAATAAATTCTCAATAATTCTTTTATAGAGGGTTCAAAATTCCTGTGCTTACACATCTGATAGGCCAACGTCTTAACACCATCCAGCTCACTGGCCTCACTGCAGATTTAGCAGTCTGTATTGAGGCTTGAATGAGATTGGTTGGGGTCCCTGTTTGAGTTCAAATCCAGCCTGTGATTGTCTTGTCCTGGAGACTCATTTACTTCTACTCTATAACAGCTAGGCTGGACAAGTTAAGGTCTGCTATGGCCAGTTTATCTGTACAGCCCACAGGCCAGCTGTAGCTGTGACAGTTCCCCCTTTCTCTGTTTAAAAAAGGGCAAAGTATTCTTTGCCATCCTCTGCAGGGCCCTTTGCAGACAGTGTTATGGTGGGGTCATTCATCAGAGACACACAAACGACACAACTCTCAAAGGTTCTTGTGAAAAACAGCCTCAAGTTTATTTTCACAGCTCCTTTATAGGAGCTGCAAATTGGCCAAACTTACACATGTGATTCATTGAAGTCTTAGCACCATCTAGTTCTCCAGCTAATGACACATCTGCATTTAGGGCTGAATGACATTGGCTGAGGGTCCCTGTGTAGATTTGAATCCAGCCCTTTCCTTGTTCACCCAGGGAGTTGTTTTCTTCTAGGATGGTTGGGTTTCAGATCAGCTGCAATGTGACAAACAGGATGACAAAGCCAGCATGATGTCACTGATGATAAGCCCAGGTCAAATAAGGCTTTCCACCCAAGTGGACAAGCCCAGCCCACCTAGGCAGGGATGCATCCCATGTATCATCCAGGAGCTGTCAAATCTCCAGCAATACAATCTTTCAGGATAGCATGCTGCAGGAATTACAAATTAAAACTTAACATTACAAACAAGAAAAAATTCAACTTTAGAACTGTCAGAAAAAACAACATAATAAACAGTTTGTCTTAGTTTGGGTTTGTGACCCATGTCCTTAAATAGATAAAATCCTTAAAGTCCCTCATATCCTAAATATATCTACAAATTACAACTCAACACTACAAACAAGAAACTATTCAACTCAAAACCATCTCAATTAAAAAACAAACATCCTTCTCCTATTGGTGTTTCTCAAATGTTTGAGTCTTGGGGTTCAAGTAGGGTGATGAGTAGATTGTCCTGCCGTTGTTGACAACATTCTGGCTCTGACAAACTGCCAGCATGCTAGTGTTTTGCAGAGAAAAGAAGAAACCCCACAATTCTGTAAAAGTTGTAAAGCTTGGTATGTTTATTACAGCGCTGGACGCATGCGGAGATTGCTCTCCTCAAAAAGGCATGTGTGCCTCTGAGAACTTCAGATCTCCTTTTATCTCCCCTTCCAAATACATATGCATACAGTTTCACAATAGGTTCATACATATTCATTCCGTGTGACATTTATCACCAGTTCCTCTTTATCAAAAGAACTCCTAGGCCAGGGCAGATTGGCCTTGTAACCGTTTCTGGTTTTCTTTTTCTGTCTCCTCACTATTCCTGTCCTGCAGTGTTACCTTCAGCTTTGGCCTTATAGACTTTTCACCTCTCCTAGACACTTTACCTGATTCAAAATGGATTTTTACTCGGGGGGATTTTCACTCTATCTCACTAGGTCATGTTGAAGGCAATGGAAAAACATGAGAACACCCAAAACTTACATGGGGGGTATACACCCATGAAGCATTCTGTTTTTTGGGTTTCTTTCCTCATACAAAAGCTTTATTCAGTTATGTACAGAACATGTTCTGCTACTCTGGATCCTCTTCATGGTCTGACTGATGCTCCTCTTCCTGCCCTTTGTGTTTTTCCAATTTTGCCATGAGCTCTCTTGCAGGGTTGAAGACGCCGCTGGTTTGCTTCCCGCAGACGTAGCAGCGCTGGGATTTGCGGTAGTGCTGCAGGGCACAGCTCTCACAGAAGTAGTGCCCACACCTGGTGACCACGGGGTTCTTGAAGGAACCTCTGCAGATGAAGCACTTGAAGGGCATGTCCTCCTCACCACTGCTCAGCTCGTAGTTCTCATCGTCGCTGGTGCCGTAGCGGCGCTCGTCCAGCTCCCGTTCCAGCTGCCAGCCGTGCTTGTAGTCCGAGCGGTCGTGCAGGAACTTGCAGCTGTCCCCAAAGCCACAGAACCCGGTCTCTTTGTAGTCCTTGCAGATGTCAGGCTGGTAGTCCCAGCGCACCGTGGCCCGCAGGTGCTCTGGAGCACAGATGGGGCCTTTCCTGACCATTCCTGAGGAGGCATTTCCCATCGATGTGTCCTTGGGCTTCATGTACTTCTGGTAATTGTTAATACCATGGTAAATTTTATCATCTTCCTTTCCTCTCAGCTCCTCCTGGATTCTTTGGCTGCGCTCAAAGATGGCCTGGGCATCCTTGTCCTTCTCTGTGTCCAGTTCATACCCTGCTGTGGCCCCCATGTCTTCTGGGCCAGCAGGTTTTGCTGACCTGGTTGATTTGTAGGTGACCCTGATCTCCTTGGCAGGATCCTCATCCTCGCTGCTGCTCTGTGCATACTCCGGCCTCTCCCTCATGCAGCGCCTGGTCCTCTGGATCATGGGGTTGGGGGTGTCCCTGGGCAGCTTCTTCCTCACCACGGTGCTGTCCTCCTCCCCACTGCTGTCCTGCTCACTGCTGGGACGTTTTCGCCGGCCACCTCCCGCAGCTCGGACCCGCTTCTTGAACACAAAGCTGCACACACTGCTCTCCTCTGCCATCAGGTGCTGCTGGTTAGAAAATAAAGGCAGAAAAGGCTTGAACTGAGTCAGGGTATAACCTGGCACCCTGTGGGTCAGAGTGGTGGCAGCAATCCAATTAAATGGTGGCTGCAGTCCTCCTGCAGTGACAGGTGTGGTTCTGGTGGAGCTGGGATCCTGGTGAAGGGTCTGGTCTTCCTCTGAAGGTCCAGGGGTGGCTTTGTGGTTCTTCTCCTCTGGGAGTCCAGTAGGTGAAGCTGCCTGTGGTGTTCCACAGCTCAGATTATATCCAGTTTGGAATGCTGGGCTCCTCCCCCTGGGTGGAGCATCTCACAATGGGATGATGGAATTTTATCAGCCATGCAGGGACACTTAATGGCCCATTAGCAGAAGATAACCCTCCCAGAGGGAGTTATCAGGGATGAGTCCTGGAAGAGATAAAAAACACTGCCCCACCTGCTTTTAACAGCTAATAAAGAAGGTGATATAATACATTCTTTTGATTACATCTTACCTTGTAACCTGAGACACTCAGTATAGCACCTCTTTTTTGGTGAGGTTCAGCATTCTGAAATGTTAGACAGTTTTACAAAACTGTTTTTTCATACTTGTTGGACTCACAAGGTTTATGAGTTCAACTAAGGCTGCCTTGCTTTTCAGAGCTGTACCCTTACAGATCCAGGTACCACCACAACCCAACTAAATTTACATATCCCAGATTTTCACCCTTATCCCTCCCACCAACCAGGTTTCAGGGAGATCCCCATAAGCTATATCCAGGGAAAGAGGAAAAGGTCAGTGGGGAGCAACTTCCAGTAAAATTTTCCAGCAACAAACTCATAGCAGTCTGTAAAAAGAATCTTATAAGACATCAAAAACACAGCAATCACTAATGAAACTGAAGTTACCTAGTACCCAACTACTACTAACAGTTGTGATCAGCACCATGTAGGCAGCAAGCTGGAGTAGCCAGCTATCCTTTTGAGAACTTTTCTGGAACTGCAGTCCAAATACTCCCCAAATACAGGTGTGTATTCCTTTCCATTTACAGGGTTAAGCTTTTCTAGCTTGATTTCTGCTAAGGCAGTGGTATCCCATATTGTCTGGAATAGGCCACCAATGCATGTTTAAAATGCCTATTCCTCTTACATCCAAATACAAGCAACACTTGCAAAAATCCCATATTGTTATTCCTACTCAAGTAACTTCATTTTTTTATGCTTGTGCTGGTTTGAAAGTAACCAGCATCTTGGGTGATTTAATGATTATAATTTATTCCCTGATCATCTGTTTTATACCCAAAATGGTTGCTGTACCTTTAAGGCTCTGGTGGGGGGTGGGAGATTGAGCCCCTCTTCCTTGGGTTTTTTCAAAGCATCACTCCCCAGGCATCTGTGGTGCTGTGCAGACTGCATTCTTTTTTTCTTTTTTGCTTGGTTTCTGTTAGCTCAGGCAAGAAGTTTTTTCCCTTTCCCTGTCCTTGGCGAGGCTGTGGCAGTGGTCACTTGGTAGCTTTCCTCAAAGTGAATTGTACAGTTTGGTTTTGGTCTGAGATCAGAGAGAATGACCAGTGGGAGAAGAACTGTCCAGAGAAGCCTGCTCCATCTCAGCCCCTGACCTCAGAACATCTGAGCCAGCAGGAGAAAGGACACCAAATCCACCTGCTTCAGCTGCTGTGAAGAGGAGACCAACACCAGGGACTCACCAGGTTCCCATCTGATTTTGGTCAAGCTTCTGCATGAACCCCTTGTTTTTTAGGGTTTTTTTCCTTGAGACAGGAAAACACCCCTAAAAACCTTGTCCTACCATGTTACCAGCTGTTGTGGGTTTTTTTCTTTCTATAGAATTTTGTTGGGCGTTTTGTTCTATTGGGGGGGGGGGGGGGGGGACAGTTAAATATCTAGCATTTATTCACCCCTTTTTCTGTTCCATGTGGGCACTCCCTCCATTTGTCAACAGAGGGATTTGAGTCCCCAGGAGTGAATCAATGTGCAGATTGTAGATGGCTTGGGCATTGGTAACAGGAATGTCCCCAGGGGCAGATGGGGACAGAGGGAACAGACCTACCCCTGCTCCAGGGATGAAGGGAACCAGGGACAGAATCCACAACTGAATCCCTGGTTACAATAAAGCTGAGGAAGTGGAAAATTGGCTTTTTAATAGACACTCTGCCCACTTACTTGGTATTAAATACAAACCAGGGAAAAACAAGCCAAGAAACTGCAAATGGTTTTGGTGCAACAGGAGAAGTGGAAAAATGAACATTCTTTAATCCCATTAAATTCAGAAAACAGTGGATAATACACTGATTTTTATATATGCCTGAGTGTCTGCTTCCTCTTTTAGGATGAAACCTGTTAAGTAAATTGGAGGCTCAGATTGTATGTAAAGATGGAAAAATCAGTTATTGGTACCTGAGACTAAAGCCATCAAAGGAAGGACTTTTATGTTGCAGGGAACACCAGAACCAGACAATTCTGGAGGAATACCCAGAAGCAGGAGAAAATGCAGTAACATCCCTGGTTTGAGCCAGTGGAGCTCCAGGCTATTCCCAACAAGCTCAGCCTGTAAGTTTTTAGGATTTTTTAGGATCCATCCTAAAAAACGGATCAAGACTGGTAAGGCAGAAATTGCATCATTTAAAATCAGGGAAATCAAGAGCCTAATAGAAAATTTCATGGAAAAATCACTGGTGGTTTAAAGTGATAGATTTGAAGGATGCCTTCTTTTGCATACCTCTTGATAAGCAAAGTCAGGGCATTTTTGCCTTTGAATGGGAAAACCCCCAAACTGGTCAGAAGACTCAGTTTACCTGGACTGTGTTACTGCAAGGATATAAAACAGTGCAATGATTTTGGGGAACCAGCTGGCAAAATAATTACAGGTCTGGAAAAAAGAGAACCCAGAATGGTTGGTCCTGCAGTATGCTGATGATCTCTTACTAGCAACTGAACCTAATGAAACATATATGGAATTGACTGTGAGTGCTCTAAATTTCCTAGGCCAAGAAGGTTACCAAGTGTCTCAGGAAAAAACTTAAATCATGAGGCAGCAAGTTACCTGCCTAGGATTTGAATCAGTACCAGAACAGTGGACGTTGGGAATGGACAGAGAAGAAGCCATGTGCCATGTACTCCAGCCTGGGACTGCCCAAGATTTATCAGCATCCTCAGGTGTGGCTGCATGATGCAGATTGTGGGTCTCAAATTGCAGAATTTTGGTAAAACCATCATATGAGCTTTTAAAGGAGGCCTTGGAAGGACCTCTGATTAGGACTCCTGATGGTGAACATGCATTCTGTAACCTAAAGCTGGCCCTGATGTCTGCACCTGCCTTAGGACTTCCAGACTTAACAAACCCTTTGAATTTTTTGTGCATGAAGAGCAGCCCCTCACCCTTGGAGCTCTGGCTCAGAAGGTAGGAGACTTCAAGAGGCCCGTGGGGCATGTTTGGAAACAAGTAGAAAAAGTCAGCCATGGGTGGCCCTGGTGCCTGTTAGCCAGAGCTGAGACTATTCTCATCCAAGAGGCCAGGAATTTGGGACTGAAGACATTAGTGCACAGTTTGAATGCTGCATCAGGACAAAAGGGGGGCATTGGCTTTCCCTGAGTCAAATGCTGAAGCATCAAACTGTTCTACTGGAGCAAGAGGATGTGGAAATTAAAGGAACCACAGCAGTAAGCCCAGTCCAATTCCTGAACGCCCCAATGCAAGGAGAAGAGCCACTGACCCATGACTGCTTACAGAAAATTGAGAAGGTTTGTGCTGGTTGGCCAGACCTACAAAATGCACAAAATGGAGATCCAGCAGAGTTCTTCTCAGACAGAAGCAGCCTTGTGCAAGAAGGTGAAAAGCCAGCTGTGCAGAAAATGCATCAACCTAAATAATAGAAGCTGCACTGCTGCCCATGGACAGCTCAGCACAAAGGGCAGAACCCACAGCACTGCAGAGAGCCTTGGGAGAGGCAGCAGGAAAAAGAGCAAACATATGGACCAATTTGAAATTTGCATTTAGCACTGGCCATGCCCATGGGGGTATATGGAGGGAAAGAGGCCTATTAACAGCACATGGCTCTCCAATTAAATAAAAACAAGAAATACTGTTCCTCCTTGATGCTATCCAACTGCCCAAAGTGGCCATGCTACACTGCAGGGCACACCAGTGTGGGGATTCCCAAATTTGTGTGGGAAATAAATAGACTTGCAGGTAAAGCTGCTTGAGAGGTTGCACAACGAGGCATCCTAGCATTAATACCTGAGACATTAATACCTGAGAAAACCATTTCACTTCCAGAAGGTAGCCCTGGGTATAGTCAGGCAGATTTAAAATTAGCTGCTTACCTAAAAGCCCTGAATAGAGAGGATGTGTGACTGGTTACTCCCAATAACCAGGTCATAATTCCATCACAACTGATGTTACAAATTGTAAAGGACAAACACCAGCAGACCCAGTAAGGAATTGATGCTATGGTGACCAGTCTGCAGACCCAGATACTGAGTGCTCATATGACAAAAATTGTCAGGTCTATTACAGAAAAATGCCCACTATGTCAAAATAATTGTTTGAATTCAAAAGGACCTCCTCCAGGGATCACTAAAAGAGGAAACAATCCAGAGGATTACAAACTGATTTTTCTGAGCTGCCATACCAACAAGGAGACAGGTATCTCCTAGTGTTGGTAGATAGCTTCTGGCCTTCCAATAAAAATTTCTACTGCTGCACCAACAAGGCCAGGGAAGTCACCAAGGTGCTCCACAAAGAGGTCATACCCAGTTTGGAGTGCCTACAGGGATGTCACCTGATAGGGAACCCCACTTTGTATCTGAAGTGCTTCAGCAGCTTAGTAGGAGTTGGGTATAAACTGGGATGTACACACTCCATGGAGACTGCAGTCCAGTGGAAGAGCTGAGCACATGGATCAAACCCTAAAAAGACAAATCAGCAAAATATGTCAGGAAACTTTCTTGAGATGGCCACGGGTGTTATCACTAGCCTTGTAACAAGTTAGAGTACAGCCCCAAACTAACCTGAAGGTGAGCCCATATGAGTTGATATTTGGGGGTCTGTATTCTGTTGCAACCTTCCCTGGGTCCAAGACAGAGACTAGAAGTCAGGAAATGGATCAATAATTAATTTCATTAGGGAAATCCTTGAACAGGCTAAAAAAGTTTATCATTCCCTCAGAACCTGTTGCCCTGGACACCCCAGTTCATTCATTCCAGCCTGGAGATCACATACACATCAAGACCCAGAAATTGGAGCCACTTCAGGAGCATGGAAAGGACCTTACCTGGTTCTGTGGACTACAAGAACAGCTGTGAAAGTGAAAGGAATTAACTCCTTGTATATATTATACCTGAATTAAGAGGGCTCCTGACTCAGAGTGGCCAGTGGAAAACACCAGACCCCTGCAGCTGAAAATCCTGAAGACATCTGTAAACGAGCAGTGAAATGTACAGTGACATCTAAAACTTATGGGAATCACATTATCTTTAGGTGGGGGTGTTGAAGAAAATTGAATATTGACTTTAACCCAGGGGTTTGGTAAAATATGCAATCTGTCCAGCATTGGAGCCTGCCTCCCTCTGCCCCATTCAGCAGGGGAACACATTCCTTGGGGAATTACCTTTATGTATCTGTCAATGGTGATTCAATATAACAATCTGACTAAGGTGATAGCAAAGGCAAATGTCACCCACTAGCTGGATGAGAAGCAGAGATGCAGGTGACAAAGAGATTGTATTCTTAAAGATCTCATAGCATGGATGAAAATAAGGCAAAGGGGTAAGGAGTGTCCAACAGGGTCCCACAGTCTCATCCAACATGTTTTAGGATTTGCTGTAGCAGCCTCTGGAGGCCAAGCAGCCAGGCTGATAGATTTATGTTAAATTATGAAACATCCCAAAATGTCTCAGACTTGCCAGAGTGTCAAGCTCTCTGAAGCAATCCTCACACCTGGACAAAGCCCTTAAAAGGACAATGGGAGCACTTAGGGGAGGCAGTATGCTGCCTAGATTGGGAAATCACACCTATGAATCACCCCAGTAAAGGTCAATAGAAGTATGGAGAAGAACAAAACAATGAAAGTCAGTCCAGCAGCACAGGCTAGATGGCCAAATTAGTTCTAAACTTTAGTATCCAACCCTTAAATTGTGTCAGGTCCCTGGAATTTCCTTCCCCAGGTTACACTGTTCGGGTACCCCAGAGGATATTGATCCACCGCACCACTTTTTGGCCCCACACCTGACAAGTTACCTTAGGATTACTGACCTTATGCCCAGCGTGGGAAAGAAGCCCCACAAAAGCCCAGTATTGGGGTAGAGTAAAGCAGGACCCATGAATGGACAGGATCTTCAGCTTCCACAATGTTTGAATGGGCCCTGCTGAGTTTCCTCTTACAAGGAACCATGGCTCTGAAAAACAGAACTTAGTTTCTTTACTTGCCAAGTTAGATTATCTAACAATCTCAAGCTACTGAAAGGGGACTTCAAATTATAAATAAGCAAACATTGAACAAGCATTGGTCTTAGATTTATTGCTGGCCAAAGAACAAGGGCTTTGTGGATATTTAAAACTGGACAGAGAACACTGTTGTGTACACATCCCAAACATAAAAGATCTCCAAAAACAACTTAACAAAATGTGGCAAGTTGCTGAAGACAGCAATGCTATCCGCAAGGACTCGGAAACTAATGGGTTCAGTAAAATTCCCCAAGGAATAGGGGGATGGCTGGCTAAAATACTGGAAACCCTTGTAATTCTAGTTGTAATTGTAGTAATTATTGGTCTTGTTATTGATCATGTTTACAAAACACTCATTTGTGGTCTTGCAAGAATATGTACGATTGTAGATAGAAACTGAATTGAAACTTACCAAATCATCTTGCCAAAGTAGAGGAGGTTCAAAGGGGGGAGTTGATGCCATGAGGCTTCACTCAGTTTCTCCTGTGCCTGTGAACATTCAGCTGAGAAATAAAGCATGCAAAATCTGCTCTGCCAGAAAGGACAACTGGAAGAGAAGGGGAAGACATCTGGCTCAGGAATGCAGCAATAGCCAAAGCAAGGACTGAGTTTGGGAACCTGGGGAGGTTTTATGGTAATGGCCAAATGGTAACATGCATGTAACACATCCAAATTGTAATGTGCAAGCAACACAGCTGTAAAATCGTGTGTGCACACAAAATTAGCAGTTATCACCCCTGTAACCTGAATAAATGATGCCCTTCTTAGCTCTAAACTGGTCTTAAGGAGTCTTACTCAACTAGTTTGCAGTGGATCTGGTGACAGCTCAAGCTGAGGTTTCCCTCAGCAGAGTCTCAGCTGCCTCTCGTTCCATTAGGCCATTTTTTCACAGCACAGTAATGCAGAAACAGCTGAAGCTCTCTGAAGCAATCCTCACACCTGGCCAGAGCTATTAAAGGACAAAGGGGCTCTCAGGGAGGCAGGAGGGTGCCTGTATTAGGGGATTATGCCTTCCTCTGAGGAGGGACACCAAACAAAGGTCTGTGGGCTTTTATCCTCTCACAAGCACCGTGCAAGTCTTCCTCTTGACTCTCCTGCTCTGTCTCCTGGCACCACACCTTTTCTTGCCTCTCTGCTTTCTGGGGTTGAAATGGCTGAGGTATTAAAAGTCTTTTTTTTTCCTCCCAGTCCAGTGACAGAAGAAGAAGTAGAGTTTGCTTGGTTCTGCTTTTTGGGGTTGTTTATTTTCTCTTATCTATTCCATTCTTTCTCTGTCCTGCTGAGGTTGGGTTGTGGCACAGTCCCTCCCCTTGGGGTGGTGTTGGCTTTTTGTACTAAAATCTGTGTGTACTTTATTTACAATAATTTCCAATACCTATCCCCTATGTTAGAGAGTCTCTCTCTACTCTAAACCAATCCAAAATTGCCTCCATCGCAGCAGAAGATGGAGGACAAGAAGAAGAAGGAGAGCGACTGGACATGCCCAGATTTCTCCATCTTGCCTCCTGAACCCCCATTCTAAATCCCCAAAATTCTACTTTTTCACCCTGGGGTAAATTCACTGTCATTCTACTCAAGCCCTTGTGGCTTGTAACTCTTCACACAAAGTTGGTAATTGTTTCCATGGGCTAAAATCAAAGGCACAGGTGTCTGTGACTCTGTGCCAAGGTCTCTGAGCCCCTGCCAGGGTCTGGAGTCCCCCAGGGCAGCCAGAGCAATGTCCTGGGTTCTGGTGATGAAAATGGGGAGTTTGCCCTCAATTCAAGCCCATAAAATGGCATCACAAAGGTTTTCCTCTTCCCTTTAAACTAGAAAATAACAATCCCCCATCAGCTAATACCCCTAAATCAGGAAAAAGGTTTTCCTTCCCCTGACCCTCTTAATCCTCACTGACCACACCTGGGGCTGCCTTGGACACTGATTTTTGCAGGAATTTCACTCAATCCCACTCTACTTCTTAATAAACTGAGCACACCTTGCTGCTGTTTATATTACATGTGAAGCTGGCTGATATGGAAAAATGTGGGGATGAGAAAAAGTGGAATTGATAGGGATTGATATGGAATTGATATAGAGGTTTATGTGGAATTGATACGGGGTTACATGGAATTTGTAGGGGTTGCCGGTACAGAGTGCTGGGATCGGACCTGGGGTATGGTGTGAGGGAAAACTCGGACTGGATTGCCTGGAGTAGGGAATGGGGAAAAACCTGGACTGGATTTCGCCAGAATATGGAACGGGGGGAAAACCCGGTCCGGACTTTACCGGAACACGGAATGGGTGGTGGGGGGAAACCTGGAGTGGATTACGGTTCGATCCCGGCATGGGTGCCCAAGACGGGGTCTGATCCCCGTACACAGACAGCACCCACACGGTACAGAGATACCGAACGGGCGGGGAGAAGCCGCTGCGGGGCGGCTGCACACGGGACCGCCCGTGCCCGCGGAGCAGAGGAAGGTGTGGCGCTCCCGCGCTCCGTAGGCCGGGGGCGGTGCAGCGGGGCCGGGCCATGCCGGGCGGGGCGATGGCGGGGCCGGGCGGCGCGGTGCGGGGCCGCTTCGCCGTGGTGGGCGGCGGCATCGCGGGGGTCACCTGCGCCGAGAAGGTAACGAGGCCGGGCTCTCCCTCCCCTTCCCGCTCCCCGCCAGCCGGGAATTGTCCGCAGGGGTGCGGGGAGCTGCCTCAGCCCGGGGAGCCCCGGTGTGCCCGGCCCGTGGCGGCCCGGAGCTGCCGCCTGCCCGGTGAGAGCGGCTGGCGCTGACTTAGAGAGATAAACCCCGCGGGCCACGGCCACCGAAACATCTGCGCTGTAACTGCACAAGTTCTCATGTGTTTCAGTAGTTCCGTACTCTGTCCTACACACCCCTAATCCTCGTATCTAAAAATAACGTGAATAACTTTTTGTGTGTCCCTGGAGAAAACACCAGCCAAGCGCAGCCCCAGAGCATCAGCCCTGTAATATAAGGATGTTTATCTGTGTACAGATACCTCTCCAGAGGTTCAGAGCTGATAAGGTTATTTTGAAGCAGTTTATGAAACGCTTTGTAAAGAGAGTGAGTTATTATCACTGCAGAGAGCTGGCTCTCTGTGCCCTGGCCCAGAGCTCAGGGATTCGGGATCCCTGCAGGAATTACTCTAAGGGACTGTGCTGCAGCCCAGCTGGAGGCTGCTGGGATGTGCTCCTTTTAATTAACACTGCTCAGTTTTTATAGGCTCCATGTTTTAGGGCTGTGTATCTCATCCAGCTCTCTGTGAGCCCGAGCTCTAAAAATAAATTAATCTGTCACTTGGTCTCAAGGATTTTGATGGTTTTAAAGTAATAGTAACTGGAGGTAATTTTGCACCTGTAGAAGGAAATTATGTGAGTATTAGATGGATCAGGAATATTTTATCTCTTAGGGCTGCAGAGCAGCATACAGACTGTGTTTTGGAGGCAGTGTTCTCAGGGTCCCTCTGCTTGGCATCTTCCCCCCAACAGCACCACTTGTCTTGGTCTGTGTCACCTTGCTGAGCAAGGCACATTTAAAATGGGAGTTCTTCCCTTTGGCTTGGGGCTTTATAAGTCTTGCATTGCTTAGTAGCACCCTGAAAATGATCAGTTTATAAATAGGATACAAAATATGCAGGAGAAATCAGCATTTCCTCTGTGCAAATGAAACCTGTAAGCAATTAGTCACTGCTGAGCAGTAAAAAATGTTTATCCATCAAGTGGGTGTGTCCAGAGATCCCATGATCACAGTGTGAGCAATCAGATGGCCTTTGGAATATTGTGACAGTAGTTCCTTACACTGTGGCTGCAGTTCTTGAAGATATATTTATGTGTGATTGAAATAAATGTTGTCTCCAAATCCTCTTCAGCCCTTATTCCTCTGTTATCCTCAAGTAGTGTTTTTTCAATGATTCTACAAAACCAAAGTAATGTATTAACATATGATTTTTTCACCAGTAGTTTTATTGTGTTTAAGTCTGATGATGACTCTTATTGTGGTTTCTGTTTCTTTACAAGCTGGCTGCAGAATTCCCATCAGAAGACATTTTTTTAGTGACAGCTTCCCCAGTTATCAAAGCTGTAACTAATTTCAAGCAGGTAAGAGAGACTTCATTTTTCTTATAGTGAGAAATCTTCCAAGTTTGTTTGATAATTTAGAACCCAGTGGTAAAGATGCTCATGACTTAGAGCCTGTTTTCATCTTTGTGCGATTGCAGTGGTGTCAGTAAGACTGACAGGCTATTTTACAATGATCAGTAATTGTGAATATATTCACACCATTCAGGCAAAGGTTAAACCAGGTACTTACAGGACTGAAGTGTGTTCAGAGTTACTGAAACTTTATTTTATTTTATTTATTTGTTTTTTTAGTGAGTGACCTCTTAGAAGCACTAGAATGGTATCATAGTCTTGCTCATGTTTGAATTTGGGGCAGAAACAGCGAAAAAAGGGATAACCTTCTGGGGAATTGATTTGGGCTTTGTCTATTTCAGCAGCTGCTTATTCAGTGACATCTTTCCTGCTGGTTTGAAAAGGAAAATCAAATGCATGCATGAATTCAGATTTATGGCTAGTAGGGCATGAAGCTGGGTCTGAGAGCTCTCTCTGAAACTAACACCGAAGTACAGAATGCTTTCTGAAAGTGCTGAGTGTCCAGCAAAGACATCTGCACAGTGCAGAGATGTAAAGTCTGTAATTCACATCACTGGAAATTTACATAGCTGAAGAATAAGGGAATAGCTAAGCACTATTAGAAGGCAGCAGAATCTGAGATTTGGACATGAGCATCTTAATTTCTCTCTGAATTGCAAGCATGGTGTGGCTTCTGGTTCCTAGCTGTGTTCCAAACTTGAATACTCAATAAAGTAGCAGGCCTGGAGGTTTCCATGCAGCTATTCTCTTTTGGAAAAAGCCACAAAATTGTCATCACTTATTTGAATGTTTTTCAAGTTTTGGCTTGCCTCTTTGGGGTTTTTATTTTCTTTGTATTTGTTTTGTATTTGATGTTACCCATTTCCCCCGAGGTCTCTAAAATATCAGGTAGTGGCTCTGGATGAGTTATTTTAGCAAAGTTACAAAAAGAAAAACCAGGATTTTTACACTACATCACATAAATGAAAAAGCAGTGTTAACAACTTCTTTATGGAATAAAACATTGTAGCAGTTAGAGCAACTGCCAGGGTTTTCTTTTCCATTTTTGCTTAATCTCTGTCTTTAGGATTAACATGTAGTACTTGGACTCTTCAACCAGGAGCAGGCATGAAAAGATTCTGTATGGAAAAAGAAACTTTTAGCAGTTACATGGTAACCCATTTTCAGACAATATGGGCTTTATGTTGACACTTTTTTACCATAAATGGACACAGCACCTTCTCTCAAAAGCTTTAGAAGAAGAGTTGGGTAAATGATCCATATTTTTAAATACTTCTCTTTCTCCTGCAGGTCTCCAAAACACTTGAGGAATTTGATGTTGAAGAGCAGCCAAGTTCCCTATTAGAAAAACGATATCCCAATATTAGAGTTATACAGTCTGGAGTGAAACAGTTGAAAAGTGATGAACATGTAAGCTAAGGTTTTCTTTTTTATTTGTTTTTTTTTTTCAAATTATGTATATTAAATATAATTTAAGAAGTAGCTGAATGTTTTGGGTGAGAAATTTTGTTCAAGAACATTTTGGTTACTGAATTGATAAGTTAGCAAAATTACAAGAAAATATTTCCTAATTCTGATTTCACTTACTGCTTAAATTGTTTTTCAAGTAGAAATAGATACAGAGGACAAAATAAATCTTGAAAGAGCCAACATTTCCACCTTTTCTTCTATTTAGCAGGAAATACATTGCAAATATGAACAATGTGCAGCATGTGCACAGCCTTGTTAGCTCTGTGCCAACATGTTATTTTCACTCCAGCATGTATGAGAAACTCACATTCACATCCCAAACTCGTTTTGCTCACTTCTAAAGTTTGGAGATGTAATTCCAGGTGGATTTTGTTAACATTCTGAATACAGTGGTTTTCTTATATCATTGCTAGGATAGTGTTTTAATATTGGTCTTGGTGGACATAAATAATTAATCTATGTGGATTTGGAGGCTCTTTCGCCCAAAATCACTTTAAGCTATGTAGCTTCTAGTTTGTAGAACAACAAATAATGTCATAAAATGTTAAAATTTAAGGTCTTCTTTCTCAGAATGACATAGCTTGTTGAGTGCCTCCACTTTTTCTCCAGCAAAGAACAGATTTGCAGTATTTCTGAACTGTGTCCTATCCTGTGCCTGGTTAACTCAGAGCTACTGCTGTTGAAATGTTTGAATGAGATTCTCTATTGCTGATGTCCAGCAGTGCATGGTTCTGTTCTGGGGCCTGAGGGACATTTGTCATATAGAAAACACAGAACTCTTTTGGCACAGCCAGTGAGTGCCAAGTGCCACCAAGTGGTTGATCTTGCTTCGAGTGCACTGTGTGCACTTCCCACTTTATTGGTCACTTATTTGTGGTGAGTGTGATGGCAGTAAATGACACACAGTGAGGAAGAGTATGAAGCCTAGTTCCTTCAGAAGCCCCTTACAGCTTTTCATATCTGCAAATTACTGTGATGTTAAGGAAAGATGTCTCTTAGATGTCTTCATTTTTGATTTTTCTTTTCTCTTCATTGTTAACAGAAAATCTACACTGAAGATGGGAAAGAATACATATATGAAAAGCTTTGTCTGTGTGCTGGAGCCAAACCAAAATTAATTGTTGAAGGGAACCCGTATGTGTTAGGAATCCGGGACACTGACAGTGCACAGGTAAATGTGTTTGGGACTTCAAAATGTGCAATGTATTCCTGCATCTGGTGCAAAATACCAGAATTCTTGTAGAGTGAAATGGAGAAACACAAAATAATGTTTGCTATTATATATTCTTAATTAGGAGTATTTTCACTAGCAGCAAAACAGCCTTATAATGCCACTGAATTAATTAGCCACCGATTTGTTAAGTTTATAGATAGCTCATACACATTATTTCTAACATGATAAAACGGAATAAACAATATTTTTTTCACCCTCCAGGAAGAATCCAATTGGAAAATATAAAGAAATTTCCTTGGGAAGAGGTGTGTGGTTCCTGGTACAAAGGGCTGCTTCATGCAGTGGGAAGCTACTGAAGGAATGACTTCTTATTCTCTTGCAGTTCTACTGTAGCTTCTCTTCTTTGTACAGAAAAGAGTTAGAAATAGTCAAAGATGTGGAAAAGTTTTCACCTGAGAAATGACTTAATAGACTAAAAATTAAGCTTGGAAGGCAAAGTTGAAGTCTCCCTGCTACAGGTCTTCAGAAATAGAGGAGCATTGCTGCTCCATAAAATGGAACTGCCATTCATCAAATGAAGCTGGACCTTGAGGATAAAAAAAGGAGTTACATTTTCAAAGAATCTGAAGTGAAACTGGAATTGCTGATTGCTACAACAGCAGCTTCTGTTTCAGGTCTCAGCCTAGCTGGATGTGTATCAATAATCTGAGAAAATCAAGACTAAGAGCAAGAAAATAGTGAGAAGGATATAGTTGATCAGTGTGAGGGAACATGCTTTAATTGACATTTTTCCTTTCTTAATGCAGGCTTTTCAGAAGAATTTGGCTCAAGCTGAGAGAATAGTGGTGGTAGGAAATGGTGGGATTGCCCTTGAATTAGTGTAAGTGAACCAAAAACACCTAATAAAATAAAATCTTTACAATGCAATGCTAAATCTAGTTTAAATGAGTTTGGGAGAAGGTTGACTTTTAAAATTTTATCTCTTAGAGCATTTAGTAGCAAAACTGATCACAGAGGGTTTTTTTTGCAACATAGTGGTTTTTACTGATACATAAAATCAGAAAAGCTCCAGAAGACACAGATATCAAGAATATTCAGTTCATGTTCCACATACTGCAAGCAATATCCAAATGCTTGTTTTTAACAGTGGCAGTCTGGCAGAAATGCACTTGTTTTTCATTATGGGGAGCAGGAAATACTAATTATTAGTATTATAAATTGGATCTGCCCCCTACCCCAGTTCAGTCAGGGTTGTGTTGGTGAGGAAGTATGACTTGTCAGCTTGAAGAGATATTTTTAATGGGTTCCTTATGTAAATGTTTAGAAGTGGATTTGATAGGTTGGAAAATCTTGGATCCCCTGGTTCTGGCTTCTGGAAGGAAACTTGACACACTTCTGCTTGTGTTGCTAAAAGATCCTTTTCAGGCAGTCTGTCACTTTATCCCTTGTTGAAATGCTCACAGGTATGAAATTCAAGGCTGTGAAGTAATCTGGGCTATCAAAGACAAAGCCATTGGGAACACTTTCTTTGATGCAGGAGCAGCTGAATTCCTCCTTCCCAAGCTCACTGCTGAAAGCCAAGAGAATCCCATCGAGTGTAAAAGAACCAAGTACACAGTGGAAGGTATGGGGTTCAGCTTCCTGACACTGCAGCAGCAGCATTTCATATTAAAGATAGTCTTAAAATCAGTCAGTTTAGCAGCTTGGAGTAAGCCTTACTGTTATCATTCATGACATTTCCTTCTTCAAAAACTGAGAGTGAAAATGCAACATAGAAACCCATCCCACATTTATGTAGACAGAATGTAATACAACTTCTTGTGAGCTGTAAAAAAGGGCTTACCTTTGTGCCAAATTTACATTAATTCCCTGTATTCCTTTTGCTGAAGAACTTCTTCTATTTTCTGTAATGTTTTGATGTGAACTCACCATTCTATAGGGAGGAGCTGTCACATAATGAGATATTGGAGGAGCAGGTGAAACTACACAGCACATTATTACAGGTGGAGGGAAAGTGCAGTCTCAGAAACAATAATTAGCACTGCATGAAGAAACATCACACAAACATAGGTAGGGCCAAAGTCAGGACAAAAAGAAGTGCATGGTTCTAGACATCAGGCAGGAAGAATAAGGATATTACCCCAGATGGTATTTTTCTGTTAATTGAGAATCCTTGTTCTGAATTCTGAGGACAAGGAAAGTTGCACACTAAATCTGATATACTCCATGTCTTTGCTTCAGGAAGTGAGGAGAAAGGAAGGCCTCCAGGAGCATCTGACAAGCTGGGCAGTGCCTTGGGCCCTGACTGGCATGAGGGCTTACACCTTAAAGGCACTAAGGAGGTAGGGGCGTAACCTTGCTGCCAAATTTATTTGGGTGTTGTGGGCATGAGCACAGGGAAGAGTTCCATGTTTGCAATAAAGCAAAAATCCTCACATTTAATTTTTTTTCATTTATGAATTCCTGAGCTGTTAGGTGTTTGCATCTTTTCTGCATTTGTAAAATGACCTCTTGATTTATAAAATCGAGAGTGATCAGTCAAAGACCAGCTAAAGGATGTTTAGGATATTTAGCAGCTTAATCAGTGGTGGTTTGGCTGTTGAAGGCTGTGGAACTGTATTTGTGCAGTGGAGAATAAAAAAAGGCCCAAATTCACCAAACAATTTAGAGAAACAGGTAACTTCCCAACTTCTGGCTTGAGCTCAGAATATGGTTGAAATGTGGGTTGATGGTACAGAGTATTTTTTCTTTTTACTGTGTTTAGAACATAAACTTATTATTGTTACCAAAATTTAATGAATTATAGAAAAATAAAGGATTTGCAATCCTGAAAGACAGAAAAATGGGTTTACTTTATTCTGTTCTGATAATGTTTGAACTCTCTTCCTGCAAGCTTAGGGGAACCTGAATATGTTTTCTGGCATGCCAGAAAAATCTAATTGTTGTGAACGTTAAAGGAACATGAGCTACCTGCTGAAAAAGCAGCTAAATTGCCACTGGCTATGGTTAGAGCTGTACCAAAAGGAGGAAAGTGTGGGAATCCAGGTAGTGGGCTGGGATATATGGTGGGTGGCTTTCCACTTCAGTAATATCAATTTAGGTGAAGAAGATGTCCTTACTATTATCAATCTTGTGATCACTAATCATTATGTTTATAATTCTGTTTCTTTTTTTTTTTTTTTTTTTAGTTTTCTCACAAAGTACATATTGAAATACTGTGTGAAGTAAAGAAAATTCTCTTACAGCAAGAATTTATCCAACTGCAGCAGACTTCCCTGACTTTTCCTAAAGGAGAGAAAAATGTAGAGGCAGATGAGGGTGAGTGCCAGTGCTGGTAAGACCTTGAAGGTAAATCTGTGCTGGAGCGTGTTTGCTGTTTGAAAAAGAAATCTTTTTTTCTCTATAATTTGAGGTCTAGCAGTTTACAGTAATCAAATTTATGTGCTGCAATTAAATTATAAAATCTTGCGGGTCAGACGCTTTTTTCCACAAAGTAACCAAAATCATGTGTGCAGAATATTCCATCCTAACACAATCCATTAAATATTTTAATAGTTAAGTTAAAACATGAGGAAAAAAACCACGAACATTTTGTATCAAACTGAAGTAAACCTTCCAAGTAGAGGAAAATATCCCTTTTTAAAAAATGAATAATTATGCCTATAATTTCAACCTAATTAAAATGAATATTTTTAATACTATTTTAGTAATCAGTTACTTTCAGCACAAGTCAAGTCTGTGCTGTTCTTTTTGCTTTTGAGGCACTTCTGTGCATCTGTAAATTTCTACATAAAAGAATATTTGGCAATTGCATACTTGAGAGAGAATATCTCACAGGCCTCAGAGGGTTTTAATTTAGGAAAATTCTGAAGGAAGTTATTGGTAGGAGTTGGAGCTGAGATCCAAAATAGTTTTTTTCTCTAGTTCTGAGCAATGGTAAGAAAAGTTACAGGTAATCTCTGATAGTTTTCTCCTTTTTTTTTTCAATTTTAACCTTTCTTTACCTATTCAGTTACCTCAAAGGTTTTATGGTTTTATTTTCATTCATATCTCATCATAAGACATAATTCATAAAGTAACTTCTGTTGGTTACATTCTCAGGGCAAAATTTTCTCGTTTTTCAGTGCTGTGGCCTGTGTATGTGCAATTAACTAATGGAAAAATTTATGGATGCAATTTCATTGTCAGTGCAACTGGAGTTGTGCCAAATGTTGAACCATTTCTTGATGGCAATAATGTAAGTATACTGATTTCAAGTAAGGTTAAAGAAACCTTTTCAGCTGGTTTATGCTTCTGTTCTGACATGGATTGCTAAAGATTTAAATACTGTGTACCATCTCAAAATAAGGCAGGGTATGTTGATACTGAGATATCCAACATGATACAAGTGTATTTGATTTGTGAACTTGGTTAATTATGTTGCTCCTCAGGTGTTTATATATAGTACATATGCAGTGTCAAGCCCAACCAAAGAGAGAAAATCATCTGTATAATTGGCTAATGTGGCAAAAATTTAGAATAATTTCCATGTTAGTTCTGTACCATGGTCTTACCTTATTAATCTTGACATTTGCTCCTGGAAAGGAAGCAACTACTTCCAGTACTTTCCATCTGGGACACTGAGCTATCACAGTGCTCATGTTCATTGATGGAAGTCAGCACCCAAATGTGGCTGATGATTCTGGAGTTCATAACTGCCGTGTGCATTTCCACACCTCAGGATCATTTTGCTTCTGTGTTCAGTGCCTGCTCAGCAACAACTAAAACATCCCTGGGTTATTAACACTGATCACAAATCCAACAAATAGCCCCATACAAGCTACTACTAAAAATGATCCCAAACAAAAGCAGGATGTTGTGGTATTTGGGTTAAGTGGTGCCATCTGATTATGAGGTAAAAGGCTGTGCTCTGGTTAAAGAAGGAAATGCTGAAATCATTGATCTGATGTTGAGCCATGACGTATTTCCATGCCTATGCTATAAGCTTAGGTCAGGAGTTAAGTTTTTGCAATGATATTTTCTTGCCTTGGCAAAAATACAAAGTGATCTCTTAAGACTGGGTGTCCCTGTAACAAACACACAGTGTGATTTGGAATTTGGCAAGCTCTTCCCAAGCAAGGACTTCCCTGCCTAAGTATCAGTAATAGTCCTTTAGAAACCTTTGCTGTGCTCTAGAAATAATAACAGTAATGCTTTGTACTTTCCATGGAGCTCTTGCCACTCAGCACAGTCTCATGGTAAATAATAAAGGAACAGCTGATTGTTAAGGGGGAGGGAGTTGGGTGCCTGGTTCCATTGCTGATGTGTGAACCCCTTCAGTTTGCTGTGGGAGAGGATGGAGGACTGAAGGTGGACAAGCACATGCACACGTCACTGCCAGATGTGTTTGCAGCTGGAGATATCTGCACAGCAGCCTGGGAGCCCAGCCCTGTGTGGCACCAGGTATGTCCTGGCACAGGAGTTACACACCAGTGCTCACACCAAGGAGGGGCAGGTTAACAGTGGATTGTCACTGACCGATTTTCTGAAAAACTCCTTCGCTAGGATTTTTCTCCTGAGAAGCCTCAGAAAAAAAATATAAACAATAACTATCTGAGGGCTGTGGAATGTGGTCTGGAGATGCTTTACCAACAGGTGCATCTTTGATTGTTTGCATGTGAATTGTTTTTAATTAATGGCCAATGGCAGCCATCTGTGTCAGACACCAAGTCTGTCACGAGATTTTATTATTCATTCCTTTCTAGCTTTCTGATGTCTCCTTTCTTCTATTCTGTAGTATGGTTTTAGTATATAATTTTCTTTTAATACAATACAATATATATCATAAAATAGTAAATCAGCCTTCTGAAACATGGAGTCAAGATTCTCATGTCTTCCTTCATCCTGGGGACCCTCAAACACCGCCACATTTGCTGACCCTGAGTGAGTGGCACCCCACAGTGGATAATCCTGGGGGTTTGGTGGCTGAGTTCTGTGGAGGTGGCTGGAAATGAGCTGGCCAGCCCCTCTGAGTATGAGCAGCAGTGAGTGTGCTCTGAGTACTCACTGCAGTGAGTGTGCTCATGGCACAGGGATGGCCTCATGACTTCAATCTTCCCAATTGTCTCTTGCAGATGAGGCTGTGGACCCAGGCTCGGCAGATGGGATGGTATGCAGCAAAGTGCATGGCAGCAGAAGCTTTAGGGGAGTCTATTGATATGGATTTCAGCTTTGAACTATTTGCTCACATTACAAAATTTTTCAATTACAAGGTCAGTACAGTCTGATAGTTGTAAACCACCGAGTAACACATACTGCTTGCTTATATTCACTTGCTGACAGTGAGCAGGTGCATTAATATTGAGGAAGCAGGTTTCTTTCTATAGTAATTAATCCTAGCTTAGATTTTCTCATTTTGTGCTAATGTATATGGTATTTCATGGGGAAGATTTTTCAGTCCATTGTGTGTATTTGTGCTAATGTGTGTGATATTTCAAGGGGAAGATTTTTGAGTCCATTGTGTGTTTGCAAGCCAGTGATGGGGGAGGGACCCTAGGGATGCTTATTTCCCTGTTTGCATCCCTTTTGAGGCCGAGAACTGTTAGCAGCAGAAATGCTAAAAGCCACTGCAGTGTTGTTATGAGAGCTTTTCCCTTCTCCTTCTGCTAGGTGGTGGTTTTGGGGAAGTACAACGCTCAGGGCCTGGGCTCAGAGCACGAGCTGATGCTGAGGTGTACCAAGGGCCACGAGTACATCAAAGTGGTGATGCAGAACGGCCGAATGATGGGAGCTGTGCTCATCGGTGAAACAGACTTGGAAGAAACCTTTGAAAACTTAATTTTAAATCAAATGGATCTTTCAGCCTATGGTGAAGATCTCCTAAATCCAGATATTGACATAGAAGATTATTTTGATTGAACAATACCCCATTCCCATTTTGTATGAAGCTTTGAGAGCAAGTCATAGATCTTAGAAAACCGTTTTCTCAGGACTGGGGATAAATGCAATCCTCAATTAAGATTTTGGGTTGATCTTGCTAAAATACTGACTGGTTACTGCCACAGGTACCAGCTAATGGTGCAATCTCTGTCGTGCTGGCTCATATGAACAGAGAACAGTTTCAGGGCACAGGGTGCTCAGAGCTCTTGCTACCTGGAATGCAGGTTGCAAATACATGGCCTTACTCCATTTTTTTTCCTTTTCCCCTATAAGTTTGATTCTGAAATAAATGTATTTTCTACTCAGTTAAGTACAGAACACAGGCTTTGCACAATGAAAGCCAGGATGAGATGTCAGTTGAGAGCAGCCTTTGAACTGGTTGTCCCTTCAGCTGTCCAGGTGTTGGGGTGGAGCTGCACTGTACTGGATAGTGCCAGCCCTGGACAGCAGTTGTTTCATCCTGGCTTTTGATTTTGTTCTACAGTTGCTGCCTGAGAGTTCCTATTTATTTTGGATCAAATTTGGGACAATTTATTGTACTCAATACAAAGCTGGCAATACATATTGAGACTTGTCCCAGACAAATAATTTAATTTTTTTTTAGAAGAATGACTCTTTTTAACTAAATTTTCAGGTTTTGGTGAAGTTCTCAGCTAAAGGATGGGTGAAGGAGTATAGGCTTTATTCAGTGTCACAATTTTACCAGAAAAATAAAGATGAAGAGCATGTTCTTAATGATATTATTTTTATATTTGTTATAAGTGTAAGAGAGAAGAACTAAAATGCAGCCACCCAGAACTTGCACTTATTCATGAAACTGAACATGCCTTTCTGATCTTTTAATATCTTAGCAGTCAAAGTCAGAAAACAAAATTGAATCTAGCAGTCAGCATATGTGCCTGTGAATGCTTGCAGTAGCTGTTGAGTGTTTCCTAGGCTGGCAGGTTGTCTTGTTTGTAAACTTCAATTGAGGTACCTTCTGCCAAGCACAGAAGTCATAAATTTCTATTTGAATAACAACCTAGAGAAGTCCAATTTGAAGAGCAACAGACATATTTCAAAGGGATAAATACACATAAATACATACAGTATGTCACTCCCACGTGCCACAGTGGGTGTAGGGACACATGTCCCTACTCAGAACTGCAGAGGTGGCAGTGCCCACGTGGGCTGGAACAGCCAGCCCTGGCACAGCAGTAGCTCTGAGCCAACCAGGGCTCCAGAGGAAGGATGCTGGAGCATCCCTGTCTCCAGCTGTCTGGTGTCACTCCCTGGGGCTGGTGACAGCAGTGCCCTGGCTGCAGTGGGGTCACTGGTGAGGAGGAGAGTCACCTGCACAGCAGGCAGAAGAATAGAAGGTGACAGGGTCTTCATGCTGAGCTAAGACCACCAAGTCCTGTGCTGCAAAGGAGAGAAACCTGAAGAGGACTCAGGGGAGCCGTGGGTGGAGACTCCCAGAGGAAGCAAGCCTGGAAATCTCTGCTCCTCTATCAGTCCTTTCCAGACTGCATGAACCTGCCACAGTGTTACTATATACTACACTTGCAAAAGAGTTAAAAAGGCAACATGGTCATTATAGAGATTTTGTAATCGTTGCTGTATCCTAAGATATGCGCCAATTATTTTGCTAAGAAACATGCTTTCCTCTTCTATTAGCCTTCTAGATTTGACACTTTTTAAAGATATTTGTTCCCTGTTCAGCGTTCATTAAATAAAAATAAAAATACCAATACTAAAGCACAAACTGAACTTACACACTGCACTGTCCATGGAGCAGCAACCATGATTAGATCCTAAATGTAGTCTGTGACACTCAGTCAATAACTACTGGTTGGTCATGTGCACCTGCCTGAAGCTGAGGCTTCTTTGCTTTTAAGTTAGGACCACAGCTGGGCCCTTTATGTTCCTGTGATTGATTCACCCCTGAATCTTGGACAGTCTTTGATCCAGCCTGGGCATCTTCTCTGCTTCCTTTTGAAGACTGAGATGGTTTGACCTGTAAGATTAAAGAGTTCAGTGAAAATTCTAACATTGCTTTTCTTTTCTTTTCCATGTTCCCACACAAGAGAGAAGATATTTATGAGGTTATGATATTTATGATGTACATGCATACACATATACACACATACACGTATATATGCATATATACATGTGCTCCATCACATTCCAAACACTTCTGGATGTTGAATCTTGAAATTCTATGGTAGGAGACTGGCAAATGCCTACAATTAGAATATTATTGATACTCTCACATTTCACTGACCATAGAAGCTAATATCAATATTTTCAATGCCTTTAAAACTGAAATAATAATGTCAAAATATTGCCAGAAACTTATCAAAATGAAAAGGGTGTGTTAGGTTAAGCATAGAGATTAGACTGGGTTTTTTCTGCATTTTTGCTTCTGACATTGTTTGGAAAGTGTGTTGTTTGCACTAGTAACTGAAATGCAATTTGATGAGGATAGAATTACTACAAAACATGTTTTGAGCAGATACCAAATGATTAAATTAGCTCTCATGGAGAAGATACCTATATGGCAAATCAGAACAGATGTAAATACCTTGGAAACACTTTTGCTGCTGGTTATCCCCTCTATGGTGATGACATGTCCCTCGTTTTTCAGCAGCCAGGCTTTGGGTCCCACCTTCAGGTAGGATATTGTAGCAATGGCTGTGAAGCTGAAATCCTCCCTGCATCAATGAAATCACTGTTACAGGGGAAGGTTGGAGATGGAGGCTGGAATATGCAGGGGAAAAAAATCATAGAATCATTAAGGTTAGAAAAGACCTCCAAGACATCAAGCCCAACCATCAACCCAGCACTGCCACTAAACTATGTCCTCAGGTGCCACATCTGCATGTTGTATGAACAGACCCTGGAATGGTGACTCCACCACTTCCCTTCCCAACAACTCTTCCCATAAGGACAGGGACGCATTAACCCTTCTGATAGGTGTTGCAGAGAGCAGCTTCATTCTGCTTCATTTTTCAAGTAGACAGGTGACTTAGAGCTGCTCTGATCAACACTTAACACAATTCAGTTCATGGACCTTGACACACAAAAACAGATGCACACTTGTCACTTGAAACACATGGAGGAAAATGAGGAAAAAAAGATGTAATAAGTCATCTGCTAACCCTCTAAGTAATATTAAAAAAGCTGTATGGAGAGATACAAAGAAAAATGAAGTCAAAATAAAGGGACTGGATATTTGTAGGTATTCTTGAACTTAACAATTATAGGAGAAGACAAAACACATAGCACATGGACAGCTTACAGAGGCAGCACTGGTGTTAGTTCCACTATGCTTTCTTAAAATTTCTGAGTCCCACCTTCCACATTAGCCAGTGTTTCCTGACTTAGACATCGTGTGCACAACCTCATTTGCTTTCCTTATCCATGGAATGTGAATGAGAGCTGTATGAACTTCAGACTTCTCCAAAATGAATCCTGCTGCAGATTTAAACATTCTACCTGAATACAGAAGACCCAGTTTTTTTTTAATTGCACGGGATGCAGCATTTCAACTATTCCTCCAACTTTTGAAAAGGAAATATAGCAATACTTGAAGGGTTTTTAGGAATACAGTATATGTATCTGAAATGAAGACTACAGAATGTAACCATTAATTTTATACCAAAGTAACAAGAGAGCAAGGTAAAATGACTACTAAATATTAAAAAACCAAAACAAAGAAAACAAAATAGTTATCTTACATACTTCAGATACTGCTGCAGCAGTAAATGAGATTAACAAGACCAAAAAAACCTAAAACACTGCAAAATGTTTTTGGGGGTGCAGTTTGGCCATAACCAGGTATTTAATGCTGCTAAACATTGATCAATCCTTAAAATTCCCTGCTCCAGACTCCCCATCCTACTTATATTTCTGAAATTCATACAGTGATTAAACATCATCTAGAGACAATCTGAGCAAATCACACATCCCAGGTGCCATACAAAATAAAAATATAAAATTGTATATCAAATCTGTATCATGTTATTCTGGTAAGCCACATATTTGATAAAAAATATCAAGTATTTTAAAAAATGCACCAGTGGAGGTCTAGATAGGCAGTTATTCTTTGTTACATGCAGTAGAGGCTTGGTCATGAATGCCCAGGTGGCTACTAATCTGTTGCACTATCTTGGAAATGAAATGTGTTCCTCTCTCTGAGGATATTGTAGCTGAAACTCCGAATTGTGGCATTATTTCTTGTAATAATACTCTGGTCACTTCTCGAGCTTTGACAGTTCTGGTGGGGAATGCTTCTGGCCAGCTTGAAAATGTATTTGTCAATACCAATAAATACAGATACCCCCCCTTTCCTTGGGAGCTATGAAAAGTCAATTTGCCACTGCTTTCCAGGCCCATGGTCTCTCCCAATCTGACTGAGTTTCAGCCTCGGGGGTGTTTTTGGGGTTAGTCTGGAGGCAAGGATCACACTGTTGGTTTACCTGAGTAATAGTGGCATATAAATTCCTAGCAACGATTCTTTCAATTAGATATGTGTTCTAGAAAGCCTGTGGAAACTACTACTTAAAAGTCAACACTTCATTTTGATGCACTCTCTAACAGTGGCAGCCTTGGTCATTCTGGCAAAGGAGCCACACTTTATAAAAGCTTTTAAGGAGTTAGACTCCAGTGTGTTTTCTAGTGCTGTTCCTTCACTAGTGACCAAAAATGGGAAGGGATTACCAACTCCCTCTCAATGGTAGCCCACCCCTTGTGGTTGCATGTCTCTTTTGATTAGTATTATTATATTCTGGCTCACTTTTGAGGGAAATCTGTCCATAATTACCTCACCTTTTGCTGCTTTCCTTGCCTCTCCATCCGTCAGCTCATTTAATGCAAACATTTTCTGGCTGGCTTGGTGGATGGGGAGGCAGAAGAAGGCATCTTTCAGGTTTAAAACAGTAAACTAGGTTAGCTCAGGTGTTAAACAAGTTAGTAAAGTATATGGATTTGCTGCCACAGGGTATAAATTCTTTGTTATCTTATTGACAGACCTCAATCCAGTACTATCAATTATTGGGCTGATTTCTTTCCTATCTTCTTTTGAGGGGGTACTGCTTAATTCTCACTGGTCGTGTTGGTTCCTTAAGCTTGATTACCAAAGGGTGACATTTTTCACCCTCCCTTGTACAGCAGAGGCCCATACCCCCAAAAATACTTATTTACTTATTCTAACATCTCTTTACGATGTCCTTCTTAATTTCAATGGCTGTTAATGTTAAGCCTGACATTTTTATATCATTTGCCTCCAGTAGTTTTGAAAAATGTTTAGCCTGGAAGATACAATAGACACATGATTTCCTGTCTCAGGAAGTGTCACCCTTCAGGCTTACACATCCCAGGATCATAAACATGTCAATGTATATAAGAATATTTCAGTTCAGACATCAAAACTGAGAAGATCGGCGCCATGCCCATGTACTTTTAATTATCTCCCCTTTATCTAGAGCAAAGTCTTACATTTTTTTTTCATTTTCTCCTGAGCAAAGAAATCATATATTAGATTGATCTAAAGGAGTAATAGTGATGTTTTTATAGACAGGTTCCTACTGACTATTACTTGTTTCCTGAAACCACTGACCTGTGCAGGTGAAAATACAAAGTGTACAAATGATGGAAGTTGATGGGGTGAGAGAGGCACTGACCATTGCCACCTGTGATTCCATAACTCTCAGAACCTCTGGAGAGCCTGAAGCAGTGCGTAAGTGACAGACCCAGATCCTCCTGGTAGAGAGGCCCAGAATTGCTCTGTTCTTCTTCCCCATATAATTCTCCTATAATTTTTTATGGGAAATCTTCTCATAGAGTTCTGTGTTATATCCTTGAGCAAAGAATGCTCTGTAACTTCCTGCAGGGGGATACAGTGTGGGTAAATGAAGGTAGTATAGAATGTAATCTTATCCCCTAAAGAGTTGCAGCTGAACCAATTACTAAAGATTAGGAGCAGGCCTGATGTTAACAGGCCACACCTGTAGCCAATAACAACAAGTGGTATAAAAGAGTGGGTTGGTGTCAGGAGTCAGATGGCTGCTGCAAGGATCAAGAAGAGTCAGAGCTTAGAGGAGTTGCCTGTGGGAGACATCAAGGAGGTATAAGGCTCTGGCAATATGGAATCCTTGCTCTATAATGATAAGCGAACTCTGGATATATAAGACAACAATTTCCTTCTTTACAATTGGAGCACCTTCCATCCATCTTGCTCTGAGTTGCAGCATTTGGCATTATATAAAATGATACCAGTCTGTTTTTGTGATCTTTGGCAGGGCCAGCTGTTCTTTATCACACAGAGAGGAGTAGCAGTTCAAATGGTTATTCTATTACTGATCCGTAGCTTAGTTTTAGAGGTGCCCCATTCACCTCATCAGTTCACTTGCTCCTAATTAATTTGGTAGATCATCAACAAATTACATCCCTTATTAATAATCTCATAAGTGAGATTTATGGCCAGCATTGCTATCGCAGCCATGGAGATAAAAGTGAAATCTGTCACCTATCTATGGATCTTTATCTTGCCTCATGCATTTTACCGGCAGCTTTTATTTTTTTCCTCACATTTTATAGAATTAACTCAGTATTGACAATGAAAATCATATTGCAGTAATCAGTAGAGTCTACACAATTAAAAATTAAATACTACATTAAAATACATACAAATAATAAATTGAAATAGGAAAGGAAAAGAGGCTTGAAACAGCCAGAAAGAGGCTAGATTTGAAATAATGTATTCTTATATCAGCCTCAGGAGATCTGCCCAACATGGAAGGCCCTGCACTTTAAATGCCACATTTGTTTTATGCACTGTAACCAAGTATTTTGAAAACTGAAGTGAAATAAGAGTTTCAATCACAGATCAGAATTCATAAAGTCACAGTCTTGTGTTTTGTCTCTTTCCCACTGGCGTCTCTTGGCCTGTGTGGATTTGGATGAGGTGGTGGAAAATTGGAGCTTGCCTGGGAAACCATACCTGCCTCAGCCATGATTTAATAATGTTAATATTTTTTCAAGTGGTATTTTTCAACATTGAACTGTGCTTTAGAGAAGATATTTGGTAATAATTTCTTTTAGAACAATGTCTTAAGAATCATTGCAAGGGAGAAAGGCTGTTAGGTTAATGGATGATGATGGCATTGTAGTTTCCTCTGCAAATATGAGGTGAGTGGCAACTATTGAAAACAGAAAGTTTGTTAATGGCAATAAAGACACAAAAAACACAGGAGAAATTGAAGTCATAAATTTCCTGCAATTTCCAGACTTATTAGACAGCTGATCTACTTGTGTGTAGTGATCATTGGTTTTCATCACTCACATTGGAGAGAGTAAAGGAAAGCATTGAGTATTTATTCTAATTTATAGTAGTTGATGTGCATACACAACAACAAGGTAACAATCTACTACTGGGTTTTACTGGATGAAAGAATTGGCAAAGAGTTCACTGTTTTTCAGTTTCTAGAAAAATCTTTAACAGCTATGGGCCCATGAGTTTTCTTAGAGGAGATAGATGCAAAGCCCAAAGCTGGGTAAGAAAACAAAGCTCTATATTCAGAGGGCTGCAGAGCAGCTCTGTTTATTCAGAGCTGGGAGTGAGGTGGATCTCCCTGACAAACTTCACTCAATGTTGTTTTGCCTTTAATAAATAAATAAATACTTTAAAAAAGTATTACTTGTTTCCATTACTTGATTCAACATAACGTGTAGCCTCTTGTTACTTACAGTTTAGGATTCAGACCGTGCTTGTGTTTGTCTGAGGTAGAATATGAGAGTCCTTTGAGGGGAGGCAGGTGCCTCGGGTGTGGCTGAGCACCATGAGGGTGGCATGCAGTGTAGCCTGCATGTAACTGAGGTGGCGGCAGATGCCGATCGTGCCCCTGAGGGGCTGCGAGGGTGTCTGGGGACAGGGGGATGAGGGCTGTGTTGTTGAGGGGCACCGCAGCGGGCGGTTCCCGCCCATGGGGGTGCGTGAGCCCCTCAGCTCCCCTCAGAGCTAAGGGCGGTTACTCGAAGCCGCCGGGGGCGCCCTCAGCTCCCCTCACGATGAGGGCGGTTAGTCGAAGCCGCTGTGGCCGCCACTCCCGGCGCGGCGTCGGGCGGGTGACGCGCCCGGGCCGGGTGGCTCCCTCGGGCAGCCCCTGGCGTGAGGCAGAGGAGGAATGGAGGTCCCTCACGCGTCTGCACGGTGTTTCGGTTTGCGGGAGGAAGCCATGAGGTAAGTCAGAGGGGAGAAAAAAAACTTCATGGGTGGGAATGCGGGAATTCCCTGGCATCACCTGGAGAGCATGGAATGAAATATTTTGGTGTCAAGTTGAGGAATGTGGGAACAAAAGCCGCAGTAATCTGTGGCAATACTGTAGCGGGCATCTTTTGAAAGAAAAACCCTTCTCAAAGGAAGAAAATTGGTTTTGGTGAGAAATCTGAGGTAATTTGGGGAGGGTGGGCAGAGAAAATTCTGTGATAACACCTGAGATCATTTTTAATGCCCAAAAAGACCATTTTGGGGGGTAAAATGTGATTTAATATGCTATGGAATGAAGAAATAATTTGGAAAGAAATCGTGAGGTAAAGTGTGAGGACCAGAGTGAGCAATGAGGGAGGTGGCTCTCCAGGTGATGCTGAGGGGATCTGAGGGAATATGAGTGTAAGACCCATGTGCTGCTGAGGGGCCATGAGTGTTCCTGAGGGGAAGTACATGTAAAGCCCAAAGCTGGGTAAGAAAATAAAGCTCTCTATTCAGAGGGCTACAGAGCAGGTGTTTGTGTATTCTGGGCTGGGAGTGAGGTGAATCTCTCTGACAAACCTCACTCAATGTTATTTTGCCTTTAATTTCACTCTGATTTGTAAATTCCGAATTACAAGGTATCAATAGCATACTCATATTTGTCTAAAGCTGTGTCATATTTCTGTGAGAGTTTGTTGGTTTTACTCCCACCTCAGTTTCTACTGTGTAATCCTCAGTCTACTGGTGGTCATTGATGGAGACTTCTGTAGTGTTCCTTCTGTTTAAAGTTTTTACCTCTGTCTTCAGGACATTTTTAGTGTATCTTGGCTATTTTTAGTCTGTTATGTTTTTAGCTGAAATTTGGGTTTGCTGGATGTATTACAATGTGCTGTTTTGGTGTGGATGGTGCTTGCTATGTCGCTGGCTTTGCTGTCTTGCTTGTTTCACCTGCATCTCTTGGTCCAATATTACTTGTTACCATTACTTGATTCAATATAATGTGTAGCCTTTTGTTACTCACGGTTTAACATTCACATGGTGCTTGTGTTCCTCTGAGGGGGAATATGTGAGTGCTTTGAGGGGAGGCAGGTGCCCCGTGTTCCTCTGAGGGGACCTGAGGGTCATGGAAGGGATGGCAAATGCCCTGTGTGTTGTTGAGAGGGCGTGGTTGTTACTGAAGGAGTGGTGCGTGCCCTGCATGTTGCTGAGGGGACACAAAGGTGATTTGGGGGGAGGCAGGTGCCTCGGGTGTGGCTGAGCACCATGAGGGTGGCATGCGGTGTAGCCTGCATGTAACTGAGGCGGTGGCAGATGCCGATCATGCCCCGAGGGGCTGTGAGGGTGTCTGGGGACAGGGGGATGAGGGCTGTGTTGCTGAGGGGCACCGCAGGGCGCGGTTCCCGGCAATGGGGGTTGCGTGAGCCCCTCAGCTCCCCTCAGAGCTGAGGGCGGTTACTCGACGCTGCCGTGGCCACCAGGGGGCCACCTCAGCTCCCCTCACGCTGTGGGGGAGACCTCGAAACCTCCAGGGACCGCCCTCAGCTCCCCTCACGCTGAGGGTGGGGGGAAACTTGAAACCACTGTAGCCGCCAGGTGTGCCTCGCCCTCAGCTCCCCTCAGAGCTAAGGGCGGTTACTCGACGCCGCCGGGAGCGCCCTCAGCTCCCCTCACGATGAGGGCGGTTATTTGGAGCCCCTGTGGCTGTCACTCCCGGCGTGGCGTCGGGCGGGTGACGCGCCCGGGCCGGGTGGCTCCCTCGGGCAGCCCCTGGCGTGAGGCAGAGGAGGAATGGAGGTCCCTCACGCGTCTGCACGGCGTTTCGGTTTGCGGGAGGAAGCCATGAGGTAAGTCAGAGGGGAGAAAAAAAACTTCATGGGTGGGAATGCTGGAATTCCCTGGCATCACCTGGAGAGCATGGAATGAAATATTTTGGTGTCAAGTTGAGGAATGTGGGAACAAAAGCCGCAGTAATCTGTGGCAATACTGTAGCGGGCATCTTTTGAAAGAAAAACCCTTCTCAAAGGAAGAAAATTGGTTTTGGTGAGAAATCTGAGGTAATTTGGGGAGGGTGGGCAGAGAAAATTCTGTGATAACACCTGAGATCATTTTTAATGCCCAAAAAGACCATTTTGGGGGGTAAAATGTGATTTCATATGCTATGGAATGAAGAAATAATTTGGAAAGAAATCGTGAGGTAAAGTGTGAGGACTAGAGTAAGCAATGAGGGAGAGGTGGCTCTCCAGGTGATGCTGAGGGGATCTGAGGGTCACTGAGGGAATATTAGTGTAAACCCCGTGTGCTGCTGAGGGGCCGTGAGTGTTCCTGAGGGGAAGTACATGTAAAGCCCAAAGCTGGGTAAGAAAATGAAGAGGGCTGCAGAGCAGGTGTTTGTGTATTCTGAGTTGGGTGTGAGGTGAATCTCTCTGACAAACCTCACTCAATGTTATTTTGCCTTTAATTTCACTCTGATTTGTAAATTCCGAATTACAAGGTATCAATAGCATACTCATATTTGTCTAAAGCTGTGTCATATTTCTGTGAGAGTTTGTTGGTTTTACTCCCACCTCAGTTTCTACTGTGTAATCCTCAGTCTACTGGTGGTCATTGATGGAGACTTCTGTAGTGTTCCTTCTGTTTAAAGTTTTTACCTCTGTCTTCAGGACATTTTTAGTGTATCTTGGGGTTTTTTAGTCTGTTATATTTTTAGCTGAAATTTGGGTTTGCAGGATGTATTACAATGTGCTGTTTTGGTGTGGATGGTGCTTGCTATGTCACTGGCTTTGCTGTCTTGCTTGTTTCACCTGCATCTCTTGGTCCAATATTACTTGTTACCATTACTTGATTCAATATAATGTGTAGCCTTTTGTTACCTACGGTTTAGCATTCACATGGTGCTTGTGTTCCTCTGAGGGGGAATATGTGAGTGCTTTGAGGGGAGGCAGGTGCCCCGTGTTCCTCTGAGGGGACCTGAGGGTCACGGAAGGGATGGCAAATGCCCTGTGTGTTGCTGAGAGGGCGTGGTTGTTACTGAAGGAGTGGTGCGTGCCCTGCATGTTGCTGAGGGGACACAAAGGTGATTTGGGGGGAGGCAGGTGCCTCGGGTGTGGCTGAGCACCATGAGGGTGGCATGCGGTGTAGCCTGCATGTAACTGAGGCGGTGGCAGATGCCGATCATGCCCCGAGGGGCTGTGAGGGTGTCTGGGGACAGGGGGATGAGGGCTGTGTTGCTGAGGGGCACCGCAGGGCGCGGTTCCCGGCAATGGGGGTTGCGTGAGCCCCTCAGCTCCCCTCAGAGCTAAGGGCGGTTACTCGACGCTGCCGTGGCCACCAGGGGGCCACCTCAGCTCCCCTCACGCTGTGGGGGAGACCTCGAAACCTCCAGGGACCGCCCTCAGCTCCCCTCACGCTGAGGGTGGGGGGAAACTTGAAACCACTGTAGCCGCCAGGTGTGCCTCGCCCTCAGCTCCCCTCAGAGCTAAGGGCGGTTACTCGAAGCCGCCGGGGGCGCCCTCAGCTCCCCTCACGATGAGGGCGGTTAGTCGAAGCCGCTGTGGCCGCCACTCCCGGCGCGGCGTCGGGCGGGTGACGCGCCCGGGCCGGGTGGCTCCCTCGGGCAGCCCCTGGCGTGAGGCAGAGGAGGAATGGAGGTCCCTCACGCGTCTGCACGGTGTTTCGGTTTGCGGGAGGAAGCCATGAGGTAATTCAGAGGGGAGAAAAAAAACTTCATGGGTGGGAATGCAGGAATTCCCTGGCATCACCTGGAGAGCATGGAATGAAATATTTTGGTGTCAAGTTGAGGAATGTGGGAACAAAAGCCGCAGTAATCTGTGGCAATACTGTAGCGGGCATCTTTTGAAAGAAAAACCCTTCTCAAAGGAAGAAAATTGGTTTTGGTGAGAAATCTGAGGTAATTTGGGGAGGGTGGGCAGAGAAAATTCTGTGATAACACCTGAGATCATTTTTAATGCCCAAAAAGACCATTTTGGGGGGTAAAATGTGATTTAATATGCTATGGAATGAAGAAATAATTTGGAAAGAAATCGTGAGGTAAAGTGTGAGGACCAGAGTGAACAATGAGGGAGAGGTGGCTCTCCAGGTGATGCTGAGGGGATCTGAGGGTCACTGAGGGAATATGAGTGTAAGACCCATGTGCTGCTGAGGGGCCATGAGTGTTCCTGAGGGGAAGTACATGTAAAGCCCAAAGCTGGGTAAGAAAATAAAGCTCTCTATTCAGAGGGCTGCAGAGCAGGTGTTTGTGTATTCTGAGTTGGGTGTGAGGTGAATCTCTCTGACAAACCTCACTCAATGTTATTTTGCCTTTAGTTTCATTCTAATTTGTAAATTCTAAATTACAAAGTATCAATAGCATTTTCATATTTGTCTAAACCTGTGTCATATTTCTGTGAGAATTTGTTGATTTTACTCCCACCTCAGTTTCTACTGAGTGATCCTCAGTCTACTGGTGGTCATTGATGGAGACTTCTGTAGTGTTCCTTCTGTTTAAAGCTTTTACCTCTGTCTTCAGGACATTTTTAGTGTATCTTGGCTATTTTTAGTCTGTTATGTTTTTAGCTGAAATTTGGGTTTGCAGGATGTATTACAATGTGCTGTTTTGGTGTGGATGGTGCTTGCTATGTCGCTGGCTTTGCTGTCTTGCTTGTTTCACCTGCATCTCTTGGTCCATTATTTGTCCAATATTACTTGTTACCATTACTTGGTCCAATATTACTTGTTACCATTACTTGATTCAATATAATGTGTAGCCTTTTGTTACTCACGGTTTAGCATTCACATGGTGCTTGTGTTCCTCTGAGGGGGAATATGTGAGTGCTTTGAGGGGAGGCAGGTGCCCCGTGTTCCTCTGAGGGGACCTGAGGGTCACGGAAGGGATGGCAAATGCCCTGTGTGTTGTTGAGAGGGCGTGGTTGTTACTGAAGGAGTGGTGTGTGCCCTGCATGTTGCTGAGGGGACACAAAGGTGATTTGGGGGGAGGCAGGTGCCTCAGGTGTGGCTGAGCACCATGAGGGTGGCATGCGGTGTAGCCTGCATGTAACTGAGGCGGTGGCAGATGTGAAGGTCTCTGAGGGCAGGGGGGTGCGTGTTTGCCGGGTGTTGCTGCGGGCGCGGGACAGTCTCCGATGGGGATCCGGTTGCGCCGTAAGGAAGGTCCCTCCCTGAGGCTCGGGGGGGTGGGGTGGGGTGGGGTGGGCGTGTTGCCGTCGCGCGGCCGCCGCCTTCCGATCGGCACCGCGGGGCCCGGTTCCTGCGCATGCGCAGTGGCCCTGCCCCGCCGTTGCCGGCCGCCGCAGAGGCGGGAAATCGAACGCGGTGTCTCCGTTCGCAGCGCTGCCCTCGCAGCCCGGGCCCCTCAGCCCCGAGGGCGGAAAGTCGAAGCCGCTGGGTCCGCCGCTCTCGGCGCGTGGCTGGGCGGGGAGGCGCGGGCCGGGAGGCTCCCTCGAGCCGCCCTCGGGTGGGGTAGAGGAGGAATGGAGGGCCGGCGTGCACTGTGTTGCAGTTTGTCAGGGATAGAGCTGAGGTAACTCATAGGGGCAGCAAGAGCTGCAGAGGGGACCAATGCTGGAATTTCATGGCTTCACCTGAGTGTGGGGGAAGGAGTGAATATTTTGGGTAAAATTGAGTCGTGTGGGAACAAAAGCTGCGGTAATCTATGGAGGTCGTACAGCAGGCATTTTTTTGGCTAGAAGATTACAGGGGCTCTCTAGCGAAGCGTATGGTTTTTGGGGAAAAGTCTGAAATACTTTGGGGAGGTGGGGCAGAGAAAATTTTGTGATAAAACCTACGGTAATTTAAAGGGCTGGAAGGAACATTTTTGTATTGAAATCTCAGTTAATCTGTAATGGAATGAATCAAAGTAAAAAAGGAATTTCTATGGTATAGAACTTTTGAGGAGCAAAATCTGTTAATCTGTAGACAATATTTTGGAGGGAAAATCTAGAGAAGTGTATGGGGCAGAGAACAAACGTTCTTGGGATAAAATCTGAGGTGACATATAGGACATGGCTAGGGGATGATCTGGAGGGAAAATCAGAGACCCTCTTTTAGGGGCCTGAAAGTGACTTTCTTGTCAGAAAACCTGAGGAAACCTAGGTAAAAAAGCTAGCTAAAAAATTAGTGCCTTCCAGATGGGCGAATTTGGGGTAATTTAGAGAGGAAAAATGAGCATATTTGAGGGAAAGTCTATGGTAACAGAGCATTGGGAGGCAGCATCTCTCATAGACAATCTGAGATATTTTAAAGGGGCAAGAGGTGACATTTTCAGCTGAAAGCCCTGGAGTCTTTAGAAGGGCATTCTTCTGGGCATAGTGTGAGCTGCAGACAAAATCTCTTAGAAAAGCATTCCTAATGAGTCCTGAGGTGCAAAATATGGCCCCATTGCTTTCTAAACTGCTCAGAGAGGGACCTGAGTGAGGGTAATAAAATCTTCCCATCTGATACTATCACGGGATTGTGCCTAAAAGATTTTATAGATGTAAGTGAAGCTTTTTAAATATTCTTCATCAGAATACAGAACTGCAAAAAACAGGTATTCCCATTTGCATTTATATATGTAAACCCATATTATTTTATAAGACAAAAACTATTCAAAAGCATCTTAATCAGAAATATTTATTACATAACAAATACACAAAAAAGCCAGTACAGTATAATACCCAATTTGCCAGGAACACTGATTATATTAAAGCTACAGAAAAAGGCTTTTCAATGAAGCTTAATGTAACATACCCAGGCCAAAAAGCCAGGAAAATCTAATGTACTAATATATGAGAGGGAACTGATAGGTGTATAAAAATCAAGAAAGGATCATTACACACAGCATACAGAAAATTAGCTTGAAAAACACACTGTCGGTAATTTTGGCTACCATGTTTAAAGTTGCATGGTGGGTATTGGGTGGCGGTTCCCTGCAGGCACGGGGTCTGGAGTTTCTCAGGCCTGAGCGTGTCGTCGTCCGTTGGCAGAAGCCGTGGGACGACGAGGCAAGAGCGGCAGCGCCTTCGAGATCAAGAGCGGAACGGCGAGGCACAGGAGCCGAAGAGGGACGCGAGGGGCCCTCTGGGCAAAGGGCTTTTTCCAGGCCAGGGCGCCTTCAGGGTGCCGCGGCCGGCTTTGCGCTGGGCGACCTCCCTGCGTGCAGGGCTGGTCCTTGCTGTGCTTGGCCTTTTGCCTTGTGCTCCTTTGGCTGCCCGGAGAGAGGGGCGACCCTGTAAAGGAGGGTGTGAGAGCCCCTGTCTCCGCACCGCAGGGGGGAAACGGAGCTCTCCCGGCCCCCAGCCCGGCTACCCTGTAAGCAGGGCAGGGCTTTTCCCCAACCCCGGCAGCTTTCTGCCTGCTGCTGGCCCCTGGCCAGCGTGACCCCCTGTACTCGGGGCGTGTCACAGCCTGCGTCCCTGGTGCCGGTCCTGAAGCGCTTCAGCGCTCGTCGAGGCCCCTGTGGCCTCCTCTCAGTGCAGGGGCAGGGCTGAGGCTTTCCTCTCCCGCTCAGCATTGGCAATGGCTCCCTAGAGTAGGTTGGCTGCACAGAGCTTGCTCCCTCTTCTGGGACTGTCTCCCCCTCCCCTGCCTCCCCCTCCCCTGTCTTCCCCCTAGTTGGTGCGAGTGCGGAAGTGTGGTTGTGCTTTAGCAACAGAGCCAGTGTAGCTTAGACTTCCCAGGAGGGAAAGAGGAGCTCTGTGCAGCCGCAGGCGGGTGCCCAAAACGCACGGGTGGAGAAAGCCTCCGGCCTTGCCCCTGCTTTCTGAGGGCGGCGCGAAGCCGCTTAGCGGCAGCGTGGGCAGCGTGACCCGCCTGTAGCCAGGGCCAGGGCGTGCGGCCACGCTGCCGGTGGTGCTGGTGAGCTGCCAGCGTGCGGGCCCTGTACTCGGGGCCCGTGTCAGGACCTTGGCGGCACCCTTTGTCCCCAGGAGCAGCCCCACCCGGGTCCCTGTAAGCAGGGCTGGGGAGGCTCCTTTAGCCAGGCGACAGGAACGAGCGCTCCCGGGCCCTTGCCAGGGGGCAGCTTGCAGAAGTGCCGTGCCGCAGGGCACGCTCCTGCCTTTGGCAGTGCTTCGGGCTGGCGCCACGTGGCTGGCGGCCTCGTACAGGAGGCTCCCGGGGCTCTGCAGGCGGCCGTGTTGCCGCGCTGCGCTGCGGCCGGGCTCTGGCCTGTCCCCAAGCGGGGCGCAGGCCGGAGCCTGTGCTCCGTAGTGCTTGTTGGGGGGTGCCGGGCAGCGGGGGGCGGCCCCGTAAGTGGGGTTCTGTGCGTCCCCTGGCCTCGGCGGGCGGTTGGAGGGACCCCCTGTAATCAGGCGGGTGTCCCTGGCCCCGGTCTTTCAGAGGCGTGGGGCCAGGAGTCACGGGGCCGGGCGTGTGCCCTCCCTGTCCTCAGGGCTGGGCTGGCGGCCCCTCGGCTTTAGGCCGCGAGCTGGACTGCCTGACGGTAGAGTCAGGCTCCTGTCGCCTTGGGGGAAGGCCGAGCTCTGTGGCTCCCCGGGTGTGGACCGGCCTGTAAGCAGGCTGCGGGTCTGGGAGCCTTTGTGCTCCCTTTCAGCTGGCAGCCTGTGTGGGGCGCCCGCCCCGTTAGTGGGGAGCGCCCCGCAGCTGGTGGAGAGAAGGAGCCTCCATAGGCCTTGGGGACCAGAGCCGCCCTGTAAGTGGGGGCCTGTAAGTGCTCTGGAGCCCCGGGCACTTTTTAGTCCAGGCAGCGGCCTGAGCCCCCTGTAAGCAGGGGTGTGCAGCCTCTTGGCCGCTGCCTTGCGTGCCCAGCTTCCTTTGCCCAGAGGGCCCGGCTCCCAGCACGGCGTGGGACTGCGCCGGACGTCGGGACGGTGAGTCAAGCTGTAGTTGGAGGCTTTTGGGCAGCTGGGGGGCCGCGGCGTTGCCGGCATGAGGCTGTGGGGCTGTTGGGTGGCCCTTCCCTATGGCAGCTGGGGCTCCTCGGGCCTGATTGCGTCCTCGTCGACGTTTGCAGCAGCCGTGGGACAGCGAGGAAAGAGCGAGCCGCAGGAGCGGCCTCTTCGAGCTCAAGAGTGGATCGGCGAGGCAAGAGCCAGCCTTCAGCATTGGCGGCCTCGAGCCCAGAAGCGCAGCCGCAAGGTAAGAGCAGCAGCTTGGAGCTGAAGTGTGGGGCTTTTGGGCAGCCGGTTGGGGATGTCCCTGTGGGGCTGTTGGGTGGCGGTTCCCTGCAGGCACGGGGTCTGGAGTTTCTCAGGCCTGAGCGTGTCGTCGTCCGTTGGCAGAAGCCGTGGGACGACGAGGCAAGAGCGGCAGCGCCTTCGAGATCAAGAGCGGAACGGCGAGGCACAGGAGCCGAAGAGGGACGCGAGGGGCCCTCTGGGCAAAGGGCTTTTTCCAGGCCAGGGCGCCTTCAGGGTGCCGCGGCCGGCTTTGCGCTGGGCGACCTCCCTGCGTGCAGGGCTGGTCCTTGCTGTGCTTGGCCTTTTGCCTTGTGCTCCTTTGGCTGCCCGGAGAGAGGGGCGACCCTGTAAAGGAGGGTGTGAGAGCCCCTGTCTCCGCACCGCAGGGGGGAAACGGAGCTCTCCCGGCCCCCAGCCCGGCTACCCTGTAAGCAGGGCAGGGCTTTTCCCCAACCCCGGCAGCTTTCTGCCTGCTGCTGGCCCCTGGCCAGCGTGACCCCCTGTACTCGGGGCGTGTCACAGCCTGCGTCCCTGGTGCCGGTCCTGAAGCGCTTCAGCGCTCGTCGAGGCCCCTGTGGCCTCCTCTCAGTGCAGGGGCAGGGCTGAGGCTTTCCTCTCCCGCTCAGCATTGGCAATGGCTCCCTAGAGTAGGTTGGCTGCACAGAGCTTGCTCCCTCTTCTGGGACTGTCTCCCCCTCCCCTGCCTCCCCCTCCCCTGTCTTCCCCCTAGTTGGTGCGAGTGCGGAAGTGTGGTTGTGCTTTAGCAACAGAGCCAGTGTAGCTTAGACTTCCCAGGAGGGAAAGAGGAGCTCTGTGCAGCCGCAGGCGGGTGCCCAAAACGCACGGGTGGAGAAAGCCTCCGGCCTTGCCCCTGCTTTCTGAGGGCGGCGCGAAGCCGCTTAGCGGCAGCGTGGGCAGCGTGACCCGCCTGTAGCCAGGGCCAGGGCGTGCGGCCACGCTGCCGGTGGTGCTGGTGAGCTGCCAGCGTGCGGGCCCTGTACTCGGGGCCCGTGTCAGGACCTTGGCGGCACCCTTTGTCCCCAGGAGCAGCCCCACCCGGGTCCCTGTAAGCAGGGCTGGGGAGGCTCCTTTAGCCAGGCGACAGGAACGAGCGCTCCCGGGCCCTTGCCAGGGGGCAGCTTGCAGAAGTGCCGTGCCGCAGGGCACGCTCCTGCCTTTGGCAGTGCTTCGGGCTGGCGCCACGTGGCTGGCGGCCTCGTACAGGAGGCTCCCGGGGCTCTGCAGGCGGCCGTGTTGCCGCGCTGCGCTGCGGCCGGGCTCTGGCCTGTCCCCAAGCGGGGCGCAGGCCGGAGCCTGTGCTCCGTAGTGCTTGTTGGGGGGTGCCGGGCAGCGGGGGGCGGCCCCGTAAGTGGGGTTCTGTGCGTCCCCTGGCCTCGGCGGGCGGTTGGAGGGACCCCCTGTAATCAGGCGGGTGTCCCTGGCCCCGGTCTTTCAGAGGCGTGGGGCCAGGAGTCACGGGGCCGGGCGTGTGCCCTCCCTGTCCTCAGGGCTGGGCTGGCGGCCCCTCGGCTTTAGGCCGCGAGCTGGACTGCCTGACGGTAGAGTCAGGCTCCTGTCGCCTTGGGGGAAGGCCGAGCTCTGTGGCTCCCCGGGTGTGGACCGGCCTGTAAGCAGGCTGCGGGTCTGGGAGCCTTTGTGCTCCCTTTCAGCTGGCAGCCTGTGTGGGGCGCCCGCCCCGTTAGTGGGGAGCGCCCCGCAGCTGGTGGAGAGAAGGAGCCTCCATAGGCCTTGGGGACCAGAGCCGCCCTGTAAGTGGGGGCCTGTAAGTGCTCTGGAGCCCCGGGCACTTTTTAGTCCAGGCAGCGGCCTGAGCCCCCTGTAAGCAGGGGTGTGCAGCCTCTTGGCCGCTGCCTTGCGTGCCCAGCTTCCTTTGCCCAGAGGGCCCGGCTCCCAGCACGGCGTGGGACTGCGCCGGACGTCGGGACGGTGAGTCAAGCTGTAGTTGGAGGCTTTTGGGCAGCTGGGGGGCCGCGGCGTTGCCGGCATGAGGCTGTGGGGCTGTTGGGTGGCCCTTCCCTATGGCAGCTGGGGCTCCTCGGGCCTGATTGCGTCCTCGTCGACGTTTGCAGCAGCCGTGGGACAGCGAGGAAAGAGCGAGCCGCAGGAGCGGCCTCTTCGAGCTCAAGAGTGGATCGGCGAGGCAAGAGCCAGCCTTCAGCATTGGCGGCCTCGAGCCCAGAAGCGCAGCCGCAAGGTAAGAGCAGCAGCTTGGAGCTGAAGTGTGGGGCTTTTGGGCAGCCGGTTGGGGATGTCCCTGTGGGGCTGTTGGGTGGCGGTTCCCTGCAGGCACGGGGTCTGGAGTTTCTCAGGCCTGAGCGTGTCGTCGTCCGTTGGCAGAAGCCGTGGGACGACGAGGCAAGAGCGGCAGCGCCTTCGAGATCAAGAGCGGAACGGCGAGGCACAGGAGCCGAAGAGGGACGCGAGGGGCCCTCTGGGCAAAGGGCTTTTTCCAGGCCAGGGCGCCTTCAGGGTGCCGCGGCCGGCTTTGCGCTGGGCGACCTCCCTGCGTGCAGGGCTGGTCCTTGCTGTGCTTGGCCTTTTGCCTTGTGCTCCTTTGGCTGCCCGGAGAGAGGGGCGACCCTGTAAAGGAGGGTGTGAGAGCCCCTGTCTCCGCACCGCAGGGGGGAAACGGAGCTCTCCCGGCCCCCAGCCCGGCTACCCTGTAAGCAGGGCAGGGCTTTTCCCCAACCCCGGCAGCTTTCTGCCTGCTGCTGGCCCCTGGCCAGCGTGACCCCCTGTACTCGGGGCGTGTCACAGCCTGCGTCCCTGGTGCCGGTCCTGAAGCGCTTCAGCGCTCGTCGAGGCCCCTGTGGCCTCCTCTCAGTGCAGGGGCAGGGCTGAGGCTTTCCTCTCCCGCTCAGCATTGGCAATGGCTCCCTAGAGTAGGTTGGCTGCACAGAGCTTGCTCCCTCTTCTGGGACTGTCTCCCCCTCCCCTGCCTCCCCCTCCCCTGTCTTCCCCCTAGTTGGTGCGAGTGCGGAAGTGTGGTTGTGCTTTAGCAACAGAGCCAGTGTAGCTTAGACTTCCCAGGAGGGAAAGAGGAGCTCTGTGCAGCCGCAGGCGGGTGCCCAAAACGCACGGGTGGAGAAAGCCTCCGGCCTTGCCCCTGCTTTCTGAGGGCGGCGCGAAGCCGCTTAGCGGCAGCGTGGGCAGCGTGACCCGCCTGTAGCCAGGGCCAGGGCGTGCGGCCACGCTGCCGGTGGTGCTGGTGAGCTGCCAGCGTGCGGGCCCTGTACTCGGGGCCCGTGTCAGGACCTTGGCGGCACCCTTTGTCCCCAGGAGCAGCCCCACCCGGGTCCCTGTAAGCAGGGCTGGGGAGGCTCCTTTAGCCAGGCGACAGGAACGAGCGCTCCCGGGCCCTTGCCAGGGGGCAGCTTGCAGAAGTGCCGTGCCGCAGGGCACGCTCCTGCCTTTGGCAGTGCTTCGGGCTGGCGCCACGTGGCTGGCGGCCTCGTACAGGAGGCTCCCGGGGCTCTGCAGGCGGCCGTGTTGCCGCGCTGCGCTGCGGCCGGGCTCTGGCCTGTCCCCAAGCGGGGCGCAGGCCGGAGCCTGTGCTCCGTAGTGCTTGTTGGGGGGTGCCGGGCAGCGGGGGGCGGCCCCGTAAGTGGGGTTCTGTGCGTCCCCTGGCCTCGGCGGGCGGTTGGAGGGACCCCCTGTAATCAGGCGGGTGTCCCTGGCCCCGGTCTTTCAGAGGCGTGGGGCCAGGAGTCACGGGGCCGGGCGTGTGCCCTCCCTGTCCTCAGGGCTGGGCTGGCGGCCCCTCGGCTTTAGGCCGCGAGCTGGACTGCCTGACGGTAGAGTCAGGCTCCTGTCGCCTTGGGGGAAGGCCGAGCTCTGTGGCTCCCCGGGTGTGGACCGGCCTGTAAGCAGGCTGCGGGTCTGGGAGCCTTTGTGCTCCCTTTCAGCTGGCAGCCTGTGTGGGGCGCCCGCCCCGTTAGTGGGGAGCGCCCCGCAGCTGGTGGAGAGAAGGAGCCTCCATAGGCCTTGGGGACCAGAGCCGCCCTGTAAGTGGGGGCCTGTAAGTGCTCTGGAGCCCCGGGCACTTTTTAGTCCAGGCAGCGGCCTGAGCCCCCTGTAAGCAGGGGTGTGCAGCCTCTTGGCCGCTGCCTTGCGTGCCCAGCTTCCTTTGCCCAGAGGGCCCGGCTCCCAGCACGGCGTGGGACTGCGCCGGACGTCGGGACGGTGAGTCAAGCTGTAGTTGGAGGCTTTTGGGCAGCTGGGGGGCCGCGGCGTTGCCGGCATGAGGCTGTGGGGCTGTTGGGTGGCCCTTCCCTATGGCAGCTGGGGCTCCTCGGGCCTGATTGCGTCCTCGTCGACGTTTGCAGCAGCCGTGGGACAGCGAGGAAAGAGCGAGCCGCAGGAGCGGCCTCTTCGAGCTCAAGAGTGGATCGGCGAGGCAAGAGCCAGCCTTCAGCATTGGCGGCCTCGAGCCCAGAAGCGCAGCCGCAAGGTAAGAGCAGCAGCTTGGAGCTGAAGTGTGGGGCTTTTGGGCAGCCGGTTGGGGATGTCCCTGTGGGGCTGTTGGGTGGCGGTTCCCTGCAGGCACGGGGTCTGGAGTTTCTCAGGCCTGAGCGTGTCGTCGTCCGTTGGCAGAAGCCGTGGGACGACGAGGCAAGAGCGGCAGCGCCTTCGAGATCAAGAGCGGAACGGCGAGGCACAGGAGCCGAAGAGGGACGCGAGGGGCCCTCTGGGCAAAGGGCTTTTTCCAGGCCAGGGCGCCTTCAGGGTGCCGCGGCCGGCTTTGCGCTGGGCGACCTCCCTGCGTGCAGGGCTGGTCCTTGCTGTGCTTGGCCTTTTGCCTTGTGCTCCTTTGGCTGCCCGGAGAGAGGGGCGACCCTGTAAAGGAGGGTGTGAGAGCCCCTGTCTCCGCACCGCAGGGGGGAAACGGAGCTCTCCCGGCCCCCAGCCCGGCTACCCTGTAAGCAGGGCAGGGCTTTTCCCCAACCCCGGCAGCTTTCTGCCTGCTGCTGGCCCCTGGCCAGCGTGACCCCCTGTACTCGGGGCGTGTCACAGCCTGCGTCCCTGGTGCCGGTCCTGAAGCGCTTCAGCGCTCGTCGAGGCCCCTGTGGCCTCCTCTCAGTGCAGGGGCAGGGCTGAGGCTTTCCTCTCCCGCTCAGCATTGGCAATGGCTCCCTAGAGTAGGTTGGCTGCACAGAGCTTGCTCCCTCTTCTGGGACTGTCTCCCCCTCCCCTGCCTCCCCCTCCCCTGTCTTCCCCCTAGTTGGTGCGAGTGCGGAAGTGTGGTTGTGCTTTAGCAACAGAGCCAGTGTAGCTTAGACTTCCCAGGAGGGAAAGAGGAGCTCTGTGCAGCCGCAGGCGGGTGCCCAAAACGCACGGGTGGAGAAAGCCTCCGGCCTTGCCCCTGCTTTCTGAGGGCGGCGCGAAGCCGCTTAGCGGCAGCGTGGGCAGCGTGACCCGCCTGTAGCCAGGGCCAGGGCGTGCGGCCACGCTGCCGGTGGTGCTGGTGAGCTGCCAGCGTGCGGGCCCTGTACTCGGGGCCCGTGTCAGGACCTTGGCGGCACCCTTTGTCCCCAGGAGCAGCCCCACCCGGGTCCCTGTAAGCAGGGCTGGGGAGGCTCCTTTAGCCAGGCGACAGGAACGAGCGCTCCCGGGCCCTTGCCAGGGGGCAGCTTGCAGAAGTGCCGTGCCGCAGGGCACGCTCCTGCCTTTGGCAGTGCTTCGGGCTGGCGCCACGTGGCTGGCGGCCTCGTACAGGAGGCTCCCGGGGCTCTGCAGGCGGCCGTGTTGCCGCGCTGCGCTGCGGCCGGGCTCTGGCCTGTCCCCAAGCGGGGCGCAGGCCGGAGCCTGTGCTCCGTAGTGCTTGTTGGGGGGTGCCGGGCAGCGGGGGGCGGCCCCGTAAGTGGGGTTCTGTGCGTCCCCTGGCCTCGGCGGGCGGTTGGAGGGACCCCCTGTAATCAGGCGGGTGTCCCTGGCCCCGGTCTTTCAGAGGCGTGGGGCCAGGAGTCACGGGGCCGGGCGTGTGCCCTCCCTGTCCTCAGGGCTGGGCTGGCGGCCCCTCGGCTTTAGGCCGCGAGCTGGACTGCCTGACGGTAGAGTCAGGCTCCTGTCGCCTTGGGGGAAGGCCGAGCTCTGTGGCTCCCCGGGTGTGGACCGGCCTGTAAGCAGGCTGCGGGTCTGGGAGCCTTTGTGCTCCCTTTCAGCTGGCAGCCTGTGTGGGGCGCCCGCCCCGTTAGTGGGGAGCGCCCCGCAGCTGGTGGAGAGAAGGAGCCTCCATAGGCCTTGGGGACCAGAGCCGCCCTGTAAGTGGGGGCCTGTAAGTGCTCTGGAGCCCCGGGCACTTTTTAGTCCAGGCAGCGGCCTGAGCCCCCTGTAAGCAGGGGTGTGCAGCCTCTTGGCCGCTGCCTTGCGTGCCCAGCTTCCTTTGCCCAGAGGGCCCGGCTCCCAGCACGGCGTGGGACTGCGCCGGACGTCGGGACGGTGAGTCAAGCTGTAGTTGGAGGCTTTTGGGCAGCTGGGGGGCCGCGGCGTTGCCGGCATGAGGCTGTGGGGCTGTTGGGTGGCCCTTCCCTATGGCAGCTGGGGCTCCTCGGGCCTGATTGCGTCCTCGTCGACGTTTGCAGCAGCCGTGGGACAGCGAGGAAAGAGCGAGCCGCAGGAGCGGCCTCTTCGAGCTCAAGAGTGGATCGGCGAGGCAAGAGCCAGCCTTCAGCATTGGCGGCCTCGAGCCCAGAAGCGCAGCCGCAAGGTAAGAGCAGCAGCTTGGAGCTGAAGTGTGGGGCTTTTGGGCAGCCGGTTGGGGATGTCCCTGTGGGGCTGTTGGGTGGCGGTTCCCTGCAGGCACGGGGTCTGGAGTTTCTCAGGCCTGAGCGTGTCGTCGTCCGTTGGCAGAAGCCGTGGGACGACGAGGCAAGAGCGGCAGCGCCTTCGAGATCAAGAGCGGAACGGCGAGGCACAGGAGCCGAAGAGGGACGCGAGGGGCCCTCTGGGCAAAGGGCTTTTTCCAGGCCAGGGCGCCTTCAGGGTGCCGCGGCCGGCTTTGCGCTGGGCGACCTCCCTGCGTGCAGGGCTGGTCCTTGCTGTGCTTGGCCTTTTGCCTTGTGCTCCTTTGGCTGCCCGGAGAGAGGGGCGACCCTGTAAAGGAGGGTGTGAGAGCCCCTGTCTCCGCACCGCAGGGGGGAAACGGAGCTCTCCCGGCCCCCAGCCCGGCTACCCTGTAAGCAGGGCAGGGCTTTTCCCCAACCCCGGCAGCTTTCTGCCTGCTGCTGGCCCCTGGCCAGCGTGACCCCCTGTACTCGGGGCGTGTCACAGCCTGCGTCCCTGGTGCCGGTCCTGAAGCGCTTCAGCGCTCGTCGAGGCCCCTGTGGCCTCCTCTCAGTGCAGGGGCAGGGCTGAGGCTTTCCTCTCCCGCTCAGCATTGGCAATGGCTCCCTAGAGTAGGTTGGCTGCACAGAGCTTGCTCCCTCTTCTGGGACTGTCTCCCCCTCCCCTGCCTCCCCCTCCCCTGTCTTCCCCCTAGTTGGTGCGAGTGCGGAAGTGTGGTTGTGCTTTAGCAACAGAGCCAGTGTAGCTTAGACTTCCCAGGAGGGAAAGAGGAGCTCTGTGCAGCCGCAGGCGGGTGCCCAAAACGCACGGGTGGAGAAAGCCTCCGGCCTTGCCCCTGCTTTCTGAGGGCGGCGCGAAGCCGCTTAGCGGCAGCGTGGGCAGCGTGACCCGCCTGTAGCCAGGGCCAGGGCGTGCGGCCACGCTGCCGGTGGTGCTGGTGAGCTGCCAGCGTGCGGGCCCTGTACTCGGGGCCCGTGTCAGGACCTTGGCGGCACCCTTTGTCCCCAGGAGCAGCCCCACCCGGGTCCCTGTAAGCAGGGCTGGGGAGGCTCCTTTAGCCAGGCGACAGGAACGAGCGCTCCCGGGCCCTTGCCAGGGGGCAGCTTGCAGAAGTGCCGTGCCGCAGGGCACGCTCCTGCCTTTGGCAGTGCTTCGGGCTGGCGCCACGTGGCTGGCGGCCTCGTACAGGAGGCTCCCGGGGCTCTGCAGGCGGCCGTGTTGCCGCGCTGCGCTGCGGCCGGGCTCTGGCCTGTCCCCAAGCGGGGCGCAGGCCGGAGCCTGTGCTCCGTAGTGCTTGTTGGGGGGTGCCGGGCAGCGGGGGGCGGCCCCGTAAGTGGGGTTCTGTGCGTCCCCTGGCCTCGGCGGGTGGTTGGAGGGACCCCCTGTAATCAGGCGGGTGTCCCTGGCCCCGGTCTTTCAGAGGCGTGGGGCCAGGAGTCACGGGGCCGGGCGTGTGCCCTCCCTGTCCTCAGGGCTGGGCTGGCGGCCCCTCGGCTTTAGGCCGCGAGCTGGACTGCCTGACGGTAGAGTCAGGCTCCTGTCGCCTTGGGGGAAGGCCGAGCTCTGTGGCTCCCCGGGTGTGGACCGGCCTGTAAGCAGGCTGCGGGTCTGGGAGCCTTTGTGCTCCCTTTCAGCTGGCAGCCTGTGTGGGGCGCCCGCCCCGTTAGTGGGGAGCGCCCCGCAGCTGGTGGAGAGAAGGAGCCTCCATAGGCCTTGGGGACCAGAGCCGCCCTGTAAGTGGGGGCCTGTAAGTGCTCTGGAGCCCCGGGCACTTTTTAGTCCAGGCAGCGGCCTGAGCCCCCTGTAAGCAGGGGTGTGCAGCCTCTTGGCCGCTGCCTTGCGTGCCCAGCTTCCTTTGCCCAGAGGGCCCGGCTCCCAGCACGGCGTGGGACTGCGCCGGACGTCGGGACGGTGAGTCAAGCTGTAGTTGGAGGCTTTTGGGCAGCTGGGGGGCCGCGGCGTTGCCGGCATGAGGCTGTGGGGCTGTTGGGTGGCCCTTCCCTATGGCAGCTGGGGCTCCTCGGGCCTGATTGCGTCCTCGTCGACGTTTGCAGCAGCCGTGGGACAGCGAGGAAAGAGCGAGCCGCAGGAGCGGCCTCTTCGAGCTCAAGAGTGGATCGGCGAGGCAAGAGCCAGCCTTCAGCATTGGCGGCCTCGAGCCCAGAAGCGCAGCCGCAAGGTAAGAGCAGCAGCTTGGAGCTGAAGTGTGGGGCTTTTGGGCAGCCGGTTGGGGATGTCCCTGTGGGGCTGTTGGGTGGCGGTTCCCTGCAGGCACGGGGTCTGGAGTTTCTCAGGCCTGAGCGTGTCGTCGTCCGTTGGCAGAAGCCGTGGGACGACGAGGCAAGAGCGGCAGCGCCTTCGAGATCAAGAGCGGAACGGCGAGGCACAGGAGCCGAAGAGGGACGCGAGGGGCCCTCTGGGCAAAGGGCTTTTTCCAGGCCAGGGCGCCTTCAGGGTGCCGCGGCCGGCTTTGCGCTGGGCGACCTCCCTGCGTGCAGGGCTGGTCCTTGCTGTGCTTGGCCTTTTGCCTTGTGCTCCTTTGGCTGCCCGGAGAGAGGGGCGACCCTGTAAAGGAGGGTGTGAGAGCCCCTGTCTCCGCACCGCAGGGGGGAAACGGAGCTCTCCCGGCCCCCAGCCCGGCTACCCTGTAAGCAGGGCAGGGCTTTTCCCCAACCCCGGCAGCTTTCTGCCTGCTGCTGGCCCCTGGCCAGCGTGACCCCCTGTACTCGGGGCGTGTCACAGCCTGCGTCCCTGGTGCCGGTCCTGAAGCGCTTCAGCGCTCGTCGAGGCCCCTGTGGCCTCCTCTCAGTGCAGGGGCAGGGCTGAGGCTTTCCTCTCCCGCTCAGCATTGGCAATGGCTCCCTAGAGTAGGTTGGCTGCACAGAGCTTGCTCCCTCTTCTGGGACTGTCTCCCCCTCCCCTGCCTCCCCCTCCCCTGTCTTCCCCCTAGTTGGTGCGAGTGCGGAAGTGTGGTTGTGCTTTAGCAACAGAGCCAGTGTAGCTTAGACTTCCCAGGAGGGAAAGAGGAGCTCTGTGCAGCCGCAGGCGGGTGCCCAAAACGCACGGGTGGAGAAAGCCTCCGGCCTTGCCCCTGCTTTCTGAGGGCGGCGCGAAGCCGCTTAGCGGCAGCGTGGGCAGCGTGACCCGCCTGTAGCCAGGGCCAGGGCGTGCGGCCACGCTGCCGGTGGTGCTGGTGAGCTGCCAGCGTGCGGGCCCTGTACTCGGGGCCCGTGTCAGGACCTTGGCGGCACCCTTTGTCCCCAGGAGCAGCCCCACCCGGGTCCCTGTAAGCAGGGCTGGGGAGGCTCCTTTAGCCAGGCGACAGGAACGAGCGCTCCCGGGCCCTTGCCAGGGGGCAGCTTGCAGAAGTGCCGTGCCGCAGGGCACGCTCCTGCCTTTGGCAGTGCTTCGGGCTGGCGCCACGTGGCTGGCGGCCTCGTACAGGAGGCTCCCGGGGCTCTGCAGGCGGCCGTGTTGCCGCGCTGCGCTGCGGCCGGGCTCTGGCCTGTCCCCAAGCGGGGCGCAGGCCGGAGCCTGTGCTCCGTAGTGCTTGTTGGGGGGTGCCGGGCAGCGGGGGGCGGCCCCGTAAGTGGGGTTCTGTGCGTCCCCTGGCCTCGGCGGGCGGTTGGAGGGACCCCCTGTAATCAGGCGGGTGTCCCTGGCCCCGGTCTTTCAGAGGCGTGGGGCCAGGAGTCACGGGGCCGGGCGTGTGCCCTCCCTGTCCTCAGGGCTGGGCTGGCGGCCCCTCGGCTTTAGGCCGCGAGCTGGACTGCCTGACGGTAGAGTCAGGCTCCTGTCGCCTTGGGGGAAGGCCGAGCTCTGTGGCTCCCCGGGTGTGGACCGGCCTGTAAGCAGGCTGCGGGTCTGGGAGCCTTTGTGCTCCCTTTCAGCTGGCAGCCTGTGTGGGGCGCCCGCCCCGTTAGTGGGGAGCGCCCCGCAGCTGGTGGAGAGAAGGAGCCTCCATAGGCCTTGGGGACCAGAGCCGCCCTGTAAGTGGGGGCCTGTAAGTGCTCTGGAGCCCCGGGCACTTTTTAGTCCAGGCAGCGGCCTGAGCCCCCTGTAAGCAGGGGTGTGCAGCCTCTTGGCCGCTGCCTTGCGTGCCCAGCTTCCTTTGCCCAGAGGGCCCGGCTCCCAGCACGGCGTGGGACTGCGCCGGACGTCGGGACGGTGAGTCAAGCTGTAGTTGGAGGCTTTTGGGCAGCTGGGGGGCCGCGGCGTTGCCGGCATGAGGCTGTGGGGCTGTTGGGTGGCCCTTCCCTATGGCAGCTGGGGCTCCTCGGGCCTGATTGCGTCCTCGTCGACGTTTGCAGCAGCCGTGGGACAGCGAGGAAAGAGCGAGCCGCAGGAGCGGCCTCTTCGAGCTCAAGAGTGGATCGGCGAGGCAAGAGCCAGCCTTCAGCATTGGCGGCCTCGAGCCCAGAAGCGCAGCCGCAAGGTAAGAGCAGCAGCTTGGAGCTGAAGTGTGGGGCTTTTGGGCAGCCGGTTGGGGATGTCCCTGTGGGGCTGTTGGGTGGCGGTTCCCTGCAGGCACGGGGTCTGGAGTTTCTCAGGCCTGAGCGTGTCGTCGTCCGTTGGCAGAAGCCGTGGGACGACGAGGCAAGAGCGGCAGCGCCTTCGAGATCAAGAGCGGAACGGCGAGGCACAGGAGCCGAAGAGGGACGCGAGGGGCCCTCTGGGCAAAGGGCTTTTTCCAGGCCAGGGCGCCTTCAGGGTGCCGCGGCCGGCTTTGCGCTGGGCGACCTCCCTGCGTGCAGGGCTGGTCCTTGCTGTGCTTGGCCTTTTGCCTTGTGCTCCTTTGGCTGCCCGGAGAGAGGGGCGACCCTGTAAAGGAGGGTGTGAGAGCCCCTGTCTCCGCACCGCAGGGGGGAAACGGAGCTCTCCCGGCCCCCAGCCCGGCTACCCTGTAAGCAGGGCAGGGCTTTTCCCCAACCCCGGCAGCTTTCTGCCTGCTGCTGGCCCCTGGCCAGCGTGACCCCCTGTACTCGGGGCGTGTCACAGCCTGCGTCCCTGGTGCCGGTCCTGAAGCGCTTCAGCGCTCGTCGAGGCCCCTGTGGCCTCCTCTCAGTGCAGGGGCAGGGCTGAGGCTTTCCTCTCCCGCTCAGCATTGGCAATGGCTCCCTAGAGTAGGTTGGCTGCACAGAGCTTGCTCCCTCTTCTGGGACTGTCTCCCCCTCCCCTGCCTCCCCCTCCCCTGTCTTCCCCCTAGTTGGTGCGAGTGCGGAAGTGTGGTTGTGCTTTAGCAACAGAGCCAGTGTAGCTTAGACTTCCCAGGAGGGAAAGAGGAGCTCTGTGCAGCCGCAGGCGGGTGCCCAAAACGCACGGGTGGAGAAAGCCTCCGGCCTTGCCCCTGCTTTCTGAGGGCGGCGCGAAGCCGCTTAGCGGCAGCGTGGGCAGCGTGACCCGCCTGTAGCCAGGGCCAGGGCGTGCGGCCACGCTGCCGGTGGTGCTGGTGAGCTGCCAGCGTGCGGGCCCTGTACTCGGGGCCCGTGTCAGGACCTTGGCGGCACCCTTTGTCCCCAGGAGCAGCCCCACCCGGGTCCCTGTAAGCAGGGCTGGGGAGGCTCCTTTAGCCAGGCGACAGGAACGAGCGCTCCCGGGCCCTTGCCAGGGGGCAGCTTGCAGAAGTGCCGTGCCGCAGGGCACGCTCCTGCCTTTGGCAGTGCTTCGGGCTGGCGCCACGTGGCTGGCGGCCTCGTACAGGAGGCTCCCGGGGCTCTGCAGGCGGCCGTGTTGCCGCGCTGCGCTGCGGCCGGGCTCTGGCCTGTCCCCAAGCGGGGCGCAGGCCGGAGCCTGTGCTCCGTAGTGCTTGTTGGGGGGTGCCGGGCAGCGGGGGGCGGCCCCGTAAGTGGGGTTCTGTGCGTCCCCTGGCCTCGGCGGGCGGTTGGAGGGACCCCCTGTAATCAGGCGGGTGTCCCTGGCCCCGGTCTTTCAGAGGCGTGGGGCCAGGAGTCACGGGGCCGGGCGTGTGCCCTCCCTGTCCTCAGGGCTGGGCTGGCGGCCCCTCGGCTTTAGGCCGCGAGCTGGACTGCCTGACGGTAGAGTCAGGCTCCTGTCGCCTTGGGGGAAGGCCGAGCTCTGTGGCTCCCCGGGTGTGGACCGGCCTGTAAGCAGGCTGCGGGTCTGGGAGCCTTTGTGCTCCCTTTCAGCTGGCAGCCTGTGTGGGGCGCCCGCCCCGTTAGTGGGGAGCGCCCCGCAGCTGGTGGAGAGAAGGAGCCTCCATAGGCCTTGGGGACCAGAGCCGCCCTGTAAGTGGGGGCCTGTAAGTGCTCTGGAGCCCCGGGCACTTTTTAGTCCAGGCAGCGGCCTGAGCCCCCTGTAAGCAGGGGTGTGCAGCCTCTTGGCCGCTGCCTTGCGTGCCCAGCTTCCTTTGCCCAGAGGGCCCGGCTCCCAGCACGGCGTGGGACTGCGCCGGACGTCGGGACGGTGAGTCAAGCTGTAGTTGGAGGCTTTTGGGCAGCTGGGGGGCCGCGGCGTTGCCGGCATGAGGCTGTGGGGCTGTTGGGTGGCCCTTCCCTATGGCAGCTGGGGCTCCTCGGGCCTGATTGCGTCCTCGTCGACGTTTGCAGCAGCCGTGGGACAGCGAGGAAAGAGCGAGCCGCAGGAGCGGCCTCTTCGAGCTCAAGAGTGGATCGGCGAGGCAAGAGCCAGCCTTCAGCATTGGCGGCCTCGAGCCCAGAAGCGCAGCCGCAAGGTAAGAGCAGCAGCTTGGAGCTGAAGTGTGGGGCTTTTGGGCAGCCGGTTGGGGATGTCCCTGTGGGGCTGTTGGGTGGCGGTTCCCTGCAGGCACGGGGTCTGGAGTTTCTCAGGCCTGAGCGTGTCGTCGTCCGTTGGCAGAAGCCGTGGGACGACGAGGCAAGAGCGGCAGCGCCTTCGAGATCAAGAGCGGAACGGCGAGGCACAGGAGCCGAAGAGGGACGCGAGGGGCCCTCTGGGCAAAGGGCTTTTTCCAGGCCAGGGCGCCTTCAGGGTGCCGCGGCCGGCTTTGCGCTGGGCGACCTCCCTGCGTGCAGGGCTGGTCCTTGCTGTGCTTGGCCTTTTGCCTTGTGCTCCTTTGGCTGCCCGGAGAGAGGGGCGACCCTGTAAAGGAGGGTGTGAGAGCCCCTGTCTCCGCACCGCAGGGGGGAAACGGAGCTCTCCCGGCCCCCAGCCCGGCTACCCTGTAAGCAGGGCAGGGCTTTTCCCCAACCCCGGCAGCTTTCTGCCTGCTGCTGGCCCCTGGCCAGCGTGACCCCCTGTACTCGGGGCGTGTCACAGCCTGCGTCCCTGGTGCCGGTCCTGAAGCGCTTCAGCGCTCGTCGAGGCCCCTGTGGCCTCCTCTCAGTGCAGGGGCAGGGCTGAGGCTTTCCTCTCCCGCTCAGCATTGGCAATGGCTCCCTAGAGTAGGTTGGCTGCACAGAGCTTGCTCCCTCTTCTGGGACTGTCTCCCCCTCCCCTGCCTCCCCCTCCCCTGTCTTCCCCCTAGTTGGTGCGAGTGCGGAAGTGTGGTTGTGCTTTAGCAACAGAGCCAGTGTAGCTTAGACTTCCCAGGAGGGAAAGAGGAGCTCTGTGCAGCCGCAGGCGGGTGCCCAAAACGCACGGGTGGAGAAAGCCTCCGGCCTTGCCCCTGCTTTCTGAGGGCGGCGCGAAGCCGCTTAGCGGCAGCGTGGGCAGCGTGACCCGCCTGTAGCCAGGGCCAGGGCGTGCGGCCACGCTGCCGGTGGTGCTGGTGAGCTGCCAGCGTGCGGGCCCTGTACTCGGGGCCCGTGTCAGGACCTTGGCGGCACCCTTTGTCCCCAGGAGCAGCCCCACCCGGGTCCCTGTAAGCAGGGCTGGGGAGGCTCCTTTAGCCAGGCGACAGGAACGAGCGCTCCCGGGCCCTTGCCAGGGGGCAGCTTGCAGAAGTGCCGTGCCGCAGGGCACGCTCCTGCCTTTGGCAGTGCTTCGGGCTGGCGCCACGTGGCTGGCGGCCTCGTACAGGAGGCTCCCGGGGCTCTGCAGGCGGCCGTGTTGCCGCGCTGCGCTGCGGCCGGGCTCTGGCCTGTCCCCAAGCGGGGCGCAGGCCGGAGCCTGTGCTCCGTAGTGCTTGTTGGGGGGTGCCGGGCAGCGGGGGGCGGCCCCGTAAGTGGGGTTCTGTGCGTCCCCTGGCCTCGGCGGGCGGTTGGAGGGACCCCCTGTAATCAGGCGGGTGTCCCTGGCCCCGGTCTTTCAGAGGCGTGGGGCCAGGAGTCACGGGGCCGGGCGTGTGCCCTCCCTGTCCTCAGGGCTGGGCTGGCGGCCCCTCGGCTTTAGGCCGCGAGCTGGACTGCCTGACGGTAGAGTCAGGCTCCTGTCGCCTTGGGGGAAGGCCGAGCTCTGTGGCTCCCCGGGTGTGGACCGGCCTGTAAGCAGGCTGCGGGTCTGGGAGCCTTTGTGCTCCCTTTCAGCTGGCAGCCTGTGTGGGGCGCCCGCCCCGTTAGTGGGGAGCGCCCCGCAGCTGGTGGAGAGAAGGAGCCTCCATAGGCCTTGGGGACCAGAGCCGCCCTGTAAGTGGGGGCCTGTAAGTGCTCTGGAGCCCCGGGCACTTTTTAGTCCAGGCAGCGGCCTGAGCCCCCTGTAAGCAGGGGTGTGCAGCCTCTTGGCCGCTGCCTTGCGTGCCCAGCTTCCTTTGCCCAGAGGGCCCGGCTCCCAGCACGGCGTGGGACTGCGCCGGACGTCGGGACGGTGAGTCAAGCTGTAGTTGGAGGCTTTTGGGCAGCTGGGGGGCCGCGGCGTTGCCGGCATGAGGCTGTGGGGCTGTTGGGTGGCCCTTCCCTATGGCAGCTGGGGCTCCTCGGGCCTGATTGCGTCCTCGTCGACGTTTGCAGCAGCCGTGGGACAGCGAGGAAAGAGCGAGCCGCAGGAGCGGCCTCTTCGAGCTCAAGAGTGGATCGGCGAGGCAAGAGCCAGCCTTCAGCATTGGCGGCCTCGAGCCCAGAAGCGCAGCCGCAAGGTAAGAGCAGCAGCTTGGAGCTGAAGTGTGGGGCTTTTGGGCAGCCGGTTGGGGATGTCCCTGTGGGGCTGTTGGGTGGCGGTTCCCTGCAGGCACGGGGTCTGGAGTTTCTCAGGCCTGAGCGTGTCGTCGTCCGTTGGCAGAAGCCGTGGGACGACGAGGCAAGAGCGGCAGCGCCTTCGAGATCAAGAGCGGAACGGCGAGGCACAGGAGCCGAAGAGGGACGCGAGGGGCCCTCTGGGCAAAGGGCTTTTTCCAGGCCAGGGCGCCTTCAGGGTGCCGCGGCCGGCTTTGCGCTGGGCGACCTCCCTGCGTGCAGGGCTGGTCCTTGCTGTGCTTGGCCTTTTGCCTTGTGCTCCTTTGGCTGCCCGGAGAGAGGGGCGACCCTGTAAAGGAGGGTGTGAGAGCCCCTGTCTCCGCACCGCAGGGGGGAAACGGAGCTCTCCCGGCCCCCAGCCCGGCTACCCTGTAAGCAGGGCAGGGCTTTTCCCCAACCCCGGCAGCTTTCTGCCTGCTGCTGGCCCCTGGCCAGCGTGACCCCCTGTACTCGGGGCGTGTCACAGCCTGCGTCCCTGGTGCCGGTCCTGAAGCGCTTCAGCGCTCGTCGAGGCCCCTGTGGCCTCCTCTCAGTGCAGGGGCAGGGCTGAGGCTTTCCTCTCCCGCTCAGCATTGGCAATGGCTCCCTAGAGTAGGTTGGCTGCACAGAGCTTGCTCCCTCTTCTGGGACTGTCTCCCCCTCCCCTGCCTCCCCCTCCCCTGTCTTCCCCCTAGTTGGTGCGAGTGCGGAAGTGTGGTTGTGCTTTAGCAACAGAGCCAGTGTAGCTTAGACTTCCCAGGAGGGAAAGAGGAGCTCTGTGCAGCCGCAGGCGGGTGCCCAAAACGCACGGGTGGAGAAAGCCTCCGGCCTTGCCCCTGCTTTCTGAGGGCGGCGCGAAGCCGCTTAGCGGCAGCGTGGGCAGCGTGACCCGCCTGTAGCCAGGGCCAGGGCGTGCGGCCACGCTGCCGGTGGTGCTGGTGAGCTGCCAGCGTGCGGGCCCTGTACTCGGGGCCCGTGTCAGGACCTTGGCGGTACCCTTTGTCCCCAGGAGCAGCCCCACCCGGGTCCCTGTAAGCAGGGCTGGGGAGGCTCCTTTAGCCAGGCGACAGGAACGAGCGCTCCCGGGCCCTTGCCAGGGGGCAGCTTGCAGAAGTGCCGTGCCGCAGGGCACGCTCCTGCCTTTGGCAGTGCTTCGGGCTGGCGCCACGTGGCTGGCGGCCTCGTACAGGAGGCTCCCGGGGCTCTGCAGGCGGCCGTGTTGCCGCGCTGCGCTGCGGCCGGGCTCTGGCCTGTCCCCAAGCGGGGCGCAGGCCGGAGCCCGTGCTCCGTAGTGCTTGTTGGGGGGTGCCGGGCAGCGGGGGGCGGCCCCGTAAGTGGGGTTCTGTGCGTCCCCTGGCCTCGGCGGGCGGTTGGAGGGACCCCCTGTAATCAGGCGGGTGTCCCTGGCCCCGGTCTTTCAGAGGCGTGGGGCCAGGAGTCACGGGGCCGGGCGTGTGCCCTCCCTGTCCTCAGGGCTGGGCTGGCGGCCCCTCGGCTTTAGGCCGCGAGCTGGACTGCCTGACGGTAGAGTCAGGCTCCTGTCGCCTTGGGGGAAGGCCGAGCTCTGTGGCTCCCCGGGTGTGGACCGGCCTGTAAGCAGGCTGCGGGTCTGGGAGCCTTTGTGCTCCCTTTCAGCTGGCAGCCTGTGTGGGGCGCCCGCCCCGTTAGTGGGGAGCGCCCCGCAGCTGGTGGAGAGAAGGAGCCTCCATAGGCCTTGGGGACCAGAGCCGCCCTGTAAGTGGGGGCCTGTAAGTGCTCTGGAGCCCCGGGCACTTTTTAGTCCAGGCAGCGGCCTGAGCCCCCTGTAAGCAGGGGTGTGCAGCCTCTTGGCCGCTGCCTTGCGTGCCCAGCTTCCTTTGCCCAGAGGGCCCGGCTCCCAGCACGGCGTGGGACTGTGCCGGACGTCGGGACGGTGAGTCAAGCTGTAGTTGGAGGCTTTTGGGCAGCTGGGGGGCCGCGGCGTTGCCGGCATGAGGCTGTGGGGCTGTTGGGTGGCCCTTCCCTATGGCAGCTGGGGCTCCTCGGGCCTGATTGCGTCCTCGTCGACGTTTGCAGCAGCCGTGGGACAGCGAGGAAAGAGCGAGCCGCAGGAGCGGCCTCTTCGAGCTCAAGAGTGGATCGGCGAGGCAAGAGCCAGCCTTCAGCATTGGCGGCCTCGAGCCCAGAAGCGCAGCCGCAAGGTAAGAGCAGCAGCTTGGAGCTGAAGTGTGGGGCTTTTGGGCAGCCGGTTGGGGATGTCCCTGTGGGGCTGTTGGGTGGCGGTTCCCTGCAGGCACGGGGTCTGGAGTTTCTCAGGCCTGAGCGTGTCGTCGTCCGTTGGCAGAAGCCGTGGGACGACGAGGCAAGAGCGGCAGCGCCTTCGAGATCAAGAGCGGAACGGCGAGGCACAGGAGCCGAAGAGGGACGCGAGGGGCCCTCTGGGCAAAGGGCTTTTTCCAGGCCAGGGCGCCTTCAGGGTGCCGCGGCCGGCTTTGCGCTGGGCGACCTCCCTGCGTGCAGGGCTGGTCCTTGCTGTGCTTGGCCTTTTGCCTTGTGCTCCTTTGGCTGCCCGGAGAGAGGGGCGACCCTGTAAAGGAGGGTGTGAGAGCCCCTGTCTCCGCACCGCAGGGGGGAAACGGAGCTCTCCCGGCCCCCAGCCCGGCTACCCTGTAAGCAGGGCAGGGCTTTTCCCCAACCCCGGCAGCTTTCTGCCTGCTGCTGGCCCCTGGCCAGCGTGACCCCCTGTACTCGGGGCGTGTCACAGCCTGCGTCCCTGGTGCCGGTCCTGAAGCGCTTCAGCGCTCGTCGAGGCCCCTGTGGCCTCCTCTCAGTGCAGGGGCAGGGCTGAGGCTTTCCTCTCCCACTCAGCATTGGCAATGGCTCCCTAGAGTAGGTTGGCTGCACAGAGCTTGCTCCCTCTTCTGGGACTGTCTCCCCCTCCCCTGCCTCCCCCTCCCCTGTCTTCCCCCTAGTTGGTGCGAGTGCGGAAGTGTGGTTGTGCTTTAGCAACAGAGCCAGTGTAGCTTAGACTTCCCAGGAGGGAAAGAGGAGCTCTGTGCAGCCGCAGGCGGGTGCCCAAAACGCACGGGTGGAGAAAGCCTCCGGCCTTGCCCCTGCTTTCTGAGGGCGGCGCGAAGCCGCTTAGCGGCAGCGTGGGCAGCGTGACCCGCCTGTAGCCAGGGCCAGGGCGTGCGGCCACGCTGCCGGTGGTGCTGGTGAGCTGCCAGCGTGCGGGCCCTGTACTCGGGGCCCGTGTCAGGACCTTGGCGGCACCCTTTGTCCCCAGGAGCAGCCCCACCCGGGTCCCTGTAAGCAGGGCTGGGGAGGCTCCTTTAGCCAGGCGACAGGAACGAGCGCTCCCGGGCCCTTGCCAGGGGGCAGCTTGCAGAAGTGCCGTGCCGCAGGGCACGCTCCTGCCTTTGGCAGTGCTTCGGGCTGGCGCCACGTGGCTGGCGGCCTCGTACAGGAGGCTCCCGGGGCTCTGCAGGCGGCCGTGTTGCCGCGCTGCGCTGCGGCCGGGCTCTGGCCTGTCCCCAAGCGGGGCGCAGGCCGGAGCCTGTGCTCCGTAGTGCTTGTTGGGGGGTGCCGGGCAGCGGGGGGCGGCCCCGTAAGTGGGGTTCTGTGCGTCCCCTGGCCTCGGCGGGCGGTTGGAGGGACCCCCTGTAATCAGGCGGGTGTCCCTGGCCCCGGTCTTTCAGAGGCGTGGGGCCAGGAGTCACGGGGCCGGGCGTGTGCCCTCCCTGTCCTCAGGGCTGGGCTGGCGGCCCCTCGGCTTTAGGCCGCGAGCTGGACTGCCTGACGGTAGAGTCAGGCTCCTGTCGCCTTGGGGGAAGGCCGAGCTCTGTGGCTCCCCGGGTGTGGACCGGCCTGTAAGCAGGCTGCGGGTCTGGGAGCCTTTGTGCTCCCTTTCAGCTGGCAGCCTGTGTGGGGCGCCCGCCCCGTTAGTGGGGAGCGCCCCGCAGCTGGTGGAGAGAAGGAGCCTCCATAGGCCTTGGGGACCAGAGCCGCCCTGTAAGTGGGGGCCTGTAAGTGCTCTGGAGCCCCGGGCACTTTTTAGTCCAGGCAGCGGCCTGAGCCCCCTGTAAGCAGGGGTGTGCAGCCTCTTGGCCGCTGCCTTGCGTGCCCAGCTTCCTTTGCCCAGAGGGCCCGGCTCCCAGCACGGCGTGGGACTGCGCCGGACGTCGGGACGGTGAGTCAAGCTGTAGTTGGAGGCTTTTGGGCAGCTGGGGGGCCGCGGCGTTGCCGGCATGAGGCTGTGGGGCTGTTGGGTGGCCCTTCCCTATGGCAGCTGGGGCTCCTCGGGCCTGATTGCGTCCTCGTCGACGTTTGCAGCAGCCGTGGGACAGCGAGGAAAGAGCGAGCCGCAGGAGCGGCCTCTTCGAGCTCAAGAGTGGATCGGCGAGGCAAGAGCCAGCCTTCAGCATTGGCGGCCTCGAGCCCAGAAGCGCAGCCGCAAGGTAAGAGCAGCAGCTTGGAGCTGAAGTGTGGGGCTTTTGGGCAGCCGGTTGGGGATGTCCCTGTGGGGCTGTTGGGTGGCGGTTCCCTGCAGGCACGGGGTCTGGAGTTTCTCAGGCCTGAGCGTGTCGTCGTCCGTTGGCAGAAGCCGTGGGACGACGAGGCAAGAGCGGCAGCGCCTTCGAGATCAAGAGCGGAACGGCGAGGCACAGGAGCCGAAGAGGGACGCGAGGGGCCCTCTGGGCAAAGGGCTTTTTCCAGGCCAGGGCGCCTTCAGGGTGCCGCGGCCGGCTTTGCGCTGGGCGACCTCCCTGCGTGCAGGGCTGGTCCTTGCTGTGCTTGGCCTTTTGCCTTGTGCTCCTTTGGCTGCCCGGAGAGAGGGGCGACCCTGTAAAGGAGGGTGTGAGAGCCCCTGTCTCCGCACCGCAGGGGGGAAACGGAGCTCTCCCGGCCCCCAGCCCGGCTACCCTGTAAGCAGGGCAGGGCTTTTCCCCAACCCCGGCAGCTTTCTGCCTGCTGCTGGCCCCTGGCCAGCGTGACCCCCTGTACTCGGGGCGTGTCACAGCCTGCGTCCCTGGTGCCGGTCCTGAAGCGCTTCAGCGCTCGTCGAGGCCCCTGTGGCCTCCTCTCAGTGCAGGGGCAGGGCTGAGGCTTTCCTCTCCCGCTCAGCATTGGCAATGGCTCCCTAGAGTAGGTTGGCTGCACAGAGCTTGCTCCCTCTTCTGGGACTGTCTCCCCCTCCCCTGCCTCCCCCTCCCCTGTCTTCCCCCTAGTTGGTGCGAGTGCGGAAGTGTGGTTGTGCTTTAGCAACAGAGCCAGTGTAGCTTAGACTTCCCAGGAGGGAAAGAGGAGCTCTGTGCAGCCGCAGGCGGGTGCCCAAAACGCACGGGTGGAGAAAGCCTCCGGCCTTGCCCCTGCTTTCTGAGGGCGGCGCGAAGCCGCTTAGCGGCAGCGTGGGCAGCGTGACCCGCCTGTAGCCAGGGCCAGGGCGTGCGGCCACGCTGCCGGTGGTGCTGGTGAGCTGCCAGCGTGCGGGCCCTGTACTCGGGGCCCGTGTCAGGACCTTGGCGGCACCCTTTGTCCCCAGGAGCAGCCCCACCCGGGTCCCTGTAAGCAGGGCTGGGGAGGCTCCTTTAGCCAGGCGACAGGAACGAGCGCTCCCGGGCCCTTGCCAGGGGGCAGCTTGCAGAAGTGCCGTGCCGCAGGGCACGCTCCTGCCTTTGGCAGTGCTTCGGGCTGGCGCCACGTGGCTGGCGGCCTCGTACAGGAGGCTCCCGGGGCTCTGCAGGCGGCCGTGTTGCCGCGCTGCGCTGCGGCCGGGCTCTGGCCTGTCCCCAAGCGGGGCGCAGGCCGGAGCCTGTGCTCCGTAGTGCTTGTTGGGGGGTGCCGGGCAGCGGGGGGCGGCCCCGTAAGTGGGGTTCTGTGCGTCCCCTGGCCTCGGCGGGCGGTTGGAGGGACCCCCTGTAATCAGGCGGGTGTCCCTGGCCCCGGTCTTTCAGAGGTGTGGGGCCAGGAGTCACGGGGCCGGGCGTGTGCCCTCCCTGTCCTCAGGGCTGGGCTGGCGGCCCCTCGGCTTTAGGCCGCGAGCTGGACTGCCTGACGGTAGAGTCAGGCTCCTGTCGCCTTGGGGGAAGGCCGAGCTCTGTGGCTCCCCGGGTGTGGACCGGCCTGTAAGCAGGCTGCGGGTCTGGGAGCCTTTGTGCTCCCTTTCAGCTGGCAGCCTGTGTGGGGCGCCCGCCCCGTTAGTGGGGAGCGCCCCGCAGCTGGTGGAGAGAAGGAGCCTCCATAGGCCTTGGGGACCAGAGCCGCCCTGTAAGTGGGGGCCTGTAAGTGCTCTGGAGCCCCGGGCACTTTTTAGTCCAGGCAGCGGCCTGAGCCCCCTGTAAGCAGGGGTGTGCAGCCTCTTGGCCGCTGCCTTGCGTGCCCAGCTTCCTTTGCCCAGAGGGCCCGGCTCCCAGCACGGCGTGGGACTGCGCCGGACGTCGGGACGGTGAGTCAAGCTGTAGTTGGAGGCTTTTGGGCAGCTGGGGGGCCGCGGCGTTGCCGGCATGAGGCTGTGGGGCTGTTGGGTGGCCCTTCCCTATGGCAGCTGGGGCTCCTCGGGCCTGATTGCGTCCTCGTCGACGTTTGCAGCAGCCGTGGGACAGCGAGGAAAGAGCGAGCCGCAGGAGCGGCCTCTTCGAGCTCAAGAGTGGATCGGCGAGGCAAGAGCCAGCCTTCAGCATTGGCGGCCTCGAGCCCAGAAGCGCAGCCGCAAGGTAAGAGCAGCAGCTTGGAGCTGAAGTGTGGGGCTTTTGGGCAGCCGGTTGGGGATGTCCCTGTGGGGCTGTTGGGTGGCGGTTCCCTGCAGGCACGGGGTCTGGAGTTTCTCAGGCCTGAGCGTGTCGTCGTCCGTTGGCAGAAGCCGTGGGACGACGAGGCAAGAGCGGCAGCGCCTTCGAGATCAAGAGCGGAACGGCGAGGCACAGGAGCCGAAGAGGGACGCGAGGGGCCCTCTGGGCAAAGGGCTTTTTCCAGGCCAGGGCGCCTTCAGGGTGCCGCGGCCGGCTTTGCGCTGGGCGACCTCCCTGCGTGCAGGGCTGGTCCTTGCTGTGCTTGGCCTTTTGCCTTGTGCTCCTTTGGCTGCCCGGAGAGAGGGGCGACCCTGTAAAGGAGGGTGTGAGAGCCCCTGTCTCCGCACCGCAGGGGGGAAACGGAGCTCTCCCGGCCCCCAGCCCGGCTACCCTGTAAGCAGGGCAGGGCTTTTCCCCAACCCCGGCAGCTTTCTGCCTGCTGCTGGCCCCTGGCCAGCGTGACCCCCTGTACTCGGGGCGTGTCACAGCCTGCGTCCCTGGTGCCGGTCCTGAAGCGCTTCAGCGCTCGTCGAGGCCCCTGTGGCCTCCTCTCAGTGCAGGGGCAGGGCTGAGGCTTTCCTCTCCCGCTCAGCATTGGCAATGGCTCCCTAGAGTAGGTTGGCTGCACAGAGCTTGCTCCCTCTTCTGGGACTGTCTCCCCCTCCCCTGCCTCCCCCTCCCCTGTCTTCCCCCTAGTTGGTGCGAGTGCGGAAGTGTGGTTGTGCTTTAGCAACAGAGCCAGTGTAGCTTAGACTTCCCAGGAGGGAAAGAGGAGCTCTGTGCAGCCGCAGGCGGGTGCCCAAAACGCACGGGTGGAGAAAGCCTCCGGCCTTGCCCCTGCTTTCTGAGGGCGGCGCGAAGCCGCTTAGCGGCAGCGTGGGCAGCGTGACCCGCCTGTAGCCAGGGCCAGGGCGTGCGGCCACGCTGCCGGTGGTGCTGGTGAGCTGCCAGCGTGCGGGCCCTGTACTCGGGGCCCGTGTCAGGACCTTGGCGGCACCCTTTGTCCCCAGGAGCAGCCCCACCCGGGTCCCTGTAAGCAGGGCTGGGGAGGCTCCTTTAGCCAGGCGACAGGAACGAGCGCTCCCGGGCCCTTGCCAGGGGGCAGCTTGCAGAAGTGCCGTGCCGCAGGGCACGCTCCTGCCTTTGGCAGTGCTTCGGGCTGGCGCCACGTGGCTGGCGGCCTCGTACAGGAGGCTCCCGGGGCTCTGCAGGCGGCCGTGTTGCCGCGCTGCGCTGCGGCCGGGCTCTGGCCTGTCCCCAAGCGGGGCGCAGGCCGGAGCCTGTGCTCCGTAGTGCTTGTTGGGGGGTGCCGGGCAGCGGGGGGCGGCCCCGTAAGTGGGGTTCTGTGCGTCCCCTGGCCTCGGCGGGCGGTTGGAGGGACCCCCTGTAATCAGGCGGGTGTCCCTGGCCCCGGTCTTTCAGAGGCGTGGGGCCAGGAGTCACGGGGCCGGGCGTGTGCCCTCCCTGTCCTCAGGGCTGGGCTGGCGGCCCCTCGGCTTTAGGCCGCGAGCTGGACTGCCTGACGGTAGAGTCAGGCTCCTGTCGCCTTGGGGGAAGGCCGAGCTCTGTGGCTCCCCGGGTGTGGACCGGCCTGTAAGCAGGCTGCGGGTCTGGGAGCCTTTGTGCTCCCTTTCAGCTGGCAGCCTGTGTGGGGCGCCCGCCCCGTTAGTGGGGAGCGCCCCGCAGCTGGTGGAGAGAAGGAGCCTCCATAGGCCTTGGGGACCAGAGCCGCCCTGTAAGTGGGGGCCTGTAAGTGCTCTGGAGCCCCGGGCACTTTTTAGTCCAGGCAGCGGCCTGAGCCCCCTGTAAGCAGGGGTGTGCAGCCTCTTGGCCGCTGCCTTGCGTGCCCAGCTTCCTTTGCCCAGAGGGCCCGGCTCCCAGCACGGCGTGGGACTGCGCCGGACGTCGGGACGGTGAGTCAAGCTGTAGTTGGAGGCTTTTGGGCAGCTGGGGGGCCGCGGCGTTGCCGGCATGAGGCTGTGGGGCTGTTGGGTGGCCCTTCCCTATGGCAGCTGGGGCTCCTCGGGCCTGATTGCGTCCTCGTCGACGTTTGCAGCAGCCGTGGGACAGCGAGGAAAGAGCGAGCCGCAGGAGCGGCCTCTTCGAGCTCAAGAGTGGATCGGCGAGGCAAGAGCCAGCCTTCAGCATTGGCGGCCTCGAGCCCAGAAGCGCAGCCGCAAGGTAAGAGCAGCAGCTTGGAGCTGAAGTGTGGGGCTTTTGGGCAGCCGGTTGGGGATGTCCCTGTGGGGCTGTTGGGTGGCGGTTCCCTGCAGGCACGGGGTCTGGAGTTTCTCAGGCCTGAGCGTGTCGTCGTCCGTTGGCAGAAGCCGTGGGACGACGAGGCAAGAGCGGCAGCGCCTTCGAGATCAAGAGCGGAACGGCGAGGCACAGGAGCCGAAGAGGGACGCGAGGGGCCCTCTGGGCAAAGGGCTTTTTCCAGGCCAGGGCGCCTTCAGGGTGCCGCGGCCGGCTTTGCGCTGGGCGACCTCCCTGCGTGCAGGGCTGGTCCTTGCTGTGCTTGGCCTTTTGCCTTGTGCTCCTTTGGCTGCCCGGAGAGAGGGGCGACCCTGTAAAGGAGGGTGTGAGAGCCCCTGTCTCCGCACCGCAGGGGGGAAACGGAGCTCTCCCGGCCCCCAGCCCGGCTACCCTGTAAGCAGGGCAGGGCTTTTCCCCAACCCCGGCAGCTTTCTGCCTGCTGCTGGCCCCTGGCCAGCGTGACCCCCTGTACTCGGGGCGTGTCACAGCCTGCGTCCCTGGTGCCGGTCCTGAAGCGCTTCAGCGCTCGTCGAGGCCCCTGTGGCCTCCTCTCAGTGCAGGGGCAGGGCTGAGGCTTTCCTCTCCCGCTCAGCATTGGCAATGGCTCCCTAGAGTAGGTTGGCTGCACAGAGCTTGCTCCCTCTTCTGGGACTGTCTCCCCCTCCCCTGCCTCCCCCTCCCCTGTCTTCCCCCTAGTTGGTGCGAGTGCGGAAGTGTGGTTGTGCTTTAGCAACAGAGCCAGTGTAGCTTAGACTTCCCAGGAGGGAAAGAGGAGCTCTGTGCAGCCGCAGGCGGGTGCCCAAAACGCACGGGTGGAGAAAGCCTCCGGCCTTGCCCCTGCTTTCTGAGGGCGGCGCGAAGCCGCTTAGCGGCAGCGTGGGCAGCGTGACCCGCCTGTAGCCAGGGCCAGGGCGTGCGGCCACGCTGCCGGTGGTGCTGGTGAGCTGCCAGCGTGCGGGCCCTGTACTCGGGGCCCGTGTCAGGACCTTGGCGGCACCCTTTGTCCCCAGGAGCAGCCCCACCCGGGTCCCTGTAAGCAGGGCTGGGGAGGCTCCTTTAGCCAGGCGACAGGAACGAGCGCTCCCGGGCCCTTGCCAGGGGGCAGCTTGCAGAAGTGCCGTGCCGCAGGGCACGCTCCTGCCTTTGGCAGTGCTTCGGGCTGGCGCCACGTGGCTGGCGGCCTCGTACAGGAGGCTCCCGGGGCTCTGCAGGCGGCCGTGTTGCCGCGCTGCGCTGCGGCCGGGCTCTGGCCTGTCCCCAAGCGGGGCGCAGGCCGGAGCCTGTGCTCCGTAGTGCTTGTTGGGGGGTGCCGGGCAGCGGGGGGGCGGCCCCGTAAGTGGGGTTCTGTGCGTCCCCTGGCCTCGGCGGGCGGTTGGAGGGACCCCCTGTAATCAGGCGGGTGTCCCTGGCCCCGGTCTTTCAGAGGCGTGGGGCCAGGAGTCACGGGGCCGGGCGTGTGCCCTCCCTGTCCTCAGGGCTGGGCTGGCGGCCCCTCGGCTTTAGGCCGCGAGCTGGACTGCCTGACGGTAGAGTCAGGCTCCTGTCGCCTTGGGGGAAGGCCGAGCTCTGTGGCTCCCCGGGTGTGGACCGGCCTGTAAGCAGGCTGCGGGTCTGGGAGCCTTTGTGCTCCCTTTCAGCTGGCAGCCTGTGTGGGGCGCCCGCCCCGTTAGTGGGGAGCGCCCCGCAGCTGGTGGAGAGAAGGAGCCTCCATAGGCCTTGGGGACCAGAGCCGCCCTGTAAGTGGGGGCCTGTAAGTGCTCTGGAGCCCCGGGCACTTTTTAGTCCAGGCAGCGGCCTGAGCCCCCTGTAAGCAGGGGTGTGCAGCCTCTTGGCCGCTGCCTTGCGTGCCCAGCTTCCTTTGCCCAGAGGGCCCGGCTCCCAGCACGGCGTGGGACTGCGCCGGACGTCGGGACGGTGAGTCAAGCTGTAGTTGGAGGCTTTTGGGCAGCTGGGGGGCCGCGGCGTTGCCGGCATGAGGCTGTGGGGCTGTTGGGTGGCCCTTCCCTATGGCAGCTGGGGCTCCTCGGGCCTGATTGCGTCCTCGTCGACGTTTGCAGCAGCCGTGGGACAGCGAGGAAAGAGCGAGCCGCAGGAGCGGCCTCTTCGAGCTCAAGAGTGGATCGGCGAGGCAAGAGCCAGCCTTCAGCATTGGCGGCCTCGAGCCCAGAAGCGCAGCCGCAAGGTAAGAGCAGCAGCTTGGAGCTGAAGTGTGGGGCTTTTGGGCAGCCGGTTGGGGATGTCCCTGTGGGGCTGTTGGGTGGCGGTTCCCTGCAGGCACGGGGTCTGGAGTTTCTCAGGCCTGAGCGTGTCGTCGTCCGTTGGCAGAAGCCGTGGGACGACGAGGCAAGAGCGGCAGCGCCTTCGAGATCAAGAGCGGAACGGCGAGGCACAGGAGCCGAAGAGGGACGCGAGGGGCCCTCTGGGCAAAGGGCTTTTTCCAGGCCAGGGCGCCTTCAGGGTGCCGCGGCCGGCTTTGCGCTGGGCGACCTCCCTGCGTGCAGGGCTGGTCCTTGCTGTGCTTGGCCTTTTGCCTTGTGCTCCTTTGGCTGCCCGGAGAGAGGGGCGACCCTGTAAAGGAGGGTGTGAGAGCCCCTGTCTCCGCACCGCAGGGGGGAAACGGAGCTCTCCCGGCCCCCAGCCCGGCTACCCTGTAAGCAGGGCAGGGCTTTTCCCCAACCCCGGCAGCTTTCTGCCTGCTGCTGGCCCCTGGCCAGCGTGACCCCCTGTACTCGGGGCGTGTCACAGCCTGCGTCCCTGGTGCCGGTCCTGAAGCGCTTCAGCGCTCGTCGAGGCCCCTGTGGCCTCCTCTCAGTGCAGGGGCAGGGCTGAGGCTTTCCTCTCCCGCTCAGCATTGGCAATGGCTCCCTAGAGTAGGTTGGCTGCACAGAGCTTGCTCCCTCTTCTGGGACTGTCTCCCCCTCCCCTGCCTCCCCCTCCCCTGTCTTCCCCCTAGTTGGTGCGAGTGCGGAAGTGTGGTTGTGCTTTAGCAACAGAGCCAGTGTAGCTTAGACTTCCCAGGAGGGAAAGAGGAGCTCTGTGCAGCCGCAGGCGGGTGCCCAAAACGCACGGGTGGAGAAAGCCTCCGGCCTTGCCCCTGCTTTCTGAGGGCGGCGCGAAGCCGCTTAGCGGCAGCGTGGGCAGCGTGACCCGCCTGTAGCCAGGGCCAGGGCGTGCGGCCACGCTGCCGGTGGTGCTGGTGAGCTGCCAGCGTGCGGGCCCTGTACTCGGGGCCCGTGTCAGGACCTTGGCGGCACCCTTTGTCCCCAGGAGCAGCCCCACCCGGGTCCCTGTAAGCAGGGCTGGGGAGGCTCCTTTAGCCAGGCGACAGGAACGAGCGCTCCCGGGCCCTTGCCAGGGGGCAGCTTGCAGAAGTGCCGTGCCGCAGGGCACGCTCCTGCCTTTGGCAGTGCTTCGGGCTGGCGCCACGTGGCTGGCGGCCTCGTACAGGAGGCTCCCGGGGCTCTGCAGGCGGCCGTGTTGCCGCGCTGCGCTGCGGCCGGGCTCTGGCCTGTCCCCAAGCGGGGCGCAGGCCGGAGCCTGTGCTCCGTAGTGCTTGTTGGGGGGGTGCCGGGCAGCGGGGGGCGGCCCCGTAAGTGGGGTTCTGTGCGTCCCCTGGCCTCGGCGGGCGGTTGGAGGGACCCCCTGTAATCAGGCGGGTGTCCCTGGCCCCGGTCTTTCAGAGGCGTGGGGCCAGGAGTCACGGGGCCGGGCGTGTGCCCTCCCTGTCCTCAGGGCTGGGCTGGCGGCCCCTCGGCTTTAGGCCGCGAGCTGGACTGCCTGACGGTAGAGTCAGGCTCCTGTCGCCTTGGGGGAAGGCCGAGCTCTGTGGCTCCCCGGGTGTGGACCGGCCTGTAAGCAGGCTGCGGGTCTGGGAGCCTTTGTGCTCCCTTTCAGCTGGCAGCCTGTGTGGGGCGCCCGCCCCGTTAGTGGGGAGCGCCCCGCAGCTGGTGGAGAGAAGGAGCCTCCATAGGCCTTGGGGACCAGAGCCGCCCTGTAAGTGGGGGCCTGTAAGTGCTCTGGAGCCCCGGGCACTTTTTAGTCCAGGCAGCGGCCTGAGCCCCCTGTAAGCAGGGGTGTGCAGCCTCTTGGCCGCTGCCTTGCGTGCCCAGCTTCCTTTGCCCAGAGGGCCCGGCTCCCAGCACGGCGTGGGACTGCGCCGGACGTCGGGACGGTGAGTCAAGCTGTAGTTGGAGGCTTTTGGGCAGCTGGGGGGCCGCGGCGTTGCCGGCATGAGGCTGTGGGGCTGTTGGGTGGCCCTTCCCTATGGCAGCTGGGGCTCCTCGGGCCTGATTGCGTCCTCGTCGACGTTTGCAGCAGCCGTGGGACAGCGAGGAAAGAGCGAGCCGCAGGAGCGGCCTCTTCGAGCTCAAGAGTGGATCGGCGAGGCAAGAGCCAGCCTTCTGCATTTGTTGTCAAGCAAACAAAAACCCAACTTAACGAACACATTTCATAAGCAAAGTAAAATTGAAGAAGACGGAGTAATTTATATATTGAATAACTGAATCTTAGTGACGTATGATTTTTAATCTGGGAAAGGTCACGTATTCATAACAGCACAGAAAACGCTCTGCTCACGCTGAGTCCGGATACTCCATAGTCTGGTTTGGACCTTGGAAAACTCAAATTATACGCACAATTCACCTTTAGGCCAAATCTTTCATTGGAACTGGATGTGGACTAATGTGAAACATTCAAAACAGGTGAATTTCAGATTCCTAATGAGCATGTTAAGTCATTAGTCCAAAATAAGTAGGAGTGAGAATGCCACCATGAAAACAAATAAAACCAGACACTGAGCCCTACAGTAGTTACTCAAATGTTTCCTTCATACAAATGCAGCAATTACAAATTGTATAAAGGAGGGATACAAGTTTTTCATATATTCCATCAACAGTAAGAATGTATTTAATATATAAAGTGAGGGAAAAGTTGTTTCATCTTCCTGAAAGTCACCACGCCAACATTCTTATAATAGGTTTTTCTTTTCTTTAAGAAGGACCTAAATACTGCATTTTTAAATGATCTAACTCTTTAAAAACTTAAATTATGCTTCCTAATGCATCTGATTTAGTACTATAAAAATTAAAATGTAGCAAAAGTCTGGGAGGTCCATGTTACACCATGTGCAAGGCAAGAATTAATTGTGGGACTTGAGGTGTAATTGCTGAGAAATTTACAAAGAGCACAGTTAAAATCCAAGGCTCTGTGAAGCCAAGAGAAGTCTCTCACTGGCCTCCATGAGCTTGAAACTGGGAACAAATTTAGCTGGTGCTCTTCTTCAATACACGCACAGCATCTGATTGCGAAGACATTCATTTGGAAAGCACAGGAGGTTAGAATCAGGCATGGAACTACACAAAGCAAATTATTTATTCAATAGCATTATTTGCAATGATAAACTATCAGCATTCTTACATATGCGTAATACTCCTCAGATACAGATAAATATGGATTCAACTATAAGATTCATTTCATTTGAAAAAAAATGACAGAAAAAACTTTATATATATGATAATTATAGGCATTTACAAATTGAAAAAAAATTAAAAAGAGAAAGAAAAATCTGAATCAAATGTGGAAGGCATAACATGGCCAAGAAGCTATAGCCATTCAGGACTTCAGGTAATATCTAACGTGAAACACAGCAGCCCCCCCCACCACGAGGCACTTGCCACTTGCACTAATTCTAAAATAAAAATGCATTCTAGGTTATTTTTGGCAGTTAGCACTTATCTAATCTGCGTTAATTTGGTAAAACAGTGAGTCTATATAACTCATCACAAACAATATCAATGTCCGACCCACTCAAGGAAGAGGAAAGACCAAACCAGCAAAAACCAACTCTAAGTCCAAATTTGTCATTATCAAATCCTGAGAAATTCCAAAGCAATTTGTTTTAAAACACAAACAAGGATAAGTATTGCTATGTAAGCATTTAGTATACAATAAAAATTTGTATATAATGTAATAAAAATTTAGTCTGGCATTCTAAGAGAAAAACAGATCAAATTGTGACTTTGCAGAAAGCAAAGGATTTAAGCATTTATAATAGGACATTCTGACAGAACAGATAATTCTGCCCAGAACAACTCAAGATTAATGTTTAGGAATGTCCAGTGAGACAAGTACAAACATTACCCCATTACCGTGGCATGTGAGCCAGCTGATTAAAATTAAATGTGACAATATCATTATCCAAACAAAACTCTGTATATGTGCATTTTACCCTACTGGATTACTTCACCTTTATGTTAAAAGATTAGACTTTGATTCTGCAAACCTTTTTTTCATTCCTCAGCTGAGGTTTCAGTGTCTTTACTTCCACCTGCCTCCAAGTCTCCTGAGGAATGTTTTATCAGATTCTTTACTCTCATCTTCTTTTGAAGGAGCTCCTGCTGCTTATCCACAAGCTCCTGCACTGCTTGCAGCTCATTCTCAATGGACACCACACCTCCTCTAGCATTGCAGGGAGAGGCAAGGAGAAGGCACAATAGAGACTACAGCCATGAGCAGATGCCACTTTTAACTGTGTTAATTGTACTCAAGCCAAGGATCAAGCTGTCGATAGAAAGCCTTTATTTACATGTGAGAAGCAACATTAACCCCAGTAAGTTTAACTCCTTTGGAGTTGTAACCAGGGCCATTGGCAACAAGCTGTGTTCATGTACCAAGATCTCCCTCCTCCACATAATAAAAGGATATGCTGAGCAGCAGGGTTTGGATGTAGAGGGAAAATGTTTTATCCGTCCTTCACACGTGAAAGAAGTGAAGCAAATGCTCCCCAAAAGCTTGGGTCACACAAGTGACTCTTTGGCAGGAATGGCCTCTTTCCATCCCAATATGATGTGTGTGAATTGTAGATTGTGTTCTAGAATCCAGTCCCTGGAGTCTAAAAGAATAATTAACACATACAGCTGCATGCCAAGCATGTACTCCAGAGCCAGGTCAGAAAAACATCAGAAGCAATTACTTCCTCCCCCACACCCACAAAACCCCAGAGATTTTGGCCCATCCAGAGCAGATATGGTAATATGGTTATGGAAACGAAAATGTGTGATCAAGATATTTTTCCCCTATTTCAAATAGCACAAAATGGTGATAAGTGTCTTCCTACATGCCCACTGCTGCTCAGCAGAAAACAGTAAAGAGTATCTTAAAATTTGAAGCACATTTTAAAAATATTGAAAACCAAGTAATTTCCTTGACAATCTTGATTTTCATCCTACAATAGCTTGGGTTGGAAGGGACCTTAAAGCTTATCTCATTCCAACTCCCCTGCCACTGGAGCAGGTTGCTCAGAGCCCCATCCAACCATGGCTTTAACACTTCCAGGGATGGGGCATTTTGGTTTAGTTTCACCTAAGAAATAAAAAGCTATCCAGTAAAAGATTTTTTTTTCTTCAAATCTTAAGTATAATAGCAGAGATCCCACAAAATGTTTTATGTATACATTATTGCAAATAACAATCAGTAACATGATGTGTTTGTGTCTTGTTACCTAAATGAACATATGGAATATAAATTATGGATCACCTGCAACAGCTCTCATCTTTGGAGAGTAAAGAATGTTATCTTTAGGATATCTTATTTAGCCAAACAGCTGTCACTAAAAAGAAAATATAAAATGAAATATATTTTAACATGTATTTAAGTAAACCTTCTCAACTTTAGAACAAATTTACTGCAGGAGATTCTTCATTACCAGAGCTGTGGGTGTAACAGTTTAAGCACTGGTTATTTTAATTTGCTCACATAAAGAAGCTCCACTAGGTGACAATTGCTTTTTCCCTTCTGCAAAATAGATAAATACAAACTCCCAACCAATTCCCAAGGCCACAGCTCACCAGGCCTCTAAATGAACCCAAGTGAAGTTTAACCAAGTCATACATTTCCTGCAAGAGGAATGCTCTAAGGTAGACCAGTCGCTCACCAGGTGCCCATTGCCAATTTTGATCTCTTCAAAGCTTATTTTACAGAAAAGCCTGGACACATTACATTGTGCCCCTTAGAAAGGCAGCCACCATAACACCCAGAGGATCTGTTAGGAGGAAGTGAAATGCTGTTAGGTTTAGAGGAGGGGTTCAACTTTGAATAATCGTCAGTGAAATTAACGTGGAATTGAGTTCATTGGGTCATTATTTGAACAACGGTTTTTGTCACATTGTACCTTAATAACACCAAACTAAAGAGATTGATATTTTCTGTTACTGCATCATGAACTATTTATTACATAGATGGAAACAAAGTCTAATGGAAGGTGAAAGGGATTAAATTCAGCATTACAATAAATACTGGGGGAAAAATTCCTCACTACCAGCTGATTCCACCATAACAAGCATCTTCCCCGCTCCTATAAATAGAGGACGAAATACATAATAAAAGTGATGTGTGAATAAAACACTTCCGCATCACCCAGGGCCAGACCCAGACGCCTCTTAACCACCTCCAGGGGCGGCGACTCCCCCACCTCCTGGGTACGCTGCTCCAGCGTGGGACTATTCACAGTGTGGGACTGTGACAGTGTGAATGGCATCCAGATATCCACAGTGAGCGTGTACAGTGCGGTATTCCCTGCATCCCGCGCCCACACGCCAGCCGCGGGCACGGCGCTTGCCGGGCTGGAAGCCCCTGCTCGGTGGGGCTGCGGACGGGGCTGGATGGATCCATGGATGGACGGACGGAGGAAAGGACCGAGGCCGCCAGGGCGAGTAGGAGCAGCGCCTCGCAGCCGTGTCCTCCCGTGCGTTGGGCTCAGCCGTGGCTCGGCCGGCAGCTCGCACAGCTGCCCCGAGGGCTGGTGCCGCATCCTTTAGCTTTCATCCCTTATCTCTTATCCCTCATCCCTGATCCCGCGCGGCTCCCGCCCCGCGGCCCCGCTCCCCCCTGCGTTGCGCGCCGGCCACGCCCCTTCCGCCGCGCGCCCTTAGCCACTGGCGCACGGGGCCCGGCGCGAGCTCCGCCTCTCCGCCAATCAGCGCCGGTCGCGGGCCGTGGGCGGGGCGGTACGCCCGCGCGGCCGTACAAGGCAGCTACTGATTGGCGGCCGGTGCGACCAATGGGCGGGCGGCTCTCATGCGGCGGGGTGCGTGTTTCCGGAAGACGTGGCCGCCGCCGCCGGTGCCGCTCCCGCCCGTGCCGCTCCCGCCCGTGCCGCTCCCGCCCGTGCCGCCGTCACCATGATCTCCCTGTCCGACACGCAGAGTAAGCGCTGCCGCCGCTCCCGCCGGGGAAGCGCGGAGGGGCCGCCCGCTGCGGGGCTGGGGGCGCCGGGGGCCGGGGGTTCCCAGGGCGGCCGGGCCCGCAGCCATTGTCCGCGGCGGGGCCTCCCGGGAGCGGCCGGGCACGGTCCGGCCGGGCCGCTGGACACCGGCGGGGGAGCTCTCACGGCCGCATCCCCGCAGTGAAAGGCGCGGCGGCGGCCCCGGTGCGGCGGGAGCGGCGGCTGGCGGGGAGAACGGGTGGGAAGTGGGTGGAGAGCGGCGGGGCAGCGCTCGGCGGGACCCCGGCCTTGGGAGAGCTCTGCCAGCACGGCCGGCCTGCGTCCGGGGCTGCGAGTGCTCGGTGTGCCGTGCTGCCCTGCGGAGGGGCTGGAAGGGACCCTAAAGATCGTCTCAGCTATGGCAGGGACACCTTGCACTACTCAGGGCCCGTCCAGCCTGACCGGGAGCGTCCCAAGGATCCAGGGGCAGCCACAGCTGCTCTGGGCACCCTGTGCCAGTGCCAGGCTAGCGTTACAGGAGAACATTTCTTCCTGTTACCTAGCCTGGGTTTGTTAGGGTTTGTCGGTTTGTGCCCGTGGCACCTCGGCTGAGCACTGTGAGAGAATGAATGAATGAAAGCTGAACGATAAACAAAGTAACACTCAGCTACGCTCTTCTCGCGTGCCTCCCTCTGGACGTCGGTGGTCTGGAACCACTTAATTACCTAGACAGTAAAGAGCTTTGCTGTGCTGTTCTTGGTGGTACCACTCAAAAGTCTGCAGGTGATGCTGAGGGGGCTTCAAAGTTAGGCCGAGACACTGAAGTGGAAAAAAACAAAAATATTTGTATGTGGCCATAGTTTTGTTTCTACCAAAGTGCTTGGAAATAGAGACCGAAGAAATGAAAGTAAAGCACTTCCTAAGTGTGTCCTTAGCCAGGAGCACCAGTGGTGTTGAGGGTGCTCTGGAGTGTGTCCAGGAGCTCAGGGGCCATCCTGCTCCTCTGAACTACCCCAGCCAGGGCACACCTGCAGGGCTGGGTGCACTGCTGGACTCCCAGTACAGCAGGGACAGGGAGGTGCTGGAAGGGGTCACGGGAATGATGAGGGCTCTGGAGCATCCCTAAAGAGAAAGGACTAGGAGCTGGGCCTGTTTATTTTGGAATAGACTGAGAGGGGATCCTATTTCTGCATGTAAATATCCCAGATGGGTGACAAGAGAGTGGGGCCAGGTGTTTTCAGTGGTGCCAGTGGCAGAACAAGGAGCAATGGCCATGAAGTGAATGAAGTACAAGGAGTTTAATCTCTGTGTGAGCCATCACTTCCTTGCACTGAAGGTGGCGGAGCCGTGGAACAGTTGCCCAGGGAGGGGCTGGGTCTCCCTCTCTGCAGCCACTTGGACACATTCCTTTGTCACCTGTTGCAGGGGGGCTGGGCTGGGCGATCTCCAGAGGATCCTTCCACTCTAACCATTGTGATTCCCTGATAACAGCTTAAGCTGCAGGGTAAAGGACAATGACAGGCCTGTGATTTAAATGACCATCTCATCTATGGTGCATTTCTGGTATGACTGCCACAGAAGGAAATGAGCCTGCCTGTAAAGCACCACAGCATCAGTTATGAAGGAGGGTGGGAAAAATCTAGAAAAAAGAAGTTAAAATAACTTTATAGCAAGATACTGGAAATGAAGGTACTGGAGAGCCAGTTAAGGCCAAGGATGAAGACAGGGAGCAGAGTTTAGCAGCATTCAGCTGCTAAATATCTCAATATCTGAGATACTCAGATATTGTGCTATTACTGGGATGAGTACCAAGCCTTGGGGTTAACTTTTAGCTTTCTGATTGATTAAACCCTTGTGGGCTTTGCTTTTGCTCTTAACTTCCAGTCTGGAGTATTCATTGGACAAAAAGATAAAAATCTCTTCAGAAGGAGACTCACTGTTTTTATTTTGCTTGGTTCCTCATGTGGGACCTTCAGCTATTTCCAGTGCTAAGACTGTTGGTTGTAACTGTCAGAGACAGGAGTACTAAATAAAACACTCTGAAATTTAGTGGTTTTCAGGGTGGTTTTTTTTCCCGTTTTTCTGAAATTCTGAAGATAGTTCATTGGATATTTTAAAATTCACTGCTGTCTGGAAAAATATAGAGTTAGCCATAGAGTCACTGGTGGAATAGTTTGAAAAATACCTGGAGTGAACCACTGCTGATGTTTGGAAAGTTAATTCTGCATCTGCAGTCTAGAAGGTAATTTTAAGTGGTGCATTGAATGGTGTTATAAACCACCAGTAATTGCAAGTGAATTCACTTAGGTTTTCCCAAATTTAATTTTCAATACTAAAAAATACTGCTAGCAAAATAATAGTTATGCATTGAATATAAGCTATATTAGGTTTTGTCTTCTAAAAGCCTATAGCACACAATTACATTTCATTTTGCACTATATTATGCTCTATAAAAGACTTGAGATGTGTATTGTCTGCCCTAATCTTTCACAAGCAATGTATCTTAAGTTTGAATCTTAAAATCTGCTGAGCTGTTTGTACACTGTGCTGCAGTAGTCTTGCACAGCTTATGGAATTTCTGGAGAAACTGATGATGATTTGCTCCCTTGTCTCAGGAAATCATAATTATCCAGGATAAATACAATCTGACCAGTGTGTGTTGCTGCATTTCTAGGCATTGATATGTTGTATTTGACTAACGTGGGAAAGCTCTTCTGGCACAGGAGAAACCATTTTAAAATAGTTTGCTCCCTCTATAAATATTCATCGTTAGTTGTTGAAAGGATTTTCTACAAAATGCCAGCACTTTTTCTTTTCCTTCCTCTGAGAAGTGTAGTTAAATATATTTACAAATCCTGATCCAAATCAAGGCAGTAACTGAGATGTCAGCACTGGAGGATAATAGTCCTGGACCATTCATCTTCTTCCAGCAGTTATTTTGGGATAATGAGAATAATGTTCCTTTCTCTTTTTCCCTTTTCCTCCACTAAGCAGAGCACACGGGTGACTTGTGCAGTGAATCAGAGCCCGTTGTGGCAGAAGTGCTTCCAAACCGGTTTGGGGTGGTTGCAGAGGTGTCAGAGAGGGAATTGCCGCAGCTGCTGGGAGGTGGCTCTGCCTCCTGCCCACATCCACACCTTGAGCTGTGCCTGGGGAGGAGCAAATACTCACCTCCAGGACTGCTTATTTATCTTGCTGGCAGCTGGTAATTCCTCTGGAGTCCTGCCTCCAAGTGTTTTCCTTCCAGAATGCAGATTGTTTCTGCTCTTCTGAAGTAAAGAGTACTGGAGAAAAGGGCACTTGCAATTGTTACACTGCCTTCAGTCAGCAGATCCATTGAAAATACAATTTGCAATTCTGTTTTTCGTTGTAAACCAGTACGGAGAGTGCCTGTAGTAAATTGATTGGATCGAGTTACTTAGTGCTTTTAATTGTGGGGTGTTAAAATGCTCACAGTGAAAGTTTAAAGTGGCAGCCTATGCCACACAACTACAGCCCTAACAGCCTTGCTAAAGGCAAGCCCTCAGAGAAGTCTGGGGAATGGAATGTTGCTGTAACCAATCTGAGCTGTGTTGAAATTTATTTCCAATAACTACTTAGAAGTCCTAAAACAGGCATAATTATCCTCCTTTACTCCCAAGCTCATCAAGCAACAGCAAATGACCAACTGCATCAACAGAGTGCAGTTAAAATCCATAGAGGCAGATCTGGCCCACAGCAGCAGTGAGGGATGTGATTGTGGATTTTGTGGTTTTTGTTTGTTTCAGGACAGGCTATGCAAAACTACTTGGAACTTCAAAATACACGGGCATATATACAGGCATAGTATTAGGTTGGCTTTTGCTAAGCTGTTTTTGTTTTGCAGTTTACAAACCTGTCAGTTACTGTGTCTGGTCACAGTGAAAACAATAATAAATGCATGTGTTTGCAGCCCTGTTGCTGCTGTTCCTGGTTTTTCTCTGCCATTCATCTGTGTGAGAGTCAAAGGAAGGCTTTAGAGATTTAAAATTAAAAGCAGGATGTATTTCTAATAGCAGTCTTCAAGATACTATTGTGAAATGGTAGTTTTAATCCTTGCTTGACGTTTGTTTCTCCTACAAACCTTCCATCCTACTCTTGGCTTCCCAGTTTTTCTTGAGCATCCTTTGCAGAACTCAAAGTTTATAGAACTGTTTATACTGGAAAAAAGCCTTTAAGAGCATTGAGTCCAGCTGTTAACCCAGCACTGGCCAGTCCATAATTTAAGCAAATAAATTAAGTACAAAAGGTATTTTTAGAAAAATCTGCAAGTTAAGATAATAAAATGAAAAATTTTATAAAATGGAACTGCTATACAGCACTAGCAGTCTAGTGATATTGTACCTATGTGTAATGTAAATCTACCATTTAATTAATAAAAATTAAATATGAAGCATGGAAATTATAATTGAACATTAATCCCTCAATATTTAGTATCTACCAGTTTTGTGAAAACTGGCAATTGTCTGGAGCCCCAGGCTAGTGTTTGATAGCTGTCAGCACATGTGCTACTCGGAAAAATCCTGCAGGATTCATCCAAGTTCTGTTCCATCTAGAAAATGCTGTGCAAGTCATGGGAGATGGAACATGACGTTTCAGGAGCATGGACAGGACCAGGGTACTTACATTACTATGGGAAAGATAATGGGATAAGATCTGCAGATCCCAGAGTATTCTGAATTAAAAGAGAAGAATCACAAGGATTCACCCCTTCAGTGAATGACCCACATGGGAATCAAACCCTGACCCTGGAGTTATTTGTACCATGTTCTGACCAACTGATCTAATCTGGAAAACAAAGTTTCATTATCAAACAATCCTTTAATTTACAAATAATCCTGTTCTCCAAGATAGCAATTAATCAAAACGGATATATGTCTTTCCTATATGTATGTATGCATGTATGTATGTATATGGTTGCATTCAATTCCAGTTCCAAACATGGCCTTTGTTGATAAACAGCTTCCAAAGATCTGTCTGTTGAAGTAACTGGGGTCTACAAGATTTATAATATTTGTACAGTCAAGGAAGTTCCTAAATTTAAAATGTCTTTAGAGTGGATGTTCTAATTTTTTCCCCAGTTTTTATCCCTGACCTTTTCTTGGTACCATGTTTTGTTACATGCCTAAATTTGTTTCTTTTTCAGAGATTGGAATGGGACTAACAGGCTTTGGAGTGTTTTTCCTCTTCTTTGGAATGATACTCTTCTTTGACAAAGCTCTTTTGGCTATTGGAAATGTAAGTGACTTTTCTGCAGTGCTTAGAATCAAGTATGTGATCTATTAAACTCAAAATAGAACATGTTATCAGTTTGAAGCTGAATGACAAAGATTACTGTGGTGATCTGGTATAAAAGAGGAGTGCTCAGTGATAGGAGTGAATAATTTTTGCTGCTTAAGGTTAGAACAGCTCACACTGATGTGAATATCACCGTGGGTCAGGCCTGTGGGATGTTGGTAGACAAGAAGCAGCTTGTTCCACAGTTATGCTGCTGCAAATGTGATATTTTGTGGTCCTCTGAGATCACTGTCAATTTGACTATCTATTTGGATAAAAATCTTTTAAGTACATGCTAGCAAATGTAGTTTTGCAGTGCTGTAGGAGGAAAGAAAGAAATATGAATTGCTGGCACTTCTGGCATTAGAAGAGCCAGACCTCCTTCATAAAAGAGAGATTCAGTATCTGCAGCTTTTACCAAATCAAAGTTGTCACTTAAAGCAGCACAGAAAATAAGTCCTAGTTCTGGTACAGGAAATTTCCAATCCAAATATCAAATGCCAGGGTGTTTCCTGCATGTGCCAGTCTCTGTGCCTCTGCTGTTCTAACCTGTGCCAGCCAAAGCACAGCCTGGCTGGGAGAGGTTCAGCCCTTCTTTTGCTGATGCCTAAAAGTCTGCAACCAAACTGATCAGTTTCCTTCTCAAACACTGAGATTCCCTGAAGGGAAATATAAAACAGTGTATCTGAATTTGTTGAAGCATTTTTATGAACCATCAGATCAAGTGTGCAGTGGGAGAGTGGAAAATGAAATAATGCTTATTGTCTTTTTCTAATGTAAGGTGGAAATATGAGATCCTGTTTAGGGAAAATGAAAACGTAGGTAGGAAGAGACAATGACAGGCTATGTGGTAACCAAAGATAATGCAAGAAAAGGTACTGTATCCTTGCAGAGAATTGTTTTTATCAAGAAAAAAAAAAGTTATATCAGAAAGGGCAGGAAGTTCTAAGAAATTGATTTGTTAAATGGCATCCAAAACTTAAACGTGAGTAAAACAATCTTGAGTAAAACCTGAGATACTATTGCTTTCTGAGCAAAAATGTTGTTACAATAATTCCAAGTCCTTTTGCTACAGGACACCAGAAGTAGTTCTAACTACTTGAGACTGGTGTTCTGGTGTTCAGTCTATACTGGAACAAATAAATAAACAATAAAAAGACTCTGCACAGTAAAAAACAACTGTTCAGCTTTTTCCTTCTCTGGCTTGGCACTGTGAGTAGATCAGCAGAAGCGGTTGAAGATGTCAGTGGCACAGAGCAGAGGTGCTGTTATGTGTGGTTAGGAACCTTTAGGTCAAGGTTCCTAACCCTGTTAGGAACCTTTGCTGTCAGGAGGACTGAGCTTCAGCACCACCTGTGGGTAAAGCTTTGACAGGGCAGATCCTCTGTCTTGGGTATGTTAAAAGGATAGACCCTTTACTTTCAAGCAGCTGAGAGATACAAGTGCTTTAAGATGGACCTTATAAAAGAAAATCAGAAATAAATTCATTCTCACCAACTGTCTCATGGTATTAACAGAAGTTGTGCAAGAAAGGCAGTGTAATTTTATAAAATATGTATGTGTGTGTTTACATACTCTACTTGGGAACATAATTAGTTGTTTTCTTTCTTTGGTTTGGTTTTGTCTTTTTTAGGTTTTATTTGTGGCTGGCTTGTCTTTTGTTATCGGTTTAGAAAGAACATTCAGATTCTTCTTTCAAAAACACAAAATGAAAGCAACAGGCTTCTTCCTGGGTGGTGTGCTCATAGTTCTCATTGGCTGGCCTTTAGTAGGAATGATCCTGGAAATTTATGGGTTCTTCCTATTGTTCAGGTAAGTCTTGTTTGAAAACAACTTTGTGTTAGTTTATCTAGGAATAAATGTATTGTGTAGTGTTTGTGTTAGAGTTGACAAAGCAGCATCCTTTAAATGTTCCTTTTGGACAGATTTTAAATGAAATTGTTTTTTTACAGGTTGGTAAGTATTTTTCCAGGACTCAAAGCTGATAATGTTGCTGAGGCATTTACCAAAGTGACTTTCATAATGCTGATGTCTAACCAAAGAATTGTAAAGCTTCAAAATGTGTGGGAGCCCAAATTGTTAGCAGTATGAAGTTTCAATATCTCCTCATGGAAAAGGGATACTTGGTCCTCATTTCAGTAGGGAATTTGTTATTTTCTTTGACAAATGGGGCAAAATATTTAGATACAACCATCCTAGGTTTGTAACCTTACCGTTTCATCACTTTGGCAGCCCAGGGAAAAGCTGTTTTCTGCCATATTTCATTACAATTGTGCCTTGGAGTCAGAACTGCTTGTTTGGGTTAGCAGTATCTAGACTGTAGTTAAGGAAAAATGGAAATTCTATTTTTTTAACAGCAATCTTGAAACATGTTATAACTTTCAGAATGTGTCAGTTAAGTTCTTCATAACTGTAACTGTAATAGTGAAAGAATTTTACCTGTTACAACCTTCATAGATATCTATATTTTTATCTTTATTTCCATGGTTGAAGTTCTATGCTTCCCTACAGAACAAAGCAAAAAATATGCAAAAAAAGTAGAAAGAGAGGCTTCTGGTTGTTCTTGGACCTCTCTCCAGATGCAGATTGTTCCACTAATGGTTATTGATCAAGTTTCAGACCCTGAAGTGTTCTGTGAATGGCTCAATAACACCGGTCCTGTTAATCACAGTGAAACCATTGTTCTCATGGAGTTCTTTTTGTACCCAGTAAAATTGTATGTTAATCTGATATTTAGTTCAGATAAAATGTTTATTTTAAAAGTCAGTCTGAACTTGGCTCTTACTGGAGACAGTGAAATTTCAGAAAATTAAATTAGTGGCTTTAATGTATTTCTTATTGTTCTGCTCTGTGTTACTCTGAATCCTGTCACTGTAAGTGCTGTGATAATCTCAGTATTCCACTGAATACACTGTCACTTCTTGCTTGGTTTAATCAGCCTGTACACAGCAAGTAGAATGTGTTTCCAACAGAACACCCTCCTTTAAAAGATCTCAAAAGAATTATAAGTGAGTCTGTCTAGGCAGGTGTGGTTATGGATTATCTAGTGGTGCTTGCAAGGTAAAACACTGTTGAGAGGTTTATACAAGATCAATAATTATCCCCAGGACTGTCCCTTAGCCTGAAGGGAATCAACACGGGATGGATAATTCCAGATATTAATGTTTAGCTGATCTGTTTTAATTTAAAGCATCTGGAGACCAGTGGTTTGGCGTGAATGATCTTAAATGTCTTTTCCAACCTTGATTCCATGATTCTGTGACCATCTTTTCCAGGACTCATTAGTTGATAGAATCTAAATCCCTTGCTACAAGGCTGACTAGTGACTACTTCAAGCAAAGCTTTTTGTTTTGCTTCAGCCTTGTTCCGTTCAACCATCCTCCTCCTGTCAGCAACTTGCTCCCTTCTGAAAATCTTACAAATGAGGTCTTTGCTCAAGCACCATTTTCTACTGTTCCTCAGGGTCCTGCTGCTTGGTTGCATAGCAGAAAACTGCCCTGCTATTATGGGACAGCTGCTGTAATCTAAGGTGCTTTTGGAGCCTTGTTCAGATGACAGCCCTGCAGAGTTATGGCTGACAATATTATCCCTGCTGTACTGACTGTTCCTTATTCTTGGACACAGCAGTTGTTTTAATCTGTTACAAGTGATTTGTGTGCCCTGCCTCACAATTTACTGGGCTGCTGAAATGAAGTGATCTGGTCTTAAAAAAAAAACCAAAACAAAAAAACCACAACAACAAAACAAACAAACAAACAAAAAAACCACCAAAACTCCAAACCCCCCCTTATTGGTGGATATTACCCAGTAAATAGTTCTTAGCAGGGTGGTGAAGAGGATGATGACTTGTGAAATTTCACAGTTTCACTGTGACTGAGGCCTCATTGCACATTAATCCTTATTCCATGCAGGGAATGCTGAGCACAGGATTGCTGGGAATGCCAGCAGCTGCCTGCAGACAGCTGAGATGCTGCCACAGAAAATTTGGTTATCTGCTGCAGAGGTTAGGTGGAGAGTGCAGGGGCTGCACCAGAGCATCTGCCAGGGAAGATCCACAGGGCCACCATTCAAACCACTGACTTCAGTTTGGGAAATAAATGAATGCACAACTCTGTCATGCTTCATTTTCTTTAGTTAATGTAAGAGTATCATCCATGGCTTTAATTACTCAGAACTAACTTCACTTGTTTCTACATTGGGTCTTGAATATATTTTCTATAACATAAAGAGGAATTATCTTAAAATATGTATGCTAATTTTGAGAAATCCATTTTGCAGACTAAATTAGGTATTCTCACTTGAGTTATTTTTTGATGAGTTGACTGAGAGTTGCCAGCTATGAAGAAAATTAAATCCATTTAAAAATACACCATTTCATTCCTGGTTTTCTCTTTACTCTGATGAATGTATACTGATATATTTGGTAAACAAGTGTGCTGCTAACAAGCTGCAAGGTTTTATGTAATCTTGGTTTAAAAATTTTTTAAATTAAATTTTTTTTTCATGTTACAGCAATATGAGGAAAGCTTAATTACAAAAACTAATACAATCTTCTGATGTTTTACCTAAAGGGGGTTCTTTCCTGTGGTGGTTGGCTTTATTAGAAGAGTTCCAGTTCTTGGGTATCTCTTGAATTTACCTGGTATAAGCTCGGTAAGTTTGGTACTTCATGCAACAACTGCAGCATGTTCTGGTTTTCATTCCACTGATATAGCACCTGTAGAAATGCATCAAAAATAAAGCAAATAGAACTTTGGAGCAATGACTTCAAATGCATTCCTGCACTGTTCTTGCACTATGCACCTCCCACTCATTCCCAGGGAGACACTCCTAGAGGTAAAAGGACAGAAGGAGGTGTTGGCAGGAGCTGCCCCTGCTCGTGGGCAGTGGAGTGGGAAGAGTCCTGCATTGTGAGGGAATGCTGGGGTTCTTCTGCTTCCCTCTTGGCCCTGGCTGACCACACAGGTGAATCCTCTTCCTCTCCTGTTGTACAATGAGGAGGGCACTGTGGTGCAGTATTTGGCTGAACTTAGGAAAAGCCTCTAAAAGCAAAGAGTGGAGTTCAATGTTATGTTGCAGCTCGTATGGTGAACCCAGAAACTCTCAGCTTGCATAGTCATTCATCAGATATATTTATTGAGGTCCACTGCACCAGGCCACATCTGTTTATTACTATAGATTTGAGGTTTATTCAAATTGAGTTTTCCATTTTTAAACCAAATGGCTGAGGATTTGAAGACAACAGAAGGATGCTAAACTAGGGTGTTTCAGTCAACTGCTTTTACTGTGCTAAATTATTTATGTATTTTAACACAAGCATTTGTAACACTAGTTTTGAAAGCAACAGTTTTAATAGCTAGTGCTGAAACTTAATAGTGGGAATAACTTAGATGCATACAGGCTGTTTTTTAAAAATGAGTTTTCAGATCATCTGTTCCAGTCTCACAGTTAGGCCAAGTTGTGGCTCATAATTCATGATCAATTGAATGTTTCATCTGTCAATTGATCCTAATCATATTTAATTTGATCATAACGGGGTTAAATCTTGTTTTTAAAAGATAATTGTTAATGTTTTATTCAAAGCCTACGTAGGCTCAGAAGAGAATCCACAGTAATGGTCAGTTGAAATATCTTCCTTGGTCTACTAATGCATGTGTGGCTGAGACTGTATTGTTTTGTTTCAACCATTAAGCTGGCAGTGTTATCTGCATTCTTCTATTTCCTTTCTCATTCTGTTGCATCTTCATGCTGCACTCTTAATGTCTATATGAGAAAAACATGTTATGCAGAAACACAATTGCAATTGTAAGAATTTTGGTTTTCACAAACCTAAACCATGAGAGCTCGGTGAGTACTACTTGACTCTCATTTCCAGTCACATACTAACTGTGCAAGTAGCAAGCAGTGTTTGAGAGCAGCTTCCCTCTACATAAATGTCATCAACCTAAAACCTTTTTGTCTCCTTTTCCACAGCTTGTAGATAAAGTTGGAGAAAGCAACAACATGGTATAATGACGAGAGGGTGGAAGACTGATCTAAACTTTTACTGTATTATTTATAAAATCCCTTTGAAGAATACTCAGCACAAAGGTTAAGTTGTGTACAAAGGAAAAAGCTTGTTACATTCTTTACATAACAGTTTAATTTAAAATGTATAGTCAACAGTATACATTAGAAAAGAAGCTCAGCAAGTGTGCTTCTAGAAAAGTAACTCCAGAGTTCAAGAAGTAAACTGAAGAGGGGAAAGTCATGGAATAACCCCTGTTACAACTGTTCAAGACTATTTTTGTTGGTTTTGGAAAACATGCTAGAGGCAATGAACCCTTGTGGAATTAACGGTGCCTGTTCTTTACCTCCTTATTTTGAAGGTGCAGTGGAGCAAACAGGCCTACATTTTTAAGGGTGACCCAAACTTACCCAACCCTCTGCTTGCTATCCTCAGAGTGCAAAAAAATCAAACAGGAAACTTCTTGTGTAACAAGAGATGCATCTTTGCATGAAGGTTAAGATGACTATTCATCTATAAGTGTATTATGACAATAAAAAGGAAACCCTACACAGTTCTGTTGTAAACATTTTTGTAAATATGTGGCTGAAATACAGCATTGTTATCTTAATGTTTCAAAGCCAAATGGTAGTTGATTGTATTTGCCTTCCATTTCGGAATATGCAAAAGGTCAATCTTTAATAACTTTGGTCTTAAATGTTGGTTCTGAACATGCAGAGCTCATTGGGGAACTCTGGAAGCTGACTTGCAGGCCTTCCCGGTTGTTCTCCTTGAGCCATGTTCCATGTGCATCCTGATGAGAATGTAGCCCCTTGTCACTAACGTGCAAACTCTGTGAAATATGCTTAGTTCACAAAAAACTGCATTAGGCTGAGGTGCTGATGTGAACCCTGTGACATGTAACTTACCAGAACCTGGAGCTTTGTTTTTAACCAGTTTGAAACTAAGCTTTCTTTGTTTACTCTGGAACTACGAATTGACTTTTATTTTTTACGGTAATAAAATGGAAACTTAAAGCTCTGTGTACGTGAGTCTGTGGGGAGAAAACTGCTGAGTGACTGGGGCTGACTACAGATCAAGTGCCAATCTCCATGTGTTTGTAACGTGTTACTGGTTAGCTGGTTATCTTCAGACAGCTCCTGGTTACAGCAGCAGCTTTGCTGTTACTGAGGATTCTTGGCTAACCTGGAATAAATGTCCCCTCCTAATGCCCAGGTCCCATTTCTGCTCCTGTTGGGGTGTTAACTGTTGTGCACTTGCAATAGTCTCAGTTACAGTGTCCTCACCTACCAATCCTTGTTCAGTGAATTGTGTTTGTGCAGGCAGGGGGTTCTGTTCTGTTTCATTTTCTTTTCCCTTTCATGTACTCCTGAAACAATTACCCAATGTAGTATTAAAGGTAGCTATGTAGCCTAAAGGTCTAATGTCTGGGGGTGTGGTTTTTGTGGGTTTTTTTTGTTTGTTTTTTTGTTTTTTTTTTTTTTTATTATTATTATGCAGTTAAAATTGGAGTTTTCTAATGTTAGTTTTAACTTTAAAAATCCTCGTATACCAACCTTTTTGAAAGTTGCTGTGAAGTTTATTTGTATAAAACAAGGGGTTTTTTCACTACAACTGTATAAATAGCCACAATCTGCTATTATCAATATTTAATTTGCTTCCTTCTAAAACAGGCACAAAATTATTCAGAAAGAAAACCCAACCTGTTTTTTTGCAATTAATAACATCTGAAAAATCAGTGGGTTTATTTTATAAATTGCTATATTTTCTTGATGGCATGTGCATTACAGTTTAGAAACAGGAGTGAATACAATTGTTGGCTCTACCTCAAGAGATAAAGCATTTTAGATAACCCAATTTTAACTGCTTCTATAGCTCTGTGGTGTGTTCCAATGACTACAGAATAACACTCCAGCAGCTCAGCCAGCTCCTGTTTGCTGTGGTAGGGCACTAGGCTGTGCTGTGGCAACCAACTGCTGTCTCAAGCAGACAGTGCTCACCTTAGAAATCAGCTACCTGAAGGTTTTTGTGCTTCTGTCTTGAAAAATAATGTGATGGAAAAGGTGGATTGCACCACAGGACTGTGGATCTCTGGCTGCAGCAACTTGCTTGGTAAGCTGAAGTACCTTCATCAACAAGAAATGATGACGGTGTCTTTTAGAGGTGGTTCCTGTGTGGCTGTGGATGATCTTTTGCCTCTGAGAAGCCGGGGTGTAGGCAGGTCATCTCAGTTATATTTAATTCATTGTTTTAAATCAAGTCAATTTTTTGTCACATGTGAACTGTTGTGGAAAGCATCTGAGGGAACAGAATTGTGTGTTGAATTTAGCATAGTCTATCCCTCAAGGTAACGTTGTTTTTGAGATGGTTTTGCCAAGATAAATGTGGGTGGCAGCAAAGGTCAAAACAACTTAGCCTTAAAGTGTTTCTGTCCTTGTAAAAATATCTCTAACAGAAACATGCTTGGAATGTTTCCCCTTTTAAATGTAATTTATAATTGCTGCTTTAAAACTCATAAGGATGGATCTTACTCTGAGCAAATGAATACTGTAAATATCCTTGTCATACCTTGAATAAATGGGAACCTTTTTCTATAATTTGTCTTTGTGTCTTCGTGTGCACATTTTAAGAAAGTCTGTTGACAAGTGTTGGACAAGTTTTCCTTCCCAGAGTGTCAGGAGTACAGGGTGTTACTGCCTGGCTATCTTACACTGTTGTGACTTTTACAGTAAATAGGAGCTTCGATTAATCTTAAATGGAAAGGTTTCCTCCCTTTTTTACAACAAACCTTTTACATAAGCATCCCCCTAGTTTTTCAAGTTCCAGTTTCGGACACAGCACAACAAAATACAAAATTTCAGTTACATGGGAAACTACCTCCCATGACGAAATAACTGTGAAACTTCAGGAGAAAAAGAGCATGTGTCTAGATCCTGGAGCAGGGTTTTAGTCTAGCTCAAGGATATGACCGTGAGTTCTGTGTATCCTAGAAAGTGGCCTGATAAGCAGGTTAACCATTCCGTGGTGCTTTGCAAGCTTGTGGCTCATTGTTGAGGATTTTCACAGGAGAGGAGCAAAGGAAAGCTTTTAAATGGTTGTTGAGGTGTTGTGTTGGTGCTGTGCACCAGTTAGTACCCTAAAAACTTAATTTGACCAAAGTTGCTTGTCTAGAAAGAACTGGCACTTCCTAATTTGAAAGGAAAAACCCCACAGCAATGTCTGGTTACATCTGTTAAACTAGGAGAGGTATAATTTTAATCTGTAGGTGGCTCATGGCCAGTTAGTTTCAGTGACTAGTTGCCATTCATTAACCAGGAGTACTTTGGCTTAGTTACTGCTCACAATGTGATACCATACACAGTTTAGAGAGTGTCAAAAGCAGTGCAAATAAAGGAATCTTGGCCCTGTGGCAGATGTTAAAATGAAGGGGATGGGTTTTTTTGAATTGTTTAAAGATTTCAAGGGACACACTCATCCCCTTGTTCCCTTTCTGGATGACTGATTGTCAGTCAGGCTGGAGAGTAGAGTCCATATCCCTAAACCACATGTCTGTCTCCGAGCTGGCTCTTCAGAGGTCACTGCTACCCCTTGGACTCCATCTCTGCTCCTCTGGCTGCCACACCTCTGGCTGCTCTAGCCTTCAGAGGGCCAGTGCCAGCTGTGACATCAGTGGCATGTCATTACCAGACTGATTTACCAGCAGAACTTGGCCCTCATGGCCCATCTGTTCTCAGTTCTGCCCCTCTAGTATTGATCTTGGCACATTAAAGCATCTCTTAGAGGAGCTGGATCTCATGCTCAGCCCAACAAAGAGATTCTGCAGCTGCTGTAATCCCTCACCAAGCCTAATTCACCACAATTATATGTTAAAGCTGCCTCCTCAAATACAGAATAATTCACAGAAAAATCACATGGCTATTGTGGGGTAATTTAGTGTGGAATTCATTATCTCAGACTAAGTATTATGACTGGGATTTGGAGCAATATCTATGTATGGGAATGCATTTATGTGTTGGTTACCAGTCATTAAGGGTAGTTTAATGCCCAGAAATGTGCTTGCCAAAAAGCATCTGTGCTGCTGCATGCTTTCTAGCAGGCACCACTTCCCACTGAGTACTGCTTTTCAGGGGAATGTGGTGGATCTCCTATAGAAATATATAAGTTTGGGGTCTCTTACTGCTCACAGAAGCTCTGCATTCATAACTGAGCACCATAGGCCATGCTGGTCCTGCAGTCAGGGTCCCTCTGTGGCCACCAGGAGGAACCAGGAATGTGGGGGTCCCAGTTGCTGGGGTACCAGTTGTTGGTTTTTCTGGGTCTGGATTGAAGGCACCTGAGACAGCAGTTCATGTTCACACTCAGGTGTTTATTATTTCTGATCAGTAAAACAGTCCCACTGCTGTAAATTCAGCAGCTTTTCATTAGAAGGCACAGAATGGCCAACAATCTCTTGGTAAAAGGTCTTTTCAGACTAAACTATCCAGTTAAGAGCTGACACCTGGATTATTTTCCCTTTTAACCCAATAACTGATCCCAAAGAGCCCACAATGCAGACTTTTCTGCCCAATTACAAAATGCCACCCAAACCCACGGAGAAGGAGGAAGAAGCAGCACGAAGAAGAAACCCAGGATGACACCCTGTGCCCTCCATCTTGCTTCCATCCACAACATACTAAAAATCCCAAAACCTCAATTTCTCACCCAGTGACACACCTACACTATTCTCTATAACCTATTTCACACTTTTGTGGGTTCCAGTCTGTCTTGAAGTCCGGGAAGCTTTCTCCATGGATGAGGGTCAGAGTCAGTGCTGCCCTGGAGGTCAGGGCGCCCCAGAGCAGACACAGAAATATTCCCTGTGGTGCCCTCGGTTCCTCACAGGAAGAAGTGAAATTCCTCAGGTCGGGGATGGCAGCAGGGGGGTCACCAGCTCCTTGGGAGCACCAGCATGGAGCCCATGTCCCTGCAAAACCAGGAGGGCAGGTGGGGATGTCTCATGCTCAAGCACAAACACACCTTTTATTGTGTTCTTTTTGGCACCCGCTATTTGCTCCGAGTCCTATTCCTGGTGAGTGGGACCTGGAAAACAGCTTGAAATTTCCTGCCTGTTTTTTTTATTTGTTTGGTTTGGGTTTTTTTTTTGTTGTTTGTTTGTTTGTTTGTTTGGGTTTTTTGTTTTTGGTGGGTTTTTTTTTTTGTGCACTTCTTTCTGAAGCCTTTTTAGGCTCGGTTTAATTTAGACTGGTGAACCACAGTGCAGTTTTAGAGCACAAAGAGGATGTTGAGCTTTTTATAGAGTGCTGTTGGAGCCAAAAAGCTGAGCAGCTTTTCTCTACCCCTCTCTGGGTTGGCAGGGTTTGAGGCAGCCAGGCTGCACTTATGAAGTTGGGAAAGCAGGATTTCCACCTGGGCACAGCCCAGATGCCTCACTGCCTCCTTTTCTCCAGGCACCCCAAAGCTATTCCAGGAACATCAGAGAAATCCAAGATTTCACATCAATTCTCACCATTTAATTCTACTACTTGGAAATGAAAGGCTTTTTTGGACCCAAATGTTTACATCACGAAACCCACACAACCATTAGGTCAGTGGGTTTAAATAACAATTTTGTTTTTATAATGAAACCAAGCAGTTCTGCATTGAATCTTCCAGATGCTCCAGCTGAGTGGCTTTTATCATTCATTACATGTCAAACTCTGTGATCTAAAGAAGGGTGACAGAGCTGGGGAAGGGTCTGGAGCACAAGTCCTGCGAGGAGGAGCTGAGGGATGTTAAGCCTGGAGGAAAGGAGGCTTGGGGAGACCTTATCAGTTTCTACAAGTCCTCAACAGAAAGGTGTAGCCAGACCAGGGAATCAGGCTCTGCTCCCAGGCAACCAGCAACAGGACGAGAGGAGACGGCCTCAAGCCACACCACAGCAGGGTTAGGTTCAACACTAGGCAGAATTTCTCGACAGAAAAACCGATTAGACGTTGGAATGGGCTGCCAAGGACGGTGGTGGAGGCACCATCCCTGGAGCTATTTAAAACAAGTGTGGATGTGGCACTCAAGGGCATGGTTTAGTGGTGGGCTTGGAAGTGCTAGGTAATGGTTGGACTCAATGATTTTAAAGGTCTTTTCCTACCTAAATACTTCTGTCATTCTGTGAACCCGAGTGGAGATTTATCCTCCACTCTCTTCTTCCCCCCTCAATTGCACAAAATACTGTTTCCTCACTTTCCCACCAATTTTTAAGGAGGGCTGAGTGGGGGATAAAGAAGTAACTTTAGGAGCCGTACTACATGGGAAAAATGGGCCAGCTAGGACTCGTGGTGCTCCCTTTAAAAGGGGAATGATGGCGTTGATTTTGGTGAGAGGTGGGGATTCACATAAGATGCTAAAGGCTCAGAGCCAGCTGGGGTGGGTTAGGTGCTGCTGTCAGCCCTGTGCCTCCTCCACGCTCTGGAGCACCTGGACCCCTTTAAAAGCCTTTGGAAGGCTGTGTAATGATAGAGATGTCTCTTGAGGGAAGTCTGTCCCATTCTACCAGGGCCGGGCCGGGCCGGGCCGGCAGCCCTGACGAGGTGCAACCGCCCAGAACCTTCTGGAAGCGGCCCGGAGCAGGCAGAGGTGAGGTGAGTGGCTGGAAAACAAAAGGCTGCGAGAAATGTTGGAAACCAACTCTGTTCTTGGTTAATTCCCGGAGCCCGATGTTTTTCTTGCCTCTCCGGGCAGAAATAAGTGACACATTCACAAAGCGCTTGTTTAGGAGGAATGCGTAAAATGCTGGGTTTAGGGGGTGGGAACGAAACGGGGGGAGATGTGTTTGTTTCGTTCCAATTACTCTCATGCATGCAGACCTTTCCCTTTCAGCCTTTTTCCCAGCATTTCCCCGCTTGTCAGATGTTGTGTGGCCGCTTTCCCTTTTATCTCCTGGTTTGTGTTGTTTCTTTTTGCGAGGTTTAATTGTGCAGTCCGTGCTCTTTGTGCTGAGGCTTTCAGCCCTTCAGCATTCCCGACAAACTCTTCCTACCTCCTCCCGGCCTTTTTAGCTGGGATTTTACACCCAGATTCTGCTAATGGGTTTATTTTACACCCAGATTCTGCTCATGTGTTTTACAGCAGAGCCCGCACACAGCGGGGCAGCCACGGCCGGGGAGGTGGAAAGCAGAGAAAACAGAAGCGAGGAAAGGAGCACCGGGCAAAGGTGCTGCCGCAAAAAGATCCTGCTGCTCTGAAAAGCACATCCCCTGTGTGAAAAATGCGTGCTTTATGATTGGCTTGTCGTAAATATTCAAATAAATATTGTATGTGTTGTGTTAGAAAGTTATGCTGTATTTTTTTAAGTAGTGTGGTAAATATACTTTTAGGTTATAACAAGCTGTTAAAACAGAAACTATGCTATGTAGGGTACTTTTTTTTTGAAAAAAAAAAGGGCTCTCATTGAGATAGCAGCCACAGGACACCTAAATCTTTCAGAGAAAGAGAATTTATTGTTCTTTTATCAGGAGAAACTAACTTCTTACCTCACTCAGCCCTGGAGACGCCGTCAGGATTAAGAGGAAGAAGCTGACACTGACCAGACAGAATCCTGTGTTTGAATGGAATTTATGCATCATGTATGAGGTGTATGAATATGCAACAGGTTATTGCTTTTAAGGGTTAATCCTCTGTTAACGTGGGTCCTTTTTTGGGCTTATTTTGCCCAGAAAGAGGTACCCAGACTGTCCATAACTCTTTGTTTCTATTGTCTCATACTGTCCTAATGCAAATTGTCCAAATTACTATTACTCTAATTATATTGCTATTTTTATAACCCTTTTATTACTAGTAAACTTCTAAAACGTTGAAAACAAGTGATTGGTGTTTTTCACACTTGAGACCCTGCATGCCACTCCAGCTCTTCATGAGGAGTCAGACCATGCTGCTTTAATCTTTTTGTTTCTGCAAACAATCCTTCTTCCTCCTTTTCCAAAGGAAGATTGGAAACCCAGGGCACAGGGAATATTTGTCTGCTCTGGGGTGCCCTGACCCCCAGGGCAGCATTGACTTTGACCCTCATTCATGGAGAAAGTTTCTCAGACTTCAAGACAGACTGGAACCCACAAAAGTGTGAAATAGATTATAGAGAGCAGTGCAGGTGTGTCACTGGGTGAGAAATTGAGGTTTTGGGATTTTGAGTATGTAGAGGATGGAAGCAAGATGGAGGGCACAGGGTGTCATCCTGGGTTTCTTCTTCGTGCTGCTTCTTCCTCCTCCTTCATGGGTTTGGGTGGCATTTTGTAATTGAGCAGAAGAGTCTGCATTGTGGGCTCTTTGGGATCAGTTATTGGGTTAAAAGGGGAAATACTCCAGGTGGCAGTTCTTAACTGGATAGTTTAGTCTGAAAAGACCTTGTACCAAGAGATTGTTGGCCATTCTGTGCCTTCTAATGAAAAGCTGCTGAACTCACAGTAGTGAGACTGTTTTACTGATCAGAAATAATAAACACCTGAGTGTGAACATGAACTGCTGTCTCAGGTGCCTTCAATCCAGACCCAGAGAAACTGATAGAAGAGCAGTAATTGCAACCATCAGCTTCTCCTACTACTGTGGTAGTCCTGACTAGTCTTTGAAGGACCTCTCCTTCCCCAAAATAAAAACAGTTTAAAAAATCATCCCACCCTAACATTTTGTACATATCTGAACACGTTTGTGTGTATAATTACATAATAATTTATATATACATATAATAATTGCATAATAATTTTTCTGTTAGGAAATTTCTACAGCACCAACCTGATCCTTAACCAAAGGTCTGTTTTTTCCCTCACTTTAAAAGCTTTCCACAACTATGTTTCCATATCTGCAGGGCAGCCATTTGGGAGTCTTGTACTCCAGTTACCTTCCTAATAATTCTTAAGAGTTTTAGCTTTGTGGCTGAAATCAGTCATAGGTTTTCCCTGGGGAATATTGTAGATGAAAGCTGATGTTTCCTTATTTTAAATATTTGTGCTAATGCATGTACATGCAGTCATAGAAGTTATGCAAGATTGAGTTTTAGTACAAAAGCCAATGTAGAAGTGAAGTATTTCACAAAGATGAAACCATGGAATTCTGGTATTTCTGGAAGAGCTATGTATTTTTTAATAAGCTTTGGAACACATTTCAAAAGGGCTTATATTACAAAGAGCTTTGAAAGTTTTAAAAGATCAGGATCAAACTGAAGCACAGACTTGGTCTAAATGATACCATTTGATTGGATCAAATTTGGTATCTCCACATTCTTCTACAGGAACATTTTATGCCATTTCAGAAGAAAAAAGAAATCCACAGAATCCTAGACTTTTTACATGGAAAACCAGGTTTCTACCCACCTTCTCCCTCTCCTGTTCAGAGGATGTCACCAGGGTTTTAGAGGAAACTTTGCAGCCTATCAAGAAGAGTTTGTGCTCTTTATTCTTACAGAATTATTGATCTACAAGCTTCCTCTTTCAACACTTCCCATGTGGCTTTATATCATACGGCCTTTTTATTTCCACAACAGAGGTTCTTTATATTTCAGTGGCTTAAAAGTGAATTTATTCAGGTCTGGTTTGGAAAATGTATGTGGCTTAGATTCTTCCCCTCGTGGATCCCTACAACTTGTGCAAACACTTTGGACTTGGAGCATATAAATGACCTTAATCTCTCATATGTATGAAGAAATTACTCATTAAAACTTCTAAAGTTTAACAGTGCTGTCGGGCGTTCACGGAATTCTTGGTGTTAATGAAAAAACTAGTGTTGAAATGAATAATGTTTTATCAAAATTAAATACTCAGAGTGTAGAAAATGTAATTTGTTACTGATGGAGCAACACAACTGAGTGAATCACCAGAGGTAAATGTCCTTATGTCCTTTGCCTTGTAACTTGTGGAGTATTACATAAAGGACTGTAACTAGACTGAGGCAATGCAAACTATTCCTTCAAAAATACATCTTTGTGGCCCATTTGCCAGTGTCAACTTCAGGTTTGGGGATATTGCAGCAAGATGCAGCTTTTCAAGTAAGTTCTGCAGCTTCTCTGAGTTTTGGTCTTCTTTTTCTGACTTACTTGCAACCTCAGGGCCAGCTTGGCCCTGAATAAAAGCAAAAGATCAATGCAAAGATTTTTTTTTTTTAACATATCCTAGATAGGTAGTAAGCGGTGGTTTTGCTTTGCATGAATCCTCTGTAGTTCAGATAATATTTCTTCCTTCGCATTTCCTCCTCCTATTTCTCAGTTTTGCCCAGGCCATGGATTCTGCTCTGTACCTCAGTAGTTGGCAGCAATTTAAGGATAATTTGAAATGCATCTCTATGGTGAGCATGTTGCACAGAACTTTGGTAAAAGGCTGATTGTTCAGACTGGTAAACTGAGCTCTGGAAACAGTCAAATTGCACTCAAACAGCTTCTATTTTTGGTTTTGTTGTTTTATTTGGTTGGTTTTTGTTTTTTTTTTTTTTTTTAGGGGGGGGTTGGAGTTTTTTTTTTTTTTTTTTTTTTTTAAAGGGATTCAGGCTACTGAAGGGAGAAAATGCACAAAGATATATGGATAAATATGTCATTGAGAGGCAGTCTCAGCATGGCTTTTCGGAAAGGATATCCTAAACTTCAGAAGAAGGAAAGCCCCAAGGGATAAAATCAAATTGGGTCTCCAAAGCATTTGATGAAGTGCCTTAGCAAAGGCTCGTAGAAAAGAAAGGTGCTTTTATGGTTATTGTCTTTAATTGGGTAAAAGATAAGAAACAGAAGAGAGGCTGCAATTGAGAGAAGGGGAAATTGAGGCAAACAGAAAAGACAAAGCTTGCTGATAAGAGTTAAAGCCTTCAGGGTAAGGGTGTTAAAACAATTCAGCCAAACTAGGGCTATCTGCAGCAGGACCTTATGAAACTGAATATACAGTTGTAAAAATAACATATAATAATGTCTGTGCGTATAAAGTTATGCACATAACAAAAAAAAAAAGCTAAATTTATATAAATGGGTGGGTTATGAATGAAGTGTTGCCTTTCAGCAAAGAAATCTTGGAATTAAGTAGTTCAGAAATAGATTGGTTCACTTTAGTGAACATCCATTTAGCTCATGAACATCCCAAACATGAAACAGAACTATAATGAAAAGAAATAGAAAAAAGGCAAATTAAAATTAAATATGATGATCTACTTTTTGAAACTGTTTTGTAGCTCATGTCCTCATCCTAAATCAAGGATGATCAAGATTATTGAACTGTATTATAGTAAACAAAAAAGATTAGAACTCAGCTGGAGGAAGGAGATGGCTGACAGAGAGTTTGAAAATTGCCTGTAAAACCACAAATTATATGCAGGGGGTAAAGTGCTCTTCATTTGTGTTTGCAGTCTCTCAGTATCAGAAATATTGAGAATGATGTGAAGTTTTCAAGTGACAAATTCAAAATAAAGCAAAATTATGAGGTTTCCCCCAGAACAGAGCTAAACTGTGGAACTGATGGAGCACAAGATCTGAAAGCCATCAAATTTTATGTAGGAACAAATTAATAGAACAAAAAGCCAGGAGGAGCTGTTAAGCCTAGAGAATTCATCTTTCAGGAAGTTGATGTGGCACAAATCATTTGAGGATGAGTGTATAGTGGAAAGAGTGTATGAAGCAAAGTGCCTCTGTGTGCTTATTTTCTTCTTGAAACTGTTCTGCAGGCATTATTACAGTGCCAGGACATTGAGTTAAATGGCCTGACCCTGGCTGTTCCAATGTGTGGTTGTAACCTGAAGATAACTTCCTGTGAATGGACTGAATTGCTTTTATCAGAACTGGGTAGCACTGCCCTGATGAGTTGAACCTATCTAAAGCTTCTTTGCTGCTTTTTCTGCCTCCTGGTTTTTTGCTCCATCTTTCTCCTCTCCTAAATAGCTGCTGAAATATCACTCTTCATGAGAAGTTCTGTTTTGGATAGTGCTGCTCAGCTGTGTTCTTTTGGAATCCAAAATGCTTGTAAATCCACTAAACAGCATTCTTACCTGGCTGAAGAGCAGCAGGAACAAAAACCTGCTTATGTAACCAATCTCTGGTTGCACTGTACAGCAGAGAATAATTCATGTACATCGTGCAAAGCAGAACCTGGCACTTGTGACAGTCACACTGAGATGAAACAACTTCCTACAGCAACTCTGAAGGAGATCAGAGAGGGAAAACCTTTACAAAAATATTAGTAGAGGAAGAAAATGTAAAGTGAGTTATGATGAAAGTAAGCACTTTGTGAACATTACAGCAGCATTTTCTCTGAAAAAAAATTGTGTTTTTTTTTTTTTCTTATTTTGTATTAGTTTCCCAGGAACGGGTAGAAGCAACACAGTGGACAGGCTGCTGTATTTATTGTGTTCGGGTGCTGGCCAGCTGCCTGCCAGGGACCAGGACTCTCCAAGGTGGCTCAGAGCTCTGCAGGTACATCCCAGACCTTGAGCATGGCCTGGGGCACGGGTGGGCAGGGAAACACCTCTGTGGGCCCCAGAAATCCCAGCTACAATGGGTGCTGTGCCCCTGTGTTGGGTGGCAGTGCTGCGGCACGGGTGGGCAAAGAAACACTTCTGTCAGCCCCACTAATCCCAGATAAAATGGGTGGTAGTGCTGGGGCATGGGTGGGCAGGGAAACACCTCTGGCAGCTCCAGTAATCCCAGCTACAATGGGTGCTGTGCCCCTGTGCTTGGGTGGCAGTGCTGGGGCACTCAGCACCAGGGAGGGATGATGACTGCGAGGTGTTGGTGTGTCAGCCGAGTCGGACACAGCGAGACAGAGGAAATGACTCAGAGCACGATGAATTGCTTAGTGCGGGCTGCGGAGAACGTGTCTCAGTGTGAATTACAGCACAAGCCCTGAATGTCTCCGCCGCGCACCATGCGGGGCCATTTTGGGGCGGGGGTGCCCCGGCTGCAGCGGGGGCTCGGCCAGCCCGAGGCTCGGGGGGCTCGGTGTGGGTGCGAGGGGCGGTGTGGGTGCCGGGGGGAGCGGTGTGGGTGCCGGGGGGAGCGGTGTGGGTGCGAGGGGCAGTGTGGGTGCGAGGGGCGGTGTGGGTGCCGGGGGGAGCGGTGTGGGTGCCGGGGGGAGCGGTGTGGGTGCCTGAGGGAGCGGCGGGGCGGGGCGGTCCCGGCTGTTCGCCGAGCTCCCCGAGCGCCCGCCGAGCGCGCCGCCCTCGCCCGCTGATGCAATCCGAGCCCGGCAGCAGCAGCAGCCCCGAGCAGCAGCATCGGCAGGAGCCGCCTCAGCCATCCGAGCAGCCGCCACAGCAGTAGGAGCAGCCCCAGCCGGCCCCGGTCCCCCTCCGCGCCGCTCTCTCCGTCCCCGGGGCTCGGCGATCCCGCTCCATCCCGGCCGGAGCCCGGCGGGACCATCTCCCCCTCCTGCCAGCATGAGCAAGGTAAGCGGAGTTTGCTGCCCAATCCGTCCGTGTGTCCTTCCGGCGGCGCGGAGCGGCTCCGGGGCTGCTCCTCGGCAGCTCGCCGGTTCGTGCTGGCAGATTTTAGTGCCACGATTTGTTTGTGCTGTGAGAAGGGGATTTCTGTCCCTGGCGAGTTTGTTGTTTGAGATTCAGAGGCAGATTGTGTGTGGTTTTGCCTCTTTCCTTGCTCTTTCATTGCAGACAGCACGTGTGGAAGAGAAATAATGAGGGAGGATGGGGAAGGGGAAGCAAAGGTGTATGATTTCCTCTGGGGTGAATTTCATGTTTATGGGACTCTCAATGATTTAAAAAAACCCAAATAAAACTGACAAAAAGACATCAAACCGCGAAGGTTACGGTGTCCTGGCAGACATCAAGGCTTTTTGTTTTGCCTGTGAGTTTGTTAAAGCTCTTATGTCTGCCCTCGTACTAAAATAGACTTTGGGTAAAATCCGGTAACATGTGCTGAGTAATTTCAGAGAAAACTTTGAATCATGGAAGAGGAGTTTTCGGTAGCAAACACTAACGTGGCCGATGAGCATCTATGGGCACTGTCCTTTTATAAATGCCATGTTTATGTTCTTCGGCTTAGTGACCTGATCTGGGGATTAAAACCAAGTCTTGCTGGTCAAGGCAAAGGGCACGGAGTTATCACGGGCGCCTTTCAGCTGGGAGTACCAAGGGAGCATCCCAGCCGCGTTCCACGCTGTGCAGCGGCTCCAGCAGTGCTCGGGTATGAGGCTGGGAGCTGCACAGCTGCAGTCTGTGCCGGAGCTTACAGCTGAGGAAACCACGGCTGAGGTGTTTGCTTTCCTGGGTCACGTTAGCAGATGGGGTACGGGCACAGCAGGTGACTGGTAGGTGTCTCCCCAGCTCCTCTGTGCTGCTGGTGGTGAGTGTTCCTCACACCAGCAGTGCTGCGGTTGCTGCTCCTGGCGGCAGGGCTGGCATGGGGCAGCCTTGGGATGCTGTCCCAGCCCCGAGAGGGGCACACCAGCCGTGGCAGGAAACTGGTCTGAAACTACTCAGGGAAAATACCCAGGAGCTCACCCAGCCACAGTGCTCAGACAGAATGGAGCGTCTCAAGGAAGGGCCAGACTTGTGTTTTCTATCACTTCTGATGTACCTGTTGTGTGTCAAGGAAAGAGGGCAGGGTGCTGCTTTCCAGGGTGTCAGAATTCAAAATTGTGATACTGTGAAATATATAAAGGTAGAATATTAATATATACTAGTGATAATATTAATATATAATATTCTACCTCTATATATTTATAATATCCCGTACCTGCCAGGAATGCTCTGGTCTTACATAAAGAACAAGTAACAGGGAAACCATGGACCTATCAACCTGTCTGCTCAAAGCAGCACTGACATCTCATTGGGTTCTCACCTGCACAAACCCGACCTTCCTTTGTATTTTTCTTGTCTTTTTCTTGTCTTTGCCGTAGCAGTAGCTACAGCAGTGAAAGGACCCTCTTGCCACTTGGAAGTGATGTAGCCTTGGGCAAGTCAGGGCTGTCTGAGCCCTTTACCCTTCCCTTGCCTCATCTGCTCAGATTGTCAGCTCTGCAGGGTTCTGGCTGTCACTGTGTGTTTGTGGAGCATGTGTCAAAGGAACAGAAAATTACAATTTGATTATCACCATACTTACATAAAACCTGATACATTAATAAATAACCCAACAGCATCATTCCATCTCCTTGTCCCTTCATCTCTCCCTTCTCTCCCGTGTTTAGTCACAAGCATCCATTTTTCCTTGAACTATTTCCAGCTCAACCACAGCCCTCCCTTTCTGTGCTGTTTAAAGTGATGTATAAGAAATGAATTGTGCCTCCAGTTTCTGCAGTCTCTGCCTTGTCCACCTCATGCACTGATTGTTACTGACAGGCCTGGCGCTTGTCTGTGATCCAGTGGATATGCTGTTTTTCCCCATGGAAATTGAGCACTGAAATATGCTGCAAAGCCATAGGTAAAAGAGAAGATTGCAGAGTCAGGAGATAGCTTTAACTGATATCTTATTAAAATAGTCCACAGGCTGTATCCTTTGTTTAATTAGACAGATGAAAATAATTCAGGTGGATTTCATTAGTCATTAATTTGTCCCTGGGAGGATAGTGTTAGGAAGGCAGGTAAATCAGTTAATTAACTGTGTAAACACTCAGGTGCTCTGCATTTATTCAGGCATTTTAGAACAAATTAGGAGACCTGGTAAAGTATTGAAACAGACATTTTCATTGCTTCCCTGTGTTATGCCATTTTCTTAAATTAATAATCACAGCTGAATGTATAATGCTGAAAATTACCAGTGGGTTTGAGGGCAGGACCTTCAGTGTCAGAATGAAGGAGCCAGGCTGTAAATTCTCCCAGTGAAATTTGCACAATCAGCCTTCTCAGGCCACGGATGTGGGGACTGGCATGTTCACATCCCCACAGTGACACACCATGGTCTCTGTGATGCTGGGGAGGCTCGTCTCTCAGAGGCAGCTCTGGGAGCTCCAGGCACTCAGCACTGATTGTGGCTTTTGATAATCAATTGTGGCTACCCACATGCAACCATGGCTGCAGTGGAGCCCAAACTGCATCTTAAAAGCCTGGCTGTAGGTGGTGGTTGAGCATAAATCCAATAGTATGTGACCCTAATATACCATCTTTGTGGTCATTTCCATGTTTGCACCGTGATGCCTCCCAATCTAAAACAGGATGAAGTCAATGGGTGGCCCCATTTACCTTGGAAACAACCTCATTTTTTTATGGCTTTACACATTAAAGATCCAGGAAAAATTACATCATAAAACAGAGCACCTGTTGCAGAAGGGCAATTTAGGAAGTATTGCCATATGCTGTTGCAGAGCAAAATCCAGTGTTGCACTTATGGAAAGCACCCTTTGTGTGTACATCACAGCACCCAAAACTTAACATGAGAATAGTTGGAACCATCTTTAAAAATGATCAGTAAGTGTCATCCATCTGGGGCTTCTTTTGCATCTTGGTCCATCTGGGGCTTTTTGTGCATCTTTTGGAAACTAATGTCATAATGTCATTCCAACAGAGCTGCTCATTAACTTCTTCCCTTGAGGTCTGTGGTGTGTTTTGGATTCTATTTTAGAATATACCTGAAACATTAATGAAGGGCAGCATGTAACTTCTCTGCAGGTACACAGCTCCTGCTAATTCAGTGTGTCTGTTAGAGCATATCACACACCACATTAATGAAAACATTTCTAGCAAGCACAGAAAAGTGTTTTGCCTGGTGTACAAACAGGGTTTAATTCCACGAGGTTCTGATCGGAATAACTCCCACTAGGATTCAGAGACATCATGTCCACTTGTTTAATTTCGTTTAGACTGTTGGGTTAAGAGTCATCATCTCTGTAATAAATGTTTGAATTCACATTACTCTTACTGAAAATGGAGTTTTTTTAAACCTTTAGCACTCAGTTTGAAAGAACAGAGTGTGTTCAGTCTGGAGCAGGCTCTGGGGTGCTGAAGCAGCCTTCCACAGTCTAGAGGAAGATGATGGAGATGGGGCCAGGCTCAGCAGGGCTGTGTGGCAGGAGGGCGAGAGATTATGGCATTAGCTGAAACAGGAGAAGTTCACATGGGGTATAAGGAAAAAGCTGTCTCCACAAGCACAACTGAGAGGTGAGTTACCGAGGGAGACTGTGCAGTTTGCACCCTTGGCAGCTCTCAAGACCCAGCTGGGTCGAGCTTAAGAACCTGGTCTGAGCTCAGAGCCTGCCCTGCTTTGAGCAGGAGGTTGAATTAAAGACACCCTCAGGTTCCTTACAGCCTGGGTTTTCCTGTGGTCCTGAAAAAAAGCTTAGAAACTAAATTTTTTAAAATGCAGTCTTAGTTTTTTTGACACACCCAGTGGTGTGGACCTTCAGATATTTGCCCAGAGCCCTGAATGCTTGGCTTTTAACAGCACATAGAAGTCTGTGTAAGGGTGGTGTTAAAAGGCACCACTGTAGGCAGATTGCTTTGCAGAAGGTATATTCTTAACAACTCAGTATAGCAGTGTTATTTTCTTTATTATCTTGAGGAAATCCATGTGCTTAACAGAAGAGTGTAAGCTGGAAAACTATAAAGCACTGAATAAAAGGAGATATTTTTGATTTTCAGGAATGTGAACTTGAAATTGCTGCATCTGAAATACAGTCTATAAGGTTACCACACAAAATTGTATGTTCTACTCTTATAAAGTGATACAATTGCTTATCATCATGCAATTAATTAAAAATTATAAGTAGTCCACCTAAAATCAGCAGTAACAGTACAGTTTCTTTTGATGTAGAGTTTCTCAACCTCCATTAAAATAAAGGAAATTCTTAATCAAACAACTATGGAAAAGAATCTTCAAGTGTTAGCATTTACTATGAAGTTACTGTCAACATAGCTGCCAGGTCAATTGCTATGAAAATTTCTTAGCAGATGCACGATACAGGTTTTACTTCCCTGGTTTTAAAGTTTGAAGAAACTGGTGGAGAGGCTAAGTTTTTGATCCTGGATGAAGGGAAGTTTAAGTATTTTTTAATAGGCTCCATAGTTTACAGTTTGTTTGTTATAAACTGTCTTTATACAATTATAGTTCAGAGTAACATGATTATTTTTTTGAGAACAGAACATGAAGATTTATTATTGAATTATCAATATCACAGTCCTGAATTCTGCCCTGTGGCAATGCCTGCTTAAAATTTGACAAACCTCTTCCTAATTGCTGGAAAGTATTGCCTGAAAAATAGAGCGTAAATATAGAAAAAATGAAGAAATAGCCTTAGCACAAGGTGTTACTACATGTAATGGCTACACAGGCACAGTTTTGCCACAGATGCATGTGTACATGCATGCAGAAAAAAACCATAATTCTATTGACATGCTCATGTATTTGAGGCATTTATACATCTTGAGTATGTCATCGGTGTTTTTAATGTTATCCTTTATCTTTTGACAGTTTTTGAAAGACCATTTTTGGCATTTACACTTTGATTCTCTTCTTGACACCTGAAGATGGAAGTTCAGTAACAGCATTCCTTTCTGATTGTTCACTAAGCTGAAAACTGGCATTTACACTTGTTTTCTTTTGAATTTTCTATTGAGGTGGTGTGCTGTAGCCAGCAATGTTTTCATCATGTTAATTGGGCAAAATATTTCTTAGAGCATACATATGAAATGAATATTTTTTCAGATGCAATTCTAAGCTTTTAAGGGGCTCAAGATTAGCTTCATACCTTCTGAAATGTGAAAAACATTGTTCACGTGCACTGAAGCCTCCCAGACCCTTTGCTCGTGTTATAAGTGAGTCATTTGTCAGTTTAGATTTGTGGAGCTGAGCAGGGCTGTTTGATCATTGATACAGGTGTTGAATTGTAGGAGGACAAGCCTAGAGTACTTGTCATAGGCCAGTTTATTATCTTAATTTCCATTTCTTACCAGTTCAAAGCTGTCATTTTTCTAACAGAGACTGCATCACTCCTGATTTATGTTTTTTATAGCTTTAACCATGCTATGGTTTGGGCAAAGCATTCTCTGCATTTTGTGTGCTCTGTGTGTGCTTAGTGCTGACACTTCTACAAATATCTCATCTGTGCTCGCCCTTTTCTTCCAAGGCCACTTTTCATGTGCTGAGAGATATTTTGCTCTCAAATTCCCTGGGCAGCCTCCAGTTTGCTCTGGGCACTGTCAGCAAATGATAGGGGATTTCAGATGAAGGACTTGCTCATGTTATTTAGAAAGGACACACAGGATAAGGTTAATACAGCTCCAGAATTTTGCAGTTTTATAATCCATTATTTTTCCCTGTCATACCGTTGTTTCACAGTTGAATACGTATTAAATGGGTGGGATATCTGGTTCTGTCACCAGCTTGGAATGTTTTACCTCTTTTAGCAGATGATCTGAAGAAAAACAGTTTCTCGGTGTTATCTTGTTGTTGTACCACATTGAAGAGAGCAGTGTGTGACACTGCAGTGATGCTGTAGTTGTGCCCAGCTTTTCCTGGCTTGTTAGTAAGCATCCATCATGCAGTTATGCTCCCTCTCTGTTATTGGAACAAGAACATTATTGTAGATGCTGTCCTCAGACAAATCCCCAGGTTCTTCCCTTTGGCTTAGCTCTGCTCCTGGTGCCCTTTACATCAAGAGGAAAGCTTCAGTTTCCTTTCTGCTTTGTTGAACTGTGTCCACTTGAAACAGACCAGGGCAGTGTTTGAGCACACAGCAAAACACACATCACGCATTAGGCAGGCTTTGGAGAGCTCTCCCATTGCTTCAAACCGATTATGGCAGGCCTGAACCCCGCTGGAGCTGGTGTGGGCAGGAGTTCTGCAGCCGCCACCTGTGTGCTGTTCGGCAAGAACTGCAATAGGTTACAGCTGTGAGCAGTGAACAGCCAAACCTATTGTAAATCAGTCATTTGCACCTGGTCTTTCTTGAGAAGACCTGGGATGGATTTGATCTTGTATTTTCTGGGACCACCAGAGAAAGGGAGGAATGATGAATCTGACTCCATTTTCTCAGAAGGCTACTTTATTATTTTATTATACTATATTATATTAAAGAATGCTATACTAAACTACACTAAAGAGTACAGAAAGGATACAGACACAAGGTTAAAAAGATAATAATGAAAACTGTGACTCCTTCCAGAGCCCTGACACAGCTTGACACTGATTGACCATTAAGTTAAAACAATTCACATGAAACCAATGAAGCAACCACCTGTTGGATAAACAATCTCCAACCACATTCCGAAGGAGCAAAATACAGGAGAAGCAAATCAAATAATTTTTCTTTTTTTCTTGAGGCTTCTCAGCTTCCCAGGAGAAGAATCCTGGGCAAAAAGATTTTTCCAGAAAATATGACAGTGACAGATTTGTTGTTTTAGTTCCTGGGGAGCTGTGCAGACCCTGTTCTGGCACCCCAGCAGATTCCCTGAAGCAGCTGCTGAGCAGGGTGAAGTGTGCCAGTGGGACAATCTGTGCCTCAGTTTCCTGTTTGTAGAAGAAATAAATATTTCTGCCTTCTTTCACCTGGCTGTTGGGACTGTAGAGCCAGGCTTACAGTGAGAAGATTCCTTTGAAGCTTATAAATAATGAAGGTCTTCATTCTTAATCTGGAGCAAGCAGTTTCAAGCCCACCATCAGAATCCGGGAGAACACAGTATTTGCAGTATTTCTGGAAAGAAATCTTTGCAATATTTCTTGCTGTCCTTCTGGCCTAACAGTGCAGTTAAAAATACATCCTGCTTAATTGTACTATAAATTCTTAAAATTCTGATTTATTACCTGGCTTTTAGAATACATGAGGAAAGGGGAAATGTCAGAGAAAACATAATGACACAAGCTTGTGGTAAAGAGCAAAGCCCTGCTACAGTGGTAGGGGAAAGCATGCAGTAGCATTTATGGCCTTTGTTGTTGCCAGTTTGATGCAGAAGATCTCATATCAAAGAATTGGGCCTAAACACAAGAAAACTGTGGCGTCTTTCAGAATTTAATTTATTTTGAGCAATCAGTGTATCATACAGCCATGAGACACTGTCTAGTTAGAAAACAGGCAGGTATATTTTTAAGTCAGCTGATTGCTTTAACATGTTTTCCTTCATGCCATTCTAGCAAACAATGTGTTTGTTACAAGCCTGATTTCTCCCTAAATTGGTCTAGACTGGGGCAATGACCTGATTAAAGAGATACAGGATAACTTCGCTGCATCTCTGAACAAGAGAATCACTGTGAGCCCTGAAACTGGAGTCAGGGTCCTGCTGCAGCATGGTCCAGGCAGAGCCCACATCTGGGTGTGCAGGGCTGTGCCTGCAAGCAGGGAAATGGGCTTTGCTCAGACATGGGAGAGAAACAACAGCAGAGAACACATTTATAGGAGCACTCTGAGCAGTGGTCTGAGCCCATTCAGATGGCTTAGATAGCTGCTGCCATGCCTTATCAGCCTCGTCTGTTGGGCACTGCAGGGGCACAGCAGCCTCTTGGGAAGCAGGGACAGGAGCCGCAGCCAGCACACTGCACGGTCGTGCTCCTTGTGCTTTTCAGCAGTGGCATTTGGTGATGGGCTGTGATTAAATAGGCCATGCAGAGTCACCAGGGCTAGATGTGGTGTCAGCCCTGTGCACACCAGCAGCCACACATGTGCACTGCATTGAGCCTGCTGTGTCAGTCACAGTTCTGTCATCTCTAGTGGCACTTACACAGCACTTATGGTGGAAAAAGTAACTCCTCCTTCCTCCAAAAGCTCTTCTGTTCTCTTCCTCCACAGAGCCTTTGTGTTCAGTGTGCCATTCATCTTTCCTCAGTGTCTTATGTAAACCTTTATTCCAGGGCAGAATGGGCTTAAATGGGACACGGTCTGAGCACTCTGAGAATAGCTCCAAGTGACCCCTGACACAGGCCAGTGATTCAGGGCTGGCCTCGTGCTCCTCCTGCTGCTGCTGCACTTGTGGGCTGTGTCCTTAAAAACAGGTTTTTGTCTGCTAGCTTTTTTCTTTGGCCATGTCAGTTCTCATTTTGGAATCCATCACTGTCTCTGCTGTGGTTTGGTTGGGTTTTTTCCCCCCCCAGCAGTTTCTAGTGATTTATTTGCAAGAATAATCACTGAAGAGGCTTCGGTCTCCCACACTAAATTGTTTGCTTCCAGTTCTAAGCCCTCAGTAACTCCTCAGACAATGATTTGATTTGTTTTTGCTCTCTATGCCTTCATGTTATTTATATTTTCATTTGGTAATTGCATAAAGCCAATTGCCTTGGTCATCAGCTGCAGAATCTGTGTGGAGTTTCAGGCAATTTCACAAATAAATTGCAAGCTACGTTTTATGCATCTTTAAATCAGATCTGTCACTTTTCGGTGCAGCTGTCTCAGAATAAAAAATATAGCCAGTATAACTGAATCTTCAAGGAAAATAAACAAATTAGTGTTTATTGTGCATAGGCTCATCTTTTCTGGGATAACAGTGCAGTTAAAAATGCATCCTGCCTAATTTTACTATAAATTCTTAAAATGCTGATTTACTACCTGGCTTTTAGAACACATGAGGAAAGGGAAATGTTAGAGAAAACATAATGAGCACAAGCTTGTGGTAAAGAGCAAAGCCCTGCTACAGTGTTAGGGGAAAGCATGCAGTAGCATTTATGGCCTTTCTTGTTGCCAGTTTGATGGAGAAAATCTATCAAAGAACTGGGCCTAAACACAAGAAAACTGTGGTGTCTTTCAGAATTTAATTCATTTTGTTTGAGCAATCAGTGTATCATACAGCCATGAGACACTGTCTATTTAGAAAACAGGCAGGTATATTTTTAGGTCAGCTAGATCCAGCTGGTTGCTTTAACATGTTTTCCTTCATGCCATTCTAGCAAACAATGCATTTGTTAAAACCCTAATTAATGCTGGACGGGACAAACAAACCAACAAAAGAGTCACTTAGAGCACTGCTCACAGGAGTTAGAGATGGAAGAGCTCCATGAGGTCATCTGCCTCTTCCCCTCGTTGTACCAGGCTGTTTTCCCAAATCAGGAGGGCAGTAAACTGTGAAGACAGAGGAAATGGCACGGGGGAGTGACAGAGCAGCAGAAGGGTCACAGGGAGGAAAACAATCAGGAGCAGTGTGAGCAGTGCCTTTAAAATCAATGTTAAAGCACACAGCTCCTGGGGGTCATTGGTGAAGAGGGTTGCTTTAGAGTCCCTGCCTGTTTCTGCTAAGAAAATAGGAAAGAGAATTGTCTGGATGTGCAGGAAATGTATTAGAGCCAAGTGAGTATTGAATAAAGGGGCAGCACACAGATTACAGCTGCTTTATGTCCTGTGGTGGATGGGACTGCTGGGAGGCTGTCAGGGATTTTCACCTGGGAGGGATTACGCTTCAGACTCAATTCACAGCTCAAACTGTAAATTTTTCTGAAATATGTGACAAAATAAATTCAGCCTGAAGCTGAATGGATCCCTGGTCAGGTTCTCCTTAGGGTTAGTTTCAGCAAATTAATTTGTTTTGTGCTTCTGCTGGTCTCTTTTTTTCCTTTAGTGTTCTTGATAGTTCAGCTTTATCAAGCCCATGTTGTTTTTGGACTTCAGGAGTAGATATCCTTCACTTTCCCTAGCCTTGCTGTATTTCAAGTGAACTGAGACAAGCTTTCTTCTGCATCAGTTCAGACATTACTGAGCTTACTCAAATACTCATTTAAGCACTGAGTAAAAAAATTGACATTAGTTCTAGAAGAGGTTTCTCACCAGAGTGCTGCTTGTAATGGCTTTACTTTGCAAACATTGTTCTGCATTTATTTGCTCTTGTGGAACCAAGTTTGTCTGCTTTTACAGATGTGATTCAGCTGTAAATGTTATTAAACATGAATCTTGGGTGGACTAGCTTAATATTTCTGCTTCTTGATGATCTCTGTTCCAAGGCTTTTCTAACCAGCAAGTTGTGCTCATGTAATCTGAATTGTCTTTTATTTAAGCCTCATAAAAACAGTGATGCTTGTTTTAAGAGGAGCGTATTTAAGTTTTATTCAAACCAATTAAACTGGTTTAAATTAAAGCCAATGAACTGCTCAAGTCAGAGATAAGTGCCTGCACAGTTTTTCAGACTAATTTAATTACAATCTATTTCAATTCAGCCTTATTTCATACAATGCAGCTGTCTTGTACATAAAACCTTTGTATTTTCTGTGCCCCAATGCCCTCACTGTGAGGCAGAATGATTATTAAATAGTGTGGAAGCCCTGGTTTTCTGCTACGCTAGTTGCCTTGTGTTTGTTGTGTGCTGTCATTGCACAGCCTCTGTTTAACTAACATTAGTGCCAGCCCAAGGTTGGACAGGCAGCTACAGAGAGGTGACAATGCCAGACTGACAGGGCACCAGGGAGGATCTGTGTGAGGAGGAACAGTCTGAAAAATGTATTGGAAGTGCAGAAATTAGCTTTGTAAATTGTGTGCCACAATTAGCACTGTGGTACAGATGTGTTGGATATGTTCGTGTTCACATACCTGCAGTATAGGGACAGGATTGAAGTGCTTTTATGGCTCTTGGCTTCCATAAATGAGTTTCTTAAACTGTGGGAATCTTTCACAAGATTTAATAAATAAATAAAATAAAAAATAAAAGTAAATTAAAAATAAAAAATTAAAATAAATAAGTAATAACTAACTAAAATAATAAATAAAATAAACTCTAGTTGATAGTAAAAATAATATGCTATCACTTTTTAATATATCACAAAATTAGCAAATTTTCTCTGACTTTGTGTGGGTTTTTTTTTGTTGTTGTTGTTTTGTTTTTGTTTTGTTTTGTTTTTTTGTTTAGCTGTGAACATTGTTAGTGGATTTTTTTCTGCAAATTCATCTTTTATGTGACGTGACTGCCAAATTGTATTACTGTTTCCTAGGGACAGATCAAAGCTGTTTTGAAGTCACGGCAGTGTTCTTGCCTGGCTGTTGCAATACAGAATATTTGGCATTTGTGCACATTGGATTGTGTTTTACCTTGGAGCAGGGGGGCAGCTCTGCTTTGTGTGGCTGTGAGTGACAGGGTACCTGTCACCACACACCTCATGTGGCTTTCCTGTGCCAGTGTGAGTCCTGGATTGGATTTATTGATCTGCTGTGTTCCTGCAGCCTGGCAAGGGCTCTCATTTCATCATCCTTCCAGTGTAAATTAGAGCATGAAATATTTCTTAGACACTTAGTAGCCTGAAGTAAAACTTAGTGTAGTTCTACTATAGTATTCTTTAATATAATATAGGAACATAAAATGCTAAATTAGCCTTCTAAGAACATGGAGTCAGACTCTTTCCTCCCTACGATGGGGGACCCTGAACATACCACAGTGAAGGCGCAGGAGCAGCTGAGGCACACTCGGGCAGTGTAGGAAGCCTGGAGGGTTTAGGGAGGAGATGAGCCTGGTTTTGTAGCAGGAGGCTGAGTGATCTGACTGCACAAAAGTAGAGGAGGTGTGCTAAAGGCATCAGGGAGGGCATGGACTGCAGCACCATGGTGCCAGGAGATGGAGATGTGAATGTCTAAGGCAGCCTGAGCACCAAGTGCAGGAGCTGGATGTCCAGGTTTGGGACAGCTCTAGCAGAAGGCAGGTGACAACTGTTTAGCCCAAGATTGCCCACAAGTGCAGTGTTCCATGCACAAATAGCCACTGAGGCTTTTCCTGTGCCTTGTGGAAGAGTTAGGTTGGAGCTAAGTGCTGATGTGGGGAGCACTGTTATCCAGCTGAGTGCATTGGGATTACTGTGTCAGTGCTAAAGGATTTGTAATGGTCATTAGAGCATTGAGATCCTCAGTTAAAGTAATAACAGAATTACTGCCCAGCAGGTCTTTATTTCAGTGGTGTTTCACAGTGATGAAATTACATATAAACCCTATTTTCCAACCAAGTTTAATCTGTTGTAAGATTTTTACACCTCAGTAATGTTAAAATCAATGTGCGTTTTCAGTATATTCAAAGGAAACCTTTGAAATACTCATCTATTTCCTGTTATATACATCACAGAGAAAACACTGATCTCTCTGCAGCACAACATAGGAAATAATGTCATGCTTGTGTGATTGTACAGCTACTTGAGACACTCTCGAGTGACTTTTGAGAAGTTGTTCACCCAGTGGCTCAAGTGTGTCTTTAGGATAACATCACTGTTTTAATGGGGGCAGGTTTAAATCTACCATGCTATTAAACATAAAAGGCACATTTGTGTTTGGAATATCTCTCTTGGCAACATTGGCACTAAACCAGGGAGCAATTTTCCATATTGCACTTAGCAACATGTTTCAGATTTGTAGGCCATGGAGCCATTAAAATATGACTCTGTTAATTAGAAAGTAATTGTGGTATTTCTTTCTAGTGCTAAGGGATTAACTCAGTTTAATTTCAGTGTGGTTAACAAAGCCAGTTAGCTACTTGCTTTAAATATGAGTTCAATCTGTAAAAATTAATAATGACTTCATGGAGAGCAGGATTGGCCCCATGGCATGTGCCCAAAATGGGGCTGGTGACTTCACTGGGTTCAGTGGTAATGTTGAACTGAAGAGACACGTGATGGACCCCCAGGGGCTGTTCTGTAGGTGGTCTGCACCTCAAATTCACATGCAGCCTTGGTATCTTTAAGAAAGATCATGAAAGAGAATATTAAGCTGTATCCAGCTCACTCCAGTCCTCTGTGCTGATGCCAGCTCTTGCTTTAGGGCAACTCCATGGAGCAGCAACAGGAAGAAAATGAAGCATAGTGGTTAGGTACTTGTCAGTATTTGCTGTCACCAGTAATTATTATTAGCAAATCCAGCTTGGCATGCTGGATGTTAGACAAGAGCCAGCAGTGGAGCTGGAGCTCTCTGAGATATTTTTTTTCCAGAGGTGGGATGATGGCATTAGGGTATTTTTCTTCCAGAGCTGGCAGTTCCCATCCTGTTAGCTGGGAACCAGCAGGTTCTCCATCCTCATTCATTGCAGTGCAGAGAAAAATCAGATGCCTCCATTCATCTGTGGAATGCTTAACTGCTGTCTGCTGATGGTGTCAGAAAGGATTTCTAGGATTTTACCAGTGGGTTTGGAAGTGTTTGAAAAATTACAGGTAAAGCAAGGAGCTGTTACTGTACACTTGGCTTTGGGTGACACTTTAGTCCTGCTTGGGTCTGCCACTCTGCCAAAGTCTTATCTTTCTGGAGTAGAAAACCCTCAGCTCTAAGGCAAATAAAACATGTTTTTAATGAAGGACAAAGCATTCTGGGATATTGTAAAGAGATTTGTGATCTCTCTTGGCCCATTCTCTTTTAGTGCATAGGAAGGGTCCTGTAGCCACAATTGCCTGCCTTGCTGTAGAGAATTACAAAAAAAGAGGAACAGTAGGGTTAAAGCTGAGAAGAGGCAGCAGGAGGGATGTGGGGGGCTCCCTGGGGGGAAGGGGAGAGGAAGTGAGATCTGCTGTGGCTGGGACTTTGCCTTTTATTTTTTGCTGGTAGCAAGGCTGTGATCTGTGGAAGGTCCACTGAAAATACTGCTTCTTTTTTCTTTTCATTTTTTGTCTGTTTACCATATTCCCAAGATCTGTAAAAAGGGAAAAGAATCATGTTATTTGCCCTGTGTGTAAGGCTGTGATCCATGTGGTGCCAGCCCTGACCCCACAGTTTGGTGGCTGCTATGTTGCTGACACTGCCATTCACCTGCCTCCCTGGGAGTGAGGGCTGGGATCTCACAGGCTGACCATGAAAGGTTTTCCTTTCATCTTCTTTCCATCAGGGGATTGTACCTTTGATCTGGGGCTTTCCCGTCTGGACTGGGAGCTCCCACGTGAGATGCAGCAACCAAGTCCTCTCCATCCTTCCAGCTGTGCTCCCTAAAGCCATCATCCCAGCCATCCTCCTTCATGGCCCATCACCCCAGCCTCTTGCTCCTGCTCCTCCTTCCCCCTCCCAGGCCTCTGCACCCACTTCACCTTTTCAGCTCCTTCTCTAAGGCTGCTGGGTTACAAGGAACCTTGTTGTGGCTTTGTCTCCTTTGTTCCATGCTGTAACTGCAGGGAAGGTGCAGGCGCTGCAGGAGGGCCCACAGAGATGCTGAGGTGATGCTGTGGGAAATGGGAATCTTATTTTTAGGTAGATGGCTTCCCCCTGTCTGTTGTTGAACAGAAGGATGTCTGGAACTAGCACTCTTTTTTTTTGTCTTCTTTCCCCTCCCAGTTTCTTTGCAGAAACCTGAAGTTCAACAGTGCAGATTATGCAAAATTATTACTCTCCTTATTACTCTCTTTGGTTAATGAAGGATTTAACAAAACCAGTTCTTTCTTTTTTTCTTCCATTCTGCCTACTCAACCTTCTCTTATAAAAGGCAAAAGCAAACCTGTTAGTTGGATACTTTAGTAGAGAAACCTGAGTAAAAACTCAGTTTATTTATTCAGCTCTGAATGAAAAACTCATGATGTTGTCCATAACCTTCTACAGTACAGAGTAATGATCTAATCTAGGGTATTACGTGTGTATATATTTGTCTCATATATGAAGCCTTGAAGTGCAGTTGCACAAAATAAAGGAACTGAAGTAAAACTGAGAGCCCAGAAGATGGAAAGTTGTGCTAAGAACTCACCAGAGAGTTCTTGCCAATACATTTACTGATGCAAAGCCTGCTGATTCAGTACAGTCTGAAATGAATGAAGTGAATGTGTATCACCTTTCCTGCACTGTGCACTGGATTTGATTTGCTCTGGGTTTGTTTTTCCTAGGGCGGAGGACTCTCGGGAGAAGCAGGAAAGCAAATGACTGAATCTTTCAAGGTATGTGTCAATGGCCTTCATAAAAAAAGGGGTTTCCATTGGATCCCAAAGCTGTAGAGCTGAGGATCACAGAAGGGCTCCAAAGCTCTGCAGCTTGGGAACATTATCAGCACTCCATAACAAACCAGGCTGGGACAGTCAGGAATGCTGAGCAGCTGCCAGGAGCTGATGTGAAATTGCATCCCTCTCTTTTTATTTTAATCTTATGCCTAGAATGAGTGCAGTGAAGATGCCATTCTTTGCCTCTGCCTCCTTCCTGAATGCAGTGCTAGTAACTAAGAGCTCATTTTAAAACTGTATGGGTACAGATGTCAGTTTCCAGTTTTCTGTTGGAAGCGCAGAGCCTGTCAGCATGTGCTTCTTTGAATTCTGCATCTGTACTAATTTCCTTTTTCCTGCCTTTTCTACGTCCTTTGCCTTTATTCTTTATGTCACACATCTGTAATTCCTTTTCTCTTATTCCCTGATTTACAGTCTTCAAAAAAGCCTTATTTATGTTTTGCAGAAATGCAAAAGCAGTACTCAGAAAAACTCATGATTTTTCAGCAGTTCCGTTCCTGTTATTTATGACTATTGTCAGCAGTACATGAGATGAAATTTTGATGATGTGCTTTGTAAGTGTTGTGTTCTTCCTGACTTTTTTGGGCACTGCCACAGCTGTGCAGTCTTCAGAGCTATGCTTAAGTAATTATTTCCCCTTCAGTTGTCAGGCTCTAAACAGATATGAAAAATTAATGCTGCAATAAATATTTGATAACATTTATATTATCAAATATAATATATTTCATATTATTTGATATGATAATATTTATATTATAGATATAATATATGCATATAATATGTATGATATAATATACAATTTTATATTTATATTTAATATATATAATTATATGTAATATGTTATATATACTTTGATAGTGTTTATATTATCATATATTAATAGAATAGAATAGTCTAAAATAAAACTACATTATAAAATAAAAATATAAAAAATATATATTATATAATATATAAAACAATTTAGTTTATTTATTTATTAAAAATAGCTTTGGTAAGGTTTATTCTGATGTTAATCTCATTGAAAACAGCAAGGAATTTTTGATAGTCCATGACTGCAGAATTTCACTGTGTAGCAACATGCCATTTAATTTGTATTTCCTCATTCTCAGCCCTTCCCAGTTCTTCTCTTCCTCATTTCTTCGTGTTGTGTCTCTCTGGCACTTCTGCCCAAGGGAGGAAAATTCAGGATGACTTTTCAGCCTGAAGGTCTGTTTTAAAAAATGCTGACAAAGTCAGGAATGCAGCCAGTTTTGAAACCATAAGAATTCACAAGTCTGGAGTGCAGGGGCTGTTTTGTGGATTCACCTTCAACAAACAGATCTCAGTAGATTCATTCAGCAAAATATGCATGGATATTTGCAAACAAGAATTGCTGTACAGGAGGAGACCCTTGTGTAACCAAATTGACCCAAACTTTCACTCATTGAGGCAGTGTGAGGAAGGACAACAAACTCTTGTGTTTGGCTCACAGGTGAACTTGGCATGAACTAAAGCAGGCTTAAGGCAGATTTAATTATACCAGCAGTCAAGCAGGTGCCTTACCAAAGCTCCAAATACCAAGTGGCACAAAGCTGGATTTAGTCCAGCTTCCTTTGCACTGATATTTGTGTGTCAGCCAGAATGGCAGATCATGGTAGTGGAGATGGTGGGTGAGGGGGAAAACACATTAACAGGTGGGACAGATGGTCATAGAGGGAATAATGCTAGGAGAAAGCAGCTGGCTCAGGCTGAAGTCTAATTTGTGGGACTTCATTCCTGCCTTATGGCTCTGTTTCTGAAGGTGAGCCGAGACTTTTGTAGGAATCTGGAGGTTTCTAGAAAATACTGTACTGTGGGAAGCGTGGGTATGAAAGTTAAGGTGAGAAGATAGGTCCTGGTTGCAGTATCATGCATTATAATAATTATTTTTCAGCCTCTTCAACTTCTTGGTAAAATTAAGAAGGAAAAACTTCATAAATTAAGAAAAAAAACCAGCAACACAAAATGAAAATAAAATAGCCTGGATTCATTCTAGGGGTCTTCTCAAACATTTTTGTGGCAGACAGTTATGGGGTTACAATTTCAGAAACTATAGCTAGTAATATTTCAAAGGCATCAAGCTGACCCGTGGGGCTGAGAAAAGCTGCAATTTTCTGCCAGTGACCTAAGCAATCCAAGATTGTGGGAGTGCAAAAAACAGGGTATGGTTTTGGTTAAAGCTTACATAAAACATACTGTTTCCAGCATTTGAATGCCAGATTAGCCTCTGAAGACATTTCTGTTCAGAATGCCGTGGGGAGCTTTTTAGGTGGGGTGAGCTGCTTTGAGTTCTGCTGCAGTTTCTGCCTGGCTTTGAAGGGTGGAGTTAGAAAGTTCCTGTGCACTGGGGGGAAGGCATGAATGTTACCACAATTTCTGGCAGGCACTGAGCCCCTCTATCTGCTGCTTTTTCTCTGTTCTCATGCTTTTTTAAAAGCAGCAGGTCAGAATTGGCGTTTCCTGCATCCTCACTGCCCCTGAGCTACCTTAATTTGACTCAGTTCTGCAGTTAAAAGTCTCATCCTGGCAGGTTTGTAGTTACATTTAATGTATGGCATTTAGGGCTGCCTTCTGAGCAGTGATCGTGGAACAGCTAAGAAACATTGAAGGAAACAGTGATTATGCTGAGAGTGTCAGATCTCCAGAATTTATCTGCCAAGCTCCTTCCATGGGACTGAAACTTTCTTCCCTCCCTGTTGTATGCACTTATAAATATTTATATAAGTGCATACAACAGCCTTGACTGTAGTATGCACTTATAAATATATAAATAATTATCTAAATTATTTTGTTCATTTAATAGCAGATAGTGATTTGTGGCCACACCCAAGTTGTAGTTTTTGTCTCTAGCCAGCACTGGATCTCTGTGAGGGAGATATCACACCAGTAATGGAGAGTACAGTCATCCTTTGTGCCACTGAGTGGTTTTGTGGGAAGTTGGATCAAGAAATGCACATATCTGGTTTTGTTCTTATACTTGCATCCAGTAATACCACAAAACAGCACACAATTATGTCTAAGGCACTTAATTTTTATGACTAAAAATCTGGTAGTTCCTTTAATGCATTCATTCTGCTCATTGTGCTGTCACAAGACAGAATAAATGTTTGGAGAATGTAGCAGTCTGTTTCCATATGTAACTCTGATTTGGTTTCTTTTAACGTGTGAATTCTGACTTGGAATTCCTAGCACTTGATGTTAAGAAACTAAAGGCATTTGTGATGCCTTTTATTTCTTTCATATCCTGAAAGATGACTTAACGTAGCCTTTTATCTGGGAATTTGTCTTTGTTTTGCCTTTGAGATTGATACATGGAGCACTTCAAAAAGGTTTTACCTACTCCTGTAATGCTTCTCTGACTTTCAGTGATCTGAAGCTCTGGAAAAATTGGCATTGTAATGGTGCAAAGTTCAGTACTTTTGTTTTACTTTTTAACAGCCTGTTTAGTGAGCCAAAGTGGTGCAGACTTTCTAGGAAATTTCTAGGGAATACTGGCTGGTTTGCCACATTGGAGCAGAATGGAGTAGCTGTAGCCTACAAGTGGGCCTGGCTTGAGTTGCTCATGTCAAGGCTTGTGGTGGCAGAAGGAGAAATGTTTAACACTCTATCTCCTCTGCTATATCAGTGATATGTCCAGGAGGAATGATGATGAGGACTCCATCTTATCAGAAAGCTAATAAATTACTTTATTATACTGTATTATTCTGTACTATATTACATTACGTGTAAACTGAATCTGCCAAGCACTCCACTGCACTCACCTTGTGACTGTCCTGATAGTCCTGATGCACACATCTGGATTCAATTGGTCAGTGAATCAAACCACACCAGAATCCAGTTACCAATTCCCTTCAGGTAAACAATCTTCCTCAATGCATTCCACTTGTGAGCAAACACAGGCACAACAAATGAGACAAGAATTGTTTTTCCTTTCTCTGAGGTGCAGAGAATGTGAATCCCAGAATATCCTTGGGAAGTTCTGCCTTGCTTTTGTCTGTGAAGAGAAATGTGGCCACAGTGCCACTCTGAATATGTGTGAGTGCTCCCACAGCTTTCTGCCAGGCTCTGGGCCGGTGAGATGTGAGCCCTGGCAGCTGCTGGAGCAGGCCTGTGCTGCATCCCCTGACCCCTCTGGGCATCTGGGCTTGTTAGGGAAAGTGCAGTGCTCTGCTGATACACCTGCATGGCTTCCAGCCCAGGCTGTCTCTCCTCCAGCCAGGTGAGGTGCTGGATATGCTGAATTTTCCATAGGGATGTATGCCTTATTTGTTTCTTGCATTGCTCTAACATTTTTAATCTGTGAATTAGGTGGTGCTGTGCTAACCATTGTACAAATCTGAACATAAAGATTATTTCTACTCTACATATATAAAGCCCCCCAAAAACTCCAACCAAAATATCTCTGACAATTTTCCCACAGAATCTAAAGCTCCAGTGTATGTTACACGAGAAGAAACTGAAATTCTTTTTCCAGTGCAGGTTCAAATTTCCATTTGTGGTTCAAATTGAGAGACTGCCAGTGACAGTTTTACATTACTGTGAGCCATAATCATTTTTATACTAAGTGAGCCTGTGATTTGTGGTAAATACAGTGGGATATAGTATTCCTTACTCTGAGAATTGGGAGAGAGAACAATCCATTTTGAGAAAATATATAGTTTTAAGCTTTAATTTAGGAAACTATATGGTATGTAAAAGTTTGCTGGCAGTGATAAAAAACAAACAGTTCTCTGATCCTAGGGGTTTTTTAAATGAATGATGAAAATTATTTTTTTATCTATTGTTCTTGTTTCCCATCAAATGCAAAGATCAAAGTGTATAAAATACTGAGTAGTCCAATTTTTGAAACATCATCTTAAAGTCTAAACTAAATGACTTTATCACATTTGCACAGGAGTGTGACAGGGTTAAATTTCCACTTCTGGAAGAGTTTAGGAAGTGCTGAGCAGTTTTCCTCTATTTTCACTTTATAGGAGCAGTAGGTAAAGTTACTGACATACTCAGAGCATATGGATCAAGGAACACTCAAGGATTTTTGGAATGAGGAAATACACAGGCATAGTTACCATATTACCCACAAGGCTAATAAATATAAAGCAATTTACATGGTTTATAGGTTTTCAAATATATATTATTTCCTCCACAGCTTGTCCTCAATTTATCATTTTCTGCTGACATCAGTAAATTATTTACCTGCCAAAGCACATGTGCACCCAGTGAGGCCTTTTGTCACATTGCAGCTGTTGATTCTTCAGGGGTTGTGAGTGTTAGGGGGGGATATTAGAAGAATGCCCTGCATTGGCATTTAAAATTCTCTATTACACTCTATTTTAAATTTTGCTTGGTGATACAGAGCATTTCCTTTCTAATAAATTGTATGAGGAAAGATTTGTTATAGTAGTGACATCTTGATGCTGTGATGAGCAGTAGCTCCCTGGAATGTGTGTATAGAAAATCTGCTGTTACATAAACTGTCTGGAAGCAGTAAAAGAGAAACATCCCAGTGGATGTGTGTGTGTAACAGGATACAGTGAGGATATCCAAATGCTTTGGAGGTGGGGCTCTCATCAGCCCTGGAGAGGCCTCTGTGCCTTTGCTGAATGCAGAGCTGGGCTGCTCTCCTAAAGAATTCCTGTTCTCCTGTGTCTGATCCCCTTCAGCTGAAGCCCCTCAGTTCCCCTGTGGTAGCTCATCTCTGCATCACCTCTGAGGAAGTACAGAGCTGTAGCCACTGTTAGATCAGGGATGCCCAGCTAGAGGCCAGCTCTGTTATTGTTATAAAATATTTAGCTTGTGTGGGCTGGGCACTGCCTTAGAAAAGGTCGTTCTGATTTTAATTTGGTTTCAGCTGAATCTGTTTGCTTTGGGTTATTGTCAGCGGTAACAAAAGTATTTGTTTTTTATGATGTGTTGCATTAAAAAAAGATTGGTGAGTAATAATGCTGTTAAATCACTGTACTTTCATACCACCTGGTTATGCATCCTAGCAGGCATGTGTATGCTGCAGAATTATTTCAGGTGATTTACAGTCAAATCCATTCCCTCATCTTTACCTGCCAATAGGAAAACTTTATCCAGTTCCAGAATAAAGAGTGCTGAATGGTTTCTGTGATATTTTACATCCACGTGGGCATGGCACAAACTCTTGAGTATTACTATTAATAGGTGCACCAGGCTGACACATATCTGCTGCTCTCATTCCAGTTATTAGGAAGGAATTTGGGATCCCTTTGCAGCTCCTTTCACTGTCAGCTCTATGGGAAGTGGTTCTGTGTCTCTCTTCAAGTGGGTAATGTTCTTCAAACAGTTGCAGGCTTTTAGCAAATAGATTTTCTGAGCTGTAGGAGAGGAACTGATGGGTTATCTGGAGCTGGAGGATTTGCAAATAAAGCTAATTGTCTTCGGGTGAGTAACAGGAGCTTTTAGCCAAGATAAAAGGAAACTGCTAAAAAAACAGCCAGGGGCAGTTTGGCTGAGTTGATTTATAGCACTAGAAAGCGATGCTTTATCTTTTTTTCACTAGGAGCTTGAGATGTGTCTGTAAAATCACTGAAATTGCACTGGAATTTTGGAGATTGTGTTTAGCTTGTATCATCTTCTTGATTTGTTTTTCCTAGGGTAAAGAGTTGATTTTAAAATGCAAGGCTTAGCCCCAGTCAGTGATCAAAGAAAATTTATAAACTGACTCCAAAACTTAAAAAATCCATAGTGTCCATACCTTTTTCCAGGATTTCTTAAGTTTTCACGTAATTGTGATTTCTTGTCCCCAGTTTTGATAGTAAATGTTTTCTTTGCTGAGCCACTTGAATAAAAGCTGCAATTTAGGAAGAGAATTTAGTTGGTTGCTTTTTTCCATAGGATTCTCTTTTCCTTCCTGCTTGCTTTTTGGAAGGATATCCTAACTTTCCATGAATTAACAGCTTAGAGAGTTGGAAGAGGTTTATTTTAATCCTGTATTTAGTCCCTGTTTCTAAGAAAATACTGAGTGGAATGAAATGGCAAACTGTGGCATTTTCATTAGCAAATCAGACACTGAATTTCATGGCAATATTTAATTTACCTTCTGTCTGCCAGTGTGAAAGGGAAATGGAATCTGAACAAGGGTCAGGTGTGGTTAACTGAGTGTTTGAAATGGTTCCCATAACCTCTGTACAATATAGAGACTGTACCATGAAAGCATTTTATATTTATATTCCAAAAGGTTTTGGGTGCCTGCATTCCATGAATCCACTTCCCTGCATGTCTGCAAGCTTCTTAAAATCAGGGTAAGAAGATTTAATTGCAACTGCTCAGGACATGGTCATACGAGATTATGGTTCTATTCTTGGCTGCTCCACACAACACGTTTGTGACTGGCCAGGCTACTTAGGCAAAACACTTCCAACTTGTCTGTCTGAAATTTAGGTTTGCAGTTCATTTCTTCCTTCGGCATGGCTACTTCTTTCAGAGAAGGTTAGATGCAATAAATCTCATTTTTTGTTCCAGTTGCTTCATGTGAAGTACAAATGATATTTCCCAAAGCAGGAGACAGAAGTGTCTTGAATCTTGGTGCAAAGATGTGTTACTGGCGAAATGTCAGACCTCTCTATTCCAGTCCTGTGTCACAGGCCAGTGTGAGGCCTCAGCTTGTGTTAGACTCAAACCTTCTCTCAGGCAAACTCTTTCTAAAAATGGAACACTGTGTTTATGCTGCTGTGCAGAAATGCAGTGGTTGTGAGGCAATGAGCAGCACAGCATTAGCAATTGCATTAACCAAGCTGCCAGATCTTTGAGAAAAGCAGTTTGTGTTAATGCTGAACCACACAAATTAGGTAACTAGCTATGATTGCCATTAGTGAAGAATGGTCCTAGTTCTGGTTTTATGGAAATATTTGTGTACAGACATATGAGAGAACTTTCTGCTGTTATGGAATTGTAGTCTGTGTTTCCCTAAATGGAATTGCTTCTTTCTAATCTGAATCCCAGGTGTGTCTGCATTGCAGATGTGAAGTGCAGTTGTATGGCCAAATAGAGTTTTTAGCTGACTTGCCTGAAGGCGACAGAGAGCTTATAGCAGTGTGTTTTTCACACCAGTGTGTTTTTCACACCGGTGCAATGGCTGCATTCAAGCCTGCTCACACTCCCTTCTCACCTCACTCAGTTGATGGGAGCAGCTGTTACCAAAAAAATGATTCATGGCACCAAAATACAGCCAGTGGGTCTGGTTTTATTCTAATGTTTAATACACTCATCAATGTCTTTGTTGTCTGAATTGCATAGAGAGAACCATATTTGAAATGTTTTAGGGAATTTTTTTATAGGGGAGATAAAAAAATTTTTTTTTTTTCAGGATCAGTTTTTTGTAGATCTGAAAATAAAAATAGCTGGAGTAGAGGAGGTAGACCCCACTAAAATAAAGTAGATTTGTTTCTTAAGATTTCCTTAATATCAGGTGGAAGGTTTCCTTAAGATCTGTAGGAACCCCATCCCAGCATCTTTCTTAACCTTAAAAATACATCTTGTGAAATACGTCAGTGGAGAAGAAACTAATCAGTAATGGAGAGAAAAAAAACCCCCAAACCTAGCAATTGTAAATCCATTTTTTTTTCCTCAAGCAGAAGAAAGGGATGAGGTTGTAAAGATTCAGGTAGTTTTTCCTGCCTTACAATCTAGATTCCTACAAAGCTGGAAGAAAGGGTCTTGATTAACTTAAAATGTCTCTGGATCAAATCAGTGGGAAGGCAGGCATTATGCAGGCAGCATTTCAGCAACATGGAAAAACTCTTAAACTAGTGCCATTGAAATTAATGATATGTTTTTAGGGCAAAAGAAATTTATTTTATGCTTTATCATCTAGCCTGACTGTAGCTTTCCAACGTCTTCATTTCCCTTCTGTTGTGTTTTGAGGGCTTCAGAATATATTTTCAGCTGTGCTGCTGCCCTGGGTGCCCTTTTCATTCCTTTAGGCAAGAAGTTTGTGTCAATTCCATCCACTTGTCTATTTTCTTGTCAGAACAGGTTTCCTTCCCTACCTACTGCTGCAGATCAAACATTCCTGCAGCAGAGCTGGAGCCTCTGTCAGAGCAGGGGAAAGGTTAAAGGAGCCAGCAGTGGGTTAGGCTGCCCTCCTTTTCTTGCAGGGTGTAGCAGAATTTCATTCTTTGGTGAGACAGATATCTGAGCAATATCTGTTATGAATAGTTTGGGGGAGATGCCTTGCAGAGGATGGACTGGTCATGGTCCTTCCAGCCATATTTCCTGCTGTTTCCATGTCTGTCTTACAGCTGAGTCAGAGCCTTGACTCTCTTTTGCTTTGTCATTTGTTCTGTGGTTTATTACCCAATGTACAGCCAACCTGATGCAATGGTTCCAGCACTCAGTCCAATTACATGTGCTGACATATCTCAGATGAAGTTTCAAGGAAGCTTTATGTTGAAAGATTTCTGTTATTTTTGATATTTACCCTGGGATTGCAGAAGACTGGTTTTTGTTTTGTTTTGTTTTTCCTTTGGTGATAGTAGTAGTAATAAAAACAGGGCTTTTTTTCCTCCTCAAATCTTATTATAATATCTTGGCACACATTCCATTCTCAAGCCTCAGGCTCTATTGTAAATTTAAAATAGTATTGATTGTAAAGGGATTATAGGATGGCTTATATAAATATTACTTTATTCATTCTCTCCAACTCTCCTCAACTATGCTTTGTTGCCTTTCCCCATCACAGTAATTCCTTGTGCTTTTTGTAATGTCTCCTTCTCAGTATTTGTTCCACTGCTGTTCTCAAGTGCAAGGGCAGACCAAGTTCCTTGATTTTGCCTGTGCTTTTGTGTTTGTTGTTGCGTGAGAAGGCCTTGATCTTTCCTAGGATATGCTCACAAATTCAGCATAAGATAAAAAAATTATTGCAGTTGCTTGTGATCTTGAATTAACCACCTAGACTGGAGGTCAGGGAGGTTACTGTTTTCATCACAGGAGATTGCAGTCAGTCTCACTTGGGTGCATGTTAATGTTTTGGGGATCTCTGCTGAAACTTGCTGCTGTTTTTAGGTGACCTGTGAGTTATTGTACAGCTGGGACTGCCAGGTCTGGTTTTACTCAATTAAGTGATAGAAGTGCCTGGCCTAGCCCAGTGCTTAGAAAAGTTTGGGTGTGTCAAATGAGTTAGAGCTGTTACGGCTTATGGTTTGGGATTTTCAGTGCAGTGCAAATAACTGCAGCCAAGGATCATTTGGAAATGCATTGCCAAGACTTGCTAGAAAGTGTAGGACAAAATATGTCCTTGCCATCTGCACCTACCTGAGATGGCTGTCTAGAGTTAGAAAGGAAGGAATGCAACAAGGAGAGTGGCAACTCTGGCCAGGGCTGCTGTCGGCTCCAAGTCCACTTAAAGCCATTGCAGAGGTGGGGTGGAACAAGCCTTGAAGTGACAGCTCAGCCAGGCACCAGGATGTGGTGTCACAGCCTTGATTAGAACTGACATAGACGAGCACATCACCTTTAATTGGCCCAGCTCGTAATTGAGAAGATCTGTTTTGATCAAATGGTGAATTTTAGTGTCAAAATGTCACAATATGTCTTATTTACTTGGGCTGGGTAAAGCTTTGCCCTGGAAGAAGCTGCACTGGAATGAACAGGCACTTACCAGCTGAGGGCGTTCTCAGAAGGTGTCTCCTGGGGCCAGCAGCCCTGTGTAGGTTTAGTGTTGCCATAAAAGCCCTGAAAATCAACAGAATGCAGCTGTTTCCCTACCACTCCCTTGTGCCTACCATAGGCAGGGCAATTTTGATATTTCCAATTCCTTACTAGGGAGTCCTGGGCTGGGATGTTGGAGGGACATCTTCTACATCCCTTTCTGCTGTGACATGGAGATTTTGCAGGCTTGGAACTGTGTCATTTTACTTTAGAAAACAGGTGCCAAATAGCTGCACTCAGACCATGTGCCACATCATCTTCTTTTTTTAGTCTCCCTTATCCTTTTTGTTTGGCATTTACCAGTTTTCCTTCCAGGTTAATGGTTTTATTGGGCAACAGCATCAGGAGGTGCATTGAGAGCATGTTGGATAAACAAAGCAAACACAACACAAGCCTAGCTGAAAATTCCTCTTTGTGTTAGCAGTGCAAACAGTGGAGATCTGGATGGGTGCTTATGCCAATCCCTAATGCACCCTTAACATGCTGCTTTTAGGGCTTGGGGAATGTTGGCAAAGGAAGAGAGGAAATTGCTGTTTGTAAAGGTCATAGGTGATAGCAGAGTAGTGCTGTGATAATCGTTTAAAGAGGGATGTTAACAGAACAGGCATTGATACTTGATAATACTGTGGCATTTGTCACCTGGCCTTGCTCTGCTCCCCTTCTGTGGGATATTCTGTGTTTGATTTCCCTCCTGGTGCTGCCTGAACAAAGGGTTTGTGAGCCAGGTGAGGTGTTGTGTAGGGTGTCCTACACAGTGACCCAGAAGAAGCTGAGCTAATACTTCATGCAGACCACACTGTGGGAGAGACTTTCCAAGGATGATCCCCAAAACCTCCTCCCAGTGTGTTCTCCTCCGTGGAAAAAGAAGGCCAAATGCATTGCAGCACTTGATGCTGTCTTGACAGAAAAAGAATTTAGATTCTGAAAGATTGTTGCACACTGTTAATTTACACTGCTTGGTAAAAAAAACTGAGAAAAGGACATAATGGGTGAAGGAATAGAGTCCTAGGAAAGGGTATTAAGAAAGTAGTGGCCAAAAAAGTGGATCTCCAGAGAGGTTCACAGGATTATAAGAATGAGAAAATTGCCTTTTTGCCTGTTGAGTGATTGTTGCCCTGCTGGTCAGTGCAGTTCAGCATGTCTCTAAGGTCTTAGCCAGGCTGTTCCTGCTGTTGTTTGAAGGAATTGTTACGGGTCAGGTGCTGTACCTGACTCTGTTGGCTCAGGTGTTGGCACAGTGTCTGAAGGAAAGCTGGCTTGCCCAAATTATGAAAGAACAAATGGGATTCATGGTCAGACTGTGCAGTTCCAGGAAGCTCTGTGGTCTGGGAGCTGTCTGCTTCTTTTCTGGATCAGGGTCAGAGTTCTGCCTCTCTGAACTTTCTGCCTTTGAGGGACTCAAACTGAAATGCAGCGAGTGAGTTTCTCTACCTGTTCAGCTTGCTGCTCCCTCTACACTTCTTGTGGATTTATGAGAAGAGCCAGGTTAAAATCCTTTCTCATCCTTAAATAAAAGCTATTGTTAACCCCAGCAAATTGAATAAACTGTTTTGAAGTGATGCCTTTCAAGTAGTTGTGCTGCCACCACTGAGGAGGCAGCGAAGGGAGTCATGAAAGCAGAAATCAGCACACTGATGGGAATTCTAGGAAAAGAGGCTTCAAATGATAATTATGGTCCCCAGGCCAGTTTATTGTACCATAATTACCCTAATGAAAGTGACCCGAGGAGCCTGGAATCTAGGGAAAGCAGTTGATACCACGGGAACAGGGAATTCTTTAGCAGCTGTGATTCTTTGCAGAGATAAACCCAGAGATACAGCTGTGTTCTACACACTCACTTAAGCCCCACTGACATCCCTGCTCCCCAGTAATTGTTTTCTTGAGCTGTGGATAATTGCAAACACACCTCTGTGGTTTTTATTCTCATCCACATCTTCTCTGATACCTTTTATTCCTAAAGCTTGATAAAAGGGCTAAGAGGTTGCCAGGTAAAATGAGTTTCAGGACATCATTAGGTGGTGCTTCTCCCATTGGAACATTCACTGTCAGAAGAATAAAGGGAAGAGTTAAGCAGAGTAATTGTTGTTTCATCAGATTATGTATTAATTCAACCAGACTAATGCACTGTAATATCTAGACAAGCCTTATAATTGGAGATAGTTGAAACAAGCTTTTAGCTATTCATGTGCTCCTCCTCTAAGTTAATTTCACATCTAAACCATTAAGCAAAAAAACCTCAACCAAAACAGCTAATCAATAAGAAACAGGTCTTTGTTCATTAAAGACATCTTGAAAATTAGGTTATTTACAGAGATGGGGGTACACTTCTTCAAAAGCTTGGGACTGATTTTGTCTCTTTTTCAAAATGCATGCAGAGGGTGAGAAGTCCAAGACACTGAGATGTCTTGCAGAAGCACCTTTTTAGATCAAATAACAATTGTGCAAATCACTTGATCAGTATTCTGGACTACCTCTGTTCCAGTCTATTCCATATGCACCCAGCACAGAGGAGCAGGATTTCACCTGGGAGTCTGCAATAAAGGCCAGTGCTTTCTGGGTTATATTAGGAAGGAAAATGGAGCTTTGAATATGATTCTTTGAACTCTCCCTGGCCTCTGAGCAGCAGTTTAAATGCCCAGAAGGGAAGCACAGGAGGGGAAAGGAGAGGGAGACTCAAGGCTCTGCCTGCTTTGCAGCCCTCTCTGGTTGTTCAGCCCCTACCTGTGGATAAAAGGGGAGTGACATGCCAGAGATCTGCATTCCTAATTTCCCTGCTGTTCTTCAGGATGATTCACACCACAGGAGCTATCATAGAGAAAATTAACTCCATCCCAGGCAGAACCAGTGCAAAACCCTGTGGCACATGTCTGCAGCTAGTTGTGGCTTATAAGAGAGTCTGCAGTCCCTGGTGCAGGGAAGGATTTAGCCTTTTTTGCTAATGGGATCTTTCTAGGGTCAGAAGTGTTTGAATGAGCAAGTTATTGTGGCATAAATGACTTTCTGACTGCTGGCTCTGATCTCTCACATTGGTTTTATATATTAAAGAAAAATCAGTGTGACATGTACTTAGTTGTGATGGTGATTAATTTCTGATGATCAGCTTATGTTCAGAGGTACAGCAATTGGGTGTTAACCTAAGTGTCCAAGAAATTTCATGTGCTCATTTTCTGGGTTTGTACCTTGTACTACTTCTTCAACTTAATTCTTAAACAGAATTTCAAAATATGCTGCTACTTGTACAACAGCACTGTTTGTGTGCCCTTTATGAATATTTTCCCAGCTACTTAGAGGTTAGCTGCCTTTAACCATCATGTCATTAAATATCCCTACAGAGATAATAATAATTTCCTACAGAGAAAATATTGAAGCTTGTCCTTGTTCACTGATGCAGAATAATTTTAAATGAGTCTGACTTCATTATTTTGATACACTTCATTTTTGTCTCTGTGTCCCTTCAGGCTTCTGACTTGGTTATCACCCCGGCCACGACATTCAAGGAGAAGCCAGACCCCACTGGTCTGGTGTTTGGAACTGTGTTCACTGACAATATGCTGACAATTGAATGGTCCTTGGCTTCAGGATGGGAGAAACCCTGCATCAGGCCTCTAGAGAACCTCTCCATACATCCAGCTGCCTCAGCCCTGCACTATGCTGTAGAAGTGAGTAGTACATTGATTTGGAAACCAAATGTTTTTTGTTTTATTAGCTATGGAAGCCACAGCTTTATAATACAAGGAGTATTACTGCCTTTATTTCATTAATATTGAGTTACATCTTGTTCTGTTAAGCGGTGTTCTTCCAGAGTAATTGCAGTATTTACAACAGGGTTATATGTAACACAGAGGCAGCTTGGCCTGGCGATGCCAGCACACTTAAGGTCCTAGCCTAGGGAAGGTGAGCTCATTCTTGAGTGGTGATAAATTTATCTTAAAAACCATTCTTGTTCCCTGACAGTGGGTTGGTCCAGTTTCTGTCTCTGATGTGTGTCAGGGCATCTCAGAGTAGCTTTAATCTGGGGGCTGAACATGCACTCTGTACAAGTCACTTGCAGCTGGTTTAAAGGTTGGTAGCTTGGATTGCAGACAGGCTAGGCAGGTGCTTGTTTGAAACCCTGGAGCTCAGAGCTGGATCTGATGCACTCAGTGTATACAATACAAGTGTGTTTGAGGAGAACAGATAGCAGGGAACTTTGGGAAGTGGGATGTTAGGCTGGAAACCAGCGTGGTTAAAGTTTCTGTGCTTAGCTGACTGTTACCCATAGCTGCCTTTGGTGCCTGCAGAGCAGCTTGGGCTGTGCTCACACCTATGGGAGCCCCAGCAGGGCACAGAACCTGAAATGAAGCCCACTTCTCCCAACTCTGGGTAGGTGGGAGTGTCTCCACCACAGTCTGTGGAGTTGCTTGTGCTGCTTTTATTATTATTTTTCCTTTTTTCCTTTAATTTTTTTTTTAATTTTAACCACTTGTACAAGGGAGGCTTTCCCTGCTTGTTTTCCCTGAGTTCCTGCCTTCATTTTTATTTTGACTGATTTTTTCCTCATCTAGTCACCAAGCCTCCACAGGTCCTGTGTAAATTACAGCAGGCCCTGGGCCTGAGGCTGCAGCTCTTGATCTGCCCAGGAAGTCAGAAACCACGCTGGAGTCCCAAATCTGTATTTCACTCTTAGTAGCACATTGCTTTAATGCTTGGCCTCTGGCCTGGTCTGAAATCATTGCTAATATGAATATGCTCTTTTTTTTTTCCATTTTTTTTATTCTTTTACCCTTATTGCATCACGTTTCCTCTAGCCAAGAGGACAGAGAGAGGAGAATCTGGTGTCATTGCTGTGGCTCAATGAATACACAGTGGGTATAATGAAAGTGATGAGTTTGGCATTCCCTCCCCTTTCTCCTTGCCCTCCATGATGCAGTGTGCTAATCTGGATCTGCTGAACTCCAGATCCAGCTCCTGTGATGTACAGGTGTCAGATAGTGCTGTTCTCACACCACTGTAGCAACCAACCATCAAGCAACCACAGCAGTTGCTTTCATTAAAGATGAACATTTCTGGAACACATCTCTGTCTCCCTTTTTTAATGAGTGGAAGGTTTTACTGAGCTCTGGAAGATGAAAAGTATTTATTTTTGGAGAAAAAGATTTAACATCTTGAGAAGGCTTTGTGTTTCAGTAATGGTGTGATTCTTACTTCTGTCAAACCATTGATCAACTCTTAGTAGTGACATTCCTCCCTTTTCCCTCTCATTAAAAGTTCTGTGAATGTGTTTGGGAGAAGGGTGGGGGGATAAAAAATGTGTTCTGGGATAAGAAAGTATCATTCCAGCCATGTGCTGTCAGTTAGTGACTGGCCCGGTAAAAACCATATCAAAATATCAGCTAGATATCTGTAATATATGTAATGATATCTGATATATGTAATGCTGTTCTTTATTAAAGACTTTTTTTTTTGGTGGCTACAATGTCTACCCTAGGAACAATTTCTTTTTCAAAATTGTGCCAAGCTTTTAATAAGGCTGGCATTGCCATAAGACTAAGACAGGTTTGGAAGGCAAAAAGTTCTGGGTTCTAATTCTGGTTCTGCTACATAATTGGCACACAGCCTGAGGAAAATTGCTGGGATTCTGCAACCCAGTTACAACCCAATTAAAATTTGTCATGTGGAAGGACCTAGCTCTGCCATGGAACTGCACACAAGTTTTCTAAAGATTGCATTTCAGTGATCCTTATGGAAAAGCATAGAATTTGATAACAGTGAAACCTGAAATACTCTGTTCAAATTACTTGGTCACAAATATAGGATTATTTTTTCTGAATAAAAAAGCTGCCTGTCTAGACTTCCAACCACAAGGGATGCAGTTCCAGCCACTTTTTGTGGAACAGTCAGAGAAAGAGAAGCCTGAGGAGACTGACAGCAGTGATGCACTTAAATTCATAGAAATTACACTGAAATTTAATGTACAAAGAAATGCTTTGGAATATAAAATTCTGAGAATGTGACCTCTTGTCTGTAAGCATAAGTGAGCCTTTAATACTTAATCCAAATAAGAGCTGTGTATACATATATATTAATGTGAGCTTATATAGTACATGTGGTTTCTGTCTATAAGTATAACCAGAAATTACCAGTCTGTAGCTGAAAGTAACTGGATATTTGGTGGGTGTGTTTTTTGATGTGGTTAGGAGATGCTGGGAGAGCATTGATAGGATAAGGGTTTCTGATTGTCAACACCAGTTGTCTGGATCCTGCAGTTTGATGGGGTAACTATGTTTAAATTTCCTGTAAAGTATATAGAGAAAATATTTCCATGTATTTTATGTTTAGAGTAAGGCTGCATCTCTCTCATGCAGGCTAAATCCCATTCCACACCATAGGGGCATAAGGGGGAAATAAGTGACCAGCTCCTGCTACAACTACAGCAAGAACTTTACAAGAATTCTCTCCATTACCTTATTCTATACTTCCTAATAAAGATGTGTTTTGGCCAGAGCTCTAAAAATAATTAACATATATATAAAACAAAATGCTATAGATGCCTTATGTAAGCAGAAATGCTGCTTTGACTCAGGTATCAGTCAGTATGTGAAGGAATCGTTAAGTCAAACACATGCTACAAATTTTAATTGCTGTAACCAAATTATGAAAAAAAAATGAGGTTATAATGAGGAATTATTGATTTTCAGTTTTTAAATATTGATATTATTGAAGTTGATATTACAAAGATGACCTGCCTGTACTTTAGATAAATGTCTCACTGGGGTGTATTGCCAGAACTCACTAGTTAGCATTTTGGTGTTCGGGTGCTGTGAGCAGGAGGGTGAAGCTTTTCTTTCCCCAGCTGGCCCGGATCCCCAGGGGTGAGCTGTCTGAGTCACTGTGTGCTTTCTCCCCTCCCTGGCTCGTAGCTGTTCGAAGGGATGAAGGCGTACCGAGGAGTGGATGGCAAAATCCGCCTGTTCCGGCCCACCCTCAACATGGACAGGATGGTACGGTCAGCACTGAGGACAACCCTGCCAGTACGTACCCAGGGCAGCTCCTGCTCCTTCAGACAGCCTCCTCAGGGCAGCTTCTCACTGTCACAGGGCACATCTCTGCAGCTTTGCACTGGTAGCATTTATCAAACACTCTTTAGTCCGATAGCACAGTCAGACTTTGTTAACAGATCTTACTTATTGAAGGAAACCCTTTAAGTGATTGTTTTAAAATCAGAACAGTGATGTTTTGCTGAAATCAGAAACAGGGTGTTTTGCTTTCATTGTTGCCTCCCTGCTGCCTCAGAGTGTTTCTGAGGTATTATTGTATTTGCAGGGTGCCCCATGCAGAAAGGAATGATGGATCTGACTCCATGTTCGCAGAAGGCTAATTTATTATTTTATGTTACTATATTATATTAAAGAATACTGTACTATACTAAAGATTACAGAAAGGATACTTACAGAAGGTTAAAAAGAGAATAATGAAAACTCATGGCTCTTTCCAGAGCCTCAACACAACTTGACCCTGATTGGCCAATAAGTCAAAATAATTGACAGCAGAAACCAATGAAACAATCTCCAAACACATTCCAAAGCAGCAAAACACAAGAGAAGCAATCAGATAATTATTGTTTTCCTTTTTCTCTGAGGCTTTTCAGCTTCCCAGGAGAGAAATCCTGGGTGACGGGATTTTTCCAGAAAATATGACAGTGACAAGGGATGGGTGCTGTTCTGCAGGTATTTGCATGCAGGCAGCTGTCTGATTTGCTCTGGTCCTGATGTTCTCCCTTTTCTTCTTTACACTTTAGTTAAGTTGTTCAGCCTCTTGAGTGCCTTTGGTTTTGGTCATGCCAGTAACTTAACACTGCTTTTAGCAGCTGTATCTTGGCCAGTGAACTTCCTCCCAGACTTGTTAGCTTAATTGCTGTAAGACCTTGGGAGCTTTGGGAGACTTGCTGGCCCTTGGAGCTGTAAAGCAGAGCACTCTCCTGTAGAAGAGGTGGTGCTGTATGCCTGGCTGAGCTGGCTGCACAGGGAGTTCTCCACATGCTTTGGAGGCAAGAAAGGTCAGTGGCTCCTTTTTGCCATCTCAGGAGGACACTGTGGAGCAGAGGAGGTCGCTCAGGATACTGCACAAAAAGGCACAGTATCTAAAACCATGGGATATTAAATTCTGTAAGGAATGAACCCAAAGAAGATGTGAACCTCTGCAGTGTGTCAGTGTTGCATATCCTGAGGAGGTGCTCCCTGGAGCACGTGGATCTGTGGGGACCACAAAGTGTTCCAGCTTTATTTCTCCATTTGTTTTTTCCCTTTCTATTCTTTGCCAGACTTTTGACCAGAAGGAGCTGTTGGAGTGCATCCGTAAGCTTGTGGAGCTGGAGCAGGAGTGGGTGCCCTACTCAACCGATGCCAGCCTCTACATCCGTCCTACCCTCATTGGAACTGAGGTGTGCAATATTTTCTTTCCCTTTTTTTTTTCTTTTTTGTTTATTTAGGTACAAGGCAAAGCCCTCCATCCACACAGGGCAATACTCAGCAGTCAGTAGGTGACAGGATGAAGTTTGAAGGCAGATCGGTTTTGTGGTTTTGCTTGGGAGTCCCCAGCACGAATTTAAGATTGACCACAGTGCCACTCAGTGGGCACACTGGCTCAGAGCACAGAAAATAAACGGAGTTTCCTCCCACTACTCGCGGTGGGAATGGAGCAGTGCTTGTTAATTGGGGTTGTGCTGAAAGGATAGTTGTATCTGACATGGTAATATTAAAACCCTAATAATTCAGAGAGAAGATGATGGATCACAGCTTGCTGTGTACATTTTGTAATTTCAAGTTATTTCTGAACAGAGAAGTTTTTGGAAGATTTTACCCTGTAAATTAAGATGTCTCGGAAGAAACACTTTCAACCGAGCTAAGGACTAGTCCCTGTGTCAATTATTCTTGAAAACTGACCTTCAAAGGGGCTCCTTAGCAAATTGCTGTTAATGAGTCCTCTCTGAGTTTCATGTGTGAGTCATTTCTGTAGCGTTGATAAAGAAACAGAGTTTATTTCATTAAATCCTTCAGGGTTCTTTTTTTTCAGCAGTAGCAAGAGAGAAATATACAATGGTAGAGCATAGGACAAGGAAGCTAAAGAATGTAGGTTCCAAACTATATAAACTAAACTACTACAATATCCCTATCTGTAAGTAGTTACCATAAGTGAGCATTTTACATTTCACACAGGTTCTAGGACTCCATTAATTTAATACTTTTACACTAGTTGCAGATTTTCAGATTAAGGAATCTCCACTCAGTGACTATAAGGTACTGATATTAAAATTGGGGTTTTTACCCCTGGTTTTGTATTTGGAAATTCTTTTGCTCTGAGCTTTGTTTCAGGACAGCCAACCCTTGTGGCCTTTCCATTAACCCAGGTTGCATGTCCTGCTAGGCTTTTATCAATCAGAAACCCAGGCACCACAGTCTTTTGAATGATCACATCAGCAAAAATACCAAGATCTCAGTTAACCCTGTGAGAAGTCTTTCTGAAGCAGCAGGGCAGATAGAAACCAAAGGAGCCCTTTCGGCACCTGGAGAACTTTGGCCAGCACCAGAACTTCTTACCTGCACCTTAATTGATGATGATTTGTAGTGTGAGAACCAATCTCTGAGAGAGGAGGGGCAGAAAAAACTCTGACATTTTTGGTTATTTCCTGGGCTGTTGTGTGAGCTGTTTTTAGTAGGCAAATAATTTTAGCTGTCACTCAGGCATTCAGAGAGCCAGCACTCAGCTCTGGCAATGCCGGCTGGCACTGGACTGTTCTTGTCACTAATGCAGCTGACAGTGGTTTCTCCACTGCTGTTACTGCTGTTGCTGCCACTCCTTCCCCCAGAAGGCTTTGTGAGCTTCTGGTATGATCAATTAATATTATATTCATATATAGTATTATATTCTATTGTATTCCATTCTATTATTTTGTATCATATTGTATTATATTAATATAATTGTATAGCACTTTGTTAAGCTAATCTTTAAGTTCTCAGAAACGTTAAACTATTAGAGAGTTCTAGAATAATATATAGATAAATTGAATGGCTGCAAGTGAATGGTGACAGTATATATAAAATTAGAGTTGGTGTGCTGCTTGGATAAGGGGAAGGTTATAGAAATATTTTTTATTCATTGCAGCACTTTGCAGTGTCCTGGTAAAAGCACTCTCATGCTGCAGTCCCACTGAGAGCAGTGTTTCAGAAGCTGATGGTGCAGCCCCTGATGTTTGAAGGACACCAGTAACTTTGGATTTGTTTGCATTTCTTTATTTTCAGCCTTCCCTTGGAGTGAAGAAGCCATCTAAAGCCCTGCTGTATGTCATTCTGAGCCCTGTGGGCCCTTACTTTGCAAGTGGAACCTTTAATCCAATATCCTTGTGGGCAGATCCAAAGTATGTGAGAGCGTGGAAAGGGGGAACAGGAGACTGCAAGGTGGGAGGGTAAGAAAACATCATCTGCCTTTTCTACACAGCTCCCAAAGCAGATTTGGTCTTTAGTGAAGTATCTAATCCAGCAGAAACATAGACATTAAATTTAGTAGTTAAATAAACATCATACTACAACGAAGAGTTCAAAATTGTACTTTGCTAATATTATTTTTGCAATTCACTTCCATATTTTTGTTTGAATATTATAGCCAGTTGATTTTTTTGCAGCATTTCAAGCGGAAGAAGTGCACCTGGTTGGTGTCCATGTAATATTTTGGCTCTTGCCCTTGCAATTCCTGAAGATGCTAGTTCTCTTAATATCTTTTATTAGAAAAAGTTCTCTTAATATCTTTTATTAGAAAAAAGCCCCCTCACCTCTGGTGTTTTTTGTGCTCCAGGAGTTTCATCTAATGTATATCACCCACCTGACATGAGGTAGATGAATTTAAAAAATCACCAACCAAAAAGCCCAAGAAAAACACCAAAAAAGCCCAAAACCTGGAGGGGAATTGTTGCTCCCTCTCCAGAATGCCAACTGCTAAATAAAGATAAATAATTTCTGAGGGTTTTCAGTTGCAATAATTACAGTGTCCAGAACATGGAACAAGAGGTATGTTTAATACAGTTTGGATGGATATGTTTGAGTTGTTGGTGCTGTTCAGCCCTTCAAAGTTTTTGGGTTGTAGGTACAAACAATCTAATAAAATCCTGTTGGAATATTTCTAGTGAAAATATCCCAGGGCCAAGCAGTGACTGTTGCAGAGCACTTGCTCATGAGGTAGATGCACACAAAATCTTGTTTAAATTGAGAAGATGCCCAGCCAGGTACTCATAACTCTTTGGGTTCTTTTTTCCCCTGAAGGAATTATGGTTCTTCTATTTATGCCCAGCAAGAAGCTGTGGAGTTGGGCTGCCAGCAGGTTTTGTGGCTCTATGGAGAAGATCACCAAATAACTGAAGTTGGAACAATGAATCTCTTTCTCTACTGGATAAATGAAAAGGGAGGTATGGTAACATAAAGTGTGAGAACTTTAACAGAGCAAGTGAATGGGACTGTAATCCACAAAATGATTGTTAGAATGCAGATGATAATCTTTTTAATGAAGATTGTTTAAGTTAGAGGGAATGCCCATTCTGAAAGTTACTGGGTGGCTGTTATTTGTGAGAGAGGAGATCCTGGAGCAGCTGTGAGTGCTGCCTGCTGGTAACAGACCAAACTGCTGGGCTGTCCCCATGCTCAGAAGGACAGAATTCAGCCCTGCACAAGGTCACACATCAGCCTGGGTGCCAGCAGCGTGTTAGGGCTCCAGGAGCTGTTGTTTCAGAAGCAGTGCAGACGTGCTAAAAGGCAGCTCAGGGCTGTGCAACCCTTCAGGCTCTGCAGCTTTGAGTGTGAGTGGCTCTCATCATCACTTGCTGGCCAGTCAGATATTCCTGAACCATCTCCAGAAGTATTGCAGCATCCAGTCCAAAACTCTTTGAAGAATTTGAAGTTCTGTCCAGTGGTGGCACCGAGAGAAACACGTCAGTGGGTGTCAGGTATCAATAATGCTCAAAAGGTGCTTTCAAGATGGATCATCATTCTTTAAGCTGTTTTTACCTCTTTCTACCCACAGTCATCTCTGAGCAAGGTACATGCTGATTAAACTATTAAAACTATTAGAACTAACTATTAAAACCAGCCAACTATATGGGCATCTCAAAAGCACCCATTGGGCATGCCAATATTCGGTGTTTGTGATAGCATGGGTACCTTAGTGAACTGTCAGCTTTCTGCAGAGAACAGGCAGCATTTTGTGGGGAACGCAGTGTGCCTTGGATAGGGATCCAGCTACCTGACTCCTCTTGCTATAGGACCTGAAATAAACTGACATGCACCCTGGAACTTCCAAGGTAAAAAGATGGGAAATTTATTTTCTGACTCCAACATTTATAGACTTTCAAAAGTGACAGTGGATTGGAGGATGAAAGTGCCACCTCTCCAATGACACTGGACAAACCAACAGTCCATCAAATTTCTCCTCCTCCAGAGAAGAATGTAAAAACAATAATTATTTACATAAAAGTGCATGAGAAACTTCTTTACAAGAATGAAAACATCAGAAGGCTTAGAAGAACTTAAAAGAACAAGGCAACATATTCCTATCTCCAGTTCTGTTGCTTGTTCTTCTGCAAAACCTTTACCACATTTCTAAGAAGGGGGATAACAGTCCCTCAGTGCTAAGTGAGTCTGTGAAGCTTTATGAATGAAGTGATAAATATTAGACATGTTCTTGTTGCAGCAGCAGTTGATTTGTCAGTGTTGATAGATGGCCAAATTGGAGCTTAGCTGGAAAAACATGAGAATAGATTTTGGCTCGTTGTGCCCAGGGAAGGACACTGAAGCAAGGACATAATTAGAATTCAATGTTCTCATTGTACTTGAAGCAGGAATATGCTGGAATGGTGCAGCTGCAGCCCTGTGCTGTTCCAAAGAGCTGCCAGGGCAGGGCTCAATGCTGCCATTGTCAGGTGGCTGTGGCAAACAGCTTGGCATTCCTGCCACCCAGGAGGGCTCAATGCTGGCACACCTGTCCTTTCACAGGACATGGGCATTGTCCCCATGGAGCACTTTGCTGTCTCCCAGGGTGCTGAGTCACTCTTCATGTGTGGGATCTTTGGCTGGGAATCACCCAGTGCCATCACATACCTGCCTGTGGCTTGGCACGGGGATTTGGAACTGCTTGTCACTGTGTTCTGTCACTTCACAAAGGACACTCACTCAGGCTGTGCTTTGGTTTTGTTCTGCAAATGCTGCAGCTGAGAGAGATCAAAAAAAGTGAGGCAGAAACTGCAGATCATCATCAAAAGAAAATGCCCATCCTTGTGTGCTCTGAGGTGCTGCTGGGAGCTGAGCTGCTCTCCTTGGTTTATAAGCAGAGGCTTATCCCAGTAAAGCCTGGTCTAGAGGACAGCCATGAGGAGTAGGTTTTCTTGCAGCCTTTGTGCCTAAAGGTGACATCTTGTCCTGCATGGCAGGAGGAGCCTGGAAAAATATTTTGTTTGTAACATAAAGGGGGGAGTAGTGGAAAAAAACTGCTCAGTTTTTGGTGAAACAGCATGACTTGCTCCATACTGTTCATGTATTCCCACTGCTGCTCTGAGGATTATAATACAGCCAAAACTGCATCCCTGCTATTGCAGAAATACCTCATCCATCAAATCCTGTTTATGGTTTATATTCACTAAGTGAAAAATGTAGTCACCCCCTTCCACATGCCTCTTCAGAGCATGTAACTGTCCCAGCAGGCTCTTGACATTGAAACTCACTTCCTCTCACAGTGTCTGTTCTTCTGCCTAGAACATAGGCTTGGCTTTAAAAAAGCCTTAAAAAACCTTAAAATTTAAACATATGTCCAACCTGGAGATTGCTAGCTATGAAATCTGTGTGCAGTTTTGAAAAATTCCCTGCCTTCAAAATGATTTGCAAACATTTGGGCTCTGCTTCTATCTTTAATGTTAAGGCACTGGGAATAGTATTTGGGCATTATTTGATGTTTGTGTGCTGCAATTGAAATGGTGATTAAAGGTCCCCACTTCAGAATGACATAAATAAAAAGTAAATCTTTTAAAAGATTCTCTGAAACAATCAGGTAACATTTAAGGCAAGTTTGCTAAGTATTCTGTAGTTGGAACATGAGTTGTGCCACAGGAATGTCTTGTACAATTACAGTGCTAACAAAATCGGGATTGCAGCTTCTGCTCTAGTAGAGAGCCCCAGCAACAGCGTGGAGGGGAGAGCAGCAAATGCATGAGGTGGCAGATAAAGCAAAGGATGAAAAAGTACTCGTGGAAGGCAAATTAACAGACAGATGCAAAGCGGTGATTGCATGAGGGAAGAGTTGAAGAAAAGCCTGAGGGAAGTAAAGGACAAAGACCCAGGACAAGCTGGTAGAAGAAATTTGCTGTTAATATCAGTGAAAACGGGGCTTTCTGGGTTGTCCTGGATCCTGAAGTTCACTTGGAATGTATCACTTTGGTAAAATACATATTTGGGTGAATTTCTTAGCTTTATTACGGCCTGGCTAGTCCTGAAGGCATCCCAGGAGTGCAGTCTTACCTGCTCTGTGTTCATAGGCAAAGCTGCAGTTGTGTAACATGGAAGAGCTCATTTTAAAAACCCCTTTAAACTCTCTAACGGAATTCTGTTGTTAGAGCAAGCCTGTAGCAGGTGTACCAGGGCACTGGGCAGGCAGTGCTGCTAGCAGAGCAATAACAGGAGGCAGCTGAAGAGAAACCCTGACATTGCCCCTCAGATGCTTTCCTCCTGCTTTTTGCAGCTATACGTCTCAAGCCTATCAAAATAACTCAGAAGGCAAGTGGAGTGTGTGAGCTCACAGTCTGTTTTTTGGGAGATGGACACACTGATGTCATGTGGAGCCTGCTTTGGCATCAGTTCGCAGGGAGGATGAGCTTTGGCATGCCTTGTTGGATGGTGTTACCATCCCTGCCAGATCCCAGGGGAGCAGATGTTCCCTGGCTGGCCCCAGGCTGGGAGGCATCACATGCGTTCTTACAGAATTCTACAGAGCAGCCTGTTGGGAACATTCTGAGACTTTCATGTCCTGTCTGCTCAGTGCTGTTTGGCAGCTGGCTTGACCTGGCACATTTTCAAACTAGCTCAAATCAATTAATATATGTTACTGAGCTTAAACAGGTCCTGGGCAAGATCTGAGGCAACATCACCAGACAGAGAAGTGTAATCAGTCTTTGGTGGCAAAGTCCACAGTATCTGAAGTTTTCTGCTAAAGAAAGGTGTGTATTAGATTGTGACTGGGTCACAAATGCAGAATTTCAGGTTTGCAGTGTTTAGAGTCAGGTGAGTCCTGTGGCTCATGGAAGTTTTCAAAGTCTTTCCCTTGTGATAGTTGTGCCAGAATACGGACCAGGCATGCATCACAAAGAGCAGTGATGGTAGGCAGACTCCAAAAAGGGAATGCTGTCATTCCTGACTGTATGAGGAAGAAGAGATGGCTGATGGAAATAGAAGTCTGGGATAGGTTGTAGAGTGACACTGGGGTAGTGAAACCAGAGCAGAGCATACAGGCTGTTCTAGGGCAGCATTTCTGTACATTCTGGCATGGCAGGTTACACCTATTACTGGTGTGTGTGTGGATCCTCATAAAAGGAACTGGGAAGCACTGATAGGAGAGTCCAAATGAATGAATCCAGAGGTGGCTGCATTAAAAAGTCACACAATTATATACACAATACACTGAGGAATCAAACCACCTCCAAGGCATTAGGCACGTATATATTAATGTATTTAATGTTTCTTCCCTGCCCAAAAGGTGAGGAATAAACATATTTAATACATTAATATCTAAAGGTTATAATAAAAGGTGAATATAAAATGTTCTAAACACTCAACAACAACTTACTGAACTGAGTATCTGTTTGTGTTCTTGCAGAACTCTGAGAAATGTTGCATCTTACAGGGCAGGGATTGTTTTTGGTGGCACAGAATCATGGAATATCCTGAGCTGGAAGGGACCGACGTGTTTGGTGTAATATCAGTAAACTTGTGTTTGTTTCTTAGATTGTTTTTCAACCAATGCTTTTTTATTTGGCAGAAAATGAGCTGGCCACGCCACCTTTAGATGGCATCATCCTTCCAGGAGTGACAAGGCAGAGCATTTTGGAACTGGCACGCAGCTGGGTGAGTGCTTTGGCAGCAGTGGTTTCAATTGTCAGGTTATAACTTCAGCAGAAGTCAACATTTCTGGTTAAAGTTCAGCTGATTTGGTTAAATCATGCAATCATACACCAGTCTGGCTTTCTAGGATCATACAAAGGCCTGGGTTGGAGGGGACCTTAAAGATCATCTCATTCCAGCCCCTGCCATGGCAGGGACACCTTGCACTGTCCCAGGCTGCCCAGAGCCCATCCAGCCTGGCATTGGAAAGGACTTTGAAGGCCATCTATTCCAGCCTCCCTGCAGTGAGCAGGGGCATCTGCCGCTGGCTCAGATTGCTCAGAGCTGTGTCCAGCCTGGCGGAAACCCTGCTTTCAGGGGTTTCATCCCCCTGGATATCCCCTCTTCCCTTCAGCCTGTCAGCCCCTCCACACAGCTTGGTGCTGCTGACAGAACTGGCTGAGCATGCACTCAGTCCTTTAACCTAAGGGAACTCAGGGTGTGCTCATTCAGGGATTCTCAGGAGCATCACCAGAACACCCACACCTGTCACACAGAACAATACCAAGCTTGTTAAAGCAGCTCCATGCAGTATTTAACACTTAGAGCAAGGAAACAAAGAATTACTGTGCATGACCATAGCTGCACTTCAGTCATCAGCTCATTATTTCTGCATTTAGTTCTCATGCTTCCAACCTTGTTTCTGCTAACAAGCATGCAGCCTGCCCAGCCACAGTCTTGCAGTCATCTGTCTGCCTCCTGTTCCTGTTCTGTAGTGCAGCAATCCAAGAGCTTATTTGGACTGGGTCATGTCTTGAAATGCAGCAAACTCTGCCTTGCTGTGTTCAGAGGTTTTATTGCAGCCTGGGTAAGGATGCTGCACAGCCAGAGACTCATCAAGCCCAGGATCCTGTCTCCTAGATTGGGCTGGGGTTATGCTCAGAGTGGGATAACAGGAGTACCATGTACATGAAATAAAAATTGCACAGTCCGACATTCATTTTTTTTCTTGAAACACATCCCTTCAGTTGATTCCTATGCATTCTTCAACCCTTGTAGAAGGTAAAACACTCCCAGTATTAAGACTGCAGTGCAAATGGCTTTACTCATACCTGTAGTACAGTTAATTTTTGTATGTGACAGCTGTGTGCAGGCTACAGTGGAATGTTTCACTAGGGATTAAAAAAATACATCACACAAATTGGCTTGGCAGGTGAAATTAATCAGCGGAATGTATCTTGCTTAGGAGTTATCTGAGAGTGGGATGCAAATTGATATAATTTAGTGATTTTTGGACAAACTCTAACATGCTAGAGACCATGAGGAGAGAGATCCAGTGTCCCATAACAATTGTTCTTTGTTATTCCCTAATGTGATACTCTGCACCAAACCAGAGGGAAGTGCCACTTAATCATCAGCATTGCATCTGGCAAACCACTGGCACCTTTGTAGGGCATTCTTTTGATGAAAATCCGTCTTGTGTGACACTGGCATGACTGAAAATCATCACAAGAACAGAGTCAAAATTTGACTTATTGTCACTAGGCTAAAGTCCTATTGGAAATGTTTCAGAAAACAAAAACAGTAGGTTTTTTTTTAAGTTTTTCTAATTTTGATGGTTGCTGCTTTTTGTGCAGGGAGAATTCAAAGTGTCTGAGCGATACATCACCATGAGTGACCTGACCGCTGCCTTGGAAAAGAACAGAGTGAAGGAGATGTTTGGTGCTGGAACAGCCTGCATTGTATGTCCCATCTCCAAAATTTTATATAAGGGCAAGGTAAGGAAATGTCTCTTTTTTTTTTTTTATCCCTTTCCTTCTTTCTTCTGAATTTTCTCAGAGTTATTTGCAAGTGTGGGAGATTTCTCCTGCACAGGTGGAATTCCCCAGGCATTCAGACTGTAAAGCTGATTTGGTGCTGTTTAGTCTGCACAAAGTTAGTTCAGAGCACATGGGGCAGTGCAGCTGCGTAAAAGGTTGTGCTTTGTCCACTCAACATGATAAGTACAGTAAATATCTCTTAGGTGATACTTCCTGAATTAATAAAGTAGAATAAATGTATTGACATTACCTGGTGCTAACATGAGACATGGAGGTGCTGAGTGAGAAGAACTGTAAATATAAGTGTTGTATTTCTACACAATACACTTTGAAATGAAATGCTGTATATAATGTTACCTCTCCTGCCTGCACAATATTCCCTCCATTTTGGACAGACCTCTTGGAAGGCTTAGGTTGGCCTTTCTTGAACAAGAGCATAACAGTTTAACTCTTTGACTTTTCACTGGCTTAGCAACACCCTCCTGTTTAAAAAAACCAACCAAAAACCCAACACAAAACCCCAAACTAACCACCTTTTCCTATTCATAAGGAGGGCTGGCCAGCATGATAAATATTTATTAAAAATTCTGGCAACCATAAGGTATTCACATATATGTAAGGCTATAAAGAATAACATGTAATAACATGTTGCTCTCTTTCTCTCCCCTTCTTCCTCTCCTTTGTTCCATGCCAGCACTTGCACATCCCAACCATGGAGAATGGGCCTGAAGTCACAACCCGTTTCCTGAATAAGCTAACTGATATCCAGGTAAGGTGTTTCCTCTTCTGTAACCAGGTAAAATAATAAAAGGTGAACGTTTGAAAGGAATGGAAAATAATATTTTTGATAGTGCTGCTAGAGATGGCATTATATAATAGTGTAGATCCTTTGTGTAGTGTGATAATTCTGCCAGTTTTCTTTCCTGGAGAAAGTATGGTAGAGATGAAGTATAGAGATGAAGTATAGTGTGATTTTCCCCTACTTGTCTTGGAAGGTGGGTAAGAGTTGCAAGATGTTACTGTTATCAATGAAATCAAATACTGTTGTTAGAGGTTGCTTTTTAGGGGAAGAAGACAGGATTATGAAGCATCTTAACCACAATCACAAATGAGTACAGGTTAATCAGTGAGGCAGTTAAACACTCACTGGGCACAGCCAGCTCATCACCATTTCCCTTTCTCATTATCTTTCCAATCACACGATCACTTCTCATTCTTAAAGCAATTCCATCCTCTGTCATGTGCTAAATATCAAAGTCTGTTTGGAATCTGTGCTTTATCTCCATGTCTGGGCATTTCAGAAACCATTTCACGTGAAGTCAGTGAGCAGCAGGTGATGGTCCTTTTTATTAAAGTTTCCTGGGTTTTTTTTCCTTATTTAGTGTAGTTTATGATGTGGGGAGTTTGGGGATAGGAGAAGAGCTTGGCAAGTTACAAAGCCCCTTTATTTAAGATCTGATAGGGGTTGCTTGGCAGTATTGACAGGATTTCTTGAAATTGACTCTGATGGTTTCCATTCTACAATTTTGGCTCCAAGTGTTCTTAGATTTGCCACTAAAATTTTTGTGTTCCTGCCAGTAATCCTGTGATCTGTGTCTTTCTCCCTTGAGACAGTGAGCAGTGGAAGACAAAAAGGTATCCAGCCTTTTTCCTGAGGGTCCTTCTGTGCCCTCTCTGATCACAGAGGTCAGAATGGGTCAGGCTGGAAGGGCCCACCAGGGTCATCCCAGAGCACATGGCCCAGGATTGTGTCCAGTTTTGGAATATCCCCAGTGAGAGAGACTCCACACTCTCTCTGGACAATCTGTCCAGTTCTTGGTCACTGCACAATAAAGAAATTCTTCCTCATGTTCAGGTGGAACTTCCTGGGCATCAGTTCCTGTCCATTGCCTCTTGCCTTATCACCTTGGTGTTCCACCACCAGCCAAGGCTCAGGAGGAGGCTGGAAAATGTGGATTGTTGCTGAACATTATCTTTCTGGGACCTTTTCACTTCACTTGCCTGTTGATATGGACTTTTTCACATTTTAGCTGTGCACCCAGTCTGTGTTCATCAGTTACATGCCAGGAGTAAATTTGTTACTCCTGGAAAATGCTGGGCTCTTATGTCTCTGCTAATTTTGGATTCTCTTCCTTCTTTAAAAAAAAAATCAGGAGAGTTAGAACACATAATCATTGAAAACCATTTTTAAAATAATTGATTTAAAGAGGTTGGTGGTTGCTTCCCCATTAAGAGTCAATCAGTGGTTGCTGCTTGTGTTTCTGCACCTTTCTATCTGTGGAGAGCTGGGCTCATATCCAGAAGGACCCCATGATGTTGCACAGAAAGCAATGCTGTGACACAAAAAAGGGACTACATAATAACCTTAAAATGTCAGAGGAGAATCTTCAACCAAGATCTTCTATATTCTCTACCAGGAGGAAAAATGACTGATCTCTTTGCATTATCTCTGGATTATTGTCGAATGATTTGGACAACCTGAGGCTGTTATTCCAAAGAATCTTCCAGTTTTGAAGCATAAAGTGCAATAGAAATCACAGTCAAACACAGCTTTGGTCTGTGTGCTGTTCTGTGGCCTGAACTGGGGCAGTGTATCCATTTCATGTTGAACCATGGGAATTTGTAAAAAAGTGAAAATTCTCAGCACCACCACATTCTGCATGTGAACCTGTGACCAAAGGTGCAGGCTCCATATCCACTGTTTTCATACCAGTTCCCTTGGGTAGACCGCATGCTGCTTTTATTATTTCCATATTCTCTCCATTGTTGTGTTTCCAAGTGTGGTTTCACGCTGCTCTCCTGCAAGTCTGCCCTGTTCAGTGCGATGTCTGTAGATGTGAGCAGCTGCTCAGTGGAACCGGAGCTGGAGTGACAAATTAGAACCTCATGGGCAGAACTGATTCAATTTCTCATGCCACTTGAGAGAGACAGTGGTGGCACTGTCCTTTCTGTCACTGAATGGATATCATGGTTACTAAAGCCTGATAAAGACTTCAAATTGAAGAACATACATTATATAAATTAATGGTGTGCTTATGAATGAATTAGTAACAGTACACTCTCCCATAGCTGTTTGAGTTAGAAGATTTAGGGATGAGGTTTTTTCTGTGGGAATACACTCACTGAAATACCACTCATGTTTCTGTGGGTTTGCACCCATGCTTTGAGAATAAACAAGGTTTTGCTGTGCCCTTTATGACAGGGATTAAGCTGCAACTTGGAAGGGATGGATAGAGAATATGCTATATTGCTTGTGCTACATGATATTAAATACATTTAAACACTGCAGGCAAGACAGCAGAGAAGAGACATTTAATCAAAGCCCCTTTCTTTCTCTGGGCAGTGAAAAACAACCAGGAAAGGACCATGTACGTGTTAATTTTTACAAATTAAAATTTGTTCAAGGAGTGGTGCACAGTGGAAGAGGGACTCGATTGACTAGACTGAGATCACAAAGCCCTTGACAGAATTAAAAATGGAAGCTAAATCTGATTTTATTTGCAGAAAGAAATTATTTTCATTGTGGTATTGCAGCTTCATTCTCCCTTGAATTCTGGGAGCAGGTGCAAACTCTATCAAATGGCAACTCAGACTGGTCCCTGCCACAATTTATGTATTGGAGCATTGGATGATACTGCTGCCTAAAGATAACAAAATTTATAGATAACTGCAGCTGCAGAAAAGGAGCAGCAGAATTAATAATGAAAAGAAGAAGTAGATGTGATAATTTTGAAGGTCAGTTAGAGCCTTGCCTGCTGGAGTAAGGCTAAAACACAAACCCACTGAACACCTTTCCTTTGTGGATCTAGAAGTGTGTTTCTTCTGGCTCATCCTGACTTGGAGCTTTTGTCTTTTCCCTGCTTTAGTGACCTGTTATCACTTTTCCTGCTGATGCAGAGCCTGTACTGGAGGAACTTCCTTTTTTCCACTCTGGAGAAATTAAGTGATCTTTTTGCCTACATAAAGCCTCTAAAATCAGTTTTCATTTCTTGGTTGAAGGTGTTTTTAAGCTCCCTGAATATAACACTCTAAGGGAAAGGACTCCCATCTGCTGCTGTCCCTCCACCTCTGAATTATTTACCTGCTTGAGCCCTGTGTGTGTTTTGGGGTCTCTCTGGAGCATTGTTTGCAGGACTTCTGACAGAGCTTTAGAACATGGAACCAGTCTGGCTGTCAGAAGTGCTGCCTTGGGGCTGAATGCTCCCCTGGAAGTGGATGTGGCTGCATGCCATAGGTTGCCTTCATTTCTGCCTGGTGATCCCATTTGTTTGTGTACAGAAAGACAACTTGTTTTATTTTGGATTACAATTCTCCCTAATTGCACTCTGTGGTATTTGTGATGGTTTTATTTTACATTCAATCAGAATGCTGTAATAAAAAGCCACCTTGACAATAAAAAGAAATAAAATGAAATGTGTTTGTTTATTGGAGCTTGAGCAGAGGCATACTTCTGAGTGAATTAGTGAGCAGGCCTCAGGGAGTAACTGCATTAAACTGATGGAAGTGAAGCAGGGCTGTTCTGTGTCATGTGTGCTGAGTATCATCTCTGCTCCTTCCTAAATCAGCTAGTGTAATATGGGTAAAGCAAGCTGTCTCTAGTCTGTGCCCAAATCAGAGGCAGGTAAAGGCATAAAAAATAATGTAAACTACTATAAGAGCAGTGAAAATGAACATTTCTATGGATAGACCTAAAAAGTTATCATAAACATACACTGATTCTTTTAACTTTTATTCTTAAACTTCATGTTTTGCTTTGTTTCAGTATGGAAGAGAAGAGAGCGACTGGGCAATGGTGGTGCCATGAAGGTGGCAGAGCCTCCGGACACACCTGACATCTGAACAGTGACAAATTCTGTAGCTGCCAGTGTGTAGCATAGTCCCAGTATCAATTTGCTCCCCAGGATGATTGTTTCCACAATCTGGCAAACGTGAACACAATCGTTTTAATTTCTACTGTAATCCTCTTGGTAGAAGCCTGTCTTCTTGGTAGAGGTGCTAAATGTTAGCAATAGAACTTTCCCAATGGTTTTCTTAGTGCCTCCTTATATACAGTCTGGAAACTTGTAAAATGCTCTTCAACTGCTCTTCAGCTTGGTTTGTTTACTGCCTCCACCAACAGAGGATGTTGCCTGTTAGCTGCCCACAGGGTTCTGTTGACATTATTCTGCCTTTTGCTCTGTGTTTGGGAAACAAAATTAGCCATACACTCCATCCTTTCTTACTCTGCTGCTATGGGAGATTGCTGAGTTTGCCTAGCCTGTTAGACGCCCGCCTACTCTATCCAATAACTTTGTTCTTTAGCCCAAAATTCTGCAGGATGGTTCCTGTTGGCCTCTTGCCCTTCCCTCTGTGGGGATTTGCAGTGCCTGCTAGGGCAGTGCATTTCTCTCTGAGAGTTGAGTACATCCTCCTAGGCATGATCTAAAAGGCTGTGTCAGGCTTTTTAAAATGAGATAAAAGTTCCCCTTTGGCCTAGCAGAGCTGGGCTCTGCAGACACAGTGTTACCTTACAGGTGAGTGTCCAGAAAAATGAGATTAGACAACTTTGGCTGTGAAAATTGAACCATTCTTCAAAGAAGCCAAACCTTTGGATTGAGGAGTTTCTTCCATCACCCACTCACGTAATTTAGATCACAAAAATGTTTTCCTTGTCCCTTTCACATACTTGCTGTATCCAGCCTCCATTGCCACATGTACTGCAGAAGGGCCTTCCCATTAAGGAGCAAGCAGTGTTGTCAGCAGAACATGTCTGGGAGAAAAGAGGCTTCATTCAAACCCTGATTTCATTCTAGTTAAGCTGATAATTCATAGACTGCTGCTTTCTCACATGCAGCCTTGATTCTTTGGAAGCAATACAGAGCATGTAGCCACAGTTGGGGAAGTAACTTCTGCAAATGTTCACCAACGACCATCCTGTAATATTTATTAGCTCTCTCCTTCTGCACACAGCTTTGTTGAACAGCTTTAAGATACCTCTTGCCAAAAAGGATAACCATATTCTCTATCAATGTTCCAAAGTGCTACTTCAGTATAAAACTGGTGGAACTTTATTGACACTTTATTGGAGTCCTATAAGAAGTAGAAGTGAAACATTTCTTGTTCTAGTTTGCAGTAGAGATGCACCAGTATTAAGGGAAACATTTAGCACTTTAATTTTTTTAAGACCAACAGTATCTCTCTCTTTTGTAGTTACTGGCATTTGTTAACATAGTTAAAAAGTAAAATATAATTTCTAGTGGACCATCCATGCCTTATGCAGCTGTTAAAGAGCAGCCTTATGGCTTCCTGTTCATTTTTCATCACATTCTGAAGACCCCTCCTTAGCCATCACTTTCTTCTGCTCCCTCAGATGATTTTTCCTGTCTTTGACTGCAGCCCAATCTGATCGTTTAATGAAGAACAGTTGAAGGTTCTCTCTGACAATGTAACTGTTGTTAAAAATTGATGGATAATTTTTTCTTTAGTCTAAAACTGCAAGCACAAAATGTTGTTTCACTCATAGTAGCCATAGTGTTGTGACATTTGAATTTGTATCCCGTGCTGGTCTTTGTTCAGTATCTTATTATGTGTTATAAGCTGCTGGTAGTCTTTCCTTTTATTTAACTAGTAGTCTTTGCTTTTATTTAATTAGATGGCTGGAATATGAACATGGGGAATATGTCAAGGTGCAACATGGGGTAGAGAGTTTTATCCAATGATACCAGTATTGAAATTAAAGTGTGCCTTTGACCAGAGTGTGGAGTGGAGCTCTCTGAAGATTCTGTAATGAGCAGCCATTTGTGGCTTACTGGTACTGAAAAATCTATTCCTTCCCTTAAGTTCATCTTTGATTTATCAGCAAATGGAAAAGTAAAAATATCCTAAGTTCAGATGCATGGCAAAGTGGTTGTGTGATACCTGAACATCTCAGCTTTGACAGAGCTGATAAATGATACCACATATCAGAAATCCCCATGAAGGCCTCAGTATACCAGCAGCAATCTATTCACTAGGCAGAATGAATAAGGACCAGTTAGAAAATTACTTTACTGAAATGTAAACCTGAAAGTTGTTAAATTGTTAAATTGGTTAAGTTGTTAAATTGGTTGCAAGTTATTTAACATGAACCAGGTGGTTTCATTTGTTGTGTTTTGCACTGTTTCCTGCACTGACCAGACAGACACCTCTGTTTTTTCTGCTAATGGAGACTCAAAATAAGGAGATTTGGTAGTGGAATGACCCACAGAAATGAGTGGTCTTTTCTCCCAGGGAAGAATGAAAACGTGGAGTGGGTGTGTGTTGTTGTCTTTAACATCTTGGTTTATTGCCTTGCTCTGTCTGTGTTATCTCAAGGCCATGCTTGTTTCCAAGTGGAATCCAGGGGAATAGGTTTTAGATTCTAAACTTTGAAACCTAAATAAGAGAGCTGACAGATCAGTATAGTACAGGAAATTCTTCTGATGTTGCCTGCTGTCCTACTCTGAATTGTGGCAGTGCATTTTATCCCATTAACCAAAGGAAAGAAATAACATGTGTAAATAACAATCAGTATTTGGTATTGCATTCTCCTTGTTTTTACTTGTAAAATTTAGGAGGGAGCTGTGGTATTCCCTGAGCTAGTAACAGATTGTAAAAGAACATCTGCACATCTTTTCTCCATGTGCCCTATTTGTTTAATTGCAACAGATTTACATAGAAAGAGTATGGTACATCATAACTAGGCAATTATCCATTCTTCATCACTTAGTTATGGTTCTGGTAATTGATCATTTAAGACATAAGACTGTCTAACATTAGGAAAATTTGAAACTGTTAAAAAAAATCAACAAATTAATATTGTTGTGGGATATTAGCATAATTGGATGCGATTATTTAATGTTTAATTGGGTTGATCAAATGAGATTCAGCCTTTCACATGCTTATGTTTTACAAACACTGTACTTTAAAATGATAATACTGAAATCTAATTTTCATATGTTCTTTCTTCTCTGCATTCTTTTGATTATTATTTTCAGTATTGAGCATGTCCTTAATCTTAAGTTTGGTTAGCATGATTGATGACTAAGAAAAAAGTCCTTCAAATAACAGCATTTTCATGAAACTGGCATTTCATGCAAGTTGTTCTGGTGCCAAGAATTATGGCTTCAGCAACTGGCATTATTTAACCAGACTGTTAACTGCAGTGAGGGCAAATTCCTTGAGAATGGCAGGGACAGAGCCAGGTGAGGATGCTGATAAAGGTTCCTGGGGTAGATAACCTGGTCAGTCCAGAGCAGGGCAAAGCAAACAGAATTTTTTCTGGGCTATAGAAAGGAAGAGTGGTAAGACAAAAGCAAGGTAGTGAGATCTCTCTGCCCAGCCATTGTTTACACCTGTTCCACTGTCTCGAGCCAAAATCAGTTATCAGCCACTCCTCCTCTTTGTACATAACCTCTTGTTGGGTTTGCCCAATTCAACACAGAGATATCACAGATCCTTTCCTGTGTATTAGTTTTATTATTTATCCTCAGGCATGAGGAATGGGAATTTGGAAAAATGTGATACTTGAAAGTCATTTGGAGTGCAAGTTATTTGAAATGTCTGTCTTCCAAGAGGTAGACAGAAAAACAGCTGGGACTGATCTCAGAGCTGCTTAATTAGAGGAGGAGCCCTCTTGAATTCAGGGTGGGGTAGAGGAGCTCAGAAGCTTTTCTCAGGTGGTCCTGTCTTGCAGAAACAGATTTGCTGTCCTACAATCCAAGTGATTGAGGTATGAACATGGAGTCTTTTAAACTTTGCACCTTTTATAAAAATTTTGTTTTTAATTTTAGAGTTCTGATGCAGTGTTTGCTGAACTGTTGTCTTACACTATCACATTGCAGTAGCTTAAACATACTTATTCTTTATGTAATCACCTTCTTTGTGTATGCCAAACCCCCTGGTCGTTGTGACTTGGTCACCACTAGAATTGTGATCATTTTGGGTGACATAACTGCACCCTGCTTGTGCTAAACTGAGTACTGAGTGCTGGCAGCAAAGACCAGAGCAGTGAGTGGAAAATCTGCTGTGTCAGGAAGAGGAGCAAGAGGGAAAATGAAAATACCCCTCAGGCCAGTGAGGCAGGAGGGCAGCAGCACATCACATCCACTCTTGGTGAGTCCACTGAGGGACACCACAGGTCTAGCAGGATCAGAGACTGATGTTGGGATTTAAGTTGGTATTAATGCTCTTCACCTGCTCAAACACCTCCATCTGTGCCTACATTTTCAGCTTGGGCCCCTATATCTTCACTGAAAGCTGCAGCACTTCTATATCTTGTAAAACAGTAGAATATTTGGTCAAACAGCTGATGCTCCAAACCGTCTAACAGGTCACTGGTGGATTCTCTTCCCATCATTTGTGTTAAGCCCAGTGGTGGACTGGAGCTGCAAGCAGGAGACAAACACACCATTAACACCATTTCCTAGTCCAGAAAGTTCACAAAGGGTGGATCTGTTCCCTTTGTCTCCTGGACTCACCTTGGCCACTGGGTGACAAAATGCAGAAAGTTCTTTGCCGTAATGAGGACAAGTTACAGTTTCATCTGAAGCTGTTTACAGACCCTTTCTGTTGGAAAGCCAGAAGTCCCAACCTGCTTGAGCTTTGAGGCTTTTAGGAGGGTGCAGAAGTGGTTACTGAAATTGTAGTGGGAAATTAGCAGCCTAGGGAGGGAGAAGTAAACACCTCTGAAGGGTCTCTGTTTTCTCACATGCTGAAAGTTAACTGGGTATTTTACAAGAATCTGAAGCATATAAAAGCAGTAAAGGACAGATGTGTGAAAAAGTACTGGATAAACTAAAGGAAACTCTACCTCATTCTTCTCTAAAGGTTTTTAGAAGCACAATTAAGAGCTCCTAATGGCATTGTTACGTAGTTATCATCTGGCATGAAAGAAGCACTATATTTGTGTGTCTGTACATCCTGTAAGAACTGTATTTTGCTGGCAGTAGAAACAGTCTATACTATTTGCAGTTTTCCTTCATCAGATCTGTATTCAAATGTTCTGTATTCAAATTCAATGTTTCTGTCTCCAATAAAGGAATTTAATTGGCATCTGTTTGTGGCACCTTATGAAATCATGGATGTTGAGTGCAGCTAACTAAGTGTAATTATCCCAGAGATGGGAGCTGCTATGAAATAAATTCTTGAAGGTTGGACTAAAAGAAAAAATAAAATGTGGATGAAGTGTGGCATGTAAGGACAGCAAAGCAAGGCTGCAGTGGCAGACATGTACCTACCCTGCCAAGCCTGCAGGCTGAGCCAGTTCTCTCACTTACAGTAAAATGCTGGACAAATTAAGCAACAAAAGTGCCTACCTGCTAACCATGAAGGAGTTTTTAATATGCCAGGACTGTGTAGCAGTGATTGAATGCAGCTCCCATTCTCAGGGTTTGGGGGTGATGAAGTCAAGGGAGAGAATGCCAGAAAACAGCTTTATACTTGGAGCACTTACTTCACAGGGCATTTTTCAACAGTCATTACTCCCAAATATTTTAACCAGTGGGGAGCCTTTTGAAGATGGAAAGTACTGAAAGTGTGTGTCATTAAAATCTTGACATTTGCCATGTGTGGTGGCTATATTTACAAAAAACTTTTATGTATTCCCCCTTTCCAGAGAAGGGAATACTGTGATTAAAGGTAGTACTGATCCATGCCGTGGTAAATTAGGCATCAGGGTACATTTTCCACCTGGATTGGTTCTCAGTGATTCCAGAGAAAGCTGACACAAGACACTTTAAGGAAGCTGTAGATAGGTAAGTATGATTAATAACTGAGAGTTATTAATTAGTGCTGGGAGAATGAACCTAGTATGTCAGAATAGAATCTGACTTTTTTCCTGTGTAGTAGTAAGTTGAGGACTGATATACAAGGTGCTGAGTAGGCTTCAGGGACCTTTTTTGAAAGACTTTTTGTTTTTCCTCCCATTTGAAACATCTCAGCAGCTGGCAGTAGCTCTATCCAGTGAAGCACTTGCAGTATCACCACCAGCACTGGGTTGTTGGGGCCGCAGAGTAACGATTCTGAGGGCTTTGATCCAGGATACAAACTTGTAAAGTTGATGTGACCAGAAAAAACCAAACCCACAGTTTTAAAATCTTACAGTGAGAGGGCAAAGCAGAAAGCAAATAACGTGCACAATACTACATAAGTAATATAATATTTTAAGTTGTCTTGTGCAGGGATAGAATGTAAGAAAATAAAGATGGTGCAGAAGGTGATCTCACACCTGAGGAGTTGCAGCTGCACTAATCACCAAGATTAGGAACAGACCTGCCCTTAACAGGCCACAGCTGTGTCCAATAAGAAGATTAGTGCTACAAAAGAGTGGGGGAGCTGGGTGAGGAGAGAGTTGGAGTTTGTTGTGCTGTGAGGAGCTGCACATGAGAAATCACTGAGAAGGTATGGGAGCTTTGCAATAAGATGACAACGTTGTCTGAGTTAACTTGTGTGAATAAGGCATGTTTGGATATTCCCAGCATAGAAGACACAGCTTTTCAAAGACAAAGCTGATTAAATACTGATTGGCTGTGTGAGATCTGTGAAGTGGCACTGTGAGAATGCCCAGAACATACCACCCATCCTCAGAACACAGCAAATGTTCATTCAGGGTCTGCCCACAGGAAATGTAGGCAAAGCCCTGCTCTGGATATGCAGCTGGAGCTGTGTGCTCTGCAGGGTTGTTATGTGTGAGGGAGTTGATTTTATATCTGCCCTTTATAGGTGTGCAAATTGAATATCTGCAGGGAGGCTGCCACTGCCAGAAACTCCATCCCTTGTAAAACAGCCAGGCCAGTTCTGACACTCATTGTGACAGGGCTGGAATTCATCCACTGTGTCACACCAGTCCTGTGGGGTACCAGTTGTGGGTTTTTCTGGGTCTGGATTGAAGGCACCTGAGACAGTAGTTCATGTTCACACTCAGGTGTTTATTATTTCTTATCAGTAAAACAGTCTCACTGCTGTGAGTTCAGCAGCTTTTCATTAGAAGGCACAAAATGGCCAACAATCTCTTGGTACGAGGTCTTTTGAACTATCCAGTTAAGAACTGACACCTGGATTATTTCCCCTTTTAATCCAATAACTGATCCCAAAAATCCTGCAATGTGGACTTTTCTGCCCAATTACAAAATGCCACCCAAACCCATGGAGAAGGAGGAAGAAGCAGTGTGAAGAAGAAACCCAGGATGACACCCTGTGCCCTCCATCTTGCTTCCATCCACAACATACTAAAAACCCCAAAACCTCAATTTCTCTCCAAGTGATACACCTACACTGCTCTCTATAATCTATTTCACGCTTTTGTGGATTCCAGTCTGTCTTGAAGTCTGGAAAAAACTTTCTCCATGGATGAGGGTCAGAGTCAGTGCTGCCCTGGGTTCAGGGCACCCCAGAGCAGACAGAGAAGTGTTCCCAGTGCCCTGGGTTTGCATACATAAAACAGACTGGGGCTCAGCTGCCCTTTAGTGATACTTGCACAGCTCATCACCCAGCAGAGCCAGTGGAACACCAATTCCAGCAGAGACTGAACTGGTGTTGGCTCAGAAGCTCACCTGAGGTGATTTCTGTGCTCTGAGGGTGATGAAGGGAACAGCTCCCCTCCTCCCCAGCTGGCCTGTCCCTGCTGTCCCTTCAGGGTGCTGCAGATCCCTGCCTGGCCACAGGAAGCAGAAAGGACATGCCCAGGTGCCCAGCACAGGGAGTGCAGGGCTGCTCTCCTCCCCACAGCAGCATTTGTCTGAAGGACCTGCAGCCAGTCAGAAATCAGCCCCTATGACACATCAGGATTTATATCCCAGGTGCCAGACACTTTTATTATGGCTCTTAAACTTTAATGCACCAGACCTTGCTTAAGTCATTGCTGAATTCTGGGTTAATTTTTTTTTTAACCTTCCTTTAGCTCATACAAACCTTGTGAGTGAAGTCTGTAACATTAGCTTTACTGTGAAGTCCCAGGTTGGATAAGAAAGGACCTTTTGAAGGTTTTGTGTCATGAGGGCATGTCTGAAAACTGACTAGAGCAGACAGTGAAAAATATGCCCATCTGTTTAGGAAACCTTAGTGCTTTAACATTTGCAGAAAAATGTCACAGATCAGCCTGCTGTCCTAGGATTTGTTACCTCTAGGGATGGGGTTCTGACCATCCTGTTGTTCTGGATCCTCCTAAGAATCACATTGCTTTAAATGCTTAAAACCTTCATACCATCCCCACCCTCCACGGCAGAATCTATCCTTGTATCATACAAAGGACAGAAAATCTTGGAAGTTTGTCAGGTGTTCGTATTCCTGTCTTAGAAGTGCACTCCCACATGTACCAATCTGTAAGCACAACTCATAGCACAGGTACCCTTTGCTACTCCCTCCTTTTGCAGGTAGAATATTTTTAAGGGTAAGGTTAGAAAGGTTTCAAGGTTAAAAATCCTCTCTAATCCCATTTCCATGCACAGAAGGAGTGGGTCAGTGGGGACAGATCCCACCTGTGCTCAGTTTGTTGTGGTCAGAATTTTACTTTGTTTACTTTGCTGTCAGGTGGCTGCAATCACCTCACAGTTCCCCTTGCAAAGCCATTATTTTGCTGGTGGAAAGGTGCTTGGAGGGACACCCTGCCCTGCTGAGAGAAATTACATTTCCCTGGGCTCTCTTTGGTGTCTCCATCATCCATTGGTGTCTCTGTCCTGGCTGGGAGGTGCTGGTGGCTGCTCTCAGGTGAGTCTCTAATCCAAATCTGAGTCTCTAATCAAAAACCCTTCAGATTTCTCAGGGGCCTCTCAGACTGCTGAGTTTGTAGGCTCTGTGTGTGCTGAGGTGGGAAGCAAAGTGAGCTGTGTTGTGTGTGTTTTCCTCAGGACCAAAGAAACACAGTTTTGGGGATGTGGGCTTTACTTGTATTGCACACTGGAAGAATTCTGTCTGAGGAACCTTTTGGTCCCCTCACATTGCTGAAATGAGGCTTCTTTTTAAAAAAGAAGTTGAAGACACTATTACCTAGCTTGGCTGCCTGTATTTTTGATGTCATGGAAGGAATCCAGTGAGACCCCAAATGCTGCATTTTTTCCCTTCTGCAGTCTGACTTCCTAAAGAGGCACAATTTGTATATTTAATTTTGTGACTTCAGGGAATCCAGATTGCAATCTGCCAGCCTGGGCAGAGGCTTATTTAACAATATGTGCATGAAAGCCTTGTAACTGAGACTGGTATTGTGCATATGGGCCATCAGCAATCAGCACAGTTTTAGGTCAGATGGCTGCCTGGTTTGGAGAGGTAATTGCTGTTGAGTTCCTACCTTGCAATTTCTTACATCTCCTGGGGTGAATCTTAGAGCTTGATGGTTCCTCTTTGGCTCTCAGGGTCCCTTGAGGACATTCCCTTATGGTATATCTGAGTGGCACAAAGGAAGACTCCTTATTCCACATTTCCTTCATATTTCAACAGCAACAGAACATCAACATCTGTGTTATTTACCCATTTTTGCACGCCTGTAATATTGACAAGCTTTTTAGTACTAACACAAGCCAGGAGTTAAGAGAGGTGTCAATAAATGAAAGTTTCAGCCTGAAAAAAGGGAAAGTTTCCCCAGTTTTACAGGATAAGATCATATTAAAAATCCAACCTTATTTTCTGAACATGTGCATGTCCCTGCCAAGCCTCACAGCCTCTTTATGGCAACTTTTTCCTGGAAAGAGAAAGTAGCATGAACAAGGCTTTATTATCTGTTACTGAAATTTAAGCAGCATGAAGGAGAGCCAATGTTTGACTCAATGAAACTCTCATCAAATTAGATTTGAAGTTCAGGGCAAAATTAATCTGCTGTAGAGTTGTTTAACCTGTTGTTTTCTCTGAGAAAACAGATATCATCAGGAAAAATAATTTTGTGTTTGTGTAGAGCTGGTAGCCAGAAAGTGTTATGGTTTTCATTAAAAAAAAAAAAAAAAGTAATTCAGGGAAAAAAATAACATTATGACCCCCAGATAATCAGTAATCAACCAAGAATATTGTAACAGTTACTACTTCATTCAGTCATCAGATGATAAGTTTGAGATCTTTCATGGAAAACTGAAAATCAAACTGCAATTACAGTAAATTGCAAAAACTAGGATGGCTTGTAACGATTTATTTTTAAAAGACATTGCTTCTCTTGGTGTGCATAATACACACTTCTCTGCAGCCCATAATGTAAGTTTATCGGAGAAGTGATTTTCTTTAAGGAAAAACAACAAGCAATCTGGAAAGGAAGGGAAGATCAGCAGTTATCCCTGCTTGGCTCCTTCCTGTGCCTTCGAGCAGGACAGGTGACCTGTGGGGGTACCAGTTGTTGGTTTTTCTGGGTCTGGATTGAAGGCACCTGAGACAGCAGTTCATGTTCACACTCAGGTGTTTATTATTTCTGATCAGTAAAACAGTCCCACTGCTGTGAATTCAGCAGCTTTTCATTAGAAGGCACAGAATGGCCAACAATCTCTTGGTACAAGGTCTTTTACGACTAAACTACCCAATTAAGAGCTGACACCTGGATTATTTTCCCTTTTAACCCAATAACTGATCCCACAGAGCTGCAATGGGGACTTTTCTGCCCAATCACAAAATGCCACCCAAACCCATGGAGAAGGAGGAAGAAGCAGCACGAAGAAGAAACCCAGGATGACACCCTGTGCCCTCCATCTTGCTTCCATCCTCTACATACTAAAAATCCCAAAACCTCAATTTCTCACCCAGTGACACACCTACACTATTCTCTATAACCTATTTCACACTTTTGTGGGTTCCAGTCTGTCTTGAAGTCTGGGAAACTTTCTCCATGGATGAGGGTCAGAGTCAGTGCTGTCTTGGGGGTCAGGGCACCCCAGAGCAGACACAGGAATATTCCCAGTGCCCTGAGGTTTCCACAGTGACCCTCCTAGCTGCTGTTTCCAGCTGTAAAAGGGGGTAACAGCTCCCTGGAGACAGAGGTGGATGCATGGCAGGCTGGGTGATCCATGAGCAGGGGAGGGCCAGATGGACCTGAATTCAGATTCCACCATGGCTGCCTTCTCCACACTAATTTGTAATAGTAGGCTTATTTTTCAATTAAACCTTGTGATCACATCTCTGCCAAGTTCAGTGTTGCCTCCAGTTTCAGTAAAACTTCACAAGCTGGAGCACTGCCTACAGCTGACAGTGACATTTAAATGCGAGAAAAATCAAGCTCATGCATGGCCAAGCCTTCTAGAATTCCTTGTCAGCCTACAGTATGGATTCTGGCTTAAACAAATAAACAGCCAGCTCATTTTCACCTAACCTTGGGAGAGTTTGCATTGCCTAAATGTTCTGCTCCCAGCCCCAGGTGACATCTTCTGGGATTCTGAGTGTTCAGAAGCAAATTAACGATGCCAGCAGCAGGCATCTGGACACAGAGCTATGATTTTTGCAGAAGAATGTCCATTTTAATCCCTTCTCCTTTGTGCATGGGGACCAAACATAAATTGAACCTCAGGGGAGGAAGGCAAGCTGCAAGGAGGGCTTTGGAGTCTGTTCCAGAAATTCAGGTTTCTAGTGCCCATAATTTTTGCATGTTCACTTTTCCTAATTGAGGACCAGCTGTTTTGCAAATACAAAGATCTTTTATGTCACTGACCAGGACAAAAGAATACACACAGGTGAGACTTGAAGCATTTACTGTGTTCAGCTTTGTGATCTTGACCCAAGCCCACACAATGGGGAAGACCTGCAGACATCTGTGGGAAAAACACTTTAGTTATTGCTTCAGAGAGACAGGATGGGCTGAGCTGCAGTTCAGGGACTTACCCAAAACCTTCCAGCTCCAGAACTGCCTGCCTGCATGTGCAGCTGTTACTGCAGGAGCCCTTTGGTGCCTGTCACTGTCATACTCTCTGAAAAATCCTCTTTGCCAGGTTTTCTTCTCCTGGGAAGATGAGAAGCCTCAGAAAAGAATGAAAACAATAATTATCTGATTGCTTCTCCCTGTTTTGCTGCTTTGGAATGTGGTCTGGAGATTGTTACCAACTGGTCATTGTTTGGTTTCATGTGAATTGTTTTAACTTAATGACCAATCATGTCCAGCTGTGTCAAGGCTCTGGAGAGTCACAAGTTTTCATTATTCTTATTAAGCCTTGTGTATGTATTCTTTCTCTGTTCCTTAGTATAGTTTCAGTATAGCATTCTTTAACATAATATAGTGTAAGAAAATAATAAATTAGCCTTCTAAGAACATGGAGTCAAAATCATCAATTCCTCCTTTATCCTGGGGACCCTGAAAATACCACAGGAGCCTGAGTGTGTTAGTGAAGAATTGGGGATTGTGGCTCTTGCCTGGCTTTGCTCACTGTGCCTGCACAAGGAGGTTATTCCATGGCTGCCTTCTTGCTCCTTTATGCGTCACCACACGTGTCCAACTGACCAGATAATTAATCTCTGGGTGTGCAAGATGTGGGGAAATGGCTGATACAGAGTAGTGGTATTTTTGGGGTCCCCAGGACGAAGGAGAATGGAGGATCTGACTCCATGTTCTTAGAAGGCTAATTTATTATTTTATGTGCTTATATGAAAGAATACTATACTGAAACTATACTAGGGAATAGAGAAAGGATCCTTACAGAAGGCTTAACAAGATACCAATTAAAAACTTGTGACTGCTTCCGGAGTCCCAACACAGCTTGGCTGGGATTGGTCATTAAGTTAAAAGAATTCACATGTTGGATAAGCAATCTCCAGACCACATTCAAAAGCAGAAAACACAGGAGAAGCAATCAGATAATTATTGTTTTCATTTCTCTCTGAGGCTTCTCAGCTTCCCAGGAGCAGAAATCCTGGTGAAGGGATTTTCCAGAAATGTGACAGTGACACAGAGTGAGACCTGTGCTTGGCCTCTTCTTTCCTGCTCACCAGTGAATTATTTTTGTGGCTTAAACACACAATGTAATGCTGGTTTGAAAGAAAAAAGGGGAAAAAAGGATCAGAAAGGTTCTTCTGTGACCTCCACTGCAGAAGCAAGAGCTGGCATCTGCCCTGGAGCCCCTGCAGTCAGTGTCTATTACATCCATGTCTGTCTTGTTCCTGCTTTTGCTTTTCCAGGTTAATGCGATTTTCAAGTGCCTGAACTGCAGGAACATTTGTTCCCTGATGGAACACTGAACTCCCAACTTTTCTTCCTTCAGCTTGCACCTAAAACCTGCCTTGTCTCCAGCAATCATGTTGTGACCCCTCTGATCTCCACCGGCAGGATGACTCTAGGTTCTTTATCACAATTCTAACTCTCTAAGCAAATTATTCCTTTCACTTGAGATGCCTGCTTGGCTCTTCTACGTGAAGAAAGACATCCATGGAAGGCTGTGTGCAGCTGTCTCCTCCCCTAGAAATTGTAGAAGAAAAGATGAAAGAAGTTGTTTCCTGCGTACAAAAGAAAAACAGGATAACCTTGCACATTTTAAGCTCACGACACAACAGCCACAAAGAGAACAGCAAAGCCTCTGTGAGGATTGTGAGACCTGCTGTACATAATCAGCCTTCAGCCCTGCTTACAGCCCAAGCGTGACATTGTGCCAGTGCTTAGGGCCATTCCATCAGTGCCCACAGAGCGCTGCAGATCTGCCACTGGAGCTGCATTTGCTGTTTGCACAGTAAAGCCATACCTGGCCACAGCCCCACACAGGAAAAGTTGTACAAGGAAATGCACTTTTTTGGCTTTTTTCTTCTTTTTTTCTTTGCAAGAACAACAGAGTCATTTGGGGCTTTGGCTGGCACAGCTATGCTGGGGAAATCACAAAAATCACAATTCACCATGCTCCTAGCTGGCATGGCTGTTAGCAGAAGTTTGGAACAGAGTCCCAGTCTCACAGGGCTCTCCCAGCTCAGGAAGAACAGATTGCCTTTAAACTCACTGATCCCAGGCAACTCAGGCCTTTGGTGCTTTCCTGACAGCCCTGGGAGCTTGTGTGAGCTAGAGCAGGCTTTGCAGAGCTTTTCTAATGTTCTGTGATTTGATTCAAACCAGAATATCCTTCCTTCATCCCTAAGTGCTCCTACCACGTTCCTTTCTGGAGCAGACTGCAGTACCTCTCCAGAAGGTCATTTGTAACCATTTTTGCTTTAACCCATAACCAATTATTTATCTGATACCAGAATTTGGAATAGGTTGGGAAATTGGATCTTGTTCTGGTTACCTTCCAGGCTTTAAATGTGCTGTAGAAAAAAAACAGGTCAACTCTCCAAACAAAAAAATATTCTCTTTTCCTTGCCATCCAGCACCCTGTCCTCTTAAAAAAAAAAAAAAAAAAAAAAGAAAAAAAAAAAAAGGCAAAACCAAATACAGAGAACAGAGGTTGTGTATTTCAACATTAAAACTTCTATATTCGTCCTGCCAAGAAACACAACAGTATTAATTAATTTTGTACTTATTTAAAAGCTTTAGTACTATGTTCCTTCCAAACCAAATAAAAACCAATATAAAATTCCTCTTATACTGAAATAACGTACAAAAGGGAGCATTTGAGACAGTCTACCTAAGAGTGGAGCACAAGCACCATCATCTTAACTTCCAGAGTGCTACCTTGTAAATTTATTTTCTTATACCACATTGTCTGTTTTTTCATCGCTACTCCCCAGGTTATTGCCCAGCAGCATTCAGAGTCATAACAAAATAACTTTTAATTCTTTGCTGGTTGGATTTCAGCTAAGTCCAGCCTTTCTCATGGTGTGTTCAGTGATGTTTTCCTGGTGGAAAGACATGGGCTGGGGCTGCTGCTCCTGAGCCCTCTGTGCTTGTCTGCCAGGGAGGAGGATTGGCCAAGCGCCTTTGTGAGGCTGTACCGGCTGTGTGTCACAGCTGGGCCAATGTGTGGTGTCCTGAACACATCCCTGCCCTCCAGAGTCTCCTCATCCCACTGGGGTCCTGTCTAAGGACCACCACTCTCCTTGGCTAGAAGGAGCAGCCACTTAGAGACTGGGATAAAGACTGGGATAAAGACTGGGACAAATTTTCCCTGCAGATCCCCAGTGAAGCTGCCTTTGGTGTTTATAGAAATGCACCAAGTGCAGGTGAATGCTCACACCTGCCTTGTCCCTTGTATTGCTCCAATTCCGGCTGTGGGTGGGTGGGATCTGCCCCTGATGCAGCTGTGCTCACACCTGCTCTGCTCCTGGCACTGCTGGCAGCGCAGTCTGATTGCTGCCCCTGCCACAGGGCACAGGCAAGGAGCTGGGGATGGGGCAGAGTCAGAGCTTGGAAAGGCTCAGCCGCAGGCAAACGTGAGCCAGGCCGTGTTGTCTTAACACATTTTGGGAGATAAAAGTGGTCTCCTACCTTCTAGGCAGCAGTGAACCATTATCTGGGCTACAGGATATAAAACTGAGGGAATCCCAGAGGCTCAAGGAGAACACACCTGAATTTGAACGATTTAATTATTTTTTTAAAATTTCTTGCTTCCCTTTCTGTTATTTATGAGGAAAACCAGTTTCATTCATTTGCAAAAAGCAAGGAGTCATTTCCTGACTTACTATACCTGACTTATTATGCGCTGATTATACAGTTTAAGTTGACTTTTGAATCACTAATAAAGCCTAAGCCAAAATCATAGGCAAGGTTTTAGAACCCTTCAGAACAACCTTGAAAATCCTAAGGATATTTTGCTAAGTAAACCCAACATCTGTCTTCCTTGGCTTCACTGTTTTTAAACTGCCTGATACAAATATTTCACCTTTCATCTCCATCATATGTGCTAAGAAATGATGTTTAAAAATAATTTATTCCCTTCTAAGGCATGTAGAGCTTTAGAAAAAAAGGTAGCAGGTATTATCGAGCTTGCAACAAACACAGCTGTTTACACTGTATCAGGGATATTTTTTTTCTAATTTTGATGATGTCCAAACTTTATGGCTGCAGATACTTTGAAGTGGTGTTGCTCATCTTTTTTGTCATCTTTACCCTCTCCTTTTCTCAGGAATCTTTGCAGCCGGATCATTGGAAACATCACAGAGTTAGACAACATGCTCCTGGTCTTTGCAGCTTGTGTACAGCAGCACTTTGCTTTAGTGTTTTCAGATCTCCTCCCATCAGTTCTCCTAACTTTGTCCCCACTACAAACCTTTGCGTTTTTGTGCAAAAGATTGCATTAGCTGCTTAAAGTGAGAAGCAGAAATTAACAGCATCATCCTCAGTGCTAACAAATAGCATGCCTTCAGATACATTCAAAAGCTGTGAGTGAGACTCAGAAAAGATACAGCTTTTGCTTTTGTCGTGCAATTCTACCCACCCTAGGCTCTTGATAGTCTTTCCAGAGTTTTTGTCCTGTTGGGGATGATTTGTAAATTATTTCATATCATGCAGGGAAGCCCCAAGACCTTTGAGAAGAAAATGACCTTTGGCTTCACATTGAAGCCTTGTTACAAACCAAATCCTCCTCCCAGCAGTGGCAGTGCTGCCCACTGCTCTGTTCCTCAGCTTTTTGGAGTGCTCCTGGGCTGGAAAGAGCCAAGGAAAATGGAAGGGGAAGATGCTTGCCTTGGGGATTACTCCCTTCTTCCACATCAGTTGCTCACAGTTGCAAAGGGGGTACAGCCAGTGTTGGGACTGCAAAGTGTGTAAAGACCAGCTCTATAGTTCACCTGTGTCAAATATAATCACCAGAGAGAGTTTCATGCCATAATATTTCAGGGCAAAAATAATGACATAATTACACAAATATTACGGGAAAGCTGGTTCTCACAATATTTCCAGGTTGAAGAAATTAGCTAGGGACACATCCCGAATGTATGGGTGTATTTTCTGTAAAACAGCAAGGCTTTAAGCATCAGTTGAGAGTGGAATTGTTTCTGGATGCTGCTGCTGGATCGCAGGAGCTCCGTGCTGCTTCTCCATCCCCAGCAGAGCAGCCTTTCCTCTCTCAGTCAGCAATAGATGGCGCTCAGTTTCCACCTGTCCCACGACGGCTGTAGAAAATGTATTTGAAGTAATTAGGGCTGCTAAGAGATAACACTTAAAAGGGTTACTGCTGAAGTTGATGAAAGTGTGTGGGCATGGAGAGGCAGGAGCGCCAAGATGCTTCACCAGCTGGAGAAGTCTTAGGTGAGATAGTCTGGCTGCCAGAACAGGCTGCCAAGATAGTCAGAGGGAAGGAGCCAGGAACTGGAGAAGGATTTGCAAATTCTTGAGAACAGCTCTGCGATCCCCGAGCTGGCTGGGTCAGGTAATGCCTGTCATTATCAGCGATTGAGGATCCCAGGCCAGACACGTTAAAATTCCGCTCGGGATTCTCAGGCTGGCTCTTGGTTTGTCACAAACTCCTCTTGTCCTGGTGATACCTCGGGGTTTTAGCTTTTATTTTATTTTAATTTATTTTTCCTTTTCTGATTCTGTGTTGCTTCGGTGTGTGGGTCTGGGTTTTATATTAGGGGATGGTAAGCTCTGTGCACAGAGCAGGGAGACAAAACAATTCCTGCTCCAGCACCAAGGACAAATGACCCAAATCTCAGCCCAGGAGCACAAACCCCGTGGGCTGGAGAGAGAAAAACAAGCAGGGTGGGACTGCCTGGGCTGAAGCTGGAATGGGACAATGAACTGCAATATACAAATGGACAAAACTTATAAAAATGTGAGATCTTGTGACCAAACCCTCCTTTCCTTCCATCTTGGAACCATCCAGGCAGAGCCACAAGTGTGGCTCTGGTACTGCCAGGGTGTGGCCTTTGAAGGCTCTTCAGTAAATATCCTTTTATTCCCCTTAACTCTGTCTAGCCTCTGTTCCAGCTGTTTAAGGCACCTCTGGGATTAACCCATCCCCAGCCTGGGGGATGTGCTGGGGCTGTGTCAGCTGGGCAAGGCTGGGCTGGCAGAACCAGACAGAAGGGTTTGTGACAAAAGGGTTTTGTCACCATGAGCAGCTTTGTGACAGTCCTGCTGGCCATCACCCCCTGGCTCTGGGAATTTACAGGTGTGGCAGGCACATACAGCCCTTTTCCATGTGAAGAAGAAGGGGCAGGGAAGAGGCTTCCCTAGAGAATTTTGTATTCCTTTTTGGTGGCTCATTTTGGAGCACCATCACAGAGTAGGGCTCACAGTTTTCCTTGCCCTTTCTTTTTCTTTTGTGCCGCAGCTCAGCAGCCCCAAGGTGATGGGTACAGGTGAGGAAAAGGAGAGGAGCAGCTTATTGCAATAGCAGATCGCTCTTGTGCAGGCTGTGGAAATGATATTCATGAGAGGAGAGGCTGTCCTGCTGGGAGGCCGAGCACAGCTGGTGCCATATGGCCTTCCCTCTGCTGCTCTGATAGCTATTCTCACCTGGCCACTCTGAGCAGCTGCCTGCAGCCCCTCATGGGCTCCTTGCTGCTCTGCATTCTGCCCTCATGCAGGATCATGGATCCCTGCACCTTAGTACAGGCATGGAGCTACTTATAGAGAGGTGTGGAGTGTGTTTGCCACGATTAGCTGGGGGTATACCCCATCTTTAGCCCTCAAATGCTTTGCGAAAATCAGATATATCGTGAAAACCTTTGACAAACTGCTTTTCTTAAACAGTATCCCTCCCCTGACACATCTAAACATACCTTTTTTTTTCTCCATCATGGAAAAATCTGTTTCTTCATTTCCCAGCAGGCTTCTCCTCAGAGCTGTTTTGCATAATGGAGTGAGCTAAGTCAGAGTGGTTTGTGGATGATGGCTGCACTGTGCAAGCTTTGCAGTACACTGGCTTCTTTATTAGGTGGGCAGGAGCTGGCACTGCAGGAAGGATGTGCAGAAAGAAAAGGAATAGCCCAAAAAACAAAATCCTGACCAAGGGTGTGAATGAGGCATGGGAGATACAGAAACCCAGTGTCAAAGCAGGAACACAGCAAATTTTGCTCAGACACACCATTTGAAAATTAAAAGCAAAATTGAAATCTTGTGTTAACTTTGCAAAATCAGCAAAACTTGTCAGATCTGACCCTGGGCCGCTCATCAGGACCAGACCAGAGCAGAACCAGACTGGGCCTTGCCTTGTCTGAGGAAAGGCATCCAGGTTTAGGAGGCTCATCTGGACTCTCCATCCTGCATCCTCTGAGCTACCTGAATATTGCAGCGGTTGATAATCCTTCTTCTGAATGATGCCCAATTGTTCTGAAATCGGACAGTTCACTAGTTAGGTACCATTAAAGCAAATTTTGTGCCTGAAATGTTGTCAAAGTTTAAATGTGGAAGCTCTTTTGCCCCTCTCCTTGCCTCTTGTCCTTTGATAGTGCCTTTCAAGGAATCCGGTTCTCCCTCCCTGTTTCTCTAGCAGAACTCATCTTTACAGCAGCGGTGTGAAAATGATTGCACCTCTGTTCAAAGATCTAATTAGAGCTGGTATGGTTATTATTATTACTGCTGTTACTACTGCTGCTCTAATGGCATCTCTCTGCAGTACTTTGCAAAAGAAAATATTGCCATAGATTGGAGTTGAAGGCAGTTAAAGGAGTCCTCCTGCCAGCCGCCCTCTGTTTCCTCCTTGTGCTTGCAAAGCTGTCTTCTAGCAACACTCCCAAAGGGCTGCCTGTCTTTTTTGGCAAAAACGGAGCAGCCCCAATGCCAAAGGCAGCTCAGGGCTCTGCAGGGGCAGAGTTTTTTTGTGAAGACACCAGGAAGGCTGTGGTGCTTATCTGAGGTTGTAAGATAATGCAGGCCACTGCACATCCTTTGCTGGGCTGGGTTTGGGGATGCTCCGAGGCGAGAAGAGGTGGCTGCTGCTTTTTCTGCTTTTTCACATCAGCAGACAAAAGGTGGACAGAGCAGAGACTCACACCCATAAATCTGGTGCAATTAAAACGCTGAATATTAATTGTTAAAAGTACTCTGAATGAAAAGTCTCTGAAAGAGATATTTTTAAAAAAACCTACACAAAGTTTTCAATTACTGCTAAATGAAGCAATAATTGCACATACAGCCAGTGAAGTATTTTAATTATTATTCTGAGCTTCTGCTTTATTAGTAATGTACACTGGCTGGTGAGAGCAACAAGCTGCAAGGATCAGGAAGGATTCCCCAATTCTTCCAGAAGGTGTTGCTATTCTACAGCTCTGCTGCAGACCCACAGGGCCCTGCAGACACAGTGTGGAATAAAATGTGGTGAGGCTGGATAAAAAATGTAAACCATACTGAGTATATAGAATTCCGTCACAAGGATTTCTATTATGCAGGGAAAAGAGAGCCTTTAGTGTAGTGTGTGTCCACAGTATAAATAGTTCAGCAAAATGTAAACACCAAATATTTCCACCAGAGCTCTTTGCAACCTCACATACAGTAGCTCTACTTTTCTTTTTCATTAAGGACTTCTTTTAATAAAGGGGCTTTTGTGGACTGAATTGGGGAAAATAGCAGCCACCTGTAACTTTTTTTAAACCTAACAGTACATACAGTACATCTATCAAAAGGGGAGGAATTTGAAACCTGCAGACTTTTTAAAGAAGCAAGTTCCACACATGATATAAAACAAATGCCATGTGTGCACCAAGCCAAGCAAATTAACAAAAGGGCAGGGGCACTTCCAATATTGCTTAAATAACTCAGGCCTAATAATGGGGTCTTTTCACACAAGCTCACAAAAGTTAAAATGTGTTTAAGAAGAAAAACATGCATTTTTATTGTATCGTATGGCAAGAAACCTGATTTTCAAATTTATTGTTATTTTTTGTTGAAAGCTATTAGCCTAAGCACATGAATTCTCTGAGGGGTTCCTGGGGGTGAGCGTAGCACCTTGGTGTAGAGCTGGGAGAAGGGGAGATGAAGGGGAGAGATTGGTTTTCCTGGAGCCCTGTGTGCTGCTGGTCTGTCAGAAGTGACTCCAGGCATGACAGGAACAGAGCGCTGCTGCTTTGTTTGCTATCAGCACCCAGGGAGAAGCCAAGAGTACGTGGGTGCAGGGAGTGACGCAGTGAGAGCCTGGCTGGGGGAGAAGCAGAGCCTGTTCTGTGACTGTGAGAGCCAGGTTGGTGTCTTTGGATGCTCAGCACTTGTGTGTCAAGCTGTGAAGCGTTCCCAAAGGCAGCACCCTCGGGTTGGGGCGAGTGTGTGCACTTGGGTTATTCCTCAGAGTTAGCAAGTGCCTTGTTTTTCACAGCCCCACATAACTCATGGCAGCCTTGGCACGACCCTTCAGCTCCAGCTCCTGGTGGTGCTGCACAGAGATCTGGAGTCGCTGGGTTTCCTTACAAAGGAAAAGGAGTATTTTTAACATGATCATGCTTTTCAGCTAGGTGGGGAGAGACAAAGACACAGGACAAAAAGATACCCAAAAGTGACTAAGACAGGAAATTTAAAACTAGGTATTGGTTGGTATAAACAATTCTTTGTATGGAGCTGTTGGGCCCCTTCTTCACTGGCTTGGAATAAGCAACAAAACATGTCACATTTTGCTTTTCCTGTTCTCCTCCATTTAAATTCCCCATTTCCTGTAGCCACATCAACATTCAAATGTCTTGTGCATAAAATATTTGTGATCCTTCCATGTAAAAAACAAAGGATCTCTACACAGATCCACTAGAGATGGTCTTCTCTCCCCATGATACAGAATCTGTGTGAACAGAGCATTTAAAAACCCTTTTCCAGCCATGTGTGATTGTCTCTCCAGCCAGAGATGAAATGCTGGGCATGGCTGTGCCAGGGCTGTGCTTGCCAGGTGTCTGGAGCTGCTGGTGCCTTGCTCTGTGTCTCAGGTGTTCCTGAGGCTTCTGCACCAACTGCTCAAATGCAATTGGCATTCAAGAATTCCAGAAAATGCTCCAGAAACCCTCCAGGTGGCATTTTGCCAAAGCCAGGGGCCAAAGGTGTGAATGAGAGCCACCTGCACCCAGCAGAGACTGTCACATCAGGGTAGCCTTGAGCAAACAGCTGGGCTTTATTGTGGTCCTTTTGTGACAACTGAGATTTCCCCTCCAGTCCAAGCTGCTTTGCAACACTTAACAAATAACAGCAAGATTCAAGATTTTTGTTCCCTTTGTAAAACACAGAGATATGTCAGGGAAACTGAGACGACCAAGAATCACAAAGTCATACCAAGGATGTGAATAGAAATCATTTCCCAGTTCCCCTTTTTCCAGCCATGGGGCTTTGCTCTAATTTATTCTTAGTGATCTCCTATTGTCTTGCCATAAAATTAGAGCTTTTTGAGACAGAGGACATAACTTCTCTTTTTCCCTGTCAGGCCCTGCTAATTGCTCTCTGTAGGGACATAATGAGTGCCATGAACATTACTGTGGGGTTGGACTTTCAGCTGTTTGTGATTTCAGTGCACTTCCATCAGAGTCTGAACCTCAGTTCAGCCTTGGTGTACAACCAGGTCACCCTGGGCCCACCAGTGAGTGATGCAGGGATGCTGAGGGTGATGCTGCTGCAATTCCTCAGTTTGCCTGGTCTTTTTGGCATTTCCATCTTACCTGAAGTGCAGCTGTTATGGCTGCTCCCTGCTATCATACCAAAAAGAGACTTCTCTTTATTAAGTATTTTTGGTAATCAAATTGCATCATGATGTATCTGACACATATCTGGCAATCTAATTATTTTAGTGCACCCTATGTGTTTGCACATCAGCCAGTGTAACTAAGCTGGTGGCTCTGCAGCTGGTTGGAATTTGGTTGTTTTCTCCACATGTACTTATTTTTATTTTTATCACTTTTTAAAAACAAACAAACAAAGTTTTAACTGAGAAATAAGTGTCCCTTAGCCTCTCACCACATTCTTCAATAAAAGAAAGGAATAAGAGGAAGTCCAACAGCTAAAAAATTGCTTTAAACTGAAGACTCTTAAAAGAGCAAATAGTTATTTGCAAAATGCTCTGATTTTTAAAGAAAAAAAAAGTTGGTGTGTTTGTTTTTTTTTTTTTTTTTTTTTTTTTTTTTTTTTTTTTAATAAAAGAACAGTTTTCAGGATGAAACATTGCAGCCAGCTTTCCTGCACTGCTGCCTGCACTGGTGCTGCTTCCCCTGACCTGGCTCCACATCACCTGCCTGCCTGGAGAGGCAAGGGGCAGCTCAGATCAAACAGGTTTACTGGCACTTTGTGACAGTCGCTTCCAAAAACAGGCTGAGAATTTCAAAGTCCACTTCTGGGCTGCTGAGTCAATGGATCAGTCAATAAAAATAAAATTTTTTACTACTAAAGATAAACATAGTTTATTCAGCACTAAAGATCAACAGGTTATTCAGTGTCCCTAGGAATACATGGGTCCTCTGTAGCAAGTAGCATTAAAAAATCTGAGAAAAGAAAATTTTATAAAAACATCTAGATTAAGGAAAGTGGGAAATTTGAATGTACAGGATAAAGAGCTTGAACCAGGAAACAACAAAGGAGATTGAGAGTACCAGTTGTAAAGTCTTAATTTATTCTAAGAGATAAATAACGGGCTTTTATGATTGCTCACTCACTCCTAACAAAAATAACTCTTGTGCAGAAGCCTGCTGGATTTGTAAAAATGGTTTGTTTAATGTACAAAGCATTTGTGAAGCATATGATCACTGTGGAATTGTGCTGCTTACAAACACCACCTGTTGAGGAAAGTAAGTGTTAATATTTCCTAATTTCACGGGGAGAAGTGGAGAATGAGGAGATTAGTCTCAGCCTGGATTGTGAAAACTCAGCATTTCTGCTTCCTGAGCCATTGTCTGCAGGCATTGGCCCATGGCATGGAGATGTCCTTCCCTCCACAGGAAATACAGGGTGCAAAAAGGCTCCCAGAGAAGGCATTGAGGGCAGCTCAAAGACCTGCAGATGCTACATCCAGTGCCTGCTGTACTTTGCTTTGCTCATTTATATCAATCCCATCTCTTAAGTTCATGTAATTTTTCAATACACCATGTTGACTTTGGTTCCTTAATTCATCAGAAAAATGTGGGATCTTGACAACCCAGGTACTTGACCACCCAGGAACTCTTTCTCCTTGGTTTTTGTTTTTATTTTTGTTTCCCCTCTCAGGTAGTATATCAAGCCTTACTAAATTGTTGAAAACTCTTTTGCAGCTCAACAAATCAAACAGTTAATTAAATTATGCAGCCAAGCATCTTCTTCTTACTTGCATCTTAGTTAGCAACTCCAGTGGTTTTGGTTTGCTAATTAGAGATTTTACCAATTTTGAGTTTTCCTGGTTAATGTATTAAAGAGTGTGGTGGGTTTAGTGCTGGTTAATCACTTCTTGTTCTGAGGTAGAATTAGGAAAAAGGTAAAGTAGGTTTAAAACTTTAAAAGGGTATAAAGAAAATTTTATTAACAGTAACTAAAAGGAAAAAAGTAGTCGGAATTAAACCCTTCAGAACACTTTTTCTCACCCTATAACCTTTTTTTCCCCACTGATAATGTAAATTTATAATTTTACAACTGCTATGAGTATGCGAAGAGCTCAGATCCTGTAATATTTACATGCTTACTTTGTTTTAAGGGACTGTTCAGTGTGCAATCTGCTGAAAAATCTGATTTCTTGTCTTCTCTGAGCTAGGATAGGTGCTGGATGGTGCTCCCCTGCCCTGGTCATAATTCAGTGTCATATTTAGAGTGACCAGTTTAGCTGAGTACATTTTCATCAAAGCTAGCATGACAATAACTATCTGTTAAGCTAGATGTCCATGATATTTTTTTTAATGGTTAATGTTGGAACAAACAGTATCCCATATTGGTTCTGTAATTAAGATATGCATATGTTGGCTCCAAAGATCCCTAATTGCATCTGCTTGGGGGATGCTGCTAGAGAGAAGAAAATCCTGGACAGTTGCTGCAAAGGCAGCAGAGGAGTTTAATCTGAAATATAGGGAAAGTTTAGAATAGTAGCTTTGGACCTCCATTTAGCTTGTGAGTTCTCATCCACAGAAATTACTGCAAGTGTGCTTTATCCTACATGACCTCTTTAAAAATGATAGATATTTATATTTTGGACGTAGCTTTTCTACTGTGGGCTTCCTCTTCTCAATTAAAACAATGACAGAACTCCCATAGATTTTAGTGACATGGTCTCAAGACCCAAATAATCCATATTGCTCTTGCTGAAAATGGCTTTAATAATGTAATTTAATCTGTCATCCAAAGCACTCGAGACTAGATAACCCAAGTTCAGCATCACCAGGTATTGGTTTTTCTGGGTCTGGATTGAAGGCACCTGAGACAGTAGTTCATGTTTGGACTCAGGTGTTTATTATTTTTTATCAGTAAAACAGTCTCACTGCTGTGAGTTCTGCAGCTTTTCATTAGAAGGCACAGAATGGCCAACAATCTCTTGGTACAAGGTGTTTTACGACTAAACTACCCAATTAAGAGCTGACACCTAGATTATTTTCCCTTTTAACCCAATAACTGATCCCACAGAGCTGCAATGGGGACTTTTCTGCCCCATCACAAAATGCCACCCAAACCCATGGAGAAGGAGGAAGAAGCAGTGTGAAGAAGAAACCCAGGATGACACCCTGTGCCCTCCATCTTGCTTCCATCCTCTACACACTAAAAACCCCAAAACCTCAATTTCTCACCCAGTGATACACCTACACTGCTCTCTATAATCTATTTCACACTTTTGTGGGTTCCAGTCTATCCTAAAGTCCAGGAAGCTTTCTCCATGGATGAGGGTCAGAGTCAGTGCTGCCCTGGGGGTCAGGGCACCCCAGAGCAGACACAGAAATATTCCCTGTGGTGCCCTGGGTTTCCACAATGAGGGACTTTTAGACCAAGCATTCAACTTTGTAAAAAAGACGTGTGGGTGTGTGAGTAAAAACCTCCCCCAGGAGATTTTTGGGGGTGGGATGTTGTTGATGCCCTTTGTGTTGGTGGGATGTCACACACAGGCGCAAGGAGCACAGGGACTAAAGGACAGGATTCCGTGGAGCTCCCAGCCCCAGCCTGCCAGAGGCTGGTGGCAGACTGCAGGAAAAGAGCAGTGGTGAGCTGGGTTAGACACACAAGACAAAATGGCTACAGCCTGCCAATGACTTACAGAGTCTTTTTAAAATTATCCCTGGATGGAAGCTGCCTGGAGTTGTGGGCAGCATTTGAAGGGATGCTTCCCGTCTGCGTGCTGGCACTCGTGCAAACAGCAAGAGTTAAAAATTAACAAGCTGAGGACAAGTCAAAATACACTCCCTGTCTGTAAATCAAAAAGTACTGCTTCAAGTTCAGCCAAATCTGGCTGCTCCCTTATCCCCCACAACCACCATCATAATTACAGCAGCTGATTTTCCTCACACCCACCTCGGAGATTTCTGGGGGTTTTGGCCAGGTTTGCATCCCCATATGATTCAGCCTACTTTTACTTATGTTTAGCTCATTGTGTAATAAGTGAAACTTACATAAGCTGGGGACTGTGGCTCCAGCTCCATAAACCTTGATCAAAAATAGGAGTTTGGAAGCAGAATAACAACTCGTGTCATTTTTTCCTTCAGCACCGATACAGAATCAACTGTCTCTGGACTAAATGCTCAGCTCTTTCTAAGCTGGGCAGAATCATTAATTCCTGCCCAACTAAGCTAATTTACACCTTGCTCAAGGCCTGGTTCTCATCAATAAGTGTCCCAGTGTTGAGATCTCGACAGTAACGAGTCAAAAAGAACAGGGCTGGAATTCTGACACCTTAAATGCACGGGGAATTTTCTCATTACTACCAGATAAACCCTCACCTTAGCCCAGAACAACCAGCTATTCAAAGCAAAAGACAGACCCTGCTGTGTATCTCTGCTCCTGTCCTGAAACTGTTCCCACCAGAACAGCCAGCAGTTCCTGCTCCAGCCCATTTTATCTGGAAAAGGTAAATAGAAACCGCCCGCTCCTCACAAGAAGAGGTCTGAGCTCCTTGCTGAACTGATACAAACTGCAATCACTGAGCTGCACATGCATGGAGCATTTCCACAGGGAATAATAAGATTAACTGTGTTCCACTAACACCTTAGAGCCAAGGATGTGTTTCCCTACAGAAGGAATACATAATATATACTCCAAAAGACGGAGTAAGAAAGCTTATGAAGAAGTCAGTACTATCTACAGGATACCTGCTGGCCTGAATGGTGTTTTCTGAGGATTAAAATAATTCCACTAGTATATTTTGGGGAGATATTACTTCTAAAATTATATATATATATATACTTTCAGTTGTTGGGTGCATATGTGATGGCTGTTAGGTTGATGTAGACCCAGGACTGTGCTGCTGAAGTCAATAGTTATTGCAAAGTGATGCTCTGCTCTTGTATTTTAAACCACATGTGTGTTCTTGTAAATCCAGGGGTTTTACTTTATGAAAAGAAATTGATAAAAGCATGGCTTGTAATGAAGGAGTTAAAAACTACAGTCCCAAAAGGGCTGAGCTACAACCCAGGCTGAGCTTCTGTATTTAAGGATTTATTTTTTCAGTGTCTCTGCGCCTTCAAGTTTTTGTTGTTTATTTTGAGTTTTTTTTTTTTTCTTTTGCTTTTACAATTTAATCTTCTCCATAATGGGACAAACACAAAGCCTTGGTTGGAAATCTCCCCCTAGCCTGTTGCAATATTTATAAAGCTTTGCTTTTTAAACATGCTGAGAGATGGGCTTAGTAAAACAAAAGGCATTATAATTTATTGTTCCAAGATTATTGATTCAATAAATTAACAATAATTTCCGTGGAGGGTAGGAGCCCTGGCACTATAAAAATTTATTTATCTGCACTTTAACTAGCATTGATTAGAGTATTCAAATTGTCCCAGTGCTATATAATTGCTCTTTATAGGTGGAATGTCCTCTGCTGTGCAGGAGACAGTAAAATAAACATTCAGCTAGAAGTGACAATGGCTCTTTTAAAAGCCAGGTTCTTTTTTCTTTTCTTTTTTTTTTTTTTTTGTAAGAGGACAGAAGGAGTTTGTGTCGTGTTTTACAAACACAGCCAGCATTGGCCAAGCTACCTTGCAACATTACAAGGACAGACAAGCAAAGATTGCTAAAGGCTGCCATTGTTCTGGGAGGCACCAGGCATAACCACAGCATTTATATCTTTATATTTGACTATACCCACATGGAGAAGCCTTTTTCTGCTGCTGCTCTAAAGAGCCATTCTGTGTTGCACTGAAGTGCCAGGTGGAATTTTTTGTTGCACATGTTTTTCCCTTTCTCCCCTTTTGTTTCTAACGTGCCCACTGAACCTGTTCAAGGTAACTCTGAAGCTATTGTAGATATGTTAATAATTCAGTCCAAACAAGCCACACTTCCTGATTCACATTCACCAGGCAGGCTTGCTCAGAAAGGAACATTTTGCCACCGTGGAGAACAATAGCTGGTTTAGTTCACAAGCAATTGTGTTTTTCTTATGTAAAATACTTAAGACAGTTACATTTTTCAGACACGGAGCTCTGACAGGTCTATATTCTGATACTTATGATAACCCTGCTTTTATTTTACAGCTCTGTTGATGGAAAAGATTAACAGCACTTTTTTCCTCTTTTGGCTTTAATAAAACATCCAACTGCTAGAAATGTCACTTAGAACCACGAGTTTGCAATAATGAAAACAAATTATGCATCTTAGTAACCCAAGGTGGATGATTAATGCAGGCTTTAAATGATTGTTTGTGTTAAATTGTTTCTCCAAACGCAATTCAGGAATTTGAAGTTGTCAGATTAACTGCTGTATTTACTGGTCTGTTTGATTAGGTGAGCATAGTTTTATATTCCCTCTTGGAGACCTAAATAGCAACCATTTCCTACCAAAACAGCACACAAAACAAAGGCCCCATTCAGAGGGCTCTTCAGAGTGGGCAATGCTCTGTAGCCCTTTGTATCCTGGAACAACATGGTTACTGAAGTGCCTCTAAAAGGTGCAACAGATTTGAAAAAGAAAATAAGAATGGCCATTACAATAATAATAATAGTTGGAATATTATGGTTTTTTCAGAAGTAAATATATTCCATCATCGATTAATGGATTAATTTAATTAATGAGCTTAAAGACGTCTCTCAGGGTCCTTTATGATTAATACTGTAAAATTGGGTTTAATGAATGCTTCTGCAAGGATGGCTGATATTCATTTGAAACTGTAATCCCCACTGCCAGAGTTTGTCCAGTCTGGAGGCTTTTCATGAACATCCATGGAGCTGAATTTTAATAAGTATCCATAGGAAATGGCTTCTAGGCTTGGACATTCCAATTTTAACCAAAGTGAATTTTAATTTCTTCTTCTTTGGGACTTTTGCACCAGAGACTCGTTCATCAGAGACAATCAAGGACAGCAATAATGTCACATGTCCTTTCTCTTTTTACATTCAACAAGTGCACAATGAGCACGGCTTGAACTTTGATCATCACAGTTCAAACATCAAAACAAATGAAGTGTTTGCAGTAGATTTTGATTAAAATTGCATAGTGTCTTTCTATGTCCAGATTAGATACTAAGAATTTTTCTCCTAGTTTGATGATAAGTGGTTTATGCACCTTTCAAGAGCAGCTGGCTACCAGTGGAAAAACACTGAGGAATAATAAATATTTTTAATAACTTCTTGGTATTTCTGGGCAAAGTCAACCTGATTGCCACATCATTCCTGAGCAGGGAGGGAAATCAGAGGCCACAACATCCTTCGCCTTCTCTTGATGCAACTTCTTTTATTCCTTTTCTTTAAGACAGGGCAGGGCCCCACATATCTGACCCACTGCAGGGTTTTTGCTTCTATTTCTCTGGGATTTTCCCTTCTAGACAAGTGGGGTCCCTTCCTCCTTCCCGTGGACACAGCCAGAGCAATGCAACATGAGCAGCATGAGATTCAGGGAGGCCAGAAAATATCTGCCTTCACAGTTACTGGTCTGAGGGACTCACACATCACATGGGCTGAATTCAGGTGAGATTCAGAGGGATTTTTATGCTTTTCCACCTCAGGAAGCTATAAAGTCTTTAGCAGCACTGAATCCAAAGTGTTCTTGGTAAGAAGACAGCTATTGCCTTTCACTCATTGGGTTTGCCTGGCAAGGCTCAGGTAGCAGGGGGCTCCACAAGCGGCTTCTGTGGGAAGCTGCTGAAGCTTCACCCTTGTCTGGTGCAGAAAATGCCAGGCTGGGCAGGCCAAGGACCTCAGGAATGGTGGTGGCACCTCTGGGATAACCTGTTTGAGAAAGGGGGGAAAAAACTGCATGGCAGCACTCACACAGAGCAGGGACAGAGTGAGAGAGCAGCTCTGCATCACTGGGGGCTGGGAGAGGGACAGGCAGGAGATGCTCCAGGAAACAGAGCTGGGATCCACCTGCAGCCCAGGGATGCCCAAAGGAGGCTGTGACCCTGTGGGAAGCCTGCACTGGAGCAGCTCCTGGCAGGAGCTGTGGAGAGAGGAGCCCCCCATGCTGGGGCAGATTTACTGGTGGATTTGTGACCCGGATTTGTGTTCCCGAAGGAACTTCCTCGCCATGGAAAGGTCCTGGAGAGCTGCATTATTATTTTGCAATATAATTATTGGAAGAACTCAGGTTGGACATGTTCATGATGACTGTCTCCTGTTTGAGGGCCCCCATACCAGAGCACGGGAAGGGGTGAGAAGTCCCCCCCTGAGGAAGAATGTGCCATAAACTACTGCTGCTCATTCCCAGAATCCTGCACCACTGTCAGGGGACAGAGGAATGGGCAGTGGAGTTAAGCCTGGAGAAAGGGGGAGGTGGGCAGAAAATGTCTATAGAATTTGGTTTTATTTCCCATTACCCTACTCTGGTTTGATTTGCAATAGATTATGCTGATTTCCTTAAGTCAAGTCTGTTTTTCCAGTGACAGTAATTGGTGAGTGGTCCTGCCCTGTCTTTATCTCAAGCCATGAACCTTTTGTTATATTTTTTCTCCCTGTCCTGCTGAGTAGTGGCTTTTGTGGACACCTGGATCCAGCCAGGGTCAGCCCATCATATCTATCAAAGCATCCAGAGCTGACACAAGGACTAAGGATTTAAACCCCTAAAGACACCTGTTATGTACTGAAGGTTTTCAGTTCATTTCTTTCTCTCTATCAGGGATCTCTGGCAGGACTAAGTGCCACAAAGGATCTCTAGGTCACCGGTGAAACATATCTTCAGTGTCAGAGCTCGAGCCTGTGCTCAGTGAGACCCACTGAAGTTCAGTGCTCAGCTTCTGCTGAGTGCCATCACATTTTGGAAGCTAATTTCCTTTGAAAATCCCAGCACGAAGGAACATCAAAGAGCAATGAGTGAGCATCATTTTATTGTGAAATGAAAGAAGTAGGGAATGTACAGTGAAGTTTTTTTTCCCCTTTTTTTTCCCGCAAGGCTCCATTAGCAGTAGAAAACATAGGCAAAAGTGCAGTCTACCTAGTATAGGTAACCTCAAAATATTTGTGTCTAAAATACTCAAAAGCTTTTTTGTTTTAACAAAGTTCAGATTCTTTTTAAGGAATAAAATAGTAATAAAAGGAATAAATAAGAAATAAATAATAATAAAAATGCTGGCCAGCAAAAAAGTCAGTCTTCTAAAACAGAAGTAACAGTGGAGGTTTTTTGGTTATTTTTTTCCTGCAAGGCTCCATTAGCAGTAGAAAACATAGGCAAAAGTGGAGTCTGTCTAGTATAGGTAACCTCAAAATATTTGTGGCTAAAATACTCAAAGGCTTTTTGTTTTAACAAAGTTCAGTTTCTTTTTAAGGAATAAAATAATAATAAAAAGAATAAATAATAATAAAATAAGGAATAAATAATAATAAAAATGTTGGCTAGCAAAAAATCGGTCTTCTAACACAGAAGTGGCAGCAATGGTTTTTTGGCTAGCTAAAGAAGTACAATTGCACATGAGGCAGGGCCAGGGGACTGAGGCGTTCCTAGCACTAAAATGGAAGGGATGACCCCTTTCTCTGGAGGTGTGAGTTGCACTGGCAGCTGCAAGAGAAGATCCTTCAGCTGCATTTTGTGCCCCTTGCAGAAGATCCTGAGTTAAGGCAATTTGTGTTGGTGGCAGGGCCTCGAGGCTCCTCGCCCAGAGTCCTTCCCCTGTGCCCATGGTGCCACAGCAGGTCTGGTCTCCAGCTCCCACAGCCCTGCCCTGCCCAGCTGTAGCTCCATCCCACACTGGAAATGCTGTCTGTGGTAGCCACACACAGAAATACCTCAGCTACCACTCTACAGGCTGCTTTCGGCCATGCTTAGATTTGAAAAAAATATACATTATTGAGAATTTTTAAAATAAGTATTTCCATTGTTTCCATTCTACTTCCACTGCCTGAAGTGAGATTTTCCTCCCCCTTCAGTGGATCAAAGGCAGGTCAGGATTGAGCACTTTGAGCTCTTGTCCAGTATTGTTGTAAGTTGAAAGCACTTGATACAGAAATCACTGAGGTCTGTTTCCACTGAAGTAGGAACAAGTGCATTGCCCCCAATATCAATCCTGCTGACACAAAAAGCTCCTTCACTATTAATATGAGTTGTCTGGCTTGTTGTGGAAAGGAGGGGGACTTTGCTGTGGTTCACACAGCTCAGCTGTTGCTAACCCTGCAGCAACTCGAGTACTATTTTTCAGTATGGCTTTTCTCACTTAAGCCTCCCTAGCTGTAGAAGTGGGTAGGCAAATGGAGCTAATTCTGTAGCAAATGTATAGCAAGAGATGGTTAATTTTACTGAATTATTTTACACCACAGCATGCTGAATTATAGCTCATGTGGCCTGAGACCAGGTTTATACATTTTTTTTCTTTAAAAATTTTAGAGTAAAAAACCCCAACCCTTGGTGCAGAGCTATATTAGAGTTTGCAAGGAGAATTACTCTGAAGAAAGAAATGATATCTGCAACTGGCCTTATGCTAAAAGGAGCAGACTTTGCATGGCTACTGGAATTTTTGTAGACAACTTGCAGCAATGACTGGATCAGCATCCTGCCTTGCCTTCTGCTGATCTGTTACTCATGACCAAAAATGGTTTTCAGTTGTGGAGTGCTTGCACTGTGCACAGCCCTGGAGCTTGGGAGCTGTGGGTTCACTGGTAGCCATTCACTGGGACTCACTGGTAGCCATTGAACCAGTGAAATTATTTTATTTAGTTAATGAGGCGGGCAGATCTGGCATTGGCATCCCTGAGCTCACGGCAGACAGGAATATGCAGACTCTGTGTGTATACATGCTGAAACTTAATTTGCAATCCTATTTAGAGTGGAAAAAAATGCCACACTTAAAAAACAAGAAGTGCAAACAGAGTTCTTTTCACAGTGGGCAGAGAATACTGTTAAACAGAGGAAGCACAATATCCCTTTTCATAGCAAGAGATCAAATGTCTGCAGAAGAGTTTAATTTATACTTCTTCATGTGCCAGAGCTGTGTCTGAGACATTGCAGCGTTTCAGTTCTTTCAGTCAGGTCATAGTTTCCAGCACAGATGACTTCATCCCTTTTAAAATAGAACAAATAGAATAAAAGGAATTCCACATAATCATGGTAGGACCTGGGATTATAGGAAATTAAACCACATATTTAAAAGCACAGGTCTGTCAGGCAAATAACCACTGGAAGGCAGAGCTGGGTCCCTTCTCAGCAGTTAGGGGGTGACAAAGGCCCCTGGCTCTGCAGCTCTCTGTGGCCTGAGGGTGTGGGTGTGTGCTGGAGGAGGATGAGGAGGGTGCTGGTGGATAATGCCCAGTGTCACAGGCAGTGAGGCTGCTGCCTTTCCAGCAGAATGATTCAGGTGACGCCACCACCACCTTTTCAGGTTTGGTGTTGCTGAAATGGCTCCCAAGTTATTAAAAGTCTTTTTTCCCAGCCCCATGACAGAAGAAGAAGTTGAGATTCCTCAGCTCTGGTTCTCAAGGGTGTTTCTTTTCTCTTATCTATTCCATTCTTTCTCTGACCTGCTGAGATCTGTCCAGCAGGTTGGGCTGTGGCACAGTGACCACCCTTAGGGTGGTGTTGGCTTTTTATACTAAAAACTACATGTACTTTATTTACAACAATTTCCCAATACCTATCACCTATGTTAGACACTGTCTCTACTCTAAACCAACCCAGAAGTGTCACCATCACAGCAGAAGATGGAGGACAAGAAGGAAATGAAGAAGAAGAAGAAGACGAAGGCGATGAAGAAGAAGACGAAGAAGACGAAGAAGACGAAGAGGATGAAGAAGAAGAAGAAGCAGAAGAAGATGAAGAAGAAGAAGAAGAAGAAGAAGAAGAAGAAGAAGAAGAAGAAGAAGAAGAAGAAGAAGAAGAAGGACACACCCAGATTGCTCCATTTTGCCTCCTGAACCCCCATTCTAAATCCCCAAAATTCTACTTTTTCACTCTGTGATGAATTCACTGTCATTCTACTCAAGCCCTTGTGGCTTGTAACTCTTCACACAAAGTTGTTAATTGTTTCCATGGGCTAAAATCAAAGGCACAGGTGTTTGTGACTCTGTGCCAAGGTCTCTGAGCCCCTGCCAGGGTCTGGAGCCCTCCAGGGCAGCCAGAGCAATGTCCTGGGTTCTGACAGCCCCTGGCTCCAGTGTGGCCCTGCCCTGGCTCTGGAGCCCAAGCATCTCCCACTGCCTTCCCCACTCAGGTCCTCTGTTCCCTCACTCTCACAGAACATTTCACATCTCCCAGCCACAGCTCTGCGTTGGCAGTCAGGGAAAAGGTGTTGATGAATTCTGTCTCAAATTTCTGCGTGTCTGAAGAAAAACCCTTATAAAATAGCAGCATGGATTATACTGATATCCCCCAAACAGACAAGTAGCTCACTGCAACCTGGAATGCTTTGAGCTAGTGCTGTGAGACAAGTGTTTGCAGTATTTATTACAACAGGAGAAAATGAAACTAGAAACATGCTGTCCCTTAATTATAGAATTTGCTCTACACTGCCCTCATTGTGATCCATTTTTGGCATTAAAAAAAAAAAAAAAGAACTATCAATAACTTACTTGTGACATGACTAAATGCTAACTCGTGTCAGAGGCTGTTTCATCAGGCAATAGACAATCATGCAGTGAAGAACAGCCTTTGCCCCCAATGGACTGTTTTCTGCCTATAAATGCATGGAGACTAAGATGCTACATGAATCACATGTCCAAGAAGAAGAATTCAGGGGCAAGGCTGGAACTGAATTCTTCTGGAGTCCCAATCCTTTGTTATTAAAGATAAGCCCCCTCAGGTTGTGTGTGTTTTATCTATGTGTCTGTATGCACCAGTACAATCTCATCAGGCTGGACTGTGGGTCTGTAACCTGCATATTTTGTATCCTTTTTTTACATCATGTCTAACTATGGTCAAGATTACCCTGACAGACTCATTCCATTTGCAGAGGTTTCTGTTTAAAAGCAAGTGAAACTCTGGAAGAGAAGGCAAATTCATCACTGGTGAGTTGGCTGAAACCAGTCACATGCTGTATAATATAACTTATCCTTAGGAATTCATGCCTCCACTGGGTCTGCCTACCAGATAAGCTACACTGAGATGAAAGTGAGCTGCATCAGATCCCGGTGCCCAGAGCACAGAGTTCAGGCTCTGCTTCTCCTTTGTTCAGCTGGATGCTGTGTAACAAACAGCATTCCCTCTCTCAGAAAAATAAGTTAATCAAGGGGGAGGAGATCTACAGGTAAAAGTTTTATGCATGGCACTCTTAATAATATCTCTGAAGGTTTCAAAGTGTATGTGAGTTACTTGTGTCGAGTCGGCTTCTTTAAAAGTGTAACCTGGATTGTTTCAGTTGCAGAAAACAGAATTCTCCTGCTTGATTCTGGTGAACGCAGTCTCCTAGTGACATCAAAGATTATAGCAACTGCAAGGCACTAGTTTGCCTTTGTAGTTCCAAGTTGCTCAAAAAACTTTTAATATATTCTTGTAGGTGTAACCATGTGTCATAAATACACCCGCCAACAAGAGATAAACCCCAACTTGAAAACAACTGTTAATCGATTACTGCAGAAAAACTGACAAACTCCAAGTGAATAACGCTAAAAGGTGTTAATTTGTGGATTTCTGTGGGCTTTGAAAAGCAAAATTGAGTCTCTATGGGATTTTGGATGTGTGACATAAACTGTGGGCCATGTGCCTGTTTTGCATAAATCAGCATCATTGCAGGGCGAGCCAGGAGAGCTCTGCCGTGCTCAGCTGAGAAAGTGGCCCTGACTCTGAACACACTCTGAGCAGCACCAGCGTGGATCAGTTTCATTTATCTGGGGAGGGGAAAGAGGATCTAAAGGAGATTTGCTAAACTACAAGTCAATTCTGTAATAATTTTTTCCTTTTCTGCAGTAACTGCTCCAGCCTGGTGCACACTGAGTATGAGCAATGTTTTATGCTTGACTGAGCCCTAGACCCCTGAGCCTTGGGGACCCTGGCAGTGCTGCTGGGAGGTGATTTGATCCACAGCAAAATGATTGCAGGCAGGCAGCAGGCAGCAGCCAACACTGGCAGTCAAGAGGGGCAGCGCTGGCAGCTCTGTCATTGTCCTAGCCTGCTAAACAGCTCCTCTCTCTCCGTGCAAAAATGCAGGCACACACAAAACCACTCATCTTCAGAGCTAGGCAGAATTTCTGCAGTGAAACTTCTTACCAGCTCTGCATATTTAGCTCCAGAAGAAACAAATTCACAAATCTGTCAAAAAAAATTGAAATTTTTAATTTCAGAGAGAAATGTTTTGACTTCTTTTATTTGAAGTGCTTTGCTTTGTTATCTGAAATTTCATTTACAATTATAATTTAAAAAATAATTGTGTCAACAAAATGAAGGGTGCATTCAGGTAGAATGGGACTTGAGGAAAAATGGAATATAAAATTAGGAGAAGAAACTGAGTTGTGTTGTTTAGCCAAGTGAAGGATCACCTTAGTCATGAATGTCACTGCTTGTTTTCCTTTGCTACATCCTTTTCTGCATGATTTTGCAACATGTAGAGGAAGATTAAATGAGAAACAAACTCAGATGGAAGGCAATTGGAATATTTGTTCAGATGGACACCAGATGATAGCTACTCCAGTGTCCTAGAAAGTCAGGTGAACTGCACCTTGCCTTCCTGGGAGGATTGATGTGGGGAAAGGCAGAGGAGAGGGCAAACAAGAATGAAGTTGTATGTGTGTACACATGTATTTTTTTTATTAGTTCAAGCTAGAATTAGAAAGTCTCCTTCAGCCTGCTTTTGGTTTGTACTTCCTGGACCAACCATGCTGCTTTAGCCTGCTCAGTGTGGATTTGGCATAGCCTGCAGCAGCACAAAACACCATCATGCCAAAGCACTTGTGCCTTGGGTTTTGGTCACCTCTGGACCAGGAGACAACTCCTTATTTTGCAGCTGAAATTCCCCCCCAGTGGGGAGTAATTTCAAATTACAAATGACTGAGGTGGCTATCCCGGCAAGCAGGCAATGCCTGCCCATTGCCCCATCAGCTGCCTTCCCAAAACAACAGCAAAGCAGCTCAGCCCCACTCGTCCTGCACTGTTCATTTTAATGTTACTTGCCTGGTTTACAACCCTGATGGCTCTGGGAATTTTTCTTTCCAGTGAGGAAAAAGTCTCATAGTGTAACTGTAAGCTGATCTAACGCTCAAAATGTGCACTGGAAACTAAACCTTCCTACTCAGGCTTTGTTTGCACTCATTGTACTGAACCTCTCATTGTCCTGCCATCAGTGAGAGTTTTTTTTTTTTCCACCATCCTGCATGACTGGGGCTCAGCAAACAGTAAATTTACTTTTCACAAACTGATGCAAAAGATGAGGTGCGTGCAAAGGGGCTGAGTGAATGGTGCAGGAGGAACGTGGGGCCAGGAGCAGGGTGATTATCCATTGAACCCAAGCCAGAGGCTCAGCCCCTTCACTTTTCCAATCTCTGATTTCCTGATGTTGCCTCTCCCTCTGTGTCACTGCATCAGCTCCCAGCGTGGCTGGAACCTTCCACAGCCCCTCACAGAAAAGGATCCGTGTGGGCAGGTGAAGAAGGATGCTGGAGCCGACAGGCAATTCACGGGGAGGGACAGAAAAGAGCTGGAAAAACCAAGAAATAGAAGGAACATAAGGGGAATTGCATCTTGCCCTAATTTGAGTGGGATACTCTTTGGCATTTCTGCCACTGTGAAGTGCTGTGTGAAGTTCTGTATTAACTCACCTTTTATTCAAAAAATTTAAGATGGCATTTCAGAGCAGTCAAGTTTGTCGTTACTCTCTCCCTAAATATGTATTTCTCTATCAATAAATGGTGGTGAAGTAAGTCCATTTAACGCCCTTGGAATGTTGTCTGAAATCTCTTGGAATGTGGATGACATAGTTTTTTGTAATTGGTGTCTGCAAATGTGGTCTTTCAGAAACCCCTTGGCCAATTTGCCTCCGACTTTGTTTAATCAAAAGGGGCTAAAAAACTGAAGGAAAATGCAATTGAAGTGTCTAACTTTGGCCATTTTTTAAAAAGGCATTTGAAACTAGAAGCAAAAGATTTTTCCATCCTGCTCTTGTAGTACAAAATGTCTAAGCAGACTCTTTCTCAAACTTTCTATGTTACCATTGAGACCACACATGGAAAACTTCAGGGCAGAATTTACTTCCTAATACGCACAATAACAAGAGATTAGAGTGGAATTCCAGGGTATTTAACTAAAGCTTCTGCTCTTCTCCAAAGTTTTATGTCTCTCTGACATACGTGTGCAGGCGCACACAGAGAACTACTATAAAAATGTAAAAATCACCATCTGCCAGCAGACATGGCAAGTAATTGCATTTATTTCCTGTTCAGAGCAATTGAGAGGAGCCAGTGGTCTGCCAGGCTCTGGTGTGTGATCAATAATGAACAGCTATCAGTTTCATAAAATGCTAAACTGCTAACTGATAGCTATCAGTTTTATAAAACGATGAGTGGGTGTGCACATGCTCCCAGAGGTGGTGGGCAGCTGCATCTGCTGTGGGATTTTGGAAGCTGTTGGTGTGCACAGAGACAGCCGGGAAGGAAGGTCATTCCCAGAATGTGTGCTGGGGGCAAAGGCTTCCAGAGAACCGCTGTGACCTCCACTGTGGGCTTGAATATTAGATGGTCACCAAGAATGGAGTGTAGCAAAGACAGAGAATCCCCAGATTTGTCTTTATAAACTTCTGATCACCACACAGCAAAAGGTCTGCCTTAGCATGAGTTCTTCCTCTGTAAAATGGTTGGTTTTCTTCCCTACCTAGAAACTCTGGGTCTTAACTGATGCCTGTAAAACACTGTGTGCTGGGATGGGATGTGCTGCAGAAATGCAAAAATTTAATTAATGCCGCTGTCCAGTAGTAGAGCTTGATCCAAAGCCCACGGACTTTGCTCAATATTGGCTCAGGTCAAATGATTTGTGAGTGTAGGCACAGGGTCAGTGGTGACTGGGGTGGGGCTGTGCCCCATCATCCCCAATGGGCCCCAGCTGTGCCCACAGTGAGCAGCATTAACAGCCATGCAGGGCACAGAGGGCACACAGGGGCAGGGCATCAGCAGCAGGGCATCAAAGGCTGGGCTGGGGGACAGGGAGGGCAGATGCTGCAGCCTGCTGGAGTGGAAAGGTGTTCCTGTGTGTGGGGAGGTGCCTGAAGCCTTCTGATGAGGTAAGGTGTTAGGGGATTTGGGTTGAAGCTTTCTGAAGAGGTTTGGTGTTACTGTGTTTATGTTGAAGCTTTCTCATGTTGTGTGGGGATGTTCTGTGTATTGTGGCTGTCTCAACTGTGACATGTAAGTCCTACAGTTGTACTGTAACACTCCCCAGACTCTCTGATGCTTTGAGCCTCAGTTAGGCAGGGGCGAGCAGAAATGCTTCAGGTTCACTGCTGAGCATCTCATAGGAAAAATATCTGTATGAGGCTGCTACTGCCCTGCCACCATCAAACCTGAGCAAGTGGAGCACAGGCCCTGAAATTCCTTTTAGTGTTCCCCATGGTGTTCTCTGCTAGCCCAGGCCCTGATGCTCTGTGACAGCACCTGGAGCAGCCAGGAGCCATCCTGCTGAGCTGCTCCAGGCAGCCCTGGCTCTTGCCAAGCCCAGGCAGCTGTGCCTGGAGCCAGGGGCACCCCCTTTGAAGTGTGGCCACCCTCCCCAGCCCTGCTCCCTCCCCTCTGCTAGGTGTTAACACAGACATCACCCTGGCCAAAAGACTTCTATTATTTATTGGGGGTACTTCTCTGCCAGCTGTGTCCCAGGCTTGAGGAGCTTTGAAGGAGCCAAACAACTGGGTGTATGTCTCCAAAGATATAATAAAAACCTGGTAGAGTGGCCATTGGAGGTGCACACAGGGCACATTGTGAAAGCAATCCCTTGTGTCAGAGTGCCAAGAGAAACACAGGGCAGGCCCCTCTGCAGAGAGGTGCTGATGGTGACAGCCATTTATGCTCACATTACAATGGAAACTTCTGTATATAAATTGCAAACCACTCAGACTTACTCTCCTCCCTGGTTTTCCTTTTAAAAAAAAATTTAGAGGGAAAAAAGGTGGAGGAGGGAGGTTTTCATTACTGCTGATCAGGGAGTATTGCTTGCATCTCTCCCATGGCATATGTTTGTACGCCTGTGGGCTCACACACGGAGCTCTCATTTCAAAGCTGAACAGCTCCCTCAGCTATTTTCCTTTTTCCCATCTTTGGGACTTCAAGGAGTGAGTGGGATGTAATCTCAGAGTGAGGAGGCTTGGTTCTGTGCCAGGCACTACTGGCTTGCCACGTTGTCCCTGAGTAAGTCAGCTCACCTCTGTTCTCCTTCATCCTGCCACCTGTAAAAAAGAGAGTGTGATATTCTCCTTCCTTTGTTTAATTAACTGGCAGTGCTTTAAAAATTCATAGACTGAAAGCCTTCACATCACTCTTTTTTTTTCCTTTTTAATTAAAACCTAATTTACTTCAGGGCATTGTAGAAACCTCCAGAAACATGTGATTTGAGTCTTATCTTACATTATTACTGTAACCTCTCTGCTTTAAATAACTCCCATCACGGTGAGTGCCAGTCTGCCTGTTGCAGCTGTAATAAGAAGGCACTACTGACCCAGCAGGGCTCATCACTGCTTCAACTCTTACCTGGGCCTTTGCTGAGCTCTTCTGGGCAAGTCCAGCCTCCCTGAGGGGTGTGAGAAGGAGATTTTACCTTAGGTCCCAAGAAATGGACGTATTCCCAAAGCAGCGATGGAATTTGTGCCATGTTGTAAAAGAATCCAAGTCATGGGGAAGAGGTGAGGAGCAAACCCCACTGCTGCCTTCTGGTTGTTACCTGTCTTAAGCTTTAATTTGTCTGGATTTATATAATGGAAACTTAAAAATTAGAGATGGAAAAGGACACCTGGGTCTTTCAACTTGCTTTTTTTCACTGCAATGTTGCCTCTTACATCATATCTCCTGTTTTATGTATGGGCAGAAAGCAGCAGAGAGGTGACCAAATTAAGGGCATTTGCCAACCCCAGAGATCCCCATTCACACTTTTTCTGTAAGCCCTTCTTTCAGGTAGCAGCTGGGATCTGATTCTGTGATTCCTGCTCATTTGAATATAAGCCATTTTTGTATGCAAAGGATTGCTGACACCAGCAAGTTTCACTGTAATGATTACTATGGAAACGTTTATCTATAAATATAAAATTCTTTAAAGCTTAGCCTTTTATCTTTATAGAAAAAGGCCTGTTTATGTCACTTCTAAGCTCCCAGCTTTAATGTAGACATGAGCTGTTCTCATGCCAAACAAGATAACCTCAGTGTTAGAGCTGTGTGAGCTTTGAAACATGGGAATTTGAGCTAAAACTATTATTTTTTTAATACAATATTAATAGCTGAATGGAAAAAAAGTATTTTAAAATGCCTTTCTAAGCCCCAAAGCTCTAGTTCACTTGCAGTCTTCTTTTCTATGTTTTATTGTAATGTTTCCTGTGTGGAGCAGCTGCTTTCAAGTGCCAGTCAGTCCTTAAACTCTGTGTCAGTGCGTGCACTTACATGAGTGTGTGCCATGGTGAGGATGGAGGGAGAAGAGTGAAAATGGAGAAACTCCTTGCTCATGAGCCTTTTCCCTTTGTGGTTATGCATTTTGGTCTTCAAAGCCTTCAAATATGGATTATTAGTTTAGGTCTCCAAAATATGTTTTGGTTTTATTGCTGAATGACAAAAAAAAAAAAAAAAAAAAAAGACACGATTTAAAGTCAATAAGATTAAGGGGTTTGTTATTTAAAACCTAGAGTAACAAAGGGCCTATTAGAAAGATGAAGACTAGTATTTCTTCTTTGTATTTCTATCTAAGAATTTTTTAAGACTATTTTTCCTTGACTTTGACAATTATGCTTGGGAAATATCTCTATTAACATAAGGGTTTTTTCAAACATACACACTAAAACCACAAACACCCACATACTCTAAAGCTATTCCATTAAAAGTATTCTCAAATAGGAGGGAATCATGGGGTTAAGTAGTACAGCTTTAGGGTCAAAACTTAAATGTTCCAAAATGTTTGCAGAATTGGGTCCCCACAGACTTTGGGAACAGAATTCATGGCATCCTCAGAGTGAAATCATAGCTGATGATGATCAGAAGGTTAATTTGTTAACCAAGGAGCAATTGACAGCAGCAACCTTGTCTACAAGGGCACAATTCATATATATGTATTAAAACTTCTCTTTGTGTGAGTTTTGATTATTAATACTGATGATTTTTTTTTTTTGGTTCAACTTTTGGGTGGAATGAGAAAATGGCCAGTTAAAGATTTCCTTTAAAATTCAGCACTAGCCTGATGAGCTAGAACTGAGGAGTCAAGTTCAAGGATAGAGGGGGCTTTAAGCTACCTTTTGTTCTTCCAGTTTTATGGGAGAATTAGGGAGATCCTTGGCAGCATTCTGACACTGAGTAATCTTTTACATTAAAACGTCTTTCCTGGGGACTGCAGTCCCCTCCACAGCTCCTCCTGTGCAGGAATTTGTGAGGGCATTCTGTGCTACTGGGCTGAAGAGGCTTCTGGCAGTGAGATATGGTCTGATCCTCCTCTTTGAGCCTCCCTTTGTTCGTCCCCTCTCCTTGCCTTTCCTCCCCAGTGCACTGTTAATAAAGCCCTCTGGAATTTTAGCTGGAAGCACAGCCCAGACAAGGCATCCCAGAGCTCTGCCTGCCCTCCCTGTGCTCTTCCAAGTGCACTCCCAGTGTCCTGCTCTGGGAAGAGCAGCAGTCAGAGGAGTCACTTGGACACTGGCAGAAACTGCACAGAATGCTGGAAATAAAAGATCTGAGAGCCAGCATTAAACTCTCAAATAGGACATGCACCAAAAGCACAACAATACACTGTGGCTCCCATAGGGCTGAGGAAAAAAAAATCAAATGGTAAATATCTCATACTGGATTCAGAGAAATACTCCCAAATTTAGAAGCTCATTTGAAGCCTATCCCAATAATTCAAACTTGTTGGATCTGTAGAATTAGCCTGTAAATCTCACAGGAAGGGCTGTGGGGTATTTCAGCACTTTCATTTGTGCTCCTGGCAGGAGCATGAGTATTAGTATAAAAACATAAAAATGACCATGAAAGTAACTTTTAAAGCAGCAGCAGCTTTTTATTCTCTTTCAAATCCTACAGAAAGGATTAGAGTTGTGGGAAAAGATTTAGCTTACTTTCTATTCAGTCCTAATTGGCTTGCCCAGCCTTGATATATTAAACCATCCATTGTTAATGCCTTTATCACGTCTTTATTTCTGCTTCAAGGTTCAGACCACGGTCATCAACCCTCACCAGGAGAGAGTCTCCTTTCCTAGAGGGTTGCCCTGTAAAGGCAGCAGTGGTTTAAACTGGGAGGGCTGAGGGACTCACCACGGTCACTGGTACCTGCAAGAAGAGGTCTGGATGAGGTTCCCTAAGTCAGGAATTTCTCTTTTCTTCTCACAAGCTCTCCTCACTGTGCTGCTCCAGCAGCACCATCATCAGCACCACAATGTGGTGGAATCTTCGGGATGTTCCCTACTGGAAACCTCTGCAACTTCTCAGAGCCCACCAGGCTGTGGGGAAATAAAAAATCATTGCTTGGAAGGGACTTTGCAGATCATTTAGTTCCAGCTTCCCTGCCTGAGGGCTGGCTAGCATTTGTGGGGGATAAGTGACAGTAACCCCTGCTACCACCAGGTACACTGGTGCCAGTGGGATGCCTTGTCCTTCCTTTAGGAGATGTAGACTGTGTGACAGTAAAGAAAAATCCAACAAATATTGCCGCCTCTGACAGAAATATGTAATACTGCCAGGCAGATTCTGCCAAGAAGGGGTAAAAATGCAAGGCAGGTCTGCCCTGTGTGGTCACACTGGAATATTCTGAGAAGGTTCATGTGCCTTTGGGCATCCTGGAGCTGTTCACACCGTTGTTCTGGCACTACTGTGTCATGCAGAACAAGGTGTGCATCTAGCACAGGTGTATCTGCACCTCCAGAAACAAAAGGAATATTTGGGCTGAGGCTCAGGGGCACAAACAGATCCCAGCTCAGTCATTCCCCTCCTTTGCTGCCACGTGGTAACAAGCACCAACCTTCCTGATGTGCATGGAGCTTGAGGATTTTACCCTTCTTCATCAATGTAGAAGTGATGAATTATCTGAGGAACTAGCCCATAGGGCTGGACAGTTTTACAAGCCAGGAGCTAAAGGTGCTCTTTCTAAATTAAACACGTTGTTGTGTTTCTTTGGGTTCTGTTTCCATGCAGCTTGTGATGGAAGTACCTGTTTCCATTCACAAATAGATAAACATAAGAACACACTTGCTCTTCCAGCTCTCTGCAGAAGTGTTGGCCAGCATGGTTGGCTGACAAGGAGGGGGCCCAGTGTACCTGGAATAATATGAAACACCTTTTTTGTGTGTATTGGTTTACATAGTGTGCTCAGGAAACAGGGCACAGAAACTTCCTTAAAGCTCCAGGAACAATAGCTATTGTTGATTGTTGATGTGGCATGAGCTCATATCCAGGATACAGTGAGAAAGGAACTCCTGACTGCAGTGAATAATAGACTTCTTAACTCCCAGTGTGAAAGAATGCATTTATTGTTTTTCCAATGAGAGATGGAGAAACAGGGCTTTAAAAAGAGGGCATGGTTGGCAGGACAAAATCTCTGGCTTCTTTTTTCCTCTTAAAAACTCAATTAAGGAATTTCTTATGGAAGAAAAAAATTTTATAGTCAGGTTCCCAAAGTCTGTGTTGAAATCTTTTTGAGTTTGACTATATAATATGAAAATGATAAGATTAGTGGGACAGGTCTATAAAGCTTTCCTTTCTGACTGGTTTTTTTCTTGCCTTCATCTGCAGTGGGGGTGGAAAACTCTACACCACACAGAGCTCAAAGCTCTTGGTCAAAGTTATCCAGGAATACATTTCCTTGGATTTTACAAAGTTGATTAGGGTGAAGGAGGTTCTTTAATGCTACTCTGTCACTCCTTTAGGAGCACGGCCTCAGCTGTTTGAAAAAGAAATTTGCAGAACCCTGGCTGTTCTATCTCAAACTGACACTTACACCAGATTTAGTGGATACTCATGGCTAAATTGTGCACTACAAAAGGAAAGGCCTTGAAGGGAGTCTAATCTTTAAATGGAATGTGCCAGTTAAACAGAGCAGTGGGAGTTGGGGGCTCTGCAGCCTCTCTGATACTGCGGCACCACTCATGTCCCTCTGCAGAGGGAAAGGTTCCTGTGCATCCTCCATCCCCAAGGAGCATTACCTCCTTTCATCCCTTTAATGCTTCCCCAGAGAGCCATCTGGAGCACTTTGGGCAAGTAAAACTTGGCCACATACTGCATTTTATGGAAGTGTTATCCTCTGCAAAGCTGTGCTGTGTGGGTGTGGGGGTCACAGGGAGGCCTTGCTGCAGGTCTGGGCTGTTTAACCCTGAGGCCAAATCCCCTCTCCCTGCTTGGGGTGGGTGCTCACCCCTCTGCACTCTGTCCTTTCAAAAGCACCCAGACATTGTGCTAAGGTGGAGTCCCCTGGAAAAGTAAATCACCTCTCCTTGTTCCTAAGATAAAATCAAGTGGACATGCACAATTATTATTATTTTTTAAAAATGTCTCCTGCCCTGAAGTCTGATTTTTAGCTACCCAAATCTCTATATCAGTTGTTCTGTGCATAAATGTTGCTGTCCAGGTGTCTTCTAAGGGCAGCTATTAAGCTTTGCAGTAGCACTTAAATGAAATAGTGAATTAAAAACCCCTATAAAGTCTAAGCACCAGTGTCTAAGAAAAGGTTTTTTTTAAATGGTGATATATATGGTCTGAGGCACCAGTTTCCTGTAGAATTATGCATTACTGGCTGCTGCACTGTCTAGGTGTCCCAGAAATAAAAATGCAATGTCACATGCTCCAATCCAGAGCTGAAAAATGGAGAATGACCTTTGAGGGGTTTTTTAAATTTCTCTTAGTCACTTGTCCTTACTAAACGGAACCACTTTTGGAATATCAAAGTCTTTTGCTAACTTTTTTGATAAATAACTCTTGGTCAGATTTTTCTTTTTAAATGCATGCACTTTGCATGTGCTTAGAAGAGAACATGGCATTCTTTTGGTTCCTTGGTTGCAGGGCTTTAAAAATAAACCCAGTGCAATGTTGCAAATGAGATAAGATACGTTACTTTGACATTCTTCTTTTTTTTTCTCCAAATTTTAATGAGAAATTTAAATAACTTGCTACCAAGCATGCCAAGGAAGTTTCTGCAGCAGGTGGCCTCAAGGAAAAAGGGGTCTATTGTATTTGCTTTCCTCCAGACAAAGGAAGGAATGATGAATCTGACTCCATGTTCTCAGAAGGCCAATTTATTATTTTATGATACTATATTATATTAAAGAATACTATACTAAAGAATACAGGAAGGATACTTAGAGAAGGCTAAAAAGATAATGAAAACTCGTGACTCTTTCCAGAGTCCTGACACAGTTTGGCCCTGATTGGGCAGAGTCAAAAAAATTCACATGAAACCAATGAACAATCTCCAAACACATTCCAAAGCAGCAAAACACAGGAGAAGCAAAAGACACAAGAATTGTTTTCCTTTTTCTCTGAGGGTTCTCAGCTTCCCAGGAGTAAAATCCTGGCAAAGGGATTTTTCAGAGAATGTGAAGGCCACAGGGGTCCAGTTCAAGTTGGTCTCTCCAAAGTGGCCAGGATTTGCTCAAATCAGGCTGGAGCTGCTGGCACACGTAGGCCTAGCTCTTTTCCAGGTGAAAATCAAGAAATTTTGTATGGCACTTGTTGTAGTGGTCTTTTTGACTTTCTCATTTTAAGGGCGCACAGGAAAACCCAATCAAACCCAAATCCCTGCAGGGGAAGTTGTGAAGCTGCTCCACAGCTCAGGGTGCCAAGGCTGTGACCGTGCAGGGCACCTGGGCAGGTGCTGTGCCCTGGTTCAGAGCCCCCAGCACACACAGGACTGCTCTCCACCCTGCCAGCAGTGAGGAAAAATCCCTCTTGCAAACCACACTCACACTTGTAATGAACCCTAGGGCTCCTGAGCCAGGGCTCCCCCAGGAAAAATCAACCCATGAAGGGTTGAACCCCTTGCCAAAGGGACTGTGCCCCTTGCCAAAGCTCCCCCAGCAGAGATGTGTCAAAGCCATCTATCAGAAACGGGGCTGTGTTCTGCTGTCTGCAAGACAGGCACTTGTAAAATTAGCTTGGGTTTGAAGTGAATGATGGAACAAGCATCATCTTCTTCTATTGGTTCATCATCAGCCAATTCCCTGTGGGGTTTTCTTGTAGAAAGTTAGGGGCAGTTTGATTGGTGGTTAAAAATCACACCACTTAGTGCTGAAATAATGAAGACTCTCCAGCCTTATAGCATTCTTCAACACCACTGCTTGTAATACAATGTTTGTAATTCAAGTATGATGGTGAGAAAAATTGTCTAGTTTGAGAAAACCCATCACACTTGACAGACAGAATTAAATGAAATAATCTTTAAGAATGCAGAAACTTTGCTTATTTCAGAGCCCTTCTTTGAGTGTTCATATTCCATGACAGCCAGCTCATGTAGCATGAATCTGAGCAAGGAGAGGAGAAGGTTTAGAACAAATTTTGTAGGATTATGTTTGTTTGGGAAACCACAGAGATGTTGGTTTAGCAAGTTGCAGGAAGGTTATATATTCTGCACTTGCCACTGTATAATCCAGCTACAAAAGCTGCTGCAAAGGCAGCCTCTCAGATGTCCAAGGGCAACACTGCCAGATTAGAATGACAAAACATTCCTTCCTCATGGGATAAGCCTTGCTCTCAAACCTTCTGATGTGTTTGTGTCTCCTCTGGTTCTTTTACAACAAAAAAATAGGAGTTGTTGCACCTAAAGTACTGGAAATCCTTAATCCTCCCATGCCAGGTTTTTCCTGCTGATCTTGTTGCCAGGTCTCTACCAATAGAAAATTCTTCTCTCCCTCTTCTGCTTAGGCTCCCATGAAAGAAATAGAGTGTAGCTCTACAAGTACCCAAACCTGGCTGTTGTGGATAGCACTGAGGCAAATAAATAGTTTACAGAACCCATTTTTATTTTTAGGTAAATAGATCAAGCACTTCTATTAGCACAAATAGCTCCTGTATCAGTGTGTGGGACTGAAGGGGGACTCCATTCACTATGAATCTCTGCAGGGCACACTTGACATCTGGGGCTGAGGCTCTGTCTCTTCAGTATCAGGATCAAGGACTGTGAAGTGCATCACGAGAAGCTTTTTATTTTTCTGCTGTACCACACAGGAGCTTTTGTTACAGGCACAAGCCTGGTGACAAATGGTACTTGCTCATTATGTGTTTGCAAGCCTTCAAATAGTTGTTATCCTCCAGATCCAGCAACTCACATCAGAAAGGAAAAGTATTTTTCTTACCTTCACATTCACTCTTTATTTTTGCAAGTTTCAATGAGGAGATTGAAAGTGATTTCATGCTGCAATCCAGACTGTGGTTGAGTTCTGTAAAGTTCAGAAGAAAAAAAAAAGGAAAGAAAGATGTAAAAAGCAAAGTGACATTTTGTCATCTGGGTTCTGATCCAAAGACACAGCTTAAGGAGCTCTCCCAGAAGAAATTAAAGCAGGATTGAGGGGTGCTGAGATATTAAAAAGATCCTTGTACAGGTTGTCCAGAGTTCCCAGTCCCCTTCGCCCTAACATCTACAGTAGTTATCTGCAGAAAAATGGCCACATTTGTTCTACCCTCTCTTGTGTGATTGTGTACCACAGCTGCCTTGTGAAGAGGCCAGAATGAGTGCTTCTGATTTTTGTTACAACAGCTGCCTTTTTGGGCATGTTTTTAGATGTGTGTTAAATAAACATATTTGGGGTTTATGAGAAGCATTCTAAGTGTACCAGACTTTTAAATTTACTTTCTACCTTGTTGGCTTCATTCTTATGAGTACCAAAATCTTTTAATACACCCTTTATCTATACTTGTACAATCAAATTTTTTTAATTCAAGAATAATTCAGCCTTCCAGACTACCTGAAGGGGTGCTTATCTGCAGTATATTGCACAATTCAGAGCAGACATCGTTTTGCCTTTCTTTACTTTTTAAAGAATACAATAGTTCCCATCCAAAAGAATCCCTTTGGTCAGCCTGGTGTGCTCCAGGATAATCCAGCTGCTGTAGTTATGAGCTTCAACCTAGGTTAAAACAGAGGTGTAGTGAGATAAGCACCAACATGAGCTGTCTCTGTTTGTAGTTTGCAGGAGCTTTGCCAGGACATGGCACAAGCAGGAGGGAATTGCAGGACAGGGCAGGGAGTATTTGGATAGCAGATAATATGACAACACATAACCCAAAACTTCTCTGCCAGTCAATATAGATAAGTGCATGGAAAACTGATAGCAGGGAGGAGGCCTCCTACAGCTTGTTCTGTTTCCTTTAAGTGTCAGACATTCAGATCATCACCACCAGTGGTTGGATGGCTTCAGTTTCATCCAAGCATTGCAATTCCTCTGCAGAGCTGATGCAGACAATTCACAAGGGGAGGTGGATCCACAGAGGCCCTGAGAGGGACTGAAACCAGGTCCATTTGTGGCAGCTGCCCTTCCCAAGGCCATCCCACAAAACAAGGCATGATTTTGCTCAGATTCACCTATTCCCTTTCCTCTAGTCCCTTTAGCTTTCAGATTTAGTGTTGCAAGAAACTTGGAAAAAATTTGTATTTGTGACATAGCTTTATATTGCTATGCCATGTGGTTTTTGGTGGTTTTTTTTTTTTTTTTTTTTTTTTTTTTTTTTTTTTTTTTTTTTTTTTGTAAATGCCAAGCATTTGGAAGCTCTCCAGCATTAGCACTCTTTGCATCCAACTCTATTGCTGCTATTTGGAGCTGTGGAACTCAATCCATTAAATTATAACCCCTTTTTTCAGAGAGAACTGACTCCATTTCAGCAATCAGGTGCCCTTCAGACATGTGAGACTGAGTCTCCAGTGCTATGAATCACTCTATAATTATGGGGAAAATGAAAGAATTTCAGAAGGAAAAGCAAATATCCTTTTCCTCAGCTTTTCTCCCACCTTTAGTTCTGCGTCCACATACCACCACAGACAAGATCAAGCCTATTAGGAGGTAGCTTTTTCAATTACCCCTCTAGAATGGGAGCAATCCATATTAGAATTCCAGAATTTAACTATACAGAGGACGAATAAAAATCCAGAACACTTCAAATCCCAGTTTACCACTCAAATTCAGAAGATACTGGCTGCTTTGTACAGTCAAGATTATTTCTAGCGTTGAGAAGGAAATTGAGATTTGGAATTAGCTGAAAACTTTCAGGTTTGTGTTGGTAAAGAGGAGGATCCTGCATTCCTTGTGACTTTCCTGTGAGGTTTAGTAAAGAACCTGCTTCAGGCTGCTCTGTGAGCTGATAGTGGCCAGTATCAATTTCCTTTTTATAGGGTAGACATCCCTAACAAACAAGGGACTGGAACAGAACAGGATGGGTGAGAAATCAGCAAGTTGAGGGGAAGTTCCCTAATTTCTGGAGGTAGTTTCTGGCATGGCCAGATGGAGGAGGGCAACTGCTCTGCATAACTGTGGTCATGGCTTAGCATTATTTTTGGGTGCTCAGCAGGAAGCTGTGACCAGGGCTTTTTTTAAAATTAGTGTTTCTCAAGGCTCTCCTTTTCCCAAATGGAAGCAAAGGGACAGTTCAGCAGAGACATAAAGCTATGAAACTAATCCAAAATATTTCCTTTGCAGTGCTTTGCACTAGCAGTGTGTCAGAGCACTGGTTTCAAGTTGGGTGAGCACTCCTGTCCTTGTGAGTGGCTGTGTGTGGGGAAAATCCAAATGTTCAGAGACAAATGTTTAAGAGAATGTAGAATAAAGGCCTAACTGGAAATACTTTGGCCGCTTTTTTTTTTTTCTTTTCTTTTTTTTTTCACCTAGCTGGTAATTTTATCCTTTAGTAAGAAGTGGCTCAGGTGGGGCTCCTCCTTTCAAGGTGAGCAGCTGAGTGTGGGAGAGCAGTTTTGGTCAGGTAAGGTGAGTGTGAGGAGCAGGAATGTGGGAGTGGTGCTCAAAGGGCTGAGAGAAGTGTGTGAGCCCCACAGTCAGGTCTCTAGGAATGGGAATGAATGGCTCCTAAGCACCAGAGAGGACTTTTTAACTGCGCAGTTTGCTGCAAAGCACAGCCATTAATTTCTTGGAATCATGCTTGGAAGCAATGACCTACTTGCAGGAAAGTAGCTAACAGGGGAAGACTTGGGCATAAACCTCTTTTAATTCTGTTCTGCTTTGCCTACCCTCTTTTGAGTTTTCCCCACTTAGAGACAGCTAATTAGTTTATAATCTAATTAAATGTGTCTTTTTATTTCAGTTTGGTCATCTTTAGGGAGCTGGCTCTGAGGAGAGGCTCTGGGAAGATGGAGTTCAAAGGCAGAACTGATGAGAATCCCACTGGATTCTGTCCCCTGCCTTGTGCAGGGACACCCAGCCTGCACATCTTGCTGCATCTTGATATTTGGGCAGGGCTAGAGCCCCATCCCACCCCAGTTCTGGCAGGGCAGAGGAAGGAGCTGTGCAGGCCAGCAGCTCCAAGGATGCTGAGCCAGGCTATGATTTTATTCTGAGCGTGAAAAACAGCCCTTGAATTAAAGTTTGCAACTTGTTCTGGTTGTTCTGGGTGGAACATTTTTGTTACAAAACCTGTGAATCCCAGACTTGCCTTTCCCGATGATGCTACTGTTGCATATAATGTCATTATGGAGCTACCTGGGACCTTCAGATAGGGTGGTACCTATGGAAAAGTAACCAAACCATCTGCAATATAGCCGGGCACAGGAATGCCTGCCTGACACCTCAGAAAATGAAAAGGGGATTTTGGAGGAACTCTTCCTATCAATTCATGCTGCCAGTTGGTCCTGGAATTCCTGGTGATATAAATGGGAGTCAGTCATCCAATTATGAAGGGCCTTCAGTGACCCATTGGATTCTCTCACTCAATAATACCTAAAATCACAAATTTCAGGAGCTTTATTTGTCAATTCTGCCTTCCTATAAATTAACTGCTGTCCATCACCTCTAAGAAAGGAATATTTGATATTAAAGACATTAATGCAGGTTTTATTGTTGGGCTTGCTGTTAGTTATTTATTTCTAAAGTAAACTCAGGGTTAGAACTGACTGCAGGCACTAGAGTGGTGATTTCTTACCATAACTAGTATCCAAGCAAAAAATCTCATTTTCATCTGGTTTTGAAAAATCCTGGCCTTCAGATTTTATTGTAAAGTTCTTAGTAGGTCATCCAATTAATAGATTGACCTATATTTATTTCATTTCTCTTGCTACAGGTTAATTTTGACCTCTGGAACTCAGAGAAATAAAGCACAACCTAATGTGTCAGATAAAAGAAACTATTGCAATGTAGGCTGGGAAGCCAAAGCTGCTCAGGGCAAAGGTGGCAGGGAGGAAGGCACAGTACATAATTTCTGGTGCTGATATTCATGGCTTCTCACAGCAAGTGCATTCAAATACATTTCTAGCAACTCACACTTGCTTCTTATGGATGAGGGGGATTAGCAGTAACAGGAGGTAGGACTTTAAAGTGAAAATGTATTAAAATAGCCTGCTTACAAAGGAGCATGGCTCGTGCAATCTTTCCAGGGCTTGCATCTTCACTGCTCTGTGCTGTGTTTGCATCAATACAGAAATTTGTATTTGCAGCCTGGAGGAGTTTAACTTAGCACCTGCTGCCACCTTATTTAGAGGACTGTATGTTTTGTCACTGTGTTTTTTTTTTAACAAAACTAGGTGCTGTTCTTCAGCATATTTCCTATCTCCATAAATAAATAAATATGTTATAGGCTAATTCCATGCTGGAGGAATCACCTGCCTTTGCTCAGTCCAGGAGCAGGGCTATTGGGATGGGCTGGAGCTGCTTTGGGCACCACAGGATTTAGAGCTGCAGCCATTCAGAGGCCATTAGCATTTTGAAAGGTTTAACCAACAAAAGCACACTTGTGGCTGGGGGAATAGAGATGCTGAGAAAATGTTTAAATTCATGTAATGGTTTGGATCTTCAGGACTGCTTGATTCACCCTTGCAACCTTGTCTGCAGACAGTGCCACAGGCTTAACTCACCTGCCAAGAAGTGTGAGTGTTCCTTCCAGTCTGTAAAATGCATCTGTGCGCAGCTCTGATAGCTTTTACAAGGCATAAAATTACTGTTCAGAGCAACTCCCTTCAGCTACTCTCAAGTCAAGTGAAGAGTAAATATTTCTCAGCAGGTTGGAATTCCAAGTGCCACTTCTCTTTCTGTCTTTGGAGTCTCTTTCTATTTTTGTATGCATATATTTTCTGCAGGTTCAAGCTGAGACGTTTAGGGGTCGAGGGAAAAGAAGTCTGGAAAAAATCACAAAACGTTCTTGATAAATATTCACCAATATGAATAAATTCCATGAAAGTATGGATTTATTTTTTTTTAAACTACATATGTATACATGGAGTGCTAAATCCACACGGAGAACTTTTTGTGTGATGATAAAATAAGAAAAATTTACATTTACCTTGAGATTTTGTTGGTACTTATAGTATGCAAAATTTCAATTAAATGTAGAAAAGCAGTCATGGATATGTTGATGAATATGGGTTTTTCTGAGAGGAAAATGAAATGCTGATGATAAGCGGGGCATTGCGCTGTGGTGAAACAAGCCGGGCAGGAGTTGTGTGTGTGGAGCAGAGCTCCTGCAGCCAGGTTTGGCTCTGGAGGTGAGCCAGTGGCTGGGGAGAGGAGCCCCAAAGCAGAACCCAAAGGGAATCCCTCCAGGGTTCTGCGAGAACCCATTCTTGCCCTGACCAGGATCAGATACAGCCTTTGGGGCACAGATCTTGCCCCAGGAGTGTGGGACTGGGTGCTGGAGCATCAGCTCCTCTGTGGTTCTGACTTTGTCTCACCTGGAAAGTGGATTAGGACTGAAATTCTGCCCAACTTCTTTAGTCAGACCATGAAAATGGTGTCCTGTTTTCCCATTTTCAGCCTCAGATCTGAATCCCTCTTCCAAGGATCAGGGTCACAGTGAGCCCAGTGCAGGTGACAGAACTGCCAGGTAACTGCAGCTGCATTTGGATTTCTGCTTGTCCTCAGCAAGCTCCTTCTCCTTTGGAGTCAGCATAATGAAGGTCAGGAAATATGAATTTGTTGTTCCTTGTTCAGAAGGTGTGCTGGCTTTGCCTCTTCTGCCTTAAAAGGAAACTTCATTATCTCATTATATTGCTCTATTCTTGTTCGTATTTCAGATAATGCTTACCTTCTTACAGATCTTTAGGTTTTGTTTTCATTTTTTTTGAAGTCATCTTATCACCTTGTGTTAACTGATTAACACAGAAAAGGGCTGGATGAATAATTCATTGTGTATGATTAAATCAAAGAATTTACGTTTCCTTTTGTTTCATAAAATGTCTGCAAATATATCAAAGCTTTCTTTCAGCTATTTGTTTTTGCAAAGTTATTTTGCCAAATAATTGCAATAAATATTCCTTTGTGCTGAAAGTGAAGCAGTATTTGTGGAAGAATTTGACATGGGTACTTTTACAATGCTGGTAGAGACAAAGGGGAAGGTTGTTTTGGGTTGAGTTTTTTGGGTGTTTGGAGCTCCACTGCAGTAATTTTTGGGCACACCTCACTTGAAGAACCAGGGGAGGACATGACTGCCTTCAAAGTAGGAAAGGAACCAGATTTAGGCAGTTGATTATGCACTACTTACACTTCAATTTCTATTTTGGAGCTAAAAGAACTAGAAATAAGATGTTGTACACTGATCTTCAATATTTGCCCTCCTAATTCCAGATGTTTATCTGAGAGTTGTGTTATTAGGCATGCACCTTGTGATGTCAATAGAGCTGCACAGGCTGGCTTCTCCCCAAAAATATCCTTCTGTCTGTCCTGTCATCGATCTCTTGCAGTCTGTCTAACAAAGCTGGAAAAGGAAATGGCATTTGTTATTTGCAATGTTTCAATCACTCTCTGCAATCCACAGACAAGTACTTCAGCTGGTAGAAGTAGATTGAAAATGGCAGCAGCTTATTTGGTGGAGGAAAGATTTACTAGCTGTACAGAAAAGGCCTGGAATCTGGGGGCAGTGGATGGGCTCAGAGCACTTCTTTGTCTGTAAATGGCTAAACTGATAAGGAAATATTGATATTTGGTGGTTCCTGTCAGTTGGAGACTAAAGCATCTTTTTTGAGAATTTTCCACTACAGATTTCAGGTCTTACAGGCACTTAAAAAAAATGATAAATAAGTATCTATAAGATTATTAATTTTTTAATGTTGCCCACAATGCCTGCCTGCGTGTGTGTTTTATTTTCATAGCCATTCCTAAGGAGACAGAGGGAAGATTTGCCCTCTTAAAATAATGGCAAAAATAGCAAATCAGATGGCAGTGGGGGGGAGGAACAGCCTTGAGGAGACTGTTTATGAAGGCTTTCATTCCATCATGTACCTTGGACATAGCTCAAGTGAGGCAGAATCTGCTATGCCAAATCTAAACTTGGCCCTGGAAGAGGCAGATAAGGACCTGTGCCTAGTGCAAGCCATGGGAAGGATCATCCTTGGAGACAGGCACAGCTGATGGAATCAAAGATAGTGATAACCTGTGGATCAGGCTCTGCATCTTTTTGACAAGCATCAGCTGTTCCTTCCCAGCCTCTGGGTGACTCCTTCATACCAGATGCAGTATTTCAAAAAAACAATTGCTAGTGATGTGGATTAGGAGGGGGAAAAAACGTGAATTGGAAGCGGCCCAAGTTCCGAGCGAGCATGGGTGTCCCCTGGGTCAGATGAGAGAGGCTGTTTCCCAGGAATCACAGGCCAGATGACATTTGCAGAAAATGTGGAGGGAAAGGCTCTTAGAAATGGCATTGTCTGAATGGGAGGAGGCCACATAAGAAGAATGAAAATTTGCTAATGCAGCAGGGTCACCATTAGCAGTGTGGGCAGCTATCCCTGAAGTGGTGCTGTTTTGTTTCTGGCGACATCAGGAGATAACAGATCACAGTGGACAGAGCATCCAAGTTTGGTGATCCCTGGAAAATGGCCAACCCAGAGGACAAGCACACTTCTTACCACAGTAGTTAAATAGGTGGTCCCATGCAGCAGGAGCAATCCAGCTGTTTATCTGATCAAGGCTGCTGCACAGCTACACACTGTGTAAAGCTGGACCAAAAAGCAAACAGGATTACTGTGCAGTCAGGGGGAAAATCGGGTGTCTAAAAGGAGATTCAAAGTCATTCACAAGGGAAAGAAGACATCCACAGCTCTGGGCAGGACTTGCCAGAAGCTTCTGCTGATGACAGCTGACAGCTATGCATAAGCAGTTGCTTTTACAATTTTTTTTCAAGGAACAAGGTCTTTGTAAGATTGTGCTGAAATAAGGGACTGCTCAGGCAGACAGATTTAATGTCTTGTTTTTCAGGAACAGCTACCTGATGTCTACCAGGTGATTTTTAATCCACATGTGTGCTCTGTGCAGCTGCATCCATTCTGGCAATATCTGGTCAGTCAGTTCAGGGAAGGCCTGGATATATTCCTGTGCTACAGAAAAAGAATTTACCAAAGTCCAGAAGGACTTGTTCTTTCTCCCACTCTTTCCCTCTTATTCAGATTCATTTACCTGTGACTTTCCCTCCAAGGTGACTACTGAGAAGTGTAAAATCTGTGCAGGGGCAGGGCAAGAGGCTTCTACAGTCAGCAAAAAGAGCTTTGAAAAGAGCAGGGCAGAGGGCACTTATCCTGATGGGGGTCTGTTGCAGGCCGCCCAACCAGGATGGAGAGGAAGATGAAGGGTTTTGTAAGTGCCTGGCTGCTGTTTTAGGATTGCCAGCTCTGGTTCTTGTGTGAGGCCTGACCTTGGTGGCTGTGTGCTGGAAACTCAGCACAGCAGGGAGGAAGCAGCCTGGGAAGCTCCTGGAATGTGTGGGAGAGAATTCCCAACACCAGTGGTCAGTGAGCCCTCCAGGGCTGGTGGGAGCTCTGGTGGTTTTATATATAAATACCTCAACAACAAAAGGAAGGCCAAGGAAAAAATCCATCCTTTATGGAGACCTTGATGTGAACCAAGCCCAGCCTGCAATGACAGCCAAGCACAACTCTACAGGAATGGCAGAGGCACAAGGCAATTGGGCTGCCAGGCCACTCAAAAGTCACAAACCCCTTCCCTCTGTGCTTGGTCTGGGAGGACAATGAGCAAGTTGAAATATGACAAAGATTCAAAGTGATATGGGAAGATTAACAGATGACTCTGCTCTGTGACATTCTCAGCAAATCTACTCCAACTTTTAAAGTATGCTAAAAAGGAAAGGCTGGTTTTAACATAATCCAGTCAACTGATGGCAGTCATTGCTGTGGGATGGCTATGAGGCCTGAATTTTAATGGATTGGAAAAAGAGAAGTGGGCATATTTAAAGGGATGGGAAGATTAAAAGATTTAAAACAGAACCACAGAGAGTCAGCATCGTGAGGATGAAATCTAAGCACCAATTGACAGGAACTGGCAGATGTTTCTTTTTTGGATGAATCTTTCTATAGTTGTCCACAAGGGTTTCTTTGCCCTTTCCTCTGAAGCTTTAAGGCACGACTCCTGTCAAAGACAGCAGAAGAAGCATTGCTGTAGAAAAGGGTTTAATGCTTGAAAATAACACTTTGCAGTGAGTGTTGGAAAACAGAAGTTCCCAGCCACAGTGGGTAACTGGTGAAAGAAGTTTAAAGCACAACTTTTACCCTTACCAAAGGATCTAATTAAGCCTTCCATCATCAAGATTAGGCTTTTTGTTCTCCAGCAGGAGAACACAGGAGCAGAGTTGTCCATTTGACAACACTGGTGTGGGAGACGAGGGCTGGTGATGTGGAGGAGGAGATTTCAAACTCCAGCACCTCGACCCAGAATGTTTCAGGATGAAAAGTGCACTATTCTGTAAGAGGAGGGATCAGGAAGAAGCAGGTAAAGTTATAACCATTCATTCTGACATGATCCACTTGACACTCTGGAAAGTGTCAAGTGGTTCATGTCAGAATTATGGCAAAGCAAACGAATGGTTATAACTTTCCTCATGTGAGGTTAAGGCGTATATATAAACATGTCTATGTGTATCTATATGTACACATAAATATACATGTGACCTGAATTGTAGTTCTCAAGAGGCCAGGCCAAAACAGCTTCATGAAGGTGCAAATAACTTTGTCAGGTGCAAAGCCAAATAACACAGATTCTTTCCTCTCATTTGGTTTTAGCATGGGAATAGCTGATTTGAAACCCACAGGCAGTTTTATGTCCAGAAGAGTATTAAGTGAGAAGTTTTGATATGAAATCATTATCTTCCCTCTTCTAAATCCAAATACTAATTGCAACCTTGCTGTGAGCCTACAATATTAAGGCTATCATAGCCATGGCAACAGAAAGCAACATTAAATGGAATACATATCCACTGCACAAGATGGGTTTTTTGTTTTGTTTTTTTTTTCTCTATTTGGGCAGTAGGCACACATTTCAGCAGCCATGATGCACAAATCAAAAGAGCTTCCAGTTCTTCAGACTGCTGAGTTATTTTCCCACATATACTTTCCTATCAGTTAATATTTTGTGTATCTGGATAATTAATTTCACTGCAGGATGGTTTGTTAATCCACAGACACAAATGAAAACACAAATGAACATTTCAGCCTGGATTTTACAATGGCCCATTTACATTTCAGGATTAAACTCATAATAAAAACTTTTGTGTAGTTATAATTGAGCTGATTTTTCTTAAAATGAGGAGATAAACATCTATGTAAATAGCCTCAAAAAGATATTGTCTTGAGGAAGAGAGCACTTCAAATGAGCTGCTTAAAGTCACCTTCTATGCTTTGCATGATAATTGTAATGCAAAATAATAAACAGCACAGGGCACCAAGCACAGCACTTCAAGGATGGAGGATGATATTGTGCGATTTATATCAAGATAATTAGGCATTTAAAAGCAACCAATATCACTTTAAAACCTCCCAATTAAAATAAATAAATTAAAAAAGAGAGCGAGCGAGAGTGAAGGGTGCGTGCAAGGTAAGATGATTGGAATAAGTTTCCATTTGCTTTATTTTCCTGAGGGTGTGTGTCCATAATGATCTGCCTGACACCAAAGCATCTGAGTACACTGAAATTAATGGCTGGGGACACTGCAGTGCACCACAGTTCTGCAGGCCACAGGTGATAATTCAGGCCTGAATGTACTTAACCTTTTTTTTATACATGTAAGGTAAGTTTTAACTGGAAAAGATGCTGCCATGCCCAGATTTCCATGTGGAAATGGCACTGAGGAAAACTTATGTTAGCTAAAGATCTTATTGCTTAAATTGCTTATTCTTGTTTTCATGGAGGAAATATGTGAGAGAAAACTGCATCAAAACAAGTGTCTTTATGCAGGTATGATTGTATCCCTTCTAACGAGACCTCTCTACCAGAAAAAGCTCTAAAACATTGCCCTTTAATTCCACACTACCCTGTCAGCAAAAATTTGTATTCTGTAATGTAATATTTATGTGTGTTTATAAATGGTTAAGAAAGGGCTAAATTAGGCAGACATCATTAGCATGGGCAGAAACTACTGGGAGGTGTTAGAGATTGGCTCCTTATGCCTGTGATTTACAGCAGTTGTCCTGCTGGAACCAGTAATTATCCAGCAATTGATTATTAAAACACCCTTTAGCGAATTATTTATGAGGATGCTTTTCATGTAAATTGCACCAGAAGTTGTTGGGAGGAGAGTTTCACATTGATAAATAAATATTTCACTGCAGACAGTTGAGAAAGAGTTTTCAGCAGGTGAAAGTGCTGCTTTTAATGGTAGGGATGTGTTTGGGTGGGTTTGTGTGTAACCAGAAAAACGAGGAGTGTTTCACCTGGAGGAACGAACCTCCCGTGTCCCAGGGCTGCAGCTGCAGAGGGCAGCAGTGGAGGAGGTGAGATAATCCAAACCAGGGATGCCGCAATGCTCAGTGTGTCCTTAGCCATTGGCAAGGGGCTGAGATGGAACTGGAAATGCTTCTCCGAGCTTTGCAGGGCTCTTGATTCTGTGGCTCTGTGCATGGGAGGGAATATTCACCTTTTCAGCTCTGCCTGGCCATTCCCTTGTGCAAAAATGTGAATTAAAAAAAGGATTTTGTGATGAGTCCCACCTGTGATGTGCTCCCAGCTGAACAAAAGATTTGATAGTGGCACAGGTTGTTCAGAAAAGGCATTTCACCTGCAAGCTCTATCTTCATGAGTGCTTTTGGGCTGCCATGGCTCCATTAGTTAATTCCATTTAACTAACCCCACAGGGACAAGTGGAGTGGCCAACTAAGTTACTACAGGGATTTTGTTTGCTCTGGGCAGGCTCAGAACCTTCATAAGAGTTTTCTGTACCTATCCCTTGCTGTTTTGATGCTGGCTCAGTAATTTTTTCCTGTGGTAGCAGTATGACCCCAACTTTGTGTTGCGGTTGTAGTAGGGAGAGTAAAGGTAACCCCCATAAATTCAAATATGCTTAAACCGTTTTGACACAACTTGTAAAAATTAAAAGCTGATTGTACTTTTAATAGCAACCTTGTCAGTAATATTCAAAGCAGTAGGTCTTCCCATATTCTAAAAGCACAGATTACCTGAAGTGACTGAAAGAGGCTTCAAAGAATCTATAATTAAAATCAGTAATACGTGACGTAGGTTTTAAAACCCTGAAATCTGTTTGAGAGATTATTTTCTTTATCTGGCACTTAGGAGCACGTTCAGATATATTGATAGCACAATTGTCTTATTTAATGGCCATTCCTGCTTGGCTGGGTCCTGCCTGTGGGAGTGCAGAGCATTGTGCTGTCCCAGGAGCAGGGCTGACAAAGAAACGTGTCCTGGACACAATGCTGTCCCATTCTGCAGAAAAACACCATAAAAAAGGTGCAGTTTACTTCCTCTGCCTGTCTATGGCTCCCCTGGCAAGCAGGGCCTGAGCACATTCCTCTTAGTCCCCATTCATGTGCAAAGGCACAAAAGGAGAGAACAATATCTGCATTTTCCACTGCGAGCCCATACAATATCTGGGTAGGCAGTGTGGCTAGACAGGGATTTGGGGAATTGTTCCTGTGCTGGGGTCTGAATGACAAACTGTTCTTGCAGAAGCACGTTCTGCTGGTGCTGTTACACTCACCTGAGGGCTCTGAGGGTGAAAGGCACAAAAATACCCATTTATACCCCAAATCTGTGCCCTTCAGAGGGACTTATGAACCATTGGCACCACAGTGTAAATCGAACAGTGCTGATAATAAGCTTTTGGTGGTTTCACTGGCGGTTCTGTGTGGAGAACTGAGGTTTTGAGGTTTACAAAATGGGAAGGGGCTGGCCTGTATCAATCACCTGGGATCCTCTTCTTCCTCCCCATCCTCCACACTCTCTCTAGGGCAGAAACTGCCACAGTAGGATCTTTAGGTGTGCCACAACAAACTTCACCTGGGGACCTGGCTTGAACACCTTCAATTTACTTATTCTTTTAACTCTTTCCCCCCTAGTCTGACATTTACCTTTATTCTATTATCAATGTTAATTTTGTGGACACGTCTTGTCATGACTAGCATTTTGTGTGAAGATGACAGCAAGAAAAGGCATTGGACTGTGTCTTCCTTCTGCAATCCACTTTTTATTGTTAGATAAACAATATTCTGTTGTTTATTCATTACATAATGGAATTAGAATATTCTTTGCCTGTCCCTTCTATTGTTACCAGTAGTAGCAGTAATGAGAAAGATTTTGACTTCTTTCTTGGCAGGCTGCCTTATTAAAAGTTGAATGATACTTTTCATTGTGGAGACAGGTTTTTGATTTTAATTTTTTAAAAAACTTACTTGAATAAAACTAATTTTCAGGCCTCCTCATCATCTGTTCTCAGACGCTTTTAGAAGTCCCCCCTTTGACTTTGAATGAGAAAGGTCTGAAAGCAAAATGGATTCTCTCTCAAACTGTTATCACTGTGTTGTTTGAAATACAGTTTAGACCAGAGAAAAAGTAGTTTTGTTGGCCTGATGGAGAATTAATTCTCCTTTCTCCTTAGTATTAAAGTCCAGAGCTAGAACCAGCAGGTCTGCTAGAAATAAGGAGTAAAGGTGAATTCTCTCCTTTATTTCTCCTTTCATTGTGAGCAATGGGGAGATAATTCCTTATTGCTAGATTTGCTAGCTGGAGGTAGAAGGGAAGGCTGTGTAAAGAGAGTGGTGAGAAAGAAGATTTAGATTTAAATATTCATGTTTTGGGGGCTATTCAATGATATTAGGAATAAATTACCAGCTAAGGACACACTTGATTGATTTTGTCTGAATTTGTTTTATAATAATTTCACATAATTTCATTTATTCTTTCCTTTAACATCTATTAGAGGAAAAAAGAAAAAATAGACAGCATATGAAAAGAACATGGGGAAGTTTTTAATATAATATTAATAATAGTTGATATTTAATTGAGATCGTATCTTTAATCTTTTCTTCTTTTCCCCTGCCAGTGTTTCATCTCTATACTTATTATCTTGTTTTCAGTACAGAATTATCACCCACTGGTTTTCAATTACAGCGATGCCCATATTGATTCTCCTCTTGATTTTAACTCCAAGCTGAAAAATTACTCACTTAAGCCAATAAAAGTAGATGATGTGCTTATTTTTGGGTTCCTTTTTTAAAATAATAAACGAATAAAAAAGAAGAATGAGAAGCTTATAATGATTCTGAGTTACAGCAAATTTGTATGAAAATGCATTTTAAATCATTAAACTCGGAACAGTGTCACAAATTTATATTTATCTCTTCACATTGAAGTGGTCCCTCAGGACATGAAACCTCTGTCTGTGACTCTAAGTTGCATTTGTCTGAGAGTTCTTGGGCACTGAGACCCCTGGCAGATGATGGATTCTGTCTGCACTTCTCTTGGCTCCCAGAAATGAGGTTTGTGTTTGCAAAATGCCCATTGGGAGTGGTCCGTGCTAGCCCACAGAGCCTGGCCAGGAGCTGTCTGGGGCAGGGCCAGCTGGCATGGCCCAAAATCACCACTCCTGTGCCTCAACAGAGAGATGAGCACATTCCCAGGCTTAGGGGGGTTCCCAGGCACTGCTGAATTTGCTGGCAGAGATGCAGCAATGGGAGCATTGTCCCATCAAGAAGCAGCTGCATCCCTCCTCCAAACTCTTGTTTGCATACCTGACTATGTGATTTGTGTTGTGGATGAGAAATTTCAGGAAGCTAAAAGCATCTAAACATTCTCAAAATAAAATTGGTGTGCAATTTACACCATGTCAGAGAAACAAGGCATTGGGTTACTTCTCCCACTTTGGCCAGAACCTTATGGATGTTGTTTCTATTGAATGACTCTTCATTGTCTGTGTTCTCTCTTTGCTCAGCTCACAAAGTGTCCCATTGTGGTGGTGTTTGAGGGAAGAGATGAGAATCCTGAGTTCATGGTTCAGAAGGCTGATTTATTATTTTATGACATTATATTATATTAAAAGGATTATATAACTAAACTATACTAAAGAAAGAGGAGACATCAGAAGGCTAGACAAGAATGATAAAATCTTGTGACAGAGACCCTGACACAGCTGGCTGTGATTGGCCATTAATTAAAAACAATTCACATGCTGGGTAAACAACTCTCCAAATCACATTCTAAAGCAGCAAAACAGGGAGAAGCTGAAACTTTCCAGTTTCCCAGGAGAAAAGATCCTGGCAAAAGGATTTTTCATAAAATATCACAGTAACATCCCACAGTGCAATGATACCAAATTGTGACTTTAAACAGTGCAGGGTTTGACTCTCCAGAGAGGCGAAGGCCATGGCATGGTGGTGGTGGCCATGTGCAGCTGTGAATCAGTTCTTGCTGATGCTGAGGAAGTGTGAGCTCAGGAGCAGCCCAACATTACCTTTCCTACACTGAAGGATCTGGTTCTGCATCAATTGCTGTCAAGGGAAAACTCTTTTACTTTCTGCTGGAGCAGACTGAGAGCTGGCTACAGGGAAAAAAAATCACACAGAGCCATCGGTTTTACACACACAACCCAAAATAGGAATAGCAAAGGGTGAAAGTTACCAAACTGCAAAAATTGAGATCTTTCAGAACCTCTAGCCTAACTATCACAAGGAAGTTTTCTCAAATGCTTCTGACAGAGGGAGTTGTTTGTAAGGGAATCCACACAGGAGCACACATTAAAGTATTGACAGGTATGTGTGTAGGTGAGCCTTCTCCAGAGGAGGAGGAAGGAGGTCTCTCAACTCAGGAAGATGCTAAATATCTATAGAAGGGAATTGCTTTAACTAACATTAACCCCATTGATCTGGGATGATATTCCCAGCTGCATTCAGCTACCTGCATACACACCGTATAAAACCAGTTCTTTCCAGTCTGTCTGAAACACTGGAAAGACAAATCACACAGGTTAATATGCTGTTGGTTAGTCTGCCAGATGTAATCTCTCTTTTTCTTTGACTGTGCTCAGTATTCTTGGCCATGTTTTATTGTAACTAACTTTACATTTAAGACTGCTAATATATAATGATACCTAGAAACATTTGAGTCAAGATTTTCAGGCATGTTCTTGTAGTCCCTTGCCCAAAAGGCCTATTTTGAAGATAATTTTGAAGAGCAGAGCCACCATGAAACTTTTGGTTCCATCCAGGTCCTGGCATCTGTCCTGCCCTAATCTCTGTTGTCCCCTCCTGGCTCCAGACAGACAGTCCTGCTTTCTCAGGGACCTCATATCAACACCCATCTCTCCTGCTTAGAATCACATATTTACCTTAACAAAGTTTTCCCTGTGCTTGTCACTGCACAGTCTTCTTTTTACATGTCTGATTTGTCCACTTTTTCTGCATTGTAGCAGCATTGTCCTTCTTTGGGAATTTCCCAGGAAGAACCTCTACTTACTCACTTGTAAAATGCCAGAATGGTAGGCTGTAATTTGCCAGTCCATTTCTTCCCCAAGAGTAAATTAATTGAGTTGATAGTGGCAGAATTTATGGTTTTATACAGGCTATATTTACATGCTAGGGAAATATTTTAGCATTTGGATGGGGTAAATGAGTCATGACTGATTGCAGAGGAATTCCTGTCTAGGCAGCAATAAGAAGCCAAGGCTTCTCTTTCCTTTCTTTCTGGTTAAGCAGTAGCCTAACTTATCTTCTTTTTCTTTTGCACTTGGTATCACACAGGGCTGGGACCTGAGAAGGATTTCAGAAGCTGCAGAAGACAAAAAATTTTCTGTAGTGGCTCATCATCACTGATGATGTTTTATTGCATTTCCTTTATTTCTAATTTCTGTGTTTTCTGTATTTCAAATTTCTGTGGTTTTTTGTATTTCTAATTTTTATTTCTCATCTGCCAATTATTTACACGAGGGGGTTTTTGGGGTTTTTTTGTTTTTCTTTTTAATGTGGAAAGAGCCACTAGCAGATCTGTGGCTCTTTCCAAACCTGCACAGAGGCTCTACCACCACACCCACTCCCCTCTACCCCTATAATGCTGAAACATTTCTTCAGACTGCAGTACCCTCTATACCATCAAAAAGTTGTTGTTGTTTCCTGTGAAATAGCTCAGGTGCCAAACACAACCCCAGTACAGCCTGTGGAAATGGAGTCTCCCAGAGGGGATGCTGACTGTGCACAAAAGTGGGCTCTGTTTTCCAAGGCACCTGCCAGAACCTTGCTGACATTTTCAGCATAGGAAAATATTTGGCACTGGACAGCTGTCCAAAAAAACTTTCACCCTTGTAGGTAAAAAAATGTTCCCCTTTAAAAACATATTTTTATTATTTTGGGGCCTACACACATGTGAAAAGCTTCATTTTTCCCCCCACTGTGAACTTCAGGGAATTTACCTCCCTGGTTCTTCCCATTTCCTCTATCATTCCCCACTGTGTACACATCCAGCTCTTCTTTTTAGTCTCAGTCTTTCCCAGCAACCTGACTTGCAGGATGGTTCATTGCTTTTACTCTTCCTTCCAGGAATTAGGAGTCTGATTCCAGCATCTATTTATTATTTTTAGGTTCCTCTAAGAAGTGCACCTTGTTGAATGCTTAATATGTTCGGATTTCACACCTCCTCCCTCAGCAGCATTGCAAGTTATTCCTCTTCCACCTTCCTCTTCCATAAAAATGCTGAGGGCAGGATTGTACCTGCAAGCTCTGAGCTGTGCCACTTTCTACATTTTCCATCTCCTGATGTGCACTTGGCTTGTGTTTCAGTGTGACATTACTGAGCAGCCCATTTGTTGTAATCTGAAATGTTAGCAAAGAGGAGGTTGGTGTTTAACTACTGCTCATAGGAAGGGTTTGTGAGAGTGACTGGCCCTGTGTGTCACCTTTGTGTCCTGCACAGGGTGCTGGCTCTGGCAAAGGTGCATCATTCACCCAGGACAGCAAAGAACAATCCCTTGCAGTGCCAAGTGCCAGGCAGGGTCTGAACTTGTGGCAGCAGCTCTGCAGTGTTCAGCTGCATGGGGCTTTGTCCTTCCCCAGGCATCACCTTGCTTCCCTTTTTCTTTCAAATCCCACTGATGCCTTCAGCTTTCATATTTTCCACACTCTGTGCTGCATCAGTACATAACTCTGAACTTTATATAAGTGTCAGCAGTTCTCCTCACAGCTCAGTCACACAGAACAATCCTTTTCCAGTCCAGAACCAAGGTCAGCACTGCAGCTTCAGCCCAAAAAGTGCAAAGAACAGGAATGGAGGAGAGCAACCTGGGAGGGTGGGACTGCATCACCTGGAGCTGGAATTGTAAATAACCCCAATATGGAAATGGAGCAAAACCTATAAAAGTGTGAAAACTGGTGACATCCCATCCATCTTGGGTGTATTCTCAGCCAGGGTCTTGAACTGCCCAAGGTGTGTCCTTTGAAGACCTTTTGACAAATCTCTACTTTATTCTTTAACCCTGTCCCAACTCTGTTCCAGGTAACCTCTTTAGGCATCAGCAGGTAAAGAGCTTTGTAATGCCTTTCAGTCCTTCAGTGCTTTGGATTTTCCACAAAGACTCCTGAATAGATCCTGTGACTGTTACCTGGAGAATATGGTGGTGGTGGCCAGGTCTTCTATAAGCCCTGGGTTATTTACAGACTCTCCTGTTGCTTCTCCTGTTTTGTACCTTGTTCCAATACACAGAATCACAGAAAGGTTTGAGTTGGAAAATGGATGTGCAAAGGGGCTATTTATAGAAGAAATCCCACTCCTTGCACTTGGTTAGAGATAGATGGGCTGTGGTTTAAATAAGTGAGATGAACCAGTTTCCTGAGAATGGCAATGGTGCTCACCACAGCATCCTCATGCAATCAGACTCGCAGGGTACCACATCAAGGTGCTGACCAAGGAGGCTGCTGCAGCCCTGGCTAAGTGTGGTATTTGCTGGCAGGAAGGAATGAATATGACTCCATGGTCTTAGAAGGTCAATTTATTATAATATTTTATTACTATATTTTATTATATTTTATTATAGAATATAATTATAATATCATATCAATATTTTTATTTTATTTTTATTTTATTTTTATGTTATTATTTTTATTTTTTAATTTTATTTTTATTTTATTTTTTATTTATTTATTTTTAATTTTTTTTAATTTTCTATGCTAGGCTAAAACTACACTAAAGAATAGAGAAAGGATGCAGACAGAAGGCTACAAAGAATCATGATGGAAACTTGTGACTCTCTCTTCAGTGTCCAACACAGGCTGACCATGATTGGTCATTAAGTTAAAACAATTCATATGAAACCAATCCAACAATCTCCAAACCACATTCCAAAGCAGCAAAAGGCAGGAAAAGCAAATGAGATAATATTGTTTTCCTTTTTCTCTGGAGTTTCTCAGCTTCCCAGGAGAAGAATCCTGGGCAAGGGGATTTTTCAGGAAATATAATGGTGACTGTTAAGGGCAGAGGGCTCTTTTCATGAAGGTATAACAGGTCTTGTTTTTAATGCGGAAGGTCCTCAGCTTGTTCCCTGATCTCCCAAGCTCATGGTAGCTAACATACTTGTACTAAAGATATTTTATCTCTGGGATAAATACATCAAAAAAGAAGCAGGCAAGGGGGAGAGCTCATGGCAAGAGACATGCCCAGTAAGTGCAGTCAACAGAAGTTATTTGAAGTTGCTTAAGTGGCTTTAAAATAATCCTTACACCAAACCCAAATCCTACCTCCTACCCTTCTATTTGCTGGTGTTTTTAATACTTTAAAAGCCTCACAGATGTCCTGTCCAGTTCTTGAGAGTGTTCAAACAATTCTGGATTTGCCAGGTTTAAACCAGTATTTACTTTTCGTTCATCTTGGACCTAACAAACTTTTTCAGTCCATGATCTCTGCCATGACCTGAATTTGCGGAGTTTTTATGTGATCACTTCAGTGCTGCAGTAGAGTTTCTTTCTTTCAGGTCTCTAATTGCCTTCACAGCCCAGCAAACCTGAGTGGTGGTTGGTATCCAAAGTCCACAGGATGGAACTGTTGTGCCATGTCCACAAAAGAGTGGCAAATTTTGGTCACAATGCTAACAGCAGAAGAATTACAACAGGGCAATACATTTACAGCAGTTAATTTTGTGATATTTTCTGCAAGACACTAAAATGGTTCTGGAATAGCAAACCCATATAACTTCCAGCATTGATTTTGACTGCTTGGATGGTAGCAAATGCTACAGAGGATTTAAAACTCTGTGTATTGTCAGTGTTCTTCTGTTGCAATTTCTGAAATACCCAAGGATAAGAAGCTCTCATTGGTTTTAGGACCTGCAGAGTGAATTTGCCAGCCCTTGCTGGGAATTGTCAGTAGATGCTGAGATGTGTTCTTCCAGGATCCTTAGCAGATTAACAAATGATTAAACAAATTTTCTTTATAGAAGATTTATACCAGTGTGGGCAATCCCTGGACTTTAAACACATAAAATAGGGTGTTTGTGAATGAACAAAGGGCTGGAATAGGTGCATGAAAATCTGGCAGTGAAGAGTGGGCAGCACAGTTGTGCTTTGTAGGAAGCACCAAAGTACTTGGAGACATCAATCCTGATGCATTCCAAATGCAGGAATCACACTGGTGATGGGTGTTTGTGCAAAACTCTGTGCAGACACACAGAAACAATGGAGCACTGGGACTCACAGCCACAAGCCTAGGGAATTCCTGCAATAAATTCCAAGCCAGACAAAAAAGAGGAACCATCACACATTGGCTGCCTTGCTGTCCTTGAGTCCAGTTGGGCATTTGCTTATTTACAAGCTCTGAAGAAAGCTCGTGGTGTCTGACTCCTGCTTGGGGAACTGAGAAGCAGTCCCTCACATGCTAAAGCAGCAGATCTTCCTTGAGAGATCACTTTTTGCCTGGAATGGAATTCCTCAGACTGTAATTCCAGATAATGTAACTCAATTTTCCTGTCAGGGATCTACTATTTGTAGCACCAGCAGAACCAGAGTGTGTCACAGCCCTGCCACGCTCCAGCCAAAGCAGGAGCAGATGTCAGGGCTGCCAAGCATCCTGGGATAAAAGAGAAGGAATTTTTCTACATTATTTGGTGATCAGCAAGCCTGCAGGATTGTTCTGTGTCACACCATGCTTGGATACTGGGGTGCACAAATGCTGCAGCTCAGTCGAGGTCAAAAAGCACTCCATCTGCTGTGGCCTGATTTGCACAGAGAGCTGTAAAACCCAAAGCAGATCCCTCCTCCAGTGAGAAGCTCTGCTGTGCTCAATATGCTGTGTCCAATCCAGCAGCAGCAGCCGAGAACTTGCTGGAATGAGGGTGGACATAATTTATAGTCAGGCTCTCAGAATTAAAACTACACACAAACCCAAACCCTAGGCTGTTTGTTACATTTAAGGATGTTGTATTTGTTCTAATTTGTGCATTTAGCAAATTAGGCCTTTGGCTTTTCCCCCCTCCATTTGCAGTCAAATATTGCCTTCTTGTGATGAGGGCCCAGGAGAAAAGGCAAAGTATGAAATTCTGGGGAGGCACTGAACTTCCAATGCCCAGGACTAAGTAAAACATCATCATTAAAGCAAGCAGAAATGGCAATAAGATTTCTGCTTTAAAAGCTAGCATTCAGGACACCTGCTGTTACTGAATAACATGTATCAAAGATTTTTTTTACCAAATAAAGGTCATCCTTTCTCTTCAATTGACTCTTTGTATTTGCAAAAGCAAAATGAGCTTGACTCAATCAAGACTGGCTTTTCTCCCTTCTGCATTAAGGAATTCAACATATATGCAGAGGTGAATGACATTTACTCAATTTCCGGAAATCCAATGGACATTTGTGACCCCCTTTTAGTTTGGTTCAGGTTAGAGTGATCAGTTGCTGAATCTATCTTTGAGTACCCCCGGTGTTTATCTATCACAGAGTTATTTAAGGCAGAGACATCTTCACCTGCAGCCACCTGCAAAGAGAATCTCCAGTTTGCTATTTCCATCATACCCAGCAATTTTATTCTGAGTGAAGATTAAAATCAGTTTAGAGGAACCTGGGTATTATGCTCCAATGCATGCAGGTGCAATGGCTCTGAAATAGAACTAATAATGCTGTGACAAGTGCCTTGTAATTTCTGGAGATGTCACAGTTCATTTGACATCATTCAGGTGGCATCAAACACAGAAAGAAGCAGTACCCAGGATGTAGATGTTGTTACATGCTGAGGGGAGGGAAAACTGGAACAGATTGATCAGAGAATCTGAAAAATTCAGGTCATAAAGAGTTGGAAATGTTGTTTAATCAGATCTGCTCAGTGCAAGGCCATCTTGATCAGTATTTCAGGGCTGTATTTAGGTTTTGAAAATCTCCTGCAGCTCCTCTGCACCAGCCTCAGAAGGAGATGATTTTTTTTCTCATTTTGTCCACTTAGAATTTCCTTGGAAACAACTTGGTTTTCATAGCTTCTAGGCCTTTTTCAGTGCACCTCTGGGAGGAGTGTGGCTCCCTTTTCTTTCCCTGCAGGACCCCCAAGCCATCTCTTCTGGGGCAGAACCTCAGTGTTTCCTCACAGGGCAGCTCTGCAGCCCCTGGCTGGCCCAGGGGCTCTCTGCTGATACTTTTCCTGCCTGTTGGTGTCCAAAACTACTCTCAAAATACCCAGCAGGGGAATGATCACCTCCTCTGAGCTGCTGCTCAGGATGGGGCTGCCCTGGGCTGGCAGCTGATCCATTCCTGCTGGGCTCTGAAGCCTGGGAGGGCAATATGGATAAATACCAGGTTTGTGGGGGCAAGCAGGGGAAAAGAATTGTTCTGGTGGGAAATTAGGAGCACCTCATCTCATTCAGGAAAGTGTGCAAAACTTGGAGGATAAAAATGGAAGCGGCATACACAGAAGGAAGGGAGTGAGGACCAGCAAGAGCTTCTAGGGTTTAGAGACTTTTTATTCCTCAAATATCTCCAGGCAAAGATCTGAATGCTTCTGGACATGTTTAGGAGTTATGTATGTTGGGTTTGCAAAAATACCTGTGGATTCTGCTTGGATTTGTTTTGGGTTTTTAAAAATTTATTTTATTTCCTGCCTCACACCCACATGTGACTTGTCCATAATGAGGGGTTTATATTCCTGATCAATGAGTACAAACATGTCATTTTTACAAAACATGCATCAAGTATACAGTAGGTCAATCATGGTTTGACCCCATGTTTTGACTGCCCATGCACTTTGACTGTCTGGGATAACTATTCCCCAGCAATCCCAGCAGCTCAGAGCCTGGAAAACTGGTACACCTCTGCCCAAAGCTGCAGTCTCCTCCTTAAATCAGGAGAAAAGGGATGGCAGCTTTTACTAGCAACACAGATTGAAGTTAATCCTTGAACTAAGAGAAAACTCCTATATGTATGTGTGTGTGTGTATAAATATATATATGAGTATATATTTTATATATAGATTTTAAAATATAAATATAAATATAAATATAAATATAAATATAAATATAAATATAAATATAAATATAAATATAAATATAAATATAAATATAAATGTGTTTCTAGATGATGGTGTTCACCTCCTTCAAAAAGCTTTATCTTCTCCGAGAAGATTCCACAAGTAGAGATATACAGAAAGCTTATACAAAAAGGCAAGCTTATTCACAGTGACATCATACTATAAAATTGAATATCACTGTATTATTTTTTTTTTTCCTCTTTAGAAAGATCTGTCTCTGTTTTGCAGTATTTTTGCTGTGGCATTAATGACACAAGTAAAAGAATTGAGTAAGAGATTACTAGACATACTTGGTGCTTCAGTTTGTGAATATAGAAACCAGTAGGTCTTGGTAAGAAAATGTTCATATTTTTAGGTTTGTGTCCCTTGGAAGAAAGTAAAGAAAGCACTGAGAATATATAGCAACATTGAGTCAAATGTGAGGACTTTTTAATGGAACAAAGTAGGAAATATTTTGCAATCCTCAATCATACCTGTTAATGTTGAAGAATCAAAAGTGCAAGTGCAGTGCATTACAATGTATTTATTTTCAAGGACTACCTTCCTGGAGTAGCTTACTTAGCAGTGTGATGTTACTTGGATCCTTTGCCAGAGATAAATGCTTACTCCTTAAGATTTGTGCACAATTGGAAGGTAGCCCTTTCCTCAGCACACCAGCTCTGAATTCATGGGCACGGATGCACTGCCTGACCTGACACTGGAGAACAGAAAGGGAGGGATCCCAGCTCTGCCTTGGAGGCTGGGATTGGGTGTATGAAACAATAAAACTCATCCTCTAACCCAGAACAAGGCTGTTGTAAACCACGGTGGTGTGCAGCGGAGCCAGGGCTCACCCACACTCCATGGGGAGGGGGTTTTGTCCCTCTGCCCCACTCTGCTGAGACCCCACATGGGAGCTGCCCCAGCACAGGAGGAGCTGAGCTGCTGGAGCCAGCCCAGAGGAGGGACACAGAGGGATGGAGCAGCTCTGCTGGGAGGAAAGGTTGGGAGAATTGGGATTGTTGTGCCTGGAGAAGAAAAACTTTGGGGTGACCTCATTGTGGAGTCCACAAGAAGGATGGCAAGGGACCCTTTACAGGGGACAGGGGTGTGGAGTGACAAGGGGGAATGGCTTCAACTTAGAGAGTGGGTTTAAATTAGATATTAGGGAGAAATTCTTTGCGGTGAGGGTGGTGATGCCCTGGCACGGGGTGCCCAGAGAATCTGTGGCTGCCCCTGGATCCCTGGCAGTGCCCAAGGCCAGGCTGGATGGGGCTCTGAGCACCCTGGTGTAATGGAAGGAGGTTGGAAGGAGATGGTTTTTAAGGTCTCTCTGAACCCATTGTGTGACACACAGGAGGGGAGGTTGGTGCCACCCCAGCCTCCACCCTGCTCTGTGTGTCCTTGGCAATCCGTGTACCACGGTCACTGGGCCGGTGTAGCTGTGCCCAGCATGTTTCCAAAGACAGCTGCACAACTTTTTAAAGCAGGAGTATCACTGCATGGAAACACACTGTTTGCATCTAAGATTCTAGCCTGAATGAGTAAGGGAAGACATGAGAAGTGGGAAGGGTAGCTCTCTGTGTTTTTCACAGCCTCTATTTACCTGAGTGAAATGTTCACATTCTTTAAGCCCTCAGGGCACCTGCCACTGCCCCAGTTCCAGCATTTGCTGTCTCTCTCCTCAGGGCACCCTTGAAGCCATGTGGCTCCCCTGCTGTTCCTACATTTCTGTGTGCTAAGGAGTTGGTAGTAGTAGTGGTCCTACTCTTTCTGCTACTTCACTCCATGTCTCATTGGCTTTTTATGTTTTTCCAAATGAAAAAGTGACTGTTGCACTGTCCAGCTTCCCTCTTGCTCAACATTAGAAGGATAAATATGCTTCTACCTGCTCTTTTTCCCATATTAGAGCAACCAAACAGGTACAACTTTGCTTTGTAGTCACAGTATTGGACAAATCCAGCTTCCTAATCTTTTTGTATTGATCTTCTCTTGAGCAAGTTGATGGACTGGATTTTGCTTCCATTATATCCTTACATATCTCTCCAGATCTTTTTATCTGGGACTCTAAGCCTGTGGAGAGAAAAATCTGTTCCCGAAATCAAAGGGGCTGGTTTCCTTAGGAGTGTGCATGTGTGTGTTCAGTGTGACAGAGCTGGCAAAAAATTTCTGAAGAGACTACTGCAGGAAAGGCCTTTTGATAGTGTACAGTACAAGTAGATACATAGTATTTTATGTATTATTAGTATTTTATATGTTTTATATATCATAATATTTTATGTGTTTTATAGATCATGATATATGATATATTTTATATATCATAGTGTTTCATATATTTTATTCATCACAGTATTTTATATATTTTAAATAGCATAGTATTTTCTATATTTCATAGATGTAATATGTGCTGAATATGGTGTAAGTGAAAGAGAGGACACTATGAAATATGGAAATTCCTTGTGAGTGTGTTTACCAGGGAGGGATCCCCATTGGGTTTGCAGGGATGCGTTAGCCTCAGGTAAAGATTTAAAGGGTGAATAACAGCCAGCTGAATTTTAGCCTGTTGTCCGAGGGTGCTGGTGCTCCTGGCTAGACACAATGAATGAAGAAATTCCCCTTCCATGTCTGTGGACTGCTGGTATGCTCATGTTGTAACAAATGAGATTTGGTACAAAGGTTGCATCACATTTAGACTCCACAGGCATGGTCAGTGCCAAAATAACATGAAATGCAGTATCAGCAACAATTCCCACAGCTGCATGATAAGGAATCACCTAGAAATGGCACAGCACTGAGTACTATGGGATGCCAGGGTCAGTGCTGCCTGCTGGAACTGTGGCTCTGTCCTTCAGGATGCAATGGTTTCTTTTCAGAGCACACCATGTTCAGCAGAGGAACAGGAATTCATGGGATGATTGCAGGACAGAATTCTGTCCAAAGTGTTTGTCAATAGCTCTTGAGACAAAGAGCTGCCAGAGGATTCCTGAGAGTCTCCTTCAGCCCGAACCAGTGAACCAATCCGTGCTCCTTCCAAACAACTTGGGCCATGACAAGAGCTTCAAAGAACTGTCTGAACACTAACAATTACACTGAACCTGGAGAATTCAGCGCTGAGAGACATTACAAAGATTAAACTGATTTGTATATCCAGAGGTTTGGCTGTGTAGCTCTCCAGGGGAAGGTATTGGTCACAGAACAGTGTCTTTGCTGCCAAGAACAGAATAATAATTCAAACTGGAAAAGAAAAGGAAAAAAAAAAGAAGAGTTACATTTGTCTTCAATAATGCATTATTTTGGACATTTAAATCTGAAATCTGCTTTTCTATGAATTTCTTTTTCTCCAGGTTCAGACTTGTACTTTAAAATTTTACTGTTCATTCACATTAAAACAGTTTAACATTTAACATTTTTTTCCAACTTAATTTTAATGAAGTTTTTGGAGGAAAAAAGCTGCAGAGGTAAACAGAGATTCTGCAGACCCAAAGTTGTGCATCTGTTGTTGAATCCCTTGCCTAGGAGATGTAATGGATACTAAGGCACCATATCCAGTATTTTAAGGAGCTGGTCACATTATACAGCACATCTGAAAAATGGCTGTGTCATTATTTACATTGCACAGAACAAAGGAGTATTCAGAAAATGTCATGGATGATTAAAGCAGGAAAGAATGAAATCCATTCCCCACACTGACACTTATTTTCCTGGTGTCCTCACACAAGTTCCATCTTGCAGGCTGTTGGAGCACATGTTTTCTGGGTGACTCACCTAGCCCAGTGAGGCTCCAGGACATACCAGGAGCACATATCCAATGCACAGAATGCTTCCAGAAACAAAGGCTTTCCATTCTGCTGCCTCATTTCCCACATCCTCAGCATCAGGAGGATATTGGATTTAATTCTGAGGGACGGAGAGGATATATGATTGTTTGAGATGTCACAGAGACAGCACAATGCTATTACAGAAGGTACATGTGCAGCTGAAATGAAAATCTGAATTTTCAGCTCTGAAACAAAAAGGCATATTTGATTTTTATAAGCAAATAAATAAGGCTGTCTGCTAGAAGAAAAAGAACATCAGAAGAAAAAATGTATTTATACAACAAGCTTTAAAGATATTTAGATCAGCATTTCCCTAAAATGTAGCCCATCCTTAATCACAGCTATAGGTAAAATGAATTATTTATTGTGACACTTCATTGTGTGTCCCACAGAATTCTTGGTTGATTCTCAAATTGATTTGTTTGTTAGGTGTGGGACAGCTGCCCTGATCTAATTTGGTTTGTTGTTAGGTGGACACACCAGTGCGATGGTTGTAGCTAACTCTTACAGGAATGTTCTTTGTCACATAATGTAGGTGCAAGCTGAATGAAGCAAAAACCAGGTTCACTCCACTTCTTTTGGGGAAAAAAAAAATCACTTTATTTATGATTGATTGATCTTTGCCTTACCAACCCCAAATGGGTACATCATACCTGCTCATTGCTCCTAGGCATGCATAAAATCTACCAGAACAAATGGCAAAATGGAGAATCCCTACCATTTTTATGTATTCTGGCTTGGGCTCTGGCATTGCTTGTTTACCTGTGTGAGGCCAGGCAGGTTTTTGGGGGAGATAAAAGCAACAACCTGGCAGCTGTGCTCCTGTGTCACCCAGCAGCTCCAAATTCTGCTCCTTGGACCTCCTGTTGAACAGGCTAATCCTGACAGGATAGCTATAGGTTAAAAAGGGTAAATTGGGTCAGTTTTGTGGAGCTGGGATCTGTTTTGGGGAAAAAGAAGGAGAATTAGTCAGGGAAACCTCTTCTTCACCACACAGCTCACAGAGATTAAATATTCTGTTTTACAGGGGTGATGTGAGGCATCGCACAGCACAAAGCCAGGAGCAGCTGCTCTCATTTTTAGTGGCAATTCCAGAGCAAACTAAATTAATAACCTGTAATGGTAAGGGCTTCTTTATGAAATTCATCCTTTTGAAATTCTGGGCTGCATAGGCAAGGCAGTGGGTGAGATAAAGTATAACATAGATATGAAATACATGATAATGTATTTATCCATGTATAATACATGGATGAAGCACATCTTATAGATACAACAGAGTAAATAATTTAATAGAAATTATATAATTATATATATAAGGGAACATATTAACAAAAATGACACTTGGCTTAAAGCATGTGGGAAATTGGTGGTAGAGCTGGAAATTGGACCACCTGTGTTAGTCAGAAGATCATTCAGCAAAACCTGAAGGAAGGTTTATTTCTGTATTAGCTTTCATTTTTTTTTCAGGCAGCATTGCCCTTCTAAAGATATCCCTTCAAAAGATGGACCTTTTAAGAATGTCGGCAGATCTGGGCTCCCTCAGATTAACTAAGGGCACACATTTCAAAGGGAAGTGGTGTTCATGGGAATTCTCTGCCAGCCACCCAGATCTCAGCTGCAGAAGTAGAGGATAAGTAGTAAAGGAGTTTAAATTTCCTCGAGCTGCCTTCTGTTGTGCTTCAGCTTTGATCTGCCAGGATTACCTTGAGAGGTGAGAAAAGTAGTTAATTTTCCACTTTCACTTGACACTTCCCCTTTCTCTGGGGGCTGCTGAGTGAGTGCCCACTGCCTGCCCAGGTGAGCTGAATGCAGCAGCACAAGTGGCACCTTCTGGGTGCTGCCTGCCTTCCCAGAGTGGCAGATGAGGGATCCAAGGGCTTTCCTTGGCTGCAGTGGAGCTGCCATACAACTACAGACAGAGAGGTGGATTTCTGCTCTGCTCAGCCCACAATGCCACCAGCTTTACTCTGTCTTTTCTCTGTGGTCCCACAGGACTCTCCTGAGCTCCCAGGGAGCGTTCTTTACACAGTTTTACAAGTTATCTTTCTCCAGCTCTAGATTAAAACCATTCTTTGTGGTGATGGCTGCAAAAAAAATTAACTCTGCTTAGGTGACTTCTGCTTTGTTTATAAAGCTAAATATGTTGCCTCCTTGTGTTGTTCTACTCCTTCATCTTCTATCTTTGGAGTTATATTTAGGCTTTTGTTTTATTATTAATTAGACACCATCCTTTTGTTGTCTCCTATCACACCTCAAACAATAGATTCTCAGCCATAGCCAAGGCTTCTGTCCTCTTCAGTAACACAAATATTTGGCAGCAGAGCACAATGTGTGTTTGTTTTTAAACAGCCATCACATGGAAGCTCTCATGTCCTTGCACTGTTGTCAGCTGCTGCAAAGGACAGAGCAGCAGATGGCAAAATGGGCTGGGAAAAATGACTAAGCATGACTTGGGCTGCACTGAGAGGAAGAGGGATCAGGAATAATGATGCCCTCCACTTATCCAGCTTTTTGCAGGCTTTTGGCACTGTTATTCTGGATGAGGCTGTGGCTCTCCTGGACGGAGGGAAGCAGTGCTAGGGCATGGTGGCCAGGGTGCATGAGCCCCTCACTCTGTTGCAGCCCTCAGCTGCAGTGTGCTGGGACAGGGACATGTGCCAGTCCTGTGCACCTCTAATCTACAGCTCACCACACAGCTCAGAGGTGCCCACATGGTGAAAACAACAAAACCTGAGCTGCAGTGGTTGTTTCCCCTGCGGCAGGAAGCAGAAACCTCCGTGACCAGAAGCAGAAACTCTGGTCTGAACTGTTCAGGTGGTCACAGCTATCCTTGAACTTATCAAATCCTGGTGATAAGCCCCAGGACTCACAACAGACTTTATCTCATGGTCATCTGTGTTCAGGGCAGGGATTTTGTACATCAGGCATGCAAAAAGCCAAGGGCAGCTCCTTCCCTGGGCCCAGGCAGAGCTGGCATCATGGTGTGTGCATGGGGCAAGCTGGTGCTGTCCCCCTGCTCCCAGGACACCAAGGGAAGATAAAAGAGCATCAGGCAATTTCTAAGAAACACAATGAGTCAGTTCCTGTTAACATGAGACCTCTGTGAGTCAGATCATTAGCTCTGATTCCCATTTCCATTGCTCTTGCTGTTGTTGGGCTTTTTGGTTTTTTTGTTTTTTTTTGTTTTTTTTTTTTTTTTTTAAAGAAAGAGGATATTTTCATTTTACAACTGTTTTTGCTCTGCAACCACTTTCATAAGGAAATAGGTCTTACCTGGTAATTGATCTCTGTTTGCCCACCCTTCCCCAGAAACTTTTGTGCTCACCATCAAGAAAGGCAGTGTTTTCAAAGTTGCCAAGTCCCTGCAATGTTCATGAAAACTGCTGGCTGGGGAGAAGAAAAAGCCCCTGTTAGTGCTGTGGTGAGAGACGTGCCACTAAGGCAACTCACTCAGTGAGTCACCAGAGAATCCACACCTCTAGATGGCAGGAAAAGCTTCAGAGTTTGCATGTTCTATTAGACCTCAAACAGAGACACATCTATTAGAAACTAAAAATAATCCTCGTCGCTGCTCCCAAGAAAACGGATTTTTCATTGTATGAAATCCATCCTGTACAAGAAGCATTTGTATCTGGCTCTGTATATTCGTGTGCTCCCCTCCCTTCACAGGCATTAAGATTTAAGGTACTCGTCAGTGGGAAACAGGGATAGCCTCCCACAGGACTGCAGCCTCTCCTTCAGTACCAACATATTCAAACTAGACTTCTTAAGCATTCATATTAATTAGTCTGTAAGGAACCATTATCAAAATATGGTGTGAATACATAATTATGAGGGTGTGTTGTCTGGCAGGAAAATGAGGGTCTGATCCTGCCTCCTCCCAAGGAAATGGCAGCCTCACCACTTGTTTTTGTGGAAGCAGCAGCGAGCCCTGAGGCAGCAGAAACGGGAGACAGTTTTCCCCTTCCTGCCTCCCTGGAAGCACTGTCTCACCCGTGCTGAGAAAGCACTTCACCCCTCCTGGGAGGGGACATGGAAAGCGCAGCAGCTATTATCAATATTCATGCACAGCTGCAATTCCCAGGCCTCATTCCCTGCTGAAATGTGCCATTAGCTGCAGCAGGGCTCACCCAGAGTGGCACAGACCCTGGCAGTGCCAGGCAGGGATTCCTGGTGTCCTCTGGGTGCAGACACTGTCCTGCCACAGCAGAGGACAGCCTGGTCCTTCCTGTGTCACGGCTGTTTGTCTCCCGGTCCTGGGAGAAGGGCCAGCAACCTGCTCTGCATGTGATAACTCTTCAGGCAATTGCAGAAGTTCAGATTCTGCCATTTCACTGGGTTTATAGGCAAGATCTTTATTTGCTCCCAATAAATGCAGTAATAAATACCTGACAGGATACAGCAATCTAGGTGTTAATATTAAAATATCAGTCCCACAGCTCATCCCTGATGAGGATCTCATTTGTTTGAGGTTTTTTGTTTGGTCTATTTTGTCCTAAGCAGAAAATGGTATGGTCTAGCAAATGCAGACTGGGACTAGAAAACTGGAAAGAAATCTCAGATCTTGTTTTTCTGCCACAGATTTGTTTGGCAGCCCTGGGAGAATATGAGGATATTATTTCCCCATCCCCAATTAATGTCTTGTTTGTAATCTGGTGGAAGTGCTTTCCCTGCTGTTCCACATCTGAAAGTTTCCCTTCTTGGCTTAGCCACATGCAAAAGCAGTGGTTTATTTGCTAGCACTAGAACACATTCCCTCCTGATCCAGGATTCCTTTCTCTCCTGCAGTTCCCATCTCTCCCATCAGCTGCAGCAAAGTTGCACTGGGTTGGGAATGATGTCTCAGGTTTAGCTTTGATATTTTTCAGGTTCTGTGCTGCTTTAGTGTGTAGTTCTGAGCTTCACATGAGGGGATGGTGAGCTCTGTGCACAGAGCAGGGAGACAAAACAATTCCTGCTCCAGCTGGGCACCAAGGACAAATGACCCAAATCTCAGCCCAGGAGCACAAACAAACAACAGAATGAAGAACAAAATCCAAGAAGGATGGGACTTCATAACCTAAAGCTGCAATGGGACAATGAACTGCAAGGTGCAAATGGAGCAGAGCTGATCCCAGGGACAGAGCCCGTGCCCGGCCGTGCATTTTGGGGCCATTTTGGTTCATCTTGGGTGCAGCCCTGGCTGGGCTCTGGTGCTGCCCAAGGTGCATCCATGGAGGAGATCCTTTGAATAAATCCCTGCTTTGTTCTGTAACTCTGCCCAGCCTCTGCTCCAGGTCAGCCTTCTCAAGGCATCAGCAAGACATCCACAAAGGATTTCCATTTCCCACTTGTGGAACTGTCAGGTGTGCTAAAAACACCATCAGGCAGTTTTTCAGTCATGAGGTTTAGTGACTCTCATTGAAGACAGGCAGCCCAGATGCGGAAATCTCTCAGTGATGCACCTGGACAGTGGCAGCAGGGACCTTCCCTTGGTGCCTTGCTGTAATGAGTTCCTACCCCAAACAACATCAATGACCGTGGTGCTGGAGGGACACTAAAGGCTGGACTGAAACTTCTACTTTATTTTTACCCAACAGCTGTTGGATGTCAGTAAGGGTGAAGGTCAGTTATTGTTTAGAGAAAGCTGGGTCTGCAACAAGGCAGGCATTCAATGAGAATTTCTCCATATGCACAACAGAAAATTTCTACTTCAGAAATTCCTTCTAGGTGCATTGTTATTCTCTTTTTTCCATCTAATTACCTCTAAAAATCTGGCCTTTGGTCTCTGACCACTTGAACTGAATTATTGCTTGTGAGCAAGTGGAAGGGAGAATCTTATCAAGTTAGTAGCCTTTTAACACTCAAACATCACCCTTTTTTATTAGAATTTCGCCCACTTAAATGTTCTATTGGCTTTTAGGAGAATAAGAAGTTGAAATACATTAGGAGCTGAGGGAAAAGGTTATTCTCACCTCCCTATAAATGTTGTATATCCTTGGGATTTCAGAAGTGTCCTGAGACAAACAGTGCCAAAAGCTTTCGTTTGGTTGAGATATACTTAGCCAGAAACTAATTCCCAGGCCTTGGATATTTTCACCAACATCAACCTCTTTGTAAGCAATATTCTTTCTGTGAAAGTAACCAGCTAACAATCCCTGCAAAATGAACATTTTCTAATTGGATTTAGTGAAGTCAGGACTGGGTATTGGTGATGTGCTCAATAAACTGCTTTAACCTGGGACCTTTAGCACAGGATTTGATTACGGCAGTGATTGTTTAACTAGGAATGCCATCCAAAATGCAAGTAAAGCATGTGGCTATAGTGACTGTACCTAGCCACTAGAGAGAGACATTATCCCATGCAGTAAAGTGAAATGTTTCACTTGCTGTCGCGGTTTAACCCCAGATGGCAACTAAGTTCTGCATAGCCCCTCATTCACTGTCCTCTGAGGGAGGTGGAAGAAAATGGGAAGGGTCAAAGTGAGAAAACTCCCAAGTCTGGATAGAAACAGTTGAATAGGTAAAGCGAAGGCTGAATAGGTAAAACACAAGCAAAGAAAAGGAAGGAATGAATTCCCTACTGTCCATCGGCAGGCAGGTGTTCTGCCCTCTCCAGGACAGCAGGGCTCCATCACATGTGGCAGTGAGATGGGAAGACAAACACCATCCCTGCAAACATCCCCCTCTTCTCCTTCTTCCCCAGCTATATATGCTGAGCACGATCCATATGGTCCGGGGCAATTGGTTCACTGGGGTCAGCTGTCCTGGCTGTGTCCCCTCCCAGCCCCCTGTGCACCCCCACTGATGGGTGAGGGGCACAAAAGGCCTTGGATCTGTGCTCCCAGCACAATTCCAAACCACCTTGGCGCTGGGAGCAAGAGCTGAAACATCCCTGTGCTACCAACACTGCTTCCTGCACAATTCCAAACCACAGTCCCACACTATGAAGAAGATTAACACCACTACAGAGTGATGTTTTCAGTTAACTCAAACCCAGCAAAGTTCCAGATGTCTGGGGACCTCAGCTCAGAGTAAAGTGTCCTGTCCCTGTGGAGCAGTGACAGAATGGGCTCCCTGATCAAACCCTGGGAGCTGTGGCCCGTGATGGCATCCCACGCTGCACGTCCAAAACATTGCAGCAATGCTGTGGGAAGGTGGTACATTTACATTTCTGTATTTTCAATCAAATCCCTGTGTGTGCAGCTAGGGAAGTCGTGGGTTAGCTGTTCTGGGATGGAGCAGGGCAATGCTAAAGGTCCCAAGTTAAAGCAGTTTGTTGAGCACATTACCAATACCCAGTCCTGACTTCACTAAATCCAATTAGAAAATGGTCATTTTGCAGGGATTGCTAGCTGGCTACTTTCACAGAAAGAATATTGCTTACAAAGAGGTGGAAGTTGGCGAAAATATCCAAGGCCCGGGAATTAGTTTCTGGCTAAGTAAATCTCAACCAAACAAAAGCTTTTGGCACTGTTTGTCTCAGGACACTTGTGACCAAGCCCTTGCAGGTAACTTCTTGCAGCGTGACGCTTGGGCAGGCACTCAGATTTTTGGGACTCTACAGAAAGATGGAGAGGCAGATTGTACAGAATTCCTGCAAACCCTTCAGCTCCAGAGTGCCTTGTTTAGCCCAGGTGTGTTTGTGTTCAGCTCAGGTGTGTTTTAGTGGCAGACACGGAGTGCCGGTGCGCTATTTGCCCGTAGCCAGCACAGGAATGGTTAACGAGGGCTGCTCAGCCCCGAGATTTACAGGTGCTCGAGTGCTCGGAAAGGAGAACCGGGCAGGCAGCAAACTGCGGTGAGCTGCCCGCGGAAAGGTCCCTAAAGCAGCGCTGGAGCCGGGCTGGTAAATGATGCGCTCGGGTAATGCCCGGCGGGCAGGGCTGCGCTTCTGTCTGTAAAACCTGCCAGGATCGAGCTAAAAACAGCGGTGGGAAACGTGGGGAGCCTGCTCGTGCTAACAACGCACCTGGGTACGAAAATATAATAGTATTTAATAATAATTTCACTTGTGCCGCGAACAAGCGGGACAGTGCTGGGTGTTTAACCCCGTGATTTTCTGCAGGCAGGTACCAGCCCCGAGCCCAGAGGAGCTCCTTGAGAGGGACTGAGCACCGCCCTGCTGTTTTGATCCTTCCCAGAGCACCGAGCAGGGATGCGCTGTTCTGATCAAGTGGTCATTTCCTATGTGATTAGTTCTGTTTTAATGCGGGCGAGGCGCAGCGCGGTTCTCTTGTGCGCTCAGTTATTCGGGAGTCCTGCAGTTCTCCTTTCTGCTGACACGAAAACACCGGATAACACCTACTTGATTTATGCCTTCTAATTATTGTATATCGGCTCTTAAACTTTGAGTTAGAACTTGCATTAGTATCTTTGTTTGCACCTGCACTTGCTCTCGATTTCTCAAAATAGACTAGAGGTTCGCTTGTGAAAATCCCGTTCAATTTCCCAGGCTGATTTGAAAATCTCGGTAGTAGCGCTTTAAAATCCTCTGAAGGTGCGGGTTTCAGCTGTATGCAAACATGCAAGGAGAAGTCTCGGGCTGGGTTTCCACTAGGACTTAACTAGGTGCACGTTGAAAGTGAGCATTCAGTTTTTGTCTTGCAAATTAGCCAGCACTCAGCTGAGGGGAGTCCTCAATCATTATGCAAATAATAAACGGGTAAAATCCCCTTTTCTTTTTATATAGCAGCACACCCTTTAGCGCATCCTCGGAATTAATCACTTTTAAGGATTGATTACTGTAAGGCACCACAATCTGCTGGCATTAAAATATTAAAATGACACCCCTTAAAAGCCCCTTTTAAAAAAGCTAACCAAGCCTGGATTGCAGGCAGGGGTATTTCCTGACCAGCTGTGTCGGTTCCGAGAAGCTTTTCTAGAATCTGGCATGACACTTTCTAGCATCTGATCAGTGTTCAGCACTCATGCTTTTACCATATTTTCTGCATATTGGAAAATTACCTGTACACATTAACATGAAAAAAAAAAGTATGTGATTAATACTCCTGTATCACAGAATGATACATGCACAAACCGCACTTGAAAAGTCTGTAAATCAATAGAGAGTTTTGAGTATACACTGAGTGAAAAACCAGATAATTATATACATTCAACTACCATCTTAATGGTTGATATTAATCCTCTAAAATGAGGAAAAGCTATCCTTAGTTTTCATGGGAGGAAAAGGGGCAAAAAAGGATCCAAGACAGAGTCACAGAAATAATTGTTTTCTGCTGCTCCTCAGTTTTGCAGAAGTGGACAAGGAGAGGTGTCCCTTCTCCTCCTGTCAGCACTGTCCCACTCCAGGGCAGCACAGCAAATTGCAATTTGCATTTGCAATAGGGATCCATCATCCCACTCAAATTCAGCAAGTCCAGACTGCTATGCAAAGGGAGTAGGAAGAGCTTAAAAGAACTGCACGGAGACTTGAGCTTGGCTGTGAAGGGGCTTCAGTTTGCCCCTGAAGGACAGATATTTAAGAATGGAAGTTATTGTCCTGTTATGACAAATTTGTGGCATTGCCTGTCCACCACCTAATTCTAATTTCATTTGGGTTGTGCACAGGCACAACATGATTAACCTCACTTTACAGAGAAGACTTTATTTAAGCTTTTCTTTCAGTTATCACTCTGCTTAATGAACAAAAAGTATTTTCTGCTCTCACCCCAACACAGACGACCTCAGGTCAGTGACCTTCTGGTAGCATGTCTAAAGAGTTATTGACTCTTTTCATTTTGATATGGAGATGATGTAGTGATGAAAGAGTGGCTGTCTTTGCAATACAAGAATTCCTGATGAGGACAAGGAGCACACAATGCTGTGCTTGGTGTGTCTAGGGTGGTTTTTGTCCATGTGTGAAGCTGGGGATTTTGAGAAGCCAGGTGCTGTGTGCTTACACACTCGTGCTGTGTACATAGACTTAATAACTTTCCTTTGCTGCTGAGCATACATTTCAGCTTTGAGGATGTCAGGGTTAAGTATTTTCACTAGTTTGGAAGTGAGGAAGCTGAGACGGGAGAAAGCCAATGGCTGGAATGAGGCCAGAGGTCCTGGCTAGCTCTGGACTGTGGGGATGGAGCTCTGTGCTCAGACCATGCAACCACAGCCCTGTGCACCAATAACAAGTTTCAGTCCATTCCCATTTGTGGAGGAAAATGAGACCATTCAAACCACTCAACAGTCCCTTTCTCTGCAGTGGGAAAGCATCCCACCCAAAGGTGTATCAGAAGAAATGAGGGTACCCTAAGCCTGTACCCTAAGTTACACATCTTTTTTTCTCTGCTGATTGCCCTGTTTCAGCACCCATATTCCAAAGGACTTTCAAACTGACGGGGCTGTTTATTGAAAGGAAACTTCTCAGGGTGGCTCAGCTTAATTGTGTTCTCATTGGAGAGAAACAGGATGCTTGGCCCAAACCTTATTTCCTTCATTTCACCCCATTCTATTGCCAGCACTTTTCCTGCATCCTGCAGTGAAACAGCAGTGACACTGCACTTTTCTGAGCCCAGGGCATCCAAAGGGACACAGGAGCAAGGGAATTTTCATTTATTGATCTTGGAGGAGCTGGGGATGCCCGTGTCTTACCGTGGGCAATTCTTTGGAGCCACTTTTCCCAGTTTCCACTAGAGGGGTTACATGTTCTAGTTCAGAGTGCTGCAACAGCCCAGGATAAGATGGAGCTGCTTCTGGTCCACCTATATTTTTAACTGCTACAGTTAATTCACAAATACAATAATGAGCTGACAGTACTAGGGCTGGAGGCCTTAATAATCATTACAAAAATCATTAATTACCAGGAAATTAGAGAGGTGTCTGTTAAGTGGTTAAATTTGCAACCTTCTGTCCACAAACAAGAAATCCAAACGCTCGCCTGAATCATAGTTAACTTCCCACACATTGCTTATAAGCTATATCTTGTTTATTTCTGCATATATTACTCTCAGTAAATGATTAGATTTGTCACCCATGACCCCGTATGCTGTTTGCAATTATTTCTTTTATTAAATTAATCACCACATATTTACTTTGAGAAATTATGTATGATATCCATCGACGCACGCATGTGGAGGAGAGTATGTGAGCACATGAACTTCCCTGATTGCCTTTCCTCTTGTGCAGCAAATTAAAAATAACAGGCATTAAAGCTGGCAGAGTTACACTGACAGGGAAACCAGCTCAGAGGGAGGGGGGAAATTGCTATATAAAGTTTTTTTTCTTTTGTATTTTAAGTATTCCTACTTATGCATTGAATTTTAATGATCTGGACAGTCTAATCTTCACTAGCAGATGTATAAACACTTGTGGCTCTAAGATTTAAGGGTGCTGGTGTGGACTGCACTCAGCTTTGCTTTTTCCACCTCCCACGTCTCGTGGATGTGCCTGTGCTGGGGGGATCTGCAGACATATGGGCCCTCACCATATCCCTGGCACTTTGTGCAGCACCAATGCTGCCCAATAACTGCTCTGCAGAATCAGAGCCGTTGTGAATTACTTACTGGGAGAGAGGAATTCAAGTGGCTTGCCACTTTTTGCAGGGGAATAGAGAGGCACTCCTTTCTACAATGGCAATTGAAGTAGAAATTCTAGAAAACTAAACTTTGTGGTAGGTATAGAAATAGGGCTTCCATCAGTTTGGGCTGCTGTAAAGTTGGAGTTTTCTTCTTTTTTTGTTGATGTTTGTTCACTTTTCTTTTAATAAAAGCATTTCTATTTCTGTTTAGTTTCCATGTAATCATTTAGATATATCATTCTATCAGATTTGTGTTCTGTCTTGTGCTTTATTTTTCATTGTAATGCTTTCTCTGTCTTCTTTGAACATAATTTCTTCTGAGCAGAGTTCAGCCCCAACAGCTTCTGAGCTGAATTTACAGATCCATTGTATTTGAGCAGGTTCAAAACCAGACAGAAATACTCACTTTTAATCTGTTATATTTCTGAGGTGCTAATTAGTTTGCCACCTCTTGTTTGCCACCCAGTTCAAACTGGCAACCCGAATGCTATGAGAAATTCTTTTAATGATCTTCTAAGAAAATGATATGAAGTAATTTACTTCTGCAACAAGTAACTTGCTTCGGGAAAGGGATCACTGAGACCAAGACAGTCGTGATAATGTGGATTTCAAACCACAAACACTTCAGCTGGTAATGAAACCAGAATTAAAAGGCACAGTTTAAACACCCTTGTAGATTTCGTTACTTTTGTCTGTAAATACCTGATGTTCTTTATGCACACACAGAGGGTGGGTTGGAGCCTCTGCTAGGTACACACACAAATTCCTTTCCTGACCTTCCCACTCTGCTCCTTCTTACCTAACAATGAGCTCAGGGGCGCAGGGTTTCCATCAGCTCATAGAGGATCTGCTCCGTTCCACCTTGCTGCAAAACCACAAGGCAGAGCTGGGAGGGAAGGGATCCTTGGGAGGGGGAGAACGTGCTGAGCCTGCCTGACACCCCAGTGAACCTGGGGTCGGACACCCCAGTGACCTTGGGGTCTGGCACCCCAGTGAACCTGGGGTCGGACACCCCAGTGAACCTGGGCCCTGGCACCCCAGTGAACCTGGGGTCGGACACCCCAGTGAACCTGGGGCCTGATACCCCAATGAACCTGGGGATTGACACCCCAGTGAACCTGGGCCCTGGCACCCCAATGAACCTGGGGCCTGACACCCCAGTGACCTTGGGGTCTGGCACCCCAGTGAACCTGGGGCCTGACACCCCAGTGAACCTGGGGATTGACACCCCAGTGAACCTGGGGCCTGGCACCCCAATGAACCCGGGCCTTGGCACCCCAGTGAACCTGGGGTCGGACACCCCAGTGAACCTGGGGCCTGACACCCCAATGAACCTGGGGATTGACACCCCAGTGACCTTGGGGTCTGGCACCCCAGTGAACCTGGGGCCTGACACCCCAGTGAACCTGGGGATTGACACCCCAGTGACCTTGGGGTCTGGCACCCCAGTGAACCTGGGGCCTGACACCCCAGTGAACCTGGGGCCTGACACCCCAGTGAACCTGGGGATTGACACCCCAGTGAACCTGGGGTCTGACACCCCAGTGACCTTGGGGTCTGACACCCCAGTTAACCATTGGGCCTGACACCCCAGTGAACCTGGGCCCTGGCACCCCAATGAACCCGGGCCTTGGCACCCCAGTGAACCTGGGGCCTGGCACCCCAGTGAACCTGGGGATTGACACCCCAGTGACTTTGGGGTCTGGCACCCCAGTGAACCTGGGGTTGGACACCCCAGTGAACCTAGGGATTGACACCCCAGTGAGCCTGGGGCCTGACACCCCAGTGAACCTGAGCCCTGGCACCCCAGTGACCTTGGGGTCTGGCACCCCAGTGAACCTGGGCCCTGGCACCCCAGTGAACCTGGGGATTGACACCCCAGTGAACCTGGGCCCTGGCACCCCAATGAATCTGGGGCCTGGCACCCCAATGAACCTGGGCTTGAACTTCTGCTTTTCTTTGTCTTCTGGGCTGCCTGGACTGCTTCCAAGCTCACAAAGGCTCGAAGAAAGAACTCAAAACACCACCAGGGAGGGAAATATCTTTGCTAAAGACTCAAATGGGTTTTTTGTGCCCTGCCAGGTGTGCAGGGAAGGCTGCCCAGGGCTGGTGCAGCTGCGGGGAGCCCTGGGCAGGTACCCACATGTCCCCACAGATGTCACCACCTCTGGAGCTCCTGGGCACAGCCTGAGGAGGGGGTTGGCAGGGCAGCAGGTTTGGGGAGAGCACAGGGGACACCCCATCTGGAAAAACCCTTCTGTGGGCACGAGCTGAGGCTTTCTCTTAAGCTCTTTCTTGGTTGCCTCCCTCCCCTCTGCTGCCAACCAAAAATAGGGTTCAGCACAAATGAAAGGACTGCTGGTGCAAACTCTATGGGTAACAGACAGACAGAGAGATGATCTGAGGAGAGATTATTTTCTCTCTCTATACAAGCAAAAAAACCTCTGGGGGTGAACTGTCTTGTCTTTAGAAATAAAGTCAGCAGGAGATCTCTGCAACCCATAGAGCTGTACTCAGGTTTGATATTCAATTCAAATATTCACCTGTAAGATGTTGCTTCCTCTTTTGGATTTAGAGGAGGCTGCTATGACAGTTTTGGTAATAGGTTTCCTTGTAAAATCCCAAACCAATAAACTTCATTTTGGCCCCAAGTCTGCAATACAAGGATTTGGCACAGGGATTCAGTTTATAGTTGATATAATTTATCATGTTCTCTGTCAGTGAAGACACTGTCCATCCTGTGTGGAAGCGTCCCAGCTGCACAAAGGCCGTGGGGTGAGTTCTTAGACAGAAGCACATGGGAACTGCAGCTGCCAGGCAATGCTAACACCAGCTGTGCAGTTGCAACTCTTCAAATGCCCGTGGCACCTTCCTGCAGAGGGATGTCTGGGAAACACCTCCCCTTCCAGCATCAAACATGCCAGGAGCACACCTGAGCAAGGCCAGTTAGCACCTTCCAGGTGTTGGTTTGTGCAGTGCCACATCCCACCAGGCACAGCTGCCAAGGTGATCATCACTTCCAGCCAGTGACATTTTCCATGAATGTCACACATGGAGCAGAGTGTATTTATGATCTGCTGACCTTCCCTCCTCTGTCTGTGAGAAGTTGGTTATCATCAACTGGCACTGGCACAACTCATCTTCCAAACAGCCAAAGATCTTTCAAATAGCTCCACCTACTTCAGTTCTTGCGTTTAGGAGAAGGGATTTTAAGGCCAGAGGAGTTGTGAGGTCTCATTCCAGTTCATACACAGAGATGCAGCTGGAGCTGAGCAGGAGCCCTGTTGGTTCATTTGTTAGGCTGGGTTTTCCCCTGTATTTACCTTAAGCCTTTTTCCTCCTCCCTTTTCTGTCTGACATCCTTTACTAGAACTTTGCTAATCTCAGGATTATGCAAGGGAGCATATTTTCAGTCACAGGATGCTCACATGCTGCAAGGAGCAGGGTGAGCTCCAGCTCCATTGCACACTTGTTGCCTCACACACACACACAGAGGCACACACAAGCACTGATCAGCAGGGAATTTATTACACCAAGAGGGGTGGAGATGATCTTGTGAAATTCAAATTTCAAAATGACAAATAAATTTCAAAAATGACAAATAAAAAAAAGTTTCATTCAAAAATGAGATTCATCTCTGTGCATTGCTCTCTGATGGGCTGTGGCACTGCAAATGGGGATCCTGCCACTTGTCAGCAAGATGCTTTTTAGGAAAACAGTGAGTGAGGAGGGTAAACAGCTGGTAGGGGAAGTTAACATGAGAGTAGGAGGGTGATTAGATTTTAATTCCATCCCAACTCTTCAGCCACTAAATAGATTGTAACTGTGAACAAAGAGAGCTGAAATAAGTAAAGATGGCTTCTCCAGCTCTGGAATGCTTCAGGAGATGCTAGATGCTCCTGAGTAAAAGCATCCTTCCCTGCTATAAAGCAAAGACTAATATTTCATTATTCTGAAAGCCTTGAAAAGCCCCAAAATATGGGAGCAGCCTGCATACTATTAAGCAATGTTAAAACTCCCTACTTGATGAGTGATGCTCCTCAGGATTCCTGTGTCCTCCTTGATGCCTGTTCCTCCTGTCCCATGCCTGATGCTGACCCTTCTCCCTCCCTCCCTCCCCATAGATATTAGTTATCTCACAGTCTCTCTTCTTTTTGAAAGCCTCCTTACTCAAAAAGGAAATTTATTAATCAGCTGCACCAAGGCCTTCACTGTGAAAGCGTCAGTTTGAAGCTATGCAAGAGAAAAGGTAATTCCAGATATAAACAGCTGGAGTCTGGGTGAGAAGGACTTCAAGAATATTATAGTTGGAGAGTCCTTGCTGTGAACTCCTGGATTTGCTCTTTGTCTGCAAGCCTGGCTTCTAATCCCTGCCCTGGATTTACAAATACCAGCCCTGCTCCTGCCTTGGAGGATGAATACAATAGGGCTTTAGTGCAGATTTCTTTCTGAACAAAAGCCCATACTAGAGACCTTTGTTTTCTTCCAAACTTTTTGGTTTGTTTTGAAGTCAGTTGAAAGCCAAAAATGCAAACATCCCCCACCACATACACACATGAATTCAGAGATTTCTAATTGGTCTGACAGGTTCTTAGTGGGGTTTGGGTTTTTTTAATATTTGTTTAATAGATAATTTTCTGCAGGTCCCAGAGTGCCACTTGACTTCTTGTTTCTGTTTTGATTTCATCCTCGTGGCCTGCCATGTTCTCTTCTGGCCTTCTTTCGTGCTCTGACTCTTTGCCCAGGGCCCTGAAGCTGGTGCCAGCAGGAGGCTGAACCTCAGGTGTCCCTGCCAGGAGCTCTCCCTGCATTCCAGCCCGTCCTGGGGCTCTCTGGTGCTCAGCCAGGGCTCCTCACCTGCAGCACAACAGGTGTTGCAGTTACCTGGCCAGAGAGGAAAATCAGCCCACTCAAACCAATCCCACTGAAAAGCTCTTTTTTACTAGTCAAACTTCAATTGTATCAATAACAGCTCTTCACACACACATTTGCAGAAAGAGATCATTGGTTTACTCATCTCTTACTTTATTTTGTCTGAAGAGAGGCAGTTCTATCAAAATAGAAAAAAAGAAAAAAGAAGGATTAAAAAATATTTTCCTGAATGACCTTAATTTTTTGGCAGAAGACTTGCAGCCAAGTCTTATGTTTCAGAATGACTAAGAGTGAATGGATGGTGGAACACCTGTTCCTGAGAGCTTTCATGTTCTGCTGTGTGAACTGGGGAAGCTGGATCACCCGTCACATGGCATATGTTTAAAAATATTATTGAAATGAAACTCTTTTAAAAAATAGCATGTAAGCCTGTAGCAGAAGTGTTTGGGTTTTGGCTGGGTAGTTTGTTTGGTTTTGGGTTGTTGTTAATTTGGGTTCTTTTGTGAGTGTAGGCACATGCATTTTCTTTGTGGGTTTTGTTGGGGTTTTTTGGTGGCTGAAACTGAGCTCCAGAGAAGCAATTTAGGGGCACCTGTAAGGGCTATTGGCTTTCAGTCAGATAGAAGGTATGGAACTGCTTTTTGGATAGTTTTGAATATGTGACAACTAGGATCAATGTATCCAGCATGTGTGCTAAGTTTTGCTTGTCTGCTTTGGATTTTTTGGATGCTGAAATCAGCATGTTGGAGTGGTTTAGGAATATTTGTGCCTATGACTGGATGTGCTGAGATTTGATTCTCCCTGGGTTCAGCATTTGAAACCTCTGAAAGGTTTGCACAGTTTTGTGTGTTGATATATTTGTGCTACTTCGTGTTGCTGGTATCTGGAAATTCCTTATACTGTATGTGATTATTGTTAATGTAATATTAGCTCATATTTCTGATTTAAATGAATCAATTATATGAAGCTGCAAAGTTCCATAAATTAGCTCTGCAGTGTAAAATACCCTGATGTAAATAATGGAATACTGATTTTGTGTTTCTTATGTTGCAGATTTTTTTCTTACACCAGATAAGCACATGAAAACAGTGAGAAAATAATGTTTGTTGTGTTGTTTTCCCTCCTGGTATTATTTATAATTCCTAATGCCCTGTCTTACATCCTGTTTCACAACCAGAGTCAGATACTCTTGTTTAACTGCTGAGGAAGTCTGAACAGTTTGATCCCAAATAAGGGCAGCTCTGACTAGATGCACTGAGAAAATAAAAGGCAAAGCCCACTCTCCTCTCCTGGATGCAGCCTGAGTGCCAGAGCAGCTCCCACAGCACTGCACAGACAGCCAGGTTCATTTTGGAGCATCCAGCTGTGAGGTGACACGCTTAATGCACCACTGATCTGATCCAGTAACGAAAATCTTTGGGGCCTGATTCTCCCTGCCTCTCACCTGGTGCAGTCATTTGTAGTGAGCAGCCTGGATGCCCACACACTGGAAAAGCAGAACAGAGAATATTTTGCAATGTTTATCCTTCACTGCAGACCTGCAGCCACGTGAGCAGGTGTGTGAGGTAAAACAGGCTTTGAGTTCTTATGAAAATTTCATTTTTATGCTGCTGTTTTTGTTATTTTTTTTCTTTAAAAGTAAAATAAAAACCTATTTGAGCCTTCTCGATAGTGATCTTATGAGCATTCCTCTAGGATACATCCAGAGCAACAGAATATGCACACACAGAAATTCGTGCAGGTCTAACAGGGAGCACAGAGCCGAACAAGTGCCAAACCCAAATCCTTCCTTAGAAATTCACATGTTGCCAGTTGAAAGGGTTGTCTTCCTAACCCAGCAATCATTTCACAAAAGGAGCTCCAATGCCAATTTTAAATCAGTGATTGCCCTGTTAGGAACACAAACGACATCTCATTGCAGTGCAACCTCCTCTCCTTTTTGTTTTTATGATAGTAATTTAAGGATATTAGGAGCTGTGTTACTCCACAAAAGATGGTAGTGCACGAAAACAGGTTTGCATGAGAAATGCTGTAGCAAAAATTGTATATGCTCTCTGATTTTTCAAACAATGATCACAAATTCAGAGAACAAACTTCCTACTAAGCAAGAATATTTTTTGGTTGGAAATTTGGCAATTTTTTACTTAATTCTGTTTGATTTTGTTGTGTTTGTTTGCTTTTTTTGAGGGTACTATTATTGCATACATGCTGGAGAGTAATCCTCCAACAATGTGCTAAATTTTAAACAAGGTCACACCATTTTCCCCCCACATTTATTTTAATAAGAATTACTGCACCTAAATATCTATTAAACAAAAAAAAAAAAGCTCTATCTTGTGGCACAAAGCTTGATTATATTGAAAATTAGAGGCTTTTGGCAACGACGGGAAAGTGAGTCATTTTTTCTGTATTTTTACGGCAATTTTTTTTTTCTTTTGTTTTCATTTAAGGAGCACTGCAGAGATAATGATCTTAATAAAACAGTATATACAAATCCCTGTTCCTGTGCTACTGATAAGACACTAACTGTTCAGTCCTGCTAAAACTTACTCACAGGAACTGGCCTCTATTTTCAGAAGTCACAGATTATTTTGACTGCCTCCACTTTTCAGTCAATCACCAGTTTTAGAAAACGTGGCTGGATGTAAAAACTGAAAGACACCTTTCCTTTTGGAAAGGTCTATGCCACAATTTTTTGTCACCTTTTAGAGTGCCCAAAACTTTTGGAAATCACTCTGAAAACTTTGCTGCAGCCTTGGTTTGAGTTTGAAGTGCACACTGTGCACAACCAGGATCCCTTCATCGTCTGAAGTTCCAGGTCTGCACTGCCCCTGATGCCTTGAGAGGCTGCCCTGGAGCAGAGGCTGGGCAGAGTTACAGAACAAAGCAGGGATTTATTCAAAGGATCTCCTCCATGGATGCACCTTGGGCAGCACCAGAGCCCAGCCAGGGCTGCACCCAAGATGAACCAAAATGGCCCCAAAATGCACGGCCGGGCACGGGCTCTGTCCCTGGGATCAGTTCTGCTCCATTTGCACCTTGCAGTTCATTGTCCCATTCCAGCTTTAGCCCAGGCAGTCCCACCCTGCTTGTTTTTCTCTCTCCAGCCCACGGGGTTTGTGCTCCTGGGCTGAGATTTGGGTCATTTGTCCTTGGTGCCCAGCTGGAGCAGGAATTGTTTTGTCTCCCTGCTCTGTGCTCAGAGCTCACCATCCCTGAATGTGAAACTCAGACTCACACACTAAAGCAGCACAGGATGTGAAAAATATCAAAGCTAAAACCTGAGGCATCATCCTAATGGTCTGCCCTCATTAATTAGTCCTGAGTGACCCTCACTGAGCCATGCCAGACACATTCCTGCTGGTGCCCACACCTAGGCAAGCAGCACCACATGGATTCTCATCCTGCAGAGGCTTTCTCCAGTGGAGGCTCCATGGAAAGCACAATTAATTAACCCAGTGGTGGGGTAAACAGCCAAGAAGGAAAGGGGACAGCCAGAATATATGCATGAGACCTCCAGCTGTCATCCTGGGCAGGTTCTCTTACTTCTGGCAGGCACAAAAGTGAAATTAAAGTTTGGGACTTAATTCTTTCCTGTATAAAAATGAATAATCTGTGATTTTGGGATGTTGCTTCTTGGTGGGGAATTCTGGTGTCAATTCTGGTATCATGTTCTTCTATTAGGGCAGAATTGAAGAAGATTAAATGTTTTGATGGTCTCTGTAGCACCACAGAGTCAGGGGTGGGCTAAGAAGCTGGATTTGGAAATGGAATATATGAGAATATACATATTTATTCATCTGTTGGAATGATGGAAAGCTTTATTTTTGCTCATGTTACTGTGGACTAAGGCTGAAATTAAAAAATAAATCTGGAATTTTGCCACTGGATTTGTGCCTAGGAAAGAAGTAAACCTAAAGGAAGTGTTGTGAGGTTTAAGTCCTCCTCCTTTTTCCTGGGGAAGGGTTGAGGGGTGGGCTTCAGATGTGAGCTCATTGTAAAAGAGAGATTAGGGAAGATCTGCCCTAAATTGTAGCTTTGTAATCCCTGAGCTGGGCCCACTTAACTGTTTGACATGTGAAAATATTGTATTAATGAAGTTCCAGCCTGCTTCTTAAATCCATCCTTGTGACTGTCTTTATTCATCTGCATGTCCTGATAGATTATGATTATTTTTATATATACGAGTAATCTCATTGAAATCTATGGGTTACCACTGGTAGCATGATAGATGATTGTGGCCCACACCTTTAATCCATTATTGAAGCTGAAAGCTGTTTACAGATTCTTGTAATACTTAATTTTTGCTCAGCATGGATGACTCAAGCGAGTATCCTAACTTTTTCAGCTGGCTTCCTTTTCTCTTTATCATTCCATGTGCCTGCAGTAGTTTAAATTATAGAACGCCACACTGACATTTAATTTAATCAACATTTCCTGTTTCTTTTAGATTTTGTATGCACCTTCTACTAAAAATAAATGTATTCCTTATTTAGTTAATAGGACCTAAATGTGGGACCCAAACTGCCAGTTGCTCTGCTGAAACATGATTCTATCATTTAATTTCAGGAATCAGCTAACGAGAAACTGGAGAGAGTGCCCTGTTCAGGGACACAACAGCAGCATGTTTTATGTTCCCTGGGAAGTTATTTTAATGTCTTTTTGAAATATTATAGATGGGATTCTCTAGTGCCTCTGGGAGAACAGAGACAAGAGCTGCATAGAACCACATTGCTTTAATTTAAGCAACAGAGGCTTTTCCTACTGGCAGAAATCAGTGCAAGCATCACCCTGATTTTATTATGGAGGAGCAGATAAGGCATGCTGAATGTAAAAGATGAGAGTGCTGCTCGGGCTGATTGGGACCATGGAAGGGTGTTCTTGTGCTGATGCTCTCTGATAGGAAAACAGATGTTTGTAGGTTCCTAAGGGGTTTCTTCATTTTGATATGGCTTTAAGGTTATCTCAGAACCTCAATAATTGGATTACTCTGGCACAAAGATAATGTTGTTTTATAGGACTCAGGCTCTGCTGTTCAATGCTGTCATTTATACCTCTGAGAGGTAGCAACAAAGCATTTCCACGTGAGAAAGGTGGCATTTTACTGCAGCTCTTGTGAAAATGAGTGTGCCAAGACTCAATGGAGTAGAAAACTGGAGCTATGAATTTTCTAGGAGGATGAGGCAAGAAGCAGCTTGTGAGTAGTGGCGGTGAAGGGAAAAAGCCAGGAAAACTAAACACAGATTAGCTCTATGTGAACAGAGATATTTATTTTTTCCTTAGAATCATACATAAAACTTTAACTTGCAGGTTTAGGGGTGGGTGGGGGAAACCAATGTAGAGCTGTGCATAAAACACCTTCACAAAGTGATTGTTAGGTGCACACTGCTCACTGTAAAGATGTGTGATACCTTTCATTTCAGCACAGCCATGTTCCACGAGCACTAGAACAGCACCAGGCTCAGGCCATGCCTCCCTGGTGCTGGGAAACAGAGCTAGCCAGAGCTTTGCAAATTGCAAATTTAAAATAGCTAGCAATTTTTACCCAGTAGCCTACCTTTCACTGGGTAAGTTGCACTGAAAATTTTCTTTTGTGCTTTCTTTAGTTATTCAGGGTGGAAAAGTGGCTTGAAGCTGTGCTCCCAGCTGTGTCCAGCCCGTGTGTGCTAACATTCAACATCCTGTGCACTCAGATATGCAGGGCTAAATAAGGAGATGTCTTTAGGTTCTACTAAAAAGCATTTGGTTGACTGAAAATGTTGAAATGAGTCAATGCAGAAATGGCAACATCCTTCCTCTAAAAAAATAAATACATAAAATCCCCCAGAATTAGTTATTTGCAATAAATAGTAAAAATTAAATTATTATTGGCTTTCACAATTGTTTAAAAAAGTATTTGGAAATAGGATGCTAGAGCCTTTGAGGAATGAAATATCCTCATTATTCTAGACAAACTCAAATGCAGCTGCTAGCAGTCCAATGGGGCTTTTTTTCCTTCCTTTCTTTATTTTTTTTTTTTTTTGTAATTCTCTTTTCCACTGAACACCTTAATCCTATTGTAGAACTAGAAAAATACAGCTCCTGTGGAGAGCATAATACAATCTCACACCATTGTGCTTTTGATCTTAAATAAAATGCACCCGCATTTGGCTTTTTCTCTTTGCACCAGATTAGTTTTGGACCCAGGCACCCTTATTCCTTTCTTGTGCTGAACTGCAAGGAACTTTATCATGATTGTAAGGAGGAGTTGGCACAAAGCAAGTAGTAAAGGGGGGGGCAGTGCTCATGCAAAGAAAAAAAGGTGTGGGCAGGGAATGAATAGAGGAGAGTTCTGGAGGATGTGGGGAGGACACACAAAGCCTGGCAGGCTGACCCCTGGAAGTCTGGCTGCAGTCCCCAGGTCTGAGATGATCTGAGCAGAGCAAAGCCTCGTGCCTGAGCTGTTCCAGTGCCTCCAGCAGCCATCAGCAGCAGGGTTTGCACGAGCAGGAGGGGGCTGAGGAGGTGTAGCTCCGACAGCCAGAGGCAGAACTTGGGCACAGCTGGTGACAGGGATGGTGCAGGGACAAACATCATCATCCCCCATGTGGCCACCTTTATCAAAAGCCTCAATTTCACTCAGAAGAGGCGAGTTTGAGGCTGGCTTAATGCTTGGGTTTTTTGGATACAATCAGGCTGTGGCCCTCGGTCTGTCCACTCCCTGTCTGTCCTGCCTGGCTCACTGCAGGCCCTGAGAGCCACGCTGCCCCCCTGGCACCCCAGCTGGGCAGAAATGCTGCTGCAGAGCTCAGAAGCTCAATTCCTATGCCAGCCTGGCTTTTCCTTGGCTATGAGGAGTTGTGGGGCTGGCTGGAGAGCTGATGCTTGCACCCATACAGAGCTGGCCAAGCTCCCACGTGCCCTGCTCCCATCCCACCCACAGGACTCCCGTGGGAGTTCCTGCCACAGAGGTAGGGAGGAAGCCAAGAAAGAAACATTCTTCCAGCTCTTTTCTTTTTTTCTCCTTTTCCCGTCAGAGTTACCACCCTCTCTCACCACTCCTACAGAGAGGTCTGAAGTCTCACTGAATCAGCAGTTGTGAATATTATCTGTGCTGTTAATGGTTTGCATCTTTTTGCATGAAAGGGTAAAATCACTTAGGGACACACACACAGAGAAAAGATCATATACAGTAACATATCCAAGCATGGGGAAAAAAAAAAGGTTGTAATGTTCATGAATTCCAGATGATGACTTTTTAAATCCCCAAGAAGGCAGTGAAATTGTTTGATTGTTCTTGTTAATTATTGGACTTGTCCCAGTATCAAATATTTGTAGAAGATAAGACTTCCCTCGTGGAGATGAATAATAACCGAACTTGCTCTTCTTTGAGCAATTTGGCTCAGGGCGCAGATTTCTGCGTTTCCCACTCTCAGGCTCGAACCCCGTCCAGCCGGCTTCGGCAAAGCACGTGTACAAACTGCTCCGTTAAAAATAAAAGACCCCGTAAGTAAACAAGCGAGGGAGCGAGCGGGAGGCGAGCCCGGTTCTCGAGAGCGTGGCTTTATCAGCGGCGGGTCCGCCACGCTCCAGCCCCGGGGCAGCGGGCCGGGCTCCGAGCGCCGCGCTGGGCACGGGCAGAGCGGCGGGGCCGGCGCAGCTCCCCCGCAGCACGCAGGAGCCCCGGCAGGGCCGGCCGGCTCCCCGGCAGCCCGGGAGCGGCGGCGGGACAAGGAGGGACCCGCGGGGCCGGGGCAGAGCCGAGCGGGGACCCGGGACACGGCGGGGGCTGCCGAGCCTGGGGCTGCAGCAGCGCGGGGAGCCGCGGTCCCGCCGAGGTAACGCTGGGGCTGCGGGGACACCGGTGGGCTTGGAGCGCCGCGCCTCCTCATCTTCGGAGGGGAAGGGACCCCAAACTTCTGCCTCTGAATGGGCTCCTGCGCCCGGCTGGGTGCCGGGAGTGAAGCGGGGGCTGAGGAGAGGGGATGCAGAGAGGGGGTGCAGCGGGCATCCACGCGTCCGTGCGGCACCGCGGCGCGGTGACACGGGCTGCCGGTGCGGGAGGTGCCGGCGGACACGCACACGCCCACGGCCACGCAACTCTCGGCGTGTTTACTCTCAGCGAAAGGGCGGGAGGGGGGAGCGCCCCTCGGGCAGGACTCGGGGCGGTGTGCCCGGGAGCCGCGGCAGCCCCGCTCGGCGGAGAAGTTGCCGGGCGGAGCAGGGGGCAGGCGGGGAGGGCTCGGTGCCGCCGCTTTGAACCGCGGGCTGTGGCGGCGGGCAGCCCCGCCCCCGCTCCCTGCGCGGCCGGCGAGGATGAGGATGAGGATGGTGCTGGCGGCGATGGCCGAGCGCGGGGGCGGCGGGCGCGGCACTTACCGAGGGCCGCCAGGCAGGGCCGCCCCGGGGCGCGGCGGGAGGAGGTCGGGGACGGTGTGAGGCAGCCCCGCCGTGCCGGGGGGACTCCCCGCGCAGCCCCCTCCCCGCTGTCACCGTATCGCCTTCCTCCTCCGCCTCCTCCTCCTGCCGCTGCCTGCCGGGGTGCCGGCGGCGGCCAGGCGCGGCGCGGCGAGCCTCTCCTCCCCCATTGTTCCCGGTCTCCCTCTCCCTCTCCTTTTCTTTTTTTTTTTTTTTTCTTCCCTTTTGTTATTTGCACTTGCATTGTGTTGTTTGTCTCTGAAGCCGCCTCATGACCAGCCAAGGGATTTCACCTCGTCCTTGAGAGACAGAGAGCGAGAAGGGGGAAGGGGTGGGAAGAAGGGGGGAGAGAAAGGAAGAGCTCACCAAACACCCATCTCCCGGTCCCTCCCCGCACCTCTGGCTCTCCCCACCCCGCCAGTGTCTCACTTAGCACCCCGCGCCCGGAGGAGACATGACAGACAGCGGGTAGGTGCGCGGCTGCCGCCGTTTTAACTTTGTTCCTCGCCGCGGCCGCTCCCGGGGGGCTCCGGGGCCGGGCGGGGTGGGCGCCGCCGGGGGAGGCGGCGGGGCCGGCAGTCAGCCCAGCTCGGCCGGCTCCCTCCCGGCCGCTCGCACACCTCCCGAAGTTTGGCACAACTTGTCACGCCCCCCCTTTCCTCCTCCTCCTGCTGCTGCTGCCGCTGCCGCTCCGCCGCTGCGGGCTGGGGGCGGGCGGGGGCGGTGCGGCCGCGGTGCCCGCGCGTGTGGCGGGGCAGCGGCTGCTCCTGCCTGCCCGGGCATGGCTCAGCCCGCGGGATCCCGGCGGAGCCGGCGGACAGGAAGCTTTAAATTATTGTAATTGCCTCTCCGTGCGTGAGTGCCGAGCGGCGGCGGCCGCCGCTGCCGGGGACGAGCGGGGGGTACGGCGGGCAGCGCACCGGCTCCGGGGTGGGGGCACCGGCGTGAGCATCGTTCCGTGGTTCTGCCGGAAAGCGCCTTCCTCGCTTCTGCCCGAGCAGGAGGGTGGCTCTCTGGAAGGGCGCCGAAGGCTCTCGGTTCGCTCGTTTCGGCTCTTTTCCCCTCGAAAAGAAAGCGGGTCAGGGGGAAAAAGCGACTTCCCCGGCGGGGTGCGGAGCGCGGCCCCGCGGGTCCCCAGGCGCTGGCGCTGGGAGCCAGCGCTGCCTTCTCTGAAAAGTTCGGGGACTTTATTCCAGCCCGACTACGATCCTAGAATAACCGGAGCCGCTCGCCGGGAGGAACGTGATCGGCTTTTCCCAGGGGATGGCATGCTGCCTCAGCCCTGTACTTTGGTCAAGGGTACAACCAATAGCGAGCTGTGGGATTTTGGGTAATAAGTGTGGGAATCTGCAAGAGGAGTAGGTCTAAGAGTGATTTGTTTTCTTACTGCTCATGAATAATGGCCTCGAGCTTTTTTTTTTTTTTTTCTCTTCCTTTTTTATTTATTTTTTTTTTAAAAAAACAAAACAGGCCAACGAAATAGGCACGTGGGAGATTTGTAGGCGTTCAACATCACAATCATCATCATCAACAGCAATACAGTAGGGACGTCCAGGAGGATGGTGTCTGATGAGAACCGTTTTCTCTGAGAGGCCGCTATCACATGCTGGCACAGGTAGCTTTTGCTATCATTGCTGAAACATTGACCTCTTCTAAAAGGAAAGCCAGCAATATCCTAAAATTAGAGAGAAAATGTTTTTTGGTTCTTTTTTTATTTTTAGCCGAGCTGCATTTCACTCCATCTCTGTCAAAGAGTGAAATATTAAGTTTAGTTTAGATTAGGAAAAGAAGTTTGATTCCAGCTGTAGAACTGTAGGATAATGTGTGCTGGCTTTCATCCTCCCAGTTTAAATCCAGCTAGCTGTGCCCAGCCTTGCTGAAGTGAGCCACTCAGATTAAAAGGTGACTTCTTAGAGGAAGCTAGTGCAAAGTTTTTCTTACAAAGAGCCAGTACAAAGATTTTCATCAAAGTATTTTATCACCCGAAATTTACCTGGAAACCGCTACTTGTATCTGCTGCTCTTAATCCTTCCCAGATCTGGAAGATACATTATTGCCTCAGAAATTAAATCTTTGTCCTGCAAGCTGCACTGTTTACAGCTATCACATTGGAATTGCAGAGGGAGATATTTTAAATTTAGCTATAATATCTGTCCAGGTTAGAGCCAGCTTTGTTTTACAAGGCTTCTGCAGCTGAAGAGGGAGAGGCTGGCATGATGTGTTGCATCTTGCAAATGGATAGCATGTCTATTCTGACATGATTTGAACATGAAAACCCAATAAACACATGGTCATTATGCATGGAAATCTCACAGCAGAGCTTTCTGCTTGCACTTAGACTGTTTTGGTTGAGAGTTACACTATGAGGAGCACAAGACTTGAAAGCTGCAAGTGGCTTGTGTAAACAGATGGACATTTGAGACGTATTGATGGCTTCAAGTTAATTCAGTTAACATGTGGGTGCACATGTATTTAATTTAGCCTAGTGTAAGTTTTTGTAAGCAATGGAAGCTCGTATGTGCTTTTTAGAAAGAAAGTGGGAGCCTGTGGGTTTTGTCTTGGAGCTATGGATGTAGAGGCTCTTAGGGACTGTGACCATCCTGTTGTGATAGTCCTGTAGGCCCAGGTGAGACCTGACAGTTTTTCACTGAAGGTAGCTTGCAGATGAATTTTGAAATGGTAAAGCACCCTGTGCTGAGAAAACCTAAAAGTGCTTCAACACATCTCCCTGCCCTCTCCTCGTGCACGCTACTCGCTCGAACCACTTAGGCTGAGCAACACCATTAAACTGCCAGCCCTGCTGTTTGCAGTGGGACAGTTCCTCACGGCTCAGGGTGAGGAAACCCAGCAGTTTTGTGTTGCTGAGCCTTCCAGGGAGGTTTGTGAGTGGCAGAGCTCTCCCTGCGCAGAGCAGGGAGGAGCTGGGATTTGGCATCCCCGGCGGTGCTGCTGCACAGCAGCCTGTGTGCAGGAGCTCTGCTTTTTCCTCCTTACCCTGAGATAAAACACTCTGATGTTGGCAAATGATACACCAAAAAAACACAGATCGTTTGTTGAAAAATAAGGACTCTGCAGCATTTTGGAGAAAGTAAATGAACAGTCCTTCTAAAAATACAGCAGTATGCTAGAATATTGCCAAAGCACTGCTCTGACGCTGTTGTAAGCTGTCATGTTTTTTGACCATTATAAATAGATTAGTATTATTGCAAGGATTTTTTTCCTATTAGCACAGAAGTTTTCTTTTTCCTGTTTTCAACATGAAGATCCTCACATGTTCCCTGAGCAGGCAGAGCTGTTCTCATACAGAAGGCAGTGGGAATCTTGCTGGTGAGGAAGTGGGCACTGCACCCCACTGGAATGGCCCTCATAAAGCCTTTAAGTCTGCTGTGCTGTAAGTTCAGGGTTTTTTTTTTTGCAATCTGTTTTGCTTAATTCTCCTTATCTCAAGATATTAGATAATACAGTCCAGTTGATCACTTAGGATACAGTATATAGTCAAGTTCAGACCCAAATTTGGTTTGAACTGAGGCTTGAAACAAGAGTGAGCTCCTTTCCAGCAGCACTGAAGCGCTGGGGGCTTTGGAAGAGTTTTCTTTCTATTTCATGTTGTGCCCAGACCCAAAGTAAATTTCCTTGCAGGTTTGTGACCAAACAGTAGGACTAGGGAAATCGGCAGCCAGATCTGCTTCCTTTTGGGAAATTTGCTAACAAATAACAACATTCAGGTCAAGATCTGAGCATTGTGGTGCTGGCTGTGCTGCGCTCCACCTGCTTTGGGCACTGTGTGGAGAGCAAAGGCTGCATGTAAAGTGAATTTCCAGTGATTTATGTACAGTGGAGTCCCCATGGTGCTGGCTGCACCATGGCCATCCTGGATAAGTGTCTGAGGATCCCTCTTGCAGTTCCTTGCCCAGGTCCTTGGCCTCTTCAGGCTGGTGCTGAATGCAGAGGGACATGCACAGCACACTCTGTGTATGTAAAGTGCATTGTCTGAACGAGTCCTTCATTGCTTACAGAGCACTCATCCTCTCTGGCTGCACAGGTTTCTGGGTGAGGAGACCATACACTTCATGGCAGCCTGAGGAGGGTCTCCTGTAATATTTCTGACAGCTTTATTTTCTGTCTCCTCCAGCCTCTTTCTTTTCCTTTGAGCTGCAAGTGTAGATTGGAACGCAGGTAATACATAAGAGGATCCTTTAATATTGGCTATTTTCAGAGGCACAAAGGACAATTACTTTCTCTTCCTAGTAACCTCCTGCTGGCTTACTAGCTGCTTGGGAGGCTGGTGATTTTAAGAATACCACTTTACCCAGTGCATCAAATACGGAGCAAATCTTTGCTCACCAAGATCCCAGTTCCTCCATCCAGTGGTAACACCAAAAATTGAACTTGAGTGGCCCAGAGCGCCAGCCCCTACTGTGAAGACTCATACAACCATCAGCACTTTTGAGAGTTAAATTTGATCCATTGGCCCTGAGCTGCGCTGACAATTGCCAGCTAAAAGACCTTTCAGTGAATTGTCCTTTAATAGAACTCTTCCCCTCCCCCATTCCCATTTCCTGTTGTTCTTTTAAATAAAAAGAAATCCTGGTGACAAAGCTAAAGTGTATTCTGTCATTATTGTTTGAAGAATAAAGTATTTGTCTATATTACAAGGAAATTAATTGCCTGAGAAGTGCAGGTCAGAGTTATTTTACAAGGATAGTATTCTTCACTCCTGCAAAATCTCAAGCAAAAATCCTCACACTGTTTAAATGATATATTTTTGTAATAGTATTTGATCCTTTGAATGATTTCAGTTAAAATATATGGGAATTAATGCTGTATTAATGCTGCACTGGTCTGAGAAAGGACACTGAACACTTAGACCAATCTGTTGTGGTTTGTAAGCATGTCCTGAGCGAAACTGAGCAGACTCATTGGGCCAGTGCATTTTGTAGCTTCTGCAAGGAGCAGAGTTTTACAGAAGATGAGCCAAATAAGACCTCATCTTGTAGAGGAGTGACTTTCATTATTGTCTCCTGGTGCCTAGAAAGGGAATCCAGGTTTTACCTGAAATGGGTCTGAAAGGTTTTAGGAATGCTCGTGTCTGACTCAGCAGGCCTAGATTTACCCCATGTACTCAGAACTTGGCTTTGCCAGTCCAAGCCTAGTGGGATGTGCAAGGTAGAACTGGAGGGTTACTAAAATTGTATTTAAGGTCTTACTACTGCTCTTAGTGGCAGTGATCTTAGTTGTTGCATTTAATTAAATTTCTTTTAATTTAATTGAAATCCAGACTCTCAGCACTGCTTTTGGGTTAAGCAGGTTAGAAGGATGGCTAGGACAGCAAGGATGGCATAGGGTGAAATTGCCAGCTCCTAGCTGAGCTCCTCCTCCTTTAAGTTGCTTTGCCCATGTTTTGGTGGACTGGGGACAAAATTCAGTTGAGCTTGCTCTGCTCAGAAGCTTTGAAACAGATTCAAATATGGCTTGCAGTATCTTCAACTTCTACAGGGAGTAAGTGAACAAAACAGCTTTAAATTAAACTGAGTGCCATATTGTGGTTTGTAGCAGTCGGTCTAAAGATACATTTAATTAAATTGGTTCAATTTCTAAACTAGGACCATGGAGTCTACCTTTCACACTGCTATAAAATCCTTGTGTATGAGCAAGCTTTCAGTGTAATGAAAAAGGCTGGGGGACACACTTGTGATCCTCAGCTAACCAATTAAATATTTACTTAATAAGGATCTAGAAGTTAATTTTGCAATCCATTTTTTTTTTAATGAAAGCAAAATACCTATTACATGGCTGAGTCAGTGCCTTTAGTCAGGGAATAGAGGAGTTGCTTTTCTTAGGTGGGAATACCATTTTAATGTCCCAACCGACCTTCCACCAGGAGATTAGTCCTAATAGACCAGGTTTACACTGAAAAAGATTCAGAAGCCATTAGAGAAGAGAATTAGAAAATGATAGAAAATGAATGGTTTTCGAGTGATTTCCGAGCAGATTGAATTAAAGCCAGGTGCTCACTTCTGTATTAAAGAATTTTCTTACTGAAACAGAGAAAGTACCTATTCTGTGACAGTGATTATTGCCCCAGATCTCACACTGGTGGAGTCTCCTCCAGTGACTCTGGAAGGAGCCTGGGGACCGTTGGGGTAGCCAGGGAAAGGCAGCTCTTGTGGCACTCTGTGCTGTCCCTCTGTGACATCCAGGAGCACACAACTGGCTTGTCACTGGGATGAGCTTCCCCCTTATGCTGTGGCATCAAAGATCATGCTGCTCGTGTTGTTATAGATGAGGGCATAAATAATATCAAGAAATGCAATGTATGTGTCCATTGCCCTTCTGTTTAACAACAAATGCCTGGAACCTATGCAAAATATATCAAAAGTGTATTAAGTCACGGAAAAGGGAACGTGTTAATGCAATGTTCTGCTTTACAAATTCAAATCTGGAAGAAGAGCGTGTTCAGCAGGAGATAGTGTGCTCTTTCCTGTGCTGCAGGTTGGTTTGATGTCTGTAGTTGTGGGCAGGCAGCCTCCAGGAGCAGGACAGGAGGACTGGGAGCGAAGAGGTGATTTGTGTGATTCTGTGGTGCATTCAGCACCCTGTGGTTGAGATTTACACGTACAGGATAATTAATTAATTCAGGTTTGAGAGTCACACACTGATTACTCAGGCAGTGTGTGCACAGGTAGGGTAACCGCTGAGTTCCTGATGGAACTTGTTGCTCAGATCCCTTTTGAGCCTCCTGCAGACAGAACAGACAGGGCTGGGATAGAAACAGAGAAGTGCTTGTCACTTCTGCAAAACAGCTTCCAATTGAAACCTGAAATTAGATGTAATGAGGCATTCCCACAAACAGGGCTGCTGTAGGTAAGTAGCAGTTTGCACAGGATGATGGAAGTTCTGCAATAATATTAATTCTCATGAGAGGCTACAAATGAGTAAATGCTGATGAATATGTACCAATGTGTGAGTGTGAGTTTGGTGCTTCTGAAAGGCAGCTGGCAGTTCTGGAAGCTGAAGGATGGAGGAGAGCAGCTCAGGGAATGTGTACAGTGATCCCCTGGGATGTGCTGGGTATGGGGCTCAGCTCTGCAGCCCTTTGAGGCTCTCTCAGTAAAATGTGTGCAGGGGATCCTCCAACACATTTCAAACCCATGCCTGGGCACTCCATGTGGTGCTTTCCTCCCACCCCAGTCCCAGGATGCCATTAGAGCAGTGTCTCACCCTGTGTGAGGCAGAATGAGAACCTCTCTGAATGAGTGCAGTGCCTGTGTTTCCATGAGGAGCCCTGGAGGGGAGGGAAGCACCTTCTAGCACCTTCCACGGATGTCCCACTGTTCTTTTAATAACTCATGCACTGTGCTGGCACAGAAAGGGGCTCCTAGTGAGAGGTAACAAGCTGAATTGGGGTAGAAAATGGAGAAACCAACAGATTCTAATCCTTAAAGTGGATTGGAGGTAAAGGCGTGGGTCCTGTGGTGTGAATAGCAGCAGCAGTTGCATACCCAAGCTCCTCTGCCATGCATGCAAACATAAAGAAGTAGCTGTAAGAGGGAAGATGGAAGAAAAATGCTGTTGCACAATAGTAAAAGGTTTTCAGAATGTGAGATTTTTCTTCTTGCTTTGCTTAGTTTTAAAATCTGTGGTTTTACATGCAAGAAAAAGGGAAATATGTACTTGTATAACTGTACAGTTTTCTGCAATTGTTTTTATCTCAACACCTGAGTATGAGTTGTAGAGGTGTGCTTTATGGCCCTGTTTAAGAACAATATTTAAGTATAGCCTTAGCTTTAAAAATTCATGTAAATTAAGCAAAACATGAGTTTACAAGCATGGTGTTAGTTAGATGAATGAGATTTCAATGCAGCTATGCATTTTTAAGACCATGCAGACAGTGACCCACTGACCTTCAGGGTGATTTAGGTGCCCTAAGTAATTCTAACAGAGGGGAAAAGAAAAAAGTTAATTTTCTAAGTTACCTGTGGTGTTAAACATTGTTCAGAAAAGCTGCAGGGACAGCAACGAGTGGGTGTGAGAGGTGTCCTCCAGCTCCCCCAGGATTTACATGGATTCCAGCTCCAAGGAGTGATACTGAAGACGTTTTAAATTTTTAATAATACTAGCAAAGTTTGGGATCTCTAGGTCCTTCTACACTTTTCTTTTCTTTTGTATCACTGGGGATGTTGGCCAGGTGGGACCATGGGTGGCCACCTGCCTGGGCAAGGCCAGTGCCAGATGGGGACAGTCATGGTTTTGTACAGCTGAGGCTTGAAAACTTTAAGGATGGAGGTTTGTTTAGGGTTGTTTTAGGGTTTGCTAGGGTTGTTTTGGTAGGTTGTATTTGTTTTGAGTTATTTAGGGTTGTTTTAGGGTTTCTTAGGGTTGTTTTGGTAGGTTGTATTTCCCTGATTATATTTCAGTTTGCTTTACGCTCTTGTTAAGAACATCTGAGCATTATGGGCCTGGTTTTCTACCTGCTGCTGTCGAGGCAGAATTTGCTGTTTGTTTTAGTCTATTGATGCTAAAACCTTGAGGCGGTGAGCCTGTGGTTAGCCACTTAAGTGTGCATCCATGTGGGATTTTGAAAAGTGCAGAAAGAAGTTCAGCAGTCAGTGTTCAGTGATGTCTGTTTCCAAATCCAGCTGTTTCAAGTAAAAAAGTAGCAAAAAACTTAAAAAAAATCTGACTGAACCATTGAGTGTTTTGCTGTTGGTTTCCTTTATTTAGCAGGACAGGGTTTTGCCTTCTTAGGCTGTTCAGAAAGCGTGGAGTCTTTTCAGTGCCCTGATAGGCTTTGGCTCAGCCCCTTGTACAGCTTCCCGTGCTGAGCTTTTGTTTGTCACAGCTCCAGCTCAGGAGAGCAATGAGTGGGGTGTTTCTGTGGACCTCTTTGTATTGAGTGTAAAGAAAGTGGGGATGTGTGTCGGGAGGCAAATGAAAGCATATTGTTTTTAATAAAGTGTCACCTGCAATGCGCTTCTAAACAAACCTCTGCACGGCCAGGGATGGGGCTTTTTCACTTGAAAGACACTATCTCCTTCTTCTAAACATTTGCACAGCAAAGTAATGCATTATTGCATTTTCATAAATAATTGAAAAGCAACTTAAAAGAAAGTAGGCCAACTGAAAAAAAAAAAAAAGAGAAAGTGTTGGTTTCAAATTTGAAAGAGGAAAAATATGTTTCCTTCTTGATAGCAAGTCAGTTAAATGTTATTAAATCCCATTTTCCCACCCTGACATGACCAAAGACAAATCTGAAAATTGACAGTTTCATTTGAAAGAGAGAGAAATGGGGGAAAAGGTTTTGAAACGCTGAGTTTGGTTTGGATTGTTTCTCTTTCTTTTTTTTTTTTTTCTTCTTTTTCTTTTTTTAAATCCTCCCCATAAGAAAGGAATGGTGACCCTTTATCAGTTTGCAGGGCGCTGAGGAGCAAGTCTCTTCTGGGTGCCATTTGCCGTGCTGGGCTGTAATAATGCGAGTTATTTTAGAACTGTGCATACGTTAGTGTTCTGGCGCAGCATGATACAATAATGTGTGAAAAAGCATAAGATCACACCTTGGTGAAACTTGCAGATTTCCTGCATAATCCGACAGTGAGCTCTTGTCAGGTTTTGACTATATGTAAAGTGAGAACAAAGTTTCCAGAAGCAAAGCGCGAGCCTTGGATGCGTTTGGAGTGGCTGGGCGGGGACTGTGCCCTGACGTGGCTCCGAGCCTGGCTCTGAGCACTTCAGCCCCACTAAAGTGCCCAGCAGGTCTCCTCTGGGGCTTCAAATTGGGCAAAAGCTTCATCTCTTTGCTGAATGGGAGCTTTCATTTTACTGGTGCTGAGGAAGACCTTTGAGTAAATAATTTTTTACAAACCATCAGTGGCAGGATCAGTTTTCTGTGCCATGCAGTAGGATGGGTCTGGTGACACAGCCAGGCTCTGGGAAAGGTTTATGGCCATGGCTCTCTTCACTGGCCTGAGGGCGTGTTGGTGCCAAGCTGGTTTGGCTGAAGGAAGTGGGAATATTCAGTTTCTATTTCAGTTTTTCTTGCTCTCCATGCAAAATGAGCACCAGCAGGGCCTTTGCCTGGGCCCTGGTTTTGGCTGTACCAGATGTTAGAAGGAATTGCTGGGTGAGGTCCTTCCATCAGGCAGGAGGCCTGACCAGGGAGCCCCAGCAATCCCTGGCATGGAGATCAACAGATCCCATGTATTAATGTGCTTTTTAATATGCTTTTACATTAGTATTGTTCAAAGAGTCTACCCCAGTGAAAATAAGCTTCATGCAACTGATCCGTCCTCCAGAGCAAAAAATGTGCATTCTCTCCTGCTTTCCTCCCAGCTTTACTCTGTCTCCTTTCATTTTTTATAACCAGTGAGGCTGTGTTTCAAGTTCCTGCCCACCATTTCCAAAATGTGTGATATATTTGTTAAGGATTTGGAATTTGGGCTGCTTCGATATAACTTTGTGTAGGTTTTGTAGAAACACCTGACATGTGTGTTTAGTTCCTAAACACCTTCTGTGCTTGATTTATCCTCACAGGTTGTCAAGGTATTCAGATGACCTGAAACTGAGGAAGTGAGAGGGTGCTCAGCTGGCAAAAGTCTGACATTGAGTCTGACTGCGGCTCAAATTTGTTTTGCAGAGTTGAGCCCAGGCTGCGTGGACGGTGAAGAAAGCCTTCTTCACTTCACCATTGTATCCAAAAATCTCTGAGCAGCAGGGATTTTTTGCAGGTGATGAATAACCTAGTTAGCTCACATTGATTGCATGGGTGACAGCTCTCCTTGGAGGAGCCATGGTGGGGATTTGTGTTCCTGGGTTCCTTGGTGGGGATTTGTGTTCCTGGGTTCCTCGGTGGGGATTTGTGAGCCTGGGTTCCTTGGTGGGGATTTGTGTTCCTGGGTTCCTCGGTGGGGATTTGTGTTCCTGGGTTCCTCAGTGGGGATTTGTCTTCCTGGGTTCCCTGGTGGGGATTTGTGAGCCTGGGTTCCTTGGTGAGGATTTGTGTTCCTGAGTTCCCTGGTGGGGATTTGTGTTCCTGGGTTCCTTGGTGGGGATTTGTGTTCCTGAGTTCCTCGGTGGGGATTTGTGAGCCTGGGTTCCTCGGTGGGGATTTGTGAGCCTGGGTTCCTCGGTGGGGATTTGTGTTCCTGAGTTCCTCGGTGGGGATTTGTGTTCCTGGGTTCCTTGGTGGGGATTTGTGTTCCTGGGTTCCTTGGTGGGGATTTGTGAGCCTGGGTTCCTCGGTGGGGATTTCTGAGCCTGGGTTCCTTGGTGGGGATTTGTGTTCCTGAGTTCCTCGGTGGGGATTTGTGTTCCTGGGTTCCTTGGTGGGGATTTGTGTTCCTGGGTTCCTCGGTGGGGATTTGTGTTCCTGGGTTCCTCGGTGGGGATTTGTGTTCCTGGGTTCCTTGGTGGGGATTTGTGAGCCTGGGTTCCTCGGTGGGGATTTGTGTTCCTGGGTTCCTCGGTGGGGATTTGTGTTCCTGGGTTCCCTGGTGGGGATTTGTGTTCCTGGGTTCCCTGGTGGGGATTTGTGAGCCTGGGTTCCTTGGTGAGGATTTGTGTTCCTGAGTTCCTCGGTGGGGATTTGTGTTCCTGGGTTCCTTGGTGGGGATTTGTGTTCCTGGGTTCCTTGGTGGGGATTTGTGAGCCTGGGTTCCCTGGTGGGGATTTGTGTTCCTGAGTTCCCTGGTGGGGATTTGTGTTCCTGGGTTCCCTGGTGGGGATTTGTGTTCCTGGGTTCCCTGGTGGGGATTTGTGAGCCTGGGTTCCTTGGTGAGGATTTGTGTTCCTGGGTTCCCTGGTGGGGATTTGTGTTCCTGGGTTCCTTGGTGGGGATTTGTGTTCCTGGGTTCCTTGGTGGGGATTTGTGTTCCTGGGTTCCCTGGTGGGGATTTGTGAGCCTGGGTTCCTTGGTGAGGATTTGTGTTCCTGAGTTCCTCGGTGGGGATTTGTGTTCCTGGGTTCCTTGGTGGGGATTTGTGTTCCTGGGTTCCTTGGTGGGGATTTGTGAGCCTGGGTTCCTTGGTGAGGATTTGTGTTCCTGGGTTCCTCGGTGGGGATTTGTGTTCCTGGGTTCCCTGGTGGGGATTTGTGTTCCTGGGTTCCCTGGTGGGGATTTGTGAGCCTGGGTTCCTTGGTGGGGATTTGTGAGCCTGGGTTCCTTGGTGGGGATTTGTGTTCCTGGGTTCCCTGGTGGGGATTTGTGAGCCTGGGTTCCCTGGTGGGGACACTGGGTGGGAGCTCCTCTTTGGGAGGACCTTTGGGAGGTTCTTTGGGAGATCCTCTCAGGCAGAGAAACCATGACCTGGACATCTGACCACCATACATGAATTACTTCTTTACATTTGCCATTGCTATTGGCCATGGCTCAGCAGCTTGGCTTCAGAACTTTTACCCCCACTGGATATTTTTAAGGTCCTGTTATCCCCAACTGTGATCACCAGGCAGATCTTGAGGGTAGATATGTGGAGGATGCTCCCAGCCCAGAGTCCCTGTGTGTTGTCACAGAATTTCCCTTCCCTTTGGCTGGCCTGATGGTGTCACCTGGGGTGACAGGCCAGTCCTGTGTGCCCTGGAGGTGCCTTGCTAGGCTGAAGGAGGGTTTCTGGGCAGGAGGCAGAGGTGCTGTTGATGCAGCACAGTGTGCCTCACTGTTTGTGTTATTACTGTTTTACATTTGTATTTGTAAGAGGAGCATATTGATGACTGTGTGTTAAAACTCTGTCTTTTAGTGCCTCGCTTGCTTTCCGAAAAAGGAAGAAAGCTGCGTTCTTACTTGGAAAACCAGAATTGCACTGGAGCTGTGCTCATCCATGATCAAATGCAGGCAGATTAGGGCACGGTGTATAAATTGCCTTCGTGTTCTTTGGGTTAGCAGCTGTCAAATAAGTGATTACAGGCGTTGGCATCGCTTTGCTTCCCATGATGGCTGTGAAACAGGGATGGAAATGGAACAGATGCCATTTAATGTGGACCAGCACCCAGGTTCTGGGTCTGCCTCTTCTTGCCTCATGGCCAAAGTTTCTCAGCATCTTTTTTGCTTTAATTCCTGTGGACTTATAAATAGGGATAATAGTGCTCACTCACTTTACAGGAGACTTCTGAGGCTGTTTGGTATTTGGTACTTTTTTTGGTATTTGGTTTTTGTTTTGGCATTTGAGATGCCAAAGATAGTGAAAGATAGAAAGTATATGCTAGAGCATTAATGGTGAGATTAAACTGAAAAATTCTGTTGAGACTGAGGAGAATTACTTCTCCTAGACAAGCTGTGCTGTGCTGGGTGGTGTTAAACTTCTGCAGGAAGTAATTTTTTCAGGGATTGTTTTGGGGTGTCATTTCCTGGGATTTTTTAATTTCTTAACTGACAAGGCTTTTTGATACCAGGCACTACACTTGAAGTCCTGTTGAAGAGCAAATGAAGTGTTGTGATGCTATTTTTTGCAGCATAGGAGTCTATGGTGACTCATTTGGTGTTTGTAATGCCTGGGACAGATTTAAAAAAAAAATTAAATCAGTTATTCCCAGTGAGATGGATACACTCAGCCAGAGCCATTTGAGAATTATTTGCTGCACTGTTAAGACCAAAGTACACATCTTCCCCTTCCCCCCAAAAGAATCCAGCTTATCATGAAATGTTTATCAGAGCCATGTAAACATTTCTCGACTGCCGAATTTTGCAGGGAAATTCTTTTGGTCTAACATATGTATTGCAAGCAAAACTCTTCACAGATTTTTAAAAAAAATATAATTAACTTGGTTGCAGCCCTACTTATTACCAAGCATGCCAGCATCTGGCAAGGGTTTGGGGATCTGGGAATTCACTGCTTGGAGCCCTGGAACAAAGTGTTCTGATCCGACCCCAGGCAATGAGTCCAGGACTTGAACTGGAATCTTCAGGAGCAGAGAAGTCTTAAGTGTCTGGAAAATTGGCCTGTTGAGTCACCACACAGGCACTAAAACAAAACTAATTTTAAGCAGGTCAGAGTTCAGTGATTCCCTCTGGAATCTAATTTTTTTTCCCTGAAAAAAAAAAGAAGTCTCATGTTTTAAATGAAAAGGGTCAAAGTTGATGCACTGCTACAATTTTTGAATGCTTTCCCTTAAGAACAGCCACCCAGGCTAGGATTAGCATGAAGGGCTGCTAGGCTGGCACTTCAGTGTCTGGGTTAAAAATATTTTAAAGCAGTAAATGCAGTCAGAACAGAGAGAGAGATCCCTGGGAGCCTTCCTATTCAAAAATGTGTAAGCTCAGGGCAGCGACTGCAATGTAATTTAGGGCAGTATATGCTTCATAGCTTTGGAGAATATTGCCTCTTGTTAATGTTGCATTGGAGGACAGTGGGATAGCAGTAATTTCAGAAAGGTGGTGTTCCTGTTTGTTTTACATTGGAAACTTCAGAATAAATGAAGGGAAGCATCAGCTGAGGAAGAAGCGTGACTGCCGAGCGCCAGCAGCGAATGCAGCCCTGAGCAGGCTGTGGGAACCACGGGGAAAGGGGGCACAGGAACATTTTCCTGGGAATGCAGCTGCACAGGGAGCACAGCAGACAAAGGCAGAATCAGGTATGTACTTTAAAGGCATTTGGGCAAACTTCTGTCTGAGAGCCCCCAAGGAGCCTGCTCCGTGAAATGACAGAATGTTTGGGGGATCGAATGTCAGGACCTTTGTATTGCTTTTCCACTGCTGAAGGAGTGGAACAGGACCCTTGTATTGCTTTTCCACTGCTGAAGGAGTGGGACTGTCTTTGAGCAGGGATGATTCAAATAGCTGCTCAGAAAAGCGTGCCTTGCGAGAGGGAGGGAGATTTTCCCTTCCCATTTCTTTATGAAGATCATTTCCTTCTTTTCCCCGTTGGGTCTTGCCAAGTTTGCTTTACATTTGCAAGTGAAAAGGATGGGTCTGGGCTGCCCAAGGAAGCCTGGGTCTGAGCTCTGTTTGTGTCAGGCATCGTGGGCTTGGTGATCTCTGTTTATCTCTGAGGAAATAGCCCTGCTTGCACAACAGGGCAAATGCAATGTGCAGATGTCAGAGCTGCTAGAGCAGAGAGGGCTGTCTAGGAAAAGCCATGCCAAACCTCATGGTGGAGTGCAAAAGGAGCTGCTAGGACTTCTGGCTTCCTCCCTGTGCCTTTCCATGGCTGTAGGAAAATCTCTGGGCCAAACAGAGAGTCCTTGTTCCTTGTGGCGAGCTGTAGCTCATGTGAACTGTTCTGTTGATGGGAGGATATTTTTATGAATGTTTACCCACGCAGGGGTGCAGAGATTTGTGTGCTCTGGTCGCCAGTGCAATAGTCAGAAAGGTCTGTGAAATAAACTGCTTGCAGAGGACTGCCCCTCCAGTGTGCAGGAATAGCCGAGAATGTGGCTTTTGGAGTGAAGGAGCTATAAAGCTTAAATTTATTAGGAGAGCAGCAGCCTGCCTTGCTACTACATGAAGTTATTGGAATGCTTCTCCCGTGTTATTCCTGCAGGTATACAAGGCACAGGGATTTAAATGGGAGGATGTGTGAGGCTCTGAGATCCAATTTGTCTTCCAGGCTACTGCAAGGCTCCATTTTTCCCAGGCTTAACAAGTAGCAACCACAGTTTACTGAAATATTTATTTATATTTAGTGAAAACCGACTGACACACAGTTGGTTGTGCGTTTAAGATCACAGTTTATAGCCCTTTGAAGTCTGAAGGAAAGAGGAATGCTTAGGAGAAGCTGAACTTGAATTAATTGTGGAGGCAGATACAGACCGAGTTTCCTCTGTGGCTCATTTTGCTATGGGAGTAAGTCAAGCAATGAACAATGCTGGGCCAACTTGTATCACAACAGGAGGTGGTGCAGCTTTAGTGCACAATAGCCTGGCTCACTGAATCCAAATTATTGACCACTTCTCCAAACTTCAGGCATGATGCTGGTTCTGAAGGAAAAAAGTTAATTTATGATTTGTACAGCTTTATGATTTGCATAAGGTGGGATAAATCACACAGTCTTCCAGCCCTGAAACTTTAATCTGCAGTGATTTGAAACTTGAAAAGTACAAAACACTTAAAGGTTTGGATTTATATTTTCCTTTTTGAATGATGTGGTTCTTCTCACTAGATTATGAAACTTTGCCATAAGGAAGAATTTTAGGGAGCCAAGAGGCAAAATATGTTTTGGGCAGCTCCCAAATATAGTATTTTTTTGTTTGTTTGAACTCTGCATTTGTAATTCCACAGTTGTCCTTGCATCCAGCCCCTTTAAAATCTTCTCTTTGCACAGAAGAGTTGCAGCATGTGCATGCTGTGCTGATCCTTTTTGTTTAACTCACAGTGCTTTGCTCTCAAACTGGCTATCAGAATATGATGGGTCAACAGGATCATTCTGTTTAGCATGAAGCACACCTGAAATATCTGCTTAGGTAGTGCTTGTGATTTCTCAGCAAATATTCAGCCCAGTGGGGAGCTGCAGGACTCACCTCCATCTCCCAAGGGTTAACAGTAACCTATAATAATAATCTTGTGGCACAAAAATGCTTCTTTTTATGCATTACCTATTTCCAGAGGCCTAATTTAGGTTTTGTATCAAAATGGATATCACAAACGCTTGAGCTTCCTGCTGGGAATGAAAGTGCTACCAGGAGACTCCTTCTCTGTTATTCCCCTGGTGTCCAGGAGGGGTGAGGAGGCGAGGAAGCAATTGCTGATATCTGTAGCAGCGAGTAGAAATAGTAGCAGGATGGGTTGCAAAGGTAAAATGCTTTGGGAGTATTGTTCTTATGAAAGTCTGGCCCTTGCTTTTGGTTAGAATATATCTGTGTGTGTGTGTAAATATGTGTTTTTGTAGCAGGGCCAAATTTACATCTCCACAAGAAGTTGGATTCATTTTATAAATGCACAAAAACTCACCTGCTATCAAAAGAAAAGGGTATGGTTATGGTGTAAAATGAGATTGTGTATTCATGCTTAAATACACAGGCAGCTATACTCAGAGGTCAGCACAGGTGTGTCCCTGCTCTCTCTGTGCATGTTGCATGCCAGATTCTGCTGCAGATCCAGTGGAACTCTTTCCATCACTTACTTTCCTCCAGGATCTTTCTGTTGAATGCTTTCATGTAAAAGAAATCATGTTTGAATATTTTGTTGTTGTTGTAACAAGTTGGAACAAGGAAAGCAAAAGCTGGATTAAGCACATTTTGTGTGTGTGTGTGTGTTCAAAAATGCTTCCTGAACACCCAGATAGTTTCTCTCTCCTTGGTATTGATTTTCCATTGGACATTAGAAAAAAGTTTTTTACACAAAGGGTGAGAAAGTTCTGGAATGGTCTCGGCACAGAGTCAGATTGGTGATTGGGGTGGGGCTGTGCCCCATCAGCCCCAACTGGCCCCAGCTGTGCCCAATCAGCCCCAATTGGCCCCAGCTGTGCACACAGGTGAGCAGCATTGACAGTAACAGCCATGCAGGGCACAGAGGGCACACAGGGGCAGGGCATCAGCAGCAGGGCATAAAAGTCTGGCCTGAGGGACAGAAAGGCTTTCCAAACTGGAATGGTGTTACTGTGTGTGGGCAGGTGCCTGAACCCTTCTGAAGAGGTAAGGTGTTACCCTGTTTGGGTGGAAGCTTTCTGAAATTGTGTGGGGATATTTTGTGTGTTGTGGCCATCTCAGCTGTGACAGTGGCCTGCCCAGGGAGGTGCTGGAGTCACCATCCCTGGATGTGGCACTGGGTGCCAGGGTTCAGTTGGGGTGTTGCCGCTGGCTTGGGCTTGATGATCTTGAAGGTCTCTTCCAACATGGTGATTTGGTGTGTGGTTCTTATTGTTCCAGTTGTAACAAGGGTTCTTGTTGCTCTAGTCTGGCAGGTTCTGATGCTGAAATTTGGAGGGGTGAAAAGTGCTCCCTTGGTCTGCCGGCCCCTGTGAGTGTGGACACCTGGGGTCTGACTGGGCATGAGGGAGAGAACAAAGAATCCTGCTCAGTTTGGGGGGCATGGGTGTGTGTGTGCTGCCTTCAATGCCACGGGAAGGCAGAGCCAAGGGTGGCCTCTATTCCACCAGTTTGGGCCCTGCACAGGTATTTTTGTGTTGGCCATGCCCAGGCTGCCTGGCTGGGCACCCAAGTGGTCCTTGAGGAGGGCAGTGTTGGCCCACCCGAGTGCAGGGTGAGTGGGCAGGGCAGAGAGCTCGAGCACAGTCCCACTCTGCCCTGCTGGGGAAGGCTCTTGACCTTTTGTTCCTTGGTTTTTTGTGTTTAAGGACGTACAGACTTAACCATCACTTGTGGGTTTTGCAAGTATTAATTAATTACTATTCCAACCAATTTGAGGGCTCGTAACCCTAAATAATCACAAGCTTAATCAGTTATTTTTCTTTGTATTTGTGCTATAGGAAAAATCCACTCATTTATTTCCAAGCACATGACACACAAAAACTATCTTCACACTTCTGAGTGGAACTGGGGCTTGATGCCAAGGTTTTTTTTCCCTACAGAATATGGTATACTCATCCACTCAGACTGAATGGCACAACCTTACGGTTTCACTCGGGAGCTGGAGATTTCTGTCTTACTGTGGTTTTGTACTTAGAAACTGTAAATAGCTTCTCTTTGGTCAAGTTCTTTGTCCTCTTGACTGCACCCATTGCCAGTGTCCTTCAGCATGTGAACTTGATTTTTTTGCTGTAGCTCTAACTAGTAAATGGGATGGTTTTCCCCCCATATTTCTTGCTATTGCCTTCTTCATGGGTTATTTGGCTTAAGGAATTTGGGAATTAGGGAAGGAGAATGGAGAAAAAATATAATAGGGGTGCTTTCATCCTCTTTCTTTTGTGTGTGGAGAAGCCCTTGAGTGCATGAATTTGGGAATTAGGAGTAACTTGTGTCCCACACCTGATGCAGCCCTACAGAAAGGCCATACAGTGCCCTGGTTCAATGTGGACCATGGAGGCACAGCAGAGTGAAGGAAGCCAGAGTTTGTGACTGCATTTGCCATCATATAGGAGTTAAATCAGAGCTAAGGGCTTTTTCTTTTGTGTTTTAATTTCCTTTGTCTTAAGCAAGTATTTTTTAAATGAAGTGGGGGAGGAGAGCGCTGTGCCACTGCCATGCTTTGGGATCTGAGGCTCCTGTGGACCCCATAGGATGTCAATGGACTCATTAAGATTTAGCCAAGTTTTATGCATTATTCATAATATACATTCACAGCATGCACCCTAAAGACTGTCTCCTGTGAATGCTTAGTCAGAATCATTTGCATTCTGTATTATGGATCCATAATATAAAATACATTTAGCTACGTTTTGTGTATTATCCTTTACACTTATTTCCAGCCTTTACTCTTCTGGCATATGCAGCAAATGTTTAAACAATAGCATGCAGTTATGTTTTGTTGCTCTATAAAAACTAATGCATAATAAGGGCTCTTATGAAAATTAATTATTGCATAAGAGCAATGGACAGCTTTTTCCTCTTTGTAGCTTCAGTGACATTTTAAACTTACTTTTCGAACATGTTTAAGAAGTGTTTTAAATTCTGGGCTGATATTTTGTAAATTTTGTATTTCAAATACACACAAAAATCATTTTTGATGTGCAAGGTTGGCAGGTGATAAAACATCAAATTGAAGCTGAGATGCTTAATAATCATAAGAGTCTTTTGCTGTGAGTTTACTCTAATCCTATGAACATTATTTCTGCTGTACATGACAAGACGAAAGAATCAACAAAACACCACATCAGAAAATTAATTCTCTTGCTGTCATCTCAAGCATTGAAGCTCCTCTATTTTCTTTTTCTCAGCTGCCAGTACATCATGGTGATGGGTCTGATCTCGGCTTTGCGCTGATCCACAGAGTGGCCCAGACATGTTCCTTGTACACCTCTGCCTTGGTTTCCCCATGGGATGTGGTGCTCTGTAAATTCCTCTGTGGGAGCTGTCTGTCTGGATTTACTCCTGCAGCACCCTGCCACTGCCAGCAGACAGCATTCCTGGTGGGAATGCTGCTCCTGCAAGAAAATGGGATTTCTTTGGGGGCCAAGCTGCACTAGGGGGAGCACAGGGAGGTGTGAGGATTATCCTCCTCATGCAGAGTTGGTTAAGGGATTGCTTTTGTGATGTGTCTTCATTTTGGGGACCGTGGTAATGTTTCTAGTGCAATATCTTTAGCTGGAGCTTGCACATGAGAGCACCAGATGGGCCAAATCCAGGCGCCTGTGGCATCCTTTGCAGATCACTGGGGTGCTGCCCTTGTGTGTGTTCAGGAGGATGGGCTGATGTCAGCCTTTCACCCATTGCATTCTCAGGGAGCTCTGCAGGTTACAGAAAAGCTTTTGGGGTGATGTCCTTGTCTCAGGGCCTGGCTCACACTGGGCTGCAGAGGTGCCTTGAGACTAAGTACACAAAATATAGACTGCATACCCCAGGGATATGAGTGACTTGCTACGTCAAGTTCTCTGCTGATGTTGTAATCCTTGATTAAAAGCCAGTGCTTATCAAAACACTTCAGAAAGTCTTGATAGCACGTAAGATTGAAATGGTTTTTTTCCCATCATAGACTTTAACACAGGAGAATGTTTTGGCCAAGTACAGTCAGGAGGAAAACAGTTGGTATAAAATGAATTTAAAATCCTAAGGATTATTTATATTTACTTTTTTTTTTTTTTTCCCACTGTGTCTTCCAAGGTACCTTTAGACAGCATGCACGCAGCATACCCTGAGGGTACAGCAGAGAGTTGGCAAGGGTTCTTCTGTGGCCCAGGCAAAGTGGGCACATGCTCTCCTTTGGTCCAGAACTGTCTCTTGAGCTCTCAGAGTAACACCTAAAATACAAACATTTTGCTGCCTTTCTGTTCAAGAGAGAGGACCAGTTTTTCATGAGGCTTTTTTAATAAGAGAATTGAGAATTGTAGGTTTGTAAATACATGTATTTTGCAGCATGCCATTGCTGTGACTTGTTTCTTTTGCTTACGTATTTAATTTCTTTTGCTTACATATTAAGAGTAACAGTCCATGATTTTTAAATCTGATGCATAGAAACAAAATATTTATCGTTTCTTTTAGGTAAGATGTGACAGAGTGGGCACTCTTCTCTGTGTGCGTTGAGTGTAATAATGTGAAGTAAGAGTAATCATTGTGGAGGGGAAATAATCTGTGAGATTTTGTTCCTGGATGCATTGGCAGGTCATTTATGTCCTGTGGAGCAGAACTACCTTTCCCTCTTGGCTGCTGCATACCGGGGCAGCAAAGGAAGACTGAGATCCAGGTTTGTGCTGGAAGATTTCTTTATTATCTTCCTTGAATCTTGAGCTTTCCTTCCTTGCCCTCCCACATTCCCTCTCCTTCCCAGCTCTTGCTGCAGCTCTGGCACTTTTCTGCCGTCCCCTTTCCTACTTGCTGCACCCTAAAAGCTCCAAAATAAACCCCAAAATAAATAAATGCATTAGAGTTTGTTAGCTTGGTGTCTGCCACATGGATCTGATGCATTGCTGGTCCATCTCACTGGCTGGGCATCAACACTTGGGACCAGTGAGAACATGTTTTTGCCTCTACAAATCAGCAGAATAGGAATATAAACAAAGCTCAAAAAAAAAATCAAGACATATAAACACCCCTTTCAGATTCATGAATATGCTATATTTAAGCCTAACTTCTGAGATTTCCTTTTATTCTCATGAATATCATTTACATTTGAGCAAATGCAAATTCATTTCCACTTCTGGTGCTCTGGAAGCTGCTCTGGAAAGTGAGTAGGATGTGCCCTTTGGTCCATCCCAGTTCAGGCCCCAGGGCTGTGTGCACAACCTTGGGAGTTCCAGAGCATTCAGCAGTTCTGCTCCATCTGTTTTTCTTTTCAGCAATCTCCATTCTTACTGTGAAATTTGCAGTGCAGGAACAGGGGGTTTATTAGGCTTGTGATGCAGAAAATAAAGAACTTGCTTTCTATTGTTTAGCAAAATTTCTAGGAAGTTCCTAGCAGTTTTATTTAATACTTGGAATAGGTATCTTTATCTTTCTAAATGATCTTGAACAGTTTTTGTTCATGAGCTGCTGTATAAATAGGCACTAGGGTACCTAGAAAATGAGTGCTGTACATGAGCTGGACTCACAAGAGATAGAAAGAGAATTCATTTCTGTAACTCCATGGTAGTACCTGCCCTAAAAGATCACCTCTACACTGGGTTTCAATTCAAGGCTTCCCAGGTACTGGGTTGCCATTATTATCAATTATACTATAGAGGCAGTGGTTTGAATGGGTAGGTTTTAAAGTGTTTCACTGGATTACCTGCTGCACTGTTATTCCATTTTACACTTGGAAAGGTTGTAGGATTTTACTTCTGATTCAGTTCATCCCAGGAAATCCAGACTTTGCAGTTAACTCAGGTTGTTGTGCACTTTGTTCTCTTGGTGCTTTTTCTGTCCTTTGTCCACAATCATCATAGTGTTTCTGCCCATCCCTAGTGATAGAAAATCAGAACTGTTATGCAACATGGGGATTTAAAAGGAACAGATTCTGGTTTCCTCTTTATCAGCTTTAGCTCTCAGTCTTTATAGCTCAGGCTCTTCAACTCAACAGTAAAATTCAGCACTTTTAAAAAAGAAACTGAGATTTTCATCTGATAACAAGCATTGAGGCTTTAAGGTATTCCAAGACAACAGGAAAAGTTCATGGGTGTTTGTATCCCTGGAACACACCATTAGAAGGGGCCACAAGGACTCTCAGGTTTTGTGTTCCTCCCACAAATAAATCCTTTCACCTTGTGGTGCTTCATGGGGTACATGATATCCAAAAGGGAAGAACTGAGACAGTGTCTGTCACATCTCTGTTCTCCACACAGTGGGTTTGGGAGCACAGGGATCCCGAGCATGATGAGCTGCATTTAATGAAGGTAACACTTCTGTTCATGTTGCCTAGATAACTTCAGATTCATTTTCTCAACGTTTTTTTTTGAATTCCCCAAAATTTAATTGAAGAAGAGGTAGAAATCTGCGCATATTTCTGTGCTGTGAATTGCTCAGGCACTTTGACAGACTCTGAAGAGCTGTGCCTGTGAAAGGAGTATTCCTCTCTGAATCTGCTCCTTCCTCTGGTCTCTGCATCATCATCATGAGGGCAGGGCAGGGAACCTCCTCTCTGCCTCCCTGTTTCCTTCCCCACCAGAGCTGCAGAAACCAGCCAACAGGACTTGTCACCTCCCACTGGACAAGGCACTGTCAATATTCTGACTTTTATTGCTTCAGATCTCTGCGTCTCTGATGTGAGTGTGTTCTGAAACCGTTTTCTCTGCTGTTTTTCTGTAACACTTTCTGTTTGCATACAAATCTCTCCCAGGAATTGCACCAAAATTCCTCCACCCCTTTCCTGGTGTTTGCTAGTGAGGCTGAAAGTCGTGTTGGGGCTTGCAGTCCTTGCCAGGCTGTTCCTTTCCCTCTCCTGCTTCTCATTCTCAGGAATTAGCAAGATGTACAGTGGCCAGTCTGTTACCTGTTCCTGAGTTTAAAAACCTCAATTTTCTGGTCACCATCTCCTCACTTTTGCCAGTTCTGCAGCAGTGGCACTGCTCTGACCTCACTGAGTTGTTTCAGCTCTTGGGCCATTTTGTAGTGATGGATGCAAAAGCAAAGATGAGTTTAAAGCTGCATTCATCCATCTCTCTGTTATTTTAACACTAAATCCCAAGGATAAATATTATTGTTAAATCACTGCTGATTACAGTGTACAAGAGAAAAGTCCTGTTTTGAAGATCAGGCTCCTTTAGTGAGGAGAGGGGATGACAGCCCTGTTGAAAAGGGTAAAAGCTGAAGAGCCTGGTAGGTATGTCCATTCTAAATGTGTGCCATGTGTGCTGAGGGTGACTTGGTTCACACAGAATATTTGCAGTCAGTCAAAAATAGAACTCATAACTTGCATGCTTGTGCTTCCTCAGCCCAATCTCTGCAGAAACAAATCTCCATGTTACTGAAAAAGAGCAGAACTGAGACATGACTGTTGGGGTTTGCACCAACTGACCCTTGATGTGGGGTGAAAGGCAAGGGACAAAAGTAAGGAAAATATATAGGGAGGTTTAAGCAGATGTTGTGAATGCTGTACTTGCCCTGCCTTGTGGTACTTTGGTCTTCACAGGTGTCAGTCCAGCATCTCCTTGATTAATACAAACACTGATTAATACAAATATTTAAAACTGGTGCCACTAGTACAATGTATTACTCTGTTCCACTTAGGGCATTGCATGTAGTAAATAAACTGCAGGCATGGCAGTCTTGGTTGCAGCTGGCTTGTTGCCTCAATATTAATACATATACTACACTGAGAAAGTAAAACAATTTAAAAGAACTGATTGCAAAGTCTGTACAGGTGTAAAAGTTAAGCATATGGCAGAGAGGAGATTGCCAATGAAAATGACAGATGATTAGCATTCATTAAAACTTTCAATTAACACCTTGACAAACCCCATAAAATAATACTGCATGTAAATAATGTGTGATTTCTCCAAGCATTCTTCTACATGTTTTTAAGGGAGAGGAAGAGTGAGAAAGAGAAGAAGGGAATTGTATTCCAAAAGTGCTTAGTACTAAGAATTTTTCAGCCCCTGGTTTGTTTTGGAGTTCAGTGCTCTAGTGAGGAGCAAAACAAGCTGGGATTTTACTTCTTTATGTAAGAAAGCATCCATTGGCACTGGCACATGCAATCCTCTTTCTGTGTCATTACTGAGCACTTCTGTGGTCCTGGCTGGACTCAGGTGCTGCAGAGCTCTGGGCTTGTGGAGATCCAAACTTCAGGCTTCGTTTCCTCTCCTCCAATTCCTGTTTGAAGTTCTTGTGTTTGTTTCTTTGTCACTTATATTCATAATTGGATGCAGTCTGGGCATGAGTGTGGCATTTTAAAATAGAACTTCCCTCTCACCTACCGATTTCTCCTTTTCTGAAATGCTATTCCATAGCTTAAGAGTGTATATGTCATTGTTTTCACACTGGTGGTATCTTAGAGCTGCCATTTGTTTGATGTAGCCAAGGAATTGTGAAGAGGATGTGATGGCTGCTAAATTTACCATGAAAAAGCTTCATTTGTGAAGGTCCCTGCCTTCCTGCCTTGGCCTAGACCCATTGTGCTTTGGGCCATGTCCACATTGCAAAGCCTGGGTCTCTATTTCTTGCGGTATCCCTGTGATGGTTTTGTGACACATCTTGAATTTTGGCAATTGAAAATTCAAAAATCGTGATTTTTTCCTACGAAATGCCATTGAGTTGTATGTTTCCTCTCCTGAGCTATTGGTTTGTGGGTGTTAGAGGATAAGAGGTCCACCAGAAAGGTTGGAAGAGCCAAATTTGGCATTCCATGTAGCAAAAGTCTTCATCAGCAGGAATACTGGGATAACTCTTCTGTCAGACTGCTCCTGCTTGGAGCGTTCTCACAGTTTGTTCCAGAAAGGAACAGGGGAAGAAAACTAGACTTCAAAAAAGTGTGAACAATCAGGGCACCTCAGTACAGGAGTACAGTTAAATAAAGCTATAATTAGAAGGAACAGGAGGGAAAAGAAAAGTCCATTATTCTGCTACCTTTCTGCATTTGGCTGCTCTTGGATTGCTGTTCCCAAAAGCGATCTGCAGTGGCATCTCTTGGCTTCCTGGAAGGCAAAGGGAATTTTACAGCTGACGTCAATGGGAGCAGAGTGAGGCTGATGTTAAATGCTCTTTTTATAACCCTGTCCCCAGTGAGTGGTCATTTTCATTGTTTCCCCTGATATTTTTGTGGGTGTTAGATAGATAGATCAAGAAGGAGAAAACAGTGGTTAAGAATGACAAGCTGTGATTGTGAAACCCCAAAACTGTGAGAGGGACTCCGGGGGGCGGCTGTGGGGCTCCGGAGGGCTGTTGTGTGTTTGAGTAGTTTTCAGTGTTCTTTTGAGCACTTTTCACTCCCAGAGGACATCACCCGTAGAGCCCACCCTGCCTCAAACAAGAGAACCCAGAGCAGTTCTGCAGGTCAGTTCATGATGTGAACAGTGCAGCCCTTTGGGTTCCAGGTTGTGCTGCAGTTTCACAGCCCCCTGTGTTCATGCCCTGGGCTCAGGGTGCAGCAGGAATCCATACTTTCCTGCAGAATCTGCCAGGCTGATCCATGGTGAGCCCTTTGGTGTGATTCTGCTGTGCCTTGATCCTGTCTGACATCAGGAACAGGGATGGACAATGAGTCTCTGTGTGTGCACAGGAGCTGCCCAGCGCAGCTCTGACATTGATCTCTCCACTCTGATAAGGCAAGGGCTCAAAAATGACTCCAAAAGCACAGAAAGGGAGGACAGCTTTGAAAATGGATACAGGCAGAACAGACAAAATACCCTGATTTGTAATCTCCCCCTTCCTCTCTTCCCATCCCTCTTGCTTCCCCACTCTCAGGTTATTCATTAAGTAATTTTTGAAATAATGGTAAAAAGGATTTGTTTAACAGCTGAATTGCTGATTTTGGATTAGGCAGTTGGGTAGTGGATTTGAAGAATTCATGTTCATGAAGTGTTTGAGGTCAGCAGTTCCTCCCTTACAGCACATCCCCTCCTCTGCTGCAATACTGCGCTGTTCTCGTGGTACATGGGGGGAAAAAAGGTGGGACATGGGACAAAAAAAGTGATTGGGCTCCTCAGCCCTGGCTGCACCTCCAGGGGGATTGCTTCTCAGGGCAATCAGAAATCTGAGTGGAATGCAATGGCATTTGTTAAGCAACCCAAGTTACCCTTGATCCTACAAACTGCTCTTCTGGTATTAACAAGAATGAAACAAAAATAAAAAAGAGTTAACCTGGGTTGCTTTTTCTTTTTTGGCCTCTCTTTAAGGAATGAATAGATATTTGACTCTGGCAGGAGTGTGCCATGCTGTGGTTATGTTACTGTCTTTGAGTGGCTTAGAAATTGTGTGAGGTGCTGTCTTAGTGTTGCTGAGTTAGAGGATGCAATAAGCCTGTTTTCCAGTAGCCATGTACCATCATATATAACTGAGTGTGTTTTGAATTTGTAAATGCTGCGTAACATATAGGAAGAGGCTGAATCTTGCACTGAAAATGTTGATTTCGTGTGTCGGTGACCATATAGGAAGAAACCAAGTCTTGCATTGACAGTATAGACTTCATGTATCTGTTTTTTATATTTCTTTGTTACAGTCTTTTAACAATACTAGCCAAGAAAAGAACCCCTCTCTTTTTGCTCAGTGCTGTTTTTTAGTATAAAAAAATAATAAGGTTTATGTGTAGGTGTCATCTTGATATCTGCTCTGAAAACCTTACATGAAAAGAGCACTAAAAAGATGATTGAGTGCTGTAGATTTGTAAAAGTGGACTCTTTAAGACAGCATTTAAGTGTGCAAGATGAGAACTTCCTGCTCCAGAGCTCATTTAGGATTTTCCTCGTTCATGAGGAGGCTGATTTTTTTTTTTTCTGCTCTTGCATTTATAAAGCCTGAGATTGCCTTTGTTCAAAAAGAATTTTGGTGTTTCTTGTGTTCAGAGCATGCCATGTCCTAGCATCTTCCAAGTTTAGTGCTGCACTTGCTTTCAGTGTTGGAAAGCCAAAGCTCTTGTAAAGATTTTAAATTATCTGATAATATTTAATCAGTTCCTAGACTGTGTGTGCTTGAATGGTAAGCACTCCTGAAGAGCTTGCACCTTTAAAAAAAAAGTGAAGTACACTGATAATATTGCAGTGTGTGGAGAGGTTTCAAATTATTGGAACACTTAATTTTTTCTATAATTGCTTCAATTTGAAGGGAACTAGGCAAAATACCAAGCTGAAAATGAGTTGCATTAATCGAAAAATTCATCAGTCAGAAAGTAGGATTTAAACCAAAACACCCAATTAGAACAGGGGGGAAAAAAGACACTAAACATCTTGGCATTAAATCCTTAAAGGGATGAGCCTCCCATCCCTCTGTGCTGGACTCAGGGGTTGTTAGGAGAGTTTCACACTTGGATTTCACTGAGAGAGCAGAGGGGCTGAGGTGGGGTCAGGAACACCTGGACTGGAAAGGAAGGGAAGGAGAGCAGTGCTCAGGGAAAGGAGAGAGAAGGAAAGGAAAGCAGTGGGCAGCAGTTGAATGGGAGCACAGATCAGCCCCAGGTTAATGTCTCTTCATAGTAAGATAACAATAAGATAAAAAGATTCAACACCACTGCAGATACCTCACGGCAGGTAAAGAGCTTTTTGGTACTATGCAGTTAGATTTCATAATGATTTAATGAGCCGTTTTTTAAAAAAAAGGGAGAAGTTGTGTCACTTGAAAGGTACCAGAAAAACCAAAGCAAAATTGAGGCATGTTGCTGCAGCTCAGGCTTTTTGATATTTTCAAGTCAGTAAGTTTGCCATTCAAAGTCAAGTCTGGCAAATAGTCTGTTTTTCTGGTCTGACATATCTGGCATAAGCAGTGATTGTTACTAAACAAGGGAGAGCAAAATAGAATATATTTTTGAGAGAGGATGAAATACTAAGGGTGTATATTATATTTCCCTGGAATTCAGCAGTTGCAAATGATTCTTGACTGCATATGGTCCCAGTGCAGTGCAGGGAAGGTTTCCATACACCAGATTTCACTGGGATTTTGGCACTGACACCCAACTTTCAGTGTGTACAGAGTCCTGGGACAGCTCATGGGCTTGCATATCTTTCTGAACCCTGCTCACCCTTTCTCTCCATCATCCAGAATATTCCATGTGCAGTGCTTTGAAAGGATGTGGACAACTAAAAGGATCTTTTAGTAAATCATGGGTGGAGAAAAGCAATGCACTTCCTTTTTATTTGAGTCAAACGATCCAATGGCTCCTTTCCAAGTCCCGTACTCCTTTTGTTCACACAGGAAAATTCTCTGTTGAGTGCTGGAATTGGGCTGGACCCAAATGCCCAAAAGGTTTGAGGGCTGGAAACCTAGAATATTATAACTTATAATATTATATAATAGATGTATATTGTTATATATAATATTTTATATTATATTATCTATTATAACTATCTGATACATAATAGATATAATGTAATAATATAATATTTTATAATAATAAATTGGATAATTTAAATTATCTGTCATCACCTCTCAGTAAATAAGGTAGGATATTTAGAAAATGCAGCTGATCTCAGGCTGTTTTTGCAGCTACAAGGGCTTTCCTTTAATTTGCCTCACAAATTGGGCTCTTGGTCTGAGAGCCCACATTGAGCTCACCTGAACATAGTGGTTCCCTAAAACAAGAGGTGGTTTTGGAAGAGCAGAAGCTCAGTCTGGCTAAAGAACTGAGCACAGATAGTTGAAATCAGATTTTTTTAAGAAACTTGAATGCTACTTCAGTCAGGGCTGGAAGAACTTCTCTGAATCACTGCTGACATTGTGTATGAATTTTTATTGCACCTATTTTGTTTTATCAACTTCCTCATGTCACCAGTCCCCACCTTTGTTGTGGTATCCCCTTTCTGTGCCTCATGCACATTGTTTTCCTCATTCTAATCTTTCAGCTGCAGTCTACCCTGCTAGTATGCTACTATTGGCCTGAGCTAATACTATGAGAAATTATTTTCATTATTAATTTTTATTTTTTTTATTTTTATTATTTTTTATTTTTATTTTTAATTAATTATTTTTTACATTTTTAGTATTATTTTTATATCCTTCTCCCCCGTCAGAAATGTGAGCAGTAAATAGTAATCATTTCAAATTCTAGGGTACTCGATTTCCAATAGAGATGACCCAATTGCATATCAGATTTTTACACCTGATACTCTGCTTCCATTTGTTTCTTCCCCCTTCTTTTTTATCCTCCCTCTTGCTGGTGGTGCTAAAAATCATACTCAGGAGTATGTATACTCTGGAAGTTGCTGTGCTGGAAATTAAGACTTAAAATAGTCAGGGGTTTTGGTTTTTTCCTCTTTTTCTCATCTGCACTTAATCCTGTCTTTGGTGCTGAAGGAAAGTGAGAGGAACGCCAGTGATGGTTGGTTCTATTGTAGTTCCACTGCTTTTGGATTAACCTTAGGCTCAGTTTGCTTGGGTTTCTAGTCCACTCATCAATGTGGGTGCAAACTCACAGAAATGAAACCCCAAATGTGTTTTTTGGTGCAAATTTTCCCTTCTCTTTTTGTACAAATAGTAAAAGTAATGGGAATTAACTTTTCAGTGGGTGCCCATTGCTTTTCAGAGTCCCAAAGCTGGCTCAGGTGATCTGTTACTGTGTTCTGTGTCTGTTAGGGGTGTGTGAATACCAGTGGACATTTCCTAAGATTATTCCTCTTCCTCCAGACATTTCCTAAGATTATTCCTCTTCCTCCAGAAGAGGAATAAGTACCAATAAGTAAAAGTAAATATTTTGGTGCAAATACAGTGCTGAGTCCCAAACATTTGGCCAATCCTCCATTATCCTGCTTTAACATCCCTGCAAGGGCTCCAGTGCCAAGGGCTTCCTGCACCTATTCTCACTCTGTGCTCTGTGGTGTCCACAGCTGAAATGGGTGGTCTCACTCACTCCCTTCTGAAGGCAGATATGGGTTATTTTCATCCACACACTCATTAATCTCTCTGAGCCCTGCCAAGCTCTTTGAGCTACTTTCTCGATTTAATTACATGTTACAGAGTTTCTGGGTCTTTTTTATAGTTCTTGCAAAAGTGTTTTAATTTTAAATGCATTGTATGACATTTAGCTGTGTGTCTGGTGTTAAGAGGAGGAGTAAATACGAGCAAATGATCTCTGCAATTTTGCATTAATGCCCTCTGTGAACTGCAGTTTTTTCAGGATGTCATGTAAACTTACCCACACTGCCAAGTACGGGAATGAGAGGAAAGAGTTGCTTTCCAATTTGTCCATTTTGAGATAGAATAATCATAGATAGACTGGAATAATTTGCACCACTGGCAAACACAGGTTTTAAAACAGGGGCTCAGTCCACACAGGATTTGATGGGAAGTCCTGCCAGTTCTTTTATTTCAGCAAGGGACAATCATGGTACGGGAGTCCTTTTTCCAGCCTTTTAACAAATGGAGAATGAATGTGGGCTCCTTCAAAGAGCCTGTGAATGGCAGCTGGGAAAAGCAAGGGGCTCTGAATAGGCTTGAACTTACCCAGGGGCTGAGATTTTACTGGGAAGCTGTTGAGATTTTTACAGAGTAACGGAGGTCATAACATATTTTGCTGATTATCAATCTGGTTTAGAATCCATGGCCTGAAATGTGCAAACTGCAGCTGAGTAAGCACTTTAAAGAGGTACCAGGATGGGATGTCACAGTGCAGAGCACTCACACATTCTTCCTAGGGCCTGGCAGTGGTGTGAGGAGCCAGAGAAAAGGGCTGGTCTGGCTGCAAATTCAGTTTTGAGTTTTTTAATGACACACCCTGCCACAGAAGCATCAGCTGAGGTTGCTCAGAACCTCTTTTTCTGTGACCGTATGGAGGCAATTGCAGAAATGCAGCATCTATACCTATCTCAGTTTGGGGTTTATGTTTGCTTTTGTTCTTTGTTGTTGTTTTCGGTGGGTTTTTTTTTTTTTTGTTTGGTATTTTGTTTTGGTTTTTTCCACCTGCAATGTCTAAAGTAGATGGAGGGGGTAGTTTAGCAGTCAGATGAATAAAACCCATGGATTCTGCTTGTAGAATTTCCTCTTCAGAGAAGAAAGGCTTCCTGCATACTGAACTGACTCCTGGAGTGCTGTGTCCGCGCCCTTGTTGCAGCCTGCTGGTGCACAGGGAACATCCCGAGTGCTGGGGCAGTGCTGGTGCCTGGAGCTGCCAGTGCCTGCTCTGCATTCGTACCCAGAAGGGACTTTGGGGGAACCTCACTGTGGGGTTTGACACTGTACAGAATGTACAGTTATGGCTGGATCCACTCTGGGGCTAAGGGCAGGCTGGTGTTTTTTATACACTGTGAGACTTTGTCACAGGAGATCCTGGACGGTCTCAAGTCTTGGGTTCCTGTGGTTGAGATGACCCCCAAGGTTTTACACTTCTTTCTCTCAGCCCTGTGACTGAAGAAGTTGAGATTCCTTGGCTCTGCTTTTTATTTTCTCTTATCTATTCCATTCTTTCTCTGGCCTGCTGAGGTCTGTCCAGCAGGTTGGTTTGTGGATCAGTCCCTGCCTTTGGGGTGGTGTTAGCTTTTTATACTAAAAACTATGTGTACTTTATTTACGATAATTTTCCAATACCTATCCCCTATGTTAGACAGTCTGTCTCTACTCTAAACCAATCCAAAAGTGCCACCATCGCAGCAGAAGATGGAGGACAAGAAGGAGAAGGACAGGACATGCCCAGATTCCTCCATCTTGCCTCTTGAACCCCCATTCTAAATCCCCAAAATTCTACTTTTTCACCCTGTGATAAATTCACTATCATTCTACTCAAGCCCTTGTGGCTTGTAACTCTTCACACAAAGTTGGTAATTGTTTCCATGGGCTAAAATTAGAGGCACAGGTGTTTGTGACTCTGTGCCAAGGTCTCTGAGCCCCTGCCAGGGTCTGGAGCCCTCCAGGGCAGCCAGAGCAATGTCCTGGGTCCCAACATAAAGGATGACTGTTGGAAAGCAAATGGACAAGGGGATGGATGCAAAGTCCATCAGGAATGTTGAATACAGAGATGGGGACAAAGCCTTGAGGCTCTGTCGGTGAGTACTCAGGAAATCTGAACTGGAGGTTGCAATGAAGAACCAGAATCCCCCTGACTCCCTTCCACGGTCTTTCCCTGGGTATTTGTTCCCAATTATTGCCAGAGAAGGGAATGCATGGGGCATTCCAAAAGAAGGGTTTTTTCTGACTCTGTATGACATTTTTTGTCCAACCCCTTGAAGTTCTTCTGAAATCTGCTTTATATGGTTGTGAGAATGGAGTGGAGCTGAACTGCTGATACTCTTCATGGTGAGAATTTCCTACTTGAAGTTGAAATAGCTTTGAACTACTTGATGACGTGTGCTGCCATTTAAAAAAAAAGAACCCAGTATACTGAATGCCATTGTTATCTTTTATTATTAGACTTATGTTTGTAGAACCAGCTGTCATTATAAAGCAAACTGAGAACTTGACTGCTTGAGTCAGAGTCCATTAAAATGGGCTAAAGACTGATTATCCTCCACCAGGCTGCTTGCTGTTGTACTCAAGTGTGCTCAGGTACGAGCACTGCTCCTCTGAGACCTTCATAGAAACAAAGTGAGGCTTTAAGACTCTCCTGCTGTGTAAAACTGATCCCCAGAACTGACTGTGCAGCAGGGAAATACGGGTAAGGGATTAATGATTGTTGCAGTTAGTTGCCATTTGTAAACAACAGGACGAAAAAGCTAAACTAAATAATTTTTTCAAAAATTTACCTTTGTTTTCCATTTAAAATGAGCTCTTAGAGTATTTCCTAGGAATGGAGGGTCTGGATTTTGCAGTTTTGTCTCAGGGCTGAAACCAGCAGGGCTGCAGAGCAGCGTGGGGTTTGTCCCCAGGATCCAGCTGCAGCCTGGGAGCAGACTTTGTTTGTGTGTCAGTCTCGGTTTGGGCTGCAGCCAGAGTTTCACTGCTGCTTGAGGACAGAACTGTCGTGCCAGGACTTGTGGTGGTGCAAAAAGCTGCTGGGCTGTGTGCTCTTCAAGCAGGCTTTAAACACATAGTGCAAATTAAGTTGGTGTCTCTAACTTAGCACCCACACCTCAACTTTCCCTCCGGTAGCCTGGTCTTACTCAGCTCTTGCACTGGAGCTGGTGACAAAGCCCTGTTCATCTGTGAGCAGGGCTGGGTTTAAGTGCTTCATCAGGCTCTGTGTGCTGCTTTATGGCTGTGGGCTTGGCACAGACCCCCTTGTTTAACCTTGCACACCAGTTATGGGCTTACATTCTTTTCCAATGTCTGTCTGGTTTGTTTTCTCCAAGTGATGGGCACGCCTTTCCCAAACTGCCCTGATACTCTGATTGATCTGGTTTTGGAGCTCACGCTGAATTCAATAGATGTTCTGGGCATGGAACAATCACAGGATCAGGACAATATCTTTTTAAGTCCAGTAAAGTCATAGAAAAGTGTCTTTTTCCCTCCTTACCAGCAGGAAATTGATTTCATGCTTTTCAGTCTCCCAGTATATTTATTAAGCTATTGTTTATTCATTTGGTTACTTTATTATTTAATTTTGTAACAAAATTTGGCTTTGGTCTTTAGAAGAAAAAATTCAAGTGTTTTCTACTTTTTTTTTCCTCCTCAAAAAATGCATATATTCTTGGCTCTTTTTATGGTACAGTGCTGCTGCGCACCTTGGAACAAAAGTGACTAACAGCTCTCAACAATAGGAGTGGAAATAATGGCAGGGGTAGCAAAGACGTGAAGAGTTTTGAAAAGCAATATTCTTCAGTGTGGGGAAAGTAATAAAAGGTCAGAATGAAGTGCAATAGAAAAGCCATTATGAAGGGAATGGGCAGAAATCTGGTTTTATGTTGATGTCAAGGCTTTGGATTTGTTTTCTTTCTGTTCTGACAAGTTTTATTTAGTTTAATTCAGATTATTATTATTATTTGCCTTAATGCATGCAGCTTTACTAGGTGTGATTTTAATCCTGCACAAGTGTAAATGGCTGGGTTTGAGAGACTTATTTATCTTTCCTTTCTTTATTTGGAACCTTCTGTATAATGAATCCTTAACCAAGAATTATTGTTTAGTATTATTTACTCAGAGCTGGGCCGTGCTACAGAAATACGGACAGAAATACAGAGTTTGCTGCTTATGGAGGAAGGTGGGTGCTCGTCAAAGTATTTCAGGTACCATTGCAAACTCCTTGCCAGTACTTGACTTGCTGGAGTCTGCAGTCAGTGTTGAAATCCCCACTGACCTCCAAAACTAAATCAGCTGTGACTGTTCTTGGTAAATCATCCTAGAATTTGTTCTCTTACCCCTAATTAAGTAAAAGACATTCAGCCCTTTATCAATTATGGCAAAAGTATGTTTTGAAAATAGGAATGGTTAAAAAAAATTCAAGTTTCATACTGGCTATCAGTGCTGAAATCCATCCTCCTTTGCTTTTGTTTTTGACCTGGGAATACAATTTTGTATGATGGGTTGCTGATGTAAAGCACAGTTCTCCTCTTCCCTTTTCCCTTCCCTGTATGTAAAAGGAGCCAAGTTAGCCAATACCATGTGAAATCAGCACCCTTCGGGTAAAGATTTTTGCCAGGATTATCATTGATTGTTAGCAGTCCATATAGCCAGTAATTTGGCCTATTTCAAATCTAAATGATATGTAGTGGCTGTATGTGGGGAGAGCCTGTGCAGCTCAGCTTTATTTCCTTTCTAATAATTTCATTTTTTGTGGTTTTCATTCCTCCCAGCCATGTCTGCTAATCAGATCCCACTGCAGATAGTGCTGGAAGTCTGGAAGGTCTGCAGAAATGTCCTCCCAGAGCTGTTGAAGACAGATCAGGCATCCATCTCAGCAAACCAAGGGTCAGAACCCTGGGCCAGTCCCCTGGGTGGCTTCATCCAGACTTTTTAAAAAGTTTTTAGGGCAGTTATCAGAGGCTTTTCTGGTCTTGTTTTTCAGTAGGAGCTGGTGATCTAAAAGCACTCATGTTTTCTCTCTGCTGCTATGGAATGAGCTGCTGGAGCTGTCCTTTACCTCAGAGGCTGATGAACTTTGCTGAGCTCCTGGAAATCCCCAGCCAGGAGTCCACCCCTGCCAGGGTAGAGGTTAGCCTCAAATATAACCAGAGAGTACAACAGCTGCTCGGAAGATGCAGGTCCCCAAATAAACAGCTTACTCCTTCACCATTTCCTGGTCCATTATGCTCAGGGAGGAGTTTTCTCTTTTCTTTTGTGTGTCTTCATTTGTTTTTGCCAAGTGCACTTAGCAGATGAGAGAGTGCCCTTCCTTGCCTTTGCTGGACATCAGTGTTCTGAAAAATGGACAGAAAAATGCATTTGGACCCTCTTTCAGGTCCAGAGGTTGAAATTTCAAATAGTTGTAATTGAAAGTTTTGCTTACATTTGAATTAAGTTTACCTTTTCCCTCTTGCCATTTTTTTTAAATTTGAAGTTGTTAGACAAACATGTTCCTTGAAAATTGTTTTGCCGCTGGGAAAAGGAAGTGTTTTCAATATTTATATCTAATTGAAGACTGGCTTATCCCTTTCCTTTCCTTTTTTAACCTCTCCAAACATGTACATGTCAGATTCCTTCTTAGCTGTCTCAATTTCCCCTATGCCCTTTCTGGTGGACTTTGCTAGCGTGGTACTTTCCTTTTATGGAGCTGTGCATTTTTCAGTTTTTGTCCTTCAGTGGATTATTCAGATGGGACTCTTGGCTGCAGACATCTGTTTGACTCTGGTACCAGTGTGTGCTGTCATCTCTGTCATGGGAAACTGGGCTGTCCTGAGGGATTCAGCACGGGGGATCAAGGTTTGAAGTTGTCCCTTGCTATGAGCACAGCTCTTCTGCCAGAGGAGGCTTTTTGTGTGCTGTGGCACATGACAGGCCTGGCTTTGGTTGGAATTTCTCATCTGAGGGGGTGTTGGACTGTGTGCCTGGGGTTCTCCACTTGCTGTCCACATCAGGCTTCCAAAAGTTTTGTTTCCTTCTGTGTGCAGGTCAAGCACATTTAAGGTACATAAACCCAACACTTTAAACACTGAATGAGCTGAGCAGAGAGAACATCTCCTTTTAATCTGATAGAGCAATGGATAATGCTCCTGATTGATTGGGAAACTGGAAACCAGGCTGCCAGAAAAAAGAGGGAAGAATAAAATAAACCTCCCGATCTTTGCAGCCTTCCAGTGCCTGAAAGGAGCCTATAGGAACGATGGAGAGAAGTTATTTACAGGGGCCTGGAGTGCCGGGACAGGGGGAATAGCTTCACATTGACAGAGAGTGGGTTTAGATTGGATATTGGGCAGAAATTGTTCCCTGTGAGGGTGGTGAGTACAAGAAACAAGGTGCCCAGAGCAGCAGTGGGTGCCCCAACCCTAGCAGTGCCCAAGGCCAGGCTGGATGGAGCTCTGGGCAGTAGAAGATGTCTCTGCCCTTTGAGGAGGGCTTGGAACAAGATGGTCTTTGGGGTGCCTTCCAAGCCAGGGCTTTCTGTGTTTCTGTGGTTTTGTGGTTGTGTTCAGAGCAGCCTTTTCTGTCACAATGTGCCAGGGAGGTTCAGGTTGGACGCCAGGAAAAGGTTCTTCACTGGGAGGGTGGTCAGCCCAAAGAGGTGGCCATGGTACTGAGTGTGTCAGAGCCCAGGGACTGTCTGTGTGATGCTTCAGGCCATGGTTAGTGTAAGTTAGCCCTGCAGGGAGCTGGGCTCAGCAATCCTTGTGCTCTGCAGCCCTGTGAATAGTTCCCAAGCTGCTGTGAGGAATGACAGACTAAGACTCACCTATACCACAGCCCTGAGGAAACCTCTTGGAAATCATCTTTGCTGTGCCTGCAGGTCAGATGGGATCAGCTCTCAGTGCTCTGTGGAGCAGCTGCTGTTCCATGCAGGCACAGAGTGGGATCTCTGCTTTTCCCATCCTGCAGGCTGCTGAGGGTTTATGGTCCCTCTGTGCTCCTTAACTGGCACACTGATGCCAGCTGGAGGAGTTTACTCACTGTTTACAGCCTGTTGCAAGAGCATTCTTTGCACATGCATGTTAGATCTTCACAGGGATCATGTCATTTCCTAACAAGATAGAAATGATAGGCTTGGTGCTCACAGTGCCCCTCTGCCTTCCTTCCGTTTTCTTTCCACATTTCTTTTTCCTTTCTTTTCCTTGCTGTCATGTGCTAGCTGCATTCTGTTGCCATTGCCACTCATAATTCATTGTTTCAAAGCCATAAACTTGTTATGGAGAGCAGGATGGAGAGGATTAAACAGATTCCAAGCATTTGGCCACTTGCTTGGGCAGGTTTCAGTGCAGTCCTACCAATATCATGAAACACAAAACAGCACAGCAGCAGAGTCTGCTTTGCCACAGGGAAGCCCTTGCAAGCAAAGCCACCCATTGTGAAGTATTCTTGATAACTCTTTCTATCTTTTAGATTAAATAAATAGAATAGGGTTGGAAACTGAGTTCTGTGTTGCAAATACTCTTCATGGCAGTGTCAACTAGGAATCTTTTTTTCTTAGTCCAGAGATGAGCATTTCTCAACTTTTAGTTCACTACAAAGGACATAGCAACCAAAAACATAGTTGAAATTGTAGAGTCATCACTGAAGGCTGGAGTTACTGCTTTAATTTATGGTTTTACTCCCCACCCCTCCCTGAGATTCTTCTGTTTTCTGTCTTTGTCTCTCTCTCTTACAGATTTACTTTTACATTTAGGTAAATTGTTATTCTGCACTGCCTACTTCAAGTATTACAGGAAAACTTACCTTGTGTTTTTAATACATTGAAATGACAGATTCTTAATCTAATTGCAATTTGTTTAACTTTATGTCCAGTTTAGAGCTTTGAACTTGTTGTAAAATACCATATAAAGTACTGGGTGTTCTTGTACTTCCTAATTCTGTCTGGCATTTACAACAATTCTTTCACTATCTCTGAGGGTACAGCTCCTGACTGTGCCAAGACAGACTCTGATCCACTCCACTGCTATGAATAGGAGTCTGTCCATGGCCTTCAGTGAGACTGGGTTCAGACTCTATTGCTTCACCTTTACAAAGTGAATTCCAGGCCATTCTCCATGGTAAAAATCCTGGCAGCATTGAAGTGAAGGGGATATTTGCCATGGTATTCAAAGGAGCCAGGATTTCAGCTAGAATATTTAATATCTCACAATCAAAAATAGCCTATTTTCAGTCCTTGTGTTTGACTTGGGCATTTTGCTTTGCTACAGATGAAGGACATTAAGGTGAATTAAAATTTCTATTTGAAGCTGATTAAGGTCAGAGTTACTATTGGATAATTGGTGTACACTATAAGTGTGGAGGAGAGAATTTACTCAAGTTTGTAATTTGCCCATTCAAGGAAATCCTGTGATTTGCCTGAGTCAAGGGGATCCCATCCAAGTGATAACTGAATCTTGATGTGTGTCAGTACTTGCTTGTCACTAATAAAAGTGCATGCAAAAAGGACACAAACAGTGTGGTTAAATCCAACTGTAGGTTTATTTATTTAAACTGTAGGTTTATTTATTTACATGTGTTTTATGGGGCAATATTTCATACTCTTGTGAGCCAGCCAGTGAACCCTGAGATGTCTGATGGTGACTGTTCTCAGAGAGCCCTTGTGGGGAGATTGTCCATCTGTGAGCTGAGCATTTCTCCTGTAATGTTAATGGCCACAATCAAGTGCAAAATCCAAACAAGAATCTTGGCCACTTAGGAACCAGATGCAGATATGATATCTTGCTTATATCTCCCACACTTAAAATTGCACCTTATATATATATTTTTTTAAGTGTATATCTAGTATTAAATATACTTCAAATAGATATAATATTAAATATACTTTAAAGGGAACCTATTAGGTAGCTAGGTAAGTGGTTTGATCTTGAATCCTTAAATTAATGAAAATAAATATTGGATTTAGTGGAAAGGAATTAGAGTCTTGTCTGAATTGTCCCTGTATTTTTCTGTACATTTGTTTCCAACCCACTGGAAAAAAACTTGTTAGTGTAGTTCATGCATCTAATATAGAAATTCTCATAAGATTTCTCTATGAAAATATGTATTAGATAATATACCTGTGCCTATTTTTATTTATTACATTAGTCTACACGTACAAAAGTCTCCACTTAGACTTTCAGAAAGTCCATCGCTGCTCTGTATTTCATAATGTTTGAATTTTTAATTTTTTTTTTTTAAAAATCCTATTCAGAATAACAGAGTAACTAAACTCTTAAACTGTTTCTGTCTGCCCCAAGGGTTTTTTTCTCTTCCTCTATGTGTTGAAGGGAAATCTGAGCCTAAGAACACTAAAGAGGAAAAACATGTCTCATCTACTTGTCACGGCATCTATACTTTGCCATTTTTTTGCCACCCAAATGTGACAGGGCAGCACATAAATGTGTGAAGTCTGTCACAAATGGCAGCCAGAGCTGGGAATTCAGGAAAATGAGCTTTGCCTTTTTGAGGCTGTTGCACTGAAATCCTGCAAAGTGCTGGGTGCCTCCCGAAAGGTTCCGAGCGCCGGTTGGCAGGAGGTGTTCACCTTGTGGGTACAGCCTGGGAAAGAGCAGCTCCTCGTGGAGCCCCGGGGTGTGGCACTGTCAGATCGTCTGGAAAAATCCCTTTGCCCAGGATTCTTCTCCTGGGAAGCTGGGAAGCCTCAGAGAAAAAGGAAAGCAATAATTATCTCATTTGCTTCTCCTGCGTTTTGTGGCTTTGGAATGCGGTGGAAAATTTTTTCGTTGGTTTCATGTGAATTGTTTTATGGCCAATGAGGCTCTGAAAAGAGTCACAAGCTTTTAATTTTTATCTTTTTAGCCTTCTGTAAGTATCCTTTCTGTATTATTTCATATAGTTTAGTATAGCATTCTTTAATATAATATAGTATTTAAAAATAATAAATTAGCCTTCAGAGAACATGGAGTCAGGTTCATCATTCCTGCATTCATCTGGGAACCTTGCAAATACAATACTGGGGTACCTGTGTGGGCTGGAGAACGTGCTGTGCTGTCTGTGCTCTCTTGTGCCTCTTGGATGGGATGGATCACAGTCAGGAGCCCCAGGTGGGGCTCAGCAGCCACAGCAGCATTGGCAGCACTGAAGTGAAAGGGATATTTGCCGTGGCATTCAAAGAAGCCACTCCAGTGGCAGTGAGGGCTGTAAAGACAGAAAATCTCTCTGCACCCACAGAGCAGGGCGGCAGCAGGGGTGCAGCCCAGCCAGGGCTCTTCTCCCTGGCAATGAGAAGGTGTTGGCAGTTCCATGATGTGCTTTGTGATGGTTCCTTGTCCTGAAGCGCTGCTCAGGATCTCTCTGTGCCCCACATCTGCAGGTGCTCACAGTAGGGTTGAAGATGGTGTGACCACACTGAGCAGGAGCACGAGGCACCACGTTGATCTTACACTCACACTTGAGGGAGAGCACCTGTGCAGTAGGAAAGATGGGCTGTTTTAAAACGGATCACACAAGTTTCCAGGTGTTTTGCCAGCCTGCAGCCATTCAGAGCCTTTCTATTCAAATCCCTCTGTATATGTGTCTGCTTCTCTGTGTGTTCCTCCTACACACATTTTTTATTATTTCACCGTGATCCTCCCTCTTTTACAGCCAGCCCTTCTGAGACACCCAGCTAGAGGCTCTGTTGGGCAGGAGGGCAGCATTGCCACAGAGTTTTTTGCAAGTTGTGACCATATTCCACCTTCCAGGGCACATGGCAGCGTGTTCTCCTTTTGCTCCAGCAGGCAGGGGTAGCTCTGCTCCCTTCCCCTGCCCTGCTTGGAGGGCAGGTTGGGAACCAAGCGCAGCAGCAAGCAGCTTGTCTGGGGTGCCTGGCAGGGTGGGCACAGCCAGGGATGGGCAGCACGAGGTGTGCAGTGGGCAGGGTCCCTCTGCCGCCTGTGCAAAGGCAGGGGAGGTTACAGGGGGAAGGGAGGGGGGAGACTGAAATGCAAACATCACTGCTATCCTCAGTAAGAGATTTAGATCTCTGTGTTGGCATAAAAAGGTCATTTTGGGCCCGAGGGTTTTGACATTGTTCCTTTAAGTTAGACCCACAACATAAACTATTTTCAACACTTGCTATGAAGAACAAATGACCTTTAGTAACTTGCCCAGAAGACAAATGGTACGTTAACACAATAAATGTACTTTGCTAGTATCCTGCTCCTTGCTTTAATTTTCAATTAGAAATGTTACTTTTCCCTCTCCCTTTTACACAAAGGACTGCACTTTCCTACTTTGATTTTGTAACAGATTTCCTCATGCTCTGTGGGATTGGCAATATTCACTGATAATTACTGGCTATACAGTAAATTTCCTTCTGTTCAGGGACAGCATTTTGTGCTCGTGTGCTCTGAATGGTCAGGATGGAGGGATCTGGGAGGGAAGGAGGGGATAGTTAACAAGCATCACCAGCCACGTCGGCTGCAAGGGCACAGAAAGGGAGTCAAAGGGACAAACAGTTCAGAGACCGTGCTGGTGAGTATATTTCTTGTTTGACAGAGCTTTTTTAGCATGTGAAGACAGAAATGAGACTGATAATTAAAGGTGAAATTATTTCAGTTGACATCAGTGGAGGCAGGAGGTGTGGATGTTGGCATGTTGACTCTGTTAGGGGAAATGAAGGGCTATCCCTCCTCTCTGTGCTTGTTTTTATTTTTATTTCAGTGAAGTTTTCCAGGCTTTGTTGTGTAGCTTGCTGCCAAGAGCTCTTTGGAGGACCTGGATGTGCATCCCTGGTTGTGTGAGTGTGGAAAGGCACGCACAGCTCTGCTGGGCTTGCTCAGATGGGGCTGGGCAGCTGCTGCTCCCTGGCAGTGAGGAGGAAAAAGGGAACCCACACCTGTGTGGGTCACCTGGAGAGGAGAGCAGGAAAACAAGGAGTAGGGAAACACCAGCTCTCCTCCATGCAGTGCTGTCTGTGCTAAAAAATAGCAGAGAAAGAAGGTGGGCATTGAGGTTCTTCCAGAGATCTGTACACTTGGGTCAAGGGGATGACAGCAGAGATGTCACTGTCACACCAGCAATAAATGCCCGGAAGAAGGGAGAGGGTGTTGGGGGTGGAATTTAGCAGATGAAGGGATGGCATAACAACCAGAAAATATTTAGGAAAAGGACAGTGATTTGACATCCCTTGGAGTCACAGGCACACTTAGCTTAGCACAAATAGTGTTTGGAAGACAGGAAGATCTGGTGCCTAATGCCAAGGCTCATTTGACATCCCATAAATGTTGGTTAATTATTTCTAGGGCTGACACAGTGCTCTCCATCCCAAAGAGATCCAGAACACTTCACACAAAAGTAGGTTTTTCAATTCCTGATTGGTTTGAGTATTACAATTGCTTCACATCAAATAATAACATTTTGGAGAAGGTGCTTTTTATTCTTTGCTTTGGGGAAAATCTTTTGTTTCAGCTGAACAGAAATTATTTTACAGAAAGAAAAATGAAAGCTGTCTTGTGAGTTGAGGATCATAGATACTTCAGAACTCACCAGCAGTGTGTGTATAAAGAATATTCAAGCAAAGCCTCTGGAAATGAAAAATTTAAATACTTTAAGTTTAAATAGCCGTTTTACATCTCCTGAAGTGTCTGTTTCTTATTTTTCATCAGACTGACAACTGAGTCCTACCTTATTTTAGACATAATTTCATCATCTGATTTCTCTCTAATCAGACTGTTCTAATGTAACAGTCTTCTTTTTTTTTTTAATTTTTATTTTTTTATTTTTTCCCCAGCTATATGTTTATTGCCTTTTATGATCATTGAAGAGGGACTTAACTAAAGCTGGAGAAGTGTGCTGCTTCAAGGCAGCTTTAGCAGGGAAAAGCTGAGCTGGGGAGAAAGGAGCTTGGAGTGGAAGGAAGCAAGGCAGAATGAACTGAAAATGAGGGGAAAACTGTAAAGGGATGGACAATGTGAGTAGTGGTGATAGTTACTCCCCAGAGTAAAAAACAGCAGCAAGGAATAATGATTAGGGATAGGAAAATGAAAAGGGGAGTTGAGAAGGAAATAAAAGCTGCCTAAAGAGCCAAAAATAGGACACTCCACCTTTGGTGACTGCTTTATTTCTCCATTTTCATGAGAAGTGCCATATCTTTCTAAATTTGGAATGGAGGATAGGTGTCTATTTTTAGGAATTACTGATGTTCCTGGCTGCTTATGGTTTTGTAGTTACCTAGAGAAAAAAGGAAAATACAACAGTGTAAAAGTTAAAGAAACTTAACAAAGTACTTGTGAAAAACAGAAACTTAGTAATATCTAAACTTTCAGGTTATGTAGTTCTAAAAGCACAGCATAACACCCGTATTCCTGAAATTTCGTGTGAGTGTTATGGGCATAAACCTGCAAACACTCAGGTGTTTATTTCCTTTTAATGGGAACTGATATTCCTGTGTAATCAGGTGCCTTCAGAATCCAAGGAATTGAGCAAAAGACTCAGTCTTGGTAGACTTGTGATAAGAAATCACAAAGGTTGGGTGGCCTTTTCATGCAGGTCTTTAGTCCCTGGAGAGAATTCACCCTTGGAAGGTTTTTTGGAGTGATTTTTCTTCTTCAGACATTGGAAATAAGCTCCAGCTTATGGAGCCTGGTTTGCAATTGTGCAGCAGAAAAGATGAATGAAAACTGAAAAATTGCTTCTGTCAATTCCTCTATCTTACTTTTAAAAAAAAATTTACTAAAAACTAATCAGTTAAAATGACATACTGCTCTTATTGGCCCTCCCAGGGCCACTGAGGCAGGTTTTGCTCATCTCTTTTGGTTATTCATCCTTTTCTGGAGCAGCACTGAGAGCTTTGAGGATGTATTTGACTGGCACTCATGGTGTGAGGAGGGGAAAGAGAGGGGAAAGGAAAGCCCTGGGTCAGCATTGCAAACAGGGAAGTGACACCAGCATGGTGGTGAGACTGAGGATTTCTGCTCCACTGCTGATTGCTAACTTTCTTTTTAAAGGGCTTTTAGATGTGGATTTCCACATGAGCTCTTTGAAGTAGACACAAGGCTGTGCAATATTTTTTTAATTTTTTTTTTTACAAGAAAAGCTATGAGGGAAAATCAAAATGTTTCTTGCTCTCAATCCCCTCCTCAGTCATTCTCTCTCCCCTCACCATGGTGTGTTTAGACAAGGACATGGATATTGGTCAATATTTCCATGGTCCAGCTGCACCAGAGCTGGGGGAATCCACACTGAGGTTCCCTGTGCAGGGAACACCATTACAGAGCTCTTACTGGCCCCACATGAGGTTGGTGTGCTGTTTTTAATGACATTTTGTGTCACAATCCTTACCCCACATTGGGATATCGGGGGTATTTTGTTACTTAGAGAAATTCTCTCAGCTATTTCCCAGGTGGTTCTGTTCTTGCTTGGGCAGCACATAAATGATTGCTCATGCTCTCCATGTCATTCTTGTCCTTAGGAATTAGGTTTTTTAATACTGCACATATTATTTATGCAGTTGAATATCTTCATTTCAGTTCAGCTCTCCATCCTTGGTATTTCACTTCAAAGTCCCAAATTCCTGCTTCTCTTATAGGTCATTACTGAGGTATTTTTAGACAGCAATGTTAGATGGTAATTATGATAGGGGAAGTAAAAACAGTAGTAATTTTGGTTTATGAAAAGTCTGTAAAAGTTTTAAGTGGAGTTTAAGTTTGCATGTTAAGAATAATTTTCCTTCAGGAGTAAGAAATTAGGAAAACTTAGGTGCAAGTATGATAGAAATATTTATAAATTTGATTCATAGACAATAATTCAGAAAAAGAGATGTCTGCTTGGTCATGGGAAGAAGCTGAAAGCTGGTGATGCTTGTTTACTAGAAATACTGGGAATATGTTTAAATTGTGTGCTTTTGGAAAGGGGTGTCAATGACAGGGAAGAACATCCAGTGCAAATGCTCAGGAGAAGCTGCAGCTTTGTTCTCCAGCAGGCAGTGACCTTCTGAGGAAAATGGGACAAAGGCAGTCCCCACAGACCCAGTCTGGCTGTGCAAGCAGAGAAGAGTGAAACAGAATGAGGGTAGAAAACGGGGCTGCCACCTTGAAGGTGAGGCTGCTCTTCTGAGAGGGAGTCAAACTAAATATTCATCAGCCTAATATGTTTCCCAAATTCTGTATTTTGCCTGAGTTCAGGAGAAAACTTTGGTTTTTGTTTGTTTGGGTTTTTTTAAATAAGTGGCAGAGCTGTAAATAAGTACCATGGCAGTAGTAAATCCTGGGTGATGACTCAATGTCATTGTCTGGAGTGCGAGCCTGGTGTCACAGCAGTCAGCACTGACACGGGAGGGCTCCAGCAAGGCAGGAGTGTGAGCAGGAGCTGCTCAGCCCTGCCAGTGACCTTTCAGTCAGTGTGGGAGAGTGTCATCACAGGGGGTGTGCACCACTTCAACTGGAGACACAGTGGGAAATCCATGCTGTCAAAATTAACTATTGCTCTGCTGGGTGATCCTGGTGCATTTTGGGTTTAAGCAGTCATTGCCCAAACTGGATTAATATACCCCTTCAGGAAACATTTCAGATTCTTCTGACATGGAAACAACTTCCTTTTTTCCCAGATTTCTTTGCAAATTCATTCTCCAGTCCATCTGATTCCCTTTAGCATGTTAATTATTAAGTTGTGCAGTCTCTTTTCATTGATGGCTTCTTTAAGCTTTTATTCTTTCCATTTGCTTGATTTTATACACGAGAAGTTGTCTGGTGTGGCTCTTCAGTGCTGTGAGGCAAAAAGCCATCACTGCCAATGCTGCAGGAAATATTAAATGTTTAAACACACACGGACATGGGGCTGCTCTCACCCAGGTGAAAAGGAGTCTTGAACACGAGCTGGTGCTGTGAGCTAACAGCTGCTTTGCATGCAAGAACAGCTTCCCCCTCAAACTTTATTAACAGTTGTGTGGCTTCATCAGTGGGAGCAGTGGTAGGAGGAGGCCAAGTGTAAACAAGGCACAGGTGTGGGGACTTTGTGAGGGCATCTGGACCTGTTCTGAGCAAAACTTATATAGATAAAATCATCATATATATATATACATCTATGATGGGATTGCACCTATCGATGTCTCTAGGAGCAATCCCATCACTTCTGCCACTGGGGGAAGAGAACTTCTTTTAATAATAGTGGGAAATGATATCGAAAATGTGATAGTGCTGTATGGGGGAAGAGGGACTTGCCAAAGCCTCCATGTGTTTCTGTAGACCATGCTTTACCTCAGAATAAGGAATTTTCTGACATCAGAGTAATTTCAGTCTGGACCTTACAGGTAGTTCATCTTTTTGAACTTGAAATGTCCAAAAATGATAAAAGTAGTCAGGATTGTAACTATTTGCCCTATTGAGCACAAAGCTGAACTATTGAGAGGCCAGAGCTCACTCAACCAACCAGTCCCCAGCCCCAGTTTGACTGCAGAGGAAATCTATTACTCATTTCCTGCCTCTACTTAAAATAAAGAGCACCCTCTGCCCAGGACCGTGTCTAAGCAGTCACATCAGCACTGCTTTTTTTGGTGATAGTAACAAAAGTGACAGAAGGGGATTCCCCTGAGTGTTTGGTGGTTTTCTGCAGGGTGGTTCCAGCAGCCCCAGAATAGCCGTGCAGGGTCTGGGCTGCAGTGCTGGGCCCACGGGTCCCTCTGGCTTCACCCTTCCTGCAAACCTGGGCCCTGGTTTTGGGAAATAACTGCAGGGGCAGAGCAGGAGCAGAGTGCTGTCTGAAATGCAGAAATAGCTGTCGTCAAGGAACAGGAGTGACACTGCCTCTGCTCAAACAAGGGCTGGAGGGGAAGGCACTGGAATGGCCCAGGTACAAATACAGTAACATCAACACTAAAACCCCTGGTCCCAGTGTCAGCTTTTGCAGCTCCTAAAGCTGCTGGAAGTTCTCAGTGGGGATTACACCTCAGAGAAATGCATTACTGATGCTGGAGATCAGGAACAGGACTTCCAATAGTTCTCCATTTAACACGGGGCCCTTCTGCAAAGCTGGAGACATAAATATTCTGATTACTTGTGTAAGTGGAAAACCTTTAAAATGCATTCAGAACTTGCAGTATGCTCCAAAAGGGTGTCATTTCTATGTTGTCATGTTAATAACCAGACAACAGACCAGCACTTAGTTCTGAGAGGAAAGGTGTATTAGTTACCATCATGCTGACAACTCCAACATCATTTTCTAATGATTGAAATTTTAAAAAACCCAGAGCCATAGCCAGCATAAATCATACTAATTTCATAGATAAAATCACATTAATTCCAGAGATACGAGTGAAGCTCCAGTGCCACTCAGTAAGTGCACATCTCATGTGCTATGGTGATCTGTGGTTTATGTTTTAAGAGATGTGATGTGGTGGTTCTGGACTTGACAGCATCTCCAAGCCACAGCAGTATTTAGCAGTACCTGCAGGAGAGAGGAAATCCAGAGGGAAGGTGCTCTGCTGAGGTGGTTCACACTCAGGAAGGATCACATGCAGAGCCATGCCTTCTATGCGAACACAAATGTATTTGCCCTGCAGATCTTGTGTGTCCTTGTGTGAGTGATAAGAGTTTACCATCCAAATAAATAAATAAATATAGGAGAAATAAATACAGAAGTCAGGAAGATCTGTAGGTCTCAGTTAGTATTTTGAGTGGGAGAAGGAAATGGCTGCTCTTTTTACAAAAAAAAGCTTTTAATGGTGCCTGCAATGACTGGTGCATCAAAGTGAGCAGGGTCCGGGTGTTGTCAGTAATCCCAGAGTTGAGGCTTGGGCTGCATCTTTAGTACAGCCTCTCCCACTCAGGAGAATACACCCATGCATGCAGGGAGATGTGTTCCTACATAAGGCATGGCACTGCATGTGATCCTTTGAGTGTGAGCCACCCTAAAATAGCACCTGCCCTTTGGATTTGTTCTCTCCTGCAGAAGCACCAGAAGAGAGGAAATCTCCTGGTGCTTCTGCAAAAATTACAAATTTCTACAAAATCACAAATACTAATTTGTAATTTTACAGTTAATTTGTAATTGTAAAATTACAAATTAGTGCTGTGCTTTTTGTAGGGGAGCCTCTTTCTGGGGATGAGCACCCTCCTGGGTGGCTTCAGGGCTCATTGCTTTGCCATGAGGGCTGGCTCCATCTCTGGCTCCATCCCTGGTGTTGGTGTTGGTTGAGTTCTGCCCTCAGATGCCCTTGACTTTAGGGGCAGAACATGGACCAGGCTTTTCAGGTTCATGTAAATGCTCTTGGAGGCTGAGCAGAGGTCACACAGAGTTGTTGGCTTAGAGCCACGTGTGGTAAAGTAGGCCAAGTTTTATTTTCCTCAGCATCCTTACTTTTAAAGGATTGTGTGTTTTTTATAGATGAGATTTTAAAATTACTTCTAATGTGTTAATTTCTTGCTGTGAGCTGTGCTGCAGCAGCATTGTGTGCTGTTGATCAGCTCCTGGATTCCCCTCTGGAACTGGCTGCATTTTCAGGGGTGAGATGCTATGAAATCTCTGCTAGCTGGAACATGAATGTGTAATTTTAATCTATGTTTTCATTTTGCTAAATCTTAAATCTTTCCAACCCAAGAACCTTAAGATGAGATCAGGAGAAGGAGGAGTATGTAAAATCTCACTGATTTGACTGAAAAATATTTCTGTGTGACCAGAACTGCACTAAAAAGACAATGTTTATGCCAGAGTGTGTCATTAAAATTTTTCCACTTTTCTTACACTGAAAGTATGGAAACAAAATTAACATTCTCAGTAATGTTTGACTTTACATGCTGCAAAATGCTGCTCCTGCATTACATGCTCAGGTTGTTTCTGGAGAACTTGAGATCTGTAGAAGAATCTTTGCTGAGACCTTTGAGGTGCTGCTGAAGTGCTTTGAGAATGACTTTTCAGTTTGCCTATTTAAGTGCTGTTCTGGAGAGCTCTGGATCACTGTGATTAAACCCATTTTAATAAATCTTTAAAATGCAAATCAGCTTCTGAAGTTTGTGAACATCTCGTGGAAGAATGTGTAAGAAACCTGTGTGTGTACAGTACATACATGTGAGTGCATATAAATATTTGTGTGTGTATGTAAACACAGAGTGACAGAGACACATATTATTTTGATATTTGCTGTATTGCTGGTGTTATTCAGTGAGAGGCAGAGATTGTGCAACTCTATTGAAGCTAATTTTGTTGCCTGAAGGTGTGGTCTAAGGCTATGAATCTTCTCACATGTTCGTGTTTAAGTTGTTTTAAACCATATGAAAAATATCTGAAGTGCCAAAATGTTTAGGCATTCTAATCCAAATGATATGAGTAAGAGGGATAAGCATTTTTCATGTAAGAAAAGATTAAAGAGGAAAAAAAACAACCCAGAATTAAATCTGTTATACTTCACAATAAATAGTTTTGCTTCCAAAGTATCTGCTGAAGCCACCTGTGATGCATGCCCAGCCACCTAGCAGGGACTCCAAAGATGTATTTCTGACAAAAAACATTTTCTTGACTATTTGTTCAATCACTTGTTTTCTTTTTTCCTGTCTGTCTTCCTTCAGAAAAATTTTACTTACAGGAGAAATCCTGTTTTCAGACTCTTTTTTTTCTTTTGCTCTTGGCTGAGTGATGAGAGCAGAAATTCCATGCTGGATTTGATTTACTTGGGGCTGTATCTCCAGAAAAGCAGGAGGCCAATTAGGGTCTATGATGGAGTAATTCAGACTGCTGGAGAGAGCTGGGAAGGGGAAAGGACCCTGAGCAAGAGTGGCTGCATTTTACAGCAGCATCAATAGAGGGGAGCTACTGGAGGGGAATTTGGCTGGTGTTGTATTAGGGATTATAACCAGCAATTTGTCTTTATCTTTAGTGTTCATAAACTTATTTTAAGCTGTGGAGTTTGTGTTATATTCAGCTCTGTACTTTGTGAATCCAGCTGTCAGGAAGGGCCTGTGTTGTCCCTTTACTTGCTGAAGTTTTGATAGGACACTGCTCTCCAGTGTAAGAAAGCATCTTCACCTTCACAGACTCGCTTTTGAAATATTCTCTCCAAAAAAAAACCCAAACTGCTCCCTGAGCAATAGTTTTGAGCTGAAATACGATGCCAGTAATCGATTTACAGTGCAATTCCTTTTCCCATGACTTGCTTATCTGACTGTCTTGCTTTGCAAATGAAACCTGCTGCTTCTGTTGCTGATCCTGCCACTGCTGTCATGAGAGAGTTTGGTATGTGCACTTGAAGCTCACTGCTGCTTTCCTCTTGTCCTGTGCCAAAACCTCGTGTTCTGGGTAAAATACAGCCTGAATGGTGGAACTGAGGGAAACATGTTTGTGGCAGCAAACATCAGCACTAGGATGGTGTAAACTTCCCCTAAAACAAGTGGCAGTGCAGGATGTGTATTAGGGAGAGGTCACCTGGGCTGGATGCATGTGTGATAGAATTTTGTGGGATTATTTGTGGTATTATTTTATTTTTTATAAACCTGTGCAGTGTAAAACACTCTGTAAAGCCCTAACTAGCACCAGTGCAGGGCTGGCTGGCTGCCACAGGTGTTTTCTTGTTCTCATTGAACTGCAGAGGTGGCGCATGTCCTTCCTCCCCTTGTCTCTCCACAACAACAATTTACAGATTATCCATGGTGCTGGCTCAGGAACCATCCAGCCCTGGTGCTGAGAAGAAAATAGGGTTTTCTCATGACACAAATTGAGATGAAATTAGGGTTTTCTCATGACAGAAATAACTGTGCTAACTTGGTTTGATTCCACTTTCTGAAGCTGTACCACGATTGGTGTGTCACCCAGATGGATTTATTCAAGCACAGTATGAAAATGGCCATTACAGAAATAGGCACAGTCTCTCCAGTGTTGATGTAAAACCTGACAGGGATGACACTGAGTGGATGTAACTTCGTAAAATCGCATTTACTGTTCTGCGTTCAATAAAATCCTCTTATTTGTATAGGTTTTGGAATGAAAACATGATTTACTGCTTTTGGCGTTTGAATGAACATTAAACCTGAAGGTTTTTCCAATGGAAAACATTAAATATGAAAAATTCAGTGATACTCTATGGAACTTTCAAATTCCAGGATACAGAATTTCTGCAGAGTTCCCAACATATGTTATGTCTTTTTTTTTTTTAAGTAACCGTGGAGTGTTTCTCCTGCTACGGAAAGAATTCTTTGAAAAGCTTTTAGCTACAAAAAAATCCTGCTTTAGAGTGTACATTATTGTTTATTGATTGCCTGTAGTTTGTTTTAAGCTTATCCAGCTTGTGTAATATTATTTTAATAATAGAATTATAATACACTAATATATAACTACAATATAATAATATATATAATATTATAATAATAAAATATAATTATTGCCATACTTCTTGGTAAGGTAAATTATGCCATTGATTTTAACACAATGCCATAACACAGAATTACAGAAAAGTGTACTACTTAGTTGAGACTTCAATTCTGAATTCTTCAAATAAATTTTTTATTTCAAATGTTTAATGCCCAGTTTTGCCACACTTCCCCCCCCCCCCCCAGAACTTACATGTTAGGAATTTGCTCATTATGATGGGCTATTTTTCCTTTACTTCCAAGAAGTGTGATATTTAAACAGGGCAGTCAGGTCTTTGGGGGCAAATTGTTTGTCTTTTGTTGCGCTGCATAAGATTGCAGCTGAAAGCCTTTTTACAAGTGCAGCTGATAGTAGTGGTTAGTTAGGGTTTAACATCTGACTTTAAAGCGTAATTGTCCCTCCGAATAACTCCCAGAAGGGAGAAGAGTGGGCAGAGACACACACATAGAGGAGAGAATGTGAAAGGTTGTGTGCTTATTCTGTATTTATTTTATGGACTTCTGTTTGCTAAAATTGCCCTTTTAGGTAAGTAATTTTCCTTTTTCATCATGTGACTTAGGCAGGAGGAGCTGAAATCAAATGGAAAAGTTGGTAGGTTCTGGTTTCAAAAGCGAAATAGATGCTTTGGAAATGAAGAACCATAGAATGCCCTGAGGTGGAAGGGACCCACAAGGATCATCAAGGAGCTGTGGTTGCATTTTTTGCCAAATTATTTTTTCCTTTGGTACAAAAAGTTGACAGATTTTCCCAATAACAATGCTGTAATAATTCCTGCCTTTAACATTTGTTTTATAACCCGGTACATAAATGTGTGTGTGTTTGGAAGTGTCACTTTGGCAGCAGTGACATGACAAACCAGCTGCACGTGTGTGTCACTCTCAGTATAATTTCTGACTTAGTGCTAGGGGTAGGTTAATGCCAAAACTCACCTTGTTTTCTAACTCCCTTCCCTTTTAATGTCTTATTTCCCACAGTGTATTTCTTGAAGGGGTATTTTGGCAGCCTTGGTTTGTGCTTGGAAAGCTGCTGCATCTCTCTGCCTGCCCTTTCTCAGGCAACACCACCATTGGTCTTTTGGGGCTCTGTGGGGTTTTAATGTTGGAAAAGCAGCAACGTGGCCTTGTGTAAATCAAATTAGCCCAGCTGAAGTCAGTCCTGAAAGCTGCAGTCATTCAGTCTGAGATCCCCAGCCAGCAGTGCATATACATTGCACTGTTTCAGTAGTAATGCAATTCCCCTACAGGATATACTGATGCTTGTTTTTGATAGGGAATATGTCTGATGCTCAGAGTTATATTAACTAAATATTTGAAAGCCAGGGAGATGGCTCTTGTGATGAAATTCTTCTCTGATATGGTTATCATTAAAGCTGGCTGGAAGTGTTTGGTTTGAAACTGGGTTTGGAAAGCTGTGTTCTGAGAAATGCACATAAGATAATTTTTACTTCACAGATTCAGCTGAAAACAGAAAAATCTCTATGTGAATGGTGTTGTGGTACCTTGTGGGGGCAGATCTGTGTGTTCAGTGCCTTGGCTCTCCTGTGCATCCCAGCAAGGAGAAGGACTAACAATGTTTGAGATGTAATCTGTGCTGTCAGAGTCTCACTGTTGTATCTTAATTTCTTTACAGTATCGTGTTCATTAACATGGCTAAGGCGTGGCACTTTTATCTCTGTTGAATCTTTGTTACATGCAAATCCTCGAATGGGGCTTCATTTGTTGTTTTAAATGTACAAGTTGTGGTTGAGGCATTAGGAAAAGCAAGGAGAAGTTCATCCATCAGATGCAATGGGAAATTGAGAGGTTTTTCACAGACTCTTATTCTCTGACCAGGTCCTGCAAATCTCAGTCTCCTGCTGTACCATTATCACAATGGCCTGGAAGCCTGCTGTGCCTAAGCAGAGCAATTTGCTGTGAGTTCAGAATTTTCAGTGGTGTTTTGAATATGCTGAAAACATGCAGTCCATGTGGTGTCCTCAAAATAAGGACCTTGCTCTTATCTCTGAAATAGTGAGGGAGTCAGGATGTGCTGCTGAGGAAGATGCTGCAACAGAGGCTTTGTTATCAATTTGAGTGTGGGGATGTCACACTCTTAAAGTACAGGGAGGCATTTTGGAATGGTGTTATTCTTTGCTTGCATCCTAAAATCTACGAGAGTGGGGGTTTTTTTGGCAGAGGGAGTGTAGATTTTATTACTGGGGAGAAAGGTGAGGGGACTTTTTTACATAAATAGTTTTTAATGTTTTTCCTTCATTGCCTTACTCTGCAATTGAAGATGCACTCAATGCCATGGTTTAGTTGAGCTTGTAGGACATGGGTTGATGATCTTTGACTAGGTTGGAAGAGACCTCATTCTGTGAATGTTGTAAGACACTTGAAAAGCATCTTTGAATTTAGGTTTGAAAGACAGTAAATATAATTTATCTAGTAGATGCCAACAATATCGAGGCAGAAAAGGAAAAAACAAAATCTTCACTGCAACTCCAGGCTGCAGTGCAGGCTCACTGAAGTTAGCTAGGACGCTGAATTGTGTGGCAGCACTGGGACACTGGAGAAAATAAGAGAAAAAGCATGGGAAAGCGAGCACTTCCTCGTGGAAGGCACTGTGGCCATGGATTTCCAGCTTTGGAAGCCATTCCTCCTCTTGCTCTGCTGTCAATCCAGAGAGTCTCAAACTTCATTTGCGCTCATTTCACACAGAGTTTGCTTATCAGCCTGAAAGGCGACTGTCTGATCTTTCCTTTTGCGTGCTTTCACTTTTAAGATCTTCCCTTTCTTATGTAAAAAAGGCAATTAGAGTCGTATCTGTTTATTTTAAACAAAATGGCTGTTAATTAGCGTGATCAAAAACCCTGCCATTGTAGACTATGGGCCTCACTTTGTAGTCTCGCTAAATTGCATACAGTTTGGTGCCAGCTGACATGATAGCAACACAGAGCCTGCCTTTTTTTAACTTAATGAACAAACAGATTTATGAGCCTTTGTTATCTTCTGGTTTAGATCTATAGGTTGGGAATGCATTATTTAGAGTTCTTGTTTCTTAATGACTAATGTCATGTTGTTACTTATTAAGAGTGCTTTAACTTGCTGGAGAAGTTTCCCTCTCTTTTGTATCCCCTTGTTTCCATTTTCCTTTTTTTTTTTTTTCTTTCTTTTTTTTTTTTTTTTTTTTTTTTTTTTGATGGCTTAATTAAACAGTACATTTGTGGTACACAAAACAAGTTGAGATGCACTTCTCTAGTTGCATTCAGATGTTTCAGCACTAACTCCACAGTGCTGTGAGAGCACTGGGTATTTTGTCATCCCTTCAAAGCAGTTCCTCAGTTTTTACCTTGCCTCCATCACTGCCTGATATTTATCATAATTTCTGGGAAAAAATACCCACAGCAATCCATCAGTGTAGCCCTGTTTTGGACTGGAGAAAGTTAAGAATATTGGTGATAAAGCATGATTCCCATCTGCAGACTTGTCATCTTAACTGAATGGCAGTGTGTCCTTCTAAATGGGAAAACGTGTTAAAAAACAAAAAAACATTTCAATGAATAAGTGAACATTCTGTGTGCTTCCTTTTCTATTACTGTGGCTAATACTTTTGCAGGGAAGGTGCTCATTTCAGAGAGTCAGGAAGGTCTGGGTTTTTGTGTTGGGTTTGGCAACTTCTGATGGGTTTGGAAACAGCTCCTGGAACTGGAATGTAGGAAATGTAGAGATGGAATTAATCAGAAGATCCTCTATTCTTGTCACCATTGGGTAGCTGCAGTGCAGCTCCCAGAATTTATTTCCAGGGATGCACAAATCCCCATCACTGAAGTTTCCCTGCACCCCAACACAACCATTTTTATGTTAAATTCCTCTGTATGCTGACACAAGGCCTAATTGACCCATCATTTCCAGGAGTTGCTGATTATTCAGGTATGTCATTATTTCTCTGCTGTTTTATCTGTTGGTCATTATTGAAGGATTCAAGCAAAATCCTTATTTGCATAGAGAAAATCAAAATTGAAGTCAAGTCATAAGCAAAGTCAGTGAGCTGGCATAAATTTGATTAAAAGGAGGTGTGATCAGGCCATTTTATGGGTTTTACTGTCATTTAAAACTTTGCATTGAGCATAATACTTGGCTGTAATTCTTCAAGTACATGTTTAATTTAAAGACATAGGACAATTAATACTTTTTCCTGTGGCTATATTTCAGTGTTAAGCCATACACAATTTCATTTTAAAATATTGAAATAAATGTTATTTGCTATTATGGAAGATTAAGGTAGTTGCAATATATTTCCCCCAAGGGGGAAAAAAACCGAAACAGAAAAAGTGAATCTGAAAACAAATTTAAAGTACTGCAATTTTTAGTGTTACTCTGGTTGAATCACATTTTTTTAACTGTTGTACTTCTAATTTCCAAATGAAAGAGAAATGAAATATATTTGGATTTTCCAGTGGAGAACCATTTTTAGAAAGTTTTTTTTGTTTCATCTGTCACAACATTGCACTGAAATAAAATAAAGGCCTTTTCTATTTCAACATCATAAAATTAAAAAGAAACATCAGGTGAAAATAATTTTTCAGATGGCAATTTGTCTTTGTATATCAAATAGTGCTTTTTAAGGGTAATGGTTAAAATGGAAAATTTTCAACTTTATCAACAGATGTTTTCTAGGTTTTTTCAAATTGAAATCTCATAAAAATTGCTTTAATTTTTAAAAATGGTTCATATAAAAGACAGTAATTTACAGTTGAAATAATTATTTGTAAGTTGTTTTAGTCAGGATGGGTTTTTTTATTAGTGAAGGAAATAATAAGAAAGGCGTATATACAGTTAAAAGAAATAATTCTGGAGAGAATGGGAGTTAAGCATTGTGGTCCATTTCATCCTTAATTCAAGAACAAGGAATTGTTCAATAAAAAAAAAACAAACAAGGAAGATATTTTGATAAAATAGTATTATTAGGCACTACATGCAAATAACTTGCGACTTTAATAAAACTATTCTGATGTTTAAACATTAAGAAATCAAGCTCTTAGATGAAATGCTGAAGTTTGAAGGTAAATGAGATGCGCTTTATTTTCTCCTTTTTGCCTCAGAATGTGAAGTACCTACTCTGGAGATGGTTTATGAGGACAACTCTCTCATGGCAAGTTATTTTGTCGTTGTTCAGTCCCAGGAATTTGTCACTGTGATAAAATGGTTGATATTAGCAGTTATTTTTCATCTTGACTAACCAAAATATTCTATGATTACAAATTATATAGGGTTAAAAACATTTATGCAAGTGCTATTTTTCATGTGCTGGTTAATTTACATATATTTTACGTTTAATTAACATATATAATATTTTTTCTGTAGATGTAATAGAAATGGGGCTTTGATCCATCTGAGTCCTTCAGCAGATGCTTAACCTTAAGCACATAAATAATCCCATTGTTTTCAGTGTCTTTAATCTGTGCTTTTAAGTGCTTTGTTGGATTGTGGCCTAGTATAATTATATGTTTGCAATAACAGTTGCTTATTAAAAGCAGTTGTTAGATCTCAAAAATAATATAAAAGAAATAACATGAGAAAATATGTATCAAACAGTACTGAAAAAATACATAAAAATGGTTTCAAAATCCCTATTTGCTTGTCATTGTCCATCACACTGCAGATTCGGCTTTTTGTGGCATTCCTTTCTTTTAACAGGGCATATTAAGGAAGACATCACATAAATTTATGTAGAAATACAGGCATTTTTAAAAAAATTGTAATTCTAAATTTATAATTTTTAAAAAGTTTAATTGTTCTTAACACTGAATTCTGTAATAAAGGTGAGCTTTTTAAAAATAATTTGCCTTCATGTAATTGTAAAGCTCTGAGTAGATCATTCCTAGCTGTCAGTCAGTCAATCCCACAGAGCTTTGCTGCTTATGAGGAGAAACCTGGTCAGGTTTCTCCTCATAAACCATCTCCTGAGTCAGCCCTTCATGTTCTGAGGCAAAAAGGAGAAACCAGAGACAGAAAGCACATCTCATTTACCTTCAAACTTTAGCAATCCACGGAAGAGCTCAATTTGTTAATTTTTTTGAAAATCAGAATAGTTTTATTAAGAAGATCCACAAGTTATTTGCAGGTAGTGCTTAATAATCCTATTTTATCGAAATATCTTCATTGTTTTTTTGTTGAACAATTCCTTGTTCTTGAATTAATCATTGTGGTCCATTTCATCCTTAACTCCCATTCTGCCCAGAATTATTTATTTTGTGTAATTGTATACCCTTTATATTCTTTCATTCACTAATAAAAAATCCACCTTGACTAAAAAAAATTGCAAATAATTATTTGCACTGTAAATTACTGCCATTTATATTGACCATTAACCACTGTATTTTGCTCTGGTAAAATGCTCTGATGGGACCTGGGTGATGGTGCTCACCTGGCTGCCAGCCCAGCTGCATCTCACAGACACTTGCTAGGAGAGTTTCTGGATTATAAACCCTCTAAAATTTAGTGTTGGTATTCGCAATTTCTACTGACAAGTTTGAGAAACCACTTGTGTGAGTGAAATGTTTCAGCACCAAGTGCTTGTACCTTCCCTCTCCATACATTCATTACTGCTTTCCTGATCTACCTGCTCCTCTGAAATACTTTTTCAGTTTATTTTTCCACGGGAGCTCAAGAAAAAACACAATAGTGTTAATATAAAGGCAATTTTCCTTGGTCTTTTGTGCCTCTGAGTCAGAGCTTACGTAGGTTTTACAGCAAATTGTCGCTTCTGGTCTGCCAGCCAAATTTTTTGAGTGCATTTACAACTCATGTGAGCACGAATAAAGGACCACAAGCATCCAGCAGCACTCAAAGGGTAAAACAAATGTGAAATCATCTGTAAATGTCACTGTTATGTGTGATAAAAAAAAGAGGGCTTGGCTGATCTAAGTTAGAATATCCAGCAGTACTGAGTGAATAGAATACCAGGATAGATTCAGAGTAAATTTATTTCCTTATAAATTAGTTATATATATTATACGTATAATTATATATAAGATAATAAATATATAATTATATATATTATAGGTATAAAATATATATATAATTAATATTATATATAAATACAAATATATTATAAATATAATATATAATTAACTACATAGTTGTATTGTATGTATGTATAATTATTGCATTTATTTACATATATTTCTATTTTAAATATAATTATATTTGTATTTATATATAATTATTGTAGTTGTATATAATTATATCTATAATATATAATTACATAATATATTGTATATACTTATATTATATATGTAACATTATATACTATATATAATTATATATAATTATATATAGTATATATAATGTAATAGGTATAATGTATATTATACCTATTACATATATTATATAATTACATATAAAACTAGCTGTAATATATATTATTTTTTACATATGATATATTTGTATATTATATTATGTATATATTATATATATAATTATAAATATAATTTATTTTTTTTCTTATATAATTCCTCAGGTATAATGTGAGCATGGTGGGGCATGCAGGTACTCTGTTCCCTGGCACAGGAGTGTGTGTGGTTTCACGTACAGGGTGTGGGATGCATCACCCAGAGCTCCCAAGTCCATGGGCTGGGCTGGAGCTGGCTGATTGATTCCGTATTGCTTCAAGGGGACACAGGGTGTGCAGGCCAGGTGAGCAGCCCTGTTTGCGAGAGCCGGAGAGCGGCAGAGGATGGCAGGCAAGGCAGAGCCCTTTCCCGGCCGAGGTGTCGGCAGTGCTCTGCCCCGGGCGGCGAGGAGGTGCCGAGCTCCCGGAATGGGTTCATTAGTGCGCGCTGCTGTTCGCGCAGGAGGGCGCGGGCTGTCCCGGGGCTGTCCCGGGGCTGTCTGCGCTCACCGGCAAATGTCACCTCGCATCAGAGCGGCGGCGCTGCCAGCCCTGCCGGCCCGGGGCAGGGCGTCTCGGAGCTCTCCTGTAATGCACGGCGACTGCCCCAGCGCTGCCTCGCTGGCTGCCAGCACATGGCAATGGGTGCCACCTTCTGCGGCTCGGATAAATGACAGCTCTGGGGAAGGTCACAGCTCCGTGGGAAAATCCTCCACACCTTGCAAGGAAAAGAAAATCCCATAGCCTGCGTAGTGCCTTTCCTGCTCCTGTCTCTTTGCTTACACGGGTGGAAATGTTGAAATGAAATAGCAGAGCGAGGGTGAGGGTGAGACTGTTGTGTTTTGATGTGGCTCTGAAATTGCCCTTCATTGTCAGAAGCTGTTAGGCTGAGGGGTGAAATGCACTCCTTGAGTGGCAGCAGGAATTGGTAATTACCTTTAATTCTCCACAGGGGCACCCAGAGCTCTGGGCTTTGCCCGCATGTGAGAGCTGAGGCACAGAGAGCAGGGCTGGTGCTGGAGTGTGGAGGGGCAGAAATGGGTTTGGGTCCCCTTGTCCAGCAGCCTTTGTGCCCAGAGTGCCACGGGCAGGGCAGCTGCCCCAGCCCCATTGCCATGGAGCTGGACTGAGAAAGGGCTGCAGGCAGCAAGGTGGGAGCATCCCTGATATTTTTTTTCCTGGCGTTTTTCTCCTCAACCCTTGAGCACCCCAGGGCCCTGAGGAAGCAGCAGGGGGAGGGAGGTGCATGCTGGAGCTGGTGGGATGGTGATGCCGTGGGCACTCTGCAGCAGGAGCTGCTCTCAGCCACGATGGAATGACACAAGGAAGCTTTCAGTCATCAGCTCCCCAGTTGGAAGCAAGACTGAAAAATCTAACACGCCATGCCCTAATCCACTTCATATGGACTCTGTGCATAGCTCCCACTGGCTGTCCTGCAGTGGAGCTGCTGGGTTTCCCCGTGCCCAAGCACCAGAGGAGGATTGGGTGCACTGCTGTGCCCTGTGCTTGCTGGCAGAACTTGTGTTCTGCTCCATGGGCTCAAAGATGTGCTTTGTTTTATTGCCTCCCTTTCCTTTGAGAGGTACAAAGTACAGTGACAGAAACTATCATATTCAATTGGACACGCTTTCTCCAGATTTGTTAAGGATTTACTCTACACATTTGTAGCATTTAGTTGCCATGGCAATGACCTCGGTGCAAGAGGGAACAGCCTTTAGGTTGGACCTCAGATTTTCCTTTCATTTCCATTTAATTTGATTTGACTGTGAAATGTCACTTCCATTGCATTGATTAAGCTTCATTGTGGCCACCAGCTCTGTTAGAAAGGTTAAAGGGCAGGCCAGTGGCTGTCATTTTTCTCCCCCCACCCTTTTCTGGTACCAGTACAGGTTTGTTTTGGATTGTTTTTTTCCAGAGGAAGACTAAAGTTTTACCCCATGGTGTTCCACAGCAAAAGCAAAACTAATGCAGCAACAGTTTGAAGTGGTGCTAACCTACAGCTTCGTCAGACAATTTCACAGCACTTCAAAAAACAGGAATTTGTTTCTGTTTTCCTTCCTGACATATGCTCACCCCCCAGATAAATAAGTGGGATTTATTCAATTATCCAACACTAGCCATGTTGGAAGGAGGACAGCCACCTCTTTTGTCCAAATTGCTGTGTCCCTAGGGTGTGCCAGCTCCCATGGGCAGAGAGCCACTGGAGCTGTGTGTGGATCACCCTTTTGCCCAGGCTCTCTCCAGTTAGTTTGAGATTTGTAGGTTTTATGCAACAGGTGCAAAACAGAGAAAGGCAGTGTGTTGGGATGGGAGGCTCCAAAGGAGAACCAGGCAGAAGCAAGAATTGCTTTAAGCAGCTTTATTAGAATCACTACTGTGGTATTCTTCTTTCCCAGTCCAAGGCATTCAACCTTTGTAAGCAATACAGCCCATCTGCAGAATGCAAAGGTGCAAAAAATGGTGCTGCATTTGTAAAGACTTGCCCCTCTTGCTGCCCTCAGACCTCTCTGTGTACTGTGTGGGCTGGAGAAATGTGTACTCAGTGGACTTGGATAAATTAGCTCTGTTCATTTAGGTGCTGCAGAACCTCTTTTGTCTGCATCTCTGTATTAGCAGGCTCAGAAGCCTTCCTGGCAAGCTGGCTTTTTGCTGTGAGCCAGCTTTTCTGCCACATGCTTCAACTAAACATCAGCTAAAATATCATCTTGAAATTTGCATATTGCATGAGAACTGAAGTTAAGATTTCTCCTGCTTAGCTTGGTCAAAACTTAAGGTAAGCCCTATAGTTATGTGTTGTTTTGTTATTTGTTAAATAGATCAGGTGCTCATTTGGAAAACTTTGGTTCTTCTTGCTAGTCCTGCAAATAATTTCTTTTTAAGTTTGTTTAGTTGCTTAGAATTTAAAAAGAAATGAGTAAAGCAGAAATATTAAACAGCTTGGTCTGAAGGGAGGGATGGAAGGAAGGCTCATTAACACAGAAATGTGAGCACAAACTGGTGGGCTGGTGAGGAAGAGGCCTGCAAAAGTCAAGGGAGAAAAAAATGTTTGACCAGGCACAGGGTAAAGGATGCAAGCAGAAACTCAAACCCCAAAGTACTACATATGGCTTGGAAATCTTTGCAGCTGAAGGACTGATTTTCTTTCTTGACTGAGCTGAGCTTCAAATTAAGCCTCTTTCTTTTGGAAAAGAGAGCTGAACTGGTGTGAAGAAAACTGCAGTTCTGGAGCCCATGCATTGGCTGCAGGATGGAGAAATAAATCACACATGTATCAGAGAGGGAATGTATTGAACTTTATTTCCTGTTTTCTGCTCCCATCTCTGTGACATGCAGCATCTGGCATCAGGGCCACCTCTATGGGGACATCATCCCATGGTGGATGGTCAGGGCCAGCTCTGGAAGGGTCCAAATCCCTGGGATAGATCTTTGCTCCTCCTGCATGGCTCACGGGAGAGGGCTTGAGCTGGCAAATATTTTTCAGAGGGAAAATCCCTCCTTCTGTGCCCCTGTGTGCCACAGGAGGGGGTGACTTCAGCTGCCAGCGCTGCAGCTCAGAGCTCCCTGGCAGTGCAGGTGAGACCTGGCTGGAGCCGTGGCTCTGTTATCTGGGCTTTACACAGCTCCTGGGATGGCTGTCAGAGGGAGGGCAGGATCTCCATACTAGGTGCCCTTCCTGAAAGCACTGTTTGCTTCCAAAAACTTTTCTGTTTGCTTCCAAAAATTTACGCGAATAACTGGCGGGAGATAGAAGAGAGGAGAGAGATAAGGATGTAACTTCCTACATAAGCAGTAAGATGAAAAACCCCTCCTGAAGCTGGAGTGGCCCTGAGCTGGTGGCCTGTGGGATGGTGCTGTCTGACAGAGCTTTTCTGCTCCTTGGGACTGGGGGGGAAGTGGAAATGCTGGATGTGAAATCCGTCAGCTGCTGAGTACTTGTGCTTGTCCGTGAAGATTGTCACCACGCCTGTGGAGGGGGAGGTGGAGGTGCCCCCAAAATGGGGATGCTGCTCATGGCTTTGGATGTTCTCTGTTGTCTTAGCCTGGGTTTGTAAAACAGAATGTTAGTTCTGAGTGTGTCTGGTTCTGACTGGGCATCACAGCCACTTTTGGTGCTTTTCACTCCCTGGTAAGGATCCAATTTTAAAGCAAGGTGGTCAGTTCTCCTTTGGAACAGAATAATGGGAGTATTCTCAGAATGTAAATGCACATGCTGTGGATTTCCACAGAAGAAGAGTTCTACTGCAGTAGTGTTTCAAAACCTCCCAAATTCATAATTACTTACACTCTGAGTCAGTGTTTGGAGGTGAAGAAACTGTGGGACCATGGAAAAAACATCAGATTAGGAGAAAATACTTTATTTCTCTGTGTACTCTATGTTTTGGGGTTTTTTTTTAATATGGATCATGGTGTTTCGTTTCCTGTGTAAAAACAATTTGAGGCCTTCAGAGTACGTATTGCTGATTTTTGTTGTAATTTATGAAGAGGTTCATTTTAGAAAAAGTGTTTGACTAAACACTGAATGTGGTGCTTGTTCTTCATGGCAGTTGTGCTGTGTGGTAGAAATCCCATTTTCCAAACTCCCAGCCACACCCTGTGATGGAGACAGAAGAACAGCAAATAGCTTTGTTCAGATGTCTCCTGTGTCATCCTCTCAGCTAAAAATGCTGTATTAAATACCTAAAGCAGGTGGAGAAAGTTAAAAGCTGAATTGTTAACATTGCATTTGATGCCATGTCACAAATCTTTGCTTAAAAATGAGATTAAATGGGGTTTTTTTTTGTTTGGTTTTGTTTTTGTCCATACCCAGTTTCTCCTTCTGTCATCAGAAGTGTCTCTGGCTCGTGGTCTGAGCCCTGGAGATGTTCCAGCAGGAAGGAGCAGCTTCCCCTCCTTTTGGGGCAGGTGTGGAGGGACACAGCACCCAGAGCAGGGCAATCCCCATCTTTCCTTAGGGCAGCCACAGAGGTAAAGTAACACCTCCCTTTCCACCTCAACACATCATTTTACTCCACACCCTCAGAGGAAGGTGTTCTCTCCCCCAGGTAACCAAATGTGCCCTATTTAGGCAGGGAAGGGAGATGCTGTTTAATTCCTCTGCACAAAGTGAGCAGGATTCAGCACAGGATTCAGCAGCTCCAGCTCCAACACATTTTTTTTATTTTTTTTTTCCACTTCTCAGCAGGAGCTGAGTATTGGCATCTCTCCCACAGCATCATGCCTTGTTGTTTTCTCTCAAGCAAAAACAACAGAAAAGGAAGATGAAAAGGAAGGAGCAGACAGATCTGAGAGAGGATTGTTAGCTCCGAGGTCTGGTGGGACCTCCTTGCAAACATTTGCAACTCAGTGTCACCCATGCCAAAGTCACACTCCAGTTTTCTGAACCTTTTATTATCTCCTGCATATGGACACTATCTTTTCCTTCTTCTGCTTGCTGCTCGACAGGAGGAGTTCATAGGAGATTTTGTCTGTTTGCCCCTGGTTTTTGGAATGTGATAATCACATTGTGGCATTCGTAGGTCATGTCATGGTATGCTATTAATACTTTTGTTGTGTGTTAACCTTCTCAAAGCAATTGTATGGAGGCATAAAAGGAGAGGAGCCTTCCCTAGTTTTAGCTGAATTTCCAATTTGAATGTCAGGCCAGGTTCACAAAAATTTCCAAAATAGGTGAGAGTTATAAATAAAACTGAATGTGTTACTGTTTGGGGGGAAAGCTGTGGAACTCAGTTTTTTCTTCCAGCTCAGCCCCAGAATAGACACAGACTGTTTTTCACTTTGAGCTTTTAGATTCCAGCAGACCTCAAACTTAACAAAAAGATCAGAAGAATTTTATGAACTGAAGAGTGAGTTTCATGCAGATATGAATCAGCACTGATATCTTGGCTGCTGTCATCATGTGAGTATGCTGTCATTGCAGCAGATATGATAAATTTGGGAATCTTAAACTGAACATGCTTGTCCAGTATGCCTATGAGGCAAAGCAGGGAAAAGAGAAATTTTCAAATGCCAGCAATAGTTTTTTTAGAGAAAAAATTTTACCTGGTCTTTAAATTTTGGATTTAAATTCCATTCAGATTTTGAGAGGCAGGAGGACTTACTGGGATTTTTGGGGCACTAAGCCAATATAAATATCAGAAATAAGAGGGAAATCATAGAGCTGTTTTCTTATTGTTAATAGCATAATGCATCTTTTGTTGGATTTCCTCCCTGCAGGACCCTCCCTGCTGCAGTAGGGCCATTTACCCTTGTCTTCTTTGATGGTTTCAAAGGGCCTGCTCTGCAGAGCTGCTTACAAACTGTACTGAAGGCTGAAAATTCTTGCAGGGAATCAGACAGTTTTGACTGACCAAGTAAACTTAATTCTCAGTGACAAGAGAAAAATTAATTCAAGCATTTGGAGAGACGAGGTTTGGGGGAGTTTATAGTGTTGGTCTATAATGTGAGTCTTTAATGTCTGAAGGCTTCGAGTCAGTGTTTATAAAGAAGCCTCTTCACTTTGCCCCCATTTTGAAGCACTTATTTTCCTCTCTGCTTGCAAAGATCTTAAAAAGATCTCAAGTCTTTGTACTTGAGATTGCTTTTGTTCAGAGTTGTCCAGCATTTTCTCCCCTTTCATGTTTTTTTGCACTGTTTGCTTTGCTGTGTGCGCATAGTGGGGTTTAATGTGAAATTCTGGTGGGTGAAATTGTGCATATCTCCTCCTGTTTTGCCCTTTCCTTTTAGTACGTGAAGGAACCAGCAAAAAGGAAAATGCTCTTACTAAACATATAAATAAATCATAGATTTGTAGTTTCATAATCAGTTTAGCAGGTTTTATTCTAGTATAATATTGCATGTTTGTATGTGAAAATGAGGAGAAAGTAAAAACAGAATTATATTTACCATCAATTTTGTTAATTATGAGAAACTAGTTCACAAATACACAGGAGTACTATATTCAGCTAACCCTTTGTCTTCTTGTTTGTTTAATAGATTAGATGGATGCACCAAACAGCATGCTGCTGGGGCAGCATTAATTTTATTATAGAATAAAAAGTAGAAGTGTTAGTCTGTGTTCCTGGCACGTTTGTAAGCTATCTGACCTATTTTCTCCTCCTGCCCTCTTCTCGGTGCTGACCAAATTCCCCCTCTCCTATGCCTGACTTAAAACTGGCTTACAATTAAAGCAGCCCTGGAGATGTTGCCCATTAGCCTAGAAATAGAGAAGATATATTGTTTTATATGTTTGAGCAAAAGGGAGAGACAACTTCACTCCTTTAAACAAGGAGATAATCTGTTTACAGCACAGGCTCACTTGGTTTCCATCCCTTCAGTTGTGAAAATAATTTCAGGGGGCAATATTTGCCTTGTGTTTACCAAAAAAAATACCTGGGTGGTTTGTCTTAAATTTATTACATTTTAGGGGAAAAACTAAGCTAGGAGACTACACTTCCCAGAATCCTCAGGAAGCATATGATGTCTGATATGGACTTCTAAAATTAAAACATTGTGATTTTGCAGCTGCTTATGTTGAGGAGTTGGAAATATTTGTTTCTAAATGATGTTCCTCGCAAAAAAATCCCAAACCAACCTCTCAGTATTGTGTTGTCACTGCAGATGAAAACCAGCCTTTAGGTTCCAAAAGTTATCATTAAAAACATAGTCATTCCCCATCTCCAAAAATCATGACAGATGTGAAAAAAAAAAATCTGGTTTGAGTCAAAAATTTTAGACATGCCCAATATCAAGAATCTTCTTTCCCCTGAACAACTCTTATCCTGCTTTTTTTTCTGGGCAGTTGGTGATGACTTTTAGGTTTTGGTATGCTGGAAGATAATACATTATTTAGAATTTTAGGTGTGGAAATAAAAACAACCAATCAATATAGCACTTAATATAACACTACTTGAAGTTTCTCTTTTGACCTTGACCAGTTATTTTTCAGTCAGGGCCCTGTCTGCAGTGAAGGGCTTGCTCAGACTGGCCTGGAAGTAACAAACTAAATTACTGTGTCCCAGCACTGCAGGTGGACAGAGCTAATCCTGCTAATGTGGCCAGGATGGATTCCAGCCAGACAGGTCAGAGGGCAGATAAATATCTCTGTGCACACCCTGAACTGCGCAGGCATTTGGATAGTTGAGTTTGGCACAACTTGGTGTGAGAGAAAGAAGTGTCTCAGTAGCCCGGTTAGAAAGGCAGCCCCAGCTGGGATGACACCCAGCTCAGTGCCTGTGCTGTTTCCTCATTTCAGTCCCCATCAGCCCCTATTTCTCTGTTTTGTCCAGAATTGTGAGCTTTTTGTCACCCATTAGCAGGAACAGTGTGAAATGCTTGGATATGCTTTGTTATTCTAACAATGCTTTTCCACATCTCTGTGACTTTTCCCATTGAAAGTACATTGAAAACTTCATTTTATTAATACTCAAATCTGCATACATAGTGGATTTTTAATGGCAGTGGAGGAACTGCCATTTGAGAAACCTCACAATGTGTTGAAACCTAAAAATACAACATTGTCTTCTTCTGCACCATCCCTCTGGTTCATGCGTTCTTTCAGGATGTGCCAAAACAAGTCTTAATCTCTGTCTTCAAGATCCTGCATTGTAGTGTGTGTTTCAGCCTAGATAAGCTATCTGGGATGCAGTTTTATTGCACTGCAAGGTATTATTATTGTTCATGTAGAATAATAGTGAAAATAGTGGTTTTTCGTTTGTATTTTTGGGGCTTTGTATATGCCCCAGAGGTAGATAAAGAGTTTATGAAGAAAGGTTATATTTAAGAGAAATGGGTATCAGTGCTATGAGATTATACCCATGACAGATGGTTGTAACTAAAGCTTCATCTTGGTGCTGAAAAGCTGAATGAAACAGTATTCAGATTTTGAAGTAATATTGGCTTCATTTCAATGGGACTTTTGCCTGAGTAAGAACAGACTAAAAAACTCACTAATGATTCTAATTTTTTGTGTCAGCTTTGAGTAGATTTTCAAAAATTGAACTTTATTTTTGCCTATTTTGGATTGATACAATTCCAACAACAACATGGAGGGGGGGTTGTTTGTTTGTTTACAGAAATATGTGCAACATTATGCCTTTGTTCACTGGGATGACAAGATATAAAACAACATTGTTTTATTCACACTGTAAAGCAAAACATCTTACTGGGAATCATGAAAGTGTTGTAAAAGTGATTTTTTTTTTTTTGCTATTAGTTTGCAGAGCTGGTTGTGAACCTCAGAATTTTGTGAGGTTCAGTCAGAATAGTTATGTAAAAGTTCAGATGCTAACCTTAAGCAAATCCAAATATCTTGAGGCTGGAAATCTCCACAAGAACATATTTCCCCTTGACTTGTCTAATACAATGAGTTCAGCCAGGCTACACCCTGGGGAGTTTTGGCCCACCATGCAGTGTGTGTGTGCTTTAAGTGCTTACACTCAGCCATGAGGGTATTTTTAATTTCATCTTGAGAAACTAAACTGAGGGACTTCACAAATGAATCCATCAGGAAGACAAGGTTAATTCTGGCCGCTGTTTGTGGGAGTATGGTGCCTTCAAATACCAACACGTTTTTTTTTTTCAGTGGTGGCATTTGGAAGAATAAATGAAGTGTGACTCCCGGCATCTCTTTAGTTGCCCTGAAAATGGAATGTCAAACAGCATATAATCATCTTCCTTGTTTAAAGAAAGAGGAGCAAGTGAGAGACCTAGTTTTCTATTTGTGTCAGTTTTTGGATGTCTTAATATTCTATCTTGTCTAATTTTCCAGAGAGTGATAATAGAGTTCCTGTCAAATTAGAGGTTACAGACTCTTTAACCTTTATGTCACAAAAAACCCCCTACATTCCTTATTATTACCATGAATATAATCCAAATAAAAATTTTGCTTTTAATGCCGTTACGCTGAATGTTGCATTCCAAGCATATAATTTTATTCATTATAAATATTAAAAATATTCAGCCTGACATTAGCCTGCTTGCTCCCCGGTCTCTTTTAAAAAAGGCTGATCTGGATGTGTCACCCCTTGGTCCGGGGAGCAGCCGTTTGGGCTCAGCCCCTGCACTGTCACAGCCCTGCCAAGTGCACTTCTCAGGTTCAGCTGATGTGGCAGAGATGTTTTCAGGTGGACCAGCCTGATGTCACCATCTTCCAGGAGTGGGAATAAGCCAGGGGATAAATTAAATGAATTGCACTTGCCCCACACTGGGGGATTTGCTGTCAGGAGAGCCTGATGTGGTACCACTGGAATTTCATCTCACATCCTGCTAAAGGGCTCTTTCCTTTTGCAGAGAGTGTTGCAAGGGCCTAAGTTCCTTTAAAATTGAAAAGCTGCAGTCCTCTTCAGTGCAAGTAGAGCTGTGGCAAGTATGACCTACTGTTTGGTCAAGTTTTGTTCTCATTTACATGAAATCCAGCAAAGTTAGACCTGCTGTAAAAGGGCCTGACTTTCAAGCTTACAACAAATGAGTAATGAATAAACTCATAATCTCATTCTTACATTGTTTTAGTTCAAAATCCAAAGTGCCTGAGACTTCTGCACCCAAATCTCAGTGCCCAGTGTTCTTGGAGATGCAAATCCAAGGCTGTGTTTTTTGTCTTGTTTTAAATCAGGTGAGTGCCACACGCTTCGGTTTTGTAATGAGAGTTTTTGCACTGTCCTAATTAATACAGTGTGCCTGTCCTGGACCTTTGAAGTAAGTGGGAGTTCTGCCACCAATTTAAATAGGAGAAGGATTTGAGCCAATTTGAACAGAAGTTTTCACTTATCTTAGTGCCTAATCTTCTTTTTAAAGGGATGTGGGAGTATCGGCACCTCCTACGTAACGCTCATCAGCGTGCAGAAGTAAACTAGTCTGGTCACTTATGGAGGCCCACTTAAAACCAGGAGGATTACTCAGGTGAGTGACAAGGCTTGGAGAACAGATTTTAGGCAAGTTAATTCAGAGTGCAAAATGACATTTAACCCATCTGTGTGAATATTACCAGTTGAAGCAGGCCACAAAATCGTTTTGAAATCGTAAGATAAAAAAAAATCCCCCAATCCCCTTCTCTGTTTTTCTTGCATTGGAGTTGTCAGGGTTCACACTTTCAAGGGTGGGTTTTTTTAGGCATCACAGCTTGTAGCTCCATGTCTTTGTTAAATTGGAGCTGATATTCTCCAATAAGCAGAGCAGAACTGTAAGGAGAAGTGCCTGCTATGAATCTCGTGGCAAAATCACAATATTTGACAACACTGGGTCTGTGTAAATATGTATGTTCCTTGCAGTGCTTTGTCCCTGGAGAAGCAGGGTTTGTCTAGACCTCCTGTGCTGTCTCCCTGAGTGGCAATGTATAGCTGCAGAGTGGCTGACCACGTATGGCTGCTTTATCAGGAAACTGGCAGGCTCTGACTGCTGCCTTGGGAGGGTGTTGCAGGAACTAAGGCAGATTTACCGTGAGGTTTCTGCTCTTCACTGGAACACTCCGAGTGAACCTGTGAATGGAAGAGGGTAGAAAACTGATGTTGCCTTCATGCTGCGCCTCTTTTTCTTCCCGGATGCACAGGAGCCCATAAATACTGATTTTTCTCCAGTCTGCCCTGAGGTTTTTGTAGATTAACCCTGGTTTTTGCCAAGCTGCAGTGAGGTGATTGCAGCTGGTGGCACCCATGTGCCTTCAGTGTCCCCCCAGCATTCACCTGGCTGAAGCCTTGCAGACAGCAGCACCAACAACTGGGTGTGTTGTATTCTATTGGAAAGGCTTTTTGTCCTCCAAATAATGCTGTGTCCCAGAACAGGCAACATTTTATTCATTTTTAGTTTAAAGGGAGCCTCTTCTCCTTAGATATTTGTTTTTAGAGGTAATAAAGTAGCCATGACTGTGGGTACTGCTGTGTAAGGACAAAACGGGAAAAAATCCCATTTTCTCTGGTGCATCTGTGGCTACCATTTAAAATAGGGCTGCGTTTTCAAACATGGCAATACAGTTTTATTTATGTGTTTTAAAGTAAAAATTAAAAGATTTATTTTATACGTTGTTTGAAGTAAGTCCAGGGGGACTTTTTCCCCTAAAGTTTTTGTTGTACTCTGTCTCATGGAGGCCAGCTGGTTTGCTAGCTTGAGTGACCTCACATTCCTTAAATGTACTCATAAATCAAGCCAAGGCCATGCATTAAAAGCTCAGTTTTGACATTAATTCAAAGGAGGGAAAGCTTGATACATTGTGGGAGAAGTACAGGGATGGACACTTAGGGCCAGATTTTTCAATCCTCACATTTACCAAACCAGTGTTGTACTGAGTCTCTCAGAGAATTGGAACTCAACTGGACCCTGTATTATCTATGGGAAATAAAAAGTAATTATAATTAAAAATAAACAAAATAATTTTTATAATAATAAAAATTAATATAAAAGTAATAATAACTTAAAAAATAAAATTATTATTAGTTATTGGATCTGCAAGGCATATTTTTTCCCTATTCATTTTAAGTAGTGCGAACAATCTGATTAGAGAGTGAGATGATTAGTTAATACTTAATTATTTGGAGGGTTTGTTCTTGTGAATGTCTCTACTAAAGGAAGTTTGGCAGCATGTTCAATGAGATTGCCACAATGGACCCTTTTGGTGTGATTTAGTGAAAAGTAGGTAAAGCATCAGGTTTGCATTAATAGGTTAGCGTGTCATTGCATTTTTGGAAAGTACTGATGTTTCTGGGTCACACAAGGATTTTTGGTCTGCAGATATTTTGTTCTGACTTCTCAAGGAACGATGAGAAAAACTGGTTTGATTTTTAGAAGCAAGAAAGACAATAATGATTAGAAACATGAAAGTAAAATACTTTTTACAATTCCTTTGCTTTTTGAGGCTTCTTAGGTCCCTAGGAGATTAAAAGTGGTTAATTTAATACCTACTTTAAATATGATCATTTGTTCTTATTTACAGAAAATAACAAAACACTAAAAAATAGTATTTCTAAGGCTCAGAGGTGCAATATTGCTGGCTGCTTATCACTGAGTTTGCTGGGTGCTCCCTGTTAACACAGAGCCACTCATCTTTGGCACAGTGCTCCCACCAGAAGCATCTCCAAGGTTTTACTGTTCCTTGTACCTACCTGTAAGGTACAACATATTAGCACAATATTTATCTGGGGCATTAGAAGGTTTTTAAGGTATTAAGACACTATTTAAGCATAAACTTCATATATGAATCCACAGGGACTGGCTACAAGGTAATAACAGTAAAGTATCTGTGAAATCTGGTTGTAATCAGGTCAATTCTGATTTACCTTAAGCTGAAACAGCATCTATGAGGACCTTAGGTGACTATCAGTGCAGGAGTCCACAAGGATATAGGTGAAGTAAATCATTTTATTCTGCAAATGGATACAAATTTATACCTCTCAAAGCTGAAATTCTTCTGCTTTACAGAGTTATTGAAGCATTTTTAACGGCAAGGCAAAATGAGGTGTTAAAATTTGAGAATATTTCAGTGGGATTTGACTGACAAAATTGAAGCACTTGCAGTTCAAAATAAAACAATGTGTTTTAAACCCTCTGATTAAAGGGATGAAGTAGATGGAAATGCTGTTCACAAACAGGGGTTATTCCAAAAGACTAACTTAAGGCTGGCTTTCATCTCTTCCTCTCTCAGTGGGGAAGGATGTGGGTGGAAGGTGGTTCAGAGACAGTGTTTAGCTTAGGTGCTCTGAATTATTCTGTGAATAAGCTTTTATCTCTTTAGTAGTTATGAATAACCAAAGAAGATTAGCTTCCTGGTGCTTGAAGTAACCTTTTTGAATATGCTCCTCATTATTGTCGATTCCTGACTGATTTCTCCACAAGAATAGAAGTCGACACCTCTTGCAATTAAAAGCACGGTAACAAAAAGAAAATGGAAGTTTTGCTACTTAAAATGTTTGTTGGCCTTTAGCAAGGGGTTGTCCTTTTTCTGTGCTTACTAAATACTCTCTACCCTTTCATTGTCAAATGTCTTTTACACAGTCACTCTCCAAGTAATTGTTTTGTATGTAAAATAGAACATAGCTAACAATACCCTTAACAGTTGTATTTGTTATCTGTTCCTTCAAGAGATGGGAAAAACTCTGCAACAGGGTTTGTAACCATAGGTAAAATGTCCTTTCAGAGAGAAAATAAGGTGGAAGATAAAACATGCCAGCAAAAGAAGAAGACAAGTTATTAGCACTAATATTAAAATACATAATTGTTTAGAAATCAATTTTATAGTACAGATAATAATATATTTTAATATAGATAATATATTATCTATAGTAATATAGATAATAAGCTAAATAATTCTTCAACACAATATCTGACTGCATCTCAAAAGTTTAGTGTCTTAAACCACTTGACAGTGCAGTGGGGAAACTAGCTTATCAACAAGGTTTCTTCCTGCCTTTGCACATCAGTTATTTGCACTTCACCTTGTGCCGCTGCAGTTGCTTGTGAGTCCTTTTAAACTGCAGCCAGGAGCAATTTTCATTGAGTGGCTTCACCACCAAAACCCTACTTGTAAAAGGTGTAAAACCTTAATGTATCTTGAAGGTTAACAAAGGAAACAACCAGGATGTGGATAAGGAGATAGAAGGGATGCATAAAGAAAAATTATAGTAGCCAATATTGGTGACTAGCATTTTGGTTTTAGCATTTTGGCTGACACCACTCCTGTGGTTTTGAAGGAAATCTCCCTGGTCTCTTTTACTTAGCACATGTCAACTTGGATTGAAGGACGGTTTTGGTTTGTGCTGAACTGGATTCCTCTGGAGGAAAGCAAAGCAGAGCTTCTTGCGCTGAAAGACACTGAGCACTGAGGGAAATACAAGGATCTGAACTAGGGGCTGCTCCCTCCAAACCAAAATGAGCTGTTCTCAAGATTCAGTACATCACACAAGGCGGGATGTGGTCAGTAGCCAACCTGGGCCCAGAGAATTGTAGGAATGTGGGTATGGTTGACAGAGTGACAAAAATAGCTTTTGTCTCTTAAGCTTAGAAGTTTCTTTCCTTGATTAGGTGAAAAAAACCACCTCATAGGCCATGGGGACTTCACCTCAAACTTAAGGATAGCTAATTGGACAGGAGCCAAAAAAGTCCCATCTGGGCAATTTAGCAGAAAAAGAAGTCCAAGAAACTAACTTCTTTTGTAGTGTTTTACCAGGAGCAAGAACCTCTGGCAGCTGTCTGGGTTTTTCTGTTTGTCATTTTGCCTTTTATGAAACCTTTTAGTTTCCAACACTGCAACAGAAGCCATCCTGCTGGTTTTTAGTTGAGCTATCTTAGGTGTGTTATAGCCCTCTAAGAGCTCATTAGACCTGGCTAGAGGAGGTCTCTCTCCTCTAACAGAGAATAGAGATGGAGGTGCCCTGGTACCAACTCTGCCTCTGCTGCCCCAAACTGCTCTCTAAAGCAGATACAGATACAATAGGCTGGTCTCTTAACACCCAGCAGCCAAGGCAGCCTTTGGAGACATCAAGGCAAGCCAGGAGCCCTGACAGAAGATTTGCAGGATGCTGGGAGGGCCTGAGTTAATACAATTTAGTGAATTCATTTTGAGGGCGTGCTGGAGAGGAAAATGCTCTCACCCATGCTTCAGGGAAGCTGGTCTAAGGCGGCACAGCTCAGCCTGGAATTCAGAACAGGGAGCCTAGGGTTAGAGCTAGAACTTCTGAGTGCCTGTCTCTCCACTTATTCTCCCTTTTCTAGCTACTTTTGCTAAATGCTGGGCATAGACAGTCTATTTATTTGCAGCTGAGTTCTTAAATGGGATTTAAAGTAACTGTAAATAGATTAGCCATGACCATGTAAGACATCACTTCTCTTACTTCCTTTAGCTGCTTACTTCAGGTTTTGTTTCTGCCTCTGCCCCAGTTTTTCACACCTTGTTTAGACTTGTGTTTACTGTGACTGTTTCAAGTTTCCTACCTCCTTAAGACCACAAAGCACTTCAAGAAAGGATTTCCATGTATTATATTTTGTTCTGAAAGCCTTATCTCATACAGACATATTTGCCATTTTCTTTTTTTCCCCCATATACATAAAAAATATATTTCAAACCCATTATATGTGCAGCATTCTGCTTCCATAGCCTGGGTTAAGATCTCTTTCAGAAACTGCAGACAATAAAGCATTTTCCATAGGAAAAGTTAACAATGTGATAAATACTGATGCAGTGTTTCCCCACACCTAATTGTTTTTTAATTGTTTATCCTAATTTTGTCAACTTTCCATATCATTCCCCACAATGCTTTGTGCTAGATTTTCTTTGAAAATTCCTTTCCTCTGAACTTGCTGTGAACTTGTTTCTAAAACTTGGCCATAAATTGCCACCAACAAAACAAAATCTGCTATTCACTAATAAAAAACACCCTCTCATCCCTCACAAAAGAGACTACAGAGAAAAAGTAAAAGACATGACAGAATTTATATAGAAAAATAACTTTAAATTGCAAGTGTGAAGAAGGATGTGAAGGCTGAGTGGAAAACTAGAGAGGAGCATTTGTGAGGCTTGGTTTAAGCCATGTGCAGAGTTTGTGCTCTGTTCCCTTTGCACTGGTGGCTATTTAGCTGGAATGTCAGGAGGGTTGGGATTAGGCTTGGTGTGACTGAGGGGGAGGAGGAGGATTGTGTTCCTTGAGATGCTCTGTGGGAGGGGAAGGATTATGCATGTGCCTTATGTAATGAGGAAGAGTCTGGAGAACTTGCCTGTCTATGAGGAGGAGGTGGGAGGATTAGCTTTTGATGTAAAGTCAAGGGAACAGCCCGGGTCCTGATCCCCTGGGAAGGAAATCAGAAATGCTTTACTTCCCTGTATATCCTGTTTTGTGTATAGAGGTGGGAGGTTTTGTTTGGATTTGGTTTTTGGGGTGGGAAACAGCTGGATTAGGGGGAGGCAGAGGATGGAGAGGGGCACTGAAGGGATGAGCAGTGAGGATTCAGGAGGGATGGGTCATGGGGTGACCCCCTTTCCATGATCCTAGTGCCTTCTCCTTGTTGGAGCAAGGCACAGTGACAGAGTTAGGGCTCAGGCTAAGCAGCCTTTACCCCAAGAGGGCCCAGACGCAGTTCAGGTGTCCCTGCACACTGACAGTGTCTCCTTCAGGCAGTCTGTTCCCGTGCCTTCTGTCCATCCCCTTGGGCTCCTGTTGCTTGGAGAGCCCCTTGAGAAAGCCCAAATTCCCAGTGTGGTGGCACTGAATGTCCCTCTCTTGATGGACACTTGCTTTTCTTGCCCTGGGAAATCTGATCTCAAGAAAACATAAAAAGAGTGATGAGAATCGTTGTGGGAAAACAGGATGGGTTTTTTTGTTTCTAACTCTGCCCCTGCTTCACCAGCCAACACCAAGTCTGTTGTTTGGTGTTCCAAGGAGGAGTTGGAGCACATCCATCCCAGCAGGCAAGTTATGGGTTAAGGCTTCACCATCAGTGGGGGTTCTGGCTCTTAAAGCTTCATGCAGGAGCTACTTTTTTGGTGAATGAGTGATCAGAGCTTAAAAGGTTTTCAGAGGCAGTTTGAGCAGGCTGGGAACATCCACACAGCTCAGCTGGCACATGGCACCCCATTCCTGTGTGCTGGGTGTCACTGTCACCCATTCCTGTGTGCTGGGTGTCACTGTCACCTCTGCAAGTGCTTCACAGGTGCATTTATCTATCTGAGCCTATCCTCATTCACTCTCTGCAATGCTGTGTCTGTGCTTTGTGCTGCTGGGGGAAGAAGGCAAAGGCAGTCCAAAGGAAAACCCCCAGGATCTATGTTGCAGTAAATCAGAACATGGATGCTTTTATATTCTCTTTATTTTTTGCCAAATGCCAGTAAGACTGCAATAGCACTTAGTAATGGAATTCAGCACCTTCATGGGGCTTTTTACTCACCAAAAAAACATTATCGAAATTACTGGTATTCCTGTTTTGTGGGTGGAGAAATTACAATGGGAGTGGTTAAGGTCACCCATCCAAATAAGGACCAAGCTGGAATAACACATCTCTGGTTTTCCTCTGGATCCATTACACTCTCCAGTGAATTCTCATAGTGTTTTCATGGAGTTTTGAAGAGTTCTGCAGAGAGGACCAAGTCCAGGATTTCCTGGTTATGTGGGGGATCAGAGCTGAGTACAAAGATCCCCTGAAGTCAAGGAGAACTTGCAGACTCCTGGAGCACAAGCAAAGTGTGATTGAACACACTCTCTCTCCCTTTCTCATGCTTTTAGCATGAGCAGGAGGAAAGGGAGCTCGGGTTAGGCTCACTCCCACTGCATCACTTTGTCTGGATTATTTAGAGAATCTCCCCAAGACTGTTCTGGTGTTTGTGGAAGCCAAGCAAAGCCTCAGAGATGGGTACCTTGCAAAAGGAAGGGTTTTCAGTGCTTTCTGGTCCCTGGTTTTGGGTGTTTGAACCCAGGTTTGGAATTATTTCTATTATCTATGTAAACCCCGCAATGCTTATGACTTAGGTTGAGAAGTTGTGGAATACTCCGTTTTAGAGCCTGGGCAATTTCACCCCAACTATTTTGGGAAGAAGGGATATTTCCTTTAAAGAAGTGAAATTATTTATGGGTAGCTACCAAATAGAAATTAGGATTTATTGCATCCTTTCAGTAGCTCAGAGAAAAAGATTGATAAGTAGTTGGGTGCAGGGTGAGGTCAGTGATGGAACAAAGAGATGACAAAGCCCACAACACACCTTTTAATGCCTGTAGATTTACAGGAGCTTCTATTTTCCTGTGCTGTTGGTTTGGGTTTCCCCCCCAAGATAATTTCTCCTTCTTCACCCACTATAGAAAAAAAAAAATTAAAAATTACAAAAGGTTTCAATATACAGTAGTTAATTACTACATTACAGCTCTAATTAAATTCTTGGAGACTCTGCACAGTATGATGTCCATGCCAAGAGGGACATAACCCGTTCTTAAGTGAATACATGTTCTTGTCAAGTTAACTTATCTGCATTTTACTCACATGAAATATTCCTCATCCCTTGCTTCTTGACACACGTGACTGATAAATGTTTTAAAGGTACATTTAACATTGATATTTTTGTCATATGAAATGACAATGGCTTCAATAATTCCCAGATTTTATTTCATAGGAAGTGACACATTGTGTGATACCAAACTCCCCAGATCATGATGTAAGCCATGCACCAGTAAGAATATATTTATATATATATTGTATCAAAACTTGTCCTTTGTGTGGTTCAAACCTAAATGTTTCAGCCACCTGTGAGTAGTTAAAGAGTGTTAATATTACAACACCTTGTACAAATACTGTGGATATTCAGAACAGCCAGATCTCAGCTTTCTCTTCAGTTTGCTTTGAGACATTTAATAATGAGGGATTTTGTCTTACTTTTTGTAATGAAATCATCTGAGAAGGGAGATACAGAAAGATAGATTTTTATCAAGTCATTTGCAGTTTTAAATGAAGTGCCATGTAGGATTTTATTAATTCTTCCACATTTCTTTATCACATATCTGTCAGGGTCATAGGTAATTTTTTTGTTCAGATTTTTAGATACACATTTAGGTCCTTGTACATGTGGACAAGTCTGTCTCAAGAAGTTTTAGTCTTGAGAGAAGTTCAGTAGTCACAAAGCAGTAATGTTGTTTTCACATGGAAATAGATGGGAGCAGTCTGCCTGACCTTAGGGTTCCATTAGATCAGATGTCTCCAGAAATTACATGTATATGTGTAGCTTAATGGCAGGGAAATGCAGCTGAATGTGCTTTGTGCTGGTTTCATTATTCCTTTGATATGGAGCTTTTACATCACACCATGTCAACACTTTGGCTTTGGCCCTGCTTCAGCAGAGTGTTTAAACACCTGCCTGACTTTGAGGGCTTCAATAGGCATTGACTCAAATGTTTAAAACCCAAAACTTGCTGAGGAGGGGCCTGTTTGTGTCACAGCTCAATACTAGAGCAATATTTAACAAGGGTGTGATGCTGGCAGTGAGCTCATGTATGGTTATATCTGTATTATCTCTGCATTTTCATGGGGACACAGAGCAGAGCAGCTCAATACTGAGGGTGGCCCTGATGAGTGGCAAGAATCAGTTCCTGCAGTCAGAACAGTGTATCCCCAGCTTGCTTAAAAGTGCACTTCAGTTTGACTTTTTACCTGAATTTTTAAGTGAGACTTGGACTTAAATACCTGTTCAAAGCTCCCAGAAATTCCTTTTTAAATTTGATGGTACTTAGCAAAGCATCAATTTAAAAAGTGTACAATATTTTGAGGGTTTATTCATTTATTTTACCGAGTCTGTCTGTCTTTTTCCATTCTCTCAATTGTGTGCGTTTTGCTTTATTTCATATATTCCATTCCATATGTTGATAATTTATTTATATATAGTTTATATTCATTATATTAATTCATATTGATGATATTTATTTATGCATATAGTGTGACAGTTTCTGTCTCTGAAGTTAATATTGGTGGGATGTCAGTGTATAAAATGTGTTGTTTCCAAGCTGAAGACATGAGGCCAAGCAGCCTTTTCTTACTCCTGCAAGTAAAGAGGTGGCAATGCTGTCTCGAGCAAGCGAAGCAGAGTTTGGCCTTTTCTGTGTATGCAGTGAAGTGTCCTTGAAGGTGGGGAAAAGCCATCACAGACATCTCTCAGGAGCCTGTGAGGATTCAGCTAGGGCATGGGGCTTGGGTCAATAGCTTTGCATGGACAAATGTTTTAAAGAATTGAATGTGGGAGCTTTTGGGGGATTTTGCCTTCTTATCTCAGGAGAATTTTTGAAAAATTAATTGCTCTCTTTTTCTGGTCAGCTTCACTTCTCAGTTTTCATTGAACACAAGCCTCAATAATTTCTGTTTCTGTTGGGTTAAGCTGAAAAATAGTTAAATCAAGGGGGTTACACTGATTGAAATGCTGGTGTGTTTATTTGTGAAAGCTGAAAGTGTTGGCCTGTTGTACTTTTCAATAACCTCTAAAAATCCCCTCTGTTCTCGTCTTTTTCTGAATCAGAAAGAAAAGAAAGCTTTCAGGAATCTTCACTTAAAAAAAACCCACCCTAAAAGGTCATCCTCCCAGAAGTCACATGTAACCTTGAGAGAAAGACACCATTTGGAGCAGCTCATAGCCCAGGGGTTCACATTCTCCCACAAGACATGAGGAGTTGTGGGCTCTAATCTGAGGCAGGGTTTGAGCACACAGCTTGGGTGAGCATCCATCCTGGCCTGTGGCATCTTCTGGGGGTTTTTCTGGTTCTTTTATTTTTATTTTTCCCCTAACTCAGTTATTCTGGCCTTGAGAACTTTGCTGTTGAAACTAGCAAGGTTCCATTAATTTTTCTTTTTCAATTAAAAGATTTTTAATAAAAAAATTCAGAGGAAGTGGTACTGCTACCCAAATTTGAGTTGCTGTACCCAGTACACCGCTGAGTTGGGAGATGGAAGAGCTGCAGCAACAGAAGGAGTAAATTGTTTTAGCCTGTGAGCAGCACTCTCACCACCCCTTGGGAGTTCCTTGGGCTGCAGAAGAAGGGGAAGGGAGCTGCTCTAGCAAACTGCCTTTGGGGCTGGCATCTGCAAGCTGAATTCTTGCTGTAGGGATGAATCAGCACTAGTAACATTTGTTACTGGAGACCTTTGAGTTTATTATTCCTTACTGTACTTCCACTGGTCTTTTTGGGACTGATTTGATGCAGAAGAAAGCACTTGCAGTTCAAATGATGTGGAACTTCACTGCAAATGTGGTATTGTTTCCTTGTTGTGAGTAGTTTTTTCCTTCCTTTCCATGGAAGTTGTTTGCCCTGGTGGAATGAAATGCCACTTTCAGAAGCGGAGATCTGCATTTGTTGTAGCAGAGCAGCATAAAGGAGATCAATTCTCTTTGCTCAGGGTGTTCTGCACTGCAGAGCTGTCCCACAGGGCAGGGTGAGGTGACTTGGAGGTTCCAGTTTTACTTTTTCAGGAGCAATCTGCTGCTTTGCTTCTTCCACACACCCTGAACGAGGGCAATGATTTTCAGTGACTTGTGGACCCCCTGTATCAAATGCTGCATCCTCAGCTGCTGTCCATAGGAGCTCATGGAAATCCTGACTTGCAGCTAGCTGTCTGTTGGGGATTGGCTGGGGGTAGTAAAGGTGTCTCTGTGCTGTTTGTTTGTGCACAATCTCACAGGCTGAGGCCCTGGGTTTGGTTGAGAACTCTTTAAGAAGTAATAAAATACAAATGATGTCCAGGAGTAGCAATTTCCCCTCCTGTTCTAATACCTGTGAAATTGCTGGACTGAAGTGGGAGCTTTGGCAGAGCTGTCTTAAGTTATGACAGACTAAATCAGAAGCTTTTCCTTCCCTCATTCATTTATCCTTTCCTTCTTGCTTTGCTCTTTCCCTTTGAATATTTTTGATGAAATGAATTATTGCCCCACTCCACCATTTTCAGTGCTGGTTTTCTAAGCCATTGTTCCTTGTTTCAAGGGGAGCATTTCACATGAGGTCCCTATTCAAAGTGAATATATATGATAAATATATATGATAAGACAAATTGTTTCAACACTTGCTTGCAAGGCCAATAAAAAGAAATGCTGTAGTGCAAATTACCCTTGCAAATGCTCTCTAAAAAGCTAATAACATTTTTCCCCCCAAAGGATAGTTCCCAGCCATAAGGAGAGTTTCTCTTTCATGTTCATTTGCCACACAGATTTATAAAATGATCCCAAATCCTTGCATAGGCTGAGAGGGATTGTGGCTTTGAACTGCTGAATTGGAAAAGCTATTAATGGAAGAGGAAAAGTTTTCAATTTCAGTCAGATTGGGTCAGGATGGTATAAACTCAGCCCTCCAAGTTTTGGTGTAAGATGGAAGGCTGTTTAGTCTTTGTTGATAATTTTCCTAGCAAGATTCACAAGGTTTTCTGTTTAAAGGCATGAAATGAGATAAGAATGTAAGAAAAAATCATTAGCATATTCACTGCTTTATTTTATTTTCAAGTAAAGACAGTCATTTTAATTTGCTTTCTGTGGAATATGGTATGATTGGAAACTTTTTATAACCGGAACCATTAGGGCTGCTTTGCCCTGGAGCTGCTCCTCTGTGCAGGGCTGTGGGCAGTGCCAGGGCTGGTCCTGCAGTCCCTGCAGCCTTGGCACGGGGTGTTGTCCCCTCTGTGAGATCCAGGGCACACCAAGGGGCTGCCTGGTGGTTCCCAGCCCCATGGAGCCCCACAGGGGCTGGGGCAGGAGGATGGGGTGCCTCTCTCAGCCCCAGGAGCAGCAGGCTGTGCTCCCAGCACAGAACATCTCCGGAGTGCTTGCACCCAGGGATGGCTTTGTGCACTTTCCCTTTCCAGTGGGACCTGTAGCGGCTGTAAAGGACTTTGGGAACCAGAACGTAGCCAAATGGCTTCTCCTCCATGCCATTTTGACAGAAGGCTTTCACAAAAAGCTAACAGTCAATAACTCCTGTGGAATTGCATCTTTTATTTACTGCTTTTAGAGGTGGTGGGGTAAGGGATGGAACGACCTGGATTTGTGTGTGTGTTTTCACAAAGAATGTGTCTCACCAGCTTCTCCTGGAGAGCTGCTCTGGGTGTGTTGGGAGTGGGACTGTCTGTTAAGGGTGGCTTGCTTGTTTTGGGTTAGTTTCTGTGATGCTGTGCTGGGCTCATGGGATGGTAACTCCTGAGGCTGGGAGAATGGCAGTGTTTAAGAGTGGGACTTGTATGGGGTTTAGGGGTTGGTCATTGTCCTCCTAGTTCTGGTGTAGGGGCTAGGCTTGAGTGGAAGAAAGCTCAGAAGAAGCCAGGAAAGAAGGCGGCCTCTGATGTGATGAATAAGGCTAGTCAATATATTAACCCTTTTTGTAGGAATGTGGTGACCTTGGAATGTGCTTTCTTGTACAATGTCACATCATCATTGGAATATAATGAGGACAGTGGAGAGTAGGCCTAGGATGAGGAGTCGAGGGGAATTGTGGTGAAATCATAATCATATCATTAGTCCTGAAGTAGTCAGGAGGGCAATGGCTGCTCCAAGGATGGGTCAGGGTCTACTCTGTGCTAAGAGTGTACTTGATGTGCCATTGTGAGCGTTTGATGTTTTCAGCAGTAGCACGAAGACATAGGCTTGGATTATTGCTACTGCCACCTCTAGGATGGTTAGTAAGAAGAGGACCAGAAGGGTTAGAAGTGAGGCTGCTGGTATTGTGGAGAAGAGGGCTGTGGTGGCTGTGGAGATGGGTTGGATGAGGAGGTTGGCCTGCTGTGAGGTTGGCTGGTAGGCTTAGGGCCGGTGGATGGATGAGTAGCCTACTTGTTTTGATTAAGATTAGGGCGGGAATTAGTGGGGTTGGAGTGCCTTCTGGTAGGAGGAGGCCTTCCCAGGCCTCCAAGTGACTGTGGAAGGCCCTGGTCACCGAGGCCTGGGCTTGGAGCAGGGACTGAATTTGTACAGGCTCTGACTTACACCCACTCTGACTCAACCCTCAGCTGTTTCCAGCCTGCACAGAGTTTGAAGCAGCAGTGTGGAGATTTGCCTGTGGAAGGCTCCCCAGCCCTACCTTGAGCCAGATGGGGTTGTTGAGGTGGTGGCTGCTGCTTGTCCTCTCCTAAGTGCTCCTGACATGTTTTTGAAGCAGAACACGTGTGGGGCTGTGTCCCTGTGGTGGAGCCAGCCCTGTCTCCTTCCCCCATTTCCTTTCTGCTGTTAATCTGGTAACTGGGCACTTATGCCATTTGTCATCTGTGTAATTGGAGCTGGGGATGCTGCAGCAGGTGAGCCCCGTGCCTGATCCCCCCTCCCACAGCCCCAAACCCTTCCCCCTCTCCCCGCAGCAGCAGCAGTCCCTGAGCACAAATAGCTCTCAGGAGCTGCTGTATATTTGATTTTGTTTGCAAGCTTGTCTTATGACCAGCTCTCAGCGTGGGAAGAAGCAGGGAGTGGGGAGATGGAGAGAGAGAGTTGTTGCAACATATTTTAACATATGTGCTTTAGGCCTCTTGGTGGACTCCCTCTTGGGAAGAGGGGAGGGAGCGTGCCCCTGAGCAGCTGGTTGGCTTTGCTTGTTTCTATAGCAGCCTGGAGGAGGAAAATCGTGTTTTAACAATAATATATTCCACCAAAAAAAACCCCCAACAATTACAGAAGAGTCTTTTTTATTATTATTAAAGAAATTGCATTAAAGATGAATGAGCATATATTGGAATAATTATGTTTTAAGGTGTGTAACATTAAAAGGTGCTGAATGGAATATCGACTGTTTTGTACTAACGGTAATAATGAGATTTCTGTCACTTAATCTTACAATAATTGGGTTATTACTATGCAAATTAAGGTATTACTTAAAAAAAAAGGAGGAGGTAAGACAGATCCTTGAGGCAGCCATTTATCTGTCCTTAAAGCTATGCTGTCGATTCTCTTTAGGCTGAAGATCCTTTTTTAAACAATTTGAAGATGCTAATTTCATTATTTTTTCACCTGTGTTTCCTTCTAGGATGTTTTTTATTCTCCCCAGGTAGCAAATCAGGACTGGTGGTTCTTAAACATTTTCTAGTCTCTTATGGATTCCTTTAGGAATAATTAGATCAAATAACTATGATTATTACCTTTTTGTTCCCTCTTTCGTTTAAATAAAATAATGATTTGTGTATTTTGCCAGAGATTTTTACAGCGGGATCACAGAGAATACACATAAATTATTTTATTTCTCCTTTCCCTTTAGCAAAGAATTATTGAGCAGCTCATTACAGATTTCCTGATTTCCATTAGTTATTCAAGTTTACTTACTCTGGCTTGTTACTGGCCTTGAAGAGGAATTGAGGAGAGCTTAGAATTTGGGGGGGTTTTGGGGGGTTTTTTTGGGTTTTATATTTTTTTTTTTTGTTGGAGACCTTGGTAGCTTCTGTGGGATCCACCAGAGGCCTGCTAGCATTTTGCTCTGTCCTTGAATTTTTAGAGGGAATATTTAAGACAGGGCTGCCAATAGGAATTTCCTCATTTCAGAGTGAGTCCTTTGTAACACATGTATTTGCAGAAATTTTGTTTGTGAGACAAAAGTGCTCCTCTGGTCTTTTTTCCCTAGCGATTCCAGGGTGACTCTGTCTTTCTCCCCTTTTTGCTTCTCTGCTCTCCCCCTCTGTAATGAAGGCTGGCTCTGACTACACTTGGTTTAAGCACTTTCAGCTCTTTTTTGTCCCTTTTATTTTTTTAAATGCACCACTCCCAGGTGGAGAGCTACAGAGAGCTGGAGTGGGCACAGAATTTTCACTTTAGGTCTTATCCCATCACAGGCAGCAGCTTCCTCTGTGCTGCTTTCTGCAAGCATTTCCTACTCATTTTCTTTAGTGCAAGTGGGATGTAAGAATATCAAATTCACCAACCCTATGTGGAGTTAACGGAAAGGATATTTTCTCATGTTTACCTGCTTATGAAATGGGGTGAATAACAGCACACTAAGAGCAAATTTATTGGTGAAAATCCATACATTCATCAGGGCTTGTAAGGTGATTTGTTTCATGAATTAATAACAAGTTTATTAACAACGCTGAGTAATTTTGCACAACTTTGACACTTCCCTGGATTTTTCAACACTGTGAATTATTTTGTATTTCTTGTGGCAGCAGTTGGGAGGTGCTGCCTGTGACAGGGGAGGGCATGTATTTATATTGTGTACAGGTGATTCCCAATCCATTCCTGGTGCCCCAATCACCCCCTGGAAGTGGAAGGGGCATCTGTGGAGGAGAAATCTTGGTGAAAGCTGTGAACTTCCAGCATGGCCTTGGACATAAAAACAACAAATTACACATTACCAGTGAGGTCACACTTTGTTTCATGGCACCTACTCCATCCAAGAGCAAGCTGTTAACCTATTAGGGATCCACAGAGAGGTGAAGTCCTTTTATTGACTCTTCACTGACAATTTCCCCTATGCTTAGTGTATTAATTCCTGCTTGATTAACAGCTCTGGAACAAACCGAGCCATTGACCTTGTGCACCCCAGGTTGTTTGATTTAATAATCAGGAAGAGCCTGCCTGTTCAGGTGGGTGTGCCTGAAAAAATGAGTTGTAATCTTCATTTGGATCTGAACCACCACAGCGTGGGGTCAAAGAAAAATCAACATAATAGAAATAAGATGGCCAGAAAAAAAGACCAGTGCAATTTCTTCCTGGAAGGGCCATGTAAAACACCACTGGTGACCCCTAAGCCTTTGCACCCCTCTTGTTTCTGGGGTGAACATTCCTGTTTCTGAATGGCTGAGCTAGCTGCAGTGAAATCAAATAATAAGCCATTTTCCAGAACTCACAGTTTAAAAAAAATGTTTGAAGCTCAAAAAGATGATTTTGTTTAAGATTTCAGTTTAACACATATGCATCCTGCCCTGGTGATTGCTTGTGGTTGCCAGGAAGTTCTCCAAGAAATCTGCAAAATGTCTAGTCTGTGTAACAGACGGGAGAGCTGGAGAAATTGTGTGCAAGTCCAGAGTTTTAGATTTCTTTCTCTCTTTTTGGACCGCTTAGACAGGATGTGTGAAGCTTGAATTCTCTCTCTACACCCATTTGAACAAAACCTCTGAGCCTTTATTGAGTCTGTTCTTCCCTGACAGTTCCAGGTTGAGAACAGGGTGAGCTCCTTAGCAAGCTGTGCATGGCAGAATTGAAGAGGGAATAACACAAGCGTTCCTTAGGTAGGAACTGAAATTTGAGCAGCTCCTTACCCTATTTTGGTGGAATGTCTATGGGATTAGTAGCTAGAGAAGAACATTTTCTGTCTCTGCCATGGCCTGTGGGATGCATCCTTGGAGCATCAGCACACCTGACAGGATGATGGGGACCCCACAGTGCCATCAATTAATTGATGAAATATGAACAAGGTTGCATTTCCCCTTTATTGAGTGACAAGGGCCATGATTTTCCATGCTGGGGGCTGATCAGAGCAATAGGAGAAATGAAACCCACACATTTTGATTTCCAGGGTCCTCAAGCTTCACATGCCCCAACAGCTGGCTGCACCTTCACCTCTTTTAACCCCTTCTCTTCCAAGGATCCTTTGCCAAACACCTCCCTTCCCTGCATGGCTGGGGGAAGCAGAGCAGCAGGGGCTGCAGTTACCAATCTCTGACTGAGCCAAGGGCCAGCAACTGAGCTGAAGGGAGCTCCTAAAATCTGCCTCTGCCACAGGAGGGCTCTTTGCATGGGTGAGCACTGAGGGCAGACAGTGTGGATGGCAGCAGGAAATCCTGCATGGTGGTTTAAGTATCTATCCGTGCAAATATTTAAATTTATTGCTGTTTCTCTGGGTTTGTTTTGTTGTTGGTCTCCTAAAGCTGTTATTATCTTAGATCTTGGATAGCCATTGCTAGGTAGGAGGTGTGAATGTGGTCATGGCCTCTCATGAGCTGAACTTGGTTTTACTGGCCTGGTGGAAGCAGTTTCATTGTTTTTATCTGTCATTGTTTTTATGTGTTAAAACCCATAATGATGATTTAAAAAAAAACATTTAATGACTATTGTACATACCCAGCCTAGAAGCACTCTGATCCTTTCTAATGCTTTTGACTGTTACTGTAGATATCCATTAGATATTTTATAGTCTTTTAAAATGCAAATACAAAAAAGGGAAAAGTTCTGTCCCATCAGCATGTCTGAAGTCACTGCTGTCAAGTCTTCAGCAGCAGACAAAGAAAAAGATGTTAACATTTGTAAGCTGAAGCAAAAGTGGCTGAAATGTGTGTTTAGATAGAACAAGGTTGGTTGGGAAGGAGATGTGGGAACCATCAGCACAGGGGTGCTGAACTGAAGCCATCGTTCCTCAATGATGTGAAAATACAGAACTATAATGCAAATAATTGCTCAGATACTAGAGGGATATTAAAAACACAGTGTTTTATGTAACATGGCAATTTATAAAAATTCACTAGCAGTTAGTGTGAGGGTAGTGGGAAACCCTATAATTATTTGGGATATGTTAATAGATCCAATAGCAAGCTTGGGTGCTAAGCTCTAAATAATTAATTTTTGTTTTACTTTTTTTGCTGGCTTTCATCTTTCCTCTCCCTTTATATTTCTCCTATGAAACTCTGTAATCTCTTTCAGTTCTCCCTTGCTGGTAGGTGATTTCCCCCTCGTGTGTGATGGCAGGCAGATGGCTCTCTCTGCAAATAATACTTGGTGCTGTTCTGTCACTTGGCCACTGAGCAGCATTGGAGCAGTAGGGTAGTTGGATTCTCTGTGTGAGAAGCAGTGACGTGCTCTGCCTTTCCTGGGAGCAGGTTTGTGATTCCAGGCTTGCTCATGAATGTGCTTTTTCCCAGGAGACTGTGCAAAACACTTGCTGAGGCACCAGGTCAGCTGTTAAAAGCTAATTCTCAAATGGGTTCAGCTCTCAGTCCATATGTGGATAACCTATAAGTGGGAGTAATTGAGACATTTAACCAGACAAAAATCCATGTTGCAAAGTAAATGAAGAGGTTATTATAGATTCATGATGCTTTGTTTTCACTTGTAGTCAAGGATGATGATACTGGGTATAGCTCAAAAGAAAGATGGATGTGAGGTATAAATGTGTATAAGTTTAAACTTGAATGAATAAAATGCTGTTATTTTAATCTTAACTCTTGATGGAAAGTGGATTATATGGAGCCACGTCCTCCCAACTAAAAATCTGAAAAGCTTCATGAACGCAAGTAATTTCTCTTGACCTTGAATTTCTCAGTTGAGTGTGTAGTATGAGGAATGACTTGTCAGAGACAACAACAGTGAAGACGGGAATTAGCACTGTGTGTATGGTGAATTTGCAGCCCCAGACCTGTTTGCTGGTTGGGGCTTTTGCCCTTTTCTCCAGTTCATGAAATTGTCTTTTCAGTGCTCACGCAAGCCTTATTTCAGTTTCATGTTGCATGATTTCATGTCCCTCTAGTTTCCTTCAGAGCTCAGGCTTTGAATAAACCCCAAACCCCAGAATGAAACTCAGCTGAAACCACCACCACATTTTGCATAGTTTCCACCAAAACCCATAAATCGATCAGGCTCACTCTGCCCTAGGCCTGGTTACACCAAAAAGTCTCTGAAGCCTTACTAAACGTTCTGTAAATCTGGATCCCTTGGCCTTCCATATATCCTGATGTACAGCTCTGAGGATGAAGTATAGCCACAAAATTCTGGAACTGCTCTTTAGTATCTTGATTTTGGTGGAGCTAAGTTTTTTTTTTATTGACCTAGAAAATTGATGAAACTGGCCTGAAAAGTCTCTCTGAGGTGCCTCTTTCTTTCTGGCATGGTTTGGTAGAAATATAATCAGCAGAAAGCAGCCCTCACCATGTTCCTGTGACAGGAAGGGTGCTAAGTGCAGGTTCTTCTCAAATGTCCCAGTGAATCATCTCACATTTGAGTATAGCTATGTGAGATCTTTGGGGTTTTTTTCTTTGTTACCTTGTGGGGAACCTCTTGAAGGAGTTAATAGCATTGACAGTAGCATAATCTCCTGGGAGTTCATTTTTACATTGAAAGCACTGCAGTCTTCTGGGAGTTAATGTTTGTAATTTGATGAGCAGTATTTGACTTTTGACATCATGTTCCTTACCCCATTTTCCACTAAAAAAGTCAGTTGTAACGAGACTGCTGGTGTTTAACCATTCCATGAGAAATGTTGAACAAAGATGCACACTGTGTGTATAACCAGTTACTGCCCCATTTCTCACAAAGTAAAACTCCCTGTACCCACCAAGAGCCAGAGCTTTACCTTGGACCAGCTTCCAGAGCTTTCCCCTGTTGGCAGGCCCAGCAGTCAGATTTTGTTCTCTGAGCCCAGCTTCTGTGATTTAATTTTGGTTAGGTTTGTGACCCCAATTGTCAAGGCCTCCAGCTCTGAGTTGGGTGCTCAGGCAGTTTCTGCTTTGGCAAATTGCCATTTGGGTAATTACATGCTCTTTACTTTTGGTATCTTCTTTGACTTCAAATCTGGGAGCAAATCCACTCCATTTCTTTTTGTGAAGTGGTGCCATTCTTGATGGTTACAATCTATTTGGGAACAGGGTTGGGGAAGTGCTGCCTGTCTGTAAATGATCTGTAAATGGTTGCTGGGCGCTTGGGATTGCAGGGAAGTTGGTGGCTGTGGATATGTTCACATATTTTTGTATGCATGTGGTTGTTGAACTTGGCCAGGTAGCAGTCCTAATGAAGCTAGTAACACCAGGGATAGGATCTTTGGTGAATTTGGATGTTGAACTGACCCTTCTGCACCTCCATCCACACCAGTGGAATGCTCTGTAGGGACGCAAGATCTGGTTGGGTTGCAATGGGAAACTTTGTTTGTGGTGCATGTTTCAGGTTGCTTTCATTTATTTGTTTTCTTTCAGAAAAATGTCAGTTTAATTGATATGATTACAACATCTTCCTGGGCAATGGGCATACCACACCTTTTCCTCTGTGCTTTGGGAAAATTTGCTTTATGAATGTTGCTGGGGGATTTCTTTGGCAGTAATCAGTAGATGACAATATTAGAGTTCAAATTAAAATCTTTAATCCCAGACTGTATACTAAATATAAGGAATTATTACTATTTTGGTTTGAACGTTTTCTTTGCAGAGTTTATTCCAAGATTTTCTTCAAACTAGGGAAACAATTTGTAATTTCAATTGGATTTGTAGTTTTAAAGAGGTGACTGCCATATTTATTCTGTTAACACATCAGTATCCAAACTTGAGCAATATTTGATGCTGGCTAGAAACAACAGCCTAAGTCAGCCCTGAAATCTTCCTCCTGACCCATTTGCCACTATTATGATAATAACTGTCATGTATGTAACATCTTTCATCATGCTGAATATCCAAGCAATTTACAAACACGTGCCTTGATTCCTCAGAGGAATCTGCAGTCAGTGGGGTTTAAATTTGTCTGGGGTCAGGGAGGTTAATAACTCCATTCCTTCAGAAGGTGCTGTGGTTTTAATGACCATGAGGCTCTCCTGCCAGAGCAGCGCCTCTGGCTGTGGCTCCCACGGCTCCTGCTGGAATGCTGGGGCTGGGATGCTGCCTGGCTCATGCAGGGCACAGCTCTGCCCCTGGAACTTGTGCTTTCTGCAGGACTTCTGGTGTTCTGCATTTTGTTTCCTCCCCTCTGCAGAGCCCACCCATCTCCATTCTTGCCACTCCGAGTTAGGGGATTTTTGGAGGGGTAGGTGGGCAGGTGTCAGGGTAGCAAGGGGTGTTGTTGTGTGTGGGTTTTGCTTGTGTATAGGTTGTTTTTGTATTAAAATATGGTGAGAGGGGGAAATAGAAAACCACAACACTGTCAAAACTGAATTTTGGTGAGTTTATCCTTTTGGGCTTTATCCTAACATTTCAAATGAATGATGCTTTTAAATTAGTGGAAAGCTGGGGGTGTTTGAGCCTTGGTGGTTCTGAAAATAGATATTTATGCAGATGAGAGTGATGTGTGCATGCTACAATTCACCACTGTCTAACTCCAGATGTCAAGCACTTCACTGTTCCCAGTGCATAGGTCTAAAATATGTTCATGCATAACATAAACTTGGTTTTACAGCCACTCATATTTAGACTGATTACAGGAGCTTAGCTACGTCTGTGTACTTCTTGCATGACTTCTTGTTCAGGAAAGTATCAAAAGGGATTACTAAAAGGCATTTTCATTCATTGCTTGTGAGGTTTAAGAGGTTAGTCTTTGAAGAAATAGGTCTCATTATAACATCTAGCACTTCTTTGTTTCACTTGGACAGATGTATATTTTATTTGGAGGTATTAGGTACTTATGTATTTAAACAGCATTGAAGGATCTTCTTGAGTTGGACCCTAAATTTCAAGCAGATGTAGATGGAGTATTGGAATCAGGTAATATACTTTCAAATGTACCAAATGGAAAAAAGTGCTAGTAGTTAAACTGTGGGTACAATAATTACACATAAGAGATCATGTTTAATGTTTATATTCTCCTGTTAACTTACTTTTATCTGCATTCGCAAGTCATTCATAGATAAGTGCATATTTATCTAGATAACCTGTAAAGCAAACATGCAATTGATGAGATTTTGACTGTGGAAATCATTACAGCAAATCTGGAATATTATACTATATATGCAAGCAGAGAGTATTAGTGTGAGAGCTCTTACAGGATATTCTCATGTGAACTATGCTGTAAAATGTCACAGTAAAATGTAGCTGCAAGGGCATTGGAAATTAGTAATTTAGGTAGTATAAGTATTATTTTACGAGGTTTATCCATTTATCAGTGGTACCCAATTCTGTTGTATCCTAGAGAAATGTCTTAGCAGTGGAGAGACAAGTACATACACATAACTCAGTGTCTCGGGGGGGTGGGGAGTTATGATTTCAGCTGCTCCACAACTGAGTTACTTCTGTGGTTATCTGCTGCCAGTGTGACTGTAGTTTGTAAAACTACTGATATTTTTAATAGATGTACTCCTTTTTTGGCAATTTAGTTCAAAATACAGATGAAATGGAAAAATTGGTACAGTACTTGTCAGTGTGATTACAAGAAAATTTGTCTCCTGCATTTGAGCTTGCACCCTTGATATTGCAGTTTATGATGGCCTTACCTTACAGGTTTTGGGGCAGTTACTAACACTCTTGCCAGGAGTGTTCTGTGTCTTGTTTCTAATTCTGTCCTGAGCTGAGGAGCGTGAGCAGGTTCTGCTGAGCTCTCTGAAACATCAGGCCCTTCAGCACAAGGCAGCAAGTGACAGAGCACAAGCACAACTGCCTTTGAAGGCGCCTGTCATGGAACAGCATTAGGCCACTCCATAAATAGAATCTCTGCAACAAGTCAAGCTGAAGGGAGACCATTTAACAATTCTGGTTTTGGTTCTGTGACATTGGGCATTGTTTATTTAATCATTCACTGCTCCTCCTGCAGCAACCACTGCACCCTGGCACAGTCCTCAAGAGGAAGGGCGGTGCAGTGGTGATGCTGGGGATGAGGCATTTCCCAGGGAGGTTTTGGGGTGACTGTGGGCGAGCAGCCCCATGGCAGCAGTGCTGGAAGCCTTGGGCTGATGTGCTCCAGACACACAGACACATGTGGGCCACAGCTGAACACCCACAGCAGTGCTGGTCATGGCTTTCTCTTGCCTAGATCTTAGGTTTGTTTTGGCTTGTTATTTACTGTCACCAATTCCTGCAAAAAAAACCCCAAACCCAAGTGTGTAGTTCTGCATGAGGAAGGGCTCATTAAGTGCTTGGGGTCAGCTCAAGATTAGCAGGATGCTCACAGGTGTCAGGTGCCAAGCTGTGGTTAAGGGCAGCAGTGTTCCTGCTTGCCTTGAGCATGGAGAACGTCCTTGAGCACTGCTAAATTCTGTTTTATTTCTCTTCTCTGCAAAGTGGTGGAGACTTGAGGGGTTAATATGCCTTTTCCCTAAAGTTCATTAATTGCGAGGAAAAAGCCCAGACAAATATCACCTTGCTGACCTTTGAAACCTGCCTGAGTGTTGGAGACAGAGTGAGCATTGTTGTGACAGCACCAGCAAGGGTTAATCAGCCCTGCCAGCCCGAACAATGGAGCCGGGGCAGCTTTAAACGAAATGAGCTGAATATTTCATTCGGCCACTCAGCTGCCTGCTCCAATTGCCTCCTCTGCTAAAATGAGAGCTTAATCTAAAGTGACAACAACATCAGTTTCTATGTGCTCCAGTCACACAGAACATGACTTCCTTAACATAAACACTATTTACATGGGCCGTGTGCACGGAGCGGGCAATGGGAGCGTGCCCGGCTCGCACAGAGGCTGCAGTGAAGGACGAGGAGCAGGCAGCTGAGAATTAGCGCTGCCAAATGAAAGCCTGACCCGCAGAGGGCATGTCCCTGCTACGTTTTCAAGCTGGAAAGCCTTGCACCAGTAACCTCACTGCCAGTAAAGACTATATAATTTCAAAGAAAATAGCACCTTTTCAGTTTAGACACTTAACCAAACGCGTTGCTTCTGACCCATTTTCCTGCTCTGTGTGACGTGAGATGACAGGCCCCCAGCTGCAATTGCCACTCACTCAAACAGCTGGAACTGAGAAATGTCCCCTGTCCTTGTGCTCTCAGCTCGGAGCAGGACCTTGGTTTGGGGATGCTGCTGGGCAGAGGCATCCAGCATCCCTCCATCAGAGTCCAGCATCCCCATGGCCCCAGAGCTCTGCCTTGGTTCTGTGAGGGGCTGCCGCTGCTGCCGATGGTGTTCTGCTCCCTGAGACACCAACAGGAGTGCCACAGCCCCCTGGGCTCTGGGCACTGCCCCTCTGCAGGAATAAATGCCTGTGCTCCATGCTCCATGGGCAAGCTGTTCCCAAAGAAGGGATCTTGGAGTAGGGGGTTGGATTCTTCCTTCTCTTGCTCTGCTCTAACCATAAAGGCACTTTGTTTATTCCAGCAATCTCTTTCTCTCTCTCTCTCCTTTTCTCTCTCTCCTTTTCTCTCTCTTTCTCTCTCTCTCTCCTTTTCTCTCTCTCCTTTTCTCTCTCTTTCTCTCTCACATTAAAAGTTTATCTTAAAAAACATGAAAGGAAGTGTGGGATAAGTGGGGAGTTGAGCTGAGCAGGACAAGAGGGGTACCTAGGTCCTAACCAGACATTGCAGAAATAGGGAAGGCCTGAGAAATGGGGAAGGATTCTCTTCTGAAGAAGAAAAGGTTTCTTTCCCATCACTGGTCTAACAGCAGAAATTACCAAAAAACTACTGATCCTGAAAGGATTCTTGCTAATCTTGGAGCATTTGCTATGCTGAAAATTCAGAACATGCTGTTTATTCTTTTATTACTGAATGTTACTCTTAAAACTTAGGACATTTATGAAGTGTACAAAATGAATGTTTGCATCAGAATGAGTGGTCCAGTGACTGTAACCCTGTAGCTGAAATCCAGAGCAGTTCCATTTTCATATTAAAGATTATTACTTTTGCCAAGTTAAGTGGACTTTTGTGACATTTCAAAAAACATACTGAAGTTAACTTTGAGCTGCTGCAGCATCACTTCAAAGAAGGAACATAGATCACTTACAGTGTCAATACAAACCTAAAAATAGTAGCCAAAATCTGTGCTTTTTGATGCTGTCTGACTACTGTCTTCCTTTTTCTCCACTTTTGGTTCCAAAAGGGGGTGTAAGCAGTCACAGATTTACAGAATTACAGATGTATCCCCTGCACCATAGGAAAACAAGGTCTACTATTGCAGAGCTGCAAAGCACTGGCTCTGGTTCAGGAACTGACACCTCTTCAGAGAGAGCACTCACTAAAATCAGCTCATCTCTGACGTGCAAGGGGAAAAGGCGAGACAAATGTGACTTATGGGGTGGATCAGGGTCATCTGAGACTCCATCCCACCGGCAGCCCCTGTCAGGCAGTGATGCTGCCCATCAGCTGGGAGGCTTCCAGAGGTGCAGGGTTTGTGTTGGTATTTGTACTGTTTCACGAGAGAGCCCCTGACAGCTTCAACTGAGGGGCCACTGATCGCCTTGTCATGGAATCACAATGTTTTGGGCTGGGAGGGACCTTAAGCTTAATTCCTAAAAGGGTCACTCAGTGCTTTTTATGGCACGGATCATTCTCATAGCTTCAGTCCCAGAAACAGGAATTGGGCCTAAGTGGGTTTGGTACCAGAAGAAAAACAGGATATGCCTCACTGGTTTTCTTTTATTTTCTTTTTTATTATTATTATTTTTTTTTTCTTTTATTCCTTTTTTTTTTTGCATTTTCCTTTTCCTTTTTTTCCTCTTCCTTTTCTCCTCTTCCTTTTCTCTTCCTTTTTTTTCCTTTTTTCCTTCTTCCTTCCCCCCCCCTTTCCCCCCCCTTTTACCCCCCCTTTCCCCCCCCTTTTTCCTTTTCCTTTTTTCCTTTTTCCTTTTTTTGTTTGTTTTTTTTTTCTTTTTATCTTTTTTTTCCTGTTTTTCCTTTTCTCTTTTTCTCTTCTTCCCTTTCCCTGTTTATTTTTTCCAAGATGGCAAAACTAGAAGCAGCATGGGAAATAAAAAGGCGAGCAATGCATGTCTTTGGAGCTGGATAGGCGTTTAGCCTTATGCCCAGGCAGTCCTGTGAGCTCTCTGTTGTTGTCGAGGTTTCTCCTGTAGGATCCCCCGTGTGCCAGCCCAGGCTGCTGGCTGCCCATGGCTGTGGGGATGGTTGGGCTGCTGGGGCTGCTCTCTGCAGAGCTGGGCTCTCAGCTGCTTCAGGCAGTACAGGCTGTGTGGGCAGGTGAACTTCACACGCCCAAAAGGTGGGGATTAGGAGCATTAACCCCTTCCTGGCCTGGGTGTAAGCAGCAAAGGTGCGGCACAGTGCCCTTCATGTTGCAGGGTAGCTCTCGGATGCTAATGCAAGGGATTACTAAAAAAATCTGGTTGCTGAGGATTGCTAATCTCTCTATTAGAAATACGCTTATTACACAGTTATAAAATTAATGAATGTATTTTTTAACATGCAATAATTATCTAATTAAATATAAGGCATTAGTTTAAGTAGACTAGCTCTCTTAGTAAAATGCTGTCTATTACAAGTAGATTTATTGAGGATTAACAACTACATAATAGAACTGTATCTATTTCATGATTGTTAATCCTCAATGAATGTTTTTAATAATTAATTGGCACTTAACTAAAGGATTATGTTCATTGCGATGGAGTTTTTGAAGCCATAGAACATTTTTGTGTATGATGAGGTGCTAAAGGGAATATGCTTATGATATGGTTAAATAATTGGGGGTGGGACATGATAATGACGCATGTGACAGAGCCCCAAAAAAAGAAAAACAAACAAAAAAAAAAGAAAGGGGGGGAGGGATAATGAGAAAATCACATGTTGTAGTAAATTTTTATTTCCATTGTTACTTGACATGTATCTGAAAGTATTGTTGAATTTATGTTACGTAGGAGCAGCAGCAACTGCCTACTTAGACAGCAAGATATTTAATGTTGGAAAATAGGTAAATGGGAATTTTTGGTCTAAAATGGTGAAGTATTTCAGTCTGCCTGGTGAAGATCTTTCAGTATTTAAGTTTCATTCTTAAAGTCTCCACTAGGGACATGAATTAGTGAACTAGAACTTAAACCCAGTGTTAATTGTGACTGAAGGAGTTCCAGGAATGTGTGTCTGTGTGTTGGTTTGGCATGGCCTGGTTTTGGTGGTGAGAGGGTTTATTTTTTACTTCTCATTCTCCTTCTCTGACTTCGTCAGTAATAAACTCACTCTGTATCTCTAACCTGTGTTCTGTCCATGCAGTGTTTTCTCCCAGTCCTTAACTCACGACGCCTTCATTAATTTTTTGTTTTCCCCTGCCCAGCTGTGGCAGGGGAGGGTGAGTGAGTGGCTTTTGGGGGTGCCTGGTGCTTGGCCAGTGTCAAACCATGACCTGTGCCAAAGTGATGCAGAAGGAAGGGTATGTTACTCCAGGATGCAGAAGGAAGTTGTATCTTACACTAGAGCACAAAGAAATGCTGTGAATTTTTCATGGAGTCAGTTATGAAAGCAAACAGGAGAAAACATGTATTTTGTTGGCTTAGCTGACCCCAAGAGAAGGCACTGCTCCTGAAAGAAACTTTAAATTTTAGCTGTTAACAACAGGGAAGGCTGAGTCAGTGCAATTAGTCATCAGTCATTGCTGCAAACACCTTTGGATTTTTTGTCGAAGAAAAAACTCTAACGCAACCATGAAGCTTTCTAGTGAATATTTGGTAAATTCCTGCTATTGAGGCATTAACACAGGTGCCTCAGGTGTCTGCTTTGGGACCTGGGCTCTTGAATGTCACCCTTTATCAGTGACAGGGTGAGGCTGAGCACACCCCCTGCACGTTGGCAGATGATGTGAGATGGGCAGAGCAGCTGACACAACAGAAGGAAGGGATGCCATCCAGACAGACCTTGGACAATTCAAGAATTGGGCCCATGGGAGCATCAGGGAGTTCAACAAGTCCTGCACCTGGGCTGGGGCAATGCCAGACTTGAGTTCTGTCCATGTCCTGCTCTGCTGGGACCCACCTGCAGTGCTGCCTCCAGCCCAGGGTCCCAGCACAGGAGGGACCAGCAGGATGGTCAGAGGGATGGAGGAGCTCTCCTGTGAGGCAAGGCTGGGGAATTGGGGCTGTTCAGCCTGGAAACAGCAGCCTTCCCATTCCTTCTGGAGTGAGTGGCTTTTTACATGGGCTGATAGTGATAGGGTGAGGGGAATGGTTTTAAAGGATAGATTTAGATCCCAGAGGAGCTGTAGATTCCTGGAAGCATCCAAGGAAGCTCAGGCTGGACCCTGAGCTGTCCTAGAGGGTGGCACCCCTGTCCATGACAGCGGTTTTGCTGGAGCTGGATGATCTTTAGTTCCCCTTCCAACCCAAGCCACTCGCTGATGATTCTGTGAGCTGTACACAGATCCACAGGGTTGCTGCAGAAGGAGGTTGTTCCAAATACTGCATATTTTCAAGTGGAAGGTGATAACTTGAAATAAATGGCAAATATTCAATAATGCAAGTTATTGAGAAGTTTGTCAGTGTAACTGGTGACATAGAAATTGTAGCCAGCTTTAGTGTATGAAGACCTTTAACCTCACAATATCCTTGTATATTATATATATATATATCCTTTTAGTCCTCCTGAGTTGCCTCCCCTTCTTCCAAAGGGTATAAAATCCCCCTTTTCCTCCCAAATTCCAGCTAAAGTGAAATTGAAGTAACAATATGCTGTAGCTGTTGGTATGTGTGTTTCCTTGGATGCTCTGTAATCCAGACTTCTTACAACAAATGGTTTTGCCCTGGTTTGTGCTGAGTGTTTTTGGAATTTGATCTTCCCAGATTGGAATAAGCTTGAATCCCATTATTGTTCTGATGAGTTTTGGAAGTGAAGATAATGATGCTGTCCTTTTTATTTTGGCAATGTTTTAAGTGCCAGTACTACACAAGGCTCAGGAAAGTTTGGGGATGGGGAAGGAATCAAGAGGTATTGGATACCCCGTTTCATTTTTGAAACCCATTGTTTGTGGTCTTTTTAAGACAGAAACTTTGGGAGTAATGAGCAGAAGGGAGTTTAGAGCCAGATCTCAGGCTGAGAAGTCCTGTTGTCCCCTTCAAGCTTAGGGGCTCTGAACTCACACAATAATTGGCAAGCTGGGAAGGCCCTGAAGGTTCCAGTTCTGCAGACTCCCAGGAGCTCAGAGTGTGCCATCCTCTTTAAACACAACTCTGCCAGCTCTTTACAAAATGTACAGGTAAAGGCAACAACAAAATGTCATTATCAGGTGAAATGTGCTTTTCAAAGAGTGGCAACCCTAAATGCCCACAGGATTTGGCAGGCTGGGAGACAAAGGCAGCCCTTCCCCTGGAGCTCAGCAGCAGTTGTGCTGCAGCAGCAGCTGCAGGAAGGTGGATGCAGTGAGGATATTGATGAGATTCCTAATTTGTTTAGCAGACAGGGAATGAGGGTTTGTCTGCTGGCTGTCATCATCCATCAGCCGTATGCTGCCCCAGGCAGTGGGTATATGCTGTTAGCCTGTTACTAATTTTACTTTGTTTTTTCTCAGCTTACTTCTTTTCTTTGCTTCATTTCATTCATTTGTTGTGACTGAAAACTAAACAAGAAGGAGGAAAAATAAGAGCCCATTGCTCTGTCTGTTTGTCAGAGCAGGTACCCCCAGCTCCTGCCTGGAGCCTCTTCCACCTGATTTGGCTGAGAGCTCTTGCTGAGAGCTGCTGTGGCCTATAAGGAAAATCTCTTTCATGATCTGAAAAGTTTTCTTTAGAAACTGGGGTCACAGCTATATTTACCCTTCAGAATCAGTAGGACAGAGCTGCACCATCAATACACAGCCTGACAGTGACTTGGTGATGCTTACACATTGCCACACCTGTGTTGATAAAGTGTTGCAGGTGCCATGAATGTTGAGGCTTTGGTTTCCTTTTTTTTTTTTTTGGAGATTTTTGTTCATTTTCTGTTTATGATTTTTGGTTGGGGGTGGGTTTTTTGTATTGCTTTTGTTGTTGTTTTTTTTTTTTTTTACATTTGAGGCATTTTAGATTGTGCTAATCAAACCAACAGTTCTGCAAAGGGCAGAAAGTTCATGCAAAGGAATTTGAGATCAGAAGTATTAATTGGAAGCTCAAGGTTTTATCCCATACTGACTGTAGTTTCTCATTAGGCCAGTTATGAAGGGGGATCTTATTTGGAGCTGCAGATTATTTGATGTGGATTAAGCTTCCAATGCTGAGTCCCTGTCAGAGATGATGTTTAATGTGGTACCTAAGGGGGCTGTTCCCATTAAATCTGTACCACAATGTTGTCTCACTCACTCAAAACACATTTAATATTCTGGTTGTGAGTATCTTCAGCATCTTTTCCAGGTGGAACTCAAAGGAGTGTAAGGAAGTCTGGATTTCCAGGCTCCATTGCAATGTCTCGTTTATTTTCATTCTCATACGTCTAGCACTGATTTTTAGTGGCACTGACCAGTGCTTCAGGTATTTGAGCTTTGCAGCAATCTTGAAAAACACCAAGGAACAATCCTCAGGGAAGTGAGGCTGGTGCTGGTATTGTTATGGAAGATGACACACATGAATTTGAAAAAATGTAGTTAAAAACTCAACAGGAGGTAGATGCTGGTTCACAGTGAAAAAAAATAATTTGTGGCTGTTGTTTTTTAAACTCTTCTTAAATCTTTTCTCCTGTCTATTTTCTCACTCAGTAAAAGTAATTTATGGCTCTCCTCTTTCAGTCTTCCCTCATTCAGAGGGAGCAAATTCTGCTGGTGGCTGTAGTGCCAGCATGGAGTGTACATCTGTTTATTTCCTGCCTGCATGGAGGTGGTGGGAAGCCTGTAGGAACCTCCTGTTGGTGGCTTTGCTGGGCTTCTGGGTCTGAAGTTGGTTTCTCCTGTTCCTTTTCAGCTCAAGGAGTTTTCAGGGAACAGCCAAAGAAATCTTGATAAGATAACATCTGTTTCATTTTGCGTTTGTTTTTTTTTTTTGTTTGTTTGTTTTTTAAGATGTTATAATCTGCTCGCAAAACAAAGGAATTCCACTTATTTTCTAAAAAGAAAAGTGCATTTTTCTAATGAGAACTTTGTATGAGGCTGGTGCTTAGTAATCCATGAGTTGAGTCAAGGGATGACTTCAGGCAGGCTTGAGGATCCTGAGATCCCAGCTTTGAAAACTTGTTAGTTTAATCAGCTTCCCACATGTAAACAATTTCAGCAGGCTTTCTGGGTGGCTTTTAATTTATCTCTTTTTTTAAAAAAAGTTTCTAAATACAGTTGTTGATGAATATCTAACATAGATTTATTTTGCTCTTTTTAACAACTTTCTTTTGCTTGCTTGAGCATTGCTTGATGATTTATCCCAGTCTGTATGGAAACCCTGGACTGGGGAAAAAAATCTACAGAAAATGTTTGAGGTAGCAGTGGCTCACTGGGACCATTGCAATGCCATGATGTGTTTGGTTTGGTTTTTGCTTTTTTTATTTTTTTTTAAATGGGTAGAGGAAGGAAGAACAAAAGAAAAGCAGGACACATTTGATGTTAAATATCATTATGTTAATGATATTGAAATTTGAGATGGAGAAGCACTTTCATAGAATCATCTAGGTTGAAAAAGGCCTTTAAAATCTAGTCCAACCATAAAACTTTTCAATGAGACTCAAGAGTAAACAGAATTCTTGTGGACTATGTGTGAAATTACTGGCTGTTGGGTTTGCCCCTATGTTTTTATAGTCACGAAAGTGTCCATGTGCATTGTGATTTTCTTGTCCAAGGCTGCAAATGGCAGCATTTTTGTGGAATGTGTGGTGATGGTTATGCTGGGAACTTCTGTGGTATCTCATAAATTACTGAGGTCAAAAGAGGCTTTTTTTTTTTTGTCTAGGAACTCATCATGATAGTTTGTTTTTAAATAGGTAGGAGTAAAGTTTTCCTTCTTGCTTTTTGACTGACTTCTGTGAAGAGCAAAAAAACCAGCCAGGAGGTGATGAGAAATGGGAGAGTTGTTTCTGTAAAGCACCAGGGCTAAGAGATGGCAATATTTTGGCTTGCTAGCTGCAAGTCTTTTATCCAAGTGTTGTTTCTGCAGGTTGCACGTGTGTCTGTGTACTTAAAGAGGGCAAATTACACCAAATTACAGCAGGAGGGAAGAAATGCATCCCTGAGGAGGCAGCAGCACAGCCCTGGCCATGGGGGCGTGCTGGGGACCACAGGGGCACATCGTGGGCAAGGGGACAAACCAGTAGAAAGAGGAAAAGGGAAATAAAACAAAGCAAGGGAGGCAGTGCGAGGGGCGTAGGGGTGATTTTGCTGCTGTCAGCCATGCCTGGAGCAGCAGTGGTGGTGCCCAGAGGATCCTGTGTGTCTCTTTAAAAGCAGTGGGGGGCTGGAGCTGGGGGAGGGCTCACAGCAGTATGTATAACACAGCTGTGCTCTGTTTATGCTTAGGCTACAATAAAAAAGCTATAAAATGTGAGATGTCATAGCTCCACTTTGCTTTATTTATACTGTTTCCTCTGAGCTCTGTCACACTGCACATTCATCTGCTAAGTTGCAGCAAGAATGGAGATTAAAATATCACAGCTCAAAATAGGAGTCAAGCGGAAGGAGATTCATCATAGCCCTATTAAAAAATATGTAAATATGGGAATGAAGTCATTTTAAAGCTGTATGGCTCTCCTTCTCAGTGGGCTGGGGAAAGCTGTGAGTGATGTGCTGTGCGAGTGACAGATTTATGGGACTTGTTCTTCTTTCTATTTTTCACTCCATTCCACCAAAGTACTTTTAAGATTAAAAATATCAATTTGAATTGCAAATTTTCTCTCTGTGCCATATATGTATTTCTAAAAAAGGTTTTCTTCTTAACCATTACCTAAACTAATAATGGACAGAAGTATTATTCCCAATTAAAAGGGGTCAGAAGCATGCTCAGATGTTGAAGTTGCAGTAGAGAGGCTTTGCCCTTCTGGAGCACTTTCAGGCATTATGTCAAGCCTCTCATGCCTCTGAGATAGGGGTGCACACCAAAGTACATTGAGCACTTGCAGCTGCAGTTCCTGGAAATGTCCTGTGGCTCTCAAACCACAGCATTTTAACTGGAGGTTGTTCCTTTTCCCTCCTACAGCTGTTCTGAAAGTGGGGCTGGGGTAAGAAGTCTGCAATCCCAATTTCTCATAGTTTTCCACAAGTGCTGTGCAGAGAAAGCTGCCTCTGCTAGCAGGAGCAGTGATCTTTTGAACTTTATGGTCTTTGATGTGGTCACATTTGGGCACGAGTTTTCCCCTGGAAGAACAAAGCACAGATTGTTACAAGATACTTGAGAAATGAGGGATTTTAATTAATGCCCTGAAGATACAAGGAAGCCACCAAAATATCTCACCCGTGTTCAGTTCTGAAGCCTGTTCTTGAGCAAAGGAGGTGAAATGTGCTGCCACTAAATGGAGCTGTGCTTTATAGGTCAGTGTGGGTAGGGTGCAAGGAGAGGGGAGCCAAGGGAGAGGGCTGCTGTCCTTTCCTGCAGTGCTCTGGCAGCTGAGGGGTGAAAAAGAAGCTGGAAATTCTTTAAAGCAAAGTGATGGAGGCAGAGCAGTGATTGTGTCTGCATGGACTTTGTAGCTATTCACTTGGCCTGCCCCTGAAGAAGAATTTTGTGTGTCTGTCCATCCAAGTAGGATGCCTGTTCAGCTTTTGATCAGCAGCTGAACAGTATAGAGAAATTTCATCCAAAGGAGGGATTAAAATTTATATATTATATATTAAAAGTTGCTGGAAATATTTTTTATTTTTTTCTTAAATGGTGGTGTATAGATGCCAGAAGTTAACCAAAACTTAATTGACTAACATCCTCAGAAGCTGGTGCTTTGTAGATAAAAAAAGAGATTCAGCTGAGCAAGACCAGGTCATCTGTCTGTCCTACAGCTGTGTCAAGTTATAGGACAGATATAACTGAGGGAGTCAGACCACAAGTTTCCAATCATTTCATTCCTGGGAATGCCAAAATGCCTTGTGGCTTGTGCCAAGTGAAGTGCTCGTGTGAGTGGAACATTGCCCAGCAGGAATGGGGCTAAACCAACCTCGTTCTTGTGGCATTGGTTTGTGTCCTGCAGTGCTGGCTTCCCTGGTTGGGACTTTTGCCCCATCTCCCACTGAGGTGTAGGAGATCTCCTTGGCAGGAGTGCCCTTGGGTTTGCATGTCAGGCTTTTTGTTTCCTTTCTTCCTAGGTTGCTATGAAATAGAGAAAATGTCAATTATTTTTCCTACTCCAGTGTGTGGTTCTGTAGTAGTGCTGGGATATATTGATGTGTTCATTAAACTCTTATTGTCAGCATAAGACATATTTCCTTGACAAGCTATTCTTGTGCTGTGTGTGTTTGAGAACTGCTGTTTCTGGCTGAGGTTTGGGGTTTTTTGGAGGCTGCTTTGGCCTGTCAGTGTAAGCCCATTGACCCTATAACATTATGTGTATACATGTGTTTTCCTAGGGCAGCTCTTGTGAGCCAACAAAGCTATAAAAATACACTTGAGCATTCACAACTCTGCATCACCTGTGGGTTGTAGTGCACACACAAGCAGTGATCCTCATTCTCCCAAGTCCCTTGTCCATTTTGGGTTTCTTTGCTTCTGTTTGGTTTTGCATCAATCAAATGATGAATTATTTGGCAGAGGAACCAAGAACATTTTTCAAGATGCAGTGTGATTTATAAGCCCAAATCCCATTTCAAAAATGACTTGGGAATAATTTAGGAATGGCAGGCTTGTTGGAAAACAATGGATTTGGGCAAAAAAAAAAAAAAAGTGCTTTGTAATCTATTTTTCTTGTGAAATTTATTGCCTAAGGTAGCAGTGTTCTGGGTGTATGTGTTATTTCATTTAGCTAATGTTTCACTTGATCTATGTTTCTTGCATCAAAGGTTATTGATATATCATGACACAAAGGCTGTCATTTCAGTGCTGTGATATCTGTTCAGCCATGGTTCTTCTGCTGGGGACTCAAGAAGTCCTGCTGCATTTCAAGGGCAAGCAGGTTTGGAAGACCATTTGTCTGTATGTTAAGATGATGGTGGGAAGAAAGCTCATGAACAGGAATTGTGTTTCAGAGGGATACTCAACAGTCTCTGAAAATCAGATTCAACTCATGCTTCTTCAAGTTAAGCTCTTGATTCGTTTCAAAATCTTATCCCTTGCATTTCTGAAGTGCCTGCCTGACTGCACACATAACCTGAAGGATTGTATTTGTCCTTGTACTGGGTGCTGTGAAGTGCAATGTTTAAAACCCATAATTTTTTGTGTAACCAATTCCTTTTTTAAGCATGGCAAACTCCTAAGAAGAAAATACTGCTGTTATATTAACACAGCCAATAATAAATTTAATTGTGAAATTCTGTGAATGAAGGTCTAAAGATTAACAGGTTGAGATGATAAATATACATGATAAATATCAGAAATGTCAGTGAGTTCTGATTTAGATTTAAGTCAAATACTTGTATATACATATATAGGGCTTCACACGGCTTATTGATTGATTGGATTTACATATGAAATCACCAAAGTATTATGCAGGGTTTAAGAAGTGCAGCTATGATTTGGTTAAAATTGGAAATTAACTTTGGAATTAGTTCCTAAATTTGAACATCTTAGCCCGAGCAAGAATGAGATTTAATAATTTGGAAGTCTTTTAAGGAAGTCTTAGCACTGTGAATTCAGTTGATTATGAGAACCTAATTTGAGACTAAGCTATGTTGAGTTTTTGTGATCTAAGTGAGCTCTTGACTGCCCACAGTAATATGTCCAGCTGATATGACCTGCAGCTGTTTTCTTCTTTGTGTAAATCCAAACAAGGAAATACTAGGTAAGAATAATAATAAAATAATAATAATAATAATAATAATAAAAAAATACTATACTAGGTAAGAAGTCAGCATTGCTGCGTGTCTCTTCCTTGCTAGCAATGTCAATTTTCAGCCAAATGCAGAGCAGCTGGGCTGTGCTGAATAATAAAATACAGGTAATCCAGTGAATCCACTGAAGGACTAATATTTACAAAACATAAGGCTCTCCCAGGCATACTGTATCAGCTTGACTAAATATAGCAGACTATTAAAGCTTGACAATATAACAGGGTAAGTCATTTGCTATCAGTTACATTTTAACAAGAGTGTTTCCCAATGCCAATTGGCTGACACTGATGCTTTGCAGCCTTTATAACATTTATTCAGTATATTTAGTTTCAGTCTTAATACTTGCTTGAATGAATATCAAAATTGCTATTAATGCTGGCCTGATTATTTTTTTAAAGCAAACAAGAGTACTGCTGTTTTAAATATTTTGACTGTAAATTTAATTTTCCAAAGCAGCACATTCATACAGTAGTGTTGACTGTGGGGGTGTTTCTAAATGGACTCCTCAGGATTGTTTGACTCATTTCAGTGGTCGCAGGTCAGAGGTTTTGGTTCCTTCCTGAAGTCTCTTGTGGTATCAAAGGTGGCCTCCTCTCCTCCAAGTCATTAGTTCTGTCTTCCACAGAAGTTTCTTGCATCCTTTTCTCTTTGGTTCACTTTTGGTTGGGTTCATTAGTAGCTTACATCTGTCTCCATAGCTGCACTGGGATCCCTTCCCTCTCCTGTTCTGCCAGCCCACGTGGAAATGACAGCCCTTGGTGCTCAGCTTCTTTCCTCCCAGCCTTCTTCTGTGCTTCTTCTTTCCTCTTGGCTGTGGGAAGATCAGGTGAGGGACTGCAAATCCTTCCCAAGTCACCAGACAGGATAAACCCTGTTTTATCCAAATGCCACACTTCCATACTCTATATTTTAATGTGGGTCTCCACTGGCTGCCGACAAAAATTTAAAACAAATTTTAAACCAATTTAAAACCAAGCAAAGAACTGGAACTGGAAGCTTGAGGTGAAGTTAGAAAATTGACCCTTTTATCACTAAGGAGATGCTTTTTTTGAGGTATTTGTAGCTCCTGTAAGCAGAAAAGAACATTAGAAGAACATTCCTCCCTCATTAGGTGCTGAGGTCTCTTTGCCCCCTGTAACTGGAGAGATGCAGGCAGTGGTGGAGCAGCTGCTAATAAAAGCGCAGGGAATGAATCCAGGCAGTGCCTGGAGCAGTCCCACCCCTGCCCAGGAGCACCCTCCTATAGGCTGGGACATCCTCCAGTGGCCCCACATCATTTTGGGGACCACCCAGGTGTGATGGGTGCAGCAAGTGATATTTCTGGCAAAACAGAGGGGTTGCAGAGCAGGTTCAAACAATTTGGGGTTAGTGAGGATGATTGTGAGGCAGGAGAATCTTTTAAAAATACACTTCTGCAGAATTGAGCTAGAAAAAAAAGCCTGAGTAAATCTCATTGCATGTTACTCACCTGCAACCCCTGCAGAGGCACTGAGGTTGCACTTAAATTTACAGCTTAAAGAATAATGAGGAGCAGAGCTACATGGCTGTGCCCTGGAGAAAGAAAAAAGACCAAAGATAATGTACTGCCTAGTAGGTAGCCTAAATAATGGCTAGGAGACTGTTGGTCCCACCATCAGCAACAGTTTATTATTTACTCTCAGTAGAGTCACAGCCACATTTTCTCATTAACTAACATGGGATGGATAAGAAGGCAGATCCTCCCTTTGGATATGGTGGTGTTTGGGTTTTCTTCATTGTCCAGGAAACATCACAGTTGTGAGTCAAGGAGTAAATAAAGTGAAAGTAAATCTCCGCTGAATTTCCTTAGCTGGAGAAGTTTTCAATAGCAACATGGGAGCACAGTGTCAGACTGCAAAAATAAGCAAATAAATGAAAATAAAGCTGCTATTCTAGCTCAGCAGTCTTGTTTTTAAAACAAAGAACTCTTTAGACTTTAAATATTTTATTGACTTCTTTGCTACTGCAATTTTTCTGATATAAAAATATGAATAGGAAAATATTATGTAAATAACTGGGACAACTTTCTAGTGTTGCAAAAGATTACTGACAGAATATTTTGATGGCAGACTAACATGTTATATTATTTCTAAAATTATGCTTGTTACTTGCCTTTAGTACCTTTATTCAAAGAATCTTTAATGCACTCTAATTGTATTATTACTAATAGAACTTGTAACAACAATGATAAAAAATTTATTCGAATTGCAGTAATTACTTTAAGCCATTGTGTCTAATTAAAGTCCAAAGACTTTTAACATCAATGAGAATCTTTTCACCAACTTCAAAGATCTGGGCCCTGCCCTATGAGAATTTTCAGCTATATCCTTAATGCTATTGGTTATGCTATAGTTCACTCTGATAATCATCAAAATTTATAGAATCATCACACTTGCCTGTAATTAAACTTTATTTTCAGAAGTGTGATGATAATTGGATTTCTCAGCTAAGACAACTGGTGACATCAGTGCAAGAACAGCTCAGATTGGGGCTCTTTGGAGTCAGCACAGAATTTAGGCAGCAGCTCTGGGGTTTAATGGAAGCAGTGCCATTTTAAGGATGGTCTATGACAGAGTCTTTCTTCCCCAAATTACAGGTTAAGGACCCAAAGGGCAACAGCCAAGCATATTGGGAAAATGTTTTTCAGTCCCTTGAGAAGGGAATTCAGGATTTGGATGTTGTGTTGTGCTTTTTCTGGGCCTGTTTCCTCCTTGTGAGCCATGCAGATGGCTTGTGCGAGTGACCTGTGCTCAGCACTGTGCCCGTGGTAGTGATTGCTGCTGTTTTTCTGAGGAAACACTACTACTAAATCTCTTTTTTTCCTCCTGGAACCATCAGTATTAGCGGACATTAAACTGCATTTGCTCAGAACTGCAGAAAAGGTTTTTCTTATCAGGGAGAGAAAAGCAGGGAAGAAGTCAAAATCTGTGAGTCAGAATTTTTCCTCCTTGGGTTTGCTGGGGTGAGACAGCTTTGTGCCACTCAAAGACTGAAAATTAATTGTAAAGGCATTGCTGAAGGGGAGGTGCTCTTTGCTTATCAGTCAGCTGGAAAAAGAGTAGAGTGAGAGAATGAACTTACTTTGTATTGATTAAGGGAAGCATATTGAAATAAATGCTGTAATAACTGCTTAGCAAATAATATTTTAAATAGAGATTTTATTACTAAGGCACCTTTTCTGTTCTATACAGATAAAAAAAAACAATGTGTCATGTACAGTTTTATCATTGACACAATAAGCACTTTGGGCTGTGTTATATTTGATGTTGCCACATTAACCAAAGTGCAGTTGAACATTTGACATGTTTCTTGTTCTATAATAATAAAGAAGACTCTTTTCCCTGCCCCCTTTGATGCATATAGAGCTACAAAGCACTAATAAAATTAATTTTATGTTGGTGAATACTGTATTTTAGGGGTAGACTGCAATATACCTGATATCTTACACTACTGAGCTTTTGGGTTCTCTCTGCTCTTTGGGTACTGAAGGCACTACTTGGTCTAGTGAGCAGAATGCATCTTTATTCTTCATTTCCTCAGTAACAATATTGTTTCATGAGCTGACACAGAAGTCTTCATTAGCATTGGTTAGCAAAGATTGTCTGCTCTTTGCTCTGAGCTGGATTTGCTCATGCTCAGCTCGAGGTCCCTGCTGCAGTCCCCTGTGTGCAGGCCAAGAGAGCAGCTGTCATACAACATGAGGCAATAACAATATGTCTTGCAATGTTCCTGCCCTGGAAACACAGAGAGAATATTTAAAATCTCACGAGAGAGAGCTTGTCCTGATGAGCTCTCCTCTTCTAAGGAGATGTGATAGCTGAGTCAGCCGTGGGAATGGATGGGCAGCTTCTGCAGGACGTCTTGGAACAGAAAGCATCTGTGGCCAGCACTGAATTTGAGTTTCACTGGTGCTCACACTAGACCTGAGCTGCTCAGAGGAGTGGAACCAGGCCCTGAGGAAGCACTAGGATGGTGTATGGGGAGAGAGCAGGAATCAGCTGTTGTGGAGATGGAGGTCTTGTAACTGCAGCCCCCAGCAATGGCAGGTGTGCCGCTGCTGAGTGCCCAGGGCATCTCCTTCTGGCCTCTGTTCCCTCCAGAGCCCTGTTCTCTGGGCACAATCCCCCAGGAATAGCACCTTTCCCAAGGGTGCCTGGTCCTGATGGCTGAATCAGCCTGGACTCGGTTCCAGTCACTTGTTTGGCATGTTTTACTCCAAACCTGGGATGGCTTGATGGCTGCTGGACGTCACCAAGTGGAATGGAAGCACAGGCAGCCCATGTGTGTCAATGTGGTGGGAGCAGAGCTGGCTGAGCAAAGCAGCACCCAGGTGCTCCAGGCAGCATCAGGACAAACCTGCATGTTGGCACTCACCTGCCTTCCTGAGAGGCTTCTCCTCAAAGTTGTTAATTCAGGGTGGCAGATAAGGATGAGTACATTTTTATCACTGACCTGCCTTTGCTGTCAGGAGGGCAAAAGGCAGGTGAGGAGTTGTATGCATTGGGATTCTCCCTTGTGTGGGGTAATTCCCCACTATTAGCTCTTCTGTAATTAATAAAGAAGCTCAATGTTAAATAAGCAAAATTTATGGGTAGGTGCCATGCTTCCATATTCGCTCAATAATATCTTTTCACTGTGAGGAAAGATTAAATTTCTTATGGATTTGCTGTTGTCACCAGTCCCCAGCATGAGTAAACAGCTGAATTCAGAGGCCCCTTCCCTTGTGGCTGCCTTTCCTTTAAAAACACACCAAGTGCAACATGCAGAACATCGTCGGGAAGTTGGCTTTCCCTGCTGACACTGTTTAGTGTCCAGGATTTATGATGGTTTTGTGTGTGTAGGCACAACAGGCATTTTATAAATTGGATTGTTTGCAGAGGAGTACAGGACACAAATGGCACTGTTGCTGCATTATATAGAATATATAAGCACTGATGAATTTATAGCTCAGGGGCCTGTCACCCTGTTTCTTTTATGTGCTGTGGGTAAGGTCCATCACTTCTGTAAGTTCATTTATTGCAACAGTTCTCTTTTGTAAGCATTATTGCTTACAGTGACTATGAAAAGGCAGCACCTACAATTTTGCAAAGGCTGTAATGACAATTTCCCAGAAGCTTTGAGATCTGCTTGTGATTTGCATAAAATGTAGCATGTTTACATGGTTTTTCATCTCAGATAAATGTATGCTAATAAGGTATGTATTAACTGGATTGATGGATACTAATATTATTTGCTTCATCAATAATCATTCTGTGACTTGTGCTTTCTACCCATTGTGCCAGCATTTGTTACCATCACGTAGTGTTTAATTCAGAGTTATTTTTGGGAGAGAAGGGAGCTGGTGGTGTTATGCTTGTTTTTGTTTTTTTTTTTTCCCTCAGGTATTTTTAAAAAAGTAGTAAATACTTATTTGACTGATGAATAAAACATTTGATCTGCAGGATTCCACTGTGCATGAGGAGCACATTAGTAAAAAGATGATGAGGATGTAGCTGACACCAGTATCTCTGAAGAAATTTCTTTTCCTGCAGTACAAACCAGAAATGGCATTATCTGGCCTTTCTAAAGGGCATTTTAGCACAATCCCTGTGTTTCAAATCCTGTCTGTAGAGTAGATCAGCAAACAGTAATCAGCAGATGTGGATTCCAGGGAATGGGCAAAGTGTCTAATGACTAACTGCAGTGATTAGTGAAGGTGGGATCAAGACAGAGCCATAATCCCCAGAACAACCAAGATAACTTTTTTCTTCCCAAAGCTAGTTAATACCTTGACCTTCTAATTATCCTAGCATCAGAGGGAAGTGCCATCTTCTACCTGGCTCTCATTACTCCATCAGTCATGTCAATTTAAATACTTGTAAACATAGAAAACAGCCTTCTGAGCAAGAGGCTTTCTTTTGTTCACACACATTTTTGCATCTCTGGGTTTTTTAATGTGTTATAGCCAGATCTGGGGTGTGCTCAGGTGTTCACCACTGCCCCAGGGACCTCCAGGGTCTCAGAGAGTTCAGTGGCCTCACCTGGGAAAGGTTTACTCCTTCCTTCCATCCAAAAATTCCATTGTGTGAAGAGAGAAAGAAGCAGCTAACTGGTTCTGCCTTATTTTTTCTAATCCTGACCAGAACGGCCTTGAGATTAAAAATGATGGGAAAAAAAAGTGGAAGAAAAAGAGGAGGAGAGAAGCAGCAGGGGTAAGCTATGGAAAAAGGAAGTTAAAACAAGGGAGAGAAGTCCTAAGGAATAAGTGTAAGATATTTATATGCTTGTTAAATTCCTGCAGTTTCAGACTTTTTTGTCTGAGACTCAAGCACTGATTTTTGATTTTTTTTTTTCCCCCCCACCCCCTTCAGCTGTATGGATTTTGTCCTTCCAGTTCTTCTGGGAATGATGGTGGTTGTAATTAATACTGCAAATTGTTGATGTTTGCTATGAAAAGTGATGTTGATTCCAACAGGGATTGTAAAGCCCTGTTTGATTTCACTCACCGTTCTGACTTTGCAAACCCATTTGGCATTGATAACACAAGCAGAGCATTTTTGCAGGAGAGAGAATAGTGACATTTTTGGCACTACTGGTTGTGAGGAGTGGTCCTTTCTGAATTTAATGTTTGCCAAAATGAATTGTTGCTTAAAAGTTTACTCCTAACTCTCCTAATGATAGGTTTGGCTGACAGACTCTTCTATGTGCTGGTGTGGAGGAAATAGCAAGGAACTTGGGTTTCCTCTTGCTTTATTGATGTTTTCTTTCATTTTCATTTGTGACATTCAAACCCTCTCAGTGAGTACCTGCTCCTAGCAGGCTGCTGCTTTCATTAATGGTCTTTGGAGGATGACAAAAGGAATGGGTGTGACAGGCTGAAATTCTGCTCTGTGGGACAGCCAAGATGGAAAAACGGTAGCCAAGCCTTTACTGTCTCTAGATGAACACAGTTTTTACTTTTCCACTCAAGCTCTGTTTGCTCTTTGGGGTGATTGAATTTTAGTATTGTCTGTGGTTTAATAGCAACTCTTAGAAAAAAAAATGTTTAGAGAGGGAATGAAATCTCAACAGTGTCACTTACATGGATTTTTCTTTATATACACTGTTGTGTTGTTTTTTGGGTTTTTTATTCATCCCACCTCCACTCCAATCCTTGTGTTGGTGATCACACAGTTGCTTCAAAGGCTGTGTCTCTGGGTCATGATTAGAGATCCCTGAGCTCATGAGAAAGCAGGAGATAAAGAGGAGAGTGAAGTTCTGCTGGGATTCATACCATGGGAGTGTAAAGAGGGCCTTTTTTTGGTTTTGCTCCCTTGCAGCCTTACACCAGCACAGCAGATAACACGAACTGCTTATGTTTATCTAAGCAGAAAATGGTGGTATATGGCAAGGAAGTACAATTATTGAGTTTTTTCACCGAGCTTTTCTTGGTTGTGTGGAACAGCCAGACTTCCCAGACATGGGACATGTTTATGAGTGTCTGCAATACTTTGATTTTTTTTTTTATTTTCCTCCCTGGGTTTTTCCCATAGGCTTGTTCACAGCAACACCCACTGGAGGTAATGAGCAGTGACAGTATCACTGCAACTTTCCCCTGGGGAGCTGCACAGCATTGGCTCCTGCGAGCTGATGCTGGGAGCAGTGGTTTTTATAAAAAGGGTGGGATGCCTCCAGTCTCCAGCAGCATGTTTCCTGTCAACCAGGAGAAAATGCTTAAATAAAAAAGCCTAATAAACCTGGTCAAAGCAAAGCTGGGTTTTGGTTTGCTCAGCTGCAGCAGTGGGTAATGAGAATGACACAAAGTTTAATGCAATATAGTTTATTTTATTCCTGGAGTAGGCTCGTTGTAATCCGAGCAAGCAGTGGAGCTGTCATGTTAATGTGAGCGTTTTCAGCAGAAAAGACTCTGTTCTGAACAGCAATTCAACCCCAGGCATATGAAAATGTGGCACTGAAGGGTACAAACTCAAGAAGCTCCTGGTGAAGACATGGCAATGGCCTTTGTGTGGCCTCGTGATGGGAAGGGAGCTCAGGCTGGATGTGCTGGACTGGAGAGTGGAGTTGCTGTGAGAGCTGGGCTATAATTCAGTGAGCTGACAGGAGGAGTGAAGCATCTCCTCAATATCTGTGTTTGGCACGGGAGATGAATGCATACATGGGGAAACAATGTTTAAGTGTTTTATTTCCTTATTTCAGCCTGTCAAACTGTCACCGTAGTTAATGGCCACCAGGAGAGAGGCAGGGAAGGGAGGAGGAGGATAAATGGGAGGAAACAAAGGTGCTGTGGAGTCTGGAAGAAAGGGAAACTGGGAGAGATTAGCAGGGCACTGAGGCATAATGGTGCCCTGGACACAAACATCCAAACTCAGAGGTCTGTTATGCTCAGAGTTCCAAGGAAATGTGTGCAGACAATGCATGTCCCAGCACACTGCACGCGATAACTTCATTTTACTGTAATAATTTTGCTGTGGTGGCGCTGAAAGGCTCTTCAGCAGGGTCATGTTTCAGCTGGGTGCTTTGCTGAAGCAGCATCCAAACTGAGCAAGATGGAATTGGCTTGCCCACATTTTGTTATCTTGGGGTTCAGGTGCTTGTGTTGTTCTACAAAGTGTCTGTACCTGGACTTGGTCCTTTAAACAAACAAGGCTTGGATTGTTTCTGTGTGAAGTTACAGGGAAATGTAAGGGTTTGGGACTAAATTCTTCTATCTGACACACCCACGCACCTTCCACAAAGTCAGTGCAAATGGAATGTATTTCATAAAAGAAGTATTTTTAAGGCTAAGCCAATATTATGTATTATTTTCATTGCATGGAAACAGAACAAGAGTAAAAATAATTTCTTTTTGTTTAATGCCTGTTTGGCTCAGTAACCACAGGGGAGGATAATACAAAATACTCCTGTACTTTAGGCAAAAATGACACTTTGTTTTCCCTGCCTTGCTGCTCATGGGTTTAAGTGTTCAGCCACGGGAGGTGGGGTTGGCTTTGCCACAGCCCCAGGGAGCTCCTCCTGAGCTGCCTCTGGGAGCTGAGCAGCCAGGCAGGACTGTCCCAAATGGATCAGTGACAGAGCTGGAGCTTTTTGGGCTCTGTGGGGAGTGTGGGGCTCAGCTGCGCCTTAACCTGAGCAGCAAAAATCCTCCCCTTGTGCATCCAGGCTGAGAGCAGAGAATGGAGACAGGGATTAAACCTTAGGATGTGTAGTTGTGAGCTGGAGGAAATCTTTGGGCATTGCTTGGTCATGTCAGAGGAGTTATGAGGCCACAGCTTTACATGGGAAGCCACTCTGGTATCGTGCTGCATGACAAGGTATGGATTTGAATCAGCTTTCCTTTGACAGGTCATTGTTGCAATAGTCGTGTATGCTCCATCAAAATGCACCTTTCTAATTAACTACTTTCAAAGATTCAAGTAGCTTTCAGTTGATTTTGCCTAATGGTTCTTAAAAATTTATCTAGGTCAAACAAATTACTAAAATAAGGAAAGAATGGTGCAATAGTATTCAGCATAATTTAGAGTTTTTTACTATGTGAACAGTCCAAGTTGTTAGTTTTTCTTTAGTCATTTCAGTGCAGGAGAATTTTAAAAGGAGTTTTGAAAGACAGTATAGAAGGCTTTTGAAGCCTTATAGTATGTTTTTGGTTATGAGCAGGGCTCTGAAGAATACTCAGTGTTCATTTCTGAAAATAGTTATTAGGTGTTGGAGGGTGGTGCTGCCTTGAGACACGAGTCAGCCTGGCTGTGCAGAGCTGAGAAGGAAAAAGCAAAATGGCATTAGGCTGGGAGGAAATGAGGAGAGCAGGGGATGGGAAGGATGACTTCTGCTGTGGGAAGAGTAGGGCAAGACTGCTTTTATGAACTCTGAGGTAGCTGTGTGCTTACATCATGTGTTTTATGGCTCTGTGGTGGGACTGGGGCTGGAGTGTCATGGTGTTGGAAGGGGTCTGGTTCAGCACCCTAAGGAAGAGGTGTTACTTATTTGTCCCTGTCATCACATGGCCAGCTGAGAAGGATGAAGGCTGAACCCAACCCTCAGACCTCAGAAACACGATGTCAGCAGGGAACATTAACACTTGTTTAAGGCACATTTAATCAAACCTGTGGTCCCTACTTGGAGCATGTCCAATGATGTGCCTGGGCTCTGTGGTGCAGCAGGGCACAGTGAGTGCTCAAACCTGACCTGGGCATCGCCAGTGCCTCAGGGATCAGTGAGTGCTCAAATCCTGACCTGGGCATCACAGTGAGCGCTCAAATCTGAGCTGGGCATCCCCAGCAGGGCATCCCCAGCAGGGCACAGTGAGAGATCAAACCTAACTTGGGCATCCCCAGTGCCTCAGGGCACAGTGAGAGCTCAAACCTTACCTGGGCATCCCCAGCAGGGCACAGTGAGAGCTCAAACCTGAGCTGGGCATCACAGTGAGAACTCAAACCTGACTTGGGCATCCCCAGTGCCTCAGGGCACAGTGAGAGCTCAAACCTGAGCTGGGCATGGCCAGTGGCTCAGGGCAGGCAGAGCTGCTGGCTCTGTGTGAGCTGAGTGGGACAGCCACTGCGGAGCTGCCAGGGAGCTTTTCCTCCTTCCTTTGTTCATGGTTCATTGGGAAGGAGCGCGCTGCACCTCAGACGTGGAGCAGCATCACTAATATCTGCAATGTGTGTCTCACTATTTACATTTTCCATGCACACGTGAGTTACCTTGCTTTGCTGAGCTCTTCTAGGAGTTCAATATTAAACAGTTGTGTTTCAGCCCTGAATTCTGAGGCTCTTTGGCCTCATTTGGCCACTTCAGCACTGTGCAGGCTTGCGTGGTTGGACAGACTGAAGAAATGAAGCAGAACTCTAAAAAGAAGTGACTTTGTTACTCAGGCAGTTTTTCCAAAGGAAAGAGAGTTTATGTGAATCCCTGGAAACTGCTTCACATTGTTCTCATTCAGGAATCTACATAGGAGACACTTTTTGCCAATAAAAGCATTAATTCATGGGTAATGTGGAGCCCTGGCCATTCCCATGTGAAAGCTCTGCCAGATTGGGTCAGATGCCTCCACCTTCTGAAACTATGTATGTTTATGACATGCACTGCTCTGAGCCATAAATAAATCCGTGGCATTGTGCCTGTAATAATCTTTCTGCAGAGCTGTGCAGCCTATTACCCATTAGCTGATGTATTTATCATGCTTACTGCTCTTTTCCATTATGGCTGTAGGACGAGTGTGATGGTATCTGGTAAAATCATTTAAAAAGTATTGTTTAAAGTACAAAAATACAGATCATGTGAAGAACCCTTGAAGGTAATGGAGCTCCATGTGGGCACAGGGCTAATTATTGTGTTCATTTTGCTGCTCATACAACTGAAATTCATCCATACACAGTGTGTGTGTGCACAAATACATTTATTTGAGACATATTGAAACCTTCATGCTTGTGTACACTCGACTATTATAAAGACAAAGTTAATACAAACACAAAGGATTATAAGATTCCACGTGTGGAGGTGTTCATGGGGAGATACTACTTTGATATGTAGAAGGAGGTGATGATGGAGTGAAAGATTTTGTTACAATCTGTATATCTACACTGGAGCTAAGGAAATGCCAACTGTGCAAGACTAATATTCCTTTGTTCTTAATTATTTCCTTTTTTTAGGAGTAAAGGAATAATTCTGCAATAAAAACACTTTGGAATAATTTAGCTTTAATATTATATCATATTGTTTACCAGTTTTTATATAGAGATACTTTAAAAAGAGGAGGTTTGTAATTAAATGTGACTGTCATCACAACCCCAAATTTGTCACAAACTCTGGCTGTTTGCATATTTTCTTCTGGCATTTCTGCTGGTTCCTAGAGTTTAAAACTAAGTCTTCCTTGAAATTCAAAACTACCTTGAAGCCTTATGATTTTAGAAACCCCACCAATTCTGTATTCAGGTATTATGGAGTGTCCACGAAGAGTGTGGCGTTCTGGCATCTCCCCTCTGGCAGCAGCTGAGCACCATTAATTCCAAAGTAAAGAAATGTTTCAGAGCTGTCCTGGGGCTGCCCTGAAAGAGGAGCAGCAGGGGAATTCAGAGGGCTTTGCTGCTCTCAGCTGTCTCATGCTGCACTCCACCCTGGCAGCTCTTGCTTGTGATGCTGTGCCCACATCCTAGAGCTGCTAATACAGGAGGTCTACAAGTTTGCCAAGAAAATAACTCTGGTTTTTTGGTAGATGTTCTTGTACATCTTGTAGAAGTTCTTTGTTTTTTTTTTGTAGCTGTTCTTTTATGGATTTAAGAAAAAGGCGCTGTTGGTGGAAACCTTGTAGAATTTCTGGTTGATACGTCTCTGGATAATTTTGTGCAGTAGGAAACTATGAAGCTATCAGAAAAATGAAGTCAGTGGTCCTTTCATGTCCCTTTCTCCTGAAATACCAAGTCAAGGAATAACATACAGATTAGAGCTGAGTTTCCCCTCCCAGAATTTATTTCTTCATTCTCCTTCCAGGAGAGGAAGAAGGCAAGATGAAGATTAAAGGCAATCTTCATATTCCTTATTAATTTTGTCAACTGCTGTAGCTGTTGGGGCATAGATTATCTCCAAGCCCGGCCATTGCCAAATATATTGCTGCTTGGCCTGAAAATTGCGTGTGCCAGGTTCTCTGGAGCTCTCCAGTGCAAGAAGTGTGAGCTGACAGGACACAGCACTTAATGTGGGGATGTGTCCTCCTCTCCTGCACACCTGAAACAACAACCAGGAGCTCAGCAGCAGCTTCCAGAAGCAGAAGCTTCTGGAAGTTCAGGAGAAGTCAAGCAGAAGTTCAGGAGACCAGGTCCTGTGCTTCTAGTGACCCTTCTGCTCTGCTGTCACCATGGGATTTATTTGCTGCTCGATTTACCAATCTGCAAAATTGATATTGGTGATATTGATCTTGCAGTTTGCTGGGAATTTACAATCATACTCCACTCAAGTCAGAGGGAGACTCCCATCTATCAGTTCTGGATTTTAGTTTAAGGCCTTTGGCAACACAGCAATTGAAGGCTGCAAGGATTTGCAGTAGAGCGTTCCATCTGCAGAAGCAGAGCTTCACTTCACTGGTATTTCAGTCCTGTGAGATCCTTAGATAAATATAGGTGTGAAACATGAAAATTACTCCTTTATGGACAGCATTAGGACAGTAAGATAAATAGAAATTAAATCTCTTTGACCCTGTTTTTGAACAGTTTACATTAGAATCATGGAATTGTTTGGGTTGGAAGGGACCTTAAAGATGGCCTTGTTCCAACCCCCCTGCCATGGGCAGGGACCCCTTCCACCAGACCAGGTGCCTCAGAGCCCATCTAGACTGGCATTGGACATTTTCAGATGGGGTAGCCATCCCTGGGCAGTCTTTACCAACATCTGAATCAAGAATTTCTTCCTAATTTCTACTCTAAACTTGCCCTCTTTAGGCATTAGGCAAATTAGACACAACACAGCAAGAAGTTATTGGGTTTTTTAAAGTGTGGGTGAGGAATCATAAAATAAGACACAAATGCATTTAAGTCTTCTGGAAGTGCAGCAATAGGATACTTCAGTTGCCAGTTGGTGCCTAATTTTACAGCATTCTGCTCATTTCTGAGACAGAAAAAACGCCAAGGATCAGAAGATCTCTCCATTAGCTCTGTCTGGTGCTCATGTTTGCTGGAATCCCTGAGCACTGGCTGGATCTGTGCTCCAGGGCACTGTGACCCAGCCACTGCTATTGGTCCAGTAAAAATCCAGGAGCAGCACAGGAGCTCTTACTCACTAGCTTTGGATTTGGCCTCAAATACAACATTTAAATAAAAAAGGAAAGGAAAAAAGAAAAAAGAGCTGCCGGGAGGATCTTCCTTTTTGATCATTAAGACAGCAACAACAAATTATCCCTGTTTAGCGTAGGTTTTGAGATTGCTTTGGTGCCAGGAGTTTTGCCACCTGTTCCCAGCAGGATGAGGTGGGGATATGAAGAAAACTGGTAATCTTTGAGAAATAAAATATACATGTGCACTTACAAAGTGAACTTTGATAATCTTTGTAGTCAATGAGGTAAACCATCTCAGCATTACAAATCACTCAGAGGATGAGCTGCTTTAGTGCAGCCCAGACAGCTGGGGACTATTTGTTTTCATTTATTTAAAGGAACCTCAGCAGGCAGATTCAAACAGAAATCTTGCGTTTTCTTGTTTTATTAAAAGCAAAACAAACAAACCCCAAACCCAAAGCAAACAAACAAAACCTCTACCATGGTAAAAGGTCTGTATATGATCTTATTTCTTCTTTATTTTTCACATTCAGCTTTTCCTACAGCTTGTAAATGAGATTGTGAGATCCATTCTAAACCAGAAGTGATGTTGCTTGGAAGAAGTCAGACTAGAAGTGATGAGAAGTCACACAGGTTACATGCTCCTGTGGATGACCACACTTCCAAGCACCTCAGTGTCCTGCAGGACCTGACCTGTCAGGGGCACAACCAAATATTTATAACCATTAATAAATTAGAAGGTGCCCTAAGCAGAAATGCCTTTCCACGCTGGAGCTGGGCTGGCTCCTCAGCAGGAAGGTTTACTTTCCCAAAGGCATTTTCCCCTCCTTGCTTTCTCCAGCAAGTGAAGGGACAAGAGGAAGAAGGGAATTAACCCTTTGCTCAGAAGAGACTAGGCTCCTTCTCATACTTGGCAAATAACAATCAGAAGATACTACCTAAAAAAAGAAATTAAAAATTATCTGCGTTGCTGTATTTAGAGGGATCAGAGGTAACAGATAAGAGCACCGTGCTGTTGAAAATAAGAGGAGCACTGTTAAAATGGTGGCAGTGGGGTCTTGGGTCCTGGCAGCAGTGAAGGGGTTAAATAATTTCTGGCAGCCCATTGATCATGTAAAACCATGAAGCAGTTCCAGTAGAAAGAGATGTGTAGAGGTAGAAAATATCGGACGGAGTGCATGCTCTCTGTAGATAATAAAAATTACCCACTTTCTCACAGATGTCAAATCTGGCAGTTTTCCACTAAAAATTTGGACTGCATATCAACTATCCAAATTATTTTAGTGTCTGTTGAAGAGTGTGTTTGGCAGGGCTTCCAGCAGGAAAATAGGAAGTCGATTTGAAAACATTAATAGTATTTGAATACAACTGCTTAAGCTGATTGTTCCTTAGATGAACTCCAGTGGAAACACGTTCTTCCCTGCAAGTCCCCAGAAAGTCTCCAGGTGGGGAACGGGGGGATGTGAAATAAGTGCTGAAGAGGGCAGGGAGAGGTTTATCTCCAGGGGCTTTGCCTTCCTCTCCCTCCTGTTTTGCTCATTTATACAGATCCTGGTTGAATAAGTGGGGATGTAATAACTGGGCAAGTGTTTGAGAGGAAAGGGGAGCTGAGAAGGAGGGGTATGGACATTGAAGAGAGAAAATATTCAAATAACTAGTGGAGGTTTAGGGTTCTGAATGAACCTCAGTTGTGTGGGAGAGGGAGGGGATGTCACTGAGCCTTTGTTATGGAGTGTGTGCAATGGGCAGGTGCCATCAGAGCAGCAGCTGAGGGATTTGGGGTTAGATGGCCCAAAAATGGGGAAAAAGGACAGCAGAGGAAGCAGTCAGAGGTGTGTTATTTACAATAGTGTGTGTTTCACTAGCCTACTCCTAGAATAGCACAGGATTTTTGGGGTTAAAACTGGACTTCGTGGGCAAGCACTCATGTTGAACACAGGGTTTCCTTCATCTTTTTCTGAAGCAGAGATGGAATAATAAATCAGAGTGTCAGTGCTGCTGTTAGACTAGAACTGAGATGCAGGAGAGTGCATCCAAGAGAGGAAAGCATCAGAAGAATAAACTGAAAATTTCCTGATTGGGAGTTTGGCTAGGAATGGGCTTTTAACTATAGATCATGGATGTCATAAAATACTTGAAAACGAAGTAACAGGAGAGCAATGCACTGCTGAAAGGAAGTGGTGGAAGTCATGTTCTGGCAGGTACTCCCACTGGCTCTGACAGGCTGTTTTAGTGCCAGCAGAAGTAAGTTAGTACCTCTAACTGGGGATGTAATCACAGTAATGTAATCACAGAACAAAAAGTAATAGGAAGCAAATACACTCTGGTCTCCTGGTGCTCTAGACACCTTCTGTCAGATCTTGAAACTGTCTAGTCCTGCCTTGGGCCAGGAGAATGCTGAAATAGAGTTGTTGTACTAATTTCACTTTTTTAAAAGAGGAATCAATTTCAAGCCAGTGCAGCATTAATGGGGCTGCAGACAGAGCAGCACAGTTATTTTTCTTCTTAAATCCTGCAACTCTTTTGTGCCCTTACGAGACTTAAAAGCGCATCAGCAGCAAAGCTCAGCCCTGCCTCCCTATTTAGTGCTGCCCCTGCCCTGCCAGGGAGATTGGCTTGTTGCTATGGCATGAATTGTGCCTGAGAGAGGAGGGAGGTGCTGCTCCAGAGAGCTGATGCTCTGCAGAGGTCAGAGCCGAGCCTCTGATCTGCCACTGCACCGACACGCTTCTTTAAAAACAGCTCTCGTGAAACTCTCAGGCTTTGCCACATCTCATCTGCTCTTTTGGTGCTTGCAGAATCATTGGCCATCCTTATCTGGAGAACAGCAGTGGAAACTGAGTGGTTTTCTGATTTGGTGAAATTCTTGGTGTAGCGGAATTGTTAGAAATTTATTGCTTGGATTTTGGAAGGAAGTCGGGATTTTATCTTTCAGAGGACATTGAGGGCTCTTCCAATAGGTGTTCTCTGTGTTCTCTGTGGTGTTCCTCTCAGGCTGAGTTGGATTCCCAGAGGGATTTTGTCCAGCTGTTGTTTCCTGGGCAGCATGGCGCTCTGTGGGAGAACAGAGCTGGCATTTACTCTGGCAGGGAGAGCACAGCTGGGTCCTTGCCCTGCAGTGGGGCAGAGGGTGAGGCATGGAGAATAGGAAACACACTTGAACTATTAGTCTGGAGCAGCCAAGAGGAGAAACGAAGGCAAGAAAAGAGAGAGAGAGAAAGGTCTTTGAAATCCTTGGTCTTGTTTGTTTGAAGGGAAAAGTGTTCCTGTCAGGTCAGGAGTAGTTAATATCTTTTATTGCTACTTCACCATTGAGTCAGGAAATGTCTCCCCAGATAACAAAATAGCCTGGAAGTGCTGAACTGATCTGTGGAGTATTTTCTTGTGTATCTGTGTTAGAGCACGGTCTATCTTCACCTGTTGTGTTGGCACAGGATGATTGCAGGATCCCGACATGCCCAGTTCTGGCAAGTGTTTGCTTCTCACTGTGCTGCCCCTGCAGGGAATGCCACCAGCTGGGATGCTCAGGGCCATCTGAGGAGGTTTCCTCTTCTTTTCAGGGCATGGCACAGGGAGAATAGGTGAGATAATTAAATATGTGGATGTGAGGCATGTCAACTTGCTGAAGCACTGCCTTATCAGTTTTGAGTATTTAATGTTTTCTAAGAGAAGTTCGGGTCAAACCCAAAGCAGAGCTATGTCTGATCACCTAACCATCAAATAGGAAAATATTTCTTTTTATTATTAAGGGGTGCATCCAACAGCATTGCTTTTGGGTCTCCTAACCTGTGTTTGTGGTATCAAAATTTCAGCAAATCTCAGGTTTTCCTTATGTAATGAAGCTTGTTTCTCTATAAATTCAGTGTTTGCTCTGTATTCTGTGTTGGCCATCATGAAAGAATGGGCAAGTAAGTTCAATTAAAAAGTCTCTCTACTCCTTCTTCAGTGTCAAAATGGGATTTCAATGGACTTTTTGTCTAGATGATTTAGGTGGATCTGCCCATGTGACTGCATTCATCACTTAAAGGCCTGTATTGCTTTTTTGGTGGTTTGTTTGGTTTGATTTTGTTTTATTTTTTGTTTTTTTTCTTAGGGAGAAGGCTTTCAGTACTTCCCCTGTCTTTTAAGTTTTCTCCAGCTGGCAACTGGAAAGGAACTGTCTAGGAAGGAGTCAAATCCTGACACTGTGGTGGAGTCTAGGTCTAAATCCAATCTTTGTGGCTTCACTCTGGTCTGCTCCAAAGATTTTAAGTGAAGAGCCTCTTGTCATTCCTGTCACATGAAAACAGGAAGTTCTGGGAGTTCCATGATTGTCCAGTTTTGTAATATTTCAACCCCAGTTACAGGAACTGTAACTTACTAAAAATTTGATTATTTACTTAAAATTAAAATAAGGCTTTGATTATTATTCTATTTTCTTCAGTTATTTAACAGAACCAAGTTAAATGTTTTACTCACACCTCCAGCTATCCAGTGCTCAAACTTAGACAGTCTTTTAACTTTTGGGCTTACATTTATAGGTAAAATAGGTTGATTTGATGACAGAGACTTCCCCAAAGCCAGAGGCACTTTCTCTTCCTGTTCTTTGGACACAGCTATTTCTTCTGATACCATGGGCATAAATGTCCTTGATCTTCACAAACATATAGCTGGTGGGCATTATAACAAGTCTCAGCTTGCTGGGAGAAGTCTGTAAAACTGAGAATGTTTCCCCGTGTGGATAATAAAATCCTTTCCTGCTCCTTTATATGGCTTTAACACACTGAGCATTGCAGTTCCTCTGAACCTGCTTTCCAGACTCCTTTGGAAGTAAAAGTTGAGAGAACAGGACTGGTTTGGGTCCTGAGTGCCCAGAGCTGGCCAGGACCTGCAGCTGTGCACAGAGTTAAAGAATGTGCAAATCCATTGCTTGAGATACTTCTGCCAATACAGCTTGGATTCATCTCTTAAGGACTTGTAATAGAAATTTCATGAACTCTCCCCTTTTGATCTCAGAGTCTTCTGTGAGATTTGAGCTGTGAGAGGTTCTGTGGCTCAGCAGGAGATCCAGTGGTCAGGATTTTCAGATTGTTTCATTCTTGTTTGTTTGTTTCAAAATGGGTTGGTGTACTTTATTTTTTTAATTAGCTCCCAGTTGAAAATTGCTGGCAGATTAAGTTTACATTGGTGAATCCTAGCATAAGAAAATGACATGACCTTAAGTGAAACACTGACAAGTGTGCAAAGGCAATCCATCATTTTCTGATAGTTCTCCTCTCACTCCCCATTCTGTGCCCAGCTTTGGGTGAAAGTGATAATAACACATGGACTTTGTGAAGCTAAGAGTTTCTATCCTGTGACATTTTCCTGTGGTTATTGTATCTGATTTTTGACTTTGGATAGACTGTAGTGTCAGCTGAGTGTTTGTCTTGGTGGCTGTCTGATATTTTAGCAGGAATTTCTGCTTGCTCCTGTCACTTCAGCATTATTCCCCATTCCTGGAAGTGCTCAAGGCCAGGCTGGATGGGGCTGTAACACAGCAAGGTTTCCCTGCCCATGAGAGGGAGGTTCTAATTAGATGATTTTATAAGGTCCCTTCCAATTCAAACCATTCTAGAATTCAGAATCCATTTGTAAGTCTGTTTCTTCTATGATTTTCCTTTCTCAGGCAGAGTGGTCCCTACTAGCTTTGGAACAAGATTGTCCAAGAAAAGTTAGCAAAAGAAAATAAATAAAGCAGCACATTTAAAATAAACTGCGTTCTGAAAGAAAGCACTTTATTACCCAAACCACCCACATATATGTTAACATACAGAATTAGTCCTAACCTGCCAAAAGAAGAAAATGCACAACACCTTTCAAAGATGCAAATTGACAATTAACAAAACAATAGAGTTCTAGGCTTCCATGGCTGAGGTGCAAATTGATAATCAGATTGCAAGGAGAAACGGGTGGCTGCTATTTGAGGTTTGAGAGAAGGCTGCCTGTGGAAGGAGGGGAGGGAAAGGACTCGGTAATGCAGTCAGTTCTACAGAGGGAAGATGCCCCAGAAGGAGCACAGGGATTCTCCAGGCTCCTTGGCCTGTGTGCTGCTAATTGTGACACCAGCAATCAGAAGGGAGTGGTAACATTTGCTTATGCTGTGGAATTGCAGATATTTTTCTCATATATATCCAATGCCCTACAGTGATGTTGATGGGAGAAAATGCAAACCCTGTGTAATATTTTGTTGTTTCCACTTACCTTTGGCAGTCTTGCCTTCTCTTTGCACATTAAATTCCATCTCCTGTATTTTTCCTAATGTTTCATACACCCATGAGCAGCTGCAGGTAACAGCCAGTTTATTTTACCCCAACTTGTCTCAGATATATTTTATCTTTTCCAAATATGAAATTTTACATAATGATTTCTACTTGAATTTAAGAGGAAATAAATAATGAGAACTGCCATGGGCTTTTCTAATAGGAAATTTTAGTGCTCAGTGCTTGGGCAAAACAGGTTGTTGTACTGCAGGAAATGTTCATGTTGCAAATTAAAAGGGACATGAGGAACTGGAGATTTGTTTGGACAGTTGTAACTTGGATGCAAATTTTGAAGAAATGGTCATAAACTTTTTTTTGTGTTTTCTCACCATCCAAGTTTGTTCTGTGCCCTTGGCTAGCTCCAGTGAAATTGGTGCCTTAGGTTGTGGCCTGTAGTATTTCTGCTGCTGTGTACCTGTTAAAGTTGATGAGTTTTAATGGGATTTTTGCTTAGTTTGATTTTAATTTACCAGTGCTGGTTCCCAATGCTGTTTAATTTTTCCCATCTGATCTCTCCTGAAAGATCTGTATCGTACCATGTGTAGCCCTTTTTAACTTTGTTCTTCTGAATTCTTCTCTCTTGAAGTTTTGTTACTATGGGATCTGCATTTCAAAAGTAGAAGAGTAATTTAAGGATAAGACCTTTTTAATAGTCTGAATAATTTGTTGCATTTGACAAATATCCAGATATATAATCTGGATTTTTTGAGGCTGGTTGAAGTATTGGAGACTTGGTTGATTTGAAACCGAGCCGCGTGATTAAATGTCCTGGGTATCACGGAAAGTTTCAGCCATAATTACACAATTTTAATGAATTTGTTGCTCTTGAAAATGTTGAGTTGACAGCTGCTTAGGATGAAGTCCTGGCTGTGGCAGCACATGATAGGTGGGGGATTGCAGAGCCCCGAGCTGCTCGGCTCCCTCTCCAAAGGAAGCTGAAGATCACTCAGCAAACGAGCAGCTGAGCCCTCCCTTTCCATCAACCGAGCTGCAGCATTTTATTTTGTGGACAGCTGGCTGGTAGAGAATACTTGACATCTCCCTCTGATTTGTGGTCAGCATGTGTCAGGCCACCAGGATGGCTGTGACAGCCCCCATCGTGTCAGGAGGAGTGCAGGAATTTTGGATGCTGACACCGGCAGTGGCAGCACTCTCCAGCCTGGATTCAGGAAACAGATTAATTCCCCTTCCAGGTGCCAAGATTTAGCACCTTTTATGTATTTTGATTAGCACTGAATAGGAGATTTTTATGCTTAGTGGTGTAATGGCTTGTTGCATTCAGATACCACTTATTATGAACTAGATTCTGACATTCAATATTATCTGACTTCTCTGAAAGCCAGCCCCTCTTGAGTGGATGTGATGTTTGACAAGTAAATAATAGACTCTGGTGCCCCATGCATGTGTTTTAACCTGTTCCACTGAAGTTTTTTAAGCACTGATGCATGTGTTTAAAGAGTGCAATATGCAAGGCATAGAAGGATGGAAAAGTTTGTTTATGCATTCAGTAATTTCTTCTTGGGCAAGATTCATGTAGATGTCATTCTACACAGCATTTTATTATCCTGCCTCTGGTACAAAGGGGTCTGCAATCTGAAGGTTGGGGGTGGACTTATTCTGTTCAAATAAAAGCCACTAAGGCCAGTACTTTTGTCCCTTTTCATGTCTTCTGAAGTCTGGGTGATTTCTAACCCTTTATTTCTTTTTTCCAGGCTATTCATGTTTGCTGTCGGGCAGGGCAAATCAATCTTTTCTAAGTACTCTTTAATCATAAATCCAGATGTATTAAGCTTGCTATTACCTAGCCAGTGGTAGTCAGAAGGAGGCAGGGGGGAATGTCTACTCAGTGTGGCTGAGCTGTGATTGGAATCACAGGGCTACTGGCTCTGTCACCTTCACTCTTGGACTGCAGTGATGCTTTTGGTCATGTTGGTGAGCTGCCTTTTTTAAAATTTTGGTTTTATTTTTATTTAAGAGAGGCCGTGTTCGTATTCTGTCTGATTATTGTGTTTTGTGGTGTCTGTTTTGTGTGCACTGAATGTTCATTCCCCTTAGCTTACATTTCCCCTCTGGTTTTCAATAAATCTTGGTGGACCTTTGTATCCTGCCATCTTTTCTGCCCTTTTTCCCTAGAGTGCTAATTCCCCCCCTCCAAATATCTGTAAAATCAGCATTTTATTTTTTTCCCTCCTGAGCAGCTATTGCCATCAGCTGTTATAAAATAATGGCTTTAGATGTGTCCCTTATAATACATTGACCCCTCTGTCTGATTTATCATTAATTTCCAGAGATTTGTTCCAGGCTTGAACTAATACCTTCCCCCCAGGGTCCTGAGTTAAAGACCACACTGAAACCCACTTCCTTTTGCTTTTGTTCCTGGAATATTAATTGTATTGCCACCAGCATCCCTGGCACACAGAGACATCCCACCCCAGTTAACGATAGCTGAGTGCTTTCCACTGGCTTCTACAACAGCATTCAAGCTTCTCACACTTATTTCTGAGCTTCTATTCTGTCTTGCTACTGTTTTCCACTCCAATACCCACACTCTTACCTATTGGAAAACTCATTTTTTCTCCCTGAACTTCTTGCCAGTTGTTTCTTTCTGCTTTCTGCCATTAAATGCAGAAAAGGTACAAGCATTTGCAGTGGAACTTGGTCTCTGCCTAACAGTGCTGGAATAGTTGTAAGGTATGGTTTTACTAGGCTTGGAAGACTTTCTATGCATTAATAATAATAATTAAAATATTGAAAGAGGATAAGCTTACAAGTGCTGCAGCATAGTCAGCAGGAACTGTTGAAACTTGGGGTTTAAGGTTTTTTTCATTTTAATGTATTGCTCTTAAAGTGGGGTGTGTTTGGAACTAGTCTCTAAGTCACTTTCTCTGGGCACTGTGAAAACCATGTTGTCTTTTAAACTAAAAATCAGAAATTTCAGCTAGTCCTTTGGAGATAATTCCCATTCTTGGGGTGCTTTTATTGACGTCCTGTTTGTTCTCAGAATTACAGTCAGCTCTTCCTAATCAAGGACTGAAAAGTTGCTGTGTAGGAACCTGTTCCTTTGTAGCTAAGGCTCATCATTGAGCCTGGCTTAGGCCTCAGCCTAGCTTAGGTCTTAGCCTAGCTTACTATTTTCCTGTTGCTGCAGTACAAACCCTTGCTTAGGACACGTTTACAAACCTGGTGGACCCATAGATCTTCTTGCCAAGGCAAAAGGAGCTGTCAGTCATTGCTCCCTGCAAAAATTAACACCCCAGAAAGCAAATCCACTCTGATCTGTTTATCTGTTTTGAACTTTAGCCCTTTTGATATTGAACAAAAGAAAAAATGGTGTTTTCACAATCTAGAAATCTTAATAATTATTTGCTTGATTTGGAATTGTTTTTTATAGCTACTGAAACGGTTTAGTAGCCTTTGATCATTTAAACAGAGTGTGTGAACATCTATGTATGTGAAGCAAGAATAATGAGATGCATATTCTATGTTGCCTCTAGTCTGCATGCCTATTGCTGTGCAAAATCAGTTTTGACCTATGAGGATCCACTGACACATTTTTTTTTCTACATAGTTGGTGGAGCCAGTAGGTAAAAACAGTGCAGACAAATCTCCAGGCTGGAGAAAGAGACCAACCCCTTTTCTCCAGAAACCAACCCCTCTTTTCTCCAGGCCTGGAGACAGAGCCCAGCCCCAGCTGAGCACAGGCACCTTTCAGGAGCTGTGCAGTGATGGGGGCAGCCCTGAGCCTCCTTTTCTGCAGGCTGAGCACCCCCAGCTCCCTCAGGGGTTCCCCACAGGGTTTGTGCTCCCAGCCCCTCTCCAGCCTCGTTGCCTCCTCTGGATGTGCTCAAGCATCTCAAGTCTTTCCCAAACTGTGAAGCTGCAGCTCCTGCCTGTTTTGGTGGGCCGATGCAGCCTGTGGAGGTCGTTTGGGGTGGACTGGGATGTTCTCCCTCTCGCCATGCACGGCAGAGAGGCTCCTGCAGCCTGCAGTGAACGGGGAGGGAAGGAGCAGATTGTCCTCCCGGAAAGCAAGAGACTCCTTCAGGATTGTGTAGGTTGTGTAATTCGAAGATCAACATTGCTTATGGTGAACAGATGGAGGAGATGATTAGAAGCTACAAGTGCCCTCCTGTGCTATAGGCCCAATGTCAGATAAACTACCTCTACAGAAAATTATCACTTTCTGAAATTCTAGGACAACTGTAGGTTGTATTCTATGAAATTGAGAGAGAAGACTGGTGTGAGGAGGAGGAAAGGATCTAGACTGTTAACTGTGTGAGACTGCAAACTGCCTCTCAGGAAGCTCAGATTCAAGGTGATTTTAGTGCCTGTGAGTGCTCAACGTTGTTTTTATGGAGCTGTACAAGAGGAAATTCCCATTATTTCAGTCCTGGAGCTCTCTGTGTCTATCATTAGGGCAAAGCAGGGTTATTTTTCCCTCAGTGAGGGCAGGCTCACCTGCCTCACGAGGTACAGTAGCAGTGCAGTGTTTGTACACCAGAGAACACATGCAAAAACCTGAACAAGCAGTGCATTTGCACATGGGGCTGGAGGGAAAGCTTATCTGAGAACGCCTGGTTCTCACTGCAGACAGTGTGTGTGTGTATTGCAGGGGTGTGGTGGTGTTTAAAGCTGATCAGGTGAGGTTTTGGGGTTTGTTTTGAAAGATGTGTTTAAGGTATCAGTGAGTAACAAAGATGTGGAACGATGGACAGTGATTGGGGAATAAATGGTGCACGTGGACTGAGTTGGCACATCTTCTCTCTGGGAGTGAAGCACCTTCCCTGGGGCTTAGCTGGCAAAATTACCTGTGTGTTACAGGGATCCCAGCTAGAAGCAGTGCTCCAGGGGCTGGGAGGGCACACAGAGGCAGGCTGGAAAATCCAGGAGCTGCGTAAGCAAGCATCAGGGCCTGGCCAGAGCTTGGCCAGACAAAGCAGGCAATGTCACAAGAGAGCACAGCACTGTGCCCTAATGGAGCTCTTTCTGTCAGTTGTGTAAGGCTGGGATGAAAATTGTGCTCAGGAAGTAGAGAAAATACTGAAATTTGAAGAGGGGAGAAAAAGTGATTTTCGCCAAGGGTAAACCAAACTGAGCTAGCACACGTCAAAAAAAGTTTGGTTGTTCTTGTGGTTAAATCAGAGGCAATGCCATGAGTCAGGAGGGAAGATGGTCAGGGGACATGGCTCTGTATTGTCCTGCCTTTGCAAGGTGTGTGTGTGTCCATAAAAAGATCTCTCCCAAAATCAGAGTGAGCAGCAGTGGGAAGGTGTTCCTGACACGTGCATGTATATGATGTTACATACAGGAATGGTGGGTAAATGAACACTAAGATTGTGAAGTCAGGCTCTTAAAGCATAGGAAATGCCAGAATTACATTTGCCTGCACAACCTTAATTCAGCCCCTTTGTGCATATGCATTATGATACAGTCTTTAATTACATGATCACATATCAGACGGCTGAAATGGCAGTGTTGAGAGAATGAGAAGATATTCCATATTTTTCTTAATCCTTTCTGTGTGTCCCTGTGGCAGGCATATTCTGTACACATTCAAACTCCAGCTTAAAAACAGAAATTCCATAATATTATTGGTATAACCAATAGATGTGAAAATGAATAACATCCTATGGCCTCCTCTGTGATGCTTATCGCTGTGTTATCTGCATGTTGTAAGGATGTTAATTGATTTGCACAACATTATCTTGGTGGTACTCTGCTTTACAGATGAGGGATGTTTTGAAGGGAAAGAAAACAGTTCAGTCAAATCTTACCTTTATAGCCACAGTCATCCTAAATCCTGGCAGCTATCCAGTTCACTGAAGCCTGCTTAATTCTGAATATTTATCTGCCTTAGGGAGTTTCTGGATTACAGGAAAGTGTCTGAACTCTGCTACCCAGAGCTTTGCCCTTGCCACCAGTTTTAGGGGAACCCTGAGGAAAGAAAAAAGGTATTTTCTGCCCTTCTTCCAAAGTGATGCTGCTGTGCACTGGAAGGCAGAGCCCAGTGGCAGTCCAGGCTCCACACTGGCCTGGTGGCAGACCTGTGGAAGGACTGGATTTCAGTGGAGTGGTTGGTCCCAGGTGGATACAGGCCCTTAGCAATCAATGCAGGGTGACCCCAGTGTAGGGAATAATGTGCTCTGACTCCATGATTGAGGAGGCTGAGCAAATGCTTCATTAAGCTATTCTATATTACACTAGTACTATACTATATTAAAGAGGTACTATACCATACTAAAGAAAAGCCCATGACTGTCTGGAGACAGCCACGACAGTTTTGATCTAATTGACCAATCAATCTCAATAATCATCAGCAGAATCTAATTAACAAACTCTTTTTGGTAAACAATCTCCATAACACATTCTATATGTGCCAAACAACAGGAGCAGCAGGTAAAGATAAGAGTTGTTTTCTCTTCTTCTCTGAGCTTCTCACTGCTTTCCCCAGGAAAAATCCTGAGACAGAGAATGATGTCTCTCTGATCAGAGAATGTGAATGCCACACGGAGCCTTTTCTGTCAGCTCCCCATGATGATAATGAAGAGGAGGAGTCTTGCTTCAGCCTCTGTTCAGACAACAGAGAGAAGGAAATGCAGAGTTTACTTGGAATTAAGTTCCCTGTGCAAGTTTCCAGAGGTACCCCTACCTCCATTTGATGTGGAGGGAGGGGAACCCTGTGGTGGGCTTCTAAATGCAACTGGGGCAGATCTGACTTCTCAAAAATGTTGGTTTCACTTTATGTAGCTGTTCATATCTCTAAAATAAAGCAGTTGACTGCAAGATATAGCAAAGTCTGTGTTCAGGTACAGCAGGTCAGAAAGTGGGACATGGGTGACAAAGGGCTTCCTGCAGGATTTCGGGTTCCTGCAGAACTGTCCTCCTTTGGGATTGCAAATCTCTGCTGCCTTCAATTATTGTGTTCCAGCACCTAACACAAATGAGTTCATGGTCCAGCAGACAACTTTGTAATATGTAACTCATGTTCCTTCCCAGAACTGGCTCTTCTGGGGTGATATTCTCCTAGAAAAATTGGAATTTGGTCATACAATTAGAGTATTGCAGTATGTATGCACAAAGACTGAATGTTTCCTTGGGCTTCCAACAGCTAAATAAGGAATGATTGTGAAATCTTAGAGCACAGTATTTTGTTGGATGCTCACTTTGGCTCAATACTTTTTCACCAGAGAATTTTACAGTATTAAACTACAAATATTGTAGAGGTCTACCACCCTTTCCCTCTCACTTAGGTCATCAGGGGCTGTTACTTACAGATACTTAGAGAGTCCTGCTGGTTTCTGTGGGCAGCAGCAGAGGGCTGAGTCAGTCAGAAATCCAGCAGTTACTCCCTGTTGGGAGGATAGTGGCCTCTGGCAGTCTTGGCATATTCTAAATTAATTTTTGTCCTTCTCATCCTCACCCATACTTGTTTCTGCTCAGCTGCTGCCAGCCCATCACTCCATTTCTTCAATTTGTGCGCTTTGCTGTGCTTGAGGTCTTTGCATGGAGTTAAGTTGCCTTTGCAATCTGGCAGCAAGCAGAAGGGTGTGACATTGATTTCACTGCCTCTGCAGCACTTCCAGTGCAAAACCTGGGAGCGCTGGTGACTCACAGGAGCTGCCGGGAGAGGTCTGTGAAGCAGGCTGGCACAATGAGGGTACCGTGCCCAGCCTAGCCGGCCATCCAGCCTGTTGCAGTGATTTCCAGCAACTCTGTTCTGCCTGTGTGTAAAGTGAGAGCTCCCTATTCCTCAGCCTTGGGCAGCATTCCCATCGGTGGTTGTGAAGGGCAAGAGATGTTTTCCTCCATGAACATTTCAAGGTCATCCAAGGATGATTTAAGCTGTGTCAGTGTGGTTCAGGTCATGAATGACAATGTATGAAGCCAAGCAGTTCATTTGTTCAAGTTTTATACTCACTGTTCTTGTGTATTGCATGCTGCACTTATTTCCTCATATATGATATATTATATATATATAGAATACATATAACATGTAAAATATATATCATATATAATAAAATATTATATATATATATTTATTTTATATGTAAGAATATATTATTGTACATTTTATAAGTATAAATACATTATATATAAAATATATTCTTTTATTATATATAATAAATTAGAATGTCTTGCAATTATGATATATCATATATAATAAAATATTATTATAATATTATTATATGAAAATAAAATATAATCTATTATTTTCACTATATATATTAGGCCAACCACAACTAAGATGATGGTGTTTTCAACAGTGGTGGTAGAGGTTTGATCAGTGGTGGTGTGGTTCCTGCTGACATGCTGGATACTTAGAGGGAAAAGCAAAGAACATTAACAGCACCAATTGTTTGGACCTCAGTCCTTTGAAAACCACTACTCCAGAGGTTTAGGGAATTACTCAAAATTTACCTTTGCCTTTATTGTGCTGATTTGTTGCATGTCCCGCTGTTGCTGAAGTAAGAAGGACTGCTTTGCATTCGAGGAAGCAGATTTTCATGTTTGCATCAGGAAAAGAAACAAACTCTTAGCTGAAATAAGCAACATTATCAGCAATATAAATTTTCAAAAGCAATCTGCGTTCTGTAATTCAGGTTTGGGGTATGTAAGGTGCAGCCATATTTGGAGGTTCTGCTCTGCCTGTTGTAGTGGTGATTATGTTCTGCAGGGAGGGATGAGGATTTGCGGCTTTGCCAGTTTAATAGAGGCAAGGTAACTAATTTGATTCGGGATACTCTCATCATGAGTTGCTTGAAGGTGTTCAGATTTGCTTACGAAATAGTCCCTTCTGAGCTAAGGAGATGGAAATGAGACACTAAAAAAGCTTTCTTGAAATGCTTCCATGTTTCTCAACTCAGAACATCCCATTTGATATTAATATTAGGTACTGAGGCAAAGTCATCAGGTAGAAAAGGGAGGAAATGTGGAAATAGTAATTTTCTCGTGTGTTTCCTCAGGATGCTATTTTGAGGCTTTAAAAAAAAAATAAAAAAAGCAATTGCTGCTTTGCTGCTGAGGCTGCTGTAAAGCAGGGAAGTGGCAGATGTAATTGAAGTCCCAGGGCCCTGCCCCAGCAGAGGTCCCATCCTGGCAGCGTGCATATTGCTTATATGAAAGCGAACAGATGGATGCGCTTGGTCAATTCTGCCGGGTTCATATGGAAACCTTCAGAAATCTCTCCTACTCTTTGGAGTGGAATGCTTAAATCTGTTCTCTGCTGGGAGGCTGTGGTTGCCCGGGATGGGTGCTCTGGTGGCTCTGGCTGTGGGTGCCTCCCCATCAGATGTGTTTATCTCCCCCCTCCCCTCCCTGCAGGACCAATTCAGCTCCTGGAGGAGGGAGCTGGATTTTTTTCAACTTCAGTGGCATGAGAACTGTCAGCTGAGTCTTAATCATGGAGCTATTACTGGTAGGGAGGATGAAGGAAAGAGAAGAAATCCAGCTCACTTCTCAGACATGGATTGATTGCAGAAGCACATTTTGATTATTCTTGGGGTGGAGAGAGAAGAGGAAGGAGGAGATTTGGAGAACAAAAACATCACATTTTCTTTAATTTAAAAAACTCACTAATTTTCTGATACTCATTCTCTGTAAATCCTTGCTGACAGTTTCTGATGTTTCCCAATTCAAAACAATTGAAAGCAATGAATTGAAGGGAGAAACATGAAGCATCAAAGAGGAGGGCTGTAGCTGCATTAGGAGGACACATCTTGAAATGCTAATACTTAGTCTGGGAAGGGGGAGGAGATAGGATTTATCTGTAATGCTTGAAATTCGTTGCTTTTGGCTATCCTCAGGTGTGTGTGGGCATGTGTGTAATGATCTAATAATGTGGCAGCAAGGGAAGAATTGGTATGTGGCTAAATTCTAAGAGCCTGGCATGCAGATGTGTCTGCATTGCATCTGCATTGTCATCTAGTTATCTTTTTTCCAAGTGTGTAACCATATAAAAATATACACAGTAAGTATTTGGGCACTATCAATGACAGCTCTGTGCAGTATTAAAGTTCTTAAAGAAACTCATTCTTGCCAGAAAGCTTAAACTTTAAAAAATTATAGGAAAGCTGTTAAAAAAAATAATGGCAGTATTTGATATTAAAAGTGTGTTTCTATGAAGATTGTAGTTGTGAGTGCTCATTTCTGTCTTTTTTTTTTTAAAGAAAAACTTCTATTAACCACTAGTAACAATGACTGTTTTGAAAATGGGGGCTAGACAACAGGAGTGGAAGCTGAAATCATTGGGAGAGAGAGCTAGAGAGCTTGAATTTGACAAAAATAGTTTCTTCTCTATTCCTCTCTCACTCTCTTGAGCTGCATCCTTCCCACAAAAACAACCCCACCCACTGTTGTAGAAAATGGCCATCTCTTGGTTTGCTCTTTGGAGGTCTTGTTTTGATAGTGCTACTGCTACTTTTGGGGTTTAACATGGATAACCCTATCAAATTTTGTTAAGACATGGAAGCAATACAGAAGGACCCATGTATACTATTTAAAATACCCTTGTTAGCAGAGATTTAACAGGCATTTCATTCTCCACTGTTCATCACATTCACACATGTGGGATGGGCATTAACAGATTGAGCTACATCTTTTCATTTCAATTCTGCAGCAGTCTCTCTTTGTAGGAATATTTTATGTAGTAATAATTTCCTTCCTATTACAGACTTTCTAACTGTGTTAATGGCACTAGTCTGGCCACAGAGACATCCGTGAGAACTACCTTTGCAGTGACATTTAAACAATTTATTTGATCTTGCTTTAGCATACCTGCTTATGCCTTTTTTCACTCTCTTGATGACCTCAGGAGAACTTTGTGTATAACCACGGGTCTTTCAATCACATTCAGCTTAACAAAGTGGTATGCAAATTTCTGCAAGTGTTATTTCTGAAATCTTTGGGGTTTGCAGTGAGCCTGCTGGCAGGTGGGTGCCCCTGGACAGCATTGGCATGTCTAAGGAGCAGCTCCAAGGCCAGCTGGAGAGGGCAGAGTGTTTTCACTGAGAATGCTCCCTCTGATGGGGATGCAGTTGTTGGCTGAGCCTTGACTAACCCAAAGGATGAGGTGCTGTTATCAATATAATTTATTTTTCTTGGAGCACGATAAGGGGAAAAGCAGAGCCAAGGAAGGTTGATGGCAAGAGGGCATTTCTGTAGATCTCACATATGCACAATGTTGAATTGATCATCTTATCACCATTTAGAGAAGCTGCAAGTTGTGGATTTGGGGCTGAAATGTGTTACTGGTGTGGGAGTGCTCTTGGCTAAAAGCCTAAAATGAGGAATTTCTCTTTGGGAGGGCATATCTTGTCCTGTGCCTGGTGCAGCTTCTCCTGTACTGGACCATGTGTAAGAGTGCTCTTAGAAAGAGAATAATTTAAAAAAATTACCACTGCCACTATGGCCTTTAACACTTCTATCAGGTTCTATCAGGATCAAAAGCCCTGCCATAAAGCGGTGTTACAAAATCATCCAAGCCAAAACCAGGGGAAGTGAAAGGCAAGAAATGAACTGAATTAACTGGCAAAAAATTTATATTTATCAGCTTGTTGATTTTTAGTATAATTCATGGAAATGAATTCTGTGAAATTGTCATTCCATGACAGCTGATTGGGTGGGAAAGACGTAGGATTGCTGCTGAGTGCTTACATTGACAGGAACATTCCCATTTGCTAAAAATAAAACCCTTGGACAGTAACATCAGACAAATTTGTGTATGTGGGTTACCTGCTGGATGATGTGCCCTATATGGGAAACACTTGAAGCACATGATTAGTCTCTTCAATTTCTTTCTGTTGAACTAAATTATATTTTAGGTTTGATTTGTTGGGGCATTTGGGGTTTGGGGGTTTCTTGGTGTTCGGGTTTTTTTTGTTTTGGTGGGTTTTGGGTTTTTTTTTGTTTTGTGGGTTTTTTTGGGTTTTTTGTTTTGTTGGGGGTTTATAAGTGCGTTTTTTTTTTTTTTTGTTTGTTTGTTTGTTTTTTTTTTTGTTTTTTTTTTTTGTTTTTTTTTTTAAGACCAGAAGGCAAGCCTACATATTTTAAGTTTGGCTTCTTCATAAAGATTTGTAGATTGAGGTGCTGCTGACACTGCTGGCTATCTCTCACGCCTTTCCATTTCCCCATCCCAGTCATGAAAATCAAGTTTCTGCCTCAGAAGTTGTGTGGGGCTGGGTCATGGAGGTGGCCTCAGCATAGGTTTGTGCACATTGTGTGTTCCTGCATCCCTGAGCTGGGTTCCTTGCCTGCCTACAAACAGCAATGATCACTGCATGTGTCACACTCTGTCCTCTGCAGAAGGGAAAATTCAAAGGAAGCATCAGCTCTCCTAAAATTGTCAGCTTTGCTTTTCTGTGGTCATACCAATTTAGTGTCTGGCTCTGATGATTTCCCTCTCTCCTGCCTCTTGCACACAACTCTGACTTGCTGTCGGAATTGAGCACTCCAAGGATCAGACAAGGCAAAATCAAGTTTTCTGTCCCTGGGGTAAGGGAAATTATATGGAGTTCAACTTTCTCAAGTGACAACATTTATTAGGCAGTCACTACAGATGTCTGTATGTAGTTACAGATAGCTTGGTGTTTTCTGGGCACTTCCCCAGTAATAAAATCCCAAATCACTATTTACAGAAGATGTTGAAGTTTTTTTCAGTGGTTCCTTCAAATGTGGCTTTTCTTTAAAGATCTTTAATGGAAATTTGCAGCCAGGGAAAGCTAAGTCATGGATCCACTATGAATTTTTGCAGACATCCTTCTTTTGCCTCCTTTGCCTGCCAGCCTAAAACATCCCCAGCCCATGTGGACATTTTAGGTGCTTCCATGTGGGTTCAGTACAAAGAGTACCTCAGCCATGTCTCTATCAAAAAGAAATAAAACGGAGTTGTAGATAAAGAGTGAGGAGAAAAGAGACTCCTTTCCATTTATTTCTGTATTTCGTTGCATGATTTTTGTTAGGCTTTTTTTTTTTTTTTTAATTTACTTTTATTTGTTTGGGCAAGTTTCCTGCCATTTACCTTTGCATTTGCATTTCCTATTGATTGGCGATTTTTAAACTGTTTATTGTGCTCTTTTGTTTGGCTGTTCAAGAGCTAAAACAAAAGCCACCAGGCCCTGTGAGGGACACATTTGCATGCGGCGAGCGTTGCCCGAGGAAAAAGTAATTGCTAATGCATATTTATGTGGCACAAATTTGCCATTTGTTTATGCATAAAATTATCAATAGTGCAGGGCGGCCCAGCCGTAGAAAATGGTGACCTTTTTAGCTTAATAAAGAGAAATCAGCTGTTATTGTGAAGAGATCAGCCATTTATTCTGTGTTGAGGGACACTGTCGGGAAAATGGAGATTGGTGCTGGCAATATCATTAAATGGAAGGCCAGTGACCCTTTTGGTACAGTCTATTATACTTTATCTAATAGGGGATAAATGACTCTGCTTGGCAAATAGATTAAAAAAAAAAACTGGAGAGAAAAAAAAAGAAAAAAGAGGGAAAAAACCTAAATAAGCAATAAAACCTACTGACTTTGCTCTTACAGGAACAGGTAGGTACTGAGGAGGTAGTCTTGCACAAGCCACCTGGTATTTTTCTAGAACAAAAATTATTTGAAACAAATAAAATAACAAAATAAACAACCAAAACAACAAAACAATATAAATAAATAACAAATAACAATGAAAAAATAACAAAACAACAACCAAAAAACCTCAACCCTAAAACAACCCTCAAGCCCACTCTGTTTACAATAGTTTTCACTGCTTTGGAGTGGGAAAAGCATGCAGAGCCAGCCTGTGACTCTTCCTAGGGCATGTCAAAACCACTCTTCTGAAGGGCCATAATGTGGATTGGATTTTTGGCTTGTGAAATGAGAAATCAGTGTTTGAAATTCGGAGATTTTCTGAAGACAGCAGGTTTTCAAAAGCATTTATGCTTTTTTCTTTTATGCATTCTGTTTTTTAATAGTGAAGAAGAATTTGCTAGATACTGAAGATCTCACCTGCAGGAGTTGCAGCAACAGAGTTTTCTCTATAACACTTGACTAATTAATTTCAAGCTTTAATGGGCAGATTTAGGGTTGAAAATTTTAAAACTAACAGCTGTAAGCCTCAAGGAGTTGTTGTGAAAATGAAAGTGGATGCACAAGACCTCATGTTTCCCTGTTTCTCTCACTCTCTGTAATGCACAGCTGAGTGGAGTTTTAACCACCAGGTGAAATGTGGTGAGCTGTGAGTCACAGTTGCTGGAAAATTCTGCATTTTCTGTGCAAAACGTGTGCTGGGCTGGGGCTTTGCTTTTTAAATTTTATTTTTATCCCTGAGAAATATCCAGCAGAGTAATTGCTAGAGTAATTTTGGGGCTTTTGCTCTCTTTGCTTCCTAAAAATATAACCCAAGCTAATGTCATCATCAGAGAGAAGTCACCACGGTGTTTGTCACTCTGTGTCATCTTCCTGGTGGTCTCAGTAAAAAAAGCACAGGAACAATGGAACTTGCAGACGGTGGAAGCTTTTTCAGGCAGGGCTGTGTGGAGATGGAGCTGTGGTCAGAGGCAGCATTTTGGTCTACTCAAGGCCGTTGCTGTGATTTCGCTCTTATTAAAATTTGGAAAACATTTAAAGAAAAATACTTTATTTCAATGTAAATATAATACAAACATAATACAAATCAGGTATATTTAATTTATATTTACAATATAAATATAGTACAACACATCAAGCTGACTCTGAGAGCTATTATATTCTATGTCATGTATCACTTTCTCTCATATTGTAAAAGTCTTGTAAGGGTGTGTGCTGCAGTTCAGGATTTTTATACCTAAGATTTTCTCCTATTAGGATTTTTTTGGAAAGGGTTAGTTTAATTCCTGTACATGGAGCTGTTGCCTGCCTCTGGAATGGGGCACTCCCAGTCCTCCCAAATAGTGACTCCCAACCGTGTTGCTGTAGAAACAAAAATATTGTAGGACCAGTTATGGAAATAGAGAGAGAGTCAAAGAAATAGGTCCGTCCTATGGAAACGGCATTAAATATGAAAGTGAGTTTAATTTCAGAGCAGGCTCTAGGTTATTTCACATGGCAGCAGGCCCTTTTTTTACTGGTTCTGTCTCTCCACTCAAGGCTGTAGCCAAGAACCATAATTTCAGCAGTCCCTGTTAATGTTTGGTGACTGCTTCATTGCATTGTTAATAAACAGTTGACTTAGGTGGGTTTTTATCTTTAAAAACACATTTTTATTTTTACTTCAGCTAATTAACTAAAGTTTGCTTAGTCCAAGTAAATCTGATATTTTTTTCAAAGGGTCTTTTTCCATACAGATATTTCCAGCTCTGCTCCTGAAAAAGAAAAATCATCTCGTTCCCTTCAAAGTTTGTAGGCAGTTGTTAGCCTAAGTTTTGCTTTGTCTTTTCTTACAGTCACAAAAAAACCCTTTTGAAGCTGCTTGACACCATCTAGAAAGTTGTATGTAGATAAAATTACCAGGAAGAAAATACTTAATTCTGTATGGGAATAAACTGGGGATCACAAACCTGTCCCTGTGGCTGGGCTGTAAGAGCAAAGTCAGTAGGTTTTACTGCTTTTTGGGGTTTTTTTCCTCTCTTTTTTTCCTTTTTTCCTTTTAAGTTTTTTTGTGTTAGTTAGTTGTAAACTAACCCAAATACAACTGAGATTCAAAGTCAGGTGGTGGTGGTTGTTGATGTTACGGCATTTGTTTTTTTTTTTTTAATTTTTGTACCTGTGCCTGCCCAGATTGTGTAAGGTGACTTCTAAGTACAGAGAAATATGTGTGGTCAAAAACCTAGAAATACCTATGGTCATGGAAAATCCTAAGATTTGTAAAGAGTTTGTTAAGGGAGGAGACAGGACAAGGACAAGCAAGTATCGCTGGTCAAAGCAGGTGGCAGCAAACAAGAGAATGAGCAAAATGAGTGTTACTATTTCCTTGTATTCTGCTGACATGAGGAGGTCATGGGTAGCACTCGGTTCCAGGTTGCTGGGAAAGGCTAGAAACATAATGGGGAATATTCTGCCAATGAGTGTTACTTGTTGTGATTGTCCTGTGACCTGTTTTGTCCTGGGGTTTCATCCTAATTAGGGGCGAATTGAGTGGGGCTTGCTCTTTTCTCAGCTCGTGGTCCTTGTCTGCTGTATTGATAATGTGTGGGTCAGGGAAGGAAGATAAAGGACTGGTTTTATATGATGCTGTTTAGTTAATGAATGGCTATTTTGATAACTAAGTAATAAGAGTTAAGAAATTGGTTTATTTCAGTTCTCTGCGACGCTGGTGAACAGGTAGTCTAATAGGTCCCACAAAACTTATCTTTGTAGGAGAAAATGTTGATAACTTCATTGAGGAATGACTTTCCCCCCTCTTTCTTCAGGACAGATTTTAGAGATAGTTATCTTTCTAAGAGCAGAAATTCATGACTGAGGAAATTTCTATACCAAATATACAGAGGACACATTTCTGTTTGTTCATCTGGTTGCTTAAAAATAATATAGGAAATGGAGGTTTGTCTTCAGCAAGTCTGCCTGCATGCAGAGCTCAGCAGGGAGCCAGGGATGGTTGGCTTTTCCACCTTCATGCACCAGCCTGATCTTGGTGGGTCTCACATGCTGCTGCTGCTTTTCCTGGAGCTCTCTGAGCTCTAGGGCTGGAAAAGTAATTCTGTCAATTTAAACCAGTAGGAAGAACCTCCTGGTTTTATATATTAAGGATGTTGATTGTAAAATTTACATGGTTGTGTGTGTGTTTTGTAGTTGAAAAAGAAAAGAAATTCCTGTTGATATTCATGCATTTCTTTCATGCTACAAATTGTTTAGGTTGGACTATCTTGATAATAATACACTGTAGTGAAACTTAGGGACACCAAGCCTGGCTAGAAGGACAAGCACTCCCCATCGGAGATGAACTTTGGCCTGTGTGAGCACAGGGTATCACAGCACAAACTCAGACTTAGGCTTATTTTTGTTAAGCATCCTACCTGCGCACCCCTTGTGCCACTTTGTGCTGATTTCCCCCTCCCTGCTGAAGGCTTGGGGTGACCCCAACCCCAAACTGCAACCGCAGCTGCAGGAGTGCCCAGAGAGCTGTGAGCTGCTCGTGTCCTGAGCTGTGGAGGTGCAGCGGCCTTGGGGCAGTGCCTGAAGCCCTGGGCTGTTCCTGGGGAGATGCCGCTCTGTCCCCTGTGCAGTGCAACTCAGGAGCCTCAGGGCAGTGTGTAAGGGATGGAGTAGGCGTGTGAGTGACCCAGCTACTCCCAGAGGGGCAGCTGAGAGCAGGAGCAGGAGCAGATGCAGAGCACCCTTTGCTCCCAGCACTGGCCCTGCTGGCTGTGCAGGCATGTCAGACACTCTGCGCTTGAGCTGCTCTAGCACTCCAGAGAAACAGGAACATGGAGTCACAGCTGTCTCCTACTTCAGTCTGGGTATTGATTTATCATGATAAGAGGTGCTTCTTCAGTTCTAATAATGTCTACTTTTTTTTCTTTTTGCCATTCCATATTTCTATGGCAGCTTTCCCACGTGATACATGATGGGTCACACGTTAATTTACACCAGCCTGTGTTCTGCAAAAAAGAGTTCATGAACTAAATAAAAAGGAGTGGGGAGGGGAATGTCTAGCAGAGCCCAGGCTTTTGTTTCATGTTTTGGATGTATTTTCTTTTTAAAATAAAATTGTTGATATGCATTTGCTTTTATTTTTCTAGCCTTCCTCTAGCTGATGACCGGGTTCCTGTTTGATCCTGTTTACAAGCTTCCCAAGACTGAAAATAACCCCAGCTCCTCTGCACTGGGTAGGAAAACAAAGCCTTGTAAAGACAGAGTGCAATTATTCTGGCAGTAAGGAAGAGTGTGGTGTGAAGGAAGAGCTTGGGGAGGAAAAGGAGAAGGTTACTAGGTTACCACAAAAGACATTAGTGTGTGCTCAGTTTGCTCACCCACTCTTGGGCTGGGGAGGAGGGGGAGCAGTGGCCATGCCAGCCAGCAAATAACCATTCTCCAGGGTGTGTGTGCTCAGTGTCAATATTGTAATTTGTCTGTGCTTTCTGTTACTCATTCAACTTTGCAGTTCAATCTATTCAAAACATTCAATAATATAACTATGGAAGAGTTTTGGGGTTGGATAGTTGTTTTGTTTTGTTGGTTTTTTTTTGTTGATTTTGTTTGTTTTGTTTTTTTTTTGTGGATATATTGCAATATTTTAGTAGTGTTGCTGTGCAAATATCTACATCCCAAGTACTAAATTTTTACAGATTTGGTGTTTCTTGTCATTAGGGAGACTGGGTGGGGAGGAATCTGGTTAAATGCTGTTGGACTGGGAGGAGACTCAGTTGCAGATAACCCCACCAGTTCTTATATCTTGTTGGTCCTGATGCCAAAATTATTTCTCTTTTATATATTTTTCATATATATTCCTAGCTCTGTAGACTGTTGTTATATGGTTGTAGAGTTTTCTATTTTCAGCACTTGTCCTAATAGACAGTCACATTCCGGAGGGCCTGTTCTAGTCCTGCTTCTTGTGGTAATCAAGGATAAGACTCCTTCCCAAGACCTTTCTGATATAATATGACATAACCAGCAAGCAGGGGGGCTTCAGAGGGTGTTCTACAAGAGGGGGAACTATTCCATTACCTGTCCTTCTAACTGCAGGTTCTTGTCAATTATGCTTCTTTGCTAAACTTATAAAACGTGCTTGCCCTACGTCACAAGGGCATTTTGGACACACTTTTGGCATGTATTTGACATGTGTTTTGGGGTGTTGTGCACCTGGAGGGAACCCTTCATCCAGAATGTAACTGCACTTTGTCACCTCACCCTGTTTGGCTCTTGATTTTAGGGGCTGCAGAGGCAACAATCCTGAAGCAGCTTTTGTGCTTAGTCTGGTTTCCATGAGGAGTAAATGCTGGCAGAATGAGGGTTTCAAAGACAAGCTTTTAGGGTTTCCAGGACAAGCATTTCCCTTAGATAGCCTTGTTTTTACCCTTGTCGTTGTGGAGCTGAGGCTGGCATTGCTGAGTGTGATGGGTTTGCCATGTGTTGGGTGTCACCTGTCTCTGACCAGGTTGCTCTCTTGTTTCTGTGCCATCAGTGGCACTTGCTAAACAGCAGGGTTAGAAATGCAGCCTGGTGACAGGTGACACATCCACTTTTCCTGGCTGGGAATGAGGAGAAGCTGTGCAAATGCTGTGCAGCTGAGACGTTAGGCCTGACTAAGCTGAAACCCAGAGACGGCCTGCTTGATTTCAGTAGGGTTCTGTCCACACGCAGAGGGCTGTGCTGCCGTTGTTTTTCAGGAGAAAAAAAAATTCTAATTAAATTTGAATGCAGTATTATGTCAATGATTGATAATATTATGGTGTAAATCGATGTTTTTCTGCTTGGTGGTGAGGCCTTAGACACACATCTGAGATGACAGCCTAAGTCATGGTATTTTAACATGATTGATTCAGATCTGGAGAAGTTGTACCATTCACTTATATCTTTCTAAATGCCAGGAGTCAGTTGTGACATTCTCATCTTTTCCTCTTCTAAATAAGCTTATCAAAGAAAAATCACTAATTTGCCAGGCAGTGCTTAATAATCAAGGAAGTGAAACTCCTGTTATACAGAAAAAAAAATCTTTTGCTGAGTTGCTGAATAATTTTTAAATAATAAAAGCTTACTATTTACTGAGCAACTAATTTTTTTAAATTACTTTTCTTTTTTTAAGGCCTCATTCTGAGAGGGGTCACTAGCCTTTGAGAATTGAGCCACTTTGTTGACAAATCTGTCCTCTAAATTGAACAGCATTAATTAGAACTTTATGCTGCAGATTCTTACTTTTGAGTGTGGGTGGTGGTATCAACAAAAATGTCTAATGAATTTGAAGCTGATTTTCAAAGGTCTGCCACCTGTAGATAAAAATGTGCATTACTGCACATGGTGATCATCAAGGTCAGAGGCTGTGATATGATCCACTGACCTTTTGAAATCAAAACACTTCCTATAAAGAAGGAAAGGCAGTGATTTCTCTGTCTGTGTTAATGGAGGACGTGTCTGTATGCTCAGCTGTATGGATACACTGTAAAACAGCTACAGGAGAAAAGACACTTCCAATTCTGCTAGCCCCAAATTTCCCATCATTTCCTCTGCAGGCTTGCAAAGCTCTTGCTATTTCTGTATGTGTCGAGGAGCATTTTTTTTTTTTAATCTAATGATATAGATTGCTAAAAATATTCAGGTGTCTGAGACAGCAGCAAAACATCTCTGAGCCACCCTACAAAAATAAACTAGTTTTGTGTGTGCAGGATGAAGAAACAAGTGTACAGGAACAGACTTCAGCTCCAGGCTTTTTTCAGGGGCGTTTGCAATAGGGGAGGGGAGAAACAACCCAGCAACTATCATTGTAAAAATTATGAGCAGCACTTTGATGGTCCTTTTTGAAGTCATTTCACTGAGCAGGGGCCAAAGCAAAAGCCCGAAAGGCAACTTGGAGCTGGATTTTACAGCCCCAGCCCCTCTGTGCTGTGTGCAGTGCAGAGCAGTGCCTGTGCACACAGAAATGCTGAGAAAGGCTAAAGGGAAAGGAAGGACACGAAGGGAGCATTTTCTGTTTTCATCTGAGCACTTGGAAGCCCAAGCCAGTGAAGGAGCAGCAATTTTAGCTAAGCTAATGCAATAGAAGGCCATTGCACCCAAACTGTCTCAGCAGAACTTCCTGCATAATTAGATTGTAAATCTTCTCAACTGAGGAAGTTTTGCCCAGGGTCAGATTGTCTAAGTAATAATCCATTCTACATAAATTAGAAGATTTGAACTGCTGGGATACATTATTACATTAGTTTTGGGGTTTTATTCATAATATAACTAAGGAGAACAAATGCAATGATTCTTTCTCTTTTCTTTTATTTTAATTACCTTATGTCTCCTTAGCTTTAGTTTACCTCAGAAGGCCTTTGCTGTAGGTTTAGGGATTTCTCCTGAGCAATGATGATGAAGTTGTTATATAGGCAAATTAATACATTTTTAATACACTTCAGAAAGTGATGCCACATAATCCTTTGGCCAAGTGATATCACTGCTCCAGTGAAGAATTTAGTCAGAGATGCTGCTGCTCTTTTTGTGCTGTTGGAGTTCTATCTTCCACTATGACCCCCTTTTCAGCAAAGAATAGAAATTCAGCTTTGGGGTAAAATTAATGGGTGAAAATTACTTATAACTGGTTTTAACCAGGTAGGTGTTTAAGTTAATAGTTCAATTATTTTCTTTGGGAAAAGGAAGATTATGGGTACTTCACATGCATATACAGCTACATGGAAAAGTGATGGAGTAAATCCTGAAGTTGTTATTCAGGCAAAAATTGCCATGGAAATGTCAGTATTTGATCTGCTTGAAGAAATCCAAGTTTTCAGTACAGCACAGATGAATTGATATGGTTTGGACTTGGCATTGTGTGTTTGGAGGGTGATGGTTATCTAGTGATTTTTGGTGCTTTTTAGTGTTGGTACATTTGACTTTATTATAAAATGGAGAAGTAGGCAACTGCTCAGGAAAGCCTTTTGGAAATAAAACACCTTTGGGGCTGAATTCTCTTCTTACTGAAAATTCATATGATACATAGTGGTATTTTTTTTTAAGACAAGAAGGAAACTCTGGGGTAAGAGGTACTGCACTGGAAGCCAGAATTTTTTATTTTTTAATTTTTTATATTTTAAAGTTTTTTATTTTTTACTTCTGCTTAAAATTCCAACTTGCTTTCATTGCTGCCATTTATAATCCTTATAAAATTAGTTCTACGTATTTAAAATTTCCATTATTATTGGAATGTACAAGGGGGCTGTGTTTGCTTTTTTTTTTTTTTTTTGTCCTCAGGAGCATCAGATATAAAGAAAATCAGAAACCAGACCTCAAGACTGCTTTTGAGGCAGAAATAATCCAACCATTATTTCTGGTGTAAAAGGTTTGTGAATAGCATCATTTGCCTAGAAGCTGTTTTCCAACCTAATAACTCCTGGAATAATGACTTAAAACTGTTTCCAAGAGGATTAAGGCCCATATAACTATTATGAAGTATAAGTTTCTGAAAAAGCTTCTTTCTGATTGGTGAAGAGGTGAGTTCTGATTTGGGTTAAAGCTGCTTGCTTAGGAGAATCAGTTTCAATCTCTCTGAAGTCAAAAGTGTTGAAGTAATCCTCTAGAGAGGGATTGTCTGAGGGATTTTTTCCCCTTTCTTTATACATGTAATATATATGTGTGTATATAGATATATATTTATTGCCATAATGACCTGGGAGATGGTCATTTAAAGGGGTTTTTAATCCATTTGGGAGGGGCTTTTTAATCCTCTGCCCTTGTGTGCCTTGAGCAAAAGCTGTTCAGAATGGGCTGAGATTGCAGCTGAGCACTTGGCTTGTTGGTTAATCATCACTTGAACACTCTTCATGGGAGAGGCCGTGGAACAGAATTTATTATCTGTGGTGATGTTGTGCTTTTAGGGCTGTGTGTGTGTTGGGTGTTCTGTGCTCTTGCTAATTGCTTTTTCAGCCAGCCTGGGAAGGGGAGGGAGGAGAAGGCATGGGCTGGGATGGTTTGGGAATACCCCACGTACAGGGGTCATTATGCACTAGAGGAGTGCATGGGTTTGCAGCTGAGTTTGTTTGATAAAGAGCTGTGTGCTGAGTTGTGCTTTTGAATTGGCCCAACTTCCCAGCCGTGCCTCAAAATGCACTGGTGACACCAGTTCACCACAGGGAGCACGTGAATTCACACTGAAATGGCTGTTAGCACCCTTGAGTTAGCCAGAGCTCCTGGACAAATCACAGAAATGTCTCAGCAGGTCCCACAGAGAGCCTGGAATCATCAGTGGCTCAGCCAGCTCCATCCTGGGTGCCTCCCCTGCCCTCAGCTGGGACTGGTTCATTCACAGCTGGCCCAAGAGCACACTCTGTGAGAAGGTGAAACAAACAGCTGCTGTTAGCAAAGGAAAAGAGAGTATTGAGGAATCAGTGCCACTCAGAAATCTGTAATAATATGTGTGCTCTGTGTTCATGTTGACCTTTAGAGAAATGTAGCCTTGTGAGCAATTTGGAGGTGATTTAGCAGAGTTTCTCACTAATAAGGTAACAATGAGATCTGGCTGTCGCATCTTGTTGTTATACAAGGCAGAGCCAGTTTTGTGGGACACTGAAATCCATCTTGGAAAAATGCAGGGGGAATATAATCAGTGATGGTACTTAGCATGCAGCTAAACTGGGCCCTGCTTTGAAAAAATTGCTTTAATTTTTACACTGGTTGACTGCAGCCACAATAGAGAAAAGTGAATAAGTGTTTTCTGATTAGGTCTGTGGCCAAATTCTTATTTCTGATGTAGGGTGCACAGCGCCAAAAATCTGATGCATATGCTTATGAAATATTTTTCTGGTTCTATATGTACTATAAATACATTCCACATGGCTTTATACAAAGCTCTCTGTTATTTCAGTAAGTCACACGCTACTAAGCCAGATCCAAAGAAGCTGAAGCTCTGAATAAGGTTCTTTAACATTTTATGACTTTGAAACGCTGGTTTAGAGTATATTTGCTTCATTAACTTGTGGCTTTGATCTCAGTTGGGTAAGCATTGAAAAGATAGGCAAAATTTAATGGGAAAAAAACCCCTTTCCACAAAGGTTTCTTGTTGCCCTTAAGTTAACAGGCTGAAGAAAGTTCCTTTTCATTTTCAGCAGTCTGGGTTCTGATTTTGAACCAGGAATATGTAGTCTTACCTAAAAATACATCATTCAAGGCATACTGCTGCTGAAGATCTTTTTTTGGTGTGACCAGGTTTGGCAAAATTGCTTGTCTAGGGTGAATAGGAGTCTCTCCTGGAATTTTTGGAAGGGAAAAAAAATATCAGAGCTGCCTCTGCTCCCAGCTGTGGTTCCGGAGGAGAGGCTGGGTAGTGTGGTCCTCCCTAGCCCCAGACAGGTCTGGCCAGTGGCCCAGGAGCTCCTTGGGGTGTCCCCGAGTGACAGTGAAATCAAGGCTGGCCTCTGCCTTGCTGGCTTCTCTTTTTTATATTGATACTTGAATTCCAGCATTACAATCAAAAAGATGAGGAGAGAGAGAGAGGATGAGCTGCAGAGAAAGAATTTGCTAAACCCAAGCAGAAAACTCAGATTTGAGCTGCAGAGATATTTTGCTTGTTGCATCAACAGGTAGCTCTAGTTCCTCCTTGTTTGTTTGGGGTTTTTTCAATGACCATTTATATAGACTAAATTCCAGTTAAATAAAGGAATGTTTTTTTTCCTTCCCTCCTTTTTATTTCCTGCCCAGAAGCAGCCTGGTATGACCAATGGGAAGTGCAGCTTTGTTCCCACAACTGATGATACAAATACAGTATCAGCCCATTCATTTGCTTAGTTCTTTGCTCAGCAGCTTCCTTACTGAGCCTTCCTGCCTTCTCTTCCCCACACCCCTGAGTTTTCATCCTTTGCAGCCCTGGGACAGAGCAGAGCAGGCTCCTGTGGCCACCAAATCAAGGGCAGGTGTGAGGAAGGCTGGGGACATCTCTTCCACCTGTGTAACAGCACAGGGATCACTGCCTTGGGGAATTCAGGATGCTGGGAGTGCACTGTGGGCATGGAAGGGTTATTGGGGGGGCAAAGATGGCAGAGCTGGGCTTGGACATCTCAGCAGTGCAGCCAAAAAATTGCTCTGGGTCCCTTTCTTCAGGTGAGGGGGAGAGGAGCATCAAAGGGCACTGACATCCCACAGGGGAGCATCAAAGCTCACTGACATCCCACAGCTGCTTTTTGCTCAGCCTCCCTAAACTCTGGGGAAAGAGGTAGAGGTGACTTTTGTCCCCATGATACTTTATGAAAAATCCCTTCAACAGGATTGCTTCTCCTAGGAAGCTGGGAAGCTTCAGCTTCTCCCTGTTTTGCTGCTTTGGAATGTGATTTGGAGAATTGCTTATCCAGCATGTGAATTGTTTTAATTTAATGACCAATCATGGTCCAGATGTGTTGGGACTCTGGTCAGTCACAAGTTTTTACTATCATTCTTGTTTTAGCCTTCTGATGTCTCCTCTTTCTTTAGTGGAGTTTTAGTGTATAATTTCTTATCATATATATCATATATATCATATACCACATATCATATCAGCCTTCTGAGAACTTGGAGTCCAATTCTCATCTCTCACCTCCTCCTGGGGACCCAACACCACAACTTTTTATAAAGTCTGGTGCTTTGTTCCTTTCTCCAGGAGTCCAGCAGGAGGTCATGGTGGATCTGGGGGTGCTGACCCCTCAGAAAATTCGGTCTCCTTGCAGCCCCTCCAGTGGGGTGTGACACACCTGGAGCCCCCAGGTGCTCCTGAGCCCTTGGATGGGACCCCTCCCAAGGAAAAGGGCAAGGGGCATTCAGCAGCTGGGGCTCCCAGGATGGGGGAGCCATCAGCTTGTGATTCCCCCCCTTGGAAAGGGTTAATGCTGAGGTGCTCCATTGTATTAATGATGGCTGTGTCTCCACAGCCCCGTTGGGCTCTTTCAGGGGCCTCTCAAAACAATGAGTGCAGTGAGGCTGTTCTGTCTAATTACTCCAAGACAGGGATGCTAAAGAGGAATTAATGACAGTTGACAAGTGCAATTAATAATTATAGCAAAGCTGGGAGTCATGCAGCAGGCAGATGACAATAACAGGGTAACTGTACATGACAGCTTTCATCCGTTCCCCCATGCCCCTCCTGCTTCTCCTTTCTTTCACCCTTTCATGTGAGCTGCTGCATGAGCTGGGCCAGGACACGTGTGGACAAGGAAGAAGATCAGTTCCATGGGTTTGTCCAATTCCTGACCCCACTCTCCCCAGCCCCATTCTCTCCTTCCTAAGGAACAGTGGAATTAAAAAAAAAAAAAAAAAAAAAAAAAAAGGAAAAAAATTACAAAAATTATCAACAGCACAAACTTAGCAGCACAGGCTTCTGTTAGCTTTCACGGTCAGGTGTTGACAAGACTACTTAAAATTCATGTTGTGAGATTGGAAGGAGAAGGGGACAGGGAAAGGCAGCAGCAAGCTGGAGTTGAAGTGGGATTTCCATATCAAAGGCCAGGCCTTTGGCTCTGAATGGTAATTAAAGTACCCAGATTTCATCTCCTTGGTCAGCTCATGAAAAGGAAAAAAAAATTAGAGAGAGGATTTTTTCACTCCCTTTAGACTACAGTACAGCAAGCAGTAAATTAAATGAAAGTTGAGCTAAAAGGTGCCTAACGCTTCAATCTTTTGCATCTAATAAAATCTATGATGTTTTTAAAGCATTTATTCAGTTCACATCTTCATCTCGCTGTGATTATAAAGAATATCATGTCTGCTTACATTTATTGGGCACACATCTTGGCCTTCCCAGGGTTGTAAAAGGATTTCACTTTTCATTATGTTGCTGTTGTGTTACGGCCTTTTGGCTTAAAAAAAAAAAAAATAGAAAAGGGGGGGAGAAAAGGAAGGGGGGAAAAAAAGCACATTTTTCTAGCAATTTCTAGTTGGTCATTGTAGGAACCACTAACAGGGTAAAGCAAATAAATGCAAATTTAATGAGGCATGGGCAACTAGTAATGAATTCAGCAGCCTCTCACCTTGAGGTGGTTCGTTCAGACTGGGGCAGTGACACTGCTGGAAGTGGCCGCAAAGCAGCAGGCACGTGGCAGTACCTGCACAAGGCTTTGTCGCTTTGGTCCAGCTCTAGTGGCTCTACAGTGCTGAGATGGCAGCCCTGCTTGCATTTGCTGCAATCCCTCTTAGGCCTGTAGGGCCCTGTCCTCCCTGATTGCTGCCTGTGGCATGTTCGGGTCAGGGTTATGCTGTGGAAATGGGGGAAATGTGGCTTTCCCTGAGCTCCCCCTGGGCTGACCTGGCTCCAGGTCTCCTGGAGGCATGCAGTGGTGTCCAGTCTTTGGTGTTGCTGGGGTCTGGCCCCAGTAGCAGTGGGGGAATCCCAAAATTGGGGGGTTTGACCAGTACTGATGGTGCCTGTCATGCCCTGGAGTTTCTCTTTACATCTGTGCTGTACTTCTCACCCTGGGCTCCTGCCTTTGGGCTTGCACCTCAGTAAACCCATGGCTGCACCCTCTTCTTTTGGCTGAATGCCCTAAGGAGAAAAGTTTCTTTTCTTTTCCCTCTCTTTTTCTCTTTTCAATTCTGCTTCATAACTATGGAAGACTGAAACTCCAAGTCTTGGGGTCAAAATGGGCATGATTGGAGGTGACCAGGCTGGGTCCAACCTGCTACAGACCACTGGAAATATCTCTTCCGGGTGGTGGATCAGTTCTTTGAGCTGAAATGCCAAAGTGCCTCTGGTTTGGTCCATTTTCCTACCATACTAAATATGTGCCTCCTGCCAGGAGCATTTTGGGATGAGTTACTGCAGGTGTGGGCAGCACTGGATGTATGTGGCTGTCCTGTGTGTATTAGTGCAGCAGTTCTGATGGAAGGGGTAGGAAGAGTTCCTTGGAGCCAAGCATGGAATAGATAAAATTAAAATTTAAAAAGGCAGGAAAAGGAGGAGAAAGGCAAAATATTGTTGCTTTAGCAAAGAACTTAGAAATAAGCCAAACTAAATACTTGTTGAACGCTCATGTACCCCAAACTTGAGGCTTACAAATGCAGACTTGTATTCCAAATTCTGAGGTTGTTTTTCTTCCTCCCTTTTTTACTCTCTCTTCCTGCCTTGGTCTTTTCCTTCTCTCTTCCTCTCTAAGGTATGCTTTCCTCCCCGCGTGCCCCCAGCTCGAGTGCATCATTTTCTGCTATTGTGTTTAAGGAAACTCTGCTGCAGGGGCTCTGAAATGAATAAAAATGTAATCCTCAATGTGCCCATTGTGCACTCTCATTTGTTTTTGCTGTATCGATTTATCAGCAGAGGGAAATTACTGGCTGGAAGAGAGGATGCCAGTCAGAATGACATTTATTTCATAGTACAAGGAGGCTCTCCAGCGTGTTTCCATGTAACCCAGATATTGGAGCTGTAAAAGGGCTTGTAACAAGGTTTAGTGCTATGATTAGATTGTGTGGAGCACCTTGCTTTCATAACAGCAGGCACTTGGCAGGAGCCAGGGCCTCAGGTTATGGTCAACTTTTTATTTCCTTTTACCTTAACGCAGCGTATTTGGCTTGCACCTCAAAATGCTCCTGTTAAAAACTCAGGCATGCCAGCTTGTGAAATCTACTTGGTATTTAAAAGGTCTTGAGCATTCATGCCACAGAGTTAAAAAGAGATAGAAAAAAAAGATAAACTATTTACTTGTTAGCATTTCTAGCTTTGTCCTTCCTTGTGCTTCTAGTGAAGCAGTTTTTTTCCCCCAGTGGCTGTAAGCCATGGTTGCTCAAGGTAAAAATGGAGCATATTTTTTACACAAAACCTGTAATAGGTATATATGAGTTGCAAATGGAGATGGGGCTCAGGGGGCTGAATGGTGGTGCAGGGCTGGTTCTTGGCTGCTGCTGCTGGATGGTTTGTGCTGAGGGCTTTGCTGTGCTCAGCTCTCTGGGGTCTGTTCAGCCCCTTTCCAACAGCACTGAAGGGCAGGTGGCTCCAAGCAGGACTCACAGATCCCGGGTGGGTCTGGCTCCGTGGCACAGCAGGTGTGTTCTCCACAGCATTTATGTTCTCCACAGCATTTATGAACCTCTGGAAACCACCTCCCCTGACCACCACAGGGAAGTGGGGAAATAAGCAGTAGCAGGTATGGGAAGTTATGTCTGTGCTGAAGATTGCTTGATGCTTTCCATCCTAAAACTCTCAGTTCAGCTGTTCTTATATTTGCCAAACGATTTCAGCTTTGGCTGATATTTTCCATTTTGGGTGTTTGCCTCAGACATTTTAAAAAAAAAAATTAAAATAATTTTTCAGCCAAAATGGCTCAGCTGTCCCTAAGCTGAGAGGAAAAAAAAAGGTTGTTTTGCTTTTATTATAAATATTCTCACTGTCTCAATGGAAAGCTCAGCTCCCAAGTTACAGGCCTCTGAAATGCTAAATTGTGTATCCAGTAGCAACTTCATTGAGTGATGAAATTAAACAGGTTTACCTAGCCTGTGGAATTTTTTGCTAGACTGTGAAGCCACTGGCTTTCATGTCTCTGCTGTCTTTGTGTTTGGGATGGTGGCTGGGAAGTCATGGCTAAGGTGAGCTTAACTAGAACCAGTTAGATCCATCTGCCTACATTTCTCTTTCTCTTTTAAACAGAGGATAATGCTGTGGGTAAAACTGTTTCCAGCTGGAGTAAAGCTTGGGCTGCATTTGAGCCACAGAACAAGCTGAGGGCATTGCTGGCTAAGCCTGACCTAAACTGAACTGTTCCTTTCTAGTCCAGATGAGACGTGTCATTTTCCTCCTAAAGTTCAGGTCAGAAATGGAGAGCAAAAGAGAGTAGTACTGACCTGTGAAAGAGAAATAAAATCAAATAAGTGGCAGAGGACAAGGCAATTGCAGTTGGTAAAGCTGGGAGCATGCGTTCAGATTGCTCTGATATGTCACCATGATATTTTCTGAAAAATCCGTTCACCAGGATTTCTTCTCCTGGGAAGCTGAGAAACCTCAGAGAAAAATGAAAACAATCATTACCTGATAGCTTCTCCTGTGTTTTGCTGCTTTGGTATGTGGTTGGAGATTGTTTGCCCAACTGGTCATTGTTTGATTGGTTTCATGTGAATTGTTGCGACTTAACGACCAATTAGGGTCAGGCTGTGTCGGGACTCTGGAAGGAGTCACAAGTTTTTTATTGGTATCTTTGCACGAGTTTTCATTATTATCTTTTTAGCCTTCTGTAAGTATATTTTTCTCTATTCTTTAGCATAGTTTTAGTATAGCATAATATAATATAATATAATATAATATAATATAATATAATATAATATAATATAAGCCTTCTAAGAACATGGAGTCAGATTCATCTTTCCTCCCAATGACAGGGGACCCTGCAAATGCCACACTGATGGAACTTGGATGGAACTTGTCACAGCAGAGCAGGAGTGTGGCTCCTCCCTGGGGCACCTGTTATCTGTGTGAGACATCCCCTTCATGCCTCGTGTGGCTTAGGTGTTACCTGCTTTGTCAGTACATTTGATCATGAGAAGATTGATTGATTATATGTATTTTTCCCCCCCTGCACACCCAAGCAGCTATATTTGGAATGAAATATGGATTCTGATAATGAGAAGATAAATGGGTAAAAAAAATGCAGTTTAAATAGTGTTGTTATCCTAAAAGGAATGCTGGAGTACCATGCAGGCTGAAACAATTTAAGTATATGGAAATGTATGTGAAATCCTTACACCACGATGTCACTTTTGCGTCAGAATCAGCATGTGTCTGTGCTGACAAAATGCCATGCATTACCTTGCCCCATCTGCTCAAAGCACATTTAGGAGTGCCTTGAAAAGCTTTTGCAAGTCATGACATAAATACACAACTGGATGGTGCAGTGTAGATAGAGCAGCAGTCTAGCAAAGCTTCCTTTAAAGGGAAATTATTTTAATCCTTTTCAGGCAAGAAATTAATTTTCAAGAAAAAAAAAATGATGCTGGTATAAAAGTATAGTAACATTTACCAGTCATATCCACATTAAGCATTTCTCCCCAACAATATATATCAGAAAATAGCTTTCAACATGGAGAAAATCCAAAATCAATTCAGTTTAAGTTATTTCAGATTTCATTGTTGGTTTTTAAAGAACATCTTCCAGACTGTCTTTAAACTTTGCATGGAAATTAATTTAGTTTGAAGTTTTCTTCCCACTTGCATATTCCAGCCCAGAGAAATTGGAGATTCACAGAGAGCAGCAGTAAAAATAGTACCGTTAATTCCCACACAGTGGTACCTGAGTAGTGCCTCAAATGTCACTTTCTCTGTAATTATTGACTTTTTACTGGTGCTTTAGCAGAGCTTCTCATGCTCTGATATGTAATAAACCCCCACTATTCTCACTTATGAGTGTAGGTAACTACACTCATCCTACAACATGAGTGTAATTGTCCATCCTCACAGCTGTATTGATGATTTTACATAATTTTCTTGTAAGAAATGTCTTTTGCTCATAGGTGTGCAGAAGGCTGGGAGGTAGCTCAGTGTCTGTGTGCTTCCCTAAAATACAGGGCTCTGCTCACACGCCCCAGGTGGTTGCCATTTCTAGGGCAGAGGAGCCTCAATCTTTTAGGCAACTTTTAGGACCACACAAGTTTCAATTTCTTATCTTTGGCTTCCTTCTTATCTGTGTAACCTGATTATAGTTCCATCCATCAGCCCACAGTTTTACTTTAGTAAAACTCTTGGTAAATCTTGATATGCAGCAGCTGGTGGAGTGAGCTCTTTGTGTCCATCTGTGTAATCAGAGGGAACTGTAGATAGCCAGAAGGGAGTGGCTGGAGTGAGAGCTTCTGAGAGAGTCCAAAATGACCATTAATTTTGGGTTTGGTTATTTTATAGGCTGCAAGGCTGTGGAAGTTCTGTGGAGCAAAAGCCTTAGGTACTAGATAGTGCTTTTTCCTGTTTCTGTGGTGTTTCTGTGGCACCTGGTCAATTACTAGGAGAAGGAGATGGAAGTACAAAGGAAGGAATTATTGTTGGAAGGTTTCTCTTCAAAATTGCAATGTAGTTTGAGAACCTTCAAGCTTTGACAGAGTTGAGACCAACAAGAATCATAGAAGTGCTGTCTCATCTGGTTCCTCCTTAGAACAGACCTTAATTCCAAAATTAATGTAGTGAAAATGTTTATAAAAGGGCAAATTGGTAGTAGCTATTTTTGTGACTTTCATCTTCTTATCCTTTGCTTATTATCATGCTATATTTGGAAAGTATTTCAAGCAAGAGCCAAAAGCAATGGAAGGACCTTGCTTTTGAAGCAAAATTAGAAGCATTAGTTGAAAATCTCGCACTGTGGTGTTTGTTCATCTCTTCACCACTGGTGAATTTTGTTGTCTCCTGCAAGTGCGAACCAGCAGCTTAGACACTTCCAAGGGTTCATTCACTGCGAGGTTTGCAGGTGATTTCAGTTTAATGCAACCAGATAATTGTAGCCCTGGGGCTTGGCTAGGTTATAAAGCTGCTAATCCAGACAATATTATCCAATCATATGTTGTGCTTATATGGGAGACCTCTGCCTTTAATAGTCTCTCCCCGTGCTTGTAAGCCGTGGTTTTGGTTTGGGTTTTTGTAGCTTTTTTGTTTTGTTTGGGTTGGTTGTTTTTTTTTTTCTCAGCAGCCCTATAAAAATGAGACTCAGGAGAAGATTAAGCAAGTCACTGGAGACATGCAGTGCTCTATAAATACTGCCCATGATGAAGTGCACATACACCATGGGTGAGCTGGCTCACCGTGCTGCAGTGTGTGCTCACCTCCGCGTTTAGGAGAGGGAGAGGTGGTGGGCACTGACAACTCTGAAAAATAAACTCTATATTTAGTCCTGGGCCCACATGTAGCTGCAGCAAATGTATGGCAATGTTTTATAAGCAGTGCTGTCAAGTAGTCAAAAAACACATATTTTTGTTTTAAAGAAGATTGTGTGTTTGTCAAAACAAAAATTTTTCATGGCAATGAAAAATTGACAAAAGATTTTGAGGGAGAGAAAAAAAGGTGAAATTGCATGTCAGCCTGGAATCTGGCCCTTTCCCATTTGAGAATTATGTTTGCTCACCTATAATGAGATGTACATAATTTAGTTACAAGAGGGACAGTTCCTGCAAGTTTACCATCCAGCCCTTTGAAATATAAGAGGTTGATAGGGGTCACATCAAGCTGTGGCTGCCCCAGTCCTGGGAGTATTGAGGGCCTGCCTGTGACAGTGACAGGTGCCCCTGCCCATGGCAGGGGGTTAGAATGAGATGATCTTTGAGGTCCCTTTGAACCTGAAGTCCTTCCATGATTCCGTAGAAAACCTTAGCTGAAATCTCAGGCCCATCACTGCCTGTGCCATGGGAAAATGAAGCACACTGTCCTGTTGCTGGTACCTGTACAGCATTGCTTTGCCTCAATGACACACAGGAGGAAGAGGGGCTGTCTTCCAAACCAGCCAGCAAAAGGTTTGGTGAGCTACTGTGGCTGGAATGGATGACAGAAATGGGGAGTGGCACTGATAAGACTGGCATTGTAGTGATTTGTCATTTCAGAGATGGAAGAGACCTCTGTACTGCTAATTTTATGAAGTGGGATTGCTTCCACTTACTGAGAAATGAAGAATACGCTCATTATCAGAATATGTTCATGTGAAGGTGTGCAGAATGCGTTGTTTGAGCAAATGTGAGGCCTGGCTGTACAGGATATGTGCTGACAAATGAGGCAGAGTCCCCTCAGCTCACTGGAGGATGTCAGCAGGCTGAGGATCATACCCTTAAAAATGGGAGTGCTGTTTTTTTGTCTGGAAGGGCTGGGTGGATCATTGCTCTCTTCTGTGCTGCAGTACTGCCTACCTGTGCAGCTCATTTCATCTCTTTCTCACCAATTCTTTCTGAGAGACAAACTACAGGAGTAAAATGAGTCAATCAGGATTAAACCATTCACATTTTCCCTCCTTGATGTAAAAGACAATACAGTGCCAGCCAGAACTGTGCCTCTCACTTGAGCCTGCTCTGGTGTCTCTTTGGCCATGTCCAGAGCAGAACCAGCCTGCTGAACTCCAGCCCTGAACAGGCATCAGGCATGTTCTCCCTGCTCTTGCTCCCAGAATAAACTGGAGCACGAGTGCCCGTTTCAAAGAGCTCTGTGTGAAGTGCTGTTCTCTCAAGAAATAGCAGTGGCAGCAGAGAGTTGCTGGAGTGTAGCAATCAACCCTCTTGGCTTCTCTGGATACCTTCATCCTTAACTGGCTGCAAGGAGGGAGGAAATAGATCAATCTAGAGAGATTGTGCAGTATTAACATTTGGTGATCTGTTTCAATAATTTTTTTTAAAGAAGAGAGACCTAGCTATTTCTCCACAAAAACTATGTCAGATATGTTTCTTGGAAAAGGGATTTCATTTCAGGCAGTTGTGGCAAAGTCTATAGTATTCACTGTGATTTTGCAAAGGCTTGGCAAGTTTGCATGTTGGTTTATGCACATGAATTGTCTCTCTACCTTCAGAAAGAACATTGACATGCAGAGCCACAGGCTTGAGGAGTCTCTCTAGGATGAAAGCCTCAGATTTTACACTGGGGAAGAATAATGTCAAATTTGTGATTAGAAATCTTCAGGACAGGCAAATTTCTGAGCATGTGCAGTATCCTTTTGGTGAACCTCAGGATCCCAGCTGGTTTTGGTGAAACACAGAAACACAGAAAGCAATTAGCTTGCATCTTAGAGGCTAATAATAACTGAACCTTTGGCAGATTTTGTGATGGGATGATTCTCTCTGTGTTAGAAGCCAAATGAATTAATAAAACAGATTTTTAACTTATTCTAACACAGTCATTTTCCTGTCAGAGGTGCATAAAAGCAAAGAATTTGCAACCTGGACTCTGTTACTTTTTGCTTTAGTCCTGTTGGTAAAGATTCATCTCATGTATTTGTGCAATGTTAGAGCAGTTTTCCCTTTGGAGTGACAATCTTGGGCATTCTACTTGAGATCTGAACAAATTCCAAAAAGTCAGTCCCCTTTATTCCCTCTCTTTATATCCAGCTGTTTTTCTGGACCTCTTTGGTAGAGGAAAATGTAGTCACACAGAGAAATCATGGTGGCAATGACTTCCAAGTAATGAGAAACAGGTTTTGGGGGAAGAAGCAGGAGCTGCTGGAAGAGAAGAGGGGAGGAGCAGTGAGATGTTCTCCAAGATATTTGAGTTTGATATTTGAGTAGTTCAGTTTACTTAGGGCTCAGTGATATCTAAGCAATGCATAAATGCTGCTGGTTATGTGAAAACATCAGTCTGTGACACAGGAATTAGATGCTTTCTGAAAAAGTATTCATCACTTCCCCCTTTGAAAACATAACTGGCTATATTTTATCATGCTTCAGACCAGATATGGAATCATCCAACCTTCCCTTCACCTTTTATTTCCCACCTGTGGATTCAGCTGGGGAAGGACAGTGCTGACACACTAATTATGGTATCAAAGGACTTTTCCTACTGTCCCCTGCCCTCATTCTCTGTGAGGGGACCAAATGCCAGGGAATTTCTTTTTCTCCTTCATGGCCAAACATGCCTGATGTGCAGTGGGATTTTTAGCTGCTGTTTTGGTTAACTGCAAGCCTAGAAGGTGTTGTCTCTTTTGCTGCGCTGTGAGGCACACACTGATTCTTCTGAACAGGTTGTCTGGAAACCAAATGGTTCTGCCTCTTATTTTCAAAACGCAGGAGTGTAATGTGCTCTTACCTCTGAAAAAGACTGACACCTCCACCAATATTCTCCTAAGCAACCAGAAAATAGTCTAAATGCTTCATCCTCACCTGGGGCTCCTCTTCCTGATCTCATTCCTTATCAAAGCAGTCATGTGCAGAGCACAGGCTGAAACCACTGCTGCCTAGGGCTGCTGCTTAGGCCAAGAATAAACCTGATCAGAGGCAGACTTTAATTTTTCAGTGGAACCTTTGCTTCTCCTGCTCCTTCTTCAACAGAAACATTCCCAAAGACCCTGCAAGGAGGATTGGGCTGTTCCCTTCAGCTTCTCATGATGCACCCATTGCCCCTCTCTGAGGTCTGATGGTTTTGGGGGGAAGCAGTAGCTTCTTAATGCAGGATTTCCTTGTTCAGTGTACTTCTCTAAGCCTTGTTCTCCAGGCTTTCAGTGGAAATGCAGCGCTGCTTTGCATCCTGGGGTTCAGGCTTCTTGAAAACAGCCATCTGACAAAGGAGGTTTTTTGGTTTGTTTGGGTTTTTTTTTTGTTTTGTGGTTTTGTGTGTATGTTTTGGGGTTTGTTTGTTTGGATTTTTGTTTGTTTTTTGGAATTTGTTTTGTTTCATGGTTGGTTTGGGGGGGTTTTGTTGGTGGTTTTTTTTTTGTTTTGTTTTTGTGGGGGTTTTTTGTTTGGTTTTTTTTTTGTTTTGGGGTTTTATGTGTGTGGTTTGGGTTTGTTGTTTGGATTTTTGTTTGTTTTTTGGAATTTATTTTGTTTCATGGTTAGTTTGGGGGCTTTTTGGGGTTTTGTGTTTTTTTTTTTTTTTTGTTTTGGGTTTTTTTTTATTTTTTGGGTTGGTTTTTTTGTTTGGTTTTCTTTTGTTTTGTTTTGGGGATTTTTGGGTTTTTTGTTTTATTTTTTTGGGTTTTTTTGGTGCAAGGTAAGATGAAGGAAATTATCATTTGTTGCTCAGGTGAGCCACTCAAACATAGGCCTACAACGCCAGCAGGGGTGTTTTAGTGTACCCAGTCTTGCAGCCAGGTGCCTGTATGGCAAGGTCTCAGCCTGGTGCCATGTCCCCATTGTCTGGGGGACAGGCACAGCCTAGCACAGCTGGAATTTCAGTTATTGAAGCTGGGGCAGCATTTATCTGTGGGGCTGCTGCCTGGGCTGGCCGCCCCTGTGGTGCCCTGTGGAAGGCCAGGGCAGTGAGGCTGGCTGTGTGCTCAGAGCCCTGCTGGGCTGTGGGCCTCCAGCCCCATCTCCCTGGCTCTGGGGCACTGGGGGAAGCCCATTAAACCCGTCCCTTTGGCTCCATGGCCCTTGCTGTCACCTGTCCTAGAGCCCTCCCTTTCCATCCCAGTGCCCAGAGCGAGTCCTGCCCACGGCGATCCGCCCTACCTGCAGCTGCTTTAGAGAATAACAGCAGGTTCAGAGAGCTCCGAGGGCAGCACAACCTTTTGCTCATCTCTGCCTGGCTCTTTCAAGCAGCTTTGAAGAGGGAAGAGCTCCTCTCCTCCTTCCCCACTGCCCCTGTGCCCCAGCTCCTTCTCCTTGCGGCCTGGCAGCGAGCAGTGGATGCTCCGTGCATTAACACTGAGCTCCAACACAATGCTCCTGGGTGTGCTCTATGTGCAAGTCCCTGGCAGCCCTAAATTAATTAAAAGTAGACAGAAACCCTAGGAAAAAAGCGAGTTCCCTTCCCCCTTCCCCCCTGCCCCTCTGTTCCTTTCTCTCTCTGTGGGTAAATAGCTAATTCCTTTGTTCCTTGCTGCACTATTTCATTCCTGCCATCATTGTCCTCATTGTTCTCTGGAACAGGAGGGGTCTGGGCCAGGAGCAGCCAAGGTCTTGGCTAATGACGGGAAGTCTTTAAAGTTTGCGCTGCATTTCATCTTCTCTGTGGGAGTTTTAGGACGCATCCAGTGTTTGATCCCCACCGTGCAACTTTGCTTCTAGTTAATTAACAGATCCCCATTACACTCTCTCATCTGCAAGCACATGGGAGGCCTATCAGGAGGTAATTCAAGGCCAATCTGAGTGATGGCAGAAATTAGAGAAAACGGTTGTTTTAGGGTTCTAACATGCAGGAATAAAGCTCTCCCTCTGCAGAGGTGCCCTGTAAATTTGGGCTTGTTTTGTTGTATCATTTTAAGTTTTTAAGTGATGTCCCTTGCAATCAGATCTGTCGGGGAGTTTTGTTGGGTTTTTTTTTCACGAAGAGTAGGTGGGAAAGCAGCTTATTTATGTTGCTGCTGCTCTGCTGTGGTGGCAGCCTGCATGGTGTATGGTTTTGAGGGCCAGTTGAAACGAAACCGCAGCGTTATTAGCAAGATGTTTTCACCTTCCTTTCATTCCCAGCTTCCCCATTTCCACCAAGCCTATTATACAGGTTACAAGTATCTTATGGCAAGTTTTTTAGTGTGGAGTAAAACCACCACAGGCCTCCCAGCTGCAGAGCTTTGTCAGGCTTTCAACTAAATACTGCCTCTCTCAGGAGTGCAACCTTCTGTCGGCTTTGAACGTTTAGAGTTGTCTGATATTCCCCCCTTCCTTCCTCTTCCCCACCCTGTGAGCAGTGACCCCCTTTAAGTAACGAATCAGGGGCTGCTCCTGCAGTTGCAATTCTCAGTTCAGCACTTGGCAGGGAGAACCAAGCCAGGCTATTTAGTGCGGCGTTAAATGGCTCACCGCATTAGCCCCCCGGCACGCACAGCTATTAGCTTGTTTTACTGTTGGTAAAGTTACATTTGTTAGCTGCAGTTGCTGCTCCAACAGAAACTTGGTAATGTGGGAAGGCACAGGCAATGTCTCGTGGCTGTGCAGGGACAAGAGAGCAAAGTGTCCCCTCTCCACTTTGCAGAGGAGTTCCCAGCTTGGTTGTGATGGAGTGATCGCGACTGACCACGACACTGTGGTGACAAAATCATAACCAGCTCCTTAACTGCTCCTTGGTCAGCTTCCAGAAGGGTTGCAGAGAGGTGGAATCACCCCAAGAGGGACAGTCCAGCATTTTGAGATCTCCAGGTGATACCACCTTTGGCAGGCTGTGTCCTCAGTGATGGGTCACTGCTGGTACCCTCACCCAGTCCCCTGATTCCTCAGCTCATCTCAGGGGAACAGCAGCAGGTGAGATTATTTATCCTCAGGTGAAAGATGTTGGGCTGAGGTAAGGGCTCTGAGCAACTGTGGCTGTGCAGCTTTTTCCCAGAGTCTTCTCCAGCCTGTGTGCTGTAGCTCCAGAAATGGGGCTTGGCCAGAAATGCTCCAGACTTCCTTCCAAACAGCCTCTCATAGATGAAGGATCTACTATTATCTGATATGAGGGGAAAAGAAGTGTTATTTTGGTCTTGTCATGAGGGCTGTGTGGAAGATCCTGAGCACAGTTCTTGTAGCTGCAGAGGTCACTGATCACACTGGGAGGTGGGACTCATGTCTGGCCATGAACTTAGTGTACACATGTAGAAAATGATGTAAAATGTATGTGCACCTTTGGTTCAGTAGAGCATTCTAGAACATCCACTTTCCAGTCTTGGTCTTTGTCTAAAAACAGCATTAATTGCTTATTTAAAGAATCTACTCTCTTATATTCTACAGAAACTTTAACTAAAATATGTATATTTGTATATAATGCCATATATTAAAGAAATATGCTCTAATATAGAGAAAAAACATAGGGAAAATGTTGTAGCCCCAGAGTCAGTGGTGTTTGGGGTGGGGCTGTGCCCCATCATCCCCAATTGGCCCCAGCTGTGCCCACAGGTGAGCAGCATTGACAGTAACAGCCATGCAGGGCACACAGGTGCAGGGCATCAGCAGCAGGTTATAAAAGGGCTGGAGGACAATTAGGAGCTGCAGATGGTTGAAGTCTTCTTCGGTGTTGGTTGTGCCTCCTCTGTGGTCCCAACAGGAAAACACAGACAGGGTCATTAAAGTGAATTATTTAGTATTTGAGCCTCAAATACTGGTTTGGATCCCGACAGGGTCAGCAAAGCCTTCAGTGTTCCTGATTTTTCTCCAGCCCAGTGAAGATTCCATGGATAAGAGGTAAAGGAGTGGCATCTTTTGTTCCTTGTAAGGCCCAGTGTTCTGTGGAGGGAGCTGCACTTGCAGGAGTTTGCTCAGCCTGCCTGAGTGATGTCTGCTTGTTCTTACTCACATTGCAGTGATTTGCATCCTGTGTTTTTGTAGCAGGAACCCTTCTCCAATGCTGGACACAGAGATACAGCAGAGAACTGAAAATCTGGGAGGGGAAATGGGTGCAACCCCTCTCCATTGCTGGGCACAGAGATACTGCAGAGCACTGAAAATTTGGGAGAGGAATGGAGGCAATCCCTCTGCATTGCTGGGCACAGAGATACTGCAGGGCACTGAATTTTGGGATGGGAATGGAGGCAATCCCCGTCCATTGCTGAACACAGAGATGATAGTGCAGAGCCCTGGTTCTGTGGGAGGGGAATGGGTGCACTGGGGCGAAGGGAAGCTGTTTGATTTGATTTGATTTGGGCTGATGCAATGGGCAGCACGCTCACCGCCAGGGCACCCTGTTGCTGCTGTGAGCGGGACAGACAGGGTGCTCAGCTGCTAGGCAGGGATGCTTGGATGTGCCACAGGGTTTCAGAGAGAATCCCCCTGCACAGGGAAGCCCGTGCCAGCATTGTAGAGCTCTCGTGCCAGCCAGCTTGCAGGGTTGATTTGGCATTTGGCGAATTGGTAGCGGCTGCCAGTGTGTGTGGTGGAAGGGAAGGGAATAGATGAGAAAAACACAGGGGTTTAAAATAAAAATGTAAAATTATTTGCTTTGTGCCATATGGACTTCAATATTTTGACAAAGCTAAGGCCAAAATTAATCATGCCAGGTTAGAGTTTTTGTTCAAAAGCATATGTATAACTGTCCCCCTGAGTGTGTGTTTGAGTTATGATTTTTGTCCAGGAAAACCTTAACCTTTTCAGTTTCTCATTCTCTGCTCCACTACCAATTGTTCCACCTGTATGAACTTTTCCTATTGTGTCAAAGTTTAAAATAGTTTTGCTTTATTGAGAGTTTCTTAGTAAAATCTCTAAGGCTTTGTTGATTTCCTTTTAAAAATTTACTTTGGAAGGTTTTATTTTCTTTTTCTTTTCACAAAGCTAAGTGGATTTTTACAAGAGCTGTCTCGTGTCCAGACTGGACTGTTTGGTCAAAAAGAAGGGAGGAAGGGTTGAAGGAGAAGGGGGAGCCAGGGTGCCAGTAATGGTTGGGGAGCCATTGCATAAAGTGGAAGTCCATTATGCTTTTCCTGACTAAGATGCTATTCTCACTGCATGTATAGCAAAGGGGTTTAAGTTTAAAAATAGAGAATCTGGCCAATTTGGGTATTTAAATTTATAATGTAACCTAACATCTACAGGAATAGAACCTTTTGCACCTGTGAAGCACTGAATTTTTCACTGAAATCCAGCATCTCACTGTAACTGAGGACATTATTCAGGCTTGCCCTGTATTAGGCCATTAATGGACAAGCCTGGCTATGCAATTGAATATTTTTCTGCACTGGTTCCTGTTGGGGCACTTTACTTCCCCACTAAAAATGCCACATGGAGTGTACCTTAATCCACTTGAAAAGCAAAGCTCAGCTGTACAGAGGCACTCCTGAAAGGAAATAAGGATGAGTGTGGAGTGGAGCTGTTCTGTATTAGCTTTTTGGGGCTGGTTTGTTATGTACACAAGCCCACATGATGATAGGAAATCTTGAAAGATCCAGTTTTTGTAGAGTTCAGGTGTGATTGAATTGAGTGGTTTTGTTCATCCCACTATAGAGATATGAGATGGATATGAAATTCAAATACAGATCTCTATCTTTTTAAAGTTTGGAAGTGTTCAAAGGCAGGATTTAGGCAATCTTTAATTCATGTGTGTAAGCAATACTATGACTATGTGAGGACAGTAAATATATCTCTATCTGTGATTGATCTTGAGATCAGCCTATCTATTATCATAAAGCCCCTCCTTTAAGAGTGGGAAGTGGGTGCAAATTTGAAAGAACAAATTTAAGCAACTGGTTTCCTTTCACTTTTAAAACCAAATAGTGAGAGAGGCATAAAAGACCTCCAGTTTGGATGATAGTGAAACATTGCTTTGAAGTTCCAACTAAATTGCATTTCTTGTTCTCTGCTGTCGCCTGTAAGATTCAAAAAAAAAATTGGACAAGCAGTGATTAGTATATAATAATGTATGTTCAAATAGCTTATGGTATTATGAAAACAAAAATTCAAAAGGCCAATACACTGACAGTTAAAATCTGTCTAAGGGGCAATAGGGGAGAACCTTCACAAAAACAATATGCTGATTGCATGCAGCTACCCTGCCGAGTCAAATCTTAAATAAATTATACATACATAACTGTACTGGAGCTGGGAAATGAAGCAGCTGAAAATGTTCCTGGTTCTGTGCTTTAGGCAAAGCCTGCATCCACTCTGTGTCCTTAATGCAGCAGACATTTGGTTTGTTGGTTTGGGTGCTGGGTGCTTTGGAGGCCAGTGGAAAAATACAGTTTGCACTGGGTCAGATCTATGGAGAAGTGTGGGTGATGATAAATAATCCCTCTTGGTTCTTTGGTAAGGAATCCCTTTCTCTCAGCTGCAGCACGCACCCCCAGTCCCCTCCACCCACTCATAAGAAATCCTGATGAAGTACTGAAATGTTGCATATTTGGTAAAGATTTTTCCCACAGAAAAAAATTTATGCGTCCAAAAATTCAGTTTCTAAGCAGCGGAAGTTTTTCAGGAATTTGGGTCAAATCTGATAAGTAGTTTCAGCCAAATTAAAGATGAAAATAAAATTCTGAGCATCAAAATTATTCATTTCAATGCACATGAAACAAAGTATTCTGATTTCTTGAGATTTCCAAGAAGATTCATTAACTACAGTCTAGTGCTAAGGGCTGCTCACAGGTACTTATGTCCTTAAACTAAAGCAGGGTCTTAGATGGAATTTTTCTTCACCTTGCATGCTATTCTTAGTCCATCTGTATGTACATAGATGGTCATGGGAGGAGAAACAGAATAATTCTGTAGGAATGTGAGCAGGCTATTCCCTGTGGAGCAGCTGCTCTCTGGGCTCCTCTCCTAGTGCCAGGGAATGTGTAAGGGCTTATCCAGAACTTGGGCTGAAAAGCTTGATAAGGAGATCCTGGTGTACCTCTGGTTAGGGCAGGTATGAGTGTGGTACACACACAGATCCTTGCTCTAAATCATATTTAATTTAAGTTCAGGTCCTGCTCTCAGTGAATACTTGAATCACTGAGGTGCAATGGTAAGGAGGGTCAGACAGTAGCATCTTGTTCACAGGATCTACTCTCAAACTGCTGGCAGCACGTTCTTTTGCCCAGCAAAATTTTCCTTAATGCACAGTTTTTTGTACAATTCCCCTTTTTAACAGTGGAAACTCAGGTCTGGACCAAAGGCAGCAAAAATAACGCAGAAACATTGTTAATATTAGCAGAGTTTGCTCAGGTTTTTGTGAGTTTCTTGAGATAAATTGTACTTCCTAAACATCAACTAAAATCTCTGCTAAATGAAAAAAAACCAAATTACCTCCTACTCAGGAGATAATCCAGTTTTGGTCTTTGGCTAACAGAATCAATCACATTAGGAATTGTAAACCTAGCACAGGGGGATGCACGCCAAGAATGCTACTGCTCTTTGTGTATTGTCATGAAATTCTGGCTGTTCTACCAAAATCCCCTCTCAAAGATTCACTTAAATTACAGTGAAAAAGAGCAAAATTTGGCCCTTACTTCTGGCACAATATTGATTACTTGCTGCCTTTTTATCAGTTGCATTTGCTAGAATAGACACTCTTTGAACTTATTTTTAGGAAGTATATTTCAATATCATTTGGCCACAAACAGAGGTTAGTGCGTCCAGCCTTCAGTCAGCTTATTGCCATTCAAATACTCTGGAGATAAATTATGTTAAAAGAAAGAGGGGAAAAAAAGATGTTTGAGCTTGTGACTCGTTCTAAATGGAGACTTAGCTCTAAGTAATGAAAATTGCCGTGGTTGTGCAGAGCAGCATTAAAAGCCTCGTGCGCTAATTGAGTGAGGCGGCTGCGGCGCAGCAGCCTTGCCCCTCATTATGGGATCCTGCAGCGCTGCTTGTGCCCACCCTGCCTGCTCCCAGTGTGGCTGTGCTGCTGCAGTTCCCTGGGGCAGGGGTGGCACAGAGGAACCCCAACGCGGGGCTCGTGCCACCCTTGCCCTGCTGGGGTGTGCCCTGCTGGGGCTGCAGGCATGGATGGCACCCCTGCCCTGCTCACACCCTGCAGGAAACACCACGCTCTGCCCCGCAAAGGGCTCAGGACAGGGTGGGTGCCATCGCCCACTGCCCTGCGCAGCCCAGGGACTGCTGGCAGTGTGCTCCAGCTAGCGGGAGGCACCGGTGGGCAGCAGCTTAAAATCAAAGTTAGCTAAAATTTAATTAAAATAAAATAAAATAAAATTTTAAAATAAAATTTTAAAATAAAATTTTCATTACCGTGCTCTCACGCTACTGGGGTTTTATTAATTTATAATATAATATAAATATAACTAATTTATAAATAAATAAAATATAATTATAGTACTATATAAATAAATATAATAAAATTAATATCATTTATAAAGAAATATAATAGAATTTATTTATAATATAATAAAACCCCACTACTGGGGTTTTATTATTTTATTAAATTTCTACTTCCATCCTGCCTCCAAGAAAAGGAGAGTTATTAGCTGGAAGCCTAAACTCAAGAAGTCATGCCTTGCCTTTTTTTTTGCTTTTCCTCAGATTTGTCCCTTTGCAACAGATGCTTATGCTCCCTTTTAATCATCATCTCTTCTTCTCATCTCTTGGTGTTGCTGTCCTTTTGGATTACAGACCGTGCTGTGAGCGCTGTCTGTAGCTTTGTGTGTGTGTGGGGCTCATGCCTGCTTCAGCTGGGGCTCCTGTCCCAGATTCTCAGCTGGTACAAGCTGGCACGATGCCACTGAGGCCACGAGGTGGATGGGAAGGGTCTGTGCCATGTCCTTGTCACTGTTGTTTGCATTGCTGGGGAGAGGGAATCTTCAGCCAGTGCCATCTTAGCCCAGGCCTTGAAGAATCAACACCCAGTTCTCAGGCATGTGCAGTCTTTCCTTGCTTCAGTTATTTTCATTTTTAATTAAAATGAACAACTTTTACGTGAAAATTGAACGCTTGAAAAAAATCTTTGAAGCAAAATATTTATACTCTCGTTGGGAGAAATGTATGGGGTTGTTTTGAAATTAGTGCTTTTTAGTAAATTTTTCACTTAAAATAAACTCACAAACTTCTCACTTTAAAAAAATTATTTTGGGGAGGAAGCAGGAAAAGGAGAGAAATATATGCCAAACCTTAGATTTAGTTGTTGGTTTTTTAAATAGTTCAGAAGAATCTGGACCTGACTGAAATCAAGGTTCCAGCTCCAGGCTCATCCTAACTAATGTTAATCGCTTTTCTAAGATTGGTAGATTTTGAACACTGTCACCTGAGCCTGCCTCTTTAGAGCTGGTGTGTTTCAGCCCCCATTGGGTTTTTACAGCCCTTAAGGCAGCCTGTCCATCTCTGCTGGAGGGATCCTGGGCTGTGTTCTTAACCCAGCTGAGTTGGAGTTGGGTTAGTCATCACTTTTCAACAGGTTGAATGGCTTCTCCCCAGACCATTGGCTCTGGAATTAATTTTTTTTTTTGATGCTAAGAGGTCCCCAAGATGAGCTGTTACCATTGAAATGTAACACAGCCCCATCTGCAGTGCTTTTCATCAGCACCAAGGTTAATGCCATAGTCCCTATTCCAAACAGGAGACACCCAAAGTCAGCTAGGAAAGACAAATTTCCATCCACACCTCAAGGCCCTGGTCTCGTGGTATTTGTTACTACAAAAGAACAAAAATAAGGTTCTTCTCTTAACCTTAAATCCTAGAGTCATTTTGGGCTTCCAGCTTCTTCCCCAGTGTTTTGGAAGCCTGAGGATGTGATTTCTAACAGCTCCAAGCCAAGCAAATAATCTCCTAAAAGAATTTTTGGCTAAAATGTCGCTGTACCTTGTTGCTGATTGCAGGATTTGGGGATTTTGAGGCATGCCTGGCAGCAGCACTTTGAGAGCCTGCAGCATCCCCAAACATCTCCTGTGGCTGCATGGCCTGCTTCATGCCCAGGGTGGATATTTGGGATGCTGGGTCACAGGAGCAGGTCAGACCCTCTGAGCTCATAGAGGCAGGTTTGCTGCTTTTGTGTTCCACACTGAGCTCAGAGAGGCAAGGTTTGCTGCTTTTTCGTGTGTTCCACACTGTGCCCAGCTGACAGGACAAACACAGAGTTTGCTGCTTGAGTGTGAGCTCAGAGATCCCTGTGTTGGGTTGAAATTATGTCTTAGATTTACAGCCTATATATAGCTGGTGGTACAGCCAAAAAACTGTTATAGACACTGCAGGATCAATACTAGAGGTGCAGGTGAATGCTCTCTCAAATAACTGTGGGAAACAAAATAAATCTTAGTTTTGCTGCTTCAGTAAAATAAAATTGTCAAGGTATTTAACTCCCTGCCAGGAGTCTCCATTGAAAGCAGCAGAAATCCTAAGTGATCTCAGAACTCAGGTGTTGCACGACACTTGCATATCCAGTGTGAAAAACTTTGGGTTCTTTGAGCTGGCAAAAAATATCTTTAATTTAGATGATATATAATCATTTCTTATTAGAGCTTTAACTTGGTTAAGTGTAATCAGGTAGCTATTGTATAATTTAAATGGCCACTGATTGTTATTTGATGATAACAACTTACATTTATATAGTGCTGTATATCCCAAAGGGATCCCAGATAATTTTAAAGTCTCAACAATGAAATGCACAACAAATTGAAACATTAAATACTATTACAGCATTACTAGAAAAGATGAGAATATTAAAAATCTGGCTGTCTGTGCCTTGCTTCTGCTCTCCTTTGAATCCATTAGCCAAGCTCACCCAGAGTGCAAATGGAGTATTAGTGTTTCTGCCATATCTGATTTGAGAAATGTTCTGTACAAGTACCTCCTCTGTGCTGGGAGGGCAGTAAAGGGTGTAAATACCCTTCTGTTATTTTAGGAGTCTCTTGAGGGGCCAGAATTCCTCCCTCTCTTGTTTGGGTGGTTGTTGTACACCCTCAGGATGGTTTCCTGTCAGAAGGGAGGAGGCTAAACAAATGCCACACGCCTGCAACATCAGAGTGGGAAGTCAGACAGTGTTTTGTACAAAGAGTTCTTTTTTTCACGTACAAGTCTTGAAACAGTTTAAAATTCAGCCCTGTTACAGTCTGAATTTTTGGGTGAGCAGGGCAGTTGTGCCTCCTGAGCTGCTCTTCCAGGCTTTTGCATGTTTGAGTTTTGTCAAGCACTGGAGCAGAGTGCCCAGGGAAATGCTGGAGTCACCATCCCCTGAGGCTCTTGCAGGATGTGCAGCCATGGCCCTTAAGGTCAGAGTTTAGTGGTGGATTGGCAGCGTTAGACCAGAGTCCAGTCCTAGAGCTTCAGGGTCCTTCCCAGCCCAAGTGATTCTGTGATTGCAGGGCTCCGGCTTTGTTCTTGCACTGCTGAAATTCACATTCAGTGCTGGAGGAGGTGCAGACCTGGGGGATGCTCTCGTGTCCTGCTGCAGCTGGCACTGCCCAGACAGGAGGCATGGACACAGTCCCTGCCCTTTGGAGGCTGCTGTAAAGGACTTAAAACCATAAAAGTGAGAAGCACAGACTTGTTTGGGAGGGGAATGGCTGACCACATTCACTGCTGACCACAAAAACAGAGCCACAAAGGCAAAAGTATATTTGTGGATGGGTAATGTAGGTCACTTGCTTTGTGATGTTTCTTTTCTAATGTCTAATAAACTATAGTCTAATTCTGAAAAATTTCCAGAACCTCTGAATTAATGTTGAATGATGAAGTGTTTTCAACTGCTGAGGCAAGTTGTTTGCACCTGAAGATAAAAACTTACTGTTATTAAACATAAATTTGGGACTATGCAAAATGATGTGTAAACTACTTTTTTTTACTTGTTTGCCAGAGTCCTTGTCCACTGAGATGGTTTTCAGTTTCTGAAAATATTAATTTATCCCTGCCTTTTCACAACATATGAAAACATTCTACTTTGAATAATTTAGTCTTAAAACCATGGTTCTTTCTCAATATCTGAGCTTTTCTTTAGTTTCTGTTTTAACACTCAGAATGATTGTGTGAAAGTTGTTTGCAGATACTGCCTTGTTTTTCAGATTTGTAATGAAGCATGAGGGATTTTTACATTTTGTGGCAAAAGTTTTGCATGGGTCTTACTGTGAAGCTTTCACAATGTCTTTAAGTTGTTTTATTTTTGGGAGATGGAAGAAAGGCAAATAGTGACTTAGAGACAAGTTTTTCTGCTCCATTTCCTCTATGTAGCAGATGATAAATCTCAAGTACAAATGGTGCTACACCCAGGACGCTGAGCTCTAATTTTTGATCCTACACACACTGGTGGCCTATTTACTAATATGTAATCACCAATAAATTTGCTGTAATGTAGTTATAAATTTTCTGTAATATAGTTATAAATTTGCTGTAATATGGTTAAGAGCCTGATTGTGAGTGACATTGAGCACACACTTTCAAATAAAGATGGACCTTCTGAAATTCCTTTCCACAGTGTTGTGGACCATACCTTTGCTGACAGCACTGAAACCAAGCACTGGGAATCAAAACTGCCTGGGAAGTGCTGTGAAAATGTTGTTTCTTTATGAAACTGTATTTAACAGCAGGGTTAATGATGATGATGATGATAATAATAATAGCACTTGTTGTCATTAGACCATGGAAGAGGATGCAAGTCTTTTCCAAGCTGGACAGTGTCTCTTGTGTTCTGCTCTGTTCAACACAAGCCTGTTGTAAATGTTCATATCTTAAAGACAAATTGCCCTTCCATATGGGAAGTGTAGTTTCTCACTTTGTAGAAAAACTCCCTCCTGTTTCTGGTTAAATTTAAACATTTTGAAAATTCTGGATAGATCCTACTGGACTAGAATCCAGCCAAGGACATCATCTTCTCTGGAAAGAAATCAGTATTCTTCCTTAAAGACACTTGAATTTTTTTTTTTTTAATATTTTAAGACATTTCTCAAAAGAAAAAAAGTTTAAACGTGTCTCTTTTTTTTTTAAATGGTCTCATTATTAGTTGGAGTTTCAGGGCTGAACTAGTAATTACTAATCGAAGTTTACCTGTGGGAGCAGAAACTAGATGGAACCTTGTTTCACTTATTCAAACATAAATCTCTACAATTTGAGATTAAATAGGTTTCCCCAGGTTACCAGCAGTACCCTTCTCTGTGCCTGTAGGTCATCCACTAAAAAGTGAAAAAATGCATGTACATGCTGGGGACAGAGATGTCACAAAAATGTGACTGGCATTGTTACACATTGGTGGATTTTGTGGAGCCAGCATGGAAATGAGGGACAGACTGGATGGAATAATTTCTTTATTAGTAATAAAAGGGATTATCTTCAAGTAATTTGAAATCCCAGTGGTGAGGACTTGGGTACAATATCACCATTGCAGTGCTTTTAGGGGGAAACTAGAAGTAAATAAAAGAAAGATTTACTTGAGTCGGAGCTCTAATTTTTATTAAGGTTTGTGGTTTTAGAACAGAGAGTGACATGACATAAGGAATGGCAGTGCATTAGTGAAAGTAGGTGTCTGAAAGAAACTAGTCTGTGTTTGTGGGAGCATGAAACTGTTGAAAAGAAACTGCTACTTTCACACTGTCACATAAAACTCCCGACGAGCCTGGCAGTGAGGCGTGGAGAAACTCTCCCTTGTTTGTCCGAGAAAAACAGTGCATGCAGGAAAAAATACTATAAATGGCTCTGGGCTTAGTTTCTGTAGGGTTTGATAATAGTCCTTAGGATCTAAATGAGAGCAGGAATGAAAGTCCTGGGATTTTGTTATGGAAACTCCTTTCAAAATAATTTTACAAAACACCTTTAAAATGTTGGTGAAATCTGTTAGAACTAATCTCAGGAGTGGGAATAACTGTGAGTTATTATCACTGCAAATTCTATAAAGCATCTCCTTTGTATATGTTTACAGCATGCAGAAAATATAAATAATAGCTGATTAGCAGTCTAGAGTGAGAGCTCTGTTTTCTCCCATATTGGATAAATCTCCTACTGATGGATCAAACATTTAATCAATGTGGTAGCATGGCCTTCAGCACTATAGTATCTGAGTGCCTCCCAGTGTTGGAATGCTCAATAAGGCTTGGTTTGTCTCCAGTTACTCTGTGCTCCTTAATTTGATTTTGTTCTTAGTTACACTGATGTAAATCTAAAACTGCTCTGCTGATATTGAGGGAGTAAGCCACCATTTATGAGCCTGAAAGCAAAATCTGTCCTTCCTCCCCTTGCAATTCCTCAGCTGTTCTTAAGTTGTACTATTAATAATATTTATTTGACTTATTAATCTGCTCCCTCATTTATTTCCCCTGTTCCTGCTGCACCTTTTTTTTTTTTTCTGCCACTTTGGGTGTGATCCAAAGTCCCCTGAAGTGGCTATCAGTCCAACTATGGATTTCAGCTGACTGGGGCTCAGTTTCCCACTTGTCCCTCCCTGCTTTTATCCCCTCTGCAGCTCCTGAAGGGTTCTGTGGTCTGATTAATTAAAGTTACATGTATTCCTACAGTTTTGTGAATAAGCACCTTGCTGTACCGGAATCCTAATCCCCAAATTTGCCTTTAATGCCCACTGCTTCCCTCAGCTTAGTTTTCCTTTCATCAGAGCTCCCTTTCCTCCTCGTGCCACAGGTGTTGGTCTGAGGTTCAGCATCTCATTTTAGGGGGAGCTTTGCTATGAGCCTGTTCGGAGTTCTGTAGAAAACTCAGCAGAAAAACCCCAGGAAACTTCCCTGAGATTTTTGCTCAGGACACTTGTAGTAAATATGGGAAGGGTTTTGAATGAGATAGTTGTGATTTGTCCTTTGATTATTTTTTTTTCTGTTCTTTCCCCTTGCTGCCATCAGCACTTGGAAGCAGAAGGAAGCAAAGAGGAGTTGAGAAGTGAAGCTGGGAGACTTGGCAGGTAAGAGGTGTGTTTGTTCCTTGCCAGGGAGGTGTTTCTGGAGGTGCTGATGCGGGTTGGCAGAGCTGGCTCTGCTCTGGGGGATGAGCCTGGCCCAGAGCTGGCACAGTCCAGCTGAGCTCCTTGAGCCTTCAGTCTTTTTGTGCCAAAGCCTTGGCTTTGCTGGTTCCTCACCTGCAGCAGGGGCAGAAAGGCTTCCCTGTGGCAGGAGGAGAAATGCATTTTATTGAGGAGAAGCGCAGGAAGGGCCGGGGAGTAAGGAGCTGGTGTAAAGAGCTGCTTGGACAAAGGTGCCTGGTTTGAGGGGAGCAGCTGTGCTGTGTGCACAGCTGGGCTGGTGTTTGCATTATTTCAAGAAATGTTTTGCTAAGGGACTCGTGTGCTATCTGTAACTTCACTGCCTTATCTCCTTTGAAGCCTCGTTTGATTACTTTACTCTCATTTCCTGTTCTACATGCCTTTAAATGGGGTGAAGGTGAAATACAGTATAAGCAAGATCCAGCACTTGCTTTCACATAAAAACCACGCTCGAAGTACAATAACAACATTGGGAAACCAAGCACTCCTCACTGGACAACTGCAGTTTGCAAAGGCAGTTCCTCAGGGCTCACTTGAGGCACATCTGGGGACAAAAGGCTTTTCATGGCAACAAAAGCCACAGCCAGGCTGAAGCGCCAAAGTGTTTTCAGAGGAGGAGCTTGAAGAGCTTTCAGTGTAATATTCTGTACCCCTGTTCCTGGAGAGGCTGTCCCATTTCCAGAGCACACAGCCTGAGGCACTCATGCACCAGAGATAAATCAATTGGCACAGGACTGGAGGGCTTTGAGCAGCTACAGGTAGTTGTTCAATCTCTTGTGTCAAGTAATCTCAATAACAGGTATGGCTGCTGATCCAGTCAATTATAGAAATTGCCCTGCTGCCTTTGCTGGGCTCTCAGGGAGGCAGAGCTATTGATATTCACGTTGTGACTGTGCAACTGCAGTGCTGTGGATGTCTTAGCTCACCCAAACAGGGAGGGACTGATCTGTTTCTGCTTCTCTGCCTTTCCTCTGTGTCACACTCTAGTCAGAATCTTGGATGTTCTTCCCCCTCCTCTAAATCTGTGAGGATGCATTTAAATTTTAATATTCAGAGGCCCCAGCGATGTAAATAGCACTAAGATAAGTGTTGCCCTGTTTGAAATTCCCTGCTGGGTCCACCTGTCATGCTTTGTCTGATGTTGGGATAATAAGCTCTGTGGGACAGTAAATGCCTCCGTCACCCATCCCCACAGCCCTTTAGGGCTGCTGCATTTTGGAGGAGCAACATGTCATGGGAAAAACACCAAACTCCCCTGGCTGAGAGTTTGCAGGGACGTGGAGCAAGCCTGGCTCAAACTCACACATCAAGATAAGTTTGTGGCTCTTAAGAGAAGAAATCATTTTCTAATCTGAAATAATCTGGTCCCTAACACTTATGAGAAGACTCATCAGTATTATAAATATAGATTTACTTGCAGAATTTTTTGTCAGAGAATAAATTCTTTGCGTTTTCAGTGTATGTCACTAATTGACCTGTGACAAGCTGGACATGTTTAGCTTGGCAGAATTGATCTTCTGGGTTTGGATATTTGGGTTGGTTTGGTTATTTTATTTGCCAGGGCTTTCTTGGTTTTTTGCAATTTTCAACCCCATATATTGGCATGTGGTTTTTTAATGTGAAGTTATGTGATCTCTAAGCAAACCATGGAATGCATCAGGCTGTCTCCCTGTCCCTGCTGGCTCATGTGTTTACCATTAGAGCTCCGTTTCTGGGCTTTTTCACAGCAGTTCAGCTGTCTGCAGGAGCTGGTAGTTAAAGCATGGCAAGCTGCAGATAATTCTTTAGGCTCAGCCTCTGTTTCCACTGCCTTTGATCACCATACATTCGACTTTCAAATATTACTTATAAATTATTTTTTCACATGCTGCTTTTGATTTTTGTAGATGTGCATTCCCCCACAATAGGGACAGTGAGTGATTCCTTATTGTAGTTCCTTAGCATGTAAACATTGTGTTACTCTAAACTCTGACCAAATTGGAACTGGAAGTGCAGGTAAGAATAGAAAGACATGGATCCCACTACAAAGACATTGCAGTTAGAGTGTAAAAATGACATGGAAAAGGTGGAGAAGACAGCTGTCAAATACAGCATGTTCATGTATATACAAATGTACTTAGAGAGAGATACCCTTGTTTATTTCTGCAGTGTAATTTAACATCATAGTAAAAAAAAATTACAATGGAAGGATCAATGTATAAAAGAATATGAACCATGTGGCAGAACTTGTCTTCCTGATAAAAAGGAAAAGCAGCCAGAGATTCAAAGAGTGGGAATATTGGTATTTTTTAATGCGTAGCTTGTCTTAAAGCCGTTAAAAGAAATTATTCAGCCTTTTTCCAAATAAAGTAGGAATTTTTATGACTTATCCCTCTATATGATTTTAATGAGAATGGGTTGAGTTTCAGTAAAGTTGCAGAAACCTCCTCCACACAAATGTGGTGAAGCTTCTAAGATCTCTGTGGTCTGCAACTTGTACACCCAGTGTGGGCTGGGGAGAGCAGCTCTATGAAACAAGGAAAGGGAATTTCTCTGAGGTTGTATTCTTGCCTCAGATCTCACTTCCAGTTGGTGAATAATATACATTTTCTGGGGCACATTTTTGATGATAATCCCATTTTCTGTTGCAGATACAGTTTTTGTCAACCTGAGAATTCAAGTCTGTTTGTGTGGTGACAATGGGAAGTGGGTTGGGAGGAATTGCTCTTGCTGTATTACTTCCCCTCCAAAAAGGTCTCAAAATGAAACCAGTTGCTAAATTGGTGACCTACAAGCTCACAAAATTTGCATGCACTTCTGAGCATGGGTGTGAGAGGGAGGAAGCCCCCGTTCCTGCACATCATTTATTTTCTGTGTCATCCTGAACTTTGATATATGCATTTCTTACTTGTATTGATGGCTCTGGTTTGGGGGCTTTTTGTGCTAATTTTTGTAAAAATCTAAGACTGAGGCTTGTTTTCAAGAATGGCTTCTGGGTGATTGTCAGACCCACCAGGTCTAAAAAGTATAATATTAATGTTGAGGGAGCAGGTCCAAATGATAACGTGGTGTTTTATTGGAGTGTACATATGTGAGGTTGCTTACTGTTATGCTAGCTGCAAGGACTGTCACCTAAGGGGGAATTAGGATGATTTAATGGCACTGAAGGGGCTTAGGATAAAGGGGTTTTTTGTGCCTTCATTTGTACCCAGCAGTTGCTCAGGTAACTGAGAATCAGTGGATGAATATTCCCAGAAAACACAAGTTAAAATCATGCACATTGTCCACATGTCCATGAAAATGGGATGAAACAGGAAAGGATAACTGAAGAAGCTGAGGGCACCAGAAACATGTGTGAAATGTCCTTTCTGCCTGTTCTGACAGAAACTACAGATTTGCTTCTCCCTTTACACAAAAATTTCAATGCAACCAAGACTAGATTGTTTAACATAATCTGCATGAGTTTGGGTATCGTTAGGTAGGGTGGGTGACCATCTTTTTGCCTAGAAATCACAAGCAGTGAAAATCAAGTAGCTCCAGAAACAGCCAACTGATGAAATGTTGCCTCTTCCTAAAAGCAGTGAGAAAAGGCAGCTGAGATTGGGAATGGGAGGTGGCCCCAGAGTCTTGGAGAAATGCTGTAAAGCTAGAATTGCCTTGGCTTAATCTGCTTGGGATCTGAAGTTATAGCCCAGTGTTTGTTCCTGCCTTCCTCTGTGAACAAATTCTCTGTGTGCATGCCTGGATCCTTTTCACCTTTTTCATTTAGGTTAGAATGGTCCTGGTAACTTTTCTGGTAATGGTTTGGCTTGCTTTTTAGAAAGGCTTTTTCCAATCAAAAACCATCTGTAATTAAAAAGCCAAGCTGTCCCTGATGATAGGTGATTCCTCTGCCATTCTCCTGTGAGGCAGTTTGGGGTTTATATACATGTGCCCTGCACATGGTACACTTTTTATAGGCACATCATTTCCTTTTTTTCTTTAGATAGCGGGAGTAAGTGAATCAGCAGTTTAAAGCTCAAGTATTTAATTTGTGCTCCCCTATGACAGTCCCGTTGCTGTTCCCAGTGCTGATCTGCAGGATCTGGCTGTTCCGGGTGTGCCTGAATGGCAGGGCTTCTGGAAATCTTTGTTTTTCTTTGCCTTTGAGACTGCGGGTGGGTGTTGACTTCTTGTTCACTTTTTCTGAAATGGGAAATGCTCTTTATTTAAGAAAAAAAGAAAAAAATTAGGTAGTTGTGCTTATTTGTCTGCTGTGCTTTCTATGCTTGTTCAGTAATGTCAGTTCCCCTGGGAGGCGTTCCAGGCTGCCAGGACAGGGTGTGCATTTGGACTGTTTGTCTGGGGAGATGGGTCAGGTCTCCTTCTGAAGGTGTTGTGGACACCTCAGAACCTGGGAACACCAGCTAGGGAACGTTTCTCATGGGGTTTTTATTCATCTTTTCAAAGTTAGTTAATATTCCAACAAATGTCAGTCCTGTGGAGCTGGTGAGCTTCTCTAAAATTCAGGCTTGGTGCAGCGGATAAATCCTGCTGTGTCTGCTTGGCCAGTATCATAACATAACTTTGAGAAGTCTTTGCCTCCTTTTCTGCTTCTTGTTAGATAGTTGTTCACCTAAGGAAAGAGACCACTTCATTTAGCAATTTCAGTTCTGATGTGTAAGTAGCATTTTTGGTGCTTGCTCATCTGAGAAAATCATGGTTTTTAATTTCTAGAATTTTGATCCCTTTAAACACAAAGATGTGAAACAGATGAATGGGGCCATATGAGTAAGTCAACACATACAAAAATAGAGTGAATTAATAAAGCGAATTGACTTGGTTGTTGTATGGATGTGAGAAGATAGATGTGCCTGTTTTTCATGGGGAAGCCTTGGTGGCAGTGGTGACACCAAATGAAGCTGAACCCCCTGTGTATAAGAATTATCTGGGTGATTTATCTGCCATATAAGCTCATCATGGAGCAGCTCAGAATAGTTATATTGCTGTAGGTAGTCATATTATATGTATTTGTAATATCTATGTGTATATATATGTAATATATAACACATATGTGTATATATACGTGTATATGTGTAATACAGATGTTATATATGTAATATATAATACAGATATAACCTATGTAATACAGATAGAACATATCTAATACATATATGACATATAATACATATATGACAGATATAATATGTAATGGCTATATAGCTTTTGTATAATATGTAATATATAATACCTACATGTATATATATATAATATACATGTTATATATGCATTCTATATTACATATATATAAGACATCATATGTAATAGTTATATAGTTCTGTAGCTGTTATATATGTAATAAATAATACATAAATATGTAATACATTTATGTGTATATAGATAATGCATGTTATATATGTAATATATAATACATATATAACATAGGTAACATGTAATAGTTATATATTATCTAACAGCTATAGAACTATGTAACATATAATACATTTATATGTGTATATTTGTAATACATATATAACATACATAATATGTGATAGTTATATAGTTATATTGCTGGTTTCACACAGGGAACACCCAATGCTGAGCACAAAAGAGAACAGAGAAATGATGAGTGAGAGCAAACAAAATAATTTCACGCTGGGAGATCTGAAATCAAGTGAAATATTTTTCTGAAATATAAAAACTGAAGTATATTTCAGGTTTGGTGGTGGCTGCTGCTGCTGTCCTAAGCGCAGTGAGAGCTTTCAGTTTGTGTGCCCGTTGCCCTGAGATGCTGCTGCCAGCTTTTGGGAGGCAGGCTGAGTGTTTGTGCCACATCCAAGTGCACAGCTCTGCCTCCTCAGAGCCTGGACCAGCTCCCAGAGTCAGGAGCAGGAGTCAAACGGGCATCCCTGCTCCTCTGCTCACACACACCCCGCCATTAACAGGCTGAAGCAATTTGAATAAAATACATAACCCTGCTGAGCTAGTCGCAGAAGATAAATAAGTGTTGTAGAAAAGAAGCTTTTGTTTAAAAGTAATTATTTAAACTATGCATTACAGGTAATTTTCCTTTACCAGTAAACCAAATGCTATCAGAATTTCAATAATAGCTTTGTGTTACTTATCTAGATAACATGATACTGTCATTTCCAGGAGCTTAAAACGCTGTTTTATTTTCATTTGTGTCAAATGTAAGGGTAAATGAGACCTGAATATATATATGAAAAAAAAATCCCACAACATGAGTTTTGTATAATTTTCTGAAAGCAGCATTTTGTTTTCCAACCTTTTATAGTAAAATAACAATCTAATGATAGTTTCCTAAAATGTGGACTTAAAACAGTAGGGTGAAGAGCATCTTTAGATTTTCTGTTTTGGGTAAACATGCTGCATTTCAGAGTCGACAGCAAAAACAATTCTTTTGAGGAGATTTGTCAATAAAAACATAACACTGTGGCAACTTTATAATGTGTATGCAGACACAGCCAAAGCCTAACTGCTTCAATTCATATATTGCTTAAGACAAAGAGTGGTATAATTTTTTACCCACGAGATTTTTCATTTTCAAAAATTACATGAAAAGCTCAGCCTCTGTGTTTCCTTTCTCTCAGCACCATTCGACAGTGGAAACCTCTCTAATAGTTTATTATGTAAACCTCTCGAAATAGTTTATTGTGAGGAAGATGAAACAAATAAGGGAGGAGAACAAGTTTTTGGGTTTTTTTTTTGTTCTTGAAGGAGAAACATCTCTGTTTCAGGTCTTTAACTGAAAGGATGGCCATTTTGTTTCAATGGAAAGTTTTATTATTATTCCTTTTATTTATGAGTATTTTTAAGCTCTGTTTCAGTGTGGACAAGGAGAGGGCTGCTGCTTTGAGCCCCTGTGAGGCTGGGCTGCAGCCTCACTTTCTGGCCAGGAGCCCCTTGGCATGTTTTGGCTGCAAGGAGGGAAAGCAGGAAAGATACCCAGGTGCATTAAGGCCAATTTTCAACCTCATTTAGGCCTGGATTCCACCTAATCCCCAACCTAGAAGGTTTTTACTGATGTGTCTGTGCCTTCAGAAATGACAGTGGGAAGTGGAGGCCCCAGGATCAGGTGGGTTTTTAGATCATCTGCATCTGGCCATGGTCTGCACCATGGTTTGCAATTACCCAAAATGGTGAAAATAGCATTTCCCTACTTCAGAGAAGATTTGTGAGGATCAGAGTGGTTGAGATTGTGGCAGTAGGATGTATCTGTAACCTACATAGGTGATAGATCTACTTAAATACTTCTAACAGAAGCAGGCACAATAATTCCTTGCTCTGTCCCAGCAATATTGTGACACTTAGTGTTTGTGATCTGTGTGAGAGAGGTTGAGATCTTTGCATTAAAAAGTGCTACTGCTCTAACTGTGTGAATTATGAGCACTCCTGTTTGCATGCTGAATTCACTTCTGGACCTACCCAGGCTGGAATTTAAATTTCTGAGTGGAAATTTTGCCTGTTCAAAATTTCAAGCCGTGCTCGGTTTCTGCTGTTCTGGGGAAGGGCAGTGCTGGGGCTCAGAGCAGAGGCAGCTGGTGGCAGGCAGGAGCTTTGCCACCAAGGAGCCCAGCTGACAGCAAGGCACTGCCACCACTTGGAGCTGGCAGGCAGCAATCAAAATGCCACCCCTTGGCTGCAGAAAGAGCTAAAGATCTGTCTCCAGCAAGCGCCAGGAGCCAAGGTGCTGCCACCAGCTTTCTAATTTTAGCAGGAAGGCTGGCAGGGATCTCACCTAGCCAGACAAGCCTTGCTCCTGCCCTGGCTCCTGTGCCAGGCTGCTGGGCTGGGTGCCTCCCTTGCTGCTGGCAGGGAGAGGGGAGCCCCTGCCCTTGTCCCCAAAGCCTGGGGATGGTTCTAAACCTGCTTGGAGACAGCAGAGCTCATCCCCTGTACCAGCTGTGGGCAAGGAGATGCTCAGAGCAATGTCATTGCTAGTGCAGATTGGGCTGGGGAGCCTTGGGAGCGCCTGTGATGGTACAAGGACTCTCACATGAGAAGCTTGTGGTATTTTCAGGGGCCCCTGTGGCAGGAGGGAAATGATGAATCTGTCTCCATGTTCTTAGAAGACTGATTTATTATTCTATTCTATTCTATTCTATTCTATTCTATTCTATTCTATTCTATTCTATTCTATTCTATTCTATTCTATTCTATTCTATTCTATTCTATTCTATTCTATTCTATTCTATTCTACTCTACTCTACTCTACTCTACTCTACTCTACTCTACTCTACTCTACTCTATTCTATTCTGCTGTACTAAAACTATACTAAAGAATAGAGAAAGGATACTTACAGAAGGCTAGAAGATAATGAAAAACTTGTGACTCCAGAGCCTTGACACAGCTGGCTGTGATTGGTCATTAAGTTAAAATAATTCACATGAAACCAATCCAACAACCACCTGTTGGATAAACAATCTCCAAACCAAATTCCAAAGCAGCAAAACACAGGAGAAGCAATTGGATAATATTGTTTTCCTTCTTGTCTGAGGCTTCTCAGCTTCCCAGGAGAAAATCCTGGTGAAGGGATTTTTCCAGAAAATGTGATGGTGACAGGAGCTCCTGTGTGCCCTCCAGGCTGGAGCCTTGGTGTGGTTCTGGTGCAGGAGCAGAAGAGGAAGAGGTGTTTAGGGGACATCACCAAAGGGGACAGAGAGCAGGTATTCCCCCTGCAAAGTGACTCGGGTGTGTGTGATCATTGCACAGGATTTTCTGCCAAATTGCTCTGATTTTGGCTTTTGACTTTGGAAATAAGTGTCTAGGGAAGGGCTGGAAGGAGTGTGAGATAATCTCATGTCACCTAATTCTTTGATTTACAAGTCACCCTCACAGGTTTAGGCTGTGCACCCACCTCTCTGCCTGTTGCAGAGGGGTGTGAGATTCTCTTTAGGGAGCAGTGAAGCATTTCTGATGGTTTAGCTCACTCAGTTGGTTCTCTGGCAGCTCACACAAATCCCAACAAGGCACTGGCTTGGAGTCTTAGGCAGCAAATGGGATCTGTCACATTTTGGAAATATCTGTGAGGATGCTGCAGCCAATAGTGCAGCTGTGCTTTTCCAATAGCCCAGATTCAGATGGAATGGGACATTGGAAACAGCCTATTGGCACATTTTATTACCATATTATTAACAGTGGATTTTATTAATGTGTTTCTCATTTGTGTATTAATGACATGGGCAGTATTTAGCTATTCTGTGCTTTACACAAATCATTATTGGGAGTGTTCTTTTGTCAAATAGGTCTGGAGGTGGACAATGCAGAATTGATGTTTATCCCATCTTTCAAAGATCATTTTTACCATCCCCACTAAAAGCTATACTTGCTCCAAGCACATGTTTGCCTGATGGAGGATAAGTTCTGCCATTTTAGAGGGGTAGTTTTTATTTCTAATTGTGAATGTGTTTAGCCACATGAGGCTGTCAATCAGTGAGACGAAAGCCCAGTAGGATTGTTCCTGTAAGTGGCCAATTTCCCCCACCCTTTCGCTCCAAATCAAGGACAGATGAAAGGTCATGATTAAAACAGTGATTTTCCCCTAAATTGTAAGTAACAGTTTGCAACTGTTTTTTTTACCAAGATGTCAAAACTGTATTTTATCTTGGGAAAAGGGGGAAGGAAAAAAATTATAAGTTCTTGAAAATGTTGGCAATTTTCCAAGTGGTTGTGTTGAAATTTATTTTAATTATTGTACTTGTGTCAGTTCCTAGCAAGGGTAAAAGGGGGGGAAATAATTCAGTACAGTATTATGCAGCTATGGATTAAACAATTAATGGTGAACCTCTGTATCCTATTAGTATATTTGAGTTCATTATTTCAACAGATTGTTTTATGAGCCAGTGACTAGTGGATTTAACCATTTATTTTATAGTCACAACAGAAAAATAATTGGCTAGTTGTGTTGGTCTTTATGTGTACGAATCCACCCAAGGAATTAGCCTGAGACCATCAAATAATGCAGAATGTCATCAGGAGGTTATTTTGTCCCAAGGGTTTGGTTTTTAGGTTTGCATTCAAGGACATTGCAGTCTGGGAGGGTTTGGCAGCTGTCTGGTGACCATTGCAGCAGCCACCATCACTAAAATTGAGGAGGGCTTTGGGGGAATCAGGAATTCCCTGGGAGTTCTCTCAGCTGGCATTGTGTGTGTGTTTATCCTCCTGGATATGTGCTGAGCACTCAGGACTCAGAAATAAACCTCACTGGCCGCAGAATCCAGGTCATCACCCAAGCAAACACTTCTTCTCAGTTTGCTGTGCCAGATCTGTTAACAATGGCCAGCTACAAAGGCATTCTCAGGAAGTACACCAGGGCAAATCTTCTGAACCTGTGGGGATGTCACTGCCTTTTCTCTTTGCAGTTCACCTCAGAAGTGTGCCGGGTCCTTCATGATACCTTCAAGCTGTTGTAGCTTCATAAATATTATTTTAAATATTCTCAAATTAGGCATGGAACCAAAATGCTGTCTTTCTGTGTTGTTAGGTAGAACATTTATCTTGATAAAGAGGGTTAAATGGGAAATATTCTAATCTCAATAGCTTCTGGTTTGCCATTTCATGCTTTTTCTGTGATGGTAGGATTTCCTTTTTGCCTAAAGGAGCCCTGTGCCTTTGCAATGCCTGATAACATGAGTCACCTTCCACCACAGTGAGGGACGTATAAATGGGTAAATGTGAATGTTATCACTGGTGATGTGTGGTACAAGGAAAACTGGGTGATTTCAGCCCTCTGTGCACTGCTACACAGTTAATCCAAAATTTGATCATGATCAGGACCCATGCACCAGGTTAAGTTGGTTGCTTAAAGGATGGACAGTGAAGTGAGTAATTTCTGGGCTTCTAAAATCCTCTCAAAGAAATATCCTGAACTTAATATACATGCAGTTTTTATGACTGTGTTTTGCCATTTCCTTCCATTTGTCTGTGCTAAGCTATTGTGAGTTACAAATTTAAGCAAAGAGCTTCCCTTTTCTATTTTTTTCATGTGAGCAGATGATGGGGGTGCAACCTTCTTTAAAATACTTTGGGTTAGCTAAGAAAATTGACTGTTGGTTTTACTTGCAGTTTGGCTTTTTTGGGGGTTTTTTTGGGGGGGGTTTTGTTGTTTTGGAGAGTTTTTTTGTTTGTTTGTTTTTTGTTTCTTTGTGGTTTGTTTTTTTTTTTTTTTGTTTTGTTTTTTTGGGAGTTCTCTTTTTTGTTTTTGTTGGGTTTAGTTTAGTTTTTTTCAAAGTATGCAAATATTCCTGCTGCAGTCAGTTATAATGATGGGCAGGAGGCTGGGGCAGCCTCTGCAGGGTCTGTGCTGGCTGATGAGCTGACAGTAAATTCTGCTTTTCTCTTCCTTTCTACTCTGGGTGAGTCCCACAGATACCAAATCCCAGGTGCCTCATGCTCGTAGACCTGGGGGTGCAGCAGGAGATGGCTGAGGTTCTCAGAGATGCTCAGAGGTGCTTTGTGAGCTGTTTGTCACTGCTGGGGAGAAGGGGCAGGAGCAGAGGGGCTCTCCAGGCTGGTTTGCAAAAGGGAGCTCTTTCATTTCCTCTCCTAGCCTGGCTTCATTGAAAGCAAAGCATTTCTTAGCCTAACTCTCCTAACCTTGATTTATTTTTTATCCTCCTTTCAAATGGCAGAACGAGATTAGAGGGATGTGGAAGAGGTGAAAATTTGGGTTCCACCTTAGAATATATCTGGGGTCCTAATTGTCCCTTGTACAGAAATTAGTGCAGGATACAAGTCAGCAAGACAGCTGATGTGAAGAAAACCAAGTGAGTATGGTGTTGGGAACACTTGCAGAGTGTGCCCGTAGAAAATATAATCGGCAGGGCATTCAAAGTGATGAAAACAAGTGGAAAAAGTAAATTTTTACATGCAAACCCCTTCCCTTCTGGTAAAGAAAAAAAGGTTATTTGTTTCAGAACCTTTTCTGGGGCTCTGAACGGATTTATAGACAAGGTGTGCTGTGTACAAGTTTTTACAGTCTGCCTTGCCAATGAATTAGGAATTGAGTAGAACCCTGCTAGAAATGGTGTTCCTATTAGGGTGAGGTTGCTGATGGTAAAGCATGCAGTGGTTGTGGGTAGTATTTTTTGGACTCCTCCTATTTTTCAGATATCTTGTTCGCCATCCCCACAACCACAACAACAAAACTCTATTCTACCCAAAAAAATGATAACTTGAGCAATTCCTCTGCAGCCATCCTGGGCTCCATGGTGTGGACCTCAGGTGTAAATTCTGGCTGAATTGGACCCTTCTGGAGGAATGTTCAAATGGCCTGTGAGGAGAGGAGAAACCATTGAGGCTGGGAGCATCTGCCTGCCTGACAGTCCTTCCGTCATTGCTGTAATTGCCTGAAAGCAAACCAATAAAACTTCCCATTGACTCACACTCGTGTGTGCTTTCAGCAGTTATTTACAGTCTACCAGCAGCAGATTAAAAATCAATTAAAATCCATAGAAGCAGTCAAAGTTACATGCTCCTCTTTGCTGGTAAAATTTTCTTTTTCAAAGATTTTACATTAATACTTGCTGCTTGGCATTACTGAAGATAATGAATCCGATTTGGGCAGAGTCTGTGCGTCTTTAACTCTGCAGAGCTGAGCATCTTTACCTGCTAAGAACCTCTGATCCCCTGTGCCTCTTGGCCTCTATAGAAACAGGAGAATTTGTGCAATTCATTTCACTGAAATGGAGATGTTGAAAACTCTCCAATGCTGTCATGATGGATGCTATTGCAAATGTGCAGGGAAAACAATAATCCTAATGAGAAAATGATAAGTTTAATACCAGTAGCAGTAGTTAAATGATAAGTTTAATATCATTACATCAGAGTGGAAAGGGAATGTTAGTACTGCTTATACATTAAAAAGAAGGGGGGTTTGATTTGTGTTCCAGATTAGTTTGGTTCTGTCCCACCGTTCATGTTTGGGTGGTGCTGATGTGGGGCTGCAGACCCAGTTCTGCCAGTGCCCTGCTCTGGGGATTTGGAGTGTGCAGAGGTATTTTCCTGAGTTTCCTCTCCATCTGTTTGCCTCCATTCTTTGCGAGTCTGATCTGTTTATACCATTAAACACTCAAACACAGGGCTGCTTTTTAATTTCTTTATAAGTGTGTGCTCCAAAGACTATTATACCATTGAATAGTCGTGATACTTGTTCTAATGTAATTCATGTGTAGATTCCAAGGATGTAATCTACATTTCTAATTACTGTTTTTATTCCTCTTTTCTGTTTCTTATCTTAATGCAACTTTCATCTGAAATTTACAGTACCTAGAGGAGCCATGGCTTCAGTGCATGGCAGTGATGCTCAGGGATGAGCCACAGGAGCCAGGGCTGATTGCATGGCTCAGACACAAAGCCCAGGCACTGAGAAACTGGGGGGAGGGAGCGGGGGGAAAATCATAATTTAATTAACTTGTCCTACCTTAATTTAGTCCTCTTAATTTAGTGCTTAAGCTTGTTTGTAGACTGCTTCATTTGATACAGGATAAAGATTATGCTGATGGGTGACTTCAGGAAAGCTAAAAAGGAGCTGCTTTATCAATATGGAGTCAGTGCAACACAGAGTAAATAAGGCCAGGCTCTTCCAACACATGCCGAAAATAAACACAATATGAAGTGACTGTTTGTTAAGCAAGCAGACTCTATGCTGTGGGTGACATTTGATGGAAAAAAGACTGGTGTGATATATTTATATCCCACCATGATACATCTGCACAAGACAACTGAGTTAAGATTGCACAGTGCACCTAAATACCACAGCTCTCTCTCTTGACTCTTTACTTTGCAGCCTGGGTAGCATGTGTGTGTGTGGTGGGGAAAGAGGGGAAATGTCACCCTGGCCATCCCCTTGGCTCTGTGGAGTGTCCTCGTGGGCTGCACTGGCTCCGGGAGAGGGGCAGAGCTGTCAGGGGCTGGGCAGGGAGGGCTCTGCTCCTTCTGAGGGTTTTCCTTGTTGGCCATCCCCAGCAGTCAGTTCAGGGCTGGTCTGTCCTGCCGAGGGGGTCAGTGCATTCCTGTAATGCCTTTTCCCCACTCTGTTAGTTCTGATCTCCCGTTCTCAGCGCATGCTGTCACTCTTTTCCTGGTTAGCCCTGGCCATCAGAGATGGGACATCTGCCCACTGGTCGTGGCATCTCCACACTTACAATTCTTTCTTCATCCAAAGATATCTCCTGACTCTTGTCTGTACCTGCAAAAAATTTCAGGTGTTCTCTGAGCTTTTTGCCCAACTCCCTCTCCAGGTTTGCTCTGTTAGTGCTAAAACATGAATTTGCTGAAGTTATTATATTAGGATACAGAATTTCTTTTGCTTTCCTTTTTGTTACTCTGTATGCCTCCTAAAAATCTGTCAAAAAAAAAAGTCTTTTTGAAGCTGTACAAAAACACCGTTCCTTTTGATAGTGCTACCATTTCATTCTTGGAACATCATATTGCTCCACTGCTTTCAGGATTGATTTGGCTGGATTTTTTATGCTGAGCCCTGACTCATAACAATTAGCATTACCTACGTGCTGAATTTATTTTTCAAGCAGGAATGTTTTTTCTGAGAGGGATTGTACCTCCCAACTGCTCATGTGCTGGAGTATTGGGTAACAGAGGGTCAGAGTCTGTCCTCCAATCTGATCCTGTTCAAAAAGAACCAAAACTGATAAAGTTTTCACTTTTATTTGAATCCCAAGAGCTGTATTTCCAGATAAAATTTAAGGTTCCTACATTTCTGAGTTATTGTAACATAAAATATTAACTGCTGTACTGGAGCTATACACTCTTTCAGTTCTTTCTCAGCATATAATTTCTCTTTTTAGATATCTGACCTTTCTGTAATTCTTCTAATTTATGGAATAGTACAATTTATCTTTTCTTTATCATCTCACTTAGGGTGGCTGGGTGGAACCATGGAGGAGATGCATACATCTTCTTGTTTCTTTTTTCTGACTCAGTGTTTAGTCATTATTTTCAGTATCATTTAATCTGTGGAAAGTTTCCCCATATGTCAGGCGTATTTTAAACACTCAGCTGAGATCTGTGCTGCAGCAAACCCTTTCAGATACGCTGCTCAGCAAAGGGCAGAGTTCAAGCTGCACCATTTATGAAAGTGAAGCTTTTCCAAATGCTGCTCTCTAAACAAATACCCAACCTGGGTATTCCTTTTTTGTTAAACATGGAAATCAGGTCCCTGTGTACGTAATCTCCTTTAGAAGTCCACTTTGTGTTGTCTGCAGAGGAACTCAGAGCTCTTATGTGAGCAAGCTGTACTCTGGTACCCTTTGGTACAAGATATTCTAGGTATTGCAAGTTTTTGAAAGAACTTTTGATGAAGTACTGCTAAGCACAGAGACGCTCCTCCTGTGGCTGAGGAAGGCCCCATGTCAGACATCCCTCCTCCACAATAGTCATCCTCTATTTTTCTGTGCTTATTGAATCTCAAATTTATCAACAATTCTTTTAAAGATCTGCCCTCGGTGTCAAAGATTTTACTTTAAAAAAGTACAGCAAGCAACTGTAAGAATAGTCTGGTACTGCAGAAGCTTTGATTACTGTTGGCTTCCTGCAGAAGTTTGTTATTAGTTTGCTGAGAATGTGGAACCTCAGAGTATTTAGTTTTCTTCAGCAAAAATGTTTTGGATGTTAATTGAATGTAACAGGGTTTGTATGCTAATGGAATGGAGATGATGAGGAAAACAGGTATTCCTTAACGTTCCTCTTTGCTGTAATTACTGAATAATGCTATTTATGGTAAGGTTGTGTACATGTGCATGTCTTGGGAAAAGGATATGGGATTACTTATTAACAAAGAAATGGAATTCCTTTTCACAGGGAATTAGAATTGTGACTGCAGACTTGCTAATTTAAATAACTTGCAGGCTAAACAGACTTTTATAAAGCATTAAATGCTATTATGTCTTGTGAGCATTAAAAACATTTTCTGAAAATATTAATTTCCCGTTGGTTTTCTTGCCTCCTTCTTGTTGCTTTAATTTCAGCCTGCCTGATAATGCATCCTCCACACACCAGAGGTTGGGGATTTCTGGCTCTGCTCTGGTGTGACTTGTGCTTTAAGGACTGCCCAAAGAAGTCATTTACCTTTTTCTTGAGAAGAGGAGGGACTTAGAATAAGTTTAAATTCCATATTTATGCTTCGCCTTCAGCAGCTACAAGCCTGAAAAGTTTGATTCTGATTTTAAATGTTTGTCGCCACGGTTCTGTTCCCAGAGAAAAGCAAGGCCCAATTCTTCCCAAGAATATTTCTGGGTTGCACATTCTCTGAACATCACAGAAAGAAAACACAATTCTTATATTATTTAGTGTGCCTATGTTGTGCCAAAGTAGAATAATATGGTATAATAAAGTAATTAATTAGCCTTCTGATAAGATGGAGTCCTCCTCATCACTTCCCCCTGCCATGGGGGTCGTCCTGTTTCAATAAATGTTATTGTGTAATCAGGTTTATTATTACTATTTGTGGAGAATCACAAAACAATGCAATTTAGAAGGGACCTTGAAAAATTATCTCATCCAGCCTTTCTTATTAGAGAGTTTTAGGATGAGATATTTTTGGGGCAGTCCATGGCAAGCAGTTTTTAGTATGAAGAAAAAGAAAAAGCTTTAAAATGGAGCAGTAAAGCTTACTCTGATCCTGAATCAAACAGTTCTGCAGGCCGTGCTCCACCCTGACAGGTTCATGAAAGTTTGAATGAAATATGATTACAATCTTGGACATTGGTTATACAGCTCCTATTAACTCATATTGGCTACTGATTATGCAATTTCTGTGCTGGTCACTTCGATTAGCCTTGATCATTCGGAAAAAAAAAAATCAATTCACTCTCCTGGTTTTAATTTTGATAATTCAAATTCACAGTGTTCTTCATCTGCTTTGTTTGATGCTCTACATAAATCAAGGTTATGGACGAAACCAATTCCTGAATGAAAAGTTTCAATTTTCTTTTCTTTTTGGCTACAACTATGCAAAGAAATCATCATTTGGGCAACTAATATGCCTAAGTATCCTTCAAAAGGAGCTGTGATATATTAGAGCTGTTCAAATGTCCTCACAAATCATGTTGCCTTGCAGCTTTGATCCTGAAATATGTGAAATGATGTCTGATTTATGCCACTGATCCTTCTTTTAGATAGTTAAGTGTTCTTGCTTAATGTTATTAAATAAGTTCAAAGCAGCAAATAGGCCATTCTGGGCTGAGGACATTTGAAAAATGGCCCGCTCAGCAGGCTGCATATGCCATATATGTTCTTTAGTTTTTTCCTTTGTGGGTTTTTTTGTGTACAGCAAGCCACTAGAACTTTCTTCTGTCCACATCTCTGGTTACAATGCTTTTGGGTTTGTGGTTGAGGTTTTTTGGTTTTTTTCCCCCACCCTCTTGGTAGCTTTTTCCTGCCCTTCGTATTCATTGGGGTGTTTTAGGAGTGTGTGTGTGCTGTGGGGTGCACAGAAAGAAAATTGGGACAATATGGGAGGGACGCAAAGTGCAAACAATGATATAAAACAAGCTGAACCAGTACAAAAAAAAAACCCTCTGAGAGTGTAAATTATTGGGGCAAATTCACACTCAAAGGAGCAGAGGAACTTTGACTGCTTTTAATGAAAAATCTATCCATATATACCACTTTTGTTTTAACATGCAAAAATCTATCCATACATTGCCACTTCTGTTTTAACATGCAAAAAGTAGGAGAGAGATGAGAAAATTCTTGATTCTAAAATATTTATCAGTATAAATATTCTGAACTTGCATCAGAACGCTGAAGTGCAAATCTCTCCAGGCGTAAGGGTTGCATAGGAATCACATCAGCTCTAAATTTAGTAAAGCTTTTAATGGAAATGTCACACAGTTCAGACACAAGATTTAGGGATTCTAGTATGTTATAGGAGCTTTAGAACTAATATTATACTTGGGAAATTTCAGTAGGAAATATTAAATCAGAGTTTCCAGTGGGACATGGTCATGTTGAAGCGATGATCACCATCTCAGTCACCTCCTGCTGGCGAAGAGCTGTTTGTGAGGGAAAACTGCCCAATGCTCTCCAGCAACACCAAGGCCTCAACATCAGCCTTTCAGATAGAAGATAGAAAATAAAGAAAAAATTTGGGCATCAGATGCCATTGCTGTACTTTCTAGTTGCGTTGATTTTGATGTCTACCTTTGTAAGAATAGGAATATTTAAATTTTGTAAGTATAAAAATATTTTCTGTGAAGAAATACATAGGTTTGTACTCGCTCTTTAATTTTTTAAATTTTTTTTTTTATGTGGCACCCTGAGGAAATGCTGAAGAAAGAACAAGACAGCAGGTAGAGCCTCAGCAGTTGGTTATGTTAGTGGCTTTTTATCTGCTCTTCATTTAACTCATCTGCCAGCTATCTAAGTTTCCTTTTGCCTGCTTGAGAGAGTTTATTGCCCTGAGATTTAGGATGTCTGGATTGATGGTCATTCTCTGCCATGAGAAAGCATCACCATTAAATCATTTGATGTCTTCTTTACCCACAGCCGTGGGCTGTGTGTGTGCTAAATCACTTCCAGCTTTTCTGCTTGTGCCCCCACTGAAGGGTCGGAGGAGTTCAGGAACTGCTGTGCCTTCAAAGAGCAGTGGAAGGTGGAGGTGCTTCAGAGGATTCCAACAAGGGAATCCTCAGTCCCATCTCTGACTCTGTGCCAAATACTCCGGTGTTCCCACAGCATTCAGTTCAGCTGTGCGCAGTCCTATTTTCTAATTAGAAATCAGAAATTTCTAATGTGAATTTACAATTAGAAATTTCTAAGGTAAATTTCTAAGGTGAATTTACAATTCACGATTTTCTAATTTTTTTTTTCACAAGGTGTTAGAACGTTACATTCATTGAGAGTGGGTTGTGTTGTTTTAGATGTTTGCCTTTTTATGCTTTAAAAATGAAAAAAAATCTTAAATAATACATGAAAATACAAGCCTGTGAGAGTGTGTTTGTGTGTGTGCTGGAGGTTGTTCCTTTGGATGTTGGGCAGCAGCTTTTCTGCCACCCAAAGGACCCTGAGCACTGGGCTTGTGCTGTGCCTGGACAGACAGATGCAGGCATTAGAGAGAGCAGACATCAGGAGAGGCTGTGCTGAGCTCAGTTTCATTCTGCAGTGTCACATCAATCTGCCCACTTCAGTGACTGAAGGGGAGAAGCGCAGGCTGCAAAAGGAGCTGGGCCCTGATTTGTTCAGGGTCAGCAGCAGTGGTTTCAAACCATCTTGTTTGCAGACGCTGCTTTCATGTTCTGGGGCTGTCAGCTGAGTGCTGGGCTGAGACTGATGGCTGGGAGCACACAGGGATTTTCCTGGGCTCATTGGTGTCTCTGGGTACACAGGGATGCTCCTGGGTGCCATCTGATTTTTTAAGATTTTCTAAGCCTTCTGATGTTCACATTCTTGTAACAAACTTTTTCACACACTCATATAAATAACTCATTGTTTTGCATTCTTTTATAGAAGAAGAGAAATTTGATGGGCTGTTGGTTTCATTGGAGTGTCATTGGAGAGGTGGCACTGTCACCCTCCAATCCACTGGGCACTTTTGGAAATCTATAAATGTTAGAGTCAGAAAAATTCAAGTGCCTTTTCTACCTTAGAATGTGCCTTTCTAAGGTATAAATGTGTGAAAGAAAAGTGCCTTTTCTACCTTAGAAAGAGCAGCAAGTTCACGTTGTGTTGTTTCGTGTCCTGTAGTGGCACCTGGGCACAGGTGATGTCCCTGGGCACAGGTGATGTCCCTGGGCACGCAGGAATTTGGCTCCCTGGCTGGGAAATGCTGCAGGGAACGTGTTCATTGGGCAGGGCCCAGGTTTGACTAGCTGGTGTCTCTCAGGCAGTTTGATTTACTGAAATGTTGTCAAAGCCTTTGGCTGAGTGCTCCCTCGTCTCTGGTATGCTCAGAGGGAAATGTGTTCTTGGAGAGGGAATTTAGAGCTAGCACTGGTTGGCCCTGGGAGTGAAAATGGTTTTTAACAACAAGCAACCCAAACAGAAACAAATATTAAAAACATGAAAAAGGAGAAGGCATGACTTGATCAACCCAACATAAAATTTAAATTAACTTTGGGTGTTTAGCAGGAATTGGAGTTTTTATTTTACGTAAGTCTGAAAATTTTCAAATACTGGATTTTGATAATTCCTTTCTTATTTTGAAAGTTAGTTATAATTTAAAAACAAAAGCAGTTCTCTGGTCTTCTGCTTACCCAGTTCATAGTTGGGCCAAGGTCAAGGCACGCATTATTTTGAAAGATGAGTAAGAAAATGTTCATTTTCATAGGAGTGTCATCTTTCAATTGTGGTGACTTTAATGCCAACAAAGTAAACTTCAGCAGCAGAGGAGTTGGAGAATGTTTCTGAAACAGTGTCACAGGGTTCAGCCATTTCAGTTTTACAACAGAAAGGTTTTTTTGTATTTTGTTGTCCATAGGTTAAAGGAGTAAATAGAAATTGCTGATACGTTGTCATTCATTGAAAAATCAAACTTTATTACTGATCTGGCATAATTTGTGTGCTGGCTTTGTTTCAGCCTAGTCAAGTTAATCAGCTCAGAGGAATAGACTTGTTCATAAAGGGTTTTAATGATCTGCCAGCACCTTTGCTATCATGGTAGGTTTCATGTGCTTGACCATGACTGTGTTCTACCACAACGTGCATAGTTTTCAGATTCAAGTTTAAGAGGTGTTTTTTAGAAAATTAGTTTTTTAAATATCTCATAATTTTTAAGTCCTTCCCTTGTTCTCTAGTTTTTTATTAAATCACCAAGAAAGCACCTGTCCTTTTTATCTGAGATAATCGTGCACATTTTGACCCTACAGTAATCTGATACATTTCACCATAAATGAGATCTTGCTTGTACAGACACAGTGTGCCATTCTTTCTCTATTTATGCAAGGATATTGATGAGAACCTGAGGTTATTAAGCTGAGTAAAATACTGCTTTTCAGTAGAACTTTCTCTAACAAAGTCCTATCAACAGCATGGCTGGAAAAAGTGTCTTTGAGTCATCTTTAAGCCATGTTTAAGTCACAGAACTGAGTCTTGTCAGGCCCTGCTGTGTGACCTTGCACCAGCCCTGTGCTCCCATCTGCTCTCTGTGCTCCTGACACAAAATAGACCATGGGCTGGTTGGAAAACACCTGAGATCCTTAGGTGGAAAGCAGTCTGTAGTAGAACTGCACTTGAATTGAACCACATAGGAGCTAATTTGATTGACAGAACATCTTGAAAATAATAGCCTTTATATAGCTCTTATAGCTTTTATATATAGTCTCACTTTAGTTTTGGTCAAAAGGTAGATGAGGTTTTGGGTAGTTCTGCGCAAAAAATGTTAACAATTATCGTGAAGAGAATTGCATTAAATCCTGAATTCCACCAAAAAGAGAACTTCAGCTCCTTTTGAAAGATGAAGTCGTTCTGATAAACTGTAGGTAAACACAATTTTGGGAATTATAAAGGAGGAGATGAAAAGACTTTGCCTGGGAACACAGGGATGGTGTCAAGGCTGCCAGTTATTTGTTGCGCTGACTAGCAAATAAGATTGCTGGTATAAATAATATTCTGCCTGCTGATAAACATTAAATGTGGAGAGAATTGTTGGTAGAGACTGTTCAGTATGTGTCCTGAACAGTGAAAACTATTCAAAGGGCAGAGTGCCTGGAAAAGAGAAAAGGAGCTGGGATTATTTGGGGCATTTGCTTGATTCAATCAGCTCTTGAAAGCTGTCCTGCCTTCTTTAAATCCATGGCGGCAGTTCCTGCATTGCTTCGTTCCTGATTTTAAATGCTTTCTGCCCCTACTTTTCAGTGGCTCACACTTAGGTGGAATTAGGAAATCTAACTGTTGGGTATTATGTTTTAGACCTGCTGAAATGGCTCTTCCTGCTTGCATCCTTATGGACTCATTAAGAGGATGCTCACAGCATGCCTGGCTCTGGTGAATATTTGCAGACCTCATTTGCCTACATTAGAGACAAAAAGCTGTAAGAAAGCCCTTCTTGAGCAATAAAGGGCTGAGTTTGCCAGTGCCTCTGATCACAGGGCTGGTGTGTCCCAGGGCAAGGGCTGGATGCTGCCCCTGGAGCTCAGTGTCCATTGAAGCCCTGCATCCCAGCCCTGCCCGCTGCTGGGAGCACACTCCAGGGCCCTGCCTCTGAGCTGGGGTTAAAGTGGGAGGGATGCTAAAATCAGTGAGGAACCAAAGTGTGCAGCACTTACAGCAAGTCCTGTGCATCAAGGACTCTTTCAGGCTGTTTCATTCCCATTCCTGCATTGTTAAGACTAATTATAGTGTTTAGGAATTTTAATTTTTTTTTTTAAAGAGCTCCATTTCATTGAGTCAAACTGTGATTGACCATCATAAAGCAAAATGTGAGGCTTTTGCAGCAAACCCCAGATTCCAACAAGTGCAAGTCACCTTCATGGGTTACCTTTGCCATTGTGACTCAGCTGATTTGTGTTCCCTGTGCCCAGACCTCCATCCAGAGATTCCTGTTCTCCAGGGGCTTTAAACAATCCTTGACCTGTTCTATCACACTGAGGTCATGCTTTAATGCCAACAAAAATCTGCATTCCCTCTCCACTTGTGTTGTGTTGTGCTTTGCCTGCCCACCACAGGTGGCTCATTTCATTGTTGAGCTGATAAGAATATATAATGGATATTTTTTAAAACATCACTTTGCAATGGGAGATGTCATATAAATCCAAAGTGGTACTGATGTTATGTTTTTATTCAGCGAAATGGAGCTGGAAATAATAGCAAAAAAATTAATCAAAGGTGATGTAAGTGTCATGTTAATGAGAAGTGCTTGAAGATTACTGAGCTCTACTATAAATAGATGGCACTCTCATGGATTTACAGCCCTTATTTACTCTATGTAAATTTCATGGTCCCAAAGAACTGGGCCAGAAAACTTCAGATGAGAGCCTTTCCCTTGGAGCTATTGAATTTCCCTGACAAAACAGCTTTTAGAGAACAGCATCAGTTTACATACGTATAACATTTTCCCTTGTATTTGAAGCATTTTGCTACTCCTGTGAAAACAGAGAAGAAATTCTAAACATTAACGTCCTTGTTAGAAGGGATAGTGTTCTTGTTTAAATGTCAAAGTAGAATTATCAAATTTTTAGTGAAAATTTAGATTAGCTTTTTTGATGGAATCACTAGTGGAAGTGAAGAAAGAGGTAAAAGGATTTTTTAATCTAGAGATGGGTAAAGTGCCTCTTTATGTGTTTTTCAATTTTATTTTATGTATAAAACTGTTCATATCAAAAAACTCTGATTGGAAGTTTATAAGTTTGTGCAAAACTGTTTCCTCTCTATCTCAAATTTGTTGGTCTTTTTTTTTCTTTTGAAAAGTCATCCTGGAGGAGTACAGAATAATTGCCAATTTGAAAATTTTGAAAAGCTTTTGTTTCTTTGGAGAATTGTCACCCTTACCTTTTGAAGCAGTAACCTGAAATGTAAGAGTAGTGGCTCTTTGAATGGACAGGGAACTTTTATGTCAGGAATGTTCCCGCTCTTATTCCTGTAAGCTTGGAGTTTATTTTAACCCCTATTTTTAAAGTTTTCATCAGAATTTCCCAGATTTTTGCAGACAAACCTCTTACAAATCTTGCTCAAACCTCACACAAGGCCCAATACTGATATTTTTATAAATCTCCTCAGCCTCCCAGGGCAATGGGTCACAAACCATCTCGCTCTTGGTTAACCAAACTTCAGCTGTGTCATTCCCAGGTAGCAGCTACAATCACTCATACTGGGTATTTGCAGTTCCTGCAAATGGACTGGAAATGCACCCTCCATGCAATAAAAAATGCAGTTGCACAGACAGCAGCATTCCCTAGTTTGGGAGATGTTGGTTTTCCAACTCTCCTCATTAATTGCTGCTGCTATCTTCACATCCAGCCTTCAGCTTTTATGTGCAGCATATGTCACTGAAGCAGTTCTTGCAGCCATCCAATCACTTCTGTTTATTTCCATTAGCTGGAAAACTGATTGAAAATAACTGGGTGGTGATGGGCTTCTCCTGAGTTCTCCTTTTAGTGGATATTGGAGTGTTACGTGGTGTGTGTGTAACAAATCTGTCTCACTCAGGGTGCCTTGTTCAAAGAATGCTGGCACTGTGTGGCTTGTGAGGGGCCAAATGAGAGAGCAGAGAACAAGATTTTGGTGTTTCCTTTTTGTTTGAATGACCAGAAATTCCATGAGCATTGGCACCATTCAGATTGCTGTGAGAGCAGTGCATGTTTATGCTGCACACAAAAGGAATTAGAGCCCATTTAACCTAGAACATCTCTGATGGGATGTGGGGCATTTCCCACCCTACTGACTTAGCACAGAGGAGCTGCTGGTAGATACACCATCCTTGAAGACATCAGTGAGTGGTGCAAATCAGTTTTTGTCTGTGTGTCTGTTTAGATCATCAAATTTGGGGCAGAAAAATTCCCACCTGACCACTGCCACAAGATTCCCTCTTTGTGTGTGATCTTCTGACTCTTTTCTTTCCTCCTTTTATATGAACCAAGACATTTAACTTGAGAGTGCATCATCTTAGGTTTCCTGTTTCTGGTCCACCATCATGAATTTCAATAATACTTCTGGAATTTGCTATGTACACTCACTGAAAATTCCAATTCATCTCTTGTCCATCTTCATTTCAGCTCACTGTGAGGGAGTTATGAAAGCCTCTTTGCACACCCCTAAAAATGTTCACTTCCACTTTGTTCTGTGCATCATTGCAGATATAACCATTATCTACCACAAGTTAGGGTTAAAGTTTAGAGGTGGTCAAAGGTTGGGGTTTTTTTCAAATAAAACTTATTTTCCTCTGGAATTTTTCAAGTTAAACCATACGTTTCTGTTGGAATATGTCAAGTCCAATGAAACTTCTGTGGAGAAAAGTTTCTTATCTCCAGGTTCTATTTTCTCATCAAAGCCAGATGAGAAAAATCTGTAAGTTATTTTATTCTTCTGAGAAGTCACAGTGACGTTGCTAACCTGGCTAAGTTCTTGCCCTCCCTGGTTCAAACTTGAGAAGTGCTTTTTGTTTTCCTTCACACCAGATAAGACCCTTTATCTCTCACTTGTTTGGCTGTAGGGGAAGGGACCAAGAGACCCAGCATATGCTCCCACAATGTGATACAGGTAAAGGCTTTTGTCTGAATTAATTTTGGTAGAAACTTAAAGGTTCTCTTATGTTCAAAGTGAGTTCTCTAACTGCCGCTGCCAGGGTAGTTGATTAGTCTGGTTGCTCGTGTATGTTGAAATTCTAACACTGCTGGTGTTTTTTTCATTTTGGAACTTGGATTTTGAAGAATGGAGAAGCTATTCCCTGCCCAGCTAAATTGGGGAATTTTGAGAAAAAATTTGTGCAGAAAAAATCTCATGTACTGCAATAATGCATGGACCTACTGAACTAGCGAAAATGTCTCTTTTTTGGGTGTTTTTTTTTGTTGTTGTTGTTGTTGGGTTTTTTGGTTTTTTTGTTTTTTGGGTTTTTTTTTGTTTGTTTGTTTGTTTTTAATTTGTTGGCATCATAAACAGGTGCTTTGTCCATAGAGGATTGTGATAAGAGAGCTGGCTGCTATAAACTTTCTGGGGTTGCAGTTTTATATGCAATCAGTAGTGGGGCTTCTCTTTTAGGATTTTTGGTAACAGTAGTAGCAGGAAATTAATTTAAAGGTCTCCAGTTGTGTTCCCAGAGTTGAGAGTTCAGAAATTATATAAATCTTGAAGTGTTTATTTTGGGGTGATGTTACTGCTTTTATAATAATATCAAACCTTTCATTTTAGACTACTCCAGAGGATTGTATGGAACCATTAGAGAGAACAAGTTCCCCTTCATGTCCCTTCCTGCACACAGGTCACACATCACCCAAAAACATGGGGAAACCCAAAATCTCTGGGCAGCAATTGTCCCCCTCAGTGAATTTATTCTGGTTGCTTCAATCCCCCTCTGTCAGGCTGCCTGGGAAGTTGTGAGGAGGACAAAGAAGGGCTCAAAGGTGTATGAAGGAAGCAGAATTACTGCAGGGAACAGCACTTGAATGTGCTGACAAGTTTCCAGAAACCTTCCCATCCCACTGGCAAAAGCTGTGTGGGTTTGCAGGGACCCTGGAGGTGAAAGCCAGCTCCACTCAGTCCAGCAAATCATCTTCTCAAAACCATTCCTAAATCTGAACAGGATTTAATTCTTGCAAAGAGCAGGATCCACTCTCTGATGTTGAAGGGCTCTTGGAAAGGGAACCACGTTAGAAGTAGGGGGCAGGGACAGCTTTGGTGAGCTGCCAATTGCCAGGCACAGACTCCTAGAGAAAGATTTCTGGTTTATAACCTGCATGGCCGACACATGGATGGAAGCAAGCAGAACTAAATGAGTTTCAAGTGCTGGGATGCTATTCAGGTTTGTTACCCCATTTTCAGAGGGGTATTTGGGTACAGCACCAGTGTGAGGAACAGAGGATGTGAGTTAATCAGATGGACTAACACTTGTTAGAAATAGAAATAAAAACATGCCAAGTAAATCACTCAGTGCTGGAACTATTACAGACTGCGCAAAGGACCAAAACCAATTCAGTTAATGATGGAATATTTCTTTAAGTGGTGCTCACTTTAGGTGGTGTAAGACCAATGTGATTCACAATTCATGCATTTTTAGGACCCCAGCACGGTGCAGGTTGGAACGGAGCCCTTGTGTAACCCCTGCAGCAGGATGTGGAGCTGCCTTTTCAGTCTTTGCAAGGCTGGAGGCTCCACAGCCCCCCAGCTCAGGTGCTAGCATGGGTGACCATCCTCATGGTAAAAAATTCTTATACTTACCTGATATTTCCATTGCCTCCTGTCCTATTGCTGTGTGTCTCTCACAAAGTTCTGGCCTTTTCTTTTCTTTCTAAGGCACTTAGAGGAGCTCTTCTTGCAGCTCTCTTTTCTAGTTCCATCTCACATCTCTAGCCCCCTGTGTGCTTAGACAACATCTCAATTTGTTCTTTGTACCTTCCTCCATTACCTATAGACCTTGTTTTGCATTTGAGGAGCTCTCTGTCAGCCCTGCTGGCCCTCTGCCACCCTTGATTCACCTTCTACTCCTAGGGATAGACTGCATTTCCTTTAGAGAAGGTTGTGGTCTGGAAATCAAACTCTTCTTGAGCCCCTTTGCTTTCCAGGGAAGTGTCCCTGCGATCCTGACAAGTAAATCCCAGAGCAATCTGAGACCAGCTATGCTGGGGTCCAAACTGTGCTTCTATGTCCTCCTCACTCCACCAGAAGCTTAAAATCCTGATTGTTCATCCTGTCCTGTTCACTGTGGCTGAGGTTCCCCTTGGCTTTCACATTCCTCACCACTTCTTGATGCTTCTTGAGCAGCAGGCTGAGCAGAACATCTTCCTTAGCTGGATTGTACATTTCCTAATTAGTTCTTTGGATATTTTATGGAAAGTTTCAAAACATGTCCCTAATGGTAAATACATTCCTGAGACAATCGAGGACCTTATTCTGGTTCAAGTGATCTAATATTTGCATTGTGTGGTTGTAAAGTGAATCCATAAAATAATGCCCAACCTCCATGTGTGGCAGTGCTGCAATAACCTATGGATTAATTTGGATTAATTGGGTTTAGCAGAACAGTGGGGAGGGGTTTGGTGGCTGGAACAGGATGGAGACCTTTGCTTGGTTTGGTTTGTTTTGTTTTTTTCTTGCAAGGGGAAAAAGTGACCTTGGTAGGGGAACCTTTTTGTCTTTCTTGGATGAGTGTTCTCACTGGAGTTTTCAGAGCTCTTGGTTCAAGCATTTGGAAGTGAAATAATACTGAATATTTGTGATTTACACATAGGTGTAAAAGCAAAAAGTGTTCCTAGTCATGGGGGAGTTGGCACCTGCAAAAGCTACTGCACCAGAACCACGGGTTTACACATTCTAGTACTGATTGTAACCACATGTTTACACACTCTAGTAATGATTCTAACCAGTGTTTGCACACTCTAGTACTGATTGTAAACACAAGTTTACACGCTCTAGTACTGATTGTAACCCTGTGTTTACACACTGTAGTATTAATTCTACTAGTACTGATTCTAACCACGTGTTTGCACACTCTAGTACTGATTCTAACCCCGTATTTACACACTCTAGTACTGGTTCTAACCCTGTGCTTGCACACTCTAGTACTGGTTCTAACCCCGTATTTACACACTCTAGTACTGGTTCTAACCCTGTGTTTGCACACTCTAGTACTGGTTCTAACCCATATTTACACACTCTAGTACTGGTTCTAACCCAGTGTTTGCACACTCTAGTACTGGTTCTAACCCCGTATTTACACACTCTAGTACTGGTTCTAACCCCGTATTTACACACTCTAGTACCGGTTCTAAGCCCGTATTTACACACTCTAGTACTGATTCTAACCAGTGTTTACACACTCTAGTACTGGTTCTAACCCCGTATTTACACACTCTAGTACTGGTTCTAAGCCCGTATTTACACACTCTAGTACTGATTCTAACCCATATTTACACACTCTAGTACTGGTTCTAAGCCCGTATTTACACACTCTAGTACTGGTTCTAACCCCGTATTTACACACTCTAGTACTGGTTCTAACCCTGTGTTTGCACACTCTAGTACTGGTTCTAACCCCATATTTACACACTCTAGTACCGGTTCTAACCCATATTTACACACTCCAGTACCAACTGTGCTGTGCAGACTGTCTCCCCCAAGCAGAGCTGCTCTCCATGGGCTGGCAGTGCTGCCCCTGCCCTGTGCTGGCCACCCACCTCATCTGTGAGGTGTGTGGGAGCCAGAATGGGATGTGCAATAGCAATGTGGGATGTGCCAAGCTTTTAGATCCCTGCCGTTGTGCTAATGTTTGCTTTGGGGGTTTTTGTTCTGCATAATCTTTGCTGCATCCGCTGCTCGCTGATTTGATAACACCTGTGTGCTAATAGAATTACAGAGTTAGTGATTAGCAAAGGTGTCTTTCTTTTACACTCCCTTTTTATGCTTTATTAAAGAACATTTTTAGTACAGATGTTGTGAATGTTTTCCTCTGCTTCCTCCCACACCATAAGAGAATATCAGCCTGTGAAGTCTTGCTTTGTTATTGCACGAGTACAGACAAGGGCATTTCTCTTCTAGACATTAAATGGAAAAACTAAACATGTTAGAAATCATCCTTCTCCCTGAGTTTTAGGAGAGAGCATGCACTTTCAAGGGGACTAACTCAGTCTCTGCAAATAGTAAAGGTTCCAAATTCAGGTGTAGTTCAAAATATGTTTATCCAGCTCCTCAAAGTCTGAAGTGTGCTGATAAAGAATGCTGGCCTGAAATTTCTGTCACAGGGAATTTCTTGTTCCAGTTTCTGAAAACTGAGACCTAAAAATCCTTTAGTGAAACATTTCAGGGTTTAAAAAATTGTGCTGAATGAAATGTTATTAATTTATTTTGCTAATCTTAGCTGATTAATGCACTCTCACTGTCAGTGCTCCCGAGCAGAAACAATACCTTAACTCAGTCTGAAATTCCAAATCATGCAACTAAATGTTACTTGTTTCCTCTTTTCTGGACAAAACTCTTTCTAGTTATGCATTCTTAGGGATTTTGTCCCAGTGTGCTAATGAGGGGTTAAACTAGCAAATTTCCCATCATCTGGCTGTCCCTGTTGTTAAAAGGATGTAAACTGTCCTGTAAAGTAAACCCATCTACAACTGGCACACCAGAACGCTGCTTGTAAGACAAAGTGTTGGTACACCACAAGATTTGAGCAGGAATTCAGAAGAAATAGCAAAGTTTTAGCTATTTTAACATTTTGACCTTTTTCAGAAAATGAACATATTCTCCAAAGCACAGAATATGTTGAATCAGCAGCAGGCGATGTGAAACCAGATTGTGATGTAATCTTCAAGAAAACCATATTTGTAATAAGGTTAATTAAATTTGCTGCAAGCTTGTGACAAGCATGCTGTAAGTTTGCCAGTAAATCTGGTCTTGCTTTATCAAACTGAAGGGCAAGAATTAAAAAAAAAAAAAAAAAAAGAGAGAGAGAGAGATAAAGGGTGGGGGGTGGTGGGGGGAGGGAAAAAAGCTTCCCTTTTCCAGAACAACTAGTGTGTAGCCAGAGGACATGCAGGCTGGCAACAATAACTAATACGTTATGAGAGGTTGAACAAGTTTAAATGGGATTTGTCTCTGAACTGAAAGGCATATTGTAAGAAATGTCTTTGTCTCCTTGTGGTGCTGTTAAATTGAAAGCACGATGGGAGGCTTCAGTAGAGGCAACAAAGGTTGAAATGATAGCCTGCTGTTTGCAGCAAGCATCATGGCTCCACTGATGGTCCAGACATCTGGTAACAACAGCCACTCCTTGTCAGGTTTTGCCCCTCACTGGGCGCCCGAGCACTTTGCTCTGTTTAACTCATCAGGCTCTTCTAGCTCAGTATGCTCTGCATCAAGAATGTTTATGTAATAAAACAGAGCTAATTAAACATTTCAAAGGGAAACATTATTTTAACTCTAATTAGATATGATTACAGTTTCCTTATGCCTGTGCTGGGCTGGTGCTGCAGCTCTCTCCTTTGGCCTCCTCGCTGAATTCTGCAGCATTGTTGTTTCAGAATCATTTCTGCATCTGCTTAAATTGGCTTTGTGCTCCCAGAAATGAACTCTCAGTCCCTCCTGCTCGCCCAGCAATGAACTCTCAATCTCTGAGCCCAGGTCCCCGTATTTAAAGTCACAGCATAGTGCCCCCAGGCACATGAGGTGTGATAATACCTGGGGCAGGCAGGGAAACAGCGAAAGCCCTTTTGCTGGAAACATGAAGGGTGTTGTATCCCTCTTAACGCTGAAGGGCATTCCAGATCTCTTGCAGAAACACTGAAGGGTATTCCGGAGAGCCACAGGTGCTGGCAGGTGTGTTCATGGCACCTAGGAGGCTTTCAGCTCTTGGTGCTGCGTTTCCAGCTTCTCCTGGGGATTAAATCCAGCGGGAGAGGAGGCAGGCAGGTGCCACAGAGCTGTGGTGCTCGCACAGATGGATGCAGGTTCTGTGACCTTCCTGGGAGTCCACGCTGAGGCAAGGCAGTTGTCACAGGCAAGCACGAAGCATTTCCTTCTGTATGTATTTAATCTAGAAAGATAGCATCTGACAGAGCTTTGGAGACACGTCATGTCAGGATACTAAACATCCAAATAGCTGAGAAACAAATACATAGGGAAATCAAAAAGAACAGGCTAATGGCAGTAATAATCAGTGAATATTTTGTCAGTTAAGCAAATGCTGTATAACTTGTTTAGTGTTTTCTAGCTTTTATGACAGAGCCAGTCTGCAGATCATATGGGAGAAGCAGACTGAATATAAGAACCCATCCTTTCTTTGTCATCCCTAAATCCAAGTTTTCACGAGGAATTTCTTCAGCTAAAGAATGTTCAAATGCAAGTTTACTTCAGCGTTTCTTTTGGTTTTCACCCCACCCAAGATTTTTTAAACTCTACCTTGGGTTTCAAAATGAAAAAAAAGGAGGAAAAAAACCAAAAAAAAAAGGGGAAAAAAAAAAAAAGAAGGCAGGCTTTCATTCAGACTGGTTCTCTGCAGCCCTAATTAAAATAGACTTCAATGAGAAGTTTTCTTTTCCTCTTCCAACTGAAGCTTAAGGGCATAGTTCTAGCTGGAGAGTATATTGTGTTCATTTTACTGTTTGAGTGGTTTGCTAGAGAAGCTGTCTTTCAAATGCAGTGACTACCACGATGCCTCAGGACCCAGCTGTCACATCAAGGCTGTTTTCCACATACATGTATTATATAACGAACGTGCATATATCATCACCATCAGGTAGCTAAAGTTTGCACATCTGAACATGGAAGGATCTCACTCTCACATTTCAGAAGTTCTCTCTGCAGTGGCTTTAGAGGTAAACCTGTCTCATTTTTTAAGGGGGATAATGACATGGGTTGTCCCTTTAGAAAGAAAAGAATGATGCAAATCAAAGGACACACATCTAAATCTGTCTCTCCATAAGCTGAGCTGCAGCTCTGGTGCAGGACTCTTGGCTTTGTTCTAGGGAAGCTGAAGGGGGGAATTATTTCCTTTAAGTGTTACAGTCAGCCTAAACGACTGCAAGTTACTAGACTGAGAGCAGCACTGGAGAAAGAAACCTCCCATTTAGCCACAGAGGAAATCTTCCATTTAGCCATTTAATTAAATAGGAAATGGCAGTGCATAGCCCAGGCATTGTCTCAGCCCTCGTGGAGAGGATCAGAAGAAGGTCAGGAGCTTGTTCATTTTCCATGCCCATGGCTCAGTCCTGAGACCACCAGCCAGGATGGCCAATTAACACCAAGTGCTTTAGGGGGTTTTGCCTTGTGGGGTGGTGGGGTTTTTTTGTTTTGTTCTTTTTTTTGCCCACTAGGATCTAGGCTGAGGTTGCAAATCCATTTCAGAGAAGCTGCTCCGCAGTAGGTGAGAAGGGTTTCAGTCTCTGCACCTCTGAGTAAGAATGAGATTTGTCAGTGAAACGTGGGGTCCTGGTGCCTCCTGGGTTTTGTAACTAGCGCTGCCACACCACTGAAAGATGCTTTCTCAAAATCTGTCAAGTTTTGGTTTCACAATTCGGTCTTGTGGCCAAGGCACTGAAAATACAATGTCAAAAACGCAACACTGGAACACTACACGTTTCCTGAGCTTCAAAGAGCTCTGTTCTAGTTTTATTGCCACATTCATTTTGTGAATCACCTGTACCTCTGAGGAGTCTGTACAAAGCCATCTCTGCCTACTTGTAAACTTTTTTAAGCCTCTTCAAAACAGCATTACTGCTGCTGGGCTCTCTGTAGCTCCATCCCATTATCTCCAATTATTAAAGGCTCAACTCGGGGCAGTGAAATTCTGGCAAATTTGAACACTGGGAGCAGCTGCAAGGCAGGCAGCTCTCTGATAGTGTGAGCATCACCTGTAGCTGTCTGCCTGGGTATTTATAGTGTTTGTGGTGGTTTCTCCTGGAAATCAGCCTGACAACCCCAGCTTGGGTTGTGTGCTGTACATCACCAGCAGATTTCAAAGCACAAGAATTATTTTTTGCTCGCAGTTGACCTCAGCTGGATTGACTCTCTCTGAGGATTGAAGTGAGTGATGTTATGAGGGAGGATGCTGTGCTGTGCTGGCTGCTGGCCTCCTCTTGCCTGCTCCAGATGCCAGTGCTGGTGGTGTCTCCCTGCCCTGGCACCACATCTGGGGCTGCACATCAGGGCTGGGGCGCCCCAGGGGAGTTACAGAGACCTGAATGTGCTGAGCTGGGTGTCTGGGCATCACTGCAGCCTCGGGCAGATGAGTGAGGGCTGTCCAGCTCCCACACCAGCCACTCTTCTGCTGGGTTCAGTGGGAGATGGGTTCTCAGTGCTGTTCTCAAAATGTTCTGTGATTCCAGATGAAAAATGCTTGGCTGTCTGTGGCTGTGCTTTTTGCTGCCTGTAAGGGACTAAAGAACTTATATTGAACAAATGTTTGGTTGTGGAGATAATACTGACTTCTATGTGCATTGCCTGTCCTGGTAGGAAAGAAAATGTTGTGAAGGCTTGTAACAAACACAGGTTTTTGGAGGGGCTGGCTTGCCTCTCACCCTGCAGGGTGGGTCACTCCCTGGGGATGTGTGGGTGTGCACACACACAAAACATGTTCCCAGTTTTGGTGGTGGTAACCAGAGTTTTGGAGATAATTGGGATTTTTTTTTTTTTTAAATAATGAAGTTTTCAAATAACCATCTGACTGTACATGTAAGAAAGGCAGGGACAGAGTGTGGAGGTCTGATTTAAGCAGAGCATAAGGTTAGTTGTAGTCTTTAAAAAGAAATTTCAGGAGCCCATCTTTGCAGCTAACCTTCGTATCACATTCAAATTGCCTGTTGGAAACTCGGCTTCACTTAGGCGCTATCTAAATGACAGACCATTGGAAATTCAAAAGCAAGGAGCATGAGGAGGAGCATGAGGAGCTCACACAAGTGCAGGCGAGCAGGGCAGCTGCAGCCTGGGCTGAAGGAGCAAATGTGTAGGTTGGGTTTGTGTGCATAAACCCTGCTCTGGAGTCTGGGGTGTTGGTGTGCTTACACAGGGATTGTCTTGGGGAGCTGAAAGGAGATGGAGGTCTGGAGATTGCTCCTTCCTTATCTTCAGGGCTGCTCTGCCCAGCATCCCAAGGGGTGTGGGATCAACCACCATCGTGAGTTCTATTCAAAATCCACTGGCATCAGGTGCCAGGCGTTTGGGGCTGCTCGGTTGGTGCTGGGAAGGGGAGTGGCTGTCGCCAGGCCCTCTGCAGCCTCAGCCCAGCCCTGCTGGCCAGCAGGAGCTGGGGAGATGCTGCCAGGACGAGCCTTCCTCCTGTCAGCACGCTCACGGGATGGAAATGCAGCCTGACAAGTCTGAAGCCGTGCGCAGAAAGAGACAGATAAACTCCGTTAACCGCAGAAGCAGGTTTTAAATACATTAAAATACTTTATCCCATTATTTGTTTTGACCAATTGACCACAATATTAAAAATTCAATCATGGAGCAGCTGACAAGTGCAGTTGCCTAATTTTATTTAAGGGTTCTCCCCCCCCCTTCCATTTTTCCATCCTGTTAACGCTGCTGCCTGTGCCCAGACAGTAATGGGCTTCTTGTATGCCCACGACTGTTATGATCATGTAAATTTATTGGTGCTTAGAAGAAGCGAGCTATTAAAACATTACAACAACCATTACAGCCAGGCTCGTGTTGGCTTTCGCTCCCAATGAACATATGCTTCCGAGTGAATGCCTAAACTCTTATTTATGGATTTAATTTAATATGCGGAAAGAATTCAAAATTAAATTTTGTGTCTGCCTCCAGAGAGTGTCAGTGTATAATAACATGGTAATTTTTACACATCTTTATGAGAAATGGGAAAATTAATTCTTTCTGACAAGTTGTAATTATTCGACTTGGAACAGTTGCAGCTGAGCAGTTTGCATGCCTGTTGTCTGTTATTGCACAGTGCAAGGGGAAAACGTGGGGATGGAGATATATTGTGTGTCTGAGAGTTTCTAATAGCTTCTGACATTTTAGCCCTGCATATTATCAGGGTGCTCTTTAAAGGAGTGGGGACTGTGATCTGCTGCCTAGCCAGGGACACGGACGGAGCAGGGACTGAGATGGGGCAGGAAGGATTTTGTTCTGGCTGAGGCTGAGGCAGCAGCTCTGCCATTAATTTGCAAATGGTAAAAGCACAAAGTGTGGCCACATTCTTTGTACTCTTTGACCTCACCATTTTTTCCCCTTTAATGAAGACACAGGTGGGAGGAAAGTGTTTGTTTCAGCTGCACAAGCAGAGCTCTCCTGTTCAAGTGTGTCCTTTTCCTTCCTGAGAGTTGAAGGCACTTAGCACCTCTCCACCTCAAGGGACTGGCTCCCCAAAAAGTTGAGCTGTCTTTAACAGTAAGAATATTTAAAAATTAAACACTCTTCTTGTTGAAGCATGAGCTTTCCAGACAGATATTTTCGTGAGGGTAACTTTGTTCTTGGCTAACTTAACTTCTGTTTCAGAGTTTCTGCTGAAAGGTAGGACACGTCCGTGAAGCACAAGCCTGCAGCACCACTGGATGTATTAGATAAAAAGGAAATTTATTCAAGTGTATGAAGTGTGTGTTCATGGCTTTGAAGGCAAACCTGGCAGTAGTGGGTGCTGCATTTTTTTTGTCCTCCTGGAATGGTCCCTTTGGGATAAACACATACTAAAGGCAATGCTTAGAAAACATTTTATCAGGCACACATTAAAGGAAATAGAAGTGCCACAAATGAAAAAACACCGTGCATACTTTCATTCCCAGTGATTTATCATGGTTGTGCTGGCTAGAAGGGTGCTAATGGTTTAGAAGGTGCTACTGCTTCCTGTGAGACACTGAAGAGGTTTTGTTCTCGTGGGTGCTTGGCATAGGAAGATACCGTGGTTTAGAAATATCAATTCGTCTGAAATGTAGCATGCTAGCTTTGATTTATGGTGCCATCCAAACAAATGCTTTCCTGGCCTTTGGGCACTGTGGTGTGGGTGTGCCCAGGGAGCTCTGGTAGAAGGTCCTGTGCCTGTAATCGATGGTGTTAATCAATGGCAGCACAGGGTGGCCTCACTGACCTGGAATCAGGCACCTTTCCTTCAAACCCAGCAGGGAACCTGCACTGGTTTGGCTTTTGGGACTCCCCATGAATCCACAGGGAGAGCAGGCAGTTTGGGAGCTCATCCAGTCAGCGCTGGGTCCTAGAGCAGCCCAGGTGGATCATCCACAGAACGGCTCCCTGGGCAGTGTCAGCAATGGAGGAGTCAAAGGGATTCTCATTGAGGAGCCACAGATCACAGAAAAACATGAAGTTTCCCTGTAAAATTGTCACCTCAATTTTTCTTCATTTTTTCAAACCGATGGAGGTTTTATTTTTCATTGTAGTGAGTCAAGCATTGCACAAAGAGATAGTTTCTCTTTTACATGCATAATAAATAATTTCAACAAAAAAAAATCTGTGTTGGTATGAGAATTAACCCTTGGTATGAGAATTAACCCTTGATATGAGAATTACCCCTTGGCAAGAACACATGCAACTCTTGGGGTGTGCCTTCATTTTTCTTTGCTTTTCTTTTCCTTCTTTCCTTTTCTTTCCATTTTTCTTGCAATTTATTCTCCCTCTGCAGAAACCTTCCTGTCACCTGGCCCTCTTAGAAACTCCTTGTATTTTAAGGAAATAGTGCTCAAAGCTCTGTTTCTGAGAACATGGTCTTGTGCCCCACTCTGCTTTGAGGAAGACAGGAGTGCCAAGGGTCTGTCAGTTTTCTTCCAGCTCCTTTGGAACAACAACAGAAGACAAATTTCATGTTAAGGCAAAGCCTGGGCTTATTTAGCAATAACTTAATAACAGTCTTGTAATTGCAAATTGAAAACAGAAAATCATAAAAATAAAACCCCAACCAAAGCCAAAGAAATGCTGTAGCTCTGTCTGAACAGCTGGATATAATGATATATGTGCAATTTCTGTAGCTGATTGACTTCTTACCTAACCTAGAATCACCTAGAGGGTCCCAGGCTGGTGAGAACTCAAGCCCTGGCAGTGTCCTGTGACCTGGGATTATCCCCTTCAGTTTTCATTGCCCTTGTGTTTTATTACCTGCTTCCTCTCTTACTCCTCTTCGGAATTAAATATTGGCCTACAGTCTTATGTACTTAGCAGTGACTTTGCTTGGTTCACACAGATTAGCCAAGGGTATCTGTGAACTGTGAGATTGCAAATCCACTTCTTTTTTTCTCTTTTTTCTCTTTTTTTTTTTCCTCCCCACATTTAACTTGGACCTGACCAACTTCTTTCCACCTACTTTTACCTATTCCCCTCTCGGGTGCAGAAATGCACCCAGCCCTTTGCTGGGATATCCTGGGAGCCCACAGAGCTTTGCTGTCATGCAGAGGTGACTTTAGCCACATCCCAGGTGCACCAGGGTAGGAGTGAGTTTGGGATGAACTGGTGAGAGACACAAGAAAATCCATTGTGGGCTGGTTTTGGTTCTGCAGTGCACATGAGCCGTGCATGTAAGTATTTAGGAGAGATCTGCTCTTTGTTAAATGGCTCCACCTAATCAAAGCTTGTTGTCTCAACATTTATGTCACCTTATTGCAATATTCTCATGAGGTTTGTGCTGGATGTTTTGTTGCAATCCCCCTCCCTTCCCAAAACAGCACAAAATGAAAAACTCAACCCCAAAATACCCCGAAATATTTCAGCACTGAACTTCTGTTATATGGCACCCTGAATGCTGGCCACAGTTTAGTAAGACAAATGCAGCTTCTGGAGAGGTCACTGCTCATTAAATAACTTTTTTTTTTTTTTTTAATAAGGGGGCATGTCCTTCCCATGTGAGCATAGGTGAAGAGGAATACTTTGAGAGTTCTTTGGGCTGTTTTGGAAAGCTCATTCTAGAAAATACTGCCACATTTCTGATCTCCAAGCTGAGTATAAATGATAGAGAAGCAAGCAAAGACAAGTCACCAAATACATACAATTTATTTTTTTATTCCCAACTATCACCAAGCCCATTTTGAAATGTGTTTTCATGCATGCTGCTCAATATACCCATTTTCTGCTTATGAAAAAGAAAAAAAACTAATCTGTGTTATTTCTTAAGAAGAAGGGGGAGGAAGAGGGATTATTTTGGTTTTATTCCCATAGTTTCCCAAAGTATCAGTCACACAGGGTGTCTGTGCTGTTGCTGGTATTAACATGGTGCTGCTCTGTGTGTTGTGTCCAGAAAGTTATCAAGTATTATTTGGTGTGCTGGCCTGAATTCTGTATCATAAGTTGGAGTTTTGCAAAAAGTCCTGATTATGCAATTTTTTGGTAATTTTTAAAAATTATTTGGGGAACAGACGGTGGCTTAGGACAAATCATAGGGTTTTCATAACTGGTTCATGAAACATAAAAATTGCTATTTAAACATAAGTAAGCTTTATCTGTAATAATGCCTCTCTTCTGTGGGGCATTTTCCACAAACCCAGTTTCTTCACACCACTTCTCTTTTACAGATGGTGAAATGAGACTCAGCTTAATTGCTGTGGGATTCTAAGAAAGATAGCAGCAGATTAAAGAGTAAATCATGTTTCTTAAATTGCAGTCCAGTGTTTGAAAATAGCAGCATCTTTCTTTACTGTGATAGATCAAGCTTAGCAATGAGTGAATGAAATCAGCACCAATAAAGTAAAGGAATCTGGTGCAAATACATGTTCAGAAATTGGGATTTTTAAATTTTTTAAATTATTTTTTTGAAGTTGCCAGACTCATGCAAGATTCTTGCATCACCATACACATGCTTGTGCTCTTCTTGAGTAATCCTCTTCAGAGATGTTCCTGTGCTAACCACATCCAATAAAATATTGTTCGTATTACCAGATCTGGCCATCTCCTGGTGGGTTTTGCTGACTGAGCAGCAAAGTCACTGAGGAAGTTGGGAAGCCAGTGGCTGATCATTGCTGCTGATTGCTCTGTCACTTCTGGCTGCTGAATTCATCCCCCTCTTGGTTTTCCTCCTGCAAGACAGAAATAACACGTCCTTGGGTTTAATGAGTGCTATTGTGTTTGATGAGATAAAGCACTGTAAAAGTTTTATCACACTGCATCTGCTTCCAGTTTGAGCGTGATTCAGGCTTGCTGCTGAAGAGTTCTCTGGGCAAGAGCAGGGATGGGGAATCTTTGGAGCGTGCTAGAATTGGGTTTGGAGGGCAGGTCTGTACATCACGCCTCCTTCCTGGTCTGTAGCTTTCTAGCCTGACCCAGATTCTTCTGCAGTCACAAACCTTGGGGTGCAGGCCCTGTTGGGAGCTCGGTGCCCCAAACCTGCCCATGTTTCCCTGCCCACAGGTGGCATTTCCTCCAGCCTCCCACCGCCGGAGGATCGCGCTTCCCTTCCCCGTCTTTTGTGGTTCTGCATATCAGAACGTGATTAAAATCATTATATCCCTATCTATATCGTGCTGTCTGTTTTCCTTTTAATTAGGTTGTAAAACAATTAGTTACCACCGTGTCTCTCTCTTCCCCCTCTCCTCCTCTTTCTCCGAGTCCCCCTGTGCGCCCAGAGCTGTTTGTTCTCCCCGGGCGGGGAGGAGGGGGCCCTGCCGTCTTGCTTTATTTACAGCAGGGTGAAGGTCAGATATAAACAGTTTTTGTTCTTGTGCTGTTGCTTTCTTTTGTGACCTATCCTGCATTGTTTGGCTTTTTTCCTCCCCCGTGCTTTGAAGTGCCGCACACCAGGTGTTCCTGTTCTGAATTACACATGAAAGGACCACATCCCTGGACTAATTAACTAGTAAACTGCACCCGCCTCCCCTGGGTTTAATTGATGCTGCTCTTAAAAGGGGAAGCCAGTTTCTTATTCCTCCTGATTTCACACCGTAGTCATCTCCTCTTTATCTCCCTAAATACAGAAGATACTCTTGAATTTCTCACTCCCAGGCCACACGGTGCTTAATATGTCTTCTCATTTCACAATTAATAAAACAATTATGCTGTACAAATTTTTTGAAAGAAATCCTCCACATTTTTTTTCCTTTTTTTTTTTCCTTCAGTTTTCCTTTGACTCCTAATTTCTTTGTGTCTGATGGTTGCAACTTCTCTGGGGAGAGCTGCATGCAGTGCATCCAGAGAGATGGAAGATCCAGTATCTTGCTGCTAATTATTTTACTTGATAGTGTTGACCCACCAAAAGCATTGGTGTATACCAACACCTTTGGTGTACAGCCAATGAGCCATTCCATGGCTCACAGTTCCTTTCCTGGGGCAATCTCTTGCAGTGTAATGAGCAGGAGTTATTGGGATTTCTTTGTTCTGTTGGTGGGTGCATCTCGCTCGTCTCTGTGGCAGGGTGGGCTATGCTGATGGCAGAAAACTGTGCAAAGTGGCAAAAACCAGCTTAAAATTAGCAAGTCTGGATCAAAACCAGCTCATTTCTCTGAAAGTGCTCAGTGCAGGCTTTCTGTGGAGTGGATAAAGACCCATCCTAGGGCCAACCACAGCACAATGCTGGAGAAAATGGAGCAGGTTGTCCTGTGGCACTCCCTGTGCCGCCTCTCCAAATTGGGCTCTGTGGGTGCAAAGCTATGTACAGATATTACTCCTCACGTTCCAGCTGTGTCCTGCACAGCTAAATGACATTTTGGGCACAGCTGGTGGGCCCCTGTTGTAGTGGTTTAGGTTCACTAATTTGAGAGAGATCTACTCTTTGTTAAATGGCTTCACCTAATCAAAGCTCGGTGGCTTTTGAGCGTTTTTTAAGATTTGAGATTTTTTTTTATTCTTTTTGTCAGACACAGAGTAAACTGTTACCAACTTCTCTTAAAACATCATTTCTGTGATGCAAAACCTGTGCATTCAGCCTCGAGATCCTTGCACATTGTGGGGCTGTGCCAGCCTTGGGCACAGGATGGTCCCAGAGTGGTGCTGCTCCAGGTGTGGTTGAGGAGCAGAGAGCCACCTGTCATGAGCATTTCCATGAAAAATGTTGATTCCTGGTAGGTATTTTTGAATGTGCCATTTGTATCTTGCTGGTGCTTTGACCTTTAGAGGTGCTGAGCATGATTTAATTCCCAGAAATTACCCAAATAGGTAATGTCCTAAAGGTTGCTGGTTTAGGTTTATGGTTAGGGTATGTTTGTCTGTCTTGGGTATTTTTTCACTCATTCTGAACTTCCTGTATCTTCTGTTAATTGAAGTCCTTGTTAAGTCCAGTGGATTCTTTCCTCTGATTTCAGTCTGAGCTAGTCCCTATTCATTTGATTTGAGCTGTTTTCAACTTGAATTGGAATTTCAAACTTAACAGTCCTTTGAAACAGAAGAAAAGGACTCAGGATACCAGAAAGTGAGTGGGCTGCAACAATATTTCTAATAACTTAAAAGACATTTCTCTAGATAGATATTGTAGTGTAGTAATGAGAGTATCACACGCCTTCCTCTTTCATGGATAGCTGGCAGATGGAAATCTGGAACACTTTGCTGTATGTGCAGGTTTGGTTTCTGATGTGGGACCTGAATATCACTCAGGTGTGTGTTTTCTGCAGGGCAAAAGGCATTTCTTGAAGACAGCAACTACCAAGGAACAAGTTTGGTGCCAAATTAAGGATGGCATAGAGAAATGGGAGCTTTGCTGTCAATGCCACAGAGCTTTGGATTAGGAATTTCGTGGTGCTGATGTAAAATATTTTGTAAATATGTAACATATGATGTAAATTTTTACAATATTTTGTAAAATATGGTGTAAAATGTACTGTTTTCCTTGGAATCATGCACTGTGTTCATTGATGGTGTGAGGTAGGACTGCAGTGGGGCTGCCATGGGGTTCTGTTCATCTCACAGCACTCCCCACTTTCCTCTTCCTTCCCATCATACAGAAGTGGATGGTTTGGGGTTTCTCTAACAATAACCAGCAAAGCCATCACTTTGTTCTCCCTGAGAAGGGCAAGTTTTGCACTTTTGTAGGGTGCAAAGTGACTTTTGTGGATCGTGCAATTTCCCAGTGGGAGCTCAGGCTTTGGAGTAGCCCAGCTGGCACTGGAGGACAGACCTTAGAGCAATTAACTGCAAATTGACTGAAGCTTATATGTCAAAGACAGTCTGAATTTTAATTACACACAGCTTAAGATATTTTAAAGCAGCTAGTTTAAAGCACACATACAAAAAAGAAAAAGCAGGGAAGTCACCTAGTTTTACCAGAAGGTAAATGTAGAACTTTTGCCTTCATAAGCTTCATAGCTCCTTGAAATCCAAGCCTTGCTGTCTTGATTTAAGGGGCTTAAAATCTGGAGCCTCTTTGATTGCTTAGATTTAGTATTTCCAGAATTCTTAATTTTATTTTAATCAATTTCTGCTAAAATTTGCAATAAGTTCCCTTTTAGAGAAATTTTGCTTTAAAAAAATACTCTAAGCCTGGTTATTATTTTCTAGCAAAAATGTTTTCAGCTTAGGGCAGATAAAAATGAAAACTCAAAAAAAAATACATTTTATTGCCAAAAAAGCACTGGTATAATTCAAAAGCACCTCTTGCTAAATCATTTGTGAGTGTCTCATCAAAAGCAGAGGATATGGTCTTGTTAGCACAGATCAGGGCTTTGAGAGTGGTTGTCATGCACCTTCTTAATCTTAGTCATTTTAACCCTTTTCCAGTGTTTTCTACCCTTCCCTCCGAGCTCTGATGTTCTGTAATTTTTTGCTGCCTTCCCCTTCAAAGGCAAGTTTGCCAGTATTTTTATGATTAACTTTTATATGTCTGAGTTTTTCAGAACACTATCAGGTTATAACATAGTGTTTAAAAGCCCATCCTCATCTTTTTTTATTAATCCTACCTTTCTTTATCAAACCTGAAAGTCCTCTTTACATTTCAGCTTTTATTTTATTTCATCCTTCAGGAAAAAAAAAAAGAGAAATATATTGGTGTAGGATTTGAAATTTAAGGAAAAACTTGCAGTGGCTCCCATTGTTCTTGCAACCTGGCAGCTAACTGAGCTACTCCACTTAGTTTCAAAGAAATAACAGGCACAGCAAACATATTTTTCTACCTGTTTTGTTTTTCCTTATCTCTCAATGATATCTGGAGATGTGACATAATGGCTCTATGAACTTAGACAAAAGAAAAAGATTTATGGATTTTGTTGTTGCTGTTTAAAGAAGAAGCTAGTGATGTTTCTGCTTACAAAACATTTTATTTTAAAGTTCCACAAGTTTAGATGTCAGGCTAAGGTTTAGCATTACCACTTGTGTGGTAGTTGGAGAGTGGGAGAATGCTAATTTAACTTAATGTGCAGAAAAGCAAGGTGTAGTTACTGCTGTGCTGCTAGATTTGAATGAGCAAAAGCCAATATTATATATTATATATTATATATTATATATTATATATTATATATTATATATTATATATTATATATTATATATTATATATTATATATTATATATTATATATTATATATTATATATTATACATTATATATTATATATTATATATTATATATTATATATTAATGTTCTTTATTAATATTCTTTATTCTTTATTATATATTTATTATATATCATAGAATATAGAATATATATTATAGAATATATATTATATATGAGTATTTTGGCACTTTACTCTTTTCAAGTGGCCCCTCTCCCTAAATATCTCCTACCTCCTTCCCATCTTTGTTCTCTCCCAGAGCACATTCTCTGCATCTCCAGACTCTATGATATGAGGAGAATGCACGGAGCTCTCACTTGCACTCAGATGAAAGACCTGATTTGTTAATTTGAGCTCTTTTTAAAAACAAGACCTAAATTAACTATTATCTTAATCAGCAATAAAATACATTCTTTCAATTACTTGTTTCGCTGACTTATTAAGAGAACTCTAAATAGTTTCAGCGAGTATTGTTGTAATTGTTTCCTCCTTTGATTTTCATTTCCTCAGTTGTCATCATCTCCTGGCAGCGGCGGCAGCTGTAGAGCAGATCTTTCAGCAGCCTTGTTAATTGTGGAGAAATTAATCTGATTTCAAGCCCTTTATTGATACAGGGATTGGTGTGCCTTAATGTGCCTGCTCACCCCTCACAGCCGTTTCTTCCCATGCCAGCCCAATGTGCAGGTTGGGTCATTATCTCCCCTGGTTAATTGCTGTGTCCCTCTCAGGTGCACTGCCTTCCTCCATGGAGATACAGAAACTTGTCTGAAGCAGCTCCCATGTCTGTAAGAAACATTGGTTTTCAGCCAGCCTGTGTTCCTGTTATTCACTTCCATTCTGTGCATGCAAGAGGAGACTGTAAGTTATATTTATGTGTAATTCCATGGAGCTGTTGCTCTTGTCTTGTGCAGTCACCTACTGCCATAAATCAGGAGGTATCCTCAGGAGGAGCTGGGATACCACTCCCGTGGCCCTGAAATACTGCCCAGCCAAATGGTGGCACCAAAATAGCCCTGAGGTTTTCCCCTTGAGAAGCTCTCAGGTGAGCTGAAACTGCACAATGCCCAGTGTTCATGTTGTGCTGGCTGTGTTTCCTGAGAGGAAAGATAAGACCCCATTGTGGAATAAAAAAAATTAAGAAATTATATATTAAACAGTCTTTTGTAATAAGGGAAAAAGATATTATTATAGATTTCCATAACTCTACAAACAATACTGAAAAACAGTTTTTTCTGCAGCTATTCATATTGGCATATTGGCCAATGCTATTGGCATATTCCAAATTAGAGGGTTATTGTTATGCAATCTGAGTATTAATATGAGATGCATACAACTGAGCAGCAGATTCTTTTTGTAATCCTGTTTGTGATCTTTACAGCTTTTGTAGTGCCACAAATTAATTTTAGCATGGTATCTCAATTTCCAGACTGTCATCTGCCTACCTTAATTGCTCTGCCTGCTATAAAATGTTACCTGTTCCTGTTGTCTGCAGCAGCTCTCTGGTGAAGAGCAGCACCCTCTCCTCATCTTTGTGCCATGATAACTTCCACACCATCCTGGGAATGCTCTGCATTTCTTTGGGATGAGCAGTGACAGATAAGGATAGCATGGCACCATTTTAATGATGACAAAACATCAGGTTTTACTGTCTGTGAGAGCACCAGTGGCGGAGGCAGGCACAGCTTGCCCAGCTGGGGTGGGGTTTGGGTCAGGTTGTGGAAGGAAGTTCAGATGGAAGCTGTGCTCTCTGCACGTGTATCTGCCAGAGGTGTGCAGAGCTCTGCTGTGGGGAGGAGCTGGAGAGCCCTGCACTCTCTGGGTGATGGCTGGGGTGGGATTTGTGTTCCTGTTCTTCAGAGCCCTTGTTCAGGGGCTGGTGGGTGAATGGGAGATGAGGGATGAGTGTTTTCTCCCTCTCTTGCTGTTACCTGAAGTCAGGCAGCTGGGGGACAAATTTCACACGCAGTTCAGGGTTGTGAGTACTTCAAAAATGAAAGTTTTAACAATGGCTTTATTTGCAGAGTTGCTCTTTATCTTGTTGTTTGAAATGCAAACAGCAACATGAGGAAAAAAAATCAAAAACATCCAGCAGAAATGCTGTTTGGGATTCATAAATAAGTTTGTTTATTAAATAAATGAAAATCTCCATGAAAATCTCAGACTCAAATCCCATCAGAACAGACTTAGCCTTTCAGCCCTATGAGACAGACAAATTCAGTATCATGCAGTTTAAAACCAGCATTTCTTCTGAGTGAGAGTTATAAAATCAGCATCCCATCTTTCATTCATTGGCATCAGCCTGCTTGATGCTTTATTTTAACAGTGATTATTTTTATTTGGGAGACTATCAGCTCTTCCTCACACTAGCTCAGTTTTTTTTCAGCGCTTGTATATGTGCTATATATATTTGCAAAAGACCTCACATTTGTTCAGATGAGAAGATAGGTCATAGAATTGAATGATAGAGACAAAAGATGAGACCAGCTGGAAATTCATTCGTATTGTGAAATGCAGCCTTTTGCCAGTGCCTAGTGGTTTAAGCTCTGTGTATAAACTTAAACCAAAGCACAGAACTGGAGAACAACCCCTGTGCAGTCACTGCGCTGAAATGGCATTTTCCTGCAAGCCCTGAATTTTTTATCTCAGTGCTTTTAGCAGTGTAGGTGTGTCTACAGCCTTATGCATATGGAGACTTGCTTGTAGAAAAATATTCTGAAATTATAGTATAAAGGGCAATCCTGGAGTATTGAACTTGCAGTTCAATGTGGGTGAGACCACATGCACACCTGCATGCTCATGCCAAGGCTTAAGGTTCCTTTCAAAGAGTGGAGGGCTTGGGCTCCATAAATGTTTTCAGTGATGTGTTTTTGGTGACAATACTCCAGATCTTGCTGAGGATGATTCTTCTCTTTGCCTCAGCTTCCAGGGACCTTGAGTTCTTCCCTGGACTGACAGAAAACATTCCTGCTCTCATGTTTATGGTGCTGTAAGGTGGCAGAAATGAGGAGGCCTTCTGGTGTGATACTGAAATGTCATTTTTGTCCCAAGTATCATATCTCTCATTGGTCCAGGAAATCTCTTTCAGGTGGTTAAGCTAAGCTAATAATTAAAACTTGTTTTTCCTGAATACAGGTATGTACATGAAGCATTTTCCCTGCTTTAGGTGCTGGATTTCTTGGATGCTTTCTCTGCATTCATTGAAGGGGTAATTGACTGAAACTTGTCACTAAATTGGTAATTGTCACTGAAAGTTTCAGATTGTCAGTTAGACAGAGCCAGGAAAGTCCTTCAGATTCTTCATCTTGAGTGTTTGTATTTTTCCTACCTTCTAGCTGCCATATATGTATTACAAGGCAAAGAGTCTAAAACAAGCCTTCAAATAGTTAGTTCTCTTTTTCAGATAGTAAATTGTGTGTCTTATTTCAGCCACTTTTTCACTAATTCTATGTAAAACCAGAGTTTTCATTAAATCTGTGTAAAACCAGAGCTGCATCCAGCATGTCCACTCAGACAACATCCCTGAGCAGAGGCAAGGTGCTGCTTTGTGACTAATCCATTCTCTGCAGGGTTTGGGAAAGAGTAGAAGCCAAAATTCTCAGAGACTTTGAAGCTCCTGGAGCACATGAGGAGTTTGCAACTTCTCTGTAAGGCTGATTTACCCGTAGTGGCCTATGCTAATGCATTGCTCCTTCCTTGCACACGCCTGCTTCGTGTCTCTGCGGAACACTGGGAAAATTGGAAATATCTTTGAAGGGATCACGAGGGCTGCCAGATGATATCAGATGAGTCAGAGGTCTGTTACTTAAAAGGAATCCTGCAGGACTCCTGTTTCACTGGTTTCCATTCTCCTCTGGTCTCCACTGGAGACTAATGGACTAATTGGGCTAAAATATTACTCAAATGAAGCTGCTGCCCTTTCCTAAACTAAAAGGGGTTACTGAGCCACTGTTGTAATTTAGTTATTCAACAGAGAAGAAATGAAGAATAAATTAGTTATAAATATGCGTGGGATGGCTTTTTAATATACAGTCTGCTCAGTGTTATTTTGCAGTAGGTGCTCTGCTGAAAACAGACAAACTTTGTGAGATGGAGCTGGTGCAAAGAACGGAGCTGGTGCAAAGAACTGAGCTGGGATCTGCATGACAAAGCCTCCATGGCTTTGGGCTTCTCCCACCAGTGCTGTCCTGCTTGTGCCAAAGTCAGGAGTAATTTTCACCTTTAATTTTATTATTGGGCTTAGGTTTTTGAGCACCCAGATTTAGTTTTGTCTGTACTGGGGAGGTCTTGTGTGTTTATCTAAGTGTGTGGGATGCACCAGATAAGACTCTACAGGGTGATTCTGTGAGCACAAATCTGCTGGTACTGCTGACAGAAAATACTCTGGATGTTGTCTGCCAGAACTCTGCTGGGAAAATGAGGGGTGGGGGAAAGTGTCACAGGAGCTGAATTAACTCCCAGTGTCGGTGGGAAAGGAGAGAATTAAATCAACAAAGTGTTGAGCATCAGATTGCCAGGACCAGGCAGTAATCATCCATGACTTGTGAAGGAATTCAGATGGGAAATAGACACCCTAACAGACCATTTGGAGGAAACAGCAGCAAAGAATAGGGTTAGTAAACACAAAGATAAATATGTTATGTTGCAGAAGAGTTACTGTGGTTTGTGTAAACAGAAGTTGTGTTTCACAGATTGCTGCAGCTCTGCAGAGGAGTCAGGGAGAGATCCTGGTGTTATCTGCTCTGATTTGAGAAGGATTCAACAGGTCTCTGACCAAGGGCTGATGGAAAACTGACCTGTCATGAGATCAGGAGTGAGAGTCTCCATGGATAAATAACTGGCTAAAGGAAGGGAACAAAGGGCAGAAATGAACAGACAGTTCTGACAGCGTGAGGAGCCAGTGGTGCGGTTTCACAGGATGAGTGTGCTGCTAGGGTATCTGCTGCTCAACAGATACCATCAATGATCAGAGAAAGGAGAATTTATAAAAGGTTGCAGCTTCTAACAGGTTATTCAAGGAGTTGAAACCAAAACAGATTGCAGAGAAGGATCTCGCTGAAACCAAGACAGATTGCCTAGAAGCATCTCACATTAGTGAGTGACTGGTTGGAAAAATTAATGGCAGGTAAAAATCTGTGTGTATAAATTGTGAAGTAATGCATATGGGGGGAAATAATTCTAATTTTGCATACAGGGTGGTGAGCTGTAAACTAGTTTTCTTCTCAAGAGTGTCAGTTCACTGTGTAGTACCAATGAACAAAACAAGCAGCATGCTAAGAGTTATTAGGAAAGGAGCAGTGAACAGTGTTATTGTGTTTACATAATTATTATGTCCATTAGTGCTGTCTCTGTGATCCACACATGGGAGGCTGTGCTCCTTTCTGGTAGCTCCCTCCCCTGCTCTATCTCCACAACAGAAAAGATGTGAAAGAATTCCAAGGACACCAACATAACCCACTTATTTGTTTGGAAGATAGGAGGTTTCAGACATAATGACACATGCAATTTCAAAGTTAAATGAAGTATTTTGGTGTTCTAATAATAGCCACAGCCAAGAAATGTGAACAAATGAAGGTTTAGATCCAAGAGTTTGTAGAGAACCAGAGAGAAATGACCAGAAGATCTAAAAGAGATCTAAGCTGAGAAATGCCAGGTATAAGTTAAAATAGCTCATTAAAAACATCTATGTTAATAGGACCTTTCATCACCTAACTGAAAGTGTCTTTTATATTTTACCTAGTCATTAACTCATTGTTCATGGTTCTGCTTCTGGTGTAATGGGGGCTTTTAACAGGTTCTTTTCTGAAGGGAATATCATTTTTGCTTTGTTCACATGGTAATGCAGGATAATATAGATTCCCATAATCTTGTTAATGTATTGTCATATTTGAAAGGCAAGATGTTGAAACTGTGTATGAAAATATAAGAATGGAAGGATCTTTGCCATGTTGGCATGCAATGAAACTTATTTTCCATCCCTCAGTTCCTAGACTCTAATTGGAGAGAGCTCCAGAGACTCTACACATGCAGAATAGTTGATTCTTGAGACAGGTCTCAAGCTGAGAGAAGAAATTATGTTCAGAAATACTTTTCAAGGAGTAAAATACACAGATTATTTTAATTCTTAGGTAAGATATATGGTGGGGTCTCAACTGCATGGCTGTAAGTTATTTTGCAAAATGTATTAGACATTTTTTACTCTAATGGCACTGATATAATGTTATTTTTGGTCTTGTTATCATTTTGGTGTTGTCATTTTTGAACTGCAGTTTGAAGAAAAGGAAAGCAATGGCACAAATAATTAGTGAAAGCAGAAGGAGAAATACCCTCCCCCAAATACCCCACCAAAAAACCCCTAAGAGCAACATCTCTGTGGACAAAACTCTTGTCAGTGCTGATAATGCAAGAAATACTTGGAAGAGAGAGTGGAAAAAGCTGGGAGTGCAGCTGTCTGTAATTAATTGAAGGAATGCTATAATCACTGTTATTAGCACAACTCAGACAATAGTTTTGGCAAATATTTTTGTAGCAAGTTAAATCATCAATGAAGATGATAAGGCCCAGCATGAGTGTGCTGGGGATGATCAAAGGCAGCAGTGGGCAGAGGGTGACAGGCACACACCCACAGCAGAAACCTGCCAAAACCCCTCATTCCCCCTCTCCTGCACGGCATTCCTGCTCCTTCAGGTAAAAAATCCACCAAGGACACCAATACAACCCACTGAGGAAACGTGGGCCTTAATTCTGTATTCTGTCCTGACCAAATTGTGGCACTGCACAGGGCAGAAGACGGAGCTCCTGCTCTGCTCCAGCCCCTCCTGTGCCACAATTTCCTGTGGGGGTCAGTGCTTCAGGGGGCATGGAGGTGTTCAAAGTGTTTGCTCAGTCCTTGCCAGTGGATTACAACTCTCAGACTGCTCAGCTGGGTGTTTTTAATGCATGTAATATACCTGAAATACAGCCAGAAAAGCTGTATTAATGTTATACACCTGATGTACAGCCTGAAGAGCTGCATTAATGTATATTAAATACCTGATGTACAGCCAGAAAAGTACCAGCAGCTTATAGCTAGAGCAGCACTTGCTGAGCTTCAGCAGGAGCTGTATGTTATATACCTAATGTACAGCCAGAAAAGCTGTATTATGTATGTTACGTAGCTGATGTGCAGGCAGAAAAGCTGTATTTATGTATGTTATAGCTGTATTATGTATGTTATAGCTGTATTATGTATGTTATAGCTGTATTATGTATGTTATAGCTGTATTAATGCATGTTATAGCTGTATTAATGTATGTTATAGCTGTATTATGTATGTTATAGCTGTATTATGTATGTTATAGTTGTATTAATGCATGTTCTAGCTGTATTATGTATGTTATAGCTGTATTAATGTATGTTATAGCTGTATTATGTATGTTATAATTGTATTATGCATGTTATAGCTGTATTAATGTATGTTATAGCTGTATTATGTATGTTATAGTTGTATTAATGTATGTTATAGCTGTATTAATGTATGTTATAGCTGTGTTATGTATGTTATAATTGTATTATGCATGTTATAGCTGTATTACGTATGTTATAGCTGTATTATGTATGTTATAGTTGTATTAATGCGTGTTGTCGCTGTATTAATGCATGTTATAATTGTATTAATGTAAGGTATAGCTGTACTATGTATGTTATGCTATACACCTGATGCACAGCCAGAAAAGCACCCACAGCCTCTGTGGCTGGTGCAGCCCTGGCTGAGCTCCAGCAGGAGCAGGGCAGGCAGTGCAGAGTGCCCCATCCCAGGGCTCCCAGGTGCGGGCAGCGCCAAGGGTCCTTCCTCACCCTCCTCCTCCTCGCTGCTCCTGCTGCAGGCTGGTCCCGGCCCGGGAGCGGGCAGCAGCTCCAGCTGCGTGGCATTTCAGGGTTTCCATAGCGATGGGCAGCGGCCACGGCCACCTTCCTCTCTTTAATTAAAGAGCAGATGCAGGGAAAGCTGATCTCTCCTGACCCTCTTTAAGCTGACATCAACACGCTAATTGTTCTCAGCGCTGGCCTCCCCCCAGCAGGGCAGCTCTGTCCTTTGTTCCCATCAAGGTCTTGCCTCTGTTTAGGGTAGAGAAGCAGGAACTTCTTCCAGAATCTCCTTGCGGGGACTCTTTCAAGTAGTGGCTGCTTCACAGCAACTAAAATCTCATTTCTCCATTAGCAAGGTGGGTACAGAGGGATGAATGCTCCTCCCTAAGACAGGAAACTTCTGGCAGCACTAGAACTCCTGTTTGTCTGTCACAGAAAATAATTGGGCTTTCTCTAGGTGTTTAAATGCATAAAATATTTTATAAAGAAAAAGTGCTGCTGGAGCAGTCAGTCTTCATCAGCAATTGCTCTGCACCAGTGTCAGAGATTGTTATGGCTTTTCTGTGGGGATTGAAATTGCACATGGTATTCATATTAATGATAGGCAAAAAAAAATACATTATTTAATGGCTTCTGCTGTATTATTTGCCCTTTTTGTTTAGCTTCAGGCTAGAGTCAATAGGCAATTTAGCTCAAGAAAAATAGTCACCAAACAAGAAAAAGGATATTATTCATCCCATGCAGATGTAAGCAGCACGAAAAGAGTGTCAGATACCAAAATCAGACTTGCAGAATGCACATCACATAAGTTAACTGGTGATTGCCACTGGATGTCCTCATTGCTGAAGTGTAGAGTTCAGCTACAAGATCCTAAAGATCATCAGTGACAAGAACCCTTGAAATGCAGGAGGCTATTCAGGCTGTTTGTACAGGGAGGTGGAAGGGCTGATATCCTTTGTTGTTATTGTCTCCTTTATCTCTGGGCTTGCTTGAGTTGGAGCAAGATCTCATTTTCATGATAGCTTTACAAGGCAGGAGGTAATTTATACATACGAAACACATCCTTCTAACACATCCACAACACTCAAAAAAAATAATTACTTCAGCTGTAGAGCCAAGCTATCTGATGAAACAAGATTTACATTTGGGCTCATGAATTGCTTTGTATAGAGTGCACATGACTTCTTCCCATAGCATTTTGTCTTTTGGAGTGTAAAAGAGAAGCACAGAATTTCTCGGTTGGTCCAAGAAGTCCAGATCACTCTGTTGGTCATGTAAATACTCTTTCTATGGCAGTTCTTGGTGTTTGTTGTCTAAGAGGAGCAAAAAACCATAGAAGAAGCTGCTGAATATTGTACTGGCCCCTGGAAGGAAAGAAGGAAGAAATAAAACCATTTTTTTCCTGTTATCTACAACCTCAACTGAGAATTGAGGTTGAATAGTGAAACACTGACTGAGCCTACCCCAAGCCACTGTTCTGTTACCTGTAAGGGATGTGGTCTCTATGAAAATCCCCCAGTTCTGTGGCCTCAGTAAGCGTTTAAAACAAGCCCAGATATTCCTTCCTGTGAAACAGGAAAGAGTGCAGAGCAGTGCTGAGCTGCCCAGGGGCAGCCCTGGTGAGCCTCCCTGCAGTTTCTGGGTTCCAGGGTGTGGGACTGTGCTCTGCTGCATCGTGAGGATGGAATGAAGGTGTGAAGCTCACAGCTGAATGTCAACATCCCACAAGCGCTCCTTAATGCATTATGCTCCCACTTTAATTTGTCTGTAGGCATCTGAATTTTCCTTATCAAGTGAGGGAAGGCTGACAGGCACAGCCCAAAGTGCATGTTGGCCTTCTATTCAATTTAGGCAGTGTGGGGCTGCCTTCCTGCAGAACCAGGAGTCTGGTTTGTTTGACTGCAGCTTAAAAATGGCAGACTATTCATTTAAACCCAAGTGCTAATAATAACACTGATGTAGAAAGAGCTTTAATAATCTCAAACAATGGTGATTTGTGACTTCATTTCTGCCAGGAGCAGGGCTGCAGAGGGGAGTGCTGTGCCCTGTAATAAATGGCAGTGTGAGATCCAGCTTAAGCCAGGACTAAGTGCTCAGTACATCAGATTCTTCTGTCTTCATTTCAGCTCATCCACAGTCAGCCTTTTCTGCAGAAAACCTACCTGAAAGGGCCAGATTTCTTCTAGGGAGGGCCTCTGCATGCTCCTGAGCTTTTCTTGCAAGTTATTTGATGTTTGCTCCATTATGGCAGCGATTTTAGCAATATTTTGCAATGAAAATTACTTGAGCAGATTAGTAATTGGCCCACCCATTTCCTCAGCATCAGGAGGCCAATTTCCCTCAGAGAACTGTCAACTGCAAAGCCACAATGCTTGTGAATTTCTCCAAAGTTGCATGTTTGGTTGTGTTTATTTCCTTTGTCTCTAAATACTGGTTTGGTATTTCCTTTGATATTGACAAGTTGTTGACAACACACCAAAGAAATTGGATATACTGTCTATACCAGGACCCCTGGTTTTTAAGCATTTTTTTAAGATCATTGTCATTAAACATTTGATTTTTTTATGTGCAAAGGTCCTGGAGCCAAGCTCTTTAATATAATACATTCCTATATCTGAAAACCACAAAGAATCTGTCCGGCCCCCTAGCAATGATACAAAGGGTCCTACAGGAGGTTCAGAAGGTTGTTTGCCACTCTGTATTAATATAGGAATGGCTGCTTATATAAGCCAGAAGTTCTTGTGAACTTTTTAAAAACCAGACATTTTCAGTATTTGAAATGGAATTTGGTTTCATCCAACACTTTCCTGGTATAATACGGATTTCTAATGAAAGCATAGAGATCTAAAAGGGAGTCTGCAAAGCTGAGCAGGAGGAACACACTCCCCTTGTGTGTCACAATGCATTATCCTGTCCCTAGTCCTCAGAATGGAAGCAGTTTTATTAAGGCTCTGTGCCAAACATGAGGGGCACTGCTCTGAACAACTGCTGGACTTTGCCTGGGCAGGGCTGATGTGGTGTGGGATGGATGGATGGATGGATGGATGGATGGATGGATGGATGGATGGATGGATGGATGGATGGATGGATGGATGGATGGAGCTGGGATGGATGGATGGATGGAGCTGGGATGGATGGATGGATGGAGCTGGGATGGATGGATGGATGGATGGATGGATGGATGGATGGATGGATGGATGGATGGATGGATGGATGATGGATGGATGGATGATGGATGGATGGATGGATGGATGGATGGATGGATGGATGGAGCTGGGACGGATGGATGGATGGAGCTGGGATGGATGGATGGATGGATGGATGGATGGATGGATGGATGGATGGATGGATGGATGGATGATGGATGGATGGATGGATGGATGGATGGATGGATGGATGGATGGAGCTGGGATGGATGGATGGATGGATGGATGGAGCTGGGATTGATGGATGGATGGATGGATGGATGGATGGATGGATGGATGGATGGATGGATGGAGCTGGGATGGATGGATGGAGCTGGGATGGATGGATGGATGGATGGATGGATGGATGGATGGATGGATGGATGGAGCTGGGATGGATGGGTGGATGGGTGGATGGATGATGGATGGAGCTGGGATGGATGGATGGATGGATGGATGGATGGATGGATGGATGGATGGATGGATGGATGGAGGGATGGATGGATGGAGGGATGGATGGAGCTGGGTGGAGCTGGGATGGATGGATGGAGGGATTTGCTGCCCTCCAGTAGCTGCTGGCAGTGGGGATCCCAGGGAGGAAGCAGGCATTGCACAAGGACGTGCTGAAAAGACAGAAGCCCGTAAAGCTGCAAGGGTTGTTTTGTGAAATGCCTGTGAGTGGCCAAATGGGACAATAGCAACGCTGCTAATTCATTTAATTAATATGTAATTTACTTGGAGTTGTGTTCATTCTAGTCTGTCTTTCTTCAGAAAGATGTTTTCTGCTGTGGTGAGGCTGTGATTCATTTCCATTTCACTACTTTCATTTTCATGGTCTTTTTGTTAATTGTCAGAGCCTGTTTGATGATTACAGTGGCTAGTAAATGCATTGCTAAATTATGGTCATGAACAACAATGGGAAAAAAGACCCATTCATGTAGGGGTTTTTTTTCTTTCTTTTCCTTTTTTTTCTTTTTTTTTTTCCAAGCCATAGACTGTGGTCTGCTCCCTAGCAAAAACAAACAATGTAGTATTTCTCCTGCCCCGCTGCTTTGCTGCTTTCTTGTTTTTCTCTTTCATATATTTTTTCATGGGGTTCTATGTGTTTGCTGTGTGCCAATCTGGAATGGAAAGGAGGAAGCAGAGCAGAAGTTGGAGTTCATTGGATCTCTGATGGTGCAGGGGCATCCAGGAATCCTGGTGGAACACAAACCCCTGGAGCATCCCATTTCTGCTGGGGTGATGCTCAGAGGAGGTTCCCACAAGGAACCTGTCCAGCTAGGACATTAACTAACAGATAATGAATTAATAATTAATTCTGCAGCAGAAAGGGAGGCCAAATTTCAAGGAAATGGAAGCACTACCCCTCTATATTGTGGTTGTTTTCAGTTAAGCTGTGCAGAAGGAAACAGGACTTGAGACTTTTGCCAGCTCGGTGTCACACTGGGCATTGCCACTGGAACTCTGCACGGAGGGTGATATTTGCACACAGGGCTTTACATTTTTCCTTGCTTTTGGTTCTGGTGTTTTGTTCTTGCTCCACAATGGCAGCTATGAAAGCTGCTCTCTTCGGTCTGTCTCTAATTTCAGTCTTCTTCCTTTTTCTTGCAGAATTGTGGCATTTTCAGCTTGAAATCATCTTCCCTTTAGAATTTATGAAAACTTCTTGCACAGACAGAGGTGGGAGATTATTTTTGGCTTGCAGTCAGAAGATGGCTTGGTGCTGTCCAGCCCGTGTGAGGGCTGTTTGATCAGCTAAACTGTGACACAGGAGCTTTCCCAATGCCATGGCTTTTCTCTTATAGACAGGGTCTGCATTGGTCTCAGTGTACTGGAATATTTATTTTGCCTGGTTCAGAAATGCTGTAATTTGAGAATAAATGTCCTGGTAGCAGTGGTTACATCACTTATTCTTGAAAGCAATACAATACTGGATAAATTTAAGATGTTCCAGCTGAGGAGTTGTGTTTGTAAATGAAATCTTTTGTGCTGTCCATTAAATGCAGCTCTGATTGACTCAGCTGAAGGGAGTGGTGCCCAACGTGTGTCATCCAGGCATTTGTCAGATATTTTAGTTCATTTCATTTCATACATCTTGAACTATGCAGGCAACCTTGTCATTGCAATTTTCACACCCTTTCTTTTTCTTTGTTCTATATGTCAGTGAAATCTTATCTCTGCAGTCTTCTGTCATAGGTTAATAGTCTGGAACAAACTTCATTTAAGACTCTTACATAGGAAAAATGGAGAGAGATTATAAAGCAAGTTGGTGGCCACAAGCACTGTTGGAGAGATGGTATCTCAGAGCCTCTGATAGATTTGAAATATCAACCACAAGTGTGGTGGAGGAGGAGAAGAGGCAGCCTCAAAGGATTGACTCACTCAGTTCAGGTGCTGCCTGAACCCTGGCACCTCCTCTCTCATCACAAAGTTCCAGTTTTCTATGGGCTTGCATGGATTTGCCTTTAAGGATGGGGAAAAACCCACAAAGGTCAGGCCTGGATTTGCATTCCTTCGGTGTTGTTGTTGTTATTGTACACAGAAATAAATCTACAGAGGTGTGCAGAGGCTCCTGGAAAATCTGAGACAAAGTTTTCTTGTTTCACAGTCTGACAAAAAGACCTGCACTTATTTTTCTTCAGTGCATCCTTTATTGACAGGTGCAGTTGCCTCTTTTATACAAGTGACTGTCTTGTTTACATGTTCCTCTATTTCCTCCATTTCCAACTGCAGTTTCTGTTTAAAATGTCTCAGAGCAGCTTTTAAAAGCTATTATTTTTGCAAAGAAAGGTAAACTGCTGGGAGACAAAAATGATGCAACAAAAAGGGAAGGTGCGGGGTAAACCCCAGCTGACCTAAAATCTGCTTTTTGCCTGAGAGAAGCCGAGTAACATTTCCCTCAGTCCCTTGCAGCACCTGCTTGATGCCCTCTCTGTTAAATCTGTGAAATTTGCTGTCCCTTTGATCCTGGGCTCAGTCCTGCAAAGAACAAACTTTGCTGGCCAGGATTCAGACCTTGAGGGGGCATTCTGCAATTAATGACTTTCCTACTGTTTCCTCTGGGACACTGCTGTTCTTTTTAACAGAGCGTCGTAACTCCCATCCATTCCCTTTGGTTTAATTGTTTGTGCTCAGCCAGTAATTATGGCACTGTGACTGACATCAGGTTCAGAAAGTGCAGCATGGTTTGGGGTTTTTTGTGAGGTGCACCATGGATCCTGGGCTCAGAGCAGGGGAATCCCTGGAGAATCCTTTCATTCAGACCCTGGCAGAAGAACATCGAATTTGGCCTTTTTTGCTTTACAAAAGTTCAGCAAAGTGGCTCTTGGATAATGCTTCACCAGAGACCCCAGCTGCCCAGTGGGCAGATGTTTACAGGTGCAGTTTGATAAGCAAATCAGGACTGTTTGCTGGTGACAGAATTGGCTTCCTGAAATGGGGCACACTATTCTCCCAAAGGAAAAGAGCTTGGGAACCACTGGTGGACACAAAGCCCAGATTTTTAAGCTGATCTTCACCTGCTGATGCTGGACCAGAGCAGTTCTTGGCTGGACGGTCCAGCTGTGGTGTGAGAGAGCAACATTTCCACCACAGCTGGGGTGTCTGTATCCTGAGTGCCCAAAACCTTTGGGAAGCACAACTTGATACCAGCTGGTCCCCTGGGTCAGGCCTGGCACAAAAGGAATGAATTTACCCTTCCATGGGATGGTTTTACCTTTTCTTTGTAAGATTTAATGAGAAATACCTCTGAGTTAACTGAGACCCTCTAATAGCAGCAGTAGCTCAGGTTTGCAATTTTAGCACTTAGCCAGGGTTGGATGAGTTTGCATCTTCAATACATAACACAAGAGAGCAGACCTGTGACAAGCAGAGCTTTTTCTTTAAAACCAGGCTGATACGAATCTTGTGGGAGTAGGATGCTGAGGTGAATTCTTGAGTATCTTGGGGAAGGAGATAAGTTTGAATGAAAGTCACTTCTTACCAGGATGTTTTGCAAAAACAGAAAGAATGACAGTCCAGGAGGATGGGTGATGTGCCAGAAGTGTTATTATCTGTATTCTTTGAGGAACTTGTTTGTTTTCTCTGATTGTGTGTTATTATCTGATCTCAGGAATTAAGGCTTCTCTGGTGCGGTGGGATTTTCAGAACATAACCAAGATTCATTGGGTGCTGCAGAAGAAAAATATTTTTGAAGTTGTCAAACACTTCCTGCTCTAAGACTGTAAAGTGTTGAATATCTGCCTTAGGCAGATTTATTGATTTATTTAAAGTTACTGTTCCCCAGACATCTGCTTTGGTCACTCAATTGTAGAGAAGATGCTGGGCAAGGTGGACCTTTGGTCTGACCTCACACTCTTATTCTTGTTTGCTTGCTTTTCTTATGTTGAATAATGTGAGAGAAAATAATTGGTTCATCCATTTGAAAAACAAAACAAAAACCCTAAACAAACAAACAAAAAAATTGGTGGGCTTTTTATGAATAGTCTTAATATTCCACAGCAGTGAGGCAAAGACAGAATGTCCCAAGTGATTGACTCTGATTTTCCATGACTTTTGCAGCATGTGCCCATACCTGTCTACTTCAAGTGCTTGTGAGATAAGCTGAGGAAGAGGTGTGAGAATAAAAGGAAAGATTTAGTCTGGACAGGGAAGATTGGGAGTTAATACTGGTAGGCAGGAAGGGTGGGACTGAACTGGAAGAAAAGTGGAGGAAAAATAAAATAGGAAGGATTCAGGGCAAAGGGCAGAAAAATTACTTTTTATTCTGGCCATGGGATGGATGCCCTTTTGCTGGCATCAGATGTCTCTGAGACTTTGGTGGAAGGTTCACTGTGTAAGACCTACACAGACACAAGTTGATTTTTGCCCTTGGTTACTGTCATTAGCAGAAAGGTGCTGGAGGTCCTGAGCCAGGTGACAAAGGTGTTGACAGTGCCATAAATGTGGTGGAACTGCTGCTTCCTCTGCCTTTTTGGGAAGTGCAGGAAATGGCATGCACAAATAGCCTTGCTTGCAAAGTCAAGCACTCTCATTCCATTGCTGTAATTTCATTTCAGGGCTCCCATATCTGTCCATAGGATGCAGTCTACAATTAGATGTTCAGTTTTTGTTCTACAGGGAACCTCACTGACCACACAGAATGAAGGTGGTAAAAAACGAGCAGCTGTTCAATCTTCCCTTATCCTTCCTGATTATTCCTCATGGTACAGGGTGCAGACTATACACACAAATCAATCACAAATCATTCTTGCTCTGGAGATACAATCCCTTACTTTTTCATAGGCTTTTCTTTGTGGAAGAGAACTTCACAAACTTTCTCTTCACTCAATGGGTGTGTTGGGGTCCTGAGAAAGGAGGGCATCCCATTTTCATAGATGGGAAACCAAGAAGCAGGAGTTTTGCTAACACGTTGAATCCAGGACATTTGGGGATACTAGTGGGGTTATAGCTGAGTTTATACATTCCTTTTAAATATTCCTGAGTTTATATATTCCTTTTCAGTAGTAAATATTATCTAGCACTTCTTCTGTTCAGAGTGAAGCCTGGAATGATGCCTGTGGCACCTGTGAGTGACAATGCAGAGCAGCAGGGCAGGTTTGTGTCCCCCACACAGAGTTAGGGACACCTGGGACAGACAGACTGAGGGACACCTGGGGAAGGTCACTGACCAAGGGCACCTCACACCCTGTGGCAGGGAAGGAGATCCAGGCTGCCCGAGCAGGATCCACCTCCTGGCTGCTGGTGGGAGCTTCTGTTCCCTTCCCTCCATCCCTCACCTCGCTCCCAGCACACCGTCAGAGCCTGCAGAAAGCAGCCAAAGGCACATTGTCACTGACAGTCCTTGTTGCTCCAGGAGACTGGTTCTGGGCAGTGGGGCAGGGATCTTGTGGAAGAAATCATCTGGGATTATTTTATTGTTATTGCAGTTGATCTGCATGGTGGGGCTAAACAAAGGTGGTGTAGGTAATTGTTATTCTTTGTGCCCTAACCTCTGAGTAACAGATTTTGCAGCCTTTCTAGCATTTTGTGGGGGTATTATTCTGTCTTCTCAAACTACACGCAGTGGTTACAACAAAATCTTCTTCCTTTCATCTTCACCTTCCCTTCCTTGGCCTTACCATGAATACCAGGTTATCTTTTTATTATTTTTTCCTTTTCTACTTTTTACAGCTCTAGTAGAGACATTTCAATGTCCTGTAATTTATTCTCTCTCTAAATGCCAATTTTCTTGCTGCTGCTGATTTGCTTTCAGATATAATGCCTAGAGCAGGCTGTCAGCCATTCTGAAGGTATTTGATTCCTCCATCTCAATATCACACCAGCCAAGTCTGGCTGGAAGGACAGGGGAAAGCTAAATTGTTCTCATAAAAAAGAAAACATAGCACTAATATATCTTTATACTTATGTGCAGGTACCCCCTTTGTGTTATTAAGGGGACTCATGATCTCGTGTGTTTTCTCTACAGGGGATCACATTAATTTATATTTTAAGGTCTGCTGTAATAGATGCTTTCCAGAAGCCTAAAAGTGAGTCCAAAAGTTCTTTGGATGCTATCAAACCAGGAATAAGCAGGGCATTGTATTATCCAGTTGCAAAGCAGGACCTCAGGATTGAAAGCATGAATTTTAAAGCTGTGTGTAGGAATTAGATGCTGCCACCCTTGTGGAGCTGGCATGATTTCAGTGCCAGGGAGCATTTTCATCAAGCACTGCTGAACACCTGGCTGAGACAGAGGTCAGGGATGTAGATATGTTCTGTGCACTCAAACATTCAAGTCCTCAGACACAAATTATAAATTATTTGCTGTAACTGAGCAGGCTGAGCCAGTGTCCTGTCAGAGTTGTTGCTGGTCCCTGTGTGGGTGCCCATCCCCACAGCTCTGTAATGAACCTTGGTGGAGTAAAAGCAGTTTAAACTGAGCTTCGTTACCTTCTAATTGTGGAGGGCTGAAATTCATGTTGTTCTAGCTTAGCTGCTGGGCTTTCATGCCCAAAAGCACTTCTGACACTCATAAATATAGTTTTCACTTCAGAAAATATGGTTTGGTTGGTTTTTTTTTTTTTTTTAATTTAGAATTTAACTTTCTTCCCTTATCACTGTGTATTATGCACGAGCGATTTTGAAGGTGTCTGTGTTCCATACTAACATTGTGCATGGAGACACTGAAAAAAAATCTTTCAATCAATTTGTGCCCCTATCTGTCTAGCCTGGTGGTGCTTGATATCCTCTTGGATTTTGCTCACTGTGTTTTCAAGCAAGTAATGGGTTATAGAAAAAGCTTTCAGACTCTGCATCCTGGTTTTTCTTCAAGAAACTTTTTCTTAAAGACTCTTTTTTTACATGTGGTTGTATATGTAACTAAAGCTATATTAAAAAAAGGGAAAGATGGCAGAATAATTGCATTAAATGGCATAGAAAACCTGGTTTATGATCAGCTTTCTTCTGACAGAGGGATTCCTGTGGTTTGGACTTGTCCCTTCAGCCTTTCAGCCTGGCAATGCAGTGACTCTGGGAATGCACAGCACCAGGATTTTAGGAAAATAGGCAACTCTTCTCTGTGGGGGCAGCTTATCTGCACTTTGATAGACAGAGCTGTGGGCTAGCACTAAGGGAACAAGGACAGGTGGCACCTTTTTAGCTAAATATTGCAAGATTCTTTCAATATTTTCAATCAGAATCTGAGAAAAAAAACGAAAACTTATATAGGAGACTTAGATTTCTGTTCCATGTATCCCTGTGTTTTCCTCCCCTCGTCCCTCTGGTTTTTGGTTGTTAGATGGAGCATTAATAAGCTTTTTGCAGGATCCAGATTAACTTACTGGAACTGAATACATCCTTCTCTGTAAAACATACTAGATTTAGTAAAAGTGTAGATCACAAAGGGATAGGTAATTAAGGCTTTGTCATGTGTTTTGGGGGTTCAGGAGACATTTCAAAGTCAACTTATCCACTAGGTAGTTAATAAAAGTCCTTATCATGTCTTAGAAAAAGGCCTAATATATAAACTCTGGAAATGGAACTTCCAAAGGTCCATCTTCTGAAGATAATGAGATACCATCTTGGTTTTTTATTGAGAAAAGTGAGCAATTGCAAGTAAAATACATTGGGAAAATATTTACCTAGCTGAGCAATTTTAAAGGCAGGTTCACAACATATATCCCAGTTAAATGCTGTGTTATCATGTGTTGGCAAAGTAGATTTTGTTTTTTGAATTCTTTCATTGCAGAGTCTTTCTTTTTTAAATGCACCTCCTTAACACTTTATGTTGGTTTTTTTAGAACACAGAAATGGTATTGACCAGCAGAAATTTCAGAAAATCCTTTTTGTGGCCTCTTAATTTGTTTTTGCAGTCTGACATAGGCTCCCATTTGCAGGCAGAAACCCTTGGCTACCAGCCTGTAGATGATGCTCACATCTACAATCAGATATTTAAGTTTTACTCTATTAAATAAGAATGTGCTAATGGCACTGACTCATTTCTGGGTCTGCACACAATCAGAATGTGGGGAGCGAATTTGCAAGTAACTTAATGCTATTTCTTTTCCACATGTCTGGAACCCATGAGTCAGTACTCCAACATTTTGCTGCTTGAGTGGAACATGCTATAGTTATTTTTTTATATTAACAATATGGTTCATCATTCTATAGAATTTTTTCCATCCAAAGATCTCATGTAGGTTTACCAGTTAAGTGAGTAATTTATTCTTGATGGATCTTAACACACCATTGGTTTCAGCCTGAATTAGACATTTGCCCTTTGATTCAGATGAACATTCACACTGGGGGAGGTTCTGAAAATGAAATCCATACTTATGGGATTTCCTGAAGTGGGTTGGGATTTGTGTTCTTGGTTGTTTTCCTTGTGAGCCAAAGAGCAGAATTTGGCGCCTGGCATCACACTGGCTGCTGGACATAACTGCTCCAGGGAGCCTCAGTGTCGCAATTCAGTTTATGTTAGATCCTGGTGGGGAAATGACACCCCAAAGCACCACCAAGCAGCCCTCAGTTTGCAGCCCCAGCAACAGTGGGATCTGCCTGGTGAGGCAGTGACGGGGTCTCTGGTGTGGAGATAATCCTGAGGTGTTGGAAAGTCTCTTTTTCCCAGCCCCGAGACCAAAGGAGGAGTCAGGATTCCTCAGCTCTGGTTCTCAAGGTTGTTTATTTGCTCCTATCCAATACATTGTCTGTCTGACCTGCTGAGGTCTGTCCAGCAGGTTGGGTTGTGGCACAGTCCCTGCTCTTGGGGTGGTGTTGGCTTTTTATACTAAGAACTGCGTGTGCTTTATTTACAATAATTTTCCAGTACCTATCACCTATGTTAGACAGTCTGTCTCTGCTCTGAACCAATCCAAAAGTGCCACCATCACAGCAGAAGATGGAGGACAAGAAGCAGGAGGAAGGACAGGACACACCCAAATCCCTCCATCTTGCCTCCTGAACCCCCATTCTAAATCCCCAAAATTCTACTTTTTCACCCTGGGATAAATTCACTGTCATTCTACCCAAACCCTTGTGGCTTGTAACTCTTCACCCAAAGTTGGTAATTGTTTCCATGGGCTAAAATCAAAGGCACAGGTGTCTGTGACTCCGTGCCAAGGGTCTGGAGTCCTGCAGGGCAGCCAGAGCAATGTCCTGGGATCAGATTTTGGGAAGAGCCTGCAGACATGCAATGCCGTGCAAACAGCACAGTGCTAAATGGAACAAAATCGCCAAAAAGGTCAGGAATAGAAATGCAATAAAAGCACCATCCCATGGTAGGATGGAGCAGGCTGCAGTGGTTCTCCAGCCATGCTTTGGTGGCTTTTGCCTGGCTGCAGGTTGGGTTGCTGCTCTCCCTGTTGTCAGGCAGGGGTGGGGGCTTTGCCATCTCTAAAAATGAGCTAAAAAAAGATGTGTGTGTTTTGGAGATGTGTGGGCGAGGCAGTGCAAATGTCAAGTTCAGTACTGGTTATAAACAGTCTTTTTAAACAGCAGCACATTTTCATTCAGATCTTTTTAGGTTGTGAAGAATACTGTATCTGTAGCGCATATTTAAAATTTCAGAAAAAAAAAAAGAATCCTTCCTGGCAGCAAGCTCGCCGTATCTAGTGCAACATTCTCACTCTGTCTCTCTCTCATCCTCATCTGTTGAAAGAGTAAAACTTCTGAGGTAGGTCTTCAGAAATAGCAGCAGTAGCCAGCACAAATGTGCAGTAATTGGTTTGCTGCTGTTGTTGTTTGTGACTGGAGCAGTGGAACCTTCCCCAGCAGAGCCAAGGGTGCAGAGGAGCTCCTGCACCGCTGCTCAAACAAGGATTTTAAAGGAAAGGATGAAAAGTAGTTTTGATTTACCCCTTCTTTCCACTGAAATGTATCCTCAGTCATGCATATGCAATCTATAATGTAGCATATTTAATCTTCCACTCCATCTCTGCAGCTTCTCTCTCAATACCAAAATAGCAAGGAGTGGAGCAGCTCCCCTTTCAAACAGCACTCACTGTTCTTAGACGGGTTTTTTTGTTGTTTTTAAGAGTTTTCCGTTTTTAATCTGAGCTAAGTTTGAACAACTGTAATGGTGGGAAAATCTAGCCAGGGTTCATTCTTTATTACCAGGGAACTGGCAAACCAGGAAGAATAGACTTTGTCATGTGCAAATATAGTGACCATAAATGGTGCTGGAGGCTTTCTCCATTGTCCTGTGACTCTGCCACGAGAGAAAGCGCGCGCAGGGAAGAAAGGCACGTTTGATAGAGCTGTGAAGAAGGCCTGAAAGGCTGTTGGGTGCTGGGCATTGTCTGGCCCTGACCTCAATTCGGTACAGTAGAGACCCTTGAAAGCACTGTCTGAAGTCACAATGCCACCATTCTCCTCCGCTCCCCAAAAGGGATTAGTTAAAAGGGTGACGTTCCGTGCAGAGAGTTCCAAGTATTCCCTGAAACAAAGGGGCCTGAAATGTTTTTGAAGTTATTTTTAATTGAGTTGAACTAATTTAATAAAGGTCCCAAGAAGGAGGGGGGAAGCAAGGAAAAAAAATATAAAGGAATGTGATTGTTTTATGATTCCTCGCAGATGGAATGGACATTTATAGCATACTTCTTCTTTAGTCTTCCAGAGAACAGTAGCCCCATTTACAGCTACTGTTAGCAATTTAAAACTGCTCCAAAATGAAGTCTTTCAAGAAGTTGACAGCTTATAAATAAATCTGTCTGATAAAATTGAACATAAACTGCATCTGTGGTTAGTTTGCCAAAATTAATTCTACATTTAATTAGAGATAGCAGTCAAACATATTTAATAAAAAACAGTCTTGGAGAGTAAATCAAATGAAGTCAGATTTTAGCAGATGCTTTGCTTTTTTCTCCCTTTTTTCCCCCTTTCCTTTTCTTTTCTATTTCTCTTTCCTCCCGAGGAGTGGTGAGGTGACCTCACCTCTGTGATCCTCGGATATTCAGAAGAGCAGGCTGAGGGGAGGCCTGGGCAGCTCATGAGATTATGTAGGAGAAGCCATGAATGAATGGCCTCAGACAAAGGGGGGTAATTATTGTGCTGCAATTTTTACTGATTTCTATAATTAAGATTCTCAGCAATGCCACCATGTTTACTGTAAATGTTGAAATGAATTATTGTACTAATTATTAACCAAACATCCAAATTTGGGTTTGGTCTGGGCTGAAACCCTCTGCAGTTCTGAAGTTCAGGTGTTGGCATAGGTAAGCTGGAAGTTAGGCTGTGCTGCGGTTATTAATTACTGCAACAGTGAATGCAATCTCAAAATTGACAAGCCAGTTCCCCACATGCAAAATTCATATTCACTACTTCACATTCTTTTTCATGTGCTGCTCATTCATGTCTCTTCAGAAATGTGACTTGATGGACTCCTTAAGCTGGTGTAAATAGGTACAGCTCCCACTGAGGTAAGGGAATCTGTCTCTTGGCAACAATTTTAAAAATACAAGAAAATAAAATAATTCCGTGTCCCAGTTCGCCAAACAGAGTCAGTTGAGCGGCATCAAAAACATTTGATCCATCCCGTTTTGAAATTAAGTGGAACATTTTCCTTTTCCAAGCCTCTCTCTCAAAGCAGCTATCTGTCTGCCACCGAAAACAAACCAAACTTTATTTAAAGCCCAGATCTTGTATGGGAGATTTTAGCCCACGCTGTAAAGACATTCAAAACTTGTTAAGGCTACTAGAGAAATCCTGTCTGCTTGGCTTTTTTTTTTTTCTTATGGTGCAGAAAATTACATGATTTCTAGACATAAGTCTGACTGCATGAGCTGATAATAGATTATCTTTCTTTGAGGAGTTTAGCTTGCTTTTGTATATTAAAGTACATAAATATTGTGGGAACTCACTGTTTCCCATGTGGAAGGCATTGATTAACTTTAACTACAGCATTTTTTAATTTTCCTGATTTTTTTTTTCGCTTTGTAATTTTTTTTAATGTAGCCATTGTTTTCAGAACAATATTAAGTTTGTAGAAATACAAAAAGTAAATTAAAAGCTATACAGGAAACCTTGATAGGTAGAGTCAATTAGATATCCCTGGAGGTCACGGTTAAAACCTTATTTGGTTAACCTTGTTAAAGTTCTAATGTTACCAAAGCCCCAAATGACCCAAGTTATGCACAGGAGCCCCTAACAGAGAAATGTGGACCATTTTTCAGACTACTTTCTTGTTAATGTGCTGTTATGGCAGCACAGCAGCTTGCAGACTGAAATAAATATTTGTTTCTGCTTTGAAATGCAGCAGAAAGGGATCTCTTTGCTTTCCTTTTGACCCTTAAATTATGAATGGCAGTGTTGAGCAGGGACTGGTGTTTAATCCCATTTATGAGGGTATCATGCAGGCACACACACGTACATCTCATTTAAAGGAGGCTGCAGCTTGCAGCCTAACAAATCTAACAAATTCTAACAAATCACAGTGCACCCAGCATCTCAAAATAAACCACAGCAGTGCTCACTCGAGCCTTCTAGGAACTGTGGCTGAAATTCCCTGAGCTGCCTCTGGAATCTGAAGTCCCTGGCCTTTTTTAAAACTGCTTGGGCATTTAGATATAGAATTCCACAGGCAGCTCTGACATGCTCCACTCTTTGCTTCCAAAGCACTTTGTGTTAGCCAGGTCCCGAATCCATGGAGTTTGTTAAATCTTGCTTTGATTTAAGCTTGGGTCTGACCCTGCTGACATCTGTGTATGGCATGTGTGTGGTTGTTTTGGAGAGCTCTCCTCCAGTGAGGCAGTTGACTTGAGCATGACTTCATCTGGTCAATTCTGCTGGCACAAAAGGGCTGTGGTGAACAGGGGCTCCAGCACTGCTGAATTTTGAGGAGTTTTAGGAGTGAGGTGTGTGCCTGTGCCCATTACCTGCAGCACACATTCCTACTGAGATGGGGCTTTTTAAGAACCGCTGATTCTCCAGGACTGAATAGATTTCTTTGAATATGGCCTAGTGATGATATATATCATACTTCTCTTTAGCCTTCGTAATTACTTATTCAAATATTTCCTACTTACCCACATTTTAAAGTTTTCAAAGGCTTATCTTTTTAATGTGATGTTCAAAAGTGCTGTGTGAAGGTCATTAAGACTAAAAATTGCCATTTTGAAGCCAAGCTAGAGATTTTACTCTTCACTTAACACAGAGTTACGATTTGAATTCAGAAGGAAAAAATTACTGCTTACATAAAGACATTTTTAAAAGTAGAGCACCTCCTTACAGAAATTAGCTCTTGCTTTTAATTGCATATCTGTGCTTGAATCTGGTGTGGATTTCAGAAGCAATAGGATGCTTTGATGTTTTATTAAATATTTTTAAAAGGTGGGACTTACTGAGAATTAAGCATTCATGTTGTATTTAGTGTACCAAGAACATGATAATTTCTTTCCTGTTGCCAGTACTCAAGGCATCTAATATGGAACTGTTTTTCCAATTTTTAGAGTTTACTTGTAACACTCAATGTTTTCCAAAGGGATTGGCTTAATGTAGGTAAAAGGGAAGGAGTTTCTTTATGCAGAAGAAAGCAAGGATACACTTTCATTTTTCCCCCCAAAATGAGAAGTACATCCTCTGGTGAAGAACAGTTTCTGCACAGGCTGCAGTTGTAGACAGAACGAAAAATCAGAAAGTCTGCCATACCTCTGCAAAGGAGGTGTAAATAGGTGCAGCAGAATCCCTCAGCATCCTCTGGTTTTCTGCCATTAGAACATGATGGAAAATTTCCTGGGGGTTTGGTTTGTGTTTGGGTTTCCTTGTTTGTTTTTTTAAATAATTTGGTGCTTGTTAATCACATACAGTATGGGAATAGATCAGTTCTGCTTCCCAGTGAGAGAAGAGGGCTGAGGATCACTGACAGCCACCTGCCCACCCTGTACCTGTAGCACCTTTGGAAGATTTGCTCCATTGCTCTTTCTCCTTCATCTGCTTCATTCTCTCTCAGGTGTTATGCAGTGGGAATAACTGTTGTGCATCTGAAAGGAAAGGGATGTTTGCTCCTGCTCCCCTTTTAGTTCAGAGGTTGGAACAAAACGAGGTTCTTCATTCTGCTGTTCATGTTGGGCACAGCTTGGAGTGGCAGTAAGAACCTGTCCAAAGACAGGATGGCAAAATATGAATGAAAGCAGCAGAGGATATCACTCTGGCTGGTTTGGATCTTTTGCAAACAGTCTGAATGGAGTCAGTGAAATCATTTTAGGGGCAGATGATCCTGAGCTGGAAAATAAGGAGCTCTTCTCTGCCAAGGTTTTCAGGAAGCTGCAATTCAAGAAAATGTGCCTGCAGGTGCCATAGAACTTGAACCTGATTGCTGTGTTATTATCTGCAGACAACTGGCTTAGAGTATTTCCTCAGAGCTTCCCTTCCTGATTGGCATCACCTAAAAAAGTGGCCAAAAGGCTGACAGAAGGTTTTGGTGGAGGGAAATAAAGAAAGAAAACAAGTTCTCATGCTGTTCTAGCCACCTCACCAATCTTTCTCACACTGTAAGCACTTCTACCTTAAAAGAAAAAGGTTGAAGATTTATGGTGAAGAGGAAGATGATATTTAGGTAAAGGCACACAAGGAACCATCCCTAATAGATTTTTAGTTTCTTTTTCGCTCTGACATCTCTGAGAGTACCAAGATGATTCAAAATCAGAAGGAGGGGGGAAGGTCTTGAAAGTTTTACAGCTTTTTGTACAGAATTTTTTTGGCTGCATTTGGAATTGCTGGAACACTGCTGTTCCTGTGTGAGGGACTTGGAAAAACAGGCAGGAGTGTTCCTCTGCAGCCCTGTGTGAGGGACCATGGTGTTTACCCCATCTGGTGATTTTTGCCTGGCTTGGATGAAAGGGGAGGCAAAAAAAGCAATGCCTGCAGAGTTCTCTGTCTTATCATCATTCCAGCCAGATCACCAGTGGCAAGGATATTATTGCCTAATGTCTCTAAATCAAACAAGACTGTGTCACAGAAATTAGTTAAGAGGATGATTTCAAATCTGTGTAAAGCTGGAGGTTTGATTTAGATAAGAGGCCACCACTGCTGCAAATGCAGAACTGGCTTGTAGCTGTAAAAAGCAGAATTTTTGACTTGGACTGATTTCTGGTTTTCAGGGCTAACTATTATAATTAAATTCCTGCCCTTTCAGGAAGTGCTTTAATGAGAGAAGCATTTTAAATTTTTTTATCTGTAGCAGTATTTTATCTGTATCTGTCCTGTCTGGGATATTTTATCTGTATCTGTCCTGTCTGGGATATTGTCTGCATTTGGTAGCAAATAAGGGGTTCATTTTGAGGGATCTCAGTGTAAACCTTTGATTTGGGGTTTGGAACCAGATGATCTTCAAGGCCCTTTCCAACCCAGATAATTTGTGATTCATTGATATAATTTTGTGTGATTCTGTGGGCAAGGTAAGAGTTTTCAGCAGTTTCATTTGAAAAATGCATCTGTCTGCATAGGACATGCAAAATGTCATTTGTACTGCTGGGCTTGAGCTGTCTCATAAGTTATCATAGATGCCTCTGGATAAAAAACCAACAAAAATAAAATAACAGCCAGCAATCACTTCATCAAGCTGCTGGAGAGTTATTTTGCATTGCAGCTTTGCAGAGAAAGCACCAGTTCCAATGCAGATGTCCACAACCAAAATGATTATTGACTCAGTGCTTGAATCCCTTTTTGGGTTACAACCCCAAGGAAAAAAAAACCAAAACCTTTAGCTTGTCATGGGAAACTTAACAGTCTTATTGCTGGTTTGCCTACTATGAAAAATGACAAAAGTTTTTTTGCTTGTTTGGTTGGGGATTTTTTTGGTTTTGTTTTGTTTTAAAAGAAAAAAAATAGGCTCCTTCTGGGATGGAGTATTTCCAAGCAATCCCTGGGTGTAGATCTTTTTGAAGATTGGAAAGATTGATACAGTTTGATTAAAGTTCACCTAAGAACCCCCATTTTGAGCTGCCTTCTTTCAACTGACGAGAGCCTTCTGAGGATTGCTCATCACACCTGGAAACCAGACAAATTTCACTCCCCTGCACTGGAAACTCCTCTACTTTTGGCTCCTCTCCCACTCTGCATTTAATTATTTTGAATTCCAGCATACCAAGCCAAGTTTAGCTGCTACTTTCCTGCAAGTGCTCTTTATTCTCCAGCTCCTGTGTGTGCAAGTGAGCAGCAGCAGCAGCGAGACAGGGAAGAGGGTTTGTTGAATTCAGACCCTCTCAGGCCCAGAGGAAAAGGGTCACTCACTCTCCCACAGATGAGAAATGACCTCTTCCTCTCCCCTTGCCCCTGGGGGACATTTTGCTGACAGCAACATGAGGGCCTGGCAGGCTCCATGTGTTAGGTGACACTGGGTGTTGGTGAGGAGCATTGCCGTGCTGGCTCAGGGGGCACACAAGATGGAGCTTGGAAGAAAAGGAGAGGGGAGAAGAAAAGGAATTGGATGGGGGTGGAAGGGCAGGGGTCACACAGGCTGCTGGCTGTGACCTGCCAAGGCTTTAAATGTGTGACAAATACCCCAGAGCAGGGACAGCACAGCCAAGGGCAGGGGAGGCAAAAGGCACAGAGGGGATAAGGAATCTGAGGCCTTAGTGTATCATATCAGTTGTATAATATGATTTGTATGAGTGTATCATATGAGTTGTAACCTCGGCCTGGAAATTGTGTTATTTCTGATGTACTTCAGCTTACAGGGTTGCAAAGTGGGAGTGCCAACACGACGGGAAGGGAGGTAAATTTTTACTCTGGATGATTTATGTGTAAGGAAATAGTGCCTGGGTACAATCAAGGATAAAATCCATTTGTGTGGAGCAATTCACAGGCAGGAGGAGGAAAAAAATGCAGTGGCCAACATGGCAGAGACACAGTAATCAAAACTCAGCTAAACAGAATTGGATATGAAGTTAGGAGTATACTTCATAGTGAGGGATAGAGAGCTGTGTGCTCCTGCTAGCAGAGAATAGAGCTGCTGACAGCAAGTACTATTGAGATAAGGGAATTTCTTTCTTCCCTTTTTGTGGAGGGATGAACGTGCGATTGAAAGAGATATTCACATTTTTAAATAGATATTTAACCAGCTCGATCCACTCCTGGTGTAGGTACATTTACATCAGGTTTCACCCAGCAATGCTTTCCTTATTTTCCTGTTTTCCCTTTTTCCCTAGGTTTGCATCTCTGCAGATCTTTCTGTCACTCAGGGCTGATGCTTCGCCAGTGGCTGATGGTGTTTGTGGGGGGAAAGCATCAGTGTCCCAGGGTGGGAGGTGCAGATGGAGCTAACTCATCCCACTGGGACTTTGCTTTGTGCATCCCTTCTGATTCTTTACCATTGTGTTTTTAGAGGACATCAAAGCACACGAAAGCTGAAGGCTCTGGTTTCCAAGCACAATTTTGCCTTTTTTACAATTTCACAAGTACAAATTCATTAATTTCTGTGTGGGCTGAGGAAGTGCTGTCCTCTGAGCCCTGGAGCCAGCACTGGACACTGCTGGTTCCCTGGATGTGATAAGGTGGGGTTGTAGTAATGCTCATTCATTTCCTAAAATACCTGTCTCTGGTTTTTAAAAGGCAATCAGCACAAAACAGTGCCAAGGCAGCTCTAGGCCCCAGGACCCATCCCACCCATCCTTGGGCAGGGGCACAGCCCTGCAGGAGCAGCTCAAGGTGTGGATTGAGGGGTTCCATCTCACAGTGAAGGAAGGGAAAAATCATAAATACCCTTCGTGGGAATTTCACAAGTCAGGGAAACCACTTGTTGCTGATAGTTGCTTTAACAGATGTTGATAAAGGATTCTGTCTTATGAGGCCCCTTCTAACCTGGCTGAGCAATTGGACTTGGAGGTTTGCACATTAGGATTTCCCCCAGATTCCTGACATTTATCGAGTGCTTTTGACATGATAATGGCAAATTGAGTTTTATTTTGTGTGATTGAAAACCAGATGAACTCTTGCTATCCAGCTACATCTGTTGTTTGCTCCTTCCAGAATAAATATGGCAGTTCCTGATGCTGGAACAGCTGGAAATCTTGCATTCATTCATGTTCCTGGAGATGAAGCATATCCTATGGGTTTACCTGGTGATTTTGCTTGGGTGCTATTTATTTAAGATGTGTAGCTATGAGGAAAGTGCAAGATTTCCACCTGGACTTCTGGAGTAATACACCTTGATAATTTTTACCTTAATGTTTCCAAGTGGATTCAGTTTCTGGAAGTGGTGGATATTTCTAATCCCAGGGGGTTTCTAAAGCAGACAAACGAGAGCTCTCCAGCCAAACCAGCTCATCCTGACTTGAAGCAGCAGGATGGGAGTTTGATCTGGGAGACTCTTCTGAGTAACTGGAACACTTTACAGCTGAGGGAGAGTAAAATGTGCAGCGCATTCAATGCGGAGTCCCACAAACACACACATATAACCCTGGCAGAATTTGCAGTCACATTCCAGCTGTGCAGTGGGTGGGGACATGGGCTGAAGGTGCAGGGAGGGAGCTGCAGTGGCACAAACATTTAAACAGTGCAGCAAGGGGGTGCAGAAAGGCACCTTTTGTCTGCCTGCTTGCAGGAGAAGGTCTGGCCTGTGCTGCTGGAGATGAGCTGGAGATTAGAGTGGCTCGGGACAAAGGGAGGCTGTGTCAGGCAGGATCAAGGCTGTTTGCTTAGCAGGGCTCTCTGTCTCCCTGTTGACAGATGTGGCTGGTGCAGCATCAGCCTTTGCAGGCTCCTCCTCTGGATTGTCAAGTGACAATGGCCTGGGAGTAAATGACAGCGTAAAGTACTCCATGAAGCCTTTATTTGTTTGCTAGTTGTAGCCCGGGATGGGGATTTAATGTTGAATGGACTCCAGATTGTCTAAATTGCAATCACAGTGTTTGTTTAAGCAGCCTGTGGGGACTGCTGGAGCACGTTCACTTCTGCTTCTCTCCTCTTGGTGTTGCAAAGCACGGAGGTGGGAATAAAGGGTTAAGGGGTTTGGGAAGGCAAGGTTTGCACTGTGAAAACATGAGGATGCAATTCTCCTGGCTGCTGAGGAATCATCAGGAGTTTCAGGTCACTGAATTAGCACGTGGTGGGAGGGACAAAAAGCCCCCTGCATTCCTTAAAGAAGAGCTTTTCCTTTTGCTGGTGCACTAATCTGTCACAGCCACTATCTCAGCTCACTGAAGCTGCTTTCAGTGCCAGATCTCTCTTCTAATGTCAGCAAATAGCACACACAGTAATTTGTACCTTGATAGTGTTGAGGCCCAGGGAAAGCAAAAAGCCCCAGACAGAGTCAACAAAGCAGAGATGGGGACTATCTGCTGGAGCAATTAAAAATTGCAAAAACTAATCAGCTCTCATTGATTCCTCTTTCAAACCATAAAGGAAAACTTGATCCCCCTCAGGAGACCCTGAATGTAGCCTTGCAACTCTGCAAGCCAAAAAGGTTAGGGAAAACCCCAGCCAGATGTAATGAATCCTGACTATGGAAAAAAGTGTTATTCCAGATTCTGGGACAGAGGAGGGTTCTCCTCAGCAGAAAAGGCCCTTTATTTGCTGTCATGGCCCAGGACACAGGATCACGTTGGAAGTGCTAACACACACATGGCTAACAGCTCCCCCTTGTTCAGCCCATAAAGACCCTTTCTTGCTCCATGTTCTGCAGATCCTGAGGCTCAGGTACCTCTGACAGAGCTGTAAGCAATCCTGTGTGTTTGCACCAGCTGATAAAGAGGGCTCCAACAGCCCTGCTGCCACATCTGGAGCACAATCCATCCCTGCTGCACCAGGATCCTCTGCAGCTCCTCCCCAGCCCAGCAGCTTTCCCCAGCTGCACACTGCTCTGCAGCACTGTCTCCCAAGAAACTTTCCCTCAAAATGTGGGGCTCTGGAGGTTTCAGCCCTGGCCAAGAGGGCGTGCATGCAGCTTGGCTGGAGATTGCTGTCTGAGCCCTCCCTGGTGAGAGGAGGGTTTTAGGAGCATCCTGAGTCCTTTCAGGTGAGCTTCAGAGCACCCTGAGCCCTCCCTGGTGAGCAGGGGAGGTTCAGAGCCTCTGGCTTGCACAAGTGCAGGAACTGCCACTGGGCTGTGTTCATCACCCAGAGGAGAGAACTCTCTCCTTTTCCCAGGGAGCATTTCCTCCTCTGAGCACTCTGTTTTTCCCTTACAGCAATCATCCTTTTCAGAGCCATTGGGGTTTTTCAGTGGGGAAGGAGGTCAGCAGCAATGACTTGATGTGTCAAATGAGACAAGGACCTTCGTGTTTTCCAAGGAAATCTTGGCTATAGAGTCTTGCTGATTGTGTGCATTTTATGGGTAAAGCAGGTGATTTTGTGTGGAGTTCTTGCTTTTGTTTAAAATCTTGGAACACTTGAGCCAGAGTTTACAAATTAATTCTTTTCTTCATTTAATTATGCAAAAAAATTGAAGTGTCTGTTACCGCACTCCTGTGTGTCTGTAAATATGTAATCAAAAACTGGGCAGGTGAAATTTTTTTGAAATTTTATTATTCATTTACCACCAGTCACATCATACAGGCTCATTTTGGGAACCCAGTTTGCAGGAGGCCACAGAACAGGGAGACCCCAGCTGAGAGAAAGAGCCATTTGTGTGAGTGCACCTTTAAGCACATTCCTAGATACAGATCCACTGAAGGTGTCCTGAGGTGCCCTCTCCATTCAGGGACCAAGAGGAGATAATCACTCTTAGGAGGTGGAGGAAAAACCTTGAAACACAACACAGAGTCTGCTTGGGGTTTGGTGGCTGATGATGCTGACAGCATCAGGACTGTTAATTCCTCAGCTGCCATCTTTAAAAACTCAGAAATAGCTCAATGTGGTGACAGACCAGAGCTTTTATTTATAATCACATTGTGCATGCTTTCAGAGTTATATGTCTGCAGTACTTAAGCAAGGATTAAGCCAACTTTACTGTCTGATTATTTGTTTTTATAATTACTCTTGCCATTGTGTATAAGGAAAGCTGACAACCAGTGTAAAGTAGTTTTGAGGTCTGCACAGTCTCTGCTCTGACATCCAAATCAGCCCTTCCTTCTTTTCTCTTTTTTTGTAAAATTTATTTGTGGGGGTTGCCCCACACTGTCCTTTTCTGAAGTGAATGGGAAGAACAAATCCTGCTGTACGCCAGCAGAGATCTTCTCTCCTTTACCATCACACACGTGGTGTTTAATGCTGCAAACATAAACCCCTCCCCAGCCATTCCTTCAATCCCATGGCAACACTTGTGAGCAGGGGAAAAAACCTCCCTACCAGCCCCAGGAGAGATGTTTCATCCTCCAAAATAACTGATGTACATGTGTTTTAAACACATTGAACACGGTGGGAAAAGCTGGCTGTGTGTGTCAGCAGCTCTGTGCAGTGTTTGTGCTTGGGCAGGGAACCTCTGCTTCCAGGAGAGTGGGAGTGCTGAGAGCCTTGTCCCAGCTCTTCTGCAGCTCTGAGAGCCTTGTGGCTGCTTCCCTGGCGGAGCCTGAGTGCCCAGACACCCTCTGGGGGAAGGGTTTCCTCTGGTATCCAACCTCCAGCTACCCCAAGTCAGCTGGGTGACATTTCTGAGCCCTGTTGCTGCTGCCCCTCTGCCTGCCCTGGGGAGTGCCCTCAGTCTCTTCTCTTCTCTTCTCTTCTCTTCTCTTCTCTTCTCTTCTCTTCTCTTCTCTTCTCTTCTCTTCTCTTCTCTTCTCTTCTCTTCTCTTCTCTTCTCTTCTCTTCTCTTCTCTTCTCTTCTCTTCTCTTCTCTTCTCTTCTCTTCTCTTCTCTCACCAGGTGATCTCTCACGTTGGCACAAAAGTGAGAAACAGCTGCTTTTAGGGGCTGTGTGGGACAAACGACACAGGTCTCTCCCCAGAAATCTCTGTGAATTTGCTCAGTGGGGGGATGAGGTTACCCCACTACTGCCAGAAGTGGGTGTGAGGTATATCAGTAGATTCATATCTTTAGCTTAATCTCCAAGTCTCTAGATCTCTAGATTCAGTATCTTTAGGTTAAGAACATACCCAGTGTGTTCAGCAGCAGGGAAATTTTAGGCAATGCTCAGTGCTGAGATCCTGACTCAGTGAAAGACACAAACCCTGTCTTCACTCATGCTGGAGCCAAGCTGAGAGTTTTTCTGTGCTTCGCTGGTCACAAGTCACCAAATTTCTGTAACTTTTGCGCGGCGTTGGTGTGCTCCTTTTATTTCTCCTTTTGAACTGATATTTTTTAAGCATTGTGCCAAAGAGACAGTAGTGCCAGGCAGGATTTTTATTGAGTCAATAGACAACAGCATGAGACTGAGACTCATCTCCAGTCAGCCCCAGCCTTCCCCATCCTGCCCCTGCACACACACACAGATTATTTTATACTAATAGTAATGCCAACAGCAATAGATCTCATCCATTTTAAAGTGGACAAACATTCAGAACATTTTTAGGAATTCAGAACATTTTTATTAATAGTAATTTTAGTAATTTACAAATTGTAATAGCGTTTAAAATATTGTTTGCTTGGTCTGTTGGGGTAATGGGTTTGTCCTTGTTTCAGTCAGTGACTTTGAGGAGCTGCAGAGATCATGCAGAGCCACAAAGAGCCATCACCTGGGCTCTGTATTCTCCATGCCCGATCTGCTCTTTACAGCAGGCCATAAAATTCCACATTATAATTTTATCATCAAACCTAGAACGGTTCTGTCAGCTCCAATGTGTGTTTGAGGAGTCCATTATGTAGCAGAGAGTATGTTTTATAGCACTGGGAAAAGTATTGCCATAGCAGATCACGAATAATAACTTACATGTTATTTAGAGAGAAAATAATATGTTTTAAAACTGTGAATTCTCATATAGAGCTGACCTTTGGCAAAACCTTTTGCCTGATTGGGGACTGCAATTTGAAGCTTTTTTTTAAATTTTATTTTAATCCCTTGCAGTGTAAGCTTTGAAAATGTTCAATCAATCTAAATGTACTGCAAGGGTTAAAAGGAATAAACAACCTAACAGTCTTTCAACAGATAGAGGCTTGGGTCATGACAGTTATGGAATTAACGAATCAGAACTTCACCTGGGTGACTTCTGTTTAAAAAAACAAAACATCAAACCAAACACACAAGAACAACTTGTGATTTATACAGTGAGATTTTCATCACTGATATACCTAAACAAAAGGGGGAAAGAAGACCAGTGAAGAAAGAACAATAGCTGTTCTTACAGTTGTGTTTTAAACAGAAGCCAACCATAAAATTTGAGAGGCACTGTCATTTTAGGGGAGGTTCACAAAGCCATAATGCCAAAATAGATGCCTTTGAAGGGGATTTATAGATTAAACTTTGCAGCACAAACAACAAGGTCATTTGGTTAAGGACTAATGATTGCTATCCCTTGTCATCTCCTCCCTTCCTCAAAGTGTGAGGGAAAGACCGAGGTGATATTTAGGTGATCACAAGATTACTCTGAAATATTAAATGTGAAAATGTGAAAAAGGAAAATTGAGTGCAGGATGTATCAGGTCTGGTATTCCCAGAAGCCATTGTACAATTCACATATAAAGTTTTGTACAGCTCCATTTATGTGTGTTTAAAGGTATTACGTTATTTATTTGGTATTAATACACCAAGAAAGGGAAGAACATTTTAAGAAAAAAAAATGTTCATGCATACAGATGATTAAATTTCTGGTGGACATTAGAAATTGGTGTAATACTCACCCATTAATGTGGTCTGGTTTGGCCTTTGGCGTGTTCAAACAGTTGACCAAAGGAATGTAAATCCTATAATCACTCCTCTTAGACACCCATCCTCAAGCTTTTTGTGTTGAAAATGAATTCCGAGTTTTAAAATTAAGTAGGTAAAAGAATTACTTTCTTTAGAAAGGTTTTGTGGGCTCTTTATTGTTGCTGCTGTTTTTACATTACTTTATGGTTATAAGCCTTACTTTGTGGTTATGAAGCTTACTTTATGGTTATAAATTCCCAGTGAAGGAGGCTGTAACTGGTCCTTGAAATTTTAGAGATGAGATGAGATGATGTGTGTTTGGATTGGAGGGCTCAGGGAGGCTGGGTACTGTCCTGTCTGGAGCTGAAGTGATCATATTGATTTCTGTTCATGGATTCCCTCTGCATCCATTGTGTCCTGAACAGGGAGGTTTTAGTTCTTGTGGCAGCCCAGAGCAGGCAGGCCCTGCCCTGCCCTGTGTGTTTGAAGCAGCAGTAAGGCTGTGTGTGTGTGTGTCCATGTGAAATTCACTGACCTTTGTCAGAGCATCGCTCTTCATGGAGCTCTTCCTCTTTTCACTCCTCTTCTTTTTCCATTTGTCCAGGGGAAAGCGTTCAGCACAAGGGTTCTGTCAGGCTGCTAGAGCAGCCAGGTAGGGCAGGTTTAGTGGCATTAACCCTTTCCCAGCTGCTGCCTGGGCAATCCTGGTGGCTGGAAGCTGGGTACGCAGCTCTGCTGAGGCAGGAGCACACGGTGGGTCCCAGGCACCCACTCTGGCTAGCAGGGTGTACTCAGGAGGAGACAAACACAGACTTTCTCTTCTGCTTTTCACTGAATATGAATCAATTAAGGCTGCTGAGTCCCAGACTTTCACCATTACTCATGGTCCTGCTGCTTCTCCACCGCTGTGCCAAGGCAGTGGGGATTGGGTACTGGGTGGGCAAAGGCACGGAGCAGGAATCACAATAAAGTGTGCCTTTTCTCACTGTAAAAATGAACAGTTTCTTGAACTTGCAGTTGTAACAGAAAAGGGACTAATTGCTTTTCAAACTGTTGGGATTTCCATGCTTCCATGTGATTTGCCCACCCGCAGCAATAAATCTAGGTGGTTATGAGGACATGCATAAGATTAATTTTAAAAGAAAATCAATTGTTCATTTCAAAATTATAGCAGTTCTTAAAGACAGATAGCTGAAAATAAATAATGGCTAAAGTGAATGTTATTTTAAAAGACTGTCTGCATGATGATTTTTCCACAGCATAGAATGAGGCATGATTTCTGTCTCAAAAAGCCTGCATATTTTACATAACAGAATTAAAGTTTCTTAGGCTTAGGTCAGAGCCGAGGGCTCAACCAAGGAACATTCTAAATGAGATATTGTCTTGAATAAGGTGCTAAAATTAGAAGCCTGAACTACTTCCTTTGAGTGGGAAAGCATGTCCTATTCAGTCCCCAAATTTTGGTGCAAAGTTAGTTTCATGTTTCTTTGTTCTCCTGTGCTTGTCGTGTTAAGTGGCAACATTACAATACATGGAAACCAAAAGCATTGATTGTAAGTTGTAGGAAAATAGAGGGGTTTTTGTAAGCACTCCCACCCATCTGGAACTTGCTGCTCCCTTATAATCAGTCACAGATTGTTAAATAAAGTCGACTTTCCATCACCCTGAACTCTCGCTTTATTCTCCAGTGAGCAGTCCAAAATAACTATTGGATCCCTTCATTAGAGCTGAATAATCAATTGGCTTGCATTACCTGCTGGCCTTCGGGGGTCGGCAGCCACTTTCCTGCTTCCTTCTCATCACCCTGTATTAATAAAGGCTCTGCTGGCCAGCTGCCACGGAGGGTGCTGGCATTCCTGGTGGCTGCAGCGAGGGGTTTTGTGCATCGTTTGGGCAGTGCTGATTGAAACATTTCACTGCACAAAATGCCAGCGGTCTCCTTTAGCTGCCCTTTGTGGACAGAGCTGCCTGCCTGACTCTGTACGTGTGTCGCCCTCCCGAGTGACACGCAGCAGTGTGGGATCTCACATTTGGATCCTTCTCACTTGGCGCCGTGCTCATCCTTCCACTTACATTCTCAAGAGTAATTTCGTATTTTCTTCCCCATCATTTTGTTTGCCAGCATGGAAGAGAGCCATTCCTGGAAGGGGGTGTGCATGGGAGCTGGCACTGAGCAAACCACTGGCACAGGGAAGAGAAGCTGTTCCTGTGTCAGGAAGGCTTGGGCATGTCTAGGTTGTGCCGCCTCTTCCACTCTCAGCTCCGTGCCAAAATTCTGTGTGCACCCTTATGCCAAGGCCTGTGGAGAGAGAGACTGTCTGTGAGTGTGTGAATTTATAGATTTTTAATTAATAATGGAGCAGATCATTTTCACAGTGATTGTCTTACCTATAGAGAAAAAATAGGTGAGGTACCTGTGCATGTCCAGTGCTTTACCCTTGGCTGGAACCACAAGTGCATTTCAAACTTGAGAGTGACAGGTGAGGGATTTGTTTGTTTGTTTGTTTGTGCTCTGTTTTTTTTTTTTTGTGAGTGAGGAGTTGTTTGTTTTGCTTAATTGATGCCACACAGGGTTCTTCCAAAGCAGCCCCCTCATCAGGACCCTTTGCTCTATTTCCTACTGAAATAAGGATTTACTGCGCTCAGCCCTGCTGGTGTCACGTGCTGGTGAGAGTGTGCCACAGATACTCCTCTGCACTTGAGCTGAGCATGAATCTCTCAGTCCCCACTGGTGAGCCATGGCTGTTTAGCTTGAGCTGAAGCAGCTTGTGTTTTTAGCTGTAATTCTTTGCTAGTCATTATGAATGTTAGTCATTACAGAGGCTAAAACTAGACTCTGTTTTTTGGCCCCGCTGCAAGGAGGTGAGTCAGGGTAAGGCATTTGTTAAATAAATTTGCTGAAGTTGCTGATTCCTTCTGAAGTGCTGGCAGGGGCTGGCACTGGCTCCAGCCCCAGTGAATGGGTAGGTGCTGCACACCCTCCTCCCTGCTGAAGGGACTGGGAGATGTGGGGTCTGCGAGGGAAGCTGAGGAAGCAGCATGGAGCTGAGACCTGGGCATGTTCCAGACAGAGCTGGCTTATTGTCTGCATCACTTGAGGAGCAGTCATCCCCTGGCTGCTTCACCCACTGCTTGCAGTTGTCCTTCACAATTCACAGCCTGATGGATTTTCTCGTTGGGATTTTTACATAAACTTCAAAGTAGCTATGTAGCTTTGATGCTATCATCATCTTTTGGGTTACTTTGGCATTCCTCAGCAGCAAGGCCGAGTCTCCATATTGTCACAGCAATATTTGCCATTTATTGCCATTTATTTATTTTATTTGCCATTTAGGCAGCCCTGAAGTTCAGGGAGATGAACAAAAGCTTTTCTCTCACCCTTGGTACAGAGCTGCCATAATTCCACTTCCCCTGCAAGACTCAGCTGCTGTGCTAGCACCATGTCAGCTGCCTGTAATTACTATATGAGTGTCCTTCCACCACCCCAGAGCTCACCAGAGCTACAAGAATGAGGAAGAGAGGAAAATGTGGCCGTTCTATTGAGCACTGTATGTGTGGTCAGACCTGCGTTTGCCTGTCAGGCTGGGGATGCTGGGCAGAGCCTGGCAAGGACTCCCAAAAAGCCCATGCAGACCTCAAGGCCAAGTGAGCAGACAGCAGGTAAGAGGTGAGCTGTGAACAAACACCCTTTGCAGAACTTCAGTGTGATTTTGAACAGTTGTAGTCTAGTCACTGACTCATCCCCTCCTCCCCCTTTTCACTTTTCCTGCCACTCCATGAGCAGCATGCGAAAGCACTGAAAGAAAATAAGAATCTTAAACTCATAAACATACCTGCCTCCTATCTGGCACTCGTCCCAGCAGCCTGGTGATCTCCTTAGTTGTCCAGCAGATAGTTGAGAAACAAGAGTCCTGTGAAGATTAGCATGTCACCATATCCCTGCCAGATGGCAGCGAGTAAAACACGGGCAAATTGCATTGGCTCTGCTTCCATCATGACAATCACAACAGAAACACCACAGCCTTGCAACTTCGCTCGTTTTTAAGCTACGAAAATGAAGGGACTGCAAAGTAGGGCAATCGTGGAATGCTAAACACTATTTAAACCTAATTGCAGTGAAAGAAGGAGACCTTGAAGGGTGCAAAGCAAAGTGAAGGTGGCCCACAGGTTTTGGCCAGTCCCTTGAGAAGTATGGGGATGAGCTTCAGGAAGTTGGCACTGGGCATATTTGCCTCCTGATCCCGCTGAAAAGCTCTTGCCAACTTAAATTCAATTTAAAATCAGTTTTTTACTAAATGGCCATTCCTAATTTGAGAAGCTTTTGACTCTTTAGACCTCAGCAATAAAGGAGCAGAACTGGACCATAAAGCGTGACCATGTGTTTTTCAGCTGGTACACAGAGACCAGCCCAGTCTGATGAGGGTAAGCAATTTGGGGTAATGGCATGAAAGAGATGGAAACCAGCATGCAGATTGCTGCTGGTGTTGTGCTGCACCAAAGCAATCGCTCTGCTGGGATTGTCCCCCAGATGGCAAAGGACAATCTCTGCTCTTGTCACTCGTCACACAGCCACTGTAACAAGCTCCTGTAGGAAAGGGAGGCCCTGCTCCTCCCTGCTTGGAGCCCACGCTCTTCATGTACCACATTTTTTAGACCCTTATCTAGCTGTGACCAAGAAAATGAGTTGTTTGAATCAGTGAGCACACAGTCCTTGTGTTTCTGGAATGAGGAGCAAGACCTGATGCAGAGCCCCATCTTCCCTTCAGGGAGAACCTGGCTGGCCATGTGTGGGAAGGTGAGGGGATGCTGGCAGCCCAATTCTGGGATATTGAGGATATATCTGATATATCTTACCTGTGCAGGTCAAAGCATCCCAGGGCACAGCACTGGCTTTGTGTTCACACAGAGGATGTGGCACTGATGCAGTGATGTGATTTAGGGTCTGAGGTACCAAAGGCTTCCGTGAGTGGGTCTGGACTGCTTTTTGGCTTTCAGTGCTGTTCAGGTTGTTTGCAAAGTCATTCTTCCCCTCTGCCAGGCTCCTGGCCCCATCCTGGACTATTTGTTTTGACTGGTATCAGACAAAAGCCATGAAAGCATCAGAACTTGCAGAGTTACCCAAGGACTCTGAACCTCTGTAGATTTGCTGGTTAGCAGTGATTTGTGACTGAGTTCCTCCTGAACCATTGGGGCATAAATGCTGTGGGGATGACCTTGTCAAAAGGATCCTACAAAACAAAATTTGAGATCAGCCTAAGATGAAGGATTTAGTGTGAAAAAGGTACTTCTTCTAGTGTTTAGATATGTTCTGGGCAAAGGTGCCCATTCCCTTGTGCTTATCTGAAGTTGTGGACAATTCCTTGAGTCCAATTTCAGGGATAACACAGTGTGGGCAGGCTGTAGCTGCATTCCCATCCCAGTAAATGCACTGCAGGCTGGGGACTGGCAAGGTGTGTGTCTCTGCTGGCTGAGCGCCAGCTTTGCTCGTTGCTTTGGATTCATTTCAGATCAGGTAAATGGGAGAAATGAGGTTTTTTAGCCCTGTGATGAGTCAAAAAGGAGTTTGGCAACTTCTGGCTGAGGTGCTCAAATAGTATTTTTGTGGTTTGTACCAGTTCTGTTCTGCTCTTGGTTTGAATTTGAGTGGCACAGTTTCAGCAGCCCAGCAATGCCTGGCACAGCTCCTTTTACAAGTTCATTTACTGTGTACTTAATGATACCAGGCAAAGACTTACAAATCCTTGTACAAGCACCAGAGGAACTCGAATATGATTCATGTAAGGAACTTGAATATAATTCATTAAGGACTGATGTCTGGTTTCCAGCATTTTTATGTTTATTTGCATTCAGCTTTGCTCTGGACCAGATTCATTCCACGTTCCTGTGCTGCTGTATCTGCCGAGCGACCAAATACTGAAAATCTTCAGCAACGCATTTAAAATTACTTGTATTTTGGTAACTTTGGTAACTTTTGCATTTTGGTAACAATTTTGATAACTTTTCTTCTCCTTAAATTTGTGGTAAAAAATTACCTGCCAGTATCCTGCTTCATATGATAATGGTAGCATTAGCAGCTTGGCGTGAATCTATATCCAAGAGTTATTCTGTAGTTATTCAGCTTATTGCTGCCTGAAGGGGATCTCCTCCAAATCAGAAGTTTTTAAATTGTGTCTTAATTTCTTACCTGTTTCTCCGTGTGCCTTTTAGTCTGTTTTCTTGCCCTGAAGCCTCATCCCCTCCTCTCCCATTGCTCCTAAGTGTGCCTGCACCCCTCAGGCTCTGACCCTGCCCAGGCAATAAGCACAAAGCTGTGTTATTTCGTGTTATTTCCAGTGAAGTAACACCAGTAGTCAGGAAGGAACAATGCAGTTCAGGCCAGACAAAATAAATCTCGCATTTCCTGTCAAGAATCTGGGCCAAAAGCAATGATGAGAGACAGGGGGCAAACCACGCTGCTCAAAACCAGACACATATGGGTTAGAACAACCACAACCCTCACTTAGAGACAGAAAACAAAGAGCCAGGGCGTTGGGGAAAGAGGAGTAGCACCAGCTCTGAGCAATAAAAACCCCATGACGTGGGGTCCAGCCAGCTCTCAAACCCAGGCTGTGTGCTGCACCAGCAGGGCCTGCGTTTCCTGCTACTGTGCATTAATTGTCCCTTAATTAATCGATTTATTGCATTGACAGCTTGTGCTGCAAATTAGAGAGAGCTGATCTGCCTCTCTAATTCTTCACCAAGAGGATTCTCACCCCTAATTCTCACCCCTCTCTTCACCAAGCTCTCCTCCTGGCCACAGGACAGCCACTGATTAGAAGTTGTCACTACTTTTGTTGTGTTTTAGTAACTCTTGGTGGTTTGCAGAGCCATGAAAACCCCAGAACCTGTGCTGTGACACCCTTATCCCAATGGCCAGACACTCACCCAGCAGATTAATAATAATTAATATTATTAATGTTAATAATATTAATGAGTGCATGGCTAAAGGGTTCATCATCAGTCCTCAAATCCTCAAACCAGGGAGAGTTTTGAGCACGTGTTTGTTTACAGCAAAGGCCTGGCAAACTGCATATTTAGGGTTGGAAAAGCACTTTATTTCCTTTCTGGATATTGTTGTGTGTGTGTGTGGAGTGGTTCCATCTAAGGAGCATCCCAAGGAGGCAGAAATTGAGGGTGGCTCTTTGGGGTGGCTGCTGCTGCATCCTGGTCTGTTCTGAAGGCTGAACCAAAAGCAGCACTCCAGGTGGTGTAAGGATGTTCAAACAGAGACAGCACTTTCTTCTTCAAAGTACTGTGCAAAGATTAACTAATTAGATTGTTTTTCCTCCTTCCTAGGAAGGGTTTGTGAAATGGTGGTCAGGGAACGGCTGGGGATATGATTTATTTAAGTGCTGAAATGCTTTGTATAAAGTTCTTCACAGGAGGCCATTAAGAAGATGCAGTTACTTTAGAATGTGCACAAAAAAAGAAAAAGTCCTTTGGGATGAAGAGGCAGGAAGCAAAGAGCAGGCAGTGTTATTATGGACAAAGATAATATTTGAGCACCTCAGCTTTAAGTGCTGAGAGTTCGAAATGGGTCTTGAAAACGTACTGAAGAGGCAGCACTTTGCAGCCTGAAACGAATTTGGATGAATTCAGCACTGAGGGGGGAGATTTGTGAGGCATTCCATGAGAATTTGCTCATTGTGGAGAGAAGACTGGGAGGAGAGTTGGATATTGATCTGAGGAGAGCATATTGTCTCCTGATTTAAAATCAGGTTGTCAGATACTACTACTACTACTACTACTACTACTACTACTACTACTACTACTACTACTACTACTAATAAACTTATTAATAAATAATAAGATATTAATAAATAAATAATAATTAACAATAATGTTTATATTAATTGTTATTAATAAATAATAAGTTATTTATGATGATAAATTAATAATAATGGTAATAGTAATAGTAATAGTAATAGTAATAGTAATAGTAATAATAATAATAATAATAATAATAATAATAGTAATAAACAACTCCCTAGAAGGCAGCATGAAAAGATGCAAAAGGAAGGAAAAGGAAGGGGCAGTTTGGAGCAGGAGTGCCTTAGGAATGGAATAAAGGCAGCAGAGGATGGGTGGTGGCTGAGTGTCTGTGCTCCCTGTGCAGGGTGGAGCTCCCAGCACACCTGGGTGCAGCTGTGCCCTCACCTGGGCAGCCTGGGCACGGTGGGGACTGCAGGGTTGGTGCTCAGGGATTGGTCCTGGCCGAAATGAGCATCCTGAGAGGAAGCTGGGCCGGTCTGCAGCTGGATATCAGATAGCAGCACACCCCACACGGGTTAGAGCAGCTTATCTTCAAAAGCAGGCTTAGAACAAGGCATCCTCAAACCCTGCAGGTATCCTTGTTCCCAGGTATTCCTGAGAGCTCTCCTCTCTCTCGTAACCCTTTCAGGTGCTGTACCTCCAGCACAGATGGACAGGCTGAAGGCATGCCCTCTGCCTGGCTGAATGTGACACCTGTATCAAAAATAGCGGTCAGCAGGTCCAGGCAGTGATTGTCCCTTTGTACAGAGCACTGCTGAGGCCACACTTTGAGTCCTTATCCAGCTCTGGGCCCCTCAGCACAAGGCAGACCTTGGGGGCTGTGTCCAGAGAAGGAAGCAGCTGGAGAAGGGTCTGTGAGGAGCACTGAGGGAGCTGGGGGGTTTGTCCTGGAGCAAAGGAGGCTCAGAGGGACCCCGTGGTTCTGCACAGCTCCTGGCAGGAGGGACGGACAGGGGGGATCAGGCTCTGCCCCAGGGAACAGGGACAGGACGAGGGGAAACGGCCCAGGGAGGTTCGGGTTGGGCATCAGGATGAACTCTTGACAAAAGGGTGTTCAGCTCTCAAACAGCTGCTCAGGGAAGTGGTGGAGTCTCCATCCCTGCGGTGTGCAGAAGTGACTGCATGTGCCACTCAGGGCTCTGGTTTAGCTGACAAGGTGATCCTCAACCAAAAGCTGGAGCAGATTTCTCAGAGGTCTTTCCAGCCTAAATGATTCTGTGATTCTGATTCCATCCTGGAGGTAAGATTTTCTCAGCTCTAACAGGACTTTGTCTGCTCATTTGAGTTACTATTTCAGAGGACCAAAACTGCAGGAGCAGCTCCAGGCTTGCACTGGAACCAGGAATTGAAGAATCTGAAACCCAAGATTTCCCATGGTTTCACATAGAACATCTTGGATGATGTTATTATTATTATTTTTGATAAATTTTTGAATTTCAGAGTTTAGAATTTCAGAGTTCAACGTGTATTCCTGATCAAATTCAGGATTAAATTCTCACTTTGAACGTGCACATCTGTTAATATTTTAACTCATCATATATCAGAATTCTCCAGATTTGCTGGCAAGTCGTGCTCAGGATGAAGCCTTTCCAACTGTTTGTATTCAAGGATGTGTTTATATATATGTGGGTATACACAAACACACATGCTCTAGACAGTGTGTAGGTGAGAATGCTGTTACAGGGAAAGATTATTCCAAATTATTTATTGCAGGAGACAGTAGAAGTCTGATGCCTCTAGATTGATTCAGTTAATTTTAAATGATCTTGTTGGACCAAAAAAAGTTTAATGTTTGCTTTGCATTGGGCTTGCTTTAAAATTTGGTATTGAAAACATCCCAAGTTTTAGCAGAACTCTGTGATGCTGTGGAATTCCAGGCTTCAGCAGTGAAATTTTGTCACGCCCTGAGGCTCTGTCCAAACCTGGTGATGACACAAGCCTGTGGAACTCTCTGTTCCACTTTGATGGTCATTTTCTAGGCAGGGACTCAGTGTGGGAGAAGCAGGCAGGGGAGTCAGAGGAGCTGAGCTCAGCTGGGACCACAGCAGCTCCTCTCCTGCAGCACAGGAGCTCCTGAACTGGACATTATCCATTATCCGTTATCCATCATCCATCATCCATCCATCCATCCATCCATCCATCCATCCATCCATCCATCCATCCATCCATCATCCATCCATCATCCATCATCCATCCATCCATCCATCCATCCATCCATCCATCATCCATCCATCATCCATCCATCCATCCATCCATCCATCCATCCATCCATCCATCCATCATCCATCCATCCATCCATCCATCCATCCATCCATCATCCATCATCCATCATCCATCCATCCATCCATCCATCCTCCATCATCCATCATCCATCATCCATCCATCCATCCATCCATCCATCCATCCATCCATCCATCCATCCATCCATCATCCATCCTCCATCATCCATCATCCATCATCCATCCATCCATCCATCCATCCTCCATCATCCATCCATCCATCCATCCATCCATCCATCCATCCATCATCCATCCATCCATCATCCATCCATCCATCCATCCATCCATCCATCCATCCATCCATCATCCATTCCATCCATCATCCATCCATCCATCCATCCATCCATCCATCCATCCATCATCCATCCATCATCCATCCATCCATCCATCCATCCATCCATCCATCCATCCATCATCCATCCTCCATCATCCATCCATCCATCCATCCATCCATCCATCCATCCATCCATCCATCATCCATCATCCATCCATCCATCCATCCATCATCCATCCATCCATCCATCCATCCATCATCCATCCATCATCCATCCATCCATCCATCCATCCATCCATCCATCATCCATCCATCCATCCATCCATCCATCCATCCATCCATCCATCCATCATCCATCCATCATCCATCCATCATCCATCCTCCATTCCATCATCCATCCTCCATCCTCCATGATCCCTCATCCATCCTCCATCCTCCATGTAGCTTTCAGAGCAGCTGGAGCAGGGTGGGCAGCTCCTCCTCTCCAGTCTCCTCCAGTGTCTCTGTCCTCCCTCCCCGCTCTGTCAGGAGCTGGAGTTTCCCCTGCAGTGCAGCTGGGAAATGGGAAGGACTGGTGGGGTCTCCTGGCTGGAGAGCAGCCTGTGCCTTGTGTTCTGCAGATTCCAGCCCACAGCCTGAAGCTCACAGAGCAGACGTTTGTGCTAAACCTTGCCAGGGAGGTGTGTTTTGGGAAGCTTCAGCTGTTGTTTGTCATATATTTAGCTTTTATCTTTTTTTGTTTCACCCCCTTTAGAAAAGAAGGAAAGTTCATGCAAATTGCAAAGCCAAAATTGATAATTAAGACCAAATTCAGGTTGTGCCTCCATCCCACTCCTGCCCTCTTGTGTGAGTGCCCTGTGATACACTTTTGAACTGCAGAAACCTGGGCTGGTTTCCCCTCTTCAGTGCAGACAATGGACACACAACAGGACAGAATGAATGGGCAAGTTGAAAACTGGTGTTTCCTAACCTTAAAATGCTTGATTTTCACCTTTTTCTCCCAATGTTTCTTGAATGTTTTCCCCACAGTGTTTCTGTTGTTGCTGATTTCAGAATAAACAGTTAACTAGATCTGAAAATAAGTATTTCTGTCTCATGCAGCTTCTCTGAAGTTACTGGTTTCATCAGGGCTGAATTTGGCCCATTGCATCTAATGAATTGTATATTCCAGAATCAATATTAATAATGCCAGGTGCTCTTTTTAAATAGACTGTAGACATTCACATAGTCTGTGTAAAGTTCATATGAAATGATACTTGCCTATTCTTAATTCATTCTTTTGCTTAAAAAATAATCCTTCAGCCTTTCAGTGGTTGGTTTCTGGGATTCTCTTGGACATCTGTATTTATCATTTAGGAAGTCATCAGCAGTGAATCCTTCCCTTCTCAAGTTTTTGTCGTAAGGCCCAGGGTTTTCAGGATTGTTGACCACTTCTCATTGAATTTGGGGTCTGATTTTGTGGTTTTTCAATATAATTGTCACTCATTTTGTTGGTGAGTTGGCAGTTTATCAGTTGGGGGAAATGTACAGCAGGGTTAAGGCACAAGGAAGGAAAATCAACCTTGCACTTGCTGAAAATCTGCATTTTCTGCAAGGCACCATTTCAAATGGGGATAGGAGTGACTCACAGAGGATGGAGGGACTCACAATTTCCATAGTAGAGCACTGTTTGCTAGGATTTTCTGACTTTTGTATTTATCATTAGAGGCGTCATTACACAATGTGGAAGGAAAAAAAAAATCCTCCAGCCTTCATAATGTGCCTTCCTGATTGTAAATGGGTCTGGATATCCTGTGCTAAAATGTCAGGTTAGATCCTTTGTAAACTCTGAAGCCTGTTCTCAGAATAGAACACTTCTGGAGTGTATTAAATTGGTGTTAATTGAGAAACACATATGCCAATGACATTTTAAGCTCCGCTAAATAAAACCAAACCTTTAGCAGGTCCCTATCACAGAGAGATCCTGAGATTTCACTGAACCTGCTGCTGCCGTCATCTTTTTTCCATCTATGCATATGTTGCTTGCAATGATATATGGTAACTCCTGATGCAAATACCACTCATGCTGTTACAGCTTAAAAGGCCCAGAAATAGAATGCAAACACAATGTCTGGTTTTTTTTCTTCTCCATGTTAGAAAAACCTATGACCAGCAGCCTAAAGTTTGATTCCTTTTTCCTGCAGTTTTCATACCAGCTGAGTTCCAAACATGCGTTTTGCGCTGCGAGTCATGAAGAATTCATCATTTTGTCCCTTTTTCTAAAGGGGGCTGGTTCTGCAGGTGTCCCAGGGCTCTCTGGCTGCTGCCACAGGGCAGCACTGGAGGAGAGGGCCTGTCCTGGGGTGACCCAGTGCCCAGAGCCTGCGCTGACTCCGTTCCCCTGCGTGGCTGCCCCTCTATCAGCCCACAACGTGTGTGCTTTATCTCAGTGCAAACAAAACCACTTGAAAAACACAAAGCAGAACGGGGGCTGAAGTCCCAGTTGTGTCAATACACGCACACGGGATGTGGCAATGTCTTGTTGCACATTTGGTTGGTTGCAGAGCAGAAAGGGCATCCTGGGGGTTTCCTGGGGCTGGCTGTGGGCAGCACTGGGTGTTCAGTGAATTCCTGAATTCACAGTGGATTCCTGCTCTAGTGCAGCAGCACAAACCCTGCCTGGCTCTGCAGGGCTGCTGTTTTTGGAACAGCTGCCTTCTGCTGAAGAGCATTGATGAGGTGTGGTACCTCTGAGCTGGCATGCTACAGCTCAGGTGAAACTCTCACTGCCCTCCCAGGCAGCTCCTGTGCCCTGTTGGGGGGCAGATTTGGGGAAAAATTCCTGTTCTTTACTCAGAAATCAGGCAGCTGAAAGTAACAACACACCAGTTCACTGTGCATGATGCCAGTTGTCACAGACATCTTTTATGGAAAATCTTTTCCTTAAGATTTTTCTTCCTGAGAAGCTGAGAGGCTTCAGGAACAAAATGTAAACATTGATTATCTGCTGCTGTGGAATGCAACAGGTGCATCTGTGATTGGTCTCATGTTGTTGTTTGTAATTAATGGCCAATCACAGTCAGCTGGCTTGGACAGAGTCCGAGCCACAAAGTTTGTTATCATTCTTTGCTATTCCATTCTTAGCCAGCCTGCTGATGAGAACCTTTTCCTCTATTCTTTTAGTATAGTTTTAATGTAATGTATATTATAAAATAATAAATCAAGCCTTCTGAAACATGGAGTCAGATGTTGTCTCTCCCCTCATCCAAGAGCCCCTGTAAACACCGTCGCAGCCAGTCTCCTCTGAAGCTCACCCTTACTCCGGGTGTTTCAGAAAAGCCCTTGGCTTGGGGAAGGTCTGCTGGGGATGTGGCATCATGTAGGACGTGGGAAACCAGTGGCTTTTCTCTGGGTCTCAGTGAGCTGGGTGTTGGCCTGTCAGGAGCAAGGACTGGGGTTTATCATCTACCATTACCTAATAAAAAGAAATGAATGAAGCTACCTATTTTTTGAAGTGGTATCTCCCTTGCAAAGCCTTCTCCTGTGTGAGAAGTACTAGACTGTTTATAGTTCCAAATTCAGGACATGTATTTTTTGAGTCAGCCCTGTTTTCCCGTTCTTTTTGGTTGTGTGCAGTACGGTGCGTGTTTTCAAGATGGATATACAGCACCCTACATAGATGGCAGCATCTGTGCAGATGAGGAAATGCAAAGCCATTGAACTAACCTGGCCTGGGCACCCCTCAGTGAGTGAGTGACAATCTGTGGGTGCGGCACTCAGGCTGTGCAGCTCTAACATAAAATATTCCCTCCTGTCTGTTTGCTTGTCCATCTGCCTCCCGGAGCTCCACGCAAGCAGGAATGGCTCGGGGCAGGTCAGGGGGAGTTCAGGGGCTCGGAGGAAAGGGTCAGTGTGTGTGTGAGTGCAGTGCTGCTCGCTGATGAGGCGTCCTGGCAGGCTGTCCCACTCACAGGCACCCACCGTGCCCTTCTTGTGAAACACGGCCCGCAGTCACTGGCCAGAGGGGACTGTTTTATGGCTTTTTGCTGGCAACATTGCCTCACACATAACTCTGCTGGGAACCTGCAGATATCTCCAGGATTCTGCTGCAGTTGCTGCAGATAAGCATGGAATGCACAGGGGGATGGAGATCTGGGACATCTGCACACTGGCACACGTGGGAAAGAGGGAGCAGAGAGTGTGCAATGCAGCTGGGGGGCCTGAGTGTGCTGGGGTGGTGGCACATCCCTGTGACCGTGCTCACGGGGGTTTGGGGATGAGGGGAGAGACCGAGGTCTATGTTACAGAAGGCTTGATTCATTATTTTATGATATATATTACACTAAAACTATGCTAAAAGAATAGAAGAAAAGGTTTCATCAGAAGGCTGGCTGAGAATACAATAGGAAAGAATGGTAACAAAGGCAGCTGTCTCGGACTCTCTGTCTGAGCCAGCTGGGCTGTGATTGGCCATTAATTATAAACATCCAAGATGGGCTAATCAAAGATCTACCTGTTGCATTCCACAGCAGCAGATAATCAATGTTTATATTTTGCTCCTGAGACCTCTCATCTTCTCAGGAGGAAAAATCGTAAGGAAAGGATTTTTGATAAAACGATGTCTGTGACACATCCCCATACACCCATGGTGTGGTGGAGCAGCCCAAACGGCCTGGAGCTGTTCCACTCCTTGAGCCCAATGCTCTTTTCCACTCTCAGGAAAGCTCTTGTAGGTGAATTGGAGATTAATCCCTGCACACACACGCTCTGAGGATGCTGTGCTGCTGGCGCCTCGTTGCTTTGGAGCCATCAGTGGGAAGGCAGCAGCCAGGTTTGCAGGGGGACTGTCAGCAAGGAGGAAGCCCCAGCAGGGCTGGGGACCAGACAGTCTCTCCCAGGGCAGGTCAGAGGGTGAGCTTGCTGTTTACAAAGTGGGTAAACAGGCAATTATTCAGCCTGGCAGCAGGCAGAACACCCCACAGGATGTAGATCCTTGCCAAGTCAGCGTTATCTGGCGGGGAAGGGGTTGGAGATCCAAGGATCCCTTGCAGCAGCAAAAGGGAGCTCTCTGCACTCTGGAACCTTTGAGGGTCACTCTAGGATGCCATGGAGCCTTTAGGGAGCCCTCACGTGCCAGAAGCAGTTTAACAGGCCCAGTGTTGGGCACTTAATTGTGTCAATAATTATTCACGCATTAGCACCGGCTCCTCCTTAAAGTGTGTGCTGCAGTGACTCATTAACTTATTGCTGGTATTCATTACCAATAAAATTAGCCTTTTTTTTCAAAGTGTAAAACTTATGTTTTATGGAAAAATATTGCTGCAAGTACCACAGCTTTGCTCTACTCCCTGCTTGGTGCAGAGAAAAGCAAGAGATGAAGCAATATTTTTTGTCCTGAAAGAGGCCCTCAAATTATAAAGAGTTGTGTGCTTTTTTTTGATTTTCTTTTCCCTACAGTGGGTTTTATGTGCTTTAATTGGGGCAGGGGAGAGGCCTGGCTTTGGCTGTCATTCCTGTGTGCATAAGTGCTATTTCCTGGTTATCAGAGGGAGGAAGATAACCCGTGTCTTTGGATGAATCAAGTGTTAATGTATATGCAGCTGTCTGTATGTGAAATTTGCCACAGTGCACTTTGTTTCTTGCAATGCTGATCATTTCCAGTGAGCCTGTACAGTATATGTGCCTGGAAGGAGAGCAATTGTTACACAACTCCTTAATCCCAGCCGTGATTAAAACCCCTTTTGTTCCCCCCTCCCTGCATCACCCCAGCCTATCATCTTCTCTGAGAAATCATTTGGCAAGTAGAAACATGTGTATTTTAGGAGAATAACTCCTTTTCAAGCATCAGTTTTGCTTTTGTTCTGCTTTTAGAACTTAGGTTTTTTGCATTCCAACATACAGCGCCGTTCCCAAGGCGTGGGAGGGTCATAGCCATTTTTTGAGTGAATAAGGTGTAATTGAAATATGATGTATGCAGATACCATCCCTTGCACTGCAATTATCGAGATTGTTTGTTTGGTGGGAGCATACTTTCAGCCAGGGCTTGGTCAGTGGCGTGACACAGCTGAGAGAAATGGCAAAGGGCATGTAAAAAGTGTCCCAGTGTGAAATTTCCCATTGCACTGGGTGCCCACGGGGGGAATCACTGGGAATTCTGGAGGTGAGGGCCGGGGCAGTTTCAGAGAGAAATGTAAAGGACAGGGGGGGCTGGTGCTTAGGGGTTTGACAGCCTGTTTCATGTGGAGACCAGCAGTGAATGTGGTCTTGTTGAAACTTGAAACAGCTCTATTAGCAGCTTGATTGGGGAAAGGAGAGGAGACCAAAAGTAAACAGAAATGTGCGCTCTGGAGATGGGCTTAATTGTGCACAATGCATCTTGCCTCTGTGCAGCTTACTCTAATCACTCCAAATGGCAGCACACACACAAATTTGATCTGCTCAAGCAGATAAAACTGCTATGTGTATAATACTGCCAGGCTAGGAGGGAAAAAAATGGACATCTGTTTAACAATTCTCCATTGTAGACAGGATCATAGAAGCGCTGTTGCCTGCCTGTCGTGTTCAATCAAAATGAATAAAATGCTGATTTAAAAAGAGAAAAGAAATCAGGCAGAAGACCACCTCAAAGTATTTGCTTACACTATTTTTTTTTCTGTTCTCATTTCGGCAGCAAATGAGGAAGGGGAATCCCAGGGGCAGAGGAGGTTTCAGGAACAGTGAGGGGAAGATATTTGTTTTGTTTTGGTATTTATCCTCAGCGCAGCCGAGAGAGAGGCGTGCAGCAGTCGGAACTAATTGTGGCTCACTCAGGAAAGTCTTCATTAGCACTTGCCACACATGGTTACCAGATGTGCTGAGGAAGGGCTGGGAGCAGGGAGGAAAGGCTACGTGGAGAATGGGCTACACACTTCAGCCTAATAATCTGCCTTTTGTTTTCGGCTCCATTGTGCTGGGGAGGGGAAGAATGGGGAGAGGGAGAAATCCTGTCCGGCTTTTGATGCAGCCAGTTGCTCCCAGCTGAATGGCATTCCTTGTGCTGCAGCCTCCTCCAAGGGAGGAAGAAGCCCTCAATCACAGCCAAGCAAAGAGGGATTTATCCATTTATTTATTTATTTATTTATTTATTTATTTATTTATTTATTTATTTATTTATCTAAAGGGCTGTCAGTGAAACATTATTCCGCTGAACTCAGCTGGAAGCGCTCGGACACCCAAACTGGGGAAGCAGTATCTTTCTGACCAGCCTGTGGATTTGAGCTGGGGTGAGGATTTTTGTGGGCTCATGGGCTCCCAGAGCATCAGTGGGTCTGGCAAACCTCACAGCCCAGCAGCAGCAGCATCTCTGCTCACCTGTACCTTTCCAGGGAGTGTGGGATGCAGGCAGGAAAGCCCAGTCCAGCAGGAAGGCAGGAGCAGCTCTGTGCTCCTGGTAGTCACCCTGAGGGTTGTCAGATGTTTAACCTCCTGTTTAGTTAAAACAAATTCAGCAGATTAGAAATTAGAAAAAATTAGAACAAACTTTCCATGCATGGTGGCTGTTGCTGCTGCAGACCAAGTCCCGGCCTTGCTGCTCGCAGAGGGGGCTCTCACAGGAACCAATGTTAATTTTACTGCAGATTCTGAGAGAAATTTTGCTGGTTACTTTTTAGGGAAAAAAAAGCCCTCTTCTTCTTATTTTAAGCTGGCCATCTTCAGGGGACCCTGTGTTACCCGTGTTACCCTGCCATCTCCCCTGTTTCAGCAGCACTGCTCCCCTCTCACAGCCCCTCACTGCTCCCACAAGGTGAGCATTTTTCATGCTGGCATCAAGGGAGAAAGATCTCCTCCTCTCCTCCTGCACTCCCCTCTCCATCCCAGTGGTAGGAGGACATCACTGTGTGTGCATGACAGGGCTTGGATGACTCTCCAAGGCCTGAATAATCAGGGCTGAAGGTTTAATTATGGCACTACACATGATGGCCACAAGATTTGTCACTCTGGTCATGTGAAAGAACAGCACTAGATGAACTTCTACTAATTAAGCACTCTGTTTCTCTTCCTTCTCAAAACTGGAAGGAGGTATAAATATGGGAAATCACTTATGTTAATGTGAAATAGAGACATTTTTGGAATCTTAAATAATCGGAGTTGAACCTAAATCTTTGTGGCTCTGGCCTTGTTTTATCCAGCTCAGTTTGCCAGTCTGTAATCTCATCCTGCTTTGGAGCCTGGAAATGTTCTTGCTCACAATCTCAAAGCAGAGCAGATGTTGCATAAATAGAAAATAGGTTGTGTGCACAACCTAATCTAAGCACAGGGCACAGAAGGAGGTTTGGATGAATGTAAGCTAATCAGGGCACAGATCTGCTATACTTTGGGACTTAGGACCAAATTTTTTTCCAGCTATATTCTACTTGGCAGATCCCAAATATGCCATTCATGTTTCCCCACTGCATGGTTTGTGGGTGTTTTTAATTTGTTGAGAATAAAGCAATGCTCATCAGCTCAAGCTCACTGAACAAATGGGTGGTAAAAGTTGTTCTCATCCTTTCTTCCATGTTTGACAGATTTCTGCATCCACTGGTGTTATTCCAGGTCCACAATAATCAAAATTCAGAAATTCATCTTTTGGATTCCCTCAAATGAATTAATAAAGCCAAATTAGCTGACTTATTTGTATCTACCTCTCCTGCTGTGGGATGTAGAGCCTCCTTCAGCCTGACTGTATGGCTTCAATAAAATATCTTTATTAACTATCAGAAAGGCCCAAGGAGAAATTTGGCAAACCCCCCAGCCTATTTACCATCCCGTTTTTGCAATAGCTGCTATTGCATCAGTTGTTTTCTTAATAAAATTGAGTGCCATATTTGCAATTTTTCTAATGCTATCCCCAATTATTTACACAAGAATGAACTGTGATTGTGCCAAAGTGTATTGTGTAGGGACAATGTGTCTGCCTACAATATTGTGTGTTTAGAAAACACAGCACTGCAAACTTGATGTTTCTGTCAAGTTTGTTTTCTTCTGGAGATGCATATACATATATTTATTTTTTCAAGTGTTGCCCACAGAATGAGTTTCACGTGTAAATGTTCCTGCCTTCGTGGTGAAACCACAGCCATCTACAGCAGGTATCATCACAGGTGATTTTCATAGTCAGGTATTGCACAGACACAGACATTAAGATTTGGAAGGGCTATTTGGAGGAGTGAGTGAGTTTTTGGCTCAGATGCCTGTGCTCACTGCTCAACAGGTTTGCAGTTACTTGGGGCTCCAGCAGAACTCAGAAGAGCTTCCAGAAATCTGACACACAAAATGCAATTTTAAGACATTCTTTGTATTAACAACTTCATCTTTAATTATTGTGAGTAAATTGTTTTAAGCACTGATCAGCTTGGAGCTGGAAAGCAGAAAGATCAGATTTATTTCCTGCTTTTTGTGCATTTCCATGCTGAAGTCCTGGTTTCAGGCAACGAGGCAAATATTTTTATGCAGATGCAAAACTAATCAACCAAACATGAAAATACTCCTGTGGGGCTTCCTGGAGGCCTTGCCGGGGATACTGCAATGCAAATAATATACAATGCAAATAATAAATAATCCAGTATCAGTATTGTAGGACAGCAGGATTCAGCTAGGGATGGAATATACTGGGTGGTCTGTATGGGCTGGTACCACCTCCCTTTTTATGATGCTCAAAATCTCATGGTTTTGCTGCCTGGATCTACTGTCAGGCTTTTTGCACTCTCCCAAAGTTCTTCTGTACAGTGCTCCATTAAAATGCATGTTTCCTCACAGATGATGTAATTGAAGTGCAAGACAATTGGAAATTTGGCCTTCTGTAGGTTTTTCCTCTGTAGCTGGCTGAGCTCGAACTACTTCTCTTTCCAATAGGATATGTATAATAATAATAATAATAATAATAATAATAATAATAATAATAATAATAATAATAATAATAACAACAATATAGTCAGTAGTAGCAGTAGTAGTAGTAGTAGTCTCATTTAGATTAATGATATATATGAATATATAATTAATTAATATATACTTATATAATTTTATAATACTTATATAATAATAATAATACTTATATAATAATATAAGTATATATACTTAATATAAGTATATATACTTATATAACAATATCATATAATAATACTTGTATAATTATATTAATATTAATATATGTATATATTAATTATATTATCTTAATTACATGATATTATATAATGATAATAATAAATATGATTATTTTTATAGTGATTTGATCAGTATTTATCAGTAATTTGATTATTTTTATCAGCAGTTCTCTGTGTAATAATAGAGTATCCAGCACTAATTAATGCTGTACAGTGAGGGCATCTTGCAGCCTTTTCCTCCTGTGATTTGCCACTTTTCCAGTACCAAGCAAGCGACCACCACAGCAAGGCAGGGTGGAAACTCAGGTGCAAAAAGAGGGGCTGGTAAAGTATAAAAGACCTTGGCAGTTATACCACACAAAACCCTTTTCTTTTTCCTCCTCCATCCCCAAATCTGCTGAAAAAGATAAGGGATCAGATTGATACATTTGAGTGATTTATGTCTTTTTAATTTTTAATGATTGGGCATTTAGTTTCATCATACACAGAAGAAGAAACATGACTATGAAGGAAGAAGCATTCCCAACTGAATAAATTTGGTTTTATTTTGTTTGTTTTTATTTGTTTGACTTTGACGTCATTCTGTTTCAGGGGCAGAACCGATTAGCTTCCCAACACAATGTCTGCAATTTTATCAGGAAGCTTACAATATGTAACAAGCCTTGCAGAGCCCTGTTATGAGATAACATGAATGTGAAGGAATCTCTACCTCCACTTACCAAAAAAATACATTTTTGCTACAAGGAATTGCAGTGAAAAACTTGAAAATATGACATGGGGGCAGCCTGGAGAAGTAAGAGAATGATAAAAGGATCTCAAAGGCATTGGGAGGCATTGTTTGTATGTTTCTAAGCATGATTGTTGTGGTAAATCTTAGGACTTTAGGTCTGGTCTGTGACTTTTGGGTACTTGGGAGAGGTACAATATCTTTCAGACCTTCTCCCCAAGTTGTTTATTTTCTCTGCTTTCTAGAGGGGAGGCCATGCTGTAATCCAAACTAGGAGAAGAAATCATGTCCTTGCCTAGCCTGGTATTAGTTTCAAATTCTATGCAAAAGTTTCAACACCAGACAATGCAACTATGACCTTTACTCATCAAAAGGAAAGAACCAAAACCAGCAATAATTTACACCAGTGCAATGCCATTCTTTGTACCATTGGTGAATTTGAAACAACTTTAAAAATGAAAAACAAACAAACCCAACCAAAACCGATGTGACTATATGAACAGTAATTTCCAGATCGTTTCTTAACTTCTGTGAGCAAGTTTCCTCCAGCTGAGGAAACTCAGAATAGTTTCCATTTTGATAAGAATGGAACATCCATTCAGCAGACAATAGGAGCTGTTTAAACCTGTTAAATACTATGAAATAGATGTGTACAGCTAATTAAGGAATGTGTTGAATAGTAATTATGTCATCCTGAGGGATTTACAAATAGACTCTAGTTAAAATTTGATTCAATCTTTTATCATTCACAGAAGGTGCAAATTATTATTCATTTTACGTGCTCTGATTTCAGTTCTAAAGGTAATCCAGAAAAAAGGGAGAGGGATTTCTGTTTTATCAGCATTGTTTAAGAACTAAGATCCCTTAATTATCACACTGTACCAATAGTCTGCTACCCAACTCACTGAAGCAGTCATTCAGCTTTGAAACTAACAATTTACCCTCCAAGCAAAGGGAGATCCAAGGAAAAGTGTTTAGTCAGCAGGCAAAGACACCAAATTGTATGTTTTGGCTTTTGTTGGTGTTCCTGTTTCAGAGCTGTGCAAACGTGAGTCATTTACACAATGCCTCTCAATCAAAGGCATCAAAGCAAAGGAGACAGATTTCACAAGGAAATTTAAAAAAAAAGAAAGGCAAAGGTGAAATTATTTATGGGATCCAGTTCTTTTAAGCTTCTGGAACCTCTTTCCAGGCTTATACAACATGAATAGACTCTCAGTCTTGCTCCTTTATGCAATATCTCATCAGAGCAATGAAGAATTAGATAAGATTCCTGATAACTTTGTTAAAGTGTATTATAAATTCTTTCACAAGGAAGTTACTGCAGTGTTTCTAGATTTATAACAATAATTGGCAATCCCCATAATTACCATTAAAGCTGGCCAAAAATGAAAATGAAAAAGAAAGTGTTTCATGAAATATTTTTACGTCTTGGAAGGAAAGCTGTATCTTTCAAGGAAATTATATCTTGCACCTCTAAGAGGGAGAGCAGCAGCTACCCAGCAACACTTAGAAATGGTGTGCAGTCCTTTAAGTTGAGCTTAAACAAAGGTGCTGGACTTCTTGGGAAAGATTATCCAGGTGTAAAACCTAATTTGCTGTGCCATGATTTTATCCTTCCAGTGGAAGTGGCATTTTGGTAAGGTGGATAGAAGAACCCACATTATCTTTGCTTGGTCGGCTTGGTTTTCTTTGGGAGAGACAAATGGGCTCGACATAACTGGTTTTCTCTGCACACCCCATCATATTTAATCTTTTGACACAGCTGCTTGCTCGCAGTACAGTTTGGAGTGCTATCCACCGAAAAACTGCTTGCTTGGAATCTATCAGAGAACTACCAGATTTATGCATAATTTTTTTTTTTCATGCAGGCTCTCAGAGTGTTTAATAGGGGTGGCAAACACTGTAATAGAAGTGGAAAGTGTTCCCGGTTCTTAGCAAGATAAGGAAATGTTGTTTCTTATCTGTGATTCGAAAGGAGATGAAGGGTCAGTGAGGTAAAGATATGTGAAAGCTCTTTCACACTTGGGAAGAGCTACAGAGGAGGAATGTTTCTCACTGGTGCCTGGTTTGAGGGAAAAGGAAGAGAAAGAGGCAGCTCCTACGTAAAGGGAAAGGATAAGAAAAAATGTCAAGTAAAATCAGGGAAACGTGTTGGTTTATTTGCTTAAAGATACAGGTGCACAGCTCTGAGATTATTGCCACAAAGGAAAGAGCAAGTCAAGCTGAGGGCACCTTTCAGTGCCCAATGTTGTGGGTGCTTTGGGATTTATAAAAATCCATGAGGCTTCAGAGATAGCTGAGAGGAGCGAGGAGAGTGTGATGGGCTCCAAGCATGGTCAGTTTTGGGGATTGCACAGGAATTTAGGGCAGCCTGCTGTTTGAGGCTGTGCCGGTGCCATCCAGTGCAGCCCCTTGGAAGTTGTTTTTCACTGTGGTGTTTGCAGGAGTTATGAGGATGGGCAAAGTTTGATTTCAAGACTGAGCATGCACGTGCCAAACTTAATAGTGGGGCTTGCAGGGTCTGCAGCCACTTAAATAAATTATTTTCCTCCTCATCCTCAGCAGATTTTGTAGGCTATCATCTGATGTGGGCTGTAGGAACCTTTGCATGGCTGGCCTGTGCTGGCGTTTGGGCTGGGAGAGAGCAGATGCCCCCAAATCTTTCTGTGGAAAGCAGAAGAAAACTATCCTGAGGTGTTTTTTTTGGTATTGGTTTTGTTGTTGGGGGTTTATGGTTTTTGGGCTTTGGGTTTTTTTCTTTTTTTGCGGGGGGGTTGGGGGTTTTTTGGAGTTTTGTTTGTTTTGGTTTTGTAGCATTACAGCAGCAGGGGACGTATTTCATCACTGTGCTGAGCTATTTTTTAGCACATCATCTTTCATCTGCACACAATTTTTTAAAAATTATTTTGTTTATTTGCCCACAACTGGCTGGTGAGTGAGAGATGCATGTCCTGTGTTGAGAGGAGGAATGTCATCTCATGGACCTGGGGACCAGCACTGTGGAGTGAGAGCCTGAACAACTCCCGAGTGTGCTATCCATAGAGCAAGGCCTGTGAGGAGCTGCTGAGGGAGCTGGGGTGCTTATCCTGGAGAAAAGGGGGCTCACAGGGACTTTATAATTCTTTAAACTCCCTGATGGGAAGGTACAGCCAGCTGGAGCCAGCCTCTTCTCCCAGGACAAGAGCACATGGCTTTAGGCTGCACCAAGGGAGGTGCAGGTTGGACATCAGGAGGAATTTCCTGACAGAAAAGGTTGTTAAGCGTTGGAATGGGCTGCCCCAGGAGGTGGCAGAGTCAAGGTCTCTGGAGGGTGTTCAAGAAATGACTGCATGTGGCACTTAATGCCACGGCCGAGTTGACAAAGTGGTGATCAAAGCTTGGACTTGGTGATCTCAGAGGTCTTTTCCACCCTGAATGGGTCTGTGATTCTTTCACTATTGAGAAGAAACTGATTTGCTCTTTAGTAATCGGAATGCATGAGAAATGTGTGCCCAGTCCTTCTCCCTTTGGACTGAAGGCTGCAAGCCAAACTGATGGTGCTCACAGGGGTTTTGGGATGAGGGAAGAGGTGAGGATCTGACTCCATGTTTCAGAAGGCTGATTTATTATTTTATGGTATATATTACATCAAAACTACACTAAAAGAATAGAAGAAAAGGTTTATCAGAAGGCTGGCTAAGAATAGAATAGAAAGCAAAGAATGATAACAAAGGCTCTGTCTCAGGCTCTCTGTCTGAGCCGGCTGACTGTGATTGGCCATTAATTATAAACATCCAACATGGGCCAATCAAAGATTTACCTGTTGCATCCCACATAGCAGCAGATAACCATTGCTTACATTTTGTTCCTGAGGCCTCTCAGCTTGTCAGGAGGAAAAATCCTAAGGAAAGGATTTTTCATGAAAAGGTCTGCGACACTAAACTGGCTTTCAGCATGAATGGGAAGGGAAATTGTGTCAGCCTGCTGCTCTTACTGGGATATGTGCACCCATTTCCTTCTTGACAGATGAATACATGGGCTAAACTTTTGGAGCTGCAGACTTAAAACTTGCATTTTACTTTTGTGCTGAAGAGTGAAAGTAGCTAAAATAGCTGGTAGTGCATGGAAGTTAATTCGTTGCTGAGCTTCTAATAGTAACAGATTTCAAAACTTATTTTTTGAATACATTTTGGAGCTGGTGGAATGCTTGAAAGATTCATTTCTAACAGAATTTGCATTCTGTGTAATTTGGATTTAATAGCTTGGTATAACACAGGCAAAAGGGTTTCTGAGTATATGACTCTCTTTTTCCATGGCACAGTAGGTATTTCATCTTAATTTTTGGTTGCATGCTAAGAAATCAATATGTAAAGCATGAGAGTATGGATACTTGAAAGGAAAGCATCAGAGAAGTTGAATAGTCATGTATTGGGTTAATATTTAAAACTGGAATATTTCTGGGTGGGAAAGGGCAATTCACAAACAGCTTCTTCCCCTCCAACAGCTAATTCAGAGGCACAATTGTGTGAGCAGCCCCTTGGCAAGAGGACCCAGCGCAGCCTGTGACAGAACTGAGTGGAGATGATCCCAAGCTGAGAGTCACAAAGGATCTGCTTTGAGTTCACCCAGCGCCCTGCAGGTTCATCCAGCACCCGGCACAGGTAAGAGACCTCCACAGAGCCTGCATTTCCCCAGGTGTTGTACCATCCCAGCCACAACCCCTGCTCTGCAGTGCCTGCAGGTTTGGAACCTGCTGGTGCAGTGCCAGGTGCCAGTGCCAGGTTTTGTGGGGCTTCTTTGGGCTTTGGGTGTCTCTTGGTAAGGTCAGCTCAAAGTCCTGGTGCATTTATCAGCAATCCTGCACCAAGGAGCTCATACACAGAATATGGTCTGAACCAGAATTTGAGATTAGAGAAGTGTTGCTTGAGCCTTTCTGTCTCATGTCCATGTAAATCAGGAGAGGTTTGTTAGAGTTAAGCAGGAGGTCTAGGTCAAGGTGGGGAGTGTGATGGTTCCTGGCCTCTTGCTGCAGCCAGCTCCTGGGGACAGCAAATTTGGTCCCAAACTGTGTTCTTTTTACAGAATATACAACAAACCCCAATGAATTAAACCCTGAGACATTCCAGGCTGCCTTTTGAGCTGTGTGCAAACAACCGGGATCTGGCTGAGAGGGGTACCTGCTCATCCAGGCTGCTGGGCTGAGCCCTTCCAGAAGGCACCGAGGGTGGGGATGGACCCCCTGAAGCTTCTTCCTTGCTCTTTTTCCCTTTCTATAGGCTTGTTCTTGGTGCAAGGTGCCAGATTCCCAAGCAGACCCCAACTTTCCTTTTTTTAAAATACAGAATAACTGCACAGTCCATATAAAATGCTCTGCCATGTGAGTTATGAGAAGTCATGTTCCATGGGAACAGGGGGACATGCCCTGCTCCTGCTAACTATATCCAAGGTCATGAAAACTGAGGGCTGTTCTGCTCCATCGTCATTTCACTGGGGGCAAGAAAATATGGGATTTTATTCTTTGTGGCTTAGTTTTGGTCAGACATGGAGTTTCAGACTGGTAATATCCTTTCTCACCTAACATCCCCAAAAGACCTCTGCATGAAGATGTAGGCAGCACGCTGGGGGTGTCCCAAGCACGCTGTTTTACGCCCCAAGTTTGGGGTGAGTGACTGTGTGGTGTGCAATGGAGCACAGCAGTTGTGACTCTCCCCCAAAATGAGGGGCTGCCCCTGCAGCTGCATGGGCACTGAGAGCCAGGGTGCTGCCATGGGGCAGCAGCCACAAAAGGCACTTTCCCACAGATACTATCCTGTCCTGGCTTCAGATTATTCCTGAATCATTAGCCCTAATGAAGGGCTTTTGTCATAATGGGGAAAACGAAAAAAAAAAAAAAAAGGAAAAGAAAAAAAAAAAAAAGAAAAGGAAGAGACAAGAAGGAGCAAAGATGGGGAATAGCTGGGATTATCTGTGTGCTGTCTCTCAGGTCCAGTGACAACAGCACTACAATGGGGAGCTTTCAGGGCTGCATATGGTCTTCCTTCCGAGGGAGTTGATTAAGCGACTCCGGATGAAATTGAAATCCTGTGATTTGACCTTTGTCTGGCCTGGGAGGGCTGCAATTCGCATAACAATTTCCTTTTGTTCTTTGTTTGGAGTTATTAATCCAACATGAGCCTCGAATTAATCAGGGGTAGTGCGTTGTTACATTTCTAATTCACAGCTCCACTGCTTGTGTCTTTTTTAATTAAGGCCGAATGATAGCAGGCCTTAGCCCCTGATTGCAACACTTACTAACCACACATTGAGGGATGAAGAGGCTAAATAGGCAGAATGAGATTACTTCAAGGTTTCACTTAATTGTTTTTGCCTTTAAGTAAAGAGCACTGAATGAACATTGTTAATGCCAGGCTGCCAGCATTTCTTTTCTATATGTGTTGTGTGCGTGCAGGCTGGGGGAGGCTGGGGCTGGTGCACCAAGGACTCCGATGGCTCAGGGGTTTGTAAAACTGGAGCCTTTGGTTATTGATTTCAACCATTCCTCCCACCTCCCCTGGGGCAAGCCAGGGAGGAATGGAGTTGGGTAGCATTAAACTTCAGTTGGATGCATGGATTTCCTTGTGTCCTGAGCAAATCCATGGTTTGTGTGGCTTTTCTCGCTGTTTGTACCTGGTTCAAAGGTATAAAAGGCAGGGAGATTGAAGGCTATCAGAGACGCTGAAGAAATGTGCTGACACACACAAAGCTTCCCAAAGGCTGGGAGTGGTAATAATCATAATAAAACCAAGGCCGGGCGGTTGTGTCGCAGCAGATTGTGCTCATGGGAAGGATGTTTGGGTAATTTTCAAAAGCCATTTGTAAATTTGTGTTGTGAGGGCCACTCAGGGCCACGAGGGCGCAGGTGCTATTGCAGGGGAATGGTGTGGATGATCTCAGACAGACCCTGGGTCACACAGTCTGTGCCAGACACTCGGGATGCCAGAGAAGGAAACACGCTGAGTGTCCAGCCTTGCAGCGCTGGTTTGCACAAACAGTTCTGGTAACTTAGAAAAGAAAAAGGAAAGAAATAACAGGATTCATATTGCAGGTTTATGCCAGTGTTTTAACCTCCTGTGGTGCAGTGCTTTGGATGGCATTGTTGGGGAGAAAAGGTTAATATTCAGGCTCCCAAACCTTGAGATGCTGAATGTACAGAAATCCAATTCCATTTGTGCCACGCAGCTGCAATATCAGCTAGAGCTCTGTAATTGTGGGGAACTAACTCTCTCTGAGCTGTTTCATCCGTCCAAGGAGCTGGAGGAGCTCCTTGGGTGTTTTCTGTGTAAAATGGAGAGCTGGTGTTAGGCACACCAGGTGCGGATCCAGAGCTGCTGTTCTCACTCTGCCATGGCACGTCCTGGCCACAACCCTGCTCTCAATTCCTGGGGTCTGGAGGCTGCTCCACGCAGGATTATCTAGGCAATGATGAAACCTCCAGGTAGATTAAGCAAAACTACAGTGTAAGCTCCAAAGGAGAAAAATGTGCCAGGTTAAACGCTTACTTCTGAATTTTAAACTGGGTCCGCTTTTTCAGATGAGCCTGAAAGGAACAGGTTATATTTAGCCTTCCATAGAAATGTATATAGCATGTGAAAACAAAAAAAAGCTAACACACCAATCTTTAGATCTGGCTTTCAGCTGGCCACTAGTGACTTCTATGGTCAGTGATGTCAACACAGGATTTACACTGAACTGGGTTCACAGGTTCAAAGCCATTTTCTGCACTTTGCTGCTCTTTTCCTGGGTGCTGCCTGATCCTGTGTGTCAGCACACTGCTGGTGGATTGCCAGCCCCCGTGCTGGGAGAAGTCAATGGGATAAGAAGATGCTCAGCATTAGTTGGATAGGGCTGCCTGACAGGCAGTTCAAGTACCTCACACATCATTTTGTTTTTCAGAGGCAGTTTTGATGCTGTTACATTAAATGACACCTTATTCTGCAGCTGAATCACACTTTGCATGGAGAGAATAGGATTAAGCACACAAGGATCTGACCATCTATTTCTTGCTGTTTATTTCTATTTAAAGACTGAATGCTTCACATTTGTCCATCTTGTTCTCTTTTTCCTAGAAATCTTTGCTGTGTTTGTTTACAGCAGACCCAATTCCAAAACTGAAATCTATTTTCAGTGCTGTTCTGTGTCTCAAACCTACATTCTTCTTTTTTTTAATTATATTATTGTTTGAATGTTCACTGCTGTTGATTTAAAGGTGTCCCATTACACTTCTAAAGGCTGCCAGGATCAATATGTTTCTTATGTGAGAGTTTTGAAGAATATCTCAAACCCCAAAGCCCAGTTGCCCTGTGTCCTGTTTAAACCTCACGGCAGTGGTCATTCAAAGTGGTATATTTGGGGGGCTTGTAAAATCATCTTTTCCTCACTCTTGCACATAATGTTCAGCATTGATGTATTCAGGCTCTCCCCAACTAACCAACAATGCCATGTAGAGCTCTGAGAAGGATGAAAGAAGGTGTATGGACAGATGGCAGTGGAGTTGCAGTGGTTCTGGAGAAGGTTAACCCTTGCTGTGAACTGTCCTGCAGGACCTGGCTGGAGCCACATCTCCTGTCAGGACGTCTCAGCACTTGGCTTGCTCTGTGTAATACGGCATTACTCAATCCTTTCAGTTACTCTGTGAGGGAAATCAGGCTTCTTGCCATTCTCAGGAACAAGACCAGGTCAGGGTACATGATAATGCTCTTCCATCCTTGCCCAAAATGGGCACTTCTTTGAGGGACAGTCCTGTAAGATCTATAGGTCACTTGCAGCCACACCAATCAACGCTGCTGAGCCCACAGATCAAATCAGGAGTGGCTTTGGCTGCTGCTGCTCTTGCTGGCAGTTTCAGGCAATCTGTTGCTATTCCCGAAACCTCTCTGTTGGGATCAGAGCTGCCCTGAGCTCGACGCGCTCCCCACATGGCAGCGAGCCTCGTGCAGGCCCACGCCCATCCAGGCCCGTGCCCGTCCCTTGGAGCTGCTCCCTTTGGAGCTGGGGAGCCCGGCTGGCCCCAGCCAGCTCTGCCTCCCTCTCTGCTGCCGGGACATAAGGTAGAGATTAGGGTTTAATGGTGCTTTGAGCTGCCCAGCGCTCCTCCCTCGGCGCTGTCTCCCCCTGCCCGCCCTCCCTGCCATCAATGGGAGCCTTTGATGTGGCACAAGGGAAGACTGTTGGCTAACAGTCTGGAGCTGCCTCGTTTGAGCCAACCACCACATGAAAACAAATGCGAGCCATCATATTTCATTAACGGGCTGCCCCCCGCTCAAGTGCCCTTTTTGATGTGGGAGCTCATCCTGACAGGAATCAGGGAGATATCAGTGTGATTAAGGCCAGCAATAATAGTTAGTGCATTGTATTGTAAATTACCTTTCTGGGCCCTGCTACTTTATCAGCCCCACTGGCCTTGGCTTGGGTACATTTTTGACTACTCTGTATATACAGTGTATTAGCGCAATGGAGATCATTATGTGGCCTGTATTTGAGTCATTTTTATTTAAGATGCCAAACAATAAGCTGTTGATTGGGGGAACAAGAGGCGAACAATAATGTTCTGTGTCACATAATACACCACCATTTTCCAGCTTTGCTTTAGAAGGGCCCTCTTTATTGTTTTTGTATAAAAATGGTTCTTAGGAGGAGGAATATTTTGCTGAGGTATGTCATTATTTTGCAAATTTCTATTATCTCATCATGTTGTCTTCATTGTAAATTGCAGCTAATTAGGAACCTAGTTAGAGCCCCAGCTTTGAGGCTGGCTTTTTTGTGAAAAGAGCCCACCGATTACCGCACTACAAGAGAGGAAGGGAGAGAAAAAGGAGATTAATCTGGTTACCTAGGCGACACTCGCTTCCATCTGCGAGGAACAATACATTTTTGTTTCCTTGGCTCAGTTCAGATCTGTTTTGTTTAGGGGGGAAGAAAGCGAGAGAGAGAGAGGGAGAGGCAGAGGGAGAGAGAAGGGGAAGGAGGGAGAGGCAGAGGAGGCAGCCCCCCGACAATGCCGGACTCTGTCTGGCCCCGGCTTACCCGCTTCCAGCCCTCCGCAAGCTCGGGCTCTCGGGGGAGTGGCGACATGAAAGAGATAAGCTCCAAAGTTGTCAAAGGTCACAACCTCGCCACACAAAGCCAGCAGTTTTACTTCTAAATCCCCTTCTCCCAAAAAGCACTTAATGAAATAATATACTGTGCTTCTCAACACCCTGTAGTCTCTATTAGGCAGCCAGGCCCCAGCGATGCTGAATTTCAGGAGTCGCTCAAACTTTGGGCTGAACAGTTGCTGAGATGTGATGGGGATTTGCTTGGAGACACAGACAACTTTTCTTCTACTTTCTTTCACTAGCACTCTTCTGGCTTCCCTGACACATGTTTTAAAGGAACAAAACTGTGAAGGCACAGCATTCTTATATTTTTTTTTTAATTTTTTATTTTAAATTTCTTTTTGGTCACCCTCACAAGGTCGTGCCATAACAGTGACCTGTATCCCTCTTGCCGTGCATCACACTGTTAAACCCTGGTGTGGCTTTTGCATAGGGCAGACAATGCAGGCACATTATTTGCTCCTTGCCAGAAAAAGGACAGAGCAATAACCAGAGCTGATAGAGCCTGGCTGAGAGCTCAGAAATGCTCACGAGGTCTTGAGCGGAGCTGGCTGAACCCACAGCCTTGCTGATAAGCACAATGCTTTCTCCAGGTGTTATGTCATCATGTATAATGCTTTACTGTACAGCAGTGTTATGGATGATGACACAAAGTCACAAAAATATCAAAGTTACCAATTTTAGCTTGTCTGAGCTTTCCAAACCTGGGCTGTGCTGATCAAATCAGAGCAAGTATCAGGTTAACAACCCTAAACCTCTTATTCTGCATTGCTCTGGAGTACTGTACTTATATTTTCCTCCTCTAAAGAAGAGTCTAAGAGCTGCTTCAGTGCTGTGTTGCTCACTCTAACTGGAAATGATGGTCATTGAGTTACAAAATTACAAATGTTCAGGAGGAAGGAATGAATGAAGGTAGGACGGATTTTTGGGTGGGGAATGTGAGACATCTCGGCAGGGAGGTCACAGTTGAATTTCCAGTTCTGCTGCGTGCTTTCTCTTGGATCTTGGCCAATTAACTTGGCCTATTTCTGCCTGGGACCTTGACCTACATAAAGCAGGCAAAGCTGTGTTTCTCCACCACGGAGAATAACTTGAGTCTTAATTAATTAATTAGTGTTTTAGGAAGAGTCTGAGGTGCAGGGCTCTGGCTATAGGCAGGACATTTAATCCTTACCTGCTCTGTTTCAGAATAGGTATGTACCTCGTTGGGTACACCTGAATGAGTTATTCTCAGAACTCTCAAGTGAGAATTGAATCAAACATTCCAGACTTTGTTCATTGGAGTGACTTGCTTAGATGTTCTGCAGATGTGTGGATGGAGCAGTTGTCACCTCACAGACAATTAGCCCAGTTCCCCAAGCTCTGAGGAGAATGTCCACAGTAATTCTGCAAGGCCATAAAATGAGGAGAGGGAGGAAAAATGGCTCTGTGTGACTTTTTGCAAAAATGGCTTTTTGCATCTGTTTGCAAAAAGCAGAAGGACAGCGCCCTTCAGAACAAGATTGGCACTGTGTGAGGGAAAGATTTGGAGAGTGAGGTATCAATCAGATATTCAGCAGTATAAATAAAGGAAGAGGAATATTTTGCAAGTTTTTTAAATGGCAATTTTCTATTTTAGTAGCAATTTTAATTCTGGAGAAACCAGAAATTTAGAATGCTCCAAAATTGTAAGGGACAGAGGGGTAGAAATCTTCACCCATTATTAGAAAGAACCAGAATTACTCCACATAACAAGTTAAAAGTGTTACTTTGAGCTACATGATAATTTGAGGAGACTCTAGAGTTAGCCTTCCTGTTCTTAGAGATGGGTGGAGAGTGGGAATTTAGTAACTTCTGTTGGCCTGCATTGCTCTTGCATCTTGTGGAAAGTGATGGGGTGTGGACAAGTAATGGGGCCCATCACTTGTTAAATAGACATCATAACATAAATAAAGTCATATTGCTCCTCCTGGGGTGTGCTACACATGCATTTGGTCACCAAAGAGCAGTATCTCCCGCTAAGAATTATCAAGGAAAGAAATAAAGGGAGGCCAGGAATCAAGAATCAAAAAAAAAAAAAATTTTAGAAAACATTTGCAGCGTGACCAAGAGCTTTTCTGAATGCTGAAGCTACAGAGGTGGAAGATTATTCACAGAGAATTGTTAAGTTCTCAGGAAAGGTCAATGTCTACTTCAGCCCCAGCATAAAGGGTGGAGCATTTATGGTCAATTCTGGCATTTATTGTCCCCACAGCAGTGTCTTGGTGTGCACTTGTAAGGACATATTTAGATGTTTTGTACTTTTCAAGAGAAGGAGCGTGACAGTGCTCACAGGGGTTCCTGGATTAGGGAAGAGATGAGGTTCTGACTCCATGTTTCAGAAGGCTGATTTATCATTTCATGATATCGATTATATTAAAACTATACTAAAAGAATAGAAGAAAAGGTTTCATCAGAAGGCTGGCTAAGAATAGAAAGGAATGATAACAAAGGTTTGTGGCTCGGCTCTGTGTCCGAGCCAGCTGACTGTGTTGGCCATTAATTACAAACAACCACATGAGACCAATCCCAGATGCACCTGTTGCATCCCACAGCAGCAGATAATCAATGTTTGCATTTTGTTCCTGAGGCCTCGCAGCTTCTCAGCAGGAAAAATCCCAAAGAAAGGATTTTCCATAAAAGTTGTCTGTGACAGGTTCCCAGCGCTCCAGGACCTCTCTTTCTCCTGGGGACTCCTCCCTTCCCTGGGAGGCTTTCCATCCTCATTGCTGAGCCCTGGGCACTCTGCTTGGCTCCATCAAATCTGACAAAGCAAAAGCCAGAGGGGAATGCTTCTCCAGCCTCACGTCCCAACTTTTGTGTTGGGTTTGCAGCAGTGCAGTGTCATCTTGTGAGTCTGAAAGCTCCTCGAATGGTTTCTGTTCAGCTAGTCCCTCCTCAGAGCCAGTTAAAGAAATTTAGCTCTTAAACTCCCTTTTTTTTTGAAACTCTTTTTGCTCTGTTCTGTAACGGTTTCCCTGTGTTTCCAGTCCATTACTGTCAGTTCTTTTTGGAATGTCAGATTGCATAAAAGTTGCTCTAAACATTCAAGCAGAGCTTGAAGCAACCCCTGAATGAATTTTGTCTTCGCAAACAAAGTCTTTGCTCCTGCACCAAAATAATTTCTGAATAATCATTGGAAGCATGAAGATCTGTGTTTATTCTAAGTATTGGTAATTATTTTTCATATAGGACTTTGAGGAGGTGGGAAGAACTTGGAGGGACAAGTTACAGTAGTTCATGTTCCTTGGTCTGGCACTTTAAATTATTTTAATTGTTAAATTCTCTTCACCTTAATGAGAAATTTCCCTGGGAGAATGGGATGCATGGCAAATGTTTGCCACTTCAGCAGCCCTCAAGTAGCCACTAGCAGAGGGCAGTTTGGCCATTTAAACCACACTGAGAGTCAGAATTTATGTTGGAACAAACCCTCTGGAAGCCCTCTGGTTCAACCCTTCACTCAAAGGAGGTGCAGCTGGAAGTTTATTCAGGTTGTTCAGGATCTTGTTCCATTTCTAAGCACATGGTCCAGTGCCGTTATCACCCTCACTCCCATTATTTTTTTCAATATGTTTATCTTTTTGTTTTCTTTTGTGGTATGTGTATTGGTGAACAGCCTGGGCTGGATTTCAGTCACATCCCAGTCACATTTCAGGACCATATCAGGTGTATCTGCTTGATGGAGGGAATTTACCTGGCACAGGATTGAACATCAGTGCATTTTTTGGCAAACATGGGGGATGCTCACAGTGGCTGGGTGCCCTGAGATGACAGAATTATTGGTGCACCTTGGCTGCCAGAGAACCTGTTGCTCATCAGTGACCTCCTGTCACCAGCACAACTCTCTGGCTTGACTTCTGGCCGTGGAGAAGGAATGAGGGAGGAAAAGAGAGAGAGAATCCTCCTGTTCCTTAGGAATCAATGTCCAGTCTAAGGCAGCAGTGTTCCACACAGAAATACACAAATGAGCTGGAGAGCTCCTTGTGCTTTGTCCCTTTCTGGGCCACACCACATCAATGCCTTGACTGGGGGCGCTTGAAAGGACTTGAAAGCAAACAGTTTCTGACCACTTTCACTTCTTCCTTGCTTTATTTTATCCTGCCCCAAAATGAGAGGGCTTTTGTGTCCATTTGTGTTTTCTCTGTGAGCTATGTTTAGATTCTCATGACTGAATAATATTTTACAGGTAAGAGCTTTCCTTAAGACAGGCCCTATCATGTGGGCACTCCATGAGACTCTTTCTCCATTCTACTTCATCCTTTTTTCTGCTCCTTCAAAAGTGAAAAGGACCTGTAGAAAGAGATTTTGAGGAAATATCTGTGGTTTAAAGGCTTTCCCAGGTTAATATGGAACCAGCAGAAAAACTGTGCCCTCCTCTGCAAATGGAGCCGTTCCCTATTAGCTCTTGAGAGAAGCTGACAGATTTCTATTTCTTATAAAAAACAGACTGGGTGTCTTGTAGGATTTCTTTTTATATTTCTTATATTATATATCTTATATAATATTATATTTATTTTTAAAATATTTCTTATAAAAATATAGACTAGGAGTCTTTGAGGAGGACTTCAGTCCAGTGCACAGAGATTTTGTTGGCTGCTTTGTTAAATCCTTCAGTTCAACAGTGCAGAGAATAAAACAGATGTGTTGCCAGCAGATACAATTGGAAACAATAATTTGAAATTAATAAATTAATACAATTAATCAATACAATTGAAAATATATTGAAAGTAATAAATGAAACTCCAAAATGCAAGCTTGGCATAATGGTCCTGGTATTATAAAATAATGAGTCCTGCATCTTTTTTTTCTTTGACTTTTTGTTTCTGGACTTCTTCAGTGCATTCAGCTGGGCATTAACAGTAAATCTCAATTTTTTTTAAAAGTGAATCCCAATGTGATCTAATGCGATCATTGATTGAAGGAGTTGCAGCTTTGAGAGAAGCACAGGGTGGAAGATTTGTGAGCAATGAAGGCTAATAGAAGATTCAGAAAGTTGAGGTTGGATCAGCTCATGCAATCTTGGCTATGTGTAGGTCAATAGTTCAGAGGTCTGGATTACAAGTTAATGTCATTTTTGCTGAAAACACCCCTTTAGACAAAAAGGGAAGAGCAAAATTAACAAGAAAAGGATGTTAAACACAGGTGTTTAAAGTGGGTGCAGCATTTATCTGGGACTCAATTAGAAACAATTCATATATGTATTTTTTTGAGCCATTTAAAAATGCGAAGTTGATTGGCTGCCTTTCAGAAAGAAAGGTATTTCCTTTGCTAGTGCCCCCTATGGACCAGCCTAGGGGGGACTAGTGAAGAAAATTCACACTTTCAGCTGTAAAGAGCACGTTGATTGCTCTTTCTTCAGCCTTTCCCTCTGGAACTTCTCATCACATTGATGAGTAGTAATTAAAAGAATAAATAAATTGAGGGAAATTGAAGGACTGATGTTTGAAAAATGTGGCATTGTAAGATTGCAACAGAAGAAGACAAGGAAATCAAGATGTCTCAAGAGTTTTTCCTTCTCAGCTGTGCGTGTACGTGGTGTTACAGTGAAACTGCCCAAACTGGGCTGATTGCAGACACTGGATTGACTGAGGGCTGTTATAATTTAGTGTAAAAGTCAAGTACACTGTGCACTATTCTGCACACTTTCTCAGCTCTGCCATCTCATGCATATTCTGGCCTTCAAGGACACCCTTTCTATAGATAGTGCTCTGTTGTATGTAAATGGTTCAGCAGCCAGATGAAGGCTTTGGCCAGCAAGTCAATAAAACTTGCTGTGAATCTGCACATTTTCTATTGCATTCAACTTTTATGCTTCCAGAGTGAAGATGATTAACTTTTAAAAAGTTTGGAGAAGTTGACTTTAAACGTTGTTGACAGTTTCAGGAATCATTGGGCAGACTGACATAATGTTATTCATGATGAGAGTGCTGTCAGCACAGATCAGGAGTGATACCAGACAGAAATGGAAGGCAATATTTTTCTTATAGGTTGTGGGGATTTAGCTGTGTGGCTTCTATTAATAATGGGAGTTTTGCAGTTAACTCCCCAAGCATCATCTCCCCCTACAAGAAAATGCTGAAAACGTGCCCTGTGGTGTGGCTTGGATGAAATTTTTTGTTGGTTGTTGTTTGGACATTGAAGATCATCTCATCTGAGCAGTCACTCTGCTTCCACTTTCCTCCAGGTGCTGCTGGGGAGCAGGCAGGGAATTGGCTGTGGTTTAACCCCAGATACAACAAAGCACTGCACAGGCTCCTCTTCCCCTTCCAGAGGGGCTGGGAAAGGGAAAAGTGAGAAAACTTGTGAGTTAAGAACAGTTTAATAATTGAATTAAAGTGAAATAATCAATTGCTGTAATGAAAAGGAAAGTAACGAAAGAGATAAAAATAAACCCCAAGGAAAACAAGAGATGCAAATAAAGTTCAGTTGTGATGCTGGGTGTTCCTGAACCATTGGCCACCGTTCCTCCTGAGGTCCTGGCTGTGCCCTGGTGCTCCTCAGCCCCTCCCAGGCAGGGCACTGGCCTGGAAAAGCCAACATGAGGGAAAGGATGAGATGATCTACCCTGCAATCACTTTCTTGCATTTTTACTCTCCAACTAAGCACTCTCCAAGATCTGCAATGTTTGGGTGGTTAGGCAAAGGAGAGGACACTTTGTATGAGGAGTCCCTCTGTGCTGTCATTCTGGGTTTGTTACGGCTCAGGGAGGAGTGGAAGGGCGCTGGGGTTGAGGGGAATCCATGGGAAAATGTCTGAATTTTCTTTTAAATTAATTTATTTCTACTCCTCTTTAGAGCCGATAGAAATGTAGGGACTTGGAGAACTTCTTTCTCCAGCAGCAGCGTGGAAGAAACAAGTTTAAAAAATGAAGCCAGTTTAAAAATATTTCATAACTGCCATCACATCCCTGAGTTAATGCATTTCCATGCAGAAAGAGCCGTGCCATAAAGCCATGGCTGTACAGGGTTCCCTGTTTGCCTGCACATCTCAGTGCTGAATAAAGCCACAGGTGTTGTTAAACCCAGCCCAGCAAGGAGGTCCAGCTCCTCCTGCTCATTGGCTTCCAATGTCAACTCTTTTTTAGGATGAGATTGTATCTCTGTGTTTGTAAAGTGGGCATTATTTTGTCATTGCTAATGTAATATAAATAGTAATAATGGCATCTTTGCATTTTTTTGGCCACTAAGTGTTTTCTGTCTTACTGTATCCATAATTATTTTTCCTTTCCCATACATTTTTTTCACTCAATTTTGATGCAATTTGAAGGGGGAGAGAATAGAGGAAGCAGAATGTAGTAAGCCATCCAAATCTGTGCTGAAAATGTTTGCATGCTCTTACTGAAAGGTCTTGCATCTCATTTTTAACCCACAGCTTCAATCCACTCTTGTTTCTGTTTGCCTTTAAAGTATTTCCAGTCATTGTATACTTATAAAATAATTAGCATACTTCAGAAACTCCTATTTCTGTAAAGCCAAGGTTTCTATGGTACAAATTTTTCCCAGCTGTGCTAAAACACTCCTGAAATTAACATCAGCTTGATGAGATTTATAGGGGACTTGGTAAACAGGAGCAGCCTTTGTGCTGCTCTAGCTGAGCTACCTCAGCACTTCCCATACAACCTGAGTTTTCGGTTTTTTGGCTGTCCCCACATGTGTTGCAGTGATGATTATTGCAATAATTTCAGGGGTTTTCTATCCTTTCAGATTCAAATTTAAGATATTGGAATGATTTTCTCCTGGAAGGTTTGTTTTGGGTTTTTTTTTTTTTTTTCCTTAATACCATTATGCAGACCTCCTTTCTTTTGAAGCAATTTGTTGGGCCATTCCTGATGGCAGTTACCTTTGTTTTTGCATGAACATCTCTTCAATATTTCATGGGGGCTGGGTCTTGCAGAGCCCAGAGCGGTTGCAGGGTGGAAAGGGAGTGAGTGCTGTGTGGGAGAGCTGGGGCAGGGGTAGAGCAGGGTGAGCCCTGGCTGAGCTCTACCGCTTACTGCAGACTGGGGATGGGAACATTTGTGTCCTTCCTGCAGTTTCCTGTGCTTAATCAACCCCTGCCTGAAAAATCCTCTGAATTCTTATACAGAAGTGCATGTTTGACTTTGTTTATGGGCGCTTATAAGCATGCAAAATATTTATTTATTCCAATTTGATGGAGTGGTAGTCCCAGCTTGACTGCAGATGTACTACAAAATGACTGAGAAACCCCTTTGTAATGCATCAGACACTGTAATGTGCAATCCATGCCCCATCCTTTAAACTCCTATGATGCTAAAACTTGGAATTGCTGCAGAATGCCAGGTGAAACTCATCTTTTTATGTAGGAGTTTAGGACAGTTATACATCTTTATGCTGATTATGAACAGCTCTGGTCTCTGTTGCAAATGTTTTAATTTATAAAACTTCTGAGACAAACTTGAAGTGTTCTAAAAAATGCAAATACAAAGGAACCTGGTGTTCTTCAAATGCTTCTCCCCAGGGTAAGGTTGGGTAACCACTGATTGTTAAAAATATAAGTGTGGCCTCCAAGCCTGAGCTATGTCAGGGGATCAGCCACAGGGGCACTGTCACAGACATCTTTATGGAAAATCCTTTCCTTGGGGTTTTTCCTGCTGAGAAGCTATGAGGCCTCAGGAACAAAATGCAAACAATGGTTATCTGCTGCTGTGGGATGCAACAGGTGCATCTGGGATTGGGCTCATGTGGTTCTTTCTAATTAATGGCCAATCTCAGTCAGCTGGCTTGGACAGAGAGCCGAGCCACAAACCTTTGTTATCATTCCTTCTTTTCCTATGCTTAGCTAACCTTCTGATGAAATCCTTTCTTCTATTCTTTTAGTACAGTTTTAATGTAATATATGCCATAAAATAACAAATCAAGCCTTCTGGAACATGGAGTCAGATCCTCGTCTCTTCCCTCCTCCTGGGCCCCTGTGAGCACGGGCACAGGGGCACACTCTGACAGGGTCTGAGAGCAGCCCCAGTGTGGCATTGCCAGGTGCCTGTGGGGCTCCCACCCGTGCTGAGCCCTGTTCTGACAGAGCACAGGGCTCTGGGGCTCCTGCACAGCTTTGCCATCTCCTGTCTGTGAGCCTCCCCTCCCCGTGGCTCCCCATCTCTGATAAAAGTGATTAAAGTGCTGATAAAACTCCAGATGAGGGTTTCTCACACAGCTCCGGAGGGCGAGGGCCCAGCCAGCCCAGCAACAACGAGTGTCACAAGCAGAGGAAGTGACTCTGAATCTCCCTTTTATGTTTCTAGCTCCTTGAAGCCGCTCATGCCTTTCTGCTGAGCACTTTGTTGTGGCCAGCTCAGCTGATCTCCTTTTCCCTGGGTGCATGAGAAAATGGCATGATGCAGCCTGACTGCATTGAGGCCCAGGGCTATGGTGTTCAGCTTCTTATATTGCCTCTCAAAATGTGCTTTCGCTGCTGTCCTGATGAACAAACTGCCAAAGGAGTCTTGAGTGTCGGGAGACACTCCCAAATTTCATGTACTTGGCTTTAATCCTGTTAGTCAGCAGCAAACTGAAATTCCTGACTTTATTTTGGTTAGTGTCCAGGGGATAAAGAGGATGATTCTTCACCTACACCACACATGGCAAGGGTTGTGTTTTGCAAGGTTTTCTTCCTTCTGGCACGACTCTGGCACTGGATGTGAATTAATTCCTTTGTGGATCTGGGTGATGATTTGATCTTTGCAGACAATTCTGGGTGATTAATCCACGTGCAATTACTGCACTCAAACTGGATGCATCTTCCCCAGAGACCGAAAAAAACCTGCTTGTATTAATTCCAGGTGAAGTGAGGGTCTTTGTGATAAACACTACAATGCATTAGGCACTAAGGGATTCCTGTTTTACCCTGTCCAGCACTTGTTTCCTTGCTGCTGCCATCCTAATTACCAAATTCATGCAGATATTTGCTGAAGTTTATCCAGGTACATGGAGCACTGAGGTGTGAAGGTTTGCATTATGGAGTGACTTGCTTATTATGGGGAACTTGGTGACATGGATTCCTTGTTCCATATATATTCATTTCCTTTATGCTTTTATTTTATTTTATTTATTTTATGCTCAATACAACTTGCATTGAGCTCCTAATCCCACAGCCATTAATGGTTTCAATCTGGCTATGAAAAGCACACACATGAGGCAAGTTTTATTCTTCAGTTCATGTTGGTGTGCATGAGAGATAACCCCCTCAGGGGTTCTGTCTACAAGCACCAGGGACTTCTCAGAGGAAACTGCACTGACAGATCTCAGGTCAATACCATAATCATCCCTCACAGAGATTGATTCCAGGCATACTGTAGGTAATGGATATATTTTTGTTCTGTTGGGATTTATGTCACTTTGTGGTCCAATTGTGCCAGACATTTTGTCCATCAAAGTAGGAGCATCTACACAAAGCAATAAAATAACAGCTTGTCTCCTTGGATCTAGCAAATAAAAAACCAAAAATACTTTCGGATCCTTCAGGCTTTTCCAGATCTGGAGCACTGCAAAAAATTTATTGTTTGTTGGCAAAAGTTGGCTGCTTGTGGTTTTCTGAATTTCCTAAATAAGCATCTGTAAGAGGTGGTGGTTTCACCTGGCTCCTTCCTGGTGATTTCCCCTCCTTGCTCTGTCCCACCTGAGGATGGCACATTGCTGCAGAAATCTAGAGGTGTGACACAAAACAAGGAAAAAAGGCAAACTGCTGGCATGGAAAGGAACTGCTCAGAGGGTTAGGCCTGAAGCAAAAGAGCTTGGGTGGCCTCTGTGCCTCTGGATGTAGTGGAGGGAATCTCTTTGGGAAAAGCCAGGCAGGGGAATGGCAGAGCAATCTGTGTTTATGGGGCTGGGTAAAACAAGAGACTGAAAATCTGATGGATTTGGGTATAAACTCAGTCACCCACAGCTCAAATTCCTGTCCTGTCCTTCCTTGCCACCAACACATCCCATGGCTTTGTTTATCCTCTTTCCTTCTGCATTTCCCTTTTGACTTCTTCCAGCATCCCTCCCTGCACATCAAGTCCTCTCCCCCTTTGCTGGTCCTTCCTGTCTCCCTTGTTTTCCCTGAGGAACATCCCTTTTGTGGCTATTCCCATCCAGCCCTGGGAGTCCCTGGCCCTCGGGGTATCCCTTGGCATGCTGGCCCTGTGGGATGGAGTTGTCAGGACGGCTGCTCAGAGCCCTGGCTCGTCTGACACTGTTTGCTCTCCCTGCAGTCTGGGTGCAAAACAAAACCCGTGTGGCTGGGGAGTAAGGCTGCAGCTCGCTCCTAAAAACCCTCATAATTTCATAAAAACACACTGAAATAGTTAGCCATCACAAAAGATAACATTAGCGATCTGTGAGAATTTTCTGAGGCTCTTAAACTTCCAGGTGATTTGTAAAAAATCTTCAATTGTTAAATCAGAACTTTTAGGCAAGAGTAACTTATTTATGATGGTAAATATTCCCTGTTAATAGCCAGATATCCAGCTAAAGTATACAAATGCAGTTTATTGTAAATGAGGCAAATACTACTTGTGGAATAGTCTCCCTGTGCTTCAAAGAAATACCATTAATGCTTGTACAGGCTAATGAATTGAGCTCCTGGACTGAAATTCTCTGTCCATTCACACTCAGCAGCAAACTTCAGCTGTATTACAGAAATGCCTGAATTTATGGTGGATTTCTGACATCCCTACATAGGTGGCTCTCAATACAATTCATTTCTTGGCCCATTTAGCTCCTTGCACAAAATCAGGCTTGTCAGGCCCAATCCTGAATATAATTTGCTGAATGTTGCAAACAAGCAACGGTCCTTCTGAAATCACTGAATCTCAGAATAGAGATGTTTGCTTTGGAGTGTTCTCAGCCAAGCCTTCTCCCAGTCCTGCCACTTGTGCAAGACAGGTTAAAGAAAAGAACTGCAGCTGAATGCTGTGTCACATCTTCATTTCTAGTACAAGCCATGCTCCTTTTCTCAGTCCTGGGAAAAAAAAAAAAAAAAAGATTTGAATCATTTGAGCAGGGGGAATATCTAATTAATGTAATATCAATAGATAATACGAATCCTTAAACGGTGCCAACTGCAAATTCCTGCCTCTTTTGATGTGTTACTTAGGCATAATTTCATTTCAGCTGGAAAAAAAAGGAAAGGGTCAGATTTTGCCCTCACAGGCAAATCCAAAGGCAACATTTACATCTAAATATACAATTAGGTCATAACAAATCACTGGATCAGTCGGTGAGCTGCCTGATCTTTTCTGCCTGGCAATCAAAGGGCAGATTCTGATACCGTTTTGGTAAGTAGCCAAATTGGTTCCATCTACAGGAGCAGGTTCACAGGAACTTTAATGTGAGGGAACTTCTTAGCTCCTATTTCGTACATGCATGAAAGCCTGTGGCTCCCTTCTAACCCGAGCCCTCAGATCTGAGTGTTGCAGAAGGGCTCCAGTCCTGGCAGCCCACAGAGCTTCACGTGGATATGAAAGGTGGCTGGGACTGCAGCCCTCAGCAGTAACACCTTACATCATAAAAAACAACAAAAAAAGTAAAAGATTTATCCCCCAGATTCCCACATTTATCCAGCTGCACTTCCAGGGTTTTCCAGAATTCTGCTAATTCCTCTGTTAGTTGCTAACTCTCCAGCTGTTGACAGTGACTTTCTCCTCCAGTACCCACTCTAACCAGAACCTAAGAGCACACTTTAAATACTTTTAAATTGCTCTTTGATGCTGCTCTGACACAGAACTCCAGTGAGGGCAATCAGAAAGCCGGGGGCTCCTTATCCTCACAAACCTCCCGGGGTGCCAGCTCCTACTCTGCTGTGTGCTGCTCTAAACTTTACCATGTTTTATAATCTGTTCAGCTGCGTGCTCTCCTGTCATCTGCACACATTAAATATTTACCTTAAAATTCTAATGCACATCCCAGGAGCAGGGGAGGCTGTTAAATCCTCACGGAGAGAACTGCTGAAGTGGTGGGGGAACCTCGGAGAGGGCAATAACCACCAGGACTCTCCTCTCCTGTTCTCTGGGACTTGCTGGATTGCCCAGGCTGCAGTGCAGTGCATGCAAAGCAGGTGCAGGATATCAGATATGTGGAGAGTTACCTGCTGTGTGAATGGAACTGGCCTGTGCTGTTGGATCACAGGAATTCAGGGGAAATCAGGATGTGCTGCCTGCCCCACTCAGGGCACAGGGACTGCTTATCCTGAGTTACACTTCCACTTTTTTAATTGAAAGGGTCAACTTCTGGAGCATAACATTTATTAAAATAGGTAAATATTGCTACAAAGAGTGCTCTAAAGAGCAGCAAGAATAGATGCCATCCTCAATTTCCCACCTTTTCTGTCCCCATGCAATCCATTTCATGATATTGCACACTGGCTGGTATTTCCACCCTGGAAATACTGACTGGTATTTCCACCTTGTTGTTGCATTAGCCATCCCTCTTGTTGAGATCAACTTCATGCAATGCTTTTCAGAGGTGGTGCTCTTGATGTGCTCCATTTTCTATCCATTGTGCATTGGCTGCTGACCTGCCATCAATCAGCTCAAATGCCTCCGTGCCCTTTCCAGCCATTTTGTTTTCTCTCTGTGTGCTGAGAATGAGATTTAAAGCAATGTGCCAGTGATTAAACAATTACTCTGTCCTGTCCCTTTCATATCAACAATTTGAAAGAGGAAAAAAGCCAGCTATTCTTTTGTGTGTGTGACTGTGGCCTCGAGCTTTGAATCCAGTCTATGACAAAGTGGTGTCTGCTTAAAAAATATTAACAATAATATTGTAACACAGGTGGCCTTTTCAATTCTATCTGGGGACCTTTAACCATCCCAAGACAAAGACAGCAGTTTAATGCAGACTTTGATAATGTCAGTTATGGTCACCTGTTAATTAATGAACATGAAAAGCCTGAAATTGGATAGATCTTCTGAGCTAATAATGGCAGCAGTGTGAACTCATTGCCAAAGACAATTTTAAGGGTACTTGAAGGTTTAGGCAGCTCTCCTTCTTGACAAGAGCTGTTCCCAAACTGCCCCTTTGCAGGAGTTCATAAAGCAAGGGAGGAGGATGGCTGTGGCACTGGAAATGACTCCCCATTGCTCTTCCATTTCTCTCTTGGGCAAACATGCCCTTCCACCTGCAGCTGTGACCTGCCAGGGCTTAGGTCCTGGTGTTTTGGCAAATGTAAGTTTGGATCAGGTTCCTGCTTTGGGCTACAACACACAGAGGAGCTGCAATGCAATAGGGAAAGCAGAAGGGCTGTTTCAGTTTACAGCCTTCTGGAGAAAGGATGTTCAATGGCATTAACTGGAATATCAAGTGATGATTGTGATTATCAGGGTAGCTTGTCTCTTAACAATGGCAGAGCTGTAACTGTGAGAGCCTTGTTCTTCTGTTGCTGAGGATCTGTGTTTTGCCAAGTGGCAAAAAAGATGCCACTTTAAGTTGTGAATATCTTGCAAAACTTGGCAAAAAAGTTTTCTCATCCAGTTTTTAAATGCTTCAAAATTCTCTTCATTCCCATCACTGAATTCTACAAATTACACGACAGAAAATCCATCCAAGTCCATCTCATTGAGCAATAGTAACCTGAAGTGTGATCTCTGTGTCCCAGTGCTCTCCTTTTGAGTGGAATGGGAAGAGCCAGTGCCTTTTGCTGTCATGGCCTGAAGAGGATCTGTTCCGTGTACTGCTAGGGGAGCAGATGAGGATGTCCTGAACCAGCAAAATACCTGTTGCCATTCTTCCATCTTTCCAAAACAGGTTAAATTTGAATCCATCTGCTGCCCAAAACTGTGAGGTTGGCACATGGGGAAGGTGCTGCCTTGTGTCAAAGGTGATCACCTTCAGAGGGCATCAGTGACACCAACTCTTCCTAAAATGTGAGATATGTGAGGCTTTGCTTGTAAAATAAGCAGGAATATTCTACACTGACTGTATTTGCCAGTTGGTTTCAAAGTAAAATACCTTTACAATTCTTTATATTAGACTATTCCTTAAAGAGATTCAGGATTTCATCCATCTTTGGGGTGCCCAAAAGAAGAAGGATGTAGGTAGAAGTCCAGAGAAGAGCAGCTAAGCTGGTCACAGGACTGAGAGCACCTCTCCAAGGGGACAGACTGACAGAGCTGGGTTCAGCCTGCCAAGGGAAGGCTCCAGAAGACCCTAAAGGGGCTACAAGAAACCCAGAGAGGGACTATTCACAAGGGCCTGTAGTGACAGGGCAAAGGGGAATGGCTTCACACTGACAGAGAGAGGGTTGGCATGGGATATGGGGGAGAATTCTTTACCAGGAGGGTGGACAGGCCCTGGCACAGGTGCCCAGAGCAGTTGTGGCTGTGTCCCATCCCTGGAAATGTTCAAAGCCAGGTTGGACAGGGCTTGGAGCAGCCTGGGACAGTGAAAGGTGTCCCTGCCATGGCAAGGTGTTTGGAATTACAAGATCTTCAAGTTCACCATGAGATGATGTCCAACCCAAACTGTGCTATGATTCCATTATTTAAATTCCTGAATTTACTAGTTTTGGTGGAGGTTAGCGCCTCACAGAGCATTATCATGGATTTCTAAGTGAATATGGTGTTGATGCTCATAGCACAGGTTTCATTGGAAATGGGAGGTGATTCTCTGCCTGGGAAGAATGAAAGACAACTAAGGAAACTCAAAGGATGTGCACCATCCATTCCCACCAGAAAAGAGCACGTTTAGTGTGCCACAGCCTTGAGTTGAAAATGCTTCCCAGATACTCAGGAGTGCAATTTGGCTGAGCCACTGATGGAACACAGGGGTGGAAATGTCACGGAACGGAATGGACAGGCACAAAGAACTGAAGGGAAATGCCATGTCAGCTGCAAGTAGCAGGCACAATTTAAACCCCAGATTTTCCCCAGCAGTGTATCTACCTGCATTCCCACTGGTGAACTGGCAAGAGCACATCCCAGAGCAATCCATTTGCAGGCATCTTTTCTGAAGTGAAAAAAAAAAGAGCAGTTAATGCATATGCAGAAAGGAAAATATTCTTATCTCATTAACAGACTTTCTTTAAGCTTGCTAAGATTAGAATACTTAGTTGTTTCAAATTGGTAAAACATGCATTCATTATAAACATGATTATAATGATAACTTTGTAGATAATAATCAATTATTTAAATATGAATTATTTCCCTACATTAGAGTCATGTTTTCAGCTATAATCACCTCGGGTGCTCAATTCCTCCCTCCTTTACAGCACCTCTGGCTGCATGTGGAACATTAACTATTTGCTTCCAGGCACAGGCCAGGAGACAGCCAGACACAGAACCAAAATTTACTGTATTGTCCTGACCAAGAAGTTAAACATGTGCTCCTTTAGACTTTCTGAGGTGGGAAATAAATGCCATGCAGATGGACATCTTACCTCACCGTTTTTCCCCTTTCATTTTTGTGAAAAAGCCTGCACCAGGAGCAATGCTCACAGGAATAATAAATAAAAAACCGATGTCCTGGCTGTTTGGAAGCACATCCATTTTTAATAAGAGTTCTGGGAAGATCAGCACCCTGCCACAAGGGCTTCACTCCCAGCATTGCCAGGCTGAGGGGCACAACCAGCTCTCCTGGCTGGAATGTGCTCCTGAGCTCCACAGGAGGATTTAACCAAGCTCTTCTCTTCTCCTCGTGCTGTGGAGAAAATCCACCCTGGAATATTAGCTCTCCTGTAACATGCTAAACATTTGTAAGGTGGGCTATTCACAGCATTTATGTGCAGCCAGTGGAATTTAATCTCTTTTATTTCTTGCTCCAAGTCTTGTCAGTTGTTTCCCCCCATTCTTTAGTAGTCTCTTTAATATGGTTTGCACATACTTAATATATTCCCTCTGAGGTTCTCAGCACACTTTCAAGAGCTACTTTTGCCCTGCTATGACTCTGCAGCCTATCTAGAATGTAATAGCACCATAATATACCTTTTTTATAGATATATAAACTGAAACATTGAGAAGTTAAATGATTTGCTGGTGGTTATGTTCAATGACAGGAAGGAAGGAATTCATAGAACTGGACTATCAATATCCTGCTTTAACCTGCAGACACAGTGGTGCAATCCATCTCACCCAGCTTCAGCTGCCTTCAAAGCAGATGCTGGGGCAAAATGAGTTATCTGTTCTTTTTTCCTTTTCCTTTTCCTTTTCCTTTTCCTTTTCCTTTTCCTTTTCCTTTTCCTTTTCCTTTTCCTTTTCCTTTTCCTTTTCCTTTTCCTTTCCCTTTCCCTTTCCCTTTCCCTTTCCCCTTCCTTTCTCCTTCCTTTCCTTTCTTTCTGCCAAAGCAGAGATGCAACTCACTGAACCCTTTGGTAGTTATTTAGGAGGTGTCACATTAATTCTGTCCTGTGAGACCCCACTTCTCCCTGCTAGCCATGAATGGAGTGTAGATGTGATATTAGCATGTGTACCATTAGGTGAGACGGATCCCATCCGAGCTTCCCTTCCCATCCATTTGAATTCTGAGTGCTGAGTGGCTCTTTATCAAGGTTTCAAGAAGAATACTTTGGCAATGAGATTAATTAAATACTTAAAGGGAAAGCTTGGCTGCTACCAGGTTTAGCCCAGGGAGAAAGGGTTTATTGTCACAGAGCACTGAGATGTGCATGGGGAGAGGAGGAACTTTGGAGCAAAGTTTTAAGCACGATGGGTCAGGGCCTAGGTTATTTAGGCACAGGAAGGTTCATCTGGAATTTTAGAATGTGCTTAAGCACTACTTCTGTAAGCAGTTCTGAATGCTACAGAGTGATTGTCTATTTACATTTTAAGGCATTTTTAGAATCCATCCCCAGGTACTTCAGGAAAAAAAATCCACGGATATGATAAGGCAGGCTGAAGAGAAATTCATATTTCAGAGGGGGAGTAAAACATGCTAGAGAAACTGTAGTGTATTTGGGCACGGTGATTTATATGCTTGTAGGGATTAATAACTCCTTTATTCATAAGTGCTCCCGAGCACAGCTGTGTCTGAGGCTGCTCTCCCATTCCAGAGCAGCACAGACAGCCCTGGACCCGAGTCCATTCCTGCACGAGGGGAAATGCTACCAATAAACCACAAAACAAGGCCTGCAAAGCCTGACAAAGAGGGGGGTGAAGCTGTTGAAACTCTGCCTGGACTGATAGTTTGTCTTAATGTCTAAAATAACTTGTTAGGTCTCTGTGAGACCACGGCATAATAATCTTGAGCAAATGTATTTCATTACTTCCATGCTGCTGCAGTCTAACTGCTGCCTCTTGTTTCATAACTTGCCAAGTGCCTGGGGCAGGAACTAGGATTTTTCACAGTAGCAGCTACCATCCACTGGTGGCTGAGGTTCCCGGGCACTACATTACAACAGTTCTGTTCTGATAATTGCATAGGTAAAGAGGCAGATGCTCAAAATTTCACATATTCCTAGAGGCTCACTGAATTGCAGGAATACAGAGGCAGAGAAAAGGGGGGGAAGGAAGGAAGGGAAGGAAGTGAAGGGTGTTATTGTATAATTTGTCATTTTTTTTAACAATCTCAAGCCCTAAAAATAGGCACCCATCTTTAGAAAGTTCAGGATTGGAGCAGAGTGGGGAAGGATCCTGTGCTGATGTCTGAAAATGTTTCTAATGGAATTTGGCTTGCTCCAACAGAACACAATGATAGGTGTGTTTTATGTTGGGCTGGGAAAAGAAGGTAAGAATTTAATTATGAATATCTTTGTAAATAGACCATTTATCATCACGATGGATATAAAGGACAGAATTCCATGGCAGTGCTGCTGGTCATGCACAGTTTGGGAGCCTTCAGAGCACGACAGCCGCTCACTGAAAATCTCAGAGGGCTGGGATGGCTCCTCTCCCCTTTACAGCTTTTTGAATGAGAGTAGGGATGGCAGGTTTCATGTCTCAGTTAAGCTCAGAAACCTGCCTTGCCAAAAACCTCACAAAATTACTGTTTGTTTTCTCGGGCGTTTTTAATTTTAAAATGTGCACTTGCTCTCCATTATCCATCGCGCCCTCACCACCGTGCTGTATTTATGTGTATTTGCTCTCTGGCTAATTGAAAATGTTTGTCTGCTCCTGGAAGTGAAAGAGATGGGTGAGTTTGTAGCAAGGGCATGTGTGAGGAGCCCAGAATACAAGCCCACAGCAGGGGCCATGTATTTGAGGAGTTTCTTTATTCTAAAGTGTTTTTTAGGTGTTTCTTTAGGTGTCCTCTTCTTTAGGCCATGAATTTTAGGTGTTTCTTGTCTCTAAGTCTGTGTTCAGGCCATGTATTTTAGGTATTTCTTTTCTCTAAGTCTGTGTTCTGGAATTTCTGTTCTAGACAGAAATTCAAGAGTTAAAAATAAACTGGCACCACTGAGGAAGTCTGTATTTCCTGTCACGGTGCAAGTTTCAGGGAATGTGAAATGCTATTTGCCTTTGGTGCTTTGCCTCCATGGGATGGCACACAGGTTATGGGGGTGGCACACAGGTTACAGGATGGCACAGAGGTAATGGGGTGGCACACAGGTTACAGGGTGGTACACAGGTCATGGGATGGCACACAGGTTATAGGATGGCACAGAGGTAATGGGATGGCACACAGGTTACAGGGTGGCACACAGGTTATAGGATGGCACAGAGGTAATGGGATGGCACACAGGTTATGGGGTGGCACACATTTAATGGGATGGCACACAGGTTACAGGGTGGCACACAGGTCATGGGATGGCACACAGGTTATAGGATGGCACAGAGGTAATGGGATGGCACACAGGTTTCAGGGTGGCGCACAGGTTGTGGGGTGGCACACAGGTAATGGGGTGGCACACAGGTTACAGGGTGGCACACAGGTTATAGGATGGCACAGAGGTAATGGGGTGGCACACAGGTTACGGGGTGGCACACAGGTTACAGGGTGGCACACAGGTTATAGGATGGCACACAGGTAATGGGGTGGCACACAGGTTACAGGGTGGCACACATTTAATGGGGTGGCGCACAGGTTACAGGGTGGCACACATTTAATGGGTGGCACACAGGCCAGGGCAGGAGGCAGCCCAGGCTCCTGCTCAGCTCCTGGCTCCCCGTTTCCCCTGGCTCACCCAGAGGCAAGGCAGTGCCAATCAGCTGATTGGCAGCACGGCTCCTCTCTGAGCGGCAGCGTCTGTTGGCTCCTGCAAAGTTCCTGCCAAAGCATTCTTAAACTCTAATTTGGGAAAGAAAATTGCAATCTGGCATATCCCTGCTGGAAGGGTGCCGACCCCTGCTCCGGGCTGGCAGAGCAGGGCATGAGGCTCCCTCTGCTCAGGGCACCAGGGGATGAGGCTCCCATTTCTCAGGGCACCAGGGGGATGAGGCTCCCTCTGCTCAGGAGAGCAGGGCTTGAGGCTCCCCTTTTTCAGGGCACCAGGGATTGAGGCTCCCCATGTTCAGGGCGCCAGCACTGGGATGTGAGCCTGGCTCCTCTGAGGGCAGTGGAGCTGCCCACGTGGTGACAAGTGAACAAATTGTCCCTGCCCATTGTTGCTGGATGAGGCACTAGGTAACCAGATTGATTTTATGATCCCTCGCTGAGTGTTCAGGGCTGCTGCTTGAAAAAGACATCTTTTATCTGTCAGCCAGTAAATCTCACATGGAGCTGCAAACATGCTGGAGAGCTCGAGCTCAGCAATGCCATTTTTATGAATAGAAACATTTTCAGAATAGACGCTCTCCTGAACACACAGTTGTTTTACAGGAATTAAAGAAGTCCTTATGGTGGAGGGAGAAGCCAACTCTGGATAAAATAAGAACCAGTCTATACTTTATCTGCTGTTTGAACAGAACCATTTTGAAGAAATTAAAAAGTTCAGACTTTTGTTGGTCTTTTCGCCTTCCTCCTTGCTTTTCTCTTTCCAGGTTTACCTGGAAGCAAATAGCAATACAACACAAGATAAGAGGCTTGTTTGCCCTATTATTGACATGAAATCTACAAGATTTGCAACAAATGGCTTTTCTGATTTATCAACATTACCAAAGATCTTGGATATTTGACATGCATATAAAGCAAAATGCTCTGGTGACCAAAATCCAAATAGCACACAAAGAACATGTCAGCTGTATGGCCATCACTGTGAGCCTCATCTCTTAAAAACAGCCATAAATTTGCAAGAATACAAACTAAGCATGAGGTTTATTTTTAATTTTATTTTTTTCTCAATAAAACTTGATTTTTATTTATTTTTTTCTCAAATGAATGTTCATAACATTTCCAGGTCACCCAGCGTTCCATGCCTTGCCCCATCTCTGCCATTTCAGTAACAGATGATTGATGAGAGTGCATCAGAGGAAGGTGCACAGTGTAGTCCCACTGAAATCCACTCCAGTCTCAACTTTTCTCTTGTTTTCTACATTGCTTGCTGAGTATTAGAGGAGCCAATAACATACTAACCGTGGCTCAAAGAAAATAGCCTCCCAATGAGAGAAATTTTGGCTGTAGAAACAACAGTTTCACCCAAGACCCATTGGTGAGTTTTTGTAGCAATTCTGTGCATTTATGCACTACTCTCTATTTTGAAAGTGCTGTAAAAAAAATTAACTGGTCTTGGAAGCCCCCTAAAAAAACGAATGGCTTTTTTTTTTTTAGGATTGGGATGCTTAAGAGGTTGACCTTAAAGATCTGAAAGGAGCTGGACCAACAGTGGCCTTGTGAATTGGGGAATTACTGCCCTGTGCCACCTGTTTGAATTATCAGGCAGCCGATCCTTGCTCAGGGATGCTTCTGTACCCAGAGGTGACAGGGTGTGTAGGTTTGGGTGCTGCCCACTGGAATCAGAGTGCTCATGATGCAGTCACAGTTGTTCAGAGGTAACCAAGTGTCTCTGAGGCGTTTTTAGAGAGAGCCCTGATGATCCCCCAGTGCTCAGCCCATGCACAGAGTGCTGCTGTCTGATGTTCTCTTGGCTCAGTGTGCTGTTTAACTGCACTGCGAGGGCCCTGTGATGGGTCCTGCACATATCCGGGTGTGGTTTGACAGTAACCCTTCACAAAAATTAACTTTTGCCTCTCCTTGAGTGTTTGAGTGGCTTTGAGCAGACATTAAAGGTGTTTATATTTTTCAGAATCAAAGATTGCTCAATACCAGATTCAAGCTCTGGGTTTACATGTATTTGCAGCCTGTTTCCTGTCAGGGAGCTTTATTCCAACCACATCCATTTTCTTTACACAGGGAATATCTTGTTCCCTTGAACTGGAGCTGCACTCGGGCTCAGATCTGCGAGTGTTTAATGTGAGCAGTGACAGAGCCTAAGTGCCTAAATGAAATCTTGTGATCCCAAGAAGCCCCTCTTTAGCTCCTGCCTGCCCTGATTGTGCTGAAACTTCCCAATTGCGAGAGATCCTTCACTTAGGATAAAGTGCACTCAGCAGAGCAGCTTTCTGGGCTGAAACGAGCAGCATTTGTGGCACTTACCAGCCTCAGAGATCTCTGTGGGTCCAGGCATGGGGGGCTGCCCTCTTCCCCTGCACAGGGGGATGAAATGTGATTCCCACTTTGGGGAGAATGCTGGGGCTGCCAGCATGGACCTCCCCATGTTTTTAATGAAATCGTTCAAATTGGCCAGAAAGAATGAAACAGTAATTTGGCTGCAGAAAGGTATTTCTCTTCTAGCTTATTGAATTAGATAATGAAACCCTTTTAATGCTTCATCCGTGGTCATTTTCCTGTGAAGGGAGTGTGGAAATGGGAGTGCCATCTACTCAGGTGTGTGTTTTATTTGCAGTGCTAGTCATTGTAAGTAAAATACACTTTTTTTTTGTGTTTTATCATTGCATCATTGCCATCGTCATTGTGCTACTCACATTTCCCACCAAAGTGTTTTTTGCACTTTGTACCACTTTCTACACAGACTCTGGGTCAGTGGTTGCGGCTTTAGCACCTGGTGGTTGGGATAAACCTTTTTTTACCCTAAAAGCAGCAGCCTGATAATGTCCAAAGGGACAGGACAGCCTTGAGTTGTGAGGCCCAAGGAGAAGGAGCAGTGAATTCACACACCAGTGGGGGTAGGGTTTAAATTCTGTGCCCTCATCTTTAATGAGCTTCATTCAAAGATCGGACTGCAAAATGCCTGAGACACCTAGCAGAGTGCATGGAGAGCCTACAGACAGACAGACAGACAGACAGGGTATATGGAAAGTGGGATGTGTTCATGTATGAGGGCTGTGCTCCCACTCGCATCTCCCTAAGGAAGGTGCTGCTGATGTTGGTATTTATTTATTTGCTGTGGGTATTGCAGGCTGTAGGATGGGATGTTGGTATTTATTTGCTGCAAGTATTGCAGGCTGTAGGGTGGGATGTTGGTTTTTATTTGCTGTGGGTATTGCAGGCTGTTGGTTGGGATGTTGGTTTCCTTCCTGTGGGTATTGCAGGCTGTAGGGTGGGTTTGTAATGGGTGGCTGATGAAGTAAGGATTATTTTCAGGGTGCCAGCAGGGCCTGGGCAGCAGCTTCACCTGTGGAAAATGGCTCATTCCTTCCTGCTCTGCATTTTCTGAGCAGCCTAACCATGGGTTTGCTTTCACATCCTTTGAGATTAGTCTTTATTTCAGACAATGCTTTCAACACTAAAAGGGTCATAAAAATAGGCATTTCCTGAGAGCTTAGAAAGAAAAACTGTTAGTCTCCCATCCTTCTCCCTCCCCCAAATTATTTGATAATGGAATGGGAAGCTTTCCCATAATCTTTTGCTTGATTTTGCTAATATGAACCTGTCAAAGATCGTGGCATTTCCTTACTGTGTGATGTGGAGCCAGCTGGAACCAAATAATCCACCCACGTTTTTCATCATCTTTGTATTCTGATAGGAGCTTCTGCCTAGCAGAAAGGAGAAAATACCTGTTATTCCTTCCTTGCTGTCATGGTGGTCACACTGAGGCTGTTTCCTCCTGGCTGAAACCTGACTAAACCTCAATAAATGTGACCACACCAAAAACAAAGGGTTTTCTGCCTGGAACCAACACCTTACTCTTATGGTAGTTCAGACAGAAAGCAAATTAAGGAATGACACTTTCCTTTCCACTCAGTATCCCAAATAAATATTTTCTAGGATGAGTAAGGAACATTCCTCCTTTGGCTTGAAGGTACAGAGGCTTGGGTCTGAAAAAACACCTTCCTTTATCCTTAACCTTCTTTTCTCACACAAAGGAGAGCTTTATGTGAGCATCTGGACCTCAGAGAGAACATGAGCAATTTCTGCTGTTACATGAATTGTTCTCTTCTCAACAAAAGCCATCTGAAGGATGGGCAGCCAGTGCAAAAGCAGCTCCTCAGCCCTTGGCTCCCAGGCCTGATGCTCCTGCAGGAAAGATTCTCTCCCATTTCACTCCTCCATTTCCTCCTCCTCTCTCAGTCCATATTGCATCTGTTTTAATAATCAGGGTTCTGAATGTAACATCTCTCAAATCTAATCCATTGCTATGGACCCACCTAGTGACGGCTTTACAGATCCTTTATATTCATAAAGGCACTCGTAAAAATCTTCTCATTATTTTTGTTAGGCTTGGGTGGTTTGGGTTTGGGGGTTTTTTTTTGGTGTTTGAAGTATATCTCAGTAGCCAAAATGAACACTTTGAATTCTTCCTTCAGTGAGAAAGCAATGGTACTTAGGTGGTTACACGTGAATAAATAAGCCTGAGTGCAAGGAGTGTGAATAAAGACCCTGAGTGCAAGGAGTGTGGTCACACTTGTCAGAAAATGACCACAAATTCCATGTAAAACACATCACAACTTCACAGGATTGTCTGTGGTCTGAGTGTGAGGGAGCTTTTATTCACTCCATGGGGATGGAGGAGATCTGTCCAGTCTGGAGTGATGTAGTAAACCCCCTGTGTTATGTTAATAACTGAATATTCACACGTGAGCATTCACTGTGATACACAGATCTAGTGTGTAACAACCTTTAAAAACACAGTTCTAGGAATTTTGCATTGACTATCCTGTGTTTTAGGGATAGGCTGCAGGCCCTGTATGGACATTGGAGAGAATGGAAGAGATTATGAGCATTTACCAGGAATGAAACTGTGTCTGCAGGTGAATTTTTAGTGCAGTGAGTTATTTAGTAAGGTTTATAAGAAATATGTCTTTAGTTCAGTTTTCAAAAACCCCAACTGATAAGGTTTTGATTAAGAGTAAAATTCTTCCATCTCATGCTTATGAAAATACTGAAGCCATGCACAGCAGCCACACAAAACTCTGCAGTCAGATTTGTAAATGCAAGTCATTGGATAATTTCTAAAAAAACCCAGTATTTTTCTTATATGGACTAGTCCAACCATGTGCAAACTATCAAAACTCTTCCATGGTACAAAATGTACGTCTTGTGCAACCTGTGATCCAATTCCTGTAGCTCCCTGAGTTCTGGAGAGCTGATGCCATTCCATAGCACCTTTCACATCAAAGACAGGCTCTGAATTTCTAGATAACCTTCTTATCAATGCATGGTTCATTATCCCATTAAGGCTCCCCAGGTCTGCAGTATGGACTGGGCTCCAAGCTGCTGGAAAAACTAATTTGCACAGCTCAATATTACAAGTGTGGCATTGGAATAGGTGCGGCTTAAAATGGGAGGACAACAGGATTATTGCTATTACTATATTATTATTATTTTTACTATTATTATTACTATTACTATTATTATTAATTTATTCTAGCTAGAAATGTGGGAAAACCCCATCCAAAACAAGCATCATGTCTTGGATCTATTGAAGTTACACAGAAGAAATTCAGGTGTTTTCTAAAAGGGTATCCACGTCACATTTGTAATTTTTTCCCTCTGTACTGTAACACAGAATAATAGTTCAGGTTTTCTTCCTTGCTGTTGTAACACAGAATAAAAGGTAAAAAGGGTAACAGTTTGCTGAAAAATCAAATTATTTCCTAGTCATATTCAATTGTATAAGGCTGAAGAGGGAAATCTAACCTGAAGCCATTCTTTTGCAATATTGAGGATTACAACTGTCAGAGAAAAAAGTGAGGGAAAAGCAGATGCTAAACTCATCAAATGAAGAGAAACAGAGCAGTGGGAAAAGTTGGACATATCAAAATGTGCACCTGGAAATTGATGATGAGCTGAAATAGGGCTGCTAAATTAATATCTATTCTTTCCTTTTAATATTGGCTTCTAACCTGTGAGGTTGGAGAAAGCCATTTTTCTGCTTCTCTTTAATTGAACAGCAGAATTGATGCTGAGAATTAGTCTAATGACTTTTCTTTCCTTACTTGATAAATTGGTTGAAGTGGTAATAAAAAATAAAATTAGGAGACATATAGATGAGTGTTGTGATACAATAGCTATCCATCAGCACAGCTTTTGTAGAGAAAAAAATAGGGATAAAGATAATTGCTTGAGCTTGTCAACAAATAATAAAATACAATCATTAGATTTTTTTTCCCTTTTAATGGCGGTTTTTGAAAAAGACCTTAACAAGGTGCTTGAAGAGATTGACTTCTATATGAGGAAAAAGCCACGAGACTTTTTAGAGGAAAGATAAATAATGAAAATAGAAGTTTATGAAATAAAAGAAAGGGAGATCAGTTCCTTTTTATTTTTTCAGTTATAAGAACAAGTCAGTCAATTGCAAACACACAAAATAGGAAACAGTCTTTTATGTAACTTGAGATTTACTTCTGGCTCAGAAGTAACATGTCTTTGGATTTATATACTTTTACGAAGCAGTAAAGCAGTTAAAGCATTCAGCAGGGGGTGAGGGACAGGAATGAATTTCCCTCCTCCATGACAGAACCCTTGTCCAGCCTGGGCCCCCTTGTTTGAAATACCTGGGAGATAAAATAATGCACACCTGACCCTCACTGTGACCAGGCTGTGCTTTGTGTCTGAGGCAGAGCCCTCACTGAAATTCAGGGGGCATTTTTCAAACTAACGTAAGAAAAAGTTGCTTTATTAAGTGATGTACAGTGTGGTTTTTTTTCATGCAATGAAACACAAATCCTGGCAAAGTCATGTTTTGGTGGCCCTGTGTGTCATGGCCCACAAATCACCCTGAAGCTGTGATCTTTGTACAGATTATAGGCACGAGGCTCTGTGTGGTTGCCTCTGTGCCAAATGCCTGTCCTGGCTGCACACAGCAGCTTTCAACTTTCACTACAATATTGGGACCCTTCTGAAAAACTTACGGCAAGTTGTAAAATAAATGAAAAACGTCGGGCCAGTTAAAAAGCAAACAAACAAAAAACTGAAGAAGAATAAAGTATCTGTCTCCTTCTCCTTTTAATTTCACCCAATTTGCACTTGTGGAAACACCTGCTGCCAGTCTGTGGCAGGCTCAGCCTTCCTTAAGAGAACAAAATTCACCTGTGCCATTGTGGAACCCCTGCCCAGAGGCTGAGCCACATTGCTCCCAAAAAGGAGAGCAGCCACAGCTGCCAGGGAAATGGTGACAGGAATCACCCACTGGGGACAAACATTAAAAAAAGGTATGTACAAATGTTATTTCATTTCTTGAAAAAGTGTTAAAAGACTGTCTTATAGCTGATGTGATATTACATTATTTCTGCATTTTGATGTTTTTCTCTGTATGGCTCAGACTGTTAGCATTCAGAAGCTGTCTAATTTATTTTATTTTATTTATTGGATGGGGTCAGGCACTTTGTAAATTATGGGCTGCATTCTCAGTGAATCAAAATATTTAGGTTGCTTGTGTGCTTCAGTCCTTGGCATCGTGTCACTAATTACTTTAGCACAGCTCTGAAATAATGACAAAAAGAAAATGCATCGAAAAGAAAGAGAAATTAAACTTTGTACAACAAAACAAAAGCCACATTAGAAATAGAAAATGTTATTGAAAGCAAAAAGTGGGTGACCAAATGTGCAGTCTGGATTCAGTACAATGTTACATGGCAAGAGAAGAGACACTCAGCTCTGGATCTTCTCCAGGCAGAGGAAAATTTATGACACAAATTTTCTTTGATAAACATTCCTGAGAAACTTCTTTGTGTTTTTATCTTAATGAATGTCTGTTTGCCTCAGCCCAGTGGTCCTTTTTTTTCCTGCGTTTTTATATTCTTTTATATCTCCTTTCTGATTCTTTTATACTCTAATATACCTCGATGGCAGGTGCTGAGGATCTGTCTTGGCAGCTAATTGGTACTAGCAAGCAGTCAGCCCTGGGCCTGGGCTGCATTAGGGCTTCTCCAGAGCGTCCCCAGATATTCTGATTTCCCCATATTTATGCTTCAGGCCTCTGTGGCAGTATTTCCTCTGTTTTTCCCTGCACAAGGCACAGAAGCATTCCCAGGGGCCTTTAGCATTCCACCCTGGCAATGTTTCTGTCCCAGGTAATGAGAGATGAGGAGCAAGAGTTAAGCCTCCATAGAAAGAGCAATAACAAGCCATTGCTCTGCTTTATGCCATACTTAGGTGTTTATTTCTCTGTAATAGTGGCTGAATTGAAGTCTGTGTGCTGAAAGTAGGAGTTTGGATTTTGCTCTTACTCAGAAGTGGAAAATCACTTATGAAACTTCATCAGAGCCCCGTTAAAATAAATTAAGGGTTGCATATGCTTTTGTAACTTTTTAAGTGATAAGTGAGCTGTAACTCTACTTACTCATTGATTGCTGATCACTGCTCAAGGTGTAAGATGGCAATGTGTTTTATATCTCCTTCCCTTGCATTTAATGGCATTAGAATCACTGCTTAATTTAGAGTTTGATCTTCACAGGGACTCATATAACAAGTTAAATATCAATTGACTGCATTTAATAAACACTGATTTGTGTTTATCTCATCACAGACTGTATACATAATGTAGGGGTCTCATGCATGGCATGCTAGAAAGGGATATAGTTCCAGATTTGTTCGGAATTTGACATTTCAGTATTTCTATTTGTGAAACATTTTCTAGATAGCAGTTACACGAGTCCTTATGATTATACAGATTAGAAGAGAATAGAATAGATAAAGAGTTTACAGAAGGTAGAAATGGCGCTTCTTTCTGTGTTCTCTGTCAAAAGTGAATATGTAATGGTCATATTATTTGAAAGAACTTTATGTTGCTACTCTTTGTAATCCAGTGAAGGGAGGGCAGCCATGGATTAATCCCAGCTTGAGTCGTGCACACCTGCAAGGAGTTCAGTCTGGTTTGCAGCTCTGTGCTGCAAGTGTCCCCAGTGACGGCGGGGGCACTCGGGGCAGCCACTGCTGCAGGGGCAGCAGACATCAGTGTGTGTGTGGGTGTGGAATCTGCACAGCAAACACCACAGCAAGCCTCGGGGCCGCAAGGGGAAGGCTGGAATGCCCTCACAAAACGCACTTCTGGGTGATGGGGACTGTTCCAAAAACAGCCCCGCGCTTCTGGTTGCGCGTTGCTTGATGATCCATGGAAGCAAAGCTGCTTGCTTCAAACCCAGCATCCTTGGTGTACGAGCTAGAGCAGAGCAGAGTGGGATCAGACATACAGAGACACAATGTGATGACTATCCTGATTCCGTGTATCAGTCAAAGAAAGAGACAGAACTGTTGTCGTGGGAGTGATGAGGATGGGGTGGGATAAGCACTGTGAGAGCCATGAAGAAAGGCCCAGGGGATCGAGCAGGGAGATCTCAGTTTCAGTGCACTGGGAAACTGCTCCACAATTATTATTTTTTGCAAATTATTATCCATTGCAAATGGAATCAGCTCCACAATTATTGTCCACCATTGCAGAGGGAATCAGCTCCACAATTATTGTCCACCATTGCAGATGGAATTAGCTCCACAATTATTGTCCACCATTGCAAATAGACCGAAGCTGTGGGTTTGGGATTCTCAGGTTCATCACCTTCCACTGCAAATGCTTCAAACAGCTTCTGTGCAGACCAAGGATATGAAGACAAACAGTAAAGAGACCTTGTATACAGAAATAATAGAACAATATTAACCCCTAAAACAGAGGAGGTAGGGAGTGTGAGAGACAAAACACACGACAAAACCAGGATTGTGCCACCTCACTAATATTTCTCAGTTCTACAATTAAAAGTTACTTATTGCTAAAATAGACATGTAATTTAATTTTCAATGTGTTTATGTGTACTATTTTAATTTCTGAAAATCCCTATTTGTATTATAATTTGAAAATATATTAATGTTGAGATTCCTTTAGCCTGGCTGATTCAGAGTGGACAGGATAAAAGAGTGAGATTCAACCTCCTTTAAAAAAATAAATAGGGACTTTATTGTAATATTCAGGGAAGTTTGAATTTAGATGAAGGTTCAGATTTCTTTTTAAGGGTAGCATCAGTCCCTTTTTACAGGGAGGGTTGCAGATGGTAGGGCCTTGCTAAAAGTGCAAGTGAATAACTGATAAATGAGGGCTTCCCACTTACAAATGAGATGGTTTTACTTTTCCTTGAAGAAATGCAGTAAATTGAAAAACTCTAAATAGCACAGAAATTTCAGTCCTCCAGACCGCCTTCTCCTTCTCAGATTTTGCTATACTATATTCAGCATTCAGTTTTGCCAACACTGAACATGCCTGATGTGGCATTTACATTCTTTAAAAAAGGCATAGATTAGTTTTATTCCTAAGAGTTAACTTCTCCTCTTGACACATGTACTTAATTCCCATTAATGGAAATGGCAGCTAGGCATGCACACTGGAAGGAAAAATCTGTTCCTAAGCATATGATCCAAACTGCATTGTAGCTAAACATTTCCATGCTCTGAAGTCAGCACTCATTATTTGCAAGATATTTTTCATAATAAATGCATCAGCCCCACTCCATTCTCCCTCCACTCTCCCATAGAGTGTTGCAAACACCTTTCTCAGGAGTCTTACAGATTCATCCTTAATGCTGCAGTTGTTTGGAGTGTGTGCCTAAAAAAGAAAATCCATTTAGGATCTTCGGAGTTTTGCATATTTTCTGTGAGAATTTTCCAGCAAATCGTTCTGTGGAACATCTTACATTGCCTTGGACTTGGTAGGTCTCTGTTATTAAAACATACAGTGGAAATAACAAAACCCAAAAACCTCTTCTTTTTCCCCCCCCAGATCTTCCTTTGCTTACATATTGCAGTATCTGCCAAAAGCACTAGACTGAAGTGATATCATTTAAGGATTTTAAAAAAAATGTTTCATTTAAGGTTTCCCTTCTTCCAGTACGCTTGTGTAAAGACTTGAGGATTCTGCCTGTGCAATATTCAGGAGTTACAGGTTTTCTAACTTGAGCTGGGTGGATAATTGATTTTTTGGTTCACTTCTTGAACTGGAGAACCACAATAGCAAAAAAAAAAAAAAAAAACTCAGTTAAGCACAAAAAATTCTTATAGGAGTTTATGATTTCAGTTGTGTCCTCTCACCCAAATGAAAATCAGAGCTTTTTTTTTTAGTTCAACCCAAATTGTCCTCATTTACTGGGCCTTTTTTGTTTGGTACCCCTTAAAGGAAGCAAATCAGGAGAAATGAAGATTCACTGAATTGTTAGGGGAGTAGTAAGTAAGAGGGTTTTCATTTTTCTCATCAGTTAAAGACATTCGAACTTGTGTCTGAAATCCCAGTTTGAGAAGAAAGAACTGTGAGCATTAAATGTGGATGGGTTTTGTAACTACCACCCACTCAGTATAAAGGGCCACCAGAGCTGCCTATTAGTAGTCAAAAGTTTCAGAACAAGATAAAATTTCTTACGTTAAAAACTGGACATGCAGTTGCGTGTCATGTACATTTTTTCTTTCTCGGTGGTTATTTATCCAAATTTCTCAGTTTTTCCACTCTCTGATGTGCTAGCAGACTCTGTGACATGTCCTGGCAATTTCTAAAAATTCAAGTCAATATGAAATGATTTTCAGAAGGGTTTCGAGATTCCCTTGCCTTTTCTCCATCTTGCAATTGCAGCTGAACTTCTTATGGGAAAGTAATTTCATCAGAAGGTCTATACTTAACTGTCTATATTGCAGTAATATATATGTTATCCACATAATCCAGTATAGGACAAGGATACCACAATGCAGAATTACTACAACAGCAAGTTGTTTTTTTCTCCTCTCTGGACACCACTGTTTCCCCCCAGTTACCTGGGAGCAGGGGCTCAGTAGTTGCAAATAACTCAGTTATCTTAGTTTTCTCTCCCACGCTTTTATTTTTCTATTTTTCCTCCTTTTCATATGATTCTTCCTCATCTATCCCATTTCTCCTTCTGTAACTCCTGATGCTGATGGTGGCTGCTTTGGTTTATAATCGCATTAGCAGAGAGCCAGCAAACCAGGAGCCCCAGTGTGCTGGGAATAGCACCAGCTTGGATGGGTGTGTGATCACTGTCCTGCAAAAGCTCAGGTGGGAAATTACCTGGGGAAGGGGTAAATACACAACAGACAAAGGAAGGACATGGTGGGAGAAGGGCAGTTGTGGAACTGAGTCGCTAAAAGGATGTGGGGTTAGAGCTAAGATGCAAAGTATGGTTCAACCCAAATGCTCGAGATTTATCCTTCTCTTAATAAAAGGTGCTCCTCATTTTCTTCCCGACGTGGCTTCTGTGCAGCTTCACTCTGTGAACCCCTCGCAGGGCCAGGTGTGAGGGGAGGCAAAGCAAGGGCTGGGACAGAAGGAGCAGTGCTTGTGGATGGGCAGTGGTGCATCCAGGGGAAAATGAAACACCAAGAAGAGGGGCCCTACAGAGCGGGAACACAGAAACCAAGCATGTTTTAAACAACACAGTAAAAGTAAAACAATCTGTGGGGAAAAAAGCTGAAATACACGTGTACATTAAAAATATATATGTCTGTTTCAGCAGCATTGACAGTGAGGCATGTGGGGTCTTGGTTTTTCATCCTTCTGCTGGAGTTGGCTAACTGTGTCAACTTGGGCAAGCTCCTAAGCCTGCCTGCATCTCAGTTTCCTTATTTGAGGCCAAATTCTCTTACTAAGTAGCCTCCTACTCCACACAGAGATTTGCTGATTTGAATGGAGCCCCTGCGGAGTGAAATACTTTTCAATACAAATAAAGTTTTGGAATCGGCCCTAATTATATTTATTACCTGCAGAGGAGTAATGCGATACTTAACGTGGTTTGAGACCCTCAGATGAAAGAGAAAGTATTGGGAATTGTTCTTTTTAATCATCTGCTGCCTTTTCAAAGTCTAAAAAGGGATAGCCACTAAAAATCAAATGAAAAATGCGTGTGGACATTAACGGGTTTGTCAGTCTCCCATGAATGGATCTCTGTGGGAAATATTATTTGCTGGGGGCTGCAGAAGGGAGCTGGTTTGCCCTGCCCCGCGGTAGGAGCCAGGAGATCGGGGTGATGCTGAGCAGGCAGGCTGGAGGCGCCTGTGCTCCTCATCCCCTTTGAGCCTGGGCAGAGCTGTGTGCCGGGCCGGGCCGGGGATGCCGATGGATGCTGATGAGCACGACTTGGGAGTGGGGTTGCTGCCGGTGATTAAAGGAGCAGCCCCGGCTCCCAGCTGGCAGTGCCTTTATACCAGCGCGGGGCTGGCCGGCCTCCGCATGAGCCTGCTGCTTTCTACATGTGCACCGAGCAGCAAATTAAACACTGGAGCTGTTGGATATTAAAAATAATAAGCTTTCCTATTTTGGCGTTTTTCTCCAGCCAGCGGGCATGAAAATGTTGAAAGTTTTATGGATGCTCCGCGCAAATACGTGTGTGTATTTCAAAAAGTAAACTCGCAGCCTCCGCGCCACTGGGAGGCAGGGATGAGAGGGGTGGCAATGGAGCTCATCAAGCCGCTCTGGGGTCAGAACCACGTGCGTTTGTAAGGCCCTTAATGCTGTCCAGCTGCAGATGAAAGCGGGGGGGCAGAGAGAAAAGAGTGAGGGCAGGGGAGCTGCAGAGAATGGGCTATGATCCGTGCTCCTGCGTGGGTGTGTGCGCGCGTGTGTGCGAAAGAACAGGGCGCACAACTTTTTTTCTCCTTTTTCTTTTTTCCTTTCCCCTGCCGGCCCTTGCGGGGAGTTGAGTGCCAGGGCCGGGCCGGGCAGGGCAGCCCCGGCTCGCTCGGGAGCTTTTCCCCGTTCGCTGCCCCGTTCCCGGGAGCGCCGTGCCCGGCCGGGGTGCGGGGGATGCCGGGCCCGATCCCGATCCCTGCCTGCCTCCCGATGCGGGCATGCCGGGGTGTCCGGGGCCCGATCCCGACCCCCGCCTGCCTGCCTTCTCCGGGGCCCGATCCCGACCCCCGCCTGCCTTCCCGGCCCCGCAGAATCCCATCGGGATAACTGGAGTGCTGCGCTCCGCCAGGCAGCCCAGGGGCTCCGCGCCCCGTCCACCTTGTTATCAGCGATTGTCTGGGCAGGGAATGGCAGGGAGCGCGACCCAGGGGCTTTGCTGCCCGCCCGGAGAGCTGGGGGGGGAAAGGGGGTGTGATTAAACGAGAAAAGCCGCAGCAGACGAACGGAAAGTTTATTTTTTTTGTTGTTTGAGCATCCGTGTGTGTGCGTCCGTGTGCGCGCCCGCTGTTTTGGCATGTGGCTACCTTTTCCCTCGCACACAACAGGGCTGTTTGATGGAGTTTGGAGCTGAGGAAACTTTGGGTTGGTTGCCAGGACGGTTCGCAGCACTTTGTGGAAAGCAAGAGCTAACAGTGAGACCGACAGAGTGAGTGACAAGTTGTTTACAGGTTTCCTTGAAGGGGCCTCTGCTATATTTCAATCTGTCAAAGTTGCTTTTCTTCCCTCAGAACAATGCCTGATTGTTGTGCGGGTGATTATTTTTTTTTTTTCTTTCCCCTACCCAAAGAGAGAGAGAGAAAGAGGGAGAGAGAAAGCCAGAGACCGGGAAGGGTGGGGGGGAAAGGAATGAAAATTCTTCGGAGCACAAATGCCTTTGGTAACATTTTTATGTGTTTAATCTCTTCTCTCGGAGTTGAAATAGGGGAGTTGATAACTGTTTCCATTTAATCAGTCTGCTCTTGTTTTATCTTCTTTCTCCACTGATCTTCCTCAGCGCAGGGGATTTGCTCCTGCCTCGCCGCTTTAGGTGGATTGTCGGGACTGCTTTTTGTTGTGTTTTTTTTTTTCCCCTCCTCCCCCCGCCGCCCCCCAGCCCCGTTTATCCCTGCCCCGCTCGGCGGTGCTCGGGGCACCGAGGAGTTGACTTTTGCCGTTGGGCGGCGGGCGCGGAGGGAAGGCAAGGGCCGGGCAGCCGCGGAGGTCGCGGCGGGGGGAGCGGAGCCGAGCGGAGCCGAGCGGAGCGCGCTGCCCCTTTAAGAGACTGGTCAAGGAGCCCTCGCTCAGAGCGAGCGAGCCGGGAGGGAGGGAGGGAGAGGGAGGGAGGGAGAGAGCGAGCGGAGAGAAAATCAATCGCTTTAGAAGGTTTGGACTCACTTGACAGGTTCAGTTGGAGGCGACCATAGGTGGCTGCTGTGACAAAGGGAAATTGTGCTTTTCCAGCATGCTAACTGACCCTGATTTACCTCAGGAGTTTGAAAGGTGAGTCGAGTTCTTGGGGCGGGGGTGTGCGTATGCGTGTGGGGGTGTCTCTTCCCGGTTTTTTTTTTTTTTTATTATTTTTTTCCCTCCCGTTCTGTTTCGTGCTTTGTTTGTTATCGCACTGTTATTTCTATTATTATTTTTTAATTCATCCGAGCTCGGCTGCCGGCGCGCGTGTGCGCGGGTGGGCAGCACGGACGGACGCACGGACACGCGGGGCCGGGCGCGCAGCTCGGGCCGGAGGCCGGGCGGCGGGAGAGGATCGCGCTGTCCCCTCCGCGTCCCCGCGGTGCGTGTCTGTGGCGAGCCCCGGCCCCGGGCGGCGCTCAGCCTTGCTCGGCCCGCGGGGCTGCCGTGCCCTGCTGCCGCTCAGCGCCGCCGCTCCGGCCCGGCACGGCGCTCCGGGGATGCCCGGCGGCGGCCGGAGCCCGGGCATCCTCCAGCTCGCAGCCCCGGGCTCCCGTCAAACTTGGGAAGGCGCCGTGCGAGCACATGACCTTTTGTTGATCTAGCAGGAGCTGGTATTTTTGGGCGAGTTAACATCGCAGCCCTCCGTCAGGAGGAGAACATCCTTCTGCCGGAGGAGAGAGGGGGGGAAGGCGAACGCGAGCCGAAGGGAAAAGTGAAACTCTTGCCTCCAAGTTTTGGCCGTCGCGTCTCGCGGAGTGTCAGGAGCCGGGTCTGGGGATGACGAGCGGGCTGCGGGTGTGACGTAGCGGGCCCGACTCCCCCTGCCCGAAACGGGAGCCTTCCCCGCCTGGAACCGAGTTTGCTGTCACTGCCGGGGCCGTGCGACCTCCGGGAGCTCGCTCCTGCTTCCACACGCTCTGCTTCTCCCGAGATGGTCGGAAGCGTCCATCCCGGGCTCTCTCGTACGTCCGCGCCTCGATGGTCCCGCATCCTCCCCTCCGGCTTCTTCTGGAGAGGTTATTAATAGCCCCTTGTGCGCTGCAGTAAACAACCCAAACTTTCATTTCCAAGCAGTAAATGAAAGAATGCCAGGATGCGCGTTACTGAGGTTTTTCTCATCTTCGTGAAAGCTACCTCCTGTATAAACATTTGGTTGTATCTGACTATGCAATACAAGCTAGGTGCTAGACCAGCTGGTTAAAAATATGCTAAGTCAAGCTGTTCATCGTTCAAACCTACTGAATTTGATAGTAAAGGCATAGAAAAGAAGGCAAGATAAAAACATTTTAAGTGGGCTGAGGAACACGCATGCAAAGGAAGGACAGGAAAGAACACTTGAATTAAAAGATCGGAGAAAATTAAAATTTGGAAACGCGGAAAAGAACTATTTTAACATTTTCAATCCTTGTTCTGAAACTAGAACGCTTCCCTACTAGAAAGTGAAATTGGCTAGGTTGCTCCACTCCAAGGTTGTCTTTAATGCAATTAATTTTCCAGACTTGGAGTACTTGGCGTTTTCCTTTGGTTTGTTAGCATTACAATAATAGGACAAAATTGGTTTTGTTCACGTGCGCTGCATTAACTTAGTTCAACTACCTGAGGAAACTCTTACTGTTTCTGATGTCAAATTTGGTCTGGCATCATGCTCATGTATTTGTCTTTTTCGTGCAATTGATAGATTCGCGTATTTCATGTGCCTCACTAAGTTTACACGTAGAAATTTATAAGCGAGCGATTTTGATCATTCTTTGAACTTCGTGATGCACACAATGCTTGTAAACTCTCTGAAGCAGAAAGAAGTCCTTTCATTTTCCTGCTGGGCGACTTTTTTTAACTGAAGTCTCTCTGCATTATAAATATAGATATTTATATAAATTTTGTATATAAACAAGTCATTTGGGACAACCATCATCCTTAGAATGAGCTTCTCTACTCCCTTCTTTTTTTCCTTTTTTTTTTTTTTTTTTGCCCCAGGCATACGTTTCATTTTCAGAGATCCCAGCTTTGCTCTTGTAAACATTCTAGTTAAATAATCAATACGCTGCTCTCCTTTTGCCATGCAGATAATAGCAAGCAGCAGAAATGGGAAGCAATAAAAATGAACCTCAGGACGTGCAGTCTTTTGGAAATTTATTTTTTTTTAAACAATTTTCCCTCTGCAGTTGAAATTGGGGGATAGAGAGCAGTGTTTTTGTTAATCATTACCATTTGTTTACATTGTGTGTGTTTGACTACAGTCACACACACACACAGGCACTGTCCATGTCATACGAGTGTGTTTGTCAGGGAGCAGCCACGAGGACACGCTTCCTCCTGCCCGGGGCTCTCAGACCCACCAACGCCTGCAGAGTTCCGTGTGTATGTGTGTGTGCACGGTGCACAGATCATTGCTTTCTGGGTGTTTGAGCAGGTTCTTCCCTCGGGTTCCCAGTCAGCACACATCCTGGAGCACATTTCTGCAGTCTCTTGGCGTCCAGCTTGTCGTGGCAGCGTGTCCCACTTGAGCTCTGTTCCTATGACCCGTCTCCCACTGCTCGTTTTGGAGCTCGAGCGGCGAATGACAAGGAGGGGAAGGTTTGTCAGGCAGGGCTGTTGGCAGCTCAGATCTCAGAGCACCCGTGTGTCTCTCAGGAGCTGGCTCCTCTCTCCCTGCTGTCTTTCCCGAGAGCTTTCTGTGTGTCTCAGTGAGCTGCAAACACTTGAGAAACTTTCAGCCACCCCAGCTGAGGAGAGCTGAATTCAGGGGGCTGCTCTGCTGTGTCTGTGGCCATCAGCAGGGGGAATTTACGGCACGCACTTGGAATGAAAATGATCCTCGGTATCAGACAAATAAACACTCATTAATTCATTCAGCACCACTGGTAAATTGCAGTAGGTTTTGTGAATTAACATGTATAATTAATTACCGTGTCAGAATTGTGAGGATTTTCGTCCTTCCCTGAGAAGTTCCTTGCACGCCTTTATTTCTGTTTGTGGTTGTTCAGCTGCCTGATTGAGAGGAGCATCAGAATGCGTACGGTGAGGGGGATGATGTTTGCAGCAACATTGTGGGGAGATATTCTAGCTGGGATGCGCTCCGTGTTTTTCACAGGAAAAGGGAACTTCTGGGATGTGCTGTGTGAGCGCCTGTGGCACCCTGCATTGGCTCTAAAGGTCTTGAAAGGAATAAGTCTTTTGTTGTTTGATTTTTGTCTCTCTCTTTTTTTCTTCTTTTTTTTCCTTTTTTTTTTTTAAAGTTGGGTCATTATGCTTAAATATAACTATAGAAAGAAAGTTTACTTCACTGAGGACAAGGTAGAGACAATGCAGCCAGAACCATTGCGGACAGCTGGGAAATTTACAGAATGATAAAACCTCAGAAATGCCCAACGTAAAGTTTTAATGTCTTAATAAAATCTGATTAATGAAAAATAGATAAAGTGACTGCTTAACAATATCCCTGGCGTACGGAATGTTCTTAAACCCAAATTAATGACTGCATATTTGCATTTCCCTGTAGGCTGAGAGAGAGGCTATGCTAGGCACCCAGACAGAGTGACATCCTTTCTTTTCTCCATGATTTCCTTCACTTTTTTCCCTCTGTTTTCAGCATGCCAGCGGAAGGTGGAGTGGCACGCAGTGCTTGCGGAAGGAGGACGGGTGGGCTGGAGCCTCAGTGGGAAAAAGGCAGAGCTGGGAAGGACAAAAGGCGGGGATGGGGACAGTGGCACAAGTTGAGCGTTGGCAGTCACCGGTGGCGCGCTCTCGGAGCGTTCCCCGTTCGCTCCACAGCCTGGGGAAGGGAAAGGCTCGGGGATGTAAAGCAAGCCTCTGCTGCGAGGAAAAAAATATACTCAGCTGCTTTACTGCTGCACTGCACGAGTCATTTCAGACTCCCACTGAATTTATTTTGGGGTTGTACCAACGCTGTCAAATGGAGAAGTCATTTTCTTAAAAGGAAACTTTGCGTATTCCTAAGTGCTTTTCTTAGCTAAAGTTACCCTAAAAGCTTTATTCTGCTGCATTTGGTGAGAGTTCTGGAGAAAGAATAACACCTTTCCGTAACTTGGCTTGCTCAGAACGCTGTCCCACTCTCTTAAAATCTACCTGTACAGGTAGATTCTTTCATTTCAAAGATTACTATCGAGCTGATTATCTTTTAACTTCATTGAGACATTTTGGGAAAAGGACTCGATTGCTGAAGCTCATGGTTCTAGGGATCTGGGATTTGAAGAATAGATAGAATGCCAGTGTAAACTTGCAGATACTGGTTTTTCGCAGTGACAAAAATGAACAGTTTTATTTCCCTGAGATAATTCTGAAGGAATTACTGCGTTTGCAGACTATTCATTAACGTCCTGCATGCACTAATTTAATTTGTTGTGCTTATGCTTGGCTAGGAAGAAGTTGACTGTTACAGATTACAGATTTTAATGAACATCTCAATAATTTACCAGTTGCTGAAATTGTGAACTAATCTTGGAAGGCAAAAGCCCAAATGAGAGAGCTGATGAGTGACACACCAGCCTGCACAATTCGACTGTTGTATTCATTGCATTTGAATCAAATTGGGAGTTTGGCATTACTAATTCTGGGTGGCTGGCTCATCATATGCGTTCAAGGAGTTAATTAAAACACACACAAACACATACACAGTCTCCCACCAAGCATCTTGCCGTGTTTATGTGCGTAGTGTGTTTGATTGGTACCTTTACATGGGCGAGGAATTGTTTTTGCTTCTCTTTCTGTCCAGAGATCTTAAATATATAACTAGTTTACAAAATATTTACTGCCTCTCGGGGAGCTTTAACGTGCATTTATGGCTTTATCATTTAGGAGGCACTGAGTATCTGCTTGAGTTCCTTAAATGGGGAGCTGCCTGATAGGATAGAATATGTGTCTGTGCAGTGTGATATATCTGTAGGTGTATAAAATACACTTTAAACAATATTTATACGGGGAAAAAGAGTGTCTCCTCCCAAGGTATAGTTACAGTTTCTTTGCATGCTTTTCATACCGAACTTGAAATATAGGGTAACTTTATGTTCGTGTGAGATACCTGTGCCTTCACAACTGTTGCAGAAGTCAGTCTGACATCCTCTTGACTTGCTGTTTTATTTGATTTTGTTAATTTCTTGCTCGGGCCTGGTTGTAGCATAATTAACTCAGGAGTGGAAGGGGAAAAATGTTGTCGTGCTTTACCAGACTGGAAATATTCAATGCTTGTGAATTCTGCTACTGTAGTCAAGAGAAAAGAGGTGCTCACAGCAATTAATCAATAGCTGTAGTGCCTCTCTGATGATGGCAAGGAGTTTGTTGTTTAACAAGTAGCATCCTTAAAAGCAAGGGGCATTTCCCTCTTAAAGTTCGTATAGATTTTTATCAAATGTGAAAAACTTGTGAAGTCTCCTTCTACAAAAGGTAAAATTACGTTGTACACGAGTATGTTAAAACCCACAAGGCGGCAAAGTTAGCAGATCTCGTCACGTTACTGAACCACCCAAAGCAGAAGTTGTGGAGCTTTGGGCTGTTTTTCTCTGGAGCTTTGGGTGGCTCTGGCCGGCGGTCGCGGGCTGGCCGCATTTACCGGCGGCGTTTGTGCCGTTCCCATCTCCTCCCAGGCCCCGTTGTCACAACACCACCAGCAGCACCCAGTGCTCACCCACGCCCGAGCCGAGGGTGGTGGAGCTGTGCCAGCTCTCCCACAGCCTCCAGAGGGGCTGCCTCGCTCCATGGCCTTGGCCAGCCTGGTCCCAAGGGTAGCACACCAGCCCTGACGCCGCTCGTCACCGCCGTGCCCAGCCCTGGTCACCCCTTCCGTGCCAGCTGGGCGGGCAGGAGTGCCCAGAAGCTGCTCCTGAGCCCACGTGTCCTTGGGACAGCCTGCAGGGCCGTGCTCGGCGGTTCTTGGGAGACAGCACATTCAGACGAGGTTCTGGAAGAGTTTGAGCGAGCCAGCGCTGCCTGCAGGGGCCATGGGGCTTGAAAAGAATGTGAGAAGTGGATGGAAATTGTGAGGTGTACAGGAGTAATTCAGAGAAGCTGCCTGTCTTTTTCCAGGATAGGTGCGAAATTTAATTATTCAATTGTTTTAAACAGACTTAGAAAGAAACATTGAATTCAGTTTGCTAGAACTATCAGATATTGATATGAAGTTCAGGTGCTTCTCATGGTACTGGGGGAGCTGTTTGTTTTGACAGAAATTGGCAAACATTTTCCAATGTCCTCGTGTTGATCTGGCTTGGCACTTCTCTTGAACTTGTCTTTTTGTCACCTCGTTTAAAGAAAAAAATAATTCCAACACGATGATATTATTTTTGTCTTGTGGGACTCAGAGGTAAAGTGAAAATGAGGAAAAGCTTGTGGCTCGCTTTGGCAGTTTGAAATTATATTGACCTTGTTTCCCTTAAAAGTACCGTGGGATTAATCAGGTAGCATTTCTCAATTCTCAAACTGTATTTATATTTTGCTATTTTTAAAATTTATGTTTAGTATTTTGGATTTATGTTTAGTATTCCACATTTTCTTTTCATACTTCAGAGTTTTTAAAGACCAAGTATTGAAATTCATTTTGGCATATGCTTCTTGAGATCTATAATAATTTTATTTTGTTATGCCATGCAGTTCTAGTTTTGTGTCTTCTCAAGTTCATTTAGAGTGTCTTCAGATTTTTGGGCTGTGTTTTTTTCCTGGGATGTGGGTGTCTGACTGCTATTAGACCTAAACATACCATAAAATGTTGCCTTAGTGCTAATTTTCTTTGTGATTTTATTATAGTTTTATCATTACTCATTTGTTTCTGTCATAACATTATTCTGTTACATTTGGGGGCAAAAACATAAGCAGAGTGAATTGATATTTAATTTTGTTGTGTGAATACTCAGAATTCTTTTTAGTGGTGAGGAACTTGTGGGAGAGATGTGTTCTGGTTTTGTAGTCAAGAGCATTGTCTACATCTAGTGTTCTTCTAGTGTTCTTCATGGACCTCTGTAGCTCTAGAGGAAAAAGCTCTTGGAATGTCGTTCATGTAAAAAGAAACCCATACAGTTTGTCATCCTCTTGGTTTCTTTGGTGTCGGGCTTAATTGTTTTCGGAATTTGGGAATGGAAAAACTGACCCAAGTTCCATCGATTCATCTCAGAGGTTGGGCATGGCCAAGGTTGCTGTGTCTGACAGCGAGCTGGACTTACTCACCGTTGCCAGCAAAGAAGACCAAAACTAAAGAAAATATGAATGATTCTAAACAATTTTAAATGATTTTATTGCTTTTTTCCCCACCGTAGTTACATGGAAATATTTCACCTGATATTTTTTGCCGTTTTGACCGGCGAGCCTCCCGGAACGTCGGGGCGTGTGCGCCCATCCGCGCACGTTTGTGTTTGCCCTCGGTGGTTGGGAGGGTCTGCTGGGGCATGGAGGGACTTCACTGCAGCACAGTGGGATGCAGTAAAACCCATCGCAGTCTGAAAGACCCAAGCGCATCTCTGCACGCCATTTTTATACGTTTGGAAGTATTCCTTGATTTAACAGAATGCGTAATGAAGGGCAGGAAGCATGCGGTGTCCTCTGGCCTTCAGGGCTGGCCTGCCTGGGCTGGGACTAAAGCCCTTGAGCAGAGCTTTGTGCTGGGAGGGAGCTGTGGTTCTGAGTGCTGTGTCAGGCTGCAGAGAGGTCTTCTGCTTCCAGATGAATTCCCTTAGCGTCCTCATTGCATTCACTTTGTGAAGCAGGACTGAAAACATCTTCTCCCAAGAATTAGTGAGGTTTCAGTTCATCAGGTTTTATCCCTAAGTTTTGATACCATGGCCTCACCAGGGCAGAGGCTTTTTTGGATAGACATGAGATGTGTGGGAAGGTGATGGTTGGAAAGGGCGGAGGGAAGGATGTTCTTACCCGTTTTGCATGTCTATTAACAAACTGGGTCATTTTGCTGTGTTGTATTTACATGACTTGTTCCTGGGATGGTGTGAAATGTGAATCACCAAAACATGATGATTATTTAAAAAAAAATAGGCTAAATGAAACATAACTGAAATAGAACTGAAAGGCTAAATGAAATCAACTGAAAACAGAACATGCAACATTATTCTTTTGGTACAGTTTCCTTCTGCAGTTGCTGAGTAAAGCCAAATAGTTCTTTTTTTCCATGTCTGTTAAAAATATCTAGGCTTTTGAATTTGAATATAACAGGAACACGGAAAATACATTTCTCTCTTCAGGTTCAGGCTTTGATTTGTTTTTTGCTCTTGGGTTTTGGACACTGAAGTAAAAATTTATGGTGTGTTTTAAAGAAGGCTACTGGTTCTCATCTTTGTCAAAACCCCATGAAGATCAGGCTGATTCTGGTTTTACAACTGAGATTAGAATTTGGCAGAATTTCTCAGTGGAAGGCTCTCCTCCTTTGCTTATGTTTTGTAAGTTCTGCTCACTTTTTCTGCTCTTGCCTAAAGTCTGAAATGAATTGTGTGACTCGGGAATGCGCTTTAGGCGTCTGCATGAAATGCCAGGCAAATTATAGGGAAAATGCTGTGCCCCTCTGCAGTGTGCCATGCATCTCTTATAGATAATCTTCATGTGTATTAGTGTCATTGATTTAGTGTGTTTTTGTAGAGTGCAAGCATCCTGAATCAGGACCCCATTATGCTTGTCACTGTACAAACACAAAAAAAGAAGGTTTCTTTCCATTCCACAGAGCAGCCTTTGTGCTTAGAGCTTAGAGTAATATAAATGTGTCTTTGTATGGGGAAAATTCAGAAACAGGGAGTAGGTAAGAGATCCCTAGCATGGTTCATGAATGAGATTTCAGTCCTGAAGCCATGCTTAACAATTTATAAATTGAGCAATATATGTGTATGGGTATTCTCTTTCTGTTTTTTTTTTTCCTGACGCACGTATGGAGAAGTTGCTTTACTGTTAGAAGTACTGATATTATTAATAATAGATTCATTCTTCCTGTAAAGTCTTTTGATTAGGAATTCAGAGCATTTGGTAAGCATTGATGTACAAATCATGAAGATTTCTGTGCTTTTTAGATTGAGAGGCAGGATTAGCCTCAACCTGTAGATGAGTAAACTGAGGAATTCTGTCACAAAATCTTTTGCATGTGTGAGTTTAAAAAGTAGTGATGCTGACTGGTAGCCCTGTTTTTTAACCTCGAGACACCCTCCTTTTCCCTTCTTGAGAGCCTGAGAACTGCAAATTACAGACTTCTCCCTGTCCAATTATAATTTCTAAAGGTCTCATTCTAGCAAGATGAACTATAGTATTCAAATCGCTTAAGTATGTAAAATAGGGACTGTGGAGTATAATTAATAAAATAAATTAAAGGAATGTTTGCAGCCACAGTTGGATCGTGGAGGGCTGGGAGGGAACACTGTTTGTTTGTAGACCCTCCAGTTATCTGAGTTGCTTCTGAACCAGCTCCCTACCTGGAGGCAGGTTTGGATAGCTGGAGTTGGGCAGCTGTACCTGCTAAATGCAGTAATTATTATTTTGCGGTAATTTGGGAAGCTGTGTGTGATGCAAACAGGTAAACTTTGGTCCTGGGGAGCAGTTAACATCTTCAGCCGTGTGTACCACAGCTGTCATGGGTTTTATAGCCTAAGGACCAGGCATGAGGCGAGCAGGGAAAAATTGTTCACGTGGAGAGTATTGATGTGAGGAACAGACTCCTCTGGAAGTAGGCAGCCACAGGGAGCAAACCAGCCTAAAAGCAAAAAACCCACTGCAGAACACAAAATGCACCGTGATTCTTCCCCAAACGCTTGACATCCACTTTTTAAATGACATCTGAAATGAAGGAAGTGATACAGAGTTATTAAAAGGAAGGAATTATTTTCTTATTCATGTTAAAAGTTGTTCAAGTCTGTTTTTGTGGGTTTTTCCCCTTGTTTCCAAGTGCAGACTCTGTAAGAGTAGAGCTGAAGTGCTGAGGTCTGCAGGTAGCTTTACACCTAGGCTGTGTGCTGCATCCTTTCCTACACACTGTTGAGAAAATGGGTACAAACCGAGGTAGTCCTGGGTGGATTTGATCTCTGCTGCCTTTGAATATCATGACTAAGCTGTTAAGTTATTCTCTTTGATGAGCTTTTATAGAGTGACATTACTTTCAAGATAATGGATTATGATCAGGCCAGTTCCGTGGTGCTTCAGTTGTAGTTTTTCTGCAGTGTGCTCACAAAGCCCTGTTTTGTGATAGGGCCAGTCCAGGCATCCTTTTAAAAAGTGCCCATTCATTCTGAGTGTTTGGGCTCAGCAGCACTGGAGCTCAGTGTCAGGTCCTAAAAACGTTAATTAATTAATTAACTAATGTCCTGCTGAACTCCGTGAGAAAGGCTGGTGTTCTTCACCCCAGTCCTCCAGGATGGCATGGAGATGTGACTCCTGAGGAGCAGAATCCTGACTTTCCTTAAGCTGCAGCAAACATCCATGGGTTGCAGTGACACCAAAGTTTCTGAAGCATCAGGAGGCATTTCTGCAGCTTCAGCAAATGGGGGATCTTGGGAGTTCCCTGTTGCTGTGCTTTGATGACAGGTTAACTATCTTTTTCTCCTAAACCACAAGCATGCCTGGCAGATGAGAATGATCTGAATGGCCATGATGAAAATTTACCTGAGTTCTGCCAGAGCTAACATCTGGCCCTTAGTGGACTTGGCACTGCACAGAAAATCAATCTTTGTTTTGAAACTGTGTGTTTCCTAAGGTACTAATTCCCAGTTGTGGCCAGCAAGGCCCACAGAGAGACTGCTGCACAAAAATGCCTTCTTCCAAATATACATTTGTTTGATAACCCCAGTTTTCCAAAGTGTGACCTCTGTTAATTTGTCACCAGGCAAATTATTGTCACCTGTTCACTGATTCCATGAGAAGCCCAGGCAGACAGCAGAGCCCCATGCTGGTAAGCTTTTCTGGTTTTGCTGTTTGTGGTAATAAGCAACCCACTTAGAGATGGACTGAGGTGAGGCGCATGAGTTGTGCAGGGTAGCAGGAACAGGTTCATCTTGTCTGGAACTGACTCCTCTGGAGAGCCTATCTGATGTTTACTTTTTAAATAAGCTAAATGGTTATCAGATAAGAAAGACAAAGTCTTTGTCTTAAAATTACCTACAGAATTTCCTGCTAGATGTTTCTTAGAAAGATGAGAACAAGATGAATGGAGTTTCTGCTGTTGTATTTGGGTAGAATTTGATGTGGAAGCCTGTGTTTTGAAAAGCTGCTATAAACACTTAAAGCATAACAGAGAATTATTTTAGAAAGGAGATAAATACGATAGATTTTTACATACATGTGCAGTCTATTGAAAAGGCCATCCAGAGCACTGATACCAATTTAAGAAGATGATCTTTTGCCTTAGTTATGCATCTGGGAGGTATTAGCTGAACATTTTGCGGAGAACTGTGAATACCTTGGTTGCCAGTTGTCTAAAGTGCAGCTAATGATTGCTTCAGTGCCAGTGTTTTGATGGCTGGAACCTAGGCCTGAATATGAATACAAAGAACTCCATCTGAAAAAAACGCGTGTGCGCACACACTCCTTGTACAAAACAGATTTCAACCATCTGCTTGGCACTCAGCTTTGCAGCTATAGGCTCTGATATGAAAGGGAGCGCTGTCCAGATTATGAAGGGTATCACTTTCACTGGCACCTTAGTGTTTCAGAAAGCTTGTTTGTCCAGTGGTTTTCTTCGGTGCAATAATGCAAACAACGCCCTTTGAGCCAAAATTCTGTGTGTGCCGTCGTTCCTCTGATGGCAGCATCCACCTTACCCTTGCAAAAGGTATTTTACAGTGAAGGGAAGTTTGTGTTCTGCACCCCAGCCTTTCCAAGCGTATCAGAGGAGGCTGGATGAGTGGCCCTTGGAGCTGACACCCCAGATGGTTTATGACACAAAGCACTGTTTGCTCAGGAATACGTTGTGTGGCAGAGTCTGTTGCCCAAGCACTGCAGAGCGTGTCAAATCAGCGTGGAAGTTAATGGACCAAGAGCTCTTCTGAATTTAACACTTTCCCATTTGATCGGAATTTACAGCTCTGAACCAGGACCACGGGCTTCCTTTAGTGGTGCAGTGCTGGAAAGTACAGTTGATACCATAAATTACAGGAGTATAATACAATCATTTTGATCCAGTTCGTCTGTTGAAAGTTTGAGAATGAGTGAGACTGACTAAAGCCTTTGGTAAAACCCTATTAATGAAATGTATAGCTGTATAAAATAAATTCTGAAAGTTAGGAGATGTGGGTATGTGGGAATTTGGTACTCTGACCAGTTCATGTTTTACCCATAAGCATAAGAGAAAAACAAATAATCTGTGGAGGTTTTGCTCTTTGTTAGCAATTGTCCATAAAATATGCAGGACAAAACAGTTTCTCCTTTCCTTTTCTTCCTTGAAAGTCCTTCTTTGAAAGGGCTTTGATAGTATTTTCCCTTAGGTGCATGTTTGGGAAAAGATGGCGAGAATGGCAGCTCCTGTGTGTGCCCAGGCCCCTGTGTTTGGCCATGCCTTTGCTGCCCTGTCACGTCAGTCCTGCACTGGTGACACCTTGGGACAGGCTGAGGGGTCCTTGCTGCTGTGTCTGGAGAGCTGCTTCTGTCAGTTCATCATTTTCTGGGTGCTTTCCTCAGTTAATGTACTGCTGGTTTATAGGGAGGGCTGGATTGTTTGCTTCCAAGACGTCAGGAGGGTGAATAAAAGGACTGATTGATATTTATGTCCTCATTTTAATAAAAATTTCATTTTCTGTGTGTTACATGGTCTCAAGACAGTGCTGCTTTAAACTATTGCATTTTATTAGCCTGAGCCTGGCTTTTTGTGGAGAAGGTCTGAGATGCTGAAAGACAGATAAAGTTGGATTTCTATGGATAAAATTATGATAATATTGGAAACTCAAAAGCCTCTGCATAGTTTTACTTGAATCGTGCTGTGTGGACAGCAACAATCCAACTCTTTTAAAAAATGTGTGTGAAATAATCCTTAACAGTATTGATGCTTTCAGTCCCAGCAAGAAGATAGACTTGCAGCCCTCTCTCTGTATTACACCCATCCTTTCTCTTCCTCAGCTGCTTCCCTGTCCCATTCTCCCCACTTGCAGTCAGACTTGCTTTCTGTGTTTTTAGGAGAAGTCCTGTTACTCTCCCAGGTGGGGATTGAAACAATAAACGTGTCAGGTTTAAGGGAGCTCTGAGGGCCTTGCAGTGATGATCCGGATGGAAAGCAAGGCAGTTCTGCCACCACAGTGTCACCATGCAGCGGCTCCACTGGAGCTGTTCAACCGTCTGACTGATGAAGAGCTCTTCACGTTGTGTGCCATAAAATGGGTTTCTTCAGGAGTGGGGAACTGCAGCCTGTTGGGCACTAATGATTGCACAAGAATGGGCTCCTGTATTCAGGGATGGGGAGAAGGAGCTCTGTAAAAAAAACACCCCAGTTTTGAGTGAATTCATAATGAGACCTTTGCTGCTCAGCCTTCGCGCTCTTTGAAATTTTAGAGGGGAAAGTTTTCCTGACCAATGTCAACAGTTTGGTAATTTTCGTTGCTTCCCCTCCTCCCTTTAGGTAATATAGTCGTGTTTATTGTCAGTTTGTTTTCTGTAGATTCCTCCAGTCCTCTGTGGTTGGGAGGGATTTCTGGAGTGACTGCATGGCAAGGTAAATTAGAGATGGCAGTTGGTGGTGTGGGAGGAAGGGTTGGGAGAAGGAGGAGGCAGAGGGTAGGAGAATGCAGCTACAGTTTTTAAACAACCTCCCAATTGTCCCCCTTTTTATTAAAATGGCAGCTTTTAAAGCCAGACCCCTGAAATGTTTAATTTGATTTACACTGTTAAGGCTAAGTTTCCCCTATGCTCTAAATATGAGATGAGCAAATATCTTGCCCTTTCTCTTCTTTTTTTTTTTTTTTTCTTCTCTTTTTCATTTCTTGTTTCTTTTGCAGCCCTGAAATTCTGGTTGTCTCTTTCTGGTCTCGTTGTGTTGGTTTTAAGCAAACTGCTGCTTCCCACTAAGTTTAGCCCTCTGACCTGTGGAAATCTTGAGATGGAGAGAGGCTGGTTTTCAGACGAGGATGCTCTGGTGATTTTGGTGTTACCTTCAGGTTACAGCTGCATCTGCATTAAACCTGGGTGCAAATGACCAGGTTTAATGGTTGCACCTCAACCCTGCTTGTGGCCTGTCGTTTCCATAATCCCAAATAAAGTGGGGTTTGCAATATCGGGGTGCCAGATGGCAATGGGATGGCAGCCTGCCAGTGTTGGACTGTGCAGCTCCAGCCTGCAAGGCAAGGTGAGCTCAGGGATGTGGCAGTGCAGGAATTGGGAATCCCTTGGAGGTTTACATTTATCCTGTGCCTTCCAGGAAGCCCCGGACAGGTACAGGTTTGAAAGTCTCCAGAAAAAGTTGTTGCCTGGCTTTAAAAGGCTGCATAATGTAGAAATGGGGAGCAAAGACACATGGACCTCATTCTTTAAAGAATATCATTTATTGCAACAAACCAAGCCTTTTTGTGTTCCAAACTCAACCCAAAGCAAGCTCTCTCTGGCTGCCTGGCACTGCAGTGTTGCTGTTCACACATCCTTTTACCCCATCAGCTTTTGGGTCACCTGGTGTCCCCACGTGTCCCCAAACAATCAGTGTCCCATGCGTGAGGTGACCACGTACAAGCCCCTCTCTGGCTGCGTGCCCTGCTTTGTGCCTGCCAGCTGAGCCTTTCCCACAGGGCTTCCTTCCTGTAGCTTACCAGCAGTGAGCAGGGTTCCTCATCTCCCACAGCACAGCATCTGCACCCTCAGAGATCCTGGTGTCACATCTAACACCAGAAGCGGGAGGAAGGCATGAGCGTGTGTGTAGGAAGAGTGCATGATTTCCATGAAGAAATCAGAAATTGTTTGGGAAAACATTGCGTGTGAGCCAACCATACAAAGCACTTGGGATTCCTTTTGGAATTATGGGGCACTTGTGAGTGTTTTTAATTGTTTGGTTCATGCAGTGTCTTTGGAAATATACCCCTTCCATGGGTGTTTTAGGGAAAAACAAGAGCTCATTTTCCCCTCTCCTTATTTTTGTCTGTGTGAAACATCCAAGTGAGTGCCTGAAATAAACTGTTTGCTGTTTTTCAACCCTGTATCAGGTAGAGTTCAGCAAAGCAAGACAAGTGCATTGTGACTGAGAGCCATTGTGCAGATTACCTGTTTGTTCTTTGAGAAACAATGAGGATGAATAGGAGGCTCCGTGCAGCACCAGGGGTGGGTCTTGTGTTGTGGTTTTTAATTGTAGAAACACCTGGGGGGAGCAGCAGGTGAGTGTTTGGTGTTTGCAGGTTTCGGTGTCAGAGAGGAGAACAGGGGCAGTTTGCCATGGCTCTCCTGGCTGCGGGAGCCCCGCGGGCAGTTTGTCCTTCCTCTCCCTGGTGGCGTGAATGAACAGGGGCTGCGCTTGTGCCCCGGCCGCCGCACAAGCCCCACATCCATGTGCCGCCGTGGGGCTGTGCCCAGCTCCCGCCGCACACAACGCTCAGCTCTCGCTGCCTTCCCTGGCCTTGGACTGGGCCCGTCCGACGGCAGAGGATAAAGTGCGAGCGCTGTTGGCCGCGCCTGTCGATGCTTTCCCTGGCACAAAGTACTGCGGAGAATTGTTCCCGGAGGATGAAATGCAGTTGCATCTCAGTGTCGCATTTATTAGCTTTTCAAAGGAGGGATAACCAAAGTGGACATATGGGGTATTTGAAGTGTGACTGTGTGAGACTAAGATAATTTCAGGAGAATAGCTTAAGTCGCAGGATATGTGTGATGCCCTTTGTATACGAGATGTGGGATTGTGGAATTTATTTTGCACGCGCTGGTTCTCACTGAGAAGGAATCCAGAATACAAATATATAGTCATATTTAGAATATGTGAGGAGTGCAGCCTCGCTGCTGTAGACTTCAAGACCTGTTAATCAGGCCTGATAGTGATGTGATCTCTGGAAATACTTCAGTTAAGTAGGTTTAATCCTTATTAACAGTAAGTTGCTTGAAAACCATTTTGGGTAAAGTCTGGGAGGGAATAGAGTAGATTGAACACATAAATAAAGGCCAGCTCTGTTAGGCTTTGAGTGACTTTGATTCCTTTGAAGTTCTGTAGGTTTTGGGCTTGCTAAAAGCATCGGGCCACGAGCAAAAGAATTTTCACCTCATCTTCAATTTTTTCTGCTGTAATTTTCAGTGTCGTTTTCACATTAAAACGGGGCACTGCTTACGTTTCTGGTGTATTTTAGGTGTTTCCCCAGCCCTCCCCATGACTTGGTTAAGCCGTGTGAGACAGGAGGATTAAACAGTCTGCTCTTCTCACACCTCATTCTGGGGTGCCCAGGTGAAATGGTGGATGCAGTTTCTGCAGGTTTAGGGAAGTTTCCTGTGGACTGCAGAGTGATTTTTAGCTGTGGATGGCTGTGATCAGAGCCTGTTCCTAGCACAGAGGGGCAGAGGGCAGTGCTTGTTTCTGTGCTTCTTTCTGTGCTTGTTTCAATGCTCTTCCCCCATCCACTGTGGGGTGGAGGGAAGGAATGAGGTGTCAGGGCTTTTGTCGCTACTGTTTTTTGGAAATGTGTCCAAAGAGCTATTTTGGAAGATGATGGTGAGCCTGTTCCTACTATTTGCACTGCATGGCCAAAACATTGTGCTCTGGTGTGAGGTAATAGATGTGGTTTGTGGTGGGATTATGAAAACATTGCTTTGTTATGATGATTGCAGGAAAAAAAATCCCAGCTACATGGTAACGTATTTGTAATATTTTATTGAAGTGAAACGTGGAAAATACAGCATAGCTTGGAGTCCCCTTGGAATGACTTCATGTCTGGGGAATGAAGAAGCAATTGTGAAACACTGAAATGGGTGTACATGACATCAGTTAAAGAATAGATTTGGGGCCATTTGAGTATAGTTTAGTCTTTTTGTCATTGTTTGTGCTTCTTTTGGTGTGGAGTTTTTCAGGTTTTTTTAGCATCCCTATTGCTTGTTAATCCAGTGGGTAACAGGATGCACTTTCATCCTGCTAATAATCCGAATTAGAAGGCGTATTTTTATTTTGTCCTGTGAAATGTAGGCAATATTACCTAAAAGATAAAAAAGGTAATTGCTGCTGCTGCAGAGTAAGGAATGGGACATGGTTAACACCTAACAAGTTCTGCACTGCAGTCACTGAAGGATGCCCAGGTAGGACCATAGACTCATTCCTCTCAATATCTAGTCTTGAGGTAAAGCACTCAGAAAAGTAAACAAGAGGAGATTAATGCTGTCACTTCACACACTGCAACTGGGCAGGCTAAACTGCTGTGCTGACCAAGAGGTATGAAATAATTTTTGATTTTTTTTTAAGTTTTTTTTTTTGCCTGGACCTTTTTGTTGTTGTTGTTGTTGTTGTTTTTGTTTGTTTTGTTTTTGTTTACTAAGGGTATACAATTAAAGCAACACATTATGGCCAGCGCACTTGAACATCCTAGTATAAAATGTGTTGTTATCCTACTTTGAGAACATTTTATGCCTGCTTCGTGTGTATTTCAGTTCTAAAGCTGTGCTTCATCTGCATTTGGGGTGTTCAGATAATGAGGTCAGCATCTCTCAGTGTTTAGTTGGAGTGTTTGCATGAGGAATGGGTGCCACTGGAACAGTATGTCACTGAACCAGCTAACCAGCACTGCTGCTTGCTCCATCTTCCTTTTTCTGTGTGACTTTTTTCATCATTTTTGTTGTACACTGTGAAACACTAACATATTTGTCATTCGGAGAGCTAAAACTTGTGCAGTGTTTCCTTACTGCCTCTTGGTAATGACATGTCTCTATAAAGCAGAGCAGGATCTACAGCAGAGATGTAATGAATGACCCCAGTCAGTGGCTGTGATGTGCAATTGATTTCTGTTTTTTGAAAATATACCCTTAATAATTACTCACTTGGCTGAACTACCCTATTCTTCTGTATATGAGCTGTGTACAGACAGGGGCATGATACATGTTATTACTCACATGGCTGTGTCAATAATGATACAAACTATAGAGACATGAAAAATGGACTGGAACAAATCATGGCAGAGAACTCAACTGAAGTATTTTCCTTTGAGTAATTAGTGGCACTTTTTGGTGTGTTAAAAAACCACAATTTCAGAACAATTATATTAAAAAAAAGTCTCTAAATGTGTTATAATCAAGTCCATGGGGCACTTTTTCTCCTTTTCCACTTTATGAAGTGATCTGACCAAAGGTGCAGCATTACATTTATTCTGTGAAGACAGTAGTGATATTTGGGTTCATGTTCTGTTTGCACAGGAATGTCCTTTTATAATGCCACAGGTCATAGCAGACTGGCACAGCAGAGCAGTTGGACTGACAAGGTGTGGGTCTCTAGAAAATCACCACAGATCATTCAAAAGGAGATATTAGTAATTTATGTTGTAAAGCTCAGAATTAAATGCCCGGAGTTTCTGTTGGCATCAGCGGCAGCTGGAAGTGCTGGGATCTTTGCAGGGTGCTGCTGGAGGTACAGAGGGATAGCAGAAATGAGAGAGAAAAGGGAAACAAAGATCGTTTTAGTCTTTTTAAGGTGTATGGCTGTACAGGTTTTGACATCCATCACCAAGTGGAAAACAGTGAGAGACCAAGGGAAACGTTCCCGTTTATTTGCCTAGGCCTTCCCTTGCCTCTGTAAGCCATCATCAGCCTGGTGCTGCTTGTCCTGCAGTGTGTAATTAGCCTGGAAGTGAATGTGGCTGCTGGGTGGGATGGGGAAGTGTTTTTTCAGAAAAAAATAAATAAGGGAAAAACGGGCTGCTGAGGAAGAGAGGCCTTGTGTGGCCTTGTAGATTTTTGGTTTGGACAGTGTGTGCATGTAACTCTGGAAACCAGCAATGTCCTGAATGGAGATGCAGGGAGGCTTCACTGGGAGCAGCCTGGTGGAACATGCCCCAGTTTATTCTGGTGATGGTGACGCTTTGTGCTTCTGCTGTGCCCCGCGTGCTTTGCAAATATTAAGGGATTAACTTGCACAATGCCACTGAAAAACAGGAAAAATTACTGGTGCCCCCTTCCAGTCCTGGGAGTTGGAGTCCCAGCTGTGCTTTGCCTGGAGAGAAGAGCTCACATCCATTTCCCCAGGGCAGAGAGAGGCGTGAATGGGTCAGCAGGAAAAGCTGGGTTTCTATTCAGGAGGAAAAGCTGGGTTTCTGCTCAGGAGGAAAAGCTGGGTTTCTGCTCAGGAGGAAAAGCTGGGTTTCTATTCAGGAGGAAAAGCTGGGTTTCTGCTCAGGAGGAAAAGCTGGGTTTCTATTCAGGAGGAAAAGCTGGGTTTCTGCTCAGGAGGAAAAGCTGGGTTTCTGCTCAGGAGGAAGAGTTGGTCTCTGCAGACTCTGGATTGTTTGAGCTCTTCCCTTCCCTGCCTTCACATTGAGCTTGGTGGACAAGCTTGCAACTTTTGAGGGACAGGAGGCAAAATTGTAATTAATTCACCCCTAATTGGCATAGCAGTGAGTAATTCTGCTTAATCCATTGCTTGCTGTGAGGATGGAGTAAAGCTAAACATGGGAATTGTGGGGAGGACAGGGGGAAGAGGGGGAGTGGGCAGGGAGAGATGGACACAGGCAGACTTTTCTCGGGCCACATGGGGAGAAATACCTATAAAAATCAGAGACCTTTCTTATTTTCTCCTCAGATTGCCTCTTGGCTTAATTGGGTGAAATGCAAAGAAAGAGACAATTACATTTTTTTTTTAAATCACTAAATTTTCTTTTCCCCTTCTTGTCTTTCATTCAGTCCATGAGAGTCTCTGGAGTGTGAAATGTGAAGACACCAAATTGGAATTAATTTTGCTTTTTCATTTAACAGATTGTGTTACATTAACACCACACCATTGCCAAGCAGCAAACCTTTCCTTTCTTCAGATGTTAGCTGCTAATACAGACTAAGAGCTGCTGAAAGAATGCTTATACTGAAATGCTTTATTTAAGTTTCTCCTCCCTTGTGGCTCGAGTGGGCCCTGATTCTGCTAAGATGTATTCACATGAGCAGGCTCACTGAGTTCTCTTTTATTGCTTCCTGGCAAGTGAGCTGGATTCTATTTCATATAACGTGGCCCAAGTTAGAATTTCAAAGCTCACTCAATCCTCAGAGAGACCTTTGCAAGACTCCCTTCTCCCATACCTAGACTGGCACTAAACACACCGAGGGCACAATTGAATTAATCAGGGCTGCTCATGTACAGAAATCATCCAAGATTCTGTTTGAGAGATGACAACTTTGATATCTTAGTGTTCATTACCAGCCCAGGAATTGTTACTGCTCGTGTAACTGGATTATTAAATTGTTTGCTGATGACAAATCTTGTTTCCAATATTAAACATACATTGAGAGTCTTAGTGTACTTCTCCTGGAAAGAATTACCTGTAAATCACATCACAGCATTTCTTTTCTCTCCTTAAACTGTGTTTTGCTTGCACTTGTGAGTGTGGGTTTGGTTTTTTTTATTTTTATTTTCAGTCCTGGAAGTTTAAGCCAGGGTATGAGAGGCAGTGCTCAGTGCTCAGGGCTGTTCACTGAGGTGGTGCCATTTGAATTCCCCCTGTCCAGAACAGAAGCACACCTCAGTAGTTTGGATGGAATATTTTGGATGGATTCCTTGGTTTTCCTTACTCAATATTAAAGTATTTATAGCCCAAGCTCCTAAGAGCAGCCCATTCCTTGGCACCATCTCACTGATAGAAACTCAAGTCTATTCCCTTCTTTTTTGCCAGATTTGTGTCTCATCTCTCGTTAAGGTTCTGTTCCATTTCAGCCTTCCTGCCCTTTGAACTGGAAATTTCATATCTATTATTTAAAGGCTCCCGGGCTGCAACTGTAAACCCAAATTATTTGAATTTGAGAGCATCTGAGCAAAACTATCTTTAAGGGGTGGTTCTTCTTTCAGCTGTGGCACTGTTGTGTTTTTCCATCTTTATGACTGTAATCCCACTGCATTTGGAATTATCAGGACTTGGTGTGGAGTTGCTGCCAATGCACAGGGGTCATGAATCCAGTGAGCAGTAAAAGAGCAGAACTCTTTTACTCTGTGTGTGTGTGTGTGTGTGTGTGTTCAGGATGATGTGGTTGTCCAGCTGTGGAGCTAGCCTGCATCTCAGTTTGTGCATAACCAGAGAGATTGTGCTGCAGTGCTGATGGAAATGCCATCCTCAGGGGTGAAAGGCTTCAGCTGCTGCTCTGTTATACTTACAGCCCATGGAGGTAACAAGTCACCTGGTTCAGGTGGTATTTTTACCTGGTTCAGGGTGTTTTTACCTGTAGACCATCTTCAAGCTAAAGTAAACTTCGTGCTTTATAACCATGAAGCCTTTTCTGGATACTATCTCCAGATACTCTGTCTCTAAAAAATTTCATTACCCGCCTTTATCTTCCCTCTAATATCAATTCTTTGCTTCCTTTTCACTGTGATATGACAATCCACCATTAAATGGTGTCGGACTGGCAGTTTCTTGTGCTCCTCTCTGGGATCCTGGTGGATTTTAAAGGGGTGTGCCAGGTGTGTTTGGTCCTACTAAAGGTGATGATGGGTGTGTGACATCCATGGCTGCTGCGGCAAAGTCAGCTGGGGCTGTCCATTGAAGGGGATTAAATTAGGAGCTTAATCAGTGGAATGATCAACTTAATTAGTGGAATGTCAGGTGTTGTACTCTGGCCACAGTATTTCCCAAAATTCTGAGAACTCTGTTTAGTGTGTGTACTCAGCAACTCTGGAGAGCAGCTGTCAGAATATTTTCTGAATTGGATTTTGACATGCAAACAAAAAAGAAGAATCCTGCTCTGATCCTGTGTGACGAGGACCTGAATGGTGAACCCTTGGTCTGCTCCAGAGTTCATTTTCACAGACAAAGTCTGGAGTGATCTTTCCAAGTTTTTACTGTTGGACTGTAAGCATTGAGTTGCAGAGGAAGAAGGGTGAAGTTTGTGTGTGTCAGCTTGGCTTTGACAGTACCAAACAATGTGCTCTTTGTTAAGCACAGTTGAATGGCTTCAAATTAATTGTGGCTGCTACTATACAGGGGAAGGTAAAGAATGTGAAATATAACATTAGTAAGAAATGCTTTCTTTTGGTGGATAACTCATTTTTAAGCTGCCTGGGAAATGCAGTGGCTGGACAGGATTCCCTTAGCAAGGCAGCTGCCTGCCCTGGAACTTTGCTGGGTTTAATCAGGGCTGCTTGCACAGGTGGCAGTGACAACAATGGCAGATTTCCTGAGAAATCTATTATTTTCACAGTGCTGCTGATGGAAGAAACGCTTAGGAGCAGCTGATAATTAATGATCAATTTGGAGATTATCACCAACAATTTACAAAGGTTGACTTTTCCTTTAGAAGTCCCTTTGGATGAACTGGATGGTAAATTACCTGCCTAAGGCTTTTACTTTACTTGTGCTAATAAGATGAAAATGAATATGTTTGAAGAGCTCTGAACTGAACTTTTCAGACTGCCTGATAATCCATACAACTCTTCTTTAAACATCTTAAGTGAGTGAGCAAATAGAGACTATAATAAAATTGAAAACTGTCACGTGGGCACGTTACCACCCTGTCTGAGTAATGGGGCATGACAAATAGGAGGCACTGCTGCCGAGTTCATACTCTCATTTTATGGCATGCATTAAATATTTGATCATCAGCCAGCAGAGGGGAACAATTGGGCTGAGGGTATCGTTTGCAAATAGAGGGGTGAGGTTTGGATTGTCACAGGATGGAGAGCTTGGTCTGTGCTTCAGTATTCCTCTGTACTTTGTGGTGTGCAGGCCACTTCAGGGCCCCTTCTGTATCTCCTCAGACTGGAAAGAGGAGTTAGTAATCTGTATTTACTTCAGAGGGGATAATAATCCCGATTCCCTTCACAGGAGAAGGGATATGTGAAGGGTAATTAGTATTGGTAAGTGCTGTTAAGGATGCTGAGAAGGGTAGTGCAAGTATGGAATGTTTGCTAGTAAATTGGGTACAAGAAAGGAGAGGAATAAGATGAGTTTATAGATGTGTTGGAGCCAGAGATGGGCTCCCAGTCAGATTTTCAGAAATCTAGAGGTATCTTTATATCTGAAGCATATTTGAAATTCTCTTAGCAGCAAGGCAAACTAGGGTTTTGGCACTTTAACATCTTTTAAAATCTGGCTTGTGCTTTATATTCTGCCATGTGGAGTGGGAAGGAGGTAGGGTGAGGTCAGCAGCTTGGTAACAGCTGCACTTTCTGATCCTCCCCTGTAAAACGGGCATGGAGATGGAGGCTGAGGGAGAAGAGAGGGGAAAGGTAAATTAATGTGCATCTGATGAGCAAATTGTACAAGGGAGGGGTTTACAAAAGCCAGCCAGTGGAACTGGGCACGAGTGAAAAGGGTGCAGTGACACTTTCCTGCTAAACACTGCATTTAGGGGGTTTTGCTTGTTTAGGGTTTATTTTGGGGTTTTTTGTTTTGTTTTTTTTTTGGTTTTTTTTTAATGCGTTTGGTTTTGTTTGTTGCGGTTTTGGTTTTGGGGTTTGAGGCTTTTTGTTCGTTTGGGGTTTTTTGTTGTGTTTTTTTTTTTTTTTTTTTTTGGTTGGGTTGTTTGGTTTCAATTATCACTGCCCAGAAAAGAGGGTTGAATGGATTTTAATGTAAATATAGTCATCAGATTAAAACAAAACATTATTGCAGTCTATTGGCAGGACTCCACGTAGGAACTTCCATGAGAGTCGGACTCAAAGAACCTTGTGGGTCCCTTCCCCACTCAGAATATTCTGTGATTCTGTGAAACTTAGCTCTGCAGCTTCAAAATGCAGTAGCTGATGAGAGAACTTAAATTCTGTCATTCCTGATCAATTGCTTTGGATGCTGCAGCTGTGCCACAGAGTGACCTTGGGCATCTTCCAATACAGAAGTTTTCTTTCTGGTGTTGCCTTCAGATAGATCAAAAGGTTTTCTGTTGCCCTTTTTACATACAATTCAGGTATGTAAAAATGGTCTGCATTTTTACATGGCTGAATTGTTCTCACTGCCAAATCCACGTAGCTCATGTAGGAAAAACAAAAATTGATATCTGTGTGGGGAGTGTAGAAGGGAGGAAAAAAAAAAGTGGGAAGTAAGGAAGTTTGTTGTTCATTTTTGGGTAAGAAATAAGTTAATTTTCTGAGATGCTCAGCACCTTCTGCCTGAAGGAATGCAGAATCCTCCTTCTCCTGGGGGCCAGTGGTGCCTTTGGAATGCCTCATTTCCCAAGCAGTGTTCTCTTTCCTCATGAGCCTTCTGGCTTGGGTTTTAGATCTGAACATCTGGATTCAGACTCACTTACAGTATAATTGTGTATCCCCAGCAGGGAGATGGTTTTTGGTAGGAGAAGTCTTTTCAAGAAAGCTGTAACAGCACTTGTTATGGCAATGGCAGCCAGGTTTACTTTACTGTAATGTGTGTTTATTCTTTTCAGAGGACTGTTGCTGTCATCTCAAGTTGGACTTCATGGCAATGTGTGCCTCAAACTGCTAAATTGTTCTAACACACCTCAGTAAAAGCAGTTGCAGGCCAGACCATTTTAATGGTGGTTTTTAAGTCTGTTTGAAGGCACTGTGATGGAGGGGAAGAGTCAAATGTTTATTTGAAGATGTGTTTGAATGAATCTTCCTACATAAATTTGCCAGTGCTGGGAAAGAGGGGCTCTGCCCCTTTTAGATCACAAAGGCCTCTCAGTGGGGGATGGTTTTGGTAATGGGAAAAACAAAAAAGGGTTCCAGCGTGTGGTGGAGGAGGTAAAATAAACAAACACAATGGATGGTTCCTTCTCTCCTTTATCAAGGCTCCTTTATCCTGGCAGGCTCAGCCAGCGGGCAGCATGTCAGCCAGCTGTCCTGGGTTAGGGCAGGTTTGGGAGAAAACCTCTGAAGGGGGAAGGATGTTCCTTGGAGTTTCCTTGCGGGAAGGATGTTCCCGTCAGGCTTTTTCTCCTCTCTGTCCCACTCTACAGATTGCAGAGCTTTTTTAGGTAGACCGCTTCTTGCAGTGCTGTGCCTGCCACTGCAGCTTTTCTGAATGAATATTTGAGGCCCCCTATGATTCTCAGAGTTGTCTGTTCAGAGGGGTCTCCCATTTTCAGAGGGCGTTCCCATTTTCCTGTCTGTTGGTTTGTTTTTACCTTGCCTGCCAATGTGCACTCGTTTGTGCAGGGATAAATGTGTGTTACATGGCTGTGTTTTTCTTACCTAGCAGCTCCAGCAGTGTCTGGAGTTGGTTTGTTAAGCTGGGTAATTATCAGCTGGTTGTGATTGTTCTTTTCTCTTGCGGTTTTACAGGTGTATCTCAGAATCAAACAAAGCGAAAAATCAGCTTTAAGTCAATCCATGTGCCTGCATGAGGAAGTGTGTTAGCATGTGCAAGCAAGGTTATGTAGCACAGGTTCTGGAAAGTGCCCAGTAGTGCTGGAAATGGAACATGGATGCTCAGAAATCAGAAAATTACAGCTGTGAAAGGGCTTGCACAGCCCTGCTGTGAGTGAGCAGGTGTGTGATTGCACCACCCCTGTTTTCAATGTGGAACTTTAATTCTGACATTTTTCTGAATAAAACCTGGAAAGGAGTACAACAGCTCTGAGGTAGCTGACGCAGATTCTCAGTGCAGTGTGCACAGCCAGTGAGGCAGGAGCCCTCACATCATGCCACACATTTTTCCTGTTTTATCCCCCTTTTGTTGGGCCAGAGATGATCTGTGAGTGTGGATCATCTGAAGTAGGAGATAGGAATGCAAAACCGCCCGAACACTTGAAAAAAGTTCATTTTCTCTCTCGGAATAGCAGAACGTCTGAGTAGAATTATTTTTATTTAAACAATTTTTGTTTTACTCTATTGGTATTTCAGAGTAATTTTCCGAGGCAGCAATTTTCACTGGTTTCTGAAAAGCAACATCTGGGCTTTGGAACAATCTCTTTTCAGCTTTGAAAATCCTACCTCAAATTGCTTGCACGTTATAAATGTTCAAAATTTTTTTTTTTTGGTGGTGTTTTTTTAGCATAATGGAAAGGCAATGATGTATTTATTCCCTGTGATTTTATCTTCAAGTTCAGTTTGATTTTTCTTTCTTGGGGTCTCCAGGATTACTTGTTCCTGGGCCAAGAATGCACCTGCCACGTGCAAACCCTCCAGAAAGGGAGGAGCACGCACATGGATCATGTGAACAAAAAAGAATAATAAAAATTCTGGGCAGCTGGAATTAACCTGTTGGGAAGAAAGGGTTTGCATCCATTAGAGACATTGCTCTGCTTAAGTTTATTTTGTTTTTCATAGCCCCCTTCACCACACACACAGATGCAGAACTGATTTCACTGTGTGTAGTTCTTAAAGGTACAAATGGTTTCTGTGAGGCCTCAGTTCTGCTCCCACCAAACTTTAATTAAAGGCCCAATATTTCAGTGATGCAAGTTTGTGCTATCAGTGATTATCTGCTTTACTGGCATAATCAGTTTGGTCAGGAAACCTGCAGGACTCCTGTGGATGGATGTGTTCATGTTTGCTTGTGGGTTTTTGGGTTTCTTGTTTTTTTTTTTTTTTTTAAGTGCTGACATAGTGCAAATGTGGATGCAAGTGATGGTTGGAGCAGGAGTTGGATGATAAGGTAGAATGATTCTGCAAATTCAGATGTGTAAACACCAGTGGGTACCTTGAAAATCACTTTATTAGTGTAATTATATGTAGATTTACTGGAAGGAAACACAAATGCAATATAAAGTTATTGTGAACTTAACAGTAGAGAAACTGAGAGTGAAATGGAGAAAAAAAGAAACTTTTAAAAGTTTCTGTGTTTCTAGTTTGTGATTACACACAAACTCTGCAGAGGAAGTGCTGCTTAGAAAATAGTTTAAATACCATTTGTTGAGTTTAGAATTTAAATAAATAAAGGGAAAAGGAGAAGGGGGGCTGAAGCTCAGTGGCTGTTTGCTTGGCACTCACATCAGACAATGGTGTGGTGGAGGAGTGGAAAAGCTGTGTCACATTCTACCATGGTCTCAGTCAAAATAATGGCTCCTCTCACTGAAATCTGGGCATCTTTTGCGGGAGTGTTCGTGTTATTGATACTGATTCTACTGAAAGTTATTAATCATTTAACAATGCTTGAAGAAAAATTAGTGTCAGCTTGATTAGACAGGTACTGCAAATGACTGAGAATAAGCTCCCAAAACTGCAAAACTTTTAATATTTACTAACTTTCCAAAATGAGCCCATCTTCCTCACATTTCTCTGTAATAAGTCAGCCATAATTGTCATAATTTCAGAGCCCTTTCAAGTCCTTGCCTTCGTTTCTCTCAGTGGGGATTAGGTGTGCACGTCTGTGTGTGATGTGTGGATTCCCCGTGTCTCCCACTCAGTGTCTGCAGCAGGACTGACCACTTTCCTGTCATTTTCAGGTATTAGTTTGTGCAGTGAAATCTCAAGGCTTGCAATCTCTAATGATTTGACTAGGTCCTCTTTGCAGTTCAGCAGGCAGAGGAGTGGTGATTCCCTGATGTCACAGTGATTGAGGTAGTGCTTTCAGCAGCGAGCCCTTCCTAAAACTTCACGTGAACATAAAAGCAAAGCTCTGCTGTTTTTGTGGCGGCATGATGACAAATTTTACATCATAATAAAAAAAGTATAATAAGTAAATAATTGGAAAAGCAAGATGTATGAGGAGCTGAAGAGTCAGGGTACGTTTCTGAAAGGTTGGGGGCTGGAAGGAAAGGAAGGCAGAGTTAATTTGAGGATGCGCTGGAAAATAAATGAGCTTGTGGATTTAATTCAGAATCATCCAAGCAGAGTCTTTTGCATGAAAGAAGCCAGCGATCGGGCTCAGTTTGCGTGAAACATCAACAGTGGCTGCATCCTGCTGTTTGGGAGTTTGTGCTGGTGGATGCTCGCGGTCCCCGACGCCGCCTCGTGCCTCTCCTGCCCTGGACAGGGGCTCCAGACTCACAGCGTCGGGGGTTGGACCCCTTGGAAACACACTCTGCAGGAGCTCAAATCTCGTCCCGGTTTAAAAACGTTTCGCTGGATTTTTGGCTCTTTTAGATGATATTACAGATGAGTGAAAAAGGAAATGATGATGAAGTTGGCAGGCACCAAACACAAATCATGAGCACACAGGTTCTCCTGCTGAAGCTGCCTTTGAGTTTGTGTCTCTGGGTGAATTGCTGAATGTTCCTGCTTAGCACACACCAGTGAGATGCAAACTGTCTCTGAGATCTATGGAAGAATTAGGTAATATTCCTTACGGTAATACAGCAGATAGGAGCGTGTTCATTACCTTCCAAATTCTGTTTTGGTTGAAGGCTGCTTCCTTTCAGGCCACGGTATTTCACTAAAAACTTGCTCTTGCACAGTCTTTCCTAGTTACCTGCTTCAAAAAGTCCCTGAAAAGCTTTGTGTAGCACATGGTGGGAATGTTCAGCATGAACTTTAAATTTTTGACAATGGATTTTTGCTAGACTTGATTTTACAGTGGTGTTTTTGTGCATAAATTCCTTGCAAGTGCAAGAAAATGCAGATTATAAAATTTCAGTTGATGGTATAGAATTTTTAGAAAGTGTTTTTGGAATTTTTTTCATTTTTCTAATCAAAAAGGACTTTGTTAACTTTTGCTAGAAGGACACTCTTAACAACTTTAGTATTTGAGAGGTTCAAATATTGTCAAATTGAAACTATTTATTTACTTCTGGAACTTGGAGCAATAGCTTTTCTCAAAAACCAGTTTCCACAGTATGTGGAATATCAGGTTTGTGAGCTGGGCTGCTGATATTACACTAAAATTTAAAATGGTTAAGGAATCAAATCCCTAAACCTTCCCATTTTATATTCAGAATCCTCTAAACTGGAGGGGACTGTCTGAGAGTGTTCAAGTTGCCCCATACAGAGGGAAATCTGGAAAGCCAAAGGGAGAAGGTAGGCCAGTGAAATGGAAATTATGGGGTGTCCCTAAGCATAGGATTACTTGTGGCAGCTCCAATAATAGGCAGCTGCACAGAAATGTTACTCAGGTGATGCTGTAGTGATCTTATGTTAACAAAGTTGACTTACTCACCAAAACCCCATTTGAACAGCACCAGTTGTTTGTAGCGCAGGTATGCTTTAAAAGATAAGTGATTGATGTGATCCTAGAAAGTAATAATTAACAGATTATCCCACCTCAGTGTGAGTGACAGATTAGAGCACGTTTCACTCACAGTTTTTACTGATCAGCAGATTACAGACTTTTTCTTCTTTTTCCCTTTTTTCTTTTTTTTTAATTGTGGAATTACTTCAGTGAAGAATTCCAAACCCGGCTGTAAATGACTCAAAGATATTGCCAAATGAAGTCTGTTTTTAGTGATATGTGTAGAAACAAGTCAGGCTTGCAGTTCCCAGTGGGACAGTGTGTGGGAGTCTGCCACCCTTACTCATGTTGAGTAATACCTTATTACACAAGTAATCTTGTCAAAATGAATAGAGTTGGTTTTTTTAGAGGTACTAGTTATTCAGTGTACATAAATAATGAATTACTTTGGGGCCAAAGCAGAATGGAAGCTGTTGTTAGTGTTCACTGGCACCTCTTGCCAGGGCTGTGTGTGAGGAGAGATCACAGTTTCAGTGAACCTGGGAGGAAGAGCTGTTCTATTAGCATTAAATGTGGTCAGGGATGAGGCAGATGCATTGCTGACATTTTGTATGAGCTTGTGTTTATGCATCCATACGTGTGTGTGCTTATACATTAGATACATGCAGCAGTGCTGCTGTCTGCAATCATAATTATTTCCTGCGGAAAGGCAGTCTGCAGCTTCCCAACAAGGGCTGTAATTAGAGGTAAATATCCCTGCAGAGAGGCAGACTGAATCCCAGGCAAGGTTTTGGACTGGTTCAGCTCTCAGTATTTGATTTGGACTCGGGCCGTGTTCAGGAGCAGATTCCTGGTGCTGGGCTGGTGCTGCTCTGCCCCTCATCCCCTGCTCCCATGCCTGGTGCTGCTCTGCTCCTCATCCTCTGCTCCATCCCTGGTGCTGCTCTGCCCCTCATCCTCTGCTCCCATGCCTGGTGCTGCTCTGCTCCTCATCCCCTGCTCCATCCCTGCTCTGCTCCTCATCCTCTGCTCCATCCCTGCTCATCCTCTGCTCCCATCCCTGGTGCTGCTCTGCTCCTCATCCTCTGCTCCCATGCCTGGTGCTGCTCTGCTCCTCATCCCCTGCTCCATCCCTGCTCTGCTCCTCATCCTCTGCTCCATCCCTGCTCATCCTCTGCTCCCATCCCTGGTGCTGCTCTGCTCCTCATCCTCTGCTCCCATCCCTGGTGCTGCTCTGCTCCTCATCCTCTGTTCCATCCCTGCTCTGCTCCTCATCCTCTGCTCCCATCCCTGCTCATCCCCTGCTCCATCCCTGGTGCTGCTCTGCCCCTCATCCTCTGCTCCATCCCTGGTACTGCTTCTGCTCCCATCCCTGGTGCTGCTCTGCTCCTCATCCTCTGCTCCATCCCTGGTACTGCTTCTGCTCCCATCCCTGGTGCTGCTCTGCTCCTCATCCCCTGCTCCATCCCTGCTCTGCTCCTCATCCTCTGCTCCCATCCCTGCTCATCCTCTGCTCCCATCCCTGGTGCTGCTCAGCTCCTCATCCTCTGCTCCCATCCCTGGTGCTGCTCTGCTCCCATCCCTGCTCTGCTCCTCATCCTCTGCTCCCATCCCTGCTCATCCTCTGCTCCATCCCTGGTGCTGCTCTGCCCCTCATCCCCTGCTCCCATCCCTGCTCTGCTCCTCATCCTCTGCTCCCATCCCTGCTCATCCCCTGCTCCATCCCTGGTGCTGCTCTGCCCCTCATCCTCTGCTCCATCCCTGGTACTGCTTCTGCTCCCATCCCTGGTGCTGCTCTGCTCCTCATCCCCTGCTCCATCCCTGCTCTGCTCCTCATCCTCTGCTCCCATCCCTGCTCATCCTCTGCTCCCATCCCTGGTGCTGCTCTGCCCCTCATCCTCTGCTCCATCCCTGGTACTGCTTCTGCTCCCATCCCTGGTGCTGCTCTGCTCCTCATCCCCTGCTCCATCCCTGGTGCTGCTCTGCTCCTCATCCTCTGCTCCATCCCTGCTCTGCTCCTCATCCTCTGCTCCATCCCTGGTGCTGCTTCTGATCCCATCCCTGGTGCTGCTCTGCTCCTCATCCCCTGCTCCATCCCTGCTCTGCTCCTCATCCTCTGCTCCCATCCCTGCTCATCCTCTGCTCCATCCCTGGTGCTGCTCTGCCCCTCATCCCCTGCTCCCATCCCTGCTCTGCTCCTCATCCTCTGCTCCCATCCCTGCTCATCCTCTGCTCCATCCCTGGTGCTGCTCTGCCCCTCATCCCCTGCTCCCATCCCTGCTCTGCTCCTCATCCTCTGCTCCCATCCCTGCTCATCCTCTGCTCCATCCCTGGTGCTGCTCTGCTCCTCATCCCCTGCTCCCATGCCTGCTCTGCCCCTCGTCCTCTGCTCCATCCCTGGTGCTGCTCTGCCCCTCGTCCTCTGCTCCATCCCTGACCCAGGGCTGAGGGGTTTGAACCCAGGAGGGTTTGTGGCTGCCACAGGAGCTCAGAGGTGATGTTCCCATGCTGGTTCACAGCTGGCTGTGCCGCTGCATTCACGCCTGGCTATGGTGAGAGAACAACAATGCCTCCCTTGATAAGGGGGAAAGGGATTCTTGCTCAGAGTTTTGACATACAGTTTAAATCATCCTTCTACATCCTGTGGACTTGGAGCTGTCAGAGAGGTAAAGCCCGTGTTTGAATGGAAAAGCTTTTTATTTCTTTAAAAAGTGTACCAGCTATAATTATCCATAACTTTGCAGGCCTGTTTTAATGCTGGTTTATAATTACAGGTCTTAATGCTAGATTATAGCAAGTCATTTATAAATAGTCAGAAGAGAGGGGCCTGGGGAGTTTTTAACCTGTGGATTGCTGTGGGCTGTGTGATTGCTGTGACGGGATTTTGCCTGTGTGTGTATGGGGTGAGCTGTGCAGTGATTGATGAATCCCTTAATTAACTCCCAACAAGTTAAGATTTATGGCCTCATATCTTTTTCTCCTGACACGTCTGTGTTTGACACTTTTGAAGACATGGATAAGCCCCTTCTCCAAAAGCTTTTGTAGGTATCTGAAATGTTTCTGAGGTATTTTGCTTAATGTAACAAGATTAGAGTTTTATGACACAAAATTTATTAAATTTTATGGCAGGAGCAATCCAATTGGAGAGGATGCAGGTTGTGTGCTAGAGGGCACTATCTCCTTGAGTACTGAACACCACTTCAGGTTTATTTGGGGAGTACGATCATGGATGAAATGAACCAAAACCAATGAACAAATGGAGATGTAGTGGGGGACACTTAAGTGAGGTTCTCTTAAAAATAGTAATAATAAAAAAAATACAGCTATGGCAAGATCACTTTTGTGAGACACTGAATCCAAGGGGAAAAGCAAGCAAGAAAAATAGTCCTATTTAGCAGCCTGGAATTATTTGGATGGAACCAATAAGTGTAGGAAACAATTCATGTGGATGTAGTGAAGCTCTTATTTGCTCCAGTGGGAAAATCCAGCCATGCTGAAGTCAATGCAAAAACTCTGAGATCAACAGACACAGGGTCTCACTTTAGGCCTACAAAGAGTCTGTTACAAACTGCAGGGCATAAAGAAATATTTGGAGAAACTGTTGTAATATGAATCACATAAAATATTTGTTGGATAAGAATGAGTTAGAACAATGAGGTTTTTACTTCCCTGAAAAAACATTCTTCCTACCAGGAAAAGCATTTATTCAATGAAAATTGAACAAAAAGCATACTTGGGTTTTTTGCCTGCAGTTTCTACATATTAAGAAGCCTTTCTGAAAACAGGTCTCTTTACAGGGAACAGTACCAAATTTGAATGCATCACCAGAATTAAATCTTCATTTCCATCTGAACCACTGATAAACTCAAATATGGAGATGCATTTCATAATTCCAGTGTGTCTGTGGAGTGGCCTGGGTGCAGCCTGTGTCCCTGTGCATCAGAACTTTGCAGATTTAGGTCCTCTGAAAGATTTCCACCTACCTGTTTTTGTTCAGTAGAAGTGATTAATGGCATTTCAAAATGCAATTCTTCTTGAAACAATGAAGTTGCAACAGATTTAATCTACGTTTGGAATCTGGTGTGCTGTATTGCTTTTGTACTTTTGTACTTTTCTGGGTTATATCTTAGGGTTTTGGGGGTGCTTTTTTTAATCCTATCCATAAATTGGTGTTTCCTGATCCATTGTAAATTGTCTTTCAGAGTGATGTAACTGAAAACCATGCAGAGTTTAAATTTGAGGAGAAGATCTTGAAGCCCTATGAGCTGTGAACTGTTGTGTTATCACTGAGGGCAGATCCAGGATGTTTGCAGTCCTTTGTTAGGATGGGATAATTCCAGCACTTCATTAGATCTGGTTAAAAGAGCTCGGTTTCAGGTCGTGTTGCTGCTCAGAATTCAGCTGTTTCCCTTTCCTTGTTGTTTGTGGTGGGAACTCTACTTGCATCTTAGATGTGGAATCTGTTAAGAGCTGCCATTAGCTCAGTAGCATAAACAAGATTTATGAAAAGAGGAGTATTAGAGGATGCATGATGTGGGGGCATGTCAGATTTGGGAAATGGACCAATCAAGCTGTAGAAATGATCAAAGACATTTGTAGATGACTTTTCCTTGTTTCACGTTTTCTACTTGGGAACCTCTCAGAGATTTATTTGATCCTTTGCTACTATAGACTTTGATAGTTATTATCCTTTAGGAAGACATTTCCAAAAGTGGATCTATTAATTTATTTATTTAAATCTTCCATTTTCGTGTGGAAGTTTCCTGGTTGTTCATAGGGAGTAAGAAATTTCTGTGAGGGTGATTTTTGTCTGACTCGGGCTGGTTGTGGACTGAGCTGCCTGAACACAAATTGCATTTGATGGCTGAGCTGTCCAGGTTTGTGTGACCATTTCTTTGGGTGTTCTTGGAAGAACAACCCAGATTAAAGCTCAGTTTTGCTGCCTTAGCCATTTTAGTGATTTGTTAATCTCCTAGGCTGGTGATGGGCACGTGGCTTGTAATTTGAACTGGATGTTTTAGAGACAAAAGGAAAAGTTTCTTCTGCACTTTCTGCTTTCACTTTAGTTTGGTCTACAATCCAACGTGTAGGTTTTCGTTTTAGATCAAAAGCAAAATAATCTCTGTTACTGCAAGTGCGTGGAGGTGGACACCTCTATTATCTTCCTTGTCTGTTTATATAAATTCCCTGCAGAAAATTATTTCATCCCTGTTGGGAACAGTGACAAGCAGAGGAAGATGATCTGAAACTCTGTATTCACATCCAAAGTTAACAGAGGAGCTTTATTTCAGCGTGATATTCAAACTTTCCTTGTGAAGCAATGTGACAGAATCTGTGTTATTCTAGGTTAACAGCAGTAGGAGTTCTTGACACAGTTTGAGTATATCATGCATGTATAATCCAAATCATCAATACAAAGCAAGGCATCCTCTCTCTCTAATTTATTGTCAGAGGGAATTGCATGGGGACTTTTGTGCGTGGCTTACAGTATTTTCAGTCATTTTATCAAATATAACTGTTCTAAAGTATAGAAAATTACTGTGGAATAATTGAGTAATGATCTTGTGTCCGTCCCTTTTTGTTTGCCAAAACTGAGACAACTGCTTGGTGCTGATTTTCAGAGAGATTTTGTAAATGCTCGGGCTTCTATTAAAGTACTATTAAAATGAGTAACCAAAAAACTTAAATTCAGCAGCAAATGTCGATCTTGGTGCAGCACAATGCAAAATATGAATAATTCACATTAACTTTAGAAGGGAGCTGTGTGGTTTCTGCAGAAGGTTTGAGATCTGTCACATCAAACGTAGCTGTAAAATGCTGAATTCAGTGGGCTAGTAGCAAACTGCCAGTAAGAGTCTCTCTGGTGATCTCTGTCTTGGTGCATATGCTTTGCTGCAGACACGTAGGTGGGGAAGCCTACAAGACAGAATTCAGGTAGGATGTATGAAGTGTTAGTCTGTTGGACTGAGGCAGACATTAATAGCAAATACAGACTGGTGCTCTGAGCGCTGGCAATAGGTGCTGTTCAGAACAGCCCATGTGCAGCTGCATGTCGGTTCTGGTAGGGATTTTTTTTGTCTGAGTTTTTGTTGGTGGTTTTTCTGGCTTTTTCCCCTTTTTTTCTTTTTTAATATAATCTAACTTGGCTCAGGAGGCAAGGCTCAAAATGAGATCATTAGGAGCAAAATAAGTCTTAACAAAGGGCTGTTTAAAGTGGCTGTTTGTTTTCAGACCCAGTTGACTGCTGCTGAGAACCTTTCCGTGCTCCATGTGCCAAACCCTGTGGACATGCTGCACCCACAGCAGCCCCACACATGGCTCAGGAGCTCCTGGGCCCTTCCAGGGCAGCCCTTTAAGGGCAGAATAAAAAAATGGGGTCATAGGAATCATAAATACGGCATTTTTGAGGAGGAGCAATGTTACTTCAGCCCCTTTTTTAACTTTTGCACACAAATAGTCTTCAGTTTCCTAATTTATAACTTTATTTATTTATTTATTATAGAATTATGTTATTATATAATATATTAATATATTATTTGATTTATTTATTATTTATTTAATTTATTAATTATAATATATTAATATATATATTATATAATTTATTTATTATTTATTTAATTTATTAATTTTTATTTATTTATTTATTTCCCTGTTTTTCACGTCTTCTTTTGGCCGTGCCTGGAGGATTTCTCCTCGTTCTGCTCCTTGCAGATGCCCCTGGTTAGCACAGGGGCCGTCCATGGACATACTCTGATTTTCATGAGCAAGGTTGCTGTAATTAATCCCAGAATTTGTCTGCATTTCACTGTACCCCCTCTATTTTGGAGACCAAGCTGTAAGCATTCTGGGTTCTCTAAGATTTTCAGTGGTGCTTGTCTTGAATGATGCTTGAATTTGCCCATGATTTAGATTTCTTTCAGTGTTTCTAGAAGTTGAAGATAAACATGTTCTATCAGACACTATCAAAAACTTCACAATGTAGGCCTGAATTTCAAGTCAATATTTCTGCATGGGTTTTGCAATGTGTGCTCTAGGTATCTTCCTTGTGTATCCTTTTCTATGGAGGTACAGATATGAATTATATTTTCATGAGGGTTTTTTTTCTGATCCAGCTATAGAAAGGAAAAATTTGATATATAGATAGATTTGATAGCAGATCTTCATTCAACTTGACCTTCATTCAAAGCCCCTGACTTTATTTTGTCAAAAAGCCTAGATTATTAATGTCCAAATGTTTAATTGCTTAACTGTGTCAGGTCTGCAGACCTGGAAAGATCCTTGCAGCATGACTGTAGCGCTCACTTGCTCACATGGGTGAAATTTTGTAAACACAGACGTTTTGGCCCGCTAGCAAGTTCTTTTATTGTGTTGTATTTTATTTTACTTTATTTTTTTTTTATCAGTTGTGGCCGATAATGAGATGCAGATGATTATTCCTTAAAAGCTAGGTTGACAATGGCTTCTATCGGGAGACATTCTGTCTTCATAGAGTCCCTTGCAAATGCAAAACTAGATGGGTATTTTTTAAAAGGAATTGCATTTCATTATGCAGTCTTAGGTGAATTTTCATGTTTAAGAAGCCAGAATACAAGGGAGTGCTATATTAGTGTATTATTCTCACAACAAACAAGGCACTGTTCTGTTGCTACCTGCTTGGCCATTGTTCCCAATTGTGTGTGCTTTGCAGCGGTATTTGGATGGTTTCCTGCTCTCTGCCAGCACAAAAAAGGCATTTCTGTTACAATGGCCCCTAACCACACAATGACGGCATTAAGGATTTATTTGGAGGTTTCATTATTTTCTCCTCTTTTGTTCCTTCCAGGATGTCTTCCAAGCGACCAGCCTCTCCGTATGGGGAAGCAGATGGAGAGGTAGCCATGGTGACAAGCAGACAGAAAGTGGGAGAAGAGGAGAGTGACGGGCTCCCAGCCTTTCACCTTCCCTTGCATGTGAGTTTTCCCAACAAGCCTCACTCTGAGGAATTTCAGCCAGTTTCTCTGCTGACGCAGGAGAACTGTGGCCATAGGACTCCCACTTCCCAGCACAGCACAATGGTAGGTTGGCTTTGCTCTATTGTGCTCTATCTGCTCCCAGCTCTGCAGCAGCCTGGCACCCCGAGCTGCCCGCGGTGGGGAGTGCAGGGCACAGGGCTCCCCTCATCCTGGGCAGCCGTGCAGGCTGTGCCTGCCCTGGCCTGCTGGCATTTCATTTGGGGTGCTGCGAGTGTGAGAGCTGCGCTGCTGTGAGCTGCAAGGGTGTGTGTGTGTGTGTGTTCAGCAAACAGCGAGCGGGTTTGGAGCCCTGCGAGTGAGAGTCACGTTTGGCACAGAGTCTGAAACGTCGCCCTGGTGCCAAGTTTGTGCAACACTGAAGCTTCAAACACTGCGCCAAGGCAAAAGAAAAAAGAAACCGAATTCTGATGACTTAAAAACTTACATCTGAAGCGTGATTCACGTCACAGATACACACAATAAAATTTACTGTGCTTATGAATTAAATCAGCTCACTGCTTTTGGGCCTGTGAGTTCCACTCTACAGCTGACTCTGAGCACTCCATTCATGGCAGGCAGCAGTCCAGGGGAAGCCCAGAACTGGCTGTGTCTTAAAGAACACAAAACAGTGCCCTGTTCTTGCCGGCATTGTAGTGTCACTGAGCTGGGTTTGGGCACATGGAGCACTGATGCATTTTCAGAAAGGTTCAGAGGTGCAGGGAAAGGGCCCCAGCACTGATGCATTTTCAGAAAGGTTCAGAGGTGCAGGGAAAGCTCCCCAGCACTGATGCATTTTCAGAAAGGTTCAGAGGTGCAGGGAAAGCTCCCCAGCACTGATGCATTTTCAGAAAGGTTCAGAGGTGCAGGGAAAGCTCCCCAGCACTGATGCATTTTCAGAAAGGCTGAAAGGAGCAGGGAATGATCCCCAGCACCAGGGACTTGCACAAAGCTCTTCTGTGAGCACAGAGCCTGCACAGCTCTTGCCTGTTTACAAATTGGCTGTAACTTTTCTGTCAGTCCCCCACCTCCACTAGGGCGCTGGTAATTTCACTGGAAGGGAAGATAATAAGTGGACCTGCATATTTGAAGGCTTTTAAAAAGGCATTGCAAAATAGGTGATAGTGTATTCTCATAAAAGCCTGCAAGAGCTCCACAGTGGTATTTAAGCCCTTACAGCTCATTATGCATATGTAACAAGCCCTAAGTAAAAAGCCTTGGGGATTATTATTTCTCATAGGACCAAGTCACTGGATATTCACTGAAGCTGCTCTCCTAGACAGAATAACTCATTGATCCTGATCCATTTCCCTTCCTTTTTTGGGCTAATGCTTAAGCTCAGGCAGTGCTTTGGAATACATAATTTTAGTTTGTGTTATTGCAACTTTACATGGGGAAAGAACATCACTGGAGAAATTACTCATGGCCAGACAATGTCATTATCTTTTTTGAGCTTGTTTATTTCTCATCCTTTATCTTATGTTTTATGGAGATGAAATTCATTAACATAACAGCTCCAGCCAGTGGGATGTGAGGGTATGTAACTAACGTATGGGCTTTGGTATATTGTGGCCTTTTTTAAGAGAGTGTTTTGAAGATAAGGAATTGTTTCTGTCAGCATTTAAGTCAATAGATAAAGTTGTGATGGCACCAGTAGTGTAGAATCAGACCCTAATGAAATGAAAACATACTGTTTCCTAAGCATCCAGCAGGAGTATTTCAGCTACACCTCACTGGGACATTTAACTGCTCTTTAACTGATTTTAACTAACCCCTTTGCTCATTTGGTCATTACAGTTTTTAAGAACAAGAGGTTTCACTGATCTCCTGGTGTAGCTTCCTGCTATGGAGGTTGTGTTTAATGTGATGTCAGAACAGTTTTCTGTCCTTTTGCAGTACAAGGTGCTGAATCAGGGGTGTTTTAGGTAGTTCTGCTGCAGCAGTGACACACTGCAGCCTTACCTGAGGCAGCGTCTGGGGGGCTCTAAGGGTCTTGTTTTTTCTTCATACATATTTAAGAAGATTGGCAGGCTCCCTGAATGTAGCATTTTGGTAATATCTCCCTTTCAGTGAGGACTGTGTTGTGAATCATCACTCAGGTAGTTCAGAAAGGATGGATGCAGCCTGTGTGTCTCCAGACGGAAGGAAGTGATCAGTGTGCATGAGTAAAATAGCCATAATCACTCCCTCTGCTGTTGTGGTATGTAGTTATCAGAAGGAAATCACTGGGAAACGTTTGCATGACTTCAGTTGGTGTGCTTAGCAGTGACAAAAACCATTCCCACAGGGCATTCACTGTCTAACCTGGCAGAGGACATTTTTGTAGTGTCTCCATTGACATTCTGCTGTTTTATCCTCTCTGGGCAGCAGACCAGGTGTGTGCAGGTGTGCACACAGCACCACAGACTGCAGTCTGATGGAGTTTTACTGATAAAGCTCCAGGAGCTTCACACTTCCCAGCTTAGACTCCTGGAAATTCACCCTGTTGCGCTTCACCAAGTTTTAACAGCCTAGTGAGCCAGCTCAAAATTCTGGGTAGATTTTTATAAGAGGAGGGAAAAATTCCTATAAGGACATCTTCAAACCTGATCGAAATTGGCAAAAATCTGCAGAGCCCACCAGAATGAAGAGGGTATTTCTGAGGGTGTTGGAAGTGCAGCTCAGTTGGGCCAGGCCTCCTCGGGACGTTTCCACCAGCCTCAGCCAAGGCAGGGATCCCTGTCTCCAGCTTTCTGGGTACTTATTTCAAGTAGGAAAACTCTTCTCCTGATAAGAAAAGACACAATAACTTATCAGATTTAGAGCAACTACTCAGTAGAAAATAAGAGGCAAATGGTTTGACCTGGAATATATGTGAGATTTTTCCCTGCCACGAGCCTTGCAGGGAAGCACTTGAGGATTACAGTATCAGTCAATGGCTCTTCTGAAGAAACCTATTAAGGCTACAGTATTTGGGCAGCACAGATAGTTGTTAGCTCATCTGAGTTACAAAGGTTTGTTTTACTTGTTTCTATTTGCCTGCCTTTATGTCCTATTTGTCTGCTTTTGCAACTCTCAAGACCACTGATCTCGCCAATAGTGTCTGTGTGCAAATTCTGGAAAATGAGAAATGTCAAGGCTAAAAGCACTGATTAAAGTATTCCACAGGCATGGTGTGTTTAAATCAGACCATCCTTTTTAGCTGTAGAATATCAGTGAAATGTAGGATGGAATTAAAAATAAAATAAATAAAAGAAGTACTGAAGAAAAGGTCAAAGTGGTAAGTCATAATTCTGCCCTTCCCTGGTTGTTCCAGACTGATGACTGTGACTACACTGGTAGCCCACATCTGTCCTGCACTTTCAGGACAAATTGAGAGGGATTTAGAATTCATTTTCAATAGTGCTTTAAATTGATAGGAAATATTCTGGTGCGCTGTTCAATAACTTTGTTGCCTCACACTAGAAGAAGTTGTGTTTCTGTGGTGAATGAAGTCACTCCTGTGTAACTTGGGAATAATATTGATAACGGCAGTAGTGCTGGTCAGAGAGCTTACCAGCACATTGCTTTGTGCTTTTCCTCCACTTGCTCAAGTAAAAGGTTGTTTAATGCTTCATTTGGATTCTGTTATCACATCTCTCCTGGCCTGAGCCTCACCTGTTGGCCTGGAGTTGTCAGCATATGAATGGTGGTGGATGAGAACAACAAGCGCTGGAGCACTCAGCCATTGTTCAGGCCTTCCGAGGAGAATGGAAATCTGAATGCATATAGCTTTTTAAAAAGTCAAATAGGACTCTAATTATACTGAGCTAAAGAATGCATATTTAAAAAAAAATAAAAAACAACCTCACAGTGGTTTTAGAGAAATTTTAATTTCCAGTGTACCTTTGAGCATCAAGCTTAGGATAAGTTATTGTGAAGATACAATGCACAGTGTTGTGAACACCAGTGCCTTTACTGTGCCAGCTCTCATAATGAGAATTTCATTGTTTGGGGAGAGCAGTCTCCTACACTCTAGACAAAAGTGTAATTACTTTTGAACGATGTGGAATGTGCTCAGTTTAATAGCATAGAGAATAGATTCACAAAGATTCAGATAAAGCTAGCTTGGAAGCCATATGTGCAGTGTGGCAGTATGAAATTGTTAGCAGGCACCATAATTACAACACACACACGCACACAATTTCACAGTTTAAACTGGAAACTGTTGTTTTTGTAAGAGATAGGCCTAGCTGAACAGGACTAGTTCAATTAAAATAAACCAGAAACAGTGGTAAGTTGGCCTTTGTCTGCTGTTCTTTCCCTCCTCTCCTAGTGGCAGATTGATATCTATAAGATGATGAAGTTGCACTGTTGCAAACACTGTTGCATTATAAATGTCATCACAAAGGTGGCTGGTGGAAGCAGTTTGTGCAGATACAACTTTAGGCTTTTACCAGGGTTTAATCTTTATGCTTGGAGCATTTCAGGGAGTCACTGTGCGGGCTGTTGGGAAGGGGAACAATGAGAAGGAATCCAGTCAGGACCCTTTGAAGAGCTGCAGAAGTTGCTACTGCACTGTTCAGTGCAGACCCTGGAGAGCTCTCTGGAGTGCTTGAGGCTCAGCTGTGATGGAGCCAGAAGCAGCTTTGATAACTCTTTGGTAACACTCTGATAGCATCTTGCGTTCAGGTTGGGCTGGTCTGTGTGTCCCGGTGTCCTGGTCCCTGTTCTCCCTCCTGTCCCACCCCTGGCATCACCTGCTCCAGGTGCAGCTCCTGTCTGGGCACACAAATGCACTCACCTGCACTCTCCAGGTGAGCCAGGGGTCACAGCCATGGGGCCTTTCAGGAGCACTGTGCTCTTGTGGAAATTTCCCTCTGTTTATTGAACCATCCCTTTACACAGTGACTTTTGCACACTTGTGGAAAACCAGGGTGGGTGCATCATTCCCAGCAGAAACACCTGCTGAAGTCTGAGGTGACCCATTGCTGCTTTGATCAGACTTTGAAAGGTCCAAAGGGACATTAAATAACTAATGAAGTAAGAAAACTTCTTTTTTTAAAATTTTTTCCCCCATTCCCCAAGCAGGAGGGTTAAAACTACATTTAAACCAGTAACTTGACAAATCAAGACCAGACTTACAACACATATTGCCTGGAATACAGGGAGCAGATCAGATGACTGTAGTTTTTAAAGGCCACGAAGAGAAGTGGAAACAGCAGTTGTTTGTTTTTGCTGAAGACCATCTTACTGTGAAGCAGTCATGTTTTTAATGGATTCATTTGAATTCAGTTAAGCAGAAAATAATCAACAGAAAAGTAAACACCTTTGTTTTATGGAAGTGCTGGGAACTGTATGTGTCCATTGTTTGCAAGTGATTATGTGCCTAGGCATCAATTCATTGACTTCATACTGGAAAATGTCTTCATTTAAACTTACTGCATAAATACATGTAAAATCTAATTCAAGTGAGTAGCTGAAAAAATCTGCAGAAAAAAGAGATAGGTAGAACTGTAAAGCCCACATTTGGTAGGAATATTCAAACCAGATGCTCTCTCTTATGAGAAAAAGAAGTATTAAATGGCCTATCAAAAAAACTATGTAAGCAAAAAGCTTGGTCATCTTTCTAAGTAACAAAGATAGCACAGATTTGAAACAAAATTTTGAAGTTATCAATTTGAGGAGCACTGCTGAGGGCTGGGATATGGAGAATGCCCCTCTAGGACTGCAAGTTTATAGCAGCAATCCAAAGAGACTACATTTAAATTTTCCTGCTTCTTTTGCTTCCAACAGTCACTCCCTGTGTGTGACACAGCACAGGTGGGGTCTGTGGGATCTTCTCCATCCTACTGGAAGTCAAACAGTAAATGTGGGATTTGTGTTGTTTCTGCAGTCCAGGTCCATCCCCTGTGGCACTCAGCCCAAATTTATTCTAAAACTCCATTTTTGGTGACAGTGAGTCTTTCTGGTGTTGTAGTGAGACACAAACTCTGCTGCCACTTAAACACCCAGTTCTCCATGGTTCTGAAAACACAAGTCCAGAGAAATGAAGTTTGAAATGTTAGTGCTTTTCCTTCAGTGTCTGTGTGTCCTTTGGCCAGGCTGCTGCACTCATGAGAAGCTTTTGGCTCAGTGTAGCTATAATCAGAGTAGAGAGCAGCATTCCAGGCTCCCATGCTCCTGTCTGACATTCCCCAAGGCAAGGCTGTGGGAATCCTGAGTTAAATGTCTTGCCCCCTACACAGCACAAACTCCTCCTTTTGCACACCACCTTGACTCATTTTTGCTTCAATAGTTGTTAGTTCCTTTAAGAACTTCCAGAAGAGTTTCCCCATGTGCTTTGTGTTTGCTCCACACACTTTTCATACCCCTGGTGGTGCTTCTGAGCAGCTGGTGTGGCTTTCTCCCTTTCCTTTCAGTGCAGGTGCAGATTTCTGTTTGCATCTTTATCAGTTCCTGTCTGCTTGCAGTTGTCCTCTGAAAACCTTTTTCTGCTTTGCCCATTTTCTTCCTCTGCTTGTAGACATATTTAACTTAGTAATTTTTATTATTTAATCCATTCTAAAGCCCTTCAGTAAATGGCTCATATGAAGGTGTTGCACAGTAAGAATGAGCGTTGAGCTATTTGCCTGGACAGAATGTCAGTAAAGTAGGGGATGGTTGGTTTGTGATGTGCAGCACTGCTTAGCACAGGTACACCAAACCTAAAAGGCATTGTGAGGTGTTGGGCAGGGTTTCTTGAATTTCAGGGCTGCAGGGCACCCCTGTGGTTATGAACTGGCTCTGAGCAGTGCCAGAAGCTCCTGCCACCCTCAGTGCTCACAGTTGTGTTGTACAGTCCCTTCTCTCACTGTCAGAGGTTTGTGTCCATGGGAAGTTACCCACTGCAGTTGGGATTTGGAGCATTTCTTTGTTTTCTGTCCTTTCAATGGACAAGAGACTGGTGCTCGTGGTTTTTGCACTGTCTTTTTAAGTGTGATTTCTCAGGTCATGCAGAATTCAGCTGGATTAGTCTGTGCCAAGGCCAGCTTGCTTTCTCTAGTTCTTCTTCCCACTGCTAATGCTTTTTCAGATTCACCAAAAGTAGTGGTGGTTGTAGTGGGAATGAAAATGGCATTTAAAGGCTCATGTCATGCAGTGATGCTTTTTCCCTTTTGTGGAGCTAGCTGCATCCTCTTGCCTTCAGTACATCAGTGAAACTCCACCTCCTTCTCTGCTGTAATACAAGGGCTTATTAATTTTCTCTAGAAATTCATGATGAAGAAGGACCTTTGGCAAGTTAACTGCAGATTTCATTATGTGCTTACTTAGGAATATGTATTTACTTAGGAATGGGGATTTACCAGTGGTGGGTCAGCTCCTAAGATGTGTTCAGAGGAGGAGATGGATGTGCTGCAGCATCTCTGAACCAACCAGTGTTCCAAAGTGTTTAAAAGACAATGAGAGGGAGGAAACAAACTTTCTGAAGCAAAAAGGGTCCTTTATGCCTGGAATGGCAATCATGTCTGAATGGTTTGGCTGGCCTTGTTTCCAGGTTCTCTTTAACACCCTTGAGTTCTTTGTTTCTGGTTTAGGTGCAGGTGTGGGATCAGATAAGGCATTTTTGCTCTTTGCAAGGGAGAAGTAGACTTGGTGAAACCCATTAATTTAGCATCACTAGATAAATCAGCAAAAGTCAGAGTGGAGTTGTGCCCAATGTAACTCGGGACAGCTTTTGCCAGGGCAGTGTAAAAAAGACTGTAGTCATACACGGAAATAGTGGAAATATGGAAATAGTCTGCTTCAGCATCCTTTTCTTACGCTTTTAAAACTGAATCCCCCTCCCAAGGAAAAAATAAGAGCTCTAAAGATTAACTTTCTGTGGTTTGTACAGGCAGCAAGCAAATTACACAGATTGTCTAAAGCATAGGCCAGTAAAATCTAATATCAGACTGTTATTATCTTTATTTATATTGTACCAAGAGCATGATTTATTTTTATAGAGACAGAAAAAAGAAACATTCCTGCCCCAGAATGCTTAGCTTATGACCCTGTTCCTGCAAAATAATCTGGTTGATTGGAACCTAATGCTGGTGGTAGCAAGAGGGAGGGAAGGAGAGGTCACTGGCTATAACTCCTTCTGCACATAGCTTTCTGTGGGATTGGATTTTGATGACAGAAAATAAGAAATATTATAGCAAAAAGGTAAAATCCTTCTGACATCTCAAGTCTGAATTACTGGGGTAGATTGTGTGTGCATCTCTCCACTAAGTCATGTCAGAGGTGGAAGCTTGCACTGCTTGTTAATAGTGCTAGCCACAAATAATGCAAAACATCCGTGCTTCAGACTCTGTGCTGATTTTCAGATTGAATTTAAAGTGTGGCTTTCATCTCTGTAAGTGAAACCTTCCTCTTTCCTTTCACTTTGGAGTGCTGCAGTTGCAATCAGGAGACTGCTCAGCTTTGGATCCCTCTGTGTTCAGTATCTGCTGAGGGTTCCAGAAAACACCCAGACACGAGTGCAGAGCTCAGCACTGAGGATTTAGGGCTCTGCTAGGAGCAGGTTACTGTCTTACACAGTTTTCAGTTGTATTTATGGAGTCCCAGTGATGAATTTCTGGTGATTATTGGACCTTGGTGCAGCATGAGGACATTTTGGCTTTTCTGATAGAGAAGTTATTTCCTCTCACAGAATGGAACTGGCCACTGACACATCATACAGAGCCATGTGAATCTGAATGTCACTTTTGGGGTGCAGATTTGAGGGTGAAGTCTCCCTCAGACTGTCTGTTTAAAAAGTGTACAGTAAATTCACTTTAACTTTGTAGTTAATGGCAGTAAATGGGGAACAGTGGAGTGTGATTCATTTTGTCCTCACAGATCCTGTAAGTAGGTCAGGGAACTCCCACCCCAGAAGTGCCTATTCTTCTTCATAGATTGCAGCTGGAGCTTAGGGTGTTAAGCTCAGCTGTTGATCCCTATAGGTTATAAATCTGTGCTTAGATAACTTCAACCAAAAAAGCTTTGAGTGAGAGGTAATTGCCTGGCCAGAGCATTTAATAATTTGTTGTTGGTAAGTAAAGGTTTGCTGTATAGTGCTTGGCTCTGTTGGGAATAGAAAACATTCTGCATCTCAGAGTTCAAACCACTCAACTCACTTCAGTTTGTGGCCTGCATCTGACTAATGATAGTGAGTGCATGGTATATTCTTTACTTTTATAAATATTAAATCTGCAATCCCCCCGCTTTTGGTTTTTTTTCCAGATTCTTAAATTCATATTGTCTTGACAGAAACAGCAGCAGAGTGTTGGGGAGAGCACATTGCTCAGTCACAATAGTTACATGTATAAGACTTGTGTAAATTCTCTTTAAACCTTTTTGATAAACTCCTCTGGAAAGCAGTTTTCAGAATTTCATAGATCTACCAGCAGAGCTGCAAATAGAGTCATTCAGTCCTGCAAAGAATACATCTGTGGCAGATGATGTACTTTTCCTGTTTGCTTGTGGCCAGTGTAAACTTGGCTTTTGGGCAGTGACCATAGCTTCAGTTCTGAAGCTGTCAACATGAGTATTGGGTAATACATTGACACAGTCAATTCCTGAGCTTTCCTTGAGAATAAACTGATTGGACTGAAACACTTAATTTAATATTTAGGACCTGTATCTTTGTATTGCTCGGTAAAATGTCACGGAGTTGTTGGACTTGTAATTTGATGAATATTAGCAAAGATGGCAAGGTTTTGGTTACTGAGTGAATTTACATATTATTTCCAGGTTCCAGGTTGCTAATTTATCATGGGCACTTCTGTCATCCATGGCTGTGCCAGTACAGTAGAAATTGTCCTTGCCCTTCATCCATGATGGTCTATGATTTATCAGTGATGCCATTCAGTGAGATTGGGGTTCAGCTCAACAAATTTGAGGCACATAAAGTTAGGGCTGTCTGCACAGTTTGTGTGAATAGATAACCACCTGCCTGGAACAACATTTCCAATCTTAAAATAAGCACCCAGGACAGGAGAGATGAATTACCCTCTCAAAGTGCTTGTCTGTTGACTATGGAGGGAGGCTTGATGACTGAGTGTCAAATTTGGGGCCAAAATTAGGTGAGAGTAATCCCATTTGTAGTATGTGGTGTTAAAGGAGTAGCACAGGTTACTGTGCAAAAATCCTCTCATTTTTCTGGAGAAGTAACCGTGTTCTAGGTCATCCTTTTATTTGGGGAGGGGCTAGGGGTGTTGTGTGTGAATATTCCATCAGAATTCCTTTTTAACCAGTACTTATGGTATTTAATGGGGTTTTAAGAATTGGATATTCCCTTAAAACAAACCTTTTGTAGTATATCTATTAAGTAGTTCAGATAATAAATAATGTGTTGGTTAGCAACATGTATTGGAGAATAAAGAAATACAGAACACCTTGAAAAGGCTATTTGGGAAGGTTGTCTTAGTATTGAAAAATGGCATTACTTCTAGCAGGTTTCTCCTTCAAAATTTAGGGAATTATCAAATATTATTAGAAATTCAAACGCTTAATAAAGCATTTTTCTGTTTTAGTATCAGCTGCGATGAACATCAGATTTTATTGTTCAGTTTAATCGATTGCAAAGATCATATGTAACCTGTTGAAGATGTGAGTTAGCCTTGCTTGGTCATTTTTGCAACTCCAAATGCTTTGCACAGGCATTGCAATGTACTGGTTAAGAAAGTGTAGCAAAATTCCAGGCTTACTCTGCAGTAAAATTCCAGGCTTACTCTGTAGTAAAATTCCAGCCTTACTCTGTAGAAACCTGTCTGCTGCGCGTGTTCTAAGTCTACTTATGTCCTCCTCTGTGTTTAATCCAGAAACCGGGGATATGTACATGTGCACAGCTTCACATTTTGGCACCGTGCTTGGTAGATTGTGTGCTGTGACTTGTATCGTGCCTGCAGGCCATAGGAAAACGACACAAATTAAATGTGAAATAGAGGGAGACGCAATTTAAAACTCGCATCTTGTAGGGATGCAGTATGGCATCTGAGAGTTGCGACATATTGCAGAAAATCCCCCCTATTTGCCCAACAAGAAGGGGTGTTTTCAGCTGTGCAGCTCGGCAGCATGGCTGGCGTGGCTGGGATGGCTGTGGCTGTGTTTTATTTCGGATTCCAGCCATGACCACTGCCACGCTCTCTGCCTCCTCCTTGTTCTTGTCTCTGGCTGCACAGGTCCTGCTCTCTCTGCCCTCCTCTGAGGCTCTGTAATTATATTTACTTCACACAGACACGCGAGTTCCCTTTTCCCTTTTACATATGTTGTTTTCCTTCGTGCTGAGAAAACTCCACAGCCTGACAGGGCGCTTTTTTTTTTTTTCTTTCTTTCCCTTTTTTCTTTTTTTTTTTTTTTTTTTAAGCACTCCAAATTCTATCCAGCTTTAAACTCTTATGTTTATAACCCTGAATATCTCTAAAATGTCTTTACCTAAAACACTTTATGGTTTTATTACCAGGTTTATGCCAGTAATAATATTCACATCAGCTTTCTTAGGGATAATCTTTAAGCAGAACCTAGCAAGAAAGGCTTTGAAAACTATCATTCCCAGGAACGCAAATCTGGGAACATGAAACATCGGTTTAATCGCCCTCCCTGACAACTTAACACGACAGATTGAAAAATACAAGCCGATATGGGAGCGGGATCAATGGATTATCAAAGTCCTGAGCATCTTTGCTGGGGCGGGGGGAGCAGGGGGCTCCGGCGCTGAGGCCCCAGGTTTGCGCGGCTTACCCGGATCCCCTGCCTGACGGGCGGCGGCGAGATTTACATGAGGGAACTCGGGGGGCTTTGTCACGGCAATTGTATAAAGTGATATACAGTGCAAATCGACTCGAGCATGTCCCTGGATAGCAGGCGGTTTACAGCCTCTTCAAGCAGAGATTACTGCTTTATCTTGTCATACTAAATTAACGTGGCAGCACACTGTTAAACAGTGGTGACCTCTTCATCTGTGGAAATTGCTGCCTAGAGGAGAGATGGTATTTAAGACTCTCTCTCTCTCTCCTTTTCTCCCCTCCCCACTTTTCTCCATCCTCTTCCCTTCCTCCCTGTCTCCCTCTCTGTATCTTGTCTTTTTTTCTTTTTTTTGCTGTAGGGCCCTGAGGCATTTTTGGGTTAGGTTGTAACATTAAAGACAAAAAGAAAGAAAGAAGGGGGAAGGGAGAGGCTTTTAACATCAAGGTGACAACAGCTATGTGTTAATTGGGCCTTTGTTGTTTGATTAATAGCCACTTTGGTGTAGAATATTAAGACAGTTGTTTGGACAACTTTCTAAAAATGACATGTCCTTTCAGTAAACTGGGATTAAGCGGTGTTCTCTGGTCTGCACATTTTAACTCCTTATTGTTATTGCATTCAGGGCTAGGCTTGCTGCTCTTTTGGAGCCAGCGTTTCCATCCTGGCACCATCCTGGGCTGGCATGGAGTGCCACAGCTCTCTTCCGAGGGTCAAGGTGATGGAAATACCTCTGCAGCGTGGGCCATTTCAGAACTGAATAATGCTCCGAGAAGGGCAGCTGTGTGGGAAAAGGGAAAGAGCCATTTCATTGGGCTGGCAGCGCGGTGCAGAACAGGAAAATTAAATCCCACGTTCCCATCTTTTTCAGTAAACTGAGTCAGTTGAGGAGAGAATGACATTTCTTCTTTAGACAGGTTTTCTTTTCTTGGTTTTTCTATTTACTATGCAGTGCTTCACCGTGGGTCCAATCCAAAGCTCTTTGAAGTCACTATAAAGACTGCTTTGTCTTTAATAGGCTTTGGATCAAGGCCCACATGACCTTAGGCAAATTATTGCAAATCAGTGTTATGAAGTGCTTGGAAATTTGCAGGCATACATGTCCAAAGCATTACTTTTTTATATACTTTAAAAAACAGTTGGGAGGCCAGGTGAAATCAGACTGGCCAGGGTGGCCTTGGAGGTATCTATATGGGCTGAAAATGGAAATGTTATGAGTGCAAGTTTGGGCTAAGGAGGATTTCCCTACCTCCTCCTGTGCTGGCTGATGAGTGTTTAACAGGTTCTCTTCCTGCGCTCTTGCCAGTGGACAAGAGAAAATTATTTCACTTCCAAAACTCAGCACTGGCTCTGGCCTGCCGTAGTACTTTGACCACTGCAGTCCTATGAAGATGGCTGTAGGAATTTAATTATGTGAGATGGAAAACCATGATGATCTATCTTGGATTTTTCCCTGCTGGAGACAATTGTTCCTTACTGTGAATTTCTTGAGCTGCCACCTACACAAGGATTGATGCAAAATTCTGTGCGTTTTGTGTGTAACATTTTCAGAGGCAAGTTTCTATTCGCTTCCCTGGGATGCCAGCACAGCTTATTTTTGCAGCAGAATATTTGCCATTTCAGATGCAGAGTATCTGTGAGCACTGATGTTCCTTTGGTTGAATTTTGAAGGCCGTTGAGCTAAGCAGTTACACCAGAGATATGGAAAGGGCTGACTTCCTGATTTATTATTTGGGGAAATCAATGTGTTTGATAATTTATGTACAGCTTACAGAGGCCACGTTAGTGGCTCATGAATCGATCAGCACCAGCAGAAATGAAAGCTAACGAGCTCGTTTCAATAGCAAGTTGCTCATTAGCAGGTAGGCTCGCTGATTTTCAGGGTTTCCAGTTCAAAGTCACATGTGCTTTTCCCGTGTCCTCGGAAGGAGCATTTTCATTGCAAAGAGCAGAAGCAGAAAAAGAAAGCGTGGCAAGGTTCTGAACGTTTTCTCATTGCTTTGACATAAATGTTTACAGCAAATGCCAGGCTGGAGGGGCAGCTATCCAATGGCCTCAGCCTGGGTCCATCACTGTAGGGACATCAACTTTCTGAAATGGAGTTTACAGGGGAATTAACAGTGGCTATGGGAAGAAGAGGGTAGAGAGAGGCCTTTCCTGTGTTTTGCACAGAAATCTCTGCATCAGCAGGGCACCATTCTCAGATTTCCTCCAGCTCAGGAGCCGTGTGTGGGATGCCAGCCAGCAGGCAGGGTGTCCTTCCCTCCATCCCCAGCCACCACTGTGACCCATCCTGGGTAGATAACACCAGGCTGTGCCTTCCCCTCTCCTGGTAACATCTGAAGGGCTTTGGTGCTTTTGGGAGGTTTTTGTGGTGCGTTAACACACAAACTGGCTTGTTTAGCTCAGTTGTTATCCTACTTGGTGGAGATACCAAGCACTGAAAGAACATGGGATGAACCTTCCTTGAGGAAATACTCTAAGGGTCAGCACTGAGAGGTTTGGTAGATTTTTATGGTGCTAATCCCATAAACATGCCTAAGAGCAGAGAACTGGTTCTAGCTTTGTGCATTAGTAGAGAATCCTGGTGTCCAGCACTACTGGTTGGGTTTTTCTTCTGGTAAAGAAGCACATTCAGTTTTAGCCTTTTTGAAAAGTAAACCCACTGCTTTAATTACCAAACTTCTGATAAAATGTTCTTGAATTCTTATGTTGCTTGTATATAGGAGTATATATGTAAAAATATTTAGGTGTATATGCACAAACACATGTATTTCAGCTATCTCCTTTAGACACGAGGAATACACCACTCCTAATCAGACTGAAAAATCCCAAAAAACAGTTTCTTGACAGAGTTGCCTGAGGCTCTTGCAAAAGAGGGACTCTCAAAACATATTTTTAAAATATTTTAAAAAAAGATTTTCCGAATCTCAGGAATAGATTTTCAACTGCCTGATTTGGCTTGAGATGAGTTGGCTGAATCAGTTTCTTTTTCTTTTAAGTAAGTCTATAAAGCTTTGATGAATCTGGCTCATTGTTTAGCACTTATCTCATGAGTAAAGCTTGAGAGGTTTGGCTTGAAACTTACCAAATCACATCTTGGAAAATGGCCCAAGCCTATTGATTTATCTGAAAAAAGAAAAAATCCAGAGCAAAACACAAGTAAAAAACCCTGATCCAGCTTAGTGAGTAAGTCCCTTGCAGATCTATGGAGCTCCTAGTGAATGAGCACATCCATTTCTCCCCATTTTCAGCCTTGTGCTTGGTGGAGCTGCTGGGCTGGGAGGGATTGGGAGAGGTCACCCAGAGCCAGCTGCAGCCCAGGGATCAGCTGTGCCAGTGTCATTTCCTTCAGAGAATAGTCTGACTTCTTGGAGTCACTCAGACAGGAGGCTCGGAACCTCCCAGACTGTCTGGCCCAGGGTTTGCTGTCTCTGCCTTTAGAAAATAACTCCTGTGTCATGACTCCTGTGGAACCTTTCCTGCATCAGTTTTCTCCCATTAGTTCTTGCCCTAGCTACTGCAGCAAAAGGAAACGTTCTCTTTGCTGCAATAAATGTTTTTGCATTTGAAGAGTGATATCACATTGCCTTGTCCCAAACTGTCCTTTCAGTGTATGGAACTCTTGTCTCCACCATGGTTTTCTAAAACTTTTTTTACTGGTTTGTTGCTTCTCTGGAACTCCTTAGAGTAAAATCATTCACGTTTTAACAGCTGTGTCTCCTGCTTAAAACCAGATGCTTTTCCATTGAGGACAGTGGTGTCTGCAGCAGGTGCATCTGAGGTGCTGCTGAAAAACTCTAATCCCAAGTGAAAACATGCTCTGGGTGGCTCAGGCACCGTTTCATAAATGACGCTGTGGAGATTTGCTCAATTAACTCGCAGTGAAATCCTCTCCTGTGCATTTCCTGGCGCAAGGAGGGCTTTGTGTGCTGCTCTCTTTTGCTTGGGTACCTGAGAGAGGACAAATTCTGGGGCTGCTTAGCTTTGCTGGGCCCTGAGTGCAGAGCTCTCAAATAGCAAAATGGATTATAGTGCCTCCTGCACATCCAAGAATGGTCAGTAAAGTCTGAGTACAGAATCTTAGTGGAAAGAGGAAAAAGAAATGTTGAGTTTCCAAGACAAGGAGTTGGCAAATTTGCAATTTAAGGCATTTCATCTGGAAGTCAATGGGAAAAAATAAACATTAGACCTCAGGATATCAATTTTAGGCGTCGGGTTTAAAAAGCACTCAGTCCCCTAAACATGATTATTTTAATATGTATAAGGTAAAGTGTGCAGAATGTTTAAAATCATAATCCATTTCCTTTTATTATCTTTAAGGAATAAACTGTTTGCACTAGCTGAAATAAGGTAACTAATACAATGAGGATTATGCTTTTCTGTATGTTATGAACGCAATAAATCCTCTGTTAAAAAGGCATTATCAAGTCAATCTTTCCCCTTTATTGGATGACATTTGGTAGGAATTGACCTTGATGTCAGTCATCACTTCCTGTTCCTTTTACTGTGTTTTGGGCTGCTTGATAAGAGAAAAGCCTCTTCACCTTTAAATAATTTTTTCTCCCTTATCTCTTGATTTTTGCATTTTGGGGATCATGCTTTGTGACCTCCAGAGAGAGGCGTGAGCTGTTTGTGTTCATGGCCTTGATGCATTTTTACAAAGCAGGGAGGTAATGCAGAGGGGAGAGCAGAGACAAGGAAGGTGGTTCATTTGCTGCACAGCACTGCTTTCTTTGAGCTCTGCTGTAACACCTGCAGCCCCAGGGGTGAGCACCTGGGGATTGTGAGAGAGGCTGGGGATGAGCCCAGGGTGTGGTGCAATAGCGGAGCGTGCTGCCCTGCCAAAGGAAAACCCCTGTGCAAGACAGGATGGCAGTGATGGGCAGCATTCCCAGTAGATAACGAGAGAATCTTCCTGTGGAAGAGCTGTTTTCTCTTCACTCTCCCTCCTGACCCTTTCACTACAGGATTTTGAACAAGCTTCCCGATCTTTGCAAGTGCCAAGTGCTTCTGCAGTCAAAAATTCAGAGTAGCTGATGGCAGATGACAGCTGCTGATGAGCAGCTCAACCCCTGCTTCAGTGCAGAATTTGGGTAGAATGTCACTACAGAAAGATGTCACAGAAGAGTTCACAACCAGCACACGTCTTGTAATGAAAGAAATAAAGTTCACATGGTGGTGGCATGATGATGGTCACCTCAGCAAATAGGGATTTTGGGAGCAGGTGTCGTCCTTGGGCTACAGAAGAGTTGGTGGTGATTGGGGTGGGGCTGTGCCCCATCATCCCCAATTGGCCCCAGCTGTGCCCCATCATCCCCAATGGGCCCCAGCTGTGCACACAGGTGAGCAGCATTGACAGTAATGAGGGCACAGAGGGCACACAGGTGCAGGGCATCAGCAGCAGGGCATAAAGGGCTGGGCTTTAGGACAAGAAGGGCAGATCCTGCAGCCTGCTGAAGAGGTATGGTGTTACTCTGTTTGGGTTGAAGCTCTCTCAAATTGTATGGTGTTACTGTGTGCATTGTGGCCATCTCAACTGTGCAGGTAGGGCCAACTCTTCAGAAGTCTTCTGAATTTTTTGCACGCATTTCTGAGGGGAGTCTTTAAATACTCCTGTAAATACAGGATATTAGCATGTATTATTTCTGAGAAAGAAGATGGAAAAAAACCCCACAAAATAAAAAAACAAGAAAGTGCTGATATTTTGATAAAGCCAGTGTGATTTAAGGTGCAGCCCTTGAAAATGGATGGCTGTGTTAAAACTGGCCGGAGGACCTGCCACAAGAATTGTGGTAGGAAATAGCTCTTCATCACCAGCAAAAGATCAGTTTGTGCTGTTGCAGTTTCCTTTTTTGCTTCCAGATTTATCAGTTCTCTGTCGGGTAGGCTTTTGAACTGTTTTGATAAATAATTGTGCTTGTGAAGGTTAATGGAGTGTCAGTCCCTTATTTACTCTCAAGTCAAATGTAGTGCATGCTAGTCAGAAGTGTAGGTCATGCTGCATGCCCAGCTGACCTTAGTGCTTTAAAGTGTGGTTATAGTCAGATAAATGACTGGAAAAATGACATTAAAGGGTCCTATGTTTTCTGTCTTCTGTGGCTTTTGAGGTCAAATTTAGTTGCATAAAAATATGATATTTCTATTAATTGCCTGTAATGCTATAACTTAACCCAGGGTTTGAAAATACGCTGTGTCTCTTTTTGCTTCACATCATCCCTAGTAATAAACACTTCGCAAATGCTACTTAACCATTTTTTTGATGATATGTCTGCAAAGCAGAGTCCAATTCTTCTTTTGTAGCTGCATTGACTCCTCTGTGCTGAGGGCAGTTAAAAAGAAATGGTCAATAAAGCAAGCAGATAGACATGACTCAGAAAATACATGGGGAACAGCAGTGTTGAATATAGGTGACAATTTAAAGGCACTGTCCTGTTTATCCCCACACATAGTTGGACATTCTCCTGCTTCAGAAGCAGAACACAGATACTTTCATCTAAACTTGCACTAATCTGTGTCAAATTAATTCAGCCCTGCCGTCAGAAGAATGACCAGCAGTTTCCAAAGGTGTTTGTTGCTGTCTGTTTCCCACTTTATTCTCCTTAGTGTCTTCCCTGGATATTGTGTTTCTTTTCATAGTGCTTATGCCCCAAAGAGAATTTAAGATTCGCTACCAAGATTTGAGGCATTTCAACAGCTAATTCTGACAGTGTTTTGTTTATCACTGTGCATAATCTGAGCTCTTAATTTACTCTGTTACTTCCAGGGAAGAAAGTTTTACTTCATATTGAAGTGAATAATAGCTGACATGAAAATAAATAAACACAAAGGCTTGAAATCAAGTGTGTTCAGGAAGTGAGATTTCCAGAACAGTTTAGTCTTCTGAAAATTTGATCCCTGACAATAAGCTGTGGAGTTAAATGCAGTTTGCTCATGGGGATCTCCTGAAACTCTTGCTGAGCTGCTGTTCAGTGTTCTGGCCAGCTCCTGTAGAAAACAAATGTGCTGAAATCTGGAAAAGCGTGCTGATGGTCAAGATCTTAATGGAAGAAAGTTTACAAAAAGATTGGGGATTTTTGGCAGTCCTCAGTTTTCCATTCAGTCACTGGAAATATAATTTGGATGTTGCTGTTTGAGTCCATGGGCCATTCTAATCCCAGGTGTTCTCCCTTGGATGTTCTGGCTGATTTGGGTAACTGGTTTCTATATCACCAGTCTGGATGAGCATGTGCTGGATTCAGACTGGTTCTGAGCTGTTCAGACTGGATCCAGCCACATCAGACTGGTTCAGACTGGTTCTGAGCTGTTCAAACTGGATCCAGCCACATCAGACCAGTTCTGACTAGCTCAAACCTGCTTGGACCAGTCTGAACTGGCTGGATACAGTTTAGATCACAAGTTGTGACTTGGTGTCATTGTAGCATCTTTTGCCCTTCTATTTTTGAAAGTTTCTCTGAACCTGAAGTTGAGACACTCTGTAGTGTTTGATCAACAAATCAAATAAATGAAAATGTATTGAAAAGGGCATTGTATAAATATAAGAGTACAGCCTCCAGTAGTGCCAGAGGGGCTGTGGGGAGGACTAGGTGCCTTTCAGGAGCATCAGTCTTATGTGTCTCACTTTTACCCCCTTGTAACACACAAATAAACCCTCAGCATAGTTCCCCTTTACAAGTCACGTGCATGTGATTTTCACTTTTTTTATTTCACGTAATTGAGTCTGTCCAGGCAATTTATTTTTCAGATAACTCATCCGCACATAAATGTACATCTGAAGATTAGAAAAACTGAAATAAAAAAAGTTTTTTGTAGCTCTTTTGAGTAAGCTTAAACGTGTGTACTGTAAGGGTAGACACTCATAGCCCAGAATAGAAGGGAAGAGGAAAATAATAAAACCCTTCAAAATGCACTGTAATGTCTTCTAATGTGTATAAATACATATATATGTATTTATATATTTATATATTTTAATTTATATATTAATAATATAAATATTTATTTGTTTATATGTTTATATGAAGTGTGATTCAAAACCAAATACCCTGTCTTTGGGTTCACTCCCTCTCTGTGCTCAAGGTCTCTAGGTGCTCAATAGGAGCTGTTTAATTATTTTTCCCTGTTTGATGTTGCTGGGTTTAATGAATGAATTGCAGAGAACTTTCTGTTAGAAACCCTCTGTGCATCAGCTCAGTGCTGGTGGGCACGGTGGCACCTGGTTGGATCACATCCTGAGACCAAATTTTGATCAATTTAAGAGCAGAAAGAGAGATTTTGTGAAACCACGCTCTGTTAGCCAAGCAGTGCTTCCTCACCATAAAGCAGCCTTACATTCTTTCCAGTCAAAGTGGAGGAAATTGTGCCTTTCCTATTTGGGTTGGGCAATTCTGTGGGTTTTGCAGCATCACTCCATGATGACTGAAAACTACAGGGAATACTCAGAAATCAGTGATTCAAAGAGGAATTTGGAGAAGAAGGGCTATTTCCAGCAAAAGTTATTCATTCTCTGCTGGTGGTGGGTAGTTGGCCGTGCCTGTAGAAGAATTGATGTTCCTTGGGGTTTTTTTGGTTTGTTTGTGAACATGACGTACATCAGTGCACGAAATTAATTGTTGAGGAAAATACGTTGTGCACTTAGTCATCTACAGGAATTTGATTTCTTTAATGAAATGATATAAGAGAATGAGAATGAACTGCTTTAAAGCTAATAATGATCATTTGTATTACTCAGAATAATTTAGGTAAGTGATGAGAAAGGGGAGGGAAATTAGCATTTCTGTGCAGTTTGCTTACTGTGTAATTCTTAATCAGGAATGTCACAACATCCCTTGATATCATCTTATCACAAAGGTCTCTTCATAGTAGGCAATGTATGCTGCTGACTGCAGTTTACAGAAACAGAAGAAAGAATAACTCATCTGCAGAGTGGGAACAACTGTGAACCTGTCATAAATTAGAATTTATTAGGGTATTTTGCATCACTCAGGCACAGTCTGAACTGGTGAGGTCTGTGTACATTTTAAATCTTGTTTAAGCTCTGCTTGGGTGAGCTCTAGAATGGGACTTAAATGGTAAAATGGCACCGTGCTGCTCCCTGGAGTAGAATTTAATGTCCCCATTTGAGGTGTAGTAGGAGCCAGAAGAGTGAGCAGGGAGTTGGTTCCTGATAACCCTTGGGTGCTGAATGGGCTCTGCCTTTCCTGTGCTTTGGGACCTGCCAAGGCAGCTCATGCTCCTGACCTGTCCTATGTGCAATACCACAAAGGTGTTTTGTGACCAAAAAAATTCTGAATAAGCTCTAACTATTCTGTGTTTATATATCAGTGTTGCATTGATTGACTTCTGTCATATTAATTTTTAAAAATTATCCTGATCTGTTTGGCATTTTTGATCAAATACTGTCCTTTGAAGTGTGCAAGATGCAAATAAGTTTGGTTCCTACTCTGTAAGCGTGTTCTGTGGAACAGCCTTTCAGTGAAAGGATTTATTCTCTGTTTATAAGCCCAGAATATGGATATTCCTTTTCTTTTTATATCCTGTGCAATTCTTCCTCCCAAGGTGAGAAAACTACTTTTCCAAAATTCCAAATTCTGTTTCATTAAAATTGTGTAATGGTTGTAGGTAGGAAGAAAATCAAATTATAAAAGAGCAGAATAGGTGAAATGAATTTTGGAGGGAAAGCAAGTTTGTTAATAACTGTTAAAGAAGATTAAACCAGTTACTGCTTGGCCAAGTCGTGTAACATTACTGAAAAAATGTAAGAGAGTTAGTTGTATACAAAGTAATGGAAGTCTGTGAAAAGCAGGTAGCAGAATAAAGAAATCAGGTAAAAGCAGATCCCTCAGTCCTTTGGGCTGGATGATATTCATTGCAAAAATAAATGAGATTAACGTTCTGAACAAAAAAAGTTTCTTTTTTTAAATTCCTGTTCTTATGCTGTAGTAAACTCCAGTGGATACAATGAGGGTATTTCTCAAGTTGCTATTCCATTTTAATAAAGTTATGTTTCCTGGCCCTTCTTGAAAATGAAAACTTCCAGAAGATTGCTTTCAGAAGGAGAAATAGTGTGATGCTAATCTCTGTGGAGGCAAAGACTGTTTTGATGGTTATCATCTTGTAAGTCTTGTTATAATCTAAAAACGCAGAAGAACATACAAAGAAAATACAAAGTAAAAGTAGATAAACAGATGTGAATTGAGAAGGCTCATGAAAAATACACAATGTGTATGAAGCAGAACGTGATTATTTAAGAAATGTAGTGGATTTAGGCACACACCTTTCACAGAATTGATGCCTTGAGAAGGCTGACCTGGAGCAGAGACCAGACAGAGCTAAAAAATAAAGCAGGGATTTATTAAAGGGATCTCCTCCATGGATGCACCTTGGGCAGCACCAGAGCCCAGCCAGGGCTGCACCCAAGATGAACCAAAATGGCCCCAAAATGCACGGCCGGGCATGGGCTCTGTCCCTGGGATCAGTTCTGCTCCATTTGCACCTTGCAGTTCATTGTCCCATTGCAGCTTTAGGTTATGAAGTCCCATCCTTCTTGGATTTTGTTCTTCATTCTGTTGTTTGTTTGTGCTCCTGGGCTGAGATTTGGGTCATTTGTCCTTGGTGCCCAGCTGGAGCAGGAATTGTTTTGTCTCCCTGCTCTGTGCTCACCATCCCCTAATACAAAGTTCAGACCCACACACTAAAGCAGCACAGAATGTGGAAAATATAAAAGCTAAACCTGAGGCATCATAACTATTTCATGTGTGGCTTTTCTTTGCTTTCAGCCCAAGGGATGGAGTGAAATCATCTGCCTGGTACAAGTTTCTGCGGGCTAGCAGGGAGCAGATGAAGTAATGTGCCATCCCTTTCCATCTGCAGGGAGCTGAAGTGTGAACGCTGGGAGCAGTCCAGGAGCCACTGCTGGCCCATGGCGTTCCTTTCATCCCGAGTTCTGTGCAGATAGTCCTCTCCCCTCCTTCCAAGGAATTAGCACAGACAATGGGTTTGTTTCACAGTAACAAAGCTGGTGATCAAACTGGCTTTGACACTCAACATAGGTTTTATTACACTCGCAAGCCAGAGTTGTTGTATCTGGTTAGTAAGCTTGTATTTTTACAAAGATAATCGTTTTATACTGCATGATTTCCAAACTATTAGAAGGATTTAATGTATGCTGAAGCCTCTACCAAGCTGTTTTGATAAGCAGTCTTATTTTTTGTTTAGCAAGGTCTTACGGGCGATCTTTAGTCCCTCAGGGAAGAGCTCATAAAAGTCTTAAAAGTGCTTTTGCAGAGCTTTATTTATTATTTTTAAGCATGAAGATTACTAGCACGAAGATAACAAGGCTCTTGTAGTACAACATGTTCTTTGTTTTTGCAGGTTATTGCTAACATATTAGGAGTTCTCAGAATGCCAGTTTTGTTTGTTAAGTGTTTTGAGAGCAAATAGATGTAATCCTGTGTTGCGTTATTTTCTTGAAATGACTTTAGCCAGAGAAAGAGGCAGTTGGAGAGATCTGGTCTGAGTAAGGGTGTCAGGAATCATGTCACTAACCACATTCACTCATTCCAAGGTATTTCTTACAATTTTACTATACTTAATATCTAAAGATTTGCAAATTACTTTTATATGTGGGGAGCACTTCATTGCTAGAAATGGGCTGAAGAGGTGGGCTAAAAATAAAACCAAAGTATAGACCACAGAAGAAAATAATTTAAAAAACCCATGCTTGGCATTCAATATAAAAAAGTTCTAAAATTTCACTCACAAGATTTTCTCATATATTTTTACTACAAACAGATCCACAGTTTGTGTATAATTCTTTGATTGTTAATAAATCAGGTAGAAATGATGGGATAAGCAGTAAGAAATACTGAACTCGTGCTGTATGTTTGGGGATGGGCTGGAATGCAGAACAGCCAGGGGAGAAATGTTTGTTTTAAGGCATCAGTTATCAGATTGTGCACTGTGCTGGAGATAGGCTGGTAATGGTCTGGTCTGGTGAAGAGGCACTCGGAGTCACCCGTTCCACCTCTTTATTTTCAGACACTTAAAATGAAGTCAGTGAGAATTAACTGAATATACATATTATTGTGCATTTCCAGAAATCCCACTAGGCACCTCCTTCTATCTGTAGATACTTAAATCCCTGAAAAATCTGTTCCTATGCTCTCTAAATCTCAGAGGATAAAGTTAGAAATCAGTGCAAAAACGGATTATAAGTTATTCCTTTTGTGTCAATGTGACCAAACAGTTTCTTGCAGCTCATCTCTAAACCCTGTAAACGTTTGAGATTTTCTCTTGCTCGTGCAGTTGTGGCAGCAGTCTGAGCATTGTGGTGTTTGGAGAAAATCAAGGTGCATTTCAGTGTTGCTGTCAGATATTGTGGGGTGGCACTTGATATATGAGAGAATTCCCAATTTCCGGTTCCAGGTGATTGGGCTGTGGTGCCCCACGGAGTAATGCAAGTGTAATATAAGGGCTGAGTATTTATGGCATCCATAAAAATGAAAACACAACCGCTGTGGGGCTTTTAGCCAGTGATCTCTGGGCTTTTTATATCAATTATATAAAATGCCTCAAGCTGCAGGAGCTGTTCATTAATATCTCAGTTTACATATGGAGGAAAAAGGTAAAAGAAAGCAAAGTGTCTGATGTAGCAGTCCCTATGGTTGTCTTTTTGGGCTTTGAACCATTTTCAGCCAGGTTCTTCATGGGCACCAGGCACTGGAAATACCTGTTAGTCTTCCCACTGAGCCCTCTGCCAGTGTATCTTCTGCTTCATCAAGAAGAGGTTGTTAATTAGATGCAGCGCTTCATGTCAGATAAATACAGACTGAAGGACAAGAGCTAGTAATGATTGCTAAAAATAAGTAATAATCCATTGCAGAGTGAAATTTTAACATTTTAGAGGGAGCACAAGATGGCATCAGGGTTGTATAAGTCTTGGTGGTACCTCCAAGATATGGATCATGGAGTTCCAAATACGTTGTGTCAGTACAGCTAAATCTGTATTTGACTTGAATGTGTTTCTCTAGATGGTAGTAGCATGGTTACAGTAAAAAGAAAACAAAAAGTGCATCTCTGCTCACTGTGTTTAGTTCACCTAATCCAGGTAAAAGTTCTCTGCCACTATTGCCTCTTCAGCTGACTCTTCTGATCCATTCCCTTCCTTCCTCACTCTCTGTTGTGTTTGATTTCCTTGACATCATTAAAACCACAGTGCTAGGGTAAGAAATAATCAGAATAAGGACAGTGGTTGCTTTTCATGGATCTGACTGCAGACCCATAACCTTTGGATATTTATATGATTTCCTTAACCCTTTTATCCCTCTTTGGGTTGTGTGTCACTTCTCACTTCCTAACAGTGTATTTATCCTCTTCCACCTGTTTTTCCATTCTATGACCTTCTGTGGTCTCCTGGTTGCTTATGGTGTCCTCCCCTGTTTCCTTTTCCATCTCCTTGGGGTCATTCCTGTGCACCACTGATGAGCGACTTTACTGCATGTGGGAGACTTACAGACCAAAGACTATTTAAATAAAGATGGAAGGAAGGAAATTCCTACATGTGAAGGGCACAGTGTCCCCTGGGAAGCCTGATGGATTATGGGTTTGTTTCACCTTCCTGAAGGTGCCAGGTTGATATATATACATAAATATATATAAATACAGCCCCCATAAGCCAGGGAGTGTGGTGATCGCTGCTCTGCAGCCCCTGTGACACAGCATCTAGAATGGGACAGTTCTCCACTTAAGTGATTTAAAAATATAATTCCCATTGAAAGACAATGGCACTCAAGCTCTTGAAGTAAGTTATTTACATTATATGAGGCAAAGATTGTAAATGAGAGGTTAAGCAAAAACTGAACATTTGCTTTGTGAAGATTGTGTGTCTGTTTTGTTTCTTTTAAACATTAACAAATACTGGAAATGTCAGGTTGAGTTTTCTTGTAATTGCTGGTGGGTCTCCTGTGGGCAATGGAAGTATTTCTACAGCTTCCAGATTTTCACTTGAAGTAGCTGTGCTGTTGAATCTTACACATAGATACTCATTTCCTAAAATATTGTTGGGGAAAGTAAATTTTGAAAAATAGGAAACGGTACTGAATGGCTGGAGAATCATTTGTCTTCAGAAGAGTGAAGTATTCTGTTTTCTGATTATCTCTTATGTCATACTGTTATCAGCTTCCTGGTCACTATGGAGACTATAAAATAGATAGGCCTACATGTCTAATGTGGAAAGCAGAGAAAAAAACCCTGCCTTTGGTCTTCTTTACACATTCTCAAAGAGTGAAGCATGGGCAAAATTCCAGCTTTGAAAAAAAGAACCTTTTTGGTTGCTTTTAGGATCACAGGCTTCTTAAAATCAGACAATATCTGTGCTTGTTTTAAAGGCACAAGTATTTTATTCCAGGTGTTTTTGGCTGCAAAACCAGCAGCTTGATTCTCATGATATATGTTTTTTTTTTTCCCTGCAGATGCAGACTTCATGCATACCATATGGTGGTAATTAACAGTTTCAGACTTAGTTCTCAGTTTTCTTCTGCTTCGATTCTTGGTTGGTTTGGGACAAAATTTTAATGTCACAGAAGCAGAGTGTCTGAGTTTAATTGCAGACAGAAATAATGTGCATCTCTAGATGAGGAAGGAGAAGATGAGACCTATTTAGAGCACTAAGAGATATTTTGGAGATCTCACTGAGTACAACCTGTTTCTTTTCATTAAGCCTTTAAATGTTCCTCTGCAGAACTGAAATATGCCTCCCTTGGACCCTGGAAACAGAGGGAGACAATTTGAGAGATACAGCTGGAATGAAGAATTTCTTTTAACAGCACAATGTTTGCACTTTTTATGAGAGCAAGGGTAACATTGTGTAATCTTTAAAAAAGATATTGCTCGGTGAGGACAAGTCCATTGTCCAGTGACATGACTTTTCCTGTCAATCACAAAGGTGACAAGGGGGCTAGATTAAGTAAAGCTTGCCCAAGATTAACAAAGGAAGATTATTGACCTCATCCTGAAAGGGCAGAAGCCTGTTTTATCATTAAACCTTGGAAGAGGTATTTCCTCCATAGGTGGAAAGCTGTTTGGCAATATCCAGGCCCTTTCTTGCAAGTTGCTGTGGATTCTGGCTTGGAGCAGAAGGCGCGGGCCGTGGGCTGCTCCCTGTGTGCTGGGAGGAGAGAAGGGGCTGCAGCGTTGGCCCCAGCAGCGTCTGTGCTCTGCCTGTCTGCAGGGATTGAGGAGCAGCAGCCTCAGGGGTCTGGTGAGTACCATCCCAGCTCAGGAGCTGCGGGCCAGCTCCGTCAGCAGAGAATTGGCAGTGCGGGTGAGCACAGAGCCCCGCGCACCTGCAGCTGCTCCTGCACAGAGCTGCCACCGGGATCAGCAGTGCCAGAGGCTGCAGTGTAATCAAACTCGAGCAGGTGAGATGGTTCTGCAGCTGGGAGAGGCTCTTCTCCAGGAATGGTGTTTGTCCTCTGCTCTGCTGGCTCTGAGATGGGTCCTGTGTGTGGCTCTATGGATTTAATTGTACAATGTCACCATTAGATATTGATGTTTCTTAATTCCGCTTTGCAGCGCTGTTGCTGTTCTCTCAGTGGAACTGGGGAAAGTCATGTCAATTTGTCCTTTTAAAAAAACAACCTGCTAAATCTCTCTTGTTGGGAGGGAACTTCTTCTCAGGGGATTGATTTTAAACTGTTGCTGACGTGTCTTTCTTGCCATTGAGCATTTCTCTGAGTGTTTTCAGGGGGACAGTTAAACTTCTGTTTAACTTGACAGTTAAACTTGATACAGTATTTGTTAACGTTTAAAAGAAACAAAACAGACACACAATATTCACAGAGCAAGAACAATCTTCAATTTTTGTTTACCCTTCCATTTACCATCTTTGCCTCATATAATGCAAAATCAGAGGATTTTCTTTACTCAGTTTTTTTGGCTTTATGCAGCCATTGACACGAGCAGGTTTTATGTGGTGGAAGTGTCCTTTATTTTTACATGCTAGTAGTAGAAATTCAGACCCACTGAGAGCTTTTTCACGTCTCCAAGTAATGACATAGGAGAGAACAAAATAAAGGAGAGGGACATGGAGTGAAAGCGAGGTAACTGATGTACGTTTCATGTTGTTGTTGCGAATGGCAGAATGAGAGGATGCTTGTGGGGCAGCAGGCTCTGGAGCTGTGTGCTGCAGGACTCCTGCTGAAGTGTCCTGAGCAGCAGGAGCTGGGCTGAGCTCTCCTCCACGGCGCAGAGCAGAGGATTCCTCTCGGATTGCGCATCACGCGCTGGGGGTGTGATTGCCGCAGATCTTTCTGAATGAATAATTCACTGGTGTACTGTCGTTTAGCCCACTGAGATGTGGTTGCAGCTGTTCCCCTACTGTATATGTGTTTTGATTGAGGCTTAAATCCCATAAGTGTATAAATAGCCATGTATGTGATATGCAAACACTGCATACGTGCACACCTCACCAAGAGCGCCAAAGAAACTTTTTGCAGGGGATGGTTTCTTGATTGTATATTTCAGTATCTAATTTACCTGTTAAAAAAATCTTGTAGAACACTTCCCTTTCTTTTCCTAGCCAGCTATGAAGTCTTTCTAACTGTGGTATTATAAATGCTTTTAACCAACATTGTAATAGGAGAGTATCTCTGTTATTAATGAATTTATCATTCCAAGACCTTTATCATATGAGAGATTACTTGTGCCTGTTCTACAGGTAGGAAACTGAAATGCAGGGGGAAAAAAGTTTTTATTTTCTATGGTTCCACAGTGCACTTGAAAGAACTAGGAATTGAGTATTCAGAGTCCTTCGTGGTGCTTTGTTCACAGACTACTGCATTGTCCCCCTCACAATTCCTTTTCCCAGAAAGCAAGGCAGAGTTTTAAAAATACTTGTGAGCTTCATTTGAAGGCCAAGCAGTTTGTGCTTCTGAAAACCATCTTCTATTACTTTACATAATCGTTCAATCCTTGTGTTCTTGTGCTTCTTCTCTTATAACAATCTGGTTTGATATGACAATATACTTGCAGATACAAAGCCCCACTTGCATATTTGTACCTCAAACGTGCATGGAAACTGCAGTGGTGATTCCTGAGGTTTAGGCAGCTTTTACAAATACTTTGTGTATTTGTAAAATACACAAAGTATTTGTAATAAACAATGTGCGACACACACAAACAGGAGTGAAAGTCTTTGGGCCCTGCTTTGGATTAAAACAAGAAATTTGTTCCTGGTAAAATGAAGAAACACACTGTTCTACACGCATGACTGGTGGCATAGGTAGATTTAAGAACTGTAACTAAGGATGATGATATTTGGCTTATCTGTCTCAAAGTGTGAATAAGAAAGCAGCTTTCAAGATATTTCCTCTTTTAGCATCTCGTGTGTAGGAAAAACAATTGCCACTTGATGATAATGGTTTTGAATTTTGGCTAAAGTCTGAAATGATGCTGAAGTTAACAGTTTTGCTTGTTTAGATTGGTGTTAAAAAATAAGTGTACTCAAGTCTATAGGTGAAAAAAACTGAATTTGGTTTCAACTAAGTTTTGAAGTCCAGTGTTAGCAAGTAGGAATTTTTCAAGTGCAGAATAAAGACGGAGGGAGTTGGAAGGGGGAAAAAAAAGGAGCATTTATGTTGATTTGAGTTGGAAAATTTTTTAGGGCTTGGTCAAAAGCTCATTGACGTCAGTAGAAAGTCTCTCATTAACATCACTGGGTTTGGTTTTTGGGGCATATGATGGCCCAGATTGTAATCTCAGTTAAATCCGATTCTCTTAGGGAATTTATTCACTACTATAACACGTTCAAGCTGCTCCAAACTGTTTGCATTAAAAGTTTTCTTAACCATAGGTAATCTTTTTGCCACAACAAAGTAGCCTGTGAAAACAAATCTATTTTCTTTGTTGCATGTTTTCCATGTAGCTTTACTCAGATTTCATTAAAATAATTTGTAGCAATTTATATTCTTTTATAAAAGTGGGGTTTTTTTCTGAAATATTGTGGTTTATTAGCGCAGACATCATAATTACTCAAAAAATATAAAATTATAACAAAAATCATTAAACAGAGTGTGTGTGTGTATTTACAGACATGTAACACCTCCATACCCTCTGAATTGAAGTGCAAGAATGAAAACAATTAAAAAATTAAGACTTTTTCAACCAAGTCTGTAACTCTTATAACATGATCATACAGTGGTTTATTTAAAAAGCAATATTAATTTAACAGCTAGAGTACAAAATAAGGTAGTGAAAAAAACCCCTGGGAAATGACATCAAAATAAAAGCTACTCATGTTTTACAGCATTGTATTTTATGCAGAGTATTACTCTGCTGCTGTCTTTGTTTGGAGATGTTGACCTGAGTTTTTCAGGTACAGATGGCACACATCAGCAGAGGGAAAAATGGGTTTGGGAGCTGTGTACAGAAGGGAGAGGTACAACAGACATGAAAGCAGGAGGAATTGTGCAGAGAAGGTTGCTTTAAGCTGGAGGAGATGTGGAGGAGAAGGCTCCTGCGTTAATGAAGGCAGGTTTGAAGATGCTGGAGCCAGTTTTGCTTTCCATTAAAATTAATGAGAAGAGCTGTGTGGACTCTCACGTGAGGAGGGCTGTGTGCACGTTCCGGGAAGTCACTGAGTTTTGCCATTGTGCTGCCAGGGAAAGTCATTAGGACCACCTTTGTGAGAAATACTGTTTCTACCAGAAATGAAGGTTTAAGACAGAAGAGAGTAGAATTAGGAAACAGAAAGCAGTTGCTTCATCCTTTATAGATGGGAGAACTGCTTGAACTGTGAGTAAAAATATGGCATATGGTGAAGGACATTTAATGTTCAGTTGCTATTTTATTTCCTAAAACAACTAGCCAATCAAGGCATTAAGTACTTTATAAAGTCAGGAAATTAATGGTCCTTGTAAAAATTGAAGGTTTTTTAGAAAGAGAGCTGTAAAAGAACAAACAATTACAGGTAATCAATACCTTTGTTATTAGGAAACCTATGAGAACAACACTTCTTCTCAATTAGGGAGAAACTGTATTTTATGTTTCTCTCTTGCAAGCTGATCTTTGTTCACTCCAGCCTGTAATCTTGGTTTATGCTTTATGGATAGGCTTTGTTCTGGCTGTTTTTGAAACATTGCTTGCCTTTTTTAAAGGTTTCAACAGAAGAACAAATAGCAATGAACTCCAAGAACAAAGGACCGTTCTTCCTTTCTTTCCGCCGATTTATTTTTTTTTCCCCCCACCATTTCTTCAAGAGAAAAGCAAGGAACGTTTCATCTTGTTGTTTTTTTGTTTTTCTCCCCTCTCAGGAAGTTGATGGCAATAAAGTGATGTCTTCGTTTGCCCCGCACAACTCATCTACCTCACCGCTGAAGGCAGAAGAAGGCGGGCGCCCGGGCGGGGAGTCGCTGTCCGGCGCGGCGCTGGGCACCCCCGAGCGCCGCAAGGGCAGCCTGGCCGACGTCGTGGACACCCTCAAGCAGAGGAAAATGGAGGAGCTCATCAAAAACGAGCCAGAAGGTAAGGCCTGGGAAGCTGGCCAAGACTGCCTGTGTTCTTTTCTTTCCTCCAGATCCTTTGGATCGCGTGTACTTTTTTAATCGTGCCGTGTTTCTGCGCTGCTTGCTTTTCCGTGCCAGCGGAATTAAAGATCTTACAGTTCTTTTCTGCATTAGAGGTAAATTTTATCGGTGTCCCATCATAGCTAACGTTTTTAGCTTTGCCCAAAAAGAGAGTCTAGTGGTCCTTTTGTTACAGTGGCAAGCTCCTCTGTATGCCTGCAGTAAGCCAATTTTAATCACCTGGAGGCTTTTACACCACTACTCCCCTCTCCCCATGTCTAGCACTAGAAGATGTATTAATCATCATCAGTGTCAGTGGTTTTCTGAAATTATCTAGTGTGCAGGTCATTGTTTGAAAGGTGAGAAGGTAAACTGGGAGTTAGTGAAAGCTTTGGTGTGGGACACATCGTGGTGTGTTCGTGTGTAGTGCAGGTGCTGTACAGGCTGGGAATGCTGGTGTTCTCTGCATTATGTGTGGCCAACAACATCATGCAGTGTCCTTTCTGGGGAATGGGTCTTTTAAGGGTCTCTTTGAGACCCTCTCTCCAGCTGGTGGTCATAGGACTTGTGTGCTGTGGGACTCTGTGGGACTTGTGGTCTGGGACTAAGACCAGAGATGAGGATTTTTATTTTTTGCCTGTTTGGGGCAGAGTCCAGGTCCTGAGTGGAAGATGAGGCTCTCGTTGTGCTCTCTGTAGGTACCTCCATGTGTATGTACAGCTCCTTTTTGGGGCACTGAGAGCCAGCTGTGGGAGCCTCCTGAGCCTTGTTGCCTAGGGCACAGTGAGGAGACTCTGTTCTCATTTACACTCACCTGTCCTGTTACAGCAATCTGCCCCATATGTGCAATGGCAGGGCTCTCAGGGCCCCCCTCAGTGCTGAAGCATGAACTCACAGCACCTACAGGAAGATTTCAGGACAATTTCCTGCATACTGGTATGGAAGTAGGGACACAAACACGCTGGCACATCCAGGAGCATGGCAGGATTGTAAATTAGGCTTTTCTTGAGTGGAGCATGCAGTAAGGGTCTGCTGGGAAACAAATTCTTTGAGCATTTTTTTAATATTACTTACAACATTGTTTTTGCATTTAGGTTGAGGTAATGGTCAGTGCCACAGCATACCTTGTGCCTTTGGATGGAAGATTGCAGGGGGAATGGGTGGGAAGGAGAGCAGGCTTTTATCTGCGAGAGGAGAGAACAAGGAGCTCTGGGCAGTGCATAAATACTCTGCTGAGTATGAGGCTGTGCAAGCTGCACAGACTCCATTAGGCAAAGGCCACAGATAGACATGAGAATGGCTACAGAGCTTGTGCATTATCTCAGCTCTGCTAAAATGAAAATATACAGTACAAACAAAAGATCTACAGCTTTGTGAAGAGATTGGGAGGGAGAGGAGGGGGAGCAACTGAATGTTGGGCTTTGCAAATGCGTGCAACAAAAAATCTTTTCTTCCCTCTAGCCATTGTTCTATTGTCTTTCAAAGGCCATTAAATTGAACAGCAGGTTGTGATGAAAATTTCATTAAGCCCTAGTTAAATCATTATGAGGGTGCCATATTCATGTCTCTGCTTACTCTCCATCCAGGAAAAAATGAATAGGAAAGAGTTGAGCTTTTTTCCCCTTTCTCCTTAAAAGCGAACTAACAAAAGTTCAGAAGTTAGAAGAGAATGGGAAATGGGACATGAAACAAAAGGAGGCCAGAGAGGTGAGGTGGCTAGGAAGAAAATTAGACTTGCATAAGAGCATTGAAAGGTGGTGAGGGACAAATAGATCATTTTGACAAGCCTCCCTCCCCCTTCCCTTCACCCAACATGGTTGTTTTTAGAGTGGCTAATTAAAAAATATATATTTCTGGGTGCAGATGGCTAGACTGTTCTTAGAGGTCCTCTGCAAATGTGAGTCTTTTCCCTAAATGAGATATATACCAAATACAGCACAGTGTCTTCTCTGTCTGAACCCCAGCAGAAAATTGTCATGTCTTCTTCATGTAGTGCTAAAGTAAAATTGTCAGTCATCACTGGTTGCTAGTCAGGTAATTAGCATATTAATGAATTTCCCTGTGAATGAGGTGTTACAAGTGGGAATCTTTGATAGTACATGTAGGTAAAACCGCAGCAATTTGTGATAAATGCATATTTCACTAATGATTTTTAGTCTTGCTAGTTTGTAAAGCTTTGTGGGATGAAGATCAAGAATCTTGGTTAAGCTTTGCTGCATTATGTCAACAAGAATAATATAATACTTTATTTCCCTTTGGGAAGAAAGGGAAACATTTGCACCAGTAGTTGAGGTTTAATTAAATCAATTTCCTGTGAATCTTTCAAAGACCAGATACGAGCCGGATTCCCATTTCTCTATGTACTCAGAAGTTTATATATTATTTAACTTGTACAATGGGCTGTGTTTGCTCTCTTTTTATTGTTTGAAATAGTCCTCTGAATTGGTGTGGGAAACATGCTTTTCAAGCATTCTCTCAAATGGCCTGTTTTCCTCAAAATCAGGAAAAAGGGAAGGGCTGCATGGGCAGCTTTAGGTCTCAATCCCAACCTTGTATCAGTCAGGGAAAGGGCTTCTCTTTAAGGACAAGGGAGATATTCCAAATAATTGATTTTTTTGGTTTGACTCTTTCTAGGAAACTTCATTGATACAAGGGAAATGATTTTCTACAATTGTGTTTGTTAAAAAATAAAAGGGAAAATCAGTAAGTTTTGTCGGTACAGGACAAGAATTTTTTTATTTTAAACACAGTGTTCGGAGTGCAGCAGTGTGTAAGCACTTCCCTGTGCTCACACAGGAGCTGCTGAGGGAAGCATCACTCTGCACATAAATGGTTTTCATGTAGATTTGCTGTGTGTGTACCCTTGGTTAATGTGCCCTGCAGGAGCCCGCGCTGCCTGCTCTTCCAAAAGCTCAGCACTGCCTGTTCCTCCTTGGCTATGAGTTTTGGGGGGATTCGGGGGTGTTTTTATAGGGGTTTATACTTAGCTCCAGAGCTCTTTGCTCCTTTTTTCTCCCCCTGATTTTGCCATTTTCCTGCTGCTGGATGGAAGTGTGTGATTGACAATGAGTCACGCTGACACAGAGGCATGAGTGTTCCAGTGGATCTGAAACTCGCCGAATTTTACTCATTACTAATACAGTGCTCACTTTTCTTCTCTCAAATTCTGTGGAAAATCCTTACATGCAGCTTTAGCATGAGGCCCCCAAAGGCATAAACCTATTACTGAAGTCACACAATGTTATTTTACATGAAACATTTCTGTCCTTTCTAACTTGGGCCTCGGCAGAGGAGTCAGCCCCCTTTCATTGCTGGCGCACAATAATGAAGATAATGGAGTGGGTTTGGAGCAGCCTTACGCACTGTGACAGACCCCAGCCCCTGCCCCGAGGGTCGTCTGCCAACCATGGGATTCCTTTTGCAGCTAAAATCATTAGGAGAATGAGATACAGGCATGTTTTTCTTCTGTTTTCTTCAGGCATCAGAGGATGGCAGAGGCTCTCTGTCTGTCTGCTCTCCTCATTTGTAGAAATGAAATGGAAATCTCTTTGAAGTCACTGAGCTTGACACAAGTTTGTGAAAGAAAAGACCAAAGCAACCACTTAGCTTTTCCTTGCACTATTAATGGGATTGGATTGCTGCGTTTTAATTTATGGCCTGTGCTTGTGGAAAATTAAATCTCTGAAATCTCTGTAGCCTTTCCCCTAAACGTATGGCTTGGCTTCTGGATAGCAAAGAGGCAAACAAGTAAATTCCTCCCTATTTTTAGAATAAGCTGGAGTATTCTTTGGCTCTTTACATCTCCTAACTTTTCATTAAGAATAAATTGTCTTTTTCCATGTTGGCAGTTTTAACAGGTTATGTATCTGGTCATCTTTAAAACCTTCAGAGTGGGTTTTCTGAGGCCAGACCTGTGCTGTTGTATGGGATGTGTAGGAATTCTGTATAAAGAAATACCATATGAACACCTACCTGATGAGCATGTGAGGGTGCAGTCATTCATCTGCATGGCTCTTTCCTCCTCAGTCAGGACCTCTGAAACTCAATTCAGTTGGGCTGTTCAGGTGATTACTTTGAGTTTTCCATAAAAACACGTACACAGATGTACACATGTGTATACATGCACACATACAATATATATAATGTATTATATGTATTTATACATAAATATATATGAACACAAACAGACCAAGTATTTATTTATTGTGTTTCATATTTTTCCTGCTCGAAAATTTTGATCTTAGTCTTTAGGTCTTCATAGGGGGAGCAATAATGTCAGCTGTTTGGTAAGAAGGGAATATGTGTGTTTGCAGAGCTTCAGCAGGCAGTGTGGGTACCGGAGCCTCATCTATTATAGTAGGCAGCAGTACTGTAAGTAATTACTTCATGTGAAAAAAAGGGATGAGAAGAGCCTCTTGGGCATGATTTTTGTCTTCTGAACGTCCCCCAAAGGCTGTTTGTATTTGATGTTTAAGTTTACATTATAAATCACAGCGCCTGTTAATGTGGTAATTTAAATGACTGTTGTTTAAGCAGCTCTGTAATCTGTAAAAGCGAGCCATGCTGAATTCAGGCTCTCTGGCTGGGGTATCTCCTAACATTATCAAACTTTTAATGAACAAATCTTGTAAAAAAATCAAGATGTCTCCCTCTTTTTGAGCCTCAGATTCCAAAGCAGGCCATTCGTGGGCACGAGAAGGGTGGCCTTTGAAATGCAGACTCCTCTTTTTAAATCACATCTGATGAGAAGGGAGGAAATCAAGTGCACAGATTCGGGAAGGGCCCAAGGATACTGTAATTGGCTGAGGTTTAAAGTTCTTTCATTTGGTTCCTGGGCGCCCCTTTGACAGAGTGCGTGCTGGAGAGGCTTTGTAAAGCTTTTCCACTGAAGGACAGACAAGGGTACTTTGCAGCTGAGTACTTTCAAGTTTGGCTGGTGCACTGCTGCTGCTGTGGAAGGATGCTTCAGGTGTCTTGTGGTTCCGTGCTCATCTCTGCAGTCTGTCACCACAAAATGTGCCTTTTCTTGTACAGCATCAAACCTCCCTTGCTTCCCTCAAAGACCCTGCCATATGGAAAAATGCCTCCGCATACTGCTGATACAAATAAAAAAATAATTAAAACATTTGAAAGTTTATTTGTGGAGTAGGCCTATGTGGAGAGAAGGCCCTATTAAAGAAGTGTAGCTTAAATTTTTATTAACAAGTGCTTTAACTCTAGAACAGAGGTAGCCTAGTTTGAAGCCGTGCCAGCTCTGACTTGCTTTAAGTGAAGTTTATTCATTTGTTGCCTTCAGTTTTTAAGTGTTTTCCTTCCCAACAGTTTAGCCTGATAGTCACGGTTTGTTTCAATGGATGTTTTCAAAATTTGCTTAGATTCCCTTCCAACTCTCTCTTCTTACAACCTCAAAGGTTTTTAGCTTTTGGATTTTTCTTCTTCCTTTTGATAAAGGCATCTGAGGTGCTGATACAGCATCTTGAATACAGAAGAAAGCATTATGGTCAAGTGAGATACAGGAAGCTTGTGCTTTTGGAGAGAAGATGCAGCCTTTCTCCCCCTCCCTGGTTCAGAATGAAAGTCTCCTGTGATGAATCTCTACAATTAAAATTTCTCTCTGGGTTATCTTCACTCCATAATACTGAGCAAGCAGGAGCCAAAGCAGAATGCTTTCTCTTTTCACTTCTCATCTTTAACAGCACAACATGCAAGTGGTTCAGCAAGACAAAAATAATTATTTGGGCTCCTGTCTGCCCTTTATCCCCCAGACTCCTCACCAGCTGTGCTTCATTTCAGTAAGGTTTTTCAAAATTTGCTGTCACTTTTGACCCCACATCATTTTGCTGTGCGTTTCCCCTGTTGTATTAGCCTTTGCGTTTTTGTGCACTCTTTTAATTTTTTTAAAATTATTATTATTTTATCTGCGTTTCCCCCTCCCCTGTAAAAGCCATTAGCTCTCTGACCCTGGTGTTGGTCCCTGGGGGATTCTGGAGGAGCCTGTGCCCCGTGCAGCCCCAGCTGTAGGTGGGGAGAGTGCCAGCTCCTCGTGCCTCAGGATGTCACTTGTTCGGCAGTGAAGAGCCAGCCACCTGTTCCTCAGCCCTCTTGTCCCTCATATTAAAGGTTCAAGCCCTTGCTGAATAGTAACATCTTAATCTGGGCAGCCTGCACACCATTTAGCTGGAACCCATTTGTCAAGCTAGCAGGATTTGTGGGATTTTTTTCCCCCCTTTCTCTTACCCCTGAGGCGCTTGTCGCGACCGTGCATTTTAAAATTAATCAGACCTCCCAGGCTCGTGTGACGGCGTGGTTTAACGCGGAGAAGTGGATATCGAGTATTTGCCCTAATTAAACAGGCCTGCTTGGGTTTGTTCTAGTGGGTGCTTGGTGTTGTTGTTAATAAGGGCTGCTGACGGAGCGGGCACGGCCGGCCCTGGAGCTGGTGGAGAGCTCACTCCAAAGTTTGCTCGGCACCTGCGCCCCGCGTGCCGCGGCCTGGAGGGCTCCCCGTGTTCCTCCCCGGCAGCACCCAGTGTGGGAAGGGGAAATTCAGCCCAACGAGGAGCTGGGAGGGGCACGTGCGCTGGCTTTGGGAGCTGATTAGGGTGACCTGTCATCCTGTGCGATTAGCTCCAGCTCCCAGCCCGTGCCATCAGCCGTTCACAGGGCTGTCTGGTGTCTGCTGTTTGCCAGAAGCGAGGGAAAGCCTCGAGTACGGCAGGGAGCAACATTTGCAGCAACTCCCACTTGCTTGTTTAGCTAATGAAGTAGCCTTGTAAAAACACTCCTAAGTTTGGAGCTGCTGCTGAGCTTTATTAGATACGTGTCTGCTCAGCACTGGTGTTTTTAAGGTGGTTTGAGGGGTGCCAGCTTTGTGCATCTGTGCACATCTCCTGCATTGTACACAGGCTGCCCTGGGAAGGCAGATTTCCTTCCAGCACCTTCCCTTCTCATGCAGTTTAATTGTACTGTGTTTCTGCATTACTTCAGGAGAAAGCGTGCTGTATGTGCATGATTTCTATCATGTATCAGTTCAAAAAGCGCTCAAAAACCAAATAAAGGAGAGTTGGGGGGATGTATCAATTCAAAAACCAAATAAAGGAGAGTTGGGGGGAACTCTCTGCCCTAAGCACCCTGAAACCTGTTACGCAGTAATTAGGACGGATAGCATTTAGCAATTCAACAACTTAATTTTAGCCAAAAACTAGTGGAAAATTTGGAACGGTCAACGTTTTTAGACAAAATGTTTCTTTGGAAATGATATTTTTTGTTTTTAAATGTTTAAGATGATTAATCTGAAAGAGAAATGAAAACATTTCAATTAGGATTAAATAAAACACTTTGGGTCAGGTGGAAACAGCTTTTCCCCTGACTTGGTTTGGCAGCTGAAATGAAAAGAATGCAAACTAGTCAAACAAAAAGGAGTTGTAAAACCTGGTGAGGTTTTGGGGGTGTTTTTCAATCTAATGACCTGAGAAGGACAAATGAACAGTTGTTTTACAGTCACTTAAATATATCTGAATGTTGCACGCTGTGGTTTTGAGGGCAATCTGTAAAATTAGTCAGGAAAGCTTTCAAAATTCAATTTTCTCCAAACGTAAAAATTTCTGTGCTGTCTGAAGCCTTAAGTCAGCAAAGTTCTGCAGCACCTAGGGCATTGTATTTTGGAGCAGATTTTGGAACATACATTAGATGGGCTTGGCCTGTCTTTGCAGCCAAAACCTGAGTCTGTTCTAGAAGACCTGGGAATCTGCAGTTGGTAACCCCCAGAATTTTACTTTACTTTCTATAAGAATTCCTGCAGCCAGCACACAGTAAAAAGAAAATCTCTATTTATTTATTTATTTCCATAACAGTAGAAATTGCTGCAGTAAAGCCCAGCAGGTAGGTAGGTAGGATGATACTCCACTGATTTAAAAGTTTATTGTACATCCACGCGCTAACTCACTGCCATCTCTCTCTTCCTCTCCCAGCATTATTGTCCCTATTTTATTTTTAATTTCAAACCCTGGCAGAACCCAAAGGTAAAGAACATATTGACACTGCCAAGCATCTGTCTGGTGCTTGACAGCATCATAGAAACCCTTGCAGTGTTTCCTCCGGGTTGCCATTGGTTATTGAACAACACAGTGCAAACGGTGCAGTGTGGGTGTGCGTGAAAAGGAAAGAAGGGTTGGGCTGGGGGGAAGGAGCCCTGAACGAGTAAATATGTCTTTCATCATATCTTTTGTTTGGGCTGTTTGCTGGGTGCTATTCAGCGCTCAATGGGAGTTGTTTGACGGCTCTGCAAAAGGGTAGGAAACCTTTTCTTAAACTTTTATTCTCCTGCTTTTGTCTCAGCCCCTGAAGTTCCCCGCTTTTGTTTTTCCTGCCCCATTTTGATGTCACCTGTCTGTTGTTGAGGGGGTTTGGTGGCTGCTGCTTGGCTGATGGGAGGTAAGCTGATACTCACGTCGTGCTCCTGCTTGGGAGCATTCTTGTGCAGGTGAAGTGGGCTTGAGAGAGCTTAGGAGAGATTTGCTGCTCTGGTCTTTGGGGCCACAGAGCTCTTTCAAGCTGTATTTATATAAATAAATATATTAAACTGAAAGCTTGAAGGAGCTCTATTGGAGGAGGAAAGAGCTCCAGAGGAGGAGAGTGAGAGGTGAATGGAGAGAAAAATCAGGCTCTGCTTTCTGCTGAAGAATGCCCTGTTAGCACTTGTGTGACTGGCTAAGGCTTTCTGAGATGTTTAGCCTTGATTTAATTCGTATTTAAGATTTCTCCTCCCAGCACATTAATATAATGTCAGTGTAGAATGCATTGCATGGTGTAATTACTGGAGAGAGCAGGAGTTGGGCAAGCAGAGGTAATTGAACACATGGCTGTTTATTACAACAGGACAGTGCTCCTACGCTGCTCTTTAGGGCATTAATAGGCACGAATTGATTTGTTGTTTTAAGATGAATTCAATCACTGGTGCTCAGGCCTTTGTTTGCTCAGGCCCAGTTATGCTTTGTTTGTGTTATGTGCCCAAGAGGTTTACACACCACGGCGTGGCATTACTCATGCAGAGGGCTTGGGAGCACACAGCCATTTACATGAACAAAGGACATTTTTCTTTTTGCCTCTGTTTATCTTCCTCTCCAGTTTTGCTGCCCTCTAATCTGTCTCCATCTCCCTCTCCCTCCTTTCCCACCCCAAACATTTCTAATCAATGCAGAGTTCCTCCCACATTCTTCCTTCCTCCTCCTCCCGATTCACCCTCCTGGAGACAAATGGAGCAGTGACTGGCAGCTGGCTGTGCTGTGGACTAAAAGGTGGGAATGAGTGGTGGCACAAGTTTTCCAAGGAATTCTAGGGCTGGATGGGGCATGGATTGCTTCCAGAGTGAGCAGAGGGGAATGAGTTGTGCCTTGTGCGTCTCCACTCTGGACTGGGCTGATCTAGAACAGAAAGAATGAAGTAGGAGATGGAGTCCCAGAATAAAGTAGGGATTTATTGAAAGCATCTCCTCCATGGATGCACCTTGGGCAGCACCAGAGCCCAGCCAGGGCTGCACCCAAGATGAACCAAAATGGCCCCAAAATGCACGGCCGGGCACGGGCTCTGTCCCTGGGATCAGCTCTGCTCCATTTGCACCTTGCAGTTCATTGTCCCATTGCAGCTTTAGCCCAGGCAGTCCCACCCTGCTTGTTTTTCTCTCTCCAGCCCACGGTGTTTGTGCTCTGGGGCTGAGATTTGGGTCATTTGTCCTTGGTGCCCAGCTGGAGCAGGAATTGTTTTGTCTCCCTGCTCTGTGCTCAGAGCTCAGCATCCCTGAATGTGAAGCTCAGAACTGCACACTAAAGCAGCACAGAACGTGGAAAATACAAAAGCTCAGCCTGAGGCATCACAGAAGTTTGGTGTGATGGAATGAGCGCTCCTTTGGTGGCTCCTGCTGGCCTGTGCTCTGGAGGAGCCTTTGCAGGGCCCGTCCTGGGGCAGAAGGAGCATCCTGCCCTCTTCCCACTGCTGCAGGTTGCAGGGAGGAGCACAAAGCCACCTGGCTCCAGGTGAACTCCTGGCCTCCCTGTTGTGAGCAGCAGGGTTTGCATTTCAGGCTCATTGTGCTTGAAGGGAATCTCATCTTGTTTTATTTCTGGGTGTGGGAGAGTTAATGGACACTTCAGGGGGATGTGGGCCCAGTTCTGCTCTCAGATGTGAGTTCTTCACTCCCCCTGGACATGCAGGAGCTTTAGGAAGGCAGTGTTTGACCCACTCCAGGATTGGTAAAGAATCCAACGTGACTTGTTTCTCTATCCCTCTACAGACAGGGATTAGGCCTGTTCCTAGAAGGAACAGGATTAAAAGAACTGAAAGGTAGCAACAACAGCCAAGCCTGTGGGGTCACTAATTGGTGGAAAATTTTATTGCCTAGCTGTAAGGTGCCTGTATCTAAGCCCAGCAGTGCAGGATGAGTTGCCTTTCGGGGTACAGAAGCACTGCTTTAGGCAGCACCAGGAAGGAGAAGCACAGATGTGTGACACAGGGAGCCAGATCCCTCCTGCCAGGGAGAAAAAGCCATTTCCTACACTGCAACGTGCAAGCAACCTCCATTGTTCATCTGAGCCTTTTAGCTCTAATTTATTAAATTATTGAATCTGCAGATAAATAATGGACACACAGGAGATGAGCTCTGTGGATGTCAGGTCCAGCAGGTTGTGTATGGGACGTGCTACTTGGCTACTAATTATTATTGTTTTCCTAAATATCCAGGAATTGCAGTTGCAAAGGCCAGCCCATATGCCCAAAGGAAAATATGATTTCCATCTCAAAAAAAAAAAAAACAGCCCTAAATAATTATTGTGCTGCACTGCTGGTAAACAAGAGTGATAACAGCCAAGATGCAAAAGCCTCCGAGTGGGGAACAGGGTCCCAGTGCTTTATCAGAAAGGAAAGTGCTCTCCTGCCTTGGAAGTGGTTATCCCAGTGTCCTGCTTTTGCAGTGCAGTTTGGAATGTGCCATCAGCCTTGTACTGCAGATTAGCCCACACAGTCCTAAGGGGAATAGTCCAGAGACAAGGATCACATGCAAGAAGAAAGCCTCTTGGTTTTTTCATGCGCCCTGATGGTTTTATGCTGAACTTCTTTTCTGTTTTGCCCACAACACATATCCCATTTCAGTAACTGAGCACCTTATCTCCCACAGAGTCAGACATCAGGGGGAAAAGAAAAAAAGAAAAAGCAAAAAAGTCACCAGCTAACCAGAAAATTGTTTCAGCTGTAGTGATTACTGTGTATTCATTTGATCCTGTAGGTTTGCTGGCTTGTTGCAAAGTGTAAAAGCATGTTAGTGCGTTTTTGCTGAGATATCTATATACAAGGCCTAAATAAAGCCACGTATTTCCAAACAGTTATATTTCCATGTACATGAAATTAATATATGAAGATGAAACTGGAGGACAGCAGGCTCCTGCTAATGATTGTCAGCTGCAAAAATTCTGGGTTCCACACTGAGCTCATGTACAGCTTTAATCAGCAGTGGTGTTTAACTAAATATGGAGACATTTCACTGAAGATTATTTTATTTTAAGTCTTTTTTTTTCTTTTTTTTTTTGTGCATTGCCTCTTGCTGTATCATCTAATTGATTCACAGCTCCCGTGAAGCTTTTGGGTATAGGATGTCTGGGATGGTTCTCCAAACAAAATGCATTCTTCTCATACTGGTCTGGCCAAGTCAGTCCTGTCTGAGTTCACATTAATTACAGAGCTTTCACTGGAGGTCATTCTATAATTAAGAATAAAGTTATTAGATGAATAGTGTATGTATCAGATTTAGTATATGTATCAAGTTTAGGACCTTGTTCTTTCTGCTGAAAAAAAGGCGCAGTCTTTTTGAGCCAATAATGGAGCTTTTTGTTATTGTTATTTTATTGTTAGGTTACTGGATGGGAGAAAGTCTAGTTTCATTATTTATTATCATTTATTATTATTTATTTATTATTTCATTAATTAATATATTAATTAATTTTGTATATATTAAATTAATACATATATTGAAGATGAAACTCGAGTTTCATCTTCATTATTAATTTCATATACATGGAAATATAACTGTTTGGAAATCCATGGGTTTATTTAGCTCTTGTATATAGCACCAGTGGGTGCAGCACAGCACACATGACCCAATATTTTAAATTAATGATGCTCACAAAGACAAAACAATGAGAGGTGCTTTCTTACGTTGCCAGACTGCAGAATTTTCCTAATAGTTCTCTGTGCACTCCTTTGTTGGCTGTTGCTGTTGTTCTGGCCTCGTGCCATAAATACAAACGGTAATAAATAATATAAATACAGCACGGAGCAAAGTGCCATTGGAGTGCTGCAGAGTTCAGGTGCCAGCTCCATCTCATCCTTGGGCTCTCACAGGTTGGTGCTGAGCACTTGTACTGAAAATTGAAAACGTGCACCAGGAATGAGGCTGTGGGTACCAAGCACAGCACTGCTGGGTGTTCTCAGGGGCACAAGGCGCAGTGTGCCTGTTTAGAAAATACACCTTTGCCACCTGATTGATTTTGGGATGGGCAAAATACTAGTGGAGATTTGGTTTTGATGTTTTTATTTGTTTATTTTTTAAACCTTGTTCCTGCTTGGGGAGGGCAGTGGGGTTGTTTAAGCAGGGCTAGGTAGCTTTCCTCCCAGGCTGAATGCAGTCCATAAAGCTGTCACTTCTGTAGCTTAATACTGGGTCTTAATGTATTAATTCAAGGCTTTCAGTGATCTAGGACACAACGTGTGCCAGCAGTGGGAACTAAAATTAGAGGCAGACTTTGGGCTGAGAGAGCTGCTCGAGGCTGCTCGGGGTGAGGGAGGAGGGAGAGCCCTGGTGTCAGTCGCTGTCAGGGGCTCTGTCCAGAGCATCCCCAAAAAGCAGCTTTTCTGCAGGTTTTTCTGCACCACGCCCCGTGGGAACGGCCCTTCCTTTTTCTGTTGATCCCTCTCACTGATACAGCACCCAGTGGTTCATTTCACACTCCAAATCCACAGTGAAAACTGTCTTAGTTCACTTGTTGTACCAACAGCTGGACTTTGCTGAGCTGGTATTGTAATTCCCACGCCCTCCCTCTTCCCTTAAATAATAGCCAATCTTCTATAAAATGCACCTTAAAGGGAAAACATTGTGAAATGTGAAACAAAGTGAAATTCTAGTTAAGCATTCTAAGTTTTCATTCATGGAAAGCAGCTCCTGATGATGTAAAAAAAAAAAAAAAAAAGAGGCTGAGCAACAGAAAAATAGTTTCTTCCTCCTCCACTTCATTGGTTGTGTTTTGTTATGTAAAATTTGACGAGAATCATTTCCCTGTAATTTTTTTTATATGTCATAATTCTGTTAAGGACTCTGAATGAAGACTAATTAGGCATTATTGTTTGGTAATGTGGATTCTCTTGTGCTTCTTTCTTGTTTACTTCCCTCAAACTGTGGGTGCTGTTCTGGCTGTGTGGGAATGATGACTGTGTTACCTCATGAATATGAGACTGCAGGGACCCTGCTTGGATTGCTGTGCCTCTCGTTCCTCCTCTGTGATTATTTCAGGCTATCTGAAACAAATTCCTTCTTTTTGGGTAGAGAAACGCTCAGAAGCACAAGTTCACAGACATTTCATCTTTACTGAAACATCTTCAGTCTCTACCTTATTGTGGCTTGTCTCTAATGAAATGAAGGCTGCACTTTGGCATTTGTGTGGGACTCACAGAAACATAAGGGGGGCCTCATTCAAATGACATACATAGAAATAATTCTGCTATATGGGAATTTTGCCTTATATTCAAGCAAAGAAAGATTTGTAAGTTTTTAATGTTGGGGGTAAACACTTCTCTGAAATCCGGACTGTGAATCTAAACTCTGATATTTTGCTGCTATTCATGTGCAGCACTTCCTTTGATGACTGCTGGAGTTCTGATCTCACCGAGAGCAGAGAATATTGGGGCTGAGATTTCCTGAGCACAGCTTAGGGGACGATGTTGTGTTTCGTTTGTTTCATTAGGTGCAAGCTAATCAGGGAATAATTAACAGTCAAAATGCCAAGGTCCTCGTTCATGTGAAGGATCTGGCATTGAAGTCCTCAATAAAGTAACACTCACATTGAATTCACTGAGACTTTAAACTGCACAAATGCTTCAGGATTTGTCCCCAGCTTTTTTGTCCCTGTCAGTTTTTAATGAGCATCCCATAAAAGTGTTTAACAATTGTACTGACTTTGATTTTTTTTTCAAGGTTTGGGAGAAAATTGCTTTCTCAGGTTGAGGAGGGAAAAAAACATGTTGAAACAAAAAAAAAAAGCACATTTTCTCATCTTGTTGTCTAAGCAGATTCAAAGGGTATCTCACATCTTGCTTTCTGATAGTCAGGGATGTTGCAGAGAGAAAATGCAGAGAGGAAGGATTACACTGATGGATGGAAATGTTTTATCCTAAATTCTGATAATTTTACCTCGATCCCCCAAATAGTTTGGGGTCGAGGTGGAATTTAGACAGCAAGGCAGTCACTGGTGCAAGTTGTTTGTTTGTTTTATAAACAGAGCGGGGTAACGCTCCCATTTGTGAGCTGGCCATGCATGGACAGGGGTGTTTGGTGCCATGGGCTGGTCGTGGGGAGCAGCTCCGTGCTGCTGATCCATCCCTGCCTGTCACCCAGAGCTCCCATCCCAGGCTGAGACAGATGGCTGCTGCCTGAGCTGCCTGCGTGGGAGACAGGAACTTCCACATGTGATTTTTTTACCATTTGGTAGTAATTAGTTTGTTGTATAAATTAACATTAACTGAACCGTTCTCCAGGCATTGTTTGTAATTATTCTCTGAGCCTCCAAGTTGGGTAAAGAAATGGGAAAGTGGGGAAGAAGCTGCTTCTTGTTTTGTGCAGGGAAAGGGCTCTGTCATTAGGCAGAACAGAGCAGCAATTATCATTGCATGCCCAGCAGACTGAAAACTTTGAAAAAGCCCTTTAAAAAGCGAGATTTTTTTCTTTTCCTCTGGAAATATTAATGGAAATTAATGATTTAGATGTGCAGATAGGCTTTATAAAATTTGTAAGAATAAAGCATGGATGTAAGCAAGGGTAATCAGCCCTTCCTGACATCATCATTATTACTGCTGGTACAACTACCACTGCTGCTACTTTGATGTGTATTTATAGGGAGTAGAGGGTTTATTTATTTTTTAAATGCATCTTCTCTCAATATTGTTCCATTTCCCCCCCATTTCTGTAACTCTTCCTGATGTGTTTGTGGTAGGCAGCAGGGATCTTGTGCTGCACATCAGAGATGAGCTGTTGCTGGTTTTCTCAGGGGGTTTCTGTCGTTTCCAGCACCAGCCAAATGGGAATTGTCAGGAGAACAGCCTCTCACATGTTCCTTGGCACTTCTGCTTCCAGGCTTGGGCACGATCCAGGCATGCAGAGGTTCGTGGACATGAAAAATAACAGGGAAAGTGCCCTCTGCTATTAGCCCAATATTTTAGGCACATATTGGGAATCCCTGGGTTCATTTGCTGGAAAAGTTCAACGCTTCAGCAAGTAAGGAAGTTTTATATCTCATTGTGCTGAAGTTTTCCCTTTCTTAGCCAGGAGTAGCCGAGGGCTGGAGCTGGTCTCTGTCCTTCAGTAGAGCTCTGCTGCCCTGGGTACAAAGCTGGCAAGATGGGCAGTGTGGCCCTGGGCAATAAATCCTCTCACACAGAATGGGGTGCAGAAATAAAACTCAGCTACAGCCCATCCCATGGCACTCCCCAGCTTCATGAAAATTAATTTAGTGGCCAGAGTATACCCTCCAGAGAAAGGCTCATGTGGCTTGAGTGTAAAGGTGTCCTGGTGCTTTCTTGTGAAACAGAATGAAGGCAGTTTTACACACAGACTTGAAACTTTGGTGTTTATTGTGGTTTTACTTCAGTTTGTTGCATCCTGGTGAGTTGGGTCTTAATTCTTCTCTCAGAATTGCTATTGATATTTACATTTGTCCAGGCAGGTAATTCAGCCTGGGCAACAAATGCTAAAAGAGGACTTGAAATTCTGAAATGAGTAAATAGATGCAGCTCAGTGAGGGGTTGTTCTGTTTTTCTTGGCACTGTGACTTAGCCTGTATGAGGCTTTGTGCTGTTTGGGGAAGAGGAAGGTGGGAGGGAGTGTGTGGGAGCTTTGGTGGCTGGAAATGCAGGGAGGATCCAAGCTGAGACCTGCAGCTGAGGGACAGCCACCAGGGGTGGTTCTCTTTTTGTCTTGATTTCTGGCAGTGGTTCGTGCTCTAACTGAGGGTGTGTGATTCCCCAACTTTTGATGTTGTGAAAAACGCCAGTCACTTGTTTTTAAAATTTTAAAAGTTTAATAGTAATAAAATGGTTATAAAAATAGTGATACAATTAGAGTAATAATGATTTGGACAATTTGAATTAGGACAATATGAGGCAACAAATACAAAGTGGTATGGACATCCGAGTACCTTTTTCTGGCCCCAAAAAGGACCCACGTTAACACAGGATTAACCCTTAAAAGCAACAGCCTGTTGCATATTCATACACCTCATACATGATGCATAAATTCCATTCAAACTCAGGATTCTGTCTGGTCAGTGCCAGCTTCTTCCTCTGAACCCTAACAGCGCCTTCGAGGCGGGAAGAAGTTCGTTTCTCCTGATAATGGAGCAATAAATTCTCCTTCTCTGAAAGATTCAGGTGTCCTGTGGCTGCTATATCCCTGCAAGCCCTTTCTTTAAAAAAAGTATCCTACATAGCATCGTTTCTACTTTAACAATTTTTATTACCTAAAACTATATTTAACACAGCACTTAAGAGAATTAATCCAGCATTGCTTTCTAACACAACACATATAATATTCATTTTAATATTTGCGAAAAGCCAATCATCAAATACGCATTTTTCACAGGTATCAATGTGTGTAATGAATCAAACCTTTTCTGAGCCGTTCTGTTGAAGCCTTTTCCCCTTGCGCTGCCGGGACAGAGGGTGCTGCCCGTGCTTGGTGCAGGTGTGACGGGGAGGTGCAGGGTGTGCAGCCAGCTCAGGGAGCCCTGAGCAGTGCAGTTCACCCTCCTGGAGGGCTCTGGGCTGTGAGGAAGAGCTGAAGGCTTTGTTGCAAGATGTGTGCAGCTACAGCATCACTGTGCCAGCTCTAGGGCTGGGGTTCCTCCATCCCTGCAGGAATACAGGCAGAAAGGTTCAGTCCTGTGGTGAAGAGCTCAGAGCAGGCTCAGGAAACACAATTTCTTCAGGGTTTTTTGGCTCTGTGGTGTTTTCTCCCCGGTTTCCAACATGAGCTTCACCCTCAGTGTCCAGTTTCTGTGGTTTTCAGGCTTGGTTGGCAGTGGCTGTGTGCCTGTTCATTGCTGCTTGGGAGGCGCAGCCTGACAGAGATTGCTGCTGTACAAGAAGGGACCAGAGGCAAGCTCCCTGGAGATGCTTTTGCAGCTCAGCCCCACGAGCACAGCCAGGAATGAGCCTGCAGGTTGGGTCTGGGAGCCAGGATCAGGAGCAGAGCTCACCTTGCCCCAGTGGAGCAGCTGCAGAGTCAGGCTCGGAGGATTCTCGTGCCTAGAACAAGGTCAGTGGCCTCGTGGGGTGCTTGCACTACCAGGAGATGTGGTTCTAGGTTGCCCTAGATTCCTTGGAGCAGACAGTTCTCCTTGCTGGATCTCCTGGAGCTCTTGTCCAGGGCAAGGGCTGTGCTGGGACAGCCAGCTGTGGTGCTGACACAGGACACTGCAGGATGGTGGCCTGAAAAGCACACACAAAATCAGCCGCTCCTGGCCTGCCGCACAAAGCTTTTCTTGCTGCCTCACATGCCTCTCCTGACAGGCCTTGCAGAATGCATTTGTTTGTTTTGTGGACGCAGAGTTATGAGCTGTGGCATGGCAGGAAGGTGAGGAATTCTTTGCCTTGTTTTTGGTTTGGGGAGGGAGCCCAGGAGGGTGGGAGGGAGCGTGTGGGAGCTCAAAGAGAATGCATTAATTAACCAGGGGGATGTCAGGAGCGAGGAGCTGCAGCTTCACGCCCAGTGATCTCTATCCATGGCTGGCTCTGGGTCACAGGCCCCGGATCAGCCAGGAGGGTGGGCACCCTGGGAAGCAGATGTTGGCCTCTGTGCTGCTGTGTGGCAGGGCAGCAGCCCCCTGCTCTCGGGAGTGTGCCATTGCTCCCTGGAGCCCCTGCCCAGGGCTCACACACGCACACCCATGCGTGCTGCACAGGCAGCCTGGCTCTGCTCCCCTCCCTGCCCTACCTTCCTCAGTGGCCCTGCAAGACTAAACAGGTGTTACCCACTCTTGATTTCAGTGCATTTAAATTAATCCTGTCAGCTCAGCTGTTAAAACAACTGTCATCTCCAGCTGTTAGTAATTTTCGACTGGGCACTTTTGCAGGTTGCCAAGTTCTGAGCCTGCATTGTGAATCTCTCGCTGCCTTTCTCTCTATAGTAACAATTTGGAGCTCTTTTTAAAGGGGACTTGCGTTGCACTGCTTTTACAGAGAACCCTGTTTATTACATATTGAAATAATATCATCACAAAACCCACCATCACCATGCCAGACTTTGGAATAAAGAGCTGAGCCATGTGTGGAGTGCGGTGCATATCAATCTTCTGTGGGCTTGCTGCAGCCTCTCTGTGCATTTTAAATTTGAATGAGAGATGAATCAACCTGAGAGTTTGGGAGGGAGGAGGAGAAGGGGCTCTAAATTTTTATTGCCAAAAATAGAGCTTTCATTTCGGAAGCACTGGTCTCTCTTTTCCCTTTTGTCTTAGCGTGCATTTAATTTTCATGACTGAGTTTACAGGAGGTACCTTGAGCTGAAAACACTTTAAATACCTTTCAGTTGTTAGATTAATGACACGCACCTGGTATGTGTAGAAATTGTGGGGGAAAAGCGGTGCAATAACAGCGGGTACGTGTTATTGGTTATTATTGATTATTATTGGTAATTATTTGTTATATTGATTATTCAGGTGCTTTTTGCCTGAATAATAAACCTGAAGGATTATTCAGGTGTTTTTACCCATTCCTAACAAAATTATAGACTTAAGAAGTGGCTATAGGTAATCTTTTCCTCAGCAGACCAAGTTGCCAAATGAATGGGAATCTTTAAAAAAAACCCCATGTTTTATATAATTTCCCACATAAATAAGGGCAGTGTTTCTATATCTTTTCGTAAAATAGGCTTTCTACTTAAAACCTCCTTTCTTATGGTTTTTGTTATCTTTTACTTTTGAATTTCTTCACAAAAATTCTGGTAAAATAGGAAAACACTCCCCAGATATTACCAGAATAATTGTTTTCCTTTCACTTTTTATTCTTGTGCTTAGACAAAAAAAATTTATTTAAGGAAGGAAAAAAAAAACCACACAAAAAAACCTTTACCAATAATGTAAAAACTAAAAAGAAAAATATTCTGAAGTACCATCTCATTCGCAGGTGCTGATCTATTCCCACCTGAAAATGTATCTCTGCTTTTTGGCATGTTCTGTAATACAGAATGAGCAACATCTCAAATTCCAGCACAGTTCTGGCTGTTTCTGAAGATCCCCACATTAATCCCTTCCTAGAAAAAATTTAATTCTTTATGATAAATAAAGAATTAAAGTAAAGAATTATAAAATAACTGGATTGACATGCTCCAGTCTTTGGGCGTGCCATCACTATCTTTCTTCTCATACAGTGGTGCCATTTCAGTAGAACATGAAGCAACTTTCTCAAATTTCCCGTTTCTTAGTGAACAACTGTAAATTTTTCAGTGAAATGTGAAATGTTCTGTGTCCCTCTTAGCACTGAAATCTGTGGAGTCCACAGTGTGGATGGGTAGGACCAAATGACAGACAGACAGACATCACACAATTGCCATTGTTCCTGTTAGCAGGAGCTGGGGTTGCTTGTCTTGAATTCTGCTCATATTGCATGGCTAAATACTGGAGTTACAGTGGTGCACCAAACCTTTTTCTGTCTGGTTTAGCATTTCCTTAATGCAGGGATTTGACCAATGATATATTCATCTAAAGTTCTGGTTTCACAGAAGCTGCTGCTGGGCAGGAGTGTTGTTAGATCAAAGCAAGTACTTCCTGTAAAAAATATTGCTTTTTTGGAAAACAGGCTGGAATGGCTGAAAATTCAAATAGAGGGAAGATAGACTATGATGGACTTCTCCCCAGAACTGCAAGCAATTTGTTTGAGGGAAGCTGAGGAGTTCAGGCCCTGATGCAGTTTCATCTATAGTGTGTAACACTTTATTGTTTAAACCTGCACCAAGCCCTTCTGGGGGCTGCATTTCCAAATGTCCCTGCTGACAGGGATTTATCAGTGCAGGTTTAGGCTCTGCTTTGCAGGGAGCCCCCAGCTGTGTGGGCAGCAGCTGAATTTTGAAGGCAGGCCCACATTCATGGTCTCTGAGGTGTGGGTGCTGCTGCTTCCTTGCTGCTTTCACCTCCACATCTCAGCCCCACCAAGCCCAGGTACTCATGCTTCTGCAGCAAGCTGTGGCCATTCCTCAGTGCCAAACGCTGTTAAAGGTGCAGCATTTTTTAGGATTAATGCTGCAAAGTCTAATTTGCACGTGTTTTCCGTGTCACCTCGTCTCTTCTGCGCTTTGTTTCCTTGCAGAGCCATAGCTTCCACCTCCTTTGGCATGGCACCATTGGTAATTCCAGTGACATCAGTGAAATCACCTGTGTGCAAAATTGAAGTGACACTGAACCAGTGTCTTCACCACCCAAAATGTGTGTCTGCTTTGCTTGCTCAAATTAAACTGTACTTCCAAGCCTTTGGGGCTTTGTGCAATGTGAAAGATTCCATTAATCTTATCTGTATGCAGTAAAACCTTGTCAATTCACACTAATGATCCTGGGAGTGAACAGGTAAGCACATTTTTCAGCTGGCTTTCCCGTGGGTGAGGGACTGAACCTAAACTCTTGACCCGACACATCTAAATTTAGGGGTGTTGAGAATCTGAATTTTGCAACTCGAGTCAATATTTAAATTTCCGTGGCTTTGCGTGACACAGTTTTGGCCAACTGCTTTGTGTTTGACAATCCAAAGGTGTAGGAGATACCCACAGGAGCCATAATCTCCTGGGAGATAGGCAGAGCACACATTTGAGAGGAGAGGGAAGATTGCTCCATTGCTTTTCACCACTGACCAGAAAAATACATAACACCAGGAGAACCAGACTGTATTTTTATTCCTCTTTCAGTTCCACGTCTTATTTTTCCTTTCTTCACAGTAACTTGTCCAGTCTTTCCACTTGTATTCTTGGAGGAGCTCATTAGCATCTCTTAACCAGATGTGATGGGCATGAACAAGCAAGGAAAGCAACAGGAACAGCAGAAATGGTAGTGAAGATTTGATATCAACGGGAGATGGTTATGTGGAGTGCCCTGCAATGTCAATAGAGTGTGGAATATTGATAGGCTTTTAATTAAGCAGTGATTTCTGCAGATGAGATATTAAATGCAGTTCCTGACTGTTCTCAGAGATCTCTAACCCCAGTATTCAATAAGCTGTGCTTCTCCAGTTCCTGTGTTCATAAAGCCAAGAAAGCAAATTTAAAATTATTTTGCCATGACCCACTGTGTGGTTGTTCTTATTTTGGAGAAACAGTGACATTTTCAATTCAGCTTGTTGTCTAGCAGTGACTATGAGTGAAGCTGAAAAAATCCTCATTTGCATTAAGGCTGTAATGGTAAATGCAGTGCTCAAGTTGATAAAACTTTCCCAAGGAAGGAAGCAGGAAATTCTCTGTCCTGCTGACTATTGCCAACAGCAGATAGATGTTTGATAGATACACCTCAGAGTGAGTAACTGCATGTTTTAACTGCATGTTTTCACTCAGAACAGCCTCTTGGTTAGGTTTGCTTCCAGCACGAGAACAGAGGAGGTTTTTCACTTTCCGTGATGAAGCAGATTTGGTACCTTTGGACAAAACCCCCTTCCTGTGCTGCTGTTGAGTGTTCCTGACAATGCAGTTCAGGGTTTTGTCCTCTCCAGGGGTTCTGCTTGTCCATGGGTGTGTCTGTGGATTTTTCTGATTCCATCTCTGTCAGGAAGATGACGTTTTTCAGCACTTTTGGAAGAACACAGGAGATAAGCACTGCTGGGCTGTCCCAAATAAAGTCAACAGAGTAAAGATTAGACTCTGGATTTCTCTGTGTGCCTGCACATGTGTGTGTATGTTCCTCTGATGTAAATAAGTGCCTATTTCTGCTGTTCTGTGGAGGACAGGAAAGACAAAGCCCCCATGTACATTATTCTTTAAAAAATGGGTTATTGCCTCATTGAGGCAGAGGCGATGCTTGCTTTGTGTTTTCTTTACCAGTAACTATAATGTTATAGTTACTTTCCTATGCTCTTCTGGCTTGTTCAAATAACTTACCTCACATACTGTGCCCCCGTAAAGTTTCACTATGATTTCCTTCAAAATTTTGCTTTAAAATTTTCAAAATTGTAGCATTTTGTGAACAGTTGACGTGACAAAGAACTGCTGGAATTTTACCTTAAATATTATCTTTTTAAGTGAATTTTATTTTCAAAAGAAGCCACAAAAGACATAATTCCAACTTTTGTCCTAGTCCATTTCTGTCTATGTTTTTTCACGGCCAAAAACTTTGGACTTACCCATAAAATATTTTTCCATAAGGGAAATGCTTATAAATATTTCCCCTCAAGCTAGTTAGGGCAGACAGCTTCATGCTAAGATGAGGGGGGAGTAAGTGCAGCTTTTTCCCTGGTGAAAAAATCCCTTTAGAACAAGTTCAGTGTATTACTGCATTTTTTTGTTTGTTTGTTTTTCAGTTTCAAGGTATGGTTATGAGGAATTAAATGTGAGATAAAGTGAATATGAGAATGTGCAGCTTGGCCTCTCTCTGCTCCTTGCCAGGAGGATTTTTTGGGGGCTTGGTTGGTTGCCCTGATGAGGGATCTGCAGCAGGGCTCCTGAGTGCCACTGGAAGGAAGGCTCGTGCAAACCAGAAGGTTGATGTGAAACTGTGAAATGCAGGAAGCACAAACAGTAAAATGTAGGAATTCTCCTTTGGTCCTTTTCCCATAACTGCATAACAGTTTGCAAACTGTCTACTCAGAACTCTCTCTCGCTGCTTTTTTGGACTTACCTGAAAGAAGTTTAATGGTAAATAAAGAAGACAATTACAAGCCCCTTTCTAGACCTCAGCTCCTCCCTGTAGAACTGCTTCTCTTCTGTTTTCTCTCTTTCTCCCAGCTTCCACTGCATTGAAACAAAGTGCTGGAAATGGTTTCTGTGGTTTAGGAGAAGCCATTTAACCCTTTCCATTGATCACAAAAACCTGTGAGGCAAGATGATGACGGTGCTTCCTGGGAAAAGCTCTGCTATTTTGTTCCATATTGCTCTCCCGTATTTTGAGAAGAGGGCTAGGTCAGATTCTGACACCACCTGCCCTGCTTGGTGGAGTCCACGTGAGGTTTAGCCCTCTTAGAGGGTGATGGGAACTCTACATTTGAGGGATGTGTTGAGACTGTGGTAGAAAAATGCTGCTCCAGAATGCAAACATCATCTTTGATTTCAGAGTTTGAACATGAACTTAATATTTTATAGCTCTTTTAATGCTATGAATAGTCAGAGATCACCTGTTGCAGAAGATGAATGAAGATAAAGTCCATGAGTTATCAGAGGGCGCAGGAAGTTGGTTGTATTGACATTCTGTGGATCCTCTAAATTTTTTAGAGCAGTGAATACTTCAGGAGGGGTTTTTGTGTTTTGTCTCTGTTGTCTGTGAGGCAGGGCTGGAGCCTTCAGCCAGTGCAAGACCCCTGGAATTGCTGTATTACACCTGCTGTGAGCTGGCATGGGCACACCTGAGGGGTGCTGCCAAGACACAATACCCTGTCTTAAAAATAATTCCGTGCATGAACCTTCAAATCTGATCCAGTGGAGTTCTGAGGAAGTTTCTGGGTGACTTCTAATGCAAATAATGAGGGAGGCAAGCCCCTGAGTCTCGCTTTGAATGGAAGTGGCAGTGTGTAATTGCAGTTGAAAACAGCACAGGCTAATTTTGCCTTGACAGAATTGAGCCAAAATAAGTTGAGTTAAAAGGATTTGGTGTGCCACTCGGAACTGATAGCTAACAGTTTGGAGGTTTACAGGGTTTCTTTTCATGTGGTTATGTATATCAGACAGCTTCAGGCTATTAAATTACACTCTCCTTGCTAGCACTCACTTCTCAGCTTTTAGAATATTTCCCTTTCTGTTTGTGTATTAGTTAAACACCATCTCAGCAATTCGGAAGCCAACGTGAACCTTCCTCCAGAATGATTTTGGGAGAAGGAGAGTTCAATCCAGAGAGAGATCAATGTTTCATTTTGGTTTTTTCAGCTTTCAGTGCAACTCAGGACCAGGAGTCCTCTGCTTTACCTTAAAACTAGACTTGCTTTCCCACATTATTTAAATATTCTTAAGTTGCATTCTAATAGTTCTTCAGTATTTCTTTCAAGCAAAGTGAAACTTTGTATTTAGCTTACATTAGAAAAAGAAACAAAACTAATATTTTTAAATGTCTATGAAAAAAACCCCGTTTTAAATCAGCAGCATTCTAGAATTGTCGTTCTGTCACTGCATGGTTTAGCCAGCAATAGGATGTTACAGTGACCCTGTGAGAAATAGCACGATTCAGTTCTTCTCTTCTTTACTCTGGTAGTCCCATTTGGAGTCAACAGAAGGAAGTATTTAACAAAAAAGTGCCTAATTTACCCAGTTTCTAATATGATGGACTGGGAAACCTGCCCATATAATTTCTCTTTTTGATTCTATTGCTTTAAACTAAAATTTAGCTTTTTTAAAGAGTGTTCACTTAAATCCCCCAAATCCTTCTTCACAAATTTGCAACAGTTTTAGGAGAAGTTCTATCTAAAATACTAGAATGGTGCTTTTGTAACAACCAGATTAGATCAGTGGTTTTGGTTAAAAAAAAATTATGACAATATTAGTGTAGTATAAAGTTCACTTAAACTGGACTCAGAGCACGCTTTACAAAGGAGGATTTGGGGCCATATGCTAAATTTAGCACATCCTAAATAACTTTATGAATTTGGGCCATGAAATACTCAGCAATCAGAAGAGTGTTGGTAGCTGTTTTCTCATGGTGTAGAGAATGCTGAAGAATTAAAAACTCACCTGTCCTGCTGAAATATTCAGTGTACATATTCCAGTGGCCACACTAAAAGAAAGACTTTGGATTTATTTTAATTTTGAAAAGAACAGATTAGCCATATTCAGGTTGGTTATTGTTTAGCTGCTGGCTTTTGTCTCTGGTAATAGCTGATAGCTGGAGATGAGCAGAGATCTAGCAAAGAAAACTGTAGGGGAAAGGAACATGGGATAAAAGCTTAATGGACCTCTGTGGACAGAGATGCACTGGTTTGTGTGAGTGGGAGCAGGTCCAGGCTGGTTTTGGAAGGCATCCCTCGGTGTCTGAAACATCTCTCCATCCCTTCTGCCATAGCCCACGTGTCCACAGATATCACCCTTGGCCATAAAGGTTCCCAGAGCCTTTGGGCAGCCTTGCAGCCTCAATAGTGCACTTTGCAGCGCCTCTGGAGGGGCAGCCAGGTCCCTGCTGGACAGGGGATGAAGAGCTGAGCTGAAATCCACGCATGACACCAAAAGCTGCGCCCCAGATCAAGGCGCTCGGTGCAAACATTGCCGTTTGTGTTCGTGGAACAGATGAAGGCCTGTGTGTCAAGTTTGAATTTGCAAACTTCTGTGGTTTGTGTGTAAACACCAAAGTAACATAGCATTGCCTTAAACATGGTTTTGTTTGCTTTAATAGCCTATAAATTTGAGTCTGGCATTAAATGTGGCATTGGGTGTGATGGGGCTGGAGGGTGATCTCTCACTCAAGTGCCATTTTTGTCATCGTTCAAAACTATGATGATGCATTTGATGATTCTTCTTCAGTGTCTGTGGTTATCCTTCTTATTTTCATTCTCATACATATCTGAGGTATGTAGGCTGGATCTGGAAGATTGGATTTGCTGCATACGTTGAGAGAGTAGCAAAACTGATCTCTGTTTTTATTTTATTTTCCTGCAATGTTGCAGACCTTGCAATCGAAGCTGGTGCATATGTAAATATCATCTTCTTCCTTGGATCTTTTGAAAGTTGGTTTTCTCCACAGGTGAATTACTATGTGATTGTAACAGTGACTATGACAAAATCAACCCAGTGGGGAATGGGTTTAAGGGTTCTTCAGCCCTCTGCAGTAATAATTCCCTCTGTTCCCATGCATGGGTCTGTCACTGAGCTGGGTGTGCTTGTGGAGCTGACAGAGAGCAAGATTTGCTTGCTAGGACAGATTCTGGCAGAGAACTCAGTGTTTGGGTGGACACTGAATAAGCACTAACTGTCCTGACACTGGTTTAATGATCACCTGCCTGTCTATCCCTGGGAGTTTCTGCGCTGGTGCAAAGTCAGGTAGAATAATTCCACAAAGCCACAAAAGAGTATTTTCAGTCATAATTTTCAGTCATAATTGTTCACGGTAAGGAGCAGTATTGCCCTGCTTGATTTCTGAAGTTATTGTAAGAGCAGAAAGTTTATTCCATGTACAAACATGTAGACATAGTGATGCACTTGAAAGTCTCAATGTATAAAAAAATCTATGTAAAACATGTTTCTCTTACAAAAAAAACCCCATGTCATCCCCTCTTGTTCACATGGGATGGTTATTACTGCAAGGACAGGATGTGTTATGCTAAACCCTTCATGTTGGAACAGAAGTATGTATCAGCTTTATCTATCCCACTTACACTTCCTTATTCTTGCTGGTAAATATTAATAATCTGTTGGAAGTGTGTATGCAAATTCTGGACAGAATAGCAGCATGAACCTTTTTGAAAGTTAATAAAGTTAGGAGTGAATGGTAAAAAAGCTTCTGCATTGTACCATGTACACATTGCTTTTGTGCTACTTCTATTCTAACAGCACAGCCTCGTGTCAGAGTGAAGCAGCATTCAACATTTCCTGTGTGAACATTTATTTCTGTCCCTCAGGTGTCTCCACATGCATGCTAGAGCTGAGCTCTGCTATGCAGTCACAGGTTGGTCATCAGACATTTGGTCTGACTGAATTCAGGTTCTGGTGTGCACGTATCCTGTCAGGTTAGCTCAAGGTTTAAGATAACAATGGAGCCAAACTCTGCAGCTCTCTGAATTACTGATTGTGTTTCTCCATCTCGTTCTGCTCTGGAGCAGGCTGACATGGCAAGGATAGGGCAAATCCTTTTTCTTTTGGGAATTCACTTCAGCTGGGTCTAAAACTGTATGACCTGAGTCAGACTGGATCACTGAAGAAAGCAAAGTCTCAGTGGCTGCACTATTTACTGGACATATTTCTGCTTGGCTGCTGTGGAATTATGGAAAAGGCTGAAGAAATAGGGACCTTCCATAGAACCCTAGTGCCCACCTTTGCTCCACCTGCAGTTCTGCTGATTCTGCTTCTCCTTCATCCTGGTGTGCAGAGCATTTCCCTGCCTGCTCAGCTGCCCACAGCAAAGCCCTCGTTCCTGTCTGGTTCCTCAGCAGCAGCGCTGCCCTGACAGCCTGGGGTGGCTCTTTGGGAGCTTGTACATCGTGGTTTAGGATGGGAATGCATCTCCGTTTGTCTGGGGAAAGCTTCCAGCCTTTTCTTGTGTTCCCACAGCAGGAGAACCAAGCACTCAGCACTGCTGCCCGTACTTTGTTAGATAGCTGTGCTCCAGATCCACAGTTCTCCAAACAGGACAGGGGCTGGAAACTCTTCCTGTGATAACATGCATGACAGCTATTGGTAGTGACTTCTGCTTTGGTTTGATTTCTTTTTGCATTGAAATACAGGGTTCATGAAAGTGCTTCTTGTAGCTTTGCAGACAAATGGCAGCGGATGGCTTTCTTCTGAAATACTTCATTGCTTATCAGAATCTTCCCACTCATTATGAATAACCTTCACTTGCTCTGTTAGCTTTTTTTAGATGTTACCATTGTTAGGGATAATAACCTGATGGCCTGGAGGCCCCACAAAGTGCTGTAGCACTATGCCATGTTCATGTGTGGTTATGAAGAGAAAAAACCTCCACAAGTTGTAGGATTTACTCCGTGTGCTTCCAAAGGGCTTTTCCAAGTCCCAGGGATCAATAACAATACAGAATATTAGAATATTGCATTAGAATATCTATTGCAAGTGGTAAAGCTGTCTGCATTAATCTGACTTCCTCTGAAGACAATGCTGAGCGAGTCTGTACTCATCTCATCTTCACTTGACAAAATTTGGCATTCTCAAGCAGCGTAGCTGTCTTTTACAAAGCACTTGAAGGAAGTTAGACACTTAAATCCAATGCTAATTTTGCTTTAAAATGGCAGCTTAAACTGTCAGATAGCAAGAGAGTAACGTTGCCCTTGTTACTGCTGTGTTTTTGTTTTTTTCCCCAGCTCAGAGGCTGAGCATTTCAGTGTGGACAGTCGAAGTTTGAGAAGTTAAAAGCAATCGAAAACAGAAGGACAGAAGGGGAATTTTCGGCAGTCCAATTAGTACGAATTATTTTCAGCATCTTGTGTGGCATAAATTAAGTTTTTCCTTTGTTGGCACTTGTGAAAAAATAACAGCTATTGATTAGGCCTGTCGAGCCCTCCTGGCCTGACAAGATATTTCACTGGAGTGTTGTGGGCATGGGCTAGAAACGATGCTGAGAGAGTGAGATCCTCCACAATCATCTCCTCTCCTCGTTATTTTTAGTGGGCTTTTTTTTTTTAGATGTACTGTATACAGCAGAACCCTATTAAAGCCTGACTTAAGATGCTCAGATAATCACCCTGAGCGGGCCGCTGCTGCTGGGGAGTGTTCAGGAGGCATTTTTAACTGCAGCCGTGCATTGATGGCTGAGTTTCTGGGGGGCAGTGGGAGGTTGCTAATCTGGGCTCTGGGGTCGGAGCTGGGGCTGTGTCCCCGATTCCCTATTTTGGGGGGAGTGGGCTGCGGGCGTGGGCGCAGCTCTGTCACCATTAGAGCTTGGTTGTGAGCTTGTGGTGCTGGCAGTCTGAAAAACTGTGAATGCTGTCTCAAATGTGGAGCAGATGCAGATTTTTACTCTGATGAGATGAGGGACCGGCGCTGACAGTGGCACAAAGAGGGATTTCAGAGGTGACAGTGAGGAGATCCAGGGTTTTGTTTTTGTTATCTGAGCCGATCAATAAATACTGTAATGTTTGCAAAGAGTTTTTTGGGGGTGAGTACAGGCATCTTAGGGTGAGATGGGCAAATCTAAAGACTTCATGTTGTCAGGTGAAACAGGTGGGAAAGACAAAGTTTTCAACAATTTGGTTTCCTGAATTTTTTTGTCCCTTTTAATTCAGTGTCAAAGACAGCGGACACTGCTGCTGTGTTTTTGAATACCTTTTTACCACCATAGTCCATGTTTAAATGGAGCAGCAGCCTTTGATACTTGAACAGCAGTGTTAAATCGTCAGTAATCCCTGTGCAGCATGGTTGTTATTGCTTTTGGTGCTTCTCTATTACTGAATTCTCAATAATCCCAGACAATTGTGGTCATATGTTCATTTGGCAAGAGGTGTCTTGAGTTTCCTTACTGTTATCTGCTCAGAATTCCTGAAAACCATTTGGACATAGGATGTGATAAAGACCAGAGTCTGCAGACTGAGATTATCAATTATTATACGGGTGGACTGTAGAATTCATTATGTGTTTCTTGCTTTCCTTCATTGGCGTTCCAGCTATTGTCAGGAATGATGGCTTGTGTCAGAGAGGGTTTGAGTTCCAGTGCCAGGGTGTCCAGCTCTGGCTGCCAGGCCAGCTTTGTCAGTGGTCAGGGAATGCATGGAGTGAAGAACAAACCCCCAGACCAGCTCTGAGGAGAGAGCACAAGGGGAAAGGGTTTGGGTTTGGTGAATCACAGAATCATAGAAAGGTTTGGGTTGGAAGGCACCCTAAAGATCACCTTGTTCCAGCCTCCCTGCCATGGACAGGGACACCTGCAGGGCCTGGGCATCCCCAGCTGCTCTGGCAGCCTGTGCCAGTGCCCACCACACCCACAGTCACCCTCAGGATGGTTCCCATCCCCTTCCTCGTTTACCATGCCTTTTTCTCTCCTTTGCCAAGAAATAACCCTTGAGATGTATCTGGTCCATTTTCTGTCTGTAGAGTTTCAGGTGGCTTTGGTTAAAATCTTCCTTTGCTTTTTTGGCTGAAGGATTGAAGCCTTGCCTTTCTTACTGCACCCTACCCCTGTACCCTTAGTCACTGTGGTGGGAGACTGCAATCAGCCTGCAGAGGGGTGAGGTTTGGGCTCTGCAGGGACAATCACTGCTGAGTGTGCTTCAGGCTCCTTAGGAATGGTGTCACAGACATCTTTTATGGAAAATCCTTTCCTCAGGATTTTTCCTCCTGAGAACCTGAGAGGCCTCAGGAACAAAATGCAAACAATGGTTATCTGCTGCTGTGGAATGCAACAGGTGCATCTGTGATTGGCCTCATGTGATTGTTTCTAATTAATGGCCAATCACAGTCAGCTGGCTCAGAATCTCTGTCCGAGACACAAACCTTTGTTATCATTCCTTCTTTTTCTGTTCTTAGCCAGCCTTCTAATGAGAACCTTTTCTTCTATTCTTTTAGTATAGTTTTAATATAATATATATCATAAAACAACAAATCAAGCCTTCTGGAACATGGAGTCAGATCCTCATCTCTTCCCAATCTGACAACCCCTGTGAACACGGTCACAGTTGGCAGGGAAGGGCTTTGGGAAGCTGTGGAGAGGAGATAAAGGCCTTGGGGAGAGCTGGATCTGTCCCCATGAGGGTATCTGGGGACCGGGGGTTGTGTCCTGGCCACCCCTCTCCTGCAGCAGCCAGGATTGCCCATTCAGGCTGGTGTTTCACCTGCTTTCAGGAGGAATTTATCCCCAGGAAAGAATGCTGGTCCCTGGAGCAGGCTGCCCAGGGAGTCACCATCCCTGGAGATGCTCAGGGGACAGCCGGCCGTGCCCTGGGTGCTGTGGTGCTTGCCAAGGTGATGGTGGTTAGTCATCCACCCTGGGGTCTTCTCCAGCCTCACTGACTCTGTGTGACCTTGCCTCTGCCTCTGGGCCCTCCTGGCTGCCTTTGGGCCAGGCCTTTCTTTCCCTGCCTCGTTTTTCCCGCTCGGCAATAGCGATGCCTTTTCAGCTAAAGCTGGAAAATCACACAACTGCTAAGGTGTCCAAAATCATCAGAGATTCAATGGAATTGTCTGGGACCTGCCAGGAGAAGATTTTGTCCTGTGCTGCTCTACAGTTCCAGCTCCCTAAACGTGCTGGTTATCCAAGGCATGGTGCCTGATCGCTAAATTTTCATGCCTGGAGAGTGCTTGGAGCATGGGAGTTTGCTTTATAGGTTTTGAGAGATATGGTAGATACTGAGCCAGAATCCTGGAAGTTACCTGGTTCCGATGCATTTGTCACTAACCCTCCTGCTTTCATTGCTATTGCTGGTCCACGTAGGACTTGGATCCCTCCTGTCCCTACAACTGTTCCCTACAATACTGTGTCCTAGCTAGACATTATTCTGTGTCCATAGCTCTCCTGCTGATATTTTTTGGAAGGGTTCCTTTATTCCTCTCCCCTGTTGATTTTCTGCTCAAAGGACTAGATTGAAATGAAAGGGCATGTCTTTGACTTTAATAAGCTTTTAATAAAATCTGGAAAAAATGCCACCAAGACCCCTGGAGGAGCAGTTTTTACGAGGGTTTGCCTCCCCACTCCAGCCCCTCAAGAGCCCATATTCTGTAAGAGCTGCTACCCTACACACCTGGCCATCATTAAGTGCTCTTTGTTTTTCTTTCAGTCTTGCTCTTGTTTTACAAAACATGGTGTAATGTAGTATTGGGGAGAGCTTATAAAAGTCTTAACTTGAAGTAAAGGAGAGCCTGACTGCCTGGTAAATGTGCCACCCAGAAAGAGACTTACTTATTTCAAGGCAAGCTTTAAAATGTTGACTGTTTTGAAGCTCTGGCTATTTCCCTTTACAGTAGGATCCTTTCTCTTCTCTTTCTCTTCTCTTTCTCTTCTCTTTCTCTTCTCTTTCTCTTCTCTTTCTCTTCTCTTTCTCTTCTCTTTCTCTTCTCTTTCTCTTCTCTTTCTCTTCTCTTTCTCTTCTCTTTCTCTTCTCTTTCTCTTCTCTTTCTCTTCTCTTTCATTCCTTTTCCTTTTCCTGTTATGTTCCCCATCCTGATTTTTTGTTTAAGGAAAGGTTACAGGTGTCTGAGGTTTCTTGCACGCTCCTAGGAACCCTTGGCCATTTCAGGTTGAGCAGGAGATAAACTGTTAATAGGAGCACATCCCCCAGATTTAACCACTTGGGTGGCATCGGACTGAAAAGAAAACCGTGGAGGAGGACAAGAGGGAGGTGCAGTGCGGACATGAGGCGCGATCTTGCCCTCCTTTCAGGTAGGAACGAGCCCAGCAGTGTCGCACAATCAGCCCTTGTGCGTCTGTGTGCTTTCCTTCCCTCCGTGTTGTTCCGCAGTTATCTGTCCGTACCAGCAGCATTATTACACACAGATTAAAAGACAGGCAGCTTTTAGGCTCCCTGACAGTTGGCCAGAGCAGAGATTAGAGATAAAAGTTAATCCCGTGAGGTAATAGCAAAAAAAGAGTACAAAGAGACGAGATGAGCCGATAATGGTTTGTTTAGGTAAGAAGGCTTCCCTTGCCCTGGCGATTGGCTCTCGCTCAGGGCTGCTCCGAGTGAGAGCTTCCCAAATCCTGCCCGAGCTTCGGAGCAGCTAGCAGAGACGAGAGGGGAAAATGGGAGCCAGCAGCGGCAGAGCATCATGAAATCACTGCAGCCATAAATGGAAGGTGCCGCACCATGGGGGAGATGAGAGATGTTTTCTTCCACAGCTGCAGAGCCATTAGTCAGTTAACACTTGGACAGAGCGAGGCTGAAACGGGCTCGAAGTCAGGGTCTAAAATATCAAAGGAACTTTATGTTTATCTTTCTTGTAAAGTGGAAAATAATTTGAAAATGTAGCAACACAAATATGACTTCAGGGTGGTTAAAATGTTAATAGCCTGATGTATTTTGAGCTACATTTCTCTATGCTCAGAGAGAAAAGTTTGCAAAGGTTTTTTGGACTTCATGTATTTTTAGGAATGCTCCTAAATGGTGTGACATCACAAATGAAATTTAAACAAATCCATCCCTTTCTAGTGAAGTTACGAAGGTATTTTAAGCTGCATTTCTCTATGGCATGCTCAGAGAGAAAAGTTTGAAAAGGTTTTCTGGACTTCACGTATTTTTAGGAATGCTCTTAGGTGCGCGTGGCATCACAAATTCAAACAAACCCATCCCTTTCTAGCGAAGTTAATTCAGCAGAAGATTAGGAACGTGAAACACGGGACTCGTTCCTCTGCTCAGCCCTATCACTTTGCAGCTAACACAGATAAATATGTGTTTGAAATGGGAGCTATCTACCAACCACTGGCAATCCAGCGCTGCGCTGCAGTCACAAAATTGGAGAGGTGGAAATTCACATCTTTGTTTTTTTAAACAAAGCCTGATGAAAGCAGTAACATTCTGATTCTTGAGTACAGTAATAATACCATTCTGAAATAACCAATTAGCAAGTACCTGCCTTAAAGCTGGCTGTTGCTGGCTCCAGGCTAAGAGGTGAGCTGTAACAGAAATAAAAGTGTGCCTTATTGTGGCATCCAGCCACTGGAATGGATGGAGGAAGAAATCTGCCCTCACATTTCCTGCTCTGTCCTTCTCTTTTGATGAGGGCAGGGAAGGAGCAGGAATACTAGAAGATAAAATTATAAACAGGGAGAGTTCCAGAGTGACCATAAGAATGAGTTCCATAAGATATAATTTGTTCTGCTCTCTGAATGTCTTCAGTTCCCCTAAGAATCTGTTTCAAGGAGTCAGTGAATCAAACTCTGCTTTATTCTTCTTTTCTGTCAAGGGTAGAATAGCTAGATATTAATTACTATTTCACTTAGAGTGTTAATGGAAATTATTTGTGTGCTCACAATAAGGAGGTCTTGAGAGGAAAAGAGATGAGAAGATTGGAAACTAACCAGTCAAATTTTGTCCTTAAACTTAGAGGGAGGTGCAACTATTTTTTTAAATTATATTTTTTAATAGCATAAGAAAACAGTTTGATGGAGTGTTTGCCGTCGCTCTGTGGGCTGTGGGACAGACAGGGCTTGTCCCACTTGTGGGTTAGTGTTCAGATTCATGGGTTCTCAATCGTGCTTATTCATTGTTCGAGAGGGCTTGAGGTCTGAGGCAGGAGTGTCAGGTAGCAATCAGTCAGCATTGTACTGTGCTCTGTTTCTGGGTTACGCATTACAGAAGTGTTTGCAGAAAGCCACCAAAAAGTGGGATGAGAGCACCACTCCACAGATCAGTAATGTGGTGGTTTCATTGAGAGGTGCAGCATCTTTCAGGGAATATCAGTTTCCTCACAGAGAGGAGCACAGACTGATTTAGGAGCACTGTGGGATGTCACAGGGACAGGATATCCTCCTGCAGAGGCTGGGATGGTGACCAGAGCTGCAGACAGAGCTTGCAAGGTGTGAACCTGTGAATCAAAATGGGTGATAGGAAGGAATTTTCCCTTTCAGAATTTCCTCACAGAAAAAAAAAAAAGAACACTTCTATAACTATATTTTCAAGTTAGACCTTTCTTCATTGTGTCTGTCCAAAATGTGACGCAGTTTTGCATCCTTCTCTGCCTGGGAGCCTGTAAAAAGGGATTTCATGTCCTGTTTTGTTTTTTCTTCTTTTTTTGTTTTGGTTTTGGCCATAGAAATTCCGGCCCCGTTTTCTCCTTTTTTGTGCTTGAATGAGCAGGAAAAAGAAGTCGGAGTTAGGAGAATGTCCTTTTCCAAAGCAGCTCAGATGAGTTGTTCTTCCTTAAACAATTTTGAAGCTCCTTGCTTTGGGCTTGGTTAGGTTAGCACCAAGTCAGATCATCAGAGTTTAAGAAGTTGTAAGAAACTGTGGTAACAAAATTAAGTGTCAGGTTTTTCTTTAGTACAATTAGACAAGAGAAGGAGACAGAAGCCTCTCCACTTGCCAAAAGAATTATCACTTTCGTCTCTTCTGTCAGAGGTTATTCCCATTTCTGGACAACACCTTGCCATAGCATTCATAAACAGTGCTGATATCATTTGTTTCTGATAGAATTTCATGGTGCACAAAGCTTGGAAGTAATTGGTTGGGGGGTAAACTGAGGGGAGGGCTTTCCCCAGTCTTTCTATCACTTGCTGCTCCCGTGTGTCATTAAGAGTGCAGCTCAATCAGGAGTCCATTACTGATAGCTGAACAACGAGGGGCCTGCAGGTCCTTTGTGATGCAAACGTGGCATTGTGAACCCCTCAAAAGGCATTGTATGAAAAAAAGAACAAGGGAAAGGACCTTGCATACAGGCCCTTAGATGGGAACGTGATTCACTGGAAATGGATCTTTGCCGTGATTTTGTTGTTTGGAATCATAAACTGAGTAATGGGAGTTGTTGAAGGATTTGGTTGTTTTATTGAGAGTCAAAGAAGTTTTGTGGAGTTCGGTGTGTCAGGACTGCTGTGCTCCTCCAACCCTGCATGCCAATTCTTCCCAGATCCCTCCTTTTTCAGGCTACAGGGTGAGAAATGAGGTGCTCTGGGCTCCCTGCAGCAGTTTGGAGCCATACATGAGGTGGTCTCGGGGGGCATCAAGGGTTGGTGTGAGAAGGCCCGCTCCTCAGAATGGGAATAGATATTGTACAAAACCTGTGTGAAGGGTTTTTAGAAGCAAACCAAAATATTTTTTGACAGTTTTACCCCAGTGAATGACTTTGTATTGACTGAGTGGGACCAGTGTACAGTTCACATGAGCAGTGTGTTTCATGTTCCTTTGCAGGGGGACATACTGGGGAAAAAATGCTCTGTTTTAATTATTGCAGTCAAACTTCACATACTGATGATGAGTTGATAACACCCTTGGCTTAGATGATTTTCAAATATTTGTGCACTTTTTCCACTAATAATCAGTAAATAAACAATTAGGTGCTACAAAAGTAGTTTTTTAAAAACATTTTTCTGTGTCTGTGGCTTTGACAGTCAGACACCAAAAAAATGAAGTCTCAAGCCCCAGGAAATTGATGGAGAATGAAAAATATCCTCAGGTTCTTTACTTGTCAGGATCAAATTCTTTTTTTCTGAACTGCCCTACTCATAACTGTAAAAAGCCAAAAGGTTAAGTGAAAATCAGTGTTTATGATCAGGAATGAAACTGGGCTTTGTTAAATAAATGCAGCTTTGCTGTGTTACCACTGGAGATCTCCTGCGGAACTGATCATCTCAGAAGCTGCACCTCACTCAAAAGTTGGACCTTCCTGCCAGTGGTACCATGTATGCAAAGAGGAGTCAGTTGTACTGCATAAAATCAGAACGTCAAATTTGGTCTATGATTTCTTGCCCTGTGTTTTATTAATAGGGCAGTAGAAAACAAAAATTTAATAAGTGACACTTATTGAGATAAATTGCTTTATCTCAAATAGTGGACCTGTAGAAGATTTTGAGTAATTATCTTTTCTTAGTGTTTTCTTTTCTTTCTGTTTGTTCACAGAAACAAAATTCTGTGCAGAGATGATCAGTTTGATCGGAGAAAATAATCTTTAGCAAAAGAGAAAAGTAACGAGCAAATTTAAGCCAGATCTCTATCAGTAATTCACAGAAAGATGCAGAAAATTTTGGCTCTGTTTTTTTTTTTTTTTCCAGTCTTTTCCAGCCTCCTACGCATCTGGGTTGTAGGTGGGGTCAAGTTGGGAAGTGCTAAAAATCGGAGAAGAACAGTTAGTGGTGTGTTTAAAGTTTATCTGAAAGTAGGAAAAGCCGCTCAGAGGACTTTGTTAGCGAGTGAGCCTTGCTGGTAATTGAGGAGGCCCAGGTGAGTCTCGCAGCGTGCGCAGGTCGGAGCGGTTCCCCGAGCTTTGGGAGATTTAAAGGTTATTCCCGTCACTGGCGGCGCAGAGCGCTCCCATGACTGGCACCTTGAGGCAGCACGCAGTTTTTACTCCATTGACTCCTGACTACCGTTTTGTCCGTGCTCTGCTCTGTATTCTTGACAGCAAATTGATTTAACTTGCAGCAGGAAAGAGCGCGCGAGCGAGCGGAGCCCGCAGCAGAGGGGGAGAGAAAGGAACGTGTGAATGTGAAATGTAGCGGGGAGCAAGGCGAGGATCCTGAATGGCAACATTTAGGCATTGACTGTGACATTGTATTAACCTTTTTAATGGATGTATGTAATAAAGTGACATGTAAATGGAGCACAAGGGGAGATATGACACTATATCTGGAAAAGGATAAAACAGTCAGTGAATACTGGGCTATTATAGCAGTTTGCAAACCTTGGATAAACTCAGTCAGCGGTTGTATAATTGGTTATTCAATCCCGAGCCTTGTTCACAGCTCCCAGCCAGGAACAGAGGGACCTGTTGCCAATTTGAGTGAATGCAGAGCCTGTGCTCGGCCGGAGCCCCTGGCTGGAGCCAGCCCTTTTCCTGTGGGCTGCCTTCCACCGCGTCTGCCCCTGGCGCGCCCACAGTGGCCCTTTTGTTGCTGGGGCTGGCTGCCGCTCCCCGCTCTGCGCAGCGGCTCGCAGCTACACAAATAGAGCAAAATGGCTAGAGGGACTCGCTGCGGCTTTTCTCTCGCCGAGAAGCTAAATGTGGGGGCTTCGGGAAAGGAGGCAGAGTCCCAGCAACAAGGAAGGCTGGAGCGCGCTATGGCCGGGTGGGGAAAGCGCCATCCTCTCCCAGGGTATGGCAGGAACTGTGAGCTTGTTCCTCCCAAACCATGGCATGGCAGGAGTTGTGAGCTTGTTCCTCCTAAACCATGGCATGGCAGGAGTTGTGAGCTTATTCCTCCTAAACCATGGTATGGCAGGAGTTGTGAGCTTGTTCCTCCCAAACCATGGCATGGCAGGAACTGTGAGCTTGTTCCTCCCAAACCATGGCATGGTAGGAATTGTGAGCTTGTTCCTCCTGAACCATGGCATGGCAGGAATTGTGAGCTTGTTCCTCCCAAACCATGGCATGGCAGGAATTGTGAGCTTGTTCCTCCTGAACCATGGTATGGCAGGAACTGTGAGCTTGTTCCTCCCAAACCATGGCATGGCAGGAACTGTGAGCTTGTTCCTCCTAAACCGTGCCCCAAGCGGGAAAAGCGCCATCCTCTCCCAGGGTATGGTAGGAACTGTGAGCTTGTTCCTCCTAAACCATGGCATGGCAGGAATTGTGAGCTTGTTCCTCCTAAACCGTGCCCCAAGCGGGAAAAGCGCCATCCTCTCCCAGGGTATGGCAGGAACTGTGAGCTTGTTCCTCCCAAACCATGGTATGGTAGGAATTGTGAGCTTGTTCCTCCCAAACCATGGTATGGTAGGAACTGTGAGCTTGTTCCTCCCAAACCATGTCCCAAGCCCTGGGGAGCTCTCTTGGGACAAGGGATCCCTGCCTGGCCTCTTGCACGAGCAGGGCAGCTCCTGCAGGGACCCACTCTGTAAAAAGCTCCCAAACGTCGCAGACGTCTTTTCATGAAAAATCCTTTAAGATTTTTTCCTCTTGAGAAGCTGAAAGGCCTCAAGAGCAAAATGTAAACATTGATTATCTGCTGCTGTGGAATGCAGCAAGTAGATCTGTGATTAGCTCATTTAGTTTGTTTGTAATTAATGGCCAGTCACAGTCAGCTGGCTCGGACTCTCTGTCTGAGACAGAAGCTTTGGTATCATTCTTTGCTATTCTATTCTTAGCTAGCCTTCTGATGAGATCTTTTCCTTGTATTCTTTTGGTCTGGTTTTAATGCAATATATATAATAAAACAATAAATCAGCCTTCTGAAACATGGAGTCAGATCCTCATCTCTTCCCTCATCCAAGAACCCCTGTGAGCACCATCACACCCAAACACCGATGCTGTCCTCGTGGGTTTGTTTGGGAACCACTGGTGTGGAGGTTGTGTGTCTCCAAACAGGGAGGCAGCATCACATCAGCCAGCTGGGGATGAGCAGAGAGAGTGTTTTAAGCACCCTGGTTCCCTCCACCCTCATCCCTGCACACACGACTTTCCAGTAAAAGCAAGGAGATATTTATGGAATGTCCTGACTCAGAGGCCAGCTGTTTCTCTTCTAGTAAAATGGTAGTTAGAAATAAATCAGAGGAAGGTTTGATTTCGGTTGATGAAATAATGAATATTCAGCAATATATATAGAAGATGAGCCTGTATGAGCTAATGGTCCCTTCTGGTTTGCAGCTTTTTGTGAATGAAGCAGCAGTGCTGTGAGTCCACAGTTTGCTCTTCTCCCTCCTTCTTTTCCCCACTTTTCTCTAGTTTCCAGTAGTGGGATCTTGCTCCTTCACAACCTTACAGTTTTTCAGTGTACCTGGTGATACAGCAGTATTTTATAGTGTCCTCATTCCCTATATGTGGAAGGGAATTATTGACACAGTAGATTATGCACAGGCTTTTTAAGTTACAAAATTGAGGTAATGGTGAAAAATTATATGCCTCTAGATCACAAAGAGATGGGCTTGGGGGCTAATCTCTTCACCGTCCTGATTTACTCCAGTTCAGAGAAAATAATACAGAGTGCCTGGTTTAATGAAAGGCTGCAATTCAATCAAGGGGTTCTGCTGAGGTCATATAATTTAAATAGTTACAGCACCTCTTGACTGAGTTACAGCCTTGATAATTCAGTACTTTGTTGTTATTTATGAGGGTAACTTTTCAAAGCAATCTGCATATCTCCCGCTAAAACCTGCTTTGAAAATTTTATACCATGATGTCATTGAAAAAGAATTTTTTTTTCTCTTGGTAAGAAAAGGGAAAAAAAAAAAAAGACAAAACCCCACACCAGCAAAATGAGAGGGGAAAGGAATGCATTGTTTTAGAATAGAAAATTAATCACTTGGAAATGGACTGGTTATTGTGAAGCAAATGCAGAAAGAGTATTGAACTTGAGATACATGAGAAAAACTACAGAAACTCCTGCCAAGGCTTTTAATGGAAAATACACCACACGTTTCACTATAAACACAGCTCTGGGAGCTGAGACTTACAGCACTGGACAGAAAGGGCCATTGTGGAAATACATTTTTTTTGATAATCATAGTTAATGTCGCCCAGCCTTATGGAAGCATTGTGTGGAGTGGCAGGAACACGATGCAGTGGGGGCTGCTGGAACAATTTGGTGTTTGGGGCTCATGTACAGAGGGATGCAGGGGATGCAGTAGTCTGGAGTGGTTTATTCCTCAGGAGAACTGCTCTGTATCTGTAATATGTAAGGAAACAAGTGTTTCAATAAAGTCAGATCAGGGCTTTGCAGAAGCCTATCTTTGTGGAGAGGTCTCAAGAAATGTGTACCTGTGGTGGTATTTTTTTTTTCTTCTCTGGCAAAAGGAGAGGGAAGAAGAATAAAAAGTACAGCTCACTGCCTACCAAGTAACTCACAGGTCACAGCTGAGCTGCACATCTCCAACCCTGAGTTCTTGGAAGGCAAATTAATTTTTCTCTGTTAATTGTTTTAGAATGGAATTTCATTCAGAAGGCTCACAGAGAATTGTAGAATTTCTGTAGCCAAATTTAGAGCCAACTGATAGCTTTCATCTGGCTGTAGTAGGAATTGGAGCACTGGAGGCTGAGTTTCATAAAGATCTGAAAAAAGTTTCCTTTGGGGATTGCTGCATTACGTTTCTACATTTCCCTTTTCTGCCTGAGTTAGAATGAGCTTGAGATTTTTTATTTTTCTTAATTAAGAATCTGTTAGTTGCATTAAGAAATTATGGGTAACTGAGAAATGTGTATTTCTGCCTTTTCTTCCTATTAAAAAAACCCCTCAGTTGTTTAATGTTCTCCTTAATCCTTGAACCACATAATACATGATATCCTGACTCTTCTGCTATTTATACAGCCAAAGCTGATGGTGCCACTTTGAACTCTGCCATCCCTGCAAGGAAAGGTAGAACGTGTTCTGGAAAGGTGGAACATATTCTAGAAAGGTATAACATGCAACATAAGATATTCTGGAAGGGTATAACAATAGAACATAAGATATTCTGGAAAGGTATAATGTATAATACAATATATTCTGGAAAGGTAGAACATGTTCTGCAAATGTATATTATATTCTATATTAAGCCCCAGAGTGTGACCTTTCCTTTTTAATTAGGCTGTGCTTTCTGTATTCTCGATTCAGCTTGTGTTAAAGTAGCTGGAAAAATGCCATTTTTGATGTGCCAGGACTCTCCATCTCCATCATCTGCTGTACCAGGGCTCAAGGAATGGGGAGCTCCCCGAGGCAGGTGATGCTCAGGAGAGCCTTGCAAGGTTCACCAGCATTCTGCACCGTGTCCCTTAGAGCCCTGCAGTTCCTTTGGCCAGGGGGCTGTGTGAAACATTGGTGCTGCAGTGTTCACAGAGCCAGGAAGCGCCAGGAGGAGCTCAGTGGGTAGAACATGGCAGAGAAGGTAAAACCAGCCCTGAAGAATCCTTTCCCTCTGGTCTGCCCTGTAACCACGTGTTTTACATGGCATTTCACCACGTTTGTGTGACTTGTGCCCTGTGTGCCCACAAAGGACATTGGGAAATGCTGCTGAAGGGGGACAGGGGAGGGTGTGATTGTCAGGGTTTGCCAAGTGCAGACTCCTAAGGCTCTGCTGAAAGCTGCAGTCCTCAGTGTGGTTATGTGATACAGAAATTTATTCCACTGGCTTTCAAGGTGGAATGGACTCCTTCCCTTTATGCCATAGCATCCCCCCAGGATTAAGCCATTTGTTTCTCTGGCATTCTCTTAAGGCCTGGCCACAAAAGAAAACTTTGTGAACAATGGGCCTGTTCCCCTATTCAGCCTTTTCTGATCTATTAATTCCCCATTGCTCCATTCTGCAATTACTGCAGAGCCCACCTTCCCAGGCACCCAGTTCTCTGGGAATTCACCCTTGGCATTTGCCTCGCTCCCCAGGAGCCCCACGTCCCTCTGCTCCACCCCACCACTTCAGATATTGACTCTGGGCCCTTTTCTGGCACGCTGACACGTACCTGCTGTGGCTCTCCTTCACATCTGCATGCCAGAGGGACCTTTACACACATTTATTCAAAGATTTCTCTAGCTCACTCAGAGAGAGGTGGGTTTAAGAGAAAATATTTCAGTCTCAGCCCTAGGTTTATCTCAGCATTGAAAAAGAAAAGCTGAATTGCATGTAGTTCTTTTTCCAAGCACCTCTCGCTGGATGTGAAATAAATCTCTGTGTAAACTGTATATTGTTGAGCATTGTGTCTGAAAAAAAGGAAGGGACCATACTGAGATATCAGTGTTAGTCACAGAATTAAATCACAAAAGAAATGATTCCATATAACAGTTTGATAATGGTGTTACTATGCAGAGTCCATCAGCACTAGCTGTTTCACTGTTAAAATTGAGGTGCAATTGATACTGGACTGGGATTGAGTTTTTCCACAGCTGCACCAACAGTTACCTGACTGATTTCCATGCAAACATGAAAATTCAGCTAAGTTTCTTAAGGACTTGGAGGTGGTTTGAGTCAATGTTCAGTTACCCCACAAAGAGTTGGAGCCAGAAATCCCAGCAGCAGAGCTGCACACATGCCTGCACTGATCTGCTCTGTGGCTTCTTTCATGGATCTTTTCCTCATTTTTTTGTGCAATGTGCTCTCTGTTTACAGGGTAGATCTTTATTGCCACTCCCCAGAAGCACCCACCCTTACTGTCAGGTCCTGCAGGCTGCGTTCCTGGTGAGGGTTTGTGTAGCCAGCCAGGCTTTATTCTGTGTGTCCCAGCCCCTGAGCCAGCTGTACCCAGCCAGTGCTTGGGATCCCCATGCTCACACAGCTTTGGGCTTGGCTCTTCTGCCAGGAGGTGCATGGCCCACTGAGCATCTTGCGTTTGAGGCCGGGCTCTTAGGAGACACACCTTGTTTTAACAGAGTTATTCCAGAAGATGCCTTTTTCCTTTTGTGCCATGAAAGGTAGAGATGGTCAAGACGAGAACACCAATGCAGAGATCCCAGGTTTGTCTGACAGAGCAAAGTGCAGCTTCTGCCCATTCACAGCAGAGCCCAGATGTCTTTACACCACTCACAGGTGAAGAACGAGGAGGATCCTGAGCTACAGATGTTGCAGATGTGTTGTATGGTCTCTTCTGAGTGGCTCTTTCTTCACTTAAACCTGCTCATCCTGCTTCAGTTTGGTGTGAGCTTGCACTGATGTCATTGGGGCTGCACAGGTGAATGCTGTGGAACTGCAGGGAGGAGTTGGTTCCTAATTTGAGTGCTAGGGAGCAGGAACTGGAGCAGGCCCTCTCAGATGGGCAGTGAGGGATCTGTGGGATGAGTACACCCAGTCCTGTCGTGTTTTTAGTGGAGCAGATCAGGCCCCACAGTGCCATGGGCAGCTTTGCTGCATGAAGAGGGAAAAGGGTAATGCTGGGTGGCCATTGATGGGGGTGGCAGTGCAGGAGTGAGGGAATTGATTCTTGTTTCAGACTGCATCAGAGGAAATGCTGGCATTCTGTCTGTCTGGGGTCTGTGTTCTCTCCATCAGGAGGAATGCAGTGCCCCCTGATTGTGCTCACTGTGTAAAGGCTGCCCAGTGAATGCCCCTAGCTCTGGAGAAGGGGTTCTGTTCCTGCCCTGCATTCACCTCCCTGCTCCTTGGTCATTCCTGGAGCCATCCCCAATGCAGATCGACCTTCCTGTGGATCTGGGCAATCCACAGAGGAAATTTATCTTCCTAAGGTGAATGAAGGAAGTCCTGATCTTTCTGAAGTAGTCTGAAGAAGTTGTGCTGCAGGGTATGAGTGAGATTCCTCTGTGATAACGAAGATGTTTCTCTTTGGCATGCTGGCAGTGTTGTGAAGGCACAGTTGGTGCTCCAGTGTGAATCTGTTTTCTGGGGAGTGTTGGGGACAGTTTCCAGCCGCCAGGGGGTGGCTGCAGAGCTGCCCTGACTCTCCTCTCCTTCAGTGAACGTGTAATAAAGCACATTTTGGATGTGACAGATGAGGCCCCTTTCTTGGTCTTGTTCTCATTCTCAGCATTGTTTTTCTTCATCTCCCTTGTGTTTTTCCCCCTTTGACTTTTCTGCTTTTACTTTCTGACTTTCCTTTCCCCTTGTCTGGAACCATTATGTTAAAGAGCTGTGCATAATAGACTTCCCCTGATTTCTCTCTGGGTATTTGGGGATTACCTGTCACAGCTGCTGCATGGCTGAACCACCCGTATATCTGGATGCTGTTCTCTACCTCAGAAAGAAAAATGCTTGATCAGAAGGGAGCCCAGAGTATTTCCTCACCCTATTTATGCTGGAAATAACCGAGTCCAACAAAATGGAATGGAGACAAGTGAGGGCAAACAGAGCACGTTGTCAAGGCAGATGGGATGCTGCACTTCAGTGCAGGAACCTGTGTGCAACTCCTGGGAGATTTTTGTGGGCAAGTCCCAGGATGGCATTGGCCTTAGTAATTTCTACCTAATTTGACATAAGGATTTCATGCAAATATCATTTACACCACAGCTAGCAGTGTGATTTACTCTGAAACTCCCTGCACTTCAGAAGCACTGATTTATGGTGTACCTTTTTTAATGTGATTATTAATAATGTTGTTGTCCCTGTCTGTCTGGCATCTGGCAGTGGATGGTTGAGGTTTTGTGGTCACATATGTTGTGCAAGAGGCATTCAGGATGTGGAGTTGTTTAGCATCAGGCGTGTGTGCTTTAATTCTCACTTCCAGGGGTAAAACAGTCTGTCATGCTTTGCAAAAGAATGGAAGTCTGGGCCTAATCTGTGGGGGTTTTGTTGTTTCAGGGGGATAGGCTTTCCATTTTTCTGGTTTCAATTATTAAAATTCCTTCAATGGTTTTATTAACATCCCAAATGAGTGTTTTCTGGTTCTTTCTAATGTTATATTAAGTTCAAATTATAACAGTACACACTTTCTCTGGGAAGCTCATCCACAACCTGATGTCTGTAGCCCTTTCACTACACAGTCGTGTCAACTTATAATGGAAATAAATAGGTGCAGATGATCAAAGATGTACATACTATTACCTCAGTTTGATAGATAACACATGACTAAACCAACCAGTTCCACAATGTGTCAATACTTTGATGGGGTTTAGCTTTGCATTTTCATCTTTCAAGTGAATTTGTGCCTCTGGGTCACTTGCTGGTTTACTGATTTCATTTGGACAAGGAATTGCCTGATTTCCCTTCATATTTACCTGGTTTGCTGGGACAGTGAGAACACAGGGCTTGCATTTGATAGGGTTTATCTGTTGCATTCCATTTATTAATTGAGTAACCTCATCTAGTAAATATATGTGGATCAGAAAACATTCTGGCTCATTTTTTTCTCCTGGCAGTAACACTTCTGAGTGCATTGTTTAAATGGGCGCAGTCATTTTCATTTAAGGGAAAACTAACTTTCCTTCCACCTGCCATTGTTCTCTGAAGGGGATTATGATGCAGTCAGCAAAATGCTAAGGAGGGAAAAGAGAAATTACATCAACTTCAAGAGAGAGGGTGTCATGATTCCCTGCCAGTCCTGTAATTATGCTGAGGAAGAGCCCAGCTCGGGTGAGAGCCCCGGTGTGTCCTGTCGGCCCCGGTGTGTCCTGTCGGCCCCCGTGCTCTCTGTGTCAGGGTGAGCCGTGGCCGTGCGTGGGTGCAGCCCTCCCCGCTCTGCTGGCTGACACCACCATCACCCAGGCCCAAATGCACGGCGTTCATCAGCCGTGCGCTTTGCGGGGAGAGCCGGCTCGCAGCGAGCGCTCGCCCCTTTTCATGGAAACTTAAAAAGCTCCTTGCTGGCACGGCGAGGGGAGGCCGGGGAGGAGGGACAATGGGGGACAGTGCCACGGAGCTAATAAATAAAAATAATAACTATTACCGTTGGCTGAGTGACCCTGGGAGAAGAGCACTACTGAGCCATTTGTTGTTCCCTTTCACTTGTCAACAGCAGTGCCTTAAAAGCCTTGGCCATTGTTCGGGGCCTAATAGCACCTGTTGGGGAGATAGGAAGGCAGCTGTCAAAAAAAAAAAATATAAAAAGGGAAAACAGGGTGGGGGAGGAGGGTGGGAGCTGATGATTGTGATGATTATGCCAGCAAGCAGCACAGCTGCAGCAGGATATTTCCCAATGGGAAGCAGCTCTGCCCAGGGTGGGCACAGGGAGCCGGGGGTGCCTGCGTCCCCCAAAGCAGGGAGAGCTGTCCCAGAATAACCCCAAACCCCAAATAGTGCAAGTTGCAGCTTCCTGATGGGAGCGCTTGTTTGGGTTCCCTTTTCCCCTTTATTTCTCTGTGGCATTGCCAAATCAGACCCTGGGTGAGGAAGGTGAGGAAGGTGAGGAGCCCCTGGCATCCCCAGCTCCTTGGGGAGCCCTTCCTCCCTAGAAGAGCCCAGAGCTGCCTTCCTGCTGTTGGCCAGGGCTGCAAGATGGGCTATTTAGAAAATTGTCTCCCCAGCTTCATCACAGGTAATCCTCGCGTTTTTCATTTGGAGGAAAATTACCGGCGCTTCAGGGCTCAATTTTTTTTTTTTTTCCATTTTTTAAGTAAGTTGCTCTGAGATTTTCAGGTGAGAGCGCTGTGGTGACTGTGTGTGAAGGGTTACATTGCTGCAGTTGAATTTAGGATTTCAGAAGTGGAGTGGTTTTGCTTCACAAGGATTTCACTGGAATTCTAGCCAAACACTGTAGCTCTCAATTTATGTTTTATGGTTATTTAGATTACATACTTCTGGGGGCTCTTGATGCTTTGTTTTAGGGTTTGTTTGAGAATGCACTTACTTACTTTAAAAGTGACAGATCAGCATAAAGATCTTTTTGGTCAAAGGGTAAACCATGGAATCTCCCTAGAACATCCTTGATGGTGTGTCAATACCTATAAAAAAGTTAGTGTGTAGTCGTCTCACTGAATGCCTTTTTTAAATCCCTCTTAGTTATCAAGGATGTGCTGAAGATGTGAAAAATTAGCAGACCAAAACCATGGCCCTCTGTTAATATTAACAAGATATTATGGCCCTTTAATTAGAGCCTGGCTCAGTTGGTAGCACTAATACAAAAATGTATTTCAGGGGAATATGTATTCTGGTGCAGTATCTCTGTCCAACTGAGACGGAAAAACAAAACTCAACTGAAATTTAATGTTATTTAATTATAGATGTCTTTGTTTTTATGCAGTTACTCTTGAAATAGTCTCTGGAAATATTAAAATATCTTAGTGGTTTCAGGGTTTCAGTGAAGCTCAGAATACTACCTCCTTCCGTCATCTGACACACTTTTATTGCTGGGTGGACCACTCCTGAGAAAATCAATTCCTTCTTTCATTTAGAGATGCCAGGAATTAAAGGGGCATTAGAAAGCTGAGAACACAGAATAAGACAGAATTCTTCTTTTTTCATATGTCGGAGAGGATTTTTTAATTTCACTGTTGCCCTCCTTTTCATAAGGATTCCTACTGGTGGAGCTTCAATTAAAAAGGAAGGGGCTGCTGCTCAGGTGTTTGAAAGTGACTTACTCTGTTTCATGTATTTATTTTTCGGTACATCAGGAAAGAACTGGGCACATTTAAAAAATTCATTTTTGTTTTATTTAAAGTTTGACAAGGTTCAAAAACTTACTTCGTTCTTGCATGTTAATTTAATTAGGGGTGAAGAAGATAGTGCTGGCGGGGAGCTGGAATCATCCTAAAGTTACAGAATAAAGCAGGGATTTATTCAAAGCATCTCCTCCATGGCTGCACCTTGGGCAGCACCAGAGCCCAGCCAGGGCTGCACCCAAGATGAACCAAAATGGCCCCAAAATGCACGGCCGGGCACGGGCTCTGTCCCTGGGATCAGTTCTGCTCCATTTGCACCTTGCAGTTCATTGTCCCATTGCAGCTTTAGGTTATGAAGTCCCATCCTTCTTGGTTTTCTCTCTTCATTCTGTTTTTTTGTGCTCTTGGGCTGAGATTTGGGTCATTTGTCCTTGGTGCCCAGCTGGAGCAGGAATTGTTTTGTCTTCCTGCTCTGTGCACAGAGCTCACCATCCATGATGTGAAGCTCACACCCACACACTAAAGCAGCACAGAATATGAAAATATAAAAAGCTAAGGCATCACTGCTGTGGAAATGGGAAGGGCAGTTTGCATCTGAGCAGGGCACATCCTACTGTGCATTTTCAGGACAGACATTTCAATGCAGGGTAACTGAGCAGTGACTACAAACTGCACCATTCTGGGGTGGTTTCAGAATAATTTGGGGTTGTCCTGCCCCAGCTCCACGTCAATCTGAGGCAGCCAGCAGTGGCTCCAGGCTTGGTGTGCAAGGACAGGTTGGTGGAGGTGTGAGTGGAGCACAAATGTGATTTCCAGGCCCTCGGCAGGGGAAGGCGTGGCAATTATACCCAGCAGCTCACAGCCCTGTGTTCTGCAGGGTTATCAGCGCCCAGTTTGTAGCCTTGGTGGGGTCTGTCACTAAGGTGGGCAAGGCAATAGAGTACATACAAGTTAGGATGTTAGACATAACAGAGATAGAGCTGGAATTCCTGTGCTGAGGTGAGAGCAGGAATGCAGGAATGCTTCTCACCTGGCTCAGCAAGGTGCTCTTGAGAGAGGTGGCTTTCTCAGATGGGCTTTTTGCACATCCAGTGTCAATCCAGAAGAGTGTTCAACAGAGGAACTTTGAGAAATGCCTGAATCTTTCACCCCTGGAAGCAGGCTGCCTTCCAGCAGAGGATGGAAGCTGAGAACATCCTGGCTGTGGCCTGTGTATCCCCCACATGACCATGGCTCCATTGCTGTGAGGCTGAGGGACTGGGTGCTGTCCTGGCATTGCACAGCTCTGTGTGAGTGTGACACTGCTCCTGTGTGGGTGTGACACTGCTCCTGTGTGGGTGTGACACTGCTCCTGTGTGAGTGTGACACTGCTGCTGGGGTGGGGACTGCTCAGGGCACACGACAGCCTGAGCAGCACACAGGTGATGGAGCAGAGCTTCAGATAACAGCCTGGCTATTCCTGAGGGCGGCATTCATTGAGATGCTGGTTTGGGTCTCAAATCTAGCTTAACAAGTCTCTTTGCACTTCCAGTCCTGCCTAGCCATGCGTTCCTGCTTTGTGCTGGGGTTTGCCCAAGAGATAACTTGTAGGCACAGAGACAGGGGTGATTGGGGTGGGGCTGTGCCCCATCAGCCCCAATTGGCCCCAGCTGTGCCCACAGGTGAGCAGCACTGACAGTAACAGCCATGCAGGGCACAGAGGGCACACAGGGGCAGGGCATCAGCAGCAGGGCATCAAAGGCTGGGCTGGGGGACAGGGAGGGCAGATGCTGCAGCCTGCTGGAGTGAAAAGGTGCTACTGTGTGTGGGGAGGTGCCTGAAGCCTCCTGAAGAGGTAAGGTGTTAGGGGATTTGGGTTGAAGCTTTCTGAAGAGGTTTGGTGTTATTCTCTATGGGTTGAAGCTTTCTGAAATTGTATGGGGACGCTCTGTGTGTCATGGCCATCTCAGCTGCACAATATGCTGCGACAGTAATTACTTCAACAATTGGTAGTTGACTGTGTCTGAAGGCCATTCTAACCTCTCCTTCCCAGTAAACATCCCTGTGGTTTTAGGTAGCTTTCTTGTGGGACTGGCAGTAGGTGTTGGTGAGCAGTTGAGCAGGCGATCACTTTGTATATTTGTGGATAGAGTAGAATCCTGTTTCTGGTGGCATTCACAGATTATCGACTTGGATATCGAAATATTAAGTAATTTATTTATGGTGCTACAGATCCTTTTCTGGCTGTGTGAATTATTTTTTTCAAGCACAAAAAAGCAGTATTCTTTTACCAGAAATGACAACAAAATATCTCATCATTCACATACAGCATGTGCTTCATCAAAGCAGCACGATGGGCACTGCAAAAGAGAGCAAGCAACTTGAAAAAGTGTTGTATTCCTGAGCAGACAGAGCATGAGGCCCTGTGTGCAGCAGGAATGCAGTGGTGGCCTGGTGTCACTGTGCACCACAGGTGACTGCAGCCAGCTGTGGGTACAGAAGCTGATTTTGGGCTCTGAAATAGAAGCTCTGTGAGCTGACACGTGGCTGGGATGGGGCTGGGCATTCCAGGAGCAGGAGGGCTGGCTTTCCCTGCCAGAGAAGGGAGCTGTTCAGTGGGCTTGGACGCTGCCCATGCACATGTGCAGCCCAGCTGTTTCCTGCACAGTGCTGGTGATGGAGCGGTGCAGTGAGAGCCACACTGAGATGTGCTGGCCACAGCTCCACAGCTCCCTGATACTGGAACTGGGATGTTTGCTCCAGCTCTGGGGAGTCTAACAAACATTCTGGGTATTAAAAAACCCCAAACCCAGCAGCACAGCACTTTGTGGCCAGGCACAGCAGCCCCAGGTAGTGTTGTGCTCAGCACCACATCTTTGCTTCTCACGCCTGAGCAGCCGTGTCCCACATTTGAGCAATATTTACATTCATAGAGGTGTTTCCTAGTGTCTGCTCCAAAAGTTTAAACTGCTTTTAGACTGGTGAAAAACTGCAGTGCTTCCTGGAAGGCAGGAGAAAAAAAAAGTATGTTTTGTGGTCTTTGATTTCCAAATTTAAATACATTCTGTGTTGTGCCTGCTCGTGATTCATAGTGTCTTGCCTAGCTGCAAGTAGTTCCCTCAAAGCATGATTCTGTTGATGGAGAACCATATGTGTATGCAGATGCTGCGTGTCTATGTAACCTGCTGATACCAACCATTCCTTCATAATAGTTGCTTTATTTCCCTTGCTTTGGAAATTGTTTCTGGTTTTGTATTGGTAAGAGCTTCTTAAAAATGGGGGTACAAGCAGAGAAATTTCTTCTGTCTACATGTTTCTCTGCTCTGCTAAAAGCAGAGTGGAAATGTGTCCTTAATTTTGCTTCCTGATTGAGGCCAGAGAGGGTTTGTTGTGCCTGAGCACAGCGCAGGGTGGCATGTTGGCAGGTGAGGGTTGCAGGAGCTGTGCCTGACAGGTGGAATGTATTTATGACCACAGCAGAAGGAAAAGGTGAAGAATGGGTGCCAGCCCAGTGTTGCCAGTGCTTTCTTAATACACAAAGGAAGGTGCTTGCCAGAAGTGGGAGGTGTGTCAGGCAGTGCTGAAGTTCATTCATGATCATTTGTGCCAACCCGATACTCCCTCCTCTAGGGGCGGCTCCTGTTGGCAGGGAACGTTTGGTGGTCTGGCTGGGCACTGAGCAGCCCTTGGCTCCTCTCTGCTCTTGCTGCACTTTGTGTCACCATCCTTGCCCAGGCCAGACATCCTCTGTGGGTGTTCCCAGCTCAAAGAAAGGACAGAGACAGTTTCTCCCAGGAAAATCTTAGAGGAAAAGAATTAAAACAATTACTACCTCTCTTTCTGTGCCCATTGTTTATAGCTGTGGTTCTCCAGAGTGTGCTATTCGTGGCTCACCAATAGTGTGAGACGTTTTCACTTTGAGACCAATCAGCTTAGCGAGTGAGATATAAAGCTCACAACTTCTTGCTAATAAATTATTATTCTTTTCTGGAGGGAATGCTGGCTTTTGAGCTGGGTTTTGGAATGCTCCAAGGCAGGCCCAGGTACGTGTGCATCTGTGCTGCCACTGAACTGAGAGCAGGATTAGGCCCACTCCCAAAGGGGAGCTACAATGCTCAATACAAAAATGAACTTCAGGAAGTAGACTAAATTCAGCACAAGTCTAGCAGTGATAAAAATTGTGCTTCTCTCTTACTGTGGCTCTGTAGCCTCGTCCCTTTCCTGGAAACAAACCACTCCTTTCCCAGAGGGAAAACTTCAGGGCTGTTGAGCAAGTCAGTGAAACTGTATTTAAATACCAAATGCAGGAGTAGAGGGACAGTGACATGCTTGTTGGCACACCAAAAATCAGATGTAAAAGCCCTTTAATGTTAATTTACTGGGATGATTTGCTTTCCAGTAGTGCAGGGGCAGCTCCATGGATGCACAGGCCGAATCTGCTGATTCAGACAGGTGCCTCTTGGCCAGTGTGTAGTTGATGATTCCTGTTCTTTCCATCCCAGTCCTTCTCTTGGTGCTCTCCCTGCAATCCCCTTCTGCAGCTCAGATTTTGCACATAGAAAACACGATTTTGGGGAATGTAAGAGGAAAGGAGCAGTTGGAGTAGGGATCAGGAATGGCAGTTCCTGTGTGCAGGCCTCCTTTCCCTGTTTCAAGCTGCACATCATATGTGCAAGCATTAAAAGTTTTACTGACTTTCCAGAGAATGCCTGCCTTGCAGACAAGAGACAGCGTTTATTTCTTCTCTTAGTTTGAGAGCATCATCTTCCCAATCAGGTCTAAAAAAAGCTGAACAAAGGATGACTTTGTTCCTGTGTAACTCATGGAACCTCTACTGTCGTAACCTTTTAAGCAGTTATTTTTATTTAAGATGTGTAAATTTCAAATCTTTTTTTAATGGGGTACATAAATGACATAATAAATGCTTCTTTCCAAGACATGGTGCATAAGGTATTTCACAAGCAGTTACTGAAATGTGATAGGCTGAGTATATGAATAGCATATTTTATGTAAGTACAAGATGTTAACATGGTATATAATAGAATTAAACAAGCTGTAATCTGATCTAGGTCTTTGGCTCCGTAAAACTGTAGGGGTGGGGAGGCTATTGTCTTTCAGAATTAAAGTTCTTTTTAAGTATTCAGAGAAGGATGATGATTTGCTGATTCTGTGTCAAAATTGTGTTGAAGTGTCTTATGTAAAAATGGCAGTTCAGATCAAGAGAGGTTTGAGACTAAGTTAGGACATCAATTTAATATGATTGCTTGGGGGTTTTTAAAGGAAAAAACATCTATATAATATTATTTTGAATAGTTACCATACAGTATTTCAACAGGGGAAGCACTGATTAGATCACCACAATCTATTTTATGCCATCAGGATTGCTGAGGGGGCTTATAATTGTGTTAAATTTTCATATTACTCATATCCACGCATTAACGAACAGATGCATTGTTACTATTGGGATTTTGCCATTTGGCCTTTCACATCCCTAATCGCGGTTTCCTGCTGCGATCCCCACCGTTCTCGCAGAAACTCAGTCATCGATACACGGCCGTTCTCGGCGTTTATTGCAAGCCCCTTGTTGTGTCGGCATCGCTCGCAGCGCCGGGCTGGGGCGGGAGCGCTGCGGAGCCCCGGGTGCCCCGGGGAGGGACACGGACACCGGGCACGGCAGCCGGGGCATCGGGCAGGCAGCGATGCCGGCAAACAAACTGGGGTCAGGGCAGGCAGGGGTGCAAGGAAACGGGGCTTCCTGCAAGCTGGGATTCGGGCAACAGAGATGCTGGCAAACTGGGATCAGGCAGGGAGAGATGCTGGCAAACAGGGGTTCAGGGAAACTGGGATGCCGGCAAACTGGGATTAGGGCAGACGGGGATGCTGGCAGTCAGGGATTCAGGCAAACGGGTTCGGACAGGCATGGATTAGAGCAGTCAGGGATGCCGGCAAACGGGTTAGGGCAAGGAGGGATGCTGGCAAGCTGGGATTCGGGCAAGCCGGAGTGCTGGCAAACTAGAGTTCAGGCAGCCAGGGATGCCGGCGAACTGGCGTTCGGGCAGGCAGGGATGCCGGCAGACAGACGGGGGTGCCGGCGGGCAGGGATCCCGGCACACTGAGATTCTCCGGGCAAGGAGAGATGCTGGCAAGCACGGGTTCAGGCAGGCAGGGATGCCGGCAGACAGGGGTTCGGGCAGACGGGGGTGCCGGCGGGCAGGGATCCCGGCACACTGAGATTCTCCGGGCAAGGAGAGATGCTGGCAAGCACGGGTTCAGGCAGGCAGGGATGCGGGCAGCGCGGCGGGGCCCCGGCAGCCCCGGCTCCGGAGCGGCTCCTGCGGCTTCAAGGCTTTCAGCGCGGGTTGGGGCCGCCTTGCGCCTCTCCCGGAGCGGAGCGCCGGCCGGCCGCGGGGAGAGCTCTGCTGGCCATGGGCTCCGAAGGGAGGCGGGCTGCTCTCGGGGCCGGCAGGCTCCGGAGCCCGCTGTCAGCTCCCAGCGGAGCCCTGGTGCCGCGTTCCTGCTCTGCTAAGGTTTGTTGGCTTTCGCTGACTGACGGCTCTCCGCCGCAAACGCCGCGCTTGCTCCGGCTGTTTGCACGCCGCTCCGGAGCCTGCAGAAAAGCACGGAGCAATAATAATTAAATATATGTATATTACAGAAAGAAACGAGGAAATGGGGCAGTGTGTGTGCGAGCTATTCGCGCTGTGGGGAATGGTTTCCATCGAGGGGACGGACGGAGCTGGGCAGGGGCCGGAGCCCGGCGGCTGGGCCGGGGCTCCGGGGGGCAGAGAGACCCTCGGGGATGGGTTCCAACGGAGAGATGTCCCCGGGGCAGAGCCACGATCGGGGATGGGTTCCAACGGAGAGATAGCCCGGGGGGGCAGAGCCACGATCGGGGATGGGTTCCAACGGAGAGATGTCCCCGGCGGGGCAGAGCCACGATCGGGGATGGGTTCCAACGGAGAGATGTCCCCGGGGCAGAGCCACGATCGGGGATGGGTTCAACGGAGAGATGTCCCCGGGGCAGAGCCACGATCGGGGATGGGTTCAACGGAGAGATGTCCCGGGGCAGCCCGGATGAGCCCGGGGAACCCCCGAACGCCGGGGGCACAGCAGGAGGAGCTCGGGGCGAGCAGACCCGGAGCGCACCCAGCGCCTCCTGTGCTGCCATCCGCAGCTTGTCGCTGCTCTCCCGCCCGGCTGCCTGTCTGTCTGTCCGTCCGCCCCTCTGCCTGCGGGCGCACGGGCTGATGGATGAGGGATGCGGGAGAGCATCCCTGGCACGGGCATGCCCTGGGCATGGAGGGATGCAGGAGCGCATCCCTGGCACGGGCATGCCCTGGGCATCGGGGCTGTCTGTCTGTCCGTCCGTCCCTCTGCCTGCCTGATGGATGGGAGATGCAGGAGCGCATCCCTGGCATGGGCATGCCCTGGGCATGGAGGGATGCAGGAGCGCATCCCCGGCACGGGCATGCCCTGGGCATGGAGGGATGCAGGAGCGCATCCCTGATCCCTGGCACAGGCATGCCCTGGGCATGGAGGGATGCAGGAGCGCATCCCTGGCACGGGCATGCCCTGGGCATCGAGGGATGCAGGAGCGCATCCCCGGCACGGGCATGCCCTGGGCATCGAGGGATGCAGGAGCGCATCCCTGATCCCTGGCACGGGCATGCCCGGGGCTCTCCCCAGGCAGAGCCGCCCCGAGCTGCGGCGGGGGACGCGAGGTGCAATTAGCCCAAGGAGCTAATGAAGGTGGCTCGCCGTGGTTTTTACTGCGGGGAAAGTTACCCAGTCGCTAATAATGGCGCGGTCTCTAGGCCAGACGGTGCCTTTGATAAGTTAACGTGCGCTCCCTTTATGCTCCTGGTAGGGGGTAAACAAATGCCTGAACAAATACAAATACACATAAACACCAGCGCGAGAATAGCGGTATATGTCTTAGATCCAGATAATAAGGGTGGGTATTGTTATTTAGATGGCACATACTGGGACACTTATCTTTTAGTACACTCCATTTTCTAACTGAATGCAGTGCTAATCGTGGGATTGAAAGCTATTGTAATTGTGTACCCATCTAAATGCTGACAAGAATATACAATTACATTGTTTGGAATTGAGTTTAATGTTCTCTGAATTTTATTAGCATTTACATTTACTTATGCATTAAAATTCTGCACAAAAAGAGGTCAGAACACAAGAGTTGCAGACATAAATATCAGACCCATCCACACCCTCGCTGCATTTTTCCTGAAAATACCGAACAAATATATTTTATTTTATTTTTAAAGGAAGTGATAGAATCTGAAATCAGCAAATAATGGGTTTCCATTCTAAGCGATGCCTTTTCTCCCTCTGGATTTTGCAGTCTTTTAAAGCTTTTTTTTTTTTCCATACCCAACTTTTTATTATTATTTATAATGCGCGTGTTACCGGAAAATCTTTCCACAGTGTGCTTACCACCACACGATGTTTAAACACACATTATAAAGTGGATGTAATTGTAAAGACTCAGAGGGATATAATTACATGTAGCAGATTTAGGAGCTAATTCTTTGCTTCTCTCTCTCTTTCTCTCTCTCGCTCTCTTTACTCCGCATTTTATCAACATAATTATTTTTTGACTGCAGACTAACACCCAGAAACTGACAGGCATCCATTATAGGCAGCAACTTGTTCACCAAATTGAAAAACAATGAACTGCAGGTTTATATGTGCCCATTGTAATACAGAATTACCGGAGCTTTGTTCCACTAGAGGAAAAAGCTAATGGTTTTGAAACAGCAGGTGACAAAACACATTCCGTTTTTTTCTTTTTTGTTCCCTTTTTTTTTCTTTTTTTTTTTTTCTCTTCCCTCCCCTCTTATCAGTTTGTTGATGAAGTCATTACGAACTGGGGGCCCAGAATAGGGTTGGCCTTATTTTTAGCAGATAGACTTTTAATGAGTTCTATTGTGGAGACAGTCATGTTGATTTGCTTACGTTTCTTTTCCCCCCCTTCACTCAGAAACTCCCAGTATTGAAAAGCTACTATCAAAGGACTGGAAAGACAAGCTTCTTGCCATGGGATCAGGGAACTTTGGAGAAATAAAAGGTAACAACGCTGTTTCTCTGCTAAAGGAAATTGAGAATGAATGTGCAGATACCGCTGGCTTTGTGGAACTTTGTCTGCTCCTCTTCCCCTCCCCTTCAAACACGGTAATTCGGGGTTTAAATGAAATGTGTGCACTCCCATCTGTGATCATATAAATCAATGGAATGCTCTGTTGCCCTAAGTGAATGAATTTACATTAAGCTTTTGTTGCCTATATCGTTCTCTGTTATAAACGAGCACATCCTATTGCTGGATAGGGGGAACAAAAAGTCAGTACCAGACATATGTGGTACCAGAGTATAGCAGAGCTCAGTTTCTGAAATTTGAGGGTGATCTGATTTCCTTGTTTATTTTTGGACAGATTTCGATGATGTAGGGGTTTTTAATTTTTTTTCTTTTTTTACTTTTTTTGCATGTAGGGAAGAATAAAAAGAGCAAAGTTTGTGTAATGGTACCTCTAGGTACTGAAATTAGCCAGTGCAGATTTTAAAAGACAGCGTACAACATCTGTGCACTAGAGCATGTTCTTTTAAAGCCGTGCTCCAGAAGGAAAATGACAAAATTTGACCACTCTCCAGCAGCAGTAGTTTCTGCTTTGCCAAGATATTTCCCCATTTTCTATATCCGAGGTTGTTTTAGGGAACCTGTGGTTGTTTGTTTCCGTGTAATTTAATATTTCTATAATTCCTCTGCAGTGCTGCTGATGGGGAACTCACTCAAAACACACGTGTCAGAAATTGCAAGTTTTCAGAGCAGCCATTATCACTCTGAAAGAAGCAGTGACTCTGATTCTTCTCCCGTTTATAGCAGTGTGCATCTGGAGTAGCAAAACCCAGGCCAACGCTGTTTTGGAAATGTGAAAGTAGAACGAAATTAAAATTAAGCCTTTCTCCTCCTGTGTTTATAAACAGGGTTTGGTTTCTGTCCATGACTTTGGGATGTTTGCTTGCTCATGTTATCCCTGCTCTAGAGATGCTCGCTCAGGCACGCTCCCAGACCTTGTGCTGGCAGCTTTAAGGGCCCTGTACATGAGAAGTGTGCAATATTCAGTACAAGGTGCTCTCACAGGTTTGTGGCTTGGTGCAGATGCAGAGAAAGTGTTATTTTAATTTTATGGGCCTTCCAGCCTGTCACTGATAAGCCACCAGCATTAACCTGTGCTGTTCCACTGCCTTACCCAAACAGGAAAATATTCCCTGGTTTACCCAGGCTTCTCCCTAGCAAGCTGTAATTCAATATATATATTCATTACATATGTGGAATAACTTTATATCATTACATCTGTGGGATAACTTTATAACAGAATGCAGTGCTGCAGCCCCCAGCAGGCTGAGATGTTGTTGTGATGATGATGATGGTGATTATTATGGCTCCAGAGGGCCAAACCCTGGGTTATTCATTCCTCCTGCTCCCTGTGTGTAAAGCAACAGGTCTCAAAGGGGAAGGGCAGCCCCTGGGCTTACCTGGCAGGTCTGGGTTTTAAAAACACTTTGTTTCAAGATGAAATCACCCTTTGCCACGACCTGATGCATCTTTAGCATGTTTCTGGGGCAGAGTATGGGGAGACATCGTTGATACCCAATTTTGGGCATGTGTTTCAGCAGATCTGGCACAGTGTGGGGAGCCTCTTCAATTCCTGACACACTGGCACCTTTAGAAGGACTCCCAGTGATTCTCCAGTGCCCGTGCCCGCTGTGGAGCTGCTCTGAAGAGTGCTGTGCACTGAGAAGGTGGTCTGTTCCCGCTGCCTGTGATCTTTTTCTTTTGGAGGGCAATCTTTTTTCTCCCTTCCCCTTTTTCCCTTTCACAAGCTAAACTTGAAAGCAGCAGCAGCCAGCTACATGCTACCACCAGAGAAATTCAACAGTCCTTTCAGTCGTGCCTGGGGGAAAGGATGGGGAGCAGCAGCACAGCCTCAAAGAAGACTTTTCTTTGCTTTAATTTTTGGGTTTTAGCTTTATATTTTGAACACAAGTCGAGTTATTGTTCTGCAGCTCTGTTCAAAAGGCTCACATCTGAGGCTTTTTAGTGTGACTGTGGTTCTGTGGTTGGGGGCATGGTTATTAGGTGTTTGGATCAAGTTTGGCAGTAAGCTGTGAAAACAGGCACTGGTTTATTTTTCCTACTGACTGCCGTGACAGTTGCAATTATTGTCCATTGTTCCTAGGTGGCTGGAAAGGAGGGAGGACACAATGGAGCATTGCCCTCTGGGGGTAAATGAATTTGACTTCCAGATTCTTGGGGGGTCAGGCAGGCTGATTATTTAGTGCCCAGGAATGTGGTTTTCATGGCACCATCAGCCCTAGCAGCCCACAAACAATGGCTCAGCTGTGCTGCAGCTATATTTAGTGGGGCAGCAGGAAAGGTGTGCAAGTTGAGCTGCTCTGTACCCACACACACGTGTACAAACACACGTATATTGTGCTGCAAAATGGTTTTGTCGTTCTGTAGTTACGGAGTTTTCCAGTTGAGATTTTTTAATTAACTTCTTTCTCTGGGCTTGGCCTGGCAGCTGCGCTTTTTCCGCCTCTCATTTCTCTGTTAGTGATATTTGGAAACCCCCATTTAAGCACTGTCTTGTGTTTAATACACCCTGGAATGTGGACAGCGCTAGGAGCCGTGCTGCCCAACTGTCTTACACGCTGAACAGTTTTTTCCATTTAACTGTTCAAAATTTCATTGTGTTTTTCATTAGGTCTGGGGGAGTTTTAGTACATCATGTGCAAAAAGGCTCAGCACCAGGCTACATATTGTTAATGCCCAAGTCTGTGTTATTGCCATTGAGTTTTATTATCTGGGAGAGATTAAAGGAAGGGAGACGAAGAGGAAGACTTTATTTTCTATTAGCGTGATTTCCTTTAAGCTGGAGAGCAGTGATATTTTATTAAAGACAGGGAAATTGGTGAGAGGCTGCGAGTGGCCAGGCTCCCATGTTCTTATTCAGTTGTTTCTCTGGGTTGCTTTGTCACCTTTGGCTGCTGTTTAAACCCCCCTTTCTCCATCTGCACACCCACAAAGCAGGAGAGCCATCCCTGAGTGTCTGCAGAGGCAGCTGCAGATTGAGGATCACACTTAGAAGAGTCTATATCCATCCAGTTGCTAATTGAAAGGGAAATGGGTTGTTTTATTCCACAGCTGGACCCAAAGGTACTGCCAGGGAATGCTCTTAGAAAGGGGCAAAGCCTACAACTTTTTATGTCTGTAGAAACTGTAACTCAAATACCTGAGCTCGTTCAGAGAGACAGGCTGGGGCTAAATTACAATTTTAACACTAGAGGTTTCCTAAGAAATTCTGTTTTGATATCTATGGAATTTTTACTGTGCTCAAAACAAGTTGCTGTACAGCAAAAGCTACAAAAGTGCTGTTTAATTGAAGTATTTATAGTGAAGCTGTAAAACTGTATATTGACTTGGTTAAAGCCTGTTCAAACTTACTTATATCCATCCCATTCAAAAGCAGGGCTCTGGGTTATTCTTGGATAATGCATTTTATTGGATTCAGTGGAGCAGAGAGATCTTCAGGTCTCAAAGTGTAGAGGAAGGAAAATCACCCCCTTTTCTGCTGTCAGTGTAACTGCCTTGTTAGCTGTGCACTGCAGTGGGAGAGGAGCTGCTGTCCTCCAGTGTCACTAGGAAAAGCTATCAAAAATACATTTATTCCTTAATTATCAGTGATCATTCCTATATAAAAAATTAACTTATTGATTCTAAAATGAAGCTTCTCTTTCAGCCCAGCCTTGCTCAGCTTTAACCACGATGAGAACTCCTCTTAAAACTCCCTTGGTGTGCACAAAGCCTTGCTGCTAATCTTGTCCATCTCTCTACTGAAACTTGGCAAGACACAGCAAGGCATGTTTTTTACGTTCCCCACTCAGCTAATTTTGAATAGGTGTGTGGAACAAAAGGTTGAACAGACTTCTGTTTCCAATCTCCCTGAGCTGCTTTTCTCTTGAAGGCATTGTCAACAGAGATTGTGCCTCAAGGAAGAGGGGGCAGGTCTGAACCTGACGTGTTTTTCTTGTAGTTTGAGAGACCTTTTGTATTGAGCAGGCTGGTTTGTAAACAGCTCAGGTGAAGTTCTCTGCAGTCCCTGTGAAAGGGATTGGGTTGAAATCAGCTCTTCATTGTGCCCATGGAAATCTGGGTGACTGGAGGCTGTGCTGGAGTAAACTCAGATGTGTGGACAGTGATATCAGCCTCCTAGCCCTGCTCTGCAGCTCAGCCTGATCTGGTGACTCTGGAGGTTGTGCTGGAGTAAACTCAGAGTTATGGAAAATGAGATTAGCCTCCTAGCCCTGCTCTGCAGCTCAGCCCCATCTGGGTGACTCTGGAGGCTGTTCTGGAGTAAATCAGATGTATGGACAGTGAGACCAGCCTGCCAGCCCTGCTCTGCAGCTCAGCCTGATCTGGTGACTCTGGAGGCTGTGCTGGAGTGGGCACAGATTTATAAACAGTGAGACCAGCCTCCTAGCCCTGCTCAGCAGCTCAGCCCCATCTGGGTAACTCTGGAGGTTGTGCTGGAGTAAACTCAGAGTTATGGAAAATGAGATTAGCCTCCTAGCCCTGCTCTGCAGCTCAGCCCAATCTGGGTGACTCTGGAGGCTGTTCTGGAGTAAACTCAGATGTATGCACAGTGAGACCAGCCCGCCAGCCCTGCTCTGCAGCTCAGCCCCATCTAGGTGACTCTGGAGGCTGTTCTGGAGTAAACTCAGAGGTATGCACAGTGAGATCAGCCCGCCAGCCCTGCTCTGCAGCTCCCCATAGCGCAGAGGTCTGTTCTGCATGGGGAGCTGTGTTCCGGGTCCCAGTGAGTGCCAGAGCAGGTGGTTTGGTGTGAGATGGAGCTGTGCTTGCTGCAGACACTCCTTGTGCCCCTGTGCTCAGGGGATGGGGCTGCAGAGTTGGCAGTGAGGGGTTTAGGGCTGCCAATAATGGCTAAAGAGAAATAATCCATTCAGCGATACTATAGCTCGTCAGAGCCCCTGAATTAAAGACATATGTTATGTAGATTCAATGTATGGATTAAAAGGGATAATCTGGTAGGTGACACACAGAATCTTGAGATAAGTGAGCTGTGCAGATTCCTGTATGGATTGTGAGGGATAATTCCAGTTAAGTAATGCTGCACAAGTTGAAGGCAAGTAAGCTCTGGGTAGTGCTCAGGTTATGTGCAGTAATCCAGTGAGTGACACTTTGGATCACATAATCTGTAAACTAAAGACAAGAAATTCTGCATTTACATGTGGACAGGAAGAAGGAGGGGGGAAAGGGAGAAAGATTATTCATGGGGAATACACTGGCTTTAAACCTTTGACTAATACAGCGCAGATCCCCAAGAGATGTGTCAATTTTGCATTTGCAAATTAATGGTTCAAAAAGTGTTTGCAAACTTGTGTCAGCTCTGGATGTTCTGATTTTTTTTTTCTTTTGTGAGTAATATTGTATGTGGAGTGGCAAGAGCATGGAGCTGCTCCTATTTGACCTAGAATGGGAGGTTAGCTGAGGGTTGTGTATGGGGGAGGGAGGGCTGGAGGAATCTTTTTTAAAGCATCTAAAAATGTTATTTTATGGCAAAGCAGCTAATTCAGGTTGTTCCGGATTTTTGTGCGTAAAGGTATTTAATTTGGTCTCAAAAAGTCAGGTTCTAATTTTATTTTTAAGATGTGATTACTGATAGAGATAACGGAATGAAATTGAATTAATTGAGGTAGTAGTAAATGCCAATGGCTTTGTTTGAACATATGGAGGCCAAACCACTGTATTTAAAAATTGTTCAGAGAGTTGGTTGACAAAAGGGTCCTGAATCTGTGCTTCATGGTTCTAAAATTACCTGATGGAGCTGAATGTCACTGAGCTACAACTGCAGGTTTGTCACAACAAAGCAAACACACACACACGCTTTTTACTCTTTTTCCTGCTGCTGCACGAAATTCCAGCAGCAATTGCTGTTTTCCTAGCCTAGCTCTACCTTGTTGTCTAGACAGTGAAACAATGAGTAACCTCTGAGAAACAGCCTCAGCACAAACAGAGTTGTCTCTGTTCCTTTGTGACCTTGACAATGAGTTGCTAACCTGGTTGAGTACCAAGCCTTGTTTGTGGTCTGCTGTGCCTGAATTTATTTCTGACAGCCAGTGAGGAGTGCTCAGTGACAGCCTCTTTCCAGTGCTGGTTTGGTACAGGACAGGCTGCTGAGCTTCCTTTTCCCCACAGAATATGAATTCTTGAGGCTGGTAACGGCAAAAGAGGGTAATTGCCCATAATTTGGTTTTACTCATTCTTCACCTTGCTCTGAAATAATGAAAGATTAAGAATGTCTGTCTGTTGAAATAAAAACTTTCCTTATATCTCGCTGTCCCACAATGGATTTTTACTTGTCAAACAGAAAAAAAATCATTACATAAATCTGTAGGTACAGGCAAATCAGTTTGAATTGTGCACTTTTTCTTGCCTTGTTTCTGGAGCCTGTGGCTTGCCAAGTAAAAAAGCAGTCAGAAAGTTTTCTCTCATGCTGACTCGCCCCAGCAATAAGATGAAATAATTGCATTTAGCAAGGTGGGTAGTTATAGGATGGCAGTCATTGTGTAGCAAAGGTGGCCTAAATTCCCAGTGAAAAATGCCAGTTTTCAGATGATTTTGTCCTGACAGCTGCAGGATTTAGTGGCCCGAGAAGCTATGGTCTAGTCCATAGTGAAGCATCAGCACAAGTTCCCAAGCACAGATCCTCCCGTCCCAGCAGGTACAGAATTTAAAGTGCAGTTTGGCCATAAACATTTCACATTGCTGTTCAGGAACAGGAGAAAGAAGATGTTAAATTGTGAATTTTCCTCAGCCAGTTAGATGTGTTTATCAGCCTGCTTTTCCTGGAGGAAACATCAGCTCCCCATTGCCTCACGTGTGACTTCAGCAGCACAAATGGGAATGCTCCTCCTTGCATTTATGTTATAAATAGAATTTTAGGTTTTTATTTAGGGAGAGCATGACACAGATTAGTTTGCTTTGAAGCAGAGAAACACTCAGTAGCCTTCTCTCTTTTACTTATTTCCTTACTAAGCAAAGTGTTGTTGGGTTTAGATTTCTAAAATGTCAAGGTTAAAAGTAGCACGAGGAGTTAGGAAAAAATAGTTGAGACTGGGAAGAGAATGATACTGTGGAGGAAAGATGCTGTAAGAAAACCCTCTAGAAAAGACAGTTACTTCATGAACTGCTGATAATTTTATTTATTCTTTGGCTTTGGTACAGTTAGGACTAGTAGGATTTTATTCTTTCTTGGTTAATAGACTGTTCAGTTTGAAAACCTTCACTTTTGCATCAAAACTGTAACCTTTGCTGGCTCAAAAAGGCTGCTGAAAAAGCAGAGCATTGCAGGAAATGCTTGGAGGTGAGTCAGCCTTTAGCTCATGCATGGGCTGCAGCTCAGGGCTGTTACATCAAAGTCACACACAGGCTGTGCTGAGGCAGGGCTGCTGCTCCATGAGCTGGATGACATCAATAATTGCTCCATTCATAAGGGTCCCCTTGGCTGAAACCCTACCTAGTCTCCAACTGGGTCAAACACAGACTTAATTATCTATTTAACGTGTATTACTGTTAAAAGTCAGTGGGGAAATTCTTGGCCTTGCTGCAGTAGTTCTGCTGGTGACTTCATCAGGGCCAGCAATAAAACCTCCTACACCACATAAAGTGCGGAATGACTTTCAGGGAGTTGCTAAAAACTTTGTGCTTCAGTTTGCTCTTGAAAAACATAATGCATGCCATCACCTCAATACCTGCAAACAGTCTTTAAGAAGATCAATTAGGTGGTGCTTTGAAATTAAAAAATGCTTTATACTGCATGCTCTAATTATTATTATAGATCTTAGCATTATTCGAACACAGAGCACTTCAAAATATTCTTATTTCCATTTAATGAGTTTTTCCCCCACAGAAAACTTTGTAGATACAGGAGGCTTTTTTTTCCCTTTTGTAACCACAGCTAACGATACGAACATAATACAATATTATTATGTCTCCCAGCCTTTGTACTGGCACATTGTTTTCTTTGATTTCCCTTTGAAAGGCAGATCCTGGCAGTTCAAAAGCTGTTCAGGCATCCCTGTGACGGTGCAGACTGGCTTGGCAGGTGGATTGCAGTGCCTGGGCGGCTGAGGGTGCTCAGAGCAGCCCCAGCAGTGCCTGGGGAGGGGACAGAGGTTTGGGCACAGGGATGGCCCTGGGCCGTGCACATCCCGGGCTGGCTGGCAGCAAACGCTCCCTGTGCCTCAGCATTGGGGCAGCAAACACTCGCTGTGCCTCAGCATTTGGGGCAGCAAACACTCCCTGTGCCTCAGCATTTGGGCAGCAAACACTCGCTGTGCCTCAGCATTTGGGGCAGCAAACACTCCCTGTGCCTCAGCATTGGGGCAGCAAACGCTCCCTGTGCCTCAGCATTGGGGCAGCAAACACTCCCTGTGCCTCAGCATTTGGGAGGGGACAGAGGTTTGGGCACAGGGATGGCCCTGGGCCGTGCACATCCCCAGTTTGGCTGGCAGCAAGCGCTCCCTGTGCCTCAGCATTGGGGCAGCAAGCGCTCCCTGTGCCTCAGCATTTGGGCAGCAAGCGCTCCCTGTGCCTCAGCATCTGGGCAGCAAACACTCCCTGTGCCTCAGCATCTGGGCAGCAAACACTCCCTGTGCCTCAGCATTGGGGCAGCAAACACTCCCTGTGCCTCAGCATTGGGGCAGCAAACACTCCCTGTGCCTCAGCATTTGCAGCAAAAGCTGGAAGTGCCTGTCACAGAAAATATTGGCTTTCCCAATTTCTCATTTACATTTTCGTTCTGTCTAATAAATTATAACAAAGTATTTACTGTTTTGATCGCAGAAGCAGTTCCTCTGCCTTTTTTTTGCTCTGGTTCTGTTTTGGGTGGGGATGCCAAGGTTTCTCCTGTTCCTTTTCTCACTTTAAGTGTGTCATTTGGTCATATTGGTGTCTTCATTCTAATGTTTATTAAAATGTTACTGTCACTGCCAGTCTGAGGCTGTGAATCAGAACTAAGAATGTGTAATAGTTTATTTCACATTTGAGTAAATTTCTTCTACTACTTAAACACTATTATGGGTAGTGTTGATCTGAGATGGAGTTTAGGTTTGCCTAGAATGCCGCTAATTTGAGTCTTCTTTTATTGCCATCTGCCGTGGGTGCTGCACCCACAAACGTGGGGTTTTTCCCGAGTTCCTGTTCATGGTGACAGGGCACATCTGGAGAGCATCTTTCCTTGGTTCTTTGTGCAGCTGCCACCCTGCAGTGTGTGCTGTGATGGTCCTTTGCCTGAGCTGTTTCCATCTGTGGAAAATCCACATTCTGCCAGGGCAGTAGGAGCGCAGAGAGCGCCCACAGCAGCCTCCTGAAGGGCAGGTGGTTAAAGGCTTGGCTGGACATGGAATGGGCAGTATCTGCTTGTCCTGGCCCTCAGGGTAATTCAGAGCAATTCCTGAGGCACTGTTTGAGCTCTCACTCAGAATCTCTGTGCCGTGGTCCAGCTTGCTGCCAAGGTGTGCCCTGCAGTGATGGGCACTTGGGGTTTCTGTCAGCTGGTGGTGGCTGCTGGGGACAGGGGTCTGCACCCTCCCAGGTTCCAGCAGGGTCAGCAGCCCTGTGGGTAGTTCATTCATTCCCGAGTAGCATCATTTGAGCAGCTGTCTTTACTTCTTGTTGGGTTAGTTGCTTAAAACACTGATGTGTTTTGCCCTGTGAGCTGCAGAACTCTCTAAGTGGAAATCTCCTGGCTGCCAAGACACTTCACACCATGATACAGGTTTGGATCTCATGCAGGTTAACACAGAGAAAATAGTGAGGATAGCACCAAAGTCCCCCATCCTTGTCTACCCCCAGCCTACAGCACCTAGAAAAGGGCACAGAACCAAGTGGAGCTCAACCACAACTCTCCTGTGGTTTTTGATACACCAGGAAAAATTCCTGGGACTGATTGTACTCATGTAGTGACTCCACTGTTGGCCTCACCTCACCAATAAATAAATAACTCTCTCCATGCTTTGGCCTTTGTGGTATGCAAAGGAATACATGATTGGCCATGGCAATGTGAAGTGGCACTTTTGTTGACCATTTTAAGAAAAGTAATTATAGGAAAGGTGTGCTAGGTAATAAGGCTAACATAAAAAATACCAAACTTAAACTAAATGCGAAAACTTAACATTATTATCAAGACTGTCTGATTCAAGTACTTCCCTTTTTTTTTTTCATTTTCACACATTTACAAGCCAGCAGTTACCTGCAAGATTTGTCAAAACTGTGATTCGTCATTAGTGGAGTTTCCATGATGTGTGAGTAAGGGGAAATTGCACAGAGCTCCCCATCTCTCATTAGAGCCACACAGCTGATCCTTTTTTTGCCTCTGGTTTTGTGCAGGTCACTTGAGAGTATGGCTATCCAAGTACTTACTTTGCAAGGAATTATTACCTCAAAGAACTGAAATTATCATTAAGTACTATTCCAGTTACTGGAAGGATGGCTTAGTCCTGGGAAAAAAAGTACCTACTAAGCCATGTTTTCCAGGAAGTATCCTCCAAGAGAATATTTTTTTATAAAGCTGATGCTGATAAATTTTCCCTTTTGGTTTATTAGCAAACTGAAATAGCTCCAGAAATATAATGCGAGAAGTCTGCCTTTTGTCAGACTACTTTCACTCCAGCTGTATAAACCCCAGGAATTATGCATTGTACTTGGTAAGTAGGATATAAAACACCCCTTGTGGGCATTTCAGATCGTCTTTAAGAACAGAATAATAATAATAATGAAGAGAGTGAGTGAATGTGTGCCTGGCTGCAGCGTGGTGCTGGTGTCTGCACTTGCAGTCACTGCTTGCTCTGAGTTGAGTCATGCTTTGGGTTGGAAGGTCAGCAGGTCCAATCCCACTGCACCAGGCTGCTCAAAAGCCCTGAAAATTGAACATTTCCAAGGATGGGGCATCCACCACTCTCTGAGCAACTTATTTCAGTGTTTTACCACCTTCACTGTAAACAACTGCTTCCTTATTTCTAACCTAAATTGACTTTCTTTTAGTTTAAACCACTGCCTCCTACAGCAGGCCCTGCTAACAGGTTTGTCCCCATCTTTATAAGCCCTTTTTAGATGTTGGAAAGTCTCTGGAGCTTTCTCTTCTGCAGGCTGAGCAGCCCAAACTCTCAGAGCCTTTCTGAAAATAGAGAATAGAATAGATATAGAGTAGAGAATAGAATAGATCTAGAAGAGCGAATAGAATAGATCTAGAATAGAGTCGAGAATAGGATAGGAATAGAATAGATTAGATTAGATACTCTGTGGAAATAGAGAGTAGTGCTCCAGCGCCCTGGTGATGCCTGTGGCCTCTGCTGTCCCTCTTGCAGCCCATCCCTGTCCCTGCTGTGCTCAGCACCGAGGGCTGCAGGCTGCCCTTTGCTCCTGGCACTCAGATGCAGCTGCTGAAGGGTTTTGCTGCCCTGGGCCAGCCAGGCAGGCTGGTGGCATGTCCCTGTCCCTGCTCCCTCCCCGCAGCCCAGCCCCAGCCTGCAGAGCAGCACAGCTTTCCTGCCTCTCCTGGGAACTGCGGGCTCTCTGCCTGTCACTTCGCACATGTGGAAACATTTTTCCACCTTTCAGATTAACTTAAAGATGGGGATTAATTTAACTTTACAAAGGGCTTTCTGATTCCCAGCTGAAAGCTGCTGTAGGAGCTGCAAATCCAGGGATGAAGCAGCAGTGCTGTGTGTTGGTGTGTTTGACAGTGATTTCTTTCTGCTTGCCCTCACTCAGGGGCTGAGACAATCCTGTGAGTCTCTTCTGTCTGTAGGAACTTCTTCCCCTCTCTCTCATGCCTGCATCCACCCTCAGTGAAAGTTAGGAATAAAATGCCTTTCTCCTGGGGAACAACAAACAAAGGATGCAAGAGTGGCAGTAGAAACCTCTGATTAATTCCATGGCCAGGTGGCAGATGCATGACTTGTAGCAGCTCTCTGTCTCCAGTGCTGGAAGCAAAGCTCATAGTTAGAAGTGTTTTCTTCAGCCCTGGGAGTGTTTTAGCACTGGCTTCCATTCCCTCTCACAGCTTTTAGCAGAACAGGTTTAAAGGCCTATGCTTTCTGTTGCAGTGTGTTTCTCAAGTTTCCAGCTTGCACCACAGTTTTTCTGGAGGCTTTATCTGAGAATATTCTGCTGTAGCTCTTTGTTGTGTGGTGAGAATATTTTCACAGAAATTTCTAGAACCCTAATGAAAAACAATTCAGTTGCATTTCTTCTGTCACGTTTTTTCTGGTGATTCTGTGTGGTTTTCCACTTGCATGTGGCTGTCTACAAACGGATTTAAGTGCTTGTACTTGGATAATATAACAAATGGTTATATTATCCAGCATCACATCACATCATTGCTCAGCATCATATCATTGCTCAGCATCACATCATTGAAATTAGGTAAAAGTAACAAAAAGAAAGAAGGAAATTAAGGTATCCAGCACAGAGCCCTCCCAGTGGCACCTCAAGGGCTTTCAGAGCAAGAGCAGAGGATGCCCCATCACAGACATTTCAATGCAGACCGGCAGGCTGTATGAAATATATCAGGGAGCATTCCTGCACTGGCAGGGGGGTAGGCTAAATGAGCTGTTACCAGCAGCTCTTTCCATATCTGGCTGATAGTTGGCCAGGAACGTGCTTGTTGGAGTTGCCAGTTTTATTCTTTTTCCCTTTTTTCTTTTCTTTTCTTTTTTTTTTTTTTGGTTTGTTTGTTTGTTTGTTTTTTCACTTGGAGAGCACTGGTGACATTGGCAGAAGAATGCTCCCCTATAACCACTGTCCTTCTGGGCAGAAAAATAATTTCTTCAGCATGGTTGTGAAAGTGAGGTGGTGAGTTCCTCTGTCTGCTGAACTCCACCGTAAAAAACATCTAACAACAGTACAAATGAGAGTGGCGATGAGTTGTGTTTAACTCACATTTTGGATATGTTTATAAAAGATTTTTTCCTTTAAAATTGCACCTTGGTGGCAGCAACAGCAATAGGAGTTACTGACAGTTTAAATACTGTATAATTTAATCCTAATCAGGGATGTGGATGATATAACAGGTTATGGAGGGATGTTAATGCTTGTCCTGCATCAGTGCTTTGACACTACAGAAACTGCATCTTTTTCCTAAGTTTTTGCCATAAATATTGTTGTCTTGCAAACCTGGAAGGGTTGGGGTTTTGATCCCAAGTGTTTAAAACTTAAAACTTCCTCAAAATAGGCAGTATTATTTCCTGCTGTTAACCTGACAGAAAAGCAGTGCAAAACAGATGAAAGGGCAAAGGAGCATTGAAGGGGGACCCCAGATGAAAGCCTGTGTACAGATTTATCTTCCGTGTAGAGGAGCAGGTCTTTGTGTGCAGCACATTGCAATCTGCTGCTGCTCTTTGCCCCTCCTGGAGCTCTGCTTGCAGTAGAGCTGCAAAATGAAGAGAAAATAAAGGGCTGCGTGGCTCTAAACGTTCTCTCTTCTCTTTCTCCCCCACGGTGCGCCGCGCAGGGACTCCGGAGAGCCTGGCTGAGAAGGAGAGGCAGCTCATGGGCATGATCAACCAGCTGACCAGCCTGAGGGAGCAGCTGCTGGCAGCCCACGACGAGCAGAAGAAGCTGGCGGCGTCTCAGATCGAGAAGCAGCGGCAGCAGATGGAGCTGGCCAAGCAGCAGCAGGAGCAGGTGAGTGGGCCCTGCCTGCCCGCAGCTCCAGCCGCTCCTGTGGGGCTGCCCAGCAGCTTGGCTTCGGCCTCCAGACCCTGAAAGTGCTCCCGGGATCTTTCCCGTTTGTGCTCCAAGGTGGAAAGGTTTGAACAAAAACCTATCAGGAGAATGCTGTACGGTTTAATCCTGAATGGAGATGATATCACAGGTTATAGAGGGGCGTTAATGCTTGCAAATTTAATTTGCAATAGATCCATCTTGGAGCTGTTCAGAGCCTGCAATGCCAGCAATGCCAAGGTGTGACCGTGCTCACAGGGGTTTTGGGATGAGGGAAGACACGTAGGTCTGACTCCATGTTTCAGAAGGCTTGATGTATTATTTTAAGATATATGTTACATTAGAACTATACTACAAGAATAGAGGAAAAGGTTCTCCTCAGAAGGTTGGCTAAGAATAGAATAGCAAAGAATGATAACAAAAGTTTGTGGCTCAGCTCTCTGTCCGGGGCTGTGATTGCCCATTAATTCCAAACGTCACATGAGACCAATCCCAGATGCACCAGTTGCAGTCCACAGCAGCAGATAACCATTGCTTGCATTTTGTTCCTGAGGCCTCTCGGCTTCTCAGGAGGAAAAATCCTAAGGAAAGACTTTTCATAAAAGATGTCTGCGACACCAAGGCCGTGGGTTCAGTCTCTTCATTCAGGAGTTGGGCTGGATGCTCCCTGTGAGTCCCTTGCAACTCAGAATATTCTGCAATTCTGTGGTATGCTTCAATACTGTTAGAGTTTTTAAACTCTGTATAAATAAACAGGCACATCCAGCCCTCCTGAATAATCTCCCAAAGCTGCTTTAATTCAGCAATACTGAACAGGTACAGAAAGAACAAAATGCAGCGCTTGGATTGTAATGTGAGACATGAAGAGGCTGGGTTTTGCCAACTGTGGAAAAAAGCAGAGAATAATATGAAGTCAGTGAACAAGTGTGGCTTTTTTTCTTCTACACTTGAGAGGCTTGATTTTCAGTTCTTGCAAATATGCCCTTCACTGGAAATGCAGGCATGGTTTTCACATGTGATCACTTCCAATGGGCACACATTGACACACAACATTTGAGGCAAAAACTTAACTTTTCTCACAGATTTCACTGGGCAGATTTTAACAGAAATTAATGCCTGCTTTTGTACTTGAACGCAAGCAGAGAATATTTAGATATCTAGTTTAAAATTTTATCACACAATTGCAGCTCTGTGAGTTTTAAACTCACTAAATTCTTTGAAATCTGTCATAGTTGTCATATTCAGTGTTGGTATTGTACTTAAGCAAGTCTTAAGATTTCTAAGGCACTGCTGCTACCTTCAGTCATTTAAGCCTTGGTTTTCCCTGGTTTTAATTATTTAAAATTATTAATTTAATTATTTAAAAACCTTGTCTTATTTTGGCCTGAACTCCCACATGGGGAGAACAGGAGTGACTTACCTTGAACTGCAGAATTTATATCCTGCTGTTGTTAGGACAGCAAAGGTGGAGGAAGGAGTGAAGGTGGAATTGGCAAGATTCTTGCACCAGGAGACATCCTGTATGAGCTATTCCCTTCACCCTGCCTCCTAAAGTCACCAGTGCCACAGGGATTTGAAAGCGAAAAAGAAAATTAAACAATAGAAAAAGGCAATGAGAAATTAGGATAACTAGGATTTATTTTAATTGAAGAAATTGTGTATGCTTCTTTATTATGCAGAAATGAAAATATCCAAACTCTGAAAAAAAAATGTAGTGATAAGCCATTATTGAACTTAAAAAGCAAGAATGGAGCCTTTAAGAAAGCAAAATAATTTTTATCTCCGTCCAGGCTTTAGAGCTCATAAGTCCATTCTGTTAATGTCTGCTGTTTCCCTTCATGGGTGTAAAAAGTGTCCACAGCAGCATTTGCAGTCCCTTAGAGAGGGAGGGTGGGATTCCTTCTGGAAAGCTGCGCTGGGCTTTGAGAGCAGCCTCAGGAGGATCCCTGCGCCTCCTTAAGCCAGGCTGGTGTGGAGCCCTGTGGCCTTGCCTGCCCCCTCAGCTCCTTGCAGCTGATACACACGCTGGAGAGCCAGGGATTTTTCCAAGCTCAGTTCCAGTCCCTTTGTGCCTGTTTCTGCATTCATAAAAGTACACTAAGAACCTTCCTCCATGGTGTCACATTGCCATTAAAAAATAAAAAAATTGAGCAGGTGGTGCCAAACAGAAGTGTATTTCTGGCCATCCTACTTTTTTGCTTTTTCTACCATTTTCCACCATTTTTTTGGTTTCCCTGCTGGTGTTGTTCTCTCTGCTGGGAAATTTTGGCAGTGCCATTTCAGTAAGGTTTTTGCATAGGTCCTTGTCTTGTGTGCAGCACAGCATTTTCCATGAGAGTCCCTTTCTCCTTGGGGTGAGCAATGAATTGAACACGTGCCCCTTGCTTCAGCAGCAGCCTCTGCCCTCGGAGGTTCCTTAGCTCAGAGGAGAGGTTTGAGGAACTGAGCAGGGTCAGAGCTTCCTGAGGATGGACTCTGGAATGGTGATCCCCATCTCATGTTTCTTCTGTGCAATTTCTTCACAGATTGCGAGACAGCAGCAGCAGCTTCTGCAGCAGCAGCACAAAATTAACCTTCTTCAGCAGCAGATCCAGGTCAGAGACACGTCTCCTCCCACACCCCTGTTGTTCTTCCCTTCCCTTCCCCATTCCTTCCCTCAGCCATTGTTGCCACAGTTTCTGTAAGAATCCCTGCAGTTGACTGGCGTCTTGTTTATGGAAACACGAGAGGATTTTACCTGTCATTTAGCAAAAAAGGATCAGTTTCTGGAAGACCTGATGTGATTAACATGATTTTTGTAGGGTCAGGAAGAAGCTGTTAGCGCTGGTCATGCAAGCAGGATATAATATAAAATAATTCAGGCATTTACGGGACCGGTCCTCTCTCCTCAGGAGTGACAAAAGCATTGTCAGAAGGAGTTTGTTGGGAACCAGTGTCCTACAGCTCTGGTTTTGAGGCTTTGCTGAGGGGATTGATAATCTTCAGTGGTTGATAATCAAGTGTACCTTCTTCCCTCTGCCTGAGGTGTTGGGAGACTGGAATTTTTTGTTTATGGAGAAGTATTGTGTGAGTGAGAAGCTGGCCAAAGGGTTGGTTAGATTCAGGAGAGCAGCTGTGTAAGTTCCAGGTACCTGCAGATTTGTTCCCAGGAGTAGAAGAATTTGGTAAACCAGCATCCCCAGTAAACTTTATTTAGCCTCTTTCTGCCATACTATATTCAGAAGTTTCTTTTCATGCCGTTGACTGTATTTCATTATTTTTCTGCCACGTGCATGCCCCTGTTTTGGGAACAATGTAAATCAGTTTGCTGGGGAATAACAGGAGTGGTTAATAAACATTATCCATGGAATAACAAAGGAGAGGTTTGACTTTACAGATACCTGGGTGGAATCTCTGGTTGTTCAATCCTGCAGTTTTGTACAGAGCATTGTGAGTTGCTGTAGACTCTATTCTGTTTGTTCAGTAGCAGCAGGATTCTCCTTCCAAAGCTTTTCATCAACATTTCAGAGGGAGTTACCTAAAATTATCAATCACAATTGTAAACCATTTAAGAAAACCTGATTCCACGCAGATCAGAGGAGCTGTATGGCTTCATACTGGAAGAAAACTTGGCTGTATTATTCCAGAGGACATTCTGTCTGTATCTGGAGTTGGCATTTATGAAAAACTCCTCAGAAGGTCCATCCCTCTGTTATAAGGCAACTTCTATACAAGATGTGCTTTGCTGAAAATGATTTTGAGATTGGTAAGGCTTGATTTGACCTGGACCTCTACACTCTTTTCTGCTTCCTAATTTGTGTGTGGGAGGGATTTTTCTTTATTGCTGCATTTTTAATAAGGCTTTAAAAGAAAAACAATAGCAAAACCTGTACAATAGCAAGGAAAATATTTGTATTTTTAGCATTTAGCTATGGCAGCGAGAGAGGAAGTTGTTTTATAAGCAGTGAATAAAAATAAATTGAAGTAATGTAATTTGACCCCAACCCTTTTAAGTTTTAATGCCCTGTAGATAAGAATGAAGTATGTTGTTTTTAGGGTAGTGAAGAAAACCCTGGTTATTGATAATGAGATATAGAGCCTTTCATCTCTTGATCCCTGGTCCAAGTTTGACCTAAGTCAGTAGTAAATGAAAGTCGGCCAAGTCCCATCTGATGGAAGCTGCAATCCTCAGGAATGATTTGGGGCTCAGTCTGAGGGGACTGCAGATGAAATATTGACCCTGCTGGGGTCAGGGTTTCAGCTCCAGGGTCCCCTTCCACAGACCCCATCGGGTTTGTGGCACCCTCCTCTTGGATGGGCAGCAGTGGAGCAGGCAGGGGACAGTGCTGCTCCCTCACGCCCACAGAGCTGGTCTGTGTGCAGGGAAATTTGGGTGATGCTGCACAGGCAGGCTGGGCAGTTCCAGGCATGATCCTCGAGTCTCATGAGCCCTGGCTGGAGCCCATAACTCTGAAGGGAAAAACATCTAAAAATTAAAAATAATCCTTATTGACAGAGAACACAAAGCAACGCATTTCTCCTCAGTTAATGACTGTCAGATAAAAAACAGTTCTTTAAGAAATCACCCTTTGTATCTAAATTAAGGCAATGAAGTCCTCCTAAGATGCCCATGTATAAAACGGTCAGAGAGTTTACAGTCAGCCTATGGGTTATGGGAGGTGGAAGAAAGCTCTGACAGGAATGTAGCTGTGAGTTCAGCTTCCCTGACCTTGCCCTAATTAATCTAACAGGCTTCTGTCACACTGGCCTGAAGTTTTGAAATAGCACGAGATTTATTGACAGGGAAATATTCCTACAAAGAGTGGATAACTGTTTGACTTAGGTGCAGCTGAGTGATTGTGCTGTAGCTATGAACTCAACTTATTTATGACAAAGGAATCGTTTTACTTCAGCCAATTTTTTTCTAAGCTTGTAAGAGTCGCCATAATTCCATATAAATTATTACACAGAAGAAAGCCACTGAAATATTGTATTGAAAGCATAATACCCTAAGGTTAGAAAAAAGCATAACCTGGCTGACCCCGTGATTTATGAGTCCTTTCTCTCAGTGTGCTAACTTGGAAACAGTTCCCTTTCTCCTTAGCCCAGCACACAATCCATAACCAGGGGGGGACTGAGAGTCCCTTTTCTCCTCAGAGGGCTGCAGATGCTCAGTGGAGCTGCAGCTCAGTTAAACCAGCACTTCTGGGATGCTGCAGAAAGATGCTTTAGTTCCTTGGGCTCAGAAAAACGTGCCTGGCATGTGGGTCTGTAAGTGGCATGTGTTTTCCAAGCCCATCTCTGCTGAGTTCATTGGAAGGTGGTGTCACTGAAACAGAAAACAAGGACTTTGTATACAGAGTGGAGTAAACTGGAGGAAAGTTGCAGATTAGATTAAATTTGTGAATCTGTACCACCTCAAAATGCTAAAATAGGATCTAGACGAGATTTTGTGTTTTGGCAAACATTTATAATTTTTTTCTACTTTTCAGGATGTTCTAGAGCTAATTTGTGGAGAGGTTTGAATTTCTCTGAATAATTAACTAACCCTCCCCTGTTTTTATGGCACTTTGGGATGCAGCCCCCCATGCACACTCTCTGCTCTGCCCAGTCTGTGTGTGAGGTTTCTGCCTCTGAGTGTTGGTGCTGTTCTCCCTGCACCCCTGGTCCTGCTGTTCCTCCATAGATGGAGCTGGGATCTGGGTATTTACAGCCCTTGTGCATCCGCACCTCAAAGCTTCTGGCTGTATTTGAGGTAGAAATTGTAGGGCAGGCTGACACCTGCTATCTCAGGCCTCTAGCTGCTCAGAGTTAAGTTGGAAAGTCTGTTTTCCCAGCCTAGTGATCAGAGAAGGAGTCAGAACTTTTCATTTCTCTTTCTCAAGGTTGTTTATTGTTTCTTATCTATAAAATTCTTTCTCCTGTCCAGCCATGGTCCGCTCAGCAGGACAGACAGAGGCACTCTGCCTGCCCCGGGGTGGTGTTATCTTTTATACTAAAAACTGCATGTGCAATATTTCCAATTACTTCCCAATACCTATCCCCTATGTTAGACAGTGAGCTTCTACTCTAAACCAATCTAAAAGTGCCAGAATATGGAGGCCAAGAAGAAAAAGGAGAAAGGCTGGACATGCCAGATCCCTCCATCTTGCCTCCTGAAGCCCCATTCTAAAAACCCCAAAATCTATTTTTCGCCCTGTGACAAATTAACTATCATTCTACTTAAACTTTCGTGGCTCGTAAATCTTCACATGAGGTTGGTAATTGTTTTTTCCAAGGGCTAAATCAAAGGCTCAGGGGTCCTGGGCAGGGGCTTAAGCCCTCCAGGGCAGCCAGAGGAATTTCCTGGGTTCAGATACTGATATAACTGAATAAGTTCTTGGCTTCAGCTCAGTTTTGTCCTCAGTGGAGCTCTCCTGGGTACCCACTCCTCTTCTGTGGGGCCCCAGTCTCTCCCTGGTGCCCTTCCCCTGGAGCCTGGGCATTCTGGGGCTCTGCAGCTCCCACCTCAGCTGGGCACAGAGGGGCAGAGGCTTGGCATGTGCTCATGGGGCTGAGCTGGGCTCCACATGCACCCCAAAGGTGTCACCCCTCCTTCCAGGGTGTCCCTGAGCCTCAGGGCTCCTTGATCCCAGAGACAAAGCCTGGCCCAGGATGCTGATGGAAGGCTTTGCTTTGGAGCTCACTGACAAGTGTCACTTTAATGGAACCGCATTTAAAATGAAATATGGTTGTTAAAATTCATAAAGCGATTCATATTCAGTAGGGCACTGTTGATAAAATAGGTCAACCTTGCAGCCTAAATTGTGATAAAACTGATACTGCTAATCTCACAATTTTGTGGAAAACCTGACAGTGTTTTATGTTTTTCCCTCAAGCCCCAGCTCTTGGAGTCATGTGATGACAAAAATGCCAGCTTTCATTTCTCCCAAATGTAAACTTCCAACTCTCAGATTTCCAGGCAAAATCTGAAACCATGAGCACTACAAGTTCCAAAATTAGAAGGCAAACAAAACAGAGGCCAAATGCTGTTTTCTAATCTGTTCTGATTTTTAGTCAAAATTTTTTTTGGAGAGCCCAGCTCAAGATCTTGGAACACTTCAGGTTGCCAATAATGTAAAACTAAGATCTCAAAGCAGCAGGCAGCAGAAATGCTGCTTTACAATGTTTCTAATGTTCAGGCCACAGTTTTGTTTGACTTTTTTTGTTTGATACTGTCAGTAATTGGTTACTAATTTGTGTTCTTTTCTGAGTGACATACTCAGCCCAAGAACCAAGTGCGTTCTGAAACTGAGGGCAGTTCCTGCCAGACAGCAATCTGTGTTTTAGGAGAGGGTTTTCATTTTCCCTCAGAGCTAGAGCAGATGTTTTAATGGGACCCTTTTTTGGTGAGAAGGTTTGGACCCCGGAGAGTGAGGGGATCCCAGCTAAATTCTGATGCAAAGCTGGAAACTGTGTTTCTGGCCTGCTCTACCTGGTACCAAATGCCTGAAATGTGGGAATTCATCTCTCCAACACTAAAGCTGTGTTTCAGAGGGAATAATTTTTTTCAGGGCTGAAGGTGCACACAGGAGATTCTGCAAGGGGTCCCTCATGTACAATCTCTCATGCATAGAACAGTTTTTATCCCATTACCACCCCATGTTCCCAATTCCCAGTGCTTTTGTCTGTCACTGCATTCTTGGGCCACATGTCTTCTTCTCAGCTCCCAGCTCTGCTTGCTGAAAGCAGCTTTTGCAGGCCTTGCCCCTGTGCTGGAAGTCTCACAGGCACAGCAGAATGGAATTAACCCTTTCAGTGTCAGCCCTGCCAGGGGCATGTGGCTTTGCCAGCTGCTGGGTGGATGAAGAGATGCTGAGTTCTCAAACCAAACTATTCCCAAATTCTCACTGCCTCCTGAGGTTTGAGAAGTCCCAATTTGGAATGCAATAAAAGTCTTGAACTTAGAATTTCCAGCAGGATGGCCATGCCATTTCTCAGCCAGATCTGTTTTTCAAAACGGAGCTGTGTTTTTGGGAAGGAAAGGGGGATTTGGTGTCTCAGTTACACAGAAGTTCAGCAAAATATTTCTTAAGCTTAACATGCAAAGTTTTGAAATGACACAGTTGTTATTGTCAGAACTTTCCAAACAGCAAGAGTTTCTGGGCTGATTCCAGTCTTCCAAAACAGTGGTAGAGACCTGCTTCCAGAGTGCTTCAGTACCACCATTTACCCACCAGTTATGGCAATAATTGTTGTTGTTTAGATAGATTTGCTGTTTGCTCTGCACGCAGGTGAGCAATCCTCTGTTACCCAGAGCTGGCTGTATGATATCTAGGCCCGTTTGTGTTCTTTTTGTTTTTTGTAGAAGGTACCACTTTCTCTCTCTTGTTGAGAGAAGACACAGATTAACTGACTGTACAAAAAGGAACCTGAAGATTTTTTTCCTGCCCCAACAAGTCTGCAGTCTTAAATTATATTTCCAACATGGCTAAGCCTTTAATTTTCTGTCTGCTGCTTCAAAAACAAAAACTCCAGCAGTCCACTATATGAGCTAAATACTTGGAGAACTTTGAGTTTTTAAGAAGGAGGGTAGAGATCTTTACCCCTAATCTTTGCCCCGTCAGTGTCTCCTCAGGCAGCCCCAAGGCCTTGGGGCATTCCTCCTGGTTCCCAGCCACAGTTCTCCAGGGGTTTTAAAGGGCTGGATATTGTAGGTGATGAGTCCTTCACTGGAGACAGGACAATGAGCAGCTGCTACACAAGGGCCTGGTTACAGATCCAGTAATGCCTCTTGCTCCTGGATTCCCATTTTCCCTGGGAATTCTGCTGTTCTGAGAAGGCAGTGGCAGCAGAGCAGTGCTTTGTGCTGCTACAATCACTTTGCAAGGCAGAGCAGAATTAGTTTTTCCCCAACCAGAGTCCTCTTTGCATGTCAGAGAGAGGTGAGGACAGAAGGTTTCCTTGGTAAGACAATAAAACTGCTGAAGTGGCGCCTGATCCAGCCCCCACTGAACATGGAGTAAAAGCTCTTGTTCACATTAGTAGGAGTTTATTGGGACCTTTCTTTGGTAGGAAACTGTGAGAAAGTCTCTTCCTCCTGTCTCTCCAGAGTATTTTTAGAGCAGCTCTGTCCAGTGCAGCGGTTTGTTTTTGCGTTTGCTGTTATTTATTTTTTGCAGCGTGGATGTGACGGGCTGTGAGCGCACGGCCAGGCCGAGCGTGCTGGTGGATGTGGGGACGCTGTGTGCACATCCATCATGTGTCAGGAGCAGCTGTTCTCAGGCTGCAGTCACACTGCAGCCTTTCCCATGGCTCTGCAGGCCCTTCCCGAGCCCTGGGCTGCCCGCACAGAGGCACAGCAATGGCTCCTCACTCACAGGGCCCTGCAGCTGATCTCTGTCGGTTACCAGAGGGACTCGCTGTCCCTTGGGCAGCAGCAATGCCCTGGGAAAGAACTTACCCAAAACTACACACAGGCGTGCACAGAACCAAAAACAAACAAACAAACAAACCCAAAGAGAGCAACAACCCCAAAACACCCCAAACAAACAAACAAACCCAAAGAGAACAACAACCCCAGAAAACCCCCAAACAAACAAACCCAAAGAGAGCAACAACCCCAAAACACCCCAAACAAACAAACAAACAAACCCAAAGAGAGCAACAACCCCAAAACACCCCAAACAAACAAACAAACCCAAAGAGAACAACAACCCCAAAACACCCCAAACAAACCCAAAGAGAGCAACAACCCCAAAACACCCAAACAAACATACAAACAAACCCAAAGAGAGCAACAACCCCAAAACACCCAAACAAACATACAAACAAACCCAAAGAGAACAACAACCCCAAAACACCCCAAACAAACCCAAAGAGAGCAACAACCCCAAAACACCCCAAACAAACAAACCCAAAGAAAACAGCAACCCCAAAACACCCAAACAAACAAACCCAAAGAGAACAGCAACCCCAAAACACCCCAAACAAACAAACAAACCCAAAGAGAACAACAACCCCAGAAAACCCCCAAACAAACAAACCCTTGGGGCTGGTGGGGAAACAGGGAAAAGAAGGGGGAAAAAAGAGAGAAAAATTAGTCAGAATGAGCTAATTGCTTTCTGTCCTCTCAGCTTCAGCTAGAATTTGTGCTGGAGTGGACTTTGAGTAACCTCTTCATTTCCTTACCTTAGCAGGAAAGTTAAGTAAAAGGTTGTTGGGCTCCTTATGTGCACTTATTTAATTGCAGAGGATCAGTTTGCAGCCAGTTTTAACTCCACAGGTAACCCTTAGCAAGTTCCTGCAGGTAGTTTGATCTCAGGCCTTTCCCATACCCTTCTGCCATCCAAATTTGTGTTCTGGTGGTGTTGTGCCAGTGCAAACCAGGTGTATCTGCTTAAAACTTGCATGAGCTCAGCTGGTCAGAGCATGGCTTGGGGGTTTGATCCCCATAAAGGCCGTTTCCTGAAGAATTGAGTCCTTGTTGGTGGGTCCCTTCAAATTCACAGTGTTCTGTGGTTCTGTGAGGTTGAATTTATTGGAAATGCAAGGGCATGTTTGATTGAGGTAAATCAACTTTTTTTTTTTTTTGCCTATGCTGAGCTACTTGATGGCAATAGCACTTGTTTTCTCTAGTGTTACTGGTCCAAATGTTCTCAAATTCTAACACTGTTTTGAACTTCATGACTTCTTTTCTTGCCATTTTAGCATCTTTTCTTAATTTACTTTCTGTTACTGAGCTTTCAGTGTTCCCATTTTCCAGTTCTCTCACACAATCACAAGGAGAGGCCAGAAACTTTTTTTTTGTTAAAATCCAGAGCACTGAAACACCCAAAATAATCTGTAAGGAAAAGGCCAGTGGTCAGATGCAGTTCTCACAGCTGGCAGCACTGTGCTCCAGGGCCTCATCTTGGTCTCTCTCTGCTCAGCAGGCATCTCAGGGCCCTGTCTTTTTTGGTTTGTTTGTTTTCAGATCCCCTCTCCAATTTCTGCGTCTCTCATCATCAACTCTGACCATTTTCTTTCACTTTCAGCTCCCTGGTGCTGAGTAACCTTCCTTAAGCAGCTGCCCACCCTTTCCTGCAGCAGCTTCTCCTCTCTGCCAGCCCTCCTTGTCTGTGTTTCACGGCCTTATTGATGGGTTTGTTTGGCATTTTGCTGCCTGCAGAGCATTCTGTGAGTGTTTGTGCTCAGAGTGGGTGGTGTGGGTGCTGTGTTGGCTCTACCTGTGCAGGTGTGGGCACAGCAGGGGCACAAGGTGCCACCTGGAAGTGCCTGGAGAAGCACAAGCTCTCCATGGCCGTGCTCTTGTCTGTGTAATCCTGAGCACTTCTGCTGTACAGCCAAAAAAAGGCTGCTGCTGCTGCCTCTGCAGCGAGGTGAAGCAGGAGATAACAATAAATTTTTTACTGCTGGCTGGCAGAGGTGTTTAGGATGTGTTTTCTTTATATCTTCATCCGCCCCTAATTGAAGATGCTTTAAAATTGAATGACTAGCAGTCAAAACGTGTTTGCTTCAAACTGAGAAGAAAAATGCTGGTGTCTCTTCGTGCAAGCTGATTGCGCTTTGTACACAGCTGACAGCCACAGTCACTTTGAGTGACTGATAAGTGGGAAGCTTTGCCACTTATCAAGGAATGCACGCTGAAAAGAAAGGACTGGAGCCGTTCAGATGCTTTGGCATGTTCAAAATAACATCTCACATCAGTCAGGCTCAGAAGCACTAGGAGACATTTCAAAATAAACTTTATATCTATCTATCTAGAGGCAAGAATTCAATTTAACAGACAGATCGCTGTGTGGCATCACACTGGCTCTGGAAACAAGAGCATCCTTATGAGGGTCACCAGTGCACAATGGCTCAGATGGCTGCATGGTTGGAGAGCATTTCTTGTAGAGTCTCACCCCCCCAGAACAAAACAAATTTTGAAAATTCACAACTGCATCTTATTCTGGTGATTTCTCCAAATTGAGGGGGTTTGGCCAAGTAATATTTAGTTTATGTGGCGCAGGACATCCTGAAGGTTCCCAAAGAGAATGGCACTCTTAAGTTAAATTCAGATCTCATTTATTTCCTCCTCAACATTATGGAATATGCTTGAGATTGCATGGCTCTTACTCAGAAAACGGTTCTTAAGGTTTCTGTAGGCGTTTTCTGTGTTTTGTAGTGGTGCACAGCATGAACAGAGGATGTAATGTTTTTGGTAAATGTTTGTTAATGCTACTTTTTAGTGATGTGCATAGTGGGAGATTCTGACCTGCAGGAGTGTGAGGTGCATTTCCTTGTCCTGGCTGTAATAGCAGTGCTGTGACCAGTGCAGGGTTTGGGTGTGATGATGTTTCACCTGTTGGATGTGCAAGCACGGGCGATGGGATGGGAATCTCCAGTGGGGGAACAGGGAGACACAGGCAAGCAGTGTGTCATGTCCCACAATGGAATTTGGACAGAACATAGTGTTGGTCTGCATCCATTAGCAGCACTCAAACAAAAAACCATCCATTAGCACTGCTCAAACCAAAAACCTGCTGCCAGGTTCACAACTCTTACTCTAACAACATTGGGCGTGTTAGTGTATAAGGATTATTATCTATTATGTTTTTTTGTGATCCTAAGCACTGGGTATGTCATTCTGCCCAGCTGATCCATCTGAAATGTTGCTTTTCCAGCCAAAATGGCTGCATTTGAGATAGGAATTATGTTTGGCATTCCAGGGTTGCCACCAGCATCCACACCTGTGTCAAGAAGAAGATGATTTAGTTCCTGTTGCCAGCGACTTTCTGTTCTGGTTCACACTTGCAAACACGTGAAGTGGTTCAGCTCTGTTTTGGTGGCGCATTCAAAACATCCTGCTTAAAGTTCTGGAGAAAGAGAGAGAAAGGTGAAAGAAACTGAAACTGACACTTTCACTTGTCTTGTGGAAGTCTCAGTTGAACAAGGATTACCTGCAGGCTCGTGGATCTCGTGTCAGCTTTTTTATTTTGCATCTTGTGTGGAGTCTCCATTAAGTTCACGTTTCATGTGGAAGCTGAATAAAATTTGTAATGGTTAAATAATTTTAAGGAACCATTTCAGATTTTTATTCAGATGGATTTAAAATACACTTTGGAGAGATTTAGAGGTAAATGTCAGAGTTTCTTGTATTTAGAAGTGAATAAAAGAATTTAAGTTCCAAGATAAGCATAATAAACTTATAAAAAATAAAATGAAGACTTAGATGGAAAGTAATAATAATGAAATGAGACAAATTTAATTCACAGTGCTTGGAGCTCATAAATATTTGGTACAATTGTACAAAAAAACATATTTTGCAATGTGTGTGTTATAATGGTTTTTATCAAAATTGGCTTATTTAAAAGATGAGAGTGATACTGTTCAGCAAATTATTCTGAAGTTGGAACTTGGATAGTTTCAACAAAATACCAATTTAAAATGGATTTGACAGAAATGATTGAAACATTTCTATACTCTTGTGTGCTGTGAACACTGTGTGCAAAGAAATACATTACTTAGGTAACAAAGTAAGGCATTAGGAAGTTACAAGTGCCAGAATGAAGTGAAATAAATATCTTTATTTTATTCTCATGTGTCTTGGTCATACATGTTGAATAAGAAAATGTATTCCAGAATTACATGATAATATTATTGTAAACCAAAATCACAAGTGGGAAAATTGAAATTACGTTGACAGCCTTAATTCTGGCGTTCCCTGATGTTCAATTCCTTGGCTTTTCTGGCAGTGTGGCATTATTCTAGCTGGTTTTCTGTGTGGTTTGATCTCTGTAAGAGCTCAGAACGCTGGTCCAGCAGCCCCTTGCAGAATATGTCCAGGTCAGTTTGGAGTGTCAGCATGGGAGAGCTGCCAGCTGGCACTGCACTTACAGGAGAAATGCTGGCTTCTCCTGGGCCAGACAGACAGACACTTCCCTGCCTGGGGTGGACAAGAGCCTGTCCTCTGAAACCCCTCTTTTTCTGTGTCACATTTCCTTCCTTCCTCTAGTTTTGAGTTTAATTTTTTTTAAATTTTGGTCTCCATCAAAATAGAGAAGATTTTTTTTCATATTGCTGTCCTCTTCAGAAAGGCAGATGAGGGCTGGAGTGCCTTTGTTGAATTTGGACTGGTGATGTTGAAAATGGAGTTTGACGCTTTTTTTCAGTACCCTCCATTTGTTCCTCACATTCTCCCTCAGTGTGTTTGGGTCTGGATCAGTTTGTGCCACTCATCAATTATTTTTTCCTAATTTACCACATTCCTTGTGCTTTAGCAAAAAAAAAAACAAACAAAAACAACAAACCTGAGGCTGATGGTAGAGTGTTTGATGGAAGCTGTTGCAGCATTTGTCCCCTTAAAGCTCTGTGTGGTGAGAATTTATTTTCTTCTCTTGCAAACTGTGTGTGGAATCTTGTCTGCCATTTAAGCATTTCTGAGCTGCTGTGAATAAGCAAGAGGGGCTTTTTCATGTGCTGTATGTAATAAGTTTTAAGTAAGGGATATCTCTAAGAATCACACACATCTAAATTGAGCATAATTTCCAATTTCTTTAGGCCTGGAGTTCAGATTTATGGTGCAGGAATCAGTCAGCATCTGTGAGGCAGCTTTTGGTTCCATTCTCACCTTGCACACAGGTGTGAGCTGCCTCAGACACCTTTTAGTGCCTGCATTGGAAATGCCCCATTTTAGATATCAGTTACAAACAGGACTGCTTCACTTTCCTGAGCATCGATTTTCAGGGGCTCTGAAGGAATTTGGGAGCAAGGAAGGATGTTTTTCCAAGTGGGGGCTACAGGTTGTGAATAGTTACTGAATTGCAGCTGGTGGCAGCTGTGAGTTTCTCAGGGCTTTATGAACTCTCCAGCCATGCTGGCAGCTCTGATCTGAGATCATGGCAAATAGAGACAGCCCTGAATTTGAGCATTTAGAAATTTAGAGCAATTTAGAAATTCTGTGGTCATTGAGGACCACAGAATTTCCCAGGGATGCAAACAGACTGATGCATATAAAACAAAATGCAATATAAGCAGAAATGGACTCTAATTCCTTCAAAACAGAAAAAAAATCAGAAATTAAACTTCCGGACTTCTTCTTTTCCCCTTTTGTGATTCTCTGAATGTCGCCATGGCTGTAGACACTCCATAAATGCTGCTTCTGTTTTTCCATAGAACCTGTTTCTGCTCACCAGACACATGATAGATCCAGGAATTTCTTTGCCATTGTACTGGTCAGCAACATTTTGGAGATCTGATCTATTCTTGTGACCAGAATTAGAAGTATACTCTATTTCTTGCATTTATTCTTTACTTGAAATGAAAGGCAGGCTTGAAATTATATTTTTCAAGAATTTTAGCTTTCTGTGTGATGAGTTTCAGGATGTGTTTTAACTCTACTTCCCTTGCATTATTTCTTAGTGCACAGTTCAGAATTCTTGTCTTTTTTGGTACAATCAGAATAAAGAAACTTGAATTGTAATCAATATACTGACATAGAATTCTGTATCCTTTGTTAAGAATATTTGCATTCCTTGTTTTAAACAGAACATCAATTTTGGGAATAGTTCACATCCCCTTTGTGTACTTGGGTGGATTTGTGTAAATCTCTGGTTTGCTCTCTGCACCTTTTGAGAAGGTTGGTTGAGCTTAGCAGAAACTCTTGCAGAGATCCCGTGGGAGGAAAGTTGTCCATTGTGTTCCTCTGAAATCTGGCTATCTTTTTTCCTGGCGCTGGGCTCAGGCAAGTTTATTCTTCCATCAGAGATATCTTAGGAGGTTCCTGTCCTTTCTGGTGCCTAGGAAGCAGAGCTCAGATACATATATTGTATTTGTTGCCATCATATAATCTGTGCAACTTCCCTGCAAATATAGGGAATTGTGCTTTACCCAGCTGTTCATTTGATAGGATTCTGCTCCTGCATTTAGAGCAAACTGTGCTTCTGCAATTCCCATTGTTTGGAGCACGGCCTCCCCTCCATACCTATTGTTAGTTTTGTCTTGTTTTGTTGTGCATAACAGGTGTTTCTTTCAGGCAGCCCAGGCAGCACGGCAAGGGCTTCCTTTATGGCACATCTCCTGAGACTTTGATGAAACTCTTCTTTGTGATAAAAATGCCAGTGCATTTACATGAATTGCACGTGAAATGTGTCCTTGCCCAATTTCTCTGTCCTCCCTGATTCTCTGGCTCTTTTGCTCTAGGAGGGTTTGCCTTTTCTCCTGTTGGCCAAGGAACTGATTCCTTTTTACCTTCCCAGTGCTGTGCTCCCCTCAGAGCCTGGGTGCAGCCACGGGAAAGGTTTAAAAAGAACAAACTGTTCCTGCAGAAAGAGCTTGCTTTCCTCCCAGTGTCCTTGTCACTGCCCCCACAAATGCCATCATCCCCAGAGGAGCCATGGGTAGAGGCCGAGCCCTTTCTGTGCATCCCCTGAAGCTGGCCTTGCTCTGTGGGTTACAGGTACCACAGGCACCTTTCTGCCTGCCCTGCTCATTTCTTTCTCACAACCTCACCTGGAGCTGCGCAGGAGCCACTGCTGTCCATCTGTTTGTGCCTCAGTTGTGGGGATGTTTGGGGAGGTCTGGGGTTGTGGCAGGAGCTGGGGGTGTAGCAGGCAGAATGCCCACATAAATCACAACCTGATGCCACCTTCTCTAGTGTGCATTTAATATTCTTTCAGCTTGTTGTTCAGAGTAGGACTTCCACACTCCAGTACAATCCTGGTGGCTGACTCTCTAGGTGATAGGAAAGGCAGAGAAGGGAAATCCAAAGAGGGGCAAGAGCCTTGTGCTGTGTTTTTGGCTGGTTCATTGGCTCACAGTGTTCAGGTGTCCTGATAGGATATTGCTGACCTGTAATGCATTATTTCCATGCCCTTCTCTCCGTGCCCAGACATTTATTGGTTGAAAGCCCCAGGGGTGAGCAGATACAAAACTGTGTTAGTCACAGGAGATGTAATGGATGTCCTGGGAGCTGTGCCAAACAATTAAGAATATAGGCATGATGATTTACAGGGTAAGGAAAACCTCCAGAGTGTGTTGCATCTGTACAGGCTGCCCTGGGAGGCTGCAGAAGTGGAATTACTGTCACCATTTCAGGGTTCAAAAGGCAGTGCCTATCTGGGGAATGAGCAGAGACGGACTCTTGCTTTCAGTCTGGGACAGAACCTTCTGCTGGTGACTTTCTGTGGCTTTGATCAGTGGTTCAGGCTTCCAGAATGTCACCCACAGTGCCATCAGCTGCCCTCTGCACAAAGAGTGCTTCTCCTGCTGCAGTTACAGTGGCAGGGGTGTCAGCACAGCCTGGATGTGACACTAGCTTTGGATCTATTTTAGTGCTTCACTCCGTGGCACTGGCAGTGGCAGCATCTGTGGAAAATCTGAAGATAACTGTCAGAAAGCGTGTTTGAAGGGTGTTTAATTTAGAAACATTGAGCCCCCCCAGGCTGACATTTGCTTTAGCATGCAGTAGTTAGCAGGGGAAGATGGGACTTTAATAATGCTATATAATACAATTTCCTAAAAGGCTTCTTGCTCGTGAAGGATGTTGTCTGCTTTTGGTGTTTCATTGCTGATTGACTCAAAACCCATGAAGTTTTACTTGATTTTACTATGATAAATGTTTACATGTTGATTGAAGGAGCCTGGAGTTCCCTCCTCTTCTACAAAACAGCACAAAATCCAAACATGAGCGTTTAGAGACACTTTGTGCTGAAATAAATGACCAAGATGAGGAGAATTGATGTTACAATTTTATCAAGTTCAACATGGCTTCTCTTCTATATTATTTTTCTAAATGTTTAAGGAGCCTGAGCCACTGTTTCAATATTTAACTACAAGAGAAGATGGATTGTTTTTAAAGAGCAGGCTGTTCTGAAAGCAGCCCTTTCTCAAGTTCAGACTTCACTCGCAGTTTGAGTGTGGGCACATGTTCTGAGCCTCACACCCGTGGGTTCCTGTGAGACGTCATCTCCCTCTCCTTCAGGAGGTGCCCTTCTGGGGGAGGTTAAGCCTTCTTTCCACCCAAGGAGACTTGGGGAGGCTTCCTTGGCAGCCTGGCACCGCTGTTCCTGCGTTTCACAGGGCAGGGATTGTTGGGGAAAATGAAACGGGAAAGCCTTATAAATACGATTGCCTGGCAAAAGATTTTGGGAATATGGAAACTATAAGCGAGATTGAAATGAAAGCAAGCTTTGAGATACCTCAGTTACTGAGCAACTGGAAAACACTGGTGTGGCTGACTGAAGGTGATCCCCTTTTGATGGAACAACACCCTCTGCTTGCAGACAGGCCCAAGGCTCAGAGCAGACCCTACAGCTTGGCAGAGGGGCCCAAAGAGGAGTTTTTAGGGTTTAAAGTGTAACACAGTGTGGTAATGCAGTGATTCTTATAGGCTGTATGTAAATGCTACGGGAATCGTATCTTGTATGAGATTGGTTAGTGAGAATTAGAATATTCAACACAGAAGATTTATGGTATTGTGATGGGAACTTCATCCTCTTTTTACTCTCTTACCCTCTTTACTCTTCCTCTCATCCTCTTTACCACACTCTTGCCTGCTCTCTCTTTACTTCTCTCAGGCCTGCTCTGAGCTGTGGCTGGCAGCTCCCAGCAGGGCCCTACACCCAGGTCCTTTGCAATAAACCCCATATTCCAAGACTAGAAGAAGATTTATTGTATTGTAATGGGAACCTCGCTCTCTGATCCTCTCTTTTACTCTCTCATTTTCTCTTTACCGCACTCTTGCCTCCTCTCTCTTTACCATTCTTTAACAAACTCTCGGGCCTGCTCCGAGCTGTGGCTGGCAGCTGCCAGCAGGGCCCTGCACCCAGGCCCTGTGCAATAAACCCCAAGTTCCACGCCCTGCCCTTCTGTGGGAGGTTAAGCCTTCTTTGCACCCAAAGAGGCCTTGGGGAGGCTTCCCTGGCAGCCTGTCCCCGCTGTCCCTGTGTTTCACAGGGCAGGGATGCTTCCTGAGCCACGTGTGCGGCTCACCTGCCCGCGAAGATTGCTGCTCACCAGCCTGCCTTAAGACGGCTTTGCATGCCAAAGGCTGATTTTCCCCGTTTTGGGACCATCACTCAGTGGAAGTGTCAGGAAGAGGGAGGATAAATAGCGAGTTCCATTAACCAGGGGGAGGAAAGCGCTCTGGAATTATCTCCTGGCTCCATGTTTGCTGGGGTTTTGCATTAGCAGCAGCCAAGTCACGGTGTGTTGACACAGTCTAATGTGCAATGACATAATACCTGGAGTATGGAGACAGCGAGAGGCGCAAAATCAAACTTATCTGAGTTTTCACAGGGAAAGAAGGGATTAAACTTTGCTGGTTAAAATATGGATTTTTATTTTTTTTAATAGAAACTATCCTAGTTCGATTGAGATAAACCTACTCAGATCTAATTCTATCCAGTCCCTGGGAAAAGTGGGCCTTAAGATGTTGAGCCTATTTGCCCAATCCCTTTTTTTAGAAATAAAGATTAGGGTAGGAAGTTTGGTCCTTATCTCTAAGGTTCTTACTGCTTCAGAAGGAAACTGAAATACTTACATGAAGGACACTTTCTTGAACTTGTGATTTGTCTTCGCTCAGATTATTTCATAAGCTTTGGCAATGTAGATTTCCCACAATGCTTGGCTATTTTTGTTTTACACCTCCTAGAGAAACCGTGATAAATAGTTGTTACTTCCTATTAAATAGCAGAAAGAGATGTCAAAATACTCCAGTGGCTTGAAATTCAAATGTTCTTCCCTGTGCACGGAAACTTTGCCCTGGAAGCATCATCCCTTATTTCATAACTGCCAGGTATGATTCTTCTCTGCCTTTTCATCCCTTGTAGTTACTTATAGCTCTACAAAATAGCATTAAATCACCAATTTCTACTTGCATTTCAGAGTCTATTTGCACGGATATTTGTGCATGATCCAGATCTTACGTAGCACCGTCATCGCTGGATCTTGGAATATTTTTCCTTCCCTCTTTTTTTTTTTTTTCTTTCTTTCTTTTTAAAGCATCCTGTTTTTCAGACCAGGGGAATTGAGGACAGAGGGGAAGCAGCTTGCACATTGTTAGTCGGCAGCTCATTGCCAGAACCAGGAACAGAACCCAGATTGTCAGGCGTCTCCCATTGGGCCACAGCACAGAATGGGAACTGGAGTGCAGTTATCAAAGATTCAGGCCGTCTAGGTTTTTATCTTCTGGCTCCACTTTTGCTGCTTTTCTATGGAATTTCCCATTTTGCTGGAAGAAATTGAATGCAGACTGCAGTGTTTGGGAGAATGAGGCAGGGAAGCAGGCAGAAAAGACTCTCTCTCATTCCCAGAGTCAGATTTATGTTGGTGCCATTCCACTGAATCACATCAATGAAGTTTAATGCAGAAAAACTGATCTGCTCCATCGGTAAAATGTAAGTGAATAAGTGGTAAAAAGTTTATGAGGGTCTGTTTCTGTCCTCTTCAAGGTAGGAAAACAATTTTCCTTGCATTTTCAGCGTTTGCTGTGTTTCAGTTTTTCCAGATCCATTCATTGTAGCAGAGCCAAGGTTCTGTCAGCACATACCTTCCCTTTTGAAGCACCCCTCGGTTCCATGAGAACTGCCCAAACAAAGCGTGTAGGGCCCTTAGCAGTGTCTGTGCACTGCCCTGGAGCACTGCTGGGTCTGTGCTCCGTCCTGGCTGTGCTAAATGCCAGTGGCATGCCTGCCCCTGTGTCTTTTTTCTCCTGCATTGCTCTGCTCCAGCTCACGGTGGTTTGTTCGCAGCCTCGCTTTCTTCTCTCTCCATTTGTGGTTCTTACCCCGCCTCCATGCCATGCTCTGCCTACCTGAGGCCAGCTTGGTGTGTTCAACAGGCACAAATGGCTGTGCCTTTCCCATCTCTCCCCCTTCCTCCCCTGTTTTTCCCATTTAATGGCTCGCTAATAATGGAGCCACAGAGGCGACGGTAGGGGCGGCATAAACACAGCTCACCTACGGCTGAGCTGCTGATGTTTTAGAATTAAAAAACAAAACAGGATTATTATGATAATAAAAGCCAAGGCAGGTGCTGGGCACTTGGTTTATTTGCTGATTAAAACAGTCTCAGTGTGACATCTTTTGGTATAATAAACTAAAGAGGGAGGAGGATTATTGCATCCCCAAGGTATCGGGGCTACTTGAACGGAAAATATTTGAGGGCCATCTCATTTTCAGGGACACCATGTATCCCTGCATGCTGGGAATATACCTGTTTGGCAGGGTGCTGGGCAAGAAGTCAAATATTCAAAATGATGAGTCTGCTGCCAGGGCATTCATTTCCTTCTAATTTGGCTTGGTCCCTAGCAAAGACCCCAAGAAACCAGAGGGAGGACTGCTCAAAGCTGTGCCTCTGCCACTGAATAGATGTCAGGTAGTGGAGGCAAGGTACATGATGCCTTCTTGCTTCTCCCATCTCCATAGCAAGATGCCCAGCTTCTGTTAGGGATTGTGAGCCCTTGTGCTTTCTTAAACCAATATTATAGTGTTTTGGATTAAGTTTGAAAAAATCCTTAATCCTGTTCATCCTCCTCTGAACATATTCTGCTTGTATTTTTATAAAAATGCTTTCCTAGATTTGTCTTTCCTGTTGTTTTTTGGGTTTTTTTTTAATAAATCTGTTACCCTACTAGAATTTTATTTTGTGAAAACAGGTTTTAGCCATAAGTGCCCTCATTTTTCTTTAGACTTGCATGAAGTTTTTGCATAGAAGAAACTTCACTGTTGTGGGAGTTTGATCTTTACACTTTTGTGTGTGTGTGTCACATGAATTCTCTGCATTATGCAATTAACAGTTTCTTCTGGAGCCTGATGCTCTAAATCTGCAAGTGCAGTAGATACTTTCCCTCTGCCAGGCAGCTTCAGGCTAAACGTTTAGACTGCCACTCTGAGTTAATTAAACACCTATTTGAAGTTAAGCTGTTGAATGGCAAATAAAATAAAATGGTTGTTCTAGCCCTGTGAAATGGTTATTGAGGTTGACACTACATTTTCTGCTTTGTTCCTTTCTGCTTTTCAGTCTCTCTATTTGCTCCATATGCTTCTTTAGGAAGGGACACAATATTTGACAGACAAACTACCTTTAGCAAAGGTAATGCTGGCGGATGCTTCAGAAAGTGTGGATGCAGAAGTAATGCTGGTAGTCCTAGTCAAAGTTTGAAATTTTACAGGGTTCCTTGTAAGAACAGCACAGTTTCATCTCTACCAACTGCAGCTGAAAATATCAATCAGAAAAGGCAGCTGTAGATCTGGCCAGAACAGTTGACTGTAATTCTTGTACCTCTGGAATGAAAGAATACAGTGGACTCTGCTTTTATTCCTCATTTGTTTCCATTTTCCATAGTTATTCCAATCTTCTGACAATGGATGTTCACAGGGTAGGCAGCTCTCTTCACAAGACACCTATTCCTGTCTTGTATTGGGTTTTCTTGGGTAAAAATACAATTCACTGAGGTTGTGCAGGTAATTGAGAGATTCAGCATTTGTTTTACAATGGGGAGATATTCTGAGGCATAAAACCTTGTTGCATTGGTAAACTTCTAATATTTTTAGTGAAGGACTGAGATTTTTACCCACAGGTGTTTTAAGCATGAAGTCTTAGAAAGCAGGGAATTGTTACAGCACCCCTTATAAAAGAAATAATAAAATCTTTTGTCTTTAGAACATGTTGTTTCAGGAGAATAAATTTCTCTGGGACAAGTGGTCAAGGCAGAAGTCTCAGGGTGTTTGTTAAAGATTATCACTTTTCTTAAGCTCCTTTTTGTGTTCACATACAAACATACTTTCCTGCATTTCTGGAGTTCACTGAATTGCTTTACAACATCTGATGATTTTATTTAGCAGCCTCGCATACTCTGGGAGAGGGGTGCTCTTGGACTTCAGAGGGAAAACAGAATGAGAATTAATTTCTTGTTCAGTTAGTGTCAGAAGCAGCTAGACATATGAAAGAAATGGGAATCTTCTTAGACTGCCTGTTTGATTTTGGAGGAGGCTTAGATGTTTACTGAAATTCCCAGCCCTTCGGAATTCACTTGTGAGTGCTTTGTTCATCACTGCCTCTGGAAAAAAGTACATGTCACCAAAAGAATAATGCAGGTTTTTGCAGCTGGGCTAATATCTCTCCGCTGAAAATTGTGTGTGTGTGCCTGGGTAAGTCAGCACTGACAATTCAGCAAGGCACTGGGACAGAAATGGGTTTGGTTCTAAGAGTTTCCAGAGTGTATCAAGTGATGCTTAGTTTTTCCTTAGATTTTATCCCAGTAAAACTCTGGTTGGTTTTGTTCACATGGCTGTAGCTTCTTTATCTGCTGAATTCTGCAGGGAAAGCATCTTCTTACTGCACTACTGCTGTTACATGCTGCAGTTTGGCTGAGCATTGGACCTTTGCAGGTTGCAGCAGCTCTCCTTAAAAATGCCATTTTTCAGTTGATTAATTACAAACCTGGGTGGCAGTTTTGGATAAATGTTTGGGAGTGCATCTGCAAAGCCAGCAGAGCTCAGGAGAATGGATTTCACAGGGTCCTGAGCAAGAGAGCCCCCTTGTCCTCAGGTGTGTTTGCACAGAAGTCTGGAAAGGCAAAACCATTTTTAACTTCCCAGACATCACCGAGCATGGGCATTATACTCACACATAAGGGAAGGTGAAGTTTGGAGGAGTTAATCATTAATTATTTTAATACACACAAACCTGATTCTTACAGCTAAGCAAGGCAAGACCATGTTGTTCCTCAGGTGGGACTGATCCAAAAGATCTCTGAAGGATCTCTTCTACCATCATTCCTTTTTGTCAAGCAACGTGCTCATACCATGGTGAGATGGGATTAGGGTTAGAAATCATAAGGCATAATTTGTAAGAAAAATCTTTCCATTGGTTACATCTTTGCTTTTTAATGATGTTGTAAAGTATTGATATATTTTCCCTCTCTTCTTTGAAATACACAGGATGTTCTTTAATAACATTATAATCCTCTCCACACTGCTGCTTGCAGCACATTATAGCCTCTGTATACAGAGTCTCAGACATTCTGAACTCTTAATTATTCAGTGAGATACAGATTAAAAGCAATTGGATTGCGTACTGGCTAAGATGCCAGTTTAGTCCTGTCCTCACTCTATAATCCAGGTTTCTGTGGTACAGAGTTTATCTGGAAGCTGACCTGTGTCTTTTATCAAATTCAGATGGACTCTGTAGACAGTTAGCTGTCAAGGTTCAATATTAGGCACCAGTCTGGAGTACCAGGTGCTTTTTCATGCCCAGCACACCAGAAAAGTGATAAATTAGTTGTGATTCAAGTGCCTTAATCTCTAGCTAGAGGGAACATAAATCTTGGACAGAGTCACTAGCCTCAAATGAACTCATTAGACCTCTTCCCAAAGCTCCTCTGACTTCTCTGTTCTTTAACTTGCAGCACCCTCATCTTCCTCCCTCTCAAGCACCTCCGTATTCCAAGAAACCGTTTTGACTGATTTCTCAAATCTTCTTCTCTAAAATCCAGCTTTTTCTGCTGCCTGAAAATTTCAGCCACTTTTTTTGTCAATCTTACAACTTGATTGCTGAGTCTTGTGTTGTCATTCTGTGTCATTCTGACATTCCATTATCTCCCTGTTCTCTTGGCAGGACGTTCCCCAGACACCATCATCTCTTCACTGCTGTTGATATTCTTGGACCCAGCTCTTCCTTCAGCCTGGGCATTGCTCGCTGTTTTCCATAACATGAAATTGCAGTTTGGTGTTGTTTCCCCAAGATTCCTCACAGGTCTTTCATTTGCATTTCTCCTCTCTATGATTCATGCCAATTCTGATCTGCTCTGTTGGTGACACACACACCCCACACTTCATTGTTTTGTTTCTTCACTTCTCCTGTGCTGTCTTGCACTTTATTCTAAAGTACCTCAAGTCTGCTGAATAACCTTTTCAGAAGTGTCCAGCCTTTCATATTGCCCAAATTATTTATCAGGTTTTACTGCTGCTGTTGCCCACAGACAATTATCAAGCTCATGAAATCTAAACTAGATCCAAGAACAGAACCCTAAATAATATTATAATAGATATAGTAGATATAATGGCTACTCCTCTCTACTATATCATGTTTTCCCCTTGTGGTATCTTGTCTTAAAGAAAGATAGAAAACATGCAGGACTCTCTTTGATCATGCACAGTCAGAGGTTGGACCTCTGGAGTCCTTTGAACTTCCTCACAGTCCAAGTAATAAATGGTGACAATAATAGAAAGATTAATTAACTTCACTTGCTCCCCTGTCTGAACCAAGCTGGATTCTGAGAGTGTTTCTGTGTGTAATTCAGGGGAGCCATGTGATGGTGAGAGTCACATCCCACCAATTACTTGCTATTTTACTGCAGAAATTCCTGAAGTTGTTCCTCTGATGGGTTAATTATCCAAACGAGCCCCATCTCCATAGGCACGGATCAGTCCATCCATGTATGTTCAAGGCTTCTGACATTATTTAGGTTGGGGATTGCTGTGAAATCTGGGCTCAGATTTGGTCTTGCAGCAGCAGTTTCTCGCTGCTTCCCACCATCTGCTCACCAGAATTCTGTTGCTGCTAATGCCTGGACTCAGCAATGCTGAGGAGCTTTTCTGTTCAGAGAGGATGTAACCAAATTTAAACCCACTTGTCCCATTCCCATTCAGTGCAAGTGTGCTTAGAATTGTCACTGTCTCTATCACACACAGCACTCATGCCCCTCATGGCACAGAGAGCAAACAGTGGCAAAAGGCAAGCTGTAAAAACCCAAACCCACCTGATGTGACCTGTTCCCTTTCTGGAGCTCCTGCAGCCTTCAGAACGTTTGTGTGCAGCTGAGCCGAGGCAGGTAGCAGTGGGATTATTAGTGAGGACAGCAGCTTAGGAGAAACATGAGAAGGGGAGCAGTTCTTATTCCGATTCCCTTTTTTCCCATGCAGTTAAAAAGAGAGACTCGTTTCAACGTGCTTCTGTCAGGCTCCTTTCAGTGGCCCCTTTTTCTCAGCAAAGTTACCAGCAGCTTCATTCATGAGATGATCTTGAAGGTTGTTTCAGTGTCACTGGGATACAGTTAAAGTGTTTTCTAAAGGGTACCACTCAAGTGGAAAGGCGCCTGGTAGGAAAAATAAGGCCCTTGCAGAAAAAGAGCAGCAGCCCATCACATCTTGCTTTTTCAATCCAGGCAGGTTCCCCCTTGCAAAGATTAATTACATTCAGGTTTGGAAGACAGCCTTGCTGTGGTTTTCTTCTCGTAGCATTAGGAAAGATAAAGGGCGTGATTAGTGTGCACAAAGGCTCTGATCAAACCAGCCCTGGGGTTTGTGACAGGAGCTTCAAACACTTTATGGATCACTGCTGCTGACAGGTAGATCACACAAGCCTTAAACAGATGTTTAGCAAGAAGATGAATGTGAGATCTCAAACGTGCAGGACTCCTTTGCCTGGCCATAATAGGCTGTGAGGCATTAAAAAATGTGGGGTTTTTTTTGTTTTGTTGGTTTTTTTCAGCTGCCCTGCCCTGCTAAAAAGGGAAAAAAGATCCTACTAACCACCTTGCATTAAATTTTGTAATTTTTTAAAATTGAAATTAAATATGGCCAGATCCTTGAAGCTGTTTAACTTCTTCTTTTAGACGTTAAGGCTGTTCTTTTGGGATGTGTGACCCCACTTTGCCCTCTCTAGGAAACTGCTGCAGTGAGCCAATGCTGAGAATGCTCTAAGGGCCAAGGTGCATATGAGATGCTCAGCTGGAACAGAGATATATTCAAATTAAATTACCAAGGTCTCTTACCAGGGAGCTTCAGAGACAATGGCTTTCCATGGGATGTGTTTTCTGCATCAGCACAATGACTTGGAAATGCAGTAATTATGGAAGGCTTGTTGAACAAACTCTATTTACTAGACCTTTTGAAACATTTTGAGATTTGATATGATGGCAGGAAAATATTGCATCAGTGCCATTTATTATGAAAATTCAGAAGTTCTGGGCATGATTTTAGTACCTTCTCAAGAGAAATCATCTGTGGCCTTGCCCTTTGTAGTCACAGAATCCACTCGTTTGGAGGTGTGAGTGTCCTGTGTGGGGACAAGCAGAGACCCTCCCTGTCTAGCAGGATGTTGAGACCTTGGCAGAGTGTCTGATGGATGTCAGACACCTGGAGGGATCTATTCAATTTGGAAATGGGCTCAAGCCAAACAATTCAGAGCCCAGTTTCAGATTTGAACGCTCCTGAGTTCAAGGAATTTGTTTTTTTACATAAAGTGTTTAAGCCAGTCCATATGATTAATCAAATTGCAGAATTTAGTCTGGGCATGGATTACAAGCACCCCTAAAATGCAGTAATATTTTTTAGTGTTTTATTCAGATGGTCTGGAAAGCATCGATTCAGGGTTTGACCTCTTTGTCATCAGCCTTAAAATAAGTTGGTTCATAAGTGTTGGTTCATAAGTGTGGGGGCTTTATTTTTTCTACTCTCTTCCCCTATTTACTGGTTTTTAATTCTTTTTAAAGACTTGCAGAAGAAAAGGTGTTTGTAAGCAACTTCCCAAATTATTTTTTGCCATCCACAAGTTTAGAGCTGCCTGTTTGAATATTTCCCAGAAAGTATTGTTCTTATGTGACAACAGGTCAGAAAGACTCTGCATTAATTACACTAACATATGGTTATTAACAGATTCTAGCTCAGGGAGCAATACTTTACAATGTTATCTTCCACATAGTCAGATGTTAGCCATATTGTCAGTGCTGGCAGCTATTGTTTCACTCATTTACTTCACAGAGCTAATTACTCCCTAATAATAACTTTACCTTGGAGTTTTTCACTTGCTTGTGCCAGCAAACCTGTTCACACTACATATGCTAATTATTGGCACTTATTCATTATGTTAAGATAGCTTTAAGTTCAAGCTGTGCAGCCTGGCTTTCGGTATGGAGCCAGCTGGCTGCAAAGTTCCACCTTTTTTTTTTTCCTTTTTTTTTCCCCTTTCTTTTTTTTTTGTAACTAAAGTCGTTAAAAGTTTTAATATGGGCCTATCTTGTTCTCTTTACAAGATTCAGCCACTCAGGAATTCAGGCTCGGAGTTGGCTACTCATGGACAATTCCAAGTTTATAAGGAGCTCCTGGTTTTTTTAAACTATTTCTCAGAGCTTGCAGTGAGGTCTTTTCTGTTTAGTGCATTGTAAATTCATTTGTAGTTGGAGCTACGAGGCCGTTTACCAAAATTTAATTTGCCATTAATTTTGTTCCTTCCCTCGCCAGTTCTGTCTCCATGCCTGGTGCATCACTCTTACATTTTTCCCCTGGAAGTCCCAAGGCTTCTCAGTGCCTGGTGATTTTGGGCTTGTGTCTCTGTGCTTTTGGTGTCCAAGGGCCTGAAACATCAATGAGCTTTGTGTGGATGGATTCACTGATTTGCCCTGGGATCAACCTAAGTACAGCAAATCAGATCATTCCGATTTGCAGCCTAAACCAGACAATTTTCATGGGATTTGGTCTGTTCCATCTTTCCAGAGTTCTCAATGATCCTTTTTCACACCCTAGAATAGAGCATATTTTCATAAAACCCAGAGAAATGTGGTGTCTTCTAAAGATAAAATGCTGTCCTTGATTTGCATGAAGAATTTTATGAATCCCAACTGAACATCTACAGGGGAATCAGAGACAATTGATGGCTGATCCTGGTTAATGTTGTGTATAGAATATGGGATGTTAAAAAAGGGCTGCCTTAGCTGTGACTCTTGGGGAGTCCTGTGTCACATCATCATCCAGGGCTTTTCCAGTACCTGCTGAACTGGTTATTTTGTGAAGTTCTTAAAGAAACTGTTTTTATCCAAGAAAAGGGGAACATATGTGACATCCCATTAATTTTAGATCAGTAGAAAGAGGAGACTGAAATTTCCCTGTGTAAGAATTCAGCCCATAGAAGACAAAATTGCCTAAATCTGCCTCTGTGTGAGCTAAGGGTTTTATATTCTGTAAACTGTTGAGCTACCCTGACATTAGAACTAAAAGGGTTGTTTTAAGCTAATTTATGAGGAAAAAAGTGTGCAGAAAGCTGCCATTTGGCCATCTTATCTTCCTGGTGTGCACATTCCACACATTAGGGCTTCTCTCCGTGCTGCTTGCAGTATCAAAGAAAACAGGGAGGAATTAAATAAGATTATTTCATAAACAGGAAAGGTGAAATTTCTCCTCTTCTTTACACATGTGCTTCCCTCCACTGTCAGTGTGATCAGGTTTTGTGTACCTCAGTGCAGAATTTGGCCATAAAATAGGAGAGAAAAATCAGGAAAACCAAAACTGAAAGATAAGATTTAACTGAAATTAAACCACTGTTTCCTGCAGCTTCCCATTTTATGAGTGTTAGATTGGATTCTGCTTCAGCACAATTCCAGTATTAGCAATAAAGTCTCTGAATACAATTCTTGATGAAGCTGAAGCAAGCAGACTTTTAGTTGAGCCATAATAGATGAACTTCACCGATCCTATTGACATGAAAGACACGACTCATTATGTTTGAGAAGGTTTGCTCCAAGCCCTTCAAGCTGTGATACAACTTTCTCAGGAGCTGACCTTTCGTGGGAGGCCAGGCCTAAATGCCAGACCTGATTTCACTGTGCAGGTCTGGACTGGGACTGGGAGCTTTGTGCCTTAGAGGAGTGTTAAAAGAGCCTGGTATCACTGCTGGACTGTCACCTTGGTGGCCTTCTGCTTTCTTGACAGACCTGAAACACTACCAAGGTAGCTATAACACCACAAAATACAGCTATACAAAATATAGCTCTATTTTGCTTTGTAGCAACAAAATATTGCTGCTTTATCCAAGGAGCTGGGGTGGGTCGTGGCTGAAGAACCTGTACTGGGAAGCTATTGGGATATTACAGGGCTGTGACTGGGAATCCTGGTTCTGAGGACAATGGGAACAAGAGCCTGGAGAGCCTCTGTGGGCAGCTGGACTGCTCTTCAAGTTAGTTTTGCCACATTAGGCATGGTGTTTCAGCAATGGTAAGTGATAGCAATTAAGAAAAGACATCCAGAAAAATGCTGTGACAGAACTTAGGAACTTGTTTGCTTTAAAGCTGTTTCCTCAAGGAAAACTGAGAGAGAACACTTCTTTTTTTTCTTCTTTTTTTCTTGTTTTTATTTTTTTTTTTTTTTAATAAAAAGTTAGTTCCTCCTCAGATACTTGGCACTCCTTAAAATCTGCTGGAGCCTGACGGACTGTTCTGGTGTTCCTAATGCACCTGAGAGTTCCTTCCCAAACATGCCTTTCCTCCTGCTAGATCTTGCCAAGATCTTTTGTATAAACCTCATTTGAAGTTTCTAGGACACAGTGACGTGGCATGAAGGAGCCCTGGAAGAATTTTGAAAATATGATTAACACCTCTTTCTAAGTCCCGTATCACAAAAAGATCTTGGCCAAATTGCCTGTAATTCAGCTGCAGGTATGTTCTCTGACAGCTGACCACCTGTAAGGGCTTGGGAGGATGAATGGCCTCTCCAGAGACAGGAGGAATAGGCAAGAAGTATTCAATCTGGGCATTTATCTGCGCTCTGAATTGCTGGTTTGCAGCACACAGCCCGGCTTGCCTGTAGCTGTGGGCAGCTGTGTGTGTTTGCAGGAGGCATGGGGAGAGCAGGGGTCTGCACTGGGGAGGGTTATGGGCTGGCTGAGAGGGATGTGTTACCTGCCACTCGCGTGTTTTGCTTGCTATCTCCAGCTGACAGCAGTGAAACCTTTATGCTGCCTTATATTGTATGAAAGGAGCGTGTTTGTAACTTCTGTTTAAATAGGTTTTGCAGTGGTTTAGGAGAGTTATTGGGTACATTTTTCAGTCCTGCTACTGTTGAACTTTTTTGTGCCATAGTCAAATTAACTTACATAGCTTACATGGATCAGCTTTTCTGTAGATGATGGAGTTTTCTGTTTTGATGGAGTCTTATGTGTGGAGCTGCCTCAAAGCTGCATGCACCTGCTATGGGCCACATCAGGAAGCTCTGAAAAGGCTATTTCTTGTAATAATAATAGAATTAGTCTGGGTTGGAAATGACCTTAAAGATCATCTGGTTCCTGCCATGGCACCTTCCACTGTCGCAGGGTGCTCAGAGCCCATCCAGCCCAGCCTTGGGCACTGCCAGGGATCCAGGGGCAGCCACCGCTGCTCTGGGCACCCTGTGCCAGTGCTCACCAGCCTCACAGGAAGGAATTTCTTTCTGATATCCCATCTAAACCTGCTCTCTGTCAGTGTGAAGCCATTCCTCCTGTCCTGTCACTGCCATCTCCATCTTTCTGGCAGGGTACTTCATGGAAACACTTCCATGAAACAGAAAAGCTCCAAAGTGCCTCTGGCCTAGGACTGGGTGTGGATATTTTTACTGAGAAGCTGGGAAGGAAAAGGCTTTGTGTGTGTCACTGGGCTGCAGAGAAAATGCACCTGGGGCTGCAGGGCGGCATCCTTGCCCAGTGCTGTGCCAGTGGAGCTGTCAGCTGGATGTGCTGAGTGTCTGGGCTGGGTTCTGCCCTGGCAGCAGCATCTCTGCTCTGCTGTGCTGCATGCCTGCTGTGCGTGTGCCTGTGGACCCTGTGCCCGGGGCATGTGCTCCGTGGGAACAGTGTGGGTAAACGTGTGTGTAAATAGCAGCGCGTGTGCACGCACACACACATTTACGTTTGGGAGTGAACGGCAGCGAGGAGGCCCAGAGCTAGCTGCTCTCGGCTGCTGTGTGACGTGTCAGACGTGTGCACACGCTTCTCCTGCAGCAACGTGTGTGTTTGTGTGTCTGTGTGGGTACAGGCAGGCAAACATGCGCACGCTGCAGTGCGTTCGGCGCGCTCCAGGCTGCGGGGCTCCCCGGGAACTTCTGCTGCAATATCAGCAGAGACTTCTTGTGGAGATCATTTAGCTGTTCTCACATTTTCCTGGCTGCGTGCTGAAATGTCTTGGAGACTTAGCCCAGTGGCTGAAGCTGAGGCAGGTTAAATCCCTGGGAAAGTCAAGGTGCACAGCCAGCCCAGCCTGTGGGTGTGCTCAGCATTCAGTCATTTCAGGACATTGTCTGATCCTTCTCTTGACCAGCTGCTGCTCCAGGACAGAGCCAAATCAATCACTGCAGCTCTTGGGAAAAGGCTTCCAAGCTAAACTTCAGGCACTGCAGCACTTCTGGCTGTAAAATAAATATTGAAACCATGTGATGGGCTGAAGATGCTTCTTGATGGGAGTGGCATGGTGGGAGTTTGAAGCTTGTCACCAACATTGTCATTTGTCTGCAGGTGCTGCTGGGCACAGGGCTGAGCAGGCACATGCTTTCACCCTGTGTCTGGGCACGTTGCTCAATTTGCTGCACCAGGACATTGTGCCCTGCAGCCCTGGGGGGCCCCAGGACAGCATCTGCAGCAGGACCTTGGAACGAGCACAGGCTGAGCAGAGCTGCAGCCAGAGGGTCCCAGAGAAGGGCTGTGTGTGTTCACAGACAGTGCCCAGCTGTTCCAAGCAGGATTACCAGGGCTTTAATGGGGAGCACAGATGGAATCAGCACCATTGTCCAAAGTGTGCTGGGGCAGAGGCTAAAGTGTGAAGGATGATCAGCAGAGAGCTGATTGGAAAGGAAAAGGGGAAAAAACCCACAAAGTAAGGAGAAAGAGGAGGGGGAAAATAAAATCCCCTTGTTCTCAAGAAAGCAAAGGGATTGATGCTGTCCAGTGGGGAGGGAGGGGAGGAAATAGTTCCCAAAGCTTGCTTTCATGGTTAGCAGGCATTGTAAGGATGGCACAGGTCATGTGCTGTGTGCAGCTGTTTGGAGGCTCTTACAGAACTGTTAGAGACTTAGCAGGGCCCATTATTCAGGGCAGCAAGGCAGTTTTACTGGATATGGACTGCTGCAATTGTATAAGCTCTCCATTGTGTGAGTACTAATTTAGAGTGCTGCCATAAGCCAGCCATACAAGCCAGGCTGCCCGTGAATGAGTGAGTCATGCTGATGAAAGGGCTCAGAGCACACAGCTCTGACTTTTAGTCTAAAGGGACCCAGTGTGTTCAGAGTGGGTCACAGTTTAATGAACAAACTCGCTGCTGGCTAAATATTTCAGGCTCAAACTGCTGAAATAGTCCTTTTCTTTCTGGAGAGAGGTATTGAACCCAAACACTTGGGATAGTTTTTTATGTGCCTTACCACAGCACAGACGTATCTTTACTTACTGATTTTTTGTGAGATACTCAAGTGTTGCTAATGTGCTTGTGTAAACATGACAGGTTTCAAGGGCACTGGGTAAGGCAGCAGTTTGAGTCCTGAACCACTCCTGTAGGTGCCAGAGAAAACTCCATGATTGTTTTATTAAAAAGCATTTGGCTGCAGGAGGGCAGCTGGCACTTTGTAGATGATGTCCGTGCAAAGATACATGCACAAAGCAAGATGTACTGCTCATGTCACAGATACAGGAAAAATATAGGTGATAATAATAATAATAATAGCTTAGTGTCCTGCTGGTGAGGACATTTGAACCTGTGTTCTCCTCCATAGATACCTTGTCCTTTTTAAAAAAAAATAAATTACAGTAAATTATTGTATATATATTAAAATTAACGATTTTTTTTCATTTTTTTCTGCTGAGTGCCATTGGGATCAATTTGTATTGACTTCAGCAGAGCAAGGACTCAACACAAAGTTCCTACGGGTCAAATTTTCCCTTAAAAAAATTATGATTATTGCAAAGTCCCTTTTCTGAGCTGAATACTTCTTAAAAGCTAAAGACATTTAAAAATCATGTCGTACTTGATGTTTTCATTGTGTTTACTGCTGGTTTCCTTTCTGATCTAACTGTCAAATTAAGTTTATTGAGTCAGTTTTGTTTAATTAGTTTAATTTCACTTGTTCGGCAGCACTGCCAGAGTTGTACTTTTCAGATTCACAGCTCTGAATGAAAATATTCCCAGTGACTGGCAAGACAAAACAAAAAACAAGAGTGGAAATGGAATTACTAAAATATTTTTATTTGCTTGGGTAAAATGCTTCCAGAATAGAAATTTGGAGCAGAAAATTTGTAAGGATCCTGATCACTTGGCTTGCTAGCTTAAATCCTTTCCTGCTGAGGTCTCAGAACTTCTGCTCCCTTTTTTGGAGTCAGGTCCAGCACACAAAGCCTGGGAGGTGCTGGTCTTTCCATGGAATAAATCAATTGATCAGAAAATTCCTTTTATTACTAAAGAGAAATGGATGGGTTCGAGCAGACCTTAAAGCCTGAATGCCCACGGTTTATGCTTAGAAGAGATGGATAATATCCCTGTAATAATTTCAGAGCGTTTTACATTGCTCCCTGGCATCCCCATGTCCCAGACACATCCCCTCCACCTTTCCCTGGGTGTGCAAATGCACAATTAAACACTCAGCAGCTAAAGATGAGCGTGCTAAAAGTTTATTTTCGTCCATGGGGAGCGTGTGGGAGCACCCCAAAGAGCAAAGAGATGCTGGGCAGTGATAACAGATAAGGATCCGCGCTCTGCCTTTGTGGAGGACAATGCATTCTGTGAATATTCTGCTTCCTCTCCAGGCAGCGAGCTGGTATGGTTAACCAAAATTGTTGAGTAATTGTTCTGTGGTTGAGAACAAAATGCTGAATTAAACTGTTCCCAGCACAATAATTGTGTGATTACAGCATTTATGCTGCTGGCCAAAAGAACAGTCATTAGGTTTGGAAGACTTACCAAAACCACAGTCGGAGGGAAAAAAATGCAAATCACATGTAAATTGTCCTCTAATACCTATAGTGGCTGAAAAATTGATCTAGGAGTACGGTATGTGTGTATTTAAAGGCAGAAAAAAAAAGATTGTGCATTCAAGAAGTACTTCAGACTAGGAAGAAAAAACCCAGAGATTGTTGAAGCTCATTGTGCTGTGCTTTCCCCCCTCTGCTGAGATCCTGCTTTCCATGCATTATGCGTGGGCTGTGCCTGTGAAAGCTGCTCTGGCTTCCCTTTGCACACCTGCCAGGGCTGCTCTGGGTGCCAGGTGGGGCTGCCACGCCCTGCCACACCTGGGCCACGCCCAGCCAAGCACAGGTGTTTGTTATTTATTATATTTATTAATGTTAATTATTCAATAGTCATGATTCATTATTTATTAATTGTATTATTATTTATTATTAATTATCATTATTTATTTTATTCTGTTTATTATTTATTATTATTTATTTTAGGATTAGAGCCAGGAAAATTAAAAACTTACTCATGCGGATAGGTGCCCTTGTGAGGTGGGTAATTTCCTTCTCCACTTCATGATCCGCATCTACAAGTGCCAAGAAAACAATTGCATTTACTCTCCTTTGTTTTTTCTTTTTTTTTTTTTTCTTTTTTGTGGTTTTTCTCATATCTTTAATAATAAAAGGGGTGGAGGAAGGCAAGGGAGAAGTGAAGGTGACAGCAAAGGGGAAAAATATACAATGTTTTGGGCAATCAAAATATTTGTAGCTGCAATTCAGTGGAGTAAAAAGCTGCAGGATTTGGCTGGCTGCTTACCTGGCTGTACGCAGAAATCAGATGATGAGATGTCTAAATTTTATCACTCTACCTACAGCTAATTGTGCTTTAGCTGTATTGCTGTCACTGGATTGCAGGCACAAAATTAGAGACTGTCTTCAGCCCTATTCAAGAAATGTTCCCAAACACAATCCTTGTGAATAGCATTTTTTGATGAGGATTTTGGTAACAGGGGCACAAAAAGCATCAGGACGTGAATGGGAGAGGGGTGACGTTTCTGCTGAAATTGTATTTGTTCTGCAACTTGAGTCTGTTTTGCTTTTGAAACCAAACTTTTGATGGCAAACCCGAAGGGTGCTGAGGAGCAGCAGGGACAGTCAGGAACAAGTGTGAGCAGCTGAAAAAGCTCTTTATTGTGCAGTCACTAGAGGCTGTCCAGCACTAAAGCTGTGTTTGCTGCAAGCATTTCTGATAACATGTGCTCAGAGGTGTCCTGGCCATTTGTTCATCCAGCAGGGATTTCTAAGATCCTACAGAAAACAATGAAACTCAGTATACAGCACTAACAGTGACGATGATAATAATAATGACAATATATTGTCTTCAGAAAAGAATGACACTGGGTTGTTTTAACTACTTGTGCTCTGAAAGTGATGCCACTGGAGACCACATGTATCTGATGTAGTAATAATAATAATAATAATAGTAAATGATGATAATAATAAAAATATTATTATTTACAATGACACATGTATCTGATATAATAATAATAATAATAATAATAATAATGATAATAATTAAAAAAAAAAAAACTGGGAGAAGAAGAGGGGTCATTCACACAGTTTAGTCAGTGGATTTCAGTCTCAGATTTTATGAGCAGATCCAGTTCTGCCAGAGTCTAATGATCAAACCATGAAGGATGTTTTTTCCCCTGTAGTTCATTGGTTTGTATACAGATTTATTAACTATGTTTCTGTTTAAAGAAGGCAAGAGGAGGTAATGACTTTTAGTGCAGACACTTTTTTTTTTAGTCCTTTAAGTCTATTTTTTCTCTCTCTTTCTGGATGGTCTGATTTTAAGTGGATGACTTTGATAAGACTTTCTTGTTTGTTTATAGCATGGCACTATTCAGCAGCTGAATGGGTTTTGAATTTCTGCCCACTACATGATATTAAATAACCCCTGTTTCTTCCCCGTCGCCTACACACTGAAATTGCTGTGTTGTTTTTTTGGTTTTTTTTTAATTAATGATATTCCATTTGTCAGAGAGATACTGAGTGAAAAATCCATCTTGAAACCTTAGGGGTTTGTTTGAAAGGATACCCTCAGCACTGTGTCAAAGATGAGGTCATGGAGCTGGCCATCATCCCCTAAGTGCAGTGGTTTCCTAACTGGGAGTGTTCTCCCTGTTTCAGTGTAAGAATCTGGGGTTTTGGAACAGGAAAAGTACTGCTGCAATTTGTACATCAGAATTATTAGTTACTGGTGTTTGGATATATTATGGAAAATCAACAGGGGGTAAAGGGAGAGGTTTAGCAGCTGGCCTTTAGACAGATGCCTCTGAATAACTTCAAGTGGCAAAAAATACACTTTTTAAAGTGTAATGGCATCAGCCGTGCTCTTGCCACCCATTTCATTTTTTCAGGAAAATGCACTAAAGAAATCTTTTGTGGATAGGCTCACTCTCCAAAAGCCGCTTTACTTCAGTCTACACAGGAGTGAGAACCATGGTTAGAATAAATTTAGAGAATATTTAGAAACAATATGGATGTTATTTTAGAAAATTACTTAGAATTAATTACTTAAGCTGCATTCTCAACCTTTTGGGCAGTTTTATAGCTGAGCATTTGATGGTCCTGTTTGCACCCTTTGCACACAAGCATTCACAACAATACTTTGGTGTCAGGATGAAGCCAAAGGTGCCTTGGAGGCACTGAAAAGGTGACAAGGTGGGGCATTTCTCCCAGGTGACAGAACTTACTGTCAGAAAACAGAATTACTGTCAGAAACCAGCCAGGCTCCTGCCTGTGCTGCTGTGTAACTCTAGAGTTTATTTCCTGTTCATTTACTCACCAATTTCCTTGTCCTCAACTGAATCTGTTACTTCCAACATTCATGGAAGTTCTTGCAAAGTCATTTTTGGATTATTCCTCTTCTTCTTCTCACTGTCTTTTAACCCCATGCCAGTTCTGAGCCTTCCCACCCATTCCTACTTGTTTTTATAGTCCAGCCATCGATTGATAATGTTAAGATTTGCAGATTCAAGCTTGAAAAACCCCTGTGCTCTTACAGGAAAAGTCCTCTTGGTTCTACACTCCTTTCTGAAGCCCTCAGACATCCTCAAATAGAAACAGTGCTCTCCCTGCTCCCCACCAGTGCTGCTTTCCAGACCTGCTTTGACAGTGATGCTCTTGCACAAAAACTTTGGTTTTGGTAGCAGGAGAGCACTGAGTCACCAAAGCAGTGACTCTGAACGGAAAGGGAGCTGGGTTAGCACCCACATGGCAAAACTCAGCCTGCTCAGGGTGGAGGAAATCAGGAGGAGAATTCCCCAGGTGACTTCTGAGGGGCTGCTGTCAGCAGTGACAAGGGAGGTGCATTGCTGTGTGTCCCTGATCCTCTCTGGCATGTACAAATAAGCCCAGAGTTCATTATGTTCTGAATAACTGAGCCCATCTATCATAGATGAGCTAGCTGCAGAGGAGGGTGCACGTGCTGCTGGAGGAATTATCCTACATGCTGTCTGGTAAATCACATCAGGAGAGCTCCCACCTGTTTTCCCTTCCCTGACAAATGTTTCGCTGGATGGCTTTGCGCTGCAGCCATCAGCCCGGGCCCAGGGCTCAGGGGGGAGCATCAGCCAGGCATATGGAACCTGTGCTCTGCATATGCTGCAGGCAGCACCAGCCCCTCCTGCAGCTTCAGGCATTGCCCGCTCTCAGGGAAGTGACTTTGTGGCTTCGCTCTTGATCAGGACATTTGCACTTAGGAGCAGCTCGCTGGTAGCCAACAAAAGCACAAGCAGAGAGCAATACAGCGTCTAAATCTGCAGTTCTGACAGCCACAAGTCTGTGGCAGATTTCCCTTACAGTCCTGGTTTATTCCTCCAGGAAGGGCACTAACACTTAAACAAGGTGCTTGGAAGCTGGGCCAGGAGAACTCAGTGTTTGTGTGAATGTTAAGGAAGGTGAAATAAGATCATTTGCCCAAAACTGTGGTCGTTGTGCCTCAAAAGCCCATCTGCTAACTTCAGCCTCTTCATGAAAGAAGGAGCTCAACCCACCAAACAATGAATCTTCTTCTCTTATAGAAATGAAAGGGGCCAATGTTTTTAATGTTGCTCTTGAGCTGGGATTAGGAGGGGCTCTTTGAGAGTGCTGTTCAGTCTTGCAGTGTGGCAGTACCTGAATTCCAGTCACTGGCTCTGGGGGTCCTGATCTGGCCAGAACCCCACTCACTGAGATGTTTTACAGTCTGGGGCAGCCCTCCCTGTGTGAACTCTTGGGCTTTTGTCTAAAAACAGCTGGAATGAGTTCTAGTTTATGTACTTTTAATTTAGGCTGCTTGTTCCAGTACCTTTGTGGCAGAGCTGCTCTCTAGGTAACTTGAATGCCAAGTTGCACGAGCAAGAATACTTGTTAAACTTCATCCTGTGCAAAAAAAATCATCTTACTGCTTTTCTCTCCTCTCTATGCTTCTTCTGTACTAGATCAAATATTTTAAAAAATGTTTTGAAGTTATTTATTTTAGTTACAAAAAAGAGCAACAAATGAACTGGCTTTTTCCTTGGGAAGTGTCCAAGGGCTGTTCCTGAATGTGAAAGGTCCTTTTGGCCTCTGTGCTGCCGAGTGCTGCTGGAGGTCTGTCTGTCTGTCTGTCAGCCTTGCATGTTGTGCTGTGGCAAGAGCTGGAGGAGGGAAGCCCTGGAAGGAAGTTATCAGCATGGAAACAGCTCCTGTCTGTATTGCTTGGCAGTGTCAGCACTTTGCTGCACTTGGTTCAGACGGCTGTGTGTGCTAATTTACAGGCTTTGTGCTGAGGTGAACTGGAGATGGATGCTGCTGGTGACACCCAGGCTCTCCTGCAGGACTGAGCTGAGGTGGAAAGCTTCCAGCCTGGAAAGCCTTGCTTTGTTAAAATGGAGAATGCTTCTGTGTTTCCCTGAGATGCATTCTGCGAGTTTGCTCCTGTGTTTTCCACGTGCCGAGTTGCGCACCTTAGGGACTGTGTCCACATTCCATCAGACTAAGCGTTGTTTGCCCACCAGCCCTCAGGACAGAGCTGTGCTGGGGAGCCTGTGTCAGGTGTGGGGGCTGAGAGAAACCTGGTTCGTTCTCCCTGGATCCCCCCTGTGGGATTTCTGTGCCAGCCCTGTCCCTGTCTGCAGCTGTGGGAGCGCTGGCTGAGCCCAGCTGTGTGCACAGGTACATTTTGGTGAGCTCTGGGGTCAATTCTCCAAGCCTCACACACAGCAAAGGGAAGAAGAATATTTAGGGCCCAAATCATCCACTGCAGAAAAGCTTACAGGAGGTGATTAGGAAAAAAAAATGCACCTGTAATTCGTGGCTCCCAGCTTGTGCTGTGCATTCTGGACACTCGGTGAGCACCCCATAAAATGCACCCCAAACCCAGGAGGAGGGATCATCCCATAGCTGGACAGGCAGGGCTTCCTGCTCTGTGGGCTCAGGACATGCTTGTGGCAACTTAGGGAACTGATACACAGGAGAGCAAAACATTTTCTTGTCTTATTTTAAACATCACTGCAAGGGAAAATAGCAGATTGTAGTTATATGGGGACATATATTTTTATTTCCCTTAAGATAGACACGGGGAGGGGGGTGAGGTAAGGAGGGCCAACACATGTGCTAATTAAAGCATGCAGTCCTTCAGCAGAGTGTGGCACTGGGAGCCGAGTGTTTCTGGAGGAAGGGGGACAAATGCAATTAAACATGTCAGCTTTGAGGGACAGATTTGTGTTGCTGCATGTGAAATGTGCATTGCATTCTTCCCTCAACAGTGGAAGAGATGCTTAACTTCCAGACAAGTCACGAGCAGGAAGATATTCCTACAACACTTTGAAGTTAATCAGATCATTCATGTGCATCCTCTGTTCTAGGAATGAAATATCTGAACTTATTTGGGGCAGCTGAGAATAACTCCAATGAAAATAAAATTTAGCCACGCTTCTGAGCAGTTCAGGAGTGAAGTACTGTGCAGAGTTTGGTCAGGTTGTAGAGAAGAGAATGTTGCTTTTAGCAGCTGCTCTTATCCACACTCAGTAATTCATTATCCATCACCAGTCTCACCAAAAGGAATAGAATTGCTTCTGAAGAGCTAGAGGTGGGTGCATAGCAGCATTTGCCTCTCAGTGGAAAATGTTACTTACAAATATCTATATAGATGCTGGGAAATGCACTGAAATATTTACCTTGGAGAGAGGAAAACTTAGATAAAAGTTGATGCTAATAAATATGTAATGAACAGCTGCAGAAATGAAATTGGGGGAAGTGTACGAGGAGAAAATAGATAGAACTAATAGCAGCTGCTATTTTAGGGGCTTAGGTTTGCTGAAAGTATGGATTTATGTGACTTGAGAAATGGGATAAACCTTCTAGATTAAGAGTCATGTGGAGGGGAAACCCTGAACTTTAAGGATTCTGTCTGGATGCAGGGGCAATGAAGAACCAAAATAAGGTCACGCACGTTTCCCTGATCCTGGCATTCTCTGAGCCACAAATGTCCAACTTTGCCATCTTAATGTTCCTTTAAGCTGCTTTCCCTGTGTAGCTATTTACATAGTGACCCACGGCACACATGACTTTTTACAGAAAATAGAACTGTAGTTGTCAAGTGTTTGCAATCTAAATTTGTGGAAGTCGCAGCAGGAGCTAGTAACAAACAGTGGGGGTAACTGTTAAAAACATGCTGCCTGGTGCTTAGGTAGCTGTGGTAACCATAGTATGTTCCTAAAAGGGGACAGGGGAGCAGAACTGAGGTGGAAATACTACAGTTATAGCGAAGCTGAGAGTCCTGGAGGTATTCACTGTGACGGTGGTGAATGCAGTGTCTCTGTGTGCTTGCATTTGTTATGGTCAGGCCTAAAGGACACGCGCAGATTTGTGGAGATGCTGGCCCAGGCCTCAGCAGCTTGAATTGGCTCAGGTTTGCCAACCCATTCCCTTTGATATGGTAAGCCATTTAGGGCCACACTTTCCAAAGGCACTGGGACAAATAAAGATACATCGAGGCACTTTCCAGAATCAGCAATCTCTGCAGGCAGCTGTGGGTGCTTCCCCCTTGGACAGTAAATTTACTATGGGTTGCTTGTCATGTGCTCACACTGATTTTTGCATTGAGTTCTTCAGGGGGGGCTCTCTTTTGGATTTTCAGTGGCTATGGAGGTTTCCTGGTGTGCTGGTTTGGCACTGGCCAAACATATCTGGGCAGAGGAGAGAAAAAATTAATGAGGGGTTCACAGTGTGCTCAGATAACCCAGTGATAACAATATAGAAAACCAGGAAAATCTTGGAGGATTGTGTCTGTATCCTCCAGAATAGCATCCTAAAGTAGGTAAGAAGTTACAAGGCGAAATTGTGGCTCATTAAATCCAGTGGGAATTTTGTGAGGATTTAAAATACAGTTGTCTCCTTTAGGATGTTACACCTGAGAAGAGGTCACACATAGAGGGACTGGCCAGTGGAGAGTCTTGACAGCTGTGTGAATTATTAGATTGTTGAAGAGGTATTTCTTTTTATGGGCATATGCCCTTTAGCAGAACAAAGTGAAAGGCCTGGAAAACAGCCCTGATTTGCAGTCCATTATATTCAAATTAGAAATGCAGTATCAAGAAGTTACAATCCAGAAAATATTGGAAGGTATGTAAGCTTCCAATAAAAATAAAAAATGTTTGAGAGATTTAACTGGTTATAAAAACATTTGAGAGATTTAACTGATAATGAAAATCATTTGAGAGGTTGAACTGATGTAGTAATACCTTGAAAAGAAAAAAAAAAAGGGAAACACCTTAGATGTAAAACTCAGAAGGAGGGCCTGTATTCAATGCCACTTGAGGCAGTTGTATCCTAGCAATTCCAGTTAATAATAATAATAAACATAATGAGTTAAAATGTAGTAGTTATATGAGCCATAAAAATGAAGAGTCCACAGTTTGTGAGATATTGTGTCAGGTAATCGGATTAAAATGAACGAATGTTTGCATTTATTTGTGTTTAGGGGAAAATGAGTGCTGCTCCATACATTCCATCCTGGAATGAAAATCACATTGTTTTGACTGTGTTATTTCTATATCCAGGCAAACCATCCTCACCACCTCATAGTTCTTACCTCCCTAATGCAAACAGGGTTGTGTCATTTGAAATGAGGGGCTATAAGGCCCCTTGGAGAGTTAAAGAGGAGCAGCAATTTGGGAAAAAAAAAATGAAATGCATCAGTCAGATTTAGGAAGAAAGGGCATTTTCCTGGTAAATGTTTTCCTAAATGGGAATTTTTCAGTGTGGTGTTTTGCTCGTGTGTTTGGCAGTCACTTGGAATCAAGTGCAGACTTAAGCTACATTGTGGGCTTGGCAATGACAATTTGTGTGTGTGTGGTGCTTCAGTTATATTAGCCCTGGAGGCAGAGTTAACACTTGTAGTGGGACAAGAGTATTTGCAGTCATCAGAGAACTTTGCAGTCAGCTTCAATAACATCACTCCATTTTTTTCACTTTTTTTTAACATTTTTTTTGGCAGCAAAGCACTTAGTAGAACCATCTGTCTTTCTATTAGTGTTTTTTGAGTCCTGTTTTGAAGCTTCTTCGCTTGGCAAAGTCACTTTCATCCTTGGAAACCATTTAAAAAAAAAAGTTCTGTGGCTTTTTGCCGAAGAAGAGTACTATGCAAAAATTCCGCATGGCTGTTCATTTTTGTTCTAAAAGAATACAGTTACTTTGTCTTTGTCTTAAAAAAAAAAAAAAAAGGCAAAAAAAAAAAACCACCACAAAACCTCAAACAAAACAAACAAAAAATGAACACGTGAAGAAAAGGCAGGTATTGGACAGCTCTAGGATATCTGTGCAGATAGAGAACAAATCACATTTTGTATGGGTTTTATCCTGTAATTCAGCTGAAAATATGTATGCCTTCTAATTAACAGGATCAGAATAGAAAGGCAAATATTGAAGTAACAAAAAATGGATCAAGCTGGTTCAGTGAGTGGAGCTACATCTACTCTGTGTTTCAGGCTCAATCTTAATCTCTCACTGCAAGAATTTCTGTCAACAGTGCTCTTGAACTCTATCCTTGAAAACTGCTTCAGACCATACAGACACCGTCAGCACACACAGGGGTGTTGCCAGCTCCAGTATAAATTAGAAGGGATGGTAATCCCAAATTTTGTATCACTGTTTTGCCTGGTAACGGTGTTGGGTGAACCAAGACGTGGCCTGGATTTCAAGGAGAATAAATGAAAATAGAATGAAGTGTAAGTGGTGTGTTCTGAGCAGTGGCAGCCAGGGGCTGGGGCAAGTTCTCTTTCCCAGTTCTGTCAGGCAGCAATGAAGAGAGTGACGCCTTTGTGTGCCCCTCAGCATAGGAGGTTCTCTGTTGATACTCTGATTTTCTGAGTTACATAAACCACAAAATAAATTGTAGTTTTCAAAGACATCTCCACCTCCAATGCCTCAGCTTTACAGCGCCATTAAAATCTGGATGAGCTCTCTTAAAAATGGATCAGTCCTTCTAGTGTGACTGATCTGGTCAGTGCAGTGGGGGTTTAAATTTAAACTAGTCATTCAGCATTTTAACCCAGCAAACTTTGTGTTTCTCATCTGTGTGAAATCCAGAGACAGCTATCAATTATAGAAGCTATTAACGGAACAGGGTAAAAGCAGCAGCAGTAGACGTTGTGCCATGGCCCACTTCCAGCTTTGATGACTAATTTCTGCATGGCTTTAGTCCCCTGCAGTATCCACTTACAATATAATATTTTCCACTTCCTGACTTGCATGCTTGTGTAGAGTTGCTGTGCAAAGTTGAACGCCTAACTCTTCAGACATGGCTGTTTGATTTGTGAGTAAAGGCTCTCAGCCTTTTTTTGAGGCTTTATCTTTTCACGTGTACAAATGAGTGCACGTGTATGAGCAGGAAAATAGCACTGGCTGTGCTGTGTGCTACTTGTGCACTTATTTCTCCTTTCTGAGGAGGTGTCTCTGTGTTTGGGCTTGGTCGGGGTGGGAGCTACTGTCTGAGACAGATACTGCTGCTCAGTTCAGTGAAAGAGAAGGAAGCAGCCCCCTACAGCCAGAGATAAGTGAGCCATCATGAGCTGTGGGGGGAATAATTAAGTGGGATGTAGATATGCCTTAGTGAAACATTTCAGTGTATTTTGGGTTCATGTCATTCACATGAAGTGTTTGGTGATGAAGATGAAGCCCCACAGCTGATGCTGCTGGAGCACCCCAACATGAAGAGGTGAATTCAGACCAGCAGTGAAGGAAAGCACATTACAGACCTTGTCCCCCCCAAACTGTGTGTTTGATTGTCGCTCTCTGTTCAGCAGGTCCAGGGTCAGCTGCCTCCATTGATGATCCCCGTGTTCCCTCCAGACCAGCGCACCCTGGCAGCAGCTGCCCAGCAAGGATTCCTCCTTCCTCCTGGCTTCAGCTACAAGGCGGGATGCAGTAAGTGCTGGGGGTTCCTTTACCTGGAGTGGGCACTGCAGGGCACGGGCTGTGTGCAATAGCACCCTGTCCCAGCTCCTGGGGGGTTCCTTTACTGGAGTGGGCACTGCAGGGCACGGGCTGTGTGAAATAGCACCCTGTCCATGCACAGAGCCATCAGCTCCTGGGGAATCCTTTACTGGAGTGGGCACTGCAGGGCACGGGCTGTGTGAAATAGCACCCTGTCCCAGCTCCTGGGGGATTCCTTTACCTGGAGTGGGCACTGCAGGGCTCAGGCTGTGTGCAATAGCACCCTGTCCCAGCTCCTGGGGGTTCCTTTACCTGGAGTGGGCACTGCAGGGCACGGGCTGTGTGCAATAGCACCCTGTCCATGCACAGAGCCATCAGCTCGCAGGGATGAGTGAGGAGCAGGGCATTGGCTGTTACAGCATGAGAAAAGGCTGTCAGGGATGAGGGATGTGTTCCTACACAACAGCCAAACATCTGACACAAGAGCTGCGTTTGTGCACCTTCTCCCTGACAGGTCTTTCTGACAAGTGAACATGCTCATGACCACAACTTGCATCTGAAGAGAAGCTATTTGAAACTTCCCAATAGATTTCAACACTGTTGTAAGAAAACATGTTTTTTCCTGGAGCAGACTGCTTGCTATTTGTGAACTGAGGGCCTATTCTAGTCTCTTTCTTCACACAGAGCTCACATTAATCTCAACGGAGGCTCTGCACAGAGATCAAAGATAGCATATGCCTTTCAGTTTGATGGACTAACACAAACTCTGAGGATATTTGTGAGAGCCTAACACTTAAAAATATAGCATTTACTTGTTTTAATCTTCGAAAGATTTGTATTGTTCTCTGCATTCTGCAGATTTTTTTTATATTTTATTTAGGCCTTCTATAGGATTTCATCTTCCTGTCAACATGATGAGGATAAGTCCAAGTTAAGAAATAATGAAGGAACTTTATTTCTGTGAATAAACTTAGCTAGAGCATGAATTTCACAGACTTGTTTTCATGCACTTGTAGAACTCTTCTGCATCAGTTTTCTATGGAGTTATCCAGGACTTTCTTGTTCCACCCTTCTCTGTCTCTGCTTTGGGTGTTTGTTGTGTCCATGTCACTGTACCCATCTGTATCCTTGACTGACTCATTAATTCATCAGTTGGTTTGAGTTACTCAGCACTTGCCACTGCTGCATTTTTGGTAAACTTAGAACATAAAAAGATTTCTTTAGTTAAGCTGGCTTAGCCCACAATTTCAGATTTCTCTCAGCTTCTGAACATCACAGGCAAGTACTTGAACACTAACTCAGTTTCTTTGGCCACTAACACCTTTTCCTGATATTTTACAGACTGGGACCACTGTTGCAAATACTGTTCCAAACACTTCCCATCCCTCAGAGCTGCAGTGCCAAAACATGGTCTCATTCAGTTCTTCCAGTGATTTCACACACTCAGCCTCTCAGTGATTCACGCTGCAGAATGTGCAGCTGAGAGCCACGCTGAATGTGAGTGCTGCCATCACTGTGGGTCTGGAAAAGGTCAGCAAAGCACACTGTTAGACAGGTCTGGCAGATGATATTGTTTCCATGTTAGTCAGGTCCAGCTTGGCTAAAAGGAGCTGAGGTGGTTTTTCCTTTCTTTGTACTGTGTGCACATGAACTCCATGATGGTCCTGCAGTTCCTCACATCTGTGGAATATCAACTCCATGATGGTCCTGCAATTCCTCACATCTATGGAATAATAACTCCATGATGGTCCTGCAGTTCCTCACATCTATGGAATACTTAATTCATGATAATCCTGTAGTTCCTCACATCTATGGAATATTAATTCCATGATAATCCTGTGGTTCCTCACATCTTTGGAATAATAACTCCATGATAGTCCTGTAGTTCCTCACATCTATGGAATACTAACTCCATCACAGTCCCTTAGTTCCTCACATCCATGAAATACTAACTCCACCATAGTCCTGTAGTTCCTCACATCCATGAAATACTAACTCCATCATAGTCCTGTAGTTCCTCCCATCTATGAAGTATTAAGTCCACCATAGTCCTGTAGTTCCTCACATCTGTGAAATAGATGTGGCGTTAGGTGTTGTTTGTGTAACCCTGAGAATGGAAAGGCAAAAAGAGCAAAGTTTGTGCTGCTTCTGGCAGTGAGGCTTGGATGAGCAGCGTGCCAAGCTGCAGGGCTGAGCAGGAGCCAGTGGAAAAAGGCAGCTCTGTGTTTGGTGCTTGCCTGGCATGTTTGGCTGAGGAGAAGTGATCAGTAGTCCAAAGGGTTTCTTCCTTTCACTCAGCATCTGGAGTAAACAAAACCTCACATTTAGCCACATCTGGAAAGCTCCACCTAGCTGCCTTCAATCCACGATATGTTCACATCAAGTCATGGCTTTGACAGACCACTACAACTGTTTCTCCCAATTTTTTGCTTACCCTACTGTGTGTCAGTCCACTTGGCAAAGTCTGTAAGGCAGAGAGCTTTGGGTACAATTTTGTTAAGCACCACCTGAGTCATTTAGGAGCCTAAACCTCCCTCTTGAGAGTGACAAAGGCACTGGGATCTGAGCCTTAGGGGTATCGACCAGATTCTTGTACTGCAAACTTCAGTGCAGCCACCTGTGCTGGCTTGAACTGAGCTGCAGTGGGTTGCAGCACCAGCATTGAGCTGCAACAGAGAAATTCCAGCAGATCAATTTGCTCAGCTTCTGGCTGGGTGAAATGCCTGATTTTCACTGAGTTTGCTTTTGGGAGCAAAGCCCTCCTAGGAGCTTCCAAAGACCCCACCAAGCATCTTCTGTACATGACTGCCCTTCTGGGATTTAAAATCAGTGTCTGTGCCTGACAAAAATGGATCTCACTTCCACATCTTCCCAGTCCTTTTGGAAAATCTGCCCTTCCTTCTGGACTGATTTCATTTTTCAGAATTGTTTTCTGTGGCTGATTGATGGAAATTCTCTAGTGATGACTCTGTTATTTATTAGCATTAACAACTTGCAGATAGGAATGATAAAAAACTCCACGTGACTATTCAGTTCCAGTCACAAAGAACAAAAAGCTATGAAAGTTTTCACATACTTTTCCTCAAAAAAAAGTGAGATTTGAAAATTTGGGGGAGAGGGAAGAGATCATTATTGCAACAACCAATATTTTCATAAGTAGCTAGTGGTGCAGAGCTCCTTGGCTTTGGAGACACATTCAGAGGGACATTTGTGCTAATTTAACTCATTCAGTGCTTTCTGACCCACCTGTGCCTCCCCAGAGAGGGTGAAATGTGAGTCCCCAGTGATTCCAGAATGAAAAGTGGGCTCCTCAGGCAGTGCTTACCAAAGGACTCATCACTCACCAGACAGGGGATGGAAGAGAAGAGCGCTGCTTTCTCTACACAAACTGTTTTCTGAGCATTTAGACTGAAGAGAACACAAAAATAATCACAACAGTTGATAGCAGTGGTCCCTTTGGACTCCTTTCATGGCAGACACCCAAGGGAGGGCAGAATACACCGATACTTTATCCCCATCCTTTGCCAGGTTGCAGTGACTGAGCACCCAGGGACCTTCTCACCCAGTGGTGGCATCACTCTGAGATGGGCTGTTGGAAACAAAGAGTTTTTCTCTGCTGGGTTCCAGCCTGATGGAAAACATTCTAGAGAGATGAAATGCTCAAAAGAATCCAGCAGTATCAGTCTCTATTATGTGCAGAGCAAATGATTCAATTATGCTTTTCCAAATATTTTTCAAAATTGGGTAAATAAAGGGAGGAGAGGGGTAAATATTTTCTCTGTGGTTACATGGCAGGTCATGGTCTTTGGCTTTCAATTTGATGTACTGCATTTCCTTTTCTTTCTTTTTCCCCATAGCAGATCATGCTTGGGAGTGGCTTGGGTTTTCATTTTGTTTTGTTTTTTTAAACAGATGGTTTGCATTACATAAGGGACAATTTACACAAGTTGACACTTCCCCTCTTTTCTCTATGGCATATTGTGTGGTGGTAAAGTTGGCAGGGATGAAGGGAGGAACTTCTATTAGGATTACATTTCTATTTGAGAAAAAGATTCATATTCTCTGCTTCCAGTTAATTTTTAACCTCCATACCTAGATATAATTGCATATATAAAATATTTAATATTATTATTTACAACTGAAGTACTTTTTCTTTTGAGGAAAAAAAAGTTGGCAGTATGTGATGGGCTAAATAATCCACAGTTAGCAAGGTAGATACTGATTACATACTAACTTGCCCTGTATTTAGTTATTAACGTAAGGTGTGCTATTTGAAATTTAAGGTTTTTGAGTTTTTCATGCACACCTCTTTATATGTATTTTATGATACACCTAATGTGTAATTTTTAGATAGATATATAGGGCAAATCTTTTTCCAAAGGGCTGATGTTTCAAGGTTATTGTAAATGAGTTCACGATTGGCAGCATGAGCAGATTTGAGGAGTTGACCCAGTATCCCAGCTATTTAAACTGGTTGTAGCAGCAGGTGAGCACCTTCCTTTTCAGCTGATGCTGAAATCGAACAGAGTCTGATTGCTGCATTTCCCAAAGCTGCTCCCACATCTGGGCTCCCCACACTGGCTCAGGTCATTGAACCCTTCTTTCCTTCCCATCCCACACCCTGTCACTGGCTGCTGCTGCTGGTTCAGCCCTCCTTGTGGCACTCAGCAGATAATAGACACAGGCCCACATTTCAGCAATGGCAAGGGAAATGTCAGCTCTGCTGAGGTCTCAGGAGCTGTTGCTGTTGACTTCGCTGAAGTCAGATTTCACACCAGATGATACAGATCTGCTAGGGCCACTCTTAGAAATAATTAGAATTTATTTAGAGCTAATTAATATTTGAGAAGTGCTTTGGAAGCATAAAAATGGTGCAAGTGATAGAAGAGAAGAAGTTTTGTATTGTGCCCTTTAAAAACTGCTTAGTTCTGCCTCTGAGCAAGCTGCTCCATCATTTGTAGGTAGTATGATCCTTTTCTTAATGCACACATGTACAGCTCTGTATGATCCTTTTATTAATGCACACATGGATCTGTATGATCCTTTTATTAATGCACACATGTATGGGTCTGTGTGATCCTTTCATTAATGCACATATAAATTTTGATGGGTCTTTTCTGATTAGTGATGCTGAGTAGGATTAATTTAGGAAACTGCACTCCAACATTTCTTAAAAAATTTGGTCACCATGCTAAAAGGGAAGGACATGTTGACCTGTGCCTAAAGCAGTGTGGTGTGTTCTGTCAGTCCTGCAGCTTTTTAGGATGACTGAAGCTGTTGAATTCCACAGAGTTTCTTGTGTAGAAGATGAAGAGCAACTCACCTTGTATTCTAAACTAATGTGTGCAAGAAACTGAGTTATTTGGAGGTTTTTAGGATTTGTTTTCTTTTCTTGGGAAGCAATAGTTGCCAAGTCTGTGTTTCCAGAAATGGGATTTACCCCAAGTACATTTTCCAGGTTATTGGCAAATTCTCAGGGAGCCTTTTATTTGCTGATACCTGTGTTATTTTTATGGTGATATGACAGATTTTGGAAACAAGAATTGTTTTTCTTTGCCCATTTGTCCTGTGCCCTGTGGATAATTTGTTGTAACAAATCATATTTTGTTTGCAGTCAGATGTCATCAACACAAGGTTTTTTTGAAACCACTTTAATCACTATTTCAACCCTATCCAACTGGGGGGGAGATCTGAATATACAATAGGCACATTTTATATGTCTTACATATCGGCTTGTTGCTGCTGGAGGTGTTCAAAGTAATTCACAGAAATTTATTGATGAAATATCTGATTACTTCTTAAAATTGGCAGAATATGAGAGGTGAACAAGTCAAGCCTAACAAAACTGAAATATGCTGAATTTACCATTCATCTATGTTCTGAACAATAGTTCTGATATCTGATAAAAGTGGAGCTCTCAGTTAATTGGCTCCTCACATAATACAATAAAATTAATGTTTAGGAGTTAAATACCATAAAGTTCCTCAGGGAAAATTGCTGATGTGCCCCTGTTTTTCAGTCAGTCACATGTTTCATGTTTAATGGAGTATCATGTGGACTGTCTCGCAATTCTGCTTGTGCTCTGTGTCTGTGTTTCTGTCTTCCAAAGAGACTTGAGTGCTAATTTCTGATTTAGCTGTGTCAGCTGACATGCAGGTCATGACAACCACCAAATCACATGGCAAAAATATTGACATTGAAGGCAAAAACAGAAGCTGTGTGCTGTGAAGACCACATAATGTAGATCCTTTATGAAGATAGATGGTGGTCATCTTCCAGGGCTGCTGTTCATGCCTTGGACAGGGATGAGCATTTGACCCAAGCCTCGTATTCCCCCAGGATGGGGAAGAGCAGTGTGGACAGATGCTGTAATGTGGATGGAGCAGTGTGGATAGACACTGTAATGTGGATGGAGCAGTGTGGATAGACACTGTAATGTGGATGGAGCAAGGTGGATAGACACTGTAATGTGGATGGAGCAAGGTGGACAGACACTGTAATGTGGATGGAGCAGTGTGGACAGACATTGTGATGTGGATGGAGCATTGTGGATAGACATTGTGAGGTGGATAGAGCAGTGTGGACAGACACTGTAATGTGGATAGAGCAGTGTGAATAGACATTGTGATGTGGATGGGGTATTGTGGATAGACACTTTAATGTGGATGGAGCAGTGTGGTTTGACACTATAATGTGGATGGAGCAGTGTGGACAGGCACTGTCATGTGGATGGAGCACTGTGGACAGACACTGTAATATGGATGGAGCAGTGTGGACAGACACTGTAATGTGGATGGAGCAGTGTTGCCAGACACTGGAGCAGTGTAGACAGACACTGTAATGTGGATGGAGCACTGTGGATAGACACTGTAATGTGGATGGAGCAGTGTGGACAGACACTGTAATGTGGATGGAGCACTGTGGATAGACACTGTAATGTGGATGGAGCAGTGTGGACAGACACTGTAATGTGGATGGAGCACTGTGGATAGACACTGTAATGTGGATGGAGCAGTGTGGACAGACACTGTGAGGTGGATGGAGCAGTGTGGATAGACACTGTGAGGTGGATGGAGCAGTGTGGTTTGACACTATATTGTGGATGGAGCAGTGTGGACAGGCACTGTCATGTGGATGGAGCAGTGTGGATAGACACTGTGATGTGGATGGAGCACTGTGGACAGACACTGTAATGTGGATGGAGCAGTGTGGACAGACACTGTAATGTGGATGGAGCAGTGTGGATAGACATTGTGATGTGGATGGAGCAGTGTGGACAGACACTGGAGCAGTGTAGACAGACACTGTGATGTGGATGGAGCACTGTGGATAGGCACAGCAAGGAGGAGCAGGTTTTAGTGCCAGCTCTGCCTCCCAGCATCCATGGGGATGTGATGGCTCTGTGGGGTTGCAGACGTGGAAGGAGGCAGGGATGCAGAATAGAGCACAACTGAAGGCTGTTTCTGAATGGAAGAGTTGCACAGCTCCCCATCTCTGTGTGGCTTCTCCTCACAATTCCAGTGACAACAAAGCTCAGGCAGAACAGTGGGGACCTGTAAAACAGGCTGGGAGTTCCAGCTCAGTTCCCAGGCCATGAACAATGTCTGGTGCTTCACCATTATCCATAGCTGGGCAACGGAATAAAGTCCATGATTTTTTAATTCATGAGCATGTACAAACCTTTGTGGAAATACTTTGGCTTTCCTTGGAAGCTGCAGTTTCTGAATAAGTGTAATTTATTCCATACGTATAGAAAAACATTAAAAAATGTGTATCCTGCAATCATGGATGGTTCTGGTTGGCAGGGGTGTCTGAAGGCTTGCAGTGCACCCTCGTGCTTCAGGCAGGGTCCTCAAGGAGATGGGCTCAGACCACTCGGGGCTTTACTCAGCTTCACAAGCACCAAGGACAGAGTGCAGCTGTTTGCACAGCTCTCCACATCTGGCTGTCCTTGTGGGGCACGTCTGAACCAGCTGGCATTTCCTTTTGGAAGCCACTGGTGGTGTCTTCTTCATACTCTTTTTCTTATTAATTTAAATCCATGAGTCAGGGAGCACTGCTCCTGTCTTCCCATTCCTTTTTGTGCATGTCCACCATCTCACCAAGAGGATGAGAGGAAAATGAGGCTGATAATAAATGAGTGGGGAGAGGAAATGCAGTGCCTTACCTGTCAGCTGGCCATCAGCTGTGATTATTCATTATAAATGCACTTAAGTGATAAATGGAGTGTAAAATTATTGTGGCTTTTTCTAGAATTTGTCAAAAATGGGGGGAAGAGAACATAGCATTCCTTTTCAGTCAACAGAATGTACTGTAAGAAAACAGTTATTTTGGTATTTTTCATGGAATTTAGTTTAGCATGCAGGTCTTGGAAAATATAATTTAGGAGTTAGGTTTTGTTTTGTACCCTTCATATTCTTTACACTGTTTTCTTTTCTCTTCTTCCACGGTCTCCAACTTTTTTTCATTTGCTGTCCCTGAAAGATAGGAAGGAGAAAAGCAATGAGTTTTTAAAAAATCACAGGCAATAAATGCCCTACTTCTCCTCTTCTGGTATCCTTCTTTTAAGAGAAGAAAATTTCAGGGGAAAAAAAAATCAGTGTTCTATTGTTTCATATAATCAGGTTCAACTTTAAAATCCTGTCAAAACATTATAATTTAACATTAGCATGTAACTTGATTTATATAGCAAGTAAGACAATTGTGCCTGCTCTGAAGAGCTTGCAGCCTGTCAGGAGACAAGACAAGACACTAGGGGGGATTACAGCATGAAGGAGAATAAATGAGATGAGTGACAGAAAAAGGAATACAAAAAACATCTTCAGGGTTTTGGTGAATGGTGCAACAGACATCATGTTAACTCTTATGCTTTATTTTCACTTTAAAAAAAAACTCCTAATGTTTTTTAACTTTAAAAACTCCTTTGATAAAATTTTGCAAAACATATAAATGGTTTTAGAGGCATTGTTGTATTTCCACAAGTACAGAATGATTTCATACCTGTGAGCTGGTGGCCAGTCAGCTGAAAATGCAGTTCCTAAACACAGGAATTATTATTTTGTGATTTTGTATGCTGGAACAGGATGTCCCCTTGGCTCTGAACCTCAGCCTAACTCCTGCAGAAAAGGGTTTTCAGGGAGGATCACAGGAGAGTTCATACAAAGAGTGGTTTGGGAGTGAATGTGCTTCATGGAAAATCCTCTTGTAAGCAAGATCTTGGAGGATTATTTTGGGCAAGGATGAAGGTGTGATTTGGAATTGAAAGAAGTTGCAGTGCATAAATTATCAGGAAGGAGGTTCTGGGTATGTTTGTGGAAGATGGACCACAAGAAGGATAGAGAGAGAAATCAAGTATTGGCACAGACCTGAGGACTCAGCCTCGTGCTCTGGCACTGCCCACAGTGGGCACCACTAAGATTCCTCTATATTCTGATATTCCCCATGAATTGTCCCCCCTCAGCTCCCCCAGGCTGGCATTTCCCCTTCCCTTCTGCATCTCCAGTGCACAAATCTGGGTTCTCTTTATGCAGCCAGCCCTGAAGAGTTCTGCTCTTCAAAGTGATGTCACCAGCTAGCTGGGAAATAATTATGTATTAGGCAATAATGCACCAGCTAATGAAATGAATTTTACCTTGTTGTCACCATAAAAATCGCAGCCTTTGATCTGCCCCGTGTTTTACCATATGGCCTACTAAAGGAAAACAACAATAAAACTTCTCTCTGCTGCTTTGTTTGTGCAAAAAGTCCACACATAACAAGAGAGGTAGTTTGGAACATGAAGTGAATGCACAAAATGTTTTTTTTGTGGCTGAAAGATGCTCCTGCCTGCATGCATTTGATTAATAATGAATTTTGGAAATGGGAATGTAATATGGTTGTTTGAGGTTTTATTGGTGTTTTCAGAGTTACAGACTTGTGAGTGGCTTGGGAAATGCCCATTTCTGAGAACTGCCTGTCTTGTCTCACATTCCTGAAATGCTCCTAGAGCTTGGGAAAAAAATGCAGCTGTTTCTTACATCTAAAAATAAGATTTAATGTAATAGTTAAGACATGCATTTCCCAAATTTCAGAGTTAGCTAAAACAGTTTAGTCAATAAATTCACTCTGATATGGGAATAAATTTAAGGATGCAATGGAAGATGCAGCATGTTCTAGAGCGACAGCAGAAAATGTGTATTTATCAGACAAGAGCTGAGCTCTTTGCTGGTATTCTGGGGGCTGGCAGGTGCTCCTGCACTGTGTCGGTGTCTGAGTGCTTCATGGATGGAGTTCCAGAACCTTCCCTGGGTCTTTAGTCCTGGCTCTTCCACTGGGCTGTTGGTGGGAATAGTGGGATTTAGGAATTGGCATGATGGACTGAGGCTGTGTGTGGAGAGGAACGTGGGAGAGTGCATGCAAGTTTGATCTTTTAATATCTGTGTTTTAATACAAATCATTCAGAACTAGAAATTTAATGGGCTGTAAGAATCAGCATCCTACTGAGACAATTTCCCTCATTCCTTCTTTTTGTCAGTTGAAAAACTAAAAATTTTATTTTCTTCCATGGCGGTTTTTGATCAGAACGTCCTCTTTAGGAGGGAGTTTTGGAATGATGCTGAGCTCATTCTGGGGTGCTGTGGGAGCAGCAGAACACCTTTGTCCCTGATTCTCTGGCCACTCTTCCCTTTTCTCTGTGCCTTCACGTGTCTGGGGCCACTGCTCAGGTCACAAGGTAGCTCTGCAGAAAATGCCAGCTCAGAAAGGTTTTGATTCAGTCCTCAGGAAATCTGCTGCCCACTGACAAATAAATAAATGGAATTGTTGTGGCAGAGACCCTTGGGAATGGGGATGCCTGTGGACATTTTGGCTTGCATTGCTTGGCTGGCCAGCCCTGAGTGGCTTCAGGCAACAAAGCATTACTTAAGGTGCTCTTAAATATAAACAGGCACATTTATTTAAGTTAAATATCTGATAAGATGCTTTGCCAGCCCAGTTGCTGCTGGTCCTCCATTACTGGAAGTGGTGGTGTTTGATTCTTAACAGGAGGAGATCAAAATCCTTGAATGACAAAGTCTAACTGAAGAAGGTTGCATTACAAAAAGGGAAAATAAACATTAGCCACTTACCTGAATGTGTGTACAACCAACACAGCTTATTTCTAACATTAAAAAAAAATTACATTACATAGATTTATTTCCCTTTGTTTCCTGTAACTAAGGCTTGATAACATTTGAAACTTTAGTTCAATAATAATTATTAATGATTTCACAGAACACCCTGCATTACGTCCTTAATTGTCTTTTTGTATTTTTTTGCCCAGTTCTTTCAAAAAAGCACAATAAAGGGGAAAACTTTTAATATGTCTTTTTAATGACATGTACAGCAACATTTAGGTAGATTTTCCTGATAGAGTGTTCTGCTTTTTCCGTAGTCTTCTGTAGTGTATTTTTGTGCAACAGAAATCAGGACATAGGGACATACAGAAATGCTCTAGTGAGCCTTATTTGGGTGGAAAGCATTAAAACACTTTATAACTTGAAGAACCAATATAATGTGTGTAACATTTCTTATTATTTTTGCTAGTTTTCTTCATAGTTTTGTGGATGGGGCAGTATGAAGTTTATTTTAACATATCAGAAGTGTTAGAGTTGACCAGAAGTGAGCTCTCCATATCATTAAAACGAGCTGGTCTCCATCTCAATTTTTTGCCATTTCAGGTAATTTTCCTTTATAAATGCCTGCAATTTTTCTTAAAGCCTTTACTGGCTCCCTTTATCTCATTAGGCACAATGCGGTTCTTACTAAAAGTTGAAGTAGTTTTCCTTCAGAAGCAAAATGGAATCTCAAGCCATGAAGTGGAGTTGGTGCAGGGATTTCAAAGGCTGGTATCTGGTTTCCTTAGCTTCACGTGCTTTTTCCTGTTGCAGGATCAAACCCTGCCACTGAAGTGAGATTTTTTTTTCCTCCCCTGAAAGAAAACAGTGTTCAATTGAGTGCCATTTCTGCTCTGCGTGAGGCTCAGTTTGCTAACAGTGAGCGGAGTTTAGTTAACTTCATATTTTGGACAAGCTTGTAAATTTGTTCCCTTCTAATGCTGTGATCTTATCAAGGTTGTACTGTTTTCCTTTTCTTCTCCTCCACCCCCATCTTCTTTCTTTCCTTTTTTTGAAGTGCAGCCTTCTGATCAATGTGCACTTTTTTTTTTTTCCATTTCCCTAAATACATCATGAAAAAGGATGAGGTTTCCGCCTTAATTGCTTGTGCCTTTTATTCACATTCCTCTCCCAGCCAGAATTGTGAAAAGAGTGTTAGTAAAAGGCTGCACAATAGAGCTTTTCATTAGGCCTCAACAAGGCACACAAAGGAAGGCTTTTGGAAGGAGTGAATGCAGGACTTTAATTTGCAGGTGGAGAGCGGATAAAAGGTGCTGACGCCTCTATTATTCTCTTACTTAGGTGACCCCTACCCCGTTCAGCTGATCCCAACTACCATGGCAGCTGCTGCCGCAGCAACGCCGGGCTTAGGCCCTCTCCAACTGCAGGTAAGTCCCGGCTCAATGCAGGGGAGGCAGAGGTTAAGTAAATATGAAAAGCACTTTTCCTTTCCTGTGCAACGCAGCGCAATGAGCAGGGGTCTGCGGGCTGCTCTCCGCGCACGGAATTTGCATCTTGAGCAGAGGAGTCATCAAGTGATAACACGTTGTCCTCTCACCTTGCTGCAAGTTTTTGTTGGTTTTTTGTGTCCCTGTTTCCAAGTTAACTGCCTTTAGGTTTGTACTTTGAGTTTCCTCATAGCAGGACGTTTGCTTTTCTTGCTGGTGTGGTTTAACCCCAGACAACAGCTCAGTGCTCCCCAGCCGCTCTCTGGTTTCCCAAAAGTGGGAATTGGGAAATACAAGGTAAAACCTGGGGACTGAGATAAGAACAGTTCCATAATTGGTATCTAGTAAAATGCAATGCTAGTAATAGCAGTTATTTCAATGGAAAAGAGAGAAGAATGAAACCCAGGAAAACAGTTGCTCTCCACCTGCTGACCAGTGCCCAGCCTGTCCCCAAGCAGTGGTTGACCCCAGTTCATTAACTGAACATGACATTTTCTGCTGTGGAATATTCCTTTGGTCAGCTGTCCCAGCCTTGCTGCCTCCCAGTGCTCTTGTGCAGCTTCTCACAACCTGAGAAATCCTTGGTTTAGGGTAAGGACTACTCAGCAACAGCCCAAACATGGATGTGTTACCAAATACTGTCATCCTAAATCCAAAGCACAGCGCTGTACCAGCTAGAGAAGAAAGGCTGTGCTGTCCCAGCTGAAACCAGGACACCTTTCCATTAGCTCGTTCTCCTGCAGGCTGTAAAACACCAAAATGCTGGAATGGATTGTTGGGCAGAAGAGCTCTGTCCTGACAAGCACTTTTAAACTGCTTAGGAGTCGTTACCATGATTATGTCCTTTCAGGCCATAAGCTCTTCAGAGCAATAACTGCCCCCCCTACTGTGTTTTATGGTGCCCAGAGCATTTTAGGCACTGCTGTAGTGCAGATAATTAGTGATTATTCTAATTTACCATGGACAATGAGAGAACAGGTGGAAAGATACTGAAGGGTTGGAGTTGTTTTCAGCTACAATAGAGAGGTGACCTGGTAGCCAGATGTATCTGATTGAGACTGTCAGTATTCTGATTTTTGGAGGCATTAGGCTGTCCATGGGTCTTAATGCTGGCAAGTCTGGATATTCCTGATCAGCCACAGGAATTAAACAAGTGTGGTGTCCAGTGCCGCAGTGGGAGTTTTGCTGCCTGTTGTGTGTGCTGGGCTGGTGGGAGGAAGCCAAGTAATACTTGGGATTGAGAGGAAGTCAAGACCCAAATGGTCTGAGATTCTGCAGAGTCTGGGTCGCCGCTCTGTCCTAGCACCAGAAAATCCCCACTCTGTGCCCTGCAGTGTGTGTCCCTCACTGCAGTGTGGAGCAGCAGGGCTCTGCCCCTGCAGGGCCAGGCTCAGCCCTCAGCTGGGCTCTGTGCAGCGCATCCTCCAGCCCAGCCTGGCCCACGTCCCTGTGTGTGCAGCACACATCACATATTCCACTTGTTTGGCCGGCCTGCTGGAGCGTGGGACACTGCTCTGGGGAAGATTTTTATTTTTTTGCTTTATTTTATTTTATTTTACCGCAGCCAGCGGAAGTGAGCTGAGTTTCACAGAAATAGCTGCCAGTGTGTAAGCTGACACATTCCATGCACCACGGAGGTTAATACATTCGTTCCCATTGTGCCTTTGTATGAAAAGCAACATTGTCTGTGTGGTAGTTTCTGATTCTCCGAGTTACAAATGCCGTGGGCGGCTCAGGAATCATGGGAGCCACAGAAGTCATCCCTCTGAAATGAGTTTTGAGGCGTTGCAGTATTGATAAAGTGCTTTTAATAGCCAAACACACATGAGCAGACATATGGAAGCAAGAGGGAGGGAAAAAGGGAAAGCAAACATGGAGCCAGCTAGCAATGCAGGAACAACACTGACTCCAATTCTTATCTTTTCAGTCATTCAGTGCTAAAATAATGCCTCGGTGCTCCAGTGAGATGGTAGGATGGTTTACTTTCATTTCAGGAGCAGCTCTGGGCTGTAACTGTGCATGCTGTGGGCTGAAGTAGCCTGGTTAAAGGGGCTCTATCACAATAACAGTTCTCTTGTTAAAAGGGGGGCTTTGTGCAAAAGTGATGCAGTCATGAGGATCTTAGGATGAGTTTAGGTTATGGAAAAGTTGAGAACCTCAAAGGCCTCTTGTTCCTGTGCAGAGGACATTACAATGAAAATATTGACCAAATTCACCTATGTTGTTTTGCTACATGTCTGGAGTTGGAGGGAGAGTTTGGCAGCCAGTCAGTGGGAGAGGCTCAGATTCCTGACTTAGCAGACTCTCTTAAATGTTTCAGATCTGATCTCTAGGGGCATGTATATGCTAGAAATAAACTGAAGCTGATTTTTCTTCACATCTTACCGGTGATTTTTTGCTATCACTGCAGTCTATCTGATAGAAATTGGACATGCCTCTTAACTTGTGGTGCCATTTGAAAGAGTCAGGCTAGATTTGCTTCTGGAAAGGTTTTATCATTGAGGATTCAGAACAGATGCCCACCTATGCTGACATGAATGGAGCTCAGCTTAGCTGCTAGACTAGAAAGACTGTGCCTTCCAAACTCTGTTCAAATCCAGTTTAGCTCAGTGGTGACTTTGTTGATTCATAGAGAAAGATTCATGTTTGGATGGTTTTGGTCCAAACCCACCTTTAAATTGCTTTGCAGTCTCTTTCAAGGAGGAACTCTTCTTACTTCAGACATTCCCCTGCTTATCTTATAATTCTGGTGTTCCCTGCACAGCCTGTGTCATCAGGCAGTAAAAGGTCAGGAAAGTGGCATGTTCCCTCTTTCCTTCTCTCTCTGTCCTCCCTATCACTCATCTTTCAGGCTCTGTGTACTTGAGGCAGGGGAGATCAAAGGACCTGACACAATGCTCAGCTTGTTGCTCCCAGCAAAATCCCATACACCACTTTATCTCAGTGAGGACAAAGCCAAGGAATGTCTCTTGTTTGTTTATGGAACAATAAACACGTCTTTGTTATTTCACTGGAGAATTTTAAGTCGGGTCATGGCTTCAGTGGTGTGCTGTGAGATCAACAGGAAGTGCTTTTTTTATCCCTGCTTGTCAAAATCGAGTTTTTGTTTTTGCAAATGAAGTGCACGCTGTATTTATAGAAGAAGAGCTAGCACCTGGTTGTTCCTGTGGCAGAGGAGCTCTCTGTCAGTGAAGATGCAGTCCCTCATTCTGAGGTCCCAGTGGCTCACAGTGATGGATTTGGAATCCAAGGCTTCCATTCCTCTCCCCACCTCTGAGTCCCCTCTGGGATGTACAGATTAATGATTGTACAGAACACCCTTCATTGCCTCCTTAATTGTCTTTTGGATTTTTTTGCCCAGTTCATTCAAAAAAGCACAATAACCACAATATTTGCCATGTGGGATTGCCTTGATTCCCAGGATCCATCAGTGAGGATGGAAGGTGACCCTGGCATTGTCAGAGGCTGTAAAGGAAGCAGAGGGATGGGGCTGGAAAAGCTGGAACTGCCTTGGTGCAAGCTTGAACCTGTCCTCTGATAAAGCTTTGTCTGTCAGCCCTCTGCATTCACTCATTCCCACTTTCAATGACAAAAATGACATTTGGGGGAAAAAAGTGGTTTTAGCTTTCCACTGTTACTGAGAAGTCATTCCTGAGCATCACTGTGGTGAAATCCCTCTGGGTAAGCACACAGGTTTCTTACATCAGCTTTCCCCCTCATAACCATCCTCTGGTCTTGTTCTTCAGGAGTGGTGCAGGATGGCAGCTATGGCTCAAATGAGAGAAAACTGAACATAAATTGTGACTGTGTTTTACTGAGCAAGGCTAATGACTCAGCAGCATTTTTTTAGTTTTGCGCAAACTAAACTGCAGGGTTTGTTGTGGTGCCAGTCATCGTGGGCATAGCTAATGAAACATCTGAAATAGATGTTACCATAAGTCTGAGCAAATTCTTTATAAACTTGCATCTGAAAGTTTCTTTTCTGATAAAAAGTTTTTTTGTGAGTAGTTTCTGAGCATTAGGGAAGAGGGGAACTAATCACACAGCGTGAAAGCTGAGAGGAATCTGCACCATTGGGAGTGGGAATGGTTCAGATTTCCCAGATTGCTTGTTTGATAACCAGATAGTGACAACAACTGATTAATTGGCAGTGACACAAATGCTCTATATACCCATAACTCCATTGAGAGATAATGCTGGATGAATAATGACAGCTGCCTGTGCAGTCTTACTGTATGGACATTTTGTGTCCTGTCAAAACACCAGAGCAGTCTGATGTCATGCAGACTTCCTGCAAACATCTGCTCTTGGGAAAAAAACACCCCAAAAAGTTGGGAGTGCCAGCACTCAAACTTTCTTCCCTCTTCATCTCAGTGTGAGGCAGGGCTTCAGAATTGTTTGTGCTTGTGCTCAGCGTCGTGTCCAAATCTGTCAGGAGAAGCTGCCATCAGTGTGTGAGTGTGACACCAGTCCTTAGGAGAGTCCTGGATTCTGTATTTGTGTAAAGATGAGGAGCACATTTAGACCTTGAACAGCCTGGCCAAGTTTTTTAGTCTCTATTTCCTATATGAAGTACTTGGGTCAATTAATTTTTTCTTACTACCGACCTGTTCTCTTAGTTGTGCGGTAAGATGCATACCAGGGCCTGGATTTAAATGGAATTTTAGAAACTGACCACAGTTTTGGGAATATTTGGGCCTCAAGCAGGCACTGATGTTAGAGATCAGATTTTGGCCAAAACCTGTTTGGAGTTTGAGGGCGGTGCAGGATTGTTCACCGCGCTGTTATTTAGGTGTCAGCTCAGTACAATTTCCCTGTGGAAAGCCTTGCTTGCAGGTATCCCAAGGAAGCACAGAGCACTCTGACAAGTGTGCAGCCGCTGAAAAGGAGGCAGAGTGCTCCAGTGGTCACACAAGTGTTCCATAAAGCATCTGTTCCTCTGGAACAAAAGTAAAATTAAAGTCTTCTCAGTCAGAAACCTGTTTTTTTCTTACATATCAGCTTCCTTTTGGCTTCTTCACCATTGCAGGGATGAGCTACAGATCTCCACTTACCAGTTCAGGCTTTTTCTCTGGAGTGTCTCCTTGAGTTTCATTTGAAATGTTGCTGAGGACACCACTTCCCCTTGCTCTTAGAAAGATATTGCCATATTGCTGTGCATTAATTGTCAAAACTGGGGTTTTTTCACATATTTCTTTCTGATTTCTTGCTATAATCCCTATTTATAACCAGATTAGGCAGTTGACTTTCCAGCACCTCAAATCTGTGAAAGAAGACTGTGAAGAAGCTGTACAGACACTGGAGTGGTGCATCTGAATATTGAAAATTTCATTCTCCCCTCGTTTTGGGGAGCCAGGTTGCCAAAGCTGCAGAGACATCTGAATTATTTCTGGTGAGGGGAAGTCTAGCACCCCATCATTGTCCCCAGTGAATGCAGCCAAGAGAGGGCAATGCTTCATCCATTATTCCTTCACTCTGCACTGGGGACTCTTTGGGATATTGCTGTAACCAGTTCTTTGCTTACAGGGAACTAAACTGGATTTTGGCAGTGCAGGGTTATTTCTTCTGTTTGCTAGGCAGTGTCTTCCTTTAAATACCATCTAAGCTAATATTTGAAAATATTTATTTCTATTCAACAGCAAGAGTATCCTGTCCCTGTTT